>NC_091501.1:15627961-18563970 GCF_947461875.1 Haliaeetus albicilla
AAGCCAAACACAGAGAAAAAAGAGAGTATTTGACACCTTAAGATGTATTCTCTGAATAGACTGAAGTTTAGATCAATTCAGCAAATCCTGTTGGATGTCAAAGTGTACCACCTGGAGAACCATCCCCAAGTATTCTGGCATACCATATTCTCTTTTCATTCCTCTTCAGTGTTCTTCTTCCCAGGGACAGTTAGACAGGACAGTTTATATGGCTTGACAATATTATCTGCTTTGGGTTTTTCTGTAGTTAGTGTTTCTGTATTATATCTACTTAGTCCTTCTTTCTTGAACCTAGCAGTTTACAGACAAATCTTGCAGGTCAGAGAATTGTGACAGAGAATCCCATGTAAGAATGGTGACTTTTGTTGTATGGACATGTGCCCCAAGATTTAAAACAGAGACTTTAAGGGTCTTTCTTTTTGGTTTCAATTATTATCTATTTTTGCAAGAGAGCTTGGTGAGGTAGATTCTTGTTTCTTTACCAGAATTTGGCCCTCTAAATTTGTTAAATGGGTGACCATATTTTGAGAACAACCAGGTCAGTAGTTGAATGGAGAAAATGCAGCCATGGTGAAGAAAACCCTAAACCGACTACAGAGGCATATCTGATATATTGCTGCCTTCTGTGGAGATGAAGACACTATTTATTTGTATGCCGTGTACACAGGTGTATTTGCATATCAAAGTTGGGTGTTAATAACAGCTCAAGTCTCTGACAGAAAGTAATGGTCAAGGGGTAGCATATGAGTGAGGGCCTCACTGTGGGAGGAAGATATAGGATCATCACTTGATTATTTATTTCCCATGTATCAGAAAATGCTAGCTCTTCCTGCCTGGAGTTGAACCACAATAAAAGACAGATCTCCCACCATACAAAGAGAACCAGAAATGGTTGCTTTCATATAAACCCAAGGTGAACCAACTCACAGTCAAACCTTGCTCATGTTTCCAAGTCCTAATGCTTCCACAGGTCCTTCCAAACCTTTTTGTACTGCTGCAAAGCTGCTGGTGAAAGAGTCAGCTGCGTTCATGATAAAAATGTGTAAAAATCAGTTGCAACATGGTAAGCTGGGACGGCTGTTGCAGACTGACACTGCCAATGCTCGTAGAGTTTTAGAGAGCAAGATACAGCATGGTATCCAACATTTAAGACCTAGAACCATTCAAGATGCCTGAGTCACCTTCCTCCTTAATCACTGTAGGGAGGGGCTTTACATGCAGTTCTTGCACTAAATATTCTTCAGGAAAAATAAGGGTTTGGTGTGTGTAAAGAAAGGAATTGGTTTAAGATTGGTCATTTGAATCCTTGTGCTAACAGGGAACTCCCAATTTTTAATGTATATACTTTTTAGAATTTTACTATTCAAGAGTCCTGTGAATATTATCCCCCTTCTACTTTATCTGTCAGCATTGTACCCTTTTCTTCCCTCTCAATTTTCCAAAAATAGAAGAAAAAAGAAATAGAGGAAGAAACAAAAATGGCTGGAACTTAAACATTCTGAAGGGGAAGAGGTTCTCAATGTCTTATATTTTAACATATATTTTTGCTGAGTGAAATTGATTTCTTGTTTGAAACTTAATTAAAACCAGTTCATTTTTCTTTGAACATTGTAATTTAGGAAAAAAAATCATAAAAAATATCTCTTATGGAAAATCCTAAGTTGTGTCTACAACACTTCTTTTTACCAGTTTTGGACTAACTGGTTTATTTTGTGATACGGCTTTTTTTTTTTTTTTTTTTTTTAAGTCCAAGCAAAGTAGAACGGCAATGAGTAGTCACCTAAAAGATCTTGGCTATTTGCTACCAACTCTGTCTGCTCAGAGCTTAAAGTCAGGCTCGGTGGTTGCCAATAAAAACAGAACAGTGGCTACTGTCGCAGGATGTGGGCAGTGCTGTGGAGGGGTCCTGTGCAGAAAGGTAAAACAAGAGGGAAAGAGAAACTGGCAGAAGAAACCTGGGTAATGTGGCAATACCAATCCATAAGACAGTAGCAGGAGGTGAAGGTGGGAGGAAATACTGCAGACGTTTTGAATGTGGGCAGCTTGAATGTGGAAAGAATGAGCCAAATATTAGTTAGCCAGTATTCAACTGCAGAAGGATTTAGCAGGCAAATCTGTGAGAAGACAGAAGTATTTGAATACCAGCTAAGAAAATAGTTTGCATCCCAGTTTTATTTAGACAGCTGTACTATAAGACACACAATAGTTTAAAAATTAACTGTGCTGCAGTGTGTATGTGTGGGTGGGTATAAATGGCAATAAAACACAGGAGTGTGCCTTTCGTACCTGTGTCTCTTAGATCTGATGCAGCTGTATAACTAATATTTTCATTCTGCAAATGTCTATGTGTAGGAAGAAAATGTAGCTGGTTAAGAGGCCATAAGCAGTTTTAAAATGCTTTCTTGCAGATCTGTATGAACTTCGTGTTTTTGAATGCTGAGTAAGAAGATATTCCCCCTATGAAGATGATTGAGGTAGCCATTAAGCTTAAAGTTCAGGGTTTAAATACAGGACCTCTGTATAATGTTTTCTGAAAAATGGATGCTCTCCTGCAAAGTGTTGGTTTGAAATACAGGAAAGATAATGACCCATGCATATACATGATGGATAAGTGACTGGAGTTTATAGGCTGTGTATATGAGGCCCTTCCTCATATACAATGCTGCTAAAGGTGCTGTAATTTCAATTTACTTGTTAGAGGACAAAATACTAAACAGTGGCCATTTTACAGTGTCTTCAGGAGATGAGTCTGTGTCTTATGCTGGTATTCTGTGTATACCGTGGATGCAAAAGGCTGGAGCAGAGTTTCAGGCGAGAGGTACCTGAGCCGTTTCTGTTTCCAGAGTTGGGTAGTGGACGTAGCTTTTGCCCCCCGTGCAGATTCTCTCGTGAGCCTGACCACCTGAAGCTGCCTGTGTTACGGCTCACACCCCATACTTCGGTCTGGAAGCAGCAGCTCTCGCGCCTGCCCTGCTGTGCTCCACGGGAGCCGGGACACGTGGCTCACGCAGGCAGCGGGGCTGGCACGGAGCAGAGCATTTGGGGGGCTGGTGCTGTGCGTGTGTGACAAGGTGGGGTCCTGTTTTGGGGTGGAGGCTTGGCGTCTGTGCACCATGAAGGACATGGGACGAAAAGAAGGGTAAAAGAAGGGCAGGGTGTGGGGAGGATGGAGGGTCACCTGGTGGGCAGATTTATGGTGGTAAAGGGGGCACGGGGCAGAGGGTCTACTCTGGGCAGGTGGTGGTGTGCAGTATGTGGCATGAATCAGGTGAGGGAGCAATTTAGAGGTATGGTAGATGTAGAAATCAGGAAGGTTCCTCCAGCTGGATGGGTTGTTGCGGGGAGAACAGGAGGAGAATTTGCAGTTTAAGTGAATGAACTTTACAGATGAAGAGAAAACCTTTGAGTTTTAATTAAAGAAGTTGGAGCAAGAGGAACAACGCTATCTCTGTGAATAGGGGCAGGGAGGCAAAAGCAGGTGCTTGCCCAGTGCTGCCGGGCTGGGCACTGAAGAAGCTGCATTTGGAAGCTCCCAGCCTTGTATTTTCAACACATCTGCTGACAGACGGTCTGGAGATGAGTTGTCTGTATGGAGAATACAGTGAAAGCAAGGTATTTTCTCCCTCATACCTAGCATCAAGGAGAAGTGGAACAAAATGACAGTGGAGATATTGCTTGATGAACAAACTTGCAGATGGTATACTTGCAGGGTCAAAAAATCCCTAAAGCTAGTAACATAAGATCTACCTTAGCTTTCGTGGTATTTGGGGCTACTGCTTCAAGACACAAGACATCAATTTTAGGGATATTTTTTCTAAATTAGCGCTCATTTCATACCTGGCTAGGAATTTGCCTTCTCCTTCTATTTTTGTTGCTGTCTGGGGGAATGAAAAAGAATTCTGCTTTTTTTGAGTTGTTTAATTAAAATGTTTTCCTAAATACATGATTTGACATGTCCAAAGTGTTTTTATTTATGTTTTGAACACCACTTAAAGATGGTAAGAGCATTGTATCCCTTTAACACTGTCTTCTACCGTACTATAAATCTTCTCTAAAGTCAGTGTGATAACATAAGTCCCTATCATAGAGCATTCACTTTCCAGAGACCTTAACCAGAGACATAAAGTCATGGTCAGTCAGGTAGGGAAGGACCTCAGGAGTACAACCTCCTGCTCCAAGCAGTGTCAACACTGAGTTCAGACTGGTTGCTGCACTGGGCTTTGCTCAGCTGGGCAAGGTTGAAAACCAAGGTTGAAAAATCAAAGCAATAGGGCCTGTAGAAGACAGGAAGCTATTAGTACTGGTAATTAACGACAAAAATATTTTACATTTTAGTGACTTGGCATGTTTAAGCTTAGCACAGGCTCTTTCTTTTATCTCATGATGCTGTGCTAAAATCATCTTGGCAAAGCAGGTGGCTAAGAAGGGTGTCAGCAAAGAAGCAGCTGCAGTCTCATCATTTAGTCTCAGAAGTGCCTTCCACTTCCTTATTAAAGGGGCATATAGGGCAGTGATATTACCCTGGAAGGACTTGCCGCCCTGTTTGCTAGGGCCACAGCTTGCCTTTGGAGCTTGTACTGAAACCACCCCCTCCCCAACACCCACGCGCGCCGGCTTTTCTCTTTCTACGGCACAGTGTTTCATGTATTGCCCCATTAAAACACTTTCCTTTGTTAGGGAGTTCTCATTCCTCTTTAATTATGTCCTCCAGAGTGGCATTCAAGGATAGGTTATTTTCCTTCTTTGTAGAGGATGTGGAATAATTTTCCCAAGGCAGTTTTAACTTCCCCTTTCCTTTAGTAATTCTAGTGTTTTAAATTACTCCTTTAATCACCGTCTCAAAGTAATCACCATGCAATAACCTGTCCTGTGATTCTGACTCAAGAGTCAGAAACTTCCCCTTTTCTGTGGCTGAGGAGGTGACTGAGAAATGACCATTTTGTAGTTTGTTTTTAAAACAATTTATTAATTTTGCTCTTTTTTTTCTTTCACCTACTTTTTAAGAGGATCTGAGTTGGAGGAGGGATAATGTTTCCTGGATGCTTCAGATTTCCCTTCTTGTTTTAGGATTTTTGATTAACTCCTCAGTTTTAATGATTATCATCCTCTGCAGAATTCACTTCCATTAAAAACCATCTTTTCCAGATCTGATTAAACTCTCTTTATTTAGCTCTTGTTGAGCCCTTTGTGATATGTGGAATCCAGCAGGGCTACAATTAACCAGCTCCACTCCTCAGAGAGTAGCTTGAAGCCACCTTTTAAAAAAACCTATAGAAAAGAAATAAATGTGTGGTCTCCATCTCTGTGAAATGGCAATGCTTAAAATAATAGATTACCACACTTGCCTAAGAATACATGGGGCAGCCTTTTTTTTTCTACAGAACCAGTTCAGCATATTCTTTCTTGTGTGGGCTTCACTTTCATTCTTTTCTATTAACTTTGCTTTCATGGATCCCAAACAAAGAGAAATCGTTGATAGTGATGTTCAACATTTGTTCCTGGACTATAGTTTTTGTGCTGCCAATTTACAAGATTTGACACGCAAGAATCCCAGTACAATTTGTTCAGAAAATTTTAAATACCTTGGGATTTCTTCCCACTTTTCTGCAGTTTGCATTCACAGTTCTTTATTTTAATTTAGTCAATTTTTAGCTATATCCATAGGATGGCAGCTTTGCATGGAATGTAGGTGGTGCTGAAATGGATGGTGAACATCTGTGTGAATGAGACATGAAGACAGAAAGTGCAACCTGCTTTTGCAGGTGACAAGAAACCATTCCCATATTTTCCACCTGCCTTGAGG
The DNA here is from genome assembly GCF_947461875.1 of Haliaeetus albicilla. Lineage (NCBI taxonomy): Eukaryota > Metazoa > Chordata > Aves > Accipitriformes > Accipitridae > Haliaeetus > Haliaeetus albicilla. The sequence goes on from NC_091501.1 coordinate 15,633,765, forward strand.
AAGCTGTCTTGTTCTTTGCCCATTTTTAAGGGGGTGATTTTTCACGACTGGCTAGTACATTATGGATTCAATTTCTCTCTCTCTCTCTCTTTCTCTCTCTCAAAGCCTTGGGAATGTGCGACTGCTGGGGGCAAGATGTCTTCCTCATTTGAGTGGACTTTTGGGAAATCCTTCTTGTGGGAAATCCAGACTTCTCTCATCTGGCTTTGGAGATGTCAGGGAATTTGCCAGCGAACCTTGTTAACCACCGAAGAACTGTTTTCAAAGTGCAGATGGACCTGATTTTGATGTTTCTTATCTAAGTCATATTCTTCAGAGCAGAAGTCTAGGTGTTTTCAAAGTATGTACTGAAGGAAGTGGTGTGAACAATTTGAGCATGATCAGGTGTGCACAGGCCTTGCTTCTAAGGCAGGGACCATCCCTGGGTTGTGAGGAAGGGGAAGATATCTTGCATTTTGGACAGTGACTGGCATAACGGGATTTTGCTGTACAAAATTACAATAAATTGTTTAGATAATATTTCAGGAAAAAGACATTGTGTGCAAGCTAAGGGTGCCTTCTAGGGAAGAATATTCTCTATCAAGGAACACACCTTGCCTGCTGATTGAAACAACACATTACACAAAATACATGCATTTAGAAGGACTGTGCGACTGCACATGGGAACGTGTGGCAGAACAGCTGGCACTAACATGGGGCTGATGCTTCTGTCCTCTCTGTCCTCTTGGTTTCACCCTACAAATAAAAAGATGTTCTGAATCGTGATGGAGGCAAGCCTGGGACTTGCCCTCTCTTAAGTCTGGAAGGACCAGTCCTAGGTTAAAAGTTGAATGGTAATTTATATATTGGTAGTTAGCACTGGTAAAGTGAGTTCTGACACTGAAAGGCCTATTTCCCAACCGCCTGTGGTTGTTCTCCCAGTTTACTGAGGCAAAACTGACTAAATCCCATTAATAAGAAACCCAAGCAGACTAAACCTTTTAAATCTGATGGTAGAGATCATATCTTAGAATGTTGCTTGCTGAGGACCTGATCAGACTCCATGTGCACATGCACAGAAACCAGCTCTACTGGAGACCATGGGACAGTCAGTCATGCCCAAGTTTTTGAAAAAGACATTGAATTCATACCATACTAGCCAGTTGTGAAAAATTGCACCCTTAAAAATGGGCAAGGAACAAAATGAGAAAAGAAGATCTAAGGCTATACTGTTCACTAAAGTCCTTCCTATGCATGCAAAATTTCTGTACAATAATTTCTTATATTTTATACTATGTGTTTCAGTATTCCAGATACTCAAAGATAGGAACCTACTTTGCTTCTCTTACATGTATAACAAAAAGCTGGGAGAATGAATCCATTCCAGAAGTGAAATTAGGTGGGAATAGCTTCAAGCTTTGAAATGAGTAACTTTTAAAAGAAGCAGATGGCTAATCATGAAGAAAAAAAATTATATGTGGTCACATGATGACATTTACTTTTTTAAAAGAGAGTTTCTTTTGCTGCCATTACATATGTTTTCTATGAAATGCTATCTTGTGGCCTCTGTCATTTTGAGCCAACATGGACTGACACTGCCGTAACCCTGTGTTTTCCCTCCCATAACCTCACCCCTGTCGAGTCATTTCTGCACCTACATTTCTGTGGCTTAAGTGGTGAACTGGATCTCAGAAACTGAGATGAGTTAAAATAACAGAGGATAATATTAATTGAAAAGAGGCATTTCTAACAAGGGTTCAAACCAGTGTTCATCCCCCCTCCCTGGTCCAGCTGAAATAACCCCCTTGAATGGCAGTGACAAACAGTGGGGTCAGAGAGTTGATGGGGCAGGTGGGACACAGAAAAGATTATTCTGAAGGTACTGCAGGAAGAAGACTCTGAAGCAATGACCTGATTAACATGCTGAGAGGTCTGAGCCAAGTTAAATTTCTTGGCAGTGTATGAGGGTTTTTTGTTTGTCTGTTCTGTTGTGTTTTGTGGTTGCGTTTTTTTTTGTTTTTTGTTTGTTTTTCCCCCGTTATTTTTTGGTAAATGACTGCCTTGAGAATTTTGGGATAAAGATCCATTGTTCGTTTGGTCTCATGTGGAGCACTTCAAATGTAAAGTCCATTCACCCCTCAACCCCAAATTTTGTAGCTCCAAAGTAAACCCCATATTATGCATGCATGCATGTCACAAGTAAATAACTGAGCAACGACGAACTAACAGGGGTCAAGATATATAAGAAGTTCAGCAGATGTATTACAGCAGTGACTCAGGAGGACAGCATATTAGTAAATTAGGCTTTTGCCAGATGTAAGAACTGATCCTTTTTCAATTGGGTATCATCTGAAAGGTCAAGAAGTAATGAAGCATGGGCGTACAGATCCCCTATTGCCATGTGTTGCTACAAACTCTTATCTCATAATGCACTAGCAGTTACAAGATACCAAACATAATAAACCAACATCCTGTGTGTGTCCTAGGTGCAGATCAATGATCTAAAGAGTATTCTGCAAGAAATGACAATGGATGGAACAGTAAGGAAGGGGCATTTTATACTGGATTCCTGGATTCTCTAATTTTATTGTTTCAGTGTATTTGCAATTTTCCCATATTTCACATTCCAGTGCTCTCCTGTGATGCAACTGAGTGCTGTTTACTCTTGAATAATTATCAAAAGATCAGAAGCCAAATCCTCTTCTGATTTACACCAGAACATATTAAGCTACCTCTGTTGATTTTTAGCTAATTTGGAGTCACTCCAAGTGCATACTGGTGTAACTGACAGGAGAATTTGGCCCTGTATCTCTACAAGAAATAATTTCCTAGATGGATACGAGTCCTGGTACCAAGGTAAATGTGACAGAAAAGCTGTGATTAGGTTGGATTGACTTCCACACTAGAAACCTTTTTTGTAAATACTATATATAAATACCAGAAAAATGCTGTTTGTTTTATATATCTGTGGATAAACACAATTTTATTAGAGCTACCAATATGTAATAAGGAAAGTAGCCATTTTAAGTAACAGATGTCCTATAGCAGCCCCCACAAAACAGAGGAAGGAATAAAACCATCTTAAAAATATTGTTGAAAAAGGAGTTCCACATTACCACTAGTAGACCTTGTTTTCTTTTGCTGAGCACTTTCAACATCTAGACCTTGGTTGTTCAAATTGCATCCCCTCTATTATTAAGAAAAATTCAGTAAGGGTCACACTTGTCCCTTGGATATAATCCAGTTGTTTAAATGAGCACACCACTTCTTGAAACAGAGGGCAGATTTTGGATGACCTTTCCTAAGGTTTTTTTTTTCAATGCTTATCGTAAGTGATAAAGTGATTCCACTTACATGTAGATGCTTATATTGCACAGTCTAATTGTTGTTTCCTAGTTTTGAGACAAAAAACATAAGTTCTCCTAACATCCTCGTAAACCATCAGTGAATCATTGCAACTACTCTATTTTTTTCTCAATTTCTGCTTTCCTCAAAACAAAAGGAAGAATGGAAACAAGCTTAATTGGTTAGACTTGGCTACATTAATACAAATCAAATTAATATTTTCTCTTCCTCATCATTACAGATTACATATTCATGAGGGTTTTTCAAGTGCCTTTGTATGGTAAGATAATATTTAATATCCACCATGACCAACTGTTCTGCTCCTGTAAGTTTTTTGTACAGTAATGTATCTTTTTCTAAAATCCTTGGTCAGTGGTTATTTCTGCTTCACTTGACTGTATGTGTATTATCTCTTCTAATCTTGTTGAGATCAGTTCCCCATTCATTGAAATAATTGCAAAATCCAAAACCTTTGCATAGCTGGTTTACTTTTTCACAGATGCTGACATACACACTGCTGCCTTTGTTCTGTTTGGTCTCCTCTTGGTCTCTTCTTGCTTGCCCTACTGGAGACCGTGTTCCAAGTTCCCATTTGCTACTGCAAGCAGTAATGTTTCAGAGATTTTCCCTCAGGACTAATACTCTTCTTCACTTTGTCCTTAGTGAAATGTAAACCAAATCCCAGCTAAACCTTTAGTGTGGAGTGCATGCTGCAACAAAATGCATGAAACTTAACATGCATGGTCTGGGTGTTTGTGCAATTCAGACACTATCAGTGAAGTACGTCACTGCTGAAGGCCAGAGCATCAGTCTAAAAATTTTTCTACAACATTAGATGCCTCCTTGTTAGCTTTTTAAATATGTGGAATGGACTGTGAACTGTTTACGCCTCTACCAATAGCAGTTACTCACATGAGAGACCCACTGAAGTCACCAATGGAAGTAAGGCGCTCCATATGTGGTTCATTGTGATAGAGTATTAGTCAAGAGTTCCTACCTTACTGCCACTGGATTTTTACTTTCTATTGTGTTTTCAAGCTCCGAGTATTTATTCCATGTGAGTTTTACCCCAGTCAGCTGTTTTAGCCCCAACATATTCTCCGTCCGCAGCAACACAATTTTACACCCCACAAATAACAGTATAAATCAAAAGTAATATGCTGGAAGACATGAATCATAACATTTGAGACAGCATCCCTGTCTGCATCTGTAATTCATTCTGATTTATTGAGAAGAAAACAGGGCAAAAAGTTTCTGCATTTTGCTTTGGCTCCTTTCATTTTTTAAATCCATTGTTAGTAACTAAGCTGCAATCTATGATCAGAAGTCTATGATGGTTTACATGTATTGCCAAGTACCAGTGGAAGCCACTCTTCTGTGCAACACAGACACTTACTAATCCATACAGTTGCCTTGAAACTGAAGGGTTGTTTCAAAATTAACCTTGACTTCAGCACAGAGTCTCTTAAATTGTGTTCAGTTTCTATGCATATGTTTTAATTCAGACATTCTAGTGTACAAATAAACTATATGTCTGGATAACTTGGGAACTACTGAATGCACTTTGATATTATGCAAGATCTTGTTAACTTTATCTATGTTTCATTGCCTTTTTTTGCAGAAAGGGAGAAGGGGAAATTGGATCAAGGTCTTAGTTTACTGCTATTCATCAACAGTGTGAAAAAAAATCAAAGCCACATTAATAAACTAAATATTACCTCCCACTGATCGCTGGCTACCAGGCAGATAGAGTTCTTTCTGATGGACTCCTAAGAGGGTCTTCAATAAAGTAAAATATTGAGCTTGACGTTTCTCTTGCTTGCTGCCAGGAAGGTCTAAATTGAGTCCCAGTTGTTTTTCAGATTAATCCATTTGAGAGTATAGAATCTGGCAAGAGTATTTTACAACTTTTTGAAAATGTGTTTAAGCTTAATATAGTTTAGGGTATTTCATGTATGTGTGCTTAATTATAAAACACTCATCTTATATCAAGTACAAGGTATTAGCATGAACGCCTAAGGAGACTTGGTAGAAATAAGCAAAATACAGCGGCAAAAAGCAATGCTCAGCTTGGATGAGGGACAGAGCCAAAGCATCTGCAGTGTTTTTCTGAAATGTTGCCATGTTTTAAAAGTGATGACTGCTCCTGCAGTACTTCTGTTCCTGGGGGCCTGGTTCTTCCTCTTGTTTACACCATTTTTAGCTCAGTTGACTTGAGAATTAATTATATTCCTGTAAATCAAGAGAAGGAGGAGACTTTGGCTCAATATTCTCTGTCAACTGGAGAAATGTAATAACTCTCCGGTGCGGACTGTAAAAGAAATCTGAATATAGAATGAAGGGTCTAAGAGTTTAGAGGCCATCTTCAGTTCCAAACCCCTTCTTTTGAAGCTTGGTGAAGGATATGGCAGTTGCACATGTAAAGAAGTGTTCAGCTTCATGAGCAATTAGCTTTCGAGCTCTATATGACTGCATTGGGACTTACAAGTGGTATGATCTAGAGCTGGCTGTTAATTTTTCAACCCAATATTTCTCCCTTAGAATAAAATCCCCATAGTTCACTGAAGCTGAAATTACTTTTTACTGAAAGGCATTGGTTTTGACTGAACTTTTGAAGGGAAGACTTTTTCATCTATGTTGGAATTTTGAGAGGAAGTAAAACCCCATCCCAGATGGGAAAATGTCCTCCTGGTTGGACAAGCCACAGGTGGGGGAACTGAGGTGAGAAGAGCGTCTTGGATGCTCTCACATGGCGAGGGAAACTGCAAACACTGCACAGCTGGTCGTTCTGATCTTCATCCTCCTGTCCCTCCCTGTGGTCTTCCTGAATGGGAGGTGGTGAGGAGTTTTTATTTCCTGGAAGTCTTAGACATGTTAAAGCTCTCTGAAGACTCTTCTCTTAATGCGTCATCTGTTTCTCTGATAGAAGCCTCTGAATCACTAAAATTTTCCTGCTTGAGTTCTGACCCTCTGAGTATTTTGGGCTACACCTCAGAGACCTACCATTATTCCTCAGGTTATGTGGTGCTTTTTCAACTTACATTAGAAAATTGTTCCACCTTCTTCAACTCTCTTTGCTTTGTTTCAGAGGCTTTCACAAAGCTCTGCTCAATTTTGATCTGTGTATACAGTCTAATATATATACTGGCAAGTAAGAAAACATGTATCGTATATATATATATATATGTGTGTGTGTGTGACATGCAAAAATAATCTACTACCTCACATTCTGTCTGTGGATAGACATCAAAGTCTCTGACAAAATGTAGCACAGCTCATTGCTTGTTCTGACCATAGTAGCATATAATTCTACTAAAGGTAATGAGAAGAAATTTGTCAAAGTTACCAAACTTCCTTCTACTGGAAGCATAGCCACTCTCTGACCTTGGTATGTTGCCAGTACATCTGACAATAGAGTATAACAAATAATCTAATGCTGATCACAAAAAATAGGAGGGAGAGATGTGTTTTATGTAAATTAATTTCGTTTTTAGAATTAATTCCTTGGCATCGCTGGCAAGCATAACAACCACGGAGATTTTTTCCTTCTCTGGCTCTCAAATGAGTTTAATATAGCACTGTTGTTAGCCCTATAAAAATTAGTCCACTATGGGAACACACTTACTGCATGATAAATCATATCACATGGATGCAAATAGAACAAGGTTGAATTGGCACATAGCATGTCTGTGTAGAAATAGCCAAAATTGAAAACGGTTTGAAATCCCTAGGTGAATGACTGTACACATGGCTATACAACAGGCTAGATATCTACTCAAAGACAATGAGAAGCAGGGTACCATCTTTTGCTTCTGAAACTTGAGTGAAATTTCTCAAAATTATGACATCAAATGACCAAACTTGTCCTTGGAGATAATTTATTATTTATTGAATTTTGGATTTGGATCAAGATTGATTTGAAAGTGTGGTAAGATAACTGAAACTGTTAAAAAAACCCTATCTTGGAAATATGGTTATTAAACAATGGAATTTCAGTAAGTGCCTATGAGAGTGGTTACTGGAAAATTAGCTACTGGTTATGTGTTGAAAACAAAGTTAGAGTTGAGCTTGCCTTATATAAACAGGAATGAATAACATAATTTCTGTTTTTCTGACTCCTCAAGGCATTGGAGATTTTATTTTAATCTGACAGATCTTAATGGCTTTTAGAAAGATGTTTTGTGAAGAAAATTTCAAGTCATTGTCCAAGAAAACCAGTCCAAGATTATTCCACCATCTGTGGGCAACTTGGATGCACACAGACATTAATCTATCTACTGGTCATGTCTGGGGTTTACTGACGAAAAAGCTCCTTTATTAAAAATGCCATTTTCTGATCCTTAGTGCTCAGGAGGGCTTAAGCCATAATGTGACATCTGTTGGCTCAACCAATTATGTATAAGGCATTTTTGATGCAATGGTTTTGTTAGAACATGCCAAAATCATTGAAACTTTAATTGGAAAAAATTTCACAGGTCCAGATTTTAATTTCCAGAGAGAGAGGGAAGAAGAAGAAGAGAACTGAGTTCATTCATTTCAGAAGAGTCAGTAGTTAAGACATCCATCTGCTGTGAGAAGCCAGACTCATATGCCTGCTCTGCCATATTCATCTTCACTGGCCTATGTGAGTCCTTTGAATGGAAGTCTTAGAACAGCCTGGCCTGGTGAGTAAAACTGAGGTTGGAGTAAAAAAAACCGTGTCTTTATTTTGCATTAGACAGTAAATAAAATGGACATCCTTGGCAAAATAAAAGTCTGTTTGACCTCCCTCTAAGCAGTCTGCCTAAGTCCTGTAACAGGCTGAGAATGAGTTGTTACGGAGATTAACAGTGCAAGAAGAAAGACAATGTATGTTTAATGTAAAAGCAGAGAATTGACCCATAGCCTGTCAGTACTACTATTGAACTATGAATACCGCTATAAACACAAGTCAGGGAAAACTCTCCAGAGAACAGAGCATGCAGAGTCAACTTTTGAGGTCACAAGCACCCTAAGACCCAAGCTAGAGCCATAATGTCAGCATCAGTGTGTCATGGTCCCCTTAACTGCAGACTGGCTAATCTGAAACCAGATAAAAGCAGCAGTTCCTGATGTAAAAGAAAATGTCTAAAGCTCTGAACTGTCTCTTGTTGCATCTGCATTAGAGTTTTAATCCTGTCCAGGAGTGTGGTTTGATGTGAAAATCTTGGTCCCCACCTGCTGTGGTTTACACCACAGTGACGTCTCCAACCACAGAAATGTATTCCCTTCAGATGAAGTTAAGCTGGAATTTGTGCTCTAGGAGCATCTTTAATGGACGTTAACCACTAATAGAAAATCAGTGGACAGGCTAAGGCAATTTACTGCCTATGTTGGCAATAAGCCATAACCAGAGTTAGCCAAATGTCAGATTTTGTTTTATTATTCTATTCATTAGTTCTGAGTTTCTCAGATATACACAATTTTAAAACATAATTTCCATAATCAAGGACTCAAAGACGACCACTTCAAAACCACTGAACTATATTTTTCTAAGTAAAAGTATGTCACTAAATGATGTAAACACATATTGAAAAGGGTGTTCTAATTATACAGAGGTGCCTTTTTATAGTTCTGATTTTTTCTGTTCTACCTCAGAGCCATAGAGTTTGGAGTCCTTTGTCCAAGGATTTTAGGCTCTGACCCCTGTCTGCTTTGTACAGACTGTGGAAATGCAGGAAGGCAGGGTTCCAGTCTTGTCACTCGGGGTGTTGGAGATCCTGCCTCACAGCTCCCAGCAGAGCCAGGTTTTCACATGCCCGGCAGCTGGTCCATGGATCACAGCCTGCCTGAGGCTCAGTCACAGCCTCTGGAATTTTGTGGTCATGAACTCTACAATAGTCCCGTAGGCAAGCCTCACCTGCACTCCTGCGACCATGGATCACATAGAGTCTCCCAGACCTTAGGCTTTCCTTTCTGTGCTTGAGAGAGCCTGCTCAATGGGTCTGCCACAGACACCTTACGCCCTGCCATGCCTGCTAATACCAGGCACCTGGCTCTGGAAAAGCCTACAAAAAGTCCAGGGCTGCTTTTACTGGCATTCAGGTGGTCTCAAGCTTTTCTTTGTGTGATCCTCACAGGTAACTGCTTATCCTGACAAGTTCTAGTGCTGATACTTGCAGGAAAGGAGGATGTGAATATGGCACATAGAGGGATCCGCTGACTTTCTTCACTTAGATCTTCTACGGCAGGAGCTGGAGAGGGATGAACTCATGTCTCTGCTCATCATCCATTTCTGATATCAGCCAGGAATTTGAATTTATGTGCATAAAACTCAAGAAGATCTCCAGGGAACTCTTTCTTAAAAGAAGAAAAACCCAATTCTCATCTAAAAGCAGATGCCATGTATTGGAGTGTCCACAAACTGTTTACAGATTGCATGATACAATCTGAAGGTGTGTTTTGATGCAAGCCTTTAAAAACATAGTGGCCAAGAAACTGAGAAGGTAGGTGTGGAGAACTGGGACAGTAGATGCCTGAACACACTCTAGGCCAGCAAAGAAAGGTAGAAGCTGGTTGCATTTGAAGGGTAAAAGTCAATCAGGGAAGGACTACTTCAAAGAAGAAACTGTGAAGATGAATTCTTTATTTCTTAGGAGACTTTGAAAAACACATAGAGATTTCTTTGAAAAAAGGGGAGGTGGTGATGGTGGCCCATCTCTAGGGCCACCTGAAAACTCTATTCACCAGCAGGATGGCCACCCTACCCCTTTGGATTTATATTCAGTCAAAGGGAGTCCTCCTACAATAGATGTGAAACTATTGGGCTGTCCTCATCTACATTAGAGAGGGATCTTGTTTCAAAAAGGAAAGAAAACAACCTCTCATATCATTCTGTCAATTTTATTAGAGCATCTCTTTTTGCCACCTCATCTGCCATTCTATTCTTCATTTTAAATAAAAAGGATGCAAAGGTTGAGATCCTTGAAAAAACAAACCCCAAATCCAAACCACTAGTAAGAATGGAGACATAGACGTATTATAGTAGTATATGAAGAAATAAGTGGTGCCTGTATACTCCATTATTAACTGCTTTCAATAAAAGATTAGGTTTATAGGTATTTCTACCTTTGATTTTTTTTCCCAAACTCCTATTGAAAGGAAAAATGAAGCTTTAAAATTTAGAAGGCTCAGCATCTCTAGCCTTAAATAGCTGAATTTTCATGTCTGTACCAAAACTTTTATGCAAAAAACATCCCGCCTAAAAAAAAAGAACCTGTCTTTATAACCTAACTATTTCCACTTTTAAAACATTATTTTCCTGAGTAACGGGTTGTGCAAATATACCTTTTACAGCCCTTAATCTTTGCTTTTCTAGCTTCAGATCATTCTGATTTTTGAACTACTTATCAATGCTTATCCTACCAAAGCCAACGTGAGATGCTTGATTCCTATGATAATCATGGTCTAAAAAATTTTCTAAAGAAGCTTGTAGCCCAGCTGACTGGAAAACTAAGGCCCTAAATATGAGATCTCTATATACTATCACTGTAAGGGAATAAATGAAACATCATCAATAAAGAAATTTTTGTTTCATATGTAACATAAGTCAAATGTTACAAGAACAAGACTTGCATGAAGCATTTCTAGCACTATGTATGAACCCAAGGGGGGGAAAAAAGTTGTAGTTAGTAATGTTCATTAATTACAACTATTTCTTATATCTAAGTTTTCTTGTGTCCTGCATTTTAGACAGCTGCCTACTTTAAAACATCATTATTATGAGATAGTTGGATGTCTTTTTTTTGTTATGGTGAATAAACTTGTAGCATCTGTGACGTTCATGTGATTCTTATTCCCATTGGAAGATGAAGTTTCCTTTGGTGAAATGAGATCCTGGCAAAAAGGGCTATTAATAAATGTAACTTCTTATGCGTAGCAAAGTATTTTGTGTACTTGCAGCATGGGGAATTCTTCAAATGGTTTTCTTTTATGAATAATTGTAAATTTAATGTTGGCATCAATAACTTCTTTAAATGGCTCATTCTATATCTGAGTTACACACTTCTTAGCAGCACAGCTCAGCTTTGATGAATCTTGTGCATAATTTTAGTTTATACCATGTGAATACAAAAGCAAGGAAGATGCTAGAATTGTTCAAATTACCTGCCTCTTAAATGGTTTGGGGAAAAAGGAATGCATTACACTTTGTCAATTAGATTATAAAACACAAGGGAATAAAAATTTTTTGCTTATTTGATTGCAAAAGAGATTCAGAAAAATAAAAGGGCAGAACACCTACTGAAGAATAAAGTTTTCTCAAAATGAATGTTCAGATCTAGACAAGAAGGATTTTCCTGAAAACAACTTTCTTTTAAAGTATGTGGGTTTGCTATAGACAACTCCAACTGTACCCAAACAATTGCTTGAAGCTGTGATGTTACTCACTCATGAGACATTTCTATATTTTGCGTTCTATCCACATACAATACAGCGCAGGGTAAATGAAGGTACAGCTACAGCTTGAATTGTGCTGAAGTCAATGTTTATAACCGTTATCCTCAAAACGGAAGTTTCTGTACATGGTGTCATTCCAACAGTTCAATGTCTGTGAAGAAGTTTTACTGTTAGGGCTTCAAACATCCTTCAGACCCCATTATGGTAAACAGCCTACAACTCAGTGTCTTAAGCTGGCTTTGGCTGAAGCCATTGTCTCGATTTCTACCAAACCGTTCAGGAGCAGGATCAGCTTCTATTCAAATCAATCAACAATAACAAAATGGAAGATAAGTACTCAGACATGGGATCTTTTGGGAGATATGGAGCTGAGCAATTCATACAAGCCAGAAATCTATTCCTTTTCTCAGCTGAATAACTGAGAAGGAGAAAGAAGGGGGGGGGGGGAAGAAGGGGGAAAAAAAGAAGAAGGGGAGGTAAGAAGGGGGTGGGAAGAAAGGGGTGGGAAGCGGGGGGGTAGAAGAAGGGAAAAAACAAGTTTTCCTGGGTTTTACTGAAAGGGAGGTAGTCCTCTGCAACTTGCTTTAGCACTCCCTTTTATCTGTGTACTATGTGACCTCCAACTACAGAGGTTTTACATGTAATAATCAGAAAATCACGGAATAGTTGAGTTTGGAGGGAACATTTAGAGTTTGCCTATCTGGACCTCCCTGCTCAAAAGACAGTCAGCTACAGCAGGTTGCCCAGGGCCACATCCAGTCAGGTTTTTAATGTCTTCAAGAATGGAGACTCCACAGCCACTCTGGACAACCTGTTCCAATGTTCAACCTCCCTCACAGTAAAAAAGTTTTTTCTTAAGTTTGACTGGAAATTCAGTTTGTGCCCACTGTATCTTTTCTTGTCACTGGGCACCATTGAGAAGACACTGACTATGTCTTCTTTACACCTTCTCATCTGGTATTGATATACATCGATCAGATCGCCCATGACCTTTCACTTCTCCAGGCTGAACAGTCCCACATCTCAGCCTCTCCTCATCTGACAGAAGCTCCAGTCCCTTAATCATCTCTGCAGTTCTTCGCTGGACTCACTCCAGAACCTCATTTGTTGCTCTTGTACTGGTGAGCCCACAACTGAACCCAGCACTCCAGATGTGGCCTCACCAGTGCTGAACTGAAGGGAAACATCACCTCCCTCGACATATTGGCAATGCTCTTCAAATCAACCGAGGATGTTGTTGGCTTTCTTTGCCTCCAGGGCACACTATTGGCTCATGTTGAACTTGCAGTCCACCAGGACCCTCAGGTCCTTTTCTGCAAAGCTGCTTTCCAGCTGGTAGACCCCCAGTGTGTACTGACACATAGAGTTATTCCTCACCAGGTGCAGAACCTGGTACTTTGTTGAACCTCATGAATTCTTATTGGCCCATTTCTCCAACTTGTCAAGATCCCTCTAGATGGCAGCACATCCAACTGCTCCCCGCAGTTGTACATCATCTGTAAACATGTTGACAGTGCATTCTGCCCCATCATCCAGATCACTAATGAAGTTGTTAAACAATGTTGGGACCAATATCGACACTTGCAGTACACCCCTGGTGACTGGTTTCCAGACAGATTTTGAGCTGCTGGTCATAATCCTTTGTACCTGGCAGTTCTTCCAGTTTTTAGTTCACCTCACTGTCCATTTATCTAGATCATAATTCATCAGCTTTTCTGTGAGGAAGTTTTGGGAGAGAGTATTGAAAGCCTTGCAAAAGTCAAGATAAACAACATCTACTGGTCTACCCTTACCCACTGAGTTAGTTGTTGTCATAGAAACCTATCAGGTTGATTAGGCATGATTTCCCCCTCATGAATCCATACTGACTATCCCTAGTCACTTTTTTGTCCTTTGTGTGTTTAGAAATAGCTTCTGGGATTAGCTGCTCCATCATGTTCCCAGGGATCAAGATGAGCCTGGTAGGCCTGTTCCCCAAATCCTCCTTCTAGCCCTTCATGAAGACAGGGGTTTTGCTTTCATCCAGTCCTCAGAAACATCTTCCAGTCACTATGATCTTTCAAAGAGAATCAAGTGTGGCCTTGCAATGACATTCGTCAGCTCACTCAGCTATTATGGGTGCATCCCACCAGGCATCATGGAGTTGCGTATGCCTAGATTTTCCAAATACGCGTTAACCAGGTCCCCCTTCCCCAAGGGTAAATCATGATGGCTTCAGACATTCCCACACATCTCAGACACCTCGGATTCCTGAAGACAGGTCTTATCAATAAAGACCGAGGCATTGAGGACCTCAGCCTTTTCCATAAACCCTGTCACCAGTCTCCTGACTCATTCAACATTGGGCCCATATTTTCACTAGTTTTCCTCTCACTTTTAATATACCTGTAGAAGCCTTTCTTGTTGTGCTTGCCAGATTGAGCTCCAGCTAGGCTTTGACTTTCCTAATTCCATCCCAGCATACTTGAACAGAGTCTCTATATTCATTCTGACCTTACTTCCACTTCCTGTGTGCTTCTTTCTCATGTTTGAGTTTTATGAGGAGGTCCTTGTTAATCCATGCAGGCCTCCTGCCACCTTGGCTTGATTTTCTGAACTTTGTGATGGACTGTTCTTGAGCTTGGTAGAAGTGATACTTCAAAATCAGCTAGCTTCCCTGGACCTCTCTTCTCTCATGGACCACACCCCACAGGATTCCTCCAAGCAGGTCCCTGCAAGGGGCAAAGTCTGCTGTTTTGAAGTCCAGAGCTGTGATCCTGCTTTTTGCCTCATCCCCTCCTCTGAGTATCCTGAGCTCCACCATCTCATGGTCACCGAAGGCTGTCCCTGACCTTCTCATTCTCAACAAATTCTTCCTTGTTTGCAAGTATGAGGTCCAGCAGAACACCTGCCTCATTGGCTCCTTAATTACCTGTGTCAGGTGATCCTTCAAAGCAGAAAATATTTAAGGATCATATGTGTACTTGAATTAAGCCATCCAGCATCCTAGATAATTCAGGCATCTCACATGTAGATACCATGACAAAAAAATCCATTAATTATTTATCCAGGCTTAGAAGGTATGACTAGAAGGTGTCTAGATATACTATTTCACCTCTCAGAGTTAAGTTTTATTTTTAGTTGCACATTAGAAAGCACTATTGACACGGCACATCTTTATCAAGTGATGTTTATTTTTATTTTGGAGGTAATGTGGTTCCTGCAGTTGAGCTTATAATTGCCAATATCTTTACTGAGCAGCAAAGCAATGTCAGAAAAGTGCAAAGAGAACAACTACAGAATGAAATAGGTACACCCCTAAAGGACTTAAAAGATAATAAGGTCCTCTTGAAAATGGCTGTTTTCTTCCCTTGTCTTGCCTGATCTTCCTCCTCCTGCTCAGTGTATAGTAGGAAGGCTGGAGTTTCTGGGACCCCAGGGAAGAGTTTAATGAATAAATGTCCTGTGTTCTACATTGTATGAATCCTGCCTTAAAAAAAAAAAAAAAAAAAAAAAAAAAAAAAGAAAGAAAAAAGTTCTTAAAGTTGATGAGCTATAGATTTGAAGTCTTTCCCTCCGCTCACACATGCCTTGAAAAATAAGATAAAAGACAAAATAACCTCCAGCTGAAATTAATAAAACTACCCTCTTGCAGTTTTGATAAAACATAAAGGCTAGACTTTGAAGACCTGGAGTCTAAGACATGCTCCAAAATTTAGACTGAGGTTCTTTAGTCCTGATTTTTTCTCCAAACAATGAACTCTCAGCATTTCTTACTAAAGAGGATAGAAATTTCTGAGGGCTGATATGTCTTGAAAAGTGGGTCTTTTAAAAATGGATTCAACATCTTATTTCAGAAGTAAGTGAAACACCAATTTAAATATGAGGCCTGAGGTCTATTCCTGCAACAGATCAAGTGTGAGCACATCCTTTGCATTGAGTCATTCCCTAACTAAGTCCTTAGTGCCATGGTGTGAGATGGGGATTAAAGTGGATGGGAGAAGGAGTGAAGGAGGGACACCTTAAGTGTCCATCTTAGAGAAAGATATCTTAGTCTCCCTTTCCCCTTCTGTGCCATCCAAAAAATCTGCACTGTATTTTACACTTTATTTTAAAGCTTTGGTTAAATATTTGTAAGCGGAAGTACATCTTTCTTCCTACCCTTAAGTCTTTGAGCGGTCATACGAAAACAAGGTTTTGCGACTGCTCTAGTTCCTATATTCTTTACAGAGCTGGTGCTAGCTGTAGCACTTAAGAGTAGTAATCCATCCTTAGTGACCCTGATATTTACAAAAATCTGGCAGACCTATAAAACCCAAAATATTTTTAAAGTATCTCTTCTAAGGTGATGTTGGAGCAAACCCCAAAAGTCTTCGTGACCGCTGCCAAATGAGGGCAACAGACACAGAGATGAGCCTAACTCTGGGCAGGTATGTTTGCTATGTCAGAGTGTATCAAGGTGACAAACTTAATGAGATTTGGTATGAAATTATAAAAGGCTAGAACATGCCAAGAAGAACCATATTCCTAGCTGCAGAAACCCACAAAGGATGACAGACAATATGTCATGCAACTGCATACATATAAACAGAGGGGCAATACTACAGCAAAGCTTTTTAAGCCACTATGGAAGGCTAAAATAGCAGGTGTTTTACAAACAACATCCTGGCAGGACTCTGGTTTTCGGGCCTGCACAGGATTCATTCAATGGGATACTTCCTCCCAGTGATTTATATTATATTGGCTGTTTAATTCCTGGCAACAGTTGATAACACGTTGGCTGTATGGATAGGCTGAGCCAGTACAATTCATATGGCATAAGAGGTTGTTTCTGTCAGACTTGGTCCTGCTCTGATCCTCACCCTTTTTGCCTTCCTAGTTCTCAAGCGGTGAATGAGCTGTGCATTTCTGAACATGGAAATTAACTACATTTTCTATTAACTGCATGTTTAAACTTTTGGGAGTTTATGAAATGTACTGCCACATTTTTAGGTGGTACTTATGCAACTTATTAGGGAAGACAGGCACTGTGCTTTCTTATGGAAAGATTAATTCTTCCTTGATATGTCCCTTAGCAAACATAAGAAGAATTTTGTGGATGTGCATGAAACAAGGCAAAGCTACAACAAATGTGACTTCAGCCAGTCCCACTGCCAAAGTCCTAGCAAAATTATTCATTCTCAGATAAATCTTTAATTGGTTCCCCTCTTAATACTATTTCTGGACCCCAGAGTCCTTTCTAAAAAGCCTCTGTGGAATATTTTTCTTCATTTTTAATTAATTATCTGCAATGTAAATTAATGCACAATAGCATTTTTTTAAAGTCAAGAGGAAAGCATTTTCACTGTAAATTAAGATTCCTCCATCAACAATTTTACTGCGGCTAAGCTACATCTTTTCCGTTCTAAGGCTCCAGACTCTCCTTCGTGATGTTGCTCTGCAGCAGTAAAGAAAGAAACCACCGCTTCACAATGCTAAGCACTCCAGTGGGAAACACAAACAGAGTGCATAAACCAAAGCATTCATTTCATGAGATTTTATTAAAAGGTTTCACCTCTAAATTGAGCTGTCATACGCTGTTGGGAAACTTTTTACCACAGTTTATTTTAACTATGTAAAAAAACATTAAAGGAATGAAAATTCTGCAGTTTTTCATATAAAAGGCGTGACCTCTTACACACTACCAGCAAGCTATAGTGCATTTAATCAAATTGGTTCGAAAGTAGAATCATGCCGAATATGAGGATTTTTTATTTTTTGCTCCCCCCTCAATTCTTAGAAATGACCCCAACCTTGTTAACATGCCGCAGATTTCCGTGTATCTCTGCAGCAGGCTCTTTGGAGTTCACTCAGAGAAAACTACAGCGCATGATTAAAAGATATCCTCTAGATGAGAAGGACGTTCAGTAATTTATAAATCATTCATTTGTGACATAGCTTTATACAGCTTTTCAAGGAATTGCATTAACTGCTTTTGCAGTTTCCTCAAATGTTGCTTTCAGTAGACAGTGTCATAGGTCATTACCAGTTTTTCCCTTATGTAAGCAATTCCAACTTTCTATTAAAAATACTAATTTCCACCCCACTACAGTATCTTTTGAAGTAGCATGTATATTAAAAAAAAAAAGTCACAAGTTGCTTTGAAATATTAAAGGAATATATTTAAGTGAAGGGCTTTCAGGCAGGTTGTTTTTCTGTATTCCTGATGACAGAAAGATTTTAGCCTACAAAGTCAATAGTAAATTTTATTAAAGTCATTATTTTCCTGTTACAGGCCTTGTGCTTTAAATAAACTATAGCTGACAATGCTGTCTTACATACTGTCATGCTGTAAAACAGCCTTTCTTTATTACCACAGGGACAACTCATTTAGAACTTTGAAAGTGTTTTCACACTGGAGTTGCTCATTTGTGGTGCTGGCCGATGGCTGTTCTTGACGAATACCTTTTATAGCTGGAACTTTCTCCTTTTTTCTTTTGAAGATACAGGGGAGAGAAAAAAAAAAAAAAAAAGAGAACTTGCAATCCCAACATTTTCCTGTTAAAGATAAATATTCTACCCCTGCCATTGGAGACATATCTCAATCTTTCCATATTAATTTTTCTATGACAGCTTGAAAACTCTTACCCTAACCCAAATTTTTCTCAATTACTCTGGTGCAAATTGAAGGTAGCTCCAAGTATATAAAAAGGAACCATTCCTGTTATTTTAATGTTGTTATTTAATTCATATTACAGACTTGTGCCCCTGGTTGAAGCTATGGTTTCCCAAGACTGTTTTGATAGGAAAGCCAGCAGAAGAAATTTTTGCCCTCTCACTGTACTCACTCCCTCTCTGCTGCAGGCCCCTTTACTAAATGAGACAGGCACAACTATTTACAAGACCTTGACTTTTTTGTAAAATTTCCATTGTAAGCTCAGATCAGTTCAGTCTGCCATTTTACCACATGGTCCCACAAGAAGTAGTACACCTAGGGCTCAAGAAGGGGCTGAACAAGGAGGAGGTGGAAATAGGCGGCCAGGGCAGGACAAGAGGTTTTTTGAGCTGGTTCTGCTGCTGCTGTGGTCAGTTTTCTGACCCTGCAGGCAAAGGCACAGGGCCTGTCCCACTGGGGATTGTGCTGTGGTGCAGGGAGGCCAGCTGGTAAGTGTGAAGTTAAGCGTGGGTGTTAGTGTACTGGCTCTGAGCCCTAACAAATGAAAGACATGAAGGTGGAAAGAGATGGCATAGGCACTTAAATAAGTGTCTTCTGACACCCAGTTTCATGCCCTCTCCCTAAATCAGATAATTTTTTTTAAGGCTACCTGCGTATAAGTAAGCCTAGGTTTTGGTTCTTTGCATCAGATATATCCGCTTGCTCTTCATGCAAAATGTCTTTTCTCACCCCATGAGAAGGGATGTTCTTGACTGCCTAAATTAGCTCCAGGCCTTCATCACAGAGCCATCCTTGCTGCTCCCAGAACCTTTGTCAGCTGTTGTTATCATGCAAATAGGACTACAGCCAGGCCAATTTTGTAAATTGTTCAGATGAGTGAGTTATATGAGCAAATGTTGCTTGAATTACAGATGGATGGCTCGATCTTTGTATTTTGCTCTTCTGAATACATTTCTATGAATTACGCTGTCTATCTTGATATCTGAAAAATGAAGGTTATCCCTTTGAACCTGTGTTAAAACAGTACTGTTAGAGTCATCCGACCGAACGTAGAGTTGGAAAAGACCACAGGAGATGATCTAGCTGGACTCTCTCCACCAAGAGGGAGTAACATTGCCTACAACCTCCCTCAAGTGTTTATCTAAGCTTGGTCTAGCCACATAGCTAAAAACCTTTTCCTTCCACCACCTCTCAAAGTCACGTTTGAAGGAAATTAAACCATTTGTTTCTTCGTGTCGTGTCCCGTCCCGTCCCCCTTTTTGAGTTTTGAGGAAGAAGTGCGTGTTTCCTCTTCGTAGTGACTTTTTATGTACTGAAGATGGACTTTTTACTTTCTGATTTCCAAGCTGCCCAAACCCAGGCTTCTCTTATGAGTCAGAGTTTCTAGCAGTTCAGTGTTGCTAAAAGCTCGCCCTTTCCCTTTCTCCTCACTACCCCATCTCCAGATCTTCCCTCGCCATGTGCCAGCACATGCCCATATGATCTCTATTATAGCATCCTTAAAAAGCACACCCCAGAAAATAAGCCTAGCAAAAACAGGCTGATAGCTTTCCACTGGGCTATTACGTTAAAGTGGCTGATGACAGACTCTAGTAAGGATCAAAATCAGTGCGAAGGAGTGGATGTGATCACACAGCCCTGAGTAGGAAAGGAGGCGGAGGGGGCAGCATGCTGTTTGGATGGCTCAGGTGCCCACAGACCTGCAGCCTCAGAACACAGATTCACACTGAATTTTGTTTGGCATAGCTGAAGGCTGCTGCTGAGAGAGCCAGCCCTTTTCTCCCTTTTCCACACTGCTGTGTTCCCATCTTTTCCTTCAGGGCTGGATCAGTGAATCACGTACCTTCATGATCTGTTATTCAGGCTAGTTTTCTGTCAAGCCAGTAACAAACTCAACTTATAGCCTCCTAAACACTGGATCAGATGTGAATGAAACAGGAGGAGCAAGCAGACAGACATGGGACTCTTTTGGAGGCAGTCACAGCTGATACAAATTAAACATCAAACAAGGCAGAACCAAATTATTATTATTATTTGTGCTGATTTACTCCAATCTGCCTATAACTTTCTGTGAGTGTGATACCCTATACAGGATCTATTACTCTGGAGGAGGTCTTTTCAACACAAAGTAGAGACACTCTCCCAGTAAAACTTCCAGAAATGTGATTTGCCTTTGCTAAAGTAAAGGCACAAGAATCTTGACACACTACAGAAGCTTGGTATTCACTCTCAGGTTATAACATTTTAGTCATCTAATTCAGAAGCAGTAATTATCCTGCTTTATTCAGTTAGTCAAATTAATTTTGGAAAAAAAAAAAAAGCAACAAAATCCCCTCAGCCCAAATAGTGGAGATCAGACTAATATTTCATAGACTAAAGTATGCTGAATCACAAATACTGAAAGACACCATTAGAAATGGGAAGCTCCTCGTGGAAAATTTTCAAATGGAGACAAGGAAGACTAAATGTGTCTTCAGTCCTTTGCTATGAATATTCTCTATGGCGTGACCACACCACTCACTTTTTCCCCCAAGAGGCTATCTTAATTGTTCTTTGTACACTTCTAGGAACTGTTCCAAACACAGAGGCTATAAATCTACCGCTTGTCAGCTCGGGCTTTATGTAAAACACGCATCTGGTGCTCTGCTGATGTCCCAAAACTTGTGACTCTTGACAGAGGATATGTATTTGTAGGTACCAAATCAGAAGGTCATGTTTAGAGTTTGAATCCATGCACTGTACTCATGATTTATAACAAACATTCTCTCTTTGGGTCACCTATGGTTTAATTTGCTGCCTGTTGAATGGAATTGTTTTGTATGACAGAGTTTAAATACACATCAATAATTTTTAAGTCTCAGTATGTCAGCTGTCTAGGAATAGCAGTAATACTCCAGAACTTGTATTCCAAGCACCCATGTTACAGCGATTTTTAAGAAGTGCTTACTTGTGTTATTGTGTTGCAATCGTTCTCCTGGACATTAACAGGTATTTTTCCCCTTCAAGTTGTGGTTTTCAATAAATTAAAATGCTCATGAGTGTTAGCTATCTGCTGCAGAACCATCTGTCCCACCTGCAGAACTGCCCAATGATTGTTACCCAGACAAATGACATATAAAGACTGTTTCAAATTCTAACTTGATTGTTTCGATATATAGCAGTAGATATCCAGCCCACATTTTGCAATTAATTTGTGCCAGGTCTCCCTGCCAGAAATTGAGCTTTTTTTCCCTCTCCCCCCCTGCAGTAGTGTCCCTCATGCTTCATGTAGCTAATGTAGATTCTATCAAAAAGCATGATTTGTGATGTTTGTGTGTTACTGTTTACTTAAAAGTGCTAAAACCACCTTTTCTTATCAACAGTAAACTTTCAAGATATTTAAAAGCATGCCTTTAAACCTTCTGGCAGCAATAAAGCAAAGATGGCAGGTGGTTGTATGAAAGAAGCAGGATATGTTTATACTAGAACTAACCATGGGGGGGGGGGGGGGTGGAAATTATACTATATACAGTGGACTGGAGTCTCATCTCATTTACAAAGGTGCAAATCCAGAGTAATAATCTGTTACCACCAATGCTTTAAAAAAAAGTCAGACTTTATCTCAGTGTGTGAATATAATATCAAACCGTATTTGCTCAAAAAGAGCTGTATTAAATTTGCTTATGTGAGGAAGGACAAAGGTCTGGTTCTCCCATTCTCCTGCTGAACCAGGCTCGAATGTGCATTCGTTTGGTTGCCAGTGTACCACCACTGAGCACATAAGTGATTTGAGCACCTGCATTTCTCAATTTATGAAGCTGAAACTTCTCAAGTCTATAACACTGCTTAGATGCTTTATTGTTTGGCTACACTAGTAATGTTTTTCTTGATGCTGCCTGTTGTTCCAGTGGTTAGTCTATGAGAGCAATTGGAGTCCGAGAATAAGAGCTTTCTCCTAACCCTGTTTGGTGTAAGCTTAGACCAGATTTGAGAATTAAAACCCCCAAAACACTGGTATTTCTGCTACTTTTCCACCAGTGCTGAAACATTTCTGGGAAGTATTAATTAACAGCAACTAGGTCTTGTTGTACTAGCTTGTTGTACTAGAAGATGCAATGTCTGTGGGATGGGAAAGCTGAGAAATTCAGATGTCCTTTGAAAAATAAAAGCTGAATTCTCTTTTCAGATAAAAAAGTTTTTTAAAAAAAAGTTATAGCTGTCTTTTTTTTTTTTTTTTTTTCCCATCTCTCCAGTCCTAGCCAGTCCTCTCAAACCATGCACAAGCAGAATCTGCAAAAAAGTGAAGCAGCAGCTGTCTTGGTAAGGTAATCCCCATACCTGCAGATCAGAAGCAGGTACCCTTACGCAGACCAGACACACCAGTAAGGACAGTGGACAAGATTTAGCTTTTTACTTCTGCAAGATTTATAAGCCTCTTGCAAATTAAGTCCTTGTTGCTGTTTTCCTGCATTTTTCCTATATTGTGCTTAAGTGGAATAAGGACTTTAAGGGAACTTAGGCTTGTCTCGTCTCTGATTTGGCAGTCTGAATCACAAATGATTAAAATGCCTCAAAACTGGCAGTATTCGAGAATTGATTCCTTTATTCTTGTAGCTGGCTGTGCGAGAGGGGGAGGTATCACACCTGCTTTGATGTTAAAGGCCCCTTCTGTTACAAAATGATTGTTCTTGGTTAAAAAATAAAATAAAAGTGCCCCCAAAGACTTGAAAGGCAGTAGTTTAACAAGCTACATTATTTCAACTGTTTTTCTCCCCCTGCCTTTTCCATCTAATGGACTCCTTGGTGCTAGTGACCAGAGTGACACTGGAGGCAGCAAGCAATGAGACATTACAGGCATTCCTCTAACTGACTTTTATCCAGTGACTTTGAGTGCAGATGCGAGCTGAATTGTGCAAGGTAGCTCAAACTCCCTCTCTCTGATTTCAGTCTTTCCAGGGGGTCAACTGCTTATGAAGAATATCCATAATTTATACCTTTCAAGAGAATTACATCAGCAGGAACATATGTATTCATGTAATAAAGCTAGAAAGTACCAAGCAAAGCCATGCTGCTTTAAATATGTATGTGAAATACAGCAAGACAAGTTCTGTATTGACTTGTACCTCTCTTACACCACTGATTTCAGCAGAAGCACACTGACTGTAAGTCGGTAAATTTGGCTCAGTGAACCTAATGTGTGCCTGATTCAGCAACCCCTGTTGGACCTAAAACCATGTACTGATGTGTGAGGTGTAGGCTCAGGACTTCAGCCCCTCCTTTATCTGCTGGTATCAAGAATGATGTGAGGTGACATGCTTTCTTCCTGGGCCTGGCTTAAGTGTCAGTAATCACTTATTGTATGCAAACATAGGGCAATCTGCATCCTTCCAGGAGATGAGGTGGGTCTCTGTCAAGGACTGAGTTCTCACATCACAGAGATTTAGTCCCTGCCTGCTGATCTACAAAGATCTTGGCCTTCATTACAGAAATCAAATTTACATCTCCAGAAGCAATGGAAACTTAAATGTTGTTTCATCCTGACCTCTGGCTCTCACCTGTGGCATTACTTAACCTGAGCAACTGCATTTCTCTTGGCTAAATTAATCAATTGCCCTTTCAGGGCAGGTCCCTTTCTTTCCGCAAGGAAGAAACTGTATCACATTAGCTACCAGTCAGCTTCAAACCTTTCATTTTGGAGTATGCTCAAAGAGAGCCTAGCCAGATTGAAAACTGGAATCAATACACTAGACCAGCGCAATCTGGATTTCAGGTGAGCATGTGGAGAGAGAAATGGCATTCGTGAGACTGATGGCCAGTGAACTGCTGTTTCTGGGCGAAGGACAGAATTTTATCCTCAGTCGCCTGGACCTGTCTGCAGCAATCGACCCAGGGACATTAGGACAACAGTTTGCATGAGGGCTAGGGGGATTCATCTTAACTGTTGTAAGTCTTGAGAGATACATCCAAACCTCTGACTCAGATCTCTCTAATTGTGAGCTCCTCCAAGGATCAATTTTATTTGTTCCCTTTCCACTATCTAATGCAGTCTGGAAGAGAAAGAGTTAAAATGTGACAGACAAATGCTAACAGATTGATGCATATCAAGCAAGTGGGAAAAACATTTGCATGTTCCAGAAACTAAGGAAGTGCTAAAAGACAGTGATAGCATAAGTGAGATTGAATGAATAGACATGCTCCCCAAACAATCTTTCCTGGGGGCTGGATAAAAAACCCCAAGGTTTCTGGTGAAACAGAAACAGTTTTCTTTTAATTTCTGTCTAAGCTGGAAATTCATAGCCACTTTCCAACTGTGATCTTGGTACCACAAAAACACCTTCTGGCATACAGGTAAGGCTCTTGCTTTATATTGGGCAAACTTTTTTTTTCACTGGAAAGCCTGCAACTATCTCTCGCCCACAGCCTGAAGTATTCTCAGTTTCCAGGAGGTGTGATAATGATGAATTTCAGTGAGATGGAAATTGCTCCAATTTAAGGACAGCTCAACCATTTCATATTGGATATTAAAATACAATAATTTGAAATAAAGTCTAAAGAGTTGGACTTCATAAGTGCAGTGGACAAATAGAAAATCCCTATCAACAACATTTACCGAACTGGAAAGCTTTCAGGATAAGCCTTCTGAAAATTAAAACAGACACCAGACTACACATCTAGATGAAAGACTTCCACAGCTTTGTACATACAGTGCACTCAGAAGCCAAGTTTCCAAAGCTTCAGTAAAAGCATCTAATGTGTAAGCCTACACTGATAGCCTTGTACATGAAAAATACAATATTTACTCTGTCTTATGGTATTACATTGGAGTCTTTATCACACACTTAGACAACAAGTAGTAAGTCCAAGCCCTTTCATCAAAGGTATTTTAACAAGAATTTCCAGATACCTCCTACAACCAGGTGAAAACCTTTTGGCTGATCTTCACGTAAGAGATGGTACCATATTTACATTACTTATTCAGAAATCTACTTCTCCACTCTTAACCAGTGTCGTCCTGTATTTGTCTTCTCATCCTGACATGATCTTTTGGTACTCTTATTTTAAAATTCAGATAAAAAAAAGTTTTGCTTCTTCCTTCCAAAGTTTGGTCATATTAGACAATACTGTCATCTTCCTGTTCTTCATGTCTAATTGAGGCACCATTTTCTGACTCTGCCTTCCATCTTTTCACTCAGTCGTTCTGACAGCAGCCCTGTCTTGCCACCCGTCTATCTCCCTGTACTACCAATAGGCCTGGCCCACATGTGGTTTCACTAAAGAGATTCCACATTGACATCCCTCATCTTCTGCTGCCTTGACTCAACATTTATAGTAATCTTCTCCTACATATTCCAGATACTTCTGGTTAATGTAGCTCTTCTGATCCCTAATTCTGACTATGTTACAGTATATGTAGATCCTCCTGTAGCTCCACCTGTTTTATGTTCGATTTAAACTTGTTCTCAAAATCTCTGCTTTACCTGCTTCCAGTTCCACCCTTGTTTGGTTATAATTTCACTACCAGCTGCGATGCTGCTGTCAGTAATCAAGGCCTATAGATCCTTTCATATCTGCAATATTTCTTGTTGTCTCTTCTCAGTGCATACAGATGACTGTCATTAGTGTTCATGTTATGTTAATTAATGTTGATGTAAATGTTTCATCTCAAGATTCTCTTCTATTGTGACAGCTGTAAGAATTATTATCAGAATTGACTGTTGCCGATGGGCAGCCAGTCTGACCATTAATATTTACTAATTTTACATGCTTAAATAACTTAAACAACCCAACCATGTGACCTCATGTTCCTGCTACTCACATGTTTTTCCTTCTAGATTTCTATGATTATAATACAAAATAGAAAGAGAAAAAACATTCCATATATTCTCATACCATGTGTAAAATAATTTACTGCATTTTGTCCCAGGGGGTATTGTAAATTCATTGAGAGAGAGATCTCAATACATACGTCACTGTGCTAAATGCTGTGAAATATCAGTCTTATTTCAGTATCTGATTTTATTAAATAAATTGCTTTAACTCATCTAGAGAACCATTGTTAAGATGTCAAAATCTGCCTAATTAGATGGTCTAACTTTCTAAACAATTGAATGAACAGCATCTCTTCTTGTATTGTCGTATATATGTGCTCTCATATATGCTGTGTGATGCTGAGCAAACAGTTTCACGTCTTGTAAATATCTGAAAAATGGGTATATTTTGATAGATAAGTAAGCGAATCTTAAGGGATTATTAATTCATGTACATAACCTAAATGACCTGAGATCAAGAAGCCCTCTAATCAAAGCAGTGATTTGTATTGAGTATTGCATACTCTTTGTATTGAAAAAGGCATATATATGTTGTTTATTTTAGATTAGCTCCTTACCTTTAAAGAAGCTATATTCCTTTAGTGAACTATTGGGGGTGGTGAGGGAAACAGGTCGAAGGAGGTATTATTGGATTATTCACTCTCCTAGGATAGAACCTGTTTGTATAATCAGAGATATGCCATAAGTGGTCTTTAAAGAAAGTCAGATTTTGTTTAAAAAAGGGGAAGGAGGAGGCTTCATTAACTAGACTGACAGGCTCCATAGATTTCTCAAGTGTTTAAATTAAGGATTGTGAGTTCTTGAAACTTGACAAGGAAAGCAGGATTGTCACTGCTGGCTGTCTGAACCAGAGGTAAGTGCAGATTAAGCTTTTCCTATCTCTATTATAAACATATTGCTCCTGTTCTCAAAAGTTCAGTGAAATAGAAAAGAGACTATTGTTCTTTATTATTTGAAAAAAATAAACTACATTTTTAAAGTGTCAGCTAAAATTCTAAAGTACTAAAAGTGCTCAGATGCCTCTCATTATTATTCTAGTAGTAACTATTTGGCACTTGACACAAATTCCTTAAAGAAATAAAATTGAAATCAATCTGGACACCTAGAACCAAATTGTAAGAGCATCATGATGACCATGGCATACTTTGAAATATGTTCAACCATTTCTGTTACTCTTTCTAGAATTATTTATGTATCTGGGTTCAATCAATGTTGAATTCATGTTGTCCTTGTGTGGCATGTTTTCCGAAAGACCAGTTCTTGCATAGTGTGAATCTCTCTGCTTATTCTTATGGATGTAAGTATGTCAGAACAGCATGAATTTAGAAAGTCTTACAAAAAATTTGCAGTGTTTGGACAGAATTTTTTTCAGATGCAGTTGGGAAATCTAGGTTTTGGTGAACTGGCAAGAGTAGAGCATCTCCTGAAGCAGAGCCTGGTCAAACCTTGATTTATGCAGGTTTTGTGTTCAAAAGAGCTGGAGAAGAGCTTCCTTTGACTACTCAGTCCTATTCAGGATTCATGAAAACAGAGTCATTTTGTGTCCAGTACAATTATTGATACAGAATTATAAACTAATCAGGCAGTTGTTACAGAATTAGTTTTCAGCTAGCAACATGGATGTCAGAGAACATACAGGTGGCTCAAAGCAGCTACAGGATCCCTCTCAAATTGACATTAAAATGGTCTCACGCCTTCATCACACCTATCAAGCAGCATTGCTGAAGATACTGGGAAGCAGTTATATTTGTTTATGCCCCCTTATGCTTGGCAGAAACTTTTAAAAGCTGCAAAAATTATTTTTTTTTCTCCAAGAAATAGCTAGGCCAATGCACGTTCTAAGAAAGCACAGTTTTTATAACAGTATCCTGTTTAAATTCATACTACTCCCTCCCTACCTAGAGGATGAAAACCTGTTCATTTGGGTTTTTTTATTTTTTAAGAAAAAAAGTTATACGTTGCAGATATTCATGGGTCTGATAACTTCTTACAGGGAACACCTTACTTGCATGCTTTTGTTAGACAATGGCCAAAAGCAAATTAAACGTGATGCTTAAGGAGGTTCATACTGTGCACATACATTTGATTTTATAATCACCCCCCAAATGCTTCTATTTCTTTCAGTAGGGGAAAACATGCTTTGGCTGCTTCTGTCACCTGGCTGAAGAATAAAAAAAAATAAATAAAAAAAAAGTTACTGTGTGCAGTTAATATCGAACAGCAGCCATCTCCAGATGATCCCTGCTGCATCCAATTTCTGCCAAAATGCTTTCTGTTAAACCTCCATCAAACAGACACACGGCGCACAAAAGAAAACCTCATCACCAAGGGAAACTAATCCACCGGTGCGCAATGTAAGCCTGTCAACTTTTTATTATAAGAAGTCATCACTCATTTCAGTGAAGATTAAAAGTATGACTAAATTGAGAAAATCCTCTTAGCCATTCGGAATTTTAATAGAGGAGAAAAGGGGGTGAGTAAAATTTAAACTGTATGTGCGTGTGTGCCTATATATCTATCTATATATGTATGAATCAAATATATAAAATTACATATATATCTCCACACACAAGTTGTATTTTTTTTTATATATATATATACACACACACAGTAGGAGAATGAATGTTGGAAATAAGATGCTTAGAGCTGTCCCCTCATCGCCCCACAAAAATAGACTACCAAAAATTCATACATAAACATGTAGCCTTGTAGTACGTTTTCTCAGTTACCACAGACAAACAGTTTCTGATTCAGACGAGCTTAAGAGATAAGAATGGAAAATGAGTCCTCACAGCTTTAATTACATCGCCACTGGCAACAAGGTGTTACAGTGGCAGAATGACAATTGCTTTTACTCAGAGTATGGATTCAGGGTCAATATGCTATTTCATCCTAGTACACCACAGCAGATGAGCACCATGTTGTTTCTATATTGGCCTTGCACTACTTTATCCCTGCAGGTAAAGTTGGTCTGAAGTACAATTAGAATTACAGATGTGTATTTAGCTAGTGCTTGCTTTTGCAGATTATGGTGAAGACTCAAGTTTCACTTAAGCTGTCATTGAAGATGTGGGTAATCTTTTGCATTTAGAGACCATAATCATCTTCCCATTCCAAAGATTTAGCTGGTGTTAAAGAATTATTGCTGTAGTCACTTTAAAGTTTGAAAGTGATCAGATGTTATCTTCAAAGCCTTTAGCTGCTTATTCAAAATAGCCAAAAAAACTTTAGAGTTACATAACTCCTGGCAGCACTCCCCCTGCTCCCCCAATCACTGCCTCCTAAGTTTTCATATCAATACCAACGTTCACAGAAATAACTTGAATAGCTTAATAGCAGGATTTATAAGGAAATGTCATCATAAATGGCCACATTTCACAAAAGACAAACGCATATGCACCTGAAGTTAAGTACTCCACTACCAAGAAGATAAACTGTAACTGAATCTTACCTTATTGCAGTTATGCAGGCACCAACTGGTAATGAACTGAGTTGAAATTCTTTCTGCAAATCACTGAAGGCTGTAGGACCAGGCAACCTGCCTCTTAGAGCATAGCCGAACAGTGATGCTGACACCTTTGGGAGAGGCAGGGAAACCTGTCAGCAATTTCAGCGTCTCCTGGCCCTTTGATTAAGCCTTCTTCCTTTTTTTTTTTTTTTTTTTTAAACTTGCTAAACCTTTTTGCTATTCAAGTAGCCTGATTTGCGAGGGGTAGACAGCCAGTGAACTGCTTCTGCTTTCAAAGCCTACTTTACTTTCTATAACCTTCCCTTCCATCCAATGAAAAGCAACTGTGGCCTTTTACTAAGTAAATGAGCAAATATTTTCCCAGTGTTCACCAGGTTAGATCCCCATTTAATTAAACTGGCTCATTATGTCCCTATCTGATTAGCAGAGTAGAATCAATTATTCAATGCACAAACATGGCTGCAGGAGCTAGAGGTGTATACAGAGCTGTTCATTTAATTCCAAGGACACTAATTAGGTACAAAGCAAGCAATAACTTTAACAATTGCAGGCACAAGCATACATGCAGTACAGGACAAGGGGAAAAAAAACAGGCCTTCATTTTCTTAATAAGCTGGATTCTCTTCCCCCTAACAGGGTCAAGAAAAAACAGAAAGCCAGAGAGGATGAAATGTAGATCAAGAAAGCTAAGCATCCAGGAAATAACCCTTGGGATTTGCATATGTAATAGTGTGCTGCTACTTTTGTACTTTATAATCAAACAGTAGGCAATTATCCAAATTATTGACAGCAGATTTCTCATTTCAACTGCAAATTAAGGCCATTAATAAAGCTTTCTAATGCAAAAGTGACTAATTAACTAATGGAATGGAACTCTGAAGCCGTGATATCAAAACCAGTCCACCACATATTGTGGAAACACAGGGGAACTAATTAGTTTAATTATCAAAACAGCTAATTAAAATTACACAGTTGCCTAATTAGTTCTTTGCGTTTTTTCTCTGGTTTAATTGACAGGATGGAGTTAAATAGGTAACTGGTCTCAAAGAGGGAAAGGGAAAAAAAGAAGGGGAAAAAATGTGAGGACTAGCTTCTGCTGAATATTTTAGCTGATGATATCTCATTCGTGTGGCAGACCGGTAACAGGAAAATAAATGACTCTCATCCTTTTGGTAAGCAACTCCAAATTTTCTGGACATAAATCTGCCCTCAGAGTAAGCTATCTAAACAGATTTTCATGAAGTTAAAAGGCTTGGATGTCCTGATGCATCCAAAGGGTCAGGGCTGGCACATAATTTTGGGAGGACAGTCAAGAGTTTTTCTTTCAGGAAGTTAATTTTTCTCTTTGTTTTATTTATATCTTTCTGTACATATGGTGTTATAGTCATTGTCAAAGGACAGGCTGGAGAACAGTAAAGCACAACGTACTTTCCTTCAGTGTCTCATCAGAGGAGCCTCAAACAAAAGGAAATAAAATATGAAGTTTTGATATCTGAGCCTCAGAAGGTTCAAAGTTCAAGTCTGGCTCTTATCTATGCTGCCCAACCCCCTTGTCTGCAAAGTAGAGCTGGAAACCTTGAAAGAAAAAACATGCTAGCTGAATCAATGCTTGTAAAACTTGAAAAATATCTCTACTTCATTCATAGCTCAGCTGCTGATTTGATATGTGTCTCTATTCCAGCAAAAAGATTTTTTTTTTGTCTGTGTGTAGTATCTTCCATTTATGCCAGAAAGTTTAAGCCTGACCAAAACTGCAGTAAAGCTAATCCCAGCTCAAACACTTGTTCATGCTGCAGCTTCTACCAAGTTTATTAACGTTTTTAATAGAAACTTGGGCTACATGTTAAAAAATAAAGTAAGAAATTTGTAATGTACTTATTAAATTAAATCCCAGCATAGTTAAGACCAAGATTTCTGGTTGTGAATTGGGCTGAAAATATTGCACAGCATTACTTAGCTACTTTCTTAAACTTGGAAAAGCACAATGGAAAGAACGAAAACTAAAAATAGGCAAGCAGCAAGAGGTCCAATTCCTAAAGAAGGAAGAGGGATTTTCCATGTTTGGCTTGATTGGTAGTGGCTCAGCTCCTCCAGCATACCCAGACAGATGTTTCTTACGCTTACTTGCAGTTCACTGAAAGAAATAATTAATATAAGTATTTCTTGCATTTAAATCATGCTTGCCCTACTTCTAGAACTATAAGGGGAATAAAACTTGTTTTACAAAGCAAGGCCCTTTGTCAATGTTGCCAAAAAAGTAGAGCTCATGGCAACTAAGCATTGAGATTATAAAAATTACAGAAGGGCAAATGAGAATCTCAGTGTCAGAGTATCAAAACTTCAGATAAGGATGTAGAGGAAACCAACATGAATGTCCTGAACCTGAAATACATACTGAAATCTTCATCTTGAGGGAGTCTCCTGGGTGCTGAGACAAGGGTGAAATGACCTGTGGGGGTGAGGGGTTGGTGCCAGCTGATGGCGGCAGATAGCATGGAAGGGTTCAGCTCTGTGGTGAGATAGCAGATTCCTGTTTTGATCGATATTGATACCTATATCGATAGGGAGCTGAGATCCCGGGCAGCAAAGGGGCCTTTGGGTCCAATTCCCATGTGGGACCATGTGGGCAAATTAAATGCAAGTTACTGTTATCAGACCCTTTCTATGTCTTTTTCAGCAGGAGAAGACAGCAGAGATTGGAGATATTCATAAAGTACCTCGCCTGAGGCCCTCAGATGGGAAAGAGCAGGTGAGTAACTGCAACTACTCATTAATTAATTTAAGCTCAGTTCTAACTCCAATCCGTGTGATTTTGGGGTGGCTGCTTTTCTTGCTGTGAATTCGGAAGTGAGGAGGAATGTAAATGCAGAGCAAGCGTTGCAGTGGCGAGGAGCGAGGTGGACGGTGTACGGCAGGGGACGTCTTCTGTCACGGTGGCGGTAGCAAGCAGCTGGCTTGCAGAGGAGGTACGCGAAGTGTGCAGGAGCAGGGCTGTCCGTGTGAGGGGAATTCACTGCGGCCAAGGCGAGAGCATTTTGGGACAGGAAGAGGAGATGCGGCTTTTGTTTTCTGGTGTTTTGCAGGACTGGTTTGTGGACTGGGGGACTGAGGTGGGCCAGGGACAGTACAGGCAGGTGTGAGGATGTGCCAAAGGCACTCTGAGAGGTGGCCAGGGAAGGCCTGCATCCACCATAGTGTAGGTACAAAGGTGAGGGTGTAACACCCCAAAAGAACCTGCACAACCTCAATTATCCTGTTTGAAAAAGGGTACAGACCCTCACTGTAGAAACTATAAGTCTTGCTCAGTGCTAATGGCTGCAGGGACTTGATACCTCAGTGCCAGGCAGCCAAACCTCAATGTAAGGACATGGCATCTCTGGAAGCGATATCAGCCTTGGAAAGACACAGTCCACTTGCATTAAGACACATCTCTCCTTTCTTGACATGTTGGCACAACCTGCCATGCTAACAAGGTGCTGCAGCTTCTTCCCATCTTCCTAAATGTGGAGCGAGTGCTGAGGAAGGCAGAGAGGTGCTGCAGCCTGGCACTCGCAGGGAGAGGGATTGCCGGCAAGAACCCAGTGAACAGAACACAGTGGGTCCTGTATTTGCATAGATTTACACAAATTTGCATACCCGTGTGCAAAGAGAGCAGCTGGGAAAGAGGAACAGAAAGACTCCAGAGTTTCATTGTTTTAAAAAACTGCTCCCCCTCAAGCACTCCATTATTTAACCCACCCCTTTCTCCTCCAATTTGCTGTTTGCTCCATTTGCTGAGGAATTAGGGATGGCTGGACAGCCCCACTTGGCACAACTCCTATCGGCTAACCCAAAATACAGATGTCTGGATTGTGGTCCTAAGGCATGTTCCCCGTTGGCTGTGATCCTTGCTCCTGTAATTAAGTTCAAAATGTTTTGTGTGTGGGTTTGGTTTGTTCGGTTTTTTTTTCACCCCCCAAAGGCTTTCTGACTTCGTGAAATAGGAACTTACTTTATTTTAGGACAATCCTTTACATACTTATGGATGCCAGCTTTGGAGCAGGGAAATGTCTGGATGCTTCAAAGAAATCATTGGATTTTTTTTTTTTTTTTTCTCTCTTTGGTGTTAAAGACTAGTTTTCCTTGATGCTCTCAGGAACAGATTAACTTAATTACTGAACCCCTCCTCCTTTAAACCAGCTTGAGGCATTGTTTTTGGCAAAGTTATAAATGATTGAAAATAAGAGGTTATAATTGAGAATGTTAAGCAGCCATAACTTTAGTTTTCATTATCAGCTCCATCTACAATACTTCACAGTACTTTTTGACATAAAATGTAGACTGAGGCCATGAAAAGAGCAAAGCAAAGAGGGCTTGTATTTATCACTTTGATATCATTCTCATTTAAGCATTACTTAACTAGCAGAACATCAGGCAGAGTTTGTTGCTGACTACAGCTTGCAATTCAGAACCGCTGCCTCCCAAAAGAACTGATGACCTGGTAAGTGTGCCCACATCCTTACATAACAACAATATTTATAATCAAAGGGTAAAATTATATGGCCCCAAATATGCTTGGCAGACAGAGAGCTTTGTGAATCATCTAGTGAGACTCTCCATCTAATAGAGGGTGGTAAGGATCATGTGAGTAGAGGCTAATGAAAGAATAGTAGTCACGTATGTTTCTCTTCAAGAGCCAGATGCTGGAGGCAAGTGATTCCACTCTAATTTTCTTTCTCTTGCTCTATTTTTTTTTTCTCTTTTTAATGTATATTTGTGGTCTTCATTGCTGTGGAGGAAAGCTGGAAAACGTGACCCCAAAGTACTCTAGAGGCTCAAAATCTATTGCTTTTCTTAAAGAGAATTTCTTGATTTAGCAGACTGTTGTGTCTGACTTGTGATTTAAAAAAAAAAAAATATCCCTCATAATGTTGTGTTAGGAAGGGACACGAGGCTTGGCAGCATGAGAACAGAAGCAATGTTGTACAGAAGTTAATATGTACAGCTGTAGCTAATACAGAATTGGATGCTCGGAGTTGCACAGTAATGTCCTCAGTACAACATAAGATTAGATATCAAGAACATCTAAATCATTGTTCTGACACTTATGCTGAGTTGCTGCTTAGCCACAAATCACACACACTCTGCTATTCCTGGTTTTGTCTGTTGGGGTGAATATTTTCCGCCTGCACTGGTGTGATGTGGTTACTTGCATTAATCTGTTCCTTTCTGCTCAGTCCTTTTGGAGGTATTATGTATATCTAATCCTCAGCATCCGTTCTAAGTATCTTACATGGATGCCTAGAAAGAATACAGGAGAAAGGCCAAATCCTTCCATCATGACTGCAAAACAGTAACTGGGCTGTTTGGCAGAAGCTAAGTCAATGGGGTGCTGTATTACCATCAACAGCTCCAGCAAACTGGCATCTCGCTGGAGGGAGTACTGTGGAAAGTGTGCCCAGCTGTAGATGCTGGGTGCACAGGAAGGTGGTGAATTTTAACAGTGCATTTCTGAAAGAGAGAAAAATTGTTTGCATTATGTGCAGCATGTGGGATCTGATTGGTTTTGCAATATACCTTTATGATTAGCAAAAAAGGCTGTGTTTAGAGGGAGGCAAGGGATTCATCACAAGATTTACTATCAGCATGGGATTAATTCTGCCTGACATCACAAGCCCAAGAGTTGGGTATTTAATTTAAATGTATTATCCAAATTTCTTTAGTCTCTGAAGAGGAGAGTAGGTGCACCGTAAGGGTTGAGTATGTAGGTGCATCCCAAACTGTCTAACTCTCCCCATTGCCTACAAAGGGAGATAGATGACACTGTTAGATAGTTGCAGTTAGGTGAGCTGAAACTGGGTCCAAGCATCTAGTTGCAGGTGTCTAGGAGATGAGCTTTCTGCATAGTCAGTTGAGAGGGGATGGTTTCTTCTGAGAATGAGACCATTCCAGGTAGGTTCCCATTCTAAATCATTCACTGAAAAAGCTATCTGTACTTTTACCTGTGTACCTTTGCCAATACAGGATGTCTACATTCCTAACCGGGTGCCTAAGCTAAAACCTGAATACCCACTGACAGTGCAACTTATAACAGGATGCCTATTCCTATAGTTCCTGAAGATATGCCTACAAAAGGGAAGATTTTGTTGCAATACTAATTTCTAACCTTCTGTTGATAGAAGCTTTCATATAAGTCTCCAGCAAATAAAGGTATATATTCTGGTTTGACCATAATTTGTACTCTTAAGGAAAATGCTTGGTGATTATTGCACATGCTTTTACGTTAGTGGTTATCAACAAATAAACGCTTTGGGCTCTTTCACAGTTCCTGCAGAAACTGAAATAATATATTTTGTCTTGAACTCTTGCAAGTACCTAATTTCATGAGTGCACGGAACTAAATAATCCAGGAATAAAATTGGGGCAATATCCATTCTTCCCTATCAGCTCCTTTCAGGCTGCTGCGGGGCAAAGGGCCTTTTCTGCGTTAATTATGTCCAGTGTGCTGAAAGGTTTGGCTAGAGCCTTAGCCAATACAGCTTGGCGAGGCTCTGACATGGCTAGCCAAGCCTTTCTCCCCACTGACTTGACTACCAGGGTTGACAGCTGCCAGGTCCTGTTGTCCTCAAATGGAACTTTTCAAAGGTTCCTTCTCAAACTGTCGCCACTGACTGTCACAGAGCGAGCCCCACTTTCTAGGTCAGTGGTTTTGTGTATATCACATGTATTTGCCAGCCCACCCTTGTAAATTCTGTGCCCGAAGAGACTGCTTTGAATGAAGTCACTCAATAATTCACGTGTGAGCGTGCACATCATTTAGCGCCCTCCTTTCATCCCAGTTGAGTTGATTCTTCAGACTTGGACTGAAGTAAGCAGCTGATCTGTATATCCGTAAGATTGGCAGGATGCTGTGTAACAGAGCTCACGCAGCATATGGCCTGATGGTTTGAGAAGGTGCAAAGTTGTTAACCCTGTCACTGCCTTCCAGAGGTGCTGGGTTTAGAGAATAAAAATCCATCACCACTGCAACACTTTTTCAAGCAGTTTTTCTTTAGGCAAAGAATCACATCCCTCTTTTGGGATGACAGAATGTCATGTATATCAATGACCACCACCTGTGTGTCTGGGATAGTATCTTTATTGGATAATATAACCTCCTGTGTCACTAAATGCTGACAAAATACCTGCATCAGTAATCCTGAACCCTGGCATAAGAAGGGCGCTTTCTCTGCTAGTACCTTTCTTCTTTGGGGGCTGCCAACCTCAGACTGTCTTTCTCTCATCTCATTCAGAATTCTGGCTTTCATTATTAATTAGAGGTCAACTTTATACTGCCAATGATTAAGTTATTCACTAACATCTGTTTAAATTATCAGGCCAAATCTGAAACTTTAGTAGTGAAGTTGCCCTGAGTTATGGCATGAGGATGAAAGTCAAAATCAAACCTTCACCTAGGCAGGAATTGTACTTGCAATAAGGCAAAGAAAATGTTGGGCACAAACATCTGGATTCTGCAGTTAAAGTCTAAGTTGATGAAAGATTAGGAAAATGCAGGATGGGTGTCATGATGTGTAGTAAAAAAGGTGAGATGGCTGAAGATTAGATCAAACTAAGAAGAGGATAAAAATCATCAGCAGCTGTGAGATGAGACTTGCTGTCCTGCATAAATGGGAAAGTATATGTAATGGCATGGCTCTTAATATGAGGATTCAGACTCATTTCAATATTTATCTAATTACATGAAAAGATGGTTGCAAGAGATGTTGCTTGGGAACTGAAGTCATGGTTGATTCCCAGAACAGGAAGGGGTTTAGCCATAGTGCTACACAGTACCCTATTTTAAAAGATACTGTTATCCTATGTAATAGTGTACCTTTTTGTTATTCAACTTGGTCTATCACTTGTTAAGCCAAAATATCAACAGTTGTGTTGGTAAGGAAAGGATGTTGCCAGCTTCTTAGCCTTTCAGTCTGATGCAAGCCCTGGTGTCTTCTGCTCTCTTCTCTTGGTGAAAAGGGTAAAATGCTGCCCCAGGGCTGTTTGCACAGTGATTTGCTCAGAACTTGAGATGAACAGAGCCACCGGAGGGGAAAGATCTCTCTGCTTTAGTCTGTGGGTGAACAGAAATGAACTGAGCTACAGCAAGGGCCTCATTTGCATAACCTATGTAACCATAGTTATCATGTTGGGAATCTCTGTAACTCACTCTGAACTGGTTACATTTTGGAAAGGAACTTAAAGGGGAAGGAAAAGGCTACTAACTAGTTGGAGGCTCTGCATGCCTGATAGTGAGAGCCATACATGTAGGCTTGCATAATGACGATTTGTTCTCCAATGAAGATTGCACATAACTTGAAAAAAATCTTATGGAAGAAGGGAAGTTGCAGAGAGGTTTGTGCAAGGAAATTACAGAGGCAGGCTGAAGCCT
The DNA here is from genome assembly GCF_947461875.1 of Haliaeetus albicilla. Classification (NCBI taxonomy): domain Eukaryota; kingdom Metazoa; phylum Chordata; class Aves; order Accipitriformes; family Accipitridae; genus Haliaeetus; species Haliaeetus albicilla. The sequence continues at coordinate 15,671,822 of NC_091501.1, forward strand.
TTCCAGTCTTTGCCACTGCTGGCATCCAAAGTCATTGTAACTTTGCTAAGTGTTGGCAAGAAGCTAAGACTAAGTAACTATTTCCTAGAACCTGGAGACAGACCTGAATAAATTCCTTGACTTCAGTGGTGCAAGTATGTGATGTTCTGTTCATTGCTTGCCATAGGGGCTGGAGAAAGGGATGCAACATTTTAAGGGTCACTTTCACAAGGGACCCAGTTACTAAACGTCTGCAAACATTTTTCTCTGCATAGGAGCAAGTATGGATATGAAGCACATGCTGTATTTCTCTTGATGATAGTGTGTTTCTTTCACACTTAATAAAGGTTTTCTAGTTTTATCCTCAATGAATGGTTGCAAGTATAAAGGTATTGGATGCTGACACTCAAGAAACATTTCAGTGATCCTAGGGATTTCTTGGGGGATCCTCAGATGCGTTTGTGCAGATGGTACTTTGTTTTAGAGATCATTCCTGGTTTTTAATCTGATTAGTGTGGCTTTTGACTTTTCTTGGTTGTGGATTATACTTCAGATGCAAAGCAGTGTCATTTAGATAAGACATGTTTAAAAATACTACAGAACTGATGGCTTTGTGTTTAAAGTGGTTGCTGTTTCAAAATAAGCACTAGCAAATATGCTCAACAGCAAACTTCTGAGAGAATTGTTCCTAATGAAATCAGTTTTAGGGAAGGGAATTGCAGGATATCCTGGACTGATGTAGCGAGTGATAGGACAAACATCAGTAGGATGGGTAAAGCCTTGTTTCATTTCAGAAAATGGTGGCAAATAGCAAAAGTAGTATGAAGGGGAAGGGTTGGAAGATAAAGAGACAAAACAGTAAAAAGAAAAGCAAAGAAAGTGAGATAAGGTACTTTCTGCAAGGATAAATTATGTCATACGTTCACAGGAAATGCTGCCTTTTGTTGAAGAACTGTCAGGAATCGGGACACAGCAACAGACATAAGAAAAGAATCCCCCCAGATGAGAAAAATGTTAGGCTTATTTTGCCCACATCCAGCTACTGGGATACACAGGCTTCTGCTTCTATTTGTAACATTCAAGAAGAGCAGCAGCACTGTAGCATGTTTATGAGTGTGTATTGTTTTGCCTCATTGAGGGACACTTCTCCCTGGGGATAGGAGTTCATTTATTTTCATGTTAGCTCCAGAGGGAAATTGTCTTGAGCAGAGAACAGTTAGTTGTAGTAAGCTGTGTATGTATGTGCCGTGTTTTGATGTAGTTCACTGACAACTAGTAACAGCACCTAATCCGTCAAACTCATTTCACCTAAGACTTAAAAGTTTAACTCGAATTCTGATCTTTAAGGTAAACACATCACAAAGATACTTGGCTCCTAACTTTCTGTTTTTCAGTACATAAACCCTTTTCTTCTTTCTTATTTTTTTGCTTATTTCCTCTTTAGGTACACTGCTTCTTTCGGTCACTGATATTTTGGTGTTCTGCACTTCTTTCAAAAAAAAAAAAAAAGCCACCAGTAGTACTTTATAAACTGTTTATTGAGTATAACTTGCAGTTATGCTGTCACTGCATTAACATATATTATGTAGCTGAACCCTTATCCTTACCTGTTACAGAGTTGTTCCTGACTGGGTATTTCTTACCAGTTTGCTACCTTAAGTTATACCTTTCAGATTAATTAGAAAACTGAAGTCACTTAGAGTTGTTAAAGATTCCTTGATAATTTTACAAGAACTGGAGTCTTGATGGTAGGAATTGTTTGTTATCTAGGTAATAGCTATTAACGAACAGGATTCTCAACTACAGGCTCCCTTTGACTACTTCTGTTTCCTCTGATGGACTTGGAAAAAGCAGGGAGAGAAATTGCTCCACGTCTCAAATTCTACCTCTGAGTTCAAGAAAGATATTTCTCCCTCCTTGAAACAGATCTTGTTTGTCTAGTCTCTGTTTTCAAATTTTTAAACTGTTGCAGGGTTGGCAATGTCCTCCTTTTATTTTGAAAGCTGCTAAAAATATTCTGAGTAGAAGCTGAAAATGCAACATGACATTCTCTTGATGCTGAAACACTTCATGACCAAAAGCTTGTCTTCTTCCCATACTATTTTTGTTGTTTCTGGTGGGACTCTAGTGCACAGATTTGCACTAGAAAAGAGGGAGAGCAGATGACAAGGATCATTCTTTATAGACTGGACCTAAAAAGACCACCAGAAGATGCTATTTCTTATTTCTTCATCTGTCACTTACTTCTAAAGGGAAAGTAAGGCTATTATATGTCTTTATGAATATTAATAAATGGGAGTGGCTAGTGGGATGCTATGCTGGTGGCCAAGGGGCAGTGCTGTGCTTCTGGAATATCCTCTCACTAGTGACAAAGTTGCCTGGATGTGACAGTTTTTCAGGGTACGTTGCACTTATTTCATCTGACTGAACCAAAGATTTTCAGTTTAAGATCTTAGCCCATGCATGAGGTTTAGAAGTTATTTGGCTTCACTTTAGCCAAGGATTGTATATTTTTTTTAATTTTTATTTTTTTTTTAAATGATTAAGAGACATATAGATGAATACTTTAAATCTAAAAGTAAGTGAGGAGTAAAGTATATTGTGTTACTTTCAGTATCAGGCCACATAAAAGCTTTCTAAAAGTTTCTCTTCTGCTGGATGCATTATTCTTTGCATCCCTTAATAAACAGATGTAGGCAACGTTACATTAAATTATGGTTTTATCACATACAATGATTAAAGAGTATTGAACTGGGTTTGCATTACTGTACAAGTACTGTCCCATAAGAAAACTTATCATGAAGCACCAACAACTCATTTCTGTTAGCAACAGTTTCTTTATTATTGTCTACTGGACTGTCTTTCAGAATTGAGATTTCATGGAAGAAGTTGGAGGTACATAGCAGTTCCATACACAAAGATTGCTATTAGCATTACATTTTAGTTCTGTCTAAGTGTTGACTGTATAAAAGCAAGGGAAAAAAGGATGACTTTTGCAACTGCTTTGCCCAGGACACGACTGAATGAACCATGCTAGAGTAAAGTATATTACACCTAGGTTGATGATACGAAGTATAGCTGCTACATACCATTGTCAGAACTGTAGGGCAAAACAGAGGTGGTGTTTCACTAAATACAGCTGAGTGCATGAGTCTTGACAACGCTTTCAACCCAGAGAAAGTGTAAGCATGGTGGCTTTCAGTACCATGAGTAATGCTAGCACTCTCCTGAGCTCAGGAAACACTTGTTGCAACCTTGAGATTACTCTCCTGCAAGAGAATTTCAAGAGAAAAGTGTTCTGGGTAATTCCTTGGAGAAAGTAAACCACAGTTTTCTGTCTGAAGTTGCATAGCTGTGGGGTATTTTATTGACAGTCTCATATGACGCAAGATTTTTCTGCTGAAAGTCAGTTTTTATTACCAAATTATGCTAAGTTGCTGTATTTACAGTAATTACAGTGATTGATTTAACTAATATGTATATAATGGAAGTGCTAGAATTAAAGATGCCAGTGGAACCTTAATTTGTTTCTCTTTTGCATATGCGCTATAATATAGTCTTTAATTATGTGAATATGTACTATTTTATTCATACAGCTGTATCTCTGCATGTATCCAGAATATTCTAACTATGTTACTTACCTGTAGGTCCTCTACTTCTCTGAAGTATTGATATAATTTCTCAGTTTAAATTCTGGTACACAGTCAGACTTTGCTTGTACTCTAGGAATTTGCATACCCAGCAAGCATGCTATTTCTGTTTTTCTTTCATGCTTTATATCTGTACTAAGCACTCTTTAGCTTCCAGCTGAGTTGTACTTATGTTCTGGGTATCTTCTTTTCTGGAGATGTGAAGGCCCAGATTTAGTAGTATAGAAAGCTTGTGGGCAGTACCAAGTTGTTGGTCAAGCAGAGTCATACCCACAATGCTATGCAGTGGTGGGTTCAAATACATGCTACAGAGGTAAAAAGATGGAAACAGGACTTCTGGTGGTGCATCATCCATTCTCTACCCAGAGATTAACTGGAAGGAGTTGTGTTACAGGACATCATCCCCAAATATTGTTGTTTAAGGTGTGATGGCTCTGTGATTATGAGGATGATGATATCAACTGTTGTACAATGCAGTGCCTGAGAGCCATGAGACTTTTGACAGACAGGAGACCTGGCTAAGACATTGCTGGGATGGAGGGGTCCCTGAAAGCTCTGCTTGCCATCAGGGAAGGCTGTAGGGAATCATGACATTAACCTTAAAAGTTGTTGTCTGAAGAGCTTGACTCACACCTGCTAGATATTTTCTCCTGAAAAGGGTGGATATAAACCTCATAAAATCTCATACTAGTTTTTGAACTCTTGTTTGTCTTTCCTCTAAATTTCTGCCTCTTGCAACATGTTAAAATGATGAGGATGTGTTTGGGAAGATGCAAGAACTAGGCTGATGGTACTAGCACATCTCTTTTTCCCAGTATTCTCTCATTCCCTCCAATTGGGCACCATGCACTCCTGTTGATACTGGGGATCCTGAAGCAGTTGTTTGTCACTTAATCTATGGGAACATATGTCCCCCTCCAACATGATGTTGGTGCACATGCTAGCTGTACTAGATTAAAAATGAGCACTTATCACATCTGTGTTGCTTGAAAATCACAGTGTGACCATAAGATCTCATAGTTATCACATACATAGTGCATTTTAATCAAACCAACAATTAACTTGGATTGTCTGTGCAAGTTTGTTATCAGTAAGGCTTTTTTTTATCAGTATAAATCTCTGAATGGTGATTTTTATCACTGCAAATGTATTTTAAAAAAAAGCAATTGAAGTAATAGATAGGAAACACATTGCACAAACCTATTAACACAATTAACTTCCAATATGCTTCAAATTCATTGAAAAGCTGAATTAACAGCACAGCTAATTTTTAACATGCCTGCACAAGATCTAAAATTTTAGATATAAAATATATCTAAAATACAGGCATAATTCTAAATTTGCAGAATAAGGAAGCCCTCTCTGAAGCTCTCAAAACTTTGGCTATCCTCTTCCAACTGCTCATGAAAGTTTCACAGCCTGGCAAACCTCCTTAGCCTTTTGGCCTGACTGGCCATAGAAAGGAAAACTCTGTGGCCAGAAATGACAGTTGGCTGCTGGTTTATATTATTATTATTATTATTATTATTATTATTATTTTTAAATAGTCTAAGCTGAGCTGTCTCTTGCCTTTCAATTCAAGTCTGTGCTGTTTGCACAGCACATCTACTTTAAAAACATAGACTTTTGCTTAATTCTAGAATTCTTTTAACTGCTACTTTTAAGTCAGTGTCTCAATTCAGTGAAGCCTTATCCTCCGTTTGGTTTCACAGTTCTTGACAGATCCACAGAGCATGTGTACTGCCTGCTGACAAGAAACACCATCATCCCCAGGCTGTGATGCTGACAGTGCTGAAGCAACAGCACAAGTATCATGTATTTAGAAACTCAGGAAAGCACACAATACATATGTGTCAAGAACAGCAGAATGAAACCAGAGAGCCTCTTATGTCCCTAAAGGCAAGGTCATGCGTTGTCACTGATGTTTACTACCCTAGTGAAAATCATATCTGCCTTTCTACATAAAACTGCATGTTGGAAAAATGTTGAGATATCTTCCACCATGAACTGGCATCCTCCATTCTGTTTAACCTTAAAAAAGCCTTGCACAATATGCAAAATCAGTTCCACAGAACTAAAAAGCCCTCCTCTGGCTCATTATGTTGAGGAACCTGTGCAAGTTCTACCACAGATGTAAGCCACAACAGGCAGCAGAAACTGCTGTACAAGGCAAATACCCAGAGTTTGTAATATTCTTTCCTTAGAGTATATGCACAGGTCATCCTGTAGGAATTAAATTTAGATGGGGTGTCCTATAGGTTGCATTGATAGAAGCTTTTAAGCTTCCTCTAGCTGATGATGAGGTTATGCCCATTAGTCTAGTAGATTCTGAGCAGAAATCAGTGTGCAGTTGTAATGCAAGCTAGATTTTTTTTCGGGGCGGGGGGGGGGGTAGATCATCTGTGTGTAGATGGTGGTCATGCAGTACTGTGTCAAAATACTTTTTTCCTCTAATAAACTCCAAGATCTTCTGCAAATAACCTTGGGGGAAATGCAAACTGTCACTTTCTTCCCAAGGAATGGCAAGACTTGCAAGACATACATAGCAATGAGCTTTAAAAGAGCAGTTTGCATCTCCACTCTATCAGTCTAACTGTTGAGATCTGCAGCTACTGGCTAGCCATGGCTGTGTATTCCTCACAGCTCCTACAGTTCTCGTGCTGATACCCTGTTGCTACAGCTCAAGACTAAGCTACACTTTCTTTGACATCAGAGGAAATACTTACATTAGGCTGAAGTTCTGCAGCTGTTCCTGGGCATAATATCTCTTCTGTACCATTCTCCAGTGCCAGCTGGTGCTTGTTTCATGAGCCCAGAAATGGCTCTGTGGGGAGAGGCTGTTCCAGAAAACTGTTGCTCTTGAAGCCACAATTCACTCCATGCCTTTCACAGTCACCAAAAGGGATCTGGACATGCAAGCAGAGACAAGCAGTGGTAGTTACCATGGCTGCTTGTACAAATCATTCAACCAGGAATGCTTCTTGGTGTCATAGGAGCTGGCCTTAAAGGTGGTGCTCTTTGGTGATAGCATATCAGATAAAACTGGCATGTTAGCAACTGCCAGCGCTGCCATAAGGCAGCGTGTGGCATTCATGCTGATCTGCTGAGAGTCTGAGAATCGTATCATCTACTTCGAGGAATGGCAAGGAAGTTGATGAGGATCTGGGGATGTTGATCCCTAGATGCAAAAAGCAGTTGGTTCTTCTTAACTTCTGTTATGTCTGTATGCCACCAACCCAGAAATGCCTTAGGCAGGCAGTAACGCAGAGCAGAGTAGGTTACCTGGTCACGTAGCTGTGCTTATACATGAAAGAACATCCTCCTTCTTCCTTCCCCTTCTTCATGTCCTCTCATTATAGGACTCTTAGTAAACACAGCTGTTAGTTTGGACAGGCTGGTTAGTACAAAGCAGTTACAGCAAAGACTTGTAGTAAATCTTCTTATGTAGACAAGCGTTTGGATAAATAAATCAACCTCTTGTAACTTTTTTAGCCTGTGGTTTTCACAATTCCTTGCAATGACATTATTCATGGGTACGAAGGCTCTCATTCATTAGACTTAGCCCTCTGAAGTGATCATTTACATGCACTGGCTTGTTTCTGTGTATTTTGAGCTCTGCTCTGACACTGATTCTTGCTGTTTCCTTAGGCAATAGCATAGATAGGTTTCTCTGTAATTTACTTAGGACCTGGAAAACTGATGCTGGCTATGTGATAGAAAATAAGATGTTTACTGTCACTGAATTTCTCCTGTATACTGGAAATTTGAAATTCTTGAAATACTGAAAAATATTTAAGCTCTTGTTCCTCTTAGTACTGACCTGATGGGGTCAACACTCCCCAGAGCTGTGTGGTGAAGAGCAGAGCCACTCTCAAGCACAGACTAAGCAGACAATTTAGGGCAGCAAAATAGCCATGATTGTCCTGTGGATTTTGCCATATTCTAGGGCACCAGGAAGCCAGGCTGCTGCATCTGCTAAACCAGTGAAGATCCTGTAAGATGGCAGCTTTGACTGGGAGGGTTCATAGCAAAAATCTTTGTCCTTTTCTACAAGAGACCAGAGTCTCTGGAGTTGTTCTACCAGCCTCCATCATTACATCTCTTCTCAACCTGGAAGAGTTGATCTGACCCACTTATCTTGTTTATGCTGCTGAGGACCCACTTGTGAACTCTGTTAGGAAACATGACCATAATTACTGTACAAACCTTGCTTCCTTTCCTCCTCCTCTTTTTCTCCTTTCCTCACCCCCCACCCTTTTTGCTTCAGCCAGTTTTGCTGTCAGCTAGATGCAAGGACTGACTGAGTTTTGGCTCCTGCTCCTCATCTTCTACTTCATTCATAGTACAACATCAAGGCAGAATCTTGTCTAGTGCTTAAAGTTTATACTGCTTCTTGGATGTGTAAAGGGATGCTGCGTGTGATCATTCCCTGTGCTTGAAAAGCAAATGGTACTCATGAGTGGAGGGATTTAGGGAGTTATAATTGGGAACCTGGTTGCCAAGTTCAGAATAAAATTGTGGGTGGAAAATTCCACTCAGATGCTATCTGGTACCTATAATAGTTTTCTTTCACATGGACTTCAACAACACAGTACATGATCACAATGATCCTTGTTGTTTAAAAAAAAAAGTATATTTCTATATGCTAAAAATCATACCTAAAATGTTGTAGAAAAAGTTATCTTGCCCCCTACTCAATACATATTTTTATATGTCAATAAATAAAATTTTAAGTGGAAAATAATCAGTACAATGTTTGCAATTTTGTAATCAAATGAGGACAATGACCTCTTATGGTTTTATGTAATAATTAGTTCCAAAGGTAGATGTCCCTTAACATAAAGCTACTTTTTCTTTTTGGGTGATATGGTTTAACATGAACTGCCAGCCATAACAACAATAGTACATCTTGTACTGCCAGCTTTAATAGAGACTGTAAGGATAACTTAAGGCCAAGTCAAAAAAGTTTTTATAATAGTTAAGTTCCAAATTAATTCCTCACTCATTCTCATAACCTAACCTGAATATCATTATTGTTTTATTTTGTACTAAACTTTTTTCAGTTTTCGAGGAATGTATTTTCTTTAAAGATGCAGGCAACCCCATTTTTCCCCCATCTCCCCATACACAAAAATAGTATATCTGTACTCGAACCAATAAAGAATGTGCTGTAGATAAATTCATAGAGTGTAAGGATTCCATTAATGCTTTAGTGATATCATCAAGGAAGAAAAAGGCAAAATGGATCCACAGCTTTTACTCTGCTGGGTCTGTAATGAAGCAGTGTTGTAGCAGCTGCTGTCTCTTTTTTTTTTTTTTCCTGTAGGCATCAGTTGGTGTATTGTGAAAGTTTAAAAAAAAAAAAAAAAAAGATTCCTGACATTGCCTTCTTTTTCTGTCTCTATTTTTTTTTTTTTTTTAAAGAACAGTCAGCTTCCTTTTGTTACTGCTGTGATGTACTTTTCCCTACTAACTCTAAGACGGAGCCCGAAATGCAATATGGAAATTACTAATATGACAGAGAAATATGAGCTTTATACTGTAGAAAAAGTGGCTGTAGCAATATATCAGAGAAATTATTGAATGTTATCGGTCATGGCACAATTTATTATTTTACCAGTGTGCTGTGAAAAGTTGCTCAGCCAACTCGAAGCTTTCCTACTATATTAGCGCTGTCTGGGAGTTTAACTGGTAGCACTTCGCTAAATGCAAGCACAGTAATTATTTGTACATTAGCCCTTTGGATTCCTCCCTCCTCGCCCCAACCCATCATTTTAACATACTGTACGTGCAGTAATTTGATTTACTATTTTTATTTTGGACTTTGTACGGTAAGGCTTTCACAGAGGAAAGATGGCTGAAAGATATAAAGGAGGGCTGAGAATTTGGAAACTGTCTGCTCTGCACTTTGTGTATGCTCCCTGCCAAACTCACGTGTAACTCTCATTAATGCTAATGGGATTTAATACATGCTGCAAGAGGAAAATATCCTCATTTATTTTGCAATGAATCGAGTGGTAGCAAAAGTGCTGTATTGACAACACTGGAGCCCTCTATTTATCCACAGAGCAGGCAGTGTCAGAATAAGTTTTGTCTTACAACCTGGTGTCTCAATCCTCCTCTGGAGGGACCTCTGAAGACAGCACAGCCACTGGCACCTCTGCCACTCCTGCCTGCACAGACACCGGTTTGGCCAGACAGACACCTCTACAGCAGCAGCCCAGCCAAGGTTCCCCAGGCTTCACTCACGACATACAACAGTTTGGAGATGCTAAGCTTACGCTTGGTTTGAATGAGTGCTAGAAGGAGGAACAGTACCAATGAGCTATTTCAAATCACAGAAATGGCCCGTCCTCACAGTTCCATGTGTAAGTTCTTCAGACCAACATACCTGTGAGCGCAAAACTTTTTCCAGGATTTACTGGCTTAGACGTAAAATGTTAGGTTGACTTTTAAGTAGGGGGTTGCTTAAATAAGTCTTTTAAAATTGCTGTTGCTTCCAAGCAATATCACCAGGTGGAGGCGATGTAGTGATGAGTTTAGTGGCACATGTGTGTTATACATGGACTTCATTTTTCAGTATTATTCAATAATAATGATTACTTTGTAAGATGTCTTCTGATATATGTTCTTCTGTGTATACTGGTCAGAAAAAAACATTCTGTTGAAACTCAAACTTCTCACAGGAATATGTTAAGTTAAAAACATATTTTGGAAAAAAGTAAGGGGGAATTTCTTTATTAGGATCAAGGCAATATTGTTTTCTTTTGATTGTGAGACAATTAGGCATAATTATATGTGATTTAACACACCGAAAGTCATATTTCAGTGAAATTTTTGGGTTCTATCAGAGGGAAAAATTTGAGTTTACTTGCTTCTTTATGGAAAACTGGTTTAATTATCTGTTTATTTTCATTATTATCCTGACTCAGCTAATTTTGATTGATGAAGTTATTTCCATCAAATAGACAAGGATGCTCACCTGAACTTCCAAAAAACCCTGTCCCCCACCCAACAATTAGACAGGGTTACACTATACTGTTTGGGTTTTTTTGTTTGTTTGGGGTTTTTTTTCTTTTTTCTTTTTTTTTTTTTTTTTTTTTTTTTTGTACCCCTGCTCCCTGTCAGCAGGGCTCTGGATGGAGTCTCTTTCTACCTGGCTGGCCTTAGACATCTTTCTACAGCATCTTTGGTGCTATCTATATAAAACACACTTCACCACGTGCAGCTGGACTGGTTGTCTTCCAAATGGTAGCAATGTTAATCGGTTTACAGAAACTTGCTATGCAATGGTTATAACGAAGAGTTTCAAGATTAAGTATCGCTGCTTTTTCTCCTTTGGGCTAGAAGAGAAGGCCTTTAACAGAGGGCATCTTGCTGGGGAAGGAGGAGTCAGAGCATGCATAATACCATCAGGGTTGCTGAAAGTCAAGCTTATTGCTCATGTAGCATACTTTGGCTTGACTGAGTTTTTTAAACATTGTGGACTTCAAAACTTAATTTGAGTCCTTACTGAATGTGTCTCCAGGGACACTTAGCTTGTCCCACCTCTCTGTCTTCTGCAATGAAAATCTTTTGTTCCTCAGGCTTTCATAACCCTGGATGGTAGTTACCCTCCCAAGATCAGGGTAAGGTTTGAACAAATTTCTCTTTCTTCTTTCCAAGCTTCCTCCTATTTTTCCTTCTCCATCCCCTTGGACAACGGCAGATGCCAATGTTTCTATGCAAAGAGGTGCAGAGCCCTATGAGTGCTTGCTCCTCTGTTCTTTGCACTACCCCACTGTTTGCAAACCTTGCTGCTGCTTCCTTCAGAGTCCCTTGGAAATTCCCTCTCTGTTTCAATTTTCCAGACTTAAAATATTTGTTTACTGCATTGTCTTTCTTCTTGGCCCCTCTTAAACCTACATCATCCCCTTCTAATTCATTCAAAATGCAGTGGCTAAATGCAACTTCCCAGCCTGCTAACGATCACGCTCATTGGATCATGACTGACTTTAAGTCACTGCACAAGCTGCTTCTCTCATGTTATAATTCACATATTATACTGCTTAGCCTCACCTTAAGATTTTGACTATCCTTTTCTTCCTTTATCTCCTTTGTTCTTTCAGTAATGCCACCTTGTTTTCTCATTTAATTCCACCTATCATTGGATTGTATGTGATTTTTATTTTTATTTTTTTTTAAACCTTACGCTGGTGCCTATCTATGGAAAAAATCTCTGAGTACTATAATCTCCTTCTAACAGATGTATGCTCTTTTCACCTTCAAGTGCTTAGTGTAAAATGGACCTTACAGAACAAAAAGCTTGAGTTATTATATTGTTCAAGCTGTCATCTCAAAAGTGGACTGAAGTAAACAAAAAATAAAAATGGAATCAGCTGGAAGTTAACACCATCCTTGGTGTCTCTGAAGGCATCTTGTAAAACCTAAACCAGATACTAAGTAAATAATGGTTTAATCAGTCTTTCTTTTGTTTTGTGTGATACCAAAGAAATGGTTGATGCTTAGGTAGTAGATAAAAAGTATTGGAAAAAGAAAACAATAATATAAAGCTAAGATGTGTTTTGAAAGTTGGATACTAGTCTTTTGTTTGTGTTTTCTTCTGTAATGTTGCAGTTACTTGTTATTTGGGTCATTAAAACAACCTGCACATGCCAGGAGGGGGACCTCATTCTGAAGCTTATGTCTTTTATTTTTTTTGAGGGCCATCTCGCTTTGTAGTTGCACTGGATCTTTGCTGATACTACAGATGGTTACCTGCTGAGCTCCATTTCTAATCTATAATTCAACAACAGCAACAAAAAAATTTTGCACTTTTGTTTGGGAAAACATGTGGTTGGCTTTTACAGGTTTAGGCTGGTCACCATTGCCAGATCAGCCGGCTACATGCCTTCCCACAAAAAATAAACTGGTCTGCTTCTCTATGAACAAAATGCAGACATGTAGAGTGTGAGGCTTGTTTGCCAGCCTTTTTAACTCAGCTAAACAGTTCACTTCTATTCTACAATTCGTTTAATTAATGTTCATCTCATTAGTAGGGATCTATCTTAGCCATCTACCATTATACAGTAAATTGCTTTAATGAATTCTGTGATTCTCTCAAAATTCCCAATCAGATGAGAGGCCCTGCTAATGTAATAAGTCAAGAAACTACAGCTTCGGAGATTCATTAAATTTTATTTCTTATGAATTGTCTCTGGGAAAACTCTGAAAGAAACACAATTCTAAAAAGGGGCCATTAGTAAATCTCCTTGTTATAGATGACCAGGAAGTATGAAGTTTAGTTTGGCTTTGAACTTCATTAGCACACTGTTGGGTTTTTTGTTGTTGTTGGTTTTGTTTTTTTTTTAAATTTTTATTTTATTTTATTTAATGTCTTGTAGGCATGAAGATCTACTGCAAAGTATTATGGTCAAATTCCCTTTAAAATAGGCTGTCAGTGTCTGAATTTCTTCTTTGGCTTAACTCAAATGACAGAAGAACAAGGTGCGTTATAAGAAAAGTCCACACAAAATATCTCCTAAATTCAGTTGAAATGTGAGTTTACCTGCACTGTGTACTTGAAAGAATTGGACAATGTGACAAAAAAAGAATGCAGGATTGATAATTTTCCACTTAATTATTTTTTCTGACCTTTTCCCTCTTCCCCTTCTAACTAACACTCCTCCAGTTGAGTTAGTATTCAACCTAATCAGAAAATCATGTGGAAAGGAATTAGAGCACTAATTAAAATAGAATAGAATTTTTCAGTTGGAAGGGACCTACAATGATCATCTAGTCCAACTGCCTGATCATTTGAGGGTTGACCAAAAGTTAAAGCAAATTATTAAGGTCATTGTCCAAATGTCACTGACAGGCTTGAGGCATCAACCACCTCTCTAGGAAGCCTGTTCTAGTGTTGACCACCCTCTTAGCAAAGAAATGCTTCGTAATGTCAAGTCTAAATCTCCCCTGGCACAGCTTTGAACCATTCCCACATGTCCTATCAGAGGATACCAGGGAGAAGAGATCAGCACCTCCCTCTCCACATCCCCTCCTCAGGGGGATGGAAGCTGTTCTTGAGCTGTTTGAGAATAAAACCAGAATAAAGAAAATTATTAATATAATCTCTCTTTCTTCATTCTGTGTTACAGGGAATGAAAGAAATGCTTGAATTAAAGGTATCTGTTCTACTTTTTCACTTATTTTCCTTTATAGTCTTTACAGACAAGGTAGGCTTATGCTCCTAACCTCTATTGGAGTGGAGGTTAGGGCTGATGCTGCACTACATCAGTAACAACTGTGACATAAAATGCACTATCTGATTGTCAGCCATTGCTTTAGCCACAGCCTCCACCTGGCTGAGACCTCTAAATCTTAGAGGTGTCTTCTGCTACATAGAGTGAGCTGTTACCAGTCTCTGCCCAATTTTCTGTGCCTAGAAAAGTGTCTTTTTTTTTTTTTACATAGTTTGTCCAGTTTATGCTGCCCCCCAAACTCTGCTGTCAATTAATGCTATGCTCAGATATATGCAGTTTAATTGTCAGACAACTTGAGAGTACCCTTTTGTTTACAGGCTTAAGTGTCTAGATACTTCTTATTATGTCTTATTGTCTAGATACTTTTGAATATGGAAATGTCCTGCAGTCATATTCAACCAGTAGAAGTTTATAAGTTTTTATATAGATAGTTATAAAGATACTGAAACAAATATAGCATGCTTTACATTAATATGCACAAAACAACATGGTGCCCCTTCCCTGAGGGAAGAGTGTCCAATACAGAAAAGCTCACAAGCTTCTACAATGATTGCTAAGTAGTGCCATTTGAGGCAACTGTAGCAATTGAGTTAATAAAGTATTTTTCTGCTGCCAGCAAAATGGGCAGTTCTACTTTTCCTCTTCTTCCTTTTCGTCCCTATGTCCTCCTCAAAGACTGGAAGCCCACTCATTCTCTGGAAAGTGACTGTGTAAAAGTAACATCATCCAGCTCAAAATACTGGCTTTCTGTGTGTGTGCAGAGACACGCAGCTGCTACACTGTACAAAACAAAGTCTTCAGTGCTTTTCTGCTCTTGTCAGCGCCGCAGAGCTAATACAGAGGCAGAGTGAAATAGGAGGGTGCTCTTGTGCGGCATCAATAAAAATGTTTATTTGGCCACAGTGTGGTTACTAGTGCACAGCTCTGGGAACTGCGAGCGTTGCCCAGGTGTTGGCGTAGGCAGCCCTCGCAAATGAGGTGTGTGATGGAAAAGAAACCGCTCTTGGACTCCCAGCTCCCAGGCTGCCTTTCTAGGGCTTGGGAACATTTAGGCTGAACCTCACCGACAAGAGAAAAGCATGGGGTCTCCTCTGTCCCTTTTTCAAAGCCGAAGTATAGTTAGTTTATCAGGAAAAAGAGGAAATGTTTTACAGACAAATTCTCCATAAGCACAGCTCTGTTTTCCTACTGGAGTCAAGGATGTATGAGTCTGCATGGACTACATGTATTTTTTTTTAGACACCAGGTTTCTTGTGTGGGGAAGTACAGGGGTAAGTCAAACAATTAAACTTTTTTCCTGTCCTCTCCCTCTCTCCCTAGTAATTCTCTTTTTCTTTAAGCTCTTGATAGTCCCCATTCATGGGGCAGTAGAATGATGTTCCAATAATTTCCCTTCAGCAGCAGGAGACACACTGCTGTATATTATGCCCTTTAGCTAAAAGAAAAATGGATTCTGTCATGTATACATTTATATCTCATCTATTTTTTTTTTAAGGAAATTTTTAACTCTTCTAAAGCTGATGTAGGAAATAATAAAGTACTGACATACATGACATGATTCTCCCATCTTGGGAAGACTGTCCATCTTGAGAAACAAGAAATTCAAAAGCAAAGCTAGACCATGATTGGAGGTCTAGGTAGGTGGTTTTTTTTCCTTTTCTTTTTTTTTTTTCCAAGCAAGCTCAGTTACATTTGTGGAGTAGGTTTTTCTTAAAAAAAAAAAAAATATTTGGAGAACTGAATGCAACATATGTCAAGTGCTTAGAGTCTCTTACTTTCTGAATCCTGAAATTTGAAAAAGCATTTCTTCACAAACAGCCAAATTTTAATCCACGTGATATTAAAAGGTCTATTATCTTGAGATAGCTGTGTGTTCCCTCTAGGAGCAGGATAGCCTTTTGGTTAATTCACTGGGCTAATCAGGCCATCTGGCTTCTGTTCCTGGACTGTCCTGTGTGATGTTGGCCATCTCAATTAAAGTCTGTTTCCTCAGCTTTCAATGTGAAAACAAAAAATATAAAAGACAATGCTTGGTGCACATACAGTTTGTAGCACTGAACATCCCCTAAGTTCTGTAGAAAAACAAATGCAGGCTGTATTAGTGTTCCCATCCCAGAAAGTGGTCCAAAGACTTGTATTAAAGGTTTTCCGTATAAAAGTGCATTTCAAGTCAAAGCAATCATTATTGATGGGATGTTGGGCATTGACCAACTTCCCACATAAAAAAGGAAACAAAAGTAAATAAAATACTCAGAATGAAAAATTTCTCACTTTCTTCAGTTACATTATGAAATATATAAAAATCAAATACTTTGAGCCAAAACACACTGAATATTTTTTTTTGCAAATGAAACTGAATACTTATTAGGTGTCATGACTTTTAGTTCAGATTTGAGATAAATTTAAAAATCCATTTTGAGGAAGTAAAAAAGATGGTCTCTGATCAAGCGCTCTGTTCTATAACTTTTTTTCAAAACTGTTTTTCTCATGCTGACTTTGTCAGCATAAGAGACCTGTAGCTCTGTATTTACAAAGGTTGTTTTCCTGAGAATATTTGCTGTTCTTGAGCCCTGTTCCTTCTTGAAAACCACTGTTAAGGATTGTTACTACCAGATCAGGAATTTTGATATTCCTGTTTTGTTGTTTTTCTTAGGCGTAGATATCAATGATCCTGCTTTTTGTTATATGAAGGCAATGGCGTCATCATCAGTTCCCTCTGACTTAAAAAACTTTATTTCTAAGCATTCTGCAGTTAATTCCCCAGTCATTATCTTAACTGAAAACTGAAGCAAACATATATTTTTTTTTTTGTCTATATTTGTATTGCATGTAATGTAAAGAGCATTTGCAATCCTTTTCTGTTCTGTTAGAGAAATAAACTACTGGAGACTGAGATTGAGAAAAGGAATTTGGAAACTATGAAGCAAAAGTGATCAGAATAGGGAAATTATTACGACTTAACTACTTTTCAGAAAAACTCTTTGGGTGGAAAACATAACCAAACTCAGAAAATTTGGAGTTGTGAGCATTGTCAGGGTTCAGTAATAACTTGTGAGTTGGATGTCTCATGGTCAGTTTCCCGGTAGTCTAGATGAATTGCATTTCCTGTGATTCCATGCAGCCTTGTGTCATATTGAAGAAAAATCTGAAATCGTGGGAGTTCCTGCTCGTTGCCCACTATGGCAAGTTGTAGTCTGGGTAACATCCAGTCCAGTCTGTCTGAGCAATGTCAAGCAGACACACCTTTTGCAAAATCAAGATTCGTTTAAGAAGGTGGGGGGGGGGAACACTCCCCCAAAGTCTACAGACACATTTTCTTTAACTGTTTTTTTCAATGGTAAATATTCATCCTCTACAGTGAGGAATAAATGGACAAACATGTAAGGAAAGGACTTAGAATATTTCTATATGTGAATACATGGACAAACATGTGTTTTCTTAAACTGAAACTCTTTATTGTAACAACAGAGGGTATGGTGTTGCTGGGAGAGGAAGTTTACCCAATACAGAGGCAGACTCTTATTCCAGAATGGGTTCTATCCTCTTAACTTATACCAGGCCCATGTGTGTCCCCCTGACTGAGGATCTCCACTTGTATAGTAGTCTTTTTCTTTTTTTTTTTTTTTTTATAGTAGCACTTCATGTTATCTATGAAGCAAAGTGAGCCAAAATTTTTTAAGAACATATGTTTGATTATTTTATTTTATCTTAGTACATTAAACTTGAAAAAATGTTTTAAAATTAATTCATTGTGGAACCCCGGGGGTAAGAACCACATGTCACAGGTAACCAAATTAGAAGTCCATGGGTTATGAGATCACAATCCCCTAGAGAAATATTTAGCGGTATGTTTACTTAATATCAAACAGCATGTGAAGTTTATTTATTAATATGCCTGCAGGTTTCTCTCTAATCCCACTTCTCAAAGATGCTCACACATAGATAGAAAAGCCAGGAGGGGGTGAATTGCCCTGGTACTATTTCCATCTAATAGAATAATGTGTCTGTTACAGAAAAAAGTTCGGGTACAGTCCATACCCTACTGACCTTGACAAAATATCAAGTCCTGTTTTACACAGAAGCCTGTTGTGTGCTGTTTACAGAGAGCAGAAAAGCGCATGCACAGCAACTTCCTCTTAGGGTTATGAATCTTTAAGTAAGAAGAAAATTTATTTTTTAACACAGTCAGAAGAGCAATTGCTTTCAGCTAAGCAATGAGAGAGAAATTCACCCCTCCTTCCTCACACCGTGCTGCAGCAATTGAGCTTGGTGGAAGGAATCCTGCAGGAGGGAGATCTTCCCCCTTCCCTCCCCGTTAACAGCGGCGGACCTCCGCTCGCCGCTTGTGTCCCAGCCAAGGCCGGCAAACGGAGGACCTGGCTTGGCTCGCCTTGTGCCGAGGGGCCAGGCACTGCTGCCGGCCCCCCTCTCCCTGCTGGAGGTCACCCCCAGCCCCGATGGACTGGGAAGGTCTGTTCCGCACAGGCCTTGGAAGGTGCAGACGTCCGTCCGTCTGTATTGGACTTGGGTTTGCTGCCCGGGACTGCTGATGTATTTTGGAGGCAGCGTTACCAAGAGGCAGAGCGCTGCTCTGCAGTTCGGGGGATCTTGGTTGTACTCCCAGACCTGCCGCTAACCCACTGATTTTTGAACTGATTTTTATAGGTGTCTGCAGCACAGGAATACTGACATTTACCTCCTTAATGAAGCATTTTGAGATTTACTGACAAAAAGTTTTGTGTAAGAGCAAGAAATATTAGGTAGTTGATTACATTGCTGAAGCACTATGAAGGTTCAGTTCTTTGTGTTTGCCAGGGTAGCTTCAGCCATCTTGATCATTTAGTGTCCTATTAACACACTAGATAAAACATTAGATCAAAGTGCTGTTAAAAAAAGAAAAAAAAAGAATCAACACTATCCCTTCTCTCTTGTTCAAGTGGTGCTGCAGATCACTACCTTAAATGTTAATAGGTAACTGCCTGGATTTCCTCTGAGTTTATTATGAGCTTGATAGTTATAAACCTGAAAATTAAAGGCAAGAGAGGTATTTTTATATTCTTGTTAAAATGTCAAAGCTTCAGAAAGTTTTAGGAAATGCTGAGCTCTTTCTGCCTTCTGTGTCAGGGGCTATTACCAGAGTAGGTGCCGAGACAATCTGGACACCTGCAATCTCCAGACAGATTCCATCAAGCTCCTATCTGTTAGAAGCTGCAGTGCTTGCATTTGGATTCAATATCTAACAATAATGTGGTATTCTATAAACATTAGTGGGCCTGATTTTGCACTGGTCAGCAGAGGCAAAAAATAGGTACTTTTGGAAAACAAATAAAAAAGGAATTGGAACTGTCTCAATAAATAGTGCAAATTGTAAATTTCCCAAAGATGCAGTCTTTTGCTCAGGCGTAAGAAAATAAAGCTGGCAATTACAATATTGAGGAATTGCACAAGCTACTTCTGCAGTTAAGGCCTAATATTTACTTGGCAATACCTTATATTATTATATATAGCATTATGTCTTTTTAATAGATAGAGTTGTAATTTCTCCTTCTGTTGCATCAGAAAAAAATTACCCACTATCTCCGTATATGGAGTAAACCCAAGATTTTTCTGACTCTTTATATCAGTGATGATCTTAATGCTTCTTTTTGATAATGCTTTAAAGGAATAAGTGGAATATTCATGTTAGAAGAAGTATAAAAACTTGGCTGAAAGCTGGAAAGCGATCTTCACAAGTGTCTTTCACAAGCTTTTTTGGTATGACCTTGATATGGCATGACCTTTTGGTATGACCTCCCTATTTCCCCAGAGTCTAGTTCCCCAAACCACAAAATGAGAATGAGAATTTTTTACCCACAAAATGCTGAAGTTCTGAAACATGATTTCAAGGAATACAGTAACTTGTGCCTCTGAAACACCACGTTGATGAAAAATATCATAGTCCTATTGCTAAACACCTGTTTCAGAGTGTGATTTTTGGCAAAGAAGCTCAGTGAATGTTGATGTTTAACATATTCCACATTACCCCTACTATGGAACTTGGTATCAAGCAGTATTGTTTTTCATCCAAAAATAGCTTGTAAGTGATGACAAATATATGTTTTTTTGAGATGGATATTGAGAAACAGACAGATATAGTCATGTTTAGGTATTTTAAGAGGTGACCTGCTCTTCAGAGGACTCAGGCACCTTATTTTCTTTGGAAGCCTGTGGCTGCTGACTGCATTTTGAATATTCAAATGCAGTTAAGAGGCAATGCACCTTAATTTGAAGTACGATTTGGTCAAATGTAATTGTAGAGTAAAATGTGGTTAAATTACCAGCTATAACATAGCTATTATAGTGTAAAAAGTTGCAGACTACATGTGTAAGGGAAACAGTTGTGAGGGCTTCGCTCTTGTTCACAATGTGGGCAGGTCATCTTGTCACACAAATGTGGCTTAATTTTCATGCGTTTGTTATTGCCTTTATAGTGTGCCTACCCACTATGTGGATTATAATTTTTTTTAAATGTTTATTGGTAATTTGTGGTTCTTTGAGTTTTGACAAGTTTGCAGGGGTTTGCAAATCTATCTTGCAATGATTATTGCAATGAAAGCTGACCAAGACTAACTATGGTCAGTTCATCTTGCACAGCTGTCATTACTAGGCAAAGTCTGGTTTTCAATAAAAAGAAGCATTTATGAAGTAAGGGAAAGGGCATGCAGCATCTACATAGATCTGCTTTACAAGTAAATGAAATGTCTCTCAAATTTTCCTCTTCCTTCACTAAAGCACAACCCAACTGGTTCTGACCTTCTTGGTGAATATTTTGTAAAAGAACATGAAGTTGTGTACTTTACTTTCACCTAGTTTGTATCCACCCCAATGAAAAAGTGGGCTTACTTGCCAGACACTTCTGCCGTCTTATCAGAGGTGGAACTACAGGCAGTTTTGGGTTGAGGATATGGGCTAGGATGATATTAAGTTAGGTGGCTTCTGAGCAGACATGTCATAAACAGACAGCAAGCACAATGCAGAAGACCGATTGACCATGTTTCAATTGCTGGTGTGGCTGCATATTTAATCTATCAGTTGCTTTAAATTTGCACAGAAGATGGAACTAAGAGCTACACCTTAGACTGACAGCTGCATTGTATCAGCATCTAAGGAGTTAGCAAGAAAACCTATTATTCACAGTAAGCTAAATTTCTAATGAAGACAAAAGGCAGAGTCTTAAGCAGAAACAATTTAGAAAAATTTTTTGCGAAGGGGATAGGAAAGCTGCTTTTATCTTTTGTTTATAGATTACCTAGACCATCTTGAACATGTCAAGTGTAATCTACAGTAGATGCTTTTCTTTCAGAAAAATACCTTAAAAATCTCAAAACTGTATTTGAGCTTGTACATGCAATCAGCCTTAGGCTGCAAATAGAATCTGTCTCAAGGAACTTTCAGCACAATTTCCATCTGTCAGGCACAAGCATTAAGGCCCCTTAGATCATCTGGAATTTCCTTTTCCATGGAAAATTTCAGCATTTCTACAATAATACAAGAATTTTACATTTTTTACTTTAGACTGGAAATTATGAAATAGATACTGATCTGGGAATGCTGGTTTGGTGTTTTTTTTGGTGGTGTTTTTTTGTTTGTTTGTTTGACAATTTTATTAAGGCACTTAGTTATCCCCAGCGTTAGAATACTTTCATTTTTTTACCCACCCAAATCCATTTACTTTGATGAAGCTCTACATTGAGTAGTACTTTTCCATTATAGTACACACTCACAAGGAGATCTGGAGTTCAGCAGTCTAATCTCTCTTTGTAATCCAGATGAATTTATTCTCCCAAAATACACCTGAATCATGTAATTCCTATGACAAACCAATCGTCTCTTTCTTGCTAGGCAATCTATGTTGCACAAAGACATAGATGAAGATGGAGAGCATCGGGAAGGTCAGTCTCCAGTATTAGTTCGATAGTGGTCCACACACAGATTTCTTATTCTCCCTGCAATGTTTCTGTGGTACAATTTTTCTCAGACATTTTGATGATTTAGTTAGCAACAAATGGACATCAGTTCTCTCCCCTTAAATGAGTGTACGGTTTACCTTGAATGAACTGTTCTCTGGATAAAAGAATACAGTAGAGCAACATACAAATGATAGGTTAATAAAAGTCAAGTTTTTTATTTTCTTTAATGGCTTGCAGCAACTATTATAGACTATATACTAATACACTACTTCAGTAGTGAAAGATCTCTAATAGTCCAAAAATACCACATTGACTTCACAGTGACTGTGTGGGGAGTAGGCATTTCTTTCTGGATGAGATGTTATAGTGAATTAATATTTCTAAGCAGCAGCAATACATAGCACGATAAAAGGCATTACACTCTAAATAAAGAGAGATGGAGAGGATCATCATTAGTCTGGAATGCACAAATTATCGTGGCATCCCATAACTACTAGTGTATGGAAGCTTTACTCATCAGGTCTTTGTAAGAGTCTGCTTTTTCTAAAAACAAAACAACACAAGCTTTGCAAGCAACAACAATATCTTTTCTTGAACTGAGTGACAAAGTTGGAGGAAATTATATCGAACTAGAATAAATATTTTCCCAACAAATCTGTTTATAAATTGATCAATTCTTCCTACAAAGTTTATCGCAGATATGACAGCACTACTACTGTTTTAAACTGTATCACTCTAAAACATGCCCTGCCAAATGTGTTGCCAGATTCCAAATATTTGATGTTTGGTTAAAAAGAAGTCTGTTATAAGTAAAGTTATTTCCAAATCAGGGAGCTTTAGCAATGATTTGTGTTACATTTCACATACTTTCAGGCTTCGTGTTACAAAACCCCCACATTGTTCTACAAAAACTGCTAAGAGGTGCATGGCAAATTGCTGGGGTT
Organism: Haliaeetus albicilla; assembly: GCF_947461875.1. NCBI lineage: Eukaryota > Metazoa > Chordata > Aves > Accipitriformes > Accipitridae > Haliaeetus > Haliaeetus albicilla. Next base: position 15,694,582 of record NC_091501.1, read on the forward strand.
TTTGAATTAGCTGGTGAATAAGCAAAATTTCAAAAGATGATATTTTGATTTATAACAAATGCTTTGTAAGTTTATTTGCCAAGTGTAGTTAAGCTGTAATTATTTATGATAAAACGTTATGCAAGACTTAACTGAATGTTCCTCAGTGTAGTTTGCACAATTCAGAAGCGAGATAGTGGAATTACCTCGTACAGTTCTCAGTTATAGCTGCACACATTTATTCTATGCCTGCTTTAGTCTTTAAGGTCTTAGTGGCTACAGCACTCTGCTGTTAAATTGTGATATTCAAATGGAAACCGAGTCTGTTGTATTTGAAAGAAGGTAAGGTTTACAAATGTACACAAAGTAGTTACTCTGTATGATGATAATTTTGAATAGCTGCAACATAAGAAATACATATTAGTGCATCGTGTAATTCTGGATAGTTTAGCTGAAGTCAATAATCACAACCTCAGAGGTGAATTTTGTCCTGATTTGCAGCATAAATAAGGCCTGCTAGGAAGCTTTCATGTCTACCCATTTTCCAAATGTTTCTGCTTGGGGGAATAAAGACGGGAGGTTTGGGTGTCTAAACACAAATGTCTAATGGTATTTTAGGTGCTACAGGCCATGAAGGACACCTACATACAGATGGCATATGACCTAGCACAAACTGGAGACCTGTGTACTTCCACACTGGCAGCTGGGGGGTTTGTCAGGTAGCTTGGGGTGACTAAAATGATGCTAAAATGAGGTCTAGGTAGTTGAGTCCAACCCCAAGGTTCTGACCGTGTTTATCAGACCAAGCATCTTAAAGGTGGGATCTTGAGACCCACACCTTTCCAATGACATATCTGCTTGCCTGCACACCAAGTGTTTGGAAAAAAGGTACAACTTAGTTTCAAGATAGATGTATAGATGCCTTTTTTATATTCTCATTCTAATTCTTTCAATACCTGCTATCATATTAATTTACAATTTCATCTGAAGGAGGCTGATTTATGATTTTTTAATTTTCTTTTTTTTTCACCTTTGATTAGCAACAAAGGGTTTATGCTCCTGGGTTGGACACAAACCCTTCATCCCAAGGAGGCTCTCCTTTCAGGAAGCACAGCATCCATTCTGTGCCTTGATTATCCTTGTGTTATCCCAGTAGAAAGGGAAACTTATTCAGCCCTCACCTTTGAAATGTAGTTAAGGCAAGATAAGTAATATGGCTTGCCAAAGTCTGTATGTGTAATGGATTGTAACCAAGGTCCCCTGACACTGAATTTGTGGCTTAACCACAAACCATTGTCTTCTATTAAAGAAATGTTAACCTCAGAGAAGTGAAGGAGTCTATAAGCTTTATTATCTTTCAAAGGCTGGCTTAATGAGCTGTGGTGTCTGATCTTCAGTAAAGAGAAAGGCACCATGGAGGAGCCTGCAAAGCAGAAAGAGACATAAGTTAAACACTGCTTTCCTTTTGTTTCTTGTTAGTGGGTAGAAATGGTTAGATGAGGTGCTAATTTGAGGGACAGTATTTCCTCAAGTTTTTTTCATATCTCTCTCCATCCTGTATCCATCTTGCTGACCACTGGGCAATCAATATTCTTATAACAAGTACCAGAAGTCTAGAATACTAAAATAAAATAAAAAATCTGTAAGGATAAGGAAAATGTCCTTACAATTGGAGCTGATTGTTACCCATCACTAGTATCAGCACCTTCCTTATAGGCACTGAGAGTAACTACTTATGGTCTAGGGTTTGATGACTGCTCTCTTCAGCCCTCTTAGTTTCACCAACTTGAGCACAGTTGTTCTACTTCAGAAGCCAGAGGAGTCCATGAGGAGACACAAGTGAATGAGAGTTGGCACAGTTTACTTGCTATTAAGAAAACATATTTTAAGATTCATCAAATATAGTGTTACCTAAAATGGGCTTGCCCTCTAGTGTCAGGAAACCTGAAAGATGATCTCATTTTTATTGTTTTTGTCTCTCAAGAAAGATTCTTTCCTATTTCAAGTGGTGGAGCTCCTGCTTTGCAATCTTGACTTGCCAGGTCAAACCTAAGCAGAGCTGACACTTCAGAGGAGGTGACTCCTCAGACATCGGCTAGCAAGTACCATCTCTCTGCCAGTGAAATTTCAAGGACTTACCATTTTACCAGACTGGTCTTTACTGTTATTTTCAAAAATCTCTTAAAAAAAAAAAAAAAAAAAAAGTCAAGTGATAAAGAACACCAGAACAGGAGTCTGTTTCATGTTTGTGTGATTAGAAGCCAGTTGGTCTGAGGTTTAAATCCCTTGTGTAGGAAAGGTGCCATGCTAAGACTGGCAATAAATGAGATGGAGGACTTTAGGGGACATCAGTGCATAGTAGGCATGCTATAAAAATATAAGAATATAATGATATTACAGCATTTTGTCATGGTTTCAGCTGGGATAGAGTTAACTGTCTTCCTAGTAGCTGGTACAGTGCTATGTTTTGAGTTCAGTATGTGAAGAATGTTGATAACACTGATGTTTTCAGTTGTTGCTCAGTAGTGTTTAGACTAGAGTCAAGGATTTTTCAGCTTCTCATGCCCAGCCAGGGCACCTGACCCAAACTGGCCAACAGTGTATTCCATACCATGGGACGTCCCATCTAGTTTAGGAACTGGGAAGTGGGGGGGCAGGGATTCGCCGCTCGGGGACTGGCTGGGTGTCGGTCGGCGGGTGGTGAGCAATTGCCCTGCGCATCATTTGTACATTCTAATCCTTTTATTACTACTGTTGTCATTTTATTAGTGTTATCATTATCATTATTAGTTTCTTCTTTTCTGTTCTATTAAACCGTTCTTATCTCAACCCAGGAGGTTTACTTCTTTTCCTGATTTTCTCCCCCATCCCACTGGATGGGGGGGAGTGAGTGAGTGGCTGTGTGGTGCTTAGTTGCTGGCTGGGGTTAAACCACGACACGTTTGACTTAACAAGCTGTAAACAGGCTCCCTGACTTCAAACCACTCCCCCTACTCTGGAAAGAGCCCAAATCCAAAACTCTCAGAGTTGATGAGAGAAGGAATCAAACCAGAAAGAACAGGTCTACTCTAACTGAAGAAACACAAGATGCTTTCCAGTTGATTTTGTGGCACAGAAAGAATGAGAACCCTGGCAGATAGTACCTCCTGTGTTCTGCAGTACTGCAGAGCAGGTGGGAATAGGACAAGCAGGAGAAAGCAGGTTCTTGACTTCGTGGGCTGGAGGTAGGGATGATCACCTGAAGGCCAGGCCCAGAAGGCCTACATGACCTTGTGAAAAAAGATCTGGGTCCCATCCTTGACTTCTGTGAATCTGTCTTTGTAGACTATACTTTTACTCACCATGAGAGCACCGGCTGGACTGAGCTTTGTCTCTGTGCAGACTTCTGAGTGTAGGAAAAGGTGTTGCAGCAAGTGATAGAAGAAGGTAGCCAAAAATGAGGGTCCTAAGGTGACACAATTAATGAGCTGGTGTTTTCTGCAGGCTTCCAACAAAAGGAATGAGAGAGGAGGTGTAGGAGAGCAATTCCAGTAAGGAATGATTTGCACTTTCTGTACTATCGTTGTTAGTTTGTCTCCATTGGGCCTCTCTGTTTCCAGCTTAGCAGTTAGCTACTCCTCCTGCCCTTGCCTTTATGGTACTTTCTGCCTGTCAGGTACTGTATGTGAGGTTCTTCAGAAAGGCTGTGAGCAGTGGCTGATGATAAATTCTCAACACCTAGGTACCCATGAAACCACAAGATGGATATTAAGAGTGTTGGACAGTATATGTGTGATTAATAGTATATTTGCCAAAATGGCTGGGAACATCATTGTAGGGGAGGAAATGAATGCTGTAAATCTATTTGCAAATTTGAATGGAAGCTGACAAACTGAGAGGTGAAATTTGGGAGAAGAATTAGGAAGATTTGAAAACATTTCAATTCTTGTGATGCAAAGTCTCATTTCAGAAAGGATGTACTTTTTCATTTTAAAAAAGAATCTTCTCATTTCAAATTGGCACTTAAAAAGTTATCTTTAAGTGAAAGACAGAAAACTTTCACAAACCAAATTAAAAAAAAAAAATTGAAACCGTATAATAGCTTACAACCAAATGTTTCAGGTTGAACGAAGTGATGCAGGAGACCAGTGTTTCACAGAAGTTGCATAAATAAGGGAGATGAGTTCACATTTTGGTGTGCTTCATTCTGCTTTGATATAATGCATTGTTAGAATAATGGTGATTGGTGGAGCCAGGAGGGGTTATGGTAAGGAAGGTCACAGGGAAATGATGTTTCATACTCTGTAAGGTAGACAAAGATCTGACCCAAACCCCTGGATTCCAGCTCTTCCCTTTTTATCCTTCTTCCCTTTTTATCCTTCCTTCTCCTTTTCCTCTTCCTTATCTGTCTTCCCCCTTTCTGCAAGTCTCCCAATATTTCAAGGCTTCAACATCCAGTTTTTGTTTAGTCTGTTTTAGCCACATGTTTTGAAATTTGACAGTTAATTGAGAATGAGGAAAAACATACGTTATATTCATAAGCACGGTTGGTCAGAAAAAGGATTTATGTTTGATAAGAAACTAATACATTTCAGACTTTTAACAAAGAAATATGATCAAGTCCTCTCATGAAAAAAGTTCTCAAAAATGTGAAGATGTAGTCTGTAATTTAATTTGGATACTTTCTGGTACGTTCATTTTGCTCATGGCAAAACATTGCCATACAATGTACAACATATAAATACACTTAACTCATAGAATCTCATTAAATATCTGTTGTTGCATCAATGTGTTTGGCATAATGTGAAATTATCAAATTATCAAAATTATGATATCTAGACAAAATATTTTTATCTCTTTGAAATTAATCACCTCAGTGTTGAAAGGATCAGCATGGGTTTCTCTAGTTTAAAAAAAACCAAAAACCAAACAATATACTAACTTAGCACTTTCCTAGAATTTTTTTTTTAAATGAAATTACATTTTTGCCTTGGAAAATGGTTCTGTCAAAGAAATTTTTTTAGATCAGTTCTGCTTATAGGCTTATCATTGACTAGACTGAGGTCTGTGAAAGGGAAAGAACAGCAGGAGGCCTGGTTCATTTGCGTCAAGCTTGTGTTACAAGATGTCCATGATGCCTGTTTGTTTGCCTAAGATGTGAACGCTGTCCCCCGCCTCTACACAGTCAGTCTGAAACGTCTAGTCCAATAAATTAAAACAAAACAGCAAGCTGAATCCGAACCAAGATTTTTTTCTACCCATATTATCCATTCTCGCCACTCCTGTAATAGTAATAAGCACTATTACCATGCAAGTTTTTTATTAAATTAAGAGATTCATTTAAAACTACTTATTTTCTCTGTGTCTACATGAACTTGCTCTAAGTGGCTTAGTATTTAATGTAGGGACATCTTCCCTCTCAAGTCATTGTCTTAGAAATGCATATTTCTAATTCCTTTTCTTTTTATTTATCATCTTGCTACATTTTTTTATCTGTCCATGTTTGTTTATTTTTTATTTGACATTCAATGAATTTGCTCTAGCTCTGTCTTTTTAGTACTCGCTGATGTTTTATAACGTATTGATTCCCAATATTTTAAACTGACCCACTGTTGATATGAGGATCACACCGGGAAGTAAGATGTTTACATCTCACTATGAATAGCAGATAAACGAAATAATAAAGGTTGTCAAAAGCTGAGAAATAAAGTACATGGGGTTCTTGTTTGCTCTCAAGGATATATGGCTGTGCAGCTCAGAGCTAGCAAACTTCAACATTCAAGGCAAGTAGTTACGGACTCCATTTTTCTCTTTAATTCTACTATTTTTTTTTTTGGATAAAAGAAAAATAATGCCCGTCTCCAGGACTATAATTTACCCACAATGTTGCATGAAAATAGTGACTTCACCAGTGATTTTCTTCTATAGTTTTCCAGGTAGTTCCTTTATAAATAATCCCTGTTCTAATGAGCACATAAATGGAGCAAACTTAACTTTCTTTCTTTGTTGTATTTGATCCTGTTGACTAATTAGAGACTTAGAATATGCAGAGATATTGACACAGATTTTTACTGGTTTCACTTACAACTTTCTCCTATAAAAAAGCTTTTTTTTTTTTTTTTTTAAAAAACCCTCTCCTTTTAAATTGCAACCATTTCCTGTTGAGCTTAATTCCTTCTGGTATTTACTGCAGTAACATTAATCATGATGAATTCATTTGGTATTTAATTTTGATGTAATTTCAGTATATACTATTTCTGAATTAAAATACTTCTTTTGCAGACAGTGAAAAATTATTTACTGATTATAGCACAACTGTGTGTGTGTGTGTGTAGATATAGATATATTGTATACATTAACAGTGACATGTAATTTAAATCTGCACATTTTGCATTATTCAGTAGTTGGATGCCAGCTGCTTTTCTTTTGTACTTTGTGATTAATTTCATTGTCGGTAGATTTTATGTTTCTGAAGAGTCTTTCACAGAACCTACACACTATTCAATGAAGAGAATATGAATACCCAGTTGTCAGTGGTGTTTTAGCCTGATCTACAGCACTAAAGTTCAATGGTCAGACTTATAGGATAATGAGGGAGGAAGAAAAAAAAATGAACTGTGGCATTATTTTCAAAGAATACTTGATTGACTTTTATCACATAACTAAAAAGAATTAATCCTCCCCATCACCCTTTTTTAATTTCCACTGCAATAGTTTGCCTACTTAATGGAAACAAATGCAAGGTAGGAGAATGCTTTGTCTGAATTTGCATGTGTGTTTTTCCATGCAACGGGAGAGGCATCTTCAACTCTGAAAGGCACATAGCTGCTGTGTGCTTTTAAAGAGTTTAAATGCTGGAGTTTTCAAGCCTGTTTTATATGTTGCATTCTTGCTTGCTTGATCAGGACAGCTTGAAACAAGAGCATGTGGAAACAAAAAGCAAGAAGTAGTAAGCATGAAAAAAAATCGCAGCTCTCAACCGCTACCAGCAATTATGAGTTCTAAAGTTCTGTCTTTTGTGTTTGTTTTTAAAAGCAATTCAGTAAACTACAAAATTGTGGAGCACTCTAGTCAGGAAGTTGCAGGTAGAATTTATACTACATTTCTCAAAAGACGTAAATTCCCCTTTTTTGTAAAGCATTAAGTCCCTCCCTTAATTAAGCCTTCTGGGGTTTAAATGTGTTGATCTCATTTTAAACTGAGCTCAGCACAATTAGACACACTGAGAAGATAGCAGATAATCAGCACATACAAAAACATTTCAGACATAAATGCTTCATCCTGCCAGGCCCCAAATTACTATTTCAGTTTGGTTGTGGGTTGGTTGGTGTTGTTTTTGTTGTTGTTGGTTTTTTTGTTTTTTTTTTATCCAGGGGGAGTCGGGGCTGGGGGGGGGGAGAGAGAGAGAAAGAAAAAAAATTGATTATTTTCAGCTCGTCATACATCTCATTTGTAGTGGGTCAGACCTTCCCCATTCACAATTACCACTAGTTAATCTTATCAGAGGAAAATTCAATTACATTTATCAAGGTTATTCCATACACTCAAGTTATTGCCTCGGAAAAATCGGGTTTTAGTGTTAAGAATGTTGGCATTGTGTATGTGTATGGGGTTTGGCTTCCCCCCCCCATCTTTAAAAAATAAATAATTAAATCCTGCTTTTACACTGACGTTACTAATATATAGTTATAATAAAGTAATATTTGACAGCTTTGTAAAAGGGATCATTAATACATAGATTATGGAAGTTTAGGAGGGAGGCTCATAACTGTTAATAGACTTCAATTCTCAGCCTACACTGACATTTTAAAAAATCTAGTTTCAAATTTGATAACAGATTACCAGCTAGGCTGGGAGCCAGCCACCTGATTAAGGCAATTTAAATGCTTGCAAAGTGGTGAGATTAAAATCAAATAAGTGCCGATTTTTTCCCTGCTTCACTTATCTTTCCCTGGATTCGTTCCTTAACTACCAGGTGGCAGAGGACTCTGGGTAATTTTCCTCTGCGCCAATTACCCCAGGATGGTTTTTAGGGTGAAGCAGAATAATTACTGCACTATCAATCCAAAATGGGCTGCTTAATGTGTTTAAGAGAGATTTTGAGCCTTAGCAGGGAGGCTGCCTGAAGCGTGCTATGCTTGTGGTGCCAAAGCCCGCTCGGCCTGCTCGGGTAGTTAACTGTTCGCGGAGAAGGCAGCACACACCCAAGGTGAAAGAAAACAAGGAAAACTCCTGGGAAGCTGTGGGAAAGTTAATGAGCTGCTTCCAACGCGTGGCAGGCTGCAGTTGCAGGTGGCTGACAAAGCTAGGCAGGTTAAGAAAATAATATTTATCATCCAGCTGCCAGGACCATCTTTATCAAAAGTCTTTCTAAAACCCATACAACATGCAGGAAAAATGGGTTTGAAACAACAACAAACAGCAACAAAAAGGGTGCAGGGGTGGGGGGAGAAAACGGGGAGAAGCACGCAGGCAATGAAGCAGCATATCCTTGATGGGTCATTTGCAAAGCTTTGTGGAGAAGCTGCTCTGATACCAGGACACATTGATTTTAATTTTTTTTTTTTTTTTTTCCCCCCCCAAAGTAGGAGGAAGGATGGGCTTGTGATTACAATGGGGAAGGGGCGAGCTGGGGCTGGCGTGGGCTCTGCCACGGGGGTCCGGCGTGCCTGGTTAGCACCTGCCCGCTGGTAAAGGGCTGCCGAGGGAGGGGTGCCCAGCTGAAGCCTGGGTCCCGCTCGCTTCCACGCAGCTACGTCCGCCCGTCGGTTTTAATTGGTGCTGCGCTCTAAAATGAGGTACTCTCCAGATGCTCCCCTGTTGACGCTCTCTAGATGGGAGCCAGCTACCCTCCCCCTAATCCTGGGACTGCTAGCGAAAAATTTGGCAGTAATTCCCCCGCTTTACAGCTTTCTCCCTGCATAACACGGAGAAAGTAACACTTGGCTAAGCCACAGTGTAAGAAATAACTCATTAATTATTGGTTCATTAAAACATTTGAAGATCATTGGAGGAAAGGCAATACAGAAAAGCTCAAGTGCGAGGTGAAGAAGCGTTATGTTCTGTTATCAAACTGGTATGTGGTGGGGGAGGGATGGAAGAGGGGAGCAGGGCTTAAGCTCAGCTGAGACTCTGAAATGACATTGCTAAATAGTATACTGTAACAGCCACAAATTAAGTATTATCTTCCATCTGGTGGCTATGCACTGGATTTCTTTAATTATTATTATCTGAATATGAATTGTGAGTTTTAGCCAAGAACTCTGGAAGGTTGTCCTTAGAAACAGAGAGATAATTTAAAAAAATATCATTATATTTGTGAAGGGGTTGCTGCTGTTGCTTGCCTTTCAGTGATTTCCTTACGGTTTTCCATATCATCTCTACCTACTTGATGTATAGAGATTTTTTTATTATTTAATGAAAAATTGATCTGTGATTTTGCTTAGCAGATGGTTTGGATAATGTGAGTTAAAATGTTAAATTTTAAAGAGAAAGACTCCAATCCAAAGTTGTTTCAAGGTGCTGAGTGACCTCAAATGGACTTCAAATATATCTAAAAATCACCAGATATTTCATGAAGATGTTGATATCCCCCAGGAGCACAGGGTATGTGTGTGCGTTTGTGACTGGGGCTGTGTAGCTTATGGGTTCATATTCCAGTCCAATTTCCCACGCAAAACAGATTTACCTGTGCACTCACCCTCTGCTGCCTTCCTCCAGTAGAACAGTGCCCTCCTAGGAAATGGAGGAGCAGAGGGAAGGAAGATCAGCTCTGATTTAGATGCCAATTTTTAAGCTGACCCTGTTTCAAATCACAGGAGTCTCACCTGCCACTGAAAACCTGTTTGTGTCCATCTCGCCAGATGTGACAGTTTATGCAGAAGTGTATCTTGTAAGACACATGCAATCCATTTAAAGATTATCACATGAAACCATATTTACTTCAGAGGCCTGTAATAATTACACCTTCACTTGAAAAAATCCCCAGGACTTTGGCTGCTGTGCCACAGATTTATACTCAAACATTTTCATTTGATGCGCAAAGTGTGAAGTACTCTTTAGTGGCAAGACAATTATCTGATTCTACTAATAAATGAATGCACTAGTAGTCATTTTTAATTGAACAATTATAGGATATTGCACTGTCAGTTGATTATAGAAGTCATTTCATAAATGTCAAAAATCTCTTTAAACGAATTATGGAGCTCCAAAATAACTCCGGCAATCAGCCAGCAATAACACAATAATCTGTTTACCCTGTTGTCAGGCAAACTACTGCCATTTTTTTTTTTCCTTTTTGAGGGGGCACTGAATCTTAAGGATTATAGTCCCGCTCAGGCTGTGGCAGCTACTGAGGCTTTGATTAATAGAGATTGAGAGTGTTGTCAAGTGCTCTGACATGTATTAAATAGCAAGAGAAATTAAAGTTGTTTTAGAAAGACTTCAATAGCAAACAGGAGTACAGATCTCCTCTTTGAGCAAGGAAGGTGGAGGTCTGAAAGGTGTTTCTAACATGTTCCTGTTTGCAGATGCTTCAGTTTGCTTCAATTTTTATTTTGGCATTGAACGCAAATACCACTTTCTTTCTGTTGTTATGTGATAATCTGTTTCCTCTCTTTTCCTCATTGTATGGACAAAAGATAGGCTTGGGCACAAAAACAGGCCAGGTCTGCTTCTATCTATGAACACCTGTGTTCATGAACATTAGTCACACTGTTTTTTCTGCCTACTCATAGAAATGAAGACAAGAATTTGGCTCACGGGTATTATAGATATGGTATGTCCTTCCCTCGTGGATTGGTTCACTGTCTGTCCTGGAGCAGGCTGACATATAACAGTCCCAAGAGGAATTCAGGTAGGTCTGTAGGGATGGGTTCCAGCTGTATCAGAAGAACCACTCTGGCCAGGGAAAGGTGAACGGAGAGAGTCAAAATAAAAGAGGTTGGACCATTGCTGTTGAGGAGACTTGATCCATCTTTTGCTTGCTGAGAGACAAAGAGAGGGGGAGTATTTTAGACCTTTTGCTTTTTGATCAAAAGAATGTGAGTGTGACTCATAGTTTTGCTAATAATAAAAGGCTTTGAAATAAAATGCAGGTGAAAGGTAATCAAAAGTAGAATTAAAATAAATGCTTCTTGAAAAGTGTTCACTTCCTGCAGATTTTGGGTGTGTGGGTGGGATGAGGGTTGTTTTCTTTCCCTGTTTTAAGTGCTCAATTCCAGATACCTTTGGTCTGAATAAATTTCATGAGATTCCACTACTTGAAACCATTTCTGGAAATCTGATGCCCAGTTCTAAAGCTGGTCATCTCAAAACGAGTGATCTTGAAACAGTGGATCACATTTTGGCGGCCGATGGTAGTACAATAGGTGTACTGCTGGTATATGACAAAATCTTTAATCTCTTTTAATCCTTAGCAATATAGGAAAGATACCTGCAGCTTTGGGTCTGCTTCTTGGCATATTCATGTTTTCGGATGTTGAAATGTGGAATCCTCTGAAATTAGGCTCAGAGTGGGGATGACAAGAATAAGGGATTTTTAGTCATATGTGGTGGTAGAAAACTTCAATCTGGAGTCTGCATGGCCTCATGCTGCATTAAGGGAGGCGTCACCATAGGAGCAGAAGAACAGGGGCCCTCTGTATTGTCTGTGCCTCATGGAGTAATCCTCTGCCAGCCCTGCATGAGCTAGCACAGAGGGTAGCTTTGGGAGTGGAGCCAGAAGCATTATGCAGATTCAGTGTCATAATTATCCCATGCAAGCTAGGTACGCCTGTGGCTGTGGCCATACTTCCAGCTCTGGAGTTGGCAGTAGTGATACCGGGGTATATTTTCATATTGACCTCTTATTCACATTTCCCACATGAGGTCTGCTTGTTGGAATCAGATAGAAGAAGCTAATAGAAGACCTAAGGAAATGTCTGTGTGCAGGGCTTGATTGCTAGAGTCTGCAATTCGTAAAAATGAGTACTATTGCTTGAGTGCAGAGTTTTAAGTCAGCAGCGCTGCTGACATGGTTCGATACGCTGGGAGGTCCAAGTTGCCTATACCTAGCCCTTTAGGCTGACTAATCTCTAAATGATAAACCCCAATATTCTGGCCCTATTAATAGGGCAAGGTGTGTACAGAAGAGATTACATCCCTATTTGCTGTATATTTCCTGAGATTAGTCCGTCTGTGTTATAGTTACTATGCTGGCACCAAAGGGTAGAATGGTCAAAAGCATTTGGTTAGGGAAACAGAAAACTGAAAAGGAATAGGAATAGTCAGAGGTTCATAAGGAAATAGCAGATAGTCAATACAAGTATTTATTTTACTTTTGTGAGGCTTTTGATTTATGGTCTAGGTAATTTAAGGTGAGCTGGATGGCATTTTGCTTGGTGAAGATGTGGCCCTAAAAACTGAGTATCTGCTTCTTCCCTGACTTACACCTGTGTCACCATGTGTATCTTTGCCAGGTCTGTGCCAAACACGGATGGTTTGGCAGCTTGCTTGCACACAATTTGTTCTGAATTTAACTGACTACACAAAGTGCAAGGCAGTCAAGAAGCAGCCTCTGACATTTTAATTGGCATTGAATTTAAGTCATCATCAATTATTCTGCTTTAAAGGCAGCTTTATTCCTTAGAACTGCCATGCATGCTATTCAAAACTCTTGCAGGGATCCATCCCTGGTATCTGTCTTGGCTAGTAGGATTAAGCCCTTATGGCTAGTAGGTGGCTGAGACCTTACCATATGCTGCTGGTAGACAGCAGCAAAGCTTTACCCTGTGATAAGCATACTAAAAGCAATCTGTTGGGCTTCTTTTTTTTTTTTTTTTTTTTTTTTTTTAATATAATACACCAGCACGTGGTTAATTGACATTCATATTATTAAACTAACTTGTAAATAATGTGATTCTCTCAGGAATCACATCAGTTGCACTGTGGGTAAGTTTAGATTTCAAAGGTGCCACAGTACCTCATTCTGTGTTGACGGAATTGAACAGCATTAACCTTTTCACTTACACTAACAAAGACAAGTTAAGACAAGATGTGCTATGACTACTGCACATCTATGTTTTGTTTTTGCCCAGGGCCCTGTACAATTACCCAGCACTTCAGAGCTAATATTGGTTGGATGTTTACCTTCCGTCCCCTCCCCCTTCAATATTTCTACAAAATGACAGCCTCATTGTTTGACCAAAAAATAACCAGTTACATAATAAATATATTCTCCTCTTAAAAAAAAAAAAAAAAAAAAGCTAAAAAGATATTCCAGGCACTTATAAAGAGATCTAGCAATGAAAAAAATACATAGACTCTGCAGTACAGTTCAGCTAGCATTTTCTCTATACAAACCATTCTGCTGTCATTCTAAATTCCACACTGCATACAATATGGTATTGATAGCAATGAAACACCATGCTGTGCATGTCTCCCAGAAAATAAGGGGAAAAAAAATCATCCTCAACAAATTGCAGGCAACGAAACCTATTTTATTTATTTCTTTTAACATGACGGCTCTTTACATGTGTGTAACTAACTAGTTCAAATATCAGCAACATTACTTGATGTTAGCCTCAACTGTGGTGCTGAAGAACCCAGTGCACCTAAAAAATCTTCTGGTGGCTAGTCAACTGTAGCCTGACCTGAGATATCATGGATTTTGAAATGGGTCTAGAAGTTAGAATACATATATGCAAGCAGCAGTGATTGCAAGGCTGATACTTTCAGGATATTCCTTAGCACCAAATACATGTTTTGGCTGCTATATAATTCACTTCAGAAGCAAAAGCTTCCACAGGGCTGACTGAAGGATAGCCTTCTCCCTCCCTCTCTGTGGTGGAGAAACAAAATGTGGAAAATGGAGCTGAAGCACAGAGAGAATTAAGTGTCTTCCTTGAAGTCACATAGCAGTTGTGGAGCGGCCAAGCCAGGAACAGAAAACTTATTTCCTGACTTTTTTCAGCAGCTTGCTATATACTGCTATAAAACTCAGCAGCTTTACAGGGCAGATATTCACATAGCTTGTTGAGACCTGACTTGTTTGGCATATGTGAGATTGGTAACTGATTTTATGCTAGCTCCCATAGGACACTGTCTCTCACAAATTCACCATAAGGAGCAGCACTCAAGATGAGCTTTCTTTCACTTAACTTTAGACATCTAGAAAGTAGGTGTCTGTCTTGGAGGTACTGAAAGTTTCCTGCTGTAGGCAACAGGCAGGAACACTGGTTTGGCTCATAGTAATGCTGACACCTATGATGTCATCCAGTTATAGCATAAGAGAGTCTATTTTTCTCTCTTGACCTATGGAAATGCCAAACAACTGCCTCTGATATAAATGTCTGTATTGTAAATATATCCCACCCCTTATTTCAACACTCTTAGGAGAGTAAGTTTAGAAGACTGAATATAATCTTGATCATTTGTGAATTAGTGCAGTAAACCAAGAAATTATTCCTTAGATAATTATCAAAGCATCACATCACAAAATCTTTCAGGGAAGACAGCAATGCATATTCTAGGGTTGACCATTCAATGCCTTTCATAAATTCTAGTGAATCTGCCAAAATCTGGAAAGTTGTAACACAGCTTTCATAAAAAGCACCTAGATACCACCAATTTTCCCTGTAAGATGAAGAATACAACATAATCTTTCAACTGAGATGTGGATCAACCTGTATGAATTTCTAGTATGGACTGTAACCTACAGTTATGATATATCATGACTGTCATCTTAAAATTGGTCTAAATTTTAGTAATAATGGTAAAAGTGATGAGAAGATGGATTGGCAATGGTGTAAGGGTAGATAAATGCAAGATATAGCCTTGGTTGCCTTGGTGGGTATCCCTAAGGAACTAATTTGTTCATTTGGTACTCAGTTTTGTGTGTAAATCTTAAACAAGAATGTATGCTGTTTTAATGTGCTGTGTAGATTCAGTCTTAAAATCATAGTTAGTGGAGTTTACACCTATGATATTTCTCCTTGCCATACCATAATATCTTTGCACAATTAAAAATGCTCACTGAACTGAGATTTGGGGGGTTTGTTTGTTTTTTTCATTTTTTTTTAACTATGTACAAACTTCCTACTGATTACGAATACATTTGGAAATAAATGCAATGCATTTCGCATCATAGGGAATGTGGTATAGCCTTTGTTTTTTTGTGTGGTTGCAGAAGTCCCACATCTTAGACCAGTGCTAGCTGAATGATGTACTTGGGTTTAAAATCTGACTCCAGGTTAGTTTTTGCTCTTTGTTTCATTGCTGTTGGTCTTGCAAGACTTCATTAAGTAGGACCGATTTCAGATTTACACAGGTATTACAGCATTGAATCTGGCCTTTTCTGTCTAGCCAAGTCACTTTTGAAATAAGTGGAGTATGTGACAGATGTGATGCAGCAAGTGTGTTGTATTCAATCCAAATGCTGGATTATCTTTAAAGATCAGCATAGCTGGAACTCTGAAGGGTGTTGGGTGTGACCAGGTCAGTAGGCAGATATTATTGATGGCAGTAGGCCTTAGGGGCAGGAAGAAGAGGTTCAAGTGAAAAAAAAAGAAGGAAAGAAGTCCTTAAAAGAAATAACATCCTGTGATCTTTATTTTCCATAGCCTAAATCTCTGAGTTATCCACATCCCACTCATGTCACTGTTGATCTCTGGACAAGTGGAGTGTTACGATGAGTTGAGGCTTCTTTCCTTTGGAGGTTTCCACCATGCTTTCTACCAACATGGTAGAATGAGATGGAAGGAATTTACAGGCCAGAAACTTTCTGTTATGTGGTTTTTTTTGTGGCTGTGGGCTAGAATAGAACTGTAATGAAGCAAAAGTAGTTCTGCATTTGTTTTGGGTTTTTTTGCTTGAAGATGTCACTTTAGGACTGACATCAAACTCCATTGCTTAGGAGGTAAAGAAGAAATTTTTGAGGTCACCTACAGGCATTTTAAGGTAATAGGCATTTAACTGTCATTCATCTTCCTAACTCTTTGAATTTTAAAAAGAGTTTTCCTCTAACAATTTGACATTTCTTCCACTTTCTTATGACAACCATTGTACAGTAGAACCCTCTCTAATAAAGCAGAGCAGCATACAAAGTTCTACCTGCACTGCCCCTTGTGTTTCTGGATTATTTTGATCAAATTCAACTTTCTTGATTTCAGCAGGCTGTTGATAGAATAACATATTTAAATAAACACCTTATCAGTTCAGATACGGATGTAGAATTGGGTAGCATTCAGGAGACAGACTGTTTTTTGTAGTGGGTGGTGAAAAAAATTGCATCATTCAGGAAATGGTGGGAGAATAGTCAAGAGGAGGAGGAAGGACTTGGAGAGGACACTGGAAAGGAGAAGCAAGGATTTAGTGCTAACAGGAAAAATGGTCTTGAAGAACGAGAATTGGAAGCTGAGCTAGTCAGAGCAGTAGCAAGAACCAGTGAGAGAAACAGGTTAAAGGTACACCATTAAAGTCAGATTACCTTATCAAGAGACACAATTATTTAAAATAAAAGGGACATTTCACTGTGTCAATTCCTGTACTGAATAAAAATAGGAAAGTAGAAGATAGCTGAACAGGACTAAGGAACCCAGACATTTTAGTCTGCTGTCTCTGTGTTGTTTTCACCCTCCTAAAAAGAATCTAGTTTTGACAACAGAGAACAAGATTCAGTGCATCTAACTTTAACTGTGTTTTAAAGGATCGTCTGACTTAAAGTCCTTTAGGTTCCGTTTATAACGAGTGTAGGGGCACCTTCAATGAGGTTAATCCCCCATATTCTAGTTTCCCCATCCAGTTAATGATGTAATTAATTGTGTTCTTGAGTTGCCTGTTTCCTTTGACTTTAGAGAAAGTATAGACAAGTAACTTTTAATATCTAGAAGTTAAACATCTAAAGACAGGTGAGTTGAATCCTCTCTTGAAAAACTGGATTTTGGGTTAGATATGCAACTCAGTTAACCTGGGAGAGCTGTTTTTCTGTCTGTAATAGAAATATTCAGCTCACATCTTTTGTTCCTGAATGTGTGATAATTTTGATTAAACTACCAGATTAAATTCTCCTGGTTTAGATTTTAAACTTGTTTGAAACAAGGTTAGATGGCATTTAAGTTCCATATCACTGTGTCTCCAGTAATGAAAATTAGTCTAATAGGCTAAGGTACCCATTATTCAGGCTAAATTAGCTTCCTGGGAGAGATCCCTGTAAAGTAGCCATCATGATGAAGAATGTACCAATTAAACAAAGAAAACCAAGCTGATTATTGACATATTCTGAATTTCTTTTAAACCTTTTTCTTTCACATTCTCTATGCTTCTGCCTATTGCAGAAGATTAGACACTATCAAATGGAGAGAAGGATAAATAAATGTGGAAGGGAAAGGGAGGAATTGCCTCATGTCTTGTTATTGCCATTGTTTTGACTACATATTGAATCATTCTTGAAATAATATCCCTTCTAGGTCTTCCTCTGAGATCATACAGGCCACCCCTTCCCTCACAGCTGCCATTGGGATAATATGTCCTGACTACAGCAGCTGATCCTATGGAAAAATAATCAAACAAAGGTGTTTCATACATATTTAATATTTTTTTTAGCTGCCTTTTAATGGAATTTAATATCTGGAAGAAGAGAAAACCAAAAGTCACTTGACATGTTAGCTTTTCACAGATAACAGAGAAATGTTGACATATCCTGGTTTTGCTGCTAATGCAATGATTGCTGAGATTATGCTGATGATCTCAGAGGCTTCCTATTGATAGAATTTCTTCTCATTAAATGAGGAACTGGGATTTTGGAAGATCTGGATTGTATACTTGATCAAAGTTTCAGAGGATGACATCAAGACACACTGGAATCAGTTTTTAGGAGCACCTGTCCCATTTTCAGAAGTCATTTGGACTTAGAGGAGCTTTTGTTGCAGAGATGTAAAACATCACTGTCTGGTAACATCAGAATGAAAATTGGAGCAGCAAAGCCACTTGTACAGGTCAAAGTCCACAATCTTAGTTCTGATACATCTTCACTAGCAGTTTCAAACAGTATGCTGGGCTTTGCATTGAGGGACAGGTATATGTTTGTTTCAGCTGTGGATGTGGTATGCACCACTGAGAGGTGAGGATAACAGTAAGAATATCCATATATTTAGGCATTAAGCATACCAAGGCCAAGGTGACATGTCACATAAAGGTGAATTAGTCATGACTTCCAGAAAAACAAAATTATTATTTTGAAGAATGGTCCTCAGTGACTTAGGTGGTCTTGACACATCCTGCATCTCCATTTCACATCTGTGAAATGGGAAAACAACACTTACCGACTTCAAAGAGATGTTTCACTGAATAGTTTTTGTGAAGCACAAGCCTCCTGTGGAATGAGTGCAAAGTATTACTCTATTTATTTTTATGAACTTTCTGTTTTACTGCAGTAGGAAAGCTTAAATTATCCATAGAGTTCTTGAGCACATTGGGGAAGCCAAAGATCCTGATTTTGCCCACTGTGCTCCTGGCAAAGCAAAGACCCAAGGGAGACTCCTAAATGAAAAATATAAACAAAACCCTGAAGCTACTCAGATCCTTAGAAGATTAGATTTTTGAAAATATGTTCTTTATAAGATAAGTTAAATGCATTCTTTCCCTTATTTTTTCCCCTGGTTTGGTCACAGGTTGCTCCAGGCATCCAAATGGGGGTATTCAATCCCTTGCTCTATTGATCCTGACAGGGACACATGCTAAGGTGCCCTGTCCTCCCTGAGGCCATCACTAACTGCAGATTTAACAGGTCCAGCGAGGAGAAGGAGAAGTTCCAGAGGCTGTCATTCAGCCTGGGTACCATACTTCACCCTTTCAATCTCATCCGCCTCTCAGTATTTTTCATTATTGTCAAGGTGTGCAATACTTGAATTTCCAGTCGTACTGCAGAGCCTTTTCAGGGCTGGTAGTCGTGGGAGGTTTATTGAACATCTTGCAAGTGGGAAAATTACCTGCAAGACCAAGCAGTGCACATTACGTCATTTACATGGAGGAGGGACAAGAGAAAGAGTGGAAGTGTGTTTTTGTGTGAATTCTTCTTCCCAAGGTACTTTGGGGTTTGGCGACATAAAAGATAAAGATAGGTGGTCTAGATGTAATTTTTAGACTTTGACTGCACAGAGACATTTTAGGCATTTTTCTTTTCCTTTGATACCATCGATTTAGAATTCTGCTGTAACTCTTCAGTTTTAGATTTTTGAATAAGTGGTAAACTCATTCTCTCACATTTGGATTTATATTGACTCTTCCTTCTGCTTTTTTAAAAGTTTTATTAAGAATGTTATATACTTGTAAAAGTTAAGTACCTTGATAAAATGCTAGTGTGGATTACTGCTCTTCTGTTAACTATGACCTAGGCTCCATGAGTCGGTGTGTTACTCTGGGGTTTTGTAATTTGTTGCTTTTAGTCAGCGTACTCAAAACCAAGGTTTATTTCATCAAGGTTTTTATTTCTAAAAAGATCTCAAAGCCCTTTACAAATTAATACACAGGTTCCAGGAATGTATACACTGTCTGTATGGAGAACTGAAGTACAGTATGAACAGTGTCTATCTAATGCATAGCTCTCTTTGCCTCAGTATTTCTAATTAGCTTTTCACTGATATAGGACATAAAGGCAAAATTCAGTATTGGAGATGAAAACAAAGGAGGTGGAAATTAAACTAAGACTCAACCACATAATGTGATTTCACCTTGTCTGAGGGTCTGTTACCAGCATCAGGCTCCTACTACTCCTTGTTTCCCCTGCTCCTCCCCTGTCTTATTGCAGGTGAATGAGACAGACCAGCTCACTGAGGGTGAGAAGAGCCCTAGATTTTGGGAGGAAGGGTGGAGCATGTTAGGAGCCCATGGCTAGGAGCAGTGTAGGGATGGGAGGAATGATGCAGGTGGGTGTAAAGGGTAGGAGATCCCCTACCTGGTTTTCACAGCAGAAGTCATTGAAGTGTCTAAGTGTTGGATAAAGATGCACAAAGGAAAATGGGCTTTGATTTGGTCCCATATGCCTTTATTTCACATATCCCTGCTTCTCAGATTGTTACAGGCTGGTATGCTTGGGAAATTTATCTTCCATTCTTTCCATTTACAGTCAATGCCTCCTATTGCTAATGCTTTCCCACCTACCCCTGGACAACGTATTTTTTTCAGCATACTTGTACTGAAGTGTCACTTCAAGTAATTGAGTGAGTGCTCAACCACAAAAAAAATCAGAGAATCTAAAGCAACTAAATGCAACTTGGGTGTATACCTTAAAATCAGCAGTAAAGTGCTTGCTTACAGTTATGCAATGGATAATGCCAATTAACACTTTAAAGATTGTTTGAAGAGCAACCTCTCCTGATTTTTCTCTAGCCTCTGCTCCTCCTCTTCAGTCTCTGCCCAGTGCATATCAGGCGAAATGTCTTGTTGCTGCTAGTACCTTGTGCCACGCACTGCAAAATGCAGAACACAGAAACAGTAGGATGGGTGCTGGTTGTGTGCTCCCCGACTCTTTGAACTCAACCAACTATTAATACAGCAGTTAGTTGAAGAGGAGTGGTAGTCAAATGCTAGCTACTCTGCAGCTGTAACCAGTGTTTGCAAGGAACTTGTCATTGTTTGGTAGCATCCATGGTGATTTTGCCACCCTTTTTATGCTTCCACACTTGAACAGCAAAAAACCTGTGTTACATATTTAATCTTGTACACCAAATTCCTCTGTCACCAACCAGCTGGATCACAGTGGATCACAGCTGTGGCTGCAGCTCTGAGCACCACATCACATTGCTTTTTTTGTCCTGACCATTTTCTTATGGGCTGTGATCTTAAAGCTTTGGTTCTGTGTTCCTTAATAGACATTAACGGCACTGTGGGATCTACTGCAAGATTTTGTACTTACAGGGTAGATTAACTGTATGTCTTTTTATGGGCGTCGGCGGAATGGGACAGCTTATTGAGAGTTTATACTGTCTTCAAGATTTTATTCAGTGTTGATGTTGTCTTTATGTTGGAGGACAGTTGATACCTAGTTCAGTGTGAAGTTAGAGAGATGAGGACAGATGATGCATAGCCTAGTATAATGTCTATTACTACAAAATTAAGCCATTAAAACATTTTCATTACATCTGATGGGGCAGTGTGAGCTTATACAAGATCAGTGTTTTGTGTTGTGTCGTCTCAGAGATTTTGACCTGGTACAGAGAAAACCTAAAGCTGGATGCACGATGTTGTTACACTGTGGCCTTAAAGCATATACTTTCAGTCTTCTCTGAGGTCTTGGGAAGCAATGTACTCAGCACTCCTCAGGATGAGCCCCCATGTCTCCATCTGGGAATAATGCTTACCTGCTCCATGGGGATCTGTAAAAGTAAACTGATCACTCATTTAGTCTGTGTTTGTACACCACTTTGAAGATAAAAAAGCTATGCTATGATTGTAAATGCTATTTGTGACATTACATTTCCTACATAATTATATACTTTTTTTCCTGAGATTCTTAGATATATTTTAATCTTTCTAATTGATACTACATGCAGTAGAACATTGTTCTATCTCTAGCTAAACAGGGTGCTGTAGAAGTGTAGGGAAAGAAATTGATCTATCTGCTATGTTATCGACTCTGTGCTCTTATGATATTTTTGCGAACTGCTTTCATCAAGCTAGTAAGGATTTGTCAAGGTGTTTACCTGTTGGGAATTTCAACATGATTTCTTGAGGGTGCAATCTGGGGCTGAGTTATGTGTTCTCCTCTTCTGCTCTTCTAACTATTCGTACATCAAAGTCTCCACCATTGTAATTCTTTTTGGCCTGCTCTTTATTCAGCAGTTGCTGTACAAAACAAATGTATGTTGTGCTCAGAGAATACTGTATATCATATACATTTATCCACCCAATGAAACGAATGCATTCAGTGCACATAAGCAGAAATGTCTTGTTGGGGAAAGTTAGTGGTAGCTTGTGCTTCATGCTGCAGAATGCGGTATAAGGAGTAGTGTATTGGTGGTGTAAGACAAAATTAAGCAATGGAAATTTTGGATGAGTATCAGGAAATATTTCTTAATACTGAGTTCAGGCAGTGGAACAGTCTCCCAAGGAACATGATGGAAAGCCCATTGCCCATGTCAATTAAAACTAGACTAGTTTTAGAACTGGGGAATATACTGTAGGGAACAATCCTGCACAAGTCTAGATGACCTAATAACTCTTTTCCATCTGTAATACTTATGCCTGAGTTTCAGAGTTATGTATTGCAATATGATTTCATCCTGACTGAGAAAGACTGAAACATTTTTCTTTCATGTAGGATTTTTTTCACACCACCCAGAATTTTCATACCCACTGAAAACTAGTAGGGGAAAAAAAGGCAGAACCAGATCTACACATGCAGTATTCTTAAACTACTGCTCAGGGAAGAAGCTCCCCCACTCTCTTCACACCTGCTATCTCAGGATGATTGCAAAAAGCAGCCCCAGACATCGTTGCCATGGATGACAACTTGAAGCAGCCCAAGCCTCACAGAGACCCTAGGCAGGGCAGAATAATGTTTTGGAGACAGAGATCTTCTTTTTAAGAAGCAGTCCTAGGAATTATCTTCCTATTGACCACTGTTGAGTCCTGTCTCATCTATACCCGCAGTCACTGTTGGGGAGCCATGGCTGATAAGAAGGTGCAAAACATGTAGTGTGCACTGATGTGCAGTTTTGGGGGGGAGTAAATTGTTTCTAGCACATTTTAGATTTCTTTCTTGCAAGAGCCCTGGCAAAGCTCTAACATGACATTATTTTGAAATACAAAGAGGCATTGAGAATAATCAGTGATGCATCACAGAAAGGCCCATTTGTTTCCATTTAACAGGGAAAAGGTTAGAGTAGTACATCATCTTGCTGCTTCCATTCTGTGCATTTAAGAAACGGTCTGTCCAGCCACTAATTGAGAAGTGAATCTGTATACAGAGAAACCAGTTTAGTAATGTCAGTAAAGGAATTGGTAATTTTTCCACTAACAAGATGCTGCATTGGTAAAATAAACCCTTATCAAACTGAGACATATGGTCTATCTGCTCCTTAAAGATTTCTTGACTTTGAAATATGAACACCTGGGTTTTCCTTGCTTCTCTCCTCCTGTTGGCTTTTTTTGTGGCATCCTGAAGTTGAGGGGAAACTTGTAGTATCATTAGACCTTCTTTCCTGGATCTAACACACCATAAAGTAGCTGCTGTTCTGTAAAGACTTCCTTATGCTCCTAGCAAAGTCAACAGGAGTTTGGCCATAAACTTTGGGGACACCATGTTGAGTACCTAAGGCTTGTTTGCTTGCAGTATGGGCAGGAGGCCAGATGGGCTAGAACTAAAAGTCCAAGTTTCAATGCCTGAAAGTTTGCATCCAAACTTTGTAGCCTGGCAAATCTCTGCAAACAACCTTTCTGTAAAACAATCTTCTACCCAAATCTGTTGCAAGTGTCACACAGGTTGCCTCTCCTTAATACTTTGTTTAAAACCTGCTTCTTCAATATTAGCTTGAATCAGCTTTTCTGAACATTTTCTTACACTTATTTGGCTTTCTCTTTGCCTTTTCTCTTGTCCCTGATCTCATTTTTTCATCCATATGACTCCATTTCTATTTGCATATATGCTGCTATGAAAAAGATAAACTAACTAACGGTGCCAGCCCTCCAGCAAGGACTTTGAGGGACTTTCTTGTCTCTCTGACTAATTCCTTTTGTGGCCTTGGGAAAGTCACTTATCTTGTCTTTCTCAGTTTTCCCATATGAAAAATGGAGGTAACAGCACACACTGACATCCAAGAGATCCTGTTTCTGTTGCAGTAAGTCAGCCATCTCCAAATACAGGTTTACTGTATGTGAGTGTGTGAGTTAATTAAAACCTAAGATGTTGTAATATTCTGGATTAATTTTAGCCACTGTGGACATTGCTGATCACATCACTGAGGGGGAAAATTATCAATTAAAATGAAGAGCTGGAAAAGTATTAACTTCTTTTTTTTTTTATTAATCATTTTGTTATTTATTATCATTTATTTTGTAATTATTGCTTGGGAAATAAAAAGTAAAAAAATCTGTCACTGCTCTGTGCCAGCTCTAACTGCAGCTGCGGATTTAGAGACGAAATTCAGGCTTCAGCCTTTCCCTGGGGCTGATGGACTTCTCCTTTCAAAGTAGGACACTTCTATCTGATGGCATTAACC
Source organism: Haliaeetus albicilla (assembly GCF_947461875.1). NCBI lineage: Eukaryota > Metazoa > Chordata > Aves > Accipitriformes > Accipitridae > Haliaeetus > Haliaeetus albicilla. The sequence continues at coordinate 15,718,734 of NC_091501.1, forward strand.
ATAAAATCCCCCATTTCAAGTCTATGATATCCTGAAGGACAACGGCTCATTTCATTTCTTATCAAGAAATCGGGCAGATCAGTCATATTTCCCGAATCAAATGACATTTTCAGAAAATTCATTTGAACCAAAAATGAGGTTTCCTCTCCACAGACTCCAATTAGTTTAAAAGTGGTTTTCTGATGAAAATTCTTGAAATAACTGAGCTGTATAAAGAAAAATCTATATCTATATATGTATGTATATAGATATATGTACACATGCACAGTCGCTGTGAAAGCCATAGCCAGAGTACCCTATCAAGCAGTATAAATCTTTAATTTTGGCAATCAGTAGTAACAGTGAAATACCTTAAGATCTCTCCCTGCTTCCTCCTCATTTTTCTTCCTCTCATCCCATCACTCTGGCTATTCCAGGGGGAGTGCGCACACTCATTTGCTCCCTAAGTACACAAAATTAGCTGCTTATCTGTTGATCTTCTTACATGATCCTTTAAAAATCCTTTCTCTGTATGTGTGTCCAAGGCCGCTTTTGCCTTCAGAGGAAGCCCAGACAAGCCAATCCTCAGCCTTTCCCTTACCCGCTCACAGGGGGCCTGGGCCTAATTAAATTGCTCTCAAAGACAAGAAGGGATGAATTTCCTTCTTTCCATCTCCCTTGTCACCCATTTAACTCAGCTGAGATCCGTTCATTCCTTTTTAGTTATGTTAAAATGGAAAGGGGGGAGCTTGGATCAAGGGGGACGTGTGGGGAAGGGGGAGGAAAGTAGGGGAGGAGGAGGAGGAGGCATGCGGGTTGCACTGCTGAGGTGCAGCATCCCAGGCACAAACAAAGGAGCAAAACCCGAGTAAATGGGAGGTGAGCGGAAAAGAGGGAATGCCAGAACAGCAGCCTGGTTTCTCTGGCCGGGGCCTCCTCTGGTTTTGTTTAGTGCCCATTTTTGTACTCAAACTGAAGCAAAATGCAACGTTAAGAAGACAAGAAATTATCTATGCACATTTCTGCATATTTATGCACTCTTTCAGAGCGACGCTTGCTCCTTCCCCCACCCCTCCCAAGACCTTTCTCCAATGAATGAGAACATCTGGGAAATTAGGATGACCCTTGCCCGTCTGTGTGGCATCGCCCAGGAGGGGCAGAGGCGGCCGCTTTGGCTTGCCTACAGTCGTTTGCACCGGGAAGGTGATGGGGAGAGCCAGGGCAGCAGGGCTGCTGTGCTGGAAGTGTCGGTGCCTGGGGAAGGACAGCCCTGGCACTGCCAATGTCAGTGTCCCCACGCGAGTAGAAGCCCAGCAAAGGCCTAGGAAGAAGTAAGCAGTTAGCCTTTGAAGGTCATCCAAAGTTGCTGGTTTTCTCTCTTTTTTTTTTTCTTTTCCCTTCCCTTCCTCTCCCCCCACTTCTCTCTTCCCAGTGCTGTATCCTCCTCCTCCATCACCCAAACCCCAAACACATCTGAGGAAGCCATTCAATTAAATCTCTCTTGGCTCCAGCTGGCTCCTGAGTGAAAGGTCAGTGGCGTCCGGGAGGGAGAGACGCGTGCGAGGAGGAGCTGGAGCTGGTGCTGCTACCGTGCTACCGCAGCCGCTTCTGTCTTCCCCTCACCTCCCTCCCTCCCTCCCCTCACTCCCCTCTTTAATGATACCCAATGGTCAATCACTCCCCAGCAGAGAGAGAGATATGCCCTGAAGCATCATTGTGGTCGGGAGCAATCGATCAGTTTTTTTTCTAAAAAAAAAAAAAAAAAGATGATAATGATAACCCATGGACATAATGTCAGTGAGCTTGTGGTGCCTCTTGGAGGCCGTGCACGCTCTGTCTGCCAACGCCAAGGAGAGGCTTGGAGGAGCGCAAGAAAGCCTCTTCCCCCCACTGAGCCCACTTAGTCCTGCCTTAAAGACAGCTAATTAGTCCGAGGGCTGCTATGTCTGCTTACACCGGTGGGGGAGAGCGGGAGCGAGGAGGGCCTTGCACCAATGGCAAGCAGGACTAGAGCAACCTTTGTTTTAAAGAGGCTTCAAGTTAACCGGAGGTAATCATACAGAGACATAGCTATAAATAATACATACCTGTGCTACGCGACCTGGATGCAGGCCCTCATAAGAATACTGTGGTATGCAAGGGTGATCCGCCGCTTGCTACCCTGTGTGCTCTTTGGGGCCTTTATTTTAAGAGAGATTAGTGCTTTGTATTGCCAGGCAGATAGAGGTAATCACCGGCCCACGCCTGAAAAGGAGAGCTGAAAATCACCAGGAGGTACTTATCAACATGCGATCTGAGCACCAGTGGATGTGTACAGACCTTTTAAAATTCTATTAGTATATGTCTGAGTAGATTGCAGTAAAAATACAAACAGTTTTCTAAAGAAAGACTGTCAGTCTCTCTTCCTAAATCTCCTACCCTGCAGCCTAAGCGTGGACTTCTGTTTTTATGGATAAATGCGATTTGTCTTTTAACTGTTGAGATTACACACTCACCAGAAGGACTGCAGACCCTGCTTGGAAGAGGAAATCTTCCCTTTATCCCAGTGTGCACTTTATCAGAAAAATAATAATCAAACCTGGGGGCCCTCTGTCCCTTCCTTCCATTGAGGAGATATAGGACAAATAACTCTGTAGCAATAATTTCCCATCCCAACACAGATTTTTTTTTTTGTTGTCACGTTATTTTCTGCATCATTTGATGAACAAAACTACATTTTCCTCTGCACCTATTAAACTATTTGATGATGCCTTTTATTTTGCACTATAATTGGGAAAGCAATCATGTGATAAAATGTAAGTTTGTTGTGAAATAAAATAAGCGATGTTGAAAACATCCAAATTATATTGTCCGAGAAAGTTTCTCAGATGTTCTTTTCATTTAGAGAAACGATACTATTATTATTTTTTAGCTTTTTACACTTTTGGGAAGAAATCTTTGAGTATTAGAAGATACTTGTAACAGACATAACAGTAATGACTCGTGATTCTTCCATTACTTTTCTCTCGCAGTATTAAAAAGGTAAGTAGAGAGTGTTAAAATAGCTATGGTCTGAAATAGGATGTTATCTCATTTCTTTCTTGGGCAGCTGGTTTGTGTATGTGAAATTTGGAGCCATTCATATGATTAAGCTAGTATAGAAAAGCTGCCAGGAGTATGTATTAACGTGCACTAGAAGGACTGAAAACTTTGTGTAGGCTTTGACAGAAACATTCAGAACAACATTTGATGCCATTTGGTATTCTGCACTGAAGAATAACAAAACACCCACATGGATTTTCTTAATAAAACACTCTTCTTTTTAATTAAAAACAGTGGCATAATTTCAGAGAAGGTGCTGAAAATTGGTCTGACCGCTTTGAAAGCCAGCAGACAATACGCAGCAACTTTGTCCTATATTCAGCCTCATTAGAGATGCAGGTTTCATCTAGAACAGTGGTCACAACAATTAATTGTATTTTTTGTTCCCAAGCTAATGAATCAACCTGAAACCCCACAACTTTATAACCATGCAAGTTTAGAGCGTACATAGGAAGCATATATGGGACTGACTAATTCTTTAACGTGTTGAAATCAAGTATTGCACTAAGCATGATGAGGCATCAATAGGCTGGGCTTAATTTCTGGGTAGAATGTTATAATCTCATTTTTCTATAGGGACAAAAGGCTTTTTCATACCTGGGAACCAGTTAGCTGTGAATAATGATGTAGTACATAAGGTTAATGATGACATCAGTGACAGTCTATCGTGTGAAAGTCCGTTCCAGGGAGATTCCTTGGAGCGAGAAGCCCAGTAAAAAGGGGGAAAATTAAGTGCTCAGGAAAGTCGAGGTAACCTGTTAAAGAACAGGATTTTTCTACTTAATGAGGTTTGTAGAACTGCAGGTGAGGTGCAAAGCATTCCTCCCTTCTCCTGTCCCCTCCCTCATTCCCCAAACCTTTGCCTGTGGAGTTGCTAAGGTGACAGTGAGCCAGGCACGGATTAAAAGGGTGAAAGTGTTCTGGTTTTCCAGTCCAGCACTGGGAGTTCAGGCTTAGTTTTTGCTTCTGAATCTCCTGCTACCTTCTTGTATTGTCTATAACATTATAAACAATAATATAGGGAAAGGAGAGGGTAACATTAGCAGTCCTCAGATCCCTTTACTACCCTCCAGTCCATTTTTGCTGTTAATGACCTTTGAAATCTGCAGACAGTAAATTCTTAAGACCTCATCCAAAGGCTTCTGAACAACTTCCACTGGGCTCTGCTTCAATGTACTCTTATTAATATTTTATCATCAAAAGTATATGTAGAAATGTAAGCATACTTCTGTTCCACAACCCTAGTCTTCCAGACTAATTCCATTTGCTACAGCCAAACTACTAGACCAAGGAGCAGAGACCACACACACGAGCAGCCACTCACTCCCCATTAAGCTTTTGAATACCTAGATTGTTGCTGCTAGATTGTTGTGCTTTAACCCACAAGGCAGTTAAACACCACATAGCAGTTTTGTCACTCCCCCCTGGTGGGATGGGGGAGAGAATCAGAAAAAAGGTAAAACTCATGGGTTGAGATAGAGACAGTTTAATAGGACAGAAAAGGAAGGCAAAATAATAATGATGATAAAAGAATACACAAAACAAGGGATGCACAATGCAATTGCTCACCACCCACTGACCGATGCCTAGCCAGTCCCTGCGCAGCGGGCTGCCATCCCCTGCCCAACTCCCCCCAGCTTTCTATGCTGAGCATGACGTCCTGTGGTCTGGGATATCCATCTGGTCAGTTGGGGTCAGCTGTCCCGGCTGTGTCCCCTCCAACCCCTTGTGCCCCCCCAGCCTACGCACTGGTGGGGTGGGGTGAGGAGCAGAAAAGCCCTTGGCTCGGTGTGAGCACTGCTCAGCAGTAACGACAACGTCCCTGTGTTATCAACACTGTTTTCAGCACAAATCCAAAACATAGCCCCTTACCAGGAAGAAAACTAACTCTATCCCAGCTGAAACCAGGACATTGACGCTACTGAATTATTTCATGGACTACTCAACTCCCTTTAGCAATACAAAATAACAGGTTAGGTACTCTGATACCACCCCATTAGAAACATCATACAGTGCTGTAACGAAAAGTAAGAAGTCTTCAGGTGTATTTTTCTGTTAAAATAAACAACAACAAATGTATGAAGCCATATGTTGCAGATTGAATATTTGAGGATGAAAGGTGTTTCTTCCTGTTTTAAAGACTTTTGAAAGCTTCCTATGCAACACCATGTGTAGGATATTGCACTGTTGTCGCTGTGAAACTAGGTTACTAGCTGCTTGCAACAACAAAGAAATTCAAACAGTGGTACGTCTCATCATGGTTCCTTTGTCGATTTTTTTTTTTTAATTTTTTCTTTTTTACTACTTTGTTTCTGCTGTACTGAGCTGAAAAGTGCATTTCGTAGACTAACATCTAAAGCACTTTTCTCTTTCTTGCTTTATTCATACATCCTGTTTTATCCCATGTTATCTTTAGAACCTTTAGCACTGTCCAACTCACTGTTTAGTTTCTCAGAGAAGTAAGCAGGTGTGAAGTAATGTGTGAGGACATTTTGATTCCATTTGGCTACAAAACATCCCAGGAAAAATAAATTAACCTTAGCACTGGTACAAAATTTTCTATGCATTGAATTTGCAAATTATTCACCCAAATATTGAATTGAGTACTCACTGTCTGAACAGATAACACGTTCAACCCTAAAATATAGGGCTTTTTGTCATTAAAAGTCATTTTAATACTGCATTGCTTACACAGTACAACACAAGTGATGCACAGATGTGGCATACTTAATGCAGAAAGAGCTTAAAAAAAGTGGTTGTAAGTGTGACCTCATAGTGTTTTATATTTATTTCCTTCAGGTGATTCTATGTCAGGTTTACTTCGGTTTAAAACCAGAGCCTCTCTGCTAAATGCCAGGGCTGTAAAAAACAGCACAAAGCAAACAACACCAGTCTCCCCCCCTCCCCTCCTAACCCCAAACACCTGAAAAAGAAAATCCTGTTGTTTCTGTCATTTACATCATTGTCAAACTTCAAAATTATGTTTGTCACTGGTGTCTCTAATCACATGTAATCTTCTAAATTTAGCAAGTAGTTTTGATTATAGTAATACATAGAGTACACAGTGTAAGTTTTTACATGGTTTTGGTAGGATTGCATATGGAGTTTGATGATATATACTATGGACAAGAATGCCAGAATCTGAGCTATTCTGATGTGTTTGATGATATTACTCCAGTTGTCAGAAAGCAGTGAAATTTTAGAAATAGACTCCCACCTCAAATCATGCTGATTGAGCTAAGCAACGTATTCATACATTTGTCTGTTTGCTTCTGTGATTACCTTCTGTGAACCTATTTGTCCTAGCAAGCTAAGTATTAGTGGATTGGGTGATAACCGGAAAAATTCCTAAAAAAACCCAAACAAACAAACAAAAAAACCCCCCAACCAAAAACCAAAAAAGAAACAAACAAAAAAAGGCAAACCAAAACATGAAACATATTTGGCATTGAGCGGCAGATGAGCATTTCTAGAAATCGGGCCCCTGCTGTAGCCCAAGGACTATGGAGTGTGGCCATTGCAACCCTGTCAATGTTGGTTTATTGCCTTGACATGGACACAGTGCCAATGGGTCCTTAGGCTGTGGTAAGGGTCACTTGCAGCAATAAGCTTCAAACTGTGGGTATCCAGTTCATACTTCAGTCTGTCTGAAAAATATTAGTCTTCTATCTTTTTTAGGAGTTAAAAGTATCATCACCACTCTCTCATGGTCTCCACTGCCTAATTCAATGCTAAGTAAAGTATGTTTGTACGTTTACAGCGCCATATATAAATGATCATTGCATTAAGCATTTATAGAAAATTTTACTCTTTAAGGTTCCCAAACCACTTTAAGAATTTAAAACCAATGTAAATGATAAAAAGGGATAGATCTGGTTGAACTACTTATAATTAATAATTAATTTGACAAATCTATTTCTTTTTTTCCTATTTGCAAATTATCCAAGTGCAGACTTGAATTCTTTTGTTCGTCAGTTGAAGTGATTTGATTAATAGTTTAGGCAAAGGATTTCAGTCTACAGATTGCCTGCAAGCTGTTTCACATGGCAATTATGTCATACATTATCTATTTATAATTGATCATTTTACCTGCAAGACAATGACCTGCTGTAACTGAAGTGGTTTTATTTTTCCATATCGTTTGTCTAACTTTAAGAAGTCACTTTTGGATTAACATTTGTAAAGAGAACTAGAGCGTAGTGTGGGCCAGGAGAATCTTGAAAAAGCCCATGAAAGCATCCTTAGCAGGACAATAAAATGTAGTCCTTCTTCACAGCTTTCTTGATACCATACTAGGAAGAACCTGCAGGACATTTCAAGGGAATAGGACAACTGACAATTTTCTGGTTTTCAAGCTCAAAGATGAAGAATTTTAAGTCAAGCCCAGGTGTGATTCAAGTTAGCAGGATGTAGGCTGGTACTAATACCTTGTCAGGTATCACCTGACAAGCTGTTGATGATTTCTTGCCAGAGGGATGGGAAACTTGGATTCTGTTCACCATCTCAGTAATGGTAACCAGTCAATGAAAAAATGCCAGAAGGGCCTTAAACTAAGTGTGGAGTTGAGTAATAATAAAGGGAAACTGTGGCAAATATGTACTTGTGTGTCTGCAGCTCTGTGTGTGAATTACAACCAGGATACCAGACATGCAATAAAACCAAGTGATAAGGGACATATTTCATTGTAAAAGAATCACCGAACTAATGATCAAGCATCTTGGTAATAGGTGGGCAGAGGCAGTATTCATATACAAGAAGAAATATCATATAGTTAATATTTCTGAAACTTGGTAAGATATCATAGTGCTGGAATCTCACTGAAAATGGTTGAATTTTTTAATCCTCTTAATAAATTAGAAAGAGGGATTGGAGATGGACTGTTGCATCAAGTACAATGTCACATGTTGAAGAGTCAAAAATAATCAAGTAACAGGAACTCAGTACTTCTGAATCAAAATATAACTCTAGATAGGATATCTGTGCACATTACAGAAAAAACCAACCTTGAAGACAGTGGGATGAGCTGCTCTTTCAACATATTTCCTTTAGTGTGGGGAGAAAAAAAAAAATCCTCTGCTATCATAGTAGAGTTTAAACTGGGGAATATTTTCTGAGATTTTGTTCTGCTGGCATCAGGATTCCCTAGAGCTTCTAAAAATAACAGCAGAGTGTAGAGATTCTTCTTTCATAAAGAAGCTCAAAACCAAACATTATTCTGATGGCCAAAGAGATAAATATTGCCCACCAGTGACCGTCAAACAGGAAGAAGAGTTAAGGACTAGTGATCACAACCTGGTTATATTTGCTTTATGAATATGAGCTGTATATAACACCAAGTAGGCATACTTAGATGTTTTAGAGGACCAATTTATCCAAGCTTGAATCAGTTAGCATAACCGAGCAGGAATGTAAATTTTAATTAGGAAGTATTAATGAATACTGGGAATTGTTCAAGGACATAAACTTGCACACAAAAATGTACAGTAGTCAAAATATCCTGATTAAAACACATAAAAGTAGTGTAAAAACATAACATAATTATGTGTCAGGAATGGAAAAAGAGAGGATAAGTTATATACTGAGACTTATGAGTAACTGATAAAAGAAATTAACAACTCAGTTAAACATCAATGGCCAATATGGTTAAAAACAACAAGAAGGCAATTTAAAAACATTTTAGCATCAAAAAGAATCTTAGGTCAGATATAGTTCCACTGAAGATGCAGATGGTGGAAATCGTAAATAATGACGCAGAAAAGGCAGAAATGTTTAATAAATATTTCTGTTCCGCACTTGGAATGAAACAGGAGGATGTATCCATCCCATATGATGTTGTGGATGGAAACGAAAGTTTGCCATCTGTAACAAAGAAAGAGGTAAGGCAGCAACTGCTAAAACTGAACATATTCATATCAACAGGCTTAGATTATTTTAGACCCAAGAGTCTCAAAGGAACTAGATAAGAAGCTAAATTTAGCCAGCTTATCAAAATGTAGAAAATGGAGGTATCAATCCTGCCCTGTTGTCTTGTAGGCACCTAACTTCCCTACTTTGGGAGACTAGTGGAAATACCTCTCCCCACCATGAGACGCAAAACAAGTCTCACTGAACAAACATAAAATGTTTTTCATCTCTACTTCTTTTAGCTTACTCCTTAGGCTGATACAAACATGATGCTGTCAATGGTCTTTATTGTATATTAGGATTTCTCCAAGTTACTTTCTTTAGGAATATATACCATCTTTTTAAAAAGCAAGCAAACAAACAAAGGCCCCAAGCAATCTATAGCAACTTGCAGTATACAGGATTAAAAAGTCACATTAAACGGATTAAAACCTGCCCTACTGACAGATTGTAAAGTGGAGTTGTTAATGAAGAAACATCAGTGAGTTACAACATTGCTGGTGGTGCTGACCATGGATCAAGGTTTGATCCTCTACTATTCAATATTTTTGCCAACCATTTAGATAAGGGTTTGGTGAACACGTCCCAGTGAGAAAGATGAGCTACTTTTATAAACTGATTTGAATTGCCTGGTTAACAGTCAAGAACCAGAAAAATATATTTAAACGCAGCCAAAAGCCAAGTAATACATTTAGGAGGAACACTTAGGGAGACTATCTCTGAAAACAGTGACTCAGAAAAGGACTTTAGTGGGTCCTCTGAAATTATTACCACAACATGAGCTCTGACTGCAATTCATCCTTAGGTGGATAAAAGGGAAGCTTCTACACCCCATGCTGGAAAGATCATGTCCACATTTTGGACCTGCCCTTTAGGAAGGATATGAACATAAATACCAGTACAAAGCAGAAAGGAGGACCACTGAATTGTTCTAGATACTGGCAAATGAACCTTAGGGTGTGATGTACCTTATGGGTCTGTGTATGTATTTATGTGAAAAGATACAGAAGAGACCTGACAGATGAGGCTTTTTTTCCTTTGCAGATGTATTCAACAAATTCTACCTGCAAAAGATGTAGCTTTCTGTAACTAAATATTAGACCAGTTTGTTGAAGGAAGTAGTAGATTCATCATAGGCTGACATCTTTAATTGAGATCAGATATCTCTCTAAAAGAGTCTTTACGGAAAATTTTTTATTACCTTTGAACGCAATGGTCAGACTTGATTATGACAATCAGTGTTTTCTAGTCTGGGAGTTTATAAATCTGTGAAAAGAAACAAATAATTGTGAAAATTATTTGCAGACTAAAAATGTAGCAAAAATGTTCAGGTTTTGGTTGGGCAAATCCTTAGAGGAATTTTTTGCCATGCTATCAAACGGGCCTGGTTTTACTGCTAAAATGCAGCAGTTCTGTGGTGGAATTCAGCAGCTGTGGACTCTGCAGCACTTGTGAAGTTGGAATCAGGAATGATAGATTCGTCTTAAACCAAAGGCAAAAGAGAGATGACAGAATGGATATGGTTGACATATGGGTAGGGCATGGGATGATTTTAGTAAAATTGTAATGAGGGCTTGAAATAATAAGTCATTGGAAAGGTTTTATCTATGTTTAGTATATCTTTTTGAGATTATACAGTGCATTGAGAGAGAAGTGACTGCTTAATTGTTTAAATGGAATAAATTTTATGGTTGAAAGGCATAAGCTTGTTTGCTAGAATGAAAGGTACTTCATGTGGATGCTTCTGTTAGCAGAAGACTCATAAAAGCTTATACAAATTACAGAATCTGATGTTACTGGAGAGTAACAGCACCATATACAAAATTTTCGAAATGTGTGTATGTGCAGCCAGTGTTCAGATGTTACGAAGAGCAAATGTTCAAAATCTGTGACAATAGACAGATTTCAGAAGTGTCTACCTCCTGCCTAAGTGAGGGCAGGTTTTCAACAGTGCTTGTGAACTAAAAAACACTAAGCCTACCTGAACGTTACTTGAGTCACACAAATGAAAAACTGAGGTTAGAGGAGAGCCAGTTCTAGAATATAGTTTTGTGTTTAACAGCTGATCACTTTTTCAGCATCATCAAGAAGTCATCTATCTTTAAGACAAGCTTTCATGGTCTCCATATTCTTCTGCAGCCAAATACAAGTTCAGCCAGACCAGCAGCTGTGAGGAAAAGGGCTGCAATAGGCCCAATTCATAAATGTTCATCAAACTGAAAACAGTGTAGCTGACTTGGTGCCATACTAATCATAGTTTCTCATTGGCTTGAATTGTAGGCAAAACTTGTTCCCATCTTCTTGTAAAAGATTACACAGCTGCACCAGCAGCAGTAGAGCTTAGAGCACACAGTTACAAATGACAGGACTTGCCCACACTTCAAGTGAGTTCAAAATATTTCTCCAAAATTGTTTACTTTGCGGCCATCAGAAAATCATATTATTCTTCTGTCCTTCAGAATATAGATGCCAATACAGTTATGGTAGGGTGTCCTAGACTTTTATTTCAGATCCACGTGGGTGGGTAAGGAAACTTACCCCTCAAAGACATGTTTATAGCATTGTTTTGCTGAGTCTGAATGCAAGTTAGCTGGCAAAATGAAGTTAGAGTCTTCAACAGTGCTTTTTTAGGAAGAAACTTCCAGCTCTGGAAAGCTGGCTGCCTCTTTAAAAGAATTTTTTGGGGGAATTCTGAAGAGCACCTACTTTCTTGCTGAGCAAAATGGAGACAAGTTAAGTCCAGCATGCAGCTGAACATAATGAAGAGTCTGTAGGAGCCAGTGTATGACACTGGTTATGCAGCAGCAATTGATGTTCTAGAATAATATCTTGTCTGAGTCATAGCAGCATAATCATTGCCTAGGTGTGGAGATTTACAGTAACAATTTGCCTCTTCAAATGATTCACTGTGTGGCCCTCAGCAAACTACTTAATTTTGCCTTTCAATTTCCTTGGCTATGAAACAGAGATAATTATATTTCTGGAGCTTTATAAACACTTTGGGATCTATAGCTGGAAAATACATAAATGTGCTAAGCAACAACATCAGATTTTTTTTCTCTAGTTAAGACACATACAAGGCCAGTTTCACCTAGTTTCCATTGTGCAGATGGTCTACCTGAAGCCGATAGAGTACAAAATTAGTACGGAGCAAACTTATAGTACGACTAACTTCTTTAACATCTTTATTCTTTTGGCTGTTAGGGATTTTTCCTTTATTATTTTTCTTCTTTTGACTCATTTTCCAAAGGCTCTTATCAAGTCTCTCTACTTTTCAATAGAAGTAAATATACTGGTGCTAATGCCAGACATGTCTATCAGACTTGTAGTGGCTGCTGCTGTGCAAGATGTGTTTGGAAGAGGAGCAAGCCAACTGGAAATCATACCATTGGCATTGACAGCAGCCACAAATTTGGCTATAATTTGGGTATATACAGGGACTAGATCTTCCACCATTGTAAGGCAGCCATTTATGTGATAAAACATTGATAGAAAATAGTGATTTTGAATTCAATCATTAAACAACATTTTGGGACAGAATATAAAGATGCTAAGAAAATTATGAGGGCAGCAAGTTAATTTTCTGACTTATAATTTAGCTGAGACCTTAATGATAGTACATATATTTATTCCAATGCACTTCCATTATTCAAAACACATACTATGCTATGTGTAGTATCATTATATCATTATATGTTATGAGTTGCCAATAGCTAGGGGTTCTCCTCTACCTCCTGCCCCTTCTTGGCACTTTCCCCTCTCCCCAGGCAGAGGCTCATGCATGATAATCAACTCATAGCTTTGACACTAGAAACATTGCTGTGCAAGGACATTTGCTGCACAGCTCTGACTCCCACCCACCCCTCTGTAGACATCACCTGCATCTCCCCCTGCCAAAGGTCTAAAACCCAGTGCTAGTGAGAAAACAAGGATTACGTGTTAATCAAAGTCTAACGCTTTTATACTCCCAGCTCTCCTGTGCCTTGTTGTATGTTTGTTACTATTTGCTAGAAATTCTTTTATCTGAAAATCAACTGTTATCAAATAGGATATTTCTGGTTCTAGAAAACTAGTGCTAGTGTCGTTGATTCGCTGGAGCTTCTCAAACTCTTTAAGACAGCTGTATTCAGAAAAAAATCTCGTCCTTCCCCAGAAAGGAGAGGAAAATTGAATATGTTTTGATTTAATGTGATTTTGGTGATACATGTAATGTTTCTCTGGGTGATTTTTGCAACTCATTCAGGTTTGTACATCGAGGGTTCGAAAGCAAAGTTGTACCTGACAGATTTACTGATAAACTATTTTTTCTTCTCTTTGTGGCGTAACTGTCACAGGATGACACAGGCAGGTAAAAAGAACTGAACTGCCTGGATAAAAGTAGGACTCTCCTTTTTAAAAGCTGGAAGTAGTAAAAGGAAAGTGTCTGGAGACTACAGTTTGTTTTGGTCTGGGGAATCAATTTGTTTCCTATTACCTTGTGGTAATTTGTTCTGTTTCTTAAGTTGAGCCATGAGCTCGGGGTTAACAGGCAGGGATACAGACTCTCTTCTAGGCTGGAAAGTTTCCAGTAACAACTGCAGAATATTGCTGTCTTAACCTAGTGCTTTCGTAGTGATGACAAGAGATACCAGTTTGTGTGCAAAATTCATCTTAGTTAAACCGAGACATGTCTGCTGATACAAATTTTGCTGCAACTTAAACTCTGTAGAAATCCGAAGTATTTCTTGATCTACATCTTACTGATCTCCTTTCTCGTCCTTTTGTTACAAGAATAAATAGTACCCATTCTGCACTTCCTAGGAATGAAACCATGTTTCGTCTTGAATCTGAAACATTGGAGAATTAGTGTTCATTTCAGTTGTTCCGGCCAGTGTTTATGGGGCCTAGCAGTTAATGGCAGCTGGGTCCTGAGCATTTAAGCCTTCATTGCACTGCAGGAGTTAGGTGCATAGCAAAAATTATTCTTCCAATTTTATGGCACTAAAAACCCCCAAGAAATAGAAAGCTAGCTTCCTGTTTATAACTAGATCTCTTGGCTTTCAGTATCATTTTACTTGCAAGTCTACAGAAAGGGAAAAATCCTAACTAATATTTCAGTCATCCCTCTGATTTAGATTCCCCAGCAGCCCAACACACTGAACTAAACAAGGGTCCTATGCTGCCAAGCTCTAGTTAAAATCCATATGTTCACCAAAATACCATCACTTATGTCATGCAGGTTCTGAATCATTAGGTATGATGTTCACATTATTACTCACTAAACAGTTTCTTATACTGTTCAGGCCAATGCATATCAAAATTCATGAATTCTGATGGTTACAAAGAGCTTTTAATGATACCTTCAGAAGATGAAATATATAGGTTTCAAAAAGGTATGCGAAAATATGGATATTAGGCATAATAGTTAGAGGTAGGAGGAGCACACAAGATCAACAAGCCAGACAAGTTCAGAAACCTTTAGTGATTGTGTAGCGACCTGTAATGAAAATTCAAGTGTCTTCTCCTTAATGATCCATTTATCTCTTTGACATGATTTTCTATCATTCTAACTGGCATGGCTCCTGTTTTCTGAGTGTTTATTGCAAATTTGTTTTGTTAAACAAATCTTTAATACCAGACAGATCAGGCTGCTTCCTTGAGATTTTCTCTGAAAAATTCTCTTTTCTAAGGAAAACACAGATGAATTATTTTATGTCTGAAGTAGTAATACTGATATGATTCTTGCAGTGAAGAAGGAGGAGAATTTTAAAGCCTCTAAAATGTGGGGAATTGTTTCCATATCAGGAGGTTAACTGTATGGAGTCATCACTTTTAACCTATAGTATGTTTTACATAAATCAGGGTGGAATTCAATCAGGGAGGACAAGATATCTGAAAGGGTAGTGTTTCCTCCAGCAAAAACTGCTAGTGCATATATCCTCTAGGTACATGATGTGAGGCTGGTTCTGCCACAGTGTGGAGTACCCCGTAGCATGGCAGCAATATACAGTTCTGTTGGTTATTGCCTCTTCATGAAGAGATTTGGCTGTTTAGATTTTTTGCTTCAGCTTTGCATGTGGAATGAAATCACTGTGCAACTGCAGCTACCTTCTGAGACACTGGGCTACCTTACGCTCTATTTGAAGACCCAAAGTCAAATTGAAGACACCTTGGTTTCAGTAAGTGTTAATAGCAAAAATAACATGTTATTCAAACTCAGAGTATTGGGGAAAAAATGTTTAAAAGACCCATACTGAAACTTTTTCCTTCAGTAGAATCTTTTAAATCTGTTTCAGTTGTTTGAATCAATATTTACTTAAATTTACAGACATGTTTCTGTACATGACATCTTATTACAAATCATCATGTATTGCCCTGCTACTTTCAGTGCTGATCTCACATACTTTAACTAGTGCACAAAGGGAACCCTGTGAGTAGGTAAGCTGGGGTGTAAATTCAGAATATGCAGGCACTCCACAATATCGTCCTGTGCACAGTCTTCCTGTAGGTACGTCACTCCATTTTGAAAGTGGTGCATCACTACAGAATAAGAGCTTTGTTGCAGAATAGAGAATAACCTTGTAAATTCACACTCTGTAATACAAAAACTTCCCTGAACCATTAGTAAGTAATTTTTATTGATTTCAGAATCCCATTAACCTTAAAGGTATTCCTCAGAAATGGTAGAATCACTCAGGAAAGCAAGCGAAAACCCTAAATTTGAGGCTTTGGGCCCTAAGGAGCATTCCTTTAACTCTATCCCTCTTCCCAACCTTGCAGATTCTGAATATTTCCATTCCCCTTACTGTTTCTTATGGCTTACTCTGTAGGTTACTGCCATAATTGCTACTAGTGGCTAGCCAGTAGCTTGACGTATCCAAAGAGACCTGGGGAGCAGAGCAAAGAGAGTCAGCTGATGACAGCAAACTGGAAAAGCAGCAGCTCTAAGCTTTGTGATAGTCATATGCGGTAGAGTATGGGAACATTGGTGAAGCAATAGGATTTCCCTGTCTTTCAGCCTCAGATCCGTTGTCCACATTAAAAATAAATGGGAATTCTGTGGGGGTAAAAAAGTAACAGTGTATATTTTATGTGTTGTATATGCTTTTAATAAGGCCTTGGTTCTTCAAACGGGAATCATGAGCATCCTATATCTTATGGGATAGCTGAAAAATCTAACTGCTGTTGAAGTCTAGATTAAGAAAGTCCTCTTTACAGTGTTTCAGATGAATTTGAGGAGTCATTATTTTCTGTATTTATTCAACATGGACTTGTGGTAAGATTTTAGCTTCCTAAGGATATACATTGGATGTAAATGCAAATTCCCCTACTTGAGGCTTTACAAAAAAAATACCAGAATTGGAGAAGTCTTAAAACAGGACTGATGCTGACTGCAAGAGTAATTTTGATGGGTTTTAGTTACACTACTGTTGACTTTGAAGAAGATGTACCTGAATGAAGACTGCAGCATTACTTGGGGAGAAAGTAATCTCAAATTACCTCAGATCATAACTTTTACAATAAAAAAGACTAGTAATGAGGACAAACATTTCTTTTGTGATTGTATATTTATCCCCATAATGAGAATATAACTTTATTTCCTTCAAACCAATAATACTCTTTCTTCAATT
Source organism: Haliaeetus albicilla (assembly GCF_947461875.1). NCBI lineage: Eukaryota > Metazoa > Chordata > Aves > Accipitriformes > Accipitridae > Haliaeetus > Haliaeetus albicilla. The sequence goes on from NC_091501.1 coordinate 15,735,308, forward strand.
ATTTTCAAATTCCCAACATTATGTTTTTATGCACTGTGCTATAATCCTTACACATTAGCTTCTTTTTCTTTCTCTCACTCAAATTGAATAAAAAAAATAGTGAGGACAAACATATATAAAGTTACCTATACCTTTTCCCAGCAAGACGACAAATAGAATTTTATCACATTTCTCTGTTCAGGGAATAGACAATACCCTTGTAAATTGGGAACCTAATATTGCAGATGAATTAACTGCTTTTTTTAAGCTTATTCTTAGCAAATTCTGTAGTTCATATATAAATAGTGGTATATAAGGGAGGTATAAACCATGATCCAGCACTAGACCTGGCTCTGTAAGTAGACACACTGAAGTTACTTGTCATTATTTCTGTATGCAGATGCTTTTTGCTGAATCTAATCTCCCCCTATTGTCTCTGAAGAAGTTTATGAATCATTTTTACAATTAATAGACTGAAGTCAGAAAGTATGGAAAAATGTAAGATGGTGCTCACTGTTTTAGCACAAGTTCAAGTGACCTAATTTATTACTTTGATGTGATGTTTATCTTATGACTCAAGTATTTTGCAGATTAATCCAAAAGATGTGATTAAAACAGAAAACAGCTGCAATGTTTGATTAAGGTAAATCAGACTTAGCAAGTGTGTCTTATAACCAGAGTGCTTTTAGGTATTGCACTAAGCATTTTTTGTAACCTTCTCAACTTATTGTATCACCAGAGTGCCTGTGTAAAACAGATCCCCCAAACCCTTGCTTAACTTCAGGAGTTTAGACTTGTGCTTTAAGTTAACTGCACGTTTATGTCTCTTGATGACTTGCCTGTTTCTAATGCAGGATTTAACAGGCCTTGTACTGCTGACATTTCGCTAGTTATTTTGTAGACTGAATTTGAAGATCTTTTTTAATTGGGTAAAATAGAGCACTATTTTACTGTTTGCAGTTTATCGGATGTATGTTAAGCTCCACTGAGGCTTCAGGGATCAAAAAATCAAGCAAAGACAGAAAGAAGAGAAAAGTGAACCAACTGGGTTATATTAGTAAATAATTTAGCGTGCTTAAAATAACAATGTTCACACATTTTTAATTTAAAGCCTGCTAAATCCTTTTAAAATTCATTTGTATTTGCAATTACTTAAACTGTGAGCTGTGCACTGAAGGGAGTGGAACTATAGATTTTAAGTACGTAGCTGGAGGTAATATATAAATTCAATTGATCAGTCTGGCAGAGAATTGATGCCACAATTTGTACCCAGTGGCACTTTCTCTTTCTTACCCGACTGGCTTAGAACATTATCAGAAAGTCAATATGATACGCCAATATAGTGATATACTTGCAGTCATAAGTCCCTTGTTTAGATTAAACCCTAGGTGCTCACGATGTGGATTGTAATGGACAGACAGCCTGACTCCATCCTACTATGATCTGTTCTGAAAGCACTCGACTCAACTCCAAGGTTTCATATGGTTATCAATGGCCCCAGCAGCCAGCCAAACCAGTAACAGAGGATGTCTGTCTCCGCAAAGCAATGCCGTGGGCAGGGAATAGTGCGTATGCAATGCTCCAGTCTGGCTGCAGTCCCCTCTCTATCAGCTGCCTGTCTCTAACAGGCTTTGCACTCATCGCGATCAGGTTTCCTTTATAACTCTTCTTTAGTCTAGTGTTTTGGTTCTCTCTCTTCCTTGTAATTTATTAATGGTTTCACCTCCTCTGCATTATCTTCTGAAATCCTTCCATTCTATAAAAGGCATCTTTATGAAGCCTGAGGAGGAATGATTTCCAAAGTCTAGTTTTTGAGAATGTGCCTTTCTGTACATACAGTAAATATAGGCTTGTATTTGTGGCTGCATTGAGAACTGGATCAGGCCACTAGCTGCTAATTTCATAGAAAACACTTATTTGAGTAAAAACCCATTATGTCTGGTGCGACATATAAAACTAGAAGGTCATCCACAAATCTGCCCTGCATATATTTTCCTCCAAGGGATTTCAGTTGTATATAGTATGTACAGTAACATCTGACACATCACTGCACGTGTTAATTTTTTCCTGTAGCAATGACCCTTACCACTCCACCTACATAACATGTGATGCTTAGAATCAGAGAAATAGTGATGAGAGCTGTTGGGTCCACAGTTGTTTAACCCTCTCTGTGATAATGCAGAATTATTCTAACCAGTATACCACAAGTACTTTGTTTTGTGCAGCTTTAAGTGACACAGCTGATGAACTCTTCCACCACTTTCCCCTCCCGACATTCTACTAGACTTCATTGTTAGGAATAGTTTCCTGGTCCTTGGACTAAATTCTCCTGTGCTCTGGTTTATACCTAATATATTCCTGATCATTTGCTCTCTCCAAAACAACTCCAACTTTTAGTTTTCTTTTTGAATACTTGTCTGTAATACCTATGGTTTTCATTGTAGAGTAATCTTTAGGAATGGACTGCTTTCAGAGGCATGGAACTACTTCTCTTGATGCAGGGTTGGTGACAAGGGCTAGGAAATTACTCTCAAGTTACTAATAGTGTATAGGTGTGAAACATTTTATGTACTGTCTCACCAATGAAAGGGAATTGTGTCTATTTTCTTAGATGAAGAAAGATAATTCTGAACCCTCACAGTACGTCTATGTCTTGCCGTATGTGGTATTATATTTTTTTATTTCCACTAATCTGATTCTATATAATATCTGGAAAATGAAAGTCTCAGTTATTTGGTGACCTGTTAAAGTCAATTGTAGGCAAGTCCACATGAGTAAAGCTCTCCTGCAAACACTCATACATGCACTTGCCTTTGTGTTCATGAGTAGTTATGTTGTTTTCATAGATAAAGGAAAGCTGACATGTAAGTGTCAAAAGGACAGGGTTTTAGACTGCAGCTACGGGGCTAGGCAGTCAAATGTTTGTGTAGCACAGAAAATGCACATAAATTTCCTGTGCCCTGCATATGTCCATGTCAATGACTTAAGTAGAGTGTGGGACCTCTAACCTTCAGAAACAAGACGAGCTGTACTTGTGATGCTGTTTCATACTGATCTATTCAATCATCAGTGACAAAATCCTCTAACTGTAGATTTGATTCTACTCATGACAATAAACCCTTTTTGTTAGACTGAGATCAGGGTAGAACCAGTCTCTTAATCCATTTGGCTTTTCTATTTTTGTACATTGATTGCTTATCAGGAAATAAATAAATGTGAAGGTAAAGGACTTGTGCACATCAGAGCAAAAAGCAATAGCCATTAAGCCTGTAACTTACAGTATATGCCCTTTTAGCAATAAGGACACTGCTTGAAATTGTCAGTGTGACAGATTTACTCTTAATAGCTTAAGCAAATTTCACAGTTTACCCAGGTCATTTTGAAGTAAGAAACATTAATGTGTTTGGAATAAAAATTAAAGATTATAAACTTCACACACATCTGCAGAGAGTCAGCCATATGTTTCGTGTGCTTATTTAAAATATTAGGAGGTGCTTGTTGGGATAGAATGTTTCCTCTGTGTGTATAACATGAATAACCTAAAGGCATTTAAATACATTTTGATATTTAAGCATATGTTTAAATCAATTTTAACGTATCGATTCAGTCCTGTTCTACCACCACACACCCAAGACTAGAGAGCATAGAACTTTCCTAGTATAACTGCTTGTACAATGCACAGTGCTTTATGTAAGTTCTTATTGTATCAAGTCGCAGAGGAAAACAAGGAAGGAAGGGGAGAGAAGGAAGAGAAAAAAGGACGGAGGTGTGCGTACCTGCACTGTACAGTGAAGATGTGGTTGTCTTCCCTCATGAAACTGGGCTGCTCTTGCCTTTGCTCTTTTCATTTCCTTGTGGGGTTGGAAGGGCAGCCACCATTTTGCAGCAATGTGCTATGCTTCTGGCAGCAGCTGGCTCATAAGCAAGCATAATGTACCCAGAGCATATCACTGGATTAAGTACAAGTTCTGCTTTGGACATACATTTTTTATTTCCGGTGGTTGTTGCAGTGGTCTTGAAGTTTTGCTCTAAGTGTTTTGGCTCAAAGGTGATGACTTTTTAAGCAGTACAATCATTTTATGCAAACTTGTTTACTAAAAATCAGCATGAGTTGCTGCTAAAAGCAGGGTGCCGATAGCTTAGTTCGCTACTGATGTCATCGTTGTTGCTACAATGATAGCAGTGGGACATTTTAGAGATACAAAGGTGACATAGACAAAGCTTTAGGTCTATTCTACTGGATGCTGAGCCTCTGAACCTAGCCCTGGAAAATAATTCGGGATGTGCTTAAATAGAGAGGATGGTTCACCTACTCATAGCTAACTTTTGAGGGATTGCTCAGGCTTTGGCCATTAAGCATACACCTAATCACTCTACTGGACTGGGCCAGAACACTTAGCATTCTGTAGGATTGAGCCCTGAGTGTCTAATTACCATAAAAAATATACGGTGGGGAATGATTATGCACTGGTAGGGGGGATGGTAGAGTAACCCTAATAAATCTTTTTGATCTTTAATTTCTCTACTAAAGTATAAATCAGCTCTGTATTTTTCTAAAGGCTGGGTTGGTAACAGATATTAATGTAGCTAAGGCTAAAATTAAGATGGTGTGTCTGAATATTATTGGAAGGAGTGGACTGTATCACTGAGGATGGGGTTTTGTGGGTAGAAGAAGACAGTACGTTGAAACAGCACAGCCTTTACTGTGAAACAGGATGCATACTGCAGTGTGCATTTCCAGTGAAGGCACAGTCTTCCTCTAGCCCCCTTGTAAATCAAATCTATCCAAGAGAGTATGTTGATGAGAACTAGAACTTTTTTTTGTGGAGGAGAATGAGTCTGAATGTGTACGTGGTAAGACATGGACTGAGATTACTCTGGTTGCTCATCTCAACTTTATTATTAATAGTCCTTGATGGCTGTAGATCCACATTTCCAATTAGCATGAATTTGTCTAGCACTGTACTTTTTATGTGGGTTAGACTTAAGAAGTGAATGTAGGCGACCTTAATTCTCTGTTAACATTTTTGTGCGTATGGGAATATATTTATATGCACACATACTCACAGACATACAAGTAAAATATAGCAAAGATGCATTAATTTTACATTGATTCAAAATATTTACAGTTTCGGTTAAGATGATCGTGCTGAAGTGACAGAAAATAGTAAGTATTAACATTGCACTGTAAGTAATGACATGTGCTGTAGATCCTCACAGAAAAAAAACAATTGCCTGTGGCATCCACACAGTATTTAAACTGGTAATCTCAAAAGCGAGGATGCTTAGATTTTTCAAGCTTGTTTTCGGAAACTCTTATCTTAGCTGAGAGTTGTAAGTTTAGGGGGAGTTGATAATTTAGAATCTGTTTTGTTTTTTCTTCTTGAGAGCTAAGAGACTGATGTTAGAACTTCTTGGATAGGAGCAGTTTTCACTGTCTTTTTGATATATGACTATTTAACTACAAGGTTGAAATCTCAGAAGAATCTCATGCCGAGGTGTACTGGGTTTGTGTGGTGGGGTTTTGGTAGTGGGGGAGGGGCTACAGGAGTGGCGTCTGTGAGAAGCTGCTGGAAGCTTCCCTGGCTACAAGTTGGACCCGCCGCTGGCCAAGGCTGAGCCCATTAGTGACAGTGGTAGCACCTCTGGGAGAACAGACTCAAGAGGGGAAACCTTCAGCGGAGAGGAGTGGGATGTGAGAGGAACCCCTCTGCAGACCCCGAGGTCAGTGAGGAAGGAGGGGAGGAGGAGCGGGGGAGGAGGGGATGCCCCCAGCCCGTGGTGAGACCAGGCGGCAGGCTGTCCTGCCCCAGCCCACAGAGGGGAGCGGGGGACCAGATGCCCACCTGCAGCCCGGGGAGAGAGGAGCCCACGCCGGGGCAGGGGGATGCCCCTAAAGATGGCCATGACTCCATGGGAAAGCCCACACTGGAACAGTCTGTGCCTGAAGGACTGCACCCCATGGAAGGGGCCCACACTGGAGCAGTTTGTGAAGAACTGCAGCCCGTGGGAAGGACTCACACTGGAGAAGTTCATGGAGGACTGCCTCCCGTTGGAGGGACCCCACGCTGGAGCAGGGGAGGAGTGAGGAGTCCTCCCCCTGAGGAGGAAGGAGCGGCACAGATGATGTGTGATGAACTGACCGCAACCCCCATTCCCCGTCCCCCTGCGCTGCTGGAAGGGAGGAGGTAGAGAGTTCAGGAGTGAAGTTGTGCCCAGGAAGAAGGGATGGCTGGGGGGGAAGGTGTTTTAAGATTTGGTTTTATTTCTCATGATCCTGTTCTGATTTGATTGGTAACAAATTAAATTGGTTTTGTTTTTTTTTCCCCAAGTTGAGTCTGTTTTGCCTGTGGCCATAATTGGTGAGTGATCCCTCTCTGTCCTTGTTTCAATGCACGAGACTTTCATTGTATTTTCTCCTCCCCATCCCACCAGGGGGGAGGAGTGAGCAGATGAGCAGCCTCATGGTGCTTTGCTGCTGTTTGGGCTTAAACCACAGCACTGGGAGAGTCTCAAAAGGTGAAGATACCTTTCGCCTGTATAGACCCAGTTTGTCATTATATGTTCCTTTCATGATCTTTGCTTTTTTTTATTTGTTTCTAATTTTTTTATATTGCATGACAATTAAGCACCTCTTGCCACACCCATGAAAGCTGCCATTCAACAGACAGGTAAGATGATGTGTCAGAAATGCTTATTCTCTGCAAGTCTAAAAGGGCGAAAGGAATTTCACATGCCTTTTTTTTGAGCCTTCCCTAGGTAAGTTCATAACAAGTGGGTTCCTACTGTTCTGCTTGGCCCTGAGTTAGAGGAACAGTTCCACACACTGTAAATTCAGAGGTTTATGGTCCTCACAGTCTAGAGAACAATGGTGTCTCTCTCTAAAATCTGAGCACAGGGTATGCAGGGAAAATAAATGAGTAAAATACTTGCAGTTCTCTGGGAATATGTAAAGATGTTTGTTAAATGTTGTACATGTGTTTGACATTGTGGTTGTTGTTTTGGTTTGTTTTTTTTTTTTTTCCTATTGGACTCTTCTCTGTTCTGGTAATGTCAAGTCCTGAAATACTTCAGTGCCAGGAGAACAGCTATAAACATCTAGCAGCATTGTTTAACAATGTCTTTTGTATAGAGTAGAGACCTTTTAATATTTTTCCACTTAAGTAGTTGTTGCTCAGTCAAGGAGTCTCGTTGATTATTCACTTGCGTAACAGCTGAAAGAGAACTGAGGATCCAGTCCTGGGATGTACTGAGAAACTCCTCAAAGGAATTAAGTTGCTTAGGGTAACTGAGATCACTCTGTGCTATGTGGGTTCAGTTCTTTAATTGCTAAAGTCACCCGCCTAAAGAAGGTAACACATACAGAAGGCAGAGTTGGAGCTGATGAAGAAAAACACCAAGCCTACCATGCTTAGTGGTATTTGCAAGCGTGTTTGACATTTCTTAGTTTCTTAAATTATATTTAAGTTGTTAATAAGGATAAAAATTTTGTCTTTGTTTTAAGGATGCCAGAATAATTATTCAAAGGAACACATCAGGTCAAGTGTTAACAATATGTGCTTTAAATAAAATAAAAAAAACAAAAGAGAGGAGGAAAAAAACCCATCACACACAAGAATCAACCATCTGTTCCTAAAAGCTCTTAAAGCAACATCAGTCTTGGTAAGGATTTAAAAAATACAGTACAATTTCTGTGTTAAGATTTATAAGAATTAACAGATTTACCTCAATTAAATGATCCAGAGTAACTTCTGTACAACATATATTTACAATGAAATAATCATAGCCAGAAAGTGCAAAATGAACAGATCTTCTCGTATGTCTGGTTTTGTGTGAAAATAATATTACTTAAGACAAACAGCACTTTTCAAAAGCTGTATCTTCAAAATGTGATGTAAAGTGACTCAATTCCTTTGGTGTAGAGTCTATGAAATATTAAGAGAACTTGGGTTTTCCTCCCACTGCTAAATGAACAAAGTACAATGAGTGTCGGCATAAAAGTCATTAAAGGCCCAAAAAGTCAGAACTGATTTTTTGGTTGGAAAAACCCTCAGCAATTCTATTGTCCATAGCTGGGGTTGCAAGGCTACAGCTAGTTCTTTTACTCAAGGCTTAACTTTTTTGTGTTAACTGTAAAGTAAAACAGCTCTAGGCTAGGCTTTCAGTGGCAAAGAACTTAAATTTCCTGTAGGAACTACAGTATTAGCTGCTTGACTCAGGTCTTGGGGAAGAAAGTAAGTAGTGAACATTATTTTTTCTGGTGATACTGGTGGTCTAAAGATGCTTTTAAGGAGGGGGGAGGTGAGGTGAAAAAAGGTTAGAATACAGACCACTCTGAAGGAAGCACTGGGCAAATTAAGTATGTATGATGTCTTTTCAAGGTACATTCTATAATACAGTTGTTGCATTTCAAGTTACATCTTAAATGTGAATTGGGTAACATTATGGAACAAAGTCCTGGGAAACAGTGCATTAATTCATATAATCTGTGTTCTCAGGGAAGGGCCACAGATTCAGAGGCCTTGAGAGCATAAATCTGGTGCTCAGTCAGCATGATCTTGTGTTGTGACTTATATCATAGGGTGTTATTGTGGCCTCGTGCTCCCACTCATACAGCATTTGGCTTGCTGTGTGCACTCCTACTAAATAGTCACACCACAGTCATCCCTTGAGCTGCGTACTCTCTGCTCCTCTGTTCTTTGTGATGGTTGTCTGCTGAACTCTCTTCTGTTTTTAGTGCTCATTGGAGGTTTATGGGACTGGATATTAATTAGTCCTCCCAGCATGAAGCCCCTCAGTATATTATTACAGCAATGAAAATATCACCACTTGCATAAGTGTTTGATCTTAGTCAACATATCTGGTAGGTTTTGGTATGGAGCTGGGGTTAATCCCAGACTGAACATCTACAGATTTGAGAGGAATTCAGATCAGCAACTGTATAGGCAGTTCAGGTTTATTTGTAGCTACAAGTATGACTGGGCTTGACTCTCCTGTCTGGATTGATCCTGAAACGTGCTGATCTTTTGCTCTTTTAATGGAGCTGGAAAAAAAAAATCGGTGTGGATCTTTGTGAGAGCCACACTGAGATCTTTTATTCAGCACAATGCACTGAACATGTTGTGTGCAGTTCTCCATATTTAATGGCTCTTTTATCAAACAGAGTTGCTTTAAGCAAGGGAATAAAATGAACTGTGTGCAAGTTGTTTCCTTGGCTTCCAATAGCCCCTCTCAATCCAAATATGCTGTTCCCCCATTGCCTGCAAATCAAACTGCACATATAAAAAGGGGAATGAAAAGGTTTATCTGCTTCCATTAGCAAATACTACATCTAACAAAGAGATTCATGTAATGAATAAATAAACACATAAGAGGCACACAGATGTTTTGCCTGAGTATTTTTTTTTAAATAAGTTCTGAAAAACACAGTTGAGTCTCCTTAATTGGCACAGGGACCCCAGCAGAGAGAAACATGACAATTAAGCAATCAGTTCAGTGATCAGAGGTGCCATGGAATATCTATGCACCTTTTGTGTTGGTAGACAGCATGTGCCAAATCCACAGCTCATGTAAATTGGCATAGGTCTGTTGAACCCTAATGTTCTGGCCCTTGATTTGGGCATTTGTGTACTGGAAACACTTTAACTTCCTCTGCCAATGTCAAACCTTTGTAAGTAGAAGTAAAGAATAGCAGAAATGAACCAGGATCTGCATGCTAGTTCACTTATGCCTGCTCCAGTGTCTTTGCAGACACTAAAGGGACTTTCTGTATACTGCCTAAAATCTAGGCATGGAAGGAAGATGATCTAGGTATAACAACTAGCTCTGTCATTGACCTTGAAGAAGTAAGCTTATCTGTTGGTAGCAGATACCACTACATTCCAACCTGTAAAAGTAGAGTTATGGTATCATACCATTCTGCTGAGGTTGTCCATGTCTATTAAAAAAAGGGTCAGTGCACCAAGACAGATGATGTTAGAGAAGCTAAAAAGTCTATAATTTTTTATTAGGAATTAGACTCTCATTTATGGCTTTCGGATTCAGTTATGTGTGTGGTCATAATCTTTCATCTGGCTACTGTGACTCCTGTAAGAGGTTAATTTGTAAGGGTTAATTCTGAGAAGTTGCTATGAAAATGTGTCCTCAGGGAGGGACTGTCCAATTAGAACTTGCTCTTATGGTACAGTATTTGCAACTTCGTAACCTTTACTAAGCCTTCAATATGGCTTGAGGAAAAAAATGAGTGTGGTTGGTTCTCAGGGAAGATCCTAAGGCACATAAATACGAACTGCATTTTGAAACATTACTTGAACTTAGGTTCTCAAATCCATATTCAGGCACTTAAGGAAGTAGAAAGATTTTCGGAAGTGCTAGGAACTGAAATTTGAATCCAGTCTGAATTGGTGGGTAACTCGCCACTTCTGGAACCCAGCTTACTTATCAGATATCTAAATATGGATTTAAACTATAATTTTCAAACATTTATCTTGACCTAACTTTCCAGACCATGGAAAATCAAGAATTTAAAGACTTACTTTTCATAATGAGTATTATTGCAACCAAAGCTGTTTAATTCCCAAATACTTACATCTGCTATGTCTGAAGGTACTGATGACTAAGTGGATTTGTCTGGACTATGTACCAACTACATCTAAGGGTATTTGCAAGAAAAGAAAAATCTTTTTTTTCCTCAGGTAACAGCTTTCCTGTAATACGTGAAGCTGGTCCTCAGCACTGGGCAATCAGCATGAGAGAAGGATGCAAAGATGCATCTTAAACCTCTCTGATTTTAATTGGAAAGAGATGGCTAAGTCAATTGCCATCATTTGAAGATGCTACCTTGAATGCTTTGTGACCTTTTCATGTCTGAGAACATTGTATGTTTGGATGGTGTTCTCATTGTGTAGAAACGCATCATCTTCTATGCGATGTGGTTCTGTGTATTTTAAAGAAAATGTTAAACTACTTTGTGTTTTTGTTTTTTCTTTTTACTACTTTTTGTTCCTTTTTAGTTTTCCTGGACTTATCCCATTGCTCTCCTCCCTCTGCCCCAAATGGCAGTGGCTTCTAATTTAAAGCTGACCTTTGCAGGTGTCTGTGGCTTTTAAGAGTGCTTTACCCTTTGTTGAAGTGGTTTTTAACTTTACTTTATATTTTAAAAAAAGATCAGTTGGGAGATTCTAATGCTCCCAATTCAGCTTTTTTACTAACAGTGCAAGTTAAAAGTCAGCATGGCTGAGAATAAGGGATAGAGAGGGAGAACATGAGCAAAGGAAAGTGCATATTGATGCATCAGAGTAGTGCATAGGAGCCATTATTACTGAGGTTGTCTCATTGTTTCTGTTATGAGTGGAGTTCTCTAGGCAAGGATTGAATATATTTACTGCTAAATCATATCCAAAAATCTCTTGAAGATGTTGTAAAAGAGCACTGAATCCCCATGACCTGTATTAAATTTAGAAAACCTTCTGTTGTTTGGAATTTTCATCTTCAGGTATATATTGAAATGGCTATAATTTTTATTGAAAAAATATTTATATATAAATCTCTTTTGTGTCTCTGATAATATCTACTATTCTCTCATCTTTACCAATCAAATCCACAACCAACATGTAGAAATTTTGTTTATAAAAATCTAAATTCACTTGAAAAATTTGGGGGAGGGACATGGGAGCAGTGGTGGAGAGGAAGAGGAGGCTGGGATTTTCTATTGAACTGAAAATTCAATTTTTATGTAAAGTAGCACTTTATATATTTCTTCAGAGCAAGTTTCTTAAGTAAGTCTTACTCTGAAAGTTTAGGCTTGTCAAAACCCATGTCTCCCATTCCCTACATATGTATTTATTTTGAGGCTTATTAGGAAGTGGATGTGCATCTGGGGGTTTCACACATACAAACTATTTTCTTCAGATAAAAGTCTTCTGAAGGACACAAGACCTGTAAAACCTCATGGGGTCTCATACTGACTTGGATTTTATGACAACACTATGTTGAATTTTCACAAAGGTTTTAATCCCACTACCTAACTTCAAAAGGAGCCTGATTCATAAAACATTGCTTCTATCACTTTTTTTCCTAGAATCTTGCTATAGATCTTTTGGAAATGGAGGTAGATATTGTGTGTTGAATTGATTTGTAGCAAAAAAAAAGAAATCCAGCCCTGAAGTGTTAGTCAGTATTGGCCTGAGGGAAGCATCTTGGCAATTGGACAAATTTAATTTTTCAAAAATCAAAAAGAAGGGTAAAGAACAAAATGTGCCCATAAAATACATCAAACAGATAAATTTCTGTAGCTGAAACAATAATATATCAACACTGTCAAAAAGTCATAATTGTCTCAACACTGTAACATTATTTATTTAATATTGAGAAGCTATTATTGCACTCTAGTTTAAAAAACCACTCTTACCTTAAAAATGCATGAAAATAATATTAAAAATTAACACCGAAACTATACAATGTGGCAGTAGGAGGCTCAGCAAATTGATAATGAAATAAGGAGACTTTCAAACGAGGTCAGAAACTACTACTTGATACCTTTTTGATGACATATGAGGAATGAGACATTAAATATGTCTTTTCTAGGAAAATATGAGCCCATTCGTACAACTTTGCCATCAAAAAAAGGCATAAAATACTGAAGGATGCCTATGGTACTGAGACCAAGAATGAAGTAAGGGACTGCAGTGTGAGCTTGGCTTTCTTCTTCTGGAGTAAGCATTAACTAAAGTGTGCTGATGGAGCAGCATAGTGAGCATTCACAGCTCAAGTAAATGTGGTAAGGATGGAAGTGTACAAGTCCGAAACAGACAACTTTCCGCTGTTACTAACTCTTCATTTAAGTTATGATTTAACTGTTCACGTTGTAGTAGGGCCTAAATGCAATCAGCAAGTTGGTCTCATTGTGCTAGACGTGTTGTGAAGTAAAGACCTGTCATAAAATCCATACGCCTGTTTCAGCTCTGTATTGAAAGTGTAAATCAAGCTTTGTGTCAGCTTTATCCATAGTGAGTTTTCATCTGTGGCACTGAGTCACTGACCACAGTGGGAGTTCCAGGTTCTCAGGGCAATGGGTTGGGTTTCCTGTCACTACAAGTGTTCCAAACAGACTCTGCTCAAATAAATGTGCGTTGGGCTATTTTCTTCTCCTTTGCTGGAAGTAGTACCGTCATGAGAAAGCATTCATCAAATATATTTATTTGCAAGATGAGAATGGTATCTCCCTAGGTCAACCTAAAGGTTCTCTCTGTCCTGCAAATCAGGACTGTGTTGCTGAGAACTTACAGAAACAGGGAATGAAAGAGTGAAAATAATTGTTTGTAAAAGTGAAGGAATCACTAATATACATGACGTGTAGTTTGCAGAATAGTTGGAATGAGGCTAATGATGTTTCTGGAAAGAACAAGGTACCACTTTCATGATAGAATGATGACAAAGTTGTAGTGACAGTAGGAAAGTAAGTAGCAGACTACTACAAACCTGCATGTGATACATCACTTTATTGCACAATTAACCATACCATTTAACATTATAAGCCTGCATGCTGTTCTTCCTGGACCCACTGATCCATCTTTTATGGTGTATTGTTTATTCACCCAGGTACTGTTTCAAACTAGTGTCCAGGAAATTTCTTCAGTCAGTCACACCTTTCAAATTTCCTCAAAGAACTTTCTTGGCCCGGCACAGTCTCTTCTTGAGTACTTATATTTTCAACTCTTTCATGTTTCTCCTCTGCTCTGGATCTCCCTGGGTTCAGTTTTGAAGAAATATTTGTCTCTGAGAACTGAGGCATTTCTCTCACTTAATTTTGAACTTATTTTTACATTCCTGTGTTGAGAATTCACATTAAATGATTCTGAGGTTTCACAGGACATAAAAATGCTCTAGTACTAAAGTGATATCTCATTTTAGAAATATTTAAGTTTGGTTTCGAGAAAATGGTTCTTAATGTCATGAATAAACACAGCAAGGAACAGCATGCTTGTATTGATACATGCAGAAGTAAAAAGAGAACAAAACCCCCGCCTAGTTCTTATGTGAAACATTTTTAAAAACAAAAGAAAACACAGCTGGAGGGGGAAGGATAACAAAATCTAGTAATTTCTTTCTGTTCCTTTTGTAGGGCATGTTGCCCTGCCCTTAAGACTCTGCTCCCAGCTGCTTACAGCTAGAATTATCCACTAGGATTTCCATTATGAATATGATTTTAGTGGTATACCCAGTTTTGGGTTCGGGTTTCATGGGTTTTTGCTTCAGAATGTCTTTGTTTAAGTACCTTATGGTAGGTATTCTTCTTAAAACATGAATAATTATGGTTCAGAGAAAGTGCATTATTACTTTAAGTTACAACTGTAAGGAAAAATGACAGTGGTGCTTAAATGAAGCTTGACAGTCTGCATAGCAGGCACCAGCCATCTGTGCTATGGCAGCACTGTTTGTATTTTAATGTTTAAACATACAGCAAAGATAATTAAGAATAACTATAATTAAAAATGATTACAACAAATTACTTTTCCCTCAACAGTGATGTGTGCCTGTAACTTATAAGTTACTTGATGAAGTAACCCTTTGGTAAGGCAGATAGGATAGCTTTGCAATTCTTACCCCGTTTCTGACAGTTCATAGATTTTTCAGCGGCTTTTTTTTTCTCTCCAAGTGATGAAAGCATTTTACATACTGGGCTTCATAGACCTATTTGATGCACAGTAATTATCACTGAAATTTCATCCTTCATATCAGTATCTTCACTCTTTTTATTTTTTTTCTTTTCCCTGAGACAAGATTAAAAGTGGCATGTTTCTCAGGCTGTGGAAACAAAATGACAAGAAAAGAACACAAACTCACATATTTATTTTCATTTTCAAAGAAAAATATTAATATTTGCTCTTGACAAAACCAAAACAAAATTTTAAACAAAACCACCACAACTTTTAGGATAAATTAATGCAATTTCTGTTATGACTTCTTATACCTCAGAATAATAAGCCCATTTGATTTTGCAGCCCCATTTGTATAAAGCCTTAACTCTTCCTTCTTGTGTGGAGTTCCATACGGATTCTGTCCTGTTGATGGGTTATGGTGTTTGTCCTCATGGATATGAACATGTTTAGAGTGCATGAGATGGGTCAAAGACAATTTTTTCTTAACTGGTCATGACCAGAATTTCAGTTTCTGAGTGCCTCCTTTTGAAGACATAAATAGGCTGAAAAAAAGAACGGTTTCTGCAGCTGGCTGTGGGAAGACCTTACTGCTGATCTTCAATTCTACCATGTTCTTAGCAGCAAGGTGAGATCCTCCATGGAGGCTGGATGTGGCCAGATGGGTGCAGGCTCAGAAACCAGAAAGTCCTCTGAGATTCCTGTAGCATAGACATAATTACATCTTTTATGATGTTCCACTGTCACCCTTCTTAATCATTTAGTACATCTTTGGGCTTTGGTCCCAAAGGCTCGATACAAAAGGCGTTACCAACAGCTTCTGTGAGGCACAGTTGCATTTCAGAATTCAAGTTGTCCTGGTTCAGCAGGTTTTGCTTTCTTAGAGAAAATTGAATTGTTGCTTGATTGATTATGTATGAAACCATTTGTCTGTCTATCCATCACATATCAGTTTAGATGGAATAGTTTTTAGCAACTTGTTCAACACCTAAAGTTTTTAGTGATGCTGCAAATTTGCAAATTTGACTTAGTGTCACAACTACTATGTTGTTCCTTGCAAAAATTTCAGAAAGACTCCAAAACCATTTGACAGATGAATAAACAATGGCACATCATTTGCTTATGCCTACTTAGCAATTTTGAGGCAAAATAGGAATTATAAGTTAGGATATTTTTATTTCCTTAATTGGTAGAACAGGAATAAAATAAAAGAGAGAATTATTGCCCATGTTTCTGCTTATTGAAGACAACATCTTTGCATCGTTGGCAGATCTCTTAAGAGAACTATTTTGGACTGCCACCTTGACTTTCAGAAAATTGGTATTTGCCTTTTTGCAGGAACTATCATTTGAAGGTTGCTCCAGAACTTACCATTGTTTTACTTGACATTAGTGATGCAGCCTGGTGAAAAGAGATTGATAGATGAATTAAAAGTTTGTAAACTGAGATGGCCATGGTGGCATTCCTCTTGCCCTGAAGGTGAGGGAGGTGCTGTGCAATCTCAAAGGAAGCCGAACTATGTAGAACTGCACAGTTTGATCACATGCTGGTCACTTAGAGAAACAGAATGAAGAGAATATATAAGCGGGGTATGAATAAAACATTGCAATAATGTGAGGAAGAATCCAAATACTTTTTCCAAACTAATGTTTTATTTACCACTCTAAGTAGTTTAGTGCTGTTCTGGCATGTAATATTTGATGGGTATTATGTTTTATAAAGTTTGCATTGATAAAATTATCTGTCTTTCATAGAGGGGAACCACATGGTCTTCTTGCTTGAGAATAATATTACTCCATAAGGCTGATTACAGCTATGTTTGAAATTCATTTCATATTTAAATAGTGTGGGCCAAAGTGAGCCCTGGTGCAAATCTGCTTGTGCCAATGGAACTCCACCAGAGGAATGTTTGACCCTATGGGTTAATGTAATGAAAAGATAACAGCATACTGTATGATCACATAAATTAAAGATGGGAAATACCAATTAGGTCAGCTAGTCCTTACCCGGGGGACCAATTTAGAGTGTTCCCTATACTCTACTCTTGAGTGCTTTGCATTGTTTTAAGAAACTTATGCAATAAGACTCATGTCTTGGGAGACTATGCTGTAGTTCATCAGATCTCACCACTAAAAAATGCTTTCTGAAACCCAGCCCCAATTTTTTTTATTCTCAAGAATTAAGTCTCAATATCCTTGTCATAAGCTTTCTGTTTCACTGTAAGCAATAGTATTTTGATTTTTTCTATTGGCCTTTCACAAGATATAGCACACATGTTTTCAATCAACACTTATCTTGGATTCACTTACAAATATAATGTAGGAGACTTAATTTTTTTGTTATTATTATTTTCAGGAGTAAGTTAAATTCCCTAGGTCAAATAAGAATTAATCATAATGTATTTTTAGCCTCATGAAAAATGTTTAGCCTGATGAAAAAGCCATTAAAAAGACCAATATTTCTGGGTTGGGTTTGGGGTTTTTTTTTGTTTGTTTGGTTTGTTGTTTTGTGGTGGTATTTTTTTGTTTTTGTTTTTTTTTTGTTTTGTTTTGTTGTTTTGTTTGTTTTTTTAAAGACTGGAAATAGAAATACACAAGCAATTAGGAAAGGTTTTACTTTCATCCCAGATAAATCTAAGTAGTACTGAAGATTCCAGGCTTAGATGAGATAAAACCCAATTTCCAGATGCGTCTCGAATGTTGTATGCTTCTGGCTACAAAGCTAACACAGACATTCAAGCTGTCATGTACAAGAATGGTGTCAGCCAGTGACTCAGGCAACAAAACTTGGTGCATAAGCAGTGCCATTACAACGATGAATGCTTTCTTACAGTGTGCCTGGGTCATCACACAAATTCAGTTTAACCTGAATTTGACCTTTTGGTGAAAGCAAGACTCTACATGTGGGTCAAGTAGTCACGGTTCTCTAAATGGAGCAAGTCTCCTTGCTTTTAATGTGAGAGATGGGCTTTGATCCAGTGTGTGCCAAATAGGTTCAGGAGTTGTTTAGAAATTGACTGGCTAAATTGTTTCTCATGCTGCCAGTACTTTTGTCTGAGACAGACTGAAAAAATTTGCTTTGGACTACCTGGGTTCTACCAAAACATACTATACCACAACAAATAAATTAATTTGGGGGTTTTTTTTAGATTGTAACAGGTTAAATATTTCATCAGGTAGTACAGTGCTTACTAATGCCAGTTGTTAATAATTTGAGGGGCATTCATACCGCTTAACTTTAACACATAATTGTTTAAGTATTTGTTTTAGATGAGGAGCCTAATTTCACAAAAATCCTAGTATAGGCAATGTAATGTCAAAGACAACTTCAGAAACCAAGTTTAAACTAACCTAAGTCTTCTTTTGCTATGGCTTGCCCCCAGAGGACTCTTTCTGCTTTTACCAGAAGGGTCTGAGGCCCCCTGAAACAGATGTCTGTAGATATCATGAATAATTTCCTTGTTTACATGCTTTTTTGAAATGGTGGAAGAAGGTGATGAGTTATGTGTATTAAGACCTTTAATAACGATGATAACAGTAACTATAGCAAAAGTTTCTTAAAAAATATACACATCTATCTGAAAATATAATTGAAAAATAATGAAGGAAAGTGAGGAAAATACAAGGTAGGTCAAAACCCAGAAAATAATAGTATCTGAAAATAATCCAAGTGAAATCAATTATGGAAACGGGAAGAAATTATAAGCACTGGAATACTAAGGTTAACGTTATTTTTTCTTCAAGGTCCACAAAAACAGAAATGAAAGCATATTAATATTACTAGTTATGTATTGCTTAGAATACAGTAAAAGTTTTCCTTGATTCATGAGCTTTTTCTGAAGGACTGTCTCTAGCCAAAAGCTCCCATGACCTTAGCCATATTGTCACTGAAAGTAATAGAACTTTTTTTTAAAAAAATTGAATTAATTGGAAGACTTACAATTTTAGAACCACTATTAAGATGGCTGTTGGGCAAAATAACAGGCAGCCAGTCAGATTGTTGTCTGCACTGAGTTTTGCTCAGGTATGAATGGGCATAGTGCCGTTACCTACATCTCCCCAAATCCCAGGTCTGGCACAAGGAGTAACAACATAACGAGTGGATGCCACAGTCTTCCCCTCCATAACCCCTCCTGCCCCAGGACCTGCCGCTGCAGCTCCTTCCTTTCGCAACAGCAGCAGGGAGGCATGGGCGGTGAGACACACAATCTCTTTTTGTAACCAGACAATTCCCAAACAGGTTTTACAGTTGCTTTACAGCCCATTTTTTTGTCACCTGAGTGTCACAGAGGATGATGTTTAGCTTGTGATTCTGGCCAAGTTAATTTAATTTACATAAGATGTATATGTTGAGAAGAGAAGTGAGAACATTAGAGTTTAAAAATGACTATCATAGCTTCAGATGGAGTGCCAACATACTTGAATTACCTGAGTTTTAGATCTACGTTCAAGAGAGATAAGAGAAAATCAGAGGATGGCACTTTGCATACTACTTCACACATTCTAGTAATACACTATAGACTCTTAGATTTGCACAAGGCATCTGCTGTTTCTATATAAAAAAATAATAAGAAGCATAAGATGTAATGAAACAAGGTAAAGAATAGAAATTCTGAATATAAATCTTTTTTACAGTAGACCTTTTTGAATAATTATGTTGTGTTTTACTCAGGTAAATGGCCAAGCCCAGATACACAATTAAAAATTATTTTGGGTCAACCCTAAATTAAAAATGCTCAATTTTCCTTTAACATTCTGAAAAGCTGAAACCAATTATTTAAGTTCAAATTGAAGGTGTTGTTCAGACTGAAACAAAAGATTTTGTTTAGCTTCTTGACTTTCATTGACTTTGTCAAAGCTTAGAAATAGTTAAAATACAAAGAGAGTAAATTTGTAAGTGAAACCAATTCTAGCTGAAAATGAGAATGTTTCTTTCATTTAGTAGCTATCAGAACAAAATACTTCCAACTTGCTTTTCATATTTTTTTTTACTAAAAGTTGCCTCAACTTGTCACACTCTTCTTGACCCAAACAAGATTTTTTTGTTTTGTTTCTTTCTTTGTTTGTTTTATTTATGAATATCTTTTTTTTTCAGCTGTGAAATTTAGAAAGAAAAATGGTCAGAAAGGCCAGGTACGTATTCAGTAGCCTGAATGCAACACACATAGAGAGCAAGTATATAGATATCTACATATAGGTATTTATTCTGTGATTGTAAGGGCTTACTGATTATCAGTAGGCCTTGTGAAAACTTGAAAACAAAAAGTATGTTTTTAAGAAAATCTTCTGCCTAACATTCATGTAAAAAGTAAATGAAGACATATAAGCTTTATTACTTATGTAAATATTGATGTTATACATCCATGGCTTTGTATCATGCCTAAATCCTTCACTGTCTATTATAAATTTTTTTTTTTAAGTTTTAGTATTCTTGAAAAATGCTAGAACAAATTTTCTTGTCTTCAGCCATAAACTATGCCATATGGAGTGGTACCAAGTCCTTGTAGCTCAACCAATTAGCAATTTTGTGGGGGACCATCTCTAAGGAAGACAAATTTACCAGGCAGTCCCTAGTTACTGGATCTACAAAGGCAGTTGATAGATAATTGACTCTGAGCCAAATGTTTGTAAAGAGGTACTTTTCTCATATGAACTTCTCAAAAGTTTATAATGCCTTTAACATGGGACACGTGACAAGTTTTTTATGGCAGGGACTTCAAAAGTTGGTAACCCAAGGCTGACTGGTGCTAGATTCCTAGTGTGAAGGAGATTAATTTCATGAGCTGTAGAATTCTCATTCTCATTTTGCCCTATCACTTTTTCTTCACCTTTCTCTGTAAAATATGTTTCTTTGTGTTGGCATGCTACAACTTAATGTATGAAATCTAAACATTTGTTTTGCACTTATTTTCAGTAGCTTAATTGTAACTTTGTTTGATCTGACCTTTGCCTTTGTTTTTCATCTTTCACTTACATATGGTGTGCTTTCTTTTTACCCTGTCTTTAATTTTTATGTTAATACGTTTCATATTTCCTTAGGCTCTGACTGTTGATTGTTGCATAAGATCATATTACTGCTCAAGTGAAAAAAAATCTGTAAGAAAGCTCAGAGCCCAGAGCTGAGGAGAAGGCTGATTTCTTGCTTTTCTTTAGTTGCTACAAACCTTGGTTATTGACAAAAACTTCCTTGTATACAAAAGCACAAGGGGGCAGCATTACATTAAAATAAATTGTTGCACTGTGTGTGTGTGTGTGTGTGTGTGTACTGAAGAATAATCAGCTAGGTAACGCTAAGGTTGCAGAAAAAAATGTTATTTGAGTTTGTTCAGACTGCCTTATTAGTTTACTTGTCCTGATGGCATTGGTAGGTTAGAGGAAAAAAATTCCAAAGCCATGGGGAGTCTTACTTACTTTCTGTTCTGTGGTAGATCCTTCATACCTCTTCCTTTCCCTGCTATTCCCTGTCAATAAATATTTATTTGTTTTTTAAGGACCACCATAGTTTTTCAGAAGACTTTCTTTCATGACTAGTTGGCATGAAAAACAACTCTTTGCTCCCTCATTGATATAGTACACTGAATATACTATAGAGGATTTCTGCCAACCTTTGAAATTTTCAAAATTGATCATCAAGGACCGGTTTGGAAAAGACCAGTTGAAATGGCCTGTTCTGTTGTGGCAACGCTTATGTCAATGCAGTGAACAGACAGGCAGCTGGCTTCATGCAGAGTTCTTAAAAACTCATTTTTGGATGGAAATACTTTGCTGTAGAAGCTTGACTTCAAAAAGCAGGAATGATTGTAATGACTTTGCAAGAATCTGGTCATGTCCAGAGTGTTCTGTATTATTTTTCTGTCCTTTCTTACAAATTATTATTCTCCCAATTTTGAGTAATTAAAATCTCCAGTGCCTTTTTTTATGAAATTAATCATCTGAGCCACTTTCTAAAACCTGAATTCTGCTACTGTAGATTTGTCACTTTCAGTTTAAATTGACTGCAAGGTCTGACATACCTTTGCTGGGTCGGGTCATTTTGATGCTATGCCCAAAGGATGTAATCTATTAATTTTTTTCCAGGAAGTGTAGTGCCAAGGGTTGCTAACAGAAGTGGCTCTATAATGATTCACAAACTCTGAAATATGAACATGTATTGCCTGTATTCTGAATTTTTCAGCTCTACCTAGTTTTAGAAAAGAGCAGTTATACACTTAGTGACAGATCCTAATGCCACTTGAAAGAATAATGTCAATGACTAGGGAAGGTTGTCAGGATTTGGTTGCAAAAACCTAACTCTATCCATTATTTTGGTTTCTTCTCTGGGGATGCAAATAATTTGCATATTATTTGGCATTACCTGTTGGAAGTACTCCAGAAAGTATTGTGTGAATCCACTTGTGTGACTGACTGCTTCCACCTGTGTTAATACATTCACACTTCATTCTCACAGTCTTTCATAGAATTTACTTCTGAAAAGGAGAGTTAAAAAGGCTCTTCCAGGGCCTGAGTGTTGAGAGACTGAGACCCCTCAACAGAGTCAAAGAGGTTGATGGGATTCACTGCTACCTGGGGCTGTCTCAGAAGATAAACAGAAGTTAATGTACAGCATAGTTATTTGCACCTAATATTTTAACTAATATTTTCCTCAGATGAAATGTGAAAAAGTGGTGCCTGGCTGTCGGCCAAATAAGTAACCAGTAATGCCATTAATCTTTGACAGTTGTCAGTCCTCCATCTAAGAAATTGACTGCTGCTTCCTTTCCATGCCAGAAAGGCCTGAGTAGTTTATAAAATGTGGATGTTAGGACGGAACTACATAAAATTGAAAGGTTGGTAATAAAATTTTTAAAAAGTGATTATTTTTTTTTCTCTCAGTACACTCAGAACCTAAAATGATGAAAGAAGATCTTGTTTCAAGAAGGAAAATATATAATAGTAACTTCAAGATAAAAATATTTGAGAGAGAATTATAGGATCTTTTGTTGCTTTTTTTTTAGTTCTTTCATTAAGTGAAACATACCCATTTGTTTTAAAGTAAAAATGAACAGGTCAGGTCCCTCAGTTTGAATTCTGCCCTCATGTTTCTATTAAAAGTAAACCAAAGATGAACTTTGCTAAGAATTGGTTTTAATATGAAAAAAACATGTCCTTTCCTTCCGAGAAAATTTCATCTTTGTATTTCACTCTTTCAGCTGCATTTTGGCCTATTAATATCTGAAGTTTAGTCTTATTTATATGGAGGTTTTTTCTGTGATTTTTGTGCTTGACACCTGTGAGAGGTCTTCTCAGCTCTTTTTTCTTTTTCTCCAAACATATAAAATGCCATCTTCCCAACATTTTGGGAATCTAGTTATAATATTGTAGCTGTCTGTTCTTCATCCAAAAAACTGTAAGGAAGATGTTTCGGAGAATTTTCTCTTCTTTCTACAAACAAAACATAACAATTGATGGCATCTGTCCCTGATTTTTACAACGGTCAATAGGTGTTGGTGTTACTTGAGTTTTTTAATCATATCAGATCATCAGAGATATACATACAAATCATCTCTTTTGAGGAAAAAAAGGTATCTTACCAATCATATCTGCTTCTGTAAGACATGGTTTGTACATATACGCTCTGGTATCTTCTATCCGGAGATTTGAACAGGAGATTTATTTCTGTCTCTCTGTCTCCCTTCTCCCCAAAAAGGCTTACTCCGGTATGAAGCAGTTTATCAATTTAGCGATATGAGTCAGCGCACACTTTATGTCATGCTGCTGCTACAGCAGACTCATCGTTCATGAAATGCCCAGGACTCGTCTCCTCTTTCCATAATAAATTCCTATTGAAATCCAGCTCTAGTTACCTGTCCCAATAACTTCATTTCACACAGCACTTCCCTTAGCTATTTAGGTACTTTAGAGATCACCTTCCTATAAGCATAATCTTTCTCTCTCTCTAGGTCTCATTTTAATGTACATCATTCATTGCAGTCCAAAAATTACCTCTAATGTCATTTGAACTTTGTGACTCCATATGCTGTTGGCAGCTATTTCCACAAAGTATGAAGAGCTGTTAAGTAACAGTTGTGGAGAGAATTATTTGTAGCAAAAGAAGGATTCCCCTTGTATTTTAAGTCTCATTTGATTCTTAATGACTTTTTTTTATCATTCATTTTGATTGTTTTTCCACAATGTTTTCCTATGTTTGATCCAGGTAAAGTAATATTCTTTCTACTTCAGAGTACTCTCTTTCCCATTCTGAGCTATTAACCGAGGTCAATAAGTAGGTTTAGGGAGTTAGCTTAAGATTTAGGACACCATGTCTATAGAATAAGACTCATACAAACTATTGAAAGTCCTTTGGCTATACATATGGAACAAAAGCTAGACAGCTGAAAGCAAGGAGGAGTTCATTTGTTCAGTTTTGCCAACAAAAAGAATTTTGACTTTTTCACATCAAGGACCAGATATCAACTTTTCTCTAGAAGACTTTAACATAGTCTAAGTTTGGGATTTTCTGAAGGGCTGGAGTGGACTACACTACTTCTACCTCTAAAAATGAACTCAACGTTGAGGTTTAATTCACAGTTTGTTTCTTTGGCTTAGCTCTTCCTTCCACACAAACGAAATATGCTTGATAACAAATTTAAAAAAATCTACAGCCAGTATCACTTGTCCACTGTTCATTGATCAATTTGTATCTCTCATAGGCTGAAGGAAAAGGGGATGGCACTTCCCACTGTCCAGGCTGAAAATACTGCAATATTAAGGTGAAGCAGCTCATAAAAATCTTTAACATAGGGTGGCTAAAGAATGAGTCATGCAAATGTGAAAAATAATGTATCCTTCTTCATCCTGGTCATCCTGAAGGTCCTTCAGCTTCAACGTACTCTATCTTTTCTGTGTCTATCATTGCAATATAAACCTTTCGTAATAAGCATGCTCATAATGTGAATAAATGGCAAAAAAGCCTCCTCCCTCCCAACACCCCCTGAAGTGTTAAGAACTTTCTGAAGTTATCACCATAGGAGACAGTGAGCAGGCAGAGCTTTGCTGGTTTCTGCACCTGCAATGCCACGAGCAAAGCGCTGGCTCAGAGACGTTCCCTCCCGCTGGCCTTGGAGCTGTCATGCTCTCCGTCTCTGGAGCGGGCAGAGCAATCAGGTCAAATGCCTCACTCTGGTATACCTTTCTATTAATTTTTATTGTCAGTCTGGTCAGCTGCTTTGCCCTCGTTCCCCCCCTTTGTCAAATAAGACACTGCTATCCTACTCTGTGACAAAACCTAAAATGCATGTGCTTCCTTGCTTGCAGTGGCTGGGAGAGCTACCGTTGCCTTCCCTGGCACACACCCTCCCTGTAGACTGGGTGCACCATGCGCAGGGCTGGAGCCAAATGCTCTTTGAGCAATTCTGGAGAAGTTATCACTACTGCTGGGAAAGCATCACTGCATGGTGTAGTAATTTATTTCTTAATACCCATGTTATATATAAACCAAATATGTTATTGATAAATTAGGAAACATATTTTTTCCTTGATTATTCTTTTTCAAATGGCATGACCTAACATTCTGATGTGAGTTTCCAAAGATTATTTATTCCTTACATGTGATTTGCAGGCAGCTTTTCTAATTTTATTGTATTTTTATGGAGAAAATTTATTATCAATAGGTTTATTCTCTAAGTAAAAAAAAAAAAAAAAGAAAAAAAAAGAAAAAAAAAGAGAGGACTATTTGGTGTTCAGTAAGGCTGGTGATGTAAAGGAAGAGTAAATAGCATTTGCCTTATGTCTATAACTGAGAAGAGAGCTTAAAGAAGTGATCTATTATTCAGCGGTGCTGCCCTTTGCAATTCTCATTGACTTTGGGCTACATATCCAGGTATTTAAGTGAGATAAATTTTTAACATGCAAATCTAGAAGTGATTTTTTTAATTTATTTTTTTTTTAAGTACAGGTTCCCAATTTTTTTTCCACAGATTTCTCTCTTTTCAAATTTTCACTTTCTTTTTCAGTCGTTTGCTTTTGCTGAACTTAACCAGATCTTAAAATTTTAATGTAATGTTTTGTTACATTTTTTTTCTTTTCAAATTAATGACTATACTGGCTAGATAAGTTCCTCAGGTTCTTTCAGCTTCTGTGAAGTAGATGTAAGTGTTAGGACAAAATGGATAATATTGCTCTGTGTTACATTAATTTTATTCAATCTTCTAAGTAATGGAAAAAGGCTGATGACTGTCTAATTAATGGAGAAAGGCTGATATATATAAACTCACATGTGTCTTAGGGGTTTTAAGAGGACCAAGTGGGCTATACATCTGTCTTTAAATGCATAGGCATTTTTAACTCGTGTGTATTATTCAACTGTATGAAGCAGGTTTCTGATCTAGAAAGTCATTGTGGTTCAAACATGTAGCAAATATTTCCTTAATAACCTAGGAGAGACCTTCCTCAGCTGAGGCTGAGTGAGCTGACCACCTTTGCTAGCACTCCTGATTGCAACACAGGCATGGGGTATAGGGGAATCTTCTGACTCCAGGTCCAAAAGCGGAGACGTACTTAAAAGGGCTTGTGAGTTCAGGATTAAGACCCCTCTTCACTGGCACATTTACAGTGTAAGCTTAAGCAAGGCACGGAGCCTCTTTGTGCTTTGTTTCCCCATGTGAAAAAATGTATTACCCTTCCTTCAGAGGATGATATCAAATGCTTCATGAAGATGAGACAGTTCTGTAAGACATTCTGATACTATAGAAATGGATGTTATACAAGAAAATAAAAACGGTCATCTACCTGAACTGAAGAGGGAAGGAGATAAGGGAGCATGGGTAAGGAAGGCAGACATCCGATTTATCATGAGAACACAGAAAGCTCTCAATATGTACAATGGGAACAACTAAGAGAAGGAAAGATCTCTACCTTCTCCCTTCCCTGAAATCTACATGGCCTATGCACAGGATACTAGTGTCTTTCTCTTTCTCCTTTTCTAAGTTTAAGAAGAAAACTCTGTACTTTCCTCAAAAGGGAGTATCTCCAGTTTCTCTGCATTTCCCTGTGTTTAGGCACAGACATTACTGGACTTATTCCATTAATGGAAAACATGTTTCAGGAAGTTGATGTTGCTCAAGTGTGTCAGTCCTCTGCACTAGACCCTTAAAAGCAAGGAATTTCCAGATTCAGTGACACCTCTTAACCTCCCCTCACACCCACACAGCATGTCTCTGTTGACAGTGACAGATACTGCATCTTAATAGGGAACCTACTTCAGCCTCCAGCAGAGAAGGAAGCACTCTACTCATTAATCTCCCTCATAGTATAGTATGAACCTTTATTTACAGCCTCAGTAACACTAGCAAGCATTCTGTGTTGACATATGCACACAGATTAGGCATGTCAGACAGTATGAGCTTTTGGGGGAAGCTGATGTTTTAATGAAGGGTTTGCCTCCTCCCCATCAGAGGGAAGTACTGCCTGCTCTACCGCTCACCATCTGTAAAGTAGCATCCCAATGGCATTCCTCATCAATCCAAACCCGCACCTCTGAGACAAAATACAAAGGTGTTTTGGTGAAAGGCTTCAATCAGCTAGACCTCAATGTTTAAAGCCATGTCTACTTGCAGAAAAAGGTCTTGTTTCTAGAGTGATGGACAAGACATGAAAACCTGAATAAAGAATAGATGTCTATCCAAAGTGTCCTACATTTCTGTGGTTAGATATATGATCTATGTTTGGGCCCTTCCACTTATCTTCAATGGGAAGCGTCGTTTTACACCTCTTACCAAGAAAGAAAAAAACCACACTTAAAATAATTTCGGAGGCTTGTATGAATAGGTCTGTTGTCTAATGAAAATCTGATCTGGGCAAAACCAGTGCCAAGTCTTGAATGTTCTGCAGTTGAAAGGCTAAACTTTGAAACCATTATGTGGGAGATGTACTCAGAAAATTGGATAAACAAATAGCTTTGTGTTTTTACCACCTACATTTCAGAGCATGTAGCACTCGGAAATGTCTACGTGTTAGTTGCAAGCTAAAAGTTGGTTGTTAAGTTAGTTGTTTGCTAAAAATGTAATACTGTCAATACTACAAAAGGGCCTGTTTGTTTTGATCTAGTTATCTATACTAAGGATTAGGAATTAATTATTTTGGTAGGGCTTAAAGAAAATTGAGTGATGCTCTGGAAAAGAAAATTAATGTTTAATTAAAAACCAAATATTGATTACAGTATTAGAGGGATACTGTACATTTGAAATATGATGCTGGCACTCGAAATCAAAGAAACAGTGTGGCTGGTGCTTGAGACTTGGACTGAGATTAGTGAGAGTTAGATTTTGTTTCTGGCATTAACAGCCAGTAACTTCCTGCCCGTCTCCAAGAATTTCTCTGCATTGCTTTCTCCCTTCTGCCTGAGCTCTACACTCCTGGGAACAGAGACTGCCTGAGCATGCTTTTTGGTTCAGAGCCACTCACAAAAGAGCCTCGGCTTCGGCAAGGTCTTCTACTTGCTATGATGCCTCTAGGAGTATGTCTATGCAAATGTGCCGACTTGGGGTAGATTAATACTTTCAGAGTACGTCTCTAACATGGTTTTCCTGCTACAGCTTCCTAGAGCTCATCAAGACTGGTGAGTTTGGAGGGTGAGGCAAAGACTTTTGGTCTGTCTGAATGCCTCTGTGTAAAAGCACCTGGAGATACTCTGACACCTGAAGAAGAACTGGATGAGGTATACTTCAGAGGGTTGTACAGGTGAGTGGTTGGCCAGACAGCAATTTTCTGTCTGTGTTCTCACATTAACTACAGAAATTACAAAGGACATCCAAGTTGCTTGATTCCTCTCCATTATGTCCTATCTTGCCAATAATACTGATGGCTAGCTAAGGTCTAGGAATAAATAGTACTAGTTTCTTTTACAGGATAGGGACAGACCCATGTGAAATTGGGAAGTAACCTGCATGTCAGGTTTACATTTAGGGCTATGTATTCTGAACCCATGACTCTTGGCCTTGCTATGTTTTACATTTACCCATTTAATTTAATCCAGACAGGTCTCTATCTCCTTCTGTGAAATTCACTTGACCCTTCCTTGCTCACCCATATAAATTCCAGTATAGATTTTCTGAGGGATATAATCTGAAATGTTTTATTCATGGTACAAAATCATACGTTAATATCACAGTATCTGATCCTTTGAATAATGAGTGCTTGAAAACATTCTTTTTATTTGATCAAATTCTTAGCAACTCCTTATTGGATATGGGTCATGGGCCATTAGCCACCAGATAAGGGACATCCCTTAAAATGTAGAAGGATGGTCACCCTAACTTCAAATTTATCTCAAATATTCTCTAATATTTCAGTAACTGCTTTAGGGTTACCTGCTGTGCTTAACAGCGTTAATCTATATTGTTCTGATAGCTTTCATGGACTAAAACCAAGAGTTAGCAATAATCTTAATTAACAAGCAGTAGCAAACTGACTCTGGGGCGCACTAGTTTGCCACATTTGCTTGTCCGTCCCTGTAATTTTTCTGAAAACACTCACTACAATGAGCCGTATGAAAGCAGATTTCAAAGAATGTGCCTAGTGAAGGTCTAGAGGAGAAGCTGGGTTTTCAGATGAGCCAAGCGCTCCTTGTGTAATGGACATAAACCACCCATGAGGTGTTGCTGCCATGGCCTCTCTTGCAGACAGAGGCTGTTCAGAATTCAGTTCCTTTGCCTTCACCACAAGTGCAGATGGTAGTGAGTGATATCAGCCACTTCACAGGGAAGGATTAATCAGATGCAAAAGTCACAGAGATTGGTATCATTGGTATTTAACAAGACTTGGATATTAGGGAGAAATATAATGCACTTCTCTTATGGGTTGCTCTTTAGCTGTAAATTTCCAAGCATTTTTTTAAAAAATAGGTGATCATTTCTAGCTTCCTTTTCAGAGTGTCAAAAGAAAGTGAGATACTTACCTCTATTCTGATAATATCACAACCAGTTAAAGATCCTGAAAAGAACAGAAATCCCCAAATGGACTGTGCCACATTGCCAAAAAGTCTTCCTTCCAAGGACCCTGTGGCAATGAGTAAACTCTCGGGACACTGAGAAATAGGAGAGAGGAATGAAGTAGTAAAGCCACAGCGCTGCGGAGTTTGGGCAGGATGATACTCCTTGGGGCACCACAGGGAGGGATCTACAAAATGGGGCAAGTCTGCTTTGTGATTTTGAAGGCATTCAAGATGTTCAAGCTAGTTCAAAGCCATGTCAACAGCCATGCAAATAAACAGATAAACTTTTTTACTCAGCTTCTTAGATGGATTTTGCAAACTATGCTTGAGACCTTTACTGCCAGGGCCCCTTTACCTGCAGTGACAGACAGTACCTTATACTGTGAAACTAGCTGGTAGCTCATTTGGCTGAATATAGACAGCATTTGCAGTGTTGAGATACCCTTTCAGAGGCCTGTTGTGTTGTTGTAGTAATCCTGAAGGGGTACTTCCAACCTTGAGAGCAGCCCTATCCTGTTCTTTGTGCAAAACACCGTATTCTCTGCTAGCCTTAACTCGCGGGTCTTGTGGTCTATATCCAGGGGACTGGAGGGTGGTCGAAAGGACTTATCAAACGTGATGCAGACCCTTGCAGCAGAGTTGGATGCAGACCCGAAGCCACTTGATATCTGGGGCAGTGCCTTCCTCAGAGCTGTCCCTGGAGAACACAACAGCCATGTTAAGCATGTTTGCTAGTCAATCTGTTTTAAAAGAAGTACTGAAAGAAAGGTAAAAGCAGTGATTACAGCGAGCTGGTCAGGTTATGAAAAATATACTCCTAAAAATCATATTTGACTGTTAAACTGTCTGGCCTTGATTAAACTGGGGTTTTTTTGTCATGTTCCTCTCACACAGTTTCCTGCGACTTCTGCCCCCTAACTTGTGGTTTTTGAGAAATCATGTTGTATTAGCTAGTACAATATTATGCTTCCTTTATGGGACATGAGGTTTTTTTTATTTGCTGCATAATAACTACTCCTTCACTGTGGTTTCTTGGCACTTCCAGGGGTAAAATATCAGCCCTTCACTATTTTAGTTCTACAAATGCACATTCACATGTTATTTCAGACACACACAGACTCACACACAAAAGCCCATGCACTCATTTACTGGCTTACTCCAAAGGACAATGTGTTTGTGGATTTTGGTTTCATAATTTTAATCTTCTGGTGTTGGAAGGAAATGCAAGGTTAAAGAAGCGTGGACATGAGCACAGCATTTGGCATCTTCCCTAGCTCCTGGTATGTGAGCTCCAGAATCTGCTGTTAAACACTGCAGAAATTACAGAAAAGGGAACTGGCTCTGCCACCACAGAACCAGCACAGGATTTGTAAGACAAGACTTAGTATCTGTGGAAAAAAATACCTAGCAGAAGTACTTGGATACTGACAGCTTGTTTCTAGTCAGCATCCCACAGCAAAGAATTATTACGTCTTATGATTATTTTTTATTTACATACACATCAAACTGACAAAATGAGGTTTATGCTTTCTCCACTTTTTAGTTTCCAGCTGACTATCATTTTCTTTTAAGATTAAATAAGTAATTTATTGAACTGTAACATCAAGTATTTATTAGGAAATTGCTGGGTAATTTTAACTGTATCTTTTTTTAAAACATAAATCTGCATCCAAGGCCTCCAGTAACTTTGTGCGACTCTGCACCATTAATTTCTTCCAGAGTGACATTCTGATATGAGCTGAACAGATGGAATTGCAGGATTGTTCTAGCAAATTTATCATAAAAAATGCATCCGACACCTGTGTAATTTGCCTAATCATTTTCCTAATAAGCTCCCACCATTAATTATGCACGATTTCCACAATGCAATCAAGATAAAAGTAAATCTGATGACTTAATACCCTTCAAAATAATTGGTTCACCCAACACAAGGCCTCCTTTGCTTTCCATAGCCATTCCAGTTAATTAGAAAAAGGGTGCACCCTGTAGGAGTCAGCAGAATGGAGGCTGATCGCATGGTGGGAGGCAGGCCTGCTGGTTTTTTGGGCAGGAGTCAAGGATATTAACTCATGAAAGAGAGGAAGGGGCCCCCCCCTCGCCCCCCCCGCCTCTCATCGTTGCCTCTCTCCCCCCTGCCCACCCCACCCAGCAGCAAACAGATGCGATTAGTGTTCTTCAGCCATCAGAAAACTGACTGCAGGACTCCGAGGGTCTAATGAGAATCAACTTTTCGGCGGCTGCTGTCTTGCGGTGCAGCCCACCTGTCACATCATTAGGTGCAGCATGTGCCTGGAATTCACTTTGCTAAATGAGATTTACAGGCCCCAGTGAAACCCATCCTGCAGCATTCCTGCTTCAATTAGCTAAAGATTAATTGTCTGAGAAAGGGAATGAAAGTTTTACTTCAACTGACCTGAAAAAGGGGGGGGAAGGGGTGGGGGGAAGGGAAGCCGGGGAGGGGGGGTGGAAAGTATGGCTCAGGTATTCCACATAGGCCTCAGGCACTGTGGAAAAACGTGATAATTTAAAGGTGCTGCAAATTTCCTACACCTCGTCTGGATGAGTGAAATTAACTAGCACTAAAAGCTGTCAAATTAAAGGTTGACTTCCAGATATTAGCACCTTAAATGTCACCGAATATTCTCTGTCTCTCCCCTCCCCATCCTCCCTCCTTTCTCTCTCTCGGCCTCCCCCCCCGCCTTTTTTTGGCAAACACGCACATCAGCACACCTGCACGTGCACACAAACATTATCCTACTGCTGTTCCTGCTAACTGCTTGTGCGTGCTCAGGCCGGAGTCGCTTGGTATAAATCTCTGATGTAACCATGGCTACAGAACAACTGGCAATTACAAAATTTCCTCCATTTTTAATGTTACACTAATTATGTTTGAATGTGTTTTAATGGAGAAAGGAATCGAGGAGATGAAACAGTGTTCTGTACACGAAGAGCGGGGGGAGAGCCTGTGTCTCCCATCGTCGACAGCTTGAAATCCAGGCGCAGGAAAGGCACAGATCATCTTGAAATGAGGTGGCGTGCCTGGGGGTATAGGATATACACACCAACACGTGAAATACATGGATTGAAGTTTGGAATCCGGATGGTACTACCAAAACGAGCCCACGCCCACTCATAAGTTGGGAAAAAAAACCCCGCAGCTTCATTTGAGCTTCATTTCAAGATGAAATGATGGCTCCTTGCACTGCAGTGTTATTGCTTTGGATGTCCTGCTGGCCAAAAGCGGGGCTTCAAATCTGAAGCTGGTTTTGTGGCTTTTGTTCCACCTGTGATTTTGAGTTAGAAACCATTTTTCTTCTATTCTGCACAGTGTAAAATACTGGGGGTGGGGGAGGGTGGTTTCCAGGCTTGTACAATGAGTAAAATGGCATGCACCATCTGCAGAAAGCTTTATGGAATCAAAAGAACCAAACCATTTTGTTACCAGTCATACTCTCAGCCCCTAGGTCTGATGTGTGTACTTGTGTTTCATCGCAAGGCTCTGTGTCATCCAAATGAGTATGTTATGTCAACACATTCTGAATGAAGCTGGTAAGTCCTTGCAAGTGAGTGCCTCCTGCCCCAACTGAGGTGTGGGTGGCACCTCCCTTTTTGATTTTTAATGGCATGCTGGAGGGACATGTCCTGCTACCCAGATTATTCTGGGGCTGCACATCAGCCTCAGAGCTTTTCATCAGCAGTACCTAGTGGGTACCCTCGCAGAGTGCAGTTACAGCGGGATCCTGTGCTGGTATTGGCAGAATGTCTTCAAGCGGGGCAATGAGACAAACACAAGTTAGTAAAAGAGTAGCATACTCCTTCCTATATTTTGAGCTGGGGTCACAGGGATCTTGTGCAATAGGTGTAAGTATTTGAAGAGTGGTTTTGTTTTGTTTTGTTTTTTAATAAGACCCTGATTTGGTTAGATTTTACTTGGGGGGGGGGGGGGAAGTGGGCAAGAAAAAAACCCCGCAAACATTTTGCATCATACTGCTCCATCTTCTTCCTTAACCCGGTAATTTAACATGCATGCACACCCACTGCTGAAGGTGGGGTGGGGATACTGTTACAAGTTTCCTCACAGCAGTGAGCTCTCAATCCCAGCTGTGTCTTCAGCGGCATGAGCCAGCTTGATTATGCTAAAGCACCCCTGGATCCCTTCCTCTTTTGTTTCATTCTACCCAGGGTTTTAAAGCTTAAACATTTGATATGCTTGGGTAGTTTCTTCTCTAATTTTATCCCAGCTGACTATGCAATGAGTTTAACTCAGAGCCCTTAGGTGCAAGCCACTTTCCACAATGTACATTAAACCTTATAAAACTAGCCGGTATGTCATTACCCGGAATATAATTACCTATATTGGAATTTGGCCAGGATACTGGGGCTAATATTGTTAGCCTTGCAAAAATTGGCGTGGGACTTTTTAATGACCACATGTGGTCAGTGCCATATGTTTCTAACTCATCTAAAGGATGGTACCTCTCACACAGCCATGCCCCCTCGAAATCACTTCAGGGTAGGAAAGCAAAAGCTCAGAGGCCAGGCAGGACAGGCAGTTGCTAGTTCAGAGACTGATGACATCTTTGATGAGGAGCAGGAGACAGCTCAGTAGCAAACCCCAGCGTTGCATGTCCAGGAGCTCTTACTGGCCCAAGCTTCACACATTCCCTCCCTCTCTTTTGCCAGTCCTCACAGCTTTGTGACCTAGCCTGATAAGAAGGGTCGCTGCCCTTTCTGGAGATGATGTATTTTATGTAAAGCTAAATTTGTTATCGCTCGTCATGCGAGTGATTTCATCCACTGAAGATATTGATTTAGAGAAGATTGGCCTAAACCACAAACGCAATTGGAAATGTTCTATAAAGCCCTTTTATAAGTTCCATGTGTTCTGTGCCAGACAGTTATAACACGTCCTAACCGAGGATGACTATGCTTTAAGGTTATTAAGCTAACATTAATTTTCACATTAAAAGGAAAGCCCATTTAAATATTTGGTGCAATGTTTCCATGTTTGGTCCATGTGCCGCTATGAACTTTGGGATAGAAGCTTTCTCAGACAAAACGGGTGTAGTTTACTCTGGTCAGTCTGATGAGACTAATCTTCATCACATTCTTCAAAATGTTCTTAAAAGCATAAACAAGCATTGGGTTTTGAGCCACTCTGGTAAAATGCCATTAGAAGGTTCAAATGAAGCTTGCACTACCCTCGGTTTTTCCTTCTTAGCCTGATGAGGA
Organism: Haliaeetus albicilla; assembly: GCF_947461875.1. Lineage (NCBI taxonomy): Eukaryota > Metazoa > Chordata > Aves > Accipitriformes > Accipitridae > Haliaeetus > Haliaeetus albicilla. Next base: position 15,770,143 of record NC_091501.1, read on the forward strand.
GTGTTGGTTGTCCTTGTCCTTTCTCGATTTCTTCTTTGCAGCTCTCCTGAGTCTCTTCTCAAAGAGACCAAGTCACCGACTCTCTTGTGCTGCCTACGTGCCTGGGGTTCTCTCCCCACTCTTTTCCTTCCCACTTTCCTCTGAACCACTAAAACATATTCTCTTTAAATTGTACAATGAAACCCTCCATTTACTTTAGCCTGCCATAAAATAGATTTTCATTATAAAACATTTGATGGTACTGCACTACTTCTGGCCTATGTGGCTTGTTAAGGCACTAGTGGTGGTGGAAAAGTGATGACCTACCACCTCTGTTTTAAACCTAATTCTCTCCTGATTGTCAAAAGTTGTGAAAAGGAAATCAAATCTATTATTGGACAAGGTTATCATTAAGGAGGTTAGCAAGCCTTCATCTTTACGGCCTTCAACTTTACAACTATCCTTTGCTTGAGAGATCATCGTTTGGCTTTAACGATCTGCCCTGCCACAGGTAGTGTTTAATCTTCCCTTTTTGATTAAACTAATAGAGGTGGTTTTGCCAACTCATCTTGAAGGATCTGTTTGCTTCAGATGTCCTGGACTTTTGACTTTGCTACAGCTTTTATACCTGAATATAAAACAAGGCTGATATTTGTGACTTTAGTTGTTGATCTCTTCCTAATAATGACTAATGTCAATCCATACAATTGTGGCTCCGTTTACATGTAGCAAAGATGTGGCAGATGAGCAAAAAGAAAGAAATAGATGTTATCAACAGTCATTATTGTCACAGAGGTTAAGCAGCTCATAATTTCAGCATCCAGTTAGACAAGCCACTGTGTTTAGATAATTAAATGGTAGCTGTGACAAGGTAAGCCTTTTCCACATATGCTCATTGAGAAGGTACACACTCCTCTTGCTTCCTGATCACAGCACAGTGACACGTTGTCTAGAGGCACCCCAGGCCTGGTGTGTTTTTTGAAGCCAGGAATAAGCTCACACTTTGGGCCTCATCGCAGGGGAGAGCTGTGGGCTGGATGTAAGCAGGTTCATCAGCCGGTGTTCAGAGCATGTCTGAGCAGGGGTTTGTGCGCTCAGAGGGAGCTTGTCTGGAGAGCGCTGCGGGGCTGGAGGGGACTCTCCGACCCCTCTGCAGGTGGCTCAGCCACCACCAAAGTGACTTGCCAGTAACAACTTCATCCACTTTTGCTGAGATCTCTGCCACTCCAGAACTAGCCCACTTTGGGAGTTAGGTTTTATAACCTGCACCATTTACGGCTAAACTTCTGCATCAAATTTCAGAGATGGATGCTAACCTTTAAAAAACTAAATGATCTAAACCCAATCTAATTTGAGGAGGGGAACAGTTTTTAGGGTTATATCCTTGTGATATTCCAACCAGGAGTATTTCGGACAGTCTGGCAGAGGAGGGCTCTGACAGAAGTAGGTTTTTGCTGCTGACTCCAGAGCTTTGAAATTCACTCCTTTGAGAGGCACAGTAAAATGAAGGCAGCAAGGGGTGGGACGGCTAGAGACATGGTGTTTTACTGGAAAAATCTGGATCTTTTGGGGGAGAAAGGGCTGCCTGCATTCAATATAACTGGATGTATATCTAATTAATGGCAGAATGCCCAGTGCTTTTGGAAAGCACTTATGGACCCAAAGAAATAATTCATTGTACGATGGATCCCTAGCAAAGGACCTAACTATGATTTGTGCCAAGACCACTCTCCAGCTTCATTTCTCCCTGCATTTTATGTTGTGGTGCATATTTTCAGCCCTCCTGAAGCCAAGATCAATGGGTTAAAAGCATGTTTTGTAGGAGAATTGCATCCAGTTATACTTATTCCATCTTAAGTCCATAAAATTTACTTTTTTTCTGTTGTGTAACATTGTTTTGAGGTGTTCTAGGTCTATTTACTAGGAGCTCATGTACACCCATATCTTTGGTAAAATGAGGTTGCAGAGATGTGCAGCAAATATTATAAAGGCCCTCTATGCCAGCAAGGTAGTGTGACAGACTGGGAAATCCTATTCATTTGTTTTCCTATTTAAAAGAAAAATAAGTGCAGAATGATAAATAAGGAGGTGAAGCATAGCCACTTAGCACACAAATGTATATTAAGTATGACTTGATGGGAATGTTTTACAATTTGTTCCTGAGAGTATTGCTGACCTGTGTAATTTTAAGTGTGCAGTAAAATGAAGCCCTTCTAGATGGGTCTGGTGATAGCAACTCACAGGATGCTCTGCAGAACACCTGGACAATTGCAAAGGCAACTGTAATTAATTCTAAAGGTCGCTTTTCAGGTGTATTTTCTGGAGGTTTGAGGTTTTATTTCCACAAAGAGGACATCTTGGTATCTGAGCAAAATGCTATTTTATTGGAAGTTTGAAAACACATTTTGGTTTGTTTGGGTTTTTTGGGTTGTTTTTGGTTTTGTTCCGTGCCCCCTCCCCGAATGATGGAAGGATTTTCTCAAGGGATTTCTGAGAGCTGCTGAGCAAAAATTTGACTCCAGTGAACTTTACTGGTATAGTTATTGTCATGTAATAATCACTTTTTAAGTGCTCTTCTACTCTACCTCTGACTGGTCTTCTAAGGGTTTTCTTTTTCAGAAAGTAGGTCCCTTCTACATATTCCATTAAATCTTACTAATTTCTAATGAAGTTTAATTGTCTTCTAAGAAAGAGGCAAGGGAGGTAGTGTCTTGAGAACCATGAAATACTTACTTTAAAAGAGGACTTTCCTGTACTAGTATGAAGCCCCACCTTTTTTTTTTTGTTTGTTTGTTTGTTTCTACTCTGAATTAATTATTCAGCAATGTTGGGTTTATTACTACAGCTATTATTTGCCTTTCAGATATTCAGGCTTGGAAAAGGCAATCTAAGGCCATTGGCTCCCCCACCAAGTTAAAAGCACCAGAGCTCCTGCTGGGACATCCTTGCTCCCAGCCGCAACAAACAGTAGGAAACTATTCTCATTTTTTTTAAGCTCTCAGTATTTCTGCTGATACCTAAATAGGGATTGCTGACTTTTTGGTATATCTGAAAATGCCTGTCTTGTCTTAGCATCCTCAGCAAATGGGAGCTCAGCTCTAGAGAAAATTTGGCTCCAAGTCTGTATACTTATGGCAACTTCCTCAGTGAAAAGTGAGCTCTGTTGTTAATTAATGCAAGCTGTGTTATCATTTCATCTACTGTTGTTCCTTCTGTTAGGCAAATTTTCTGTTTATTGTAACTATCATGGTAGTGTTTATGGGCCTTAGTCAAGAACTTGGACCTCATGGTATACAGAAATAATAATTACTACTAGTTTCCTTTTTTAGCTTGCTTTCTTAAGAAAACGCGGGTTATGTTGTCAGGCTGTTTGTCTGGTGGCTCGCTCCAAATAACTTTGGAATCTTTTAATTAATTTCAACCAAAGTTTACTGTGGGAGTTCTACCAATTTTGTGGAAACTGGCTACCAACAAGAGGAGAAGGTGATGCAAATTAGGGTTCCTGCTGCAAGGAAGACTCTGTTGTGAGCTTGTGTTATTTTCTTTCTGGGAGCAGGCATGTGCCGGCTGGCCAAGCAGCATAAATATAGTTCTTGTGCTGCCTCTTCCCTGTTCAGTAATTAGGAAATCCGGGAGGGAGGTGTCTGCGCTGTGTCCTCATTTTGAACAAGAATGCAAGATTGGAGGGAGGTTGTAAGTAGCATAGAGAAGGACTTGGATATATTGAGTGGGGATTTGGGAAACAGTCTTCATTAGCTCTGCTGCTCTCAGATTAACTAGATTTATTTTTTTAGTGTACTTTGGAGTGCAGATATTCACTAGGATTTTAATGGGAGTCTTCCTAAGGAGAACTGGGAAAATCCATGGGAAATCCTAGAAGTGATGATGATGTTTTTCAGGACTAGAGATGGTAATATCATTTGCATATGATGTACAAGTAGATCATTCAAATTTGTGCACATTTTACAGTTGTCATATGTGTGTCTGACAACCATCAGTGTCCATTTGCATTAGTTTCGGGGGAGGGGTTTTTTGCATGTTTAAATTGTCCTTATTTTTATTCTGAGTCATTTAATCATTTATAAAATCAGATGAAATTTTGTCAAAGCTAGATAATTTTTCCAAATCTATAATAAAAATCGTGAGTGTCGTATGTTTAACTAGGGGATTATCATGAATAAATACACCCCAGAGAACACTGCATAATGTTTTTTCCCCTTTTCTCTACCTTCAGGTCCCAGGGAAAACCCATTTTGAGTATCATAGATGCTCTGCATTGACCGGATAACAAGGTAATGTGATCAAGAAGTAAGAAATTCTCTGGTTTGGAAACCATTAAGGTTTTTTTCATTATTATTTTTATTTTATTTTATTTAGCATTTTAATGTTAAACTAGTGTCCTGGCTGAACTCCAGCTTCTGGACAAATTCCAGTTTAAGTAATTGCATCCTATGTAATGAATTTCCCTATCTGGCATTAATTGGAAAAGCTATTCTTCAATTCCTGTCCTAACCTGGTATATAATGTTGCTGTGTGTTAGAGGTTACTATGATCAATCCTGGAAATGGCTGCATTTTAATAGATAAATACATATGCACTGGGCAAGTTTAGGAACAAAGCAGCTAGACAGATGTGACCCACTGCCATCTTCTATGATGCATCACCTGCGAAGCATGAATGCTGCCCTCTTTCAAATAAAAATGTTCCTACTCCAGCATTAGTAATCGCACTCTTCTCCAGTAGCTGTAAACCTCAAAAAAGAGGATATAAACTTTAATTCTACTTATAGGTATTAGAAGGGTTCTTTTTAGCTGGAGTGGCAAAAATACAGAGTTAAAGGTTCTGGATTTACTTCGCAGTACCACAGGGACCTTGTCCAGGTAAGACCCATATGTGTGCAGCTGGCCATGCCTTTGTGTGGCTTTGGGGGAAAGGAGGAAACCTTACACAAAATAAATCAAGTGAGAATTCTTTACTACTGTTTTTGCAAAATTAAATTAGATTTCTCTAATCTCAAGTGGTATTTTCAATATAAATTATCTCTATATATATTCAGCCTGTTAGCATCCAATATAATTAAAGCCAGAAAACCTGTTTCTATTATTGTTTACTGTTTACACACCCTCATAAATTCTGGGGAGTTTTTGGCCATATTGGCTACTTATTCTGAGTTTGCCTTCCTGGAGTTGTACGATGAATTTAAATATACAGCCTTAACTATTAAGAACATTTTATTCAAGATTCCTTTGTTTTGCAAGGCATGCTGAGACCTACATATGAAGACAAATTTGAAGAAAATTGGTTTAATAATGTTATGCGCAATTAAAACGTGCAAGCTCTGGGACCGTTTTCCTGATGTGTATGTATATACTTGGATATATAGAACATAAAGTATCATTTTTTCAGCTTTCTCATCGTTAGCATTGCTGTGGGGCAGGAGGATGGTTTATGGCAACGCGGCTAATTATTTTGTATATCTATGTGCTAGGTTTCACAGACTTTTTGAAAACTCACATGAGGTAATTTGATGACCATCTGATCTGTCTTGCATATCACAAGCCATCAAACCTCACTTGATATTCTGCCGTCACAGTAATGTCACTATGGGCTAGAGACCTTTGCTGCAAGTCCTGATATAGAGACTACGGGTGATTGATAGGAGAACTGACTACAGTCCTACTGTCCCATACCTTATTGTTAGGCATGTGCACTCTACTTCTGAGCTGAATTGGTGTGCCTTCATATTTCAGCAATTGTGTCTTATCACACCAAGTTCTTGCTGCCTATCAAGAACATCTAGCACCAGGAATTTCTTTGGGGATGTAAAATCCGGTTAATTCCTTTTTTACCCTCCAGCCACACTGTATCTGAGGTATGGTGAGCATGTGCTTCTTGCTAAAGAACTAGAAAATAGGGGTGTTCATTGAAATGGGAATTAATTATAGCTGACGGGATACTAGCACGCTTCCCATGACTATCCATGTAACATAGCTGCTAAGAAAATCTAAATTAAAACCTTATTACATGGTAAACCAAACAAAAAACACCACCACCCCCCCTTTTTTTTTTGTTCAGAAATATTTGGAAAGTTGCTGTTGAGCCTTGAGTACAAGTTGTTACAGGGTATTAAATACATAATTAAAGCAGTCTTAAAATTTTAGTAAGCTAAACAATAAGACTGGCCCTCACAAAGCCTAATCATGGCTTGTTTTGCAGGCAATATGTACTCTGATACACAGTCTGGCTGGCTGTAGATCAAAACTGGATGTTTTATTGATTAAAGTCTTCCTATAGTGGGGATTAAAAAAGTATGTCTTATCTTGCTATCTATTTGAAAGATATAGATTCCTGTTATTTGCTGAAGTAAGGGAAAGTTGGCGGTATCAAGTTCTTTACACGAGGACTGACATGACTAGACGCTCCTTTGAAGATTTACCTCACTATCTTGGATGAACAGTCCAGCCACTCTGGGAACAAAACTACTGCATCTAGGCAGCCCCTTCCCCAGCTATCTGACTAGCATTGAGCTGGTTCTGCACCCATGGGTAGGTTGTTTTGGGGTTTTCTTTTTGGTTAGGTTGTTTGTTGGGTTTTTCTGGTTTTGTTTTTGGGTTTTTTGGGGGGGGAGGAAGGGGTGGTGGGGTGTGGGGTGTCCCAATTGCTGTTTTGGGTTTTGTTCATTTGCAAATAAAATTGAGTGCAAATTGGTTTTCAGTTACAGACTTCACTTAAACCACTGCCATCATCAAGAAGACTTTCAGAGACATACTTAGCCCAGAGTATGGCCCTGTATCAGTGCAGCTGCAGAGCTGGGTGAAGTATTAGTATGTCCCATGTGAGAGTACTTAGGGAATGTCATGTGGAGCAGGTTCGCTTAATTTTCAGACTTTATTCAACAAGGACCAACTCAGATCTAATTAACAAACAGCTACTTAGCAAAAGTAGCCCTTCATCTTTTCAAATGTGTCATGATTTTTTTTAATTAATTGTTGGCAGTGCACAAGTGTTGGACAAATAATGCATGCAAATAAATTATAGCCACTGATTTTTGTGACTAGTAGCATTAGTTTCTCCTGAGAATAAACTTCAAATATTCTAAGCAAGGTACATCCAAGCCCCCTTTCAGGGTTAAAGGCTTATTAGGAGTTTCCATGAAATGGGAAGTATAGCTAGGTATGTGGAGTTACAGCACCAAATGAGTGAGTGGGGTTGAGCACCACCCCACGCAGGCAGAGACCACGTGCTGCTCCCCCTCAGTGCCCTTCATCAATCCATGCAGCTAGAAATCTTGCATCAAAGGTGACTGTTTATTAGGCTTCCTAAAGGTTGTGATTCCTACCTCTAGACCTGAGTGGAAAATAGCAATTCTGTTTCTGTGAGGATTTACACGTCTGATATTTTTCCTTTATGTTCAAACTATACAAAACAAAATAACTGTTCTCTGTTCAGTGTGGCTGGGCTGGAGGCTGAGAGCTTGGGACCTTTGACTTCAGGAACTGGGGAGGTTTCTGAGGAGTCAGAGAGGATTGCTGGTGGTAAACCAAGCAGTGTCTGGTTAGAAACCAACTGATAGGAAGATTTCAAAACCTAAGTCCTGTTAAAGTCCTTCAATCCTGACTGATTTTTGGCAGAATCTTATTAAACCTGTCTTTGTCCCACAGGTTTGTTTTGATGTCAACAAGTAAAACTTTTTTTTTTCTTATCTTCATATTTAGGTTTAAGTAAGTATTGGTACCATTCCAAGTAGTTAGCATCAAAACCTGACTACCAAGTTCACAGTAATGGAGTAATGCACACCTTACTGGATTTTTGGATTTTTTTAAACTATGGGATTTTATGAACTATTCATTTTGGCTTTCCTGTTTCTTATTTATGATTCTCCACATATGAAGTCGTACATAACACAGGGCATTGTTTCTGCTTGCTTGTCTATTTTTTCTCATTTATTTGAAAATTTATCACTAACAGTCAAAGTGTGCTAATACGTGCTTTATGGAAATATACTATGAAGCCAGAATAATGTTGTGCCCGTTGTGCTTTCATCCTTTAGCTTAGGGATTAAAGTCCAAACCACGATGACATGCAGATTTGGGGTGACCACCTTCTCTGTCCACATACAGACTGAATTCCAGAAAGAAGAATTTAGCACAGGAAAAGCACAGCCACACAGAAACTCTTCTCTCTGAGTTCAAAATTTCCCACAAATAGAGATGATCTTAGTTTTTCCTGATCCATTTTACACAAGGTCCATAAGGGGGTGTTCTGCATGACTAATAATATCCTTGTGTAGGTTATAAACAGTATAGATTATAGGCCATGGATTTACCTGCATGATGCATAATCATGGCATGCTTGTTACTAATCACCCTATTTCAGAAAAGCTAGCCATCTTATTCAGTGGGATGGGCTTTGGTCCCCTGAAGAACTTGAATTAAAGACTCAGTAACTCTTTCTGTGTTAGTAAATTTGTGGTCTTAATTTAGCAGCAGTACTTATGCTATGTTTTTCCCCATACTGTATTCTGCTCAGTCAGGCATTGTCCAAAAGAGTTAAACCAGAAGACAAATGCAGTGTAAACATTCATTTTGAGTTCTTATGATTAATGTGATTGATTTGTGAAAGGATGAAATTATATTGTAAAGTTAATCATTAGAGAAAATAAATGCCTGAAGGATCTAAGCTTAATATATTGGGCTTTTCTTTTCACTGAGTCAATATAGATTGACAAGCCATATTTTCCATTCAAAGAAATGTTAAAACCTGTTTACAGATTTCATGAAAGACTCTGAAGACAACATCACTTTAACAACATTTTCTGTCAAAGGCTACAATAATAACCTGATTTCTGCTCTCAGTCATGCTGGAGTAACTGTCAGAAATGGTAGAGCACATTGGTTAAATAGAGTAGAATTTGGCCTCACCATCTTCTAATGCTGCAAAAAATATAATTGTTTGGGGTTTTTCTTTTTGTTGTTTTGTTTTTGGTTTTAATCCTGCAGGTAAAGATGACTGTGAAGTGGACACGTTGTTCAGAGCTGCCAGTTCTCATAGCTTGTCCGGTAGGGCACACTCTGACATGAACAAGTCCCTACCTTGAGCGGAAACATCTCAGTAAAAGGTGTTAATGTTTTGGGCACAGCATCACGTTACAGCAAATGCCATTGTGCGTCTGTGGTGTTGTGTTGTGACGCAATAATGTTTCCCTTTGCGCTGACATGTAGTGGATCTCTGTGGAAGTGCACAGTGCCCCTGTGAGCTGGGGGGACAGATCCTGCTCCACTCACTCCATGCCTTCATTGTTGACTGTGTGCTTTGCACAGGTGCTGGTCCAGGTAACTCATCTCATCCCTCATGTCCCTCAAATAATAGAAAGCTACGTGGCCCTTACCTTGTATAGCTAAAATATTCCTTTCTAAGATACCCCTGGTCCTTTTGTAGGTATTTTGCCTTTTGAAAAATAAAATTACTAAAATCTTATATATTCAAGACCTTTTTTAAATATTAGGAGAGAATTGGAGTCAGAAGTTCAAGCTTTTGGGAGTCCAGAATTGTCATAGTTAATGTTTCATTAGCTGTCCATGGGAGGTAATCACTCACTTGGGACCTTATGTTTTGTTAACAAGCTAAACTTGCTTGCTTGAGGGAACCCAGTAATCTGCTGGTAGTCCACAAGTTATTTAAGACTATATCTAGACCTTGAGGACATCCTTACTTCTCTTTGACTTTGATGTGACTAAAGATTTGAAGCCTTCAGGAGTCATTACGGAGTCATATACTATTTGTCAAATACTAAATTGTAATAACATACAATTTTTCTTAGCACTCTTGTGAGATATGTTGTATTTTATGACAAGCAGTGTATTATAAATTCCTTTCATGCACTTCTTCTGGATCATACAACATCCAACACACACAATTCTAAGACTATCACCACATTTTATATTGCACTAATTCAGTACAGCCCGTAGTTTGAGCTTCAATAAGCAGAATGTGAGAACTAGGAACTAGTTCCAGCTCTGGCATTAACTTTCTATGTGAACTTTGTCTCTGTTTCTTTCTTCCGCATGGAATGGCAAGACAGTGTTTCCTTTCTACTTACAAGTATGATGTAAGGATGAATTAATTATTTAGAAAGTCCTCTGAGATTACTTACTATTGAAAAATACGAATTATTAATATTCAATTATTAAATTTTACTATTATAGTTAGTGATAATAATAGACCATATCCTAAAGCAAACAAAAGGGAGAGACTGATTTAAAAATGCATGGACAATTTTAACTTCCAATTTTTCTGACCTTATAGTACACCTGTGCTCATTTATATCATCTCAGATCTTTGATGTTTTCTGGGGTGTTACCTATTTTGAGTAATGGGAAAAAAATTTTTGTTTGTTATGCTTACTTTTGTTTTTTATGTTTTGCAATTTCTAGTTTTGAGCAGAAACAGAAATACCATGTTGCAGAGAATGATAATTTTCTACACATGCATTGCTTGGGTTTTGTTGTTGTTGCATATGTAATCATTAGGAGAAAAAAAAAAAAGGAAAAAAACCCTCAATTAAAATATCTCTGTTGAGCTTTGAGTAATTAAATGAAGTCTGTAATACTTTGGCACTAGGGATTATTGTTTGCTTTTGTGCTTCAGGGGCAAGTTTGAATATGGAGAACAAACTTTATTGGTGATAGATTCAATTTGCTTAAAAGAAGGCACTATATCTGACAAGAAGCATTTCTTCAGGCACTCTGCTTTTACTGCCAGGTAAATACAGCTGTCTGGAACAGCTCCATCTGGTGAGTCACAGCATACAGCAAAGCCCATCTCTCCACTTCTTACTCCTGTTAGTTCTTTGCCACTAATCTGGATCTGCAGAGAAGTCGTCACCTTGTACTTCTGTTACGTGGAGATCTTATTCTAAAAATGTGTATTACTTGTGAAGACTGCACTGAACTGACGTAACTGTTTATGTTGCTTCAGCTTCTTTTTTTATTTATTCTTCTCCTTTCTCAATGAGGAAAAAAACAAAGCAAAACAGAGAGGTTTTCCTTATTGTATTCCCAGACCAGAACAAATCAGAAATGTCAATATCTTGAAATACATAATCTGATCTTTGAGACTCCAGAGCTTCTCTATAGGCAGCACTTCTAAGTGCTGATGCCACCCCAACCAAAGAAGATGTTTATTGATTTAGATTTGTCAATGTTTAATTATGCACCATTACAGAAATATATGATGTCAATGAAAAAGAGGGATGTATGAATAAAAAATTCTTTACAGCAGAAGAACTGCATGCAGAGCAAAGCTTTTAGCTTTGGCTTTTAAAGTTGAACAGTTATCTTTTTCATGTCAACAATTTCACCCACAAGAAGGGTATAAATTTGTTTGGGAGGAAGAAATCACACATCTAGGAGCACAGCTTCTCGCTTTGTGTGTTCAGAGGCCTGCTTGCCTACAAAGACATATGTACATGTCTGCTCTGTAAATACCATTGGTTCCATGCATAAGTATGATTAAAGACCTGAAAAGGTTCTTAGACAAAGGAAAATGTATTCAGAAAGAACTGATGCTGCGGTGATGTGGCTCCCATCAGGGTGACACTGCAGTGGTGACACAGGATTCTTCTGGAAATGAACAGACCCTGAAAGTAGCCCAAAAAGTTGAGTTCTGCAGTCCTGACATTGTTGTTAAAAAAAAAAAAAAAAAAAAAAAAAAAAAAGAAAAGGGTCATAGTTTGTTGTGTTAGTTTTCTGGCATAAACAGAATTTCTGATGACTTCACACAGATAACTGTGTATTCACAGGCATTAAAAACACATAGCCAACAGAGAAGAGTGCCAAAGTCCATTTGCATTTGGTTCACTTTTTCTCAAGTGTACGCAATATCGCCTTTTCATTGAAGTTCCTGGCTCTCACATCAGTGCTATAAACACCATCTTTTGAAGAATTACTTCTGCCTTTAAGACGTATGCAAAGGGTGCTAGAAGCTTCAAGAACTGCTTATAAAATGGCACCGTCAAGTCTTGCAAACAGGGTCTCACTGGGGAGACAGCTTAGGGTCCTGGGTTCTGGGGCAGCATTTGCGGGACCGGCTGCGTGAGCCTGACCTCGTGGGTGCACAGGTGCTGCACAGAATTTACAAAAGGCCTGAAAACTTCCCACACCGAGGATGTGGGCTGCAGGCCTCCATTTCTCTGTGTCACTACTTTCTTTCCTGTTTTTTCAGTGTGTAGGAGTTTCTTAACATCAGAGATAAGTCCAAGGTGCAGTATCCAGGTCTGAACACAAGCGTCCTTAAATTATTAATGTATAATTTATCTTTGGTTTTAAAAATGGGGGAACAAGAAGGAGGATAACACTTTGAAAAGCCCTGTGAGATCTCCAGTGAATCAGTGAACACTGTTGAGTTGCTTCTTCCAAGCCGTTATGAATTCGGTGTGTGAAATCTTTGAAAATTATCTAATTGGAGAAGGTTGTCTTGCATTTGACCATTTTCTTTTTGCAAACCATTGATCTGCTGATATATTACAGTCAACTAGCTCAATGCACCATTGAGATACTTTATTGTAATACATTAACAGAGCAATGGTCATTGATTGATAACAGGGGAGCAAAGGAAGATTTCTTCTGTATGTTTTGCTTAAAATAAAATATATTAAAAAAAATATGCTGGGCAATATTCTGTTCTCACTCCATTACAAATCCAATACCATTTCATTGACAACTGTGGGGTTTCTCCAGAGTTAAGGTGGTATGGCTGAGAACTGAATTTGTCTTGCATGCACTAACATCCAGTCAATATCCTCTTTACCAGGCGCATATTCTAATCTCAGATACCTTGTTTGTATTTAAATGGCAATCAGATATACAGTTATAATTTGGGCCTAGAATGATCTTTGCTAGTTTTCAGTTAGTTTGTGTTTAAATGTGTGCACCTATGTCTCTGTGTGTGTGTGTATATCTTTGAATAACAAATGGGATGAATAAAGACACACTTTACCTTCTGGAAAAGAACATTTTTCTGATTCAAATTCATGTTTTAAGCCAGTTTTTGCCACTTTTTTTAAGGATATTTTTATAAGGAATGGCTTTGTTTCATGGAGAACTGTTGCCATGCTAATTGTATCTCAGCTCTGATCTAAAGGGAGCATTTGCACCAGAAAAAAAAAGCATTGTTTAGTCTTTAGGTCAATTGAATCTTTGGCCTCTCTGCCAAGTCTGTCAGCACTGCTGCCAGTTACTGAGCGTGGTGATTTTTATGATATCAACACTTGTCTTTTGGGGATTGGGCTGCGACCTTCATGATCATTTTATACAAACCACTACAGGGTAGACTCTTTCTAATCCTAACCCCTGGGACTGTTTTACCATTCAGATTAGCAAAAGTTCATGCTACTGCAATGCTGATGGTGTGCATTCTTGAGATGTGCAGTTCAGGTTTTTTGCATGGAAATTAAATCTTTTGGCAAAAGGCAAGTTAAAGAAGCAGTGATATTAAAGCCCGTGTAGTAAGAGCAGTAATGCATGTTGTCGCGCGGAGGCTGGAGCATGAGTGAGAGATTTACATTTTTCTGACCAAAGCTTTTGGGACCATGTGTTGGAGCCTGGTGTTCCATCATACTGAGTGTATTGGAAGCAGTGTTCAGCATTTTTTTTATTAGTATGAAATTAATTGGGGTTTTTAGTGGTTTAGGAATCTAAATTTAAAATGTAAAAAGGATGAGATAAATATCTTAAGTGACACTGAAATTCTAGGTTAGGATACATAAACTGTAAATTGTAGATGGGTTACAAATGTTTTTAATTGATCCATTTAAAATAATGCTTTTGCTATAGTGCTTTGTTTAATGTCATAGCACAGAAATAATTTACCTATCCATGTTAACTTTCATTTCTCTTAAGATTTTCCAGTTCTTTCATCATTTGTTATAAACATATGGGTGGTTTCACATTCTCTTTTTGCACTTTTTCTTCTTTTCCTTTTTTTTCTGCTTTTAGACCGCATTATGTATTAGAACCTCATGGTTGTATTTTGGTTTGCAGGACTTAAGAAGAATGAACTGTATTAAAAATTCTTCACTGTAATTCAAAATAGGCTCAAAGGAAACATTTTTATCCACATTACCATTCTGAATTCTTCCCTGAATAATTTTCAACCTGTATTTATATTCAAAATTTCCCCCATTCATTTTTAAAAGCAAGAATGGCCTTTACTCAGTATTCCTGCAAAAAGCTATCCTTCATATGACTTCATAACCTGCATCAAATTTCTTAAAAGGAACTGGAGTGGTAGTAGTGGAACCATGATGTTGTCACCTCTGACTTTTGCAATGATCCTGTGTTTTAAATAGTTAACTATAAAAATGTGATCTGAAAACACTTGACAAATTTAGCTAGAATAATTTGGCTGCAAAATTTGGGAAACCAAAACATTTCAGCTGATAAGGATATAATCTAATTAGTTCCATATAGTCTCCAGATGAATTGTAGTTCTGATTTATCATACGTCAGTTTTTATGTATTATGTTTTTCTATGTGTTCATGGGACTACATTTTATGTGGTATATGATTATGCCTTTTCTTTGGAAGAGGATCATTAACATTAAAGAGCTTGGAAGATACATGGAAAACAGGTTAGAGAGATGCTCAAATGTTGTCCTGTGTATAATGAATAATGACTGGCATCATATTAGAAAACAAATTTATATATGTTTATGTGTGTATATATATGTAGTGCTTTTATTTTCTAATTTAAAACCAATTATTTTTCCATGGAATATAGTGGCTTTCTGCACAGAGAAAATTGCTTAGTTTAGAATCATATTTTGGCCTTGTCTGTTCCTGAACTGCAGTTGAAATTTGTGCTTTCAGACCTTTACTTGTGGCATTACATTTTATATTGCTTCAGTGTTTACAAAGAAGAGAAGGGGGGTTTTGTTTGTTTTGTTTTTTTTTGTTGTTTTTTTTAAGCAAACTATCACTTCCTAACTTAATAGTTCGTGCTAAATTGGTTTCCATTTTAGCAGTATGGAGTTGTCTGAGTTCTTGGAAACATGGTCCACTGAATCATTGATCACTGTCTTCACTATGATGGTGGTTTTATTTATACAGCTGTATGAAATGTTCACTGTGAAGTATTACACCACATTAAGGTCTTGTGGTTTTGTACTTTGCTTCAAACGCTGCTCTAATTTGCTGAAAAGTTACACTGTGGTTCATAAGCCTTTAAGTAAATGTAGTCTTATTTTTGAGCTAACTTAGACTGCATCAGAGAAGGCAGAACTATATGTGTTATTAATACTTTTATTCAATGGATTTAACTCTTCTTTGTTCATAGATTGCTTGTAAATGGCATAGGTTTTAAGACTGTGTTTCCTACTCAAGATTACGCAACAGATATTATCTATTGACAAATTCTTGCCTCTGGACTGCCATTACACACTTAAAGTATTATTTCTGAATTTACTTTTCAAACCAATAGGGTCATTTTCTTCCCATATATTTAATCCTTGATGTGATGCAATTACTATTATAGAATGACTGAATGAAGAAAATACTGAGACTTTTTTTTAGAAAAAGAAAGTAAGTCTCAGGTAATTTAATTAGGCTACATTAACCTTTTTTTTTCTCTCAGTTATACAGCTGCTCTCATATTCTGACAATGCTCACAAACACCCGATTTTTTAAAACTTATTTCCTTCTAACTGTGGGATCATGACCTAAATTGCTGAATGCTAGACTTTTTTGCTACTTACAGCAAATGTTTACATTTAATTTTCTCTTGCTACGTTGATACCACAGAACAATACATGCAATGTTACTTCTGAAGAATTCAGTGAGATCCTTGTATAGTTACTGTCTCTGTGCTGAATGTAGCTATGGCTGCATTCAGCAGTCTAAAAGTGCATTGAGGTAATGCTACCCATTTGCCCATTTCAAATTATTAAATGTGTATTAGTGGTAGGCATCTGTCCTGAGAATTTAGGGCAGGGCTATTTTTATACATATACTGTTGCATAGGGGCTATTTACCATAGTAAATAGGTCAGATGTGAATATGCATTATTGTCCATCAATTTAAGCAAGTTCCCCAAATTTCTGCCATTACTGTTCACAGGGAAATGAATAATGAAAAGAATAAGAACAGAATCCAGCTTCAAAGTTGGTGTAATCCCTTGCTATTTGCACAGCTGCAATCATGAGACATTCATATTTTTGTTGTGAATATTTGAATCTGAATATCAAAGTGAAAGTTACAGAATGCCACCCTGTTGACCAACATAATAGAAAATATTAGTAAAAATCTCTCAAAGCCTAATTCTTGGGCAGACATGAATAATGTCTTACTGAAAATAATTCTTGTTCAAAGCCACAATGATTTCTGAAATGTATAGAGCAATCAAATCAAGGGAGCCAAGGCTGAACACAGAGATAGAAATTTGACCCATAATGCAAAGAATTCTTTTATTAGTAATTTTAAAAATGGAAAGTAATTTCCAAACATCTTCATTGTAGTAACATGCTTAGGTTCCAGGACTGGGTATATGTGTTTCTTTCCTAATCAAACAAGGAAATATCCAAGCTTTTATTGCCATCCATTGTAAAAACAATAGTGTTGAAATAGCTGCCTTGATGTAAAATCCCCATGGAGAACAACTATAAGTAATTTTGCAAAGCACAAGTGTTCCAACCAGCCTAATATACTTTACCTGCAGTCTGCTTTCACTAGCTGCCTACAGTGAGGTTAAAAAAACAGTCATCAAAAAATTCCAGAAACATTTTATCCCCTGATTTATTTTTCTAGCAGAGGAAATGTTTCTATTTGCTTGTATGACAAATTGGCACTGATTAGCGCATGATTTTCTATTTTGAAAATACACCAGAAATACAGCAATACAAGAAAAGTCATCTTTGACTCAAAATGTTGGATAAAACCAACGTTTTATTCACCAAATATTTACGGCTGTAGTCCTTCAGTGTTTCAAGTAGAGAAGAAATAGAAATAAGCCATTGACTGAAGGAAATTGAGGAGGATGACCAGCTCTATAGATTATATTTTAAAGTCTTGAAAATAAAAAGGGAAAAATACAATAAAACTATAGTAATTTTTACCCTCCCCCCCCCAATTAAGATTGGCCTAAAGTTTTTTCTAATTCATTCACCACAGGTTGTATTACCAAAGAAAAAATTTATGTGTCTTCAGAATCTTGATATAAAAACCTCATAAACAAAGTGAGGAGGTAGGAGATTAAAACATTAAAAGGAGAATATAAGATTTTCTAATGCATGGCTAGATTCCAGAGAGCAAGAACTGTGGGTCCTCTGCCCCTATGGCACCATTCTTCATAGATCAGATCCTAAATTTGGAAGGATTGGGAGAATTTCCAGCATCTCAATATATTTTGCTAACACTATTCATCATATCTTGTAAATTTTACTTTCTTAACTGGAAGCTATGGCAATTAAAGATACCTGGAATAATTAGAGCAAATGATTCAAGAAACAAAACCTAAGAACAATGATATTGCCAAAGTGACTGTAAAATATAACTAAAATAAATTAAAACTTACAAATTAATCATTGTCTCTCTGTATACCACCCAATGCTAACAGAACCACAAACGCCATGTATTTAAACCTACATTTTATAGAAGCTCACTGGCAAAAATCAATAGAAAGCTTTAGTGGGCAGAATGTGTGTAATAGTAACAAGTAGAAAGGTTAGTGGAGAAGTTAATGGTTCTATCAAGAATAAAACAGAGTTAAAGTCTGAAGGAAAGCTCTACCACAAGTGGTTCATTAACCTTTGAGAACTCCAGCGTATCTTCAAAGTAAAGATTACAACAAACCTGACTCAGTCACTAGTAGCACTTGTTAGCTCTTGGCTTCAGAAATCAACAGCTTTTTCATTTGCATTATGAAACTATCACAAAGCTTTCATTCCACTAAGATGTTTGACCCTGTAAACTAACTAGATTAGTTAATCCAAGGTCACATAAAGCAGTGGGAATGATGGTGAATACCTTACCTAAACCCAGCAGTGTGCGCTTCCAAGTAGCTGGGAATTTCGTGCTAAAATGATCAATAGTGAACAACATCCATAGTTAACTGGCATCACAATAACAGGGAACTAGCATTGCACCCATGGGTCTGGAGATAATTTTGATTAACTCACCTATGTACCATTGCAGACTTCCTAAAAGAGCTAAGCAATATCAGAGTTTTTCTGCCTGCAGCCTCACTGCAAGGTAGATGCTGGACAAGAGGCCCAACATCTGTCTCTATCTGCCTTTTCCTCAGCAGCAATCACTGCTGAGAGCAACAGATCTTGGTCCTTTTCTTCCTACATCTTTTTCTAGACCTTCACTTCCCACTTAGTTTTCCTGGCACAAATATTTGTGATGCTTCACAGTTAACTGGATCACTGAAATTGTCTGGAATAAATAGAAAACTTGTACATGCAGTGTGGTTTTTCAAACCTATAATTCAGGCCTCAGTTATTTCTGTTGGTATCACATGAAAATGAATGGGAAGGTAGGAACTCTGTAAGCCACTACTGTGTCCAAACTAACAAAAAATTTGGAGAGGTTAGTAATAGGCTACCACATGTAGTAGTAGTTTCCAATTCAATAAAAAAAAAAATGTGTTGCCATGTTGTACATTAGATTTTAGAAAAGGCCAGCACAAATAAATGCCTTTTGAAAATGCAACCAATGGAGTCCTGTTTGAATAGTAAGTACAGAAAATTTCTTTTAGGATGCATTTTTATTTTAGTTATATATGTTTATCAATATGCATACTTATTTATACATACTGTTTTACAACTGTGATCTAATATCACTATATTATAGTAGTAAGGTTGTATATTCTGCATAATTACATATATTTCAATATATCTTTCAATATGAGAAGGCCATGTTAGTACCCCAAGGATTGCTAGTTACGGTGCCTCATATTCCGTTTTCTTGCTAGATTTCAGGCTCGCATCTGGCATTCACTATGATAAATGACAAAATGAAATAAATATAAAGAACACATATTTTGGGGAAAAAGTCTCATGTAAGTTAAACCATAATTTCATGTGGAAAAATTCAGGCAGGAAGTGGAAAATGCCTGAAAAATCCTGAACTAGAGTTCCCACTTTGCATAGACTCTCTTGAAAATTGTGCTGATCATTTGGGTCACATTTTTGCAGGTCAGCCTAAGCTTCTGCTGCAGTTTATCTGCATTAAGAAACTCTCCAAAGTCAGTGCACTTAGTTTCAAATCTCACATCAAGCTATAATGACACAGGTATGTGTAAAATCAAATTCACTTTTGGCATGGCAATCAAGAACCTTCTGACATACACAGTCAGCCAGTTTCATAACTGGACTTTGGATGGACCTTTTCCAGGTAAACTATTTTTAGGATGAAGTGACATGGAGTGCACCCTGTCAAATACCTTTTTTCCCACTTCCCAGTGTAACAAAGTAACAATTCAGTTAAAGTATGACCATAGTTGCAAAACAGTAATTCAATTTGCTGTGAAAGAACTACAGGGAAAGTTCGTAACTGTCAGATGTATTATGCTGTAATGACCCAAAGATAAAAATGATGGCAGCCAAAGGCACAGTTGGGACCAAGAACCATTAGCTACACATTGACAATTCAAATGCATTTGTATGGTAGCCAGTTTATTTCAGTCTCCAGTCCTTCTACTATTTTTTCCTATTTCGCTCTTCTCATCTTCCCCTACCTACTGCTGTAACTTTTCTTCCAGCAAGTTTTAGGGTGGAAGTTTAAATGAGCATCTGCCACAGCACCAATGCCAATGCTAGCTGGCCATCAACCTGCAGGGCTACTCTTGCATGGGATGCCTGGCTCCCCTTCGGAGACTGTGCTTAACCTTTATGACATACTCAGATTCCACCAGCTTGGTGCCTCAAATCCCACGTTCCTGCTTCTCTCCAAATTTTCCAGTTGGTAACGTATCCTGATGGGGAGACTCAAACTCCTGCCCTTCGTTTTCCTTCATGTTCTTTGCAAGTCAAAAAAAAAGAGGTTTTATTTTATTTCACGTTGTTTTATTACATTTATTTTTGCATAAAAAAAGTGAAACGGGGGGGGGGATTCAGTTCATAATTAGGGGAGGAGTCGTTTTTGGACTCAATCCCCAACATGAAATCTGTTATAAATGGATTCTGCCAAATTGCTGAACAGAGTGCAAATTTGTAATGTGCCAGTTTTTTAATAGGTTTAGTTCTTTGGGCTTTTTCTGCAAGTCCAACCCTCGTGTCATTTCACTGACACTTTGTCCTTGAAAATCTTGTTTTGCAACCTCCTTTTAAAACTACGTGATACACATGCTTAAGCCTTCCCAGCTGTGACAGCTCAAGACAAAAAAGTCAGCCTAGGTTTTGGCACACCTAGGGTCTTCTTAAAGTAATCTCATTTGTGCTTGTCCTAGAACTGTTCTTATTAGTCAGTGTCCTTATCTCACATCCACAGCCAAGGATGGCATTGTGGCTTCCCAAAGCACAGTTACTACACTGGCTAAAGGGACATCCAGATCTTAGTTACAGCAGACACCATCTTTGGAATCGACTCTGATGAAAAAATTGCCGAAGCCCTTCATCTGTTTTATTTCCCTTGCTTGAATGATGGGTTAAACAGGCATACTTAAGAGCACAATAGCTCTGGCCATTTGAAATGCTAATTTTCATCTTGGCCACAATATGTTGAGCATATCAACCCCTTTTATACCTTATTGGTTGTAAAGATAATGAGATTCTTTAAAAGAACAGCATAAAATCTAGATATTCAGTATTCAGTTTCTCCTCAAATCTTGCTCATGCATGCAAGGACTGAGAGCAACTTCAGACATAAGAAAGCATTGTTTAGATTTATAGTGTATATATAGTTAAAACATTAGCACCTCTGAGACTTACTTCTTTGCACTAGATAGAGGCAACTGGTAAACACTGAAATTTGTTCCTTTATTAGAAGGCCTGTTGAACCTTCTAAAATGTTTTTCTTGGAACTGGATCTAGCGATCCAGCTATGTATACTCTTGCTATATTTTCAGTTTATTTGAACGCATGAAGACATTGCACAAGCACCTTTGCAAAGGACCATCAAACAATAAAAACAAACATGTTGTTCATCCAGATTGTCTGCTGTTGACCCAATCTGTGCTTTGTATTTTCCAGACTGTAGTGTAGTGTAAATGTTTCCAGGGACAGATGTTGTGAGAGAGCTCTGAAAACATCTGATGCTACTTCCAATCATTTCCAATGATACTTTTAAAAACAGAGATATATTGCACATATTTGATTTATGCAAGTGTTTAGGTTCATACTATATTTACTTGGTATACTGACTGATACTTCAAAAATCTTTCTATACAAATAAACAATTATAACACCAATACTAGAATCATAGTGAAGAGGCATGTGGTAGAAAAAATAGTCCTAGATTTTCAGATATTTGTCTGACTTTGCAAAGATGTCAGCAACTTTTAAGATTATAAAATATTTGCAATAGAAGTGAGGGAGAAGGAAAAAACATATTAGTGTAGAATACCAAATGCAAACTGTTAAGCTTTATTTCCACATTTTTTTTACTTGAACCAGATACAGTGCATATTTGTAAGTGGAAGTTAAGGACAGCTTCTGACTCAAACTGGAATTTCAGATCTCAAGTTCAGCCCAGGTAGGTGTATATCAACCATTCCAATGGATCACTTAGAGTTTTTAGATAGCAGCAAGCCTTGAGAACTGTCCATGAGGATTTATCTGTGATAAGAAATGATATTAAAAATAAACAAATATTTTTAAACCTTCTTCATTTATTAAAAAAGCTTTAGATTTGTTTCTTTTGTCAAGAAGTAAAATATTTCTGAAAAAATTATACTTTTTGCAAAAAAAATTTTGTGTTTTTAAAATAAAAGTATTTTACGATTAGATAAAATCTTTAAAGAGAATTGCAGAACAGGTTTTTTGAATGTGTTGTCTACCATAAAATTTTACTTATGTCACACCTCCCAGAGGACTACACATTGTGGACGGAAATTGTTTAAGGAAAGTCATGTCTATATTGGAAATTAATTCATTGATACAGGCGAGCTTTTTGTAAGTTCTTCCTTAAATCTTCTCTTCCTGATTCCCTACAGTATAATGCCCTCAAAAGTTGCAAGTTTCTCCAGTTGGTAATGTCAGACAACATTCCATTTGGAGCCTATACCAGTCCAAGCAAAATGGAGAAGAAATGGCAAATTCACAAAAGAAATTATAGTCAAGTCCCAGTACCAACACATTTAAAGGTACAAATCGATAGCTGAAGTTTTTAATTTCACCTCAAGTAGTTGTCTGGGTTTAGGATTATGCTCCTGAATGAAGAGGAATCAATGAATCCAGAAAAGCATTATAGTAGTTCTCTTTGAAGGCTTCAGCTCACTGTATTTGATTGCCAGTGGGATGTTTAATGTTAGCAAGTTGAGATAGTGATTACAATCATTTTAGCGGGCAGAGTCTCTGCTATTGATAACTCTGCTGTGGATGGTGAACTAGAGATGGAGACCTGCCACTGGAAAGGTGTGGGACTCTCTCTTTCCTTGAGCAAGGATAACGGGCATCATGCCTTGCTACCAGGCAGGGCTTGCTGCTGACTTTCATGCCTGAAGATCAGGGATTAGGGCATCTTTAATTTGCAAGCCACCCTTTTTATAGACACTTTTTTATTTCTTTTTTTTTTCTTCTGCTCCCCCCTCCCCCCCCAGCTGTGATTTTCCTGCTGTTTGCATGAAGGAGAAGTTCTCCAGACTCATGGAGCACTAGCTCAGCAGAAGAGGGGAAGGCAATACAATGTGGCAAACGTGCAGTTTAGCAAGGGCCCATTCAGGTTCACTGCAGTTCATTCTTAAAAGCTTTCACCGGTGGCTTAGACTTGCCCAGTCTGGCAGCAGGGGACTGCTGTAGCAAGTGTTAACAGTAAATACAGATTTAAAATTTTGTAGCTCTCCTTGGAACAGTGGCTTTGGAAAGGCATCTTTGATGCAACAGATCTGACTATTGCATTTAGCAAAGCTAGTTCTTCAAATCTGAGTCATGAGTAAGACTGTCTTGTTTTGGCTTTCCCAGAACTTGAAAGGAGAGGAGGAGGAGCACTGGAGGAGGTTTTATGTGGTCTCTCCAGAATTATTAAATTCTAGTAGTGGGTACAAAATGTACTTCAGACCACTTTTCAGTAAGGAAACTCCTATCTATGTTTCAATGAGGAAAGGGAGTTTTTCCAACAGTACATAAACTTTAAGCAAAGTTGCAGGACTTAGTAAGAACCGTGCCTCTCAGATGTCAGGAGGAGTTTCTGGGCTTGACAGCTAAAGAAAAGGGGATAAAAGTCAGATTTTTTTTTTTTCTCTCCAGAGCTATGTTCTAGGAAACCAGTAATCCATCCCCTCACCTGCACTTCTGGGCTTCACAGAACATGCTTGTCGTCACAATGTAATGATTTTTTAAAATATTGATTGTTCTCTATTTGTATCACTGCAGGACAGAGTTCAGGTTTTTGTTTTATTTTTTAGTACATTTTTTTCCTATGGATGAGGTCTCTACAGGAAATGTTAAGAAAATTTTGCCGTGTGCTATCCTCACAGTGAGTTGAAAAAGCAACATCAAACTTAGATTTTCTTTGTGTTAATCATTTAATTATTTATGGACATATTTGAACATGTACCTTAGAAGCCTTATGTCAATCTGGAGCACTGTGAGGAAGTCAGAGTGAATTGGCCAGTTAAGCTGCATTTACAGATGCTTTGCACTGGCAGAGCAGTGTAAAGCAGCTGAGTAGTGTGCCTTAGTTTTCCCTCCACCTTCTGTCCTCCAGGTTCACATTGTTGCTTGGACCTCCCTTCTCTTCCCCTGTCTACATCTAGCACAATTTCCCGGTGTTTCCTTACACTTGTGTATTCATGCATTTTCCAGGGTTTTCCTTCTTGTTCTTCTCACATTCCCCTTTTCTTACTCTGTGGTTACATGCTTAGAAGAGAAATATTTTTAGGAATTGTGATTTTGGCCATGAATTTTCAAGAGTCAAGAGAAACTGTCCCCTCCTCCAAGTTCATCTCACTCTCAGAAGGGCTGATTACTTGCACAGTTATGAGCAGGATTAAATCTGCAACTTCTGTCTTTTGAAAAAATCCCTGCGTTAACTCTTTCTCAGCATCTTGTGAGAGCAGAGTCAATAGTGATGTTAGGCAGAGGATTTCTGCAACCATAATTCAATGAGAAACAGTAGAAGATTCTTCCCAAAATGTCCACCCAAATGCCAGTAAACCAGGAGCTAATACAGTCATGAATGGTAGGAAATTAGTCATTTGTAGCAGATCTTCACATTTGTCGTAAAATCTCTCTGTTTCTACCACTGACCTTTCAAAATCAGTAAGCCAGGCCACCTGAAACAAGAAAGTTTTCTTTAAAACAAAGAAAAAAAATAACGTTTGGACCTTCTGTCTGCTGTTTTCTTCTGAAACAGTAAGTCACATTTTTAGCACTCTTCTATCAAGTCACAAGTGTTCAAAATGCATTACTCACTAAATGAAAGATTATTTTCTTCTTAATTCAGTCATCTGATTTCTGGAGATTGTGTTGTATAGAAGGAAATGCTTAAGCATATTTTTGAGGAGACATTCTTTGTCTATTCTTCCTGGCAACTGAGTTATAAAGTTGGGTCAAACTCAGTATAAACTCAGTTATAGATCTAATGAGTTGGGTTTTTTTTTAAAGGATTGGAATGCTAGTGTTTTAATGGAAGGTAGGCTTTTTCTTGTTTTGTTTTGGTGGATAAAACAGGGTGTGTGTTTCTTGCTGCTATAATGAAATCAGATGTTAAAAGTAATAAAATTAATCAAAAAAGAGTACTGGATTCCAGCTAAAGAAACTGTTGAAACCATTTCTAATCCATGTCTGTGTTTATTACCTAAAGAATATTATTGACCAGTTTGAAGCATTTATTTACTGAGCATCCTACTTTGGCAATACTTCGTCCTTATTTCTTCAATATGCAAAATGTAGTTGAATAAATCTCTGTATACAAATGCTGAATTTTATCTTTCTTTTTATGTATATACAAATTAATTTTGTCAATATAGTTCTTTTTATGTGTCAGTGTGCATTGACCAGCTTCCCCCCCCCTCAAGAAAATATAGTCAGAACCTATTTGTCTACCAAGAGCAAAGGAGAAGAACTTGATGAGAGTACTTTTGTTTTTCAGATTCTTTCTGTCTGTCTTTAATAGATGTCCTCAAACAAAGATGCCACTGCCTCTGACCTTGTAGTAGAGAGATGGAGTCCCTTCCTCTGTGCCACACTACTTCTGTTGTGGCCAGAGTCCTTCTGCTGGGGTGGGTCAGGAGGCTTGAACCAGAGAAGGAAGTCACGTTTGTCCTGGCAAGGAGAGGAAAGATGCAGGTGCTAAGTTTCTAAGCTAAAATGACTTTAAATTTAATTTTAACTTGTGTATTTGTAAGTTCCTTAGAAAATTAATCACATGTCCAAAGATCAGATCTGATTTTGACAGTCCTCTGTATTCTTAGGTCATCTAGTGTCCAAATATCCATACTGTGCATACATATTCACTCATATTAACTAGGAATCTGTCAGTGAGAGTAACAAAATATGTATAATGTATGTAATGTAATGGAAATATCACTTAGTAATGTACACACCGAATTAAAACTTTTGGAAAAATAGCTTCAGGAAGCCTGGTGTTTGAAAGCACGATATATTTAACCAAGTGTCATTGAGTAATAAGGCAAAGGGACAAATTTCAAGATCTACACTAACACAAAGTCAATAAATGCATGTGCAGTCCAAAGATGTGACAGACAGATATATTGTACAAAAAGGATTTCTTGGACAGATTCTGTCAATATAAATATATTCTGTCGACATACATGTGCCTTGTCATGCTGCCTTGTCATAATTGCAGTCTCAAGAGCTTTAATTATCTCTTTAAACCATCGGTATTTACATTTGGTTTGTCTCATGGTCCTTCATTGCTAATGTGTCACAATGTTTTTTTTCCCATGTGGGGGTGACAACTGGTCACTCTTCATTAATAAAATGACAAGTCTCTTATCCATGTTGTACTCACAATAGGCTTTAGAAAGTTAAACTTCAAGAGATTAAATTCCCTCTGTGGTTATCCTACAGAACACACACTTCAACAGAAAATTCTTATACATCATTGTTTTCCTTCTGCAAAGACTAAATTCTGTTTTCCAAGGCTAAGTAGAGTTTAGATGAAAATAATAATATGACTCAGAATTCTGTAGTGAAAGTGTGACACGTATGGTCAATCTTTATAAACTGTAATGTAATAAAGAAAAAGATATCCTGTGAACATTATCAGTCCCTTCACTAACAGGATAAGCATATAAAGAATATCTTCTAACATTATGTTTTAGAGACTCCTCATGAAATCCAGTAAATTAAGATTTAGTTCTGAAATCCAGCATTACCCCTTGACTTCACAGAATCACAGAATGGTCGAGGTTGGAAGGGACTCTGGAAGTCATCTTCTCCAACCCTCCTGCTCAAACAGAGTCACCTACAGCAAGTTTCCCAAGACCATGTCTAGACGGCTTTTGAGTATTGCCAAGGACAGAGATTCAATTTGATCAGACTTTTGTGTTTGTATATGGAGGTCGGTGTCCTGTTCTTTCCATTAAAATTAGTGAGAGTTAAAGATATGTAGCAATTAGAAATAAGAAATTTTTACAACAGCATAACTGAATTAAATTAAATACACTGTCAGTTTAGGGTTCCCTGATCTCTTTCTCATGGATGTGTTTCTTTTCCCGTCTTAGATGAAACCAAAGAATTTGCTGTATGATGAACCGTGAACTACTGGGGCCAGTTTACCTTGAAACTGTGATTCTGGATACCTGCCTTAACATCTGATGAGAGTAACAGCAATGATGGTGCCTGTAGGTGAGTTTCAGTCTATCTAAAATTGTAAGCTGCCCTAAACAGTGGCTGTAATCTTGCTGAACAAAATATCATCCAAAGCCTTTTTCCAACAGGTAGAAAAGCTCTCACTGATCTGCAAGTCCCAATCTGTTAATTTAATCAGGAATCACAGAAATTGTCATTTCAGCAGGTGATGTTTTCAAAGTGTGGAAATGCAGACCCTTGTTCCTGGGCATGCCTGGAACATGAGAGCACTTTAAGTCCAAGTGACATTGTCAAACAAGAGACAAAACAGGTATTTTGTGGACCAAGGTGAGAGAAGGCAGTGTATGTGTAGCTGTGGCACATGCAGCATTTCCCTCGGAAGCCAACTGGTGTCATATGCAGACAGCATTAGCTGTGAACTTGGCACCTGCACAGGTTATGCACCTACTTTCCAAAGTTCTACTTTGGTGCCCTTGGCACACTTAGCTTCATTTCAGCAAACAGAATAATAGATAAAGTGAAGATGCAACACTGGAGAGTCCAACCAGCCCTGCCAGGAGCCCTGAGCACCTGGATCACAGAGTTTTCTCTGAATATATGATTATGGGACTAGACAAATACTAACCAAGAAGTTGGGAGTTCCTGCATTTTGGTGAGATCATAAGGGGAATATTTAGGCATATGGCTTTCAGGCTGCTACGTTGCCCATCTGGTGTAAAACTTGGGACACTACTGTCCTGGAATAAGACTGGTTTCAGTGTGTCGCGCCTCTGACTGCCATGGACACGCAGGCTTAGGATGTGATTATTTTGTAGAAGTTATATAGCTGTTCCGTCTTCTTCCAGGGGCTGTCTTAGGAAGAGCTGCAGCATCGCATGCCTTGACCACCGCAGGGCAGCCCAGCTGGCAGGTAGGGGACACAACCTGGCACTGAAGCTGTGGCACTTTGGCTATGCAGGTACCAGGGTTCAAGCCAGTTATTTACAGGGCCAGTTTGAGTTTGCCTACAGTAGACTGCAGTGACTTCAAAGTAAGCATTGCCCAAGGCAATGAAGTACTCCTGCAAATTTTATTCTTCTTAAATGGCTCTCATCAGAAAGGGGGTGTTTAGGCCTAAAAAGAGAATCTGTATGGAAGAAAACCACAACCTCTGTCCAATGGGACCACTTAGAATGAAGATTAGTCATAAAACTTAACAAATGCTGGAGACATTTACAACTCTCTTCTAACATAATGGCAGCTATACCAAATACTTATATTAAATCGCAAATTTTATGTTCCATAATGCTATGCACAATAAATTAGCAAAGCCTGTATCAATCTCACTGTGAATATGAAGACAAACCAGAAAAATCATGTTTATTGTTAAGGATAAATAAAGTAAAACACTTTATTGCTCAGTGACAAAAGATTATAAAATACCTTACAAAAATAGAACACATGCTATAGTCCATCAGAACAAAAGGATTATCTGATTATGGAAAAGACCTAAAATTCAGGAGGGAAGGAAAAGATGAGGTTTAATGGTATTATTTGGTATTAAAACTTAACTTACTCCAGTGAGAATGAAATAAAAAACTTTAAGGAAATTGATTCCTAGATTTAAAAAAAAGTTTTGAAGGTTAGTACTGCTATAGTGAAAGTCAGTGGTTTACATTGTAGCAAAATGTAGTATTGAGGTTTCTATATGCATTCAAGTTTGTTTTCACAAATGGTGAGACAATAAATGCTACTTTCTGTTTACAGCTTTGACTTAAGTCATGAAGTCATGACTAGAAACCAAACTTTACTATTGGAAGAAATGAAATAAGAAAAAAATTACTTTACTATTGGATCTAATTTTTCATCCTGATTGATCAAAAAGCATTTTGCAAAATGTAGGAAAAAATAATTTAGATTTGGCTGTGCTGCCTTCAGGCAGTGTGGCAATGCAAAAGAATATGTATAGTGAACTTGGTTGTACAAAAGCATGGTAGGTATACCTTTCTGGCACTTACCATATCTAATACTGACTTGGCCTTGGACAAGCATTTTGTTGCTCAGGCTTTCATCTCTAAACTGAGATATGACAAAACCAAAAATATATGAGCTTAAGAAAGAACCTCACCAGAGAATACTGTAGCTCTTACTATGTTTTATGATACTTCTTCAGGAACAAGGAGGCCTCAGTCTCATTTACAGTTTCTAGGCACTTCTGTAGCAAAGTAATGGGAAATTTTCTTTTTGCATTTTGAACTTGATTACATGGTTGTGGCCTACAGATGTAATTCAAAGATATCTGTATCTGTCTGTCTGTATTTTTTTTTAAACTAGAGGGGGAAAAAGTCAGATTTTAAATCCCTAAAACTGAATGTTAAGTTTCTACAACACAAATAAAAGACATCTGGATATTTTTTATTTTTTTTTTAGCAGTTTCTAATGCCACAGATGTGAGTAAATAGGGGTATAATTAATTTTCATAACCTTTTAAACATGTAGTAATTTTCTATAAAAAAAAAAGGAAACGGGGAAATTGTGCTTTAGAAACTTACATAATTCAATATTGTAAAGATTAACCAACCCTGAAATAGTATAATAAATGGGAGACGAGAGATGTTCAGGATACAAATGCATGACCTTTGGAAATAAATAAATAAATAAACAAAGCAAGCACAGGATTGTCATTTGTAGTTGACTGTGGTTAGATTTTCATTGGAGGTAGCAGAACATTGATTCAATAAAACATCATTCAGCAAACTGTCCCTTTTCAGCAAGGCACATAAATATTTGCCTAACTTGTTTAAATCTCACAGAGTTTAATTCTATGCTGAATCAGGTAATGGGGAAAATTATGCTTAAAAGCAAGGTACAAATTTCAGCCTTCTGATCTTATTAGTTCCTTGCTTCCTCTCTCAACTTTTGCTCCTCTCTTAAATCCCTCCCCAATTCGTAGCTGTTCTCAACTGAATGCCACTTCTTTTTTTATATAAAAGGAGTATTTCAACCTGAAACAACAGGTATAGCAGCGTTCGGAGACGTACCTATCCGCACACTCGGATCCCCTGCTGGGTTGGAACTCCTTTGTGCCCCCCAGAGGGGAGGAAAGGGAAAAGCCAACTGAAAAAGTGAAATCACATTGTTTAATATTGATTACCCATAGTTGCTTCGCTCGTATCTGTTTTGTTGCATTAACTGAGTTTTTTTTCTTTTTTGCCCATGTGAATGATAAATGCTATTTTTTTTGTACTCATGAAAGTGTACAGAAGTACAGCTAGAGTGAAGACTTGCCTTTGTTCCCAAACAGTTGGTTTCACTATCTGACCAAAGCTAAAGGTCAGCAGAAGAGGATGACAACTCCTTTTGGATGACTAGAAATTTTGCTATAAGGAGCATTAATTTGCTCTGGCTTCCCCTTTGGTAAGTCTTTGATCTAGGGGCATAGTGCCATGGGGACTGGAACTACTGTCATTGCTTCAGAGGAGACTTCACAGTAAACCCTAGCTGGAGTAGCTGGACTTTGTCCTCAGAGGTAGTCCACTCTCTGGTGATTGGCTATCTTCTGGAAACTGCAGTTTGTATAAAGCACTTGAGAAACCTTCAAAATTTTCTAAAAAGGCAAAGCGCTAGAATTAATGACTGTTTCTCCTTACAGAGAAGGATAAAAAGACAAAGAGAGGAAAGTGATGAAGATGCAAAGTTAAAACAGTTTTGTTAAGAAAATTAAGGTTTCCTGTAAAAAATGGAAATTTATTCTTAATGGAGATAGTATATAAATAATGATAACTACTGTATTTCAAAATAGTGATCCAGAAAACTACTGCTGCTTACCAGTCAAAACACTAGAAGCTGTTTCAGTGTGTAGAAAAAAGCTCCTCATGACAGTGTCTTTTATCAAAAGACAACACAAGCTTTCATGGATAAGGAAGGAAATACATCTTGTAGATTAACAATTGACTAAAAAAAAAGGAAAAAAAAAAAAAAAAAAGGATTGGTGAGTCCTTCAGGTCCTACCATAACAAAAGTGAAGGAAGAAAAAGGTTTTGAAACTTGATCTGAAGATATCCCGATAACAGGAGCTTATGAATTAGCAGCAACCACTCTAATGAGACCAGTAATAAAGCTTCTGACATATTAATGACATTTGTTGCAAGTCCTCTTTAAGTAAAAGCAGAATCGCCACAGCACAGGGTTTTATGGTAATGGAGGCTCAATAATGAGAAAATGGAGAGTTGTCATCCGATCATGAAGATCCCTCCCCTTTGAACATAAAAAGCATAAAATATCTGAAATATTAATATAATTGTACAAGGTCCTGAAAATCACAATGAAAATATTTTATGAGTATCCTTAGTGTGCCTGTGACCTATAGAGTTCATTAATTTGAAAACTAATAGCCTACCTGATACCATACAACTTCCACAACCTGATTTGACAGAATTGTATTATATGTATAATATTGTTAATAATGTAAACCGTAATAGAATGCCACATGGTATTATAAAAAACAGAAGTAGACCATTATCAGTATTACAATATGCCAGTAAGAGATCAAAGAATATAAATGTTATATGGACAAATGAAAGTCTGGTGATCCAGTAATTTCCTTTTCAAGGAAAGATTACACCACTAGAAAAAATGGTCACAATTCCCACAGCTTTTGTCTTTAATAAAAAAAAAAAAAAGAGAAAAAAAAGAAAATGTGTAGAAAATTAGAGACTCAGCGCAGTAGATTTTTCTCACTTAAAAATATAATTTAAATGATTAGAAAGCCCTGTAATTTTTTTCAGATCAAGGATACTTGATTGTCCTTATCGTCTGTACTTTTTCTGCATCCCTGCCTGATATACCTCCTTATCACTTAACTAGCTAATCAATCACTAGACTTCTGCTTACATTTTAAGCACTGCAGAAGAGTGTCTTTCTAGAGTAAGAAAGGTGGCAATGTGTTGCCCTTACTCTGAGTCACCTCTGTTCACTTTATCATCTACATCCCAAAGCCTAAAATAAAGCGATTATATATTAAAATTCAACAGGGCCTTTAAGAATTGCACGAGTAATATTTATTAAATGTTCACTTTATTAGTATTAAGATTGCCTGTAGTTGTAGAAATCTTCTGGAGGAAAAAAAAGTAATTAAAAAGAATGAACTGAAAATGATATATTATAGTGGTCTGCACAGGCAAGACATGCCTCTAGTGGATCAGGGCTCTGCTTACACTGCACGAAGTACAAGTGCAGAGAAGAAAATGGAAATCCTTACCTGACTCGCTTCTGAGAAACCAAGCATGCCCAGCTTAGCCTGCCAGTACATTATTACACTGCTGAATGAGACACAGTGCTGTGACATCAAATATCTCAAAAGGTACAAATGACTCCTAATTTTTCAACATCCTCACCCACTTACTTTCCTTTTTTCTGTTCAGTGGATCAGAAGCACATTATTAAGCACAATGGGCCAAATGGTGTGCTGCCTTCCCTCCTGCTGCCCCCTCAAGTTGAGGAAGCCTGTGGCTTGTGTATCTGAGAGGAAAAGGTGATAGTATAGGAAGAACAAACATAGGGTGAGTCCATCAGGACTTTTTGTTCTTCTTTTTCTACCAAAAGATCCTGTTTTAAAACAAAACGCTGCATACGGCAGGATTTCATTGGAAAAATATTGCTGCTTTCTTTAGATTTCTGTTGACATGCAAGGCAACTGGCAAGTTTGCTTTAGATTCAACAACATACAACAAAAAACAAAGTGTAACTTTGCATTTTCAGAATGGATTTTTATGACTAAATGGATGCCTCGGTACTACCACAGTGATATTTGAATATAGAGGAGCTCATTTGCTGGTGCTGAAAGGGCACTGCTGAAAATTTTGCATGAGCAAAATGAGAGGTCCCAGTTATAGTCTCAAGGTTGGCTAAAGGATGAAAGTTGATCAAAGCATTTGGTCTGAAAATCCACATGTTATTTCAGAAAGGTAAGAAGCATAAAGTATTTGGCATATTTCTTAAGAACTTGCATGTCTTTCCTTTCTCACTACATACTTGTAATGAGGAAATTATAAAAACCCTATCAGAAGAAAGTAAAAAATATCCCCACTCTATTCTGCTTCTACCCTCCACTTCATAGACATTAGAGTCTGTTAGTGTAGTTTATGTGATTCTGACCTTTGTAAAATGCTCTGTGAAATTACCTGAGGTAAATCTCTGTGAAAGACTATACGCCCCTTAAGAAAACTTTTCACCTCTCATTTTTGTGGCTACTGCTGCTTACAAACAAGAGTATCTGAAAGAATAGAAAATTTTGCATGACTTTGGGATAATAGAAAGAAGCTGTATTTTTGATATTGAACTATAAAACATGTTTGTGTTCACATTCACACACATTCTCAAGGAGCAAAGCATTTGATGTCACACAACAAACAGTCCCCAAAACATGTACGATGAAACTACTTTATTTGGTATAACAGGTTTTTGAAGAGTAAAGTTAGTAGGCACAGACTTTCTTTTTCTTCTGTGTAGGCACAATGCTTGGCATAGTAGAGCCGTTGCTTCTCTTTCTATGACAATAATATGAATAAATAAATACTGTTGATGTTACAGCAACACCCGTAAGCCCAAGTGAAAAGGATGAGGCATTTTGCTATGCACGATACAAATACCAGGTGACAGATAGTCCTGGCTTGGAAGGCCTTAGAATTTAAACAAACAGAGCAGACCAGGTGGGGAAGAGGAGATAGAAACAGGGGCAGAGAGATGTAAAGTGTCTTGCCTAAAGTCACAAACAAAATCACTGGCGGAAAATAGATCCCTCTCCACTGAACTACGTTGCCTCCCCCAGTGGAGCTTGCGTAAAAGTACACTGACTCTTTTCCTGCAGTGCATGTGGATATTCACATCTGACTCAAATAAAAATTAGTAGTGGGAATGTGTGTTTAGCCCTCTCTGTAAAAGGCTGAGCTAGTTTTCAGGCTTCAGGGAACTGCAATGGTTATCAAAGCAAGCGTCTCTTCGGCCGTTAGTAACAGAAAGACCAACATGAGAACAGAAATAACAAATGTGTTTCTCTTGCACCTGCTGTTTTGGAAAGTGATTTCTGTACCTGTTAATCTATGCTAGCTGATAGGGAAAAGTTATTTGTGGTTCCATGTGACTGGTATTTCATCAGACACATAATTTGACATGCTTTAGAGTCTGATTTAGTTTCCCTCTAGGTCTGTGCCCCAAGGCTGAGATGACTAGCTCTCATATCCATTTCTTGCTGTTATCCTGATTTTTAAAGCTAGAAATGGTGAAAGTATTTCCCTCTTTTCTTGACACAGTTTCTTCATGTTAGCCGAGTGATTTTCAGAATGAGGTTCCTTTTCTAGACTCATTACCTGATTATTTCTAAATTGATCTGTCTTAAATATTTTTGCTACATATATCTCTCTATCTTGGAAAAGTACACCTTGTCAGGTGTGCTCTCTGCTGTGAAGATACAGAGCTGTGAAGTTTTTAGAGGACATATGAGAAAGGTTCTCTGTAGAGGATTTATCTCTATAAGAAATAAAGCTCTATATGCAGTTTCAACAAGATCAGTTCCCCTCCATCAAAATAGAAGAGAGTATCTTGGCTGCTCTTTGGTAAGTGCTAATTAAGAAAGGATTCTGCTCCCTCAGACAGATCAGTGTTGAGCTACTCCAATGACATTGATTGTGCATTTGTAATCAAGACTCAAAGGCTACCATAGGATTAGGTACAAAATCAAAAAGTGTTATTGAAAAAGAAAATCTGTTGAACCTAGCAACTATAAAGTACTCTAATCTATGACATATAAATTTAATGAAGACTTAAATGACAAGAGAATAGGAGAGAAGTCAGGGGAACTTTAACAGCTCCAAAGAGGTGTGTATGTCCATATTTAGACCATATACATGTTTTCATAAGGTCATATGCTGGACATGTAAGCTATTATGACAAGTTATAATTTCTGATTTTGCAAATTTAATCTACCAATAACCTACACATTTGAATACCATTCTTAATCATAACATTTTATCTACAGAAATTAATATTAGGAGGTCATAATTTGCCAACTATTTTCTTTCATGCTATCAGTAGCTAAACAGAAAACACTGTATTTGATGTTCCAACATTTTCTATTTTCAATTCAGATTCAGCCTTTCACTAGTACTGATCTCTGTATAGAAAAATACACATGTACCTTCATGGTATTTTGAAATTCTGCTAGTTGTCCTTTACATCCAATTATATCACAGTGATGACAAAAATTACCTAATGTTGAGGGAGAATGCAAAATACAGATTAAAATTTCTCATTTCTGTAAAACCTTGTCTTGGCAAACCAACTAATTTTAAGATCTGTGCAGCCAACAGCTTGTCCGTTTTATTTTTTTTCTTTCTCTAATTACTTAATATTTTATGTTTCAATCCTGCAAATTAATATATTAATGGTTAGGTTTAATCAGTGGGATTCCCTTCATTCTTAGCTTTAAACACATGTAAGGATTTCCTGGAAGAAGGCTTTTAATTGTTGTCTTTTAATTGCATTTTCAAGGGTATTACCTCCTCCTTTATGCTTCTCATAAGGATTGCAAGGAACTATTATTTACTGAAATTTTCACATAAGATGTGTATAAAAAAACGTCTTACACTCCTTCCTCTAGCATTGACCTCATATAGTTTCAGGTGCTGCTATTTCCATTTAATTCAAGAAAAATAATAGTTGCTAAACAAACCTTGTCATCCCCATACTGTAAATACACAAGCGAACATATTCTATAATAATATCTGTTTTTACAGTCTCAAACTGGAAGCTTAAATAATTACGTGTGCAAGATTCCATCAATAATATTAATGGAAATAATTTAGTTCATATATCCTTTTAAATAAGTATAGATCTATCTGTCTGAATGACGTGATGCACATATACAAGTTGTCAAAAATGCAGCACCGTGCCCACAGAAATGGGGTCACTGATTATGACTGAACTGAAAATGTCCTTTATGGGGTAATTTCTGTGCTCACTAACATCATACATTGCATTTTGCATATACTTGCATGATTTGATCCAGGGGTAGAATTTTCCTCCAAATTTCCTTTCTTACAACACTTGCAGTATTTGTGCCCACAGCCACCTCACACCAGCTACAGACTGGACCTCTTGACTTGTAGAAGTTAGAGATGGAAAAGATCTATTATGTCCTTTACTCCATTCCTCTGCTCATGTGAAATTGTTCTGTGCAATCTTTTTGAGAAGATACTGCAAAGTATAATCCTGCCTAGGTAGGGGGATGGACAGATGACCTAACAGGTCCTTCCCATCTAAAATATCTCTCATGTTATGACTAACTTCACTGTCCTTGTTATCTCCCACTTACAAAATTAAGGGACCAGACATCTTCATGGGAACTGCTCATGACATAGGCTCTTGCCGCTGCAGTTGTCACTCTCTCTTTCAAGCATCCTCCCCACTGCAAGCTGTCATGCGTGAATTTCTGTCTTCCACAATATGTTGAAGCTTCTATCTGTTGTAGGTACATGGTGAAGTGTGACTTGTATTGCTGGGCTGATATATTTTGTTAGTTATAGCCATTTCTATTTGGTAAAGACTTCCTTTTTACTTCTACTATCATATACTGTAAGAGCTGTAGCAAAGCACTGCATGATAACTTTCATCCTGAAACATACAGATAACATCAATGAAAGGATGTTAAGTCATCTACATAATTAAATAGCAATTGGCCTTAGCCATTACTCATTATAGTGTAGCTTTTTGTCATTCTGTTTGATGCTAAAGGATGTTCAGCTGCTTGTAATTGATAGAGAGGTTTAATCTGCTGTAGTTTCACTGTAATGAGCCAAGCATGAAACTATTTTTTATTTTTAAAAGGCTAAAAGACCCTTGTTTGGGTGTAGGCATGGGGACAATGCTTAGGGTTCCTCAAATTCCCCAGGTATAGAAATAAGCTTTTCTTCTATATTAGTTGATTTTCATAAAGTGTTAGTTGAGGAAAGATTGCTTTTGCTTCAGATGTAAAAATGCAGACCTATTCACAACAATTGAATCAAACCAAAGCTATTGGAATAATGTGTTTCTAATCTAGGGACTCAGAATAGCAGAGGGGTAGAAAAAAGCACTGAGCATTTTGCCAGAAACTAATCAGGAATGAGTTTACCTTACTTGTAATGATCCTAAAATCTCTAATTGGGCTTCTAAAATTTGTAAAACAAAATGGATGCATTTTAATGACAATAATTGTATTATATCATGCAATTGTTTTTTGTGACATTCTAAGCAATATTCATAGATATCAGCTTTGAGGAGAAGTCAACAAGAGAGCTTTGAAGATGGCTCTTTATTTTATTTTTTTTTTTTTATTTTATAGCAGTATCTCTAACATATTAATGGCCATGGCTTGAAATAGTGTTATAATTCACATTACCTTAGCTAAGTCAGCAGAAGAACAAATGTCCAGCTAACCGTACTGAAGGGTTCTGATCCATTGTCTTTGAATAAATGTTTGCAGTGATTTAATATACTACCCAGCTGTTTATCATAGCTGTCTTACAGACAACTTTTTCCTCCACCACTGGAGCAGCAGAAATAGGTGATATTTACTTACAACTCAGATGTTCCACTTCACTATCCAGAGTGGAAGTGTGAATTCACCTTTATGTGTGGTTTAATCTAATACTCTGAGTTGCTGTAGCTGAGGCATAGGCAACCCTTTTGTTTTGCCAGCTCCAGAGCTGTGGCAGAGAAGTAGATATGACAGCTGGGGCATAACTATACCAGCAAGAGCTAGTCAATGAGCTCTAAACCAGATGAAAGACAGAACTTTTAGTGCAATGTTAATGACCATCAGCTATCCAGTAGGCAGAATGTCAATAAAAAACCTAAAGGCACTCCTTTTTCTCCTTTCCAAATTAACCCTGTACCAATGGTGAAGAATTCCTCTGAGAGAAATATGTCAAGGCATTGTGAGACTCAGAAAGTGTAAGAAATACTAGGAGAGCAAAACCTGAGAGAAAAACAACAAAAAACCAAACTGCAAAACAAACCAAAGAAAAAACCACACACAAAAAAACCCAGGCTGCTTGTTCCTGAGCAATGAGATTGATCAGGAAAACATCCCACAGAAACTGTCACAAAACATTTAGCTAAAACCACAGACTATTTTAGTTGGAAGGGACCTCTGGAGGTCACGTAGTCTAACTCAGTGCTCAAAGCAGGTGTTGTCAGATCAAGTTGCTGAGGGTTATATCTAGTTGAATCTTGAACATGTCCCAGAACAAAGGTGGCACAAACTCTCTGGCAACCTGCTTTTGTCTTTGGCTGCCCTTATTGCCATGCAGTTTGGAAGATAATGGAGAGAGAGGAGAAAACCAGTCAAGAAAATGAAACTAGAAATTCCATATAAAACCCATGCTTGGCTCTGTATAAAGGTAGGACATGGGGGAAATCATATCCTTTGTGCCTTTGAAAAAGCTGTTTGTGTCAACAGAATTTGACTGAAATATAAAGGATGCATTCTTAAGTACAGGAGTTGTGTTTGATGGCTGAGAAGTGAGTTGCCTAGTGACTAGGGAGAAATATACTTTTGGGATTAACATGGTTATTTTGTTTTCTGCATCAAGTCAATATGAATCTGCCTTGCTTGTGGTGGTTAAAAATTTTGAATTGCCCTCCAAGAGATGATGAATGAGACTTTTCATATTGAAGAGAATTTGCTATAGAAAGAGATTTTTAGAAGTTCTAGGGCAGCATAGACCTTCACATGGCTCTAAAAGTAAGAAACAAATATATAGATCCAGGGGAAAATACAGCAAGATTTACTGGTTTTTAGTTTGGTGTAGTTTTTTTCTTAGAGAAAAGATCAA
Source organism: Haliaeetus albicilla (assembly GCF_947461875.1). Classification (NCBI taxonomy): domain Eukaryota; kingdom Metazoa; phylum Chordata; class Aves; order Accipitriformes; family Accipitridae; genus Haliaeetus; species Haliaeetus albicilla. The sequence continues at coordinate 15,808,903 of NC_091501.1, forward strand.
AAGAGCAATGCATTCATATTAAAAGGGAAAGAACAGCACTGCTTCTTCATCAACACAAAGAGGAAAATATTATTGTTGTCTTATACATTACCTCAAAGTGTGCTTTAATCTGATTTTCAGGTAGCACTTTGATCCTAAGATGATCACAATCACAAAAAAGGCAACACAATCATTGTCAAATAGACCTTTATTCTTTTTGATGTAACAGTGTAATTAAAAGTGACTGAATTTCCATTCCCTGAGAAGATTCTGATATTTCAAAGTTTGATTTAGTTTCCTATCAAGATGCAGTATTTACATTTTAATTTTTTGTCAACAGAAATATTTCAACTTTCTCCAAAAATTAGTTTTTCACTTCTCTAGTATGCTACCAAATGATAAAAGGATCTATTTGAAACAAAATATTTCAGTAATATCCAGCATAAATTTTTAATTAAATTGATATGTTCCAAAGAAATACATTGATATCATAAAATCATCATTAAATAACATACCCCAAAGAGTTCAAATAATCAGCTGAATTTTTGTTAATAACAAAGGTAATCCCTGATCCTAAAAATCATGCAAATCTCTGCTTCTAATCAGTAACTACTTTTAGCAAGGGATTCTGTTGAACCAGTGGGAACTGTAGCCAGCTTCTAGAAACATTCCTACATAGTCTTTCTTTTGCTTTGCAAGATTTCCCTTTTTTTTTTTTTAGTATGCTTTTCCTTTTGTATAAATCAATAATACAAGTAAATACAAAATGCTGGCATGTAAATGAGTTATGTATCTCTGTTTTAGCAATTAATATGGTATAGGTATAAGATTTTACTTTGCAAACAGTGATTCATCACTGGTACTCCACTTAGGGCTGGGTGACCATGCATCATGATTTTCCAATAACTTCTAATTTGTGACTTAAAAAAATCAAATGAAAACAACTTGTGATACTTTTCCAGTATTCCTTCAGAATTTCCATCAGCTATTCTGTGATCACCTGAGAAAAAGAACAAGAGCAGTGTCCCCTCTACCAGGTTGTTCATCTTCTTCACAGTGAAAAAGCTTTTAACTCCCATTTAAGGCAAAATCAGAGAGAATTTTGGGATCATATCAGATAGATATGACATATTAGATGGCCAAGTCCATGCTCCTGCCAGTTCAAGTTAGTCCTACTAATCGGGTATTAAACCGTTATTATAAATGACCTTAGGAGATAACTTAGCCTGTAAAATTTCTTTTAGAGGTCATGAAGAGCTTCTGGAGATTAAGTGAATCCAGGGACCTCACAAATTGCCTGCATTCTACTTTTTTTGCCTCTCATAGCTATACTCTTGCACAAAGCTCTATCTGTTGAGTTGGACCTCCATGTAGAAATCCTGGTCAACAGCAATGCTTAATCACTGTAGTCCTTAAAAGGTACAGAACATGGACGTACATCCATGTGACTAAAACCTCACAACTAAGAAGAGAGGTCTGCCTGTTGCCCCTAACAGTGGAAGTAGAGGGAAGAGGGGAATAATATAAGCAGTGGAAATAAATAGACATACCAACTCATACAGTATATAAGGCGCAAGCTCTCTGGGGATTACATATCAGTTGTGCTTTGGAAGACATATCTGAATAACATGGTAAGCACTGCAGTGGCATGGAGTCTCTCCAGCAAACTGTATTACTTCAAGTGGCAGGAGCAAAAATAAAGGTAGGTATTTTACTTGATTTTGAAGTTGTTCTTTGGAAAAAAAAAAGCACACATCAAGCCTCTTTCTGCAGCTTTACTGCTTTTCATACAGATCTTCATACTATAAGGGGAAATAAGGCACAAGTCAGCAATTCTTAAAAATAACCAGTCTGAAAAAGTAATTGGAAGAAAAGAAATTGTAACTAAAGATCGAGTGACTGCAACTTGCCCACAGTCTACAGGAGAGACAACTCTCTAGGTTTTAAGCAAAAGAGAGATGTAGTTCAAAATACAGTCCCAGAGTTTTCTCCTTTTTTTTTTTTAATTTATTTCACATGTAATTCCTTTTTCTAGAAAGCACTAATGTGATTATTTCTTAAAAAATTTTTACCTGCAACTCCCTATTTTAATTTACAAAAATGCACTAAAGATATAAAAGTGAGATGTAAGAGAAGTGTCAAAGAGAGATTGCTCTAATAAGACATTCATGGGTGATTTGATTTCCCCTGCTGTTGCAGTAAGTCAGTAAATAAAATCATATTTTAGAGTCTCCTAAAATTTTAGAACTGTTCATGAGGAGTATTGATGACATTGCTACTGTAGTTAAGTATGTCCTTTAATTTTTCAGTGAAGAAAAACTGTTGTTACTGTTTCCACTAGAAAACTAAAAAGACACGTGTGTTAATAGAAGGAATTTAATTTAAGTACCATCCAACAGAACATTAATGTTGTTAGTCAGGCAGCTACAACTGCAAACAAGCAGTGATTTTTTCCAAACTGAAGCTTCAGTTCTTAATGCTTCTTTACTATTAGGTCTCTGCAACTGGGATCTGCTTTTAGACCCAACTAATCTCAAAACTCACTCTTTAAACTGTCATATGTGTCAGGTATGCAACAAAATAAGCCAAATACTATTTTTCACATATACTCTTCAACAATTGTTTCTATTTTTTTATCAAATAATTTATGTGATGAATAGTATTTTGCTGGATTTGACTAGCTTCTGCAGCTTTGTTTGATAAATTATTTAGCAAATAAGAGAAACGTTCATCAAATAATGTAATCATCTGCAGTATTGGATTCTTTTGGTATTTGACTGGCTTAGATAAAAACATCTCAGCAAAATGGAAGCTATGAAAATATAGTGATAAGACTATAGCAGCTGCCCTAGAAGGTTTCACTAACCAGAGTGGAAATAAAAAAACCCCACTGCTCATTGCTCATGTTCTTTTCCTTCTTACTTTCTTATTTATTTTTGTACCATAGGCATTAATTAATTGCTTAATTGGAACTGTAAAGAAATTGTTGGGCACATGACACCAGTAATTCAGAAGGTGTACAGCTGGCTACTGAAAAGTAAAAAATCAAAAGACAAGAAAAGAATGATTTAATGAAGTGTTTTTCAGCTGTTCAGTGTGTGAAACAGATGTGTTAATAATGTATACTTTAAGACATGTTTATATACTTAGTGGAGGTCAAAATATAGACTATATATTGCCATCATGTGCTCTAAGGAAAAAAAAAAGGCAGATGTCTAAAGTGGCTCTACCTTTACCAAGGTGGTCAAATCTTTGAATATACATGGATGTTGTTTTCTTACACGTAGTGGAAGCCGTGCCGTGAGCTTTGGAATAACACAAGTGAGCTCAGAGGAATCACACCGGGAGTTCATGGTAACAATTGCAGAGATATGATGAGTTTGGAAGGGTGCTCAGTAACATGCAGAGAGACATTGCAGGTGAATTTGACGGCGGACAGCCTAGCAGGGTACCTGTTTCCATGGGTGTGATGTGGTCCTATCAGACTGCCTACATCAGCCTGAAAAAGTTGTGCAGGTCCTTACCTGTGCAGAACAAGAGCTACGAACACAGCCCATGTGTACCAGGCAGTGCTGCTCTTCCCCATGAAATGGAGAAGACAGAAAGAGCTCCAGAAATTTTTAGCTTTACAGTCTTGATCCAAACACCATTTGAAGTCTTTCTGTTGATTTCAAGCTAGCTTTGGTCTAGTAACAAGAGAAAAAGAGATTGAATCATCAAGGCAGCTGGGGGTGATCTTGTTTAGAGTGCCTTTGTAAAAAGCTGGTAGCAGACAACAGCTAATAGCATAAAGACATACTTCATCAAATTATATGTCCACTTCTGGTATTAAAAACTAATGCATTTGTCACATGCAATTGGTCCTAAAGCAGGCAAAAGTACTTCACAGCATGTCCTCTGAGAGCTGTCATAAATAGAAATCAGAAGAAATGCCAAATTCCTTAAAGCTTGACAGCAAATGATGTTTTAATTTAGTGGACATACAAAACTCTCTTTGACATCTAAATGGATGTGTGCCATTAGAAATCTCTTCCCCTTCCCTCAAATATTTGTGACAAAAGGAGACATGTACAGAAAACTAATTGTTTATTTAAATTTAAAAAGCAAAATTTGCATAGTACAGAAAAGGTTGCCTTCAGAAGAATTGAGCCCATATTCCAGAGACGGAGATGTTAGCAAATTCAGAAAAAAATTAGCTCAAAATGGAAATAGGAGTCTTGAAAAGTGGATCCCTATTCTACAGTAACCTCAACACAGGCTGGAGTACACTGGCATTCATAACACAAAGAACAAATTTTATGATCCCAATCCTTTACCTCAGGATTAGCCTAGTGACTGTAATTACAATGAAGCAGAAGGTCAAACTCTTGGAAAGGGAATCTTATTGCTTTTGCAGCTGCTACCTGTGTCAAAATGTTTCTGTCGAATCCCCTAAAAACCTAACTACCAAGTTATTTGCACTTCTAAACCCAGAACTATTAAACAAGAAGGACAAAACTAAAATGATATAAAGCATCCATCAGATCTAGTAGTTGCATTTGGGATCCTTTCTGACTCCAAACCTAGAAAGTTACATTGAAATGAGCAGAGCCTGTTTACTACTGAAAGGTGCTGACCTTTCGGCAAGGTTGCCGGTTCATTTATATGCCTCCTGAACTACTCATCACCTTCATTTATGATTAATCAACTCCAGTCATCCTGTTTGCATTGGATCACAGGTTCTTTGTTAACTTTTCTTTTTCGTATACTTTGGTATAAATGCAGAGCACAACGTTTGTGGAGATATCTTGGACTTTGCTGTGAAAGAAGTTGTAGCTACATAGGCAGAAATTAATCATGTAGGGCTTACAACCATGATCACAGCATCTCAAAATTTGTGGTGAACTCTGCAGGCAGTATCTAGATTATAGTAGTGCTGACTGAAGTTTTGGTATTTTCGTAGCTGGGTATGCTTATTCTCATGTACGATTTTATTTATTTATTTATTTATTTTTCTTATAGACTGCTCTGGTCTGCTATGTAGCTATCATTCAAACAAGCACAATTTCAATGGAGGAGAGCAGGATTCAGGGAACAGTGCACAGTTCTGCCACTTCCTCAGGGACTGGAACTGAGTGCAAAAAAGTATTCCTTCATAAACTTGTTGCTCAAGGCTCTAAGCTTTTTTGGCAGTTTGACATATATCTAAGAAGTGAGAGGCACAATTCCTATGTCATCTTTTCTCCTGAAGGCCCTGTACATTTTGGAAGGGCAGGACACCTTAGCACAAAACACAGTGATGTTTTTCTTAGTCTTTTGACAAAATCTGGTCTGAATTATGTCTGCAGAGTGGACAGAGGACTCCAAGTCTTCCTGCATCCTATTTATTTTCCTACAAAGACATACTGTTATCTGCGTATGAATAATGTCTTGAAAGCTACAAAAAGACTAAAGGAAATTTTTATTTTGCAGAAAAGGTGAACAGATCTGTCTTTTATATGAACTGCTTTAGAAATAACTTTTAATTAATAGATAATATAATTACAGTCTCCAAAATCCTCCAGCAAGTTGAATAAGTTGCGATGTTCCTATGTATGTTATTTCTGTGGGACGGCAGAAGACCTCTAGAGCACTTCAGGTTCAGCCCCCTTCCATGACACTTTCCAATTCATAAATTCCATTTCATAAATGAATCTATTTTTAAGAAAACAGATTTTTTGCCTCGTTGCTTGTATTACAAGACCTCACTGGGTCCACAGCATTCTAGAAGGTCGTCTTTAAAGGCCTCCTGATTATGTCAAATGTACTTACTAACTCATCCCAATAATCTTTTTCTGGTGGTTATCTGCTAATGTTGTTAACTGTATAAAGGAAATAATAAAGGTTATTTTGGTTTGTATAGTTTCTATTACTGTAAAAAACACTTTAGCTGGCAGTTGTCTTTGCATATTAGGGGGAAAGATGGATGGTCTTGGGGATGAATTTCTTGTCTTGAATCACAGACAGACAGTTAATTTCCTGGTTTGTGGAAGAGAGTTGATCCACAGACCCAAAGACATTGGAGGTAGGATTCAATTAGTTTAATTTCAGCTGGCTAAAATGTTGGTGCTTAATCTAAGGAAATGATCAGGATTTCTTGAGTCAGTGAACAAAGATGGGCTGTAGAAACCTGTTTGTGTGGAAGAGTCATTCAACGGCTGTTTTTCTCTGCCTCACTTTGTCTCTCTCTTTAATAGTGGAGGAAGTCTAGAGTAGCATAGACTTGAAGACTTCAGATCTTAGATGAAATAAGTCATAACCCCCTCTGGCCTTGTTCCTGAAAAATGCCAAGCACTGTAGCCAATCTAGCAAATCATTTTAACTCATTTAGAGTTTTAATCTGTAGCTACTCAATGGGGCTTTCATATTTTATTCCTAAACAGCTTTCTGGATCCAGCCACAGAATTTATCACTTTGCAGTACTCAGGTCTGTATCCATGCCCATTTCCACTCTTCAATAGTTCCTTCTCTCTTTTATGACTGAATCATCTGGGATTATGTATGCTCGCTATGTATTTGAATAGTAAAATACTTGCACAATGAAGCTTCAATTCCAGTGGCAGCCCTAAGATAACACTAAAATACAAATAATAGATAAGAACAAATATGATAGAAATTCTTATCCTGTGTCTAGAGATAGAAAAGAAAAAAACCTGAGCAGCAAGCCTGAAGCCTGTGCTCTTTCAGGCTCAAATGGGACTCACACTTCAAAGCTGAGAATAGTTGTCTCAGTCCAGAATCCAAATTTACAAGTGAAGTTTGACTATGTCAGAGCTATTTCTCTTACCCTACATGTTGTAAATACCTTTGAACTCACTCCTATGAAACAGAAGTGCTTTCTGAAGAAAAAAGTTGAAAAGATAAGTGGCTTACAAGCTACTGTAATTAAAATCTAAAAGATGCTTTCCCAGCTGTTGCTTTTGAAGTTATGCTTAGTTAGTGGCTAGGTGCCAGCATTCAATTAGAAGTATGCATTTTTATTAACAGACTATCATGTGTTATATTATGTCAATAATTCCTTTTAAATTAATTCTTTTTATTTCTTCCAATAGTCACAGGTGTCCAGGTCATTAAATATTAAAATGGGCCCCACTGACAATTGTGCAACATCCTAAGTTTGTTTGGTGTTTTATTTGCACTTCATTTGAAGTTCAAGATTAAAATATCTCTGAACTTGTAGAAAGGAGGGTTTGGCCAAGATAAGTTAATGCCTGAGGGGAAAAAAAATCAAAAAGAGAGATGCACTGTCTATGTGCAACTTTTTGCCTGTATTTGAGTTTCTAATTATCATGGTTTCATTTACTTACTCATCACATGCATGCTGCAAGTGGGGGCCTCATTATTTTGATTCACTTTCTTATATGTCAAACTTTCAGGCTGGAATTAGCATTGTGAGGTGGGTTTGATGTTTGTAGGCTGTTAGAGGTACTCAACTCTGCATTAAAACAGCACAAGAATCACCTTCCAGAAAACACTCCATTTCCTAGTCTCCCAGCTTTGTATTGCAGGATTCATCTCACCTAACTTTAGATAGCTGTAGTGTGGATACCTTCATCTAAGCTTGATGGCTGAATTTTCTTAATCTAGTTAATTCAGACAGCTATTTTGGCTCAAGATGAATGGAGCCTGGAAGTGTCTTTTAGTCTTCCTTACATGGTGACAGGAGCTTTAAACAGCAAAGAAGTCAGAGGGAGGTTATCTACTGTCTGAAGATGCCTGAAGTCAGAAGAGTTGTTCCCACCCATATTGTCATCATCCATGGTTAAGGCCCTACGCAATATGAAAAAGGATTAAAGCACATTCATTTTCTTTAGGGTGCCAGTGGAGGGTCAGGATACTATCCTGCCATTTAAACTGTGATATACAATATTGGGTTTCCTCTTCCTTTATAGTTTAGTATCATGACAAATTCTGGACTGCAGGCCTTATAGGCTAAACTCTCCAGCCTGTGGAGCAGCTGGGCTGGTGTCTCTCAGTACTTGTTGCTAACTAAGAAGGTCACTTCTGAGACTGAGGGACCCTCTACCCTTGATCAGTTGTGGCTATTCCTTTAGAAATGGCATAGGGAGAAAGTTAAATTGCACTGTTAAAGTTAAAAGCAACAGCCTGGCTGCTGCTTTTTCTCAGTCACCACTCCCTGGAATTGAAGATCCTTTGAAATACTCTCTTAATTACTCAATATTGATAATGACTGTAATACAATATATATCCAGTTGGTAAAATATATGTAGTTAGTAGCGTCCTTCATTTGTGGCTTACAAAGGGTGTCAAAGAGTTTTGCCGATACAAATTAATTCCTTCTTGCACAATATTTTTGAGTAGCTGCCCTCTTCATTTTACACATGGAAAAAGTGATCTGCCCATGGTCATGTTGGAAATGTGCTAAAAGTTAATTGGAAACCTAGAAATCCTCATTTCTATTCCTGCTTTGATGGCTCCTGTAGATGTGGCTGACAAATGCTGTTCTTGAGGTATTCTGGAGTTAAGAGCACTAGAAAAGCAAGTAGTATATATGCTTATCTGCCACCCCAATCCAGCTTGTCATTTCAACCTCAGATGAGGAGGGCTAACCTCTCATGAGCTCAAAGGATGGAGGGAATTGTTAGAAATAACAAAAGAGAAGAGAGAACAATTACAATGACAGAGGAGAATAAGACAAATAGCATGTAAAACCTGTTTCTTGGTAACAGTTTTCTAAATGATTTAGCTATTTAAAAAAATACAGATGTTGATTTGACCTATTAGTCATTTTCATTGCACTTTTAAAGTTTTGGATCACAATGTATTTTTAACCATCTGCAAATAGCTTAAGAAAAATGTATATGCCAAAAGATTCTTTTTATAACTGAACAGCTCTTTCAGTAAAACCTGAATTTTCACATAGATCTGTGCAAGAGCTGATGTTCCTTCTGTCTCTGACCTATCCCTGACATCTCTAAGAGCTACCTCCAGGAGATATATCACTTCCCTCCATTTATAGCCCATCTTCCACTAAATAGTAATTGATTGCTGGCCTTTGCCAACAACAAATTATGACTTTAACTGCATTGTCCAGATGTGTTGCAGGAAAGAAAGTCAATGTTTTGTCTACCCCTCACTTTTTTCTTCATGCCGTACCTGTCCATTCATTCCAGAGAGGCCCAGCACCCTCAGTGTATGTCTGTCCAACGATCTAAGACTGTGAGTAGCCTGAGGAATTTGGTAATTTGCCATCCAACCCAATATCCCACACATGAACACATGGGCCACTTGTCCATACATGCGTAGACTAAGTGATGGATTGCAGGATGTAGCAAAATCTGCCAGGGACTTGGAAAGATTTCAGTTTCTTTGGATAGTCTGTGACCTATTTATGTGTGCTGTATTGATAAATGAAGTGAAAAATCTTTTACACCTTTCAATGAAGGTGCCATTTGGTCTGGCAACAGTGCTGACAATTTTAGTGATGTCTTATAGGAAACAGCTGGGATTATTAATTCATTTTTACACAGGTCACTAAGCATCCGGAAGTCAATATTTCTTTTAAATTGCTCTCAATCTGGACCAAATCCATTCTGAAGGTGAAAGGTTCCAGATATATACTGCTACCAGTCATTATTAGAGTCCTTTTTAAGTCTTGCAATTGTTTTCCCTTGGTTTAGCCTGAGAATGACTGTATTAGGCAGAACAGAAAAACTGTACGTGCTCTTTAACTTTTGTTTTCAACTCATGGTGTGATTTCATTTTTTTTAGTTCTTGGAAATATACTTTATTTTATTACAGATGACACCAATCAGGGTGAAAAAAAGATGAGAAAGACTTTAGATTCTGAGTTTGAAACAATTGCTCGGTGACTCAAGACTCAAATGTAATGAGGAAGGAAGAATTGCAAGATAGATTTACACAGACATAGTTAAGGATAAAGCTGAGCAGAACTGTACAGTTTCAATTCACAGGAATTTCTTCAAACCTGTAATTTGACTTTGTGAGAAGACATACCTGCTGACTCTGACATTTGATGAAAGTAAGAGCAAAAGTACTAAACTTCAAGGTGCATGATGTCAGAACTATGGGTCTGAAACGTGACCTTAACATCCTCAGTCTTTGGAGGAGAAAGGAGGCAAAATGAAACTTCGCTGTTGATCTCTCTAGTGATAACGTTATATGCCTGGGTCTTCAGATGTTGTCATTTACACCACTACCTGGCTGGTTTAACACATTACTGATTCTCTTTTATAATCCTTTTTCAGAGCTGTGAACGACTAAACAAGTCCCAGAGAATCAAGCCCTATATCTTACTTGGATATTAAACTCCTGGAAAGAGTATGGAGAAGAGCTACTGTAACTATGCAACGGCTGGAAAGAGCGCTTTGCAGCAAGATGTTAAAAATGCAATACTAGCTCTTTAAACAGAGGATCAGAGATGATTTGATTACAGTGTGTAAACTCCTTCTTGGAGAGACGCTACTGATAACTGAAATAAGAGAAATAAGCAGTACAAGACCGGTGGCAGGAAGATAAACCAACTAGTATTCATATTAGATATATAAACAAGCCTCTTGTCCCGGAAATTAAAATAGCAAGGAAAACAGTGGACCAAAGGGTTGATATCAAGCCTGCATGTCATTGTGCAATTTAGCTTTCAACCAAGCAGAAGAAATTAGTCACACTGTAAGGCTGGCTGGATGAATTAGTGTCGCTGATGTTATGCAAGAGGTCACTTGCTCGAATACTAGCTGGTTCTGTGGTGTCTTTGGTCTTGGTGTTTGCTGCTCGACAACCCTGACTCTGTCCTGCCTACAGCCTTGATGTGAGGTTTTGGAGTGCTCCTTGTATTTGGAAATGCCTGAAGGACTAGAGAGTCTGTGGAAATACCCGGACCAACTTTCAACATTAAAAGACAAGTTAAAAGACAACTCGAAAAGTTCTGGGACTACTCCCTTTTGGAAGTTGGTACTATAATATTCATTCAGTTAAATTTGCATTCTTATTACAGATGGACTGATCAAAAATGTGATAACTTCGTTGCTACTGTTTTTGGTTTCAGTAATTATGGGCTTTACCCTCCAGTTGCGACAAGTAGGCATGCAAGCAGCTGGACTGGAAGCATTGCAAAAGACAAGAAAGCCAAATATTCGAGAAGCTTCCGAATAAAGTTATCTGACCAAGGAGGTTTGAAATAGGTCAGTGACAGAACTGGTTGGGAACTTTCTTTCATAAAATGATCTCTCTTTAAAAAAAAGTTTTCTGTGGAAAAAACTTATTCCTGCAGATATTTTTTTTGATTTTACATCAGGAAATCCAAGCCAAAATTATTTAGTTTGGGGCTTGTTGACCTAAATAAAATATCTCAGTTTGTTCAACTGGCCAGAAACAGTGATGAGCTGGTTCAATATTATTCTTTGTTTTGTTGTGATGGTGTCCCTAGGGATTTGCTGTTCTCTTAACTCATTCCCATTCTATCCTGTGGGGCAGAATGATTATCTGTATATAATACAGCTAGATCTCCTCTGGAAGCAAGAACTGTGGTGCAGTGTGGGAGTTCTGTGATGTCTTATGGAAATGTCATCCCTGCAAAGAGCACAAGAAAAGGAGCAAACGTAGGCATTCTTAGGTCAGGTGGAAAAAAGAAACAGCATGCCAAGGAACAATTTTTCAGGAGTATCTGCATTATGGTCTTTAAGATCAGCTGAAATATTATTGAGAGAAAAAAAAATTAACAATTTTCCTTCTTTCCACTACTATCACCTTTTCTTTTATCTCCTCTAAGCTCTGTTTTTCTTTTTTATCAGTCATGTTGAATGCTGGTAAGATTCTTCTTCATCCAACCTCAGGCACTCGTTTTCAGGAAATTAACTTGGCATCGTAACAGCTCTTAACATCTGTGACTCTTGACTTGGAGATAGTTGACTAAAGGGGCTAGGCAGAGTTTTAATTTATTGCCAAATAAATTATTGATTTTTTTTTTTTTTAAACTAGGACTTCAGTTAGTTTGTTTTTTTTCCCTCCATTATATTAAATTTATTTGGATATGAGAATAACATGAGGGTTAGAATGTGTTTTGTACTATAACATATTTCAGAGAACAGGCCAAAATAGAATATCCTCATATTTCCAGAAAATTTCTTGTCTTTGGTATAAAGATTTTGTTTCATTTTTAAACAGATGCTGATAAACCCTGGCTGTGAATTTTGAAGTGGATGTAAGGTGCTAAGAATATTTGCTGCAAAATAGCTGTGCTCTGCCTTGCTCTCCTAGTTCCAGTTCAGCATTAACTTCACCTGTGTTTACACCACAGTAAAACAAAAGACCCCAGAAAAAAGCTACCAACCAAACATATTTTTACAGAATAGTGATACTGAAAGTGAAAGTGAAAACACTTTTGTTGCCAATGAAGAGGTAAGACAAGCAATAAAAAGCATAATGTAACCTTATGATCTATATGTGGAAGATGGTAGGCACACTGAATCACTGTATCCAGCTGATTCTGCACCTAATTTTCCATTCCTAATGTCATGTCATATTGACACTTAATTTACTTTCCACATACTATTCCTGATCACCCTTTCTTCTTCATGGTCTTTCAGATCTTTCTTGATATTTAAGTTAATCATCACAGGCAACTATGTAAAAGCCTTGCAATCTGGAAGAACTCTTCTGCATTATAAGCTGCCTTTTTTTGTTTGTTTGTTTTTTTTTCATAATTTTCATTTTATTCCCACTGTTTTCTAGTCAATCTTCTTCCTGTTATCACAATTTTCTAACTTAACTAGAAAGGCAAACACTGTAGCTACCTTTATAACCATTGAGATTCCTTTCCACTGCTTTGGCTAGCAGTCACACTTAGACACAAACTGAATTTGGTTCTAGGTTTTAAATTTCAAGTGTTCTCCTTCCTGCAAATGAACTGAAAAAAACCCCACCTCTCAGTCTTGACAATTCTGAATTTTTATAACTGGATCAGCACATTGAAGATTAAATCCATTCTAGCTTTTCCACTCAAATTCCCACCACTTAGTAGCACCATATTTTTTCTTTTTCTTACATTTTTAAAATATAGTTATTAAAAAAAAGTTGGCTACATTTCTACTTGAAATATTAATTGTGTATGATTTTTAAAGTGATCATATACTAAAATTGTTAAGCAACTGTCTTAAGAGTGACTGTTCAGAAACTTCAGAACTGAAGGGTTAAATTACAGCCTGATTTTTCAAAAGTGAAAGCACTGGCAGTCCCCAGTGGAACTACAGAAAAAGCAGATTTAAGTACATATCTTCAGATGTTGTCATGGTTTAACCCCAGCCAGCAACTAGCACCACACAGCTGCTCACTCACTCCTCCCCACCCCGCCCCAGTGGGATGGGGAGGAGAATCGAAAACAAGCAAAACTCATGAGTTGAGACGAGAACAGTTTAATAACTGAAATAAAAACCAAACTATAGTAATAACAATAATAGCAATGAAAAGGAAGACAACAAAAAAAGAGCAAAATACAACCCAAGAAAAGACAAGTGACACACAGTGCAACTGCTTACCACCCGCTGACCGATGCCTGAGCATTGATCCACCCCTCCGGCCGAACTCCCCCAGTTTATATACTGAGCATGATGTTCTATGGTATGGAATATCCTTTTGGCTAGTTCGAGTCAGCTGTCCTGGCCGTCCTCCCTCCCAGCTTCTGGTGTACCTGCTCGCTGGCAGAGCATGGGAAACTGAAAAATCCTTAACTTAGGATAAGTGCTACTTAGCAACAACTAAACCATCAGTGTGTTATCAACATTGTTCTTATCCTAAATCAAAAACACAACACTATAGCAGCTACTATGAAGAAAGTTGACTCTATCCCAGCCGAAACCAGGACAGATGTGTCTATTTGAAATTTTCAGTCCAAATCTGCAAAGTATAAAAAGAAAGGTCCTATGCTATCGTTAATCACTTAACAGTCCAATGCCAAAGCAGTACTAAACTGGCATGCTTTGGTCTTCCTAAGACTTAGTAGATCAATATTAGCTATTTTACAAGTAAATCCTCTGCATCTATTTCTATAATTAGGTTAACAGTTCCTGTTTTGAAACGCCTCATTTATCAGTTTATGGAAATGGACAAATATCCAGTCTTTAGATAATTTCAAATGTAAGACTTCTTTCAGTCTTTTTCCAAATAATTTATGTACTATTTCTTCTGCACTACAAGAGCTTTTTTCAAAGTGTAAAACTTGTCTTTTTAACCAACTGACTTTAAAATGTTCATGGTTAAACCTCAGTAGTTTTGTTACTTCTAGTATAGAAGATCGGTAAGTCAAAAGTACTAAAAAACGCTTTAAGGGCTGCACTTCTTACTATTTACTTTTTGCCTTTTACTGATGAAACAAGTCTGTTCCATGATTCATATGTTTCATTAATTGTAAACACAGATCCTTTTTGATTTAAAGACAGAGACATTAAAATTATTTCACTTGCAATTACCATACTCCTCCTCTTCTCTCTATCTTCTCTCTCCAGGAAACCTTCCAAGCAGCCAGACATGAAAACTTTTAGAACCCAACCCCAGCTGATGACAACCAGGAGAGGTGTCCTGCAGTGCAACACACCTCCTCTAGGACCAGACTCCCAGCTTCTGTTCACAGATACCACCCTGGACTTGTTGTCATTTCTACTAGCTAGGAGCATTAAAAGGCCTGATCTACACCCCACCAGGAGTAGTGGTAATCCTACTCTTACATTCCCTAAGTTTTTCATCAGGATTTATAATTATACTGTACCATTTATGCGGGATACTGAGATGAATGAATGAAGAATTTTACTTCTTGTTATGTCTCTTAAAACAATCTATTTTGGAAATTCTTCAGTTAAATGAGGTATCCAGACATGTATTTCCATTTTCTACACAGGACGACTTTGTTGGTAAACTTCCACTTCGAAACATGGTTGGGGTTTTTTGTTTGTTTGTTTGTTTGTTTCTAGTTGAACATTGGCTTGTGGAAAAATCAAAACTTTATGGATGAAAATTGTGATGTCAAAAAAACCAGAAAACATCCCTTGGTAAGAAGGAATATTTCATCCTGGGTCAGATAAACATATGTAAACTGTAACTGAATGAGGTTTTTTTTGCTGTATTGTCTCCAAAACATTTTACCTGTATGTCCTAACTGAAGTATTTGCCTTGTAGTTTGGTTTAGTCACATACTACAAGGTTGCTATTCCTTCTGCCTACCTGATTGCTAACAACAGCAGTGCAGACACAGTGGCACAGATATCTGGGAGGGGTGGCAGTCCCCAGAGGCACCCATCATACCCAACAGCATGCCTGTTCTGCAGTCACATTCTTTCTCGGTTGTTTTGCATCACCCCGCTAGAGGATGGTTGAGGACTTCACCCCACCGCAGGAGAAGCTGGTGAGAGGGACCTGCAGGGACTTCACCAGTCCTTGGTTTGCTCTGTTTTGCTTCCATGGGGGAAGAACCTTAATCTTGGGCTTAGGTTTCGATATGCATTGTCTTGTTCAATAACCATAAACAAAAGAAAAATTGGTATTTTCACCCTTTTTGCTACTTTCTTTCCTGATAATACTTGAAAAGTATTTAATTCCTCACCTAAGAACAATTCACCTCATCTCCTTTTTAACTACTTAGCAGGTAATAAATGTTTATTCTCCACAATAATTGGCAGTCTTATGGTGATCAACATAGTATAAGAGCCAAGATAGAAAACAATGCATGTTTGTAAAGTAGCAGGTTAGGGATTTAGAATTTTCCCTTTTCAGCTTTAAGAAAATCTTGTAACCTGTGTGGGCAATCCTTTTAGGTCAATTTCATGCAGACTATTTTCTCTTTTTCTATATCAATCCTAAATTAATACAGTAGGTGCTCTGCAGCCAGCATGGTTTTGCATTGATCTTGGCCAGCTTGTTTACAGTGTTTTGGCAAGTTGCTGATGTACTTGTCCCTGGGGATAGAGCAGGGGTTAATTGCTGTTAAACTCTCAGTGCCAAGTAATGGTTCAGACTCTGTGCTACATTAAAGATGACACTAATAAGGAAAGAGTGCACTGGATTGCTCTGTGTTGAAAATTGGACTTGTGGTGACAGAAACTTGGAGCAGAGCTGATGTAATAGGGAGGCCATAATGTAATTATAACTGCTGAACATGTGTCATACCAAGTTAAATGATACATTAATGAATCAAAACAGGTGATGGAGTGTTGCTCTTTCAGCAGATAGAGGTGTTTTCAAGGTCAGATTGTCATTAATTTAATAATCTGTAAACTGGATATTCTTCAAATTATAAGCAAAATCAACTTCAGTGTATTTTTAGTGTATTTCTTGTCCTGTACGAAAGCAGTGAAAAAACAGAAGACGTTATTCTCAGTATAATTTTCTCTCTCTCTTATTATATCTCTATTATACCTAATACAATATATGTGTAACTAACATTTTTCAGCCAGGTGTGAGCTCTGTTTCCCTGTGCTCTGAACAGGCTGAACACAAGCCAAGAGGTGTGTAGACATATTAGTATAGTATTGAGCCGAGCTAATAAGCTTTGCTGAGAGGCAGAATACATTGCACCAAATACAGTCAGTAAATGGCTTCAAGTCAGCTTGAACCACGGACAAAACAAGCTCACATCTGCTCAGAGCAGAAGTAAGCATGTAATAATACTATGAGTTATATCATATATAAATTCTCTTTGGCTATTATGATTCTGCAGCAAATGAAAAAACATCTCTTGCCTCAACTGGTTCCTTGTTTAACTCCAGTGTCATGGGTGAAGTTCCTGGTTTTTAATTCTGATTGATAGGACCTCTATGTTCAGGAGTCAAATAAAGGCTTCTGTTCCAGATCAGGTGACAGTCCAAGACACCACCATACGAATGATATTTGACTGCCTGAATATGACAGTGTCAATCTATTTATCTCTCCAGCAAGTTCTGAGTACTTAAAGAAAACCATCACCTACTTTTTTTATGAAACCTACAGTATTTTTACAAGTAGCCTTGGTTGAGAAGTTAAAACAGGGCCCCATGGAACAAAAAATATAGCCATTTTTGAGAAAAATAAAAATCCTTTCTTGAATGTTGCAGTCCTCCGATTCCTGCATGTCTAAAAAATTCTGTTTATTTCACATTTCTCTGGCATTCCATAAGCTTCTCATTTATCCTCATGCTGTCAAAAATGAAGCACAGATTTTTTTTTAAAAGGGTCTAACTGAGTCCAGTGCTCAGTTTCTATTTAAAAAATGCGATTTTAATGCCTAAATCAAATTGGGTCTTTTGAAAATGTCAGAGTAAGGTCACGCTTTGACTTTATTTTTTAATTCTTCATCTTTTTTTTTTTTCCTAATATGGCCAATAAATATTTTAAAAAATGGATTTTTGCAACAGATTCCTTGCTAAATGGTGTTTCTGTATTGTTTTATCTTTTTCTTTCTATTTCATAAAACATTTTGGAGTTGAACTCTTTGTGTTTGAGAAAATCTTGGGGTTTAACTGATTTTCCCTCTAATGCCATACTATTTAAAGGAGGCAGGTTTTTCCTGTCGAGAAAGTAAAACTGCAATCCCTTATAGGTCTCAGGAGATCTGCTAGAAACCAGGTCCATGCCAGCTCTGTTCATCAACATGTCCTGTCTCCCAACACTGTTCTTTGGCAGAGTATCTCCTAGAGGCAGGGCATCTCCCAGGCACGAGTTTGTGCGGAGAACCTGAGGTAGGAGGAACTGTTCACATATTCTTTCTCAATCTTCCCTGTTCCCCATTGTCTTGTCTGCTTCTCTTCCTCTCTGTATTTTGGTGAAACAGATGATAAGCTGTGCAGCTCAGTGACTTCCTTTTATGGCCACCCTGCAAGGATGAATGAATGACTGTAGCACTTGTCTTCAGCAGATTAATTCTGATTTGTTAAGCGGCTTCCAAGTACATTTGCAAGTGAAATTTTTTTTCTTCCCACAAAGTTCAAATTTGGCCTAAGAGTCATTACTGAAATAAAAGACTTCCCTTTCAGAAAGCTTCAGGGAAGTCAAACTTTCCTGAAGGCAAATGTCCACAGAGCAGACATCACCATGGGGGACAAGAACAACATTCTTTGTGTCATTTGGCATCCTTGGCCCTTGAAATACTGGCCATTCACTTCTGCTGGGGAGAGGTAGAAGAAAATATTGCTTCAATGGTATGTACTATAAGTCGTCTGCCTTCACAGTCAAGTCAGCATTTTTTGTAGATGGAATTCCTGAACTTTGGTTTTTTTCCCCCTGAAGATTTTATTTCAAGACATGTCCATTTTAGTGAAAAGTGAACATTGCTTATTGTGCTGGGAGCACACATTAAAAAGCTGTGGAGTGTGGTCTCCCAGCACTACATCTACTCTAGTCATCCTTACTATAGAGACTTGACACCCCAGCACTTTCTTGTTTGGGTGGTCAGTTAACCAGATCTAAGAATCATGGATATTTATTATGGTTGCCAATCTAAGACTGAATTTCACCTTTGAGAGTCATAGGAAATTTCATTGCCCGTTTTATTTATCGCAGTGTAATATTAGAAAAGAATGGCTAAGCACTATAATGCTCAAGATGACATTCTCAAGGAAAATTTGTTACCTTACAAGGGATAAATTATCTAGAACATTTCATTAAGAAGGCTTTTTGCAATACCCAGAAGTTGTACATGTTCGGGGGAACTCATTGACTCTCCAAGGTGTAAACTGCTGCCTTCTTAGTGGGGGAGAATAGAATAATCCTTTACCATGAAGCAGATCTGATCAAAAATGTTATGTTGTCAACATTGAAATGTTCTGTGGGAATATAGCAAATTTGTAGAGAAATTGTGGGGAAAAAAGCATTTTAGTTTTGGAATGGACCATTGAAACTTTTGGATCTGAAGCAATGTTTTGTGTCAAGATGTATTAGATTTTGGATTGTTAACCATCATCTATGATTTAAAAAGTCAAGATTAGACTAAAGGATTTTAATTTTATAGAAGCAGAGCATAACCCTAACACAAAATTAACTTCCCTCATAAATTTTTACTTAAGTGGAATAAAATAAATGAAGAAATGCTATTGTTCTGACTGTATAACAGGCATAATATGAAGAGGAATGTGAACTAGAGTTGGAACACGTGGGGTCTCATCCAGCAAATGCTGAAAGCTTACCTTCCGAAATCTCTCATTCTTGGTGCTCCCTGAGACAAATACATTGATACCCTTGCTGAAAGTCAGTGATTGTATGAGATTCATCAGTCTCTGGCTCACCAGTATGTTATTATTGATTCAGAAGGAAAACTGATCAAAAAAACTGTGATATGTGCTGCAAAATGGAAATTCCAGGCTTTAAACCAAACTGTAATGAATCTCCTGATTCTGTTTTTCTCCAAATCTCTTTCAGCCACCCATCCAAGGCAATATCCCACTATTTGGTACATGCCAATGGTAAAATTTCTTTTTGAGTCTTTATAATCAAGATGAATTGCCACTGTCTTTGGAGGTGCTGCCATAGTACCATTACTATGTTACTTGTATGACGTCACAGAAATAAAAATTATGTTTAGGAGTAAAATTACAGTGTCACCAAGTGCAGCAGGGCTTCTTTCGCTGACAGCAGTGGCAGGTTTTCTGTCCAGTACTTACATAATATAGTAGCAAGGTCATTTGCATCATAGTTGTCCCCATACAGAGCCTATACTGGTTATTAAACGTGGCTTCACATGTTACAGGCCTGTCATTCTACAAGTGTCCCTTATGTGCAAGTGACCCTTGATCAATCCCTGTAAAATCTGTCTGGTTCTTGAACATGAACAAAGCTCCAGGGAAAATTTTGATGTCTTGGTATTTCTCTGCTACCTTTTTTAAACCCATATGTAGATGTTGAGTTATAGTCTTGATAGAAGGATTCCTTTGAAATATATTGAACCGTGTACTGTAATTCACAAGAAATTGCAATTGAGTTATCACCTGTTACTGATGACCACAAAAAAAAGAAAGCTCAAATCAGCTATTTGAGGTTAATGTGCCTGAAATACTATTCAAATTTCTCTGGTTGGGTTGTAGAGTGATTAAGTTCTCATGATTTGGTCAAATGGATTTTTAAATTCCTCTCTCCAGTAATCTATTTACTATGGTCTGAATCTGCACATTTTGCTCTGGGGCACTGAGAGAGAATGATGTACTTTAACATGTCTGAGTATAGATAAAATTAAATCTTTGGGGCCATGTGAAAGTGGACTTAGGTAATATGTCCACTTGGCCCAGGCTAATTTACTCCTTGGAGGAGGAACGAACTGATTTCTTAATATTTCCCTTATAATTGCAATGCTCCTTTCTACGAAGTGCCAGAACTTGAAGACACATGTGTCTTTTCTAAGGAAAAGGAAAAGTGCATTTCAGAGACACTAGCACATTCCCAAAATCAATGCTGTTTATTCTTCCAGTTCCATACAACTTTCCACTGGAAACACAAATTCTTTTATGGTACAGACACTTGACTTGTGCACATTACCAACTTTCTCTGGCATCGTAGTTCCTGTATGATGTGGCTGAAGTCTGGGATTTCACTTTGCTGATCTCTGTACAAACACAAAAATGGTTCCTGCCCTGGGGACTTTACAATATAAACATTAAAAAAAAATAGACAATGGTTGAATTCAAGAACAGGAGACAAAGAAAAGAGACAGGAGCAGTCTCAGCACAGCTGGGACCTAGCATTTATCAGGTTGTGTTGGCATCACACAAGTGAGTTTTAAGACTATGAAGATGAATAAGGAGGTGGCTTTACAGATGATAATAAGGTACTCCTCTGAGGCCTATCTTCATCCTTTCTGCATTTTGAAATGCACATCTTCCTCCTTTCTTGTATACCATTTGTAGCCTGAGAATGGAAAAACAAGGAGGAGGTGCACTTCAAGGTCCATAAGAAGATGGAGACTTGTCTCAGGTATTGATTAGAGGTCAGTGTTACATTTCACTGAGCTTTTTTTTGCATATGAGATTACCCAGAGATGAAAACCAAGGAAAAGCGGACAGAGGACAAAGGCCCCCCAGTAGGACATTGGAAGAGGATAAGGAGGGTTTACCAGGGAGTACACTGTAGAAATGACCAGAAAAGTAGGAAGAAAAGTGCAAAAGAAGAGAGCCAGTGAGGCCAAAAGGGAACAGTTTCAAGAAGACTGTGGTTCATTGCTTCAAAGGCACCTAACAGGTCCGTAAGGATGAGAAAGGAGGCATTGTCCTAGCTATCCTGATGAAGAGAGCAGTCATTTTAAACTGGGAAGAATAATTTCATTGCACTGGAAGGAACATGATGGTATTTTTGATGGGATTGTAAATAGTATAATCAGCAAGTTCACAGATAAAAGGAGACTGCAGATAGCAACCGCAGCCAAAACATTGCCGACTGTGTGATAGCAAAAATATTTATTTAACAGCAACTGTTTATATTGATTTATGAATTAAATGAAGTTCTCCCTCGTCCACAAAATTCTATTTCTTCTATTTCCCTGAATTTGCCCTGAGTTTTAAGAACCTTTTGTTTATGTTTCTTGGCATGGGTTTGGGGTTTGGTTTTTTTTGGTTTCTTTTCTTTACCTTGCCAATTTAGAAAATACAAATAGACTATAAGGTATTGCTGCATTTAAATGAGACACATGCTTACCTTAACTGTAATTTGATATTAAGGTTTCTTCAGTTGTTTGAAGAACCAATACCAAAATTACTCTTGCAAATTACCTATTGAACTTCCACTCTGATGCAACCCTTTGCATCTAGTCCCTTCTGTACCACAATCTTTCTTTAAAAATGGTCTTATCAGCCTGTCTCTAGATTTTCCTGAAACTACCATTGTTAAAAGTATATTTTTTCTGTCCCCTTTCCCTTGTTTGTTTATTATCGTTCTGCTATTCTACTAGACATATACATTTCCGTCACAGGACTTTTACGCTGGAATATTTTAGCTGAATTTTTACTGTGATGTCTTGTGTTCCATGACTTTGTAAAATGTATTTATTTTAAAATTTGCTTGTATCATATGCTTTCGAGTTGGGAATGTAGACCTAAATATTCTAAAGAGTTCTAAAGTGTTTCTATTGCTACAGGTTTTGATTCATACCCTGGGAATTGCAGGACAGAGAAGATAAATCCCTGTTTTTATTTATGTATTTCTGTTTTTCCAGAGCTTCCTCTTGGTGCAATCATAAAGGGTGCCAGTTTCCCTCAAATGCAGTTAACTGTATATTGCTGCTTAAAGAGGTAAGTAAACCAGCCTTCCATAACCTAACTATTGCATGTGGTAAATCTCTGACACCCCCAATCCATTAGCATTCCCCTCAGAATCCCCAGTCATAGCATCCTTAGCGTCTTCTAGGCTGCAGAATTGCACCTTAAAATATAGTATACCTGTGATATTTACAGTTTATATATTTTAAACTGGACAAGTATCTGATTCCAGGGAAAAACCACAAAGAACGTTCTCCTTCTGAGTGACTGCTGTTTCATTGCAGCAGGGACTCAGCTAATAAAGTTTTTTCATATTAAGGGAGTTACAGTTTGCTAGCAGGATCTTGACAGTTGTCTTTAGAATAAGACAATATGCCTTTCCCCTCCCTACTGGGCCTAATTCCCTGGTAACCTTATTGAAAATGTGCATGGGCTACAAAACTAAAGATTAACTGTCCAGGGACCTGCTTCCTGGAGCTTATTTGAAGATTAAATCAAATGGCAGGCAATATATATTTGGTAATTCAGCTTTGTTTCAGGCTTTTCCAATCTAGTGGCAAGTATAATAGAAGAATCTGACACTCAAAAGCACTAAATGGGTTTTTCTTTTTTTCCCTTTTTTTAATTTGAAAATGCCTGGTATTTCTGTCTATAGCAAAATTAGAATTAATGATTTATTTCCTCATGTCTGAAGATCCTGTTCTTTTATTTTTGAACATGAAGCAAAGTAATTTTAATTACAGATGATGTGAACAATTTTTTTCCTTTTGATGAGATATTATTCTTTCTTTTTATTTTATGTAACAAATACCAGCAGAAGAGTTTAAAGAGAAGCAATAAAATGTCTACTATAGCATTACAGCATTCATTTAAACAGAAAAGGAAACACACATATTGTTTTTTAATTCAGTGTTTAGACTATGTATTAGTTAAACAGATTTCTATTCAGCAAATTGGATTGAGATGGATGGAGATGTTATGCTGTTTTAAAAAACTGTATTTAGAAGGCACATTCAAAGACACTGAAGTGTGATTTGTCCTAGTAGCAGACATCTGAAGAACAAGTGACATTCTTACACAAAATCTATATTGGTGATGTATTTAATTACAGAGTTGATTGAAATTGACAGCTTCAGTGACCTATGAGTGCACTGTTACTGACTGATGGATGCTTCAAATCTGGTTACTTTTAAACCAATTCACATACTGTTCAATAATATCCTGTCAAACTGCAAACTACACTTTTGCATGTATATGGACTAGGCAGAGAACATTTTAATTAAAATAAGGTAAAGATGAATGGTGTTTAAAAATTGATGTAATTCTTAAAAATACGGTCATTATGATTTGAATAAGAGACAAAGAACTCTCAGTATTATTCAGGGTGGCTGTATTCCTTAAGAAACATACATTTTACTTTCATACTCACTCATATCAACCCAAAACCTTTCAACACAGATTAGCTCTCCAGCCTCTTCTGCACATACACAGGCAGTTCCCATTAACAGCTAGACAAAGTCATTGAGAAAACGGTACCTGAGCTTTCTGAAAGCATGTGACATCTGCTAAGGGAGACTCTGGAAGCTTTGCAGCCAACCTCAGTGCAGAGGCCACATCCCCTAGCACCAAGAGTTGACTCCAATGGCCACTTTGCTCAGCCTTCCTGGAGCATTGATCCCAGTGTCAACCACAACACGTTTCTCATCTTTTTAACAGCACATGCAGCGTAGAGTGCAAACGCAAGTCTGGGGTAAGCAGTGGACAACTCTTCTTCTTTGCCCCTGTCTCCTTTGCTTCCACTTCTCTGTAGTTCTGTGGGGTTAGATCATGCTTTTCTCAAGCTGTTGTCTTGAGACTCTGTGGACAGGTAGCTATTTCCTAGTAATGTCTAGAAGCATAGCTTATCTTCTGGAACAGTAGCCAACAAGGTATGAACTTCTGGCTGAAGAGCTCATGTTTCATTCAAAAGCCAAGTAAAAGGCATAAAGGATGAACAGGTACCTGAGATGTCAAAATGTCAAGTAGCCTCATAATCCCATTCAGTTAATTTGTATCTATATCCTGGTAACAATAGTAGCAACAAAAAAATAAGCAAGTTCTCTCTCTTCCCAGGTTGGTCACAGTGATCAATGTCTTCCTTACTGCCAAATTATATTGCTGTAACTAATTATGCACACGATTTAAAGCAGAAGCAATGTTAAGGCGCTGGGATATGCCAAATATTTCAGCTTACCTATCCAGTGAGATCACTTTTCCATTAAGCATATCGAGAACTACCTGAAAAATGATATTTCTATCGGTAATATTTGCATTCTCTGAAAGAACAGCAAAGGTTACAAAGCCTGTGTGAAAGAAATATGATCCAGGTACAAAGCATGAGGCTGAAAAAAAGAATTTTCAGTGAAGACTAAGCTCCTTAAAATAAACCATAGGCTTTCTGCCTTTGAAGGTGCTTTCTCAGTGTAGCTATAGTTATTAGCTTTGTACATAAGTGATGGAAAAATCAGACTCCCTATAGTTGAAATCTACATTTAGAGGAAGAGTTAAATGCTTCCAATTTACCAAAAAAAAAGAGATAGATCTGGCCTAATGAAATTTTAAAGAAAAATTGTAGTAACTTTTGCATAGAAAAAATTAAAAATGTTCTTTTTTTACTTTTGCTTCTGTTTCCCTAACACAGTTTTGCACTCTACTTATTTGAGTAGAAGTAGCAGATTTCACCCTGGAAACCATCTTTACACTCTCTGAGACAGGGTAAGTAACAGAATGTAAAAATATTAAAAGTCTTAAAGTTAGCCAGAATTTTACCAGTGGAAACAAACCCACTCTGTCACTAATAAGGATTGCGTGATTGAGTGAAAAATAAGAGTAAATAAGAACATTTAGCATTAGAAGAAGTTCAGGGAGTGATAAATGATGTTACAGTACTTTCCCAGCTTGTATCAGAGTTATAGTTAACAGTGTACTCATGGTAGCATGGAGCTTGTTATGGACTAACCAAAAGACCCAGTTTCTTCGTGGCCTGCTTTGAGCTCTGAACTGTCATTGAGGATAATTTAAATTCGCAGTTAATCTTTACATGCTTTAGTTCATGGTTCATGTACACCTAAGTGAAAACACTGCAGTAAGTACAGGCATAGCTTATGATGAATAAACCTAATAAAACATGTTCTTAGCAGGGAGAAAAAGGCAGCTGTGTCTACCAGGTATCTCTTGTTTGCAAGTTCAGAACAAGTTATTCCTGACTAGAAAGTAATTTCTCTCCAGAAGCAATTGAAACTAAGATAATCTGGTTCCTCAGTGGTGCTCCAGCTCCTCTCTCCTTCCCAGGCATAAGGATTCAGAACGCTGCGGAGCGGTCCAGCCTGTGGAGCTAATCTGGGGTAAAACTAAGCTTTCCCCCAGCCTGGGTCACTGCATAGCTTTATCGACATGCACTAGGGTAAGAGAGAGGACCGCTGCAGATTACTACTGTGTAAATTAAGCAGACGTTGGATCTTCCTTCTCCTTTCATGTACAAGTGAAGAACCACATGACAGAGGGTTTGAAATAATGGGCCCAGAGGACCTGCATTAATACCTTCCGAGATGAATTGGTCCCACCTTAGGATTTACTGTGCTGGTCTTCTGCACTTTTCTGGACATACCTGAGGGTGTCATAAGAGCTGTGATATCCTTTTAAGCATAAGGGACAAAAATGAGGAGAGCAATAAAAATAATGTCATACTTGCTGTGACCTATATCTAGGAAACAGAGAAATTTTTCTTTTCATCAGGCAGAGTATGTATTGAAGACTGCTAATCCCACATTAAAGTTTTGCACTGTAAAAAAAAACCCCACCCCCCAAAAATACCCACACCAACCCCCCCCCCCCCAAACAAAAAAACCCAGGCTGCTTTTCTCTATCAGGAATATCTGTCTCTATGACAGAGGGTCACCAAAAAGTACCTGTTGTAGAAAAAGAGCATTCTGCTGAGAACACACGATAAATTATTTGAGCATAATTACTCATTTATTTTTGTCTTGCTTTTGAAAACAGTGCACCAGTAGGTTGTTAACATTTTCTACCTGGCTATGCCTTCTTCTCTGGACAGCCAACCACTCTTGTGTGTTGCTTACAGGCACAGAGCATGTGGCTTGTGTACTTGCTCTGTGAACCGGGCATAGATCAGATCCTTCTAACCCTTTAGCTGAGATGTAGCTGTAGGATGGCTTGAGTCTAAGCAGGTTTTCTTTGGTTCTTCATTAAGTGCCAATCTTCAAGGCTAATTTTGGCTTGAACTTGTTGGGTCAGTTTTATGCATCTTCCTTTGCAATGAAGGCTCCAAAATGTTTACATTTCTGTCCACACATGAATGACCTAAGTGGAACAGCTTAGATGGAACAGCTATGCCTCTAATTGCTTAACTAACTCTTTGTAGTATAGGACCTTGTTTTCAGCTGTTTGTAACTCTTTTAGACTTCAGAAATGTTGGCTGAAATTTTCTGGGTTGAATATCTGCCTCAGGCTAAAATAGTTGAACTGCTCCCAAGAACAAGATTAGGAAAAAAAAGACCTTGTTTTTTCATGTTAAAAACTATTATTTGCAACACTTTTAAGAGAAAACCTTGCTAATGTCTATGTTTTAATGACAGCAGGAGATAGGCACTCAGGTCTCTCAGTCAACAAGAAAAGTTATAAATTCAAAGCACAGATGTGGCTCTGCCCCCTCTATGCCTTGCTTCATTCCGTAGCAGTCAGAGTGTGTGGGGAAAGGCTAGCAGAGGAGCAGGCATACCTCTGACAAATCCCAGTTTGGTTATTTGATTTGAGGACGGGTGTGATTTGATCACTGAGCCAGCAGAGTTTATGAATTATGCAAGCAGCATCTGGCCCCTAGAGAGCAGAGACTGGCCATGAATTGGCATAACTGCTCCACTTTTCCACTTTTTATACGATATCCTCTTTAACCACAGTACCCTCGCACTATCATGAGCCTTTAAGTATGGGCAGGATGGGCCTTCTTTTGTACCAGGACAGCCTGAAATTCCCTTTTCTGATTTTATTTCCTTGTTGGCCAGTTACAGACTGCCTGGGGTTTCTTGAGCAGGGTGAGTGCACCAGCAGGTTAACTCTGAAGTTACCTTCCGAACTTTGTTGGATTATAAACTGAGATATGCGTGTTTGGTTCAGTGTTGGAGACAGCGGCTAGCTGTGACGGTTGGAGATAGAGCTGAACTTTACTAAATTTTCTCAAGTATTCAGGCCTACTGTCCTTTTTCAGTGATCTCCTGTTTAGGTACTTGAAACTCCTAGGAAAACTTTTCCCTGCATTAATTTTTACATTTATCTTTTCTCATCTAATCTAACAAAGTTGAGTTAAGGCAATTCTAGCTGCAATAGTCAAACATTAAGCCAGCCTCAATTTTTTTCTCATCAGCTTGTTCACTTGGCTATAAGTGTAGTATAAGAATAATCTCTGCACATCAGGAAAAGAAATACAATGATGTGAGTATTACACAAAATTTGAACTGAATAGCAGAGTCGATGCAATTTTAGTAATTTTTCTTTTCATTCTCAACTTTTCTATTTTCCTCTCTAGCATTTCTGGATAGACATTCCAAGACCATCACTATGAATAGGATGTAACAACAGCCATCTGCAGGTCAGATAAACCCATCCATCAGCATATCAGCAAGTGGACCTAAAATATTTATAGAATTTTTATTCATGAGAGAAAGAAACCGTTAATTGGTGATTAACATAAGAAGGTAATAATGAACTCAAATCTGTGTAGTACAGTTCTGTTATAACTCATTTTCTGCAGGCAAGATAAGAAAACAAAATGAAGAAATTAGTTTTCATTTGCCAGAAGAGCTATTTTGTGTAGATTACTGATGAAATGCATTTTGAAATCTGATGCATCTGTACATATCCAGATTAATTTCTCTGATCTAGTGAAATATCACAGATACTTCCCAAAAAGGGAGCTTTATAAGAAACAATAAAATCTATATCAATCACTGTGTATTCATAATAACTCATAGCCCTGATACTTAATTATGGCTAAATATAATTTTGACTTGAAACATTTTCAGCATAATACTCAGCATATTCCAAACTTGAATTGCAGTTTTTGTATTAAAAGTTCAAATACTTTAACGGATTTTAGGATGTCATGATGATGTCTATTTAGTCAGCAATTACTGAGTTTAAAAGTATGAAAATAAGTTCGATTTGTATAAAACAGACAACTGTTTGAAAAAAGGTAATGTTCCTTTAAGTGGTGGTCTTCAGAAAAAGAAAAGCTGAAGTGCCACAAAAATTTATATCCATTGGTTGTCCTCTCCTAGTTTAACTTCATTTTAACTTTAAATAAACATTTCTTTACATTTAGCAACAGTGAAAAAGGCTGTTCTTACTCATTTTGTATGATTAAAACTACATTAGCAATATAGATGTATTAATCTACAGATACAGATACTAATTGCTTAAATATTGAGTTCAAAACTAGACACTAGTACTGGGAAGGGATAATTGGTTCTTGCCGTGGAAAAAAACTATAATAAAGAACTTGAAAGTGCTGTCACATTTCACATAACAAGCAAAATCTCAGAATATTTGAAAAATATTCTGAAAGAAAATGTCTTGGGGCTTTCTTAATGAGAATGAATGTGGTTTGAAAAGATCAAATAATATCCACATATGTCAAATACAGGTTCTAATAACAGTTAGAGATAATGAATAAAATTAAAGTAGGTCATTTTTAGTCATTTAGGATCCAATAGGAGGCATACCTCTTCATAACTGCTTGTTAAAATATAATTAGAAGCATTTGCTGTATTTACAAAAAATATCAATATCAAAGATTAAAAAAATTAAAATGAGATATTTTACCATTCTTTAATTTTCTGTTTTTGTTTTATTAGCATTTGAGTAGTAAATGGCATGTAAATATATTAATATTGTAACAACTGGCATAGCACAGTCATAACCATAAGTAATATGGCAACTATAAGTAATCTGATAGGAGAAATGTTTTTTTTTTTCCTCTCCTCCTGAATGTGATAACTTTTAGAAATCCACAGTTGTCTATGTATATATGGAACTGAACATACAGAATTATGTAAAGAAAGAAAAGTCCAGATTGCAGCATTCTTCAGACACCAAGCTAATGTGTCAGCTTTAGATTAAATCAAATTTTTACTGAGAATGTACAGAAAGTCTTAAGGGAGGAGGAAAAAAAATAAGGGTGAAGAGTCTGATATAGAAGTGGTTATAGGAGAGTTGTTTCAGTTCAGTTGAATTCAATGCAGATGCTCAGCACTTTTCAGCATTGGGCTAAATTTACCAAGCACACACTGGTCATTCATCCATAACATTGATGCTCAGAAATACAATGGCTTGTCAGGATGTTTGTTTTAGAGATGGATTGTGCAGTCACCATGAGATCCTGGGTTACTACTGAGAGAAGTGATAGGTAGAGTTGGTTGGCATTTATGGCTAAACCATTTCCGGATTCAAAGTGCTGATTTGTGAAATTAAATTATTTGCAATTTTGACAAATCTCCACACTGATTTTTTTTAAGTTTTCTCATTGTGTCATTTTGAAATTTTCAAGAGGGAAGATCTTGCTTCACATAATTTTCTGTAAAATTGAGGTTCACTTCACAGAGCCGTAGGACAAGGAAAATGTTAACCTAGACAACAGTAAAGGAACAGATGAAAATAGACCATGCTGAAAAATTATGAAAGAACTGCAAGAAAGCAGGACAAGACCACTCATGAGAACACAAATGGAATGAAAAGAGTCAAGAAATGAAAGCAATTCAGTTTTTAGAGTAAGCCTCGGTAAATGTCTTAAGGCTTATGGAAACTTGTAGGCCAGTGGACTCAAGGCATACCTTGAGAACTGAACGAAACTGGTACCTACTTACCTCAGGACAGGGGGAGAGAGATTGTTAGCTACGGATGTACTCCCCTGACATCATCTTGGAGCCAATGTGAACTCAGGTGAGCTGTCCTGTTGACTGCTCCTTTACTGCCCATTTACAGATGTCGTGTATGTTCTTTCACCACTGCTTTTTCCATCCTCAACACTGCACTGCATCAGAGCACAAACCACACTGACATGGGTAGAAAAGGAGACCATGGATAACTCATTGAGAGATACATAAAAACTAAGCAACATAATAATAATCAATAAAAAATATAAAATTGGGTATTATTGTGTTGCTTACTTTCTCCATGACACCTCTAAGGTATAGCCTCATATACTCAACTGCATAATTAAAAATCTCTTTGACATTCTTGTCACCTTGAACCTCAGTCAACGGCTTTGAGAAAGATGTTCTTAACCCAATTATGTATCTTCAGAAGTTGTGGCAAGACTGTCCTCATAGCCCATGTCTCTGATAGTGCCACCTGCCTTTGGATCTTCCTCTCTTTTCCCCTTCTCTACTGCAATAAGTGAAAACTGCTGATCTCCCCTCTAAAAGCTCTTCATGATGTAGTCATACCACACCATTGATAACCTTGTACAAAGGCTGTTACTGAATGCACTGGGACTCTTTGCATGTACGAGGAGCCTTAATACATGAAGAATTCCAGAGCAGGGCCCCATTACTGCATTTATTACTGCAGTTTCACTTTTCTTTTCTGCTTTTTTATTTTTAGTTTTTCGTTGTCTAGTAATTTTGAGCTTGTCTCCCTTGTGGATTTCTTTCCTTTGCCTTTTTGCAGCCCCTCCTGCATTTCTTTTTCCTACAATACTTTCTCCTAATGCTCTTCCTTGGCTTCCTTGCCAAATACATTTTTAAAGCTGTTATTTATTTGTTGCTGCTTGGTGAAATCCAGTTCTTTCAAAATCTCCCTGGGTGTTTTTTACAAAACTATTGATTTTCAAGCACCCCAAAGATCAAGTGTGGCTGCCAGTTGCAACATGTTTCTCTTGCTGCAGCAGCTCCTGCTTTGAAACAGCAGTCTGAGTGGGGTGTGACTCAAGTCATGAGCAGGAAGCAAATGATTTCCTTCTGCTTGCTTCTTTGACTGAGTACTCAGCAAACATCAGGAGATCCTGCCAAAAAACCAACTTGTCAACTAGTTCATGGTTTTCCTTTCCTTCTTTCTATTTCTCTCCCTGCTTCCCACTCACAAGCACACACTGCTGATGGTGGGATATTCTCAGCAACATCATGGTGGTTCAGTAACCCTTCCAAAGAAGTTATCAGGAGGGACGTGTCAAAATCACCTTTTTTCCCCTCTCACTGTTTGAAGTGTCCTCTGTATAACTGCGTCTTATCAAATACTTATGGATGGCATAGATACATGGTCAAACCAAGGAGCGCTCCTGCTCCTGTTGAAGTCAGTGCTTATGGCAAAGCAAAGATGGCTTTATGAACACAGACAAAATCCCTGCAATCATCTGAAGCAATTTGTGATTATCTCCCATCATTGGCTCAAACCTATGATCCTAATTACTTCCAATTAAGGGTCAGAGCTAAGCCTTTAGAACAAAGGAGAAAAGAAAGCCCATCAGTATAATTTCTGTAAAGCCTAAGTTAGAGTAAGGGTGTTTGATACGTTAGTTATTCTTAGCCCCATGACTTATTGTTAGTTTGTCTGAGCTATTTTTTAATAATCTATCTTTAAAGAGGAGCCTTGAGGTTTGATGAGTCTCAAGGCATGCACTCTTTTTGTAAAGTATTATGGTAGTGTAATGACCCTATTCGTACGTATCTTAGAAGTTTTTGTGCTGAGAATTGATAAGGTGAAGGCTGAAGTTGAATAATATCTGTCTGCTCTTCATGTGAGGATGGGTGTCATGGTTTAAGCCTAGCCAGCACCGTACCAGCTACTAGGAAGACAATTAACTCTATTCCAGCTGAAACCAGGACAATGGGTAAGGCTCTTATTTATTTATTTATTATGGTAAGAGTATAGAGCACAATGGCATATGGCTAAATGGTAACATGTTCTTGAATGGGTTTTCTAGCCCACATCTACAGGAAGGCTGTTGTCAGTGACCAGACTAGCTTTTTTGCACAGGTGTACTTCTGCAAACTGCAGTTTAAAATTTAACCCTGTATAATTACAATATAGGTGTGCCCTCAGTATCATGTCAACAGCAACCTAGACCAAAACCTCCCATGGTAGAATAGGTTTTTGGGTTTTGTTTGGGTTTTTTAAGTTGGGGGTGTGTGTGTTTGTTTGTTTATCTTTAATTCTAGGAAATCAAAAGCTCTTTAAGAAATAGTCACTTATTTCCTGACAACCTAACCACAAACTGCTGATGCTCTATGATCAAAGATGACCCAGCCCTCCCAAGAATAAGCATTCTTCACAGTTTAGATTTCTACTACAGGGAGTTATCGAATAAATGGACACTAGATAAGTAGCATTTTCCCATTTCGCTGGCCCTATGACTATATGAGGAACAACACAAATGACAAAGTGCCAATCAGATCTTTTTATCAATGCACAAATCATTGCATTTTGTACTATCCCCCTCTGGGCTGTATAGTAGAACATTAATTTTATAATCAGCACTTTATTTATTTACTCTTTCCCAAGCAGCATAAACTGCTCTTAAAGTCAGGTCCTCTTAATGACACAGAACTTTTACACCCTTCTTTTGCTAATATATTCTTCAAGGGAAGACTTACATGTTTGAAGATTACTTTCAGACATAATGAAGAAACGACAGAAAGCCTGTTGGCCTAGAAAAGAGCCATTCACATCCATTCATTTATGCATATCCCACTCACATGCTGGTAGTGTTTTGTGACATGTATTTCTATCCCCTTATCCATGCAGTTATCAGGCACCATATGTAAGGCAGGCTTTAAAGCAAGAACATCACACGTGACACCTAGTTAGTTGGTTAGAGACAGACAAAGTCGCTTCTTCTTATCTCAGCAGGAAGCCACACTACTTTGAGCCCAAAGCTTCTTGGTTCAATTTCTTGCTGGAATTGATTCCTTATAAATATGAATTATTCTTCATTTGATCTTTTCTCATTTGTGGGCAGGGCAACAGTGCCCCACAGATCTGTATGTGGAGGGTCTGCATAGGTTTTCTATGTTTTCTCTGTGGAAAGCAAGAAATAGGGATTCGGTGCTTCTCTACATGAGACTTTGGAGGGTGCACTTTATTTGATGCAGTCCCATTGGAATGGGGGCTTAAAAGCTTAAAGGAGCAAAGGGACAAATATGGCAGATATACATTAAACCCCTTTTTATCCTGTAGAAATTCATCACAGACCCCAGGAAAAACCTATCTTTAAAAGGTGGATCTCTGTGACTTGAGCTGGGGTCCTGTTCTGTGAATCATCATTGCACTGTCTTTCCCCAGGTATGCAGGATTAGAAAGGAGGTGAACAGAGCTTTAAAACTGATGAAATTTGTGAAAGTGTAACATAGATCCTACTTTTCTGGAGAGAAATGAAACAATTATCTGCTCATTCCTGTGAGCGGAATCAAGCCATTATCTTCTCAGTCACCTTCCACGGGTTTTTCAATAAGAAAGACTTACCCAGCCCTTGGTCACCATTTTGTATTTTAGGAAGTTAATTCACACCTTTGGACTTTGTTTTTATTCTAGATAGAGTGTACGTGTGGGCACACATGTTAAACAATTCTGTGTGTCTCAGTGATGTGTCATTGAAGTGTTCATATGCATTGTCTTATAAATGTAATCCCTTTTAGCTTTTAAGGTATTACAGTATCACAGAATGGCTGATGTTGGATGTCATTTCTGGAGATCTAGTCCAGCCCCCTGCTCAAAGCACAGTGAGCTAGAGTAGTTTGCTGTGGACTGAATTCAGCTGAGTTTTGACTACCTCCAGAGATGGAGGGTCTCCAGCCTCTCTGGGCAACATCTTCCAGCATCCAATCACCCCCACAGTTTTTTCTTATGTTTAAATGGAATTTACTGTAGTTCAGTTTGTGCCCATTGACTCTTGGCCTGTCACTGGGTACTACAGGGAAGGCTATGGCTCCATCTTCTTTACTCCCCCTGCCCCACCACGTATTTATATGCATCTGCTTTTTTTCCTGTGCACTAGGATGGACTTTTCTTGACCTTGCAGAAGGTGATCCTTCAAAATCAACCAGCTCTCCTGGACCTCTGTTTGGTCTATGACCCTGTCACAAAAGATTCTTCCAATCAGGTCCCTGAACAGGGCAAAGTTTGCCCTCCTGAAGTCCAGGGTTGTGATCCTCTGTTTTGCTTTGCCCCCTGCTGCCCCCCTCCTTTCATGATCCTGAACTCCACCACCTCATAGACCCTGCAACCCAGGATGCCCTTGGTCTTCATATTGCTGACCAGTTCATTGCTGTTTTTAAGTATAAGGTTCAGCAGCATCTGCCCTTGTTGGTTCCTCAGTCACTTGTGTCTAGAATTTATTACCAATGTACTCCAAAACTCTCTTGAATTAATTACGCTCTGTCATGTTGCCCTTCCAGTGGATATCATGATGGTTCAAGTTCTTTATGAAGACCAGGGCCTGCAGATGAGAGGTTTCTTCTGGTTGTCTGAGGAAGGCCTCATTTTCTTCTTTTTCTCGATCACATGATCTGGAGCAGATTTTCATGCCAGTGTTGCTTGCCTTGGTCTGCCCTCTAATCCTGACTGGTAAGCTCTCACACGGTTCTTCATCCCAGCATGTCTCTGTGCTCTCAAAAGGATCATAGCCCAGCATCTGCATGCAGACCTCAAATTCCTCCTGTTTGCGCCCTGTAATACATATGTTAGTGTACAGGCACCTTGGAGATGCAGCCAGTCTTGCTGATTCCCCAGAAAAAAATTCCCATAATGCTGTCTTATCAACATTTCTTTATGCACCTCTTTCAGCCCTGTTTTGCTGATTACGAAGTCTCCCATATCCATATCACCCTGCGCCCTTTTCATGAGGAAGTCCACCACTTCCTCATTTGATTATGAGTTGTCAACTCCCCACCAACATCATTCCTAATTTCATGCTCTCCTTACCGGGTTGCCTAGCCTTCTGGCAAAAATGCTTTTTTCCTACTTGGTCAGGTCTTAGTATTTATTTGTAACAACACAAATATTTATCCTTATGAGGGAGCAGTATTAAGGTCAACCATCTTATTGCCTTGGTTGAGTCTACTTGTGCAATTCTTATCAGAGTGACTAGAATATTAGTCTAATTATTCTAGTATAATTAGTCTCCAAAGGTGCAATTGTATTTTATATGAAGTTTGAAAAACAGTTGCCTTATGACTCCATTGTCATTTGCTAATCACTTGTGATCATGCAAACACATTTGTGACCAAGTCATGAAACATTTTTTTGAAACAGAATGGTATATGGCATTAAATAGCACAGGAAGACTCCTTTGTACAAGCAATTATTATACTAACTGAGCTATCAAATGATGTTGCATCTTGCCCTGCTTTGGGTAAGTGGGAGGTATCTTTTTTCACTCCTTTATGGCCTTTTTTTTAAGGTGCATGCCCCATATTTTGGCCAACATTTCTACTTTTTCTCGCAGTTATGATATCTGGACTATGTACGATCTATTGCTGACTGTATAATGAGAGTCAAGTTGCCAACACAGTCACTCCATTATCTAAGTCATTGCTCCATAAAGTGCTTTGAGATACCTTGAACATGAAAGGTCATATATCTAAATAAATTCTGTTCTATTCTGAATGGTGCCCAAGCTGTGCCAATACATATTCAGTGTTCTGTGTGATGGGAAGAAAATGGGAAGGGGAAAAGACAAACCCTATTCTTAACTGTGTTACACTAGCTTTTCTTTCTTCACTACACAACTATTTTCTGATGTTTGACATTCCCTCTTGAAATTGTTTCAGTAGAGTTATAACTCTATAATGAACCATGGCAAGGAACTCCTTTTAAGTAACAATACTTAAAGGACTGCTATCAAATCAACAGTTTCTTTTTTCTCAAGTCAAAGCTAAAAGCCATATTTTAAATTTTGTTTTCATGCATGACGCATTTATTGGACTACCAGAACTTTTCAAAGGCAATATTGAGTGTTCTTTTTACTATTCCAGCATACTGCTAATGTGTGGAAGAAAGTGTCCCTGGTCAAAGGGCTGATGCCTCATGAATAACTTCAGACTTCACACTATTCTCTGACTGTTCTTGATTTCTCCAATCATCTTTTTGTGGTATAATAAAGTGGAATTCTGTTTATTTTCTATGAGTCTTAAGCCTGTTACAGGCTCTTTAGAGGTGTTTTGTGGGTGCTGGGTTGTAGACATATGGGACAGATGTTCTATAAGCCTTTTTGATTAACATCCCTTGGTTGCATACACAGATGAGAAGAACATGAGATCTCATACTTCATAAAAAAAACATATGACCATAAAGGAGAGAATATTTTCGTATGCAATTTGATTTCTGAGAAGCTTTGGAAATATTTTGATAAATTCAAATTAAGAGTGCCTTCATTCAACTACGAGGCTGCTTCAGTATTTCAAAATATGGATGATTAAGTGAACTTCAGTAAATAACATGACCCTCCTGAGAATGAAACTTGGCTGGAAAACTCTCAAGATCTGGCATAATATTTTGGCATTAATATTTGGCAAGGCTGGAATCAGGATATACAGAATGCAGCGAAGTCCAAAATAAGAAGAAAAGTAACTTTTTCAAATAAGTTACTTTGTGTGAAGTAGAGTTCATTAAAGGTGGCATTAAGCTGCAAAGTCAGAACATGATCCAGTCAACTCGGTGTCTGAATCACAATTTTTTGATTAATTCATTGTGGGGAGAAAAGCCATGCACATGATTTTGGACTTTGTGTTGTATGCTGCAACTGTATTTGAATCAAGAGTTACACTACGATATGGCTCAACATTTGGCTTAATATAAAAATATTTAATACATTCCTGATTTTTTTCTCTGTCTAGTTCTTCCATCCCTACTTGAAACTGGTCTCTATTATTTGTGTCCTATGACTATAGCAAACTTGTACTACTTCTTAAGGGTTACCTCATGGATATTGCATTAGAAAAAAGCAGACATCTATCTTGAGTTGCATTAATTGTAAGCTGAATGGATGGCTGCACGCCTTCAGTATTCTGTTTTTAATGTTGTCATGGGTGTCATCTCTGTTTCCAGCTTTTTGGTTTTATTGCAGTTTTATTTTCTGTAATTTTCTTGAAATGCGGAAGATAGAGTTATGCTGTGATGAATGAGTTGGGGAACCTATAGCTCAGACACTAGTTTGTTCAAAGATTGACCATTGAATGTAAAGTATGCAAGGCTAAGAACATTTTTGATGTGATCCATTGTTGAATGTGCAGTGATTCATTTTCCTTTTCTAAATATGCTATCTTTGCTGTAGCTCTACCATTTGTCACATTTTTCCATTAATAAGTACCCAGAAGGACAAAAGCATGAGCAGTCTTTCCAAAGTTCAGTATAAAATAAATTAAATTAGTATATAAGAAATATCTTCTTGACATAACAAAACACACACCTGACAGCATACCACATAAATTAGCAGCTTCTAAGATAGTTTCTGTAAAATGATAGCACACAGAAAGCTTTTCCAAAAGGCGATATTGAGAGCTGAATGGGAATTTCATGAGCATTTGGGAATATTTGGCTCTCATTTCAGGTTATTTTATTCATAGTTCTGTCTGTGATGAGGCATGTGCCTATATTTATAGGAACATCATATTTAAACTCATGCAGGTACTGTTGCAAGTCTCAGATCAACAAAGTAGGTAAAGTTTTACTTTATATTGCCCCTCTTCAGCAAAGTTATAAACATATGATAAAAGTTAATCACATGTTTATATTCTTTACTGAATGGAGGGCATAGTAGTCTGAGCTATTAAACAGATGTATGGCCGTATTGTTATATGGCCATAGGCTGTGAGGCTCACGGCCAAGTTGCTCAAGGAATTCATGATCTTGAAATATTGCAACATACTGGAATCTGCAGGATTTAAAATAAATTAAAGAAAATGAAGTATTTGTGTGTTTTATCCTACCACAGCAAAGCCTCCTTACTGCTGATTCCACTGTGAAGATCGGGAGGGTATTGGTTATTCAGGCAGTGATACCGCTGGATTAAAAACAAGCCAGGTTGGTAAAGATCCAGGGTAAGAGTGCTAGCTGAGAAAAAATGAAAAGGTAAGCACATATGGCTGAGCAGCTGCTTTCAAATTTATAAAATATCTTCTTTAATCCCTGCAGCTTTCTTGGCTTTTTCCTCTTAATTCTGTTTCTTTACAGAAAGCACTGTGAAAATCATTCCATTTTTTTATAGTAATTTTCCCCAAATATTAAATCACTTCCATTTCAAGTTTATAGTTTTGGCTTTCACCAGAATACCCCAAATGCAGAAGTAAATACATGTAGAGGAGTTAAACAGAGTTTCAAATCATAACATGGAGGGAGATGGAAGGAGAAGAAGAATTCTATAGCAAATCAGTTTATTTATTCTTGTACAGTGGTGTGAATTTTTTTCTTACTGCTCTTGCTGCAGCGAACTTCAAACTGAATTTATATGCATGATTCTATACATAGTCCAAATCAGGGATATTTGCTTGACTTAGGCTCAAGGTAACAGTTTTTAACAACACTAACTTTCACTACTTTGCCTTGAAATTCTCAAAGCACATTTAAGACATTATTTTTTTAAATTTAATAATACACTTAAAGGCAGAGAAAACATTCCAGTTTTCAACTTTGAAATACATAGATTGGTACAATGATGATACAACGCAAGGAATGTGGAACAGAACAGAGATTCAATCTAGGGGAGTCGCTCCTTTCCATCATTGTCTTAACCCACTGAAACATATTTTATATATTTCAGTATTCATAGGAAATGAAACAATCCCTGATGCTATAGATTGGTCCATAGGAACTGTCCACAAACAAGAAAAGTTTACAACTTCATTGTATATCCCTACAACAGAGCTTTATTTTTGCTCTAGTATACTTTTTTGTAGCTTCTAGTATTTTCATTTTTATTTTGATTCTTATTATTTGTGGGAACAGTAAGTCAAATGAAAGATTTAATTTTTTTTTTCTGAGAAAAAGGTCGTGTTTCAGAAACTGATTTTCTTTTCAGGTTTTCAGTAAATTAATTTTTTTTCAGATGACATTTTAAAGAACAATAAGTTTTTCAGGATTTTTCTCTAAAATTGGGGGGGTTTATTCCTTTAACCAAATTGATGACCTCAAGAAAAATGCCAAAGTTTTGCTTTTCTTTTCAAATTTAGTTGGGGATGTTCTTGGCTACTGAGTTGGTTTTCAATATTCTTTTGCTTTACTGCTTTTTAAAAAGAAACAAAACCGAAAGTGTTGCCCAAAACTCAACTTTTTGTGTCAAAAATGCTCTGTGTGTCCAGACACAGGTACTAGTTTGGGTATGGGAAGCAGTAAAATTGCATCATGATAACATTTCACTTGGCCTTCTGCTGCTTAGGTTTATGGAATCTTTGATTTGAGCTTACTACAAGTGTTTTTTCACAATCCAGCACTGGACATGGTTTTAGACTCCTGGATCCCATTTTTTTAAAGTTGTTTAGATGTTTCTGGCCAGATTTTTCAAATCTTTCCCAAAAGTACCTAGTAAAACAGATAGGGACCCACTAGGATTCTGACTGATTTCAATCATATTTAAAGAAATTAGTCATGGATTGTAACAGATGTTAAAGAGAGAAATTCCAGTTAGCTGGCTTTTGTGCCCCTAAATGCCTTTCATACCTTAACTTTTGGACCTAGAACACCTAAAGCAGTTCAGGATGAGAAGTCCTGCCAGTGTTTAAGTCCTGTCAGTGTTTAAGAGGCATTTGGACAATGCCCTTAATAACAAGCTTTAGCTTTTGGTCAGCCCTGAAGTGATCAGACAGTTGGACTAGATGATCATTATAGGTCCCCTCCAATGGAAAAGATATGATTATTATTATTACTATTATTATTATTACTACTATTACTATTATTATTATTTTAATAGCATAATAATGTAGTGTCAGAAATAATGGTAAAGTCATTCCTTCATAAACAAACAAGTATAAATAACGTCCAGGTTTGTTTCGCTTTATGTAGTAGTCTTCGATGTGTGTTTTACTATAGAAGGACTGAATAATCTTAGTTTGACAGTACAAGTATATTTTGCAGAGGGAAAAAGCCTCCAGAGTTATGATCACGTCTGCATTTGGTGGCTCAGTAGAACTGTATTTTTCTCTTTTCTTTCAGCACATGGGAGTTTAATAGCTTACCTGTAGAACAGGAAGTTTAGACCTGGTCTTTAAAGACCTATGTCCTATTCCAGAGGAGACCTCTATCATTATTCCAACTACGCTGACAACACAGAACACACTGTCAAAGTCCTCTAGGTAATACCCTTATTACATGTGTCATTAGAGGATGTTTGCCATATCTGCTTTAACACTGCAGACATTTTAAGTAGGTTATTCCATCACTTTGCCATTTTGATTATGACAACAAAATGACACCATATTGAAATGGATTTTGGAAAGAAAGGCTAACTGTCCAAAGAGGTCCATGCTCAGTCTAATTAAAATTGGCTTAGGTGGCACAACCTTCATAATTCAGACTATGACTATGAAGGATATGCATGTTGAAAGCGCTCTTTGCTCATTAGTGCTATTTCTGTCAGACACTGCTACCTGCTCTTTTCTTAATGAATGCTAAGCCATCTCTTTAGAAGATTGTGCTGCTTCCCTGAACTGAGGGAACTGTCTTATTTCCTCCCAAGTTCGTTGAGAGTAAAATCGGGGAGTCACCTCTTTGACATTTCCCAACCTCTGTACTTATTTATCTCTTTGAGACCCTGCGCTCTAGAGATATCACTGTCTTAATTAAGAAGAAGGATGTGACCATGGTAAATTGACTGATTCCATTGATTAAGGACTAGCTGTACAAGTAACATTGATTTTAACAGTGGGTCTACATAAATGTAATTGTTCGAACATGGGGCTGCATAATTATGGTGATGTACGAGAATAGTTGGTTTGTCCTTTTCAACCTTCACTAACATTCTTTTGCATGGTAATGTACCTCGTTCAATTAGCAGAAATCTTAAATGTTACAAAATGTCTTTTGTGAAGGCACACAGTAATCATTATAGTCTAATTTCATCTAACAGTATCAGACAGATACATCTCTTTTCCTTTTTTTGTTTCTAGATTTTTCTCCCCTAACCCCCTTTTTTTAGTATTTAGGAGCACTTATACACACATACACACATAAATGAAAACAACAAATTGGAAAAAAAAGCTTTCCTCACTTTACTCTATTTGTAAAGTGTATGGTTTTGAGCCAGAATTCACAGAGCTAATTCATGATTACGGACAAATTTGCTTTCGGCTTTCCCCACTTCAGATATCTTCAGGGCACACTGGACATATTCTGCACTTACTCTGCAACTTCCTCAGCTCTACCTCTGGTGGAAAAATTGCATTTTTCCCCAAATATGGTTAAATCTCATGCCTCTTTCAGACTTATCCATCCAACTGTCTGTCTCTCATCTTCATGCTCCTCTAAAAACAGCGTATACTTAACTGCACATCTCTGGAACTCCTTTTTTGGAGGAATTCATAAGGCTTTAGTGCATGCCTTGCTGTTTGTGGGAGTCAGTAAGCAGAATCAGGAGAGCCAGAAATTTAAGCAGGGAAGAGGTAGAAAGCAGCACAAGAGCTGAAGTTTTAATTGCTACAATAAATATTTGGGCCACTTTCAGAGTATAGAACTTGTGCTACCAGTTCATTATTATTTTTTATGGTATATTCTCCAGACAGAGCAGAGTTCCGTGGGGCATTAGATTGTTAAGTCTTTTGGGCAAGAACTGTCT
The DNA here is from genome assembly GCF_947461875.1 of Haliaeetus albicilla. Lineage (NCBI taxonomy): Eukaryota > Metazoa > Chordata > Aves > Accipitriformes > Accipitridae > Haliaeetus > Haliaeetus albicilla. Next base: position 15,850,888 of record NC_091501.1, read on the forward strand.
CTTGGCACTGTGTTTATATGACTGGTGAGTAATTCTTCGTGAGAAGCAATAACTTAGTTTTGTAGGGTTGTTTATTTGCTCAAAAAATGTGATTTTGTGGCACCAAAAGTTACTTGGAAATCTGAGTCAAAGAGCTGAATCACTGGCTTCCTTCATCCTCACGTCTATTTTCAGTAGGCACAAAACTGGGTATTTTGGCGTTCCCAAATCAGTTTGAGATTGCCATTTTGATGCTGCTTGTAACTGGAAGATACAGATATGCTTGTAACCTTGGTTCAAGAAATAATATAGTCTGATACAGGAAATCCATGTAGATTGGGGGACTCACTCTTGCCAGTTTTGAATAAAGGTCTTGAACGTTAATATCCCAACCCTTGGATGAGTGCTCTAGCTCTTAGGCAGGAAAGTGCTCCAGGTAGGCTGGAGAAAGGATGGTTCCGTGGTGGTTAGGGCTGTCAGGCTAAATTGAATTAATACTTCAGTTTTGCATGCAGATTCAATGGGAAGTGTAGTGTACCCCAGAACATGAGTTCACGTTGACAACATTGCTCCTAGTCAAGCAGAGAGAGGAGCAGAGCCCAGGTGCAGCTCTCTGCCAGCTGAGGTGTGGCAAACAGGCACTGCATTCTTCCTTTCACCTGACCGCACACACCAAACGCTGAAGCATTCTCTTCTTCATCACCCCATAGCCCAAGAAGTCAAGGGCCCTCCAAAGGATATAGACAGAAAGGGGGCCTCTCCCAAGTTAAAAATGTGTCCAGCCTGTTGTGAAAACATTTTTGTTAACGTGTATATTTTCCAGTTGATCACTGCATAAGTCGTCTCACACAGTTCTATACAGAAACTTGCTATCATGTTGGACACTTAAGATAATTTTTGTGGTCGTTGCATGGCAGATGCCCTTGAAAAGTTTCATTTACTTTTTTTGCCCTACTACAAAATGCATCAATATTTATTCCCTATAGCTGCAGTAGGAAACACTTTGGATAATCAGTCTCCTCCATACTATCAAAAATAGGCAAAAACTGTCCTTACTGTACGTGTGCATGAGTACATGATATATCTAAATGAGAATGAAAGCCCTGCAGCAATCAAGTATGCACACAAGTTAAGAGAAGTGACACCAATACACACACTTCAGCACATATACATGCATACGCACAAAAAATCATATCCTGGATTTAAAAGCCTTCAAGATTAAAGGCCCAAGGGGCTTAAAACTTAAAGAAATATTTCTTCCACCTCATTGCATATTCATGAGTGAGTATTTTGGCAAGCAGGCTGAGGAAAATAGCTTACAGAATTATGGAAGGAAGATTATTGTTGATTCCTGTGTGCCACAACAGTGCTTTCACAGAGAGAAAAGAAAATGTAAATGATCATCCAAATGACTGCATTGACACCAGGTAACTCTGAGGGCCCTATCCAACCCAGATCTTGTTACGTATTTCGATCCATGTAAGCTGCAAAACACGGAAGAAAGGTACTCAAGAGGCCAGCCCTTCCACAGACAGGTTGAAAGGTAAGAAGGAAAACCTGCCCTGTGCAACATGATGTTGCAAAGGCAGCTTTCCCACAGATTTTCTCTGCTGTTTTTTGTCTGGCCTAGACCTGAAGCTCCCACCAGTCATCAGGAGTTTGGGTAAGGTTCTCATGTCTTCCACCAAATTTACTCTCAATTACTGTGCAAAAGGAAGAGTTGCTAGAGGCCAGTTTTAATCTCTGGGGTTTTCATTTTTTTTATGACCAACCACGTCTGCTGTGCTGGTTACTCATCTGGATTTTTCTGTCTTCCATTGGTTTTGTTTGTTCCCACCATCTATTTTGCCAAGGCTCTATCATGTCTGCAAATCTTTCAGGGTAGAAAAATGTTTTTCCCTGTATCACTTTGACAGGTGCCATGCATAGATATGATACTAGTGCTTTGTATCTCTGATTAGCAAAAAGGTTCTAGAAATTTCAGTGATAAAACTGAGCAATATTAATGAGACAAAAATAGACTGTAAGAATAATAGTTAAATAATATAATTAAAATAGCAAGAAAGCAACTTATTGAAGAAGTACAAAACCAAACAATTTGCCACTTGTGCACCTTTACACAAATTGACTTAATTTATGCTAAAACGAGCATGCGCAAAGGATAGCCTCTTTAAAAAAACCCACAGTTTGCATGCATCCTCTGGTAGCAGACAGACAACTCTGAGGACAAAATTACTGCTATCTGCAAGCAGAAAGGGTGTTCAGCAGCTTGAAAAAGGTAACGACACAAAGAACAAAAACATTGTTACACCTAGTACAGGAGACATATCAAGATTCAGATATTACACTCAACAAAATGCCTTGATTTCTGACATGAGATTAGACTTTTTGCAGTAAAAAATTAAAAATGTTTTTTTTTTCTATAAGAAAATGAGTAGCTTTCACGGAAGTGGAAGTTCAGTGGTGCTCCAGATGCTGCGGAGATAGGTCATATAGAAACATCCAGCCATGAGAAAGGTCTTATGAACTACATTCAGAAAGCCTACTTCCAGGTTAAAATAACACAGATTTCACAAAATATTTTCCTCTAGTGTTTCATTTTTTCACCAGGATGTTTAAAAATATGTATATTCTACAGAAATATTTCCAGTTTGTGCAGAGCCAGGGTTACTTGACATGTCCTGTGATGCTGTTTCTCATACAATATTGTTACCCAGATGTAACAGTCTAGTTTCAGAATTTCATGCTTTCCTGTCTCTCTCTTTCTTTTTTTCTACCTCCCTACTCTCATGCCTTTGTAGGTCACATCCCTTTCCTTTGGAAGAGGAGTGCTTGACACCATCTCTGCCTGAATCACTTAAGCCTGACCTTCTAGTTGTCTCTGGGGAGAGAAGGTGAGCCAGTGGGGCCATGTTCAAGAACACCAAAACCACAGTTCTTGATTGTCATGAAAATTTAAGGGACAAATTCAGCTGCTGCCTGATCTTTGCAGACATTGGACACTGTGGCATGACAGTGTAACAGGGCATTGCTGTGTCCCTTGTGTAAATTAGTGAACAGGGATGCGGGGGCAGGCTCAGCAGTCTTCAACACATTTAAGGTGGAAGTGTAAGTTATAATGTCATTTTTTATTCATTGTTAGTCCCATGGCCCACTTTCTTGCACTCTGGCATTATCAGTGGAGCCAGAAGTACCTTAGGAAACTCTGAGGAGAAGGAGGAGAAGGCACACAGCTGGTGCACAGCCTTGCTCTAAAATGGTGCCTGGCCTGACTAACCTTTGCCTTTGAAATAGCAGAGGTTCTCTATCGCTCCAATTTATATGGCTGGTTAAAAACATAACAGCAATGTATTTCCCAGTGTGACCTCTGTATTTGAAGTATCAGCACAAATTGAATTTCTACTGACAACCTGCAATTACTTGAGCAGAAAGCAAAGTATAGCTCAAACCTTCAGGATAGCACTATTAAAGGTATTCAGATCTTAGACAAGGCCATTTCCCATAGGCCATAGGATTAGTATGTGAACAAGTGGAGATGTGGCTGTGGGGTATATGTGATGACGATTCATAGCACTTCCATCCCAGAGGGGATTTATGGATCTGTAGTATACAATACCCTTTTTTTTTCTCTTTTACTACCCCTGCTTTAAATTAAGAGAGTATTGTAAATATAAAACTTATGCTATTGAAAACAGTCTTAATAGTACATTAGAGTCTAAAGACTGAATTTTTGTGCTTTTTTAATGGATGTTTTTCATTAGGTTATCCCACTGTCTTGAGCTCTTGCAAGGATGACTGTAGGATGTATCAGAAATGCTTCTCTTCTGTGTCTGACACTGAACAGGGACTGTGATGGTTTTCTATGAAATTGTAATACTGAGTCCATAATTAACATTTCTTACACTTACAATTAGATGCTACAACTTGACCTCTCTGCCACTGATTTTATTAACAATCTTTTGTTTTGTCTTTCTGAAAATATCCTTGCTCATTCTTAAAGCAAAGAGTATTAGAGAATTGTAAAGTCAGCTCACTGGTACACGGACTGCTGTTTGGAGTACTGGGTTTTTGAAAAAACTGTTTCCTTTTCCTGATAGCCTTCCATTTTTTCTTGTAGAAGCTCAGTTCAGAAACACCTTTGCACAAAAACTTCAAATAATACTTAACTTTTCAATAAGAAAGACTGCATAGAAAGAAATCAAGGTTGGTTGTAAATTTTTGAATGTATTAGGTAAGAATTTAATTTTTGGAAACTAATTGTAGGTCTGTGAATATTAAAAACTTTAGGAGGGGGCTAGTAGAAATCACCAGTAACATGGGGAAATGTGCTGAGTTTCCAGAAGGTGAGTGAAATAAGACAGTAAGTTCCTCTATAATCTACTTTTTTTTTTACTTATATCTAGTTGACTAATGCAAAACTTTGTAACTTGCAAGTTTGTAATATGTGTCCTGACACAAGAAACTTACAAAGAAGTTTCATATTGGTTTGATAAGGTACTTTGTATGAGAAAAGAAAAGTTTTCATTCGTTGGAAATGCTTCAAATACTGATCTGTTTGCACTTCTCTAGCACTTTGAGAATTCCTTCCTCAAAATGCTTTTGTTAGGACTCTGTTTTTTGTGGATTGGTGTGTTTGTTTGGTTTTTTTTTAAATTCAGAGCCATTAGGCTGGTATTTTCAAAGGCATACAGACTGATTCTCTCCCACTGTACCTTATATATGTCAGGTTTGTGAAACAATTGCCAGATGCAAAATAGAGTTCAAGGGAACTTTTTCTGTTCTTTGGTCTAACCCATGAAAGGGTAGTTTTAGGGGTTAGTGTCCAGCAAACATCTTATCTCCTGGGTATTTTGCAAGTTCTGCTTGCATTTCACTGAACTCATGGATATATAAATAAATAAGATAAATATCTGATAACCAAACTGGTAATTGTGCTTCTTACTTATTTCAGAATTTCCTTTTACTCAAATGCCATAAACTTTTTGAAGTTGATTAATTCTGCAATGCAAATAAGCTTGGATCCAAAAGAAATACCATAATTTTCACTTTGGCTGGTTTTGTGAGAAGTTTAGTTTGAGGAAATTAGCTAAGCCAAGCTTGTCTTCACACAAAAGTTACACCAATTTAATTTGAATCGCTTTATAAATCGATTTTGTTAAACCGATGTGAACACTTGTTTGGACACTCCTAAATTGATTTTGCCCTGGCTTATATTGATTTAGCCTAAGACAGGAAGGAATTCACTTAAGATAAATTAATGCAAGTCTGAAATAAAATTAAAAGTGCCCACATAAGGTTTGCATGGGCTTGCTAAATTGATTTTAAAATACACTTTTAATTAAACTGATGCAACTTTGTGTAGGCCAGGCTTAACACCACAGAGAGAAATCTTTGGCTTCCAGAAATGACATGCTCTGTCATGTCCTGCAAGGGCCTTAATTCTGGTAACTGGTTGAAGGTATTACAAGGTTTCTCCATTGATACTTGAAATATCTTACGGTAATTTTGCAAATACATAGCTCCTCTCCTCATCCAGAATAAATTTACTTCTTCTTATTCCTGCAATTTTCTTTTTTTCCAGTCATCAGTATTGTTTCCCTTAAGATTAAAGACAAGTGTGCAACAAAATCTGAACTTAAAGATTTTTCAAAATCTGAACACAGATTTTAGCTTTACAGCTCTCCACTGCCTTTCAGCAAGCCCACCTCCAGGACAACTTCCTTCACACCACACAGGCATTCATTTTGGAACAGGCAAGTGCCAGTTGCATATTGGGGACTAATTTCTAGCGGAAGCATAACAGGACACTTGCTGGCCTCATTACTAATGCTGTATTACTTTTGTAAATCAGTAAGTTTTCTTTGTACTGCTAATTGTTGAATTTTCTTGTGCACTTCAATATACAATTACCAATTTTTCCTCAAATCTATTTGTCCAGCAAAGAGGGTCTAGACACCAGTGCCCTTGCAGAGTAACCCTGAATAATGATTTGGAAACCAGGCTGTAACCTTCGTGATGCTGTCTGGAATTGGCGATCAAAATCAGATATTATGCAGAAACCTCTATCTCAAAATGTGCCTTGTTTGCTGAACTTTTGCCAGATGCAAAGTACAGTTTGAGGGAATCTGCATTACAGATTGTCACACAGAATTCACCCCCACACCCTACTCCCTGATCTCCTAGGAACAGAAAATAACAAAATGACATGTTTTCAGAGACAAGGCTATTCACGTGACAGTAATCATAGGTGGTGTTGGATAGGCCACCCATGCTTGAGAGCTGCTTTACTTCACATACAGACATTGCCCTTTGCAGTTGGCTTGTTTCTGTGGTATTCCCACTTCCTCCCTTCGATGGCTCCACAGGGAATATGATGCCCTGGGTTCCTGATGTTCAGTTCACTTATAAACCAGGAAATCTTTGTTAGTTGTAGATCTGGCAAGGTGACTTTGGCACTGCTGAATTAACCAGCTGTATTTTCTGTGAAAGAGTTGCCGGCTATCTGCTATCATCTAAATAAGAAGCTGAGTCTGGCCAGTACCCATTTTTTCTGTGTCCCACCAGTAGGAAAATAAACAATGCATAATCTTCATCTACATAATCATTGTAGTGTCCTATCGTAACCTTTGCTTTTCTACACACACACACACACACACACACAAAGTAGTTTCTTAAACCTGTCCACTTTTTGTTGTTCTTGTTATTCTACTTGGTACTATCTCCAGCCAACCTACATCTTTGTTAAAGTATGGTAGCCAGCTGGCAACAGGACTTTGAAACGAGTGTTATAGTGGCTTTCTGTCTCTTACTTTACGTAAGCATTCCTATTAACACCTTTTAGAATGAGATTTATCCTTCTGTTGCTGTTGCTGCAAGTAGTTGACATGTTTTGTTTGTAATACACTTCTACATCCGTGCTTTCTGAGTCATCCCTCATTTTGTTTTTGTGTATTTGCTTTTTCTTTCCTGAGAGGAAAAGTTTTTACTTAACCATATTTAATTTCATCTTGGTTTTGGGAATGTTAGAGAGATCCATAGAAAGGTCAAGATTGGATGGGCCATTGAGGTTAAACTGCTTTGTTGTCAAATTTAGTTTGAGGTACATTTGTGCAATGGAATAAAATATTTGCAAAATATTTATACATGCCACACCTGTGTTTTTTCAAACATTGTATTTCTAACACTGGAGTGTATTTCAACACTGAAGAAACCTCTACTGCATTCTTAAAACCTTGTATGATTACTGAATAAAAAGAAAAATGTATAGTGTATGAAAAGTGCTTAAGAAAGAAAGGTACGCTAACTGGAAGAGTTATGGGCTTAGTTTCCACTGCCTGAAGGGTGCCTACATGGCTCCAATGACCTCTTGAACTTCATTAGTTAACTGCACTAGAATTTTTCCCCTTTTGTTTTGGGGGTTTTTTTGTTTGTTTTGTTTTGTTTTGTTTACAGGCATTCATGCCTTCAGTGGCTACTATATTATGCTCAAGTGAGTCTCATGGTAAGTCCAAGGATTTTAATTTCCTCATTCTTGACTTCAGGGTCTTTTTCAATAGGTTCATCACTTTTTGAAATGCCATTTTTCCAAAGTTTATTTTCCCATGCAAGGTTGTAATGTGATTCTTCCTTAACTGTGTTGCACTTTCTTAAATTCTTGTTTCTAATACTTGATGACTACAGAGTTGATGATACTTACAGACTCACTGTGTCTGTCTTTCTTATATAGGGCTAAGTCAAGAATTGTGCTGCCTCTTTTGTACTACAGAATTAGTTCAGAAGTGGTGATTTAAGTCTACATGATTTAAAAATATTTAAACTTAGTCCAGGATTATATTTCATCTGGCTATTGGAGTCATCTATTCATCTCCTGCTAAACTACATTAATCTCTTTCTGCATTATGTGTTCAACATCTTGATTTCTCGTGAGCGGGTAGAAATACTCTACTACATATAAAAGGGAGGAACTTTAGCTCTGCCTTAGTCCGACACCATCTGAGTCACTGTGAGAGCTAACTTGGTTCAAAAGCATTTGTGTATCTCTGGTTTGTATCTATCCAGGTTCTCCTTGCTACACCAACATAATTAGAATAATGCTTATTTTTTACAGAAACCCATAGATTCCACAGTTATACTTGTCTTCTTTGTTATGATTATTAACAATTTGTAAATTTTGAGCAGTAGTAGTTACCAAATGCAGCAGTTGAAACTGATGGTCTCCTGTGCACATATAAGACATATACAAATTTAGCTACCATCAACCCCCCCCCGCCCCCCCATTAGTTGAGGTAATCAGCAACAAATAAAATTTAAAAAAGAAAGAAATCATAGATGGGCCTTCAATATAGCCACAATGGCTTCAATAACTTTAAGGTTTGGCTTAGAGGGAAGTGAGTTAGTAGGCAGTTTATTCAGAGAACGTCCCATGTGCAGACACGTGAAAGGCAGCGGATAAACCAGTTTCAGTAGTCAAATGGAATCCTAGAGACAGAGATATAGTGGGAATGAGTGACATTAGGGCTCAACTAAAATCACAGGTGAGAAGGGAAGGACAAAATTTCAGGGAGGTGGTTACATGTGCGGTGCATGGCAAAGGACTGTCTCTCCATCCAGCTCTGTGCACATATCTCCGCAATTGCAGTAAAAATGCAGTGGGGAAGAGGAGAGGGAGTACTGGTCACAGGGGTGGGGACACAAAAGAGGTCATAATGAGTGTAAAGCTATAGATAACAATGTAAACATAAATATATAACAGCAAAAAGTCCTTACAGAACACAAAAACATAGCTGGTACCTGCTGGAGGATCTCACCTTTTCTTGAATAATGCAGCACACTCTCTTGCAAGAAAACAATTGATCTCTTTTTAAGTTTTCTTATAAGACATTGCAGTTCAAGACTGTGGACCAGATTCTTACTATATTCAAACCACCCTGAATTTGGAGAATCTGAGGTCAGATGCTACCTGGAAGTAGTGGAAGGAAGGACAAACTTGTGCTTTTTATTATACACCTTCAGAGTCTGTGAATGTTAAATTTGAGTTGATCTATTATGATTTATTCTTTTCTTATAGTTATCTTTGGTCACCACTTGCTCTGTGTGGAGAAGTGTAACAAAAAGTTGGGAATCAAGGTAAAAAGCATTATTATTTAAGACTTTTCTTATTGTGCTGTTAAAAAAATAATTCTATGCAGAACAAGTTTAAGAGCAGCAGATACTTAAGAAGCCGTCAAATAGCACTGTTAGCTATAATAATTTATCCTATAATTTAATGTAGCCCTGACCCCTGTCATAAGTTAATACACCATGAAGAATAGTGTGCAAAAAAACATGCTTATTAATGAATTGGAGAAATAATGTGACATTGTTTTTTGCCATTTCCCATGAAATATCTTAATATTGGAGTTAGCAGAGCCTAGACAATTTTTGCTATGTAATTATGTCTGTCCATATCTTACTAACTTGTGCTGTGATTAAAAGGTTTGTAATTTTAATTATGCTATCTGAAGCCAGTTGTTTGATTCAAGACAAAAATAACAGTATGTATGAACTCTACAACATACACTCTGTCTATTTTTGCCAACGGAATGTCTTAATTTGAAATTATATACAAATGCTAGCTGCAGATGTGTGTATATACTGCTAGTTCTATATAAAATGCACAGTTCCTCAGAGACCATGTAGTGGTCCTATTGCTCTTCTACTAAAGATCATCTCTTCTGGTTGCAGAGGGGCACATGGCCCTACGTATATTGGAGCTGCTGTTCTGGAGTTTCTCTGCACAGAGGCAGGGTATGTATGGGAGGCTGAATGTCCAAGTGGAAAGGTTGGCTGTTGGTGCTGTGATTGTGTTCCAGATATTACCATATCCTCCTATCTATGATCTTCTGTATTGTTCTTGCAGTTCACATATTGTCATTACTGCTTTGGTCCAGGAGATGTGCTAGGCTGTAGTCACCAGGGGAAACCAGATTCTTTTTCCTGAAAAGCTTGCATTTAAGGAGCTTTTTTTTTTTTTTTTTCCAAAAACACAGCAACAATTTCTGTTGCCTGCTAAGAGGAGAGTGTTCCTACATCCTAGAGAAGCTTTCTGAAAATACCTGTCTGTATTCTCATACTACGGAACTAATTCTGAAGACATCTGAAAGTCACAGATTAAGCTCTGGAATAGTAAATAATCTTCCTTCTACACATTATCGTGCTGCATGTTGGTATTAGTAGTATGTAACTCTGCTTAAAATTTCCTGATGCAGAAGAACTATATCAAAATTGAGGATAAGCTCCTTTTGTAGCTAGGCTGGAGCTGTATTCTTTGAGTTTTCCTTGATGCTCTCAAATGTGTCTTTAAATGTTCAGTCAAGATGAACTTGTGCTAAGACTACTGACAGCTGTGGAAGCAGTGAGCTTTAAGATAATGACTGTCTCTGGAAAAAGGAGACACACCCAGGGGACAACCTGCATAGGGGTTCCTACTGCTATAGCTACAGTGCTAACAAAGTATGGGTTAGCTCCTCTAAAAAAAAAATAGATCAAATATTTCTACAGTGGGCGTCTAACAGCACTATAAAGTAGTTGCATTGTAAGATGGAGAAAATTTTTCTTACAGCTTCATTTTTTTTGAAAATTGAGACCATAATTTTTTAAGTGCATGGTTGAAAAACTAGGCTTCAATTCAACAAAGTATTTCTGTATGATACATAACTTCAGTTTTCAATAAAATGTTTGGACATTGAAGTCAATGGGATTTCCGGACAAGCTTAATAATTTCTTTTTTTTTTCCCCTAGAAATGGACTGCCCTAAGTGGTTTGGTTTTTCCGGATCAATGAAAACTAACAGGTTCTCACTGATATTGAATACCTGACCACTTGCTTAACAATGGACTTGATGGGCTAAACTCAGGTCAGTTTTAAAAGGCTTTCCTTTGTGTGAACGTTTGATAGGAATTTTTTTGGATACCTATTTTCCTAGTAACTTTCCAGTAGAAATTCTGGGCCGTTTTACACTCATTTGATTCCTCTGAGGTTTTCTAACTTGACTTGTATACAATGCTCAATAGCAATTAAAGGGTTAACTGTCTTGTTGTTTTTAGGCTTGCACTGTATACAGGGACTTGACATTTTCACACTAATTAAAACAGACTGCCTCAGTCCCTATGTACATGTAACTCATATTTAATTCAATGGAAACATTGAGTGTGCATTGATGGAAGAGTTGGGTCCATACTTTTACTATTGTGACAATCAGGAAATGTGTTATCCAGTGGTATATTTAATTTGCCCATAGCCCAAATATTGAAATACTCAAGCCTTTGAAATATTTCATTTAAATGAAGTATTCTTATCAGTGAGGGAAATCCTAAAGACTTTCCTTAAGCAGAACTGCCCACGGGTTGGGACTTGAACATATATACAAGCACCACCTCCAATACACTAATGTTATTGTAGAGGTGCCATGCAGTATGAATCACACTCACCTGCCCATGGTGTAGGAATTTATGGTACATAATTTCTCATGGATTTCAATTCCTATTTAATTGCACATTTACTGGAATTCCATGTGGAAATGCAGCCTTTTCCTTTTAGTTACAGAAGATATAAAGATTTCTGGTGTCTCTGAGGTACTTCTTAATGGTTTGCAAAATGAAAACCAGGTGCGTTAGCTACATTTAGACTTAAGGGTGGGTTTGCAACACAGTAGTCATAACCTGAGCATGTTGGTCTCTCAGTAACCCAAATCAAAGATTTGTTAGGAGTATGTCTTACTGCTTCCAGCCTATGAAAGTATTTTCCTTTCCCTTAGAACCAATCTTTGTATCACAAGGTATCCTAATACGTTGCAGAGATGCAGTACTCCAGTCTCCAATAGCTGAGGTATAGCCAATGTATAATGGAATTGCGGTTTTGTCCTCTGTGAAGCTGGACCATAACCGTGTACCTTCACTAGGGTCCACCCCCTTACATCTGCAAACAGTCCATTCTCCTGAGAAGATACATAATGCATACGTGTGGGGGGGGGGGGGAAGCAGGTTATTAGGTAATCTTTGCCTGGCAGAATAATGCTTCAATTCAAGCTTATTTTCAAGGTCTATTAGTGCCTTTTTTGCCCTGATCAATGGAAGAAAATAAAAACTAAAGAGGAACAAAAGAACCCTCTGCTGATTTCCATTTAAATATAAAAACATTTAGCAGCTAAATAATCATAGGGTGTTACCTCTATTCTGTCTTGAGACTGCTGTGAGCACTCAGAAGTGTATACAGTTTCTTCCTTAAAATCCCTGGAAATGTTGAACTATGTGTCTTAATATAGTTTCTTATATTTTAGTGAAAAGGCAGCTGTAGATGTCATCATGACTACGGACTTTTATAGTGCCGTAAAAATTCAGTGTCATCATAAATTCATGCTGCTGAAAATGTCGACATTTATGGCAACTTCTACAAGGACATATTTTAAAATGATATTAAAACTTTATGCAGCAACTTTTATTTAGTTAAAAAAGTGAGATTATAAAGCAAAACATTTACTCTCATTTTAGAACAAAGAGGTGTGACAAATAGTTTACAAAAAAGGCAGAAAATGAGAAGGTTTTGTAAAGCAGATCAGTCAGACCCCCAAAACACAAGACACTTGAATCCTGTTTATGTAAAATCAGTAATTAAAGCAAATAATTAATATTCACATCTATTGACCTTAACATAGATTGTTTATCATTTTTCATGTATCAGTGGCACAGATATATTACAACATTGCTTTGAGGTCTCAGCATCTCTTTACATGATTTACACTGAAAAATCCTTATTTCTACTAGGCTTTTAGGACCTGTAAAGTAAGTGAGCTTAATGAATACTATTAAGATTAAGAAATAATGGAAATCTGTGTTCTTGTATCTACTAAAATTTGAGCTGCCATGCTGCAGTCCTTTGGGAATCTCGCTAAAAGGGACTGCGGGGACCCAAAACCAGCATAACCCTGCACATTGAAACTTCCAACACAGGACGGTTGCTTGTGAAGCACCTGATCCAAATCTCTTACACCCACTTAAACCATTGATTTCAGACAGCTGTGCAGTAAGCATAGCATATATTTCACAGAAACTAGCCAAAAGGCAACATGACAGGAGTGCGGGAAGGTAAAATGCTACTTGTTTTTTTCTCCTTGAAGATATTCAGGAAGTATCAACTAACTTGTCCTGAGCTTCCATCAACTTCCATTGAAGCAGCTTCAGGGACTGGTGTACCTCAGAGAACAAAACATATTGAGTATTCCCTCAAAACAAACACATCTGTGTTTTAGGAGAGCTTTAGGGATGGATTTTAGGGGCCGAGCCCGTTCCTACTGAAGTCAGTGAGATAGCCCTATTAATTTCCTTGCAGCAATATCAGGTACTAACACTTAAAAGAGCTGAATCAAAGACTTTAACTTGTATACTAATGCATAAAGAAGATATGGAATTAATTTTCTGACCCCTATGCTCAGATCTCCCTAATTTTTGTATATAAGGATAGTCTTCTCGAAGTTTAATGGCAGTTTTACCCATCCATCTCTACAGTTTTCCATACACAGTTCTCCAGCATGTGTGATTCTGTTTTCAGACTAATGAAAGATCAAAATTAGAGTCTCTCTGAAAGAATAGCTATACAGTTGCAGTAAGTGAATATAAAAGAGATGACACATATATAGCAAATGGTCTTCTTTTCTCACAGGGTTATCCACAAAGTTGTCTTGCCAATCATTTCAAAGGCTTTTAGTATAGATAGATATTCATTACGTCTGGAAAGAATACTCAGTGCTTCAGCCCATTTTATTTAGGGTACCAAATGGCCTTCATAAAATAAATTTAAATAATGTCACACCTAGGCTGAATTTTAACCTGAAACCTCTACACAAAAACAAACACCCCTCCGCCCCCCCCCCCCCCCAAACCTGTGTCCTATTGTCAGGGCTCCCTCTTCTGCTCTGTTTCTTCTTTTTTGTTTCTCTTATTTTATTATTACTAGGCATTATCCTCTATAAACACCTCTGAGGCTACCCAAGGAAGGCAATCAATAATATCTTTTTTTTTTTTTTTTTAATTCTCAAATACATTTTATTGAGTCTTGTCAATTCAACATCACTTCTACAAACCTATGGGGCTGATGTAAGAAGTGTCTCCAAGTCTCAATTTTTGTATGCTGTGTTCTGAATTACTAATTCTTTTGCTTCAAAGACAGACCTACAGATGCATATGGCTACTAAACAGTACCACTAGTCTAAGACCATTTTGATTCAGACAGAGAATCTGAAAAAGACGGGATGTGGAACAATACTTGGTTTAATATGTTCAGATATTTTTTATGTGATATGGAGAAGTAAAATACAATGGAGAGGATTTTTTTTTCCTTACAGTTGTCATAATTTGAGATATTTTTTAAGTAAAGGAACAAAAAGACATAAATGCTTGATACAGAAGAAATGTCTGTTTGCATCTCATATATTATAGAAAAGTTCAAAGGCAGCTTAACCTTGTAAAAATGTTACCTCTGTAATGCTGCCAAGATCAGTAGCTGTATGAATATTTACTTTGACTTGCACACATGACTTTTTTCAGAATTTATCTAACTTATGCATTCATTAATTGGTGATTTTCATGTGCTGGTGATTTCATAAACTGATGATTCATTTCCACTTCCATACAAACTCCCACCTTTTAAAAAACTCATGCACCTTTCTGCCCTCAGACTCATAATATTCAGCTGAGGCATTATTTGGCAAATATTGCAGATTCAATGCATTCCAAAACATAATTTATTGGAAAACAATAGCAATTGTTTTACGTTCAATACCTAACATCAAGCATAGGACCATAGCAAAGGCCCTGTGTTAAGGTTGTCCCCCCATTGTACGATACAGGAGGAAAGTATTTGCAGAAACAGACTGGGGGTCCACATACATCAAAATTTCTTTTGCAAGACAGGACAATATGCTTTGAAGTTAAGTTTCTAGACTAGGTAATTATGACAAAAGCCATTCTTCTCATAACTGGTAGGAAGAGATTGTTTAAACCATAAGTATGTTTAAACTTTCACCTGATATTCTTTTTATTAGTATGATCTATTGATTCTAGATACCTTGGTTACCATGTCCATTGATCCATATGAATGTTTGCCCTCATGTGAGGGTGGCTTTTTAAATAAACTTTTGCCATTCATTGAATATCCCGCCTGCCTGGTTTTGAAAATCTTTCTCTTCTTCATTGTCCAAATGTGTTTCAATTGGACAAATGTACCACTCTTGCAGAAAGAAAAAAGCTTCTCAGCTGTACGGTCAGGCACATAAGGCATCATTCTTATTTTTTCAAAAGTTTCTCTCTTTATTAGTTATGTGGAATGCAAAGATATAGGAGCATGTAAACCAATAATAGTTATTCAGTCTAAACTCTAAGGATAACTTACTATGGGCACTGGAGGCTGAGATAGGATATTGTATTTGCATACATACAGTATATGGAGAACTGTTCTGTTTTATGGAGCAGCAATCATATTTAGTTTAATGTCTTATAAGTCCCATAAAATGACATTAAGAAATTTTGCTATTTGGCTGGTGAACAATCTAAGCAGTGGTGTTAACTCATCATAACACCACTACTCTGAAAGCTCAAGCCTCATAAAATTTGGGATATAAATATGCCAGCTCAACTAAACGAGATCAGAGATCTTGCATACATCCTTTTGTAGAGTGGCATCCAAAAATCTAGTGTTCACCTAAATCTTTTAAAAATTTCTACCATTTGTAGCCTACTGGGGAATCTTAGTCTAAGAAAAATCACACTCTTGCCCTTTTGTTTCTAAATATATCCAGTCATGTGGAAACCTAGCAAACAACCTAGCGGATTTAGGACACCATCACAGTGCTAGTAGAGGTGACGTGACACCTCTGAGAGTCCTGCACTCTTACGAAAAGGCAGATAGGTAACAGGAAGAATTCTGAAGTCATCTAAAAAGATATTAGATGACTTCTGGAGTGGAGGAGCAAAAACACAAGGGAATGACAAGAATACAATTGCAACAGCACATTAATCTTTCTTTCTTTTCTTTAATGTGGGTGATTAATGTTTGAGCTTCCCTTTAATTTTTACTTGAAGATTTAAGACTGGCCTGACATAAATCTGAATAGCAGCTGATGATGCTAATCACAAGCTCTGCCAACCCAAAATAACAGCAACTTCACTTTATGATTCTTTTGTATACTCATTGTTCATCTCTGTTTTGATTTGTGTCCTTCTTTTGATGTATTAGGAACTTCCAGGTGGTAGCAGGTGGAGTTACAAATGTTAGATAGCAAGGACACAGATTTTGCTCCTGGCTAGACTGATAACCTATATATTTTGCAATGTGAAAACGAGCTTGCTAAGCCTGAATGCACTGGCCTTTCAGTTCTGTACCAAAACTCCATCTGGGCTGTACTTTCTAGTCAAACTCCTTCCATCCTCTTTATGGTGGATGTGTACTCCATATGGGTCTTCTCCGTTTCTTCTGCAGTTTCACAGAACATGAGGAGAGATGCCATCCAAGAAATCATCCACCCATGGTGACAATTTGCCAGAAGCTGATTCTAACCTTCTGGCAAATCTATGATTTGCTGCAAGTGGGGATCCTCACCTGGGGACACATACTTAGTTCACCCAAAGTATCTTCTTTATGTTTAATGGACGGTAAAGAAAAGCGATGCAGGAAAGTCAGCTGGGTCTGCTGTGCATCACTTTGTGGTCTGTAGACTGAATTCTTTAATGACATTCTCATTAAAAGTTCCTGCTGCCAAATACTGTTTGCTTTTGCCTTTAGAACTGTCTGCATTAATAATGAGAGACTCATCTGGAAAGTTATTTACATAAAGTTTTATTCTCATGTCACTACCACAGTCAGCAGCTCCATGTTTGTTGTGGGCAGAGCGAATACCCTGTGAATGAATGCACAGCAGTGTATTACCCTAGGGGCCGCAGACTACCTTACCACCCCACCACCGCCCCCCGAAAAATCTAACCCTGTCCTTAGACAGTAATGATACTGTCTTTTTTATTAAAGGGAATGCCTTCTTGTCTCTGACATCTGGTTCTGAGACGACTCACCCCACTCTGACCAGGTTATCTGGCTAACTAGTGGACACAGTCTGCCCATCTACAGCGCAGATGAAAAGGACCTGTAAGGCATTGCGTGGCGAGTGTGGTTGCTGGTCACTTCTGGCTCCACTCATCATAGGGGTGATGGTGCTGCATGATAGCAAAGGTTCATATGTTTCCCAGTGAAAAACAGACATGGATATTTCATTAAAATACCCTTTTGATGGCCCACAATCTGCAGCTCAGGAATGCCCTGAGCCACAGGTTGTGCCTTTATTTCTGAAGGCCTTGAAGTTGCGCCTAGGATTTGTTCCCTTAAATTATTTTTAAGTATTTAAGATCACAACAATTATTTTAGATTGAAATTTCCAATCTGCAAAACAAGTTCTCTTTTGGTGGTGATTAAAAAAAAAGCATCTTGTTTCTATAAGCTTAATTTATTTAATTTATCAGCAAATTATATTACTTTTACTGTTAAAATTAGAAGTATGCAGACTGATTTAGATTAAGTTTTAAAAATTAGCTGAAAGTTCATGGCTTTTCTGGAGATTTTAAGAGACTGAGTAATTTTATTCATGTGTCTTCTCTAGTGCTTTTTATTAGAAGAAACAAGAGAGAAGTAGTAGTATTGGTTTTACAGTATTTCCAGTCCAGATGGAAGAACCAAAAGTCTTATTTCCAAAAAGTGTGGCATTTTATGTCATCACCCTTTTTACCCAGACAGCTCCACTAATAGTCCCAACTCTACAGTGTTTAGATATTCAGATAAAGTTTAAGTAAGCATCTATGCTTCTGGTGATTATTCAAACAGTCTCTCAACCTTTTGTGGTTCACCCATCACCAGTTAATATCACATTAAAAATTGACAAATAATGTTGCATTTTATTGCAACTTGTACAAGCTGGGTAACCTGCCCATTAATTCTCTGCTGCTTCTCACTTAGCATCATTCTCTTCCTATAATAATAAAAGGATTAAAGATTGTACGCAGCTAAAATTAGTTTTTTATTAGGAGACAACTGAGTCGTTCCATAGTTTGTAATATTCAACCTGGAGAGAAAAAAATTTTTTGATTATGCACTGTGAAAAATTTATTTAATTCATGGAAACAAAACACTTTTATAAGGCAGTAAATTCATCTAGAGTGAGTCAATTTTGTTTCCTCAGAAAATAACCTTTCCTGCAACAACTACAATTTACAGGATTTTCTTTTTTACTTCATTAGAAATTATCTAATATATTTGAAGAAGAAATGAAAGTGATTTTCTTTTTCTTCTCTTTTCCAAAAGCATGAACTTTTTTTGGCTTCCAACACCCAGCAATACTGGATATTGTTTTTCCCTGGGAAAGAAAAGTATTTTCACTGAATCACCAAAAGCATTTCCAGTGCTAATCAGCTCTATATTCACTTGAAAGAAGATGGTGAGATTTTGGCCTCAGTAATGGCACAGCAGAAGGAAGATGGAATCCCAAGCTATATGCCGTGAAACGCTCCGTCTTCAAAGTAAGTGTTTTTCATATTTTTATCAAAGACAAAGGCACTTGAGATGAAAGATCTAATTCTCTGTTGCTCTGTAGAGTCACTGGCACAAGCACAAAGCAGTTGTAACATGATACTAAATCTGAATTGTATCATTTACACTCATTTTGCATTTCTGATGAAGGACAATCTGAAGAAAATTAACCCAGGCTTTTTTAAGGCACACGTACAATTCTTATCTTTGTAGGTGGAAGATAATCGTATCTTATGGGTTAGTTTTATACACACACAGAGTCATGCAAGCAAATTAAAAGTTTTTAAGACGCCTTTCTAAAAACTGAACAAAAGCCTTTAAACAGCTTTGATCCCTTTTGTCCTCATTACGTCAATTTGAGGCTGATGTAACTGGAGGGGAGAGTTGATGATCATGAGGTTAAGGCTCAGGGGGCCAGAGTCTCTCCTCTGATGGAGCTGTGCGCAGTGCAGAACCACAGACTAAGGCAAAGGTAGCCTTCAATCTCCCCTAATATCCCTGGTAGACCATAGGACTACATCCCAGCTCCCTTACCATAGCCCCAGATGGCTGTGCTGGTGGGGATGCTGCACCCCTGTGCCCTGGAGGGGCCGTGTGCCATCCAGGAGCTCCCGGCAGGGTCAGTGCTGGCTCCAGACCTGGCCCAGAAGGCGGTGTGACCACCAGGACACCAGCCACGACGGAGCTGGGACTCCTCGGCCTCACAGCCCCCGTGGGTCTCAGCCTCCCTGTCTCGGAGTGTGTTTGTCTTCCTCGTCCTGGTGGTTGGAGGCTGAGTTCGTTCCTGCTTGGAGATGGTCTGAGGGAAGATAGCCCAGAAGTCCCCACTTTGTTCCAAGAGATGTAGTTAGAGCATTTTCTCAACACAACCAAACATCCTAAGACTCTCTCTGGGAACAATTTCTTGTTATTGTTGGCATTTATTGCCTGATAGTTTCAGTCTTTTACCATCTTGCTGTTTACAAATGGATCAAAAGGCAGTGCAAATCATTAGAACTAGCAGTGCAAAGTTACTCTTTTTGGCAAAATCCCGCCTGCTGTCATTTTCTGTAGTTAAGACTTTTGCCTGAAGCCTTGAATGTCTCACCCTGACACCAGCCTGCAGTAATTAATCATTAAACAGTGATTGAGGCAGTGGACCCCAGAAAATATCTTCATATTCTACCATATGCTGAAGCCAGCTGCAGCAAGCACTCGGAGAGAAGCCGCACAGAGGAAAACACTCTGCCTGACAGTCCCCTGCTGTGAAGTCCAAGCACAGAAAGCCTCTAACGAAGGGCCGTAGACAGACTGTTTGCTTGTATTGACCTTCATTACCTGGGATTGTTTAGAAGGCAAAATGTCAGTGTTAATGTGCTAGAATTTTAAACATTATCGCATTTTAATGACTATTTCCAGCCTCTCACATACTCACAATGTGGAACAAAAATGTGGATTAGTGTAATGAAAGGTTATAACAACAATAACAACAACAATAATGAGGGATGGGCAGATGTGTTTCGCTTAATTTCAAACTCCCCTGGAGCCTCTCGGTTTTGGAATTAAGAGCAGTTTCCACCCACCCGAGGTTCGTGTTATATTTGGGGCTGGCCCAGCGCCACGTCTGGGCAGTCACAGGCCACAGCAGCCATCCAGAGCTGGGTGTGAGCCTGCCTCCAACTCTGGCGAACGCAACCGGGTTGACGGATCCCCGCAGAAACACTGGGGTCCACAGCAGGGGAGGGGAAAGGCAATGAGCATCTTCTGCATTACGGAGTCGCCAGAGCCAGGGCGATTTGCAGGCTGCACACCAATATTATGGTTTCAGAAGTCCCAGTAAGACCCAGGTGACCTCCTAAAACTCACAGGCATCCTGCCTTTACCTTACATGCCTTCCCCACGTTGTCTCGACTGTGTGGTCTGCCTTGCACAGGTATACAAGTAAACAGCAAGCTATACGAGACACATTTTAAGGGATGTTCCCTTCAAAAAATACAGGCTTTGATATTCTGCTCTTCCTTAGTAGACACAGAATACTTGTCATTTTTGCTACTGGCATTCCGGCAGACACACTGCAGGAATGGTTTGAAGGCTGAGAGAGAGTCATAGCATTTCTTTTGCAAACTTGCTTCCCACTCTGCATGATGGCACCTTCCTTTGCCAGAGTGCTAGAAACTGTCTTCCTCTGTCATTCCCATAACTGACCTTTTTGAATGCCTCTGTTTATGCAAATGTGAGTCTCCATCTGAAGCCTTCCTTAAAAACACAAGAGAATTTTTACGCAAATGTTTGTTTTATGGGGATCCCACAGATCTCACAGTTCCATTAGAAATCCAGCAAGCATTTTTCTTGTGTTGCCCCTTCCCTACTCTATTCTTGCTTTGCAAAAGAAGTTAATCATACCTACATGGCATAAAAGATATTTCTTTCCAGTGGACCTTTATGTATAGAGGTAACAAAGAGATTTAACACTGAAGGAAGTAATTTTCCATGCAAATCACAGTTATACCGTGATTTTTTTTGCCCATGATAGCATTCAAAAATATAAATGGCTTCAAAATAAAGTTTGGGAAACTGATGAAAGAAAAGTTCAGCTGAAACTATTATAAAGTCACAAGGAAACAGTCTGGCTTGGAACTATAGTTGCACTGTAGTTTTTGCTAATCTGGGAGGAAAAGCATCACTCTGCACCTGCCCTGCTCCTGTACTCTATCTCTAAGCATTAGGGTCATGATTTAACCCCAGCCAGCAACTAAGCACCACGCAGCCGCTCACTCATGCAGCTGCTCGCTCACTCCACGTCCCCCTCAGTGGGATGGGGGAGAGAATTGAAAAAAAAAAAAAAGTAAAACTTGTGGGTTGAGATAAAGACAGTTTCATAGGACAGAAAGGAAGAAAATAATAATGATGATGATAATAAAATAATGGTAATAATAAAATAATCAGAATATACAAAAGAAGTAACACACAATGCAGTTGCTCACCTCTCGCCGACCAATGCCCAGTTAG
Source organism: Haliaeetus albicilla (assembly GCF_947461875.1). Lineage (NCBI taxonomy): Eukaryota > Metazoa > Chordata > Aves > Accipitriformes > Accipitridae > Haliaeetus > Haliaeetus albicilla. The sequence goes on from NC_091501.1 coordinate 15,872,455, forward strand.
TCCCCAAGCAGCCATCTGTCCCCTCCGGCCAACTCCCCCCAGTTTATATACTGGGCATGATGTCACATGGCATGGAATATCCCTTTGGCCAGTTTGGGCCAGCTGTCCTGGCTGTGTCCCCTCCCAACTTCTTGTGCCCCTCCAGCCTTCTTGCTGGCTGGGCATGAGAAGCTGAAAAATCCTTGACTTCATACAAAAACTACTTATCAACAACTGAAAACATCAGTGTGCTATCAACATTCTTCTCATACTGAACATAGCACTATACCAGCTACTAGAAAGAAAATTAACTCTATCCCAGCCAAAACCAGGACAATTAGCTACTGGCCCCTTTCATAGAGAGGAACTTGAGATAAACACATTTTTCCTCCACCTCTTTCATACGTGCTGTATCGCAGGATATATCAAGGCCATTGCTAAATACAGAGTACAGAAGCTATCAAGGGACCAGACAGTCCTGTATCTGCCAATCTTATTTGTGTGGGGGTACATGTCAGTCCCCCAAAACCTACTTTCAGGAAAATCTGCTGGACTACATACATCTGGCATAACAAGTACAGAAGTGCTTTTGTTTTGCTGAAAGAGGTTAAATTTTTTCATTTTGAAATTGTTCAATAAATCATTAAACAGCATTTCTCTGTGAATACTCAAGGGAGTAGGGCTTCAGTCTTCCACTTTTTTACAAAGGCCAAGTTCCTTGGAGGATTTTCCATAATGCAATGTGAACTTCTCTTAGACCAACCTTTGCCCAGGGCATAAAGTAAGTCATGACTCTGGGGGAGCATAAGAAATGTAGTTGCACCCAGGGTCTTACTGGAGACTTGATTATGAGAAGACCAGTCTCCTGCTTTTTTTTTAAATTAAAAAAAAAAAAAGTTATTCAGGGTGCTCTGAGATGTCTCATGTGTCAAACAAGTAAAATTTTATAAATAATTGTGTTCTGCTACCGGGTATGTTTCAATTAGAGATTAATAGCAGCCTTATTAGGCAGACACTGGTACTTTGGCCCACCTGTATATATGTATGATCTCCTATTACATAGAAAAGATTTAACAGAAGTTTCTTTGTTACTGAAATGACTTACACCATCAGAAGTGCTGCCCATCTATTTTTTCTGCTGTTTTCATGTTACTGACACTAAGAGTATGATTCATTCATGTTCTTTTTTAAACTGAGAAAAAATGCTTGATCTCAACCTGTTCAGCTAAGATCATTTCAACATTTAAAAAAATAAATAAAAGGATATATGCATACTTAAACACAAAAGATTGACCTCCTTGTTTTCAAGTATTTCCAGAAAATAATCAATGATATACTAACTCTATTTTTCAGTTGAATAAAATAAGGCAGATGCTCACAGCTACATGATTGTAGTACAGTAGAAAAAGATTTATGGGAATTAAATCTTCTCATTGTTTCATGTCCAAGATCTGACACGGTATTTGCATAGTGGGAGGTCTATTCATGGCGTCTTTATTTTTAAGTTTGTTACATTTGAGATTAGGTTTACAGGAAGTGGTGGCTTAGGCTCTTTTTGCATAATTTCATTGTTTAACATTATTGAATTTACATTTATTTTTATACAAATGTAAAATACATGTATGCCTATATTTAAATGTACACATATAAATAGACGATATTTTATAAAAATATATTGTTATATAGTTACGTGTTTTGTTTGTTTACGTAATGCAATGTATAAATATTTATTTATATAATTGTTTAAAATAATTTGTTAGGGGACTTCTTTCAATTACTATTATTTTTAGTAGTACTGTAACAACTCTATGTACTGTAATGATGGACCAGCCCACTATCATATCAAATACAAAAATGGTCTTTGCCTCCAAGTAGTTACAGTATGAGAGATAAGAGAAGTGAACTGGTTAATTCAAGACAGCAAGAGTACAGCAAGCTACTATACAGGGCTATGGCTGGGTGATGGCCTCAGTGCATCAGCAGTGTATTATGGAGTTTTTCATAGGGATTGTGGCAATTCAGAATTTCATGGAGAAATCTGAAAGAAGACACTGAGGTAACTGGATATTTTCAGGTGACTTCTCCCAAGGACAAGGAGCAGCTTTGAGAGGAAAGTCAGAGGTCCTTTTCTAAAACCTACTTGTTGAAAAGTGAAGACTTACAGACGTGGGGAGTTAATGAGTATTCAGCAAAAGCCTACAGGTAAGATAACGTTACCTATGAAACACCTGACAATGAAGATGCGTACCTTATGGACAGAACAGGAGATCAGCAGAGTGCTCTTTGCAGCAGTGCTCTGGATGGATATGATCATGTTTGCTAAGGTGAGAAAAATGCAATAATTAAAACAAGGGATAATGAGTACCTGAGAAAGACATTAAACTGTCTGGTTGAGGAAGGCAGGTTGTATCTTAAAGATATAATAAGTATCCAACTTAGATTTATCCTGTACCTGAAGTGATTAGAATGAGACTGACCATACTGAAATAACGATCCCCTTATTATTTTTCTTTACTGTAGCAGAGAAAAAATAATTTTGGCCCAGGCCTCTTGCTCTAATGTGTAAGAATTAATAGTCCTGACAGTGGAGTTCAATATTTATACTTGATAGACTGAACACAGGAGGGAGAAAATTATATTGTCAACAATGTTTTTCACGTAGAGTACAAAGGCAGAAAGACTTGTACAAGGAAGTATTTGGGAGGACAGGGAATTATACCTCTTTTTTCTCATTCTTGCCCTACTTTCCATCACCGTTCCATACACACAAGGCTGAGTAACAACGCACTTTAAGCATGGGCTTAAATTTCGTATATGTATAATGTGCTGGCTCTCAACTGTGTGCAGTAAACAGACCCATCAGACACCAGACAGAAATGAGTGATAGGGCTAATTAAAAATTTGTAGCCCACTCCCTTTAATTTTTTACATAGAAAATACCTAATTCAAAGTTTGTTGCATTTGGTAATTAAATAGAGAAAAATTACTAAGGGGCTTGAGAACTACAATGCAGTTGGCTTGGGTAGCTAGTCATGAACATGTTAAGGTATGATGAGGGTACAGAAATTGAAAAAGTACATTTGTAGATTTAAGTGGCAGCTTCAACACATCTCACCAGTATATGATAAGACAAACGAAGGAGATTACAATGGACATAAAATGAAATTTTTACAGATCTCTGAGGGAAAACCCTTTTCAACCTTACACAAAGGATGAATAATTTAGCGGTGTGGTTGTCACTCTTAGAGGCCATCATGCACCTAAGGCTTGAGTTGAAGGGGCAGAGAGGAACTATCAGGTTTTTTTCCTAGGTCCCTGTTCTCTTCTCCTTTTGCAGATCTTTTGCAACTGAGGGCAGAACATACCTGGACAATGCTATTTTCTGTTACCAGCAAGGACGAAAAATGTGAGGGACATGTTTTAACAGTCCAACCCATGTGGGGAGGTTGGAGGAGTGAATTACTGTACCAGGTTCTCCTCTACAAAATAGGTCCACTACCAGGAAATATACCTGTTTCATTCAAAACATTTCCCTCTGGGTAGGAATACTGGATAATTTCAGACTAGCCAGAAACACCATTACCAAGAAAACAGTAACACAGTTCTAGAGCATCACTATTATGATACCCTGATGAATACCAAGATGACCACCACTTGACTGTTGAGTTTTCCCAGAATGAGATTCAGATTTGGCATCGATGTACTCATATGCTACAATGTCCTTTGGAAAAAGGATAATGGTACACTCCTAAAAGATCATATGCAACATAATATGAAGCAGGATATGAAATATCTTTGGTGGAAAGAAGAAGAAATACATTATTTTACATCACTTCCAAAAATGGGCTTGATAGGGCTCATCAGGAAACTAGCTCAATTTTTACCAATATCTGGCTTGTGAGAGACACACTGATACAGAGCTCTTTTTCAGGGGAGTCAAGTACAAAAAATGAGTTGTAATCAACAAGCTATAGGCATATGAAAATACATTTGATTATGAAGGAGCCATATCAACTAAATTCATTGAAACTCCTAAGAGGTGAGTAGGTCTTAGCAAAACATTTAAGCAATTTGCTTTTTTTTAGTGTAGGACAAGGAGGTAGAAAGTATGAAGATACAAAGAAGATACGAAAGTGCCGCTGGTGTCCTATTTTATTGGCTAGCACCTTCATCCCTTGAAAGAAGTAGACTGCTTAATACTCTTTTCCAGTATTTTTACCAAATCTAAACATAGACTTTATGCTTACCGGAAGTAGAGACATTTTGGGAATGATGCTGTATAGAAACTGTCTATTGGGTGGGGTGGGGTGTTTTGCCCTTTGTGCTGGGAAAGTTATTAATGTTTTCTGTTAAGCCATCTAAATTTATGGTGCCTGAAGATATTTTATACATGCTTTCCCAAAGTACACACTGCAGCAGCCTTGTACTTTTTTTCCTGAGGTCTTTTTCACAGATATATATGCAGGTGATCTCTAATAAATTCAGTTATACATCTCTGTTTCATAACAGAATTACTTATTGTAAAAAATACCTCTTCTCTTAAAAGCACCTGATTTTATAAACAATGAGTCAGTAAATGTGAATACTTAACAAGATAGACTCTGCACTTCCAAACAGCAGTGCAGGTAAACACTTTTTTAATGGAACCTAGTTTACAAACAACTTTAATACAAAAATATAATGAGTTCCCTTGCCTGTTAATAACTATTTTACTGTTCCCTTTTTCTTGAATTTGGAAAAGTTTTGAGCTTCCCATGGGATCTTTATATGACTGCAGTTCACTGAGCAAATAAAGCTTTGAACGATCTAATAAAACAACAACAACAACAACAACAACAAAAACCAAACCAAAACTTTCTCTCTTTTTACCTGACAATGCATATTTTGTCTAAGAGAACAATGGGGTGAAACCTAGTGCTTACATATTCCCCACGATTCTTCATTTTAAAAATAAATTTAGCTTCTCCCAGTGGACCCTCATTTAAGCAATGTTCTTCACTGTCATTTCAGAGTTACCCATATACCATATGTATTTCTTGCCTTTTTATTTGTAAATAATCTCTCTCAAAGCAGAAAAAAAAAGAACAGCCTGAAAGAAAGTTATAGAAAGAAATACTTACCCAAATCTGATTAATCCCATATCACAGGGACAGCCAACATCCTTGATACTATGAACCCCTATGAGCTGTATTACTCATATATATAAGTCTTTGAAGGACAGAAGCCTGTAATATCTATCTACCTACAATAAGAGACTGTTATTGTAATATTTACTATAGGACCCAGTGCAGTGAGGCACCCAAACACACAAACTTTCCTATGGAAATTAGCTGGCTATTCATGAACAGAAGTGCTTTACTAGATCAAGGTCTGGACTGGCACTGAAAATTTTCCAGCTGCAGGAAGCAGCTGTTTCTAGCCTCTTGGGAGCTGCCTCCTCTGAGTGATTTTGAGAATTAATGCTTTAGCAATCCAGAAGAAATGGGTTTTTCAGAGGTTGGGGCCTGAGAAGGCGAATAATGTAGTGGTGTGCAAAAAGCAACCCAAACTAAATGTACGTGTTTAGAAAGGGGAGAAAGCGTGTAAACCTGTCTTCCACAGAACAGCGAAGACTGGGCACCTTGGCTGCTTTTGGCCTTTGAGTTCAGAGTTATTCACTTGTGCAGCCAAAGGTAGACATCCAAAATGTTGCGTGATGCACACAGTTCCCAATTTTACACCCCATGCTCCCTCCTCCCTCATATAGACCTATGGAGAAGAACTGTGCAAAGCATTCACCCAGGCGTCCCTGGCACGCTCTAGCGGTTCCTGCTGTACTCTCCAAGGGGGGAGAGGCAGCCTCTCCATCACGAACCTGAGAGGAAAAAAGGACAAAAAGCAGGCTTCAAAGTTCCATGAGATTTTTACCATAGGAGTAATTAACACTGTCCTCAATATTAACGAGCAATTAGAGTGCAGTCCACTTGGCTTGCAGCTCAAATGGCAAAGACTTCCCCGAAGCAAGCCCAGGTCTGTACCACCACGCTGCTGTGTCCAGGAGCACGCTGGCTCACCCTCCACAGAAGACCTCCAGACTCCTTATGATGCAGAAGTTAGAGGGATCCAAAGTGTAGTGTGCCCACTAATGCTATTTTGCAGAGAGGAAAACCTAAAAAATACATAGATTTATTCCAATTTACTTTTCAAACATTTACACAGGCTGGGTGGGATTTTCAAGTGCAAGAGGTGCACAAACCTTCCTAACTCACTGCAATACTTTTGAAAATGTGTTTCCGTATGGAGCTTAATCTGCAAGGTTATGTCTGTCCACAGAAGTAATGGCCTAATATTATAAACACCTATACTGTTTAGTGTCCTATTTATCTTGTGATCTCATAAGGAACAAGAATTTTTGTTCTGTTGAAAACTGATGATTTTTTTTTTTCTGATTTGAGCCAAAAAAAAGAGTTGTAGTTTAAAATTTTGTACCAGAAGGGGAAAGGAGATAAAAAGGATTTGAGATCTAAAAATAGTCTTTAAATATATAATTTTAATTTGTTTAAAGTTCATTGTTGCATTTCATTAAAACATTAAAAAATATTATATAGATAATTATGATTTTGAAAAAAACCTATATCTCCTGACAAGAACAGTTCAGCCGAAATATGTTATCAATTCTATCATTTGGATTGACATTCCTTTGGCACTTGCAGATGGATAATGACTTTCCTATTTAATTAATAAAAAGTTTATATATTCAGTGAAGAAAAAAGCATGCATATTTAATATCCATTATGGTGTCAAATTCCAGACTAGTAAATACCCAGCTGAGGGTTACTGCAGTCTGGTATGGCCTATAGAGTTCTAGTTATAAACAGACAGGGACAGGAAAGAACAGGTGAATACACAAAATATTTTAAACTCATATTTGTTCCTGTTTAGAAGAACAGAGAAGAAAAATTTTCTCACACTAAGTGTTAGCAAAATACACGAGATGTTATGGTAAAACTACTTTAAAGAGATGGAAGTTCACAATTAGATTATATGACAATTATGCCTACCATGAGATGAGAATGAAAAAAAATAATCCATCTAAAACAAGTTGAAACAACTCAACTCTGCTGGATCTATCCCAGGTAAGAAGATATATTTATTCATGTTATTTATTTATATGATGCCAGTCTGCAGGGAAACCAGAGAAGTGTTTCAACTCTTCCTGGCAGTCTCAAGAGAAATGTTGAGGGGTAGCTCCCTCACTCTGTTGCATGAAACATCCTGAGGCTGTCAAATTTACGCGTTATAGTTTTGTGTCCAGTGGAAGCAAACAGATTTGAAGAAGCTGCATCCCATACAATATGCATGTACTGGTGTCTTAACAGTAGAATTAGAGTTTTAGCTAAAACAAAAACACTGCTGAAAAAAAAAAATTTTTGTTTGCAGATTTTCCGGTTTTCTACAAATTTCTTCACATTCCCACTGTCTTCTTTAAATGGCCTTTCTTTGGTTTTGCTTTTTCCCATTTGATTCTGTTAAGAGCAAAGAGAAAAAGGAGAGAGAGAGAAAGGTACATGAAGCCCTTCAAGCATCTTGTATTATTTTCCAGAACAAAACCTATTGGTTAAAGAGCAAAAGAAAACCACTTCAGATAGCTGAAATATTTCATTTTTTTGTGTTCCTTGCAAACTTTTCATCAGAGGGTGCATCCATGATTTGCCCAGCCTTGCCAGAGAGTATGGAAGAATAGACATCTTGATGCTATGGCTGCAGCATTCAAGGCAACGTTGGTCAGCTCTTGAACACAGGCATCAAGCTTGAAAAGAAGGCAATTGTAACAAATTTACTGACAATGCAAATCATAGAAGATGGCAAAAATCTGTTTCCTTGACAACATGACTGCCCTAGAGGATGCTGATTTTTTTTTTTATTTTGGTGAGGAGGGGCCAGGAGATGGAGGATTTTGACAAACGAGCCTTGAAGAATAGCATGCTGAAATCAGTACAAATATATATTTCTGTACACACTATCTCTTCTTTTTGGTGCCTGACACTGGAGTCTGAAATTGAGCACTTCCAGCAGTTGAGTTGTATACATTTAAATCTGGTCATGGAAATATATTTTGATATACGAGTTACATTTCTTCCTTGCCAACAGAAGCCAGCTACTAAGCCGAGGCTGCCCGCTGTTAATTAAACTATGTTCCACTAAAAACCTGCAGCACAAATACATGGTAGCAGAGCATGTTCTGTGTGCTGTTCCTCCTCATGTGATAAGTAGTGCATTTCCTCAATGGATGCACATTGCTTACATTTTTAGAGCTATTAAGCCAGGATAATTATGGAACAATCTAGGCAATGTTCAATAGCCCATGCAGATGCCTGACAGGGCATGTTGTCTCTTAATTAGGAATTTGAATGCCTAATGCTTGTATATTAACTGAAATAATTGGATAGATGTTTTACATTTTCTTCACTTTTACTGACAACCAAGCAAGGGACCGCAGGAATCAACATATCTTCCTAAACCACCTCTTTTCATTTGCACTTTCTAGGTGATCTAATCTGTTGTTTAAGTGGGATTTTTAAGAGAATTGATGCTGGCTACTGTGTAAATATATTGTAAGATGTTCCACAGTAAGTCTAGCAGTTTTAAGCTGGTATCTTGTTGCTTCTCGTAGTATCATAACCTACACAGTGTAATTACCTGGCTGTATCTTTTTTGTTCCTCAGAAGTCAAGTAAAATTACAATAGCTGTTATTCTTTTATTGGTTCTAAGTGCTGATATGTATTGTTTCAAACCCAGTTCTGATACCATACTACCACAATTTCTACCACTGGTGTGAAAATCTGCTTTGCGCTGCACAGGGCTGCTTTCCACAGAGTGAGGATGCCTTTCAGGGGCTGGGTTTGCCAGGCTGGACTCTGCAGCTCCGGCTGCAGAGAGAAACCTCTGCCGAGGTTTACTTGGGGATCCCTACCCTTGCTCCCACTTTCCCTAAACACGAGGAAAGCCCTATTGGCTCTGGCCAGGCTGTGCGGAAGCAGGTAGGACTCGAGGCGTTGCATTCCGTGGCACTATCCATTAGCCCATTTCCATAGCTCAGACAGCATTCATCTCCTATCAATGTAATAAAAACAGTCAAAAAATTCCTCTGGGCTCCACCTTGGCAGAACTGGGCCCCGAATGAGCAACTTCTTTAATCCATGTCTACTGTGTATGTGAGGAGTACTATGCTTGCCAGTATATACATTGTTTATATTTAGGATGTCTGATAAATGTGTTTATTCACAACTATTAGTATAAAAGCTCCTTTAAAAGCAACAAATTGCTCTCTATTAGTAATGTGCATAATGACCTATTTCCATAAACATTTTTAGTAGGAGAAATTTTAATGTGCAAAACCCTGCAGACATTTTATGGAAATTTGACTGTATTCTGCAGAAGTGCATCACAGTCATATTTTGTTCTTTAATATTTTGTTTTAAGACGTGAATTACTTTTATTCTGCTATATAGTACAAAAGCAGCAACCTGGCACAGGAAAAAGGAAAATGAGTCTTAATGTGTTTCCTTCTTGCTAATGTATATTTGCTTGATTGATGTAAGGATGTTTTTTGCAGAAAATATACAGCCCCTGTTAGTTGGGGATTTTTTCACATATTTATTTTAAAAGGGTGATGGAGGCTTTAGAAAAAGCTCTTTCAACCCAATCATAAGGAAAAGAATAATAAAGGAATGTCTTTATGGTCAAAAGGATAAATAGAGCTTCTAAGTCTCTATCTGTTGTATTGCACCTAAATGGAGGTCAAGTGTGCCAAACTGTATTCACAAAATATTGTGATGCAGTTTTAGAGGTATGGCTTAAAAAAAATTAGCTCGAGGGGGTTAAATATGTATTAGCTTTTTTTGTTGTTGTTTGAAAAGCACGAAGCAAATCATCGGGATTCTGTGGAGTCTTAACAGTATTTCTGTATGTTATGTACTAAATGCGACCTGAACAGCAGCAGAGCTTTCCATATTAATTTGCTCTAACTTTGGAGCAAATAATGCTTTTTTTTCTTCCATGCAGAGCTTAAAGCTTCTGAACTACCAACAATTCCAACTAAAGTCTGTAAAAATAACCTAACTTGTGTCAGGTGCAAACTGTCTCATTTGTAGTTCCACCAAAATTATACAGGGAAAGAAAGCAAGGTTTTATTTTAAATTAAGCTAATCACACAGCCATGCAGAGGAGGTGGAAATGGAAAAAACATCTATAGATCTAATACTAAAAAAACTGTGCAGTATTTCAACTCTGCTTTGAAGACACTCTAGGCAGCCACTTCTTAAGGAAACGTTGTTTGTGTTAAAACACAGGCAGAGCACAATTCTGAATTCACTTCTGCCTTTGACACTAACCATGTGAATTTGGACAAGCCACCCGAGTGACATTTTTAAACTGGAAGTTATCAATCTCTGGCATGGTTACCCCATCCCTACTGCATACGGGGAATGCTTGGTTAGCTAATAAAGTCCTCTGCAGATGTACAGAAAAAAACCATGATGAAAGGTGTCAAGGAAGTAAAAAAGATTAAAACATGAACACCTTTAGAGATATCTGTGAGAAAAGCAGGTTCCTATATTTCTGATTTTCTCTTACAAATGTTGATATGCTTTGCAGTATCCATGTGTTCCATTCATAAAATTAAGGATATATCCCAGCTGGAAAGAAAGTCTAAGTTAAAACCTACGTTGATGAGGAGGTACATAGAGTAGAAACATGGCCTTGGACCATCATATTAGTTAAGCAGTTGCTTAACTTTTAGCATGAGCATTGTCTTCTATGATCTTTAAAAGCGAAGTGGTTATAAATGTGATTAAGAGCTTGACTAAATATCCAACTGAATATGATGCTAGACCCTCCTGTTTTGGTGGAGGGTCAGCTGCAGCACATCAGTGTTGCAGCTCTGGTAATACAGTTGCTTTAAGATCTTTTTTTTCAAAGCGCTGAGCAGCTCTTAGTAGCTCCCACACATACAATGAGAACTGAGAGCACATAGATGTACCAAGGCCTGTACACAGCCCTTGTCTTATCTCACTGAAGTAAATGGCTAGCTGTAATTAATTTCAGTGGGATCAGGAATGTGATACATAAAGCTTCCAAAGGAAATCTTCTTCCTTCTCCTAGTCATTTTATATCATCTTTCCTGTCATTACCACTGCTGTACGTCCATGTAATACAGTTGTAAAACCTTATATGAGAATGAATGAAATTTGAAGTGTTGAATTAGTCAAATGAATTAATGATCATGATTTAGTGGTATTTTTGCTGTACGAAGTGTAAAGAATCAGTCAAGATTTTCTCCTGTGAGGGCTGTGTTGTATTGATTTCTTTTTCAAATGACCAAGCAATTAGCATAGCAGAAACCTAGGTGCTCAGCACCTTCTCCATTAAACAGAACAAATGTCAAGTCCTATTAATATAGTCAGCTGTTCCATAGTGGTTGATCAGATGCTATCTATCATTATATGTTTATTATCTTGTTGAAATAGTATTATGAGGTTTTGCTGACAATAACTTTGGATGATGTGCTCTTTTTCATTTTAATCCTTCTTTGTAGTTCAGGCACAAACAATTTCATCGTGTCCGGGCTGTTAAACCATTAATTGTGAGAGTCCAGATTTTCAGCAGTTCATGCTGGTACAATAAGTCTTCTTTCCCCGTCTCCTCTCCCAAGTGAAAAGAATCTGTATTTTTAATAATAATAAAAAGACATAATCACTTAATGCAGAAATGTCCATTGCACCCGAACAGCAAATCCAGCTTAAGTGGAAATTTACACAAAGAATTATTTATAGGAATCAATCATAATTACATTTAATGCATGCTGCAGCTGTTTATAATTGTGGTTTTCCCAAGGTTATTCTCCTCCTACCATCCACCCACACACATGAAATTTGTTTCTGTGGAAATGCTTAGGAAGCATTATAATTTTCCCGTAACTTGTTACAATGGCAGCTGACTGTTGTGAGGCAGACTAGATCCTGATTAGCGAGTGCAATAAAAAAGAAGAGAAGACTGTTTTGTTGACCAGTAAAAGAGTCTTGAGAAGCTGGCTGGTAATAACTATCAGGACAAATATTTTCCATGTCATTCTGTTTGCTATTTATTATAAGAAGCAAATCTGACTGCTAAATTAGAAAGTTAATTTTTGGTAATCATAAATTCAAGATAGTGTGGGCCAAACTGAGAAGCCATGCATAAAGTGGTATAACTGGGACCTTCTCACACTCAATTAGAAATTTCCTTCCCTGAAAAATCATTGCTGTAGAACTAATTGTAAAATGCATTTCTTTTTTTAACTACTGAAAAAGCTGATTTTTCATAGAGAAAGAACAAAGAGATTTAATTTGGAGCACTTCTTAGCTCCAGCTATTTGATTAAAAAAATGAAGGCTTTATAGGAAAGAAAATACATGGTATACACATTTTTTATTGTGTTGAAGGCCCACATGTCCAACCAGAAAGTCTAGAAGGGAAAACATCGGGCAGCCATTTGATGTAAGATATATGGCTACCCATAAAGGACTCTGGGTTGCTTTTTCATACATGGTATGAGCCAGGAGAAGGTGTAAATTTAAAACGGTCATTATTTCTGGTGCATATTTGTCTGGCCCCTCAGTCTGTAAGTTTTAAATTTTAAATTTCATTTCATATTGATAGATTTCCTATAATGGTGATTAGCTCTAAGGTAGTTCAGTGGAAAGTGTGACCTGTGTTATACTGTTGTATTCATCTCTCAGAAGTACGTTCTGTGTCTGTGACACTTATAACAGGGTTAGACCATCTCAGTCAGCCCAAACACTGCTGAGGGAAAACCCTATGAAGCTGGAAATGTAAAATCCCCTGGGCTTGAAGGACAGTGGTATTTGTATTGTTGTCTGTGGAGGGTTGTTTTTGGTTTGGTTTTATTTTATTTTATTTTATTTTAGTCCATCTTTACAAAATATGTCTTTGACATGTGAACATTTGATTTTAGATTTTAAGTTGGGCACTTGAGTTCAGAAGTGATGTATGTGTTTGTTATGACTATGTTTGAGTCACGTGATCGAGAATTCCTGTAATAGTTGTAGTAATATTGGGCTCATACACTACAAAAAAATTTCTGAGGGTGGAAATAGTACATAATTAGGTAGGATTTTAGTTTCTAAATTCTGTCTTAACTTCTGGACTATGATTGAGGGAATCTATAATGAAAGGCCAGTTACATATAATACCAGATTATTGAATTTGTGATTAGATATGGAAAATCTTGAGTCAAAAGTTTGGTAATTCAGGATGGAGTCCTCCTCCTGACACAGTTAATTGAAATATGACCAAGAATTGCTTCTTAGACTTCAGAAACACATTACCAGGGGTGCCGAAGGAATCAGAACTGTTGGCGTTGATTTGGTGAAGATGTGGCTGAGTGAGTGCCTGTCCCTCCGCAGAGCTTCATCAGTGAGTGAGGCACAGCGGGCAGAGCCGTGGAGCTCCCAGCGCCCACCCCAGTCCCCCAGACCAAGAAAGTTTAGTCCCTTATGTATCAGCAGCTGAGCTGCCTCAGTTTACAGTGCAGCTTTTTAGGACAACTCAGAATCCCAACTCTCAGGTCACTTTGGGGGGAGCCTTGAAAATCCCTCCATGTCTGCAGTGTCCTGGGGCATAAAAATAGGTTCAAACCCATTCCAAATCAATCCCCTCACTTGCTATTTGTGCTTTTATTTCTCCCCACATACCTTGTAGCATAGAATTTAACTGTAGCTGAGATACAGCATAAGTAAATAACCAATGGGGACCAATAATAATTGCAATAAACCTATAACTTTGATGCTCCAGTATTTAACATTCTGGATCAAACTCTGCCCAGCCTTACACTCTGCAGAACCCCCCTGAGGGCAATAGGATTTCATGGGGTATAAATCAGGGCAGAATGAGGTGATTTCAGAGTAGGTGAAATTGCTGATGTAACTTCCCCTTCTTAAAGAGACTTCAACCAAAAAGTAGGGTAGGGAGGGCAATAGGGAAGAAGGTCACAGTAAGACATTTAACAATGAACTAGAAAAATGTTTAAATAGTTTATTGTTCTATGGATACTGAGGTGTTATTTGTATTGATTGGACCAGTTTGGCAGAAAAAAAGGATTAACTATATCAGTAGCTGTATAAAACATATCTTCCAAACCAGGTGCTTGAGTTTTTCACTTGCTGGTGATAGCTGAATGAAAAAACAGAATGTCCAGCATGTCTCAAGATGCCTGCTGTTTGATACATTATTTCTTAGCATCTAAGACTCACCAATTTCAGAGCATTGTAGCAATTTAGCATTGACTGTAGAAAAACTAACCATATTTTTACTGTTACAGGCAAGAGGCCTTGAAAATCTACAGATGAAGTGAACATTAGAGTTTGAAGTGGGAGTGTGGTTCCGTGCAACAGCAGCTTCTTCTGCGGAGGAGTAAATTGAAATCTCATTTATTCCAAGAGAATTTTCAATTCTAAACATCTTAAAAACTCCAAACTTAATTGTTTTTTAAATAAGCTTCTACTTCATAAGATTTTTTTTATTATTATTTTTAGAATATGAAAGATCCAAATTGGTATCTATACGTGGTTTTTTTTTTATTAGTTTCAGGAAATGAAAGTGTCTATAAATATTTTTGTTCTTGTTTATTTTCTTTGAAAACATTGAAAGATTTCACCAGATGGAAGCTTCTTCTTAAAAAAAAAAAAAAGAAAAAAAAAAAAAAGTTTGGTAAAAAATATTTAACTGAACTAAAAGAACAGACTTATTTGGCCCACAACAGAATTGGAGCAATGGTGAAACTTGCAACCAAAAGATGCCATTGCTGTAACACCGGCAGAATAGAGTTGTTACCAGAGATTATTTTCGTTTCCAAAGTCAGCTACTACCACTTCAGCTCAAGGAGCTTTCCCTAAGGAAGTAATCCATTATATTTTCTATGGCCTATTAGTATAAGATGACATCTTGCAAGTAAACCTGTGGCCTGTATTTTGTCCTGTGAGTGACATTCCACAACCACTCTGGTTCAACCAGCTTTCTCAAAATCAACATTTTGCATCTTTATTTTTCCTTTAGATGACTTTCCCTGCATGGTCCAGCAGAAATGGACCTGTGAGCTGAGCCATGTACCTCTTTCATCACCACTGTTGAAGAAAGTGACTTTGGTATATACCTGATGACTCAAGGAGAACAGCCCTCCACAGCTGCGCCGCGGGAGGGAGGACTCCAGAGGAGATGGGGATCATGCGCCCCAAATCCCTAATGCCCTGCACTCTCCATCACCACTCATGTTTCTACAAGAGTGGTTTAAGACCAACACAAACAAGGAGACTGCTGAAGCAATTTTATATTAATTTAAAAGGTGACACAATGTACAGGGTACTGAAATCAAATAATGCTTATGAGCTAGATACTAAGCACAGCAGTTATGGTGAGTAAGAAGGTGCCACAGAGGCTTAAAATGGTTAGTAGAGCAAATAAACCTCTCCAAACGAAAGCTCTGAATGTCAAAAGAATTGATTTTCAATGTAACTATCCATACACTGAGAATCCCCAAAGGGGCATTTTCAGCTGGGGTTGAAAAGTGACTATTTTAGTGCAAGGATGTATTCTTAAGCATTAAAAGGAAAAGCTGTGCCACCTGTCCTGTTCACATAACGTGGCACACAATCTCTGAAAGTCAGGCTCCAGACACTGATTTTTGGGACTGGATGCCAGAAAGGCTATAAGCCAGTGCCAAACGACTATATTTGAGTGATCTCTTTGCCACGTATAAAGGCGTGTTACAGTGGTTTTCTGGCACCCACAGACGCATGGTCAAGAAGCACAGTCAGCATGCAAACCTAATCTCTGCCACTTTTGCTCTGTCTTGAACTACAGATTTCAAACCAGAAAAACATGGAGTCTTGAGCTGCAGAGAAGTGTTGGGTGGCATTAGGAGCCAGCACTCCACCCGTGTGCTGAAAAATGCATCTGGCATTCCCGGTCTGGTTCTAGCATCGGTCGCTCTCAGGAGGAAAGCGAGGTAGGTCCCATGCATCAATCGGTGCTGGGCTGAGCTCCTCTCCCCTATCCTCCCCACTGTCACTTCAGGGCACACCTCTGATGGGTGCTACGTGGAGGTCCGGATCTGCAAATAATTCCAGCAGTTTGCGAGCATTTGAATGGCAGCGCTTCGCTCCTCACGGCGGCGGGGAGGAGCACCGCTCCTCGCAGTGGTCGTTCACAGCTGGCCGTGGCTGGACTGCGTTTGTGTCGTTATACATAGCAGGGATGCTATCGGGGCTAAGTAGATTTAAATGGTGACTTTTGTTTTATAGAAGCCTTGCTTAGTAATGGTTGCTTGGCTCATTTCCAGGAAACTAGAGGAAATTAACTGTGACAGTATTTCATGTAACTGTATTGACACGTGGGGCCTTTCACGCTGCCCTTTAGTTTTCAAGCCAGTATAGTGAGAACAATACAGGACCAAAATCTTGCAGCTTGCTGCCTTTCTTAGCTGTCCTCCGCCCGTACTGAAATCTGCCCTGCCTGGCTGCAGGGTTTTCTCAGACTGAGACCAGCGGCTGCTTTGCAGGACTATAATTCTCTCTGAGGAAGTTTTCCTATTACAGATGTCTTTAGACCTGGGATCAAATCAGACCCCACCCTGTCATTTAAATACCTATTTCTGCCAGGCGCGCAAAGTTACTGGCAACAATTAAAAAATTTGTATCTCAAGATTTTCAAAGATATAGCAACTACAACTATATTAGCACAGACAGGCAAGGTGGCTATAGATTAATTAACTCATGTACCATTAGCTGTTCCACACAGGGTAATCAACATGAGGTAAATTACACAGGCTCTTAAGCAGGTTTTACAACCCACACTGAAATTCCTGCTGTTGAGTATGGTATGAAAGCCAGGTAGAAATTGTTGTGCTTCAGTAAAAGGTTGGAAGAACAAGAACTGACATATGTAAAGTGTTCGCGGTGGCCTTTCCTCTAGTTTCCCTGCAGAAATTTTCTTTCACAGGCTATCCTCTGGGAAAATATAAATAAATTTTAAAAATTACCCCATGCCAAGTATACACAATCCTCCTTGAAACAATGTAAAACAAGCCATAGTGCCCCAATGCTGAGTATATATTCAAAGGTTAAGAATAAAAACATTCTTCGTGGATTTACAAAAAACCAAACATGCTGCAAATGGGATTTTTTCTTTTTTCCCTAAGAATTTTAAAACATTGTTTATTACTATTTTTCAGATTTCTAAACTGAGTCAGAGATATAGCTAAGACCTTCATATAGCTAAGGTCTACAAAAAGTCCTACAGGATCTAGGCTCTAAAGTCTTAGCATCAAAAACTGATTTATATCATTACAATACATTCTGCCTCCATCATCTTCAAATTAAGGGTCCAACCTCCAAAATGTATTCACAGTGTTTATGCAGTCCCTTCATAAAAGGAAGAGTAAGTTGCCTTGGAGCATCATTCACAAAAATCGGCACGTTGAGCAAGGAGCTCCATATCATAACAAAGAAGAAAGGTCAGGACAAGAGTGCAACAAATTCCATTTTTCTCTTAGATGCCTTTCTTGGCAATACTCAGTACTGTGGTTACCTAGGCCCTTTCCTTCAAACCGATCACTTCTATCTTTGAAAATTGGAGTGTACAAGAAGGTGCCACATTTTAAACAGAGGTTTAGGAGTCAGAGCGCTCCTCCCAGCCACGAAAGATGTATTTTCAGTCTCCTCCTTTGACAGAGGTTTCAAATGCACTTCCATGTCTGGCAGGATATAGGCAAGCTGAGGGAGAAAGGGGAGGAATAAGATGGAATGAAAATTCTGGATTTTGATTCCCAAGTCCTGCTCTGCGTATGTTGTTTTAGCTTCTAAGCATGGACACTAAGGACCAGATTTTTAGGATGTGCTGAGGTGCACAGAAAAGCACTCATGCACCTGCCTCCCAGTTGTGAATCAGATTAATAAATTCAGTGGCTTTTAGATCTGAGAGCAGGGTAAATCCTTGTCTTTCTATCAAACGTGCTATAAGTAAAGCCAGGAGGACTTGGTCCAGGATTCTTTTGCAAATGTCCGGCTTTGGGGAAAAAATGTCCCATGCCTGTTTCATTGGTAAATATAACAACTCAGTGGAAATTCTGGCATGTTTTTGGTTAGCAGTAAATGTTGCTGGTACACGTTTTTTAAAATTACGTTTACCTCTGTACAACACGGACTGCTTTCTCCACAAACACGCATGTGCGCAAGCGCACAGAGACACTTGTCTGCGTGCGCTTGTGCACATGCATGCTTGTGCATCGGTGTGTCTCTGAGTGTGTCAGGCTTATTTTTCTTGAGCAGTGAAAGCTGTGCCAAAAAGTCTCTCCCTCTCAGCAAATCCAGACCAAGGCTGGAAGCCATGAGAATTAGCTGCAGGTGCTTAGGGTTTAGAAACTGCTGAAGGGACGAAAGACCAAGGTGTTGGCTCCAGGTTAGTTCTTATGATCAACTATTCTTTTTATCTTCCCATAAGACCACCTCACTCTTTTGTTGGCAAGGGGGAGGGAAAAGGGAGGGGGGGCAAAAAAAGAGTTAGACTGTTTGATTTCAAATGGGAGGTGGAATTCCTCAGAAGACGAGCCTGTAGCGATCAGGAAAAGCAGATTAAGAGAAGCAGATGTGGGGAAGAGGGAAGATGGGGAGGGGGGTGGATTTATTCATGCAATTTAGGATATTAGCAGTAAATTGAGGAGGCGGTTTGTTCTGCGTTTAGTCTTATACAAATTCTGCCCCCCTTTTCAGCACATTTTCCCTTTGTTTATCTCCTGAGAGATGCCCACATGTGTACAATACAAAGAATCGAGTCATAAAAGCGCAGGCCTGTCAGCCTCCCTGAGGACCAATTAATGGTGTTCCAAATCTTGTGGGCAGGCAGATGAAAAGGATACAGAGAGAGAAGGGGAGGTAGATGAATACTCAACGAGAGCAAGGCAGGTTTTTCAGATGTTGGTAGGAACTTCTTTAGGTATTCTTAGCTAACTTATTTGGGGTTTGGGTTTCTCTCCCGCTTCCGCAGTCCCCTGGTCATAACTGCAACAGAGGGAAAAGCTGCACTTCAAAATATCAATTAGGCTTATACCCAAACCAATAACAACACAATGCCAGTGCAGGAGAGGGGGCAGAAAAAGGCCATTTAGAATTTTTCCAACCCTCCTTTCATATATTGGCAGTTTTATTGATAGGTACTTGAGGTTATATTACCATTTGTATCTCTGAGCTGGGTATTGCTCTGAATGCAGCAGGCTTTGTAGTGCAACCTTTTACTCGTATCTCACCCCCTACGTGTCCACAGGCCTTTGAACAGCAAGCGAGTGGCACTTTGAAATCAGGAGTTGAAAGTGTTTGACATGGAAAAGGGAGCATGAAAGTCTTGCTCTTTGAACCTTTTCTTTTCAAAGTCCCACAGAAAGTAGAGGCAGGACAATAATGGACAGGCTGGGGGCTCTCAGGGTGAAGTGGGGATATGTGGTAATGAGGTTTTAAGTGTTTCGGCAATTGTTCCACCCCACAGTTTCCTCCCTTATGTAATCCCAGTGAATTAAATCTACTGCAAGATATCACAGAAATCTTTAGTTAGATATATATTGTGTCCCTGCTTAATTCATTCCTTGATTAAGGTCTGGAAATGAAATTGAGCTGATGAAAACAGGAAAGAATGGTCAAAATTATCATTAGGTTGGTGACTACTGAGGGAAGATCGATTTTGTTTGTTTGTTTGTTTTGTTTTCTAATTAAATGAAGCCAGATGTACAGTAAATGCAAGTTGCATAAGAAATGCAGCCAGCTGTTGCATCAAATATCACGTGCAGGCCTCTCCATGCTTGTACACAAACTCACCGTCTCTCACCTGTTGGGGTCACGAGGATAAATTAGTAACCTTGGCAGGTGCTAAGATTTGCTTCAATTATTTTACCTGCGTGTGAGAGCAGTTAGCGTGGAGAGAATGAAAGAAACTTGGAGGCCCTGAAATGAAACATCTCATTTAAGAGCTTCATTATATTTAAGAAGAGAAGAATTAGAAGGCTAAGTTATTATTCTGTGAGGTTCATGAGCTGATCTTTCACTCTTTGGAGAAAGATAAAAAAACCCCAAGCTCAGAAACCTCTTTATAATGCATCTTCTCAATTGTGTAATCCTCTACCTGGGAAGAAAAAAAATCCTTTCTGAGTGATGTAGCAATCATTCTACACACTCAAGCATGAAATTTCATCACCATTATCTTAGCTTGGATGACTGTACAGATGTTGTTTGGCCATAAAATGTATTCAGCCCTTTTTTAAATCTGACTACAGTATCTGACTCGATGACCTCCTGCAGCAGTTGGTTCCACGGGTTTGGACTATGCTTTGCTGAGGAAAATTTATGTGTATTGATTATAGAATTAGCCAAGGTAGGAGAAGAATCGCTGAATAAAAACTCACTGTCAAAATGCCCCAGAATGTTCTGATCTGTCTATTTTGAGTGATCTCTTTAGCTTCTAGTGTCATTAGTCCTGCCCAACGCTGCCCCTCCTTGGAGCTAGAACCAGAGAAGGTAAAAGTGTACCATTCTTTCAAAATGGCTGATGCTAGAGTCCTCCAGCAAAATGTCACTTTTAAAAACAATTGACTCTGAATTTGAATTACTTGAGATGGACTGTTTTTCCTTCCCACGTGGAGCACGTGTAATGCAGACGTTAGTCTGACCTGATGCTAGCAGTCATTCTCAGTGAATGCCAGTAAAGCTGGTGCCAGCACACTGCTGGGAGTGCTGCGCACACAACTCCAGCTTCCTTGCAGAACCTCAGTAATGCCCCTGGGCACCCCTCTGCTGCAGGGCCACTGTGCCATGCTTGTGGTAGGATTAGTGCCTGAGAGGCTGATATATAAGGAGATCTCGGGAGCTGCCCTTTTGGAGGCCACCTCTGGAAGTCCCTCTGCTTCAAGGATTAGAAGCAGAAATGAGATTCCTCTTTTCCTTTTCCAAATGTGTAGTTTTAGCCCTTCTCTTTGCAAAGTGAGGCTCGAGGCAGTGAGGGAAACAAGAGTCTCAAGGAGAAGGATTGTCTCTGATTTCTGTGTCTCAGGGATGTTTTGGGGTCCCAAAGATACAAACCTCTTAAGGCTTTTTAAAGGGCTCTTTAGAGTTTGCATGTTGACAAGTACTGTGGCTCACTGTGCACCCAGAGTTCGCCTTTCCTCCCAAGTCAGCTGGCAGAGATGACCATGCACCACGCTCACGAGGCACAGGAGGCTGCGTGGTGTGAGATGGAGTGGGGCAAGGCAACTAGCACAGGGCTGATTCTACTCCCTCTGCAGCCCAGGTCAGCTCGCTTCACCTGCCTGCCTTAATTCCTCAAGCTATCAATCAAGGTTAATAGTGATCATCTACGTTATAAACCTAGGTATATTGACTAATTAGCTGCTGTCTGTACAAGGGTATGTCTGCTAACAGGTATGCAAAATCACAGGCTTACCACCTCGTCTGAGCCAGGGTTCTGGTGACCTACCTGACCTCATGGATCACAATTTGCTATTCTTAATTCCCATGGTTCTAAAATACTATTTGTGGTCAGGATCTGGTGTGTATATTTCCTTTGAGATCAGGGCAACAACAACTATATATTATAACACTTTAAGTAATGGAATGAGGCTTAATAAATATGATGACTCAATGACTATTTTATACTTTGGAAAACATATTCTCAATGTTTTTTCTCAAATGGGTTTGTTTCTTAATATTTTAAAAATCTAAACACTGGATCATGTAATGTCCAGGAAGATATTTGGGTAAGTGTTCTTAAATCATGTATATTTGGCATTCATATGACCAGACTGAATGGTAATGTTCAACAGATAGTAGTAAGAACAACGGTGTTATATGCAATATTTAAGCATCTGGAATGAAAAGTAAAGAAATAAGAGAATGTTGTAAATACCTGAGTTCTTTCTTTATGACCTGGCAGAATGATTTTGGAAGCAGGCAATGAACACAGTTGTTTCTGTCATACCTCTGTCAAACCTCATTCCTGCATCTCAAGGCATTGAACTACATTGACTAGCACTGAGTCTCACATGGTCCTCCAAAACCTGCCCCTACATATGCTTTTGATTTTTCTGCCAAAAGTCCTACTACTATTTTAAAATAATGATATGATGTGCCTTAGCAACATGACCGTCTCTGAAATAGTGTGCACTGATTTGGTTTGAAGAACTTAAATGGAATATTCTCCCCTCAAGTTCCTAGCCCACTACCTGTTTTTCTGCATGTACACTTTCCTCACAAGTTAATTCCTCTAGTGTATTGACTTCTTGGTTTTGTTTTTCAGTGTTCTCACTTCTTTTCTCTAAATTCCAGATGGCGTGTGTCTCTGTTATAACTCAATACAGGATCCAGTAGTTGGTATGCTACCTGACACATGACACAAATTGGCCCCAAAGTTTGCTCGATTTTTGATCCTCTCCAGGAATTTATATTAATCCCATCAGAGCAAATTTAGCTATTTCAAAAGAGACTTCCACTCAGGCCAACAACCCCAAATTACTGTCTATTTTGAAAGTGGAATCTGAAGAGACTTCCCTGGAGCATTCAGAGCTGTATCCCACAGGTAAACTTTCACACAACCCTAGCAATGGGACATTGTCTCCTCAGACCACATTTCACAGCCTAACTGACCTCCCTGCCAGTGTGCTCTTTTGAAGACCCAGCTGATTATTTTTTTTCTTCTTCACTTGCAGCTCTAGTTATAACCTCATATCCCATTTAATTTGTTCCTCCCCATTCTCCACACAAGATTAGGAACACTTGTAGAGTCTTAACATATATCCTCTCTAAATTATCTCATAGCTGAGCCATACATATATAGCTCTTTTTATCTTCCCTCATATGTAAATTCTTCTGGTCCCCTGACCATTTTTGCTTCTCTTCTCTGAACTCTCTCTAATTTGTCAATATGTTTTTGGTAATTAAGATTCCTGCAACTAAATGCAATGTTCCATATGCCTTCATGCCAGATCCCTACAGATTTTCAGGAGAGGTCACTGCCTACAGCTGGGGCCAGATTTCCAAAAACACTTTGAATGTTGAGTGGTTTTGAAAATATGACTATGAAATATCATTACAGGACCTTTTGGTTAAGGAGCATTTTGAAAATCTTAGCACTCTTGTAGGTGTCTAAATGCAGTTGGGACTCTGTTAAAAATGTGGTGCCATTAAAAATCTTGAGCACATGAATATCTGTCTCAAATCCCTTCTGGAAATTTGTCCTACAGAGGAGAACTTTTTTTTTTTTTTCCTTCTCCATATCTTCTATTTCTGTTTCATGTTATTAAGATTGGTGGCATTTGTCACACTATATTCCTGTATATGGTTGTAAGTGAACAAAGTTTAGCTTTAAACTCTACCTAATCAGGTAATTTGTAAAGTTGCATTAAAAGTAGTTAATAGTCATGGAAGAATGATGCCCAAATATGCTTACTGATAAGGTGGATATCTGTACCAGCTTGACATGTTTTTTACACATCACAAACAGTGCAGACATTGAGCAAAACTGAGTAAATAAATCAGGCAGAATGGTTGGTTCACTGTTTTTTTTCCTATGAATGGTCACCATTTTTACTAATCTGCTTATTTAAATATTTTCTTAGTGGAAAAAGGCAAAACTGTCTTTCTTTTGTTGAATATAAATGGCTTAACCAACACTGTCTTGGCACTAAGTTATGGAGCTTCATACAGAAGAGTTCCGTTCTTAACTAGGTTCTTTGGGATCAGTTGGGATTTTATATTTTCTGTTTGGGGGTAGAAGGAAAAACTATTCCAACCTCTTTTTCTAACTCCCCAGAGCACCCATATCATTGACAGAAATGACAAGGTTTTTAAACATCATATGTCTAGGAGCCAAAAATGATTGATGTATGGTATGGAACACACTACTTCAACAATACTGTTCACAGAAAAATTCTTGTTTTCCTTCAGTTACCTATAGTAAGCTTCATACCAGACAGTACTGAAAGGAAGGGAGGCAGGATAATTTTTTATTTTTCTTTGGGGAGGGGGCTTAAAACTGCAAAAGAACTGCAGCTGAAGATTACAGAAGGTTAAATAATCTGGATCCTTTTCTGTGCTACAGTAAACATATTCACTAGACAGTTAAAAAAATTGTTTATGATATGCCTAATAGAGTCATTCTAGTTTATCAGTTAAGTATGTATTCATAATTTTTTAAAAGGAATATTATTTACCCAGAAGACCAGAACAGTTTCTAAAAGAGGTTTTCCAGTCCATCATGTAAATATGTATTTAGGACAAGTGCTGTGTGTACAGTATTAAAAAAAATCCTCTGAAAATCTCTTTGAAAAGTTATTACACATGTCCACTGCTGCAGCAAAGTTTTAAATATTCATATCTCAGCTGTTTCCTTTTTCAGATTTCTCAGTTTGGTTTGAATATATTGCGGGTGAATTGCTCTGCAAGAGCTTCCTTTGTTGAATGTTAACAGGCTCGTATCCCAAAGGACTGCTCATGTGTGTCAAGCTACATATGTGTTTAAATCTTTACCAGATCAGGGACTTCATTTTGTTAACCTAACTTAAATATCACATTCATGTGTAAAGAACTGTCGTCCTTACATGCTCACAAATCAGAAGAGATTGTTTATCTACCTCTTATCTGTCTCTCCCTCCCATTTTCCTTTTGGCAAATTATCTGCACACAACAATGTGTCTCCATTATTTAGACTCTTTGATGTACATAGGAAAGTCCTCACTGCCCTGCAAACTGTCATCAGATAAAGCCCTTCAGAAGTTGTTTCAGAGGTCCCTGGCACAGGATGCTGAAAGACAGCAAAAGTGGGTGTAATGAAAGGTACGTATCTCTGCTATGTTGAGATTCGGAGCTGGTATTGCCCTTTCTCTGTGATACCAGTCATGTGTTGAATAGGTAAAACCAGGTGACAGGGAGAATGCTTGGAAGAGAGAAAGAGGGGAAGTCACAGTGCCATAATAATAAGGCTTCTTTGTGGTTGGCCTGGACACCAGAGAACTGTCTGTGGAGACCTACCATGTCTGGGTAGAGGTGAGAGTTGGTCAGGAAGCTCAGTCTCATTTACATAATATGCTGGGGATTTGGAATTTTTTTTTTTTTTTCCCTTTTCCACAATCAAAAAAAAGTGAAATTCTTTCAAGAAACAGAGAACTATAATATTGCCTTTTGGAAATTTAAAAAAAATAAATAAAATTCAAAAAGGAATGAAAGCCCAGCTCCATGTTCCTCAGTATGTACTTTGCATGAGTTTGCTAGAAATTCAGTTACTCATTCATAAAGTTGTAGGGGATAAAAATGGACTTATTTCTATATGGTTATGCATTCATATTTTTGTTTGCTGTGTGTGTGCAAGATGGGTGTAAAGCAGTACCAAACCTGAGTCTGGGTATGTTGTATTAATTTGCAGTGTTACAAATGGTTATGCAATGTGATAGATTAACTAGAGAATCAGTACTATACCAGAATTATTTTCTCAAGTAACCACTCTAACATACACCTGAATACATCTTAGATACTATGCTTTCTTACGTGACTGAATGTATGCCAGTACAGAATGGTATTTCTTTTCAATTCTGTTAATATCAATTTTACACTCTTTTTCAATTTTGCATTGATTTGCATTTTACTGTAAGCATTGCAGAGATTTAAGAATCAAAAGTTAATTTTTCTTTTTATCCTCATGATAAACTGTTTTGGGGTTCTTTTTCCTTCAGTAACATCATAAAGATTTGATTCTTCAGGGCACTGAAGAGAAGTTCCCATTGACTTCACCAGAATTTTTAGCTGTTTCAATAATGGCAAGGTTTTAACCAAAACAGCTAGCACAAAAGCATCAAAATTTGAAAAAATTAAATTTATATCATGGCAGATACAAGGAGAAAGTATGGAGTGTCTAAGCAAACATTTTGCATGTTTTCCTTCTTTCACAATGCTCTAAAATACTGTTAAATTCTCAGCAGAGGGGGTGGGGTTTTAATATGAAACTGACAGCTGTCTTGAATTTAAAAAAATGCAAACATAGATCCAAATTTTGAAACAGTCTGGAGTTCTTCCAATAAAATAAAAGCAGTAAAAAATTGCATGTACTTATTGCAAAACAATCAGTCTGAACCTTTTTCAAAAATGAATATATTTACATATAAAATTCCCATCGTTCCCAAAATTCTTGTTGTGAAATCTGTCATGACATTTTTTGTCAACATTTTTATTGAAATAGACATCAAGATTTTTACTGAAAACAAAGCTTTAATTACATGAAAAAAAAGATAAATCAACAATTTTACCTAAAATTCAAGCTAAAACCCCCTGAAAATCACCTTTAACATTATGCAAACAAAAGATCAACATCTTCTTTAGAGCCACTTTTCTATTTCTGAGAAGGTCGATTTCAGAAATGGATTTTTTGTTTGTTTTCTGTCTATTTTTCTGTCTGAGTTCTCTCCATATTTGACTGACCAGAGTTGTAACAAAAGAGGAGCAGAAAATCCTCCCGCATGTGTCAGAGCTTGTCTAATTTTTTTATTGTTGCTGCTGGTATGATTGGTTTGTGTAAGAGATTCCATTTTCTGAATTTGATTTGAAGACAGGGAAATTGTTCAGGGTGTTAATGTTTTAGTCCATGGATCTTTCTTTCCCTTTTTTAGAAATCCATGGCCAGCAGCACCATCTGAATTTGTTCTGTGACTACCGGTGTACCTTCTCGTTCATTCTGACATACGTCCCAGTCTGTTCTACTTCATGCAGATCAGAGGGAATACTCTCCTCTCGGTGGATATATCCAATATTTTTCAAAGATAAATATGTATATAAGGCAGTGGCTATGTGCTGCAAGTTTAAGGCCTTCCAGTTAAGGATTTTTTTTTAGCTAATATAAGCACTGTGCCCGAATCTTGCTCAATTTAGAAATGTTCCATTCACAAACCTGAAGACTTGTTTTTAAGCCACCTTCCACACGCTGCATGGAACTTTGTTTTGATGTTTATGTTAACCATTAATTTTTAACCTGGGGATTATTAAAAATACTGCTAGCACCTTAGCATGTTAATGTTTTTATGGCCCTTTAAAACTTTATCAGTGCTCTTACATTTGATATTTCAAATCTCTCCCTCTCCTGTGGCTCTTGTCATGAATTGGCTGTGTTCTTCACCACTTTTCCCAAAGGGAGAATCTACTTAGCTATTCCTAGGAGGTTGCTGAGCCTGCTTAAACACAAACATATTGCCCTGTTTAATCAGTTTCTTGATCTTGTATTTCTTGTTTTCTGTTTGTTTTTTTACTTTAGTAGTTATTGCAAGTAGCCTGAGGAAACATTAAACTGGTAAAGCTCTTCTGCATCTAGGTCATTGGTTTTCATCTATATAAAGTTGATCACCATCAGATAGTAAATCTATACAGGAGAAAAGGTGATTTCTAACTAGTGAATAGTGTGAATTTATACCTGTTAAAATATAGAGGTGGACTATAAAACCTTGTCCTGGTTTCAGCTGGGATAGAGTTAATTTTTCTTTCTAGTAGCTGGTATAGCATTATGTTTGGGGTTCAGTATGAGAAGAATGTTGATAACACACTGATGTTTTCAGTTGTCTCTAAGTAGTGTTTAGACTAAGTCAAGGATTTTTCAGTTTCTCGTGCTCAGCCAGCAAGAAGGCTGGAGGGGCACAAGAAGTTGGGAGGGGACACAGCCAGGGCAGCTGACCCAAACTGGCCAAAGGGGTATTCCATGCCATGGGATGTCTCGCCCAGTATATAAATGGGGGAGTTGGCCTGGGGGGATCGCTGCTCAGGAACTAACTGGGCGTTGGTCGGCAAGTGGTGAGCAATTGCATTGTGCATCACTTGCTTTTTATATTCCAATTATTTTATTATTATTATTATTGTCATATTATAATTATTATTGTTTTTATTATTATTATTATCATTATTATTTTCTTCCTTTCTGTCCTATGAAACTGTCTTCATCTCAACCCACAAGTTTTCCTTTTTTTTTTTCAATTCTCTCCCCCATCCCACTGGGTGAGGGACAGTGAGCGAGCAGCTGCATGGTGCTGAGTTGCTGGCTGGGGTTAGATCACAACAGACCTAAAGGGGTTACAATTACACTCATTGAATTTAATAACAGAACTCCAGTTTCTTTCACTGGGAGCAGGTTTGGACTTGACTCTTCAGATAACAAAGACATATGCAGATAGTCTTGTAATTTTTCCGATTTCACATACTTGGGAGTACCATGTATTTCTTGCGTGATGCATGCAACTTATATTAAGTATTCTACTTTAAAATCTGATTTTATTAACACAGCGCCAGGCTTAACATTTTTTAGTTATTCTTTGTAAAACCTTTCCAGTCTATAAATGAAGAGTTTTTTCTTTTAATTGCTAGTCTGACAGACTCAAATGCTGTTCTTAACATTGCACAGCCTCTCCCCTGTTAGTAGAAGGGTTTTCTGTGCCAAATTAGCCTGCTTGCCATGACACTTATACTTCAGGTTTCCTTATATGGCATAAACAATTGATGGCATGACTTCTTTCACAGTTTTGTGTAGATAGACCTTATTGGAATGGAAGCCATTCTGTTGATATTGCTTAACATGCAGTAGAGTCTAAGCTGCTGATCTTAGCTAGCTCTCCCTACAGAGGTAAGGGTGAACTATGAGTTTGTGTTTCATTTAATTAAGTCTGTAGAGTTTTTACTTTTATTTTTTTCCCTGGAAAAACAAAGAAACTTCATAAAGCTCCATGGCTCCTAAGCTATATTTCAGTGTTGGTTTTGTGCTGTTCCATCCCTTTGTTGTTAATCAGATCAAGCCAGCTTGCCACTGAGAAAGTAACAGTAGTGCCACCAGACTGCAATCTGTCAAGCCCTCCTAAAAACCTACTTCAATTGCTTTTGTAGGCTTACTGTCTATTTACAGAGTCCCTGGGCTACATCCCTGCTGCATTTTGATAAAAGTTCTCCTCACGCCCTGTGTAGATGTCAATAATTGCTTAAGAGCACAGAGGTATTTTCTTGAGGGTTCCAAAAAGTGCCGCCAAGTGCAGGGCATCTTGCCATCTTTCTTTGTCAACCAACAAAAGTAAAAAACATTAATGACAGCTGTGGAAGGGTTCTTGAATGTGTGTACTTTGCCCTTTCCCTCCTGGTAGCTTATTTTCAACATTGTTTGAGCTGTGTGCTGAAGTTCAGTATGACTGTCCCTAAGAAGTTCTCGCACGTTTTGCATTGTGGCAGTAGTGAGTGGAGCCCTCCTTGTGCTATTTCAGCACTTTGGCTGCAGCACGGTCTCTTCAGAGAGAGGACTGATAGCGTTAAGCAAGGACTTGCATGAGCATCACAACATTTCATAACAATGGTGGCATCAAAGTGCCTCATTTGCAGAAATACCAGTCTTGCAATAATCTGCTCTCCCACTTCAATGAAGAACATTTTATTCAATAGCTAATTTGACCTTGGGAAACCTGCAAAGCTCATTTTCTGCAGTTGAAAAAAAGCCTCAGTCCTTTCTGTCTTGTTACTTAACAATCCCACACAATGTTTAAATTTTACTTCAGATGAAATATCTATTTCCATTACTTTAGTATATTCACTCACCTATTTCTTATCACCTTTTTCAGCCAGAGGAATTTTGAATTGAATGTATTAATATACATAGATCTAGAAGGAACCTGAACGCTGATCTTTCTATTGGTTTTCAAGTACATAGAGAGTTGGTCAAATTTTTTTTTTGATAGAAAATCTCAGTGAAAATAAAAATATACTCATTGTTAACACTTCTCCAAAAAGGTTTTGTTGGTTTTCTTTGTTTTTAAATAATGAAAATAAAAACGTTTCAGCTAAGGTCAGGATATTTTGATTTAGAAACGCCACTGGAGTTCCTCACAGTAGAATTCCTTTCCAACACTTCTTATTGAAAGTCCAACTTCCTTTTCAGACAATATTTGCTGTAATACCTCAGCTCCCTGCTTAGGGAACACATCTTAATAGGAATTCCATACTGTTACGTGTTATGGGAAAAGACAGTGACCAGTCTTTGGAATGATGGAAAACATGACATGGACTTGTGGTTGCCTTGAAGCACTGTGATAGCGAAGATCAGTATTTTTAGGTGGTAAGAAAAACAGTACTTTTGATACAAAGAAAAAATAATGCTAGAAGATTCCTCTAGTTGAAAGCATAATTTCCCACAGGAAAAACAATATAATTGAGAAAAATGCATTCATTTTAAAGTGGAATTATTAATATTTTAAATGACTGCAATGAGAATCTTATGAAAATTTTTTACTCCTCTTTAGAATGCAACAAAAATGAATTATTCCACCTGAGGTATTCCCCTTCACAGAATACATCTCTTCTGTGCTTTAACTCTCTATTCCTGGCAGGAACAGCTAGAACTTGAGTTTTCATCATGTCCTGCTTAGCTCTTTGAAAGTTACGTCTTTCAGTCATAGACTGCAATAACAGTTATATTCCTAGAATGGAAATTTCTACAAATATGGTAAGTTTCCATAAATATTTAAGAATATCATAAAAGTACAAACAAACAAAAAATCTTTCTGAAGAACATATAAGTAAGTTTCTCACCATTTTATCTGCATAAAAGTGTATTTTTCTCACTAGCTCATGCCGGTATGATCCTTATCACACTGTGAAAATATCTGTGGCATAAAGAGGTGTCATATATCTTTAGCTTTTTTTCATGAATGGATTCACAATTTAATTTTTATAGGTTTTTTTCTATACTATTTAATAGATTGAGGAAAGTTTAATTCATTCTAGTGAGTGTTTATGCATTTTACACAAAATAATCACTTGAAAAAAGAGAGAAGATTGCCGAGAGTGAAGATTAAACTGAGGTATCTCCCATGTCTCTAGGGCTGGACCCTCAGCAGGAGCAGAGTGCCCAAAACCTGGCAGTACCAGAGACCTCCTATGGACTCACCTCTGAGTAGTCTGGGAGCACAAGGTAAGAGAACTACAGTTCCCAAAGTGCATGACCATGACATATTTACATTACATCTTGTAATGTATGTTGGTGATGTGGGTTTGAATTGTGATTCTTGGCACATGCTGAATGGAAGAGGCTCCACGGGATTTCTGAACTGCTGATCCGTGGTCCTCAGTGGATTTTCTTGATAGGGGACCCTCACCTGAGATAAGATATTCAGTTCAGCCAAGATGAGACAGCCTTGTTTTGATCAATAGCAGAACTTCAGTAGTCTGAGTAAAAATTAGTCCAGTTAATAAAGATATTAGTCAAAACACAGCTTCCTACAGTTTCTCATGCACCAAACTGGAATATACAGAGGATTTGTGAACTCGAGCATTTGCTTTCTACGTAGGCAGAACAAACCTTTTCCTTGGAGCTAATCTTACCTATCTCGGTTCCCCATCTGTATTACAGCCATAACCGTACATTTCTGGCTTATATAGGTGCTGTAAGGATAAATATTTTAATTAGATATTTTGACATGCTCAGAAAGCAGACCTTTGGGGCATACAAATTTCTAAGATGCCATCTACCATGTTTTAATGTGTAATAGCACCTGTAGATTGTTCTAGAGGAAATTTCGGTACTCTGTGTCGACAGAGCTTAGAGACTGTCGTAAGGAGAGCAAAAAATTATTCTTATGTACAAAGATAATCAATTCATTCTGCTGGTGGTTGTGATCCCTTGTATTGGTTCATGTAGAAGCCTTCAGGTGATAAGCACATTTCTTTTACAGGAATCTCCTCAGGAAACAAAAGTATCCCAGATACTAACACAACTGGTAATACATTCATAGAGCGAGCCTCTCACAGCCACATAGGTAAGTCCTTTTTGTTCTATATTTTATAAAAAACTTTATTTAGGAAAGAGATTTAATCAAATACTTATACATAATAAATGGAACAACCAATATACTAGCAGAAAAGGTGATTGACATTTCCATCGAGGAAAGAGGCATGGTACCATCTGACGCTCCATACTGAAGCTGACTGGTCACACTACAGAAGCAGCATAGCAAGGCTTCCTAACAACCGGTGTGGGAGCACAGCATATGCTACTCTTTGTCCACACAGTTGTTTGCTAAACAACCAAAAATAAATGCATAGTCTCAACTACATTTTGACAATTCAAAAGCACTATAAGGGTCTAAATTCATAAAATGCTTACAGAGATCAAGGTCACAAAACCTCACAGGCCCTCAGGCCATTTAATCCCATCCCCATGCTTTCCCTTCTGCTGTGTGTTTGTGGGGCTACTTCTGAACTGGGTCAGGGAACTCATTAGGTTATAAATAACTCACAAACAACCCCAAACAGTTGCATGAGCATTTAAGAGGGACGGCATGTGGTAATGGTGGGAGGCAGGATGTCTCAGAGGCTATTTGTGTTGACCTGTTCCTGAAAGAAACGTTCTTCAAACTGCAACTTAGGCCACCAGGCTCTCTTCTGTCTCCTGCTCTGTACTCTTTCATCCTGCTTGCCATTTGTACCTCCTGCAGTTGTGGGAAGCTTTAAAATTTCAGTTGCTCAACTGGAATCAGCAAGGATTGGATTTTTGCTGGTAGTGGTGTTTGGTTTGATTTTGTTTTTTTTTAAATTCAGTTTTCCCTAGTTGGCCTGTGGAATGTATTTCAACAGATGGTCATGGAGTTTTAAATGCTGTGAGTGGATTTTTAATAAGTCTGACTAATTTTATGATCATTGCAGTTCATGTGCGCTCAACATTCCCACTGACTTCAACAGGAAGGGTTGAATGTGCAAAAAATGTCATACTGCACTCAGCTGATGTAACTCTAGCAGCGCAGGTAAATAAGGGAATTCTGGCCTCACGCTCTGGGCTCTAATAGTCAGGTTGGATTGTTTCCCTCCATTCAGTTGACTTAAATGTATTATGTGGCTTCCCCACCCCCCTGATAGCATCAGGTATTGGCCACAGCTGGAGGCAGAAGTTAGAGTAGTTGTCTGATCAGCTGCGACAAACGCCATGTTTCTTGAAGTGGTGTGATTTGTGGGTAGCTCCAGCTTCTTACTTCACTGCATAAAAAAATCCCACCATCACTGTTAAAAATTTCTGTTCATTTTTCCTCTTTCCAGTCTGTGGGTTTTTCTCTCTCACCTTCTTTAAATTCAGTGAATGAGATCATGATATCTCTCTGAAATCTTACATGTTATTGTCTTTATGCCAGTAGGTAATATGTCATGGAGAGATGGCCTACAGCTATGCCTTACAAAGCTGAGGGGGAAAAAGATACTGTGCCCATTGTCAAATATTCTTCCTGAAGTATTGTACAGCAGACATGCACTGTCGTCCTGCATTTTCTTTGCGCTGACAAGTTCACATCTTGGGCCATCTGTCCTGATTTGTTAAAGTATTTGGTCATAGTGCAAGTCAGAGAGGATCGTCAGCACAGGTTTCCATGAACCGGCTGCTTAGAAAATTTCTATCAACAAGTTCACAAAACAGTAAAATGTAATTGTTACCAAGAGAGTGCACCTTCAAATTTCTTTTCTGCACATTCACTGGGGTTTTCCTGAATTTTGTTTACCACTGACAAGCATAATCTAGCAACGCATTACGAACCCCCTTTTGGCATCCATAGGAATATATTTCAAACAGGTTTTGTTTGATATCTACAAGAAATCTCTGTTTGGTTTATGTAATAAGACAAATGTATGCAAATCTATCCTCCGATCCTGTAAATTATATGCCTGGAATCTGTAAGCAATACAGTAAAAGCTCACTAAGTTGCATTTTACCTATCCACATATTCCATAAAACTGACATAAAAAACAATGGTTTCTTCACCATTTCTCAGAAAATATTTAATAGCAGATACAATATTTTGTAAGGTCTCACATTATCGTAACTTCCTGACTTTTACAAAATATAGTGAGATTGATTCTTTATAAAAAAAAAATACTTCACACCATTTATTAATACTCTGCAGTGCAAATATGAGCGTAAATAAATAATTTTGAACTGCATTATCAGGCAAATGTAGCTGTTGAGATGAATACATTGGCTTTGTGTGAGTACTTCTTCATCTGCTCTCCCATTTTTCACAATTCAGTAATTAACTGATAACTACTGAATTATTATTCAGTCTCTTAAAACAACATTTTCAAAAGGGTATACATGCCCAGGACTAGATCTGCAGCACTCATTTAGGGCTAAATTCACAACAGATCACAATGCTGGTTGTCTCCAGCACCCCCAGTCTCAAATGCCTGTTACCAGAAGAATGTACAACCCCAACTGGACTGCAGGGTGCTTAAAATGAGGACAATGGGGTCCTAAAACTTGAGTCCAGGAAAGTATATATAAGTGTAAAGAAACCTTGGTCATCCAATCTAGCCTCTACAAACTGCCATGGACACAGAAGTGACTTAAACCCTGGTCCTTTTCCATGCCTTGACCAACCATGAGTTTTCTTAAGTTTGATGTCAGTGTCCACCTCACCTCACAACACTTGTTGAAGGAAAAGCCACTTTTACGCCTTTGTTGGTATCACATTGACAAATGCCCAGAGAACTTAACCTAGCCAGTGGAAGATCTGGATTTGTATTCCGGCTTTGTCAAAAAGGTTTTGAACTTGCGACTGTCTGTGAACCTGTCAGCCAAAAGCATGTTCCTGGGTGGATGTCTCAGTGGTCCATTCATCCTGCTCTGCAGGTTGCATATAAGAACTAAAAGTAATAGAAACAGGGTGGGAAAAAAGCAAAGATTAGCATGGCTCTCTTCTCTACTGGCAACGGGAGCTATTGGGAAGCAGAGAAACCCGAGGGCTACTCACTGCTCCATTAAATACCACAGTATGTCTACAAATCCATACACATGCATAGTTGCACATAGACTTGTGAGAGTCTGCTAACCATTGGCTATAAAGTCTTGCTCACACATCGTTTTCCTCTGTGGCCTAATGTATGTTTATTATCCCATACAAAGCTTCAACAAGAAGGACTGAGAGAGATCATCATTCCCGAATACCTGTTAGCATAATGGTTGGAGTTTTCCCCTGGAAGATGCAGGTTTGTTTATGCTCAGAGAAAGAAAAGAATTGAACCCACATTTCCCATATGAATACTCTAATCAGTGAACCCATTTAACAGAAGAATGGAGCCAATCTAGCAGGCGTGCTCAGAGAATGAGTACTGGGACAGGTCCTGCCAGCCAGATACATAGAAGAGTGACTAGGTGTCCGCCTTCTGCTGCTACTGAATCTGACCCCTATTCCATGCTTTGATCAGGGATCATTCCTTCCTTCACTGAATAAGGGTAACAGGCTGTTTTGCAATTGCAACATGTAAGAATTGACCCCACTTACAAGATTTTTCTTTGCTGCAGAGACTGCAAGGGGTAGACTTAGCATCTGCTGCACACTGTGGTTTTTTTCCTATTACTCCCTTCAGCATATTTATTTCAAAATAGCTGTAAGAATTAGCATTACAGCTACAGCCAGGAAACTAGAGCTTGTCAACACTCTCTGGTGGAATATCTTCCATTGTTCAAATGCTGATTTGCCGAAAACAAACTTTCCAACAGTCATTTTAATTTAAGAAATATAACTAAAAAGGGCTTTTACTTTTCATTGTTTGTTTGTTTGTTTGTTTGTTTTTAACAAAAGGTAAGGGTAATATAAAATAAAATTAATTTAAATTGGAGAAAAATGTTTTTGTGTTCTCACAATTGCGTAGGACTGTGTATGGCTGCCTTGTTCGTCAGGGATATGTCTATAACCTCTTTTTCAGAGGTATCCCAAAGTCACTTGGGATTAGATACTCCAATTTGTAAACCTGTCAAACTTCATCATAAAATTAGTTAGTTGTTCTCAACTAGTTTTACTGGAAACTGCTTCAACAACTCCCACCAGTGGTTAGAAAGATTCTTGTAAATTTTCAGCTAAAGTTTTTCCAGGGGCAGTTAGTGACCTTTTTTTTTTTCCTCTTGCCAGAATACTCTGAAACTTAAGAACTTTAGCTCATCTAGCTCTTTGGTATTCATCCTTTCACTATATCTATAAAAATATTCAAACCCTTTAACCACTGTGTTAGACAAGTCAAGTTCAAGATTTTGGGGAACTTGTGTTCACACACGTCAAGCTAATTAAAAAGTGTCCAGGTGTAGTGCTCAGCCTAATGTACCCACCCTTGTGGAAGGACATATTAGCTTACTTCCAGCACTGTGTTAAGTTGTGGCTGTTACAGAGCAGCTTGGAGCACAGACACGCAACTTCTTAGGGCATTTTTAATTTTCTCTTATGAAGTAGGGTCTCTGTTCTCCTGACCAACCTACAAGTACTTTGCTATATCAGTTCCAATTTGCATTCATATTTCTTGTACGAGAATGAACTGAATTGTATACAGCATTTCAGGTCTCTTCAGGTGTTGTACACTTGTACGGTATCATTAATCACTTCTCCAGCTCAAATGTCTGTTACATCCTATGTCTATATTTCCCTGTCTTGTTGCTGCACCACATTTGTGGTTCACAGTCACTCTTCTTTCTCTTTGTCATGTTCAATACAGAGCGTACAGAGCAATTGTTTGTTTTGGCTTCTAAAAACCTTGTACTTCTACTTACTTGCTCATTTTTTTTGTAGATGTGTTTCTAGTCTTGCTCCATACTGCTCATCTCTCCCAAATTTGTCATCAAACTTCTCTACTGTTTTACTCCTTTTTATGTCAGGTTCACCAGTGAAGGTATGAAATTAAGCCAACTTAAAGCATTCCTTCTCAGAACAACCCACGTCTGTCTTACCATTAGCCACCACCTTGTCTACGGTATGGTATTGGCAGGAATGTCTTCCCAGTTCTGCCTAAAAGCTACATTGTTTTTGTGTTCAAATCTATGGGAAGGTAGTTGCTCATATCGCTCACCACGTTACCTGTATTCAATATAGGTAATAATTTTATTATTTTCTGTATAAAAATGGTGGTTTACGTTAACGTTCACTCCATGTACCAGCTCTCTCCAGAGTCTGCTACAATGATCCTCTAGTTCTCTTTATCTGAGCACATTAATATCTTTAACTTTGCATCAGTGAAATATATTAAAATTATTTTTTCTGCCTATACAAACCCTCAGTCTCCTGCCTTGCCCTTACCTGCTCAATATTTTTACCTTTCCTAAAAGCTGATTTCAGTTTCCCACTTAGATGATGGATGGCATTTTAATTTTTTTTCTCTGAAAAGTAAAGTTTATTTATTCTATTCCAGAAGATCTGATTTTCCATGGGAAAAGAAAAAAATCATTCAGTTCTAAAAATCTAAAAAGTATGCATTTGGGGTGAGGGGACAGGGCTGCTTGAAAAATAATAATTCCTCTTTGCAGAAGTTTAGCAAAACTCAGGTTAGCACAGAATTTTGAGTACCATTCTGTGATCCAAAATACTATAAAATCTTCTAAAACAAACTAGACAGGCAAGGTGGTACCAAAATGTGCAATGTTTGTATAGTTTTACTGAAGCAAAACAGTGAAGCATTCTATGGGTATCTGTTGTCTCCACTAACAATTAGTGGATTTCATCATGAGATGATCAGCTGACAACATCTACAGAAGACAGATGGTAACAATATTTGGTTACTTCCAAAAACCTATCAAAGCCCAAAATTTACAAAGTAAAGGCTTTGAAATCGAAGAGGTCCCTGGCAACTCCTAGTACCCCATTATATACCAGAAATGTTTTGGGCAATTCTAAGAAGTCATATGGGAAATATTCAAATCATTCCACAGGGCTTCAGCTACATATCTTACATTGACTTCAGTGGGAATCACGCAGTGAAATCCCCACTTACTGCTTTGAAAATGTATCCCTTAGTGTTTCGTGTCATGCTGAGAGACAGAGCAGTGATCCAAGGTCCAGATCCACAGCAGGTAGCAGTACACACAATGTGCCGGAATTCTGTAAGGCACCACTGTGTTAAAATATGCAGGCTTTAACTTAAAATGACAGAAATCAAGGGCATTCCAAATTAAGGTTCCTAAGAGCCTCCTCCCCTTTGTCCCATTTAGTGACGGTCATACCTTTAGAGCTCTAATATGTAAAGTGGTTTTTTTGGTCTTCTTCCTTTTCTCTTTTCTATCCTGCCCTCTATATGACCTCTCTCCTAATTGGAATATATCTTGTTTTTCGATAATAGAATTTCCCCAGGAGATAGTCAATTTTTAGAGCTGAAAATTAATTTACAGACCCTGCTTGATTGCATGCGTCAGATATGTTTGTCTTCTACTACATAGTGACCTTCTCCTCCCCTCTCCCTTTACATCTTCATAGCTAGGAATTTGCTTCAGAGTCAGATAACATGCCTTTTCACTCTGTGAGCCAGGTATTTGTGCAATGCTTTTCACGTGCTGATGTTTGCGTACCGATAGCACTCTTGGAGAGTTGTGTCCAAGTCAAAAGATCTGAATTTCTATTATTCCTTGCACAGCAGCTTGCAGGACTGCAGCTTTTCTGATTTTGTAGCAGCTTCTACTTGATGTATGTAGAAATGCCCAGGGCAGAGAATGGGGTCCACACCACTCAGAGATACTTTTGCCTTGCAATTTGGTACTTCATTGTGTGTCTGTTCGTAGCTCCACAGGACCTCTCTCCTGGGCTGTTTGAATGAGATTTAAAGGATAGGCCCATACGGTTTGTTGGCACATTGTGGATACAGTGGATCTGTTTCCTTCCAGTCCCTCTAATACCTACAAAAAAAGGCCTCTTCATTTCATATGATGTCTTAAGAATAGTAACCTGAATGTATTGAGGGGTTTTTTTTCATTTCATCAGTTAAGATTTGTGTTTTTCAAGTATACTAGTGTGTTTCCACAAAATATACTCCTAGGCAGAGCCAACCTTTTATTCTGTTCAACTGATGATATACTGGAGTGCTCAATTTGAAATGAAAAGTTGAGCAAACACAGATGCTATTCAGAGCCTTGCATTTGCTCATGCTCAGTGTTAAGGACACTCGTTCAATGTTATTTTGATGAGTTTATTTAAGACAGTGAGCGTGAGATTCACCTCACCTAGACTTAGATGGCTGCAGCATAAATTTTTACACCTCAGCCAGCCATCCTCAGTGCCCTTTCTATTCGATAAAGAGGAACAGGCACATTTAGCTCATAACTCATCTGACCCATTTTAGACATTTCCAATCCTTGCATCCTAAAATCACTCCAGCGAATATAAAAGTGATCTAAGTGGCTATATCAGATCTAGATGTCAGCAGCTGATACATTTACCACTGGTTAAATGGATCCCACTCAAAGTTACAGTGCAGTGTCTTCCACAAAGTGAAATCTATGTGGTACCCTTCAATTTTGAAAACTTGATCAGCCAATTATGTGATGCCTATGAAGAGGTCTCTGCTGGGGCTCAGCTCAGAGCTGACAACCTTTGGGTTAAAGAAGCTTTTCAGAGCAATCTATAACAAGTCTATTTTAATGACTGGTTTCTCCCAACTTTCAAATGTTAACATGGTCACAAGGTCAGCCAATGAGCATGTTCAGGTTATGGAATGCTGTAAATTAGATTCTAGATGTTATGTACATGCAGACACATCCATGCATGCATGCACACACGTTTTGCACAGAGTGAGTAATTTGCAACTGTTAAGCTCAGTAGGCCATCAAACATAAGAGAAGTTTGCTCTTTAAACCAAGTCATCCTGGCCTGTTTGGATAGACACAGAATTTAAGTCAGTATATCACACTGAAATAAAATATTTGGGAGTATTGGGAGCAAGGGGGATAAACTTTACAAATATCATTAAAAAAATTAATTAGTTAGGTGAATTGCATAGTAGCAATAGTCAAGTTGAAATAACATGGTAACCTGAAAGTGTGGGAAAAAGAGATAGCGTGTAAGTATGCATACATCGCTGAGAAAGATCCAACAGATCCAGGTTTTCAGCAGCTATCAGATTTCTAGGCCTTATTTTGAATGTCTGTGGAGCAGCACTGCTCTGTTCCCTAAGCAGAGAGCTCTGCCAATTTATGCCAGCTGAAAATCTCATCCCTAGTCTTTATTCTGGAAGGAAGGAAGAACAAATAGAAAAAAGAACCACAATAAAATCTCTCCGAGCAAACTTTTATCTGTTTAGTGCAGGTGTGCCTAATCTTTCACAGTCCAAGAGCAAAGAAAATAAAATGTACAATGTCAAAATGCTGCAAGCTTTTAAAAAGCACTTAAATTAGTATTTCACTGATATTTTTATTGGAATTACCACTACAAGTAGACAATATGACATTAAACTTTGCTGACCTTCATTTGTCACAGGCTTAACACTGATTAATATTTTAAAACTCCTTTGTATAACACTATAGTTTTGTTTAGTTTCTTTATGGGTAACCAACTTTTATTGGGGAAAAATAGCAGTAACCAAATGTCATTACCCTGCACAACACATAGTCACCATATAACCTTATAACCAGCCTCCTGTGACAAGACCCTTATGTCTACCGCCTCCATCCCCAGGCACAAGCTCTTGATTTCCAGCTTTGGCAAGAGCCACAGCCTGCAGCTTTATATAAAAACAAGGTATTACTGATCCCCTAAACAAAACCATCAGCAGCTCCAGGTGAGTTTAGAGTCCATCATCACAATGGGTGTTAGGTGGCTTAGGAGTCAGCCACGTCCCATTTCACATTATCTCATAGGGAACACAGAAGAGCCTTTGTGAGAAGTAAAGCTCTCGTGAATGTAACAGCATACTGTAGATGGATAAAGCAGGTAAGTTATAACTCAGGTTGTTCTATGCTATCTGCTATTTCATATTATTTGCTGTTAATGTTTGCTTCTCATTGTCAGAAATATACAAGCAAAGCTCATAGGGAGGAGAGGAAGTAATTCAGCTCGTAGTGTCTCCTGTGCAGGCTGAAAGAAACAGAGGAAGCTTGGTAGTCATATCTATTAAGCTCCCAAGTAAAACATTAGTCTCTTCCAGTACCTCTAAAATCTCCATTGTGGTACTTTATCATCTGACAGTTTCAGCACAGGTGATAAACTGTCTGTTATGCAAACCCCCCCCCTTCTTATACTTTTTCCTCACTTTCCCACCTGCTGTCTTCCCGTATGTCTGGGTTTTTTCTTGTCATAAATCTATTTTTGCAATTCTGGCCCAAAGACTGTCTTCATTTGTAGACCACCTGGCATAATAGGGTCTTAATCTCTGATTGCTAGTCCTCAAATGCTGCTATATTACAAATAACTTATAAAACAATTTCAAAATATCTGTCATTTGGAGAAATTACCTTGAGTGAGTTCAGATCTCCTGCTTAAAAAAAAAAGTTATTTCTTTAGAAATTCTTGTGGATAAAAATAAAATTAAAATTCA
The DNA here is from genome assembly GCF_947461875.1 of Haliaeetus albicilla. Lineage (NCBI taxonomy): Eukaryota > Metazoa > Chordata > Aves > Accipitriformes > Accipitridae > Haliaeetus > Haliaeetus albicilla. The sequence continues at coordinate 15,913,821 of NC_091501.1, forward strand.
GTCCAAAAAGCTGGTTTTATATAACTCAGAGTGTTAGAAAATGTTTGCTTCTGGCTGACAATTTGTATGCAAATGAAAACAACAGAGCTATAGCTGGTGCTCTCCTGTAACCTTCATAGAGTTGCTCACTGGGTGCCTTTACAGTAAAGTGTGATGCTTTTGTCAGAATTACCAACATTTTTAGAGAAGTAATTCTGAGTAGAATTAAAATGACCTTCTGCACCTTAAAAGGGCAATGAAAGGGGAGGAGAGGGAAAAGAGAGAGTAAATCGGTGCATTCCTGTTCATTATGAATAAAGTATAGTTATTTAAATCAGGCCACTCCACAGAGTGAGACATGAGCTAATACTTTGTTGCCAGTATTTTGAAAGCCATGCCTCTTAAGGGGAAGAGCATTTTCTCAGCAGCTGTTGACTGAGTCCACTGTGACAGCATTCCTGTGTTATTTACAGAGAAATGCATTGAGAACGTGTATGGGGGTAAACACCTAATTGTGCCAGAAGCTGGGTACTCTCCTTTCTCACTGAAGACCACAAAGGTTCAAGATGTTTTGTGTTTCACAGGATTTTGATCCTCAGGTGTTACCTTGCGGTAGTGAGTCTAGAAGTTGCTAGGGGAAAATATTTCATCCGAAATTTTCCTGCTGTATACATCTCCTCCTTCAGAAGAACCAGAAGTGTCAGCAGCTGCTTCTTCCTTGTTTCATCCTACTGTTTCCATCACTGATTTAGAGAAGACATACACTGGGACCCAGAATAATATGTTTACAAGATATTATTAATGCTCATGTTTCAAAACCAGTTGAGTTTATTTTGAATTTGATATTTGGAGTGTGGTGCCTGTCTCAGTTTCTGTCTCTCACAACCAGCCAGACCATTGTACCAATAGCAGCAGGCAGGCAAACCTTAAAAAGACATGTAGACCTAAATTATTTTGCAATTTTTGTGGGACTCCAAAGAAAGATGAGTCCTTAAGGCTTATGCGGGTTGAGGTCCAAATTAACGAAGGATTATCCTGTATTGGTATAACAGTTGAACAGAGCAGGCTTTACATAGAGCAGAGCACGATCTGTGGGTGCTACTGAAATGCGTATAAAATAATCTAGTGAAAGCTGTGCAAAACTTTGGTACAGTTTAATGATAAGGATAATCGAACTCTGCATTACTCTCTGGAATGCAGATGTGCTAAAAAGACTTTGTGGTATGCGCCAGCATGCATTTCAGTGATGATTTTGCTCTAATTTTGAGTGATCCTGCTAGCTAGCTGAGGCATCGGGTTGAGCTCATAGTCTGGTTTTAAAAACTGGCTGAAAATCAGCTCTCAAAGGTAGTGGATGATGAAGAAGAAGGACTAAAAGAGTTTTGTTCTTCCGGCTGAGCTGAGTTATGTAGGGGCCACTTGCCCATTCGTGTTCCAGGGTGAAAAAGTTCTGTCCACTATTTGCTTTTCGGCGTTGTTACCAGTGTAGTGTGAATCGAGGTATTTTATGGAGAGGGGAAAGCCAGTGTCCCTGCCTTGCTGCTTTTACATTCCTGCTGACACCCAGTGGCTTGCCAGCACAATTACACAGCGCGCTGCATGCTGCGTAACCTCCTTAGTAGCAATGAAATAATAAAAGTCACAGCAGCATTTCAGGGAATGTTGGTGAATCTAACTGACATCGACGTCCTCTTCTTTCTTTGTGACTTTTTAGAGGGAAAAATAAACATAAACAAGAAAAATGGCTTGTTTGAAAACACGCTGTAGGACAGTGCCTGGGCAGTGACAGTCCCACTCCATCAGTTGGGACCTGGATCCAGCTTTGGAAAGCACAACTGGTCTCAGCAAAAAACCCAGAGGAGAAACTTCCTGTGACTCTTGGCTTTTCATACAAGAAGAGATGAGGAATCATTTTGTGACTGCAAAAGGTATTTGAGCATAAATTAATTTTTCACAGTACATCACCTCCGACCCTCAAAAGTTTTCACGTACAGTTTGGGGAAAAGAAAAGAAAAAAAACCCTTCACACAGCTTCAGTTTTCTGTAAAACAGGATGATTTCCTGTAGAAACAAATATCGTACCCTGCCAAATATGAGTACCAGGCCCTTGATATTAGTGGATGTTTGATATTTTCTATGGGTCCATCTCAGCCTTTGGTAAAAGAAGTCCTAAAATAAAGGAGGCCTGCTAAGTATCTTAAGCCTGGCCTATTATTGCTTTCTTAACAACAGCCCTTTCTGCTTTAGGAGACAGCTGTCTTGTAACTCGTTCTGAGCAAAAGGGGAATGGGATTTGTATAAAATCTCAGGCATTTGTATAAAAACTCATTTATGTGCAGGATCCAGCCTTGTGAATGTAAACAGAGGCTAAAAACAGCCTTCATATTTTCTATTCCAGAAATATGGCAAAAAAGCAGCCTCTTTAAAGCATGTGGAATTCACTCAAACTTGACCATCCAAATGTATTAAAAGTAAAAAGAGTGAAATAATGAAGTAAAAGCAAAGTAGTATCAAAAAAACCAATATCAAACCCCTGAATGGTAGTTCACAGGCTAAATGAAGCAGCGGTGCAAAGAAAGTGCAGGTACAAGGAGTGTGCCCACACATCATGCATTTTAAGGACTCACCAGCTAATATTTCCTATCTTTTTCCAGAAGCCATACGGTAAACAGATAGCACTAACAAAGTCAAATATTAATAACCAAGAACTGCACATCTCCAAATCCCCTTCCCCCAACCAGCAAAACCCATAGAAATTTACACTGACCAAAGCAAATAGAAAATAAAAGTCAAAGCACTTACATGGTTGACATTTAGGGATAGAACCAAGTACCCTTTCCATCCTTTTGAATTTCCTAAGTTATAACATTAACAGAAAATAAATACACATTGAAATGGAGTAACTCATGATCGTGACATATAGTCACTGAGCAGTTACAGTAACAAGGTCTTAAAACAGAACATCCCAAGAAGAAATTTTAAGCTGTCTCTAGACAGTTCAGATCAATTTAGCATTTTGTCACACTCTTAAGTGATCTGGTTAGCTTTGTCCACCCAGAACAGCTTTCTCAGTATAATTACTTTTCAGCCATACAGTTCTTTCTTCTGAGGAGCGGCATATTTTCAACTCTCCCAACACTGTGATTGATTTCTTGTGCAATGGAAAGAGATACGGTTTGCAGAAGCATGAAAACAAATCTACGAAAATGTTGATGGAGGGGACATGACTCAACCCTTCACCTAAAACCTGAATGATGTGTTGGGGGGTGGTGGTGTAGAATTAAGGAGGAGGAAGAAAAATCTATTTCATATTTTATTGATGTTTCTGAGCTCTGTCCAGTTTCAAAAGGAGATAGATACACCAGAATAATACATAGAAAACCTCTCAGCGTCAAGAAACCATTCCTTCTAGCCCATGTAACTGAGCAAATGACACCAAAAATGATCCCTGTGCTTTCTTGGGTGTTCAAGAGTTAGACCCCACAAGGCCTGCTCACAAAAGCGTTTGTGACTCCTAACAGCTGTCTCAAATTCTCACACTTGTTGTGCAAAAGAAAGAATGGCTACATTATATATATTTTTCACCCCCTACCTTGCTACTTTGGATTGAAATGTGAACTAAAAACTGTGCAATGTCTTGTGAACTTACTTCCCACTAAATTGCATATTGAATTTAAATTTTGTAAAACTGAATGAAAATTAGTTCAGAATCCCTAGGCATTATTATTAAGATTTTGTTAAGATGGAGGTTGGAGGAGGACTTGGGTGCCTAACAGACTTGTTGGTTCACCAGTAGGTAAGGCAACAACTACTGTTTACTGACACTAATAACTGATGTTAGCTCAGGCAGATGAGAAGCCTTTTTCAAAAACAGATGTGTCAAGAGAAGACAAACTTTCTGTCTTAGTGGAAGTTTTGTCTTTCCTTCACCTATTTCCTCCCTGTTAATTTCCATTGTCTCATTCCATGAGATGGTTGTTTGAAAGGAGGAGATCTCAGCTTTTTACATCAAGTGCAAGAGTAAAAGTGTAAGTATTTAGACAAGAAAAAGCTAGATATGCTTTTGTGAAAGAGATTTCAATCTTCTTCAGAGGCTGTGAATCTGATGAGAACTTTCCCTTTCTTTCCTCCCTGAAGTGAAGGAGACTTTCCTGGCTTTTTAGATTAACTCTGTAATTAAACATAATCTTTTCTCTTTTCTCCTGTGATAGGTTAGATGTTACTAATCTTTGTCTGTATGGTCTCATGCACAAAGACTCATTTTGCCATTCATTAATCATTAGAAAAGCAGTAACTTAGTAAATATACACACACAAAAAATGGGCATGAGAAACCCACAGCTGTGTATGTGTCGCCACTGCTCCTTGCTGCTATACAAATACATGCCAGGGCCAGCCTCAGTAAGGAAGCAGGGCCAGCCAGTAAAAACATCTTTGCACTGTGGCTATGCAAAGATTTCTTCCCACTGTCCCTTCTCTACCTTCTTGTTCATTATTACTGTTTTTTCGATTGTTTAGCATTTGTTCATTGGCTCATAATTGGTTCCTTAGTTTGGATGGTGTTGGTTCTACCTGGATAAATACATTTTCAACCAGGAAAACAAGGCTATAAAATAATAACCACTCTTTTCCGTAGAAATACCAGATGATGTGGATGTGAATGTTTACCCATGCAGACACTGCTGTCAAGGCCAGGGACCCAGAGCAAAGTGAGTGACACTGTGTAAGGTCTACTGAATGGCACACAGAGGGCTCACATGAACTGAGTCATGCCGCATCAACAGGAGGGCAACTGGTCCTCAGCTGAAAGACAGTTTAAGACACTAAGAATAGCAGTTTACCAGGAAACCAGGCCAATAAATATTATTTGTATGTCTGCATGCAAATAGCCAGTACAAAGAAGTAGAGTCAAGATCAACACGAATAGTTTTCCCACGTTCAAAGAAACACCCATGCTAACTGCCAGTGCATCATTCAGGTACTTCTAATGCTTTGTTGTATCATATTCCTTGCTATATACAGGCATTAAATACACTTTTTGCACTCTTTGGCATTCCTGAAGCCACTAAAGTACCAAACCAGAAAAGAGAAGAGAAGTCTTGGACTCTACTGAAAAATTAGATTAAACTTAAAGAGTCTTTTTTTTTACTGAACTTCTTTCCATGTTGCCCTTTACACTTGCAGCTTTCTCCTCTCTCTATGTATTTATCTGCATTGGGGCAGTGCTTGCAAGTCCAAGTCACTGATGAAGACTTCTCTGTGGCCAGAACTGTGCAAGCCCGCACAAAAAGTTCACTGTGTGACTTACAACACGAATATAAAATATTAAGTAGTTGTATAGATATAGACACACAAGTGTACACAAGAGTAGGACTGCATATTTGCATCATACTTACCTCTGGTTGTTAAAACAAGAGAAAAATAGGCTCTGCTATCTTAGAATTTTCAGCATGCACTGAACATGTAGTTATCTTGAAAGACTTCTGTCCCCTTCTCTGAAACTCCTAGGCTTCACATATTTTAAATGCCATTATAAACTAGATTTGCAAAGTCAGGATCTAAATCTGAATTTCTCTTAACATATGGGAATTGTTCGGCCTAAATTAGGAAATTAAGCCAAATATCAGCCAAAATTCACTACAGATATAATTGGGGGGTTATGTTGTACTCGTACTTTTAGTATCAATCATAAATTTCCTTGATTTTGTTGATAAGCTTTTTGGTCTAGGAAACAAGTTTTCTCCTGACAGAAGAATGATGGATGCTATCAGTTCTCAGCAAATTATGAATAATTATACTCAAACTAGCTGCTCTATTTTCAGTTAACTACACATAGGAGATAATAATAGTTTAGGGAAGATGTGTTTAATGTCGGCCTCATTTTAGGGAAGGAACATGTGAAACTACATCCAATGTCCAAACAGGTGAATATATAAAGAGACTGAGTAACTGCCTGTGCAGAAGAGACAGAGGAACTATCCTGAATTTTTGTATATAGGACTAGGTGCTTTTTAATAAGAACAGCAACGACAACAACATTAAAAACCCCACACGTCCCTACATTCTTAAAGGACTAGAGAAATTTGTTGTCTGTGTTAAGCTGCTGTTGGATCCATTTGTCTGAATACATTTGGCTAATATAGTATAACAGATAGTGCTTTGCTTCCCATTACATGATTGAGATCTATAGCTGAACTGATTATATATTACTTCAAAACCGAATAAACGGAGAGAATCCCTATTTCTGGGTGACAGTACTCAGGCAGATAAGTAATAATAAGAGGAATGCATGTGCTCTAGAAATCCATTTATTCAGAAAGATCCCAAAGCACTTATTAGATTATTAAGAGAAATCACTTGCACAACCACTTTAACTGTAGCAATGTAACAATACTACCCAGACGTCTGCAATGAGAAGAGAAGAATGTCTTATCACAGTGATTGTCCCACTGCAGTCTATAGATCATCAGTAACCTCTACAATCATTACTGTTAGTAATTGGTCGTAAATATCTTTGTTAGACCCTTAGACAATGTATAGAAGACGAAGTATAGCAAAAGCCTGATCCAAAACTCTTTGGAGTAAATATCCAGGGAGTTTAATAGGCTTTGACTCAGTCTTTTAGCTTCCTTTATTTCAGTGGGACTACTTGATTGCTAGAAGATAACTATATTTTTCAGAGCAATACTGTTTGGATGTGTCACATAAACCATAGCTCAGCAATGTTTTGATTCAAAATAACAGTGGGAAGGAGAAATCATGAGATCTCAACAGCAGACTTGAAGTGAGCTGGAATGTCAAAGCCCTGGCTGCAGCAGAGGATGATGCTCTTGAAACAGTGATAACATAGTAAGCAAGGTCAAAGAAGTCAAGAGTAGTGCCTGTATATCCACAGGAGATAGACGGAGAGGTAGTGTAATTCTTTCTTAAGGTAAGCAAATATAGAGGGTCTGCTGGTTACACGCATTTTCATTTTTGCACACGAATTTTCATTTTTGCCAAGGCTGCTTGTTACCCACTCCCAGCCAAAGGCTTTCATATACCTTGATGCTAGAAGTAGAAACTGGAGTGCCTGGAGTGCCCTATCGTTCAAGTACTGAAGATAGGAGCTTAGAGGCGTATGCAAATTAAACCTGTCACAATCTGGTTGCAATATGTTTTTGTTTTCTAGAGAAAATGGACATAAATATACAACTCATTGTGAATATATGCCATTATCTTCCCTCTGAATCCCATTTAACTGCTTTACATTAAACCCTAGTTAGTATTTTTTTCTACTACAACATCAACTCTGACAAATCTGAAATGGTGACAGCATTACCTCAGTTGTACCATCCCAGTGTGAGCACCTGCCTATATCAAAGGGCTGTTAAATTATCAACATCCCTCTGATGTCACTCTGATTTTAGAAGCTAGCATACTCTAGAGGCAGTACGATAGTGTCAGAGCAAGACGTGATCAGGGGCCCAGCTCCACTTCCCTCATTTTGCCCACTTGGGAACTTGAAATACTGCTGCGGATGGCTGCTCTCTCTCAGAGAGTACCACCCAGAGACTTACCAACCAGGTTTCTGAGCCTTTCTTGTAGGAGGACCAGTGTTGGAGGGCAGCTTCCTCATCCTCCACACCTCAGCTTGCCGATCCGTCCTCCCTTTACGAGGTCCCTGTGTGGGATGCTCCTCCAGGTACACCTCCTGGCTGGTTTCTCAATCTTTAGGAATGATTGGCATCATGTCAAGGTGTTTGGACATCAGTGAGACAAAGTAAGCAGTACTGAAGTACTGAAGAAATGAAGAACGTTAACTGTCCATATAGTATGTGATGGAGTAGAAGGGAGTATTGATACTCTGTGCAAAGGACCACGGGGAGACATTGGGGAAGGAGTCATTCCAAGAAGTATAGGGCGATATGTAGATGAATTTTATCAAAAAGTCCCTTGGAAATCAACTGACTACATTAACATTAAAGCAATGAATTTTGTTTCTTCCAGATAACTGTAGCAGCTAAATGAGTGGTGCTTAATTTAGTAGTGAATCAGCATTTTTATTTTCTTTCTTTTTCCCCTTTCCAAACTTAACAAGACCTTTTTGTGGAAAACAGTCAGACTAACAGAAAGAAAAGGCATGAATAGGTTATGCTGAAATGAATACACATTTGAACCAGTTTTATCCGTCCTTGCTTTTAATGGGGCCCTGAACTCAGCAGAGGCTGTTAGGTGCTTTTGTAATACAGATTAACAATAATACTAAAGTTCCTCCCATATCTCATTCCTCCCAAAGACAGAGACTTAGGCTAAGATACTTTAAAGCTCTCCTTAGGCTGTTGTGAGTTCAGTGTGAAAATACATCCGTTGCCATCTCACGTTAACACTTATGGCTCTAGAAGTGGGGGCCTTTTGCTTTTACTATAGCTTGTCAGATTATGGAACTGAAGGAACCATTGATCCCTGAAGGATAAAAATCAGTGGAAGGCTCCTTAAAAGAAAAATACAGTATATTCAAACAGCGTTAGAGAAAGTCCTCTCTTTGTAGTTTGAGATGTTGAAGGTCAAGGAAAAAAAAAAGAAAAATCGTCCTACATAAAAGTTAAAAAAAAAAAGTTTAGGCAAAGCAGCCATTGCAAGTTAAAGTAGAAATAAAAATAAATCTTTAAAGGTTTTTCTGGTATCTGTGGTATCTGTCCTTTGTTTTTACAGTGTTAGCTATTTAAAGGGGAGAAAAAAAAAAAGAAAAAAAACCCTTCTGCTTTCAAAATGCTGTCTTAAGGTGCTGATAGTAAATAATGTATCTTATTTATTGTTGAAGAGCAAAAATGTAGAATTCATAAAAGACCAAATGAAAACTTTAGGAAAATCATTGTTGAGGAATTCTGGACAATTTGGCTATCTAATTGAAGACAATGCCATCATTTTTAACTGGAGCCAGGTACCCATGCCTCTCTAGAAAGAAGAACAGCTTTGGAAACTTCAGCATTAAGCTACACATGTACTTAGTTGTAACGGGGATAATGCTTCGCAGTGGGAATGAGGAAAACTGGAGCACCTGGACGGTGTTGTTCACCACGTAGGCTTATGAATTCCTCCCTTCTCCTGCCGTGTGTTCCGTCCTAATGAATGACATCAGTGAGGTAAAACTTGGCATTTTTAAGTCAGAAGTTTGTAGGAGGCTTTGCTTGGGTGGTGGAGGCTTTCCGTGGCAGGCAGGAGCAGGGAATGGGGCCATGTGTCTAACGGAGAGGACTGCTCCAGGCAAAGCCAGCCCGGCTTCCAGGCACAGGAGTCACCAGCAGTCGCCTCCTGAAGGCTCTGGTCCTGTCCCCGTGGAGGAAGGTAGAATCATAGAATCATTTAGGTTGGAAAAGACCTTATAAACCTCCCCCTGGCTCCAGCCTGTGCTGGGTCAGGCTGGCAGGGCCAGCCAGCACAGTCCGTGCCCCGGGGATCGCACCTGGGCGATCCAGGGCAGAGAAAACGTAGGGAAACAACCCAGTGAAAACTGTAAGGCTCACAAAAGCGAGTTAGGACTCAGCTGAGGAGGAGAAAGAACTGAGCGAGGGTTCACGAAAAAGTCCATTAACTTTCCTTCATGTAGCTGTGGTTTCAGACACTGCATGTATCTAGAAAACAATGAATTCCTTACTTTATGAAGAAACTTTCACACAACTCTTTTTTTTTTTTTTACAATGTTGTACTCTAGGGAAGCTGCAGTCTTCTTTTGAACAATAACAACTGGGTCTGGGCTTGGTTTGGAATTTTTTCTCTGGACAAAGCATTTGGGTCTTGTTTTCAATACCTGCTGGTTTTACCTTACCAAGCTGGGAGTACACTGTACTTAAAACAAAGAGCTAAAGCATTTTTTTTCATTTTTTCACATACTAACCTCTGGCTTTTGGCCATGCCCACAATATGTTCACTTTATGCCTGTCAATTTAAATGAGTTCTGTTTTAATTTTTATACCAGATGAGTTCATTTTGTGGTCTTCAAAAAGGCTAGGCAGAGTTTCCCAGAAACCTAGCATTTCCAAATAGCCTCTTCAAGTGGAATCACTTACTGCAATTTAAATATTCAAGCACTTTTATTTTAAAGTTAATATTGTTTATAGGAAGCAAATGCAAATAAGTGGTAAAAACCTTTTGGTATTAGGTCATTAAAAATCCATTCTTGACTTCCTGCCCACAACTACATCTTTTTTCAGACCTGTCACCCATTTCATTTAAGCACTTAGCTTTCTCCTAATGAATGAATTGGCATTTCATATTACCTTATTATCCTATAAAGCAAAATGCATACTCAATAACATTAACGGTAATTTCTCATAAAGACACATTATCGATCCGGGTGCTACCTGTAAGCATTGAAAATTGCAGCCTGCACACAGAGCTTTTCACATCTGGGCCTGAAGAATTAAAGAAAAATTAAATTTGACAGCAGTAAATTCACAGGCACAATCTAGGCACCAATTTATATGCAAAATGAAATGCTTTATGAAAATTTCCTCTATTTTCTCACGGAGATTTGGGAAAAAGATTTCACTAGATGCTTCTTTCTCTAATATCCCTCTACTTAAATATTATACTGCAGTCACTGCAGACTCCCTTTGATGTATAAATAATCAAGTTAAATTATGTGCAGCAAGGAGACTAGTGCTCTGCCATTCTTATTTTACAAAGTAATATCTACCCTAGAGGGTCAAATTTCCCTGACAAATTCTTAATTACTATGTTGCAACAGAAGCAGAATCTATTTGTGCATAAATCCCGGGCATTCCCATGTGGTAAGTAACTAATATTACCAACCATTTCACTTGGCCTGTTCACTGAACTCCATAATTAGATAATACTTTTGATGATGGTACATTTGAAGTCTTAATCCATTTAATTTTTTATGAGATTTTTTTTATTTTAATAGGGATATGTTAGTGACCGCTGCCTATTTAAAAATCATTAAAATTCTGTCCACAGCAGTAATAAAGATTAAAGATTACTAATATGGCATTCATAACCTTTCTGGTTTTCTAGAAATCTGGGGCTTAAGGTAAATGTTAAAGGTCATTTAATATGTTAGTCAGTAATTATAATCCTGGGTAATAGGTTCCTTTTCTAATTATCCTGGTATAAAAGTTCTATTGTTTGGGTCTATCCTTCTGATTTTCTTATTTGGGTTTTTGGGGGGATGAGTAATCCTGGAATTAAGTTTCCGAACATTGATGAAAGTAGGTAATGCACAATGATTAACTGGATAAAAGCCATATGTCTGAATGTCGCATAGTATCTTGCCTTGAAGTTACTTACAAAAGATGCAGCATCCCTTTCCAGGAGAAATAAAGCAGAAAGGTCACTGCAGAGATTAATACCTTTTTTATTTTAATATCAAACATTGACAAATAAGATAAAGGCTTTGTGAGCAAGCTCAGAAGAAAGTGAGAGTGGTTAAACACTAGATAGGAAAGAATTTTAAAAGAATAATCTGCCAGTCATTTCAAAAGCAGGGAAAGGAAACTTCCTCCTTGAGGCCCCGATTCGGGAGAACATTCAGGCACGCGTTTCATTGAATGTGGCACATTCTGCATGCTTTCCTGGGGAGCAGCTTGGAACTGCACCTAACCACTGCCCTGCGATACAAGTGGGATTGCTGAGGCTTGCTGAAGAAAATGTTCTTTCACTTCTTCTCATGCCAAAAAAATCCGGGTGATTTTGTCTTAGAAGTATACTTATTTCCTATGACATGAATATTCTGCAATGCCTTTCTTCCCTTACCTGCACATAGATATATATTCATGATGTTTGTAGATTATGCATTAACAAAATTTCTATACCAGGGCCTGAATTCTGGAGTAAGCACTTAAAATCACAATTGATTTTAAACACATTCTTAAGCTCCCTTTAAGCTAAGTGCGTACTAAAATGCTGTCTTAGGTCACAGTGACCTGCTGAATCAGCTCGGACCCTACAAAGGGTCCAAAGGGACACATGTCCCCCTGCGAAACCTGGATTTCTGGCCAGACGTCTTCCTCCTGGCTGTGGATCTCATGTCACACACCACAACTGAGTGCCATCATGCTCTCACTGCAGAAGGAAAAATGTAAGGGAAAACCAGAACAAAAGTAAGAAAATGTCTTTCGGAGGTGACCCGCTCTTTATAGTGTTTTTCAATTTTAGCACAATACAAATACATAATAGCATTAAAAAAACCCAATGTCACTAACTCTTATTTCAGCAGCAATTACATCTCACGAGCTGGCTTTGGGCAATCACTAAGGTCACATTTGAAAAGCATCTGCAGGTCATGATTTTTCCACGGGCACTGAGCAGCTTCTTGACCTACAGATTTGTGCTGGAGTTGATGTTCTGTATTTCTGAAAATCAGGCATCCAATGTCTTAGCATGGGAGTAGAAAATATGTTGTGACCAACCTATGAAAATTCTAGTCCTAGCACCTCTGTTTTAAAAGGATGACAGTGATACGGCCTGTTGAGGAGGTATGAAGTTTAAATGGTCAATTTTTATATGGCATTTAGCTTTTCAATAGAAAGGCAACTGTTAGTACACCAGTTGATAAACCACTGAAAATCACAGCCCATAACTTTTTCAGCAGTCCTTTTTATTCTTGAAGATTTACAAATTCACAGCTTCTTGTACTTAGAGTTATTTCACAGGAGCTAAAAAGCAGACTGATGAATATAATTTAACTATGATTGGTGAAATTTCAAGAATGCTAAATCAGAATTGTACATAAGCCCTTGATTAAGAAATTAATCTCTTATAAGCATTTCCTTCATACTGAACCCGAAGTAGCAAAATCTGAGGCTTTCTTGTAAAGAAGCAATAGCTAACTTGAGAAAAAGTTTAACTTCCTGATTTTATCAGTAAATCAATGTGAGCAGCCTTCTTTCAGAGATTTGTTGAAATACTGGAGTGAAGAGAGTATGTTAAAGTTTCAATTCCTTTATATTTGTATGCCTCTATTTTTTTTGCCTTTTACCTAGCTGCAGCTTCCCAATGAGTTGTTCATACCAAATACTACACAACATTCATTTAAAGAAAAATAAAGACAGCAAAAGCTTTGTGTTTACACACTCACACACAATTTACCCATTCATCAATCTTATGCCAGATAAAATTCTAGATCAATTCTCACGGCTACTTCTGAACTGAAGTGCCACTCCGATCCCAAATTAACAAACTCAGTTGAGATGAGTAATAGTCTAGTTATTATGAATATTCACAGGAACCTCTGGCTCAGCTTCTACCCAAAGAAACTGTGGTCAAATGTTAGCTCTTTAAACTGAATATCTGTCCAAGAAAAGAGCACTGAGAAAGGAAGAAACGTGCATTGTACATCACTGAACGAGCTTTCAGTCACTTGAATGACACGGAGTCAGATTATGCTTATCCTGGGGACCTGCATGGCACACCACAAGCAGCAGGCAGTCTCCGAGCCATCTCGGCACCAGACCTTCTCAAAAGTTGGAGCAACTTCAAGACTTCATCTAATCTATATTTAGCTAAGATATTTTGCCTTCTCTTGAGTCAGGATGCTCTTGCCATGCTTCCTTCCTACATCACATCTCCCATGCTAGTCATCAAAAGTAATTGGACCTGCCTTGCCTGTCCCATATATATTCTGTGGATAGAGGACCTATGCAGATAAACCACATCTTGCACAGCCACAGCTGTGTAAGGGCTGATGCAAAGTACCCCTGCAGAGTAACAATGAAATATTTTGCTTATGGGATATTTATTTTTACTGTGTTGATCTTGATGTGTATGCTTCTTCAGAGAGTTTTCCTAAATATTTTCCATTATTCTGCAATGTGAATGAAAAGGGTAGCTAGAAGATTTTATATTATTCTGTCGTCTGCCGCTTAATCCTCATGACTGTGAAGAAGAGCTAGATTTCATGGGACTGGGGAGGAAAGATCCACAGTGAAAAATGGTCGGGTACAGTGGAAACCTGCAGTACTCTCAGCACCTTCTTCCAATCTCTAGCAGTGGGTGCAGTCATGTTGCAGATGAATATTCAAGATAATTCTACCAGCCCAAAAGTCAGACTGGTCAAAGTCTGTGGGTGACTCTTAGGCATTACTGGTGAGCCACAAGTGGTAGAGCTCCATGATACCTTCTTGCATATTATTCCATTTCTAAGTGCTGTTCCAGCCATCAGCAAATCCAAGGAAAAGTAAATTTCATCATAGGCAAGAGCTAACATTAGATTTCACCCAGTCATCTCCTTAGTAAAACTATGAGATTAAATCTGGGGTCTGGTCTGGTAAATTTTCATAATAGCCTTGTGCATTTGGTAAGAATTAACTTGAAAGTATCTAAATATAATATGTTTGTTATTTCTAAGTTTAGGACTATAAATGAGCAGCTGATGTAAAGAGAGGGCTGAGAAACTCAGAAATGATACAATGAAACACTATAAAATTGTTTTATATTTTATTGTTTATTTTCTCTCAAACATAGCTTCAAATTGTTGAGGTAGAATGAAAGGGAGAATAACATTCAGAATGTTTTAAGCAACGTTTACAACAAAACTTTTCTAATTTTAAAATTATTTTACATCTATGTATACCTTTTCCACTGTTTATTTCTTTGCAAAACTGTCAAAGTTTTTCACTATAAGCATATAATATACTACTACACCTATAAATACCCATCGAGAATCTTGAGGTTTGTAAGATTATGTAGGCATAACTTATAGTATAGCCTGTCTTATAGATCTGAGGGTTAGTTCAGCAGCACAGAGCAACATAATTAGAAGTATCAAGCTATGTTATTTTGTCACAGATTTTTGCTTGAAAAAATTATAGAACAGAAAGGAATAGAATCCAGTGCCCTATAGACATGCTTAGAAACAGTAGAAGACAGTACTAAAACACATATCTTCCATGAAAAATTCACGGAGACAAATACAGGCTGGTCTATCTTCAATCTGAGGTATTTGAAGGCTAAATCTGGATTTCATTCTGTTAGTTTTAATAAACAGTATCTTAATATATTATAAAATGAGCAATTTTTTGGTTTAAATGTTGAATGCCTCAAATAGGCAAAAAGAAATCAGGAGAAAATCACAATATTTAATTAAAAGTATTCTTTGTTTTCCTGCTTGAATTCCAAAATTAAGAAAAAAGTTCTCAGATTTATTTTTAGTGGGTTGGTATTTTCTATTCTTCTTTCTTTAGTTTTCTTTTATAAATCTCCTCTTCCAGTGACTCCTTACACCCTCAATCATCTTAACAGGCTAAATTCTGAAACTAATTGCTATAGCTGTGTTTGGAAGGAGGAAAGCAGAGTGACATCTACCAGATAGAAAAACCTCCTGCTGGTACATGATAGACTGGTGTAGAAAAGCAAGGCTTGCTCCAGCAAAAATAACTGTTTGAGCTTGCCTGAGAAATGCAAAATTATGTTCCTTTAGTTAGCACTTAGCCTGCCCTCTCCTTCATGAACCAGCCTGGGCTGTGAGCGTGTTTTCCTTTGCAGTTTTGATGCAATAACTGAAGGAATACTGCGAGGTACTCCTGAGCTCTAGCAAAGTGTGCTGCCCCAGTGGAGAGCTGGGACTAGGGACTTGGCTGGTGACACAAAGTTCTCACTGAAATATATAATTCATGGTCCAAAATATTTTTTTGACTCTGGATACATCTGTCCTCTCTACGGGTTTAGATAGAACTACATTCATAATGTGATTTGTTCATCACGAAAGGAACTGAATAGGTATCCAAGCTGTACCAGAATCCATAATGTTGAATTAGCTGATTCAGGGCTAGGATAGGAAAGATTAAACTTTCTCAGTAGGAGAACTGCTTATTGCTACTGAAAGGAATTGGTATACAGAAAATTGTCTCAAATACCACCAGTCTTTGTGACTTGTAACAGCTCTGGTAAGAGAGGAACATAGTGGCAGCTGAGACACAGTAAACAATGCAAGATTGGTTACATGCAGAAATGCTAGATAAAAATAGGAAGAGACTCAGAGAGGCACAGGATGGAGGCACTGGAGTAGTGATAATGAAGAATAGAAGAATATATATATATTTATTAGGCCTTTTGTTTGACACCTAAGTAAACTCTGCTTGCTGTAACTGGATAGTCAAGGGATAGCAGATAAGTGCTATTTTGCCTAAATTAGAAAATGCATAGTTCTGCATTTCCTTTGTTTTCCACCTCTAATGTAATGCAAATAGCAGGAACGCAAATACTAGGCATCACCTTTGTATCACTGTAATCTCCTTATGTTTCTGTTTTTTGGTATTGTAAGACCAACAGATCTTGGTCTCTGGCTATAAATCCATGTGGATTATGCCTAAGGAGATTGCTCAGTTTCTGAATCAGTAGGACGGTTGAGACCAGATTTTTTTTTTCCTTTTTTTGCATCACAGCAGTTAAAAATCACCTTTCAGACACCTCCTTAGTCCCCAGGTTGTAAAATACTATGAGAAGGTGGCAGAATAAAGATTATTCAATTCAATTGAAAGAAGAGGACAGAAGAGAAAAACCACTCTGTTTAGAGGTTAGGATTCTCACTTGGGAAGAGTGAAGACACAAACTCCACTGGGTTTTTGCTCATATGGTTGCATACACATTTTACAATAGGATGCAATCTCTAATGGTCCTCCCGTATAACCTAATGCAGTGCTTTCTTGTTTGCTGAAGAAAGTTCTGTTTGTGAGGTCTGGAGGCAACACTGGTTCTATACTGCTACTACAGCAGTAATAAAAACCAACGCTCCTTGCATCATTGGCTCTGCTGCGGTGGCCGTGCGGCTGCGGACACACTATATGCCTCTCGATAGGCTTGACTGGAGCTCAGGTATTTAGCCACTAGTCAGGACAGATGATAATGACACTACAGGTTCTGTCTTTGGTCTGCTAGTCCCATGATTCCTGTTTATCCTCCTGAGGATGCAAGTCAGAGGTGAAAGGACTGAAACCCTTACTTTTAAAAATGCTTTCACTGTCCTACCTGGGCAGCTGATTTGGTCACTGCCTGAGTTTTCCTGTCTGTAAAATTAAAATGTAGTTACTTGTTGCACTGGAGTGTCATAAAGATTATTTCAATGGTTATAAACCCCTTCTGGAATTATATAGTGATAAGTGTTATTGGTATGCAAGGACCTGAAAAAGGGGGTGTTTTGTATAATCTAGAGCTACTCTTTTGTGTTTGTTTTGTTTGTATACCTGGAGCAAACATTTGATAGCATATTATGGTGCAGGATAAAAACACAGGTGCCTAGGCATATGCAGATGTGAAGGCACTAATGAACATTTTAAATAACAGGGGAACTTTTCTGTTCAGAAATACCAGTACCCATATATATAATTTTATATATATGCATATTGCCACCGTTCTCTTTCAGCTAACCTTTGTGCGAGAGAAACTTCTGCTGATGTCAAACGACCAGGAGGACATTAGCAGCTGATATTGGTGCCTGTCAGGTGCTGTTGGGTATGTCTCCCCACCACCAGGCTGGCTTCCCTCGCTACTGCCGCTGACCTTGCAAACAGCTCCGACAAAGGTCGGAATGGATTCATTGATCAGCCAGGCCAAGCATATGACAGTCTGTGCCTTAATTGAATCCCAAAAGGGGGCAGACTGGGTTTTTATTACAGAGGCCAGACGATAGCACTCATTAAAAGCTCCACAGACTGTGTGGTTTACTAATTAGTTTATTATACAGACACCTTGACGATGGGCAAAGTTGTCATTTTGCCCTTTATCGCACAGGGGATGTTGTTAAAAGTTTAATCAGCTAACACTGACCAACTTAGCTTGGCAGGCTGTGGACAGTCATTACCGAGGTCACCCCTGCTGTAGCAATTCTGACAGGGTCACAGCATGAATCTCCAATAAAAAGCACGTTACATAAGGTAAGAGTGCACCTGAAAGGGAACCAGGAAAAGCGATGTGCTCAGTGGGGAGTAGGAAACAGATGGACTGTTAGGACAAGTGAAGCCTGTTATGGTTTCTCTTTGCTTACATTGTTTAACATATGCTTTTTGGAAATATGGGGAGCTCTGAGCTATTGCTGTGATATGTTCATTAGAAGGCAAGATAGCCTGAACCAAGCGGTGTATGAACAGGCATTAAGTATCTCTGGTTTTGAGAAAGCGGGGATGATTTCGCTAGTTAAGCAATGCCTAATGCCCAGGTCATGGGCTGGTCCAGAGCGATAAGAGAACTTGCACTGGGAAAACTGAAGAGTGAGACAACACAAGTTTCCCCCTAGTGTTGCTTTTCTTTCCAACATACTCTGGGTAATTTTGTAATGTACCTTAGTACCTTTATTCCCTTCAGGTGGGGGCATGTGTTACAGCTTAGAGAAACTTTTCGTAAGGTTACTTTTACTTAGTTTTACTACAGTGACATCTGGAAGTCCCAGCAGAGTTCAGGGCCCATTAATACTCAGTCTTACACAAACAAATGCCATGTATCAGCTCCATATCAGAAGACATAGTGTATAACTAGTTATGTCAGATTAAGGCTGGTGTAAAAAATTAGGCAAAATGACAAAGGTCCTTGATCTTCTTTTCAAAGTCCCATTGACTAAACCATACTGCAACTTGATCTTTTTTCTTAGACAACTCACTAAAATTAAAAATAGCTTAATGTCTCTGTCAGTCACACCTATGAGTCAACTTCATTCAAAACTGAGACTGGATAGGGGCCTCAGTTCCTTCAGGTCTTCTGGTAGTTGGTATTTTCCACAAATGATGGTAGAAAAGTAGTTTTTTTAATGATTTCCTTGAGGGAAAGATGGTGAAAACAGCAGCCATCCCGGCTGTTTCATCACAGCTGGCTGGCAAATCAATCGGTCAACGTGCCTAATGTACCAGATCAGCCATGGCACGTGCTGTCTGTTATTGAGCCACAAAGAAACTCAGGTAGGGGACGCAAAGTAGATGGAGAATCTGTGAATAGACTTCATGGAGCAAGAGGGTATTTGAGGGCAGGTTGGGGAAACATCGTCATTTCACAGGGAGGAACTGGGCAAGCGGGATGACATGTGCCAATGAGTTTAGAATGGGGTCTTAAGAGAGGGATGGAAAGAAAATGAGTTTGTTGGGGTTGGTATCTGTAGAAGATATGAGACAAAATTCTGGATAAAACGAGACTTTGTTAATTGCTGCACATGGAACAAGTAATTTCTTTGGATGTAGAGCAGTGTGACATGAAAAGAAAATCACTTTCCAGTCCTTGAACAGGATCATGACAGAAACAAAGTAGAGATGACCCCAGAAGGAATCTCCTTAACCTGAATTTCAGTTTACAGGGACAGGAGTACAGCATCAGGTTATCTAGAACCTGGAAGTGACTGTGCCTGAATGCACACGTTGCTGAACTAGCAACAAAGATACCCACAATACTGAGTCACAGCTACAGCCTGTGACAGAAAAATACTTGTCAAACTGGAAGCATTTAATAAGTGTGGTGACTTTGTTGTCCTGGTAGAGTATTAAGATATTTATTCTTGGCTCCAAGTCACCTAGGACAGAATAAGCTGGACATGACTGCATTTTGGCATTGCCACAAAGCACCATCTGTATTCTTTGTCTGAGATCTGGGTTAGGGTCTCTCATTTCAAATGTCATTCACAACCAGCATCTTTAATTCCAGAGGACCAGTTCAGAAACCAGAAAAAATATTAGATATACAGGATGTGTCATCTTCTGGAAGCCAGAGCAGTATATGAGATACATTGCATTTGTTTCACTTCTGACTTTGGCTTTTTTATTTGTACATAGACATCAGCTGAAATTATGGCTTTGGCGAATCAAATGGGGGATTTGGTTGTTAACTGTAATAGAGAATTTCGCATGGGAAATCCCTGCATATTTTTGAGACGTGCTTTCTCCAGCCATACACCATTTACAATTGCGTCACATACCAAATGAATGTGGAAAGGTAGGAGACCAATTTTCTTGTTTCACTTTGGCTTTTTTTCTGTTCCAAATGTCCAGCGCATCCACTTTAATATTCCATTATCATGGAAGACATGAATGGCAGAGTCCATGTCAATCATGTTCAATCCAGCATAACTAAAAGACTGTTATAGTCTCATTTAAACACACAATGCAACCTTGAAACAAATAGGCTAATGTCTGTGTTTAGTGTAAACTATGGTCGTGACTCTTCTATGCCCAGGCTGAGAATTTTCTCAGACCTCTCTGTAGCTTTTTCCAGCCCAGAAACCTTGGTTCCTTTGCCAAGAAAACAAGTCCTAATGTAGGGGACCTCATATACATTAAATTCTCATGCTATTCTGGAGCTGAGATATAGAGATGGGCCCAGAAAGCTGGTGTCACCATCATATTCCCAAATAAATGCGTTATGGGCATACAGGAAGGTAAAGCGCAACCTGGTGTGCCGCAATGTATACTATTCATTTTCATTTGAACATTAGCATAAGGTGCAGTGGCAGCAAATTTGTACCTGTCATCATATGGAGTAAAGATCAATGAGTGTGTACGTACAATATGTCCTGAGCGCAGTGCGCTGTGAGGTGTGCAATAAAAGGAATGTGAGAGGGAGCCAACTCCATGACAAAACACAACAGATGCACCTCTGTTCACAGCAATATTATCTGAATGCTTAGGACAAGAATAGAAAAAGAACATTGGACAGACCCTCAACTTGCTTTCATCAGCATAGTTCCCTTACCTTTAATTTTTACAAGCTGAATTTGGCCTGTGTCTCTGTTAGAAACACGGATCCATTCACATTACTCACACAGGAATCTGGCCAGAGTATATTGCTACACTGGGGCGAGCAATGGGTCATGTAAAATGGAGGTACCATTGCTAGTTAACATGTCTTAGTAGTCACCCCAGGAGTCTTCTCACAGTGACAGATTGCTCTGTTACAACCACACAGGCAAACGCTCCATCATTAACTCACTTTAGAAAAAGCTGCCTTAACTGTGAAACTAAAAGACTCCAACTTTTCCTTTTGCTGTAGCTCCCTCAGGCAATGAAGGAATTTGCGATGTGTGTCAATGAGACATTTGAAATCTCACACATTTAAATCGTCCCGACTTCAACAGCATTTTAAATACACTGAAACTAGCAGCATTTCTAAATTCAAACACTTACCAGTTTCCTTCCCACAAGCTTGCTCCTACGAGCCTCAAAGGCAGTAGAAAATGTTATTATGCGAACAAAGCATCTCTCTGTAACTGAATTAAATATAAATCCATTAAAAGGAGAGAGATATAATATAATAATTAATACTTTGTACTACGATATTACCTTTCAATTGCAGACTAAAGGTATTAATTCAGCCTTAGCCCACCATTTCTCTTCCCATTTTATAAATAAAAAAATTGAGGCACAAAGGGGCAAGTGATTTAAGTGAAGGCACAAGGCAAATCAGTATCAGGGCAGGCATAAAATCCTGGACATCTGGTTCTCAGTGCTGCATCCACTGTTCTGTCACCAACCTTACCGCATAGCAAAGATACAATAGAAAAAAGGTGCCACCAACAGCACTATCTGAAAATGGAAATACAGATGACCGCAGTGAAAAACAACAGTGAATCCTCAGTCCCCAAATCCCAGCCTCAGAAAGATATACGGCTCAGTGGAAGGAAATCTCTAGGTACCGTGACCATTATTTCAAGCAAGCTACCACATGCATTCAGTGGTGGGCAAGCTATGATAACTTCACCGCATCATGTGTGGTATTTCTCAGTTTTACATGAAGAAAATCTCATAATCCTATCCTCCAGTCTTTCACCATGGAAGTCGGTGAGAAGTTCCCATTAAGTTCAGCAGTGTGAGACTGCAATTAAGCAGCGATTAAGAGTCACACAATGCAGCCCACTGGAGGGATGAGCTGTGTTCTGGCTAACGCGATCGGCAAACAAACTCTTTTGAAGTGCTTAGACATAGTGCGTTAGAAAAAGTACCCAGCGCGAGGAATTACTGTTCTGCCCTCACGCAGACATAAATCCGGGCTTCACACAGCCCTGTAGATGGATGGACCTGTTTATCCTCCAGAGGGATTTTACATGGCACCAGCAGGCTGCCCACAATGCAAAATCAGGCCTTTAATGATTGCTTGTGAGAACTCAGAACGACAAAGCATTTCATTAATCGTCCATTCCTAATCAGTCTCTTAATAGATCTATAAATGAATAAATACCCTAAGGAAATTGCGACTTTAAAAAACGGAAGAAATTGGGTACCACTTTGAATATTGGCAGACACAAGAGTTGCCTTTTAACTCTGGAGTCATTCAACTTTTGTTGGAGTGTTACATAAAAGCTTTTAATTTACCGAGTACCTTTTTGTGAGTCGAGGGGATCATTTGTGACTAATGAAGAGCAAAGAACATTTTAATAATAGTGACAACTGGCTTTGATATTAATATTGTCTCCAAAATAGTCTCTTTTGAAGTTTCTGAGATTAGGAAAACCCTTTATATTTTATCCAACCGTGTTAATAAAATTGCCTTGCCTACATAATGCTCTTTCCGAAGTGAAAGTAATTTCCCCCCATTTAGTTCCCTGTGCTATCCTTTGGATATTTTTATATAAATTTTTTCTCACTTGTCATTTTTCTGTGCATCAACATTTCTAATTTTTTTATTAGTTTTCAGAAATCATATTTAAATGAAAGCCCAAGTGGAATGCTCTATTTCTTACAAGAACTTGAACATATTTCATATCTTTAAAGATGGAAGCTTTTTTGCATGTCACAGATATTTCTTGAGACTCTTTTAGGGAGGAAGTAGGATGATGATTATGATCCTTCAATGTTTCTCAGAACTTCTGGAGTCTGTTAAAGGATCATAAAAAACAGATCACCCAATAAAAATACTGTTAGGTGAAGATGTCTTCACACTTTTATCTAGGCAAGGAGATTTAGCTGATATCCAGAAATATAAAAAATTAAAATGTTGCTGAAAATGGCATTATCAGTTTAAGCAAGACACCCTCCCTAGAAATGCTCTGCTACTCCAATAGGATTTGCTCTGGGGATTGGAACAAAAGCCCAAATTAATAGAGGGCCTTTATCCTCCTAAGAAGTTAGCACACTGTCCCTGTGTGCTAAGGGACATGGTATTTCCACACCCAGTGATTCCTGACCACTTCTCATTTATTATTTCCAAGATGAATTGCAATCCCGGTGTCACAGTTATGGTTTCTTTAAATGCAAGGAATTACACTGTACGATCCTCCTGAATTTTGCCTCTCTAAATTCTTCCTCCATTTCCAACAAGAGCTTGTTTTCTCACCTTTTTCATGACAAACTGTTGTACAGTACCCCATGTCTGTCAGTACATGCTATACTCTCCCCAGAGAGAACTACATTTGAGTGGTGTACGTGACATGGACAGGTGCTTTTCCCTGTAGGAGCGCTGAATTGAAGCCTTCTTCAGCAAGGTACAAGTTTTGTAGAAATGATGTCAGAAGAGAAGGAAAACATTAATCTAATTCTGTTCTAGGTCTGTTGTTCTATGAACAATGCCATATAGAAGCTACTTATATATGACAGACCCTGAGATTATGTTATCTATTCAGGTGGACATAGAGATGACCACAGCTCAGGGTAGGTTAATTCTGTTTTGTTTGTGAGCTCTGCGTCCCTAAAAACTTTGTTACATCTCACCAACTTGTTAAAGTCATGGTGAAACAAGACATATTTCTGAACTGAGAGACACATCAATATTTAGTTCCACTGAAGGGGATCAGCTACAAATGACTAATGTGAAAAAAGTGTCTCTAAAAAGTGGTGAAAACAATATAACGAACCCAGTTCCTCTTGGGTCTACATTCTGTTCTCACTTAGTCTTTCATTTTTGAAGTGAAGCACTACTCAATTTTCCCATAGTTTTCAGAGAGGGTCACAAGTTAAAGCAATACACTTGCTTAAGAATCTTGTTGAATCAGGACTGCATATGATGTATTGCAAGTCATGAATCATTTGAAGCATAAACCAGAAAAATTTCTTTTTCTTCAGTTTCTTTCCTACTGCCCATGATGTATTCCCTCCAGCTCTTCCTTAATTAGGGAAGTTAAGACCAGTAATTCATCTCCAGTTGTTTCCTCCAAGCAGCAGCAGCAGTAGGGGCATTAGCATAGACTGAGCTCCAGAGGTTTTGCCATGTGCTCTAACGCTACGGAGTAGGTTCCCATCAGTCCCAAAAAGCAATGCTATTGCTCTTGGTACCTTTTCCAAAGAATAGACAATACAGATAGCAGTCCACTCAGGATGCAAACACAGAAAAACCCAAGTTTGCAATCTTAAGCTGATATCTGAAGTTGCCCTGTGTCCTTGGTATGTTAAATACGGCCCAGCTGTGTTATACTCAGTGAGGAACAGGAGGGCGTGAACCACCTCTCTGCTAGGGTCAGCCCCCCATAGCACATGTTTTAGGTAGTTGTGACCAAATCCAAGTCCAGTTTCCTGGTTTGATTTTAACTATTTTTAGTTACAGGAGAGACTGGAAGCTTTGTACCACCTTTATCCAGAAACTCCAGGCATGTGATAAAGATGTGTAACTTTGCCACAGAGAGGTTTGCTACAGGGTAACTAAACATAGGCCTACAGCTAATATTTATGGACACATTTTTAACACAGGGATGATAGGTCTAAGCTGCTGACTCAGCCTTCCCTATCTATATAGGGATGCTGTCGCTAGAGTAAAGATAACCGAGAAGGTTACGAGGGGCCACAGAGGCCCCTGTGATCTACAGGAGCCAAAGCGCCCGCAGAGACTTATTCACTTCTACTGCACCTCAAAGTGGGAAGAAGAAAGGACCTTGGCGAGTGTTCGTTCACATGAAGAAACCTTTTATGGGAGTCTTTATAATGCTTCATTTTGAATGACTATGTGGTAACTAGAGCTGGATGACTGTATAATAAGGCTCACTGGTTCTCTGATAGAAACTTTCATAGAGGAAAAAGTTACTGATGAAAGTGAACGGGCTTTTGTGTGTGTGTTTCTTGTGCAGCTTGAGGTTTCATCTGGATTTCAGTGCCTGTAAAATGAAGGACAACAGGGGAGCAGGCCACAAACCTTAACTCCCTGTGCTCTCTTCCTGAAAGTGAAGGAAGAGCATCAAAGGGAATGAGA
Source organism: Haliaeetus albicilla (assembly GCF_947461875.1). NCBI lineage: Eukaryota > Metazoa > Chordata > Aves > Accipitriformes > Accipitridae > Haliaeetus > Haliaeetus albicilla. Next base: position 15,938,879 of record NC_091501.1, read on the forward strand.
GTGACAGACTCTCTAACTGAAAGGCATTGTATATTCTTGCTTTAGGTCGCAGCCATGGTTTGCATCACAGAGCAAAGTCTGTCTAATTTAACATTTATGAACTCCTTGTTTCCAGGGTGCAGTCTTAAGTGGGCTTGGAAACTTAGGGTGATAGTGCAGAGTTACAGTCATGGGCTTTTATTTGGTTTTTACTTTCGGCAAATTTAAAACTTTCCATTTGTGCCCAACACCCAAAGGTGTTGGATGACCCCTTTATTACGGATCCTTTCCCTCCTTTTCCTTAACCTCTCTTCTTCTCTGCTTATCAGGCTGAAAAAGTAAAAGCCCTACCATGTCCCCAAGTTTATAGCAACACTTTGACGTGTATACTGCCTTTGTTCATAAAATATACTAAAACATTACAATATACACATGAATGTAGAGAAGCCATCAATGAAGCGTATATCAACTGTTCCCACCAAATGCAAATGAGAACCTTGCCTAACTGATGTTTCTGCTTTCATGTTAAATTCACTTTTGCATAGGGGTCAATAAATGAGAAAGTGAAAAAAAAAAGCATGTAAAATATTTATTGTAATAGGTTAGGAACAATACAGCACAGAACTATGATTACTGTATTTGTAGTTCTAAGAAAAAGTATAAACTCATTTTTTTCCAAGATTTTAATAATTTTACAGATGTTGGAAGGTGTTTTGGAAATAGCTTTCAAGCTATTTCATCTTCTTGCTAATTTGTTTTTTCAAGTGCTCAGTATGCAATTTGTTATACATATTTGTATATGTGTGTGCCCATACCGTAATCATTCCAATCTCAGTTATGAGATCAAATGGGCTCATTTGAGTAAGTGCTCACATTTGCAATGCAATTGTGAACTGGTGTACTGTGAATGCACTAAACTGGTGTCCCACTACTGTGCTCCAGTACCAGGCTTCAGCAATAAGGTGTCTTCTTTGAAATGCAAAATATCTTTTTTGTCTTATACAGCAACAAAACAAGAAGATCAAATACACAAAGCTTTTTTTTAATGCACTGACAGGATGATTTGAAGGATAGGATTAATGTTAATAGGAAAAACAGTAAAGTAAACCTCATGCCTTCACTTAAGTTGTTGGGGTATGTTTTAGATAGATTCTGCTAGTTTTGATTCTGCTGAGTAGAATCCCCCATTAGTCCCCTCATTAGTTACTGGACTGGCTAAAAGATGATGTTGAAATTCCCAAGGGGTTTTTTGCTATATTCTTCACTAAAAATAAAGTTCAGCTGTCCAGCACAAAGAAATAAGAGACTCGTATGAACGAAGAATAAATTAGAGATCACATTGACAAACGTGAACTTTTCCTATTATTTCTGCGTGGGCTGAAATAATCCAGAACAGGTGAATAGGAAAATGAGAGAATGATTGGAAACCTAGAATACAGGAAATGAGCAAACGTAGTATCTGATTTTTAAACAGGGGAGAATTGCAGATAAAGGAATTCTAGGCCAAATAGATAAGGAGCAATACTCAACCCACCTGTAAGCAAAGGATGTAAAAGTGATAAGTAACAACTGACAGATACATCAGACTAAGAATCTGTCAAACCAATCACGTTTCCTTCAATGGCAGGGTAACGGGATTTGTGGAATGAAGTAGTTGTGAGTCACCATCAGATTCTGACATGATTTGAAAGATGTTACCATAAATAAACCAAGAAAATGCAGAATGGGCAGGTACTGTAAGCACATCAAGTTAGAAAACTGAATTTTAAAAAAATAGTTATAAATGGGTTTCTGTTAAACAGGAGCAATGCAGAAAAGAAAGAGAGGAGTCATACTTTGACCTGTCCTGGGTTTGGTATTATTCCCCATTTTCAGTAATAAAGGGTGGAATAGAGCACATGTAATAATTTTTATTATACCCAATCAGGATGAGTAGCAAACACCTTGGAGTACAGGATTAGAATTCAAAACAGCCTCAGTAAATTAGAATCGTAGTCTGGAAAAATAAGAGGTGGTTTAATAAGGCCCAGACCAAGGTTCTATGCTTATTTTGATTCTTCCCGACCAAACTCATGGCTTCTGCACAAATGCGAGTTGAGGGAGAGCTGCCTACACAGCAGATTTGCCAGAAATGGTTTTGGGGTTATAGGGGATAATAATCTGTACATAAATCAATAATTTTAACCACTTGTACTAGGATGTATGAAAAGAAGTGTCACATATAAATCATGGTAAGCAATCTTTTCAATCTTCTGGTAAAACCCTCAACTCTCATCACCCTGTTCAGGTTACTACATTTTAAGAGAGATGTGAAGAAAGCAGAGGCAGTCCAGAGGAAAGTGACAAAAATGATCAAAGACCTATAGAAAAATGTCTTACAAGCAAAATTTGAGAGGACTGGGCTTGTTTAGTCTGAAGATCAGAAAACTGAACGGAGCTGTAATAACACCTTTCAAATTAGTTGATTCCTGTGAAGTGAATGGCAGTAAGTAAACTTCAGTGAAGATGGAAGGGGGAGGATGGCGAGGGGTGTTATGTGGAATACCAGGGTCCCTTTCTGTCTATGATTTTCCATCCCTTTCAGAAGAAAGAAAGAATTTCCTCCCCCTTTCTACCTCTGTCCTTTCTAAATTAAAATTATTCACTAGATTTAAGTCCTGGAGCCTAAGTCAGTATTTAGGCAAATGTGAAATGTAAAACTTTGCAAAAAACCCAGTCTGGGCTCTGTTCATTAGAGATTTAAGCACATGACTAAATTTAAGTCATTCAAGTACTTTAACTACTCAAGTGATTGAAGGTGGGTGCTGTTTGTTACATATATCTGAACTTAATCTGAATTTAGACTAATATAAGTGTACTTTGCCAACTTAGTTCCTCTGTTGCTTAGGAATTTGTACCTATTTAAATAGAAAATTGGTGCAGATGAACTGAGGTCTCAAATTTCTGAACGTATACGTTATAGACCTTCATCTCTTCCCCTCTTTCCCTCACCAGCAGGGGTTCTATACATCTACACATCAAGAATATGTGTTCTGACCTTACAGTTTGAAAGGTATTGAGTGCTTTAGCCTCCAGTATTGAAATCATTGGATGTCTGTTGCTGACTCAGATGGAAACAAGGTTAAGCTTGTAAATAATAACATTATTGAAAATCACTTTTTTAACTGCAATTTCCTGACTAACACTGAGGCTCGTTTTATCAAACTTCTCCCCTAAAATCATGTGTGAGGGCTTGTACACCCACAAAACTATTAACATGCTGCTGGAAAAGCAGTCAGCTTTGCCCACGTTTTGGGGAGGACACTTCAGAACATGTAGCTATTAAAACAGTAATTTCTCTGTTGCGGTGCAGTCTGGGAAGTGACTGCAGCCCAGACCTGCACTGACACTGCACACCTGCGGGGGCCCACAGTGGCAGCTACCTAGGGTTTGTATGGGAACCCACACAAATATGTCACTGCTAAGTCATTCCTCCTTTGCTGAGAAGGGTAAATGAGTGTAAAAGAATCACTGCATCCCAAGCATTAGGAAATACGTGGAATATCTGTTCCTGCAGAGCTACAGGCAAGCTGATGGCCAAAAGGTGGCATCTGATGATAGACCATGAGAAGCTAAACTGTACAAGTTGGGTGCGTGAGGTAGTAGTTAGGTGCCTAAACCCCTTTGTGAATCAAGCCCATAGAAAACAGAGAAGAAAATTCTAGGAAGCCACTATTATAATTAACAATTCCTAATGGACTTTTTTTTTTTTTAATCTTTAGCTTTGTAAATCTTAATGCTAAATTACGATAGTAGGAGAGAATCTCATTCTCTACCTTGAGGTAAAAGATCATTTTTTTCTATTAAAAAAATCTGTCAAAAAATAACAGAATGTTGCATGCTTACTTATTTGTTATGATTTTTTTTTTAATTTTAATATCTTTCTAACGGTTATTCAAAATATTTTGGGTTTTTTTTCCAGCTGAGGACTGTCTTTTAAGCAAAAACACACTGTGATGCTGTCAAACTAATATAGCATGAAACCTGTCTATGGTATAAACCCAAAGTATGTATTAATTAAGTAGTAGAAATTGTTGCTCTTTGCCATTTAGGCATAATCATCTTTACTCCTAAGAACAAATATAGTGATGAAAAATGAAAGTCAGATCCTCATCTGATACGAATGAGCTTTTTTTTCAGTTGTTTCGAAACAGTTACTGGAATTTGCACCTTCTGAAATCAGTGGCATATCGTCAGTTACCACATGGGAACCTACTTTTAAGAAGCTCTAGTTTGCGCTACTTAATGTAATGTTATGCAAAAGCTCATGTTATGCACATATGACCTCTCGAAATATGCCCACCAAATAGGAAAAAACTCTACCAGACTCCACAGCTGTCAGTGTAAATTGTGCAGTGTAAGGTTCAGGTAAAAACCTGGCTCTTGGGTTCCACCTGCCTGCAGTTGCCCAGCTCAGATTATTACCTTGAAGGTTGCTTATAAACAGCTTTGGGAGCAGCTCATTCTGTAGGAAATATTTTGGTGACTTGTAGTGGAGAATCAAAGGTTGAAATGGACACCTTGATATCTGTACAATTTTGCTTATGAGGGGAATGATGTCTGATGATCTACAATGAGTTTAACAGTTCTTCCCCCGCTCACTACTGTCTCTCATAGTCGTGCACTTCATGGGCTGAATTTACACACTGTTTTGCACACATAAACAGATCATAAACATAATCATAACAAAGGTATTTGAAGGAATTATTTGCAAACCAATCTGCCCTAGTTTTATTTTGGTCTACTCTTTATTATTCTCAATTTTCCTCACTGGAGCAGGTGATTCTGGTGGGAAAGAACAAGAGTTTTGTTTTTGTTTTTGTTTTAATTCTTTCACTTTTAAAAAATTCCTGTTAATTAGATCTTTTTCTCCCTTATCTGATCCAGTAAAGCAGCTGAAGTGTGGTACTGAATGTCAGTAAATTCAAAAGCTGTTATGAATAACTAGTGGTAGCATTGCACAGTGGATTTCCCAAGGTATTCCATAATAGAAACAAACATGCTCTTGCGGTACAATATTAAGACATACAGGATTTCAGCACTTTCTGTGCTTCCAACAATTAAATTACAGTCTACCCTGTGCTGGGCTATAGGAGGAGGAGCAGAATTCTGTTCCCATACGACTCTGTGGAGTATTAAACCTAGTTATTTTATTAACTAAAGGCTCTCTTGGGAAAGCCAACTAAAATTATCATATCCTCTCACACACATAATGTAATTAAGGCCCCTATACAAAAAGGTACTTAAGCACATGCTTTACTTTAAGCACAAAGGTAGACGTCTTGATTCAATCAGGATTACTGCTGGGTTTAAAATTAAGTGCATGCGTAAGTGCTTTGTACTGAGGTTCCTATCACCAGAATAGCTAGAGAGCTATCAGGAGATAAGTTTTGCCTTGTTATCCAGAATTAAAATGGATGAGCCACATGCTTTTCCCCCTCAAGTTAGTCTTGATGCCTACTCAGAACTTTCTGCACAGTGAAATCTGCAAGATCTCTGAGGTCTCATCTCAGGGAAAAAAAAGAAAAAGTTATTTTTGGTTTGCTGTGGGCACCACATCTTTATTTCCTTATTTTAGGCCTCTTCTTGGGATTTCATTGATTGCAAAGGCATTTAAAGGATATTATATATTATCATTGATTTTCTTAAATTACTGTCCTAAATGAACAGCACTGAGAAAATATGAGAATAATTGCTCTGGGAATCAGCTTCTCAGTACATATATTTTTTGCATGAGCATTATATGGTCAGCACAAGGTAAGCCTCAGTCATCTAACATTGCCAGAATTTTACATGGGTGTCCTGTGAGACTGGAATTGGGACTATCCCCCGGTATACTTCTGTGTCTATGGGCAATGGTGTAGTGTTCCTGCTCCAGATGAGAACCTCAGTCATGCCCCAGAAGTAAGACAAAAACCCTCAAATCAGGACTAACGAAGATAAAAGGTTGAGTAGCTGCTCTAAGTTACCTGTTCTGGATTTGAACTGTTCTATTGCAAGGATAAAATGACCTATAATGTAATGCTGGTATCCTCAACCATGATTTCATACTCATGTAGCGGTGTACAAGAATGCATACCTACGGAGAGGAGACGAGTGGAGAGGAGAGGAGAGGAGAGGAGAGGAGAGGAGAGGAGAGGAGAGGAGAGGAGAAAGACCAACAGACTGTGGCTGCTCCGTGCTGAATAAGAAAGCTCTGGAGATCAACTTAACATTAGTTAGATATTGCTTTTTCTATTTGTGACTTTCAAAGGCCATGAAATGCCTGTAACACAGGCGTTTCCTTGCACTGCAAACTTAGAGTAGCCAGGGGGATCATGTGTGTCACCCCTCACTTCCTTCCCGAACACAACTGTAAGTGTTTGCGGTGTAATGGAAGTATTGACATTCTTTGGTCATTCTCTGTTGGGTACCATAAATTTGCATCCAGTCAAATCTCCTGGTGGTGGTGAGCCAGGGATGCTGCTGATCATGTTTCACTTTGCCTTTAGACAAATCTTTGTTTGTCTGGGTTGGCAGAATCCTATCATTCCTGAGCACTAATTTCAGACAGAAAATGTTGAACAACCAACCACGTGTGTTATCTTTTGTGCTTTTACATCCACCTGCTTCTTCCCCCTTTACTCTTCTGTTCAGTCCTAAATGCATCTTTTCCTCTCCTGGCTGTCAAATATATCTTATACTTCAACTGAAGGAGAAAATCCCTTAAGCCACGATGCCACATGTTCAATGAAATCAAAAGGAGTTTGGCTTGTGTTAATCTAGGTGTGCTATATTGTATGCACCTGGGGTGAGTGTGTGTGTGTATGTGCCATATTGAGAAACCATACATTACTTATCTCTGAGCTGTAGCACAGAGAAATAAACAGCCATATGGCAAATGAACTTCATTTTTTATTGCTTGGTTTTATTTGTTACAAAATAGCGCAGTGCCACAAATCCAGAATATTAACAATGCTCCATCTGGAAAGCGGAAGGTTTTGCTGCTTTGCCATCCCAGCATGTTAGTTTTCTTGAAAAACTTCAGTTGCTCTCCCCACCTCCCTGCCTCGCACCTCAGGGATTTGCCGTAGCCAGGGAGGTCAGTGAGAACAGAACATCTTTCTTTTGTCTTTGCTGGGCTCGTTAAAAACTCAGATGCACAAAGTAATATGTCAGATAGCTAATAAAGGGAGTCAAGTTAGAGATACAGCTTGGCGATTTCTTTACTCAGTGATTTCTTTTCCTTTTAAAAGGAGTCATTTCTTGTTCTGCCATTCTTTGGCTGAAAGAGCTGTTGGAGAAAGTCAGTGACCAGGTCTATGCCTTTGTTATTCCAATATAAAATGGAGGTAATGCATACTACTATAAATAAAAAGCAATGATTACTATAGTATGCAACTATCATTTGTCATTATTCCTATATTGAAATGCACAGCTATATAACCAGACCTCCAAGGAATGTGTATGTATAATTTAACACAGTCTGGGTTAGCATTCACTTTACTACTGTTTCTTTCCATGTCAGAATCACTTTTTGCCATCTAAATCACTTAAAATAGACTATTCTTGGCCTATATTTGTAACCATTATTACCTCTTAGGGGCACAAAGTCACAGTGTTCATAACCACACAGTGATGTTCTGATGCACAGCCTGTTTTGCAGAGTTTACAGTCTAACCTCCCTCGTACATAATCAAGTTAACATGTATTAATGATTTACCGCTTGTGATAACTAACTATGGGCAAACTCCTAGCCAGTAACAAACATAATTGCTTAATTTTCCATATGAGAATTTTAAAGTAGCACTTTTTTAATGCCTATTGCAACAACCAAAAACATGCCAATAGAAACGTGAAATTTTGTGTTTGACTTGTAAGTCAAGAGAAAAGTAGCAGCATAATTCCCCTTTAAAAATGAGGTATGACCAAGACGTATATAAACCGAAGAGGAAGGTTGTTTGAAGATAGAGATTAATATTTGAAAGTAAATAGGTTGCTGTGCTTATTGGTTACCATTTGTAAGCGGAGCAGTGGCAACTGGCTATGTGACTGGTTCCACGTCTGTTGCAAATGCCTTGTACAATGTTAAAAGGACCTTCATGCTCAGTGTATAAAAGGGCCTGGGACAGCTCAGGAGCCAGCAAACAAGGAGTAACATAGTACAGAACACAAATATTAACATTTGTGTATGAAAATGCAGCTGTCCATATGCTTGTTGTATGGAACTGAACACATTACCAAAGTTCAGATACCTTTTCTCAACTTGAAGGTTGTTATCCTTTTCTTTTATTCTTCTGCCTTTATCTCTTCTCTCCTCTTTCCCTCAGATGGAACTTGCCATTTCTTTCAGATTTTAGGAAAAAGAATTTACACTTATGTGTATTTACATGTGATCATATTTTCAGTGTCTTTAGCTCTTTTCATGCTTTTCATTCCTCAAGCAACCAGAGGTGTGAGTGAATATATTAAAAACTTCTACAATCATGAACAATGCAGTTCTAATTATAGGAAAGTGCCATACGGTAGTCAATCTCTCAGCAGTTCTAATTATAAGACATCATCAGATTAAATTAATAAATAATGAAAGTTAATTTAGAAGAAGTTCTGCAAAAAATGTAAATGCCATTTTTACATACAAGTAGAATTTGTAGTTAAACTGAAAAACGTCATACAATAACTTCATAGTTGCATGCACAAGACTGTGAATTCTTTGCTTTGATCTTTTTCCTCAGATGTACTGGCAGATCATGTAGGCTGTCAAATGGACATGCTAATTATCCATTTACAAAATTTCTTGTACTTAGTACAGATATAAACTCAAATCAAACCGAAGCACAATCTATTCTAGACATGGACAGCAGTGCTTTGTCCTCTACCTCTGTACTCATTCCTCCTGTTCATCTGTTGACTATTTCACCTTTCTATATTTTAAGACCTATGTACTTTAATCATACAAAAGAGACTTAAAGTCTTTTCATGATGAAAGCAGATCATTATAATATGCAAATTATTATGCATTTCATTTACCTCTCATCCAAACTTAGATGGTTTTCTTTATTCTTGGCTTCTTGTCCTCTCCCCAAATCAACATGTATTGTTTTATTCTCTGTCTTTGTAATGCTATTAATAATGAAAGACAAAGCACCTAATAGACAAGGTTCCTCTCTGATGCCTGCTTAATTTGGTAATTCCATTTGCTTTTTATGAGTTTCTGCCCTACCAGGTAGATTCTTGAAACCAGCTGCCAGAAGGGAAAGGTAAGATGTTCGAAAGTGACTAATGATCTAGAGAGTCTGGAATTTTGGCTGTAAAATTTTATTTCCAGTATTTCCTGGAAGTGGAGCTCTTTATTTGGCAGTACTCAAAGTCAGTATTCACTCCTCAAACTTCTGGTCAAATGGACAAAACATATCCCTGTTTAAAAATCAGTGTCAAACAGGAGCTTTGCCTTTGGTTTTCATAGCAACAGGCATCAAAAAACCATTTCATTTAAAAAGGACACAAGACTTCAAGCTGACAAAATTCCTTAGCTTCAATCTACTGCAGCTTTTTCTGGGATCCATACTCATACTATTGATCACAGCCTCAGAAGTGTTTAATGGTTTAATATCAAAGCATTAAATGAAAGGAATTTGTTTCTTATTTTTCTCCTTAAAAGTGTAGAAAGGAATAACAGTGAAACAATGGGGAAAAAAAGTTTAAAATATGGCCTCGTCTTCACTGCTTAGCAATGGACAGCCTTGAAAAATATGTGCCTGTTGAATAACTTTTTATGATTGTGGTGGTGTTTGTAGCTGAGAATTCCCGCACTACAGACAGTGAAATGGAATAACCATGAGGAAATAAGCGCATTTATCTTCATCTCAGTTTTAGCTACTCTTGTGTATTCTTAAAGCTCAGCATCTAAAATCATGACAGATAGACTCTCTGCAACTGTTTACTACTGTTGTCACCTCCATCACCACAGTGAGATCAAAGTGGTCTTTTCGTTTCATGTAAACACTTTCCGTTCTAACATATTTTACAGAGATAATAAAAGAGACTCCACCACCGACCTTACTTGGCTATTCCAGTGTATTCTCTCCTAAAATCATAACTGGTGTTTCCTGGAGGGTTGTTTTTTTTTCAGCGAACACCTTTTCTATTCCCACAGCTACCCAATAACACAACTGCCATGGCATACCCTCCCCTTTCATCCTTACCACAGGTTCCAACTCCTTCCAGAGTACAGCTTTGAATTTAAGGACTTGGTGAACTCACAGGAAAATCTTATCTCTTGTCATGATTGTGAAAAGCATCTCAAATAAGTGACTTAGCAAGAGCTGAAAAGGCAAAACCTGAAGAACCTGCTTTTTTTATGACATTATAACCATGTTTTCCTAAACAACCCCATGATTTCCATGGGACCTCATTTATTGTTCCTGAATACTTTGAACCTGCTATGGTATAAACAGCCTGCAATAAAAAATTCATTCATCATATACACTGGTAATTTACCTTGAAGGTGAAGGATGCCTGACTGACTCATTGTAAATTAACTGCAAGATTATCAAACATTTTGCTGGGTCTAAATTAATGCATAAACCAAGGTGGGATGAAGGGGGTGGGGCAGGGGTGGGGGGAGAAGCAGAGGATGGCAAAATAATGTTTTTTTCTTGAATAAGTACATATTATTATTTTGAGATACTTTCACACACAGATTTTCAAGAATTCAGTCTAGTCATTAGCATTATATCTCTTTTGTAGAAGAAACAAATACGTATGTAAAATAATCCAGTATGCAAGTTCCAGAACTGGGAAAATATCCCTTGTTCTTGAGTTGCAGTCTGGTGTTTTATTTGGTGTATACCACTGTGTCCCATGTATGCTATGTTACTTGAAATTAACACTATTTAAATTTACATAAAGCTTACTCCAAAGATTGACTTTCTTGTGTTTCAGATAATGCTGTTGGAGTTCCTCTGTGTATCAGAGACACAATATAAAATATATCAGATTAAATTACCTTATACTTTTAAATGAATAGCTTTTCTTAATTTAACTACCTATAAAATGTGGTTTTACTTACCTTTCTTCCAAGACTCTTGTAAAAGTGAATCAAAGTTGGTAGGCTTCCCAGAAAATAACAAGTGCTGTATTAATGCAACAGTGTAGTATAATCCATTGCTTGTAAGATTGCATTAATGAGTGCTATTGGAAAGACAGATTTGATTTCCATAGGCTTCTAACTCCTAGACTTTTCCATGTGTCCATAGAGTTGTCGACTGTTTTTTAAGATTGGGGGCTTCATGACAGATTAGAATTCTACCCTTTCAGATACAGTTTTAGTTGAATAGCTTGACTTTCAAAACAATCATGTAAGATTTCTTGGCATCAGTCACACACATAGGTTTTTGAAGGCTAAGTCTGTTAGCTTTCGACTTCTGTCATCAACTTTACTGAAGCCAAAAATGGACCGAACACGGTTCAACACAGATACAGTTTGGTCCTAGGTTGCCAGCAGACAACAGTTTTAGACTACAATTACGATTCATGAAATTGTTTAAGAGAAAAAATAGGTTAATTTGATAGAAGATTGAAAAGTAAATGGTAAATTAAAGCAAAAGTAAGCTTTTGTACTTTGTTTATTTCTCCCTTTCTGCTTGGAATAATTTTGTATTTCTCCCACCCACACTGAATGCAAATTAATATTAACAACTACTTCTTTCTAAGTTTTATAAAATTACTTTAATACACATTATGTATCAAGTGCACATATTTTTTCTTTTGATGTAATAATCATTGAAGAGTAAAGCAGTGACAGCAAATGCTAACTTAGGTGTTAATTTATTGCTTGAGAGTGTGTGTCTGTGTGTGTGTGTGCGCGCATGTGTGTGAAATGTAGTTTGTAATCTAAACCTGGCAGGGGGAGCTATTACACTTCAGTAATATTTGTGAGCCTAACTTGCTGAGAATTCAAGCCAGATAGTTTGCTATTCCTTAGAAAAACTAAGAGATGGTAAAATCAAGGCAGACAACACCCAAATATACTTTTCTTACCTCATATATCTTCACTTCATGTCCTAAAAGGAAGCTTGCTCTCTCTAAATGGGGATTCTCATTTGATTTCTAGTCCTGTGGTTCAGCAAAATTAAAAATGTTTTCCCAGTGTTGGTTATATTCACATCTGGCCTCAGAGCAGCAGGTAAAAATCTACTCTGTGCATTGCCTGGTTTATTTCATTTGGATTAAATAGCTATCAAAAGCAAAAAGTATTTGAAAGACAGATTTATGTATGTGCCAGGATGAAGCTCTATGTGAAAATCAGAAATGGGATTGCATTTAAAGGTATTGATAAATAATATGGTTCTTCCAAACATTGGGAAAATTGGAATTTGAACTTTGAGAGTTAGGACTGTTCTGATGATGGTCCCTTGAACACGAATAACTTTGAGGCAAGCTTTGCAGAGTGGATCATGTATAACATACATATTATCAATTCATGCAGGAATCAGTTCTGAACTGCTTACAAAGATGAAAACCCAGACCAATTTCACTGGGGTCACGTTTTTTTGTGAGAGTGAGAAAGTCACAGATCCCAGGATCAGACAAGTATTTAGAATCTGACTCCTGAACTTCTGTTTTTTCTCATATTTTAAATCTTTTGTTTTGAAGAGAGATTCAAACAGCAGAAACAAAAAGTGTTTCATGGGTAAGAGGAAACCCTGGTTTATACACTGAATAGGAAAATGCACACTCTTCACTCTAGAAGCATAATAAACACAACTATTCAGATTCAGATGGGTCCTTCCAGGAAAACACCATGCAAAATAGAAAATATATGAAGACATTCTCTGTTCTTCTTTCCATTGGTCATCTGCAGTCTTTGATTTCTGTAAAGTCCTCTTTTACTAGCCAGTCCTTGCAAAATTAACAATAACAGCAAATTTTGCACATATGACTGCGCAGAAAAAATATTTTTAGGATGCTTCCTCTTTTCTTGTCTCTATTTTATATTGCTTATATATCTTATGAACAGCATCTGTTTGGAGTGCCTATCAAATGATAGCCAAAATCTTCTTCTTCGTCTTTCCCTCAATTGCTTAAGTTTAGAAAAGTGATTATGTTGTAGTCCCACTAAAGGTGTAAGTGGATTGAAATTGCAGGACCAGAAATTGAGCCGTATCCTGTACACTATTTCTACAGCACTCTTGGAGCAGGACATGGAAAGGACAGCACTGGAAAGCTTTCTCATATGCAGTATCAGGTGTGTTTTCACAACCTCTTAGACTACAGAAACATCCTGCATCCCACATACATCTCACCTGGTAAGAAAATCATGAGATTGGAGCAAATATTGGAGAAAACATGGGGTTGAGGTCCTTTTTCTTCACTTGCTCTGCCTTTTTGTCTTAACAGGTAGACATGAATTTGCTCTGCCTATGCTTTAGGCCAGCAGGACGCAAGCAAGCAGCTCTCCAAAAATCTTAATAGTGGACAGCTCAAGCTCTTACACCTCAGCAGGAGTTAGTAACACAGGCTAAGCAGCAGTCTGGTGGTGTGCCTTCTGCTTCAGAGCTGGTTTGTGTCTGGCTAATCTGGAGCACGGGAGGAACTTGTCTGTAGCCTGCCATGCACAGGCAACATTTAGAAGCATTTCCTCAAACCTAAGTTACTTTTATTTTAGAAGAAAGCAGAGATCATCACCTAATCCCTTGACCACAGGTGCTGGGATTTTAAGAAGAATAACAAATATCACAACAGTCCCAAAGAAAACAGTGAGAGCTGGCATCGCTACTGTTGGTAATTTGAATTTGTGAACAAAGTTCAGGCAAACTATTGGTTTTAGTCTCATTTTACATTCAGGGCAGTGTTGATTTTTGAGTACTTCTGTGGTGTGACCTAAATAGTTTTTACTACACTAGTCAGGACGATTATACCTTTGATGCAGGCTGTAGCCCTTGTGCTTCTGCACCCAGCTCTGTTTGGTTCCCTAAGACTCAGGTTAGAGATCAGCATTTCCCAGTTATCGCAATTATCATTTGTATGTAACAAGTGCACGAGCCTCTGTAGACAAATATGATGGCTATATGAAGCCTGAAATCTGACTGCATTTTTGCATTCAGGTGAGACACACAGATTTTAGACTCTGTGTGCTCAAAGTGTTGCTCTGTTTTCCAACAACTTTGATTAAAATTAAAGTTGGGTCTGTGATAAGGACACTAGACCAGGGATCAGGAGAATTTGGTGTTATTCCCAGTTCCATTATTGACCTGAGAAGTAAATCTATAGAAGTCATTTTATTCCTTGGTACCATCTTTCTAGTCCAATTTTACTCATTTAAAATGTAAATTGGAGATTATTGCTGACTCTGAGACAAGGATATGCCCATAGATCTAAACCTAATAAACACAGTAAATTAAGATGTGGGTGTGTAAGTGAAGAATTTCTACAGCTGGTTGCCAAATAACTATACACAAATGCCCATTTAAATTTGAGAACTCTGAGCTATATTGACAGATATATTTTTTACTGTAAGTCTATTAACTATCTTGTTTCTTGCAAACAAGAGGAATAGTGTCCTGCTGCTGTTGTTTGGGTGCAAGTTTCATCTAGGCTTGTGAGTCTTTGAAAAAAATGTTGGCTTAAAAAACATGATCAATACTAATTTCCAGAGAAAGCATAAAGAGCTTGAATATGCATGTTTCTATACAGAGTCCCTGTTGTGCACATTACCACAAAATGCAAAATGTTGTTTACTGGGAAATCATATAAAACAAAGAGCAAGACTGTCGATTGAAGAGCTCAACAGTTTCTGTCCTTTAATACAGAGAAGTAATAGTTTCCTAAAAAAACCATTTTTTTAAGTCTGCATATTTCTTAAAATCTTTCCTAGAGAGAAGAAATCCTCTCCTTCCCTCCACCCCCTTTCAGGCTAACCCTTTAAATTTGGGAGAGGTGGGCAGCTGTAGCTTAAGTGGTTCTTTAGCAGCTGGAGTGCTAGCTGTGTTTTCTTCACTCCTGTGAGTACTCTAAATTTTTTACATTTCACCTTTTTTTATATCTAATAAGGAATGTATTCTCTCAAAAGGGGGAAGATGTGAAGTCAAATTTTCAGGAACTGAAGTGACTTAGAAGCGTAAGGCCTCTTGTAATGCATTTCTGGGAGGAAAAAAAAAGTTTCCTTTTATGTTTTGGAGTTGTGATGTTCATGTGGGATAAAAAGGGGGGGGAAATTATGGATGAGGTTATGGGGGACAGCTGCTAAGACTGAGAGTCAGTTGAAACTAGGAAATAATGAGCAAAAATTGATAAGAGTTCAAAACAGGACAACTGTTTGTTTGTTGGGGGGGAGGGTGGTGGTGTCACATTGAATTAACTTAAGCCTGCTTTATAAGTAAAGAAAATGAGTGCTGCTGAGAATATAGTTCCTTTCCAGGGCAGTATATAATTTATCTTCACTACCTTCAACACCTGATGTTTGAAGAGTTGGGATTTAGTAAGAGCATAGAAGAAGCAACTGTAATATTCAAAATATGAAGTGATTAGGATGGCAACAGAATTGCAGAGAAGAAAACTCAAGGGAAGGACAGATTCAGACGGTACCAATAAGCTTTTTCATAGGAAGCTCTGGCTTTTTCTTTTTTAATTTGTTGGCAGTTTCTTTGTTAATTTATCTTCTCACTTGAGGCCTCTACACTAATAACATATAAACCAAAGTTTCTTGGGAAGGAGCATCAGCAGCTCAATATGTTTAGTTAATTCTTGTCCTAAACTGTTACGTGCTGTTGCAGTATGCTGAGAAACATGGACCACAGTCCCCTGCGAGACAATTGCATTTTAGTGGTGGTTACAGTGATGATTATCCACATATTGGGGAGAGCTGTGTTGTGTTTCAGAGTTACATAATAAAATAAATCTCCTTACATCTTTACCACTTTGTCAAAAGTACCTCTAATCAAGCTTCTAAACAACCATGAGAAACCCTGAACATCTCCCCCCCCCTTTTTCTTTTTTTTTTTTTTTTTAGTGAGGCCCCAAATCTAAAATTGATTCCCCTTAATAGGGAACCTTCCTACCTTGCAGGAAGGTTAATGATTAGTCTGGGACAAGCAGGGTGTTTGAGAATCGATACTAACTAATTTACTACTATTAGAAATAAGGAACTTGTCATTGCAGGAAAAGAGATGCTCAGTGGCACATTTTAGCATCGCTGCCTCATGTGCGGAGGCACCCATGTATGGGATGTAAAAGTGAGACGTATTTGATTGATGATGACTGGGTTGAGTTCATGACGGCTCTCGAAGCTTACAATCTAACTATTATCTCCTGATTAATGTCAGTCATCAAATTCACAGTTGCTAACTATGACCGTCTGTGCCAGACTTTATCTGTGCTGTGAGATGCAGGAAGTGCTATCGGTCCATTTAGGTTGTATCAGCCTGCAGTAAGAATTACACTGAGGTGATCGACTACCATGTGATCATTTTAACAGCTCTTGTGGATATTCTGGGTAGGATGTCTAAAAGTTATGCGCCCAAGTTTGAGCAAGTCACCTAAGGCTCCCTTAATAGTCACAGAAATACAATAGACATCTCCAGAGTGTGATTTTTCTGACCTATTTTAGACACCCCCATCTTGGGATAAGATAAATTGCTCTCTGGAGATGCCTGTTTCTCTCTACTGATAATAAAGGGAACTGAGGGTACCTGCCTCAGACCTTGGGCAGATGGTGCCTAAATTAGAGCAGATGAATCACACCTTTGCTATCATTCAGAAAGAGTAAAACAGGATTAGCCTCGTCATTTGGGTGGCAGGGGGGAAGGAAGGAAAAGAAGAATAGGGAATTAATGTACCTCCATATATGATGAAAGAGTTCCAATGCTGTCAAATAAAAAGGTGAGTGGTTTATTTCACTTAAGAGTCTGGTTAAGATTTCCAGATCAGCACTAGCTTAATCAGAAGATGAAAAGTAAGGAGCAGCTGAGTGTGTAATTAAAGGCAGAAAATGTAACAAAAGGCAGAATCTTGTCCAAAGGCTTCATTTTCCTCCCAAGGCAACCATCAGTCATGTGAGAAGGGAGCCCCTTAAGCACTCTAATAACCCAAATTGATGATGATGATGATTATTTATACTTGCCTGGTGTTTTTTGTACAAAACTTTAAAACCCCTTCAGAAATGGGGGTAAGTATTATTGCCTTCAATATATGAAGGGAAAAACTGAGGCATAGAGTGGGTATAATGTGTCAGAGATTATAAGATTAATAAATACTGAAGTTGGAACAGGAGTTCAAGTATTTTACTTCCCATCATCTGACCGAAACACTAGCTATTGCTGCTTTTATATCTTTCTTCTCTCTCCATTGTCAAATGCACAATATGGACTTGTTCTTGTGGATTTTTAAGGAATATTTTGGAATGACTCCCAAACTTTTTAGAGGCTCACCTATCTTTTTGGTGAAGGCTATGAAAGGAATTCAGCTTCTATTGCCAGTAGGAGCTGCTAGATGAAGACAATCTAGGCATAAAATTGACTACTGAGAAAGCAATATGGAAACGCTCTGAAGTGCAGCTACATTGTGTAGAAGGAGAAAAAGTTTCTGAAAAACTATATTTGGGTTTTTTTTATTTGCTGATTTCTTTTTTCTTTTAAAAATAATTCTAGTCACATTTTATTGAATTCCAAGATGCAGATTGCTATTTTTTCCTGTTTGTACTGCAGAGTGTTCTGTTAATGGAAGACCTAGGCCAGTTCTCATAGACTTAGGCTAGAGGATGTTTTTAAGAGCAAAATAAATTAAAAGTGGTCCACTACAAGTATCAGCAACTTGCTGAAATCAGCACTTGAAATAATTCTGCAGACAGCTCCCCTCATTTTTAACAGCCATGTCCTCTAAGCTTGCTGGGAGCACAGCCAATCAAAATGACACTGAGAAAACGTCATATGCATTTCTACCACTCATGACATAACGGTTCACATGAGAAATGTGTCTGCATAGGCAAGTTCCACTGTTCCAAGAGCAGAACTCCTGCACTCTGAACTCAGTTAGCACCTATTTGAGATCAGTGGTCACAGGCACGTTATTCTTTTTTTCTTTCATTTTGCTTCACCAAAAGACACTGAGTCTGTGGTCCTGAAGGCAATAAGAAGCAAAAGAAAATGGAAGTCAGGGTATATTGTAGCAGCAGAACACTTTAATATGTGTGATTCCCAAAGCTGACGAGAGACCACATCAAGACAAGGTGTGTGAGAGGCTGACTTCTGTTGTGCAGCTTGGTCTAGCAGTTGTATTTTGTTGAAGCTGTATGAAGGTACTTAAAGATACACGTGTAGCTCAAAATTAAATGATGAAGTATGTGTTAGAAATATCATATCACACTAGAAACATCAAATCTGGGCAAGAACTTTTTAAAATAAAATCCAGGAACTGCAAGCACTGCTGTCTTAAATCATTT
The DNA here is from genome assembly GCF_947461875.1 of Haliaeetus albicilla. Lineage (NCBI taxonomy): Eukaryota > Metazoa > Chordata > Aves > Accipitriformes > Accipitridae > Haliaeetus > Haliaeetus albicilla. The sequence continues at coordinate 15,957,315 of NC_091501.1, forward strand.
CATTTTGAACTCTAACTATGAAATTTGGTAGAACTATTAGAAAGTTTGGAGGGAAGTCAGTATGAAGTGACACTTACCTGTTGATTGTTTTGGGGGAGGAATATTTTTCTGTGGTAGTTAGTGGTCCAGAAATAAAAATGAATGAAATGGCATTTTAAAATTAGGATTTTAAGTGGATTCTATGGCATCTGACAGACTGAGGTCCTGAACAGAGACCTGAGATGGTGTGTGGGCACCAATGCTGCAATAAGGTCTATGAAATGACTCTTGCAGGGCACCAGTGACTTCAACTGCATGTACTACAGGCTTAGAGTTCTGTCAATGAGCAATTACACTGTAAGATGAGGAAGGGCACCAGGACTTCCAGGTCATGACAGGACAAGCTCTCATGCTCAGTGGTAATACATGGATGGTCTGAGGTCTTGCTGAGATGTTTTGGAGGAATAGATGTCAAACAAAATAGGTTTTCAGGTCAGAAATTATTCCATTTTTTACAGCTCTTGAAGTCCCTGTTGAGTCACTTCCTAAGCCAATGAACTGATTATTCCCAAATACATTAGTAGAAACAGCATTTTGTGTTCTGATTCCATGAGAATCCTGAGCGCCTTTCCACTCCTGTTGAAATCACTAAGTATGTTCAACATTTTTTAAAAAGGATTAAGCCTTTTATTTTATTATTTTCCATTTTATTTTTAGATGGCATTATCTTCATAGAGAGAATTCTTAAAAACATCATAGTTTCCCTTGTGATAGTGAGGAAAACTTTTTTAAAGAGTTTGATTTTCATTCTAAATTAAACATCAAAATGAGGAAAAAAAGGATCATGTTTTTATTTTTTTAAATAGACAGATGAAAGATTTTGTTATTAATAATTGACATGAAAGCCTTTCGTCTTGAACACTGGTGTATGTAAACCTCAATAAAATCCTAAAAGTGCTTTTGTAGAACAAGAACAGTCACAAAAATCTGAATAAAGCCACCTTTTCAAAGAACATGATGAGAAAGGGGAAAACTCTTAGATGTGCAGAGCAACACATTTTACATTCATGCCCTAGTTATTAGGAAGCTTTGAAGTATTCACTGTTATTGAATACAGTGTATACTGTAATTCATTTAGTGCCTTCATGTGCAGCTAAAAAGTTCTAGCCAAAGTGCTTTGCCCATTTTTGTGAGCATGAGAATTTGGATGTGGGGATAAAAAATGGTGTTCCAGTCTAAATCTCATGTAGTCCTTAAGGTTTGACTATAGAAATTATCATAGCAAAGCCTGGATGAAACTAAAATAATAAACACTTGGAGGGGGGGAGTCAGGAGATGGACTTTTTTTGTCTTTGGATTATGTTCTTAGTTCTTTATTGCAAAGGATAAGAAAATAACAGTTTACATTGTGAAGCTAGCTTCCAGAAGATGTTATAAATTGAAGATCCTGTCTGTCTACAGAATAAAACAAAATCATGTTCTAATCTAGTGCAACTCCACTGAAACACAACAGGTTACCTTTGCTCAGGGCAATTTTAGGGAAAGATTCCAGACTATACCCAGACCGTAAACCAATACTTCCTTCATCTCAGTAAGATATGAAATAGATGATATCTCTTAAATAACTTGTTCTTGATTAATTATTCCCATGTCCTTGGGAAGTAGGGATGCTGCATTATTGTAGTTGAGAAAGAAACAGTAAGAAACTAATTACTGACCCAACCCAGCTGTTTTCTCATGTTCAGGGGACCCCTGTAAAACTACCCACTGGAACCTGGTAAACATTCAGTAACTGTCCATTAGATGAACATTACTTGGAACTAAGGTCTGTCCTTATCTCATAGCTTGCTGCTTCAAACCCATTTCCATTCTTTAATGTATCCCAGACATGATCTGCTTCAAGTTGACAACAGTATTTACTGGTCTGTCTCTATTTATCTCTTTATCTCTGCAGAAACCCTCTCCCTGCCAGGTGTTACAGTGCTTGCCAATACACGATTGATGTGCGCATGTGTTTGTGTGCACGTACTTTCTGATGTGCTGAGATTATTGCATGTATTTTTTCCAAGGCACTGAGTAAATATCATAAGATAAAAACTCCTGTTGATTTTTGCATGATTCTAACTGCTGTCCCCAAGAAGCAATGTGTGCAGTCCATAACAAGCCCTTTGGATCTACTGGGCACTATGGTGTCTATTTTACTGGGTTTCTTTCCTCCAGATTGCTTATGATTAATCTGATATGAGTCTCTGTGTACTGCACTGTAAGCAGTTCCTATGGAAGTGAGCAGAATGGAGCAACCATTTGATTTCAGGGGATTTGCAAGTAGCAGTAGGTTAACCCACAATGGAAATATTATTCCTAAACATAGGATGACCATTCAGTACACTTGCATTGTTTCTAACCTTCCTAAACACAGTCACCCGTTTCCTGTCTTCCCCCCTGCAGAGAGTGCATAAAAGTTCCTTTCCACCAGGCGCTTCATGTCTCAAGTAGTGTAGAAGAAAACCAGTATATCCATTCAGCTCTGCCTCCTTACCCTTGGACAATAAGATAGAAGGATTGGCTCACAATTTGTTTTACCAGAATTCACTATTGCCATGTTCAAGCCCCTATTATAGAAATGGCAATACATTGTCCCTTCAGTCTGGAATTGCCCTAATTTATTTAAAATAGTGAACAGACAGCTAAATTACAGAGTCCAGCAACAGATTATTTCTTTTTTTAATTACTTTATGTCTGGATTCTTTTAGACATAATAAAATATCTTCTTACTCACTTCCTAGTTGTTTCCGTAGTTATCCATAGTCATTTCTCAGGCAATGCCTCCAGTCTGTTGCAAGCTTGGAGGGGAAGAAAGGGACACTTTAGCTTTGGTAATTTTTTTTCTGGGAAAGGGGGATTTTTTATTTATTTTTCCCTTGACTGTGGCCTTAAACATATTAAGCAAAATGAAGCATGTATTTTTAAAGCTGTTTGAATGATTGTGGTAAGTAACTGAAACAATCATATTCCTATTTAAGAACATTGTGATTTCTAGACTGTTTGTTAGACTTCAAGCATAGGAAATAACTGAATGCTCCCATAATATTGTTATAGAGGCATTTTATCAGAAAAACAAAGGACAAACTTCTTCAGTATACCTGGCTCTGCTTCTGGAAGCTTGAGGATGTTTTCTGCTTAGGCCTTTAGTTCTTCGCTGGCACTAAATTAGCACTAAAGTAGGAAGAAATTTAAGAGGAAGAAATTGTTTGGTTTGTAGAACTTTAGTTAAATTCTTTTATTTAGATCTTGAGTGCATGTGGATATAACACAATGTTTTAGCAGTGAACTCAGTTTGAAAAGTCCCTTCTTCCCACCCAGCCCTCCTTCCACCACCCTGCTCTTTCCTACATTGGCACTTCAGCTGGCTGATCATGCAGTGCTGATACAAGAGTTGGGAACACATTTTCCCCTCTGATTTTTTTTTTTTTTTAATTTATTCTATTTTTACGGGATTTTCCTTCCAGCCAGATCTCTTGAAGGCAATACAGCAGGACCAAATACCTGCATGCACACACTTGAGCATATAAAGAATGATGGTATAGGGCCAGGAATAAGCTGTCAAATGTTAAATTAGTAGGAAAAAAGTAACCTGCATCTATTGGGAACTTCTTAAAAAAAAAACAAACCTATGTATCATATATTGTGAGGCATCTCACCTAGGAGACTAGCTGCAGAAGGCTCCTATATAGTCAACAAAAGTAAGATTCTTCAAAGGGCAATTAAGATTCTGACATCAGACAAGTGACCCTTTCAAAGAGACTGTGGAAGGATATTAAACTAGGGTGACTAGAGACTTCCATATCTCCATTACGTGTATGTAAACTTGGCAGCAAGCTGATACTTAGCAGCTAGAACTGCTTGCCACAGGAACCATTCAGAAGTTTGTTTTGTAGACCTTCTGTCCCTTGGCAGAGAAGGATCTTGAGCAAGTTCCATGTATCAAAACGTAGAAGGAATTGAAGATACTTCTTTGTAATTTTTTTTTTAATTATTTTTTTAGTATGGCGGTTACCAGCATCACCATTACCAGCCCTATGTAGCCAAAAGAAGGGAGAGGGGACAGCCAAAGTTCAGATGGGGTGGTGTCTGCACCTTTCCTTAGAATGATCTCCCAAACAACCAAAAGATTTACTTCAAGTGCAAGTAGAACAAATGGCTCTTTCTTTTTTAACGAAGATAGCTCAAATTGGCTAGATAAGACAAAATAGAAATAAAAAGGCTTGCAAACAAATCTTCTCCCGTCCACTGATCTTGCAGGTGTCATTTCATTCAGTCTCTCTTTCATAGACGAGTGAGATTCTTGTCTATTTTAAGCTCTTCACACTCCTCTTTAGGGTGCAAGGAAAAGTATTTCCTTTTGCCACCTCAGTAGTTCCCTGTTTTTTCAGCAGCCTCTCAACATCTACAGTATTGCCCCATTTCTGAGTTTTCCTACTCTCCCAAATATCCTTCTGCCTGCCTCACCCTGTGGACTTAGAAGTGTCTCCCTCAGCTGCTACTAAAACAGAGGTATCTTTTCTCCCAGAACTAATGTTCTGTCCAACACTAGAACAGTACACATGAAGCAGCCCCACTGCTGCACAGCCACTCTTTGAAAGAAACATGGCATGTCTTTTATACCGAAAAGCAAAACAATTTCTAGCCCTCAGAACTCCACTGCCACAAAATCATGAGACTGGCTTAAAAATTATGGATTTTAAACTAACAAACAGCAGGCGCTTCTTTGTTCATCTGCTGTTAGAGGCTAGCAGTTTTAAAGCTCATCTTGGCAATTACTAAAGCTGGAAGTATACTATGGGGCGGGGAGTAAAAATCCAAGACTTGTATATAATTGCAAAAGTTAAGTATTTAAGAGGCAGGGAAGGGAGGAAAGAAGTAGGAACACCTCATCAAAAATAAGAGTCAACACTCATATCTGATCATTGTCAAATACAGTTCTAACTTGCAGGAGAGCTTGCCAAAAGAAGAAAACTTAGGTGGATGGCTCTTCATACCTGGAAGAGGTAATCAACTCTAATGAGTAGGTGGTTATTTTCCATCTTTTTTCTTTTGTAGACTATATGTGCCTTCCAGATGGTAAATATTTTTAGTTCCTATTTTTGTCCTTCTTTCAAAAGAGATTTAAAGATCTCAGAGGAAGCATGTTCATTTTCCATTATGCCAGTTTAAAGCCTCTAATGAAGTTTGAGAGGAGAATTTGGCCCATAAAACATAGTTCTATGTCTATGATACATATTACACAACCCCCTGAGGAACTTCAATAAATACACTTATTGAACTACTGTAACACTAAAATATGCTGCTGGGCCCTTTGGTTTCTTCTATACTAGGAGGTTTCTGAGAATTGTTGTTTACATCAGCACTTGTACAAATGGGAAATCAAATCATTAATTTATAAAATGGCATCTGGAAGTCTTAATTTCTGATTGATCTAGCTCCCTCTGGATTTTCCATGTCATCCAACACCACAGCTTTTGAGCATAATGTAACTTAAGTAGGTTACATCCCACAATTCAGGGCAGATTTCAGAGAGGTTTCCGTCCTGCTGAATTCTTAACCGGGACTGAAGAATCAAAATTATTCTTTCTTAAATATCTTTCAAGCATACCTAAAAAACCCCCAAAATCTACCAGGTGAATTTGAATAGTTCATAATACTGGCTTTGGATGGATTCCTTTTTGCAGACTGACTCCAGGGGCTTCAGATAAACACAAGCTTTTTAGTTCTGCTAATGGAGTAGGACCGCTAGCTCCAAGACAAACATAGGGGAGGGGGGTTGGGGAGGCTGCCTATTCTGACCCCTTTTAATTTTGCACCACATTTCACTGCCTTCCATTTCTCTTATACTCAGGCCTTTCCTCTCCTCTCCAGCTGTCTGATGGGATAAGGCCATAGCAGTGTTTTGTCAGCTTGTGGCTACACCTACGTTGTATTTTCTATGTTGCTTTTTTTTTTTTTTTTTTTTGTGACCCCGACTCTATTACTGAGCTTTAGCATGGGCTATCGGCCATTCCCAGATGCCCAAACTGGGTCTCAGGTGGAAGGCAGCAGGTGCCAGCCTCTCTGAACCAGAAAATTTCACAGGCACCTCTCCGCTGAGCGGTGGAGGCAGTCCAGGACCTCTCCGCTCAAGGAAAACAACCTCAAACGGGAGCGCCCGTTCTTCTCGGAAGCAGCTCGAGCAGGCCGTGGCAGTCAGGCAGTTGACCAGCAGTGAGTGAAGGGACGGGCCACCCGTGCTTGTACCACGCTCCCGAGCAGCGGCGGCTGCGCTCCCCTGTGCGGGCGGTGGATCCGCCGTGCTCTGAACCCGGGCGGTCAACGGGCACAGCAGCGGGGTCTGCCCCAGGAGGGCAGAGCAGCCAGCGCTGCCCAAGAGCAGCGGCAGGGCCCCTCTCCCCTCTCTTTCAAGTGGGCAAATGCTGGTCTCTCTGGGACCGGGGCTGCTGGGTGCGTCCCGCCGGGAACGGAGCAGAGGAGATGCGCTCGTTCGTTCAGTCCTGCTTGGAAGTGGTGGCTGAGAGCTGCAGAGGGACAGAGAGGCCCTGAACCAGAGAAGGTGGTAGCCCAAACTTAGGAGCTAAATGTAGGCAAGCAAAGGTGCAGGTATGGGCGTTCTCTGTGGTAGTCTGCTCTAGCATTCCCTCTCCTCACAGGTACACTTACTGCGTTACGTTTAGGTTTCAAAATCATCTTCTGATGAAGCAGTAACCTCTTTTCCCCTCTGGCATTACCAAATACGAGGGGGGGGTTTTCTTAATCTTAGATGTATGACCTGGAACTGTGGACATTACACATCTTTTCTGTGACTAAAACCCTCAAGGATACCAGTGCTATGTCCGCATTAGCAAGTGGCACCATGTAACAGGAGCAGATTTGCTGGGTGAAGCAGCTTGTGCTGAGGGCCCCCATGTTCTAAACCTTCGCGATATGAAGGCAGACGAGAACTCGCACTAGCCCTAGCCTGGTCCCTTGAAGTGAAGACCCATTAACAACTGGACTGCCTCTTCAAAGGTTCACTTCAAGAGAGAAGTAACTCTTCCAAATGAAAAATCTAATAAGGATGCAGCCCCACCTCCTGTTCGGTATTTTGATCCTCCTGTATATTGTCAATATTTTCTGAATTACATAGTTCTCAGAAAATTCCAACAGGTCCTTTTGTTGTGTGTCAGGCTATTGAATGAAAATAAAGGTTGTTGCAGGGTCAGCCATTGAGAAAGTATTTTCAGACATCCCTCTGGCTTGGCAGTTACCCCTACCGGTCCTGCTAACTCTTGTATTTCAGCTGGTTCCTATGTAATACTAGCTGCATAGCTACTGACTATGCAATTCTAATCCCCATGCTCTCCCTTTTAACTAAAAATGTCATGTGTAACACAAAATTCAGTGCTTTTCTCAGTACTAAATAGATTAGATCTGCTGTGTTGCCCTTGTCTAGAAAATTGTATCAAAGAAGGATGTCAGGTTTGTCAACTCCCTGCCTTTAGCGAACCTGTGTTGCATTTTATTTTACTCTCTATTTATGTCACTATTTTCTTAATCTGAATTTCTCTTGTCAAAATTCTTTACTTCAGATTTCTTTCCTGAAGCTTTATGTACTAGTAAGGTCAGATGATTCAGTAAGGGAAAAAGTTGCTCAATTCTTCCCCAGTCCTTAAATACAAGTATGATATAAGAGTTGCTAATGGTGTATCATGTTGCCCAAACTTAGATATTTCTTAAACCCTCATGAAATAAATTACTATTTCATGTCCTTGTTCTTTTCATAATACTTGGGCAGACATTGGTTGGTGTTTTGACACGAATACATCAAACTGCTTTGTTTTTCTCCTGCTTCAGATCTTTATAAGCTTACCATCTTTTTTTTTTTTTTTTTTTTTTTTTTTTTTTTTTTTGCTATCCTGTCTTTGACACCAGGTTTGGCAACATGACTTTTATTGAAAGCCAAAGTTTAGCTTATGAAAAATATCTAAATTATTTTCAGTTTCTGCTCCTCCTTCTTTATATAGCAGCATTTTTTGTTTGTTTGTTTTTTTTTCTTCAGATTTCATATGGGCGAAGAATCATTTGCTATTTATTTTCATTACTTTGCAAAGTCATTTGACTGGTCACTCTCACTTAATCCCTGTTGCCAGTTATGAACATAGCTTTCTTTCCTATAAATACCTTCTTCCACTCCTTGCAAGCTTTCTGTTTCTTTCTAGTACTCTTTAAAACACTGTTACTAATCCTGTTGTGTTTGGAGCCCTTCCATGTAATTCTTCTCTTGTGCAAAATACAAATTCTATCTAATTTGTGTGCTTTTTGGGCTACAAGTGGAGAAAGCTTAGACTTTCTGTAATTTCTTACCTTTTCGGTCTAGCTGATTTTGCTAACTAGTTCATCAACCTCCTCAGTGTTTTGGAACCAGAAACATTAGTTACAGATCAGAGAGGGAGGGGTGTTTGAGGCTTCTTCCATTCAATTTAGGTTTAATCAGTTTAGTATCACCCAAACCACACTTATTTTCTAAAACACTTTGTAATTTATAAAAACAAAGTATAAATAGCATCACCTGCTGTTAGTTTTAGGAAATTTCTGGCTATCCAAGGTCTTCTGGAATTTTCTATAATTAGTCTAGTTTAAGTTAATCAGCACAGTAATTTTATATCTTTTGAGGAAAACTAGGAGGTGCTGCAGGCCCTCAGAACCAACTTTTTTTTTCCTATCGATATCTGGAATGTTTTTGTGACCTGAAATGGCTTGCTATTACTGGAGCAAATTTGCATAGATGCATCCACAGGCAATTAAAAAAAAAACACAAAACAAATTGTTCTGCAATTAAGAACAATTTATATTTTAAACTTTCATGTGTTTTTGAGGCATACAAAGTGGACCTAAGAGGGGAAAAATGTGCAAACCTGTTGGAAAGCTAAAAACTATTTTCATTTCAGTTGTAACCTGATAATGAAAACAAAAACTAATTGGACTCTTTGATATTTGCAGCAGTCTACGTAGAAACATGGAAAAAAGAGCTCTGAGAAGTGATACATGTACATAATAAACTATATTTCATCAGATCTATAAAAAGTATTTGAGACACATGCTTAACATGGTTGAACAACATAATTTGTTGTGCTTTAAACAGTACATGTCAAGTAACTGTTAAAAACAGAAAAGCTGAGTTTCTTAAATGAGCCCTGAGAGAATCCAGGAGCCAAATACAAACCCCAAGTGCCTAAATCTCCTAGGCATGTCCTAGACTCACAGCTTTAACACCTACTTATGTTCTATGACCTCTGATTTTCATTCTAACCTCAAAGCTGCACTAACACTCCCAAGTGAAGCAGATCATCCATTCAACTCAGAGTGATACAATCAGTGTCTTTTCTTGTTCCTGAATTGTTGAAAAGGGGATATTCCAAAAACTGATTACAACCACAAGCTGACTACAGAGAAACTAGGATGTAGTGGTTTGGTAAAATGCAAACAAGCAGAGCTTTATTGTTATTTATACTGATTCTTACCCCATCATTTTTTTTTATTGCATAAAGACAGAGCAAGTTAAAAAATACAGTGGGAAGTTATTGTGTTGGCAGTGGTATATGTATTTGCTAAAACAAACAATTTAAAGGCCCATTAAACAAACATCTCTCATTCTTGACATAAGATCACAGTGCTGCTATCTGCTTTTTAAAGCCTGATTTACAACAGAAGGTGCAGGGTGGAATAAAAATGTGTGAGAAGCATCTGATTAGGGCAGTTGTAAACATCCTCTCTTCCAAAGAGGTTTTTTTATCTATAGGTAATGGACAGAGCCACGTTGTCTGCATCTTCTTTCAGTGGCATTATTCTATTCTGACCAGGCTCAAGTTAAAAATACAGGTTTGTTGCATTGTTTTCCTGGGATTGCTGTATGAATAACTCTTGCTGCAGATTTGCTCTCATCGTTTCACAGATAATATTGGCAATGATCTTATTTATGATGCAGGAAGACAGTGTCTGTGTGTGTATATATTCCATTTCTATCTATCTATCTATGACCCAACTGATTGGTGACAGCAATATTATAGTAGCTAAACAATGTCAGACATTTATTTGTTTGTCAGGAATAAACTAATTTTAAGTGATCCTGAATTTGTTCCTAGTGGAAGCGGAATAAAATGACCATCACAGCAGGTCATTATCAACTCTGCTGCTGGCAGTCTAAGGTAAAACGTATCAAGAATTGAAAGGTTTCACTGGCAGGGTAGGTCCTTGGGGTCTGGGACCAGGCAAGTTAGAGGCTATGAGACATTGGGGAGGTGTTTGTAGGTACCTATATATTTACTTTTGCACCTTGACTGCAATTGTGTACCCCAGGAAGGCAGGGCATCCTCTGCGGTCTTGCTGACACGACTGGAACCCAAAATAAGCTCAGCACTTCGGAAGTTCAAGGCCATAACAAATAGCAAGCATGGTTTAAGGGCATGCTCACCTCACTCACCAGTAGGTTAGTCACCTAGTTTCTCCAGACCCCTCTCTGGCCAAGGGAGGGCTTGTTTACACTGCAAGTGAAGCCCAGATGATCCCCAGGTGCGAGGCCTGAACTGCTTCCTGTTGACTTTGTCAAAACCAGATTTGAGGGCTCCTTTGCTCTGAGATGTTCTGAAAATTGCTGTGCCCTCAAGGGTCAGCACAGTAAGGTGCCTATATGCAATGTAAATATACTTGAAAGGCTAGGTTTAGCCTTGCTCAGCCCGGCATAGCTTGGATCTTCGGTCATTACTGCTTTTGAATTTTCCAATAACCTCCTGCTGCTGCCGTGGGAATCCTGGCCTCAGCAGTAGCCAGCTCCTGTTTTGCCAGTTGTCAGATGCCTGCTCAAGTACTAGAAAAAATCACAAAGTCCCTGTAGAGTTTTATTTATTGTTAACAGGTAGCTTAAATTTACCTGCCTACAACTACGCAAAACACAATGAGATATTAACACTATTAATTGCTTTTTAAAAAAGTTGGGGAAGAGGGGCTGGCAACAGTCACTGGGAACTGTCGTTAGTCATTAAAAGAGAAATGCAGCACAACAATGAAATTCCCCCCATCCTGCTGTAGCCATGCAACTTCAGTAAATTTGGCTTGCTGTTTTGGTGCAGGAAGCCACCCCCATAGCAGATCCCTGGCAAGGGTGAGGAGACTCCCACAAACTAATTTATAGATACCCATTTAGGCTTTGGTATGTGGCATCTAACTGAATGCAGAGATTTGTTGTGTTTGTTTGGATTGCAAAGTGTCTGTAGAGGTAGGCCCTGATCAAGGGTACCGCTACAACACATGGGGAGGGACTTCTGAGGCGATTTGGAGCATGCAGTTAAGTTCCTGCCACAAGTCTTCTCCACTTCTCTTTCTCACTTTGTTTACTATACAGGGGCTGACAGTTCTCAGTTGACTGGTGAACAATGTAATTCTACCGTTTGTTACCTTATGGGGTAATGCCAGCATGTGGAGGACTCCTGACCTGCTCTCATGCCACTGGGTCCTTTTCTCCATCCCCTATCTCCCCCCCACACACACTCCTCCCGGCCCAGAGTGCCTCCCCTTTGCTTGGCTGCTACAGATGACCGTGAGTCTGCCGTGCGAGTTGGACAAATACACTGATCCAGGTTAAAAACAAACAAACACTTTGAAAGAACTTTAACTAGATTGAAAACAAACTTCCAGAAGAAAATCAAAGGGAAAAAGAATCTGAAGCCAATTTTGCCTCAAACTGGAGTATTGTGAAACCATAGGCATAGCAACCTAATTGGTTAACGCTGAAAACCACAGGTGACAAAATGAGTAATTTTTCCAAAACTTGTAAATGATTAGGACTGTACAAGACAGTAGACAATACAGGAGTTTCTACTGTCAGGGTAGTAAATGAAACCTTGACTTCTCTCCTCAGTTCTCATAGAATTATTCCTGCTTTATCTGTAGTCAGCATCACTTAACCAATATCAAGCTTTTTCAGAACTGCAATGTGCTTTAACTACTAGGTAAAGACATAGATATCACATTCCTGTTTGGGGTACTCTTTCAGTGATTACCATTAACCTGAACATAAACCTTCAATTGTAAGTCAGCAGTTACCCATAAAATCATAATGAAGTAATTGGCAACTGTTCTTTTTTTTTTTTTTTTTCTTACTTGGGAAAAGGTGCGGATACTGTCCCACAGTATATACTTGTAAATGCTAACCACTAAAGATGACTGGATCTTCACTGACACTCAGATGCTAAGAGCTGGTCTGCTTAATAATCAGAAATAGAATAGGCATGTTAGTAAAAGGCTAATATTCCATCCCAAGACAAAATGGCACTTGCTTTTCCAGGAAGTTTTTTTTTTTAACCTATATGTCCATACAAGCAAGGGACTTTTCTCTTGAAACTGTTGGGTTGTGTGTAGAAACAAATAAACAAACTGACCTCCCCTTTTTTCTTTCATTCCGAGAACTCCTGTATCAGTAACTATAGATGCACCCAACAAGAATATTTAAAGTTCATGTCAGAGGCAGAGCCTGCTCCTGCCAGTAAGACAGTCTAAAGTGGATCCATTGCTAAAGATTAATTAGCTGATGTTTTTTTATTTCCTGATTATTTTTCCCCCCATGAATTTCAGTAACACTGTTCTATTCATGAACACACAGAAGATTTTTAGACCAACACTTATTTTGAATTGCTGCAGTCTTGTAGTGTAAGTTATTTAGGTCTTGATATTCTCTTCCTCCTCACTATTCCCCTTGTGCTTTTGGCCAGTCCAATGCTTTTTCTAGTGTTACAACTTCTGCTCTTTTTTCCTGTTCTAAATCAATATAATTAAAGGAAGAGAACTTCTTCCCATCTCTCATTCTAAGATGTCTTGCTGTCACGAGTTTATATCCAATATTTATCTTCAGTGCACTTGTCTTAATGTGATCCCATTACTTACAGAGATAATCCAAGCAGTCATTTTCAATTTATTATTGTTAGGAATAGGAGAATTTCAGCAATATTAGTAATTCCAGTCCTCGTTCAGGACTTCACTGTGCTAGAAATTATGCAACTACTCTCACTCCAGTCCCCTAATATTAATGTTACTAAAAAGAGCTTAAGTCCATATAAACAAAAGGATGTTGAATTTTTCTAATGGGGGGAGTAGGGGTGACAGAAGAGGGAAGAAATGACTATTAAGGTTGTTTATAAAGAATTGGCTAAGATGATTACTGGCAAAAGGGATAGCTAAGCAGTCAGTTTTTTGTTCAAATCTGCGGTCTATAATTGCTTTAGTATGTAATGATGAAATTATTATTATTATTAGGAAGGGGTAGGGTATTGTCTTGGGTTTGCTTTTTCCTCTAAATATAACTGCACTGATGGACAAGGAAAGGAAAATAAGCTTGGATACATTTGCTACTAAAGGCAAAATCCAAGGGACATGGTTTTTTGAGAGGTTTTGGGTTTGCTATGGAGCTAGTTTAGATTATAGCTCTACAGGGTTGCATTGGCAGAGCTGAGTGAGTGGGAAACATGGGAACAGGGCAGGGGGGAATAAACAGGTAGGGCTTGCTGTACGTCGGTCCTGAAATGGCTCTCTCATGAAGCCCTTCATCAGCTTCTACATTTTAAATCCCTAGCATGTTGAGCCAAACTGGTACTGATCTAACTGACCAGACATATTTTTCAGTGTACCCCCCCAACATTTTTCTGGAAAAGTGCACAGGAGAACGTGGTAGTGACAGTGTTTTCTAATCTCAAAGGAAAGAAAAACGTGAGGGTAACATTCAATTTCCTTTAATTTTGCAGCTTCTTTTTCCCTATTCTTCTAAACACTTCTTGAATCTGAAAGGTAGAAGTTACTCTTCACTTCAAGGGGAATAAATCCAAAGGTGTACAGGGCAACATACAAGAAGTAGGTTCTTCGTGCTGATAGATTTTGCTTCCTTTCTACTACTATATCCTCATGGACATTGTAAAACTAAGGTCACTGTTTCTGATGTGTTTAGGATTGTGGGGATACATGTTCTCTTCTTCAAGCCAAATGATAAAAACAAAGTGGAAAGGCATAGCAGGGTCTATTCATAGCTGTTGTGATTCATATTTTTTTTTAAAGCTTCTTTAACTTTTTAATTTGTTTTTAAGTGGCCTATTTTGCAGCTTTATTGTTCAGACACCCTTGGCCACCCCCTGGATTTCAGTTCTTACTTTGGTGAAATTGCCGAAAGGTCATGTCTCTAATGAGGCTATGGTGACTTTTGAACAGTTGTGCTACTCATAGGAACAACAGTGATGAACGTCTTGAAAAGTGACTTCAGGTATACACTCCTGATCTAACAACCACTTCTGCCCCTTGAAAAATTGTAACTGGTGTGTAATGTTATAACGCAATGTCAAGCCTTTAAATAAAGTAAGCGTTGTATATATAGGTGCTGTATGATGACTTTCAGCAGCCAAATACCTTTTTTGCTTTTTAATAAGTTGGTTTAAATTTCCAGAGCTATTAACAAAGCAAACAGAATGGTTATATTTTTATATCAGAGCATAATTATGGCTACCAGCTAGCTGCCTAACTTATCTTGCTGTCCCTGGTAGATGACTGTAAGAATGATCCTTATCATTGGGAATATATTTGATTAAAACCCAGAATATTTGAGAACTTCACTTAAGTGTTCCTCCTCTGTGCAATGTTAACAGAAGTGGTGCTGTTTCCAGATTTTAATGCTTGTTCATCTGAACATTAGTCCATATTGAGTCACTAGATATTCCAATGTGTTTATTTAACCGTTACTTTTCATTAAAAGTTGGGGGAAAACTTAACCTCTCATGAAGGTTAAGTGCTAAGTGCTGAGCTTTCATCTTTTTATATACTTTAAACCAATTAATATATATAATATGAACTGAACAGTGAAATAATTCACCTATACAGACTTCACCCATGATCTCTGTCATAGCAAAAGATGATCATCTTCTGTGCTAATGCATTCTGTATTCTGAGGCTTGCCTTGAGAACATAGTGAAGAGTTTGTAGGGATTTAGGCACCACAGTTCCTCTGAAGAGCTTGCCCTTTTGCTGCCTTTCTGACAATATCATTTTAAATATCTTAACATGTTAAGAGAAATAAATTGAATACTCTACACAAAGTATTTTTAATCACTAATATTTCACCACATGTATCATAAAGAAGAGAGCAAAGTTTGAGTTATGAAAATGGAAAAGAATACAAGTTATCACTTTTTTTTTTTACCTGTGTGTCCAAATTTTGTCTGTTTGCTACAGGATCAGATCTTTGATTTCCTATATATCACACTCCAGCTGGATCTTATTGCCAGTGAAGTTCCTCATGAATTTGAAGTGGAAGAGGCTGGGGTGGGGGAGAGGTGGAATTATGTTTTTTCCATAGCATAATTCTAATTATACATTGAATTACCTAGAGCAAACTTCCATGTTATGTTTTAATAAGATTTCTAGACATTTCTTGTGATCCAATAGTTTGAAACTCTTAACAGGAATAACCCATCGGTAATCTGTTAAATAGGGGCTGTACTGGACTACAGCATGTAATCATATAATCCATCATATTCTAGGGGCTGCGTTTACTTCAGTTACACTGATGTCGTCATATTACCTCTGTGCATCTAAATGGCGTGTTTTGAAACTTAAGCTTTTTTCAGCAGGTAAATACTGATCTCCTTGTTCTCATTACACGCACCATTGCATTGGAAATATCACATCTGTTCCTTTAGTGTCATGGTCTCTGTGGCCCTACATCAACAGTCATAGTCCCTGAAGAGGTTTTAAGTATAATTTAGGCATAGATCTGAGTATCTCAAGGTCTGTTGTTGCTCATTACAAGATTAGCTCAATACCAGTCAAAAGAAGTGGATAGATATCAGGATAACCATGGCTGACAAGGTAGCTGTTAGTCTGTGTGAGGACACTAGACAGCTCTTCTAATCCAAGCCTTTCTGTCTTGTGGTATACTTCTTGGGCCCCAAATCATCCAACAAAACAGATTGAGCATCACTTAGCAAGCTTGACTGGCAGGTGGAGATCTTGCATGTATATCACTGGAAGGCCCAACTTTCTAGCAAGCACCGCAACTTTGGAATTTGAGAAAGAATAAAGTCTCAAACAGCCCAAACATCTCCCCATTTCTCTTGTGCCAGTCTCCTTTCCCCTTTGCTCTGCACGCAGGTCCTTCTATTGCTCGAACTGCAAACATCAAGCTGGCTAGGACAGGGCAGCCTGGTCTGTAATTCTTTGTCATCTTCAGAAATCATTTAGATACAAACACAACACTCTCCTTGCTACTAGCTTCCTTGCTATTTGACCTCAGATAAGAGTGAAATGGTCAGCCTCTTTCTCTTATCCACCCTGTGTCAGGAAATGTCTCTTTTAATGCCTTTCTGCTGGTGGTGAGAATACTACATTTGGCGGCATCAGGGTGGAAATCCAAGGTTTGAAATCCTGTATGGGGAGAGACCTGTCTGCTTTAAGTCTACCATCATACACGTACATCCCCTGCTATGCCCCTGCTGTCCAGCTGCCTTGCTGTAGTGTGTGTGTATGAGGGAAAGGGGAGGGCACTGCAACTCTGTTCAGCATTTACCATCAGGCAAAATAGGCAAAAACCTGTGCCAAATTCTAAGGCATGTCAGGAGGATACAGGGCACACGCTTTCAAGTCTTTACGCCACCACTGGCTCACTCAGTGTAGGTCCTACTTGTCTTCCACGTAACCTGTCATTTTTCTAGAGAAGTGTCTTGGCATATTGTCTTTTCCATAAGAAGATAAAAAGCCTGTCCTAGAAATAGTGATTTCTGGCAAAGCCTGAGCCCTGAAAGCAAGCACACACTTAACAGTCCTTGAGGAATTGTTTCCTACTTCAAAGATCTGTGGGTTTTGGTTTTGGTTTAAAAAAAAAAAAAAGTGGAAGACAAACTCCTCATAATATAGGCAGCTAGCAGCCAAGTCCATGGTTACAGTAGTACCACCAGTTATGCTTCATGCTGCCCCCTCAAAGTTCCCTTGTTATGTTGACCTTCTAGATACTTACAGCCAGTGTGGAACTGCTGCTGTGTGTTCCTCCTCCCTCTGGGCATGGCTGGAAATCCTCTGCTACAACTGGAGGACCTAAACATTTCTGAGTCAGCTCTTTGTAGCCTAGCCTGCTGAAACAGGGGATAGCACTCCTGCCAAACTGCAGCAGTACCTTGATATTGCTGCTCCCTGCAGTGACTGAACAAACCATGAGATGAAGCTGTTCCCCTTAACGTGCTGTTATCAGGCCACATCATGCTCCCAGACAAGTGACTGCTGGGCGTGTAACTACCTATGTGAATTGATATCTGCATGTGGGAGGCCAATGTTGTGTGGCAGCCCTTCTCCTGCAGAGGTCCAGCTGCTAGTGCAAGACTGGGATCAAAAACTGATTTAGATGATACATCTCACAGTAATCAATGTCTCCAATCTTTGTCTGTGCCTCAGTCTCCTCCACAGATTATATTCTCACTCCTCATCCAGTTTTCTCTTTCCAAGATGTAAGTGACAGCTGATCAGCACTCAACTCCTGTTCATCCCCATATGGTGGGTGATTGCTCCGATATCCCTGAATCAGTCCTAGAGCAGGTTGCTTGACAAGTTAACTCATGACCCTGTGATGATGAGCTAAGGCAGATGGTGGTTTACCTTGGCCTGCAGCAAGAAAGAGATTCTTCTGGGTATCTTCACTGCTGGTGTCTCTAGAAATATCTCTGTGAATGAAAGTTCAAGAATCATTTTCCACTTCCTCCTGCAGGGTGATGAAGTCTATCCAGTAAAGACAGTTTCTGCATGGGCATCGTACAATTTTTCCCCAAATATTTCTGGATTGTCTTTTAGCTGAAGGACAGTATTTACCTTCCTTGGTACTGCTCCAGTTTTGTTTCAGTATCTTTAGTTTAGTTCTCATAACAAAATGTATCAAGACCGACACATGCAAAGCTGTGATCCCCACATCCTCCCTCAGAGAGGATGAGGGCACAAGACTGCTTGTGGGACCAGGTGGCATGGGGGCCACACAACACTGTCAGCCTTCCCTGAAGTGTCTGTGTACTTCCACACTGGTCTGCTCAAATGGCAGGAGGACACCTTAGGGTCAAGTCAAATGCAGGATTTCTTTGCAGAATGCAGAAGGCCCAGTGGATTAAGGGAGATGGTTTCTTGGCCACATTGGTTTTGACACAGGCATTTTGACTGTACCCAAGATCCTCAGTAGGAAAATAGAGGATTAGGAGGGAACTGTCTGATCCCTTCTGCATTCTGGCGTGCAGACTTCTCATTTAAGGGACTATAACCTTTATTGTACAATTTCTTATTTCTTGCCCTCCTAGAGGGTAAGGGGGTCTGGAGGAAGAAAGGATGGCTGGTTGGTTTCTACTGCCCCTCAGTTGGCTTTTGTAATCTACTACACACAAAATAAGAGAGGATCTTTCTCTTATTATAGAGAAAGCCAGGGGAGGGGAGAAAAAAAAAAAAAGTATTTTCTTTGTTTGAAAACTGTAGCAGATGTCTGTGGCAATAAAAAGGCAATTATACTCGTATTATCATGAGAATTTCCAGCAGGAAATCTTGACAAACTCAAAGTTTACTTAACTGAGATAAATACAGTAGATAAATAGCAAACTGAATTTAGTTTACTCTTGTACACAGGTGTACTACACATTTCCTCAAGCCATGATTCACAGCCATAACCTTTCCTAATCACTGGCACAGCAAGATATGTCAGGAGTAGGAATGGGCTCATGTTATAAAATACAGCTATAGATCCAAACTTTCTCTAAAGTTTTGGTGTATTTGGAGCTGATAAACAGGCTTGGGCTCATTTCTGTATCTCTAAAGGGGAGGAACCAAAGGGCCCAATTCGTTTTTCACCCTAGACATTTTATGCTGCTCTGAGGATGCAAGTTTTTGATTGAAAATATCTATAGGGTGTCCTCCACTGGCACAGAGCCTATGGCACAGCTAACAATTGATTTCTTCCCCCTCTTACAGCAGCCTGGGAAGCAGCTACTCTCTAAGGCTGCTCTGATTTATACTGGGAGCAAGGTAGACCCTGGCAGCACTTAGAATCTGGGAGGCCCACAGATAGCATGAGTGCAGTAATATAAATAAAGGGTAATACTCTGGGAATTTGGAAAGTTCTGTTCCTGGAGTAAGGATGCCAAGCAGTACTTCAAGAAAAACTTTCTGTTCAATATTGTTTCCAGGCAGGAGAGCAAAAAAAAAAAAAAAAAAAGTAAAAGCCAGCTGTACTCTGTTTTACTACTCATTTCAACTAGAAAATCACTAGATATCTGTCTGATAATGTACCAAATTCTTCTTACAATTTTAAGTTTGTTGAATTAGTTCTTTTCAGCTCAGTGAGACATCATTTGGATATCAAGGGTAGCCTTAGCTTGTAAAATCACATTTGAAGGATGCTATTTAGGCTTTCCATTTTCTTTCTTATTGAACAGCAGCTCAGAAATGTATATGCAGTTTACTGGTTATGCTGCTGTGCTTGTGATACACATTTACACTCTGAATATATTGACAGCAGAAAAGCCATTGACTTTAGGACCATTGCTGAATAATTGAATAATAGTTTTATTCTTATAATAACCAACCACAGTGGAATTATTAAATTAACTGCAGATGAATACCCAATCTTCTCAGCTACCTTCTGATAGATGAAGTGGTATTCAAAAAGTAAAGACTTTTGCTTAGATGGGAAAAGAAAGAAAAAAAAAGGTTTTTATGGTATCTTAGAAGCTATGGCACTTTAATATGCAGACTGTTGGAAGACTTGTTTTGTCAACAGCTTAATCTTGTTTGAAATATAGCATGCTGTACCACTTTAAAAGACTACAAATAGATTGTTACTGTCACAATAGACCATATTAGAAAGGATGGAATGTTAAGACTGTCACCCAACATTTTTTTGCTGTTCAATATGTGTAAGTGTATCAGCAACTCTGTGTTTCAGGTCCTCAGATGCTGCCAAACTGTGTGCAAGGATTTTAAGTCACCTCAGTATGTGCCCTCTTCTCAAAGGAGTTCTTTGGCTGTTGGAAGGAGCATAAATAAGAGCTATCTAAAGGCTATTCTGTCTTAGGCAACTGCTGTCAGCACACTGTTCCTGTAATCAGGGGTTGCTAACCATAAAGATCTTCCTTCCACATACCATTTTGCCTAGCTGCATGTCCTGTACCACCAACAGGGAAAAATGTCAGAGGAGCATCTTGATATTGTGTTAGACTTCCCCTGCACGAGGAGAATCTCTAAATGGCCATTTAAGGCAGCCTTTTGCCGATAGAGAAAATCGGCCTGGAAGCAACTTTAAAGTCTGGTCAACATCCTGACCTGAGATGGGACCAACTGAATATTGACTGTTGTTTGCCACATTCTGGCAAGAAGGAATGGTATAGCCATACTCCTGTGAGATTGAATCACCCTGTTGAATACCAGCCTTAATATTTAGTTTCATTTCTTTGTTAGATATTGCTCTCTTCTTAGATTATGGCCATCTTTCAATTGCTGCACACAGTGGACCAAATAAACCTTTGCTCAAGGTAGTCCATAATAGGCAGAATTCAACCATGAAAGGCTGGAATAAAAAAAACAGAATTCAAATTGAGCTGTGAAGGTATTTAATGCATTCAGTCTTGCAGAGCTCTACACTGGAATATTTGTTGTAACATTTATGCTTACCAACTCAGGGAAGAAGAAGTTACTTGTATAACTGCCATATATGCAAGGAAACCCAGCTAACCAGAGCACTACAAGTAATAATAAATATTGCAATTTTTATTAAAACCCAGCAGTAGACTGAAAATTGCATGTTAAACAAGTTCAAACAATAAATATAGTTTAGGAAATTGACATTTATTTATCAATGTTCTGTGTGTAACAAGTAATGTATGATTAACTATTCATAGCTACTTATTCACCTAGATCTGAAAAACAAACAGCAACAAAACCCAAACAGAACTTACAAGTGTTGCTCCCTCTCAACTTGTATACGCTTGCTTGCGTTGTTTCTCTTGTTGTCATAACAGATTGGGTAAAAAGTGTCAGTCCTGGGACTGGCTGTCAAGGCCCACTTGCATGACTGAATTGCATATTCCACCCCTCTTATGGGGAAAAAGTTGTTGAACTCACCATAAACTATGTGGAAGGTGAGAGAGAGCAGAGACACATGGAATATAGTTCACGCTTTCAAAAAGAATGAGCAAGAAGTGGGCACTAGGCAGAAGAACAGTCAAAAAAAAAAAAAAGTTGTGGCAAAGGCCACAATTGTGTTACTGAAGCGGGAAATATAACAGGAAAGATCAAAGTCATTATCAATATTGCAGTAAATAATAGTAGGCTCTGTACCATGCTAAAAAAGACAAGACCCAACCAGACAAACAAAAACAAACCAACCAACCCAAAACAACCTTTCTACAGCACCTACTGCTATGATTTGAGAAGGAACACCTTCCTCTACTCCCCGAACTTCGATCGGTGTAATGAGATATGAATGGTACTTACTAACCAGGCACCTGGGAACTAGGATCCCCGGGGACATCAGTGGCCCCTGCAATCCTTCCTGCTGGGGTGGTCTTTAGCAATAGGGCTTCAGCTTTGCCCCCACTTACAGCGCACCTCCACTTAATGGGGGCTGCCGATCGGTGAGACAGCAGCAAATGAGTGAGAAAACTATTTCACTTGTGTACAGCTTTAAGGGTCCAGGCAAGTACAATGAAAATTGGCCCAACTTCTTACCTACAGCACAGGTAGACGTGGGATTTAAGCTGCTTCTCCCCTTCTCTGAATTTCTGAGAGTCCCTGGCAGTTGCCCAAGTTCCCAGTCTAACCCAGAGCAACCTTAAAGCTGCTCTAGAGCAGTTTGGTTGCCTGCGAGATGTTGCTGCTGTGCAGCCTGCAGAACAGCATGGTTCTGGCATCCCCGCACTGAGCTTGGGAAGCGGATGCTGCAGATTCGGCTTTACGAGCTAAGCACCACGGACTGGATTTATGGTATCTGTACTCCATGCAAACGTGGCATGGACCAAAATGTGACTCAGAATTTATGTCTGAGTTTACCCAGCATTACAACAAAGGCATATCTCCTCCCTGCTTTCCCAGCTTTGGAGCCCAGCAGTGCTCAGAAGATGGGTGCACAGGTGTATTGCCTAAAGATCAAAACATGGCCCTCTATTTTTGTTGGTGTGAGGCAAAACAGAAGGAAAACCAGGAAAATTGTTGGGGAACAGATTGTAAAAGCATTTTTAACTTTGTTTGCAAGAGAAATAATTGGTACTAGCTAAAACCCTGCAAGTTGTAATTTCTGGTACATTATTGCTAATTAGTAAATGTATTATAGCCTAATTTGATCTCTCAGAGGAAGCACCTTGTAAGAAAAAGATATTTTCTGTGAAGTGATCAAACAGGTAGGAGGCTATTGTCAGGGGTTTTTTTCTTCTTTCTTTCTGCTGAAGAGCAGTGCTTTTATTTTATGTCCATGGCATCTCTTACTGGCCTTTTCCCTAGTTCTTTTCACTATCTTCCCCCTTTCAGGAAAAGTTGTTCTCTGCTCCTCATCTGTTCATCCTATTACTGTGCAAACAGCACATGCAGAAGCCTATGAATTCTGCTCTGAGTATGCAATTGACGGTATACCAGGGAGAGCAGGAGTTTTGAGCCCCACTGTAAGTGTTTATTCCCAGTTTCATTGCACAGTACCAGTCATGAAGCTTCTCCCTCTCCCCTTCTATCCCAACTGAGGCTGTGTGCTTTCGTCTCACGGTTTGTGGGACTCTGCTGAATCAAGGCGACTGAGTCAATGTTTATTCTCTCATTCCCATACTAGTTTTCCCCTACAACTGCCTCAGTGAAGTCACCATCTACCCAAGGTGTACCTTTGTGTACGTTAATGTATACCCCCATGTCATTCTTACGGTACAATCCAGTGCTGTTAATGTAGTTTCTTTGAGCAACTTCTATACTTGAAAGTTTTTCAAACCTCTTGTCTTCTTGAACTGTCTTAGTAAATGGCTGCTAAGGGGGAAAGATTGCTTTTGTATTTTAAAAATTATGTTTTGCTTTTGATCAGACAGCTGTTTAAGATGTTTCCAGAGGCTCCATTTTTTGTGCTGCCTTTTGGTGGAGACAAACCCCTAACAATAATTGGGTTTTTATGTATTGAAAAGCATGTTTTTCCTTGTTTCTGCCTTAACTGATTCTGTCTGCACTTAAAACACACAAATGCATGTGTGTGCAGACGCAAACAGCCCAAAGAAAAGCAAGAACCAAAACCAGTACAGAAATTACTTACTGCATACCTATTTCACTAGGAATAGATACTGAGTAACTTTCTATTTGTGATTCAAACATTTTTTAATTCAGTTGGATTACTCACAAGTGTGAGGTTACTGAGGGGTGCAAGGTTTTGCAGGTTTGGAGCTCCAGATTTGCTTTAGTTCAGTTTTTCCTGTGTAAAATACTGCTAAATTTTGAAAAGTATGCAACAACCAAAAATATCAGAAAAATAACTTCGCCTAATAGCATCATTCTTACTTAGTCATCTTTTGTTAATGTTTTTTAGTGGTATTGATTTATCTTCTAAAAGACTTCCTCTGATTTTAGACAGAACTGAAATCAAATCCCTCAGGTTTTAACTGTGAAGCTGGAGAAGCTTATTAGGATTTTTAACATTCCAAGTTGCTTTCTGAACAGATTGCACCAGCTAGTTGATGAAACTTGAGCTAATTACTCTAATGTTGACAAATGCACTAGCACAAAAAAAAGTCATATTTAAAAAGAAAAAAAAAAAACAAACAAAAAATTGCACCTCTTCAAGAAATGTTAAGTAGATTCGGTGATTTGTGGGTGTAATAGAGATATTTTTGGAGAGGTTTCTTTAGGGAGAGAAGAAAGAAAAAAAAAAACCAACAACAAAACAAACCACCCAAACTACAATTTATAAACTAAAATGTGCCATCACTGATCATTTGAGAATTAATGTTAATGAAAAATGCTTAGGATTTTAGAAAATTGAAATAAATCAATTTCCTAGTTGGAAGGGTGAGAAACTGCCTTCACAAAGCAGTCTTGCTCTGACAGGGGGTACTGAAGTTCTACAGAGTCTCTCCGTCTGTAGCGTCATACCCAGGAGCACTGGCTCACGATCACTGAGCGCAGCCACTAGCTCCACAGGGCTCTCTTGTGTGTAGAGGTGGTTGGTACTGCGTCGAGTTCCCTGAATTGTCACTACCAGAGGTAGGTGAGCTTAGCCTGCAAAGTAAAGAGGAGTTGCTCTCACTGAAATCCTCTCTGCACTTCAGCAGCACACAAACTATTGCATTTACAGATTTGGTTAAATCCAGCCTTGGAATAACTATGTTAAAATCTACAGACATCTGTAACTCCTGAAATAAGTATGATTTCAGGCTTGTACTCATCAATTTTTTTTTTAATTTTTTTTTTTAAATTTGTGTTTGACTATGTAGATACACACTCGTAAATGAACAGGAAGAAATTAGTAAGGACATCATACTATAATACGCTGATTTTAAAGAAGAACTTTGCAAAAAAAGTATAAATTTGAAAACATGAATATGTGTTGGAGGTAATCCAGACACCCTTAACCCTGCCCAAATTTTGCTTGTCAAAGAAAAACCAAAAATGCTTAACTGATATTTCAGTTCAGTACTCTTTAAGCTTAAATGGAAGCAGTGTGGCTATGACATGAAGGTTTCCTGCCATTTAAACTTACTGTGCCTCAGAGAGAAATGTACCATCTTCTCTTTCTTTTTTTTTTTTTTTTTACTATTTACTTAATAGTTTTGACCTTTCAGCCAATTGTCCTTATCCGTCATTACAGTGCATGATCAATCATTTCATGCCTTGTCATCTATAAAATACCAGCAAGAGGGAAAAGTTTTATGTTCTATTGCTTTTCTTGAGATTTGATTTTTTTGTATCAGAGTATCTTCCTGTTTATTGGGAAGACAAAAAAAAAAAAAAAGGCATTCACTGGAAGCTTATGATTTTATTTGTTAGTTTTGGTATTTGTTTATGGTCAGTACTTTAAAATGCACCAAGTCGAGAGGCCTGAAAACAGTCTGCTGGTCTCAAAAAAGGCCTTTCTGGTTTAGGTGTAGTGATATGTAAACATGTCTAACGTTTCTTTTTCTGGAAACAGCACGTAGGCTGCTCCCCAGAGGAGCACTCTGCCATGTTCCAGTGAGTGGTCTAGAAAAGGCAGCTGGCTTATCCGTACTGGTCCTGGAGCACAGCACAATACTGCTTGTAATGAGGGTTAAGTGATTTAGGATCTGAAGTACTTTTGGAAACCATGTTTTTTGCTTCTCTCGTCTTGGCTTTCCTGATTATAAACCAGAGATAATAGCACTTCTTGACTTCCGATGGGGTTTGGAGAAGATGAGTATGTGAAAGATTGAGAGAGCTGTAGCTGCTGCATGGTGGTGACCCAGTAATGGGGGGCACCTAAAGTAGCTTTAGGTAAACAACTTCAGCATAAACAGCCACTTGCATCCCTAAACTCAAAAAAGTCAAGTGTATGTTTAAAAACTTCTCAAATGGTTTATGTGGTGGTGTTTTTTTGCAGGGCGGGGAGTTCTTTTGTGGTGTTATTTCAGGGAGGCAGAGTAGTCATGCAAATGATTTGGAGAGAATGAGACAACTTGGGGGAATAGACATCAGAGAGAGTAAGAAGGAAGGAGACCAAGCATGTAACAAACTTCAGGCATGTATTATTTGTGCGATTATTTGGCATTCCTTCTTAACTGAAACAGGTTAGTCTCCCCAGTGCCTGTGAACACCAAGGACATCGTTCATTATCTGAACCTTTAAAGTATCTTGGTTTTATTTGGGATAATTGGAGTTGTTCTATCAACAGTTTTTCTGTGATCCTAACACAGAGCATGAAAAGGATAATATAAAGAAAGGTGAAGATACAAACGTGCTACTAAGATTTGGGGCTTGTAAGGCAAGTTTTGCACAGCTCTCGTTGTAATTCTTTAAAATATACATATGTCCCTTTGATGTTGTATCGAAGTAGAAGCCAGACATAATACTCGCAACTTAGTTGCTGTTCACCGATGAAGCCAATGAGCGGTAGAGAAACAGGGGAGTGTGCTTTGAAGTGCTTGGTATTACACAGGAAAATATGCACTTCAAGGAGAATGTACCATGTGCAGGAGGCTGCTGTTGAGAGGAGCTTTAAAGTCAAAAGAAGGGCAGGAGCCAGGAAGTTCACCCAGGTTTGTATCTGAACCTTCTTGAGGCTTGTGGGCATATTTATATCCTCACCCAGCGCAACTGATAGAAAGGAGCAAAGTTTGAAGCTGAGGTCCGACTGCAAACTTTCATGGATGATGGATCTGTGTCTGCAGTTCTAGTCTGGTTTTGATCTCTAATACCTTGCTCTTCAGTAGCTTTTCAGCAGTGCAGTTCAAAGGGCTCTGTAAAAACAGAGAGGAGAACTGTATAATTAACTTCATTTTGCAGAACAAAATCCAAGGCAAAGCAGTGTCCCAGGGAGGTGGCTTGTGCACGCTCCCCCAGCTCTGCCATGGGACAGGGAGGCCTGCACCCTTCTTGTTCTACTCAGAAGGCCAGAGTATTGCTAAAGTCATTGTCTCTTAATGGAGTTAGTTCTCTTCAGCTGATTATATAGTTAATACGATTTATATTTAAAAGTCTAATGCATACTGAACACAGGAAACAATTATTATAATGAAAGCACAATGTCCATTGTTCACTGGTCAAAAGGTCAAAACCACTTTTTAACTTTCCTTAATATTTGATTGTTCCTTCTCCAAGCAGGGTCACCCTTCAAGCATTGTTCTAGCTTTTTATTAGTATTTCTGAACTCAAGTGCCTGATTCCCTGTGTTGTATTGGACTTTCTACTGTTACTTACAGCACTGCAGTGTGTTACCAAATCAGAACATCTTTCACAAGCTGGGATAACACCTTTTGTGTGGTTTTTCTCACGGCATGTCCTCCCCATTTGTGTAGTTGAAGGTCTGAAAAATTTGATTTTCTTCTCTCTGGGAGTGAAGGAGTCCATCATTTTACTATTCCTTTGTTATTAAAAAATTTGCTCTAGAAGGCATTTTCTTACTTTTCTTACCCTCCCTTTCCCAATGCCCAAGAAGCATTAAGACTTCATAGTGTTTGGCAATTGGACATAGTCTTGCTAACACATGCCTATTTTCATACAATCCGCATATTTGGTAACTTTCAGAAAATGCACATGAGTATTCAGGAATCTCATTCTTAGTGAAAAATGGAGGCTTCCTCTGGCCCAGTGTTCAGCCCCTGGCAGTGGCCATGAATGCCAGAGCACTTACTGATGTGTTGCCTGTTTTGCCCTCCCAGCTGATTCAGGTCTTCGTGAGCCTAAGGCTGTGCATCTTTACTTTAATAGCCCCTGATTGATAATGACAAAAGGTTTAGAAGGGCTAGAAAAATTAATGTAAGGAGAAGGGGGAAAAAAAACCAAACAAAAAAAACCCAAACAAAAAAACCCCAAACACAACATCTTGTGCCAGTGAGCAACTTGTTTTGTGGGGAGGGGTAAAAAAAAGGGGGAGGGGAGATAAAGAAATATTTTTTTTTTTTAAGACTTCATTCAGTTTCTTACTGGTCAAACTGAGAAATTGTGAACAATCATTTCCTAGTCACTTTGTGCCTCTCATGATGTTTACTGCGTTCTCTCTGCCACCTCTTCTTTTATGAAGAATCCTATTGAATCACTCCTTGAACAGAAGCTGTACAACCTTTGCTACTTCTTATTGCTTTCCTCCCATGACTTTTTTCTAATTCTGTTATATCCGTGTTGAGAGAGGAGACCAGAACTACACAGGTGATTTGAGATGTGAATACACAGTGGATTTATGCAGTGTCATGACAATGTTTTCTGGTTTGTTCGCTGTTCCTCTCCTATTCATTCTTAACAGTGTCTGCTTGTTTGATCACTAGTAAGCTCTGAGGTGGCATATTTACAGAACTAGCTAAAATAGCTCCAAGATCCTGTTCCTTAATGGCAATAGCTAGCATATTGTCACTGTGAGATGAGGGGATGGCTTATTTTTCACCATGTGCACTGAATTTTATTTGCTATTTTATTATGTTTATAGGTTACTATTATGAACTTCTTTCACAAATCTTTACAACTGAATTTTGGTTTCCTACCTCTCAACTCAATACTGCCAGCAAGTCATGTTTGTGATGAACGCTCTTTGTCATCACTATTTACCCCCACCTCCAAATCTCTTATGTATGTGACAAGCAGACAAACCTGCCATGTCAGTGGTGAGCTCCTGCCTTGTCCTCTGTTTACTGTGTGCAGCTGAACTTCAACCCACAATGGCACCGGGAAAAAAAAAACAACTTAAAAATGCAATGCAGTTGAACTCTTAATCACAGAAACTTGAAGCAAAGAAAATGAGTTTAAGGCATCATGTTTTAATAGGAACTTACTGGAAAGGGAAAAGAGCAACATGACTGTGGGGAGTTCATCCTACCATCCTGTTGTGCATTTAATACTCTTTTGTAATACTATAATGCTCTGAAACAACATATCTGCACAGGACCCCAGCTGGGCCTGGGCTTTGACTCTATCCCCTTAAAAACCTTGTGAACGTCTCTTCTTAGTCTAAAACTCTCAGTAATATGAGGTCTCCAGGAGTGGTGGGGTTTCAGGGTGGGTTTTTTTGTTGTTGTTGTGGTTTGGTTGGTTCACTGGTGGGGTTTTGTTTGTTTGGGATTTTTTTTTTTTTTAAGTGGCTTCAAAATGACTGCAGCTACCTGAACACCTAACTCTTTATTAGGATTTAATTTTAGTATAAAGCTATCGATATAGATACACTGCAGAGATGAGTTTGAGTGGTAAAAGAACCCGCCTCATGCAGATGAGCGAACTGGGGGGGGAGGGGGGAGAAAAAATGGTGACAGAGAAAGATTTGAATGGTGCAGCTGAACTATGCCTGCTTGGCACAGGGGAAGGAGATAAAAATAATTCCTTTCCCTAATTAGCAATAACACAGTTCACTGTTACAAGCAGGAAAACTTTAACTCCTTACTGGTACAAACTGTGCTGTTTCATTTCTTTCTGGGTTTTCCCACCTGTTATATTAGAATTAGAACCACCCAACCAGCTTTCACAGAAAACAGCTGGTCCATTACAGACTTTCTGGCCTTTGATGCTTAGTCCTGTTTTCATCAGGACCGCTTATTCCTGCTCACTCAGTCTATGAATAGTCACCAAAGAGTTAATTTACATCTTAGCACAAATGAAAGGATCAAAATTTCTAGTGGGAGAGTGGGAAACAATAAGGACTTTCTTCTTCTGATCAGTTACTTCTTGTGCTTAGAAAGCAAAATTTACATCTCTAGTTAGGAAAGATTAGTTGCTTTCACTTCTCGTTAGGTTGTTTTGTTTTCATGCACCAGCAAAAATGCCAAAATGCTTGGTTTGCAAAACCTTCTGTAGAAATGTATTCGTGTATATATCCATTACAGGCTCCTTTTTGGGGAAGGAAAAAAATAATTAATAATAATAAAGAAAAAACAACAGATCTTGATTTTTGAAAGGGTCTCTTTGGGGACTAATTTACAATTCTACTTGTTAATCTGTTTAAGCAATACACACAGATGGTGGGAGAACTATACAAAGATAATGGATAAACTAGCAAGGGGGGGGCTGTTTTAAAAGAAAAGGCAACCTTAACATTTGTATCTAATCGATATCAAAGTTATAAGGCAGCTAAGACTTATGTCCCTAGCTAAATGACTGAGCATAAGTGTATTTTTATATGGCTCTTTAATGTTAAGTGACAAGGAAAGGCAGCCACTTAAAAGTATTTGACATTCATAAGCATCCAAAAGACTTTCTGTCATCTTCTATTTATTCATTCACTAGGCTAGAAAAAGGTATAGTGCTTTGTGTTTTCCCTTTCTTTCAGGGCAGCAGCCAATGCATCTGTGTCAAACCTTAACTCTTCTTATCTATGCTTCATGGTGTCCATATCCCTTGCTTCTCTTTCCCTTTACTGTCACCAAACAGCTTTTGTGTGCCCATTAATAGCGAGGATCTGGAATTTCCAACTCCCAGTCTGAAAGGATGAAAGGGACACTGAGTGTGCTCCTGCCCCTCCTGAAGTCAGTAGCACAGCCCCTTTCCGCAGAAGCAGACGGAGTGCCAATCGAAAATTGTCTGGAAAAAATACCCAACTTAATTTTAAGTGCCTTATTTTATATGTTTGCTTTAAGAGTATTTTGGGTGCTTTTCTGACATAACACAGGAAGCTTTTAATTCAAAAAATATTGGTAATGTTCTTCAACACCTTGATTTTTAGCTGGTATGCACTTGCTTTATGTGTTCATCTTTGTGTGTAAAATATATTCAAATTGCCTGTAACATTCAGAGTAGAGTATAGGAATGGGTTTCTTTGAACATAAAGGAAAGTCCTCTTTCTTAAAAATGTTTCATACAATCAGTTCTGATGTTTAATTAAGTCTGTCCAAGAGTATTTAGGCAGCTAAGCTACTAAGCTAATTGTGTTCGAAGAATTTGAAGATTTTGCCATAAGGGGATAAAATTATGTTGTTTTGAAAAGGAGAGTTTAAAAAAAAAAAAAGAAAGCTTGCAGGTAAAACTACAGAAGAAAACTTTCTGAAGTGTTCTAAATAGTGTAACTGACACACTAAAAACCACCCCCTCTTTGTGCTGTTATCCACAACCAAACAAAAAGGCTTCTGTAAATCAGTATATTTTGACCCTTTTTAAGCTGATCTTCTGGAGAAGTTAAGCTTTTGAATTCCTATCTGCCTGTCTGTGCCTGCTAATAACTATTGAATACACTGTCTAATTTTAACCATGTTGCGAAGAGGTACAGTTTTAAGGACACTTTTTGTCCCTACAAGTTTCGAGAAAGTAGACAGAGTCCCACAAGTGTCCCTCTCATGGAAAGACTGCAGTGGGAACTTCAGTTTTATTAGCCCCTAGAGAATTAATACCTGGAAACGTTGGAGGAATGAGTCAACCACAAGAAAAAGATGGAACTTCCCTTTGTGCTTTACTAGACGAAAGAACCCAAACACAGTACACGAAACCACACGAAATGGAGCTACACAAGGTCTGCCCTGTGCTGTTGCTCTTGTGAGGGGTATTTTAGGATTGGGGATTTTTTTTTTTTATTTTTTTTTTTTTCATTTTTTTTTTTTTTCATTAAAGGGATAAATATTTCAGCAGTTTACTAGCTGGCACCAGAGAAAGGGAGGTCAAATGTCATCTGTTCTCTAGTGGTTTTTTTTTTCCTCTTCTGTCAGAAGAAGAGAAAATTGAAGTTCTGTGGGATTCCTTAGTCGGTGCCTGTGGAAAACTGTGTTGCTGTCCCACTTTTCTTGCTGTCTCCTTCTACAGGTTGTCATAACAGAAATCTCCTCTTTTTCTTTGGAAGAAAAAGAAAGCACAACCAGGGCTATTCAACTGCAGGATTGCACAAGCAGACAAATACAGGTGACATTGATCAAGGATGCAGGGGACAGGGATATTCAAGTAATCTATGTGTATCTCCTGTTGTACTAACAGTTGCAGGGTCTCAGGAATCTCTGTGCAATGATGCATCTAAGTGCCTCACTCCTGAGGTGGACAGGAGCGAGCTAATGCTTCAAGAAAAAGAAAAGGAAAACCAATAGATGTTCTTCCAGCTCATGCAATAGCAGTGGGAAAAATTCATAAGTATAATGATGCTTTCTTTGGAATAACTCATGTTAGTGTTTCAACCATGAGCGTAATATTACAAGCAACATACTAACAGCCAGTCACACTTTCTTGCTAACCTCTCTATTTCAGTGTTTGCAATGTGACAGCCACATTTGTAAGCACACAAAGCATAATTTAGCAACATGCACCAGGTTAGCTAAGACCCATGTAACCAAATTGTGCGAGCAGACAGAGTTTGCTTATGTAGCAAGCACTGTGCATGCTTATGGTTAAATTCTGCCTTGTATATTTAATTTCAGCCTCAGTCTAAACATACTGCTTTGGACCTGGGAAAAACAGGAGCTTAACAATGGAAGTGCTACTGATGACACTGCTGCAGTTGCAAATGATGCCATTTTAATACTTAGCTGATATTCAGGAGCTTTCAGTCTTGGGTTGAAGAGATCTGATTGAAAATCAGATACAGGCATATATGGAGAATCCCAGGTTCCCCAGTTTCCTTGAAGTTAAGTGGAGTGGGCACTTGATTATTATGAAGGCTAGAATTGGATTGAAGAATCATACTTCAAGGTGTAATAGAGCTCAGAAAGTGACAGACCTTGGAAGTACCTAGCCCTTGATTGTAGCAGCTGGAAGTGATTTAACAAGTACTTGAGGTGACAGAATCAAATGCTTTATGTGATGAATGGGCTGTTTCAATATAGCAAATGATTTTGCTCTTTAAAAATCAGAATTAAACAGTTTGTTTTTTGTGAGAAGTGAGATCACAGAGCAATGAAGTATATGTGTGCACGTGCCCAGAGTTATATCACTTCATGTTAATCTTGTCTTTATAATAATAATATGTTCACTTATTTATTAATTTACTGCTGTGCCCTGGTCCTTCTCCTGGGTGGGGGGAAGAATGAGTGTGTATTTTATGCATGATGGTGTCCTAAGAAGCTGAAATAGCATGACCTAAGTAGAATCAGCTCTTTTCCTTAGTGACTTGTTGGATGAAAAATGTATTTGCTAAATAATGTTATCAGCCAAATTCAAGAGGCAAATAACTTCAAATATCTGTCACACAACAATATTTGGCAGTTGGGTATCTGGATTAATATATACAGAACTGGATGCAGAGTTGGGAAGAGATTGCTCAGATTCATGCAAGGTGGGTTTTATCCAAGTAATGCCCCATCTTAAGATTCAGTCATATGGCTTGCTTAACACTGTTGCACCTATAATTTAGGCATCCTGTCTTGAAAGAAGTTCCACTCCACTTGACAGTCCTACAACACAGCAGGAAGATTTGTTCTTACATTCACTGTGGCTGAGACTTCAGTCCTTATTTTCCCCATTACAGAAAAACAAAGTCCCACACATGCAAACCTTCCTTAAAAATGAAGACAAACTTGAACTTGATCCTATAGCTGTTCAGTGAGCAAAACAGTTAATTATAATGTTAAGCTCTCTTGCATTTTTGTATAGGAAAGGAAAAGTGCAGAGAGGAAATTTAATGTTTATTTTTGGTCTTTGTACTAGTCAGAATTACTTGGGCTGTTACTGCTCTGCTGTTTCTGAGGTTCAGTTTTGAATATGCTGAGTAATAGACACAGCCAATCTCAAGGGACAAGCAGAAGAGAAATTGCATTTTTAGAATGTCGTGGTTTAACCCCAGCCAGCAATTAAGCACCACGCAGCCGCTCACTCACTCCCCCGCCCCCCCAGTGGGGTGGGGGAGAAAATCGGGAAAAGAAGTAAAACTCGTGGGTTGAGATAAGAACGGTTTAATAGAACAGAGAAGAAGAAACTAATGATTATAAGGGTAACACTAATAAAATGACACCAGCAATAATGAAAGGATTGGAATGTACAACTGATGTGCAGGGCAATTGCTCACCACCCGCTGACCGACACCCAGCTAGTCCCTGAGCGGCGATTCCCTGCCCCCACTTCCCAGTTCCTATACTAGATGGGACATCCCATGGTATGGAATACACCATTGGCCAGTTTGGGTCAGGTGCCCTGGCTGTGTCCTGTGCCAACTTCTTGTGCCCCTCCAGCTGTCTCGCTGGCTGGGCATGAGAAGCTGAAAAATCCTTGACTTCAGTCTAAACACTACTGAGCAACAACTGAAAACATCAGCGTTATCAACATTCTTCACATACTGAACTCAAAACATAGCACTGTACCAGCTACTAGGAAGACAGTTAACTCTATCCCAGCTGAAACCAGGACATAGGATCAATGCTTTAGCATAACAACTCCAGGAACACCTTTAGATGTCAAGGATGACTTTGTATTGAAGTGGAACCACATGTGCATGATTTGTTCACTGCCTCTTGTGATTTGTGATCTGACGTGGGATCTCACAGGGTTGCAGAAGGCTGGAGGTTCTTGTAGGGCACATGACTATGATTGCTTTTGGAATAACCAGTTGGCAGTAAATGATCTTCATGTCTCCTTTTTCTTCCGCTAGCCACCAATGAGACAGATGCTGATCTTTGAGCAGATTTTGAGCTCCAGCATTTAGATGAATCCAGCCTGGGCTCACAAATGCTTGATGTTTTCTCTCTCACACATCTTTTGGGTTGTGTATCGACTGCTGACCTGAGCATCACTGAGCAGAGGCAGTAAATCTCTGCAGATTCCAGGTTTTCAGAGTCAGTACTGAAATGCCTCTAATTTGACTATTCCCTGAATCAAGTATATAGAGAAACAACATTCTTCTGTAACCATGCAATACCTCTTGATCCCTGGTCTACCACGCTCAGAACTCTCAAGCACTTTCTTGTACACGAGACAGCACCACATCCATGCATGGAGGGGGAAAATTCTGGCACATCAGGTCATTTGGTAGGGGAAGGCTTTCAGTCCTACACTGGAGCAGCCTTCCACACAACATCTTCCTCTTTCTCCTAAAGAAGCCAACACCACTGATTGTCTTTTTTTTATTTGGCTTCACATCCCAAACATGTCTGGTATGTGAGGAAAGCCTATACATTTACAAGCAGAAAGCCAATACAGTTCCCAAAACTGGAGATTCAAATACAGCAGAGTATCTCCTAAGCAATGAGATATCGTAGAATAATCAAGGACAGAAGGAATTTCACCAAGTCCAACCCCCTCCTCAGGGGAGAGTGAACTTCAGCATTAGGTCCAAGTTAGATTCAGGTATACAAAAAGGTTGGGCCACACTGATGCTAGGAAACTGTTCAGTTTAAGTTAATGAAATGCCATGAGTGGTGGTATATTCATAGGTGCTACCTTTCAGTATCTGAAAAAATATGTTGCTACACTTTCCCCAGAACTAAAAAACAGGTTTGAAATGAACATCTTTTTTTTTCTTCAGAGATATTTGCATAATTACACAGAGTGTGAGTGTTAATGAAGAGCTAGTAATAAAACTGGAAGAATTAGCATGACTGAGTGACTTAACGCAATCCTGTTGATCATAGAGTTAGGATTGGCTTGCATTTTGCCAGACTTTTTTTTTTTTTTTTTTTAGTAATCTCATGCAATTGCACATTTGAATTTGAACTTTCATTAATTATAGCTTTATTTCATGAACATGAAACTTCATTGACTTAAGTGTTTACATCAGTAGAACACCTATTCTAAAATATGTGCACCTGACAAAATTGTTAATGAACACCTCGTCACCACCCCCAACATGAGTGCATTTTGGAGTCACTCCACTTAAGGGAAGCTACGTTTTCCTTCTTTTAATACTGTACCTTTTAACTTACAAGCTAAATTATTTTTTCTTTCAAAATTAGAAATAGCAAAGTGTGTAATCTTGGAAAGGGAAAAACAGCTGTAGAAGCAGGATACTCCTTCAATAACAACATTATCCCTTTTCCACCTCCTTGTCTCCCAGTACAGTTTGTTACTGGTCTGCAGCTGAGTTATTTACCTCACCTGTGATACAATCAGGTAGGTGAGGCATGGAAGGAAATGTAATGACAGCTGAGAAAGACAAGTTGTAGCTAAGCCAAATCACTTTGTATTGAGGAGGAGCAATCTGTGGGTTTTGTGCTTCTGACTCTACAAGGGGGGTAATCACTGGAAGGTAGTAAGTGCCAGGTTTAGGAAGAAGTAATGTCTTACACAGTCTCAGCAGGAATATAGCTGCCAAATCAATTGGGCACCCATGGCTTTGGTTCTTGGGTACACTTAAACACTATTGTTTCCAGTGGAG
Source organism: Haliaeetus albicilla (assembly GCF_947461875.1). Lineage (NCBI taxonomy): Eukaryota > Metazoa > Chordata > Aves > Accipitriformes > Accipitridae > Haliaeetus > Haliaeetus albicilla. The sequence continues at coordinate 15,993,253 of NC_091501.1, forward strand.
CTTGATCGTGGGACCCATAATCTCATCAAAAGTCAATGTTGTGTCCCTTTACCTCCTTAAACATGACTGAAAATATCACAAAGCACCAGTGTGTATAATTAGATGATGACATAATTTAGATTTTGGCTTTTTCCCCCCCACTTTGGGCACTCTCAGAAAACTTACCCTTAAGCTAGTAATGGCAACTTGAACATGGAAAAAGAAGGTTTGGTTATGATATGTTTGAAATTTCTGCTGTCATAATCATCTTGGCAGAGAAATGCTAGAAGTTTCAATATCAGGTTTTTATGAAGGACATCTTTGCTCAGAAACTCTGCATATGTTATTTCAGTCAGAAATTAGGTTTTGGGATATAGTTTTCTCACTCTACATTTTTGAGATTCCTCATATTGTCCCATTTATAGGACTGGAATACAGAGATCATCAGTCCCTGAAGCTAACTGCTAAATATTCAAGCACAAAGAAAAATGCTGAAACTTAATGGTAAAAGCATTCCTTTCTTGTTCCCATTCTGCCTCCGAAAATGGAACAGGCAAGGAGATATGTATCGGCTTTGGCTTTTATTAAATTGACAATGATAATTTAACACTGCAAATATATATATAATATTATATTATAGATAGTAAATATATATAAATTTATATATTTAATTATTTAGCAGAACAAAAGACAGAGATTTTGGTAAACAATGTGACCCAGTATAGGATTTCATTAAAAAATATGGAAGACAAGCTTATAGCTCATGAGTGATTTGAAGTGAAAATCTTCATAGGTGTATAGGAAGAAAATTGGAATTGCACTCCGGAGTTTAACAGCCAGAAATATGTATATTATGGTACATACAGCCTGTGAGATTAATACTGTCAGAAAGTCACATGCAAGGGTGAAGCCTGTTTGAAGTGAAGTTGAAATAAAGTTGGCAGGTCATACATTTTTTTTGACAGCAAAATAAATAAAACATTTTGTATGGTTAATGCACTGTAAAATAGCCAAGTCCATACTGAATACTGGGAATTACGAGATTCCCTTCTGCCTAGTCAAGTGTATCTGAGCACTCATAAAGTGTTATTTGTAGAAACAGATGAGCCAAGCTGGTTTAGGAATACTTTGGTCTCTAAGGAAATAGGTGAAGGGCATCCCAGTTCAAAGCAGGTCATCCTTATTTAGAGCTCTGCTAATCAACAACACAGACAGAATTCTGCCCCAAAGCAGACACAGTGCTCTCTATATTAAAAACCAGGACGTCCCCAGTATTTTCTTCAGGGCTTTTGAGCCAAGCTTCAAGTCCTTTCTCGCCTGTTATAAATCTATGCCAATAAATTACCATAATATTGCAATTCTTGAAGATGCTTGTGTCAAACACAAATATGGAAAGAACACAGCAGAGAGAGACAGACAATGAGGTTTAAGTTTAGGAATTTATGCAGGGAGCATAGGTCTGTTTTAACAATGGAAATCCTAGGAGTAACTTCTTTCTCTCTGTGAGTCTGTCTATCTTGAGCTTATAACTTATTTCTACAAAATAATTTTGATTGTTAACATGTAGCTATATCCTCATAGATTTTTCAGCTATTACTACTTTTACTGCAGATTATTATTTACCTCAATATTTTTCTTCCCAGTTCAGTCTTTTTCCTACCCTTTCATTTTGTCATCTAACTAGCAATAGTCTTGTGACTTGTATCATTAAACATATAGAATAAGTGGTAAGAAGTCACAGCAAACAATTAATAAAATTTTTTAAATTGTCATCTCTTGAAATGATTTGCCCAGCAGAATTTGAAGGGCACTAAGCAAAGTCAGTGTGGCATTTCTATGGGTGCTCCTTCCCAATAAGGATCAGGAATTTTGCCTCTCATACTCTTGGCCTGGCCTTGTTCCCCCTCCCAAGATGGAGTCTTTCACTGAAATCTTCAGACATCACGTTAGCCAAAGAAAGCTTACTGAAAGAGACAGTGACATTTTACAATACTATTTGCCTGAGACCGGGTCACCTGGTAAAACATTATTGATATATCTGGGACAAAACAACAAAAAGAGGGCTTTTGGTGTGGGAATAGAATGGGACATAATTGGCAACAATTGAAAATGCTAGATTTTAGAGGATGAAACAGGCCCTGAGTGATGAACATATTTGGCAGCTAGGTTCATATATTAATTTCTTCACAGCTTCATGAAATTCAGGCTGAGACCTTCAGTTCAGACACATCTAGGGAGAACTGTTCAACTGAAACAATACGCTGCAGGACCCACTAATTTCTTCTGTGCTTGAAAAACTCCTTTGCTACTTAGAGCTTCTGCCTAAAAGCATTTCAATGTCTTAACATTTGAAACTAGTCTTTCCAGTTGTCTTCCATAGGCCAAATTACAGCCCTGCGGCTTATGGCTGACAGGGATGCTATATACCACTCAGTTTGTCTCCTGCAGCTAGGTGTATCTAGTGCGGGAGTGGTGTGGAGGGAAACGTTGGTACTCTAAAGCATGGTGCCCCAGGAATGCTTGGAGAGATGGGTTAAGAGCAGCTCTGGTTATCTGTGCAAAAATGGCATGCTATTTTCTCTTACTCTTGCTGCTTTGATCTTGCTTGTCAGTCTGCGAATGAAGTGAATGTAGCCAAGCTCCTCCAATGTTCTCCTCTCCTACTGTATTTCCTGGTATTTGCCTTAAAGTAGTTGCCTCTCGCTGATTAGGAAATTACCTGTCTCTAGTTAACTTGTACAGGGACAGCCATGTTTTATGGCATCTTGACTTCTGCTTTTCCATTTGAGAATTCAGCAGCCGTCATAATTGGGTTTTCCCCTTTAACAAACCCAACATTGATCTTGCAGATCATGCACACTGCACTTTCAGACAAGATAGATAATGACTTGAACTGCAGCAAATGGGACTATATGACATCACACTTTTGTGAGCAGACAAATCTGTAATCTTATTTAGTTTGACAGGTATAAAGGGCATTTCAAAAACTGATTATATCTGCTGTGATTTTAAGAAGGTCTGAGAGATGACTGGAAAAATCTTCACCCAACCTATTCCCCAGGGAAAAAACTCTTCAAAAGAATAACGCAATGCCACTTATTTGGGCATTAAAACACACATTTAGCTTTTTGTTTCCCATGTTGTGGAAAATATATGATATTACCCCTGTGAAGACTCCAAGGGTGAGAGTGAGGTGCTGGAGCTGAGTCTCCATCAAAACTGGGGAGCTGGGTTTGCAACCAAGATTTGCAGATCAATGTGAAAGAAAAAGCTGAACATGAAAAACATCTGAGCTGTTTAATGAAAGTGTGGATCTGTGCTGATTTTGCAGATCCATCTCTTATTGTGAAAGCCCCATCGCCAGCTGGGGAAAAGATTCATAAGCATTTTCTGAACTTTCCATTAATAGTCCTACTAAAACCAGCTGTGACAGGCTTGCGGTGCAGCATCAGTCAAGGTCAATATGTGTAACAGCAGCTACCTGCAGGGCCTCACCTTTGGGAGTGGGATGCCCAGGCCTCAGCCCGTTCCTTAATCTCACAGAGGAAGGTTTTTGGTAGCACCTGGATTGTCATGGGTGCCTGGCTGCACCAGGGTAAAGGCTGGTGAAAGGAAACGCTGAAATCCAAGCTCATTTTCCTGAAACTTGCATGCCTCTCTAAAAGGCAGAGTTAGCAGCTGTGGGGCTGGGATTCACAAAGCCTCTTCTGCACTTAGATGTCAAAATAGCCTCTTCACATGCAGAAGGCACATTCGAATTTTTTCTTTTAAGGCGTAGCTGGTGTGGGTGCCCATCATTTACACAAAGGACTCATCTTTAGATAACTTCCACAGGCAGAAGACTTCATTATAGGGAAGGCCCAGCCTGCTGCTGCCCTCATCCTGCAAAGTGCCCTAATTAGCTAGCCGCAGGCACCTCCGCTCCTCTCTCTAGAGCTGTACCTCTGGGAAGGAGACCAAAGCAGAGGCAAGCAAGTAGAAGGAATGGTCCTGGGGTAAGGGACTCCTAACGACTGTCCTGGGATGCTCAGGGGTATTACGGTTCAGGTAGGATTTGAGGCTGATCTCAGCCTTGTTCTTTAATCCTGTTGCTGAGCCACCCAAGTACTTTTCTTTTTGCCCAGCCCAAAGATGCTAGGACGTGGTCCTCTGCTGGCAAATGAAGTTTCATTTCTCACTCCACCTGCGTCCCAACACAGCTTTCTAAAGAGTAATGCTTAGACAACCTCTCAATGAATTAAGCATGGCTTGCATGTTTCTCCTTAGCCTTGCAAGACTTTGTCATGGGAAGGTGATTTACCCTGCAAGTTGTCTCTGATGCCAAAGGAGAATATTGCTCCATAGTCCAAAGCAAACCCATTAAAAAATATTTTTTAGTAAGTCATAAACTATTAGAAAGTGTGATACTGATATATTTCTAGATATATGGCTGAAATTACAATGCTTTAATCTCTGGTTTCTAGTCTAATCTTTACAAAGGCAATTTTATTGTGAATATTTGTGTTAATTCCTCCCTTCTGGCTTTTGATATTAACTATGTGCCCAGCTCTGTTCTCACTAAGATGAATGGAAATATTTTGCTGATTATCTCAGTGAGGACAGAACTGTGTGGGGGTATGGCTTCTTGTTATGTCCTCCTGGAACATAATGATTTTGCTAATTGTCATAGTGTAACTTTTAAGTCTGTGTAGTGTGAATATTAGTGAACTGATAAACCTCGTGTAGAAGAGATGCTTCTTGTCTATATAATGCACCTCGAGGCACTCATGCAGGATGAAATTAGGCTTGGTTTCACAGCATTTTGGGCTTTGTCCTGTAGGGATCTTCCTTCTATTTCTCCTTTTGGTTTGAGCAATAGGAAGGTTCTTAAGGTGCGTCAGGCCCATATTCTTAAACATATTGCACTGAAGAGTGCTGCCACTTAGCAGTCACTCCTTATCTGAACAGCCTGGAAGAAAAGCAAAAGCAGAGCAAGTGTCACCTCTCTGCTGCAAATGAACAGTCGGTGCTGCCGGAGTCCTGGCGCAACATGCCTTCGACAGAAGGGTGCGATTCAGTCGCTGACAGAAACAATCTTGACAAGTAAGCTCTTAAGTCTGCCTGTGTGTATGACAGGGATTGAAATATCAGTTCCTGAAGAGATGGACATGCATTTTATTGGCCGGTGCTTATTGTTACATGTTAGAACTGCTTTTAACTGGGGGGAGGGGGTGGGAAGGAAAAAAAACCCACAAAAATACACAAAACACCATGAAGAATATGTATGATGTCTTTAAGAAACCTCAACTTTGAAAGACATGTTTATTACTGAAAGCTGTTCCCTGCAACTTCACTCTTATCTTCATTATTTTGTAAGCTCTGAACAAGGGGCAGCTTTGAATGCAAAATCATACAGCACTTATATAGTTTGAAACATTCTCAGTCACTTGGTAATTGTAAAAGGACAAACAAAGAACAGATTGGAAGTGGAAAATCCCATTTCACTGAAACCAGATTTTTTTAGTGACTGTGTTAATTGGGGATATGAAAAAGAGACTATGTATCTTAAAAATAAGAAACTTTTTCTGTCCTTTAAGAAAATTAAAATCCCAATTAAAGGGGGGTGGGGGGGAACCACCATTACCTGTTATTCCAAAAGGAAGTCTATAAAATGGATACTAAAAATCAAACCCACAAAATAGTTTTAAACATTTGTAGTCTCCCTTCTTGTGGGGAAAATAACCTGTTCTGTCAATACTAACAATGAATAATCATGTTAACATCCAAATTAATTCACATTCTCTTTGACATTATTCTGGCAAAAGCCTCTTGATTCCAGTAAGAATTTTTATTTGGAAGGCAGTTTAAACACAGTCTGAATTATTTTACTTATCAAATCTTAGGTATCATAGATGGGAAGAGGAGAGAAAAAATTGCCTTACCTCTGGGTATGAATAAACCTCAATAGTATTTTCTAGCATTCATGTGCATTATGTGCACTTTATTTCAGACATTGAAATTAAGATGCTAGCTCGTAAACCAGACAATACAAGGTCTTTAAAAGTTCGTCCTCAAATACTACAGTAAGCTTTGTAAATAATTTCTTAATTCCTTTTTAAAATAGCAAAGACCTGAATAATCTTTCTTCTTCTTTGTTCCTTCATGGGTTTTAGAATTGTTATTCTTTTTAAGCAAACCTTGTCTCCTACATAAAATTTCATTCACATTTTAACTTAGTTATCCATGGTTTTCATAACTGAAGTTCATGGGCAATGGCTAATTTCTGATCAGCAGCCACACTATTAGTCTTTATAGAGGAGAGGTTATTTTACTAACTCATTATTTATGTTGAGGCAGGGTAGTCCTTGTGCTGTACAAGCATGTAACTGATGGGCTTAGCTTCCAAAAAGCTTCTGAACCCTTTTTTGGTTTGTTTGGGTTTTTTTGGTTTGGTTTGGTTTTTTTTTCAGAAAAAAAAAACAAATCCAAACATTATGGGGAAGATATGCGTGCCTTAGGCCATCCCTCAGCCCAGCCTATTTTACCGCTTAACAAAATTACTTTGGTTTTCCAGAGTATTCCTGGAAGAGACTGAACTTCTACCAAAGAATGTTAAATTCCCTCACAGCCTGTCAAGTGACACACTGTGACAACAGTACTTTTTGCTTCTGTGCCTCTTCTTTCCAAGTGTTAATGAAATACTCCCCATGAGAAAGTCTCAGCTAACAGGCTTACAATGAAAAGATTTTAACATAAGTCTGTAGTCAAGCATGAATTTTTGGTTTTAAGTATACAAACATTTTGATCTAAAATAAGACAAACAGCTGCCCTGCTTGCCTTATTTTCCCCATCATTTCCTTGGTTCAGAAAATGTGAATTAATTACTTCTCAGATTTACAAGTTATTTTGCAAGTCAACAGTCCCAGCAACTTCCTAATTCTATATGAAACTGGCTGTTTCTAGTTCTAGGAGAGGGATTAACACAGTAAAAATGTGTGGATCTGTAATATAATGGATCTAAACACATTTCCCTCTGAAGCCCTTGATGCAAAACCATGGCATGCTTCTGCTTTGTGTTTTCTGAATGACATAAGCCCCTTGCGATAATTCTCCATCTTTGAGCAGAAAGCCACTGAAGTTGCTACGTGGCAGAGACCAACACAAATGCTTAATTTTGCACCATGCACAGTGTTATGGCAATCATGGGGACACTTCACAGGCATTGGGCCACAAAAGGAAAGATTCTAAAAATTACTAAGGGTGAGGAAACATGACAGAATGCCAGGGAAAGACAGGAACAGATAGACTTGAGTCAAACTCCTTAACAGTTTGGAGTCTGATACTCCTTACTTGGTTGAAAAGAAAGGAAAACAAAAGTTCTGGCTTTCACTAGAGGTGCCGAGGACACTGAAAGTTACTTTGCAGAACATTTTCCAACTTGTCTTCTGCAAAAGTCTGTTAAAGTCTCTTTGGAGCACCTGTCTGTTGTGAAAATAATTCATTTTGTCATGCCCAGTAACACACTTGTAGTCATTTTATGGAAGCTTATGTAGCAGTTTCACCTCTAGCTTTACCCTCTGTTATACTACATCACAAACTCATTTAAATAGTGATATTAATGTTTTTAGAGATCACTACAAATGGTTGGCAGCATCATTGCAGTTAATGTCTCATGGGAGCTATACAAGGGAATTTTATCAGCTTGAGGCTGAGGTATTTGATGAAGTAATAACAAACTAGCTTTGAATTGTCTTTCATTACCCTTTATCTCTCCTAGAGAGAATATAATCTTATTCAAATTATAATGGCCTCTGTTATCAATGTGGTTTACTATTTATTTACCTGCACATGGACATGCAAATGTACATGCATTCTCCTCTTTTTACCGTACCTGTAATGAAATTCCCTCACTATCAGAATCATGCATGATCACAAATTACAAACTAGTTACTTGGAAGTGTAATTTCCTTAGCATTAAAAGCATTAAAAATAAAATTAAAATCCAACTTTTTTTTATGAAAAATAAAAGTACCTTGATAAGGAGTAAAATCCAATCATTAGACTTTAAATGTACCTTCATTTATCTTTAAGACAAACATGATATTCTACCTCAGAAATAGATAGGCTGCCTCATGTCTGGGCAGAGAAAGAGACAGGAAGAAATGTTTAAGTAGCACTACAGGGGGAGAGAAGTCCTGGGACTGGAGCAAAGAAAGAGATCCAAATGGCAGAGCTTTGCCTCTTCCTCGCCAAATCAGTCAAACTTTTCTGAGGCCAGGCTTGTATCAGCCAAACAGGTAGGAATGAGAGACATGCATGGCACAGTTTTAGGTTATTTTTATTAATTACTTGGTGGTTATCAAACACTCAGTAGAAAAAAGGAGTGCATAAGTGCAGAGTTAGGGCATGACTGTGAAGACAGATACAGGGAAAATATTTTTTTGTTAAAAGACTAAGCAGCAAAACAACAGGATATATGCTGGTACACATCTCCTCTGTTGAGCTTAAGTGTATACTGAAAAACCCAACACCTACAACCTTGCTGCAGCGGCTGTAACAGCTGCAAATCAGGCAGCAGATACTGAAACATTTTGTTACTCCTTCTTTTGAAAAGCTACTAGGTTAAAAACAGGCAGGTGGGCTGTTAGGATTGCCTTTTTCTCTATTATCAGTTCACCTCATTCATGTGCTGAGTCAGGGTCTTTTTCCCCTTTTTGTTAGTGTTACAGGATCTAAATTCTTCCCTTCCAGGCACAGGCCATACGACAGCCTGAAAGCTGGCTCTTTAGGCTGATCTTGACTGACGCACTAGCTTTTTGTCTGCCAGTTTGCCGTAAGGCCATTGATTCTGATCGATTTCTAGTGTTTACTTACTGTCACTTTAATTAAAACCAGGCAAGGGGAAGTGATTATTTAAGCCTGCCTTATCAGACCAGTGCTCAGAGTGAGGACAAACACTCTGCTGCAAATGACAGATATTTTTTACCATATAGTCTTCAGGCTTATGTCAGAGGCAACTGTTAAATATGATTTCTATTCATTCTTTTCAACAGAACCAGATAGAAACCAGGCATGTAACTATAAACAATACCCAATAATATTTATAGCAGTATCTATATTAAGCTTTCTTTGTAACATGAATAATTTGTTGTTGCAATGTATCTGAAACAACCAGATGTACATAAATACTGCATAGACAATAGGGATATTCAATCCTGAACAGATAAAGGGCTTACAGAGCAAAATGGAACCAGAATTTAAGAATAATACACATACGTTTAAGTAGACTTAAAATAAGAAATTCAGTTCAAAGTTTGCTGCATGGCAGAGAAGCAAAGATACTCAGCGGAAAGTATAGAAACATCAAATGTGTAAAAGCTGATCAAGCCAGATTTTTACCCAAAATTCAAACTGGAAATAATCTGGAATTGAGGTAGAGCTCATAAATTTTAACCATCTTTCCAGGAGATGTATTTTTTTTAAAAAGTTTCTTAATGAATAACAAAATAGTTGTTTGAAATGAAAGCTAAGGTGAAGATGGCTACCAGACTACCTTAGAGGATAATTCTTTTCAGTTGTGAAAGTAGATCAAATTCATCAAAGTAGTGCTTGCCAGATCAGTAGGTCAAATATGACTAGGGATGGCTAGGCTAAAGGCTGAGTAAAAGAAAGGAATGGTGATTTCCCACATCCAACAAAACAAGCACGCTCAAAAACCATGAGATATTTCATGCAGCTCTTGATAATCTAGCAATTCCCCCGCACTGATTTGATAGGAAGGATATCCTCACAGCAACGACAGATACTGGCTGGTGCGTTTTGTAGAGGGAAGCAGATTCTAGAGGATGAGAATGTCTTCCAGAAGGCCAGAGATGCTGGAGCTCTGGACTAGGTGCCAATACAAAAAGGGATTGGGTTGTGCAGGGGATCGAATTTTTGGAACCAGGGGTAAACACTGGCCTTGAATGGTGCAAAATAGCTCAAAGTGCTTCCTTTTAGTACATTAAACAAAAACCTGGAATCCTGCCTGTTGTTTCTCTTATATAAAATTTTCTCAATACTTGCAGAACAGAGATTTTAACCTTTCCAAAGCTATCCTCTGCAATTCTGTTTAATCACCCCTCTACTCTCAATTAGATCTGACATTGTAATTCCTATCCCATTCTAAATTGTTGGGAATTGTTTCTGTGTGTGCTAAAGTAGCCTCTGTATTATGCCTGCCAGAGAAATGACCTTTATAATTCTTGTGCAAAGACTATAAAACAGCTCAGTAAATTTATTAAATTTCATGTGTTGTCAAAGTATAATCAATTTTTCTAGTATCAAGTGACAATTTTTAAAATTTATCCTCAAAGCGTGGAGAGGAGTTCACAAACTGAATTTAGTTTGCTTGTTTGCTTCACTTATTTACAGCATTATAGTCTTCACTGATTTTCAGTATTCAGACATGATACTCAGAACAGTAATCTTGAAAATTTACACATTTAATAGCAAGAGAGGTTCAAATAAAAATTTGAAATTACTTTGCTGTCTTGAGTTGCTTAAAGTTTGGCTCTGAAGTCAAACTCTTTTGGCTTAAGCCTTTTCTATAATCAGTTATAGTTTGTGAGAACAATTGCTTACTTTGTAGATTTAAAGAACTTTAACTTCTACTTAACAGAAATAATTTTCCTAATTTAATGTTCATGTTTGTAGTTCCAGCATTTTTAAACAGCTGGAAGTGGGCAAGAAGCAGACAAACCTACCCCCTTGAACTTATATTCCCTTCAGGCAGAAAAAATCCGAGTCTGTTGACCTTTCAAGATTACCTAGAGGCTTACGAATATACTCAGAACTTTTGATGGTTAAAGAATATAGGATTTTGTCTTTTAGCTTCTCTTGGCATTTGTGAATTCTGAATATTGTGTGCACTCTTTTACAAAATGTTTACCGACTTACACATTTAACATGAAATGTCTCTCATAAATCAAGAGAGTAAGCAAATAACCTTCTAGGTAGCCATAACATGAATGACTTCCAGTCAGTATGTCCCCAGACCAGTGTATTTCAAAAACTTTTCTCTTAGTTCATGTTTCTTCTAAAACACCAAGGGCATTTCTGTATTTGTTTCTAAATGTCTTTTTTTCTTCCAGACTTCCTTCTGTACCAAAAGCAGGTGTGTTCCCTCTTTATTACATAGTGATGAGCACTTACCTCAGTTGATAGGTGAAGAACAAAAAGCATCGCAACTTCTAGTAGACAAACTAGTTCAAAGAACAGTCTGAGCCCCATTAGGGGTTAACGGAGTGAGAGGAGGACTTTTTCTCTAGCTATAACAACAGGTTTGGAGTAAGGTTCATAATTTACATCCAGTCTCTAACTGATCTGATTGCTATCTCTAATAGTGGGAGCAAACCCTACTGACCCTAATGTTCCACCTATTGGCTCTGTCGGTAGGTCTGTCCATGACAGATGTATTTCACGGATATTACAAATGTTCCTAATCATTGTGACAGTGTTGTTATTGTTGAGCAATGCAATGCAGAAATACATCCGGATATAGAACAAAGGTAAACCTAATCTGTAAAGGTCAAAAGTGAGTTTGGATCTGAAGCTGTCTGGAATGTGGAGGATATATAATCAAGAATTTAGTTTGGCTTTTTACAGAGACAACATCCAGTCAGGAAGTTCTGCTGTTTGTGAGGACATACAATTTCCAAATTTAGTGATGGACAATAAGAAAGAATTTTATCTGACATAGGTGCATAGACTGTTTCCAGTGAGGTACTGAGCACTTCTTCCCCATAAATTAGGGGGGGGACTAGTTTTGCTAGTTAGGAACTAGCAAAAATCCCTCAATTCAATAAGCATCATCTTGTGAAAAATGGAAAATAACACTTTGAGGATTGACTAAAGTTTCAGTCCTTTTCTTCCAAACATAACTGCCTCCCAACACACCTGCTCACATCCTAGTAGATTTTTTACTTCAAATTTTATTTTTTTTAAAGATCTATTACTATGTACCCAATGCGATCAGTGAGCTCTTGCTCAAAAGAGCACCTGGGGGCACTGGGATTCAGCACTGAACCCCACTCAAGGGTCTTAGGAAAAGTAGGTCAGTAAGTTGATATTGTTTCATTTTCTCCCTCTGCATCTGGTCTTCTGACAACACCAGGCCTCCTCTGCTTCCCAGTTGTTAGATCTCTGTAATACCTAGCCTGTGACAACTTAATGACATTATCTGTTGAATTAACAGTTTAGTTCTAGCGCATGATATGAAGAATGCAAGGAAAATTCATTTGGCCTCAGCTAATCTGGCATCTTCATGGCCAATGTGCATGCTCTGCTTCCCCTTCATGTGAATTTGGTTCTCTGTGACCAACGTTGTTAGGTGAGGGCTATGGCAACACCGTTTCTTTTTTCCACATATCTGAACCAAAATATGTCCATAAGCCCAAATGTGTGCAAGGTCTGTAACCCTTCTCACCAATTTATCTTCTCCATCCCAGCACCTTAGCTGAGATCTCTGGGAGGGGGAAATGACTTATAGGGGATGGCTACTGTCCTCATACTTCCTCTGGCACCATTAAAATCCCTCACGTGAATGGTTCAGCTTTCACTTTGAGCCCACCTGACCATAACATATCCTAGTACCAGATATTATTTATAGCAGATTATCACATATGACATTATAGAATTAAGCAGTAGTCATTCATTAGTATAAGTGACTAAATCTGTCACTACATATCCAATGACAGCAGCAAATTTTTTGTCACAGCAATACTCAGTGGAACCAGTGCTGAATCCCAGATGAGTATCTCTAAGGAAACTGGCTATTTCATATCAAGTGCCTCATTTTCTCTTACTGCACTGAAATGAACCCACAAAAAGCTAAAGACTGCTTGAGGATGCAACACAAGCGGGATAGCTTCCAGCAGATGTTTCATATCAAAGTCCAAATATTGTGGTACTTCCTCTGCCAACCTAATTCCAGTCAAGTCAATCCTATGGGACATTCGCTAAGGAAGGTGCAATGTCTGTGCAGCGTCTGCAGATGGAATTTGTGAAACTTCCTGTGTCAGCTACGTGGTTTAAGTGCATAACAAAGCCAGGCATCAGATCCCTGCCCTGGCTGTGTTGCAGTTAAGAATAGGAATTACTATATTTTTTTTAAATAGTTCCAATGTCTGAGCTCAGCTTCTGCTGTAAGCTGGATTTCTTCATTCTTTCTTCTGCCCAAAAGGAACAGAGTTGGGAGAGTATATCTGTTTTGTCATCCACCTCAAACAGTTCCTAGGGAGAAGGGACACTTCAGTGTACTTCTGTGAAGTGAATTAAAGAGTCAATAAAGCAATTATACTTCAAATTATAAATCAATACTGGAAATTTTCTAGTCACCCCTGCTAGAGTTTCTGGGATATTTGAATGGGTCTTGGAATACATCAAAATCACAACACCAGGATCAGAAATCCTTTTTGGACCTCACAGATGAAAAAAAGAATAAAAAAAATTTATATAGATTGGTCAAATATAACATTCTGATGCTAAAGTGGGTAGACAAAAGCGCTGATACTAAAGTGAGTAAAGAGCAATACTAGTTCTGTTAGAAAAACCAGAAAACAGAAAACTGTGTCACTTTCAAACGACCCTATTATTTTCAGTCTTTTAAAAGGCAGTATGTTGTCCATACCATCCTAAACAACAACAAAAAACCCAAAACCAAAAAAACCCAAACCAAAAACCTCTACAATATACTAATATAAATTTCTGTTTTGCAAATAGACCACAAGCATGTAACAGAGCTCTTCCTGTACGTGTCCTGGGCCGCTGTTGTTTATTTTAATAACATAAATATTTCATGTTATTTTCCCTTCAGGATCCATTCACCTAGGAAGAGAGCATGAAGTAGATAGTATCTTTTCTCTTTATTCCTCATCAGCAACAAAACTGGTTATTAATTTCCAATCAATTGTCAACTAGAAAACTGGTTATGGTAATATATTTATCAAAATATTACACAAGACATTATTTTGTCAGCAGAACATTTATTACTTGTGTTGCTAGTCGTCACTATTAATATTTAGGTCTAGTAATCCCTAATATTTAGGAATTTACTTCACAAATTAAGTAGGATTTTGCATGTCTTCCAGACAAACTATTTCATTAAAGGACAACCATGCATGCTAACCACCAAGCTCTGCAACACTGACCTGTGTTGTGAGATGTATGTGGCAAATTCTACTGCTTTGTAGCTGTAGTTGGTAAGCCCAACAGTTGCCAAGGGTGTTTATTATAGACAGTATTTATAACTTCCCCCATTTTGAAATAGGAGGATCATTGTATGATCTAATCTAACCACCAGCATAGCACAGATACAGAGCCTCAATCAGGAATTTCTGCATTAAGCCCATAATTGCTGTGTATCTATATAAAGTCAGTATTTCCCACATATGGGGATAACCCTTCAGTGGGATACAAAAAGTTTGAGAAATATTTTACAATATGATTTAATAAATATTGCATGATGTCAAATTAAGTGCTCAATAAGAGAGCAGATAGAGCTAGTGTTATTGGGTAATGTAGTATGGAAACAAGTGTTCAAAGCCCTAAAAAAGATATCACTTTCCTCTCCTCAACAAGGAGAAAAAGAGCAGACTCTGAAGCTTCCTGAGTGCCCAAAGTCAACAGGATCTCCCATGTGATGCTAAATGACACAGACCTCTTCTTGCCTTTGACCACCAGAATTTGTAAACTCCTTCCTACCCCTACTGACAGTACTGGAAACACTTATTTTCACTGGAAAATCTGATGCATGTTTAAAAAAAATAAAAAAGCAATACTAGTAGAGCATGAAATACCTTGAATCTGTTAGTTATTAGAGCGCGCCATATATTCAGATTGTTACTAATTTTAATACTCGCTTCAACACACACTTCATTGAAATCTTTGGTTTTCCAGTGCTTCTGTAGGGTAGCAGCACATGGCAGAGTTTAGTGTTGAACTCCTCAGGATCCTCAGGCCTTAAAGCATGAATGTGTTCAAGCTGTCTTTCCTCATCCAGGATCCCACCAAAACACACTAAAACAAGAATTCCTGTGTACAGAGCTGTTTTCAGGGCGGAGGCCTTTTTCATTAATCTTTCTAAAGGGCTGGAGAAAACTTGGAAGACAAAGGTGTAGTAGTGAATGAAGATTTTTTTTTTGTTACTGTTATTATTAGATAAAACACAACCAGCACAGGCTTTATTGATCACACCCCATCCTGTAGCAAGCTATCAGCCTAGGAATCGTATAATGAAGACTGTTTTGCATGCAAATGAAAATCGTTTAATGACACAGAGAAAAACAATGAGAACCATTGTTTCCAGATAATTTATACAGCTATTGAAGCATTCTTTTTCTTTTTTTATGAATTAAATTCACAGGAGATTTGTGAAAGTTGCCTGTCAGGTCAAAGGCTAGTGCTTTATCCACTTAATCATTCATCCCTGCTTGATTAATAGACTTTTTAAACAGAATCATATATTAATAATGTAGGCTTTAACTGGGCATCTCGATCAAAGAGCAGATTTTAGAAGTTGATTGGTTTGTATCCTCTAGGCCTGTGATAAATGTCTAGAGGTTTCTTGTAGTCATTCTTTTCTTGTCATTTTTTCATTCTGATATTCATTTCTCCCTTCAACATTGTCGCATGAATATTTAAAACAAGAAATATAATCAGTTCAGTGCTTTTTCTTCAGTGCCAGGATCATAAAGAGAATAACTGTCATTCAGTACAAAATCTCTTTATTACAATATTTAAGCACTGTCTGGTTTACCTTGCTTGTTGGGAAGCATGAGCTGAAAATCTTATATGCATCAATAGGATTACGAATTGAAAGTTATTCTTCAGATTTGGGGTTAAGTGGGATTAAGGAGAAGAAAACTTCTCAAAGATAAAAAGACTATAGAGTTAATAACTAGAGCAAAACAGTTCTTGTTGGAAAATGCTGTCTCATCCACTGATGAGACTGAAGTGTTTTCTGGGAATAGGTCACTGTTTAAGAAATTCAGATATATTCAGTTAAATTAAATCAAAATACACTCTTTTTTGGGTTTTTTTGAGATTACTTTTCATTTCCAAATCTTATTTTCTTCAGAAGTCAAAATCTGAGGTGGGATGACTTCAATTGAAGGGAAATACTGTAACTGAGCTAAATGTTTTTGAAAACTTTTTATGAACGTTTTCCTTTCTTTTAATTTTCGTTACAACTTGAAACAAAATCCGTACTCTGAGTGAAAGAGTAATCCCAGTTCCAAGCTTCCTGTAACATTCCACTTAGCAAAGGCCTAACCAAAAAAGATCACTTTCTTGATGTCCTGATCTTCAAAGATCAATGAAGGTTTCCATTGGGGAGCAAAGCAAGCTGACTTACCTGGTATTACTCACGTGTAAATAATTGCCTCTCATTTCTAATTCATTGTGTGTGTCTCTGCTGCCAGTTCTGTACTTGTTGCATCTATAAAAGTTCCAATGATACAAAAAGCATTTCCAAACAGTTCTCTCCCATGTAAGACATGGATTTACAGAGCTCGCCATGCCATGCTTTGCACATTATTTTTTCTGGTCTAGCCCCACCAGCAACATGCACTAGGTGTTGCTGATGACCCAGCTGTCCAGCTCCATCCTCAGCATGAGATCACAGGACAGGATGAAATGGGACCTTGCTTCTGGCTATACCACAGTGTATGAGATATATGATGCAGAAAGGATCCTTGTTGCACAGTTTTTGCCTCTACACCATTCCTAGAAGGGAGTTGAAAGTAATTCAAAGCCCCAGACTGGCCATTAATGAATTATATTAAAAATGAAAATATTCAGTAGTGCCTTGATCTGGACTAGAAACTGGATTCTGCAGAATTGTATGGGTGTGCTCCCCAGGAGCAATATTTCTCTTTACCACCTTTTACACTGCTGAGAGCTTGGAGGTCCATGTACTCACCAGAATGAAGGAATTCCTGGAGGATCCAGTTGCACAGCTACAAATCGTGGTTGTTACCTGCAGAAAGCATCTCCAGCTTGAATTCAGCATAATGAAACTGGGAGGTTTTGATGCAGTTACTTTGTATTGTTGCAGGTGTTGTAGTGTCACTGATTTCAGCAGCGGAGAGATGTTGCCATCACCCTGCACAGTCTCCTTTCCTCATTCCCTTTGTCTTTAAGTAGTAGTTGCTGGCTGGCCAGTGCAAGGGCCACTTGGCTTTGGTGTACGGAAAGATGTATGGCTCTAAAGCATGTAGACAAGTTCTGCATAGCTGAGAAGCAAGAAAGTCCCTCTTAGGAGCGCAGCGCTCTCAAGTGTGGGATGAAAGCCCCTCCAAGTACACCTCAATCGTGACACAATGCTGATGGGGATAAGGTACTCCAGACTGAGACAGTGTCATGGAGTACATCCTAGAAGTGCTAAAAGCCTCATCTAAATATCGTCACTGTAGTGTCCTGTAGTGTGGTGTTTGTTCCCTGTGCAGAAATGGCAGAAGGAGAAAAGTCCTTTTCTTCAAAGCACTTGAGTGGTGATGGCTTGATAGCCGATCCTAATATAGCCTGTGGATGAACTGTGCCATCTGAATTGTTCCAGTCTTGTCATAATGTCTTCTGCTGTTCACACGCTGTTGGTGGGGAGATCAGACCAAAAACTGACCCTCAGGGTCATTATCTCAAGTGGGAGGGTTTAAGACCTGTGTGATTTGTTGTTTTAAAAGGCTTCTTCACAGGTCAGAAAGGCTCAGAGTGGGTGTGTATAGTTATATAAAAATAATAATATGTAGTAATGCTGAGATTCACAACCCTTCAGGAAGCACAAGCCAAAGTTTACTGTGGCTTAATCAGGACCTGTGTATGTATACACTCATATTAATGGCAGTTTACTTTATAGTATAAAAGTTTCACCACCATGAATCTGGGTTGACTACATTGCTTCCTGGCTTCCTTTTTCATTTTAATTCATCAAACATAATGTTGCAGGGATGTAGTTATCCCACTTAATAATGGTAGCTTGTGAACATAATGATGTTCACAAAGTTATCCATTCCTTTCCTGTGTCCATCCACAGATTTCTGGTATGATCTTTCATCTGAACCCTGCAGAGTTCAGTTTGTTTAATTGTTTCTGAGGTTTTGGTTATTTTAATGAGTTGGTTTGTGCTTAATGAAAATTAAATTTGTGGGATGAAAAAACAGCTATCTGTTTTTACTCTTTTCCTTATTTAACAGTCGTGGTGGCAACAGTTAGGTAATATATTTTCCAACAATGCCATTACTTTGTGAAGAATAGATTTCCAAATATAGAAGTAATTTTTAATTGTCCTCCAGGTTTTCTTTTCTCCTCTTCTGCTCTTCCCTTTCTTTTGGCTGATTCTCTTCTGTGGAAAATGGATTTTTCACCTCTCCTCATGCAAATAAATGGTTTTTCTTTTCACCCTCAATGCGTGTTTCCTCCGGTCTTATGCCACACAAAGGACTGCCCTTTCTGTCCCATGCTGGCTTCTCTTCTCATAACATCTTGGGGAGTGCAGTCTGTCTGTTCCATAAGGTCTTTTTGTCCCATTAAATTCATCTTCCTCCCCCCAAGCTAGCTGCTTGGCAGCTGTGCTGCGAGAAACACATAAGCCATTAAGATGGATGGTATTGACATCTTCTGCTTTCCTAGGGATTACAACAAGCCTACCTTTCAGTGATCCATAGTTAGCTTTGGTTTCTTTACTAATGCAATCCTGTGCGACTGAGAGTGCCACAGGCAGAGACTGTGGAGAGCTGAATTTTGAAAGCCAAGGGGGCCAAACCAAACCTTATCCCTGGTACAGTACATGCTTCTGCCAGAGGAAAAACTGAGGAAAATATTAAGTCACATGAGTCCTATCAAGTCTACAAAGTCTGCAGCTATAGTGGGAAGGGAGCCTGAGGCAAGGTGTGAGAGACAGCACACAAAACACCGGCTACTGCCCATTCGGGCTTCGTGGCTGCTAGTGCTGCTGAAGTTGCTGCTAATCTGGCAGTATTAGGATTTCTTTCAGCTACTGCTAGAAGCAATAGAGCTGACACGTTAACTTTTTTAGTGGAACGGTGCTAACTGACAAACAACAATTTCTGCTGAAAGTGTGGATGGTGGGTGAGCCACTGCATTTAGCACTTTGACAAGCAATATCTAAGGTGATATCACAGCTAGATTCTTTTTTTACTTTCAGTTGTTGTCACGTAAGATGAGGGGTTAAAATAAAAAGTGTGTGTGTGTGTGAGTGCATGTGTACGTGTGTGAGAGAGAGGAAGGTGTGTTTTCAATTTTGCTTCTGGTTTGACTATAACACAAAGGAGAATAGCCTTCACATGACTCTATCAAACCATTAGGGATTACCCACGCACCAAAAGCTGACTGTTGGAAGGCAGAACAGAGAGGGTTCTCCTTTCAGAGAGATGAGAGATATTCCTAGTCAGTAGCTATTACAGTGTCAGGACAGCATATCCCAGATACCAGGACTGAGCATGAAGTCCATGCCAATGCCCATAAACCTTTCTTTCTTTAAGCTTCACTATGAAAAAAGGTTCAAATTGTATCAATCTAAAGAAAGAAACTGAAAATTTCAGTTTTTCAATTTTTTTAAAATTCCAGGGGCCTTTTGGTGAAATTACCTTTGCAGGTTTTTTCCTGATGATGTAATGGCAGGAACATGAGCAGATGATGTGGGTGGCAGAAAAGCTTCCAACTCCCTGACTATGATTCTTATGTGGACCAGGAGATGGCAAAACTGCTGTTGTCCTGGACTTTAAAGTAAAACCCATAAAAAAATCCGTATAGAGCTCCTGGGGACTTCTTTGTGTCAGGCAAATGCTTGTCAAGCCTGAGATATTTTAAAAAAAAAAAAAATTAAATTAAAAAAAAAAAAGAAGAATTGGGAATTCAATAGGCAGTTTTTCAACTAGCATGCCTTTAATAAAGAGCACCTTGTCCCTACAGAAGTATTCTGGAGCATCTCTCAAAGCAATGTAGAACAAAGTTCCACCTGCTTGTTTTTCACTGGTACCTCAAAAGTTGGATCTACTTTGTAGACAACTTTCATGCTTCAACTAAATCTACTGTTTCATGTTCTAAATTGTGAAGATAATAATCTTCAAGTTTTTTCCACAACCTTAGCCACATGCCATCCCCCCATGAGCAAGCCTCTTGACCTAAGGCAGAGCATATAGAGCTTGAAGGGGGAGGAGAAACTAGTAGTTTTGTCTTCCTGTTTCACTTCAGACTTGTCTGTTCCCTTTCTTTCCACTTCTAGATGACCGAGCTTATGGCATTATCTTCCTTTTTTTAATATGCTCAAAGCCAGAACAAAGCTTGATGGCCTATGCATTCAACAGTAAGAAACTAATCTGGGCTTATCTGAAATGTTTCTAAACCTCCCTAGTATTTGTTATTGTCATAGTAGCTTTACATTCATTTGGGCATTGGGCTGTATACATGGTTCCAACTTGGTTTGTAACTTAAAAAAAAAAAGGAAAAATGAATTTACAGGAAAAGCTGTCTGATTGCATAAACAAGTTTGAAAAATTTAGATGGCTAACAATTCAGTTAGACAGATTTTGAAGCTTGTCAGAGCTCCTTAATGGAAGTCATTGCTATTTAGATGGAAAGGTATAACATGAGTTTAGCTATTAGGCATATTCCAAGGCCTTTGGAGTAGAAAGCAAAAGCTGTAATAAGAAAGTTGTCAGAGATGAAGGTGCTGCTAATAGAATTCCCTGTATTAAGAAAAATAAGACTTAAAGAGCTGTAAATAGTCCTCAGAAAAAAATTGCCTGGTCATACAGAGAAGCTTGAAGGACTTTTGCTTTTTCGCTGGAATTAAGACAGTTCAAGTTCAGTGTTAGGCTGTGCAAAGTCTCTGTACTGGATTCCAGTAACCCTTCCTCTCTTTATAGAAAGGCCGCATTTTCAAGATTTCTTTTTGGCAAGAAGATAGGATTTCTATAAACGGTGTGAAACCATGTAATTATAGACTTTTTCAGCTAAAACAAGTGGGTTTAATATTTTAAACAAAGTGGGTGCATGTATGCAAAATGCAATAATATTTCCAAAGAGCTGAGCAGATATAACAAAGCAAGCGGTAGTTCATTTCCCAGATGAGCTATGAATCATCCTCAGTTACAGTGCTGCTGTTGGCAGCAGAGGAGCGAAGTGGAGGTTCGGTGAGCTCCTCCCTGGTGGCAGAACTGTCAGCTGCTGTTTTGCTGCTTCTGTGATGGAAAGGATTTTCAGAGGCCATGAGAGAGCTGGTGCCTCATCCAGAGTGAAGTCAGTAGGATGGCTCCTGTGCACTTAAAAGATCAGTGTGTTGACAGATTGAAGCAGCAGACTGCTGGGTTTTTTGCTGAAAAGTGGCATAAGATCAACACTTGAATAACCTAAGTAACATAAACGTTTTGTATAGCCTTGGTAGAGGTGGTCGTTTTTATCATCATTACAGTAGCATTCCTAAATAATAAACTGCAAGGATGTGGCTAAGTGAGAAAGGTTTGCTTTGGGTCTTTTTTTATTACATAGGTGTGATTAGATTGATGCATGTCCTTTGAGAGTCAGTTTATATGTCTTTAGAAGTCAGGCAAGCACTGTTTCAAGGGTATTTCATGCAATATATTTTTTCCATCAAAACCAGTATCTCCACCTGTAAAGCCTTAGTTACTGAGAGTATAATTCTGCAAGGACACATAAAAATGTGATATACACCATATTCTTATTAATGACATTTGGCTTTTTTTTTTTTTTTTTTTTTCCCATTATCTGCTATACCTTTTAGGTCTGATGCCTTGTTCTTTGGTACCTGTTGAGAAACTAAGAACTGCTCCATTCCAGGAGATATCACTCCAGTTTCTGACTCTATTGAGTCTAAGATATAGACTATTTCTATTTTACTATTAATAATAATAATAATAGTAATGTTACAGGTCCCAAACCTGAATTTTGCCTATAGTAGTAATGTGTGTGAGATCTTTCTGAAGCAAACACCTTGTCAGTTATACAGCCATCAGAGACAATTTCCATTAACTTTGAGGATAACTTTGTAATCATCACTGGATGCTGGGTAATGCTCACAATTACAAGACTACATGTAAAACGAAATTTAAAACAATGAAGGATTAAAATTATCACTTAAAGGAAGGAGGAGTTATTTTCCTATAGCATATCTGCAAACAGATATGTATGTATGCACATTACTCAGCGTGTACACTTACAATCCTTCTATTTCTTTCTCTTTCACTCTATACATCTATATATTCATCAATCACTTTCTCTACCATGTCTCCAATTGGAAAGTGACATCATGCCTCAAAATCTGACTGTGTTCCTCTGCTCTGTGCCTTTCACTGACAAAGAGTGAATTAAGGTCATCTCCTTAGAGCTCAGCAATTCATTAAATATTCCAATGGTTCAAATATCTGCAGCTGCACCTTCCACTACCTCTTATTTTCCATTTATGTAGTAAATAATGCAATGCTTACTGAAGTTTTGATGTGGTTGACTGTGATTCATATCTTAAATGCCATGTGAAATCTGTATGTATAGTTATATCTCTATACCCTTAATATCTAGTTACATAGAAGTACAAATTAAAAAATCACATGGTAGCTATTTCATATTCTTTTCATAAGCATCCCCCAGCATCAAAAAACATGACTTTGGCTTTACAATGTTTCATATCTGTGAAACTCACAGTTATTAATATTTTTATGTGCTGACAGTTGATAATTGATATTAGTCCTCTATATGCTGGGGATCAAATTCATCCATGGATATCAAGTAGAAAGACTCCACCCTTTGAGTTAATGTAAATTTACATATAATTTTTGTTGATCTTGCAGAAGTATTTTTACATAGGTCTGTCAGGAAAAATACATTTATGTAAGTATTCAAAACTACCTCAATTCAGTGCATCAATTGTGTGGAAGAAAAGTAAAATCAGTATTAATCAGAGAACAATATTTTCAAAAATAGTAATTTATTGCCATGTTCACAACATTAGAATTGTAAAATACAATGTATTCTTAGGTGCTTCAGATTATTCAGAAAAGTTACCTAATTTCCATCAGAAGTCGCCCAGAGGTCTTTGTTTTCACCATTTGACCCTTAAAGTGTCCGTTCACCTCCTATCTTGAAACAAGTGCCTTTTTTTCAGCTAATACCCCAAGGTTCAGTATACAATTACATGGCTGATAACAGGGAGGAAAATAAAATATGACATTTCAGCCACAAGTCATCAAAAGGTCATCAACCTATTAATTTAGGCATTAATTACAGATGATGTTGGATATGAGGCCTCAGGTTTGGAGAAATGAGCGTAAGCTAAGAACGGTGTCCTAATATGAGTAAGGATCGAGCAGTTACACAGTTGATAGATGCTTTCACCTAAATAACAGGGAGCTTTTCAGTAATTTGAGTAACAGCAGAAAACATTGTAATAATTCTTTATAAGCACACTAGTGGTTTTGCATAGCCAGAGACAAAAAATGGGATTTGATCGGGTAACTACTTTGGATGGGCAGCAAACTTTTGCCTTAGAACAGCCAGTCAGAATTGAGGCAGAGGAACAGCTATGCAAAACTCTGGAAGCTGGGAAAATTGTGAGGCAGGTTGTTGGAGTTTTAGCTCACTGACGTGAGAGAAGAGCACAGGCAACCATTTTTTAGCCTAGAAATGGCCTGAAAGTTCTCTTTAGGATGAAATTTAGGAGAAATGACATGATATAAACAAAAAATAGCTGTGATAAAAATAAACCTGGCTTACCAAATCCCATGAGCACACAAGGTATCTTACCAGTATTCCGCTTAATTTAAAATTAATATATATTAGGTGGCAGGAGGAACCTATTGTGAAACATGAGAGATATTACAGGCAATTAAGATGAAATGGCTATTGGGAAATCCCACCTGATTTAAAATGGACTTTCTTTGATCATATTGTAAAAAGAGAACTTTTTTTTTCAGGAAGAGTTAATGAAAAATTGGTAAATGTTAAATATATTTCCATTAAGTTTCTGCCCTGTTTTTCTTAAGGCTCAGTAATTTGAAGTATATGTGATGCATTTCTAGGCTTTCTTAATTTTGTGTTTTGATTTCTCCATCTGCAATAATATTTTTGTGCATAGAAAAACTGCACAAAGAAAATCAAACTCTAATCCAAAGATAAGGGTCCTACATAGCCAGCCATCAAGATATTTGGTTGGTTTTCTTTCTTAAAGATCATGTTCCTTGTCTCATGTGATTACTGGCAAATGCAGATAAACCCTCCATTAAGCCTTTAAAAAAAAAAACAAAATACAAAAAAACCAAAAAACAAGCAAACAAAAAAGCCTGGATACTTCTCAGGCTCTAGTATTTAGCTAATTCCTGAATATTGAATATTTGGCAAATTATATGGGCCAGCTTCTGAAAATAAGGTGCTACTGTTTGGCACTGGGAACAAAAGGAAGAGATTAAAACTACTACAGTAGCATTTTGTTTGCTTGTTTGTTTACCTCTGGAAATTCAGTAGCTAGGGATAAATACATGGCTGTTGTCTTTACCATGCCCTCCAAACATGCACAGAACTGGGTGGCACAGGCAGCTTACAGTACTTCCTCTTGGAATGGGTAAACGGCCGATATTCCAGCCCTGGAGAGGAAAGCTGAGGTTGACCTGAGGCCACCTCCATGGTGTAAATGAACTGAGTTGCCCTAAAATCAGTGGAGCCCAGCCAGTTTAGTCCAGCTACATGTCTAATACCATGTGGAAGAATTTGGTTCCTAATTTTTCTTACGTCCTTGCATGAAGGGCCAAGTTGAAACTTTAGCTTATTTTTTTCTGAGACACCAAAACATAACCAGTGTTTCTACCATAATATAGATGCTTTAATTAAGGAAAGTATATGACACTTTTGAATGTAGGGGTTTTAAGCATAGCAGTAAAACTGCCGAGTAGGTATTTACTAGGCAATTGTACGACCTTAATTCACAGAGGACCAGTTTTTTACTGCAAACCCCAGAAAACCAGTAACTTTAAGTAGGAATCAGGATTGGGCTATGACAGGAGAGCTAAGGTTTTTGAATAAAAAGCTTTGCAAGAGATGTCAATTATTATTAGGATATTCTTTTACTGTTTGAAGTTTTACTCCATACAACATGGGACAAAAAATTTGAAAGATGGCATCTGCTGTCATAAATCTTGGGATTCCTGTAAGAGATGCTACCATAACAAAATAAGAAGCTCACCTTACAAAGTCATTGTATCAAGAAAAAAAATGATCAAAGTTCTTCATGACATTCAATCACCGTTTCTGTTTCATATGCCAGAACAAGAAGCAGAGATGACTGATAATTTCTATAATCATTCTTAATAATTCCAAAAGGCAGAAGAACAGATAATAATAATAATATGTATTCTTGTGCTAAGCTGCTCTTCCTCCCTTGCTTTTCAGATTTGGCCATTGTGCTCTGTCTATTGCAGATAATCTGTCAGGTCAACAATATCAATAGTTTTTATTACAGAAAGCAGACGTTATCAACATCCTATCTGTCCATTTAATTAGAAATGTGGTACTGCTGTTAAGCTTAAGAACAATTTGAGGAAGGAAAAAGAAAAACAATACAGTTCGGAGTTCTTAAAGAGGCCTAGTATTTCCAAAAGGAGAAAGGTGACAATTTCTTTAGGAAGCCATACACAAGCTAGGCATATGGTTTATGGCAAACTATAATAATAGCTTAATGGCTATTACATTCTAGTGTGAGGTGACTGCAAATTGGTGTAGCTCAATTTACTTCAGAAGGAGTACAGGCATTTTCAGCAGCTGAAATTTGTCTCTTATTGGCCTCCTATAAAAGCCTCTCATGACAGCTGGGGTTTGCAGCGTGTTATAAAGGGTGGACGAGAGGAGACCGGTCAAACTTCAGACCTTGGGAATAGATTCCAGAAGGGGACAGAAATGAGCATCTCTCCCTCGCCCCTTCATTCTGAGTGGCTGCCATCCCGCTGGCTCCCAAAGTCCAACTGCCCAGCTGCGTTTGTTGCTCTCCATCCTGCCACCTTGTCAGGGCTTGACCCCCGCCGTCAGCTAAGGCCCACCAAGCCGCTCGCTTGCCTCCCTCAAGGTGGGATGGGGGAGACAATCAGAAGGGTAAAAGTGAGAAAACGCATGGGCTGGGATAAAGACAGTTTAACAGGTAAAGCAAAAGTCACGCACGCAAGCAAAGCAAACCAAGAAATTCACTCCCCACTTCTCATGGCCAGGCAGGAGTTCAGCCATCTCCAGGACAGCAGGGCTCCAGCACCCGTAACGGTGACTTGGGAAGACAAACGCCATCACTCTGAACGTCCCCCCCTTCCTTCTCCTTCCCCCAGCTTTCTATGCTGAGCATGACGTCCTGTGGTCTGGAATATCCCTTGGGTCAGTTGGGGTCAGCTGTCCCGGCTGTGTCCCCTCCAACTCCTTGTGCCCCCCCAGCCTCCTCGCTGGTGGGGTGGGGGGAGGAACAGAAAAGGCCTTGGCTCGGTGTGAGCACTGCTCAGCAGTAACGACAACGTCCCTGTGCTATCAACACTGTTTTCAGCACAAATCCAAAACACAGCCTCATACTAGCTACTGTGAAGAAAATTAACTCTATCACAGCCAAAATCAGCACACTCCTCCACATTGTCTTGTGCCACTAAATTGGCTGTGGCCCAAGTGCTGCAATTATTTCTGTTAGCCCTTGGTTTATGCTAAGTTGCCCGGGTGGACTTCTTGCAACAGTATGGCTTTTAGTCTTGTTGATTTACGCTAGGTTTCATGGGTTTTAAGTTCTTTCCTTCCCTTTACCTGTATTGAATGCTCCATCTGAGTTATTAGGCTTCTTAACTAGTGCATTTTTATTTTTTTTTATTTTATTTTCCTGTGTGTATGTCTTATGGCCTATGTGAGTTTTGTGAACATGGGTGGGTTCTCTCCCCAACTCAGAAGGAAGCGTCCTATCAGAGAAACACGCTTGTCATGCTGTGAACAGACTTATCTTGTGGCTGTGTTCTTGCGCTGAACAGCAGCCCCAGAAGGGCACAGTGGCATAATTAGGTGACTTAAACTCTAATATGGATTTAGATCCAAAAAGAATACATTCTGGTGGATTTCAGCTTAGATCATCAACACCCACAGGTAAATGTCTGGGAGAAAAATAATCATTTGAGCTGATGGGCAGAGTTGATTGACTGTGCTAAGAAAAGTATATAAACTAACCCTGAATAAAATTAGCTTGAAAACAAGGGGGAATGGAGCTGTAGAACAAACTTCAACTGGATGGGAGACAAAAAAAACTCTCAATGAAGTAGATTTATGATAGTATGATCAATTACCATACAGAATTTTTTTTGTCTTTTTTTTAAAACAAGATAAAATAGACTTAGTGACCTAGAGAATCACTCCTAATCTTGTCTTTTGAGGTATTAGATTTTTGTTTAATATTGTCTGAATCCTTTCTCCTCCTAGCAGTATCACTGAGCTGCAGATATGAAGACTTTCAGTAGTTTGTTTGATAAGTTAAAATAAACCCTCTCACAGCTACAATGCTTTGTGTTAGGTTTGACTGTTCTAGGAGGAGGGCTGGTAATTTCTGAGGCTGGTGAGTTTGAGTGTTTTTCAAATACTGGTGAAGGAACTTGAAAGCATCCAGATATTTAGAACACACCATAACGTTTTCCACTAACACAGGGACGTAAAGTGAAAAGTTAAGTTTTTGCCTGCTTTTGTGCTTAAGGCTATGGGGTAGGTGAGAGGAATGATCTTGGGTACGCTGGTTTGGTCTGCGCAGTGCTGGGCTTGGCAATGTGTGCAGGCTCGAATGCAAGCTGGAAGCAAACTAAGCCCTGTCCAGAGGGAAACTCCTGCTAAAGCACATTTGAGCCAACAGTATTTATGCCATCTTTGTTAGCAGTTGGATGTGTTTACAGTGAAATGGTGGTTAAGCTATGGTGTATGATACTGTTGCACCTATTTCTCCAAGTTATATTTTGGTTTTGTGTGAATGAATACTGAATATCAGAAAAATGTAGATGAAATCCTGGGCCTGCTGAGGTTTATGGGAGCTTGGCTTTCACATTTAGAGAGATTAGGATATTTCTCATTTTTGTTGTGCAAGAAACCCTTTGTTTTAGTTATGTGTCATTCTGTGCAGTGACAGCTTTGAAAAAGAGGTAAACTGAACAACATTGGGGTTTTTCTGCCTTGGTCCCTGACTGGAATCAATTCCTGAGGCAAAGCTGTTCCTCTGATTGGCATTACTGTTGTGCTGGGACTGCAAACAGAAGGAATTTCACTGTACGGTACTTGGTAACATCGGATCCAGCATACTGAATGTGGTCAACCAGGCTGTGCACTACCGATTCCCCCCGCAGCCAGAAGGGTGGGTACCACCGCTCCGAGAGGCAAAAGCAAGAGTGCATCGGCATCACACGCGCACAGACGCACTTCAGCACTCATGCAGAAGCATTATTTTCAGAGATTTAGAAAAAGCCATAATAGAGCACTACAATAAACAGGTTAAACCATTTCTAGCTCTCAGCAAGCTGACAGGTGCAGTTATTCCCCCAGGCCCTCACCATTAGTTTGTCTCTTAAACGCAAGCATTTCCTTTGGTTTATGACCCCAGGGAGGGATTCAGCCAATTTTATAGAGAAGTCTAAGGGGAGAAAGAGCAAAAAGATGGCTTAGGTATTGCTTCACAAATAATCTCACTGGAACCCTGAAGTGGGGTTTAAGTGGAACTCAAGCATGCTACCAGGTGATTGTAGTCTACATTAAAGAAACAATCTCTTTTCTATACCTTGCTTACGCAGGTATTTACATTCTGAATGTCCCACCACCCCATCATGTTTTTTATAGCATGTATTCGCAAGTACAATGTTCATTATGTAGCTGTTGCCAACATCAAATGCTCCAAAGGTGTCAGAAGAAATTCTGCATTGTCTAGCAAAACCAGGAGGCAGTACTTTCATCATTTCTGTTAAAAAAAAAAAAAAAAAAAAAAATTAGAAATGGTAAGAAAAAACACATCATCTGGGGAAAAATGCTTGTTGCTTAAAAAGAAAATACAAAACCCAGAAAAGTCTCAAATGTTTCTTCAAAAAATGACATTTCCCTCCATTGTTTCCCTTAAAATAAAAAAGAAAAAGCTTCAGCAATATGTTTATGACTGAATAGGGAGCTAGGGAGCTCTCCTACCATAGATATGTTCTGCTATGGTAGATATTTGTTCTCATCTTTCCCCAGTTTTTAATAGTTAAAATAATATTGCTAAGGATTAGCTATACTGTACCTTTTCTATGACTACCGTACGTGTGCCTCTTGCAAACTGCATTAATACAGTGTTCTTTTAAGTATATCTGAAGACTGCAAAAGCAAAGAAAATTCAGTTCCTGTAAAATTGTCACTCTATCCATAACTCGTCTAGTTATACTGAGGTATGGGCAGAGTTTTCAGTACAGTGTGCGATCCCGCATGCCATATGCATTGTATGTTATCCAAGCACAATGGGTGGTTTTTACAGCTGATGGAGAAAAGAAATGTAAAGCAAAGCAGACTGTCAGTTTCTGTGTTTATTCTGGAAAAAAATTATATTACAGAAATGAAATGATTTGTTGCTTGACACTACCATGGGCAGATAATGTCGCTCTGGTTTTTGTTCATAGTCTTGTGTATCTGTGGCTGCCCGCTGGAAACAGAAAGCTGAAGAGCATCAGCCATTCATTTTAGTGGCTCAGAATTAACATGCTTTTTAAGTGATCATAGTCATTTTAAATGCAGCTTGATCAAAATACTGCTCTTAATTTACAGGCTCAAAACAGAGCCTGAACTCATCTGGCATGTCTTTGAAGGAGGCAAACTGGGAAAAAAAGCCAGTGTTTTCAGTGCTAACAGCAGAAATGGGACTAATTAGTGAAATAATGACACTAGTTCTGTTGTGCTAGTAAAATCTATTTCAGATTTAATAGCACAGGACAAGATCAGAAAAATCTCAAACAATCTGAACGTCTCAGGCAAAATATTTTTAGATACTTGGGAATAAATATGTATTTTATATTTTCATTTAAGTGTCCTCTCATCTTCAATATCTTTCACATTAAAATATGTAAATTCTATCTGATATTTATCAGAATGAATTCCAGTTACAAAATGTTGGTCTTCAAGGGCAGCCAAGGAACACTTAACACTCCTTGTGCAGAGGCACGGACCTGGTAAGAGTCTCTGGCAGGTTTCTATCCCCTTTTCTGATCCTACAGTCACCTTCCACTGGTGTCAGCTCTCCACCACGCATGGAAGCAGATTGCAGGCTGTTCGGGCTTACCCTAGCAGCTAGTGAGCATAAGGGACTTTTCTGGCAGCAAGAATACAAGGTCTGTTTTCTTACGCTTTCCATCAGCTAGAAGAGCTCCATATTAAAATCTAAAACTTATTAATTGTTGAGGTTGGTTGTTGGGTTTTGGGGGCGGTTTTTTTGAAAGTCAATTTTCAATTAGTATGTTTTATATATAACTAGATTCCTTCTTGTGAGGGACTTGTCAAAGTCTCTGTGAAAGCCAGATTGGTTATTTCAGTGCATACCTTCACTGCCATCCTGCTGATTCGTTCTGAAAGATTTGAGGGACATGACTTTCTTGTACAGAATTGTACAGAATACTGGTAATCAATCTTAATATCTTTTCCAAGGGTTTTCCTTTGTATTTCTCTCTCATTGTTTCATCTGTTTTGACTGATGCTAAAATTAATGATTAACTATTTGTTGTTCCTAAATTTTCCACCTAAAACAACTTTATGTGCTGGAAATGAAAATACTGAACTCCCAAGTCTAAGAAGATTATGGGAAATACTTAACTGTGTCCTTGTGAAGCTGTGAAAAATAAAAGATGTAGAGAGAGTAATCATGGTACTAAGTTAAATGAAATATGGTAGACTCAACTGTACTTTATATATTATTTTTTTTTCCCCTGAGCTTGTCCTGTTGGTAATACCATGTGTTTTGAATGCTATGAGAACTTTATTAGCTAGTTCTGTGAAACTTAAGAAATTACAGCCATCTTCTTTCTGAAACATTTTTTGTACTTTGTGAAAATGGCTGTACCATTGATAATTCATGTTTATACATGTGTCTTCCATTAAATACATGCATCAAAATTTTCCTGACTGAAAATAATTTCCTAGCATTTTCAACATTAGAAGAGGTGGTGGGATCTAACTACCAAATAAAATGGATTTGGGGTTAGATTCACATAATCCTTAGCTTAAATGCATCGTTGTATCAAAAGAACAAAAGACCAGGTACAAGATGATCTTCTGTGAATGAGGTACAGATGGGGAAATAGTAGGCCAGTATTAATGTCCAGACAGGGAGCCTCTGTGATTCTGAAACCAGGGTCTAAACAAACCATAGACATGACCACTGGGGTGACATGGAGGGGGACCTGGGGGGCACTGCATTGGGTGAGTGGGCCTCTGTGTCGATGTAGTGGGTTGGAGGAGAGACCATGAGACCTCATCCATGTTGGTTTCTTCATCATCACACTTTAGAAATAGCCAGGCACTCCTCCAGCCCAGTACTTGGAGTATCAAAGGTACTCTCAGGAATGCAAAGGGAAAGTCCTTGTATTAGACTGGAGTATGGATTTCACTTTCCCAGTTCATTCTCCTTCTCACGCAAAATTCAGTTACTTTAGTTTCACACAGTTTAAATTAATTTCCTTCCATCAGTATAAATAATGTCAGGGAGATATTACATCATACATCTGTGTCTTTCCAGCCTGGGGGTACTGTAGGGTAGCAGTTCTCAGACCATCGGAATGCATTCTGCAAATAGCCTTTTTTTTATATGGTTCTCCTAAATTGTCCCTGAAGGCACCTCCAGGATCTCTTTCAGCTGAACCAGAACTGGGGTGAATAATCAGTGTAGGTAGGTGGACAGAGGAAGAGAGAGAAAAAGGAAATACTGGGATAAATCTGCCAAAGAATAGGGGCTCAAAGGGCCCTGCCACCAAGGAATTGTAAAAGCTTGTAGAGTTCTCTGGTCTAAAGCACAACAGTATGTCTGCTGTTTTATTCCTTACTACTAGTTCACACCAGAAGCTACTGCAGCACCTCTTTGAGAGGCATTGAGTTGATAGGGCTAGTCATCTCAAGGCAACTCATGTTACAAGCACAGGACATAAAAGTATCTCTTGGCAGAATTACTTTGTTATGGGTCTCCTGTTCTGAAGTCTGATGCACCAGCTTGCCATCCATGCATAAAACTTTAGGAATCCCTGTCCTAATCCCTTGGATTAGGCCCTCCTACTACTGATCCCTTTACAATTTTTTTATAATCAAACCCATCTTTTGATCCTACTTCAAGATTCATGTTCAAAATAATCTTTTATATACTGACAGAGTATTTTTATTAACTTAATTTACTACAACCATCATGACTTATAAGACTATGAAATAATTCATTGTTTGTTGTCACATCTCTTAAGAGCTGTCAGATCATACTATGCTTAGAAAAATAAATACGTAGAGACATAGATTGTCTAATGCACAGGGCCTAATCTTCTTATCTTGCAAATTATTTCACATTTTCATCTTATAAAGTGCAGATCTAATTGGGATTTGAAGGATGAGGGGGAGAGTATGGATGAGTGACTTTCATGAACCATGGGCAATTTGGTAGCCACAGCCAAACCTAGTTCTAACTTCTCCAAAGCTCATGGGCTTTAGATTTGAATTCTATATTAGCAAAGCAAATCTAGTTGTGAAATTCAGAAGCAGATGGAAATGGTCTCTCTCACTCTGCTATCAGACTATGCATTAAAAATTACGTCTAGAAGAAATAAGGAATGAATAAAGGTGAACAAACACCAGTGAATATATAGAATTAAAACATGGTTAGAGTAAAGTATAGATATTGAGTGTCTCTATTTCTTCTGTCTTAGATCAGAACCTAAGTATATCTTGGGTTTGTGGGGGTTTTAAATCATTAGCTACCTGAAGCCATCAACTATCGTTGATGTCAACACAGGTAGTAATTCATCTCAGTTCAGCTTACTACTCTTGGTTACTGTGAAGAAATTCTTCTGAATAGGTCCTGAGAATGACCAATATAGTCTTGTCAGCCTGAGTCTTCTCACACAAAGTTGATGGTCATTATAATGGAGTGCTAACCTTATGATCAAGAAATGCAAGCAGAGTTACTACCACTAGTGCTTTCACCTGTGGTGACAGGAGGATCAGAGCCTGGCCATTTGCTTTCCAGTGGGGATGGGTAGGATCATAGCATAACAGGAGACACCTATATTGTACATGCCGTGAGCTTTTAATTGCTTTAATCCACTTACTGATGAAACATAGATGTCTCTCAAGAAGTCAATAGAGTTGGACCAAGATGAATTTGCTCTCAAAAATTTATAAGAAATGTTGGCATACAGAGTACTATAGTGTGAATCTAAACCAGCCGTGCACTGAATTTAGAGAAGGCAGTGCACAGCCCTATCCAACGAGATGCTGAAGATGCAAAGCCCTTTTTTATGTTACAGTTCAGGGCCCTAGTTACTGTAGCCAGAGAATATTTGTCATGAATTAGAATATCAATTACTTTCAGGTACTCTTCATATCTGAGAAAATAGATTGGTTGCAATATATTTATTATTCTATATATGCTGTATTAGGACATAACAATTCTCTGCAACACTTCCAGAGTATTTGCTCAATAGACATTCTGCTGTAGAGGCTATTGAAAACATTGTTGAAACATAAATCAGACAAGAGCAGAGAGATTTGTGATGGCCTTGGGAACAAAAGTTTAGAGGAGAAATAATATTTTCATAGGTGTGGCCCTTTGATATTCTCTGTATTACGAGATGAAAGACTTGGACTTTGTTCTCAGGTTTGAATTCTCACTCCATAAGTTTTTCAGATGAATATGTGCAATTTTCCCCTCTAGATCAGATACGTAAAACAGGGATAAAAAAGAAGATTTGGATTGAAGATACAAAAGAAATAGCATGGTTTTGTTCTAAAACAATTGCTTAGTTACAAAGTTGTTAGTAATTTCTGTGTGTATTCTTTCTACAGTGAATTCTTTCTATAGTGAATTATTTGATGGAAACATGACTGAAAGACATCAAAGAAAGTTTTGGGAATTCCTTATCTGTTGCATATCAGTGCACATTAAGGTGTAATGTGGCATCAGATAAAAGTTTCAATACCCTCTTAGGTGAATGGAAAAGGGAAATGAATGCATGTATTCCCTTAGATCACATTGCTGTATGTATCCATTAAGTTTATCTAGACAGTTTTCAAAAGGCATGATAATTCCTTGGTTACGTCTCCAGTTGTTCACTGATGGTTATGGTCAGATCAATTAATTTTAATAGTTTTGTACTGTTGCATAGCAAAGTTTCACTTTTCCTAAATCAAGTTTCAGTTGAAGATCATGAATAAAGACCATGAAATATGAATGTCCATGTCTCATGACATGGAAGTAAGGCTTGTTTAAAAATTTTTAAGAGCAGGCAGGTGGCAAAGGATCTTAGAGTATATTTACACCAGCCAACATATATATTAGAAAATCCAAGCTAGTTCTGAATGGCTGGTCGGTCAGTATCAGAAAATGAATTACTGCACAAAAACATTAATTCGAGTCCGGGAAGTAGTATCAAGAGTGAATTTACAAGGGGAAGAACTAAGAGGGTTGTGCTTTCCTTGACCCCTTAACACTGTCTGGTGGTATGCTCACTGCTATTCACGTAATACAGTAACAGCTGCGTGTCTCTGCACACCCACAAACCAGTTCCATACAGTCAGCACAATGTCTAGTTCTGCTTGTATGCAGGTTAACAGGAAACCGTGCTCAGACAAATTAACCTTGCCTCACAGCAAAGCAAAATAGTATGCTGCTGTCCCAGTTAGTGCTGCCAGTTCCAGAGCTCATTAGTTCAAAGCTCTCTCAGGTATCAACTCTGTTTCTGCACAGTCCTCCGCTGCATGCTATAGGTACACTTAACATTCTCGCATGTGGATCTGGGCTCTTAAATCACCGTGCAGCATCTGAAAAATATATTCAAGACAACCAAATCTTTGTGAAATACCATGATTGAATTTATTATTATTATTATTATTATTATTATTATTATTATTATTATTTTATGTCTAACTGTTGACCACCAAATCAAAATTTCTGGAAAAATGAATGACCAATCCTACCCTCTTCCCTCTTGAAGGCTTTATTCAAGAAGGCTTCCTTTTTTCCTCCCCCCCCCCTTAAATGTCCCTCACATCCACATTTTGATCTTGATAAATTCATAATTGGCTAAGGTTTACTTTAAAGCTAAGCCTAGTTTAGGTTGACAAAGTAAATCTATGAAGTTTGATTTAAAATCCCAGAATGACTAACTCTCTCTGAAGGGCAGAAAAGATTATTGCAGGTAACTAGAGAAAGCAGCTCCAACACATTTCTTTTTTGAACTATGCTGAAAAATAGAGGCAATATTTCAAATATTGGAATGGGTTTTTTTGATACTTATTTTTAATATATCAGTATAATTCTCTTTCAATTTGTGCAGTTCCTTCTTGCATTCTGTCATCCACAGTCACAATACATAGGTAAAATGAGCAAGGGCAGAAGGACAGGTCTGAGCTCAACTCGGTTTCAGCATTTAAAAAGCTCTAAATTGCCCAGCTATTCTCAGTCTTAGTGACAGGCCAAACCAAATCTTCATATCTTGACATATTTGGGAATGTGGAGAAGTCCAGATCCATGTGTTGTAAGCTTGTGTTGATGTATCAAAGACTTGCATAGGTTTTTTTTCTTCTATCTGTTACATTCATTATATAAAACATCTCACAATATTTTCAAAACCCTTTTCAATTGAGCCCTGGTTTTGATTTCTTCTGCAAATTCATGAGGATGAGTTGAATGAGATCACTTGGAATGGCTGAGAAGAATAATCACCAAAAATACAAGTAATTAGATGATATTTTATATGTCATGAATTAATTAATCTGGGAACTATATCTGAAATAAAACTCCTGCATAGCTCAGAAGAATGTTGTCCTGTTGCCAGCCTTCAATGTGACTTCTTTGCAGCCATATGGATCATATGTCAAAATCTCAATGCAAAGTAATCAGTATAACTTTAAAAGCAAACAAATTCAAAGTGTACTAAAACTTTCATTGAATTCAGTTATTAGCAGGCAGAAATGAGTAGTCTGTGTGTGTCCAAAGGACAGCCATAACTATTATCAGTCTTAGCATATGTCCATGGAAAAGATCAGGCAAAGCTGAGAGAGTGAGCAGCTATCTTTTTGGATGAGAAATAGCCTCTTAGTCTGCAAAGATACCCTGGCACATTTCACAAGAGCAAAACTGTGTGCCTCGGGTCCCATCCTGATTCCTGCTTCAGTCAATGTACTTTAATGCCTGAAAGCCAGGAGGTTTACACGGGGTGAGCTATTCATCTCCTCTCCCATGCTACTGTGTTTCATTAAATTGCTGTGTTTCAAAGGCTGTTTTACCACAATTTCATTTACCCAGCTGAAATTATTCCAATTTTTCAATTGGATTTATAAAGTTTTTCAAATGTAGTAGGTCCATAGGATAGAAGATGTTTCATTAATGTAGCAATAAAGATTAACACAAAAATATTGTTAACATGGATGTCCAAGTTAATGATTTTAGAAGCTTTACTGACTGGGAGTTAAGTGCTCGGAATTGAGAGCTGAGGTTTCTCACACTTCTCCGTGCACATCAGCTCCTAGGAATAGAGTCTTGCAGCATTTATTTTCAGCTTCTGCATGGTGGTTAACTGAAGTGCTGAGTTCTGCAGGTCCTCCTGTGATAGCAGGAGCTAATGAAGCTGCTCTATTTTAAAGAGCTTCTTAATCTATGTTAATACAGTGAAGATTATTATAGAAGCAATAATAATCATAGAGAAATTGATAATGACTAGAAATCAATGTCTGGCTTGTTAATTATAAAGCTTTTACTATAAAAAGAAATCATTTAGCAACTGCAATTAACCAGTTAGGAAGAATTTTTATTAGAAACTCTATTTAATGGGTCCTGTGGTTTTTAACGTACTGGCTGAACCATTGCTATTTTTACTCTAAATCCCTTCTCTATTTTGATGGTCGGCATGCAAAACCAGGTGAAGATTAGAACTTCCATATTTTTGTCTTAACAGAACAAAATATCTTTGCTTTTATGTGCAGCCATTCACCAAGACACGTTGGTTGCACCCTCTCTGCTTTGCAAGGGTACATGCAAAGAGCTCCTGTACAAGCGTGCTTTTCCTTCCTGAGGAGGTAGGGTCTAGTGCCACTGAAGACCCAACAGAATGAGTTCAAGGGGCAGCCAAGGTCTCCAACCTCCCAGAAAATAATTTATATAAAGGAAATGAAGGCTGTTGCAGGGCCAGTTTATGTAAAGGTGTTTAAATGAATCTCTGAGGTTTTTTTCCTCCCTTTTTGGTGAAGCAAGAATAGGCTGTTATCCTTCAGGTCCAAAGAAAGGCTGAGTGCCCAAAAGTTGATCTATTTTTTCCAGCTATGCTATTTGGGCTAACACAAGTAAGTTTTCTCTTTAAAAAGATATGACTGGTTCTGCTACAAACACAAAACGCAGGTCAGATTTACTTGATTTCTGTAATTCTACATCCTTTTTTAATCACATCTAAGTTCCTTTTCCAAACTTCTTTGAGTTCGTTTATATTGTTTACCATGGAAAATTTCAGGTTTGACATGGCATTTACATAAAATAATGATGAAACACAGAACTGTTGCTTTTGTTTTGGTTCTTCAGGTTTATTAAAATCTCCAAGCTAACAAAACTGGACTGGTAGTAGCCTTGCTGGGTTGAAAATATCTAAATGGGTAGCAAGGAAATGGACCTTCTATACCATTGCTTGCATCATTTTGAATTATTGCTGTGCTTTCTGCCCCAACCACACATCTTGGGTTAGTTAGGAGCTGGATCCAAGCTGGCCTAAAGTTTTAGTTGTTCCAGAATAATCTGTGAGAACTTGATGGAGACTGGAGCTACACTTGAAATGCCTGACATCCAAGGCCTGGAAGCCCAGTCTCTCTAACAAACAACAGCACTCTTGAACAGAGGCTGAACGTATCATACCGTAAACATTGCTGAATTGGATACTATACTTGATAGATAGCATGCCCACAACACATCCAGTTGCTATTATAGCTTCAGAGTTTTAGACTTCAAAGGCTTCACTTGAACTCTTGACTGCATTTCGCGGTGGCAATAAAGGATGATTCTGCTTTGCTCCTGCAGAGCTGTGATTGGGTACAACCTCTTTTGCATTCTAACTGAAGCTATTCATTCAACCTCATTATCTCTATAACTTAAAGTTTCTAGATTTGATTTGACTGCACACCTTTGGGTTGTACTTGGGTTCTGCTTGAAATCTGCTGAATTTTGTAGCCTACTTCCTTATCTAACTTCAAGGTTTAGAAATACCCTGGGTATGCTTATGTTAAGCCAGCAAATACTGGACTTCCATTGTATCCCTCCAGGGCTCCCTGCTTAATAGTGTAAGAGACACATTGCAGCACTTAAAAATAAAGACAATCTGCAACACAGAGCAAAGTTCTATTCATAAAAGCCCATGTATTTTATCTAAGATTTCCAGGTGCTTTATGACTCATTGATTTTTATATATTTTTTTTTCCTGGAACAGCTAGTCACTTTTATTTACCCAGGGGATTCATGTAAGGAATTGGTGTAAGTGTCAAAACTTAGTTTTCTGATAGAGAAATGGATG
Organism: Haliaeetus albicilla; assembly: GCF_947461875.1. Lineage (NCBI taxonomy): Eukaryota > Metazoa > Chordata > Aves > Accipitriformes > Accipitridae > Haliaeetus > Haliaeetus albicilla. Next base: position 16,032,012 of record NC_091501.1, read on the forward strand.
AGAGAATCTATGAGATTCCTGCAGAAAAAGAAATTGCAATATGTGTGTAGGAGTCTGATTAAGAAAGCTAATGCTAAAGGGGTTCTTGCTTATCTACTGAAGCTAGGGGAAATGTTTGTCATGAAACAAGAAGCTACAAGAAACATGTCCGGGTTTTCTTTCTCATCTGTAACAAGAAATTCACATCAGGTCTGACAAAAGATTTGTGAATCTCTCAAGGAAATCAGATGTCAGGTGGCTTGGGTTTTTTAATTACTGACATTTCTTTAAAGAAAAAAAAAAATCAGTAGGAAAGGCATCCATATAAGTGTAACAATTATTATCTCATGCACGAAAAGGGAGACAAATATTGCTTTGGGCTGTTAGCCTTTGGTGTTCTCTTGTTTGGGTTTTTTAATAATTAAGGATTGGCTATATTATTAGAAGTATTTTCTTGGAATGACACAATACCATTAGTACTTACTCTTCCTATTTCAATTATTTTTCTCAAGCTAGAGCATATTTCTAAGTATATATATTTGTCCCTGCATGAATCAGATTTATAGAATAAGTAGCTGAATTAGATCTTCTAGGTAACATCAACAAAAAAATGTGTTCATATATTTGTTCAGTAAAAAGATATTTAGCCTTCAGAAAATAGGAATCTGACATACTCCTATTTTCTGCAAAATATTTGAAAGTGTTGAGCCAACAGCTTTAGTAAGGCTGCTTATTATAGCAACCCCAAGCTGAATTTTGGTTCCTTGTCAGATTTCTCTTTCAGGTGGTTATAATCTGCTATTCAATACTTCTCGATTTTATTTCACAATTTTTTAAATCTGAAAACAGAACCAACACAGAACCAAATCCTAAATAAACATGTGAGTGATGATAACGATAGCATTCCTAACTTACAGTCTTTTGAGTGGAAAAAAGCTTAGTGGTTTTGTCTTTTTTTCTCAGACACTGCTTCAAAGAAAGCATTTAGATAGCCTAGTGTTTCTGATGAATTTGGAGCTGTAATGGTTTACGTAAACTGTATGACCGTCTGTTTATTGGGATGCTTGCTAGCAAAATATTCTGCAGGACCCTGTCTGGAAAAACTGCTAGAAAATTATTAAAATTGTTTCAAATCATGCATCTTTCAGAAAACTGAAAAGCTTCTCTGGGTAAATCTCAAAAACTTAATGAATAATTTGTACCAGTTTTCAGGGAGGATGCTGCTACACAATATGGAGGCAAAAGCAAAACAAGTACTGGGAATGAGGGCCTGAAACAGAAATGTATTCATCTGGGTTGGAAGCGAATAAGATAATATCAGGTTAGCGGACTAGATAATCTCCATCCCAAAATTGTACAGGAAATGGAGCATGACAAACCAGGTCCAGTAGAAAACAGTTTTAATAAACCATTTGAGCCAACAGTGGTACCATCTGACTGGAAAACAGCAAATGTAATATTCATACTGGGAAGGATTATGAAGGGATAATGCCAGCATTATTAGCTTTGAAGATTTTCCCTCTCTCTGGCCAAACTATAATCTGGTTTGGACCAGAGGAGGAGAAAGGCTGCCAGCAGAGAAGAACGGTAGACCCTAATGGGACTAAAGGGACCATCCTTCAAAAGAGGAGGAGCTGTCTGAGACCTAAGTCCTCTTCAGGGAGTAGAAATCTAAAAAAGCTAGGGCCATCAGTCATCAAGATATGATAAGGTGTTGTAAACTAGGTATTTTGGAAAACTGCCTTTTGTTTCTAAGTAAATTTATCACTATTACATTAATTTTTTGCAAGACAAAAAAAAAAAGAAACCCAGATCCCAACCCTCTTAAGATTTTGGAGGACTCCTTTGCCACTGTATATAGGTACTAAAACTCCCCAAAAGAAGAACCACAGGTGTCCAGACTCTTTCAATCAGGCCAAATAACAATAGACCTCAAAGTGCAGTCTCCCAAGCCCTTTTCACAGAGGAGAGCTGTGAGCGTTGCTGCCCCAGACATGCTGCAGAGACAAGAAAGGAAGCAGTGGTGAAAGGATCCCTGCTGCCTCCACAGTACTGAGACATGCCAGCTTTCTGCTGTGCTGTGACAGGTATACTTAGAAAAGATCCTGTGGCATTGGCTTCATGGAAGTCATGATATACAAGAGGAAGGATGGCTTAGGAGTCAGGCACTGAAAAATTATCAGGCCAGGGCATAGGAAGTTCTTCTCTGTTGCTGCCCTTGGAAAACTGTGAATGTTATTGAGAGTAGTGGTTGCAATGAGGAATTTTCTAATATACTTACACTGATATAATCCTGTCTGTGGATATCCTTATTCTGCTGTGGCAGTCTCCACCTGGAACCTTACCTGCTGATATAACTCCTAGACAAGACCATAGTCTGTAATGTGCCCCAGTTAGTTACCCAACTATGAAATGAAAATTATGGCACCTCCATCCCTCACAGAGATGTCATTAGGATTAAACGCATTATAGACTGTGAGGCACTCAGGTATTTTAATGTAGTCCTAGAAGTACGATAAGGTGCAGAGGAGAAAAAATGTGTGCCTCTGTAAATCATAGTTCTAGCAGTGGCATGTCAAATTCATGGGATGCAATCAATTGAGCTCAGGTCGAGTCTTGGCCATTAGTGGTCCAGTTTGTGTCAGATCTTTTCATGAGACTTTTTCCAGCTTTGAATCATTCTCCAGAGTTTGGAGGGTGAGGGAGTGGGGCAGAAACAAAGACTTCCACTTGTATCTGATGCTTTGATTTTAATTCTTAAAGAGGGTCATGGAGAGAGTAGAAGAATTCCCTCTTAGATGGGTGGTCAGACGAACTATAAGGAACTAGGACAAATCTAAGTTTTAGTGACTGAAAGCATTTCCAGTCCTTTGGATGCTGTAGTGAAAAGTTTCACACAGGAACTCCAGTAATTCAAGATGCACAAGTTCAGAAGAGATACCGAAGACCACAGAGATAACAGTGTGTATCCCTGGGGGCCCTAGCTGAGCAGACCACTAACAAACAGATCCAAAAGATAATGAATGCCACCATTCTGATAGTAATAACATTGAAAGAAAGGGAAAAGATTTCGTCTTCTTTTGATGAGGTGAGACAACAGCTCAGGACCTCAGGATCTGAGGGGCCAGACAAAGAAAGCAGGGAAGGTTGGAAGGAGGAAGAAATTTGACTGCAGAATAGACAGAGGGGGTCAGATGATTAACCTCTTTATACAGAGTTCTCTAAAAGAAAAGGAGCATTTGTTGCTATATGCAAAGCCCCCACTATGACATACAACTCATTTGACCCTAATTTTCTGCCCTCTCAAAGACCTGAGTTTGGTAACTCAGTTTGGAGTTTGGAGGTGGGTCAGCTGAGCTACCGATATGTTGGCTGAGGGGCACTGATTTTTGGGAAGTGGTTGTTCTACTCTGCCTTGATGCTGCAGAATGAAGCGGTGCATGTCAGGGGTCTTGTGCTGCCACCTTAGGGTATGTACTTCAGCAGCCCGCTTATAACAATGGGTGCAAAAATGCTTCTTCAAAGCTTGTAAATCCTAGCCACCAGGAGGATGTGGCCCCTGTGGAAGATGAGTGCACAGTTATAATCTGAAGTACAAACCTAAACCAAGGATTATTAGAGAGAGATGAGAAAGCAGTAGCATGTATAACTTTAACGTAGCCTACTCTTCTCCATTGGTGTCACTCCATGAGACTTCATCCAGATTTGGGACCTTCCCCTTGTTTTAAGGTTTTGGGGTGGTTAAGGATGTGCTGGTTGAATTTGATTTAAAATATTTTCAAATTATGAACAAGAGCTATTAGAGAAAAGAAAAATCTGAGTCACTGACAAAACAGGAGATTATAAATAAGCTGTCCTTTGCTCCTTTCAGTGGTCTCAGTGGAGCAAAAGACAAAAGATGAACTCACATTGCAGAGGAAGCCTAAACATTTACAATCTTCTGGTCTGTACTTCAAGTCTTATTTTCTTCAGCTGCCTATTCTTATTTAGGTACCTTCTCATATATTTCTGATCAGTGTAAATAATATTTCTGTCTCTGCTTTATTTCTCTGTATTGTTTCTATGAAAACGGAAGGTCCATTTAAATTCACTGCTATGCTGTATCTCACCCCCCACTGGGGAAGCTGAATGCTAGGGCACAGTGCTCCTGCCTGCCTTGAACTCTGCAGATAATCCTTTTAAATGGAGGTTTGAAGAGATGGAATTACTTCTAAAGTGTTTGCAAGGGAGGGGGAAAGCATTTCAGGTCACAAACAAAAGGACCTGCTTGTTGTTGGGAGCAGCAGAGGGGTTTGACGTTGCTCTCCATCCCTTTCCAGCAGTAGCGTGGCAACAGTTGTTCTATTTTATACAGAGGTTTTGGCCCTAAAGTTTTTCCCTGCTGGGAAGTTCAACTAGAAAGATTTGGTTTGGATAAGCGCAGGGGAAAATAGTTCCCGTACCAGCACTTTTGGAAGCCTTCGGGAGTGTGTGGCAAGAGTCCACCAGGACCCTTTGCAAGCACAAGTGGGCAGAGCATGTACCCTCTCTTACTGCTCCTGAGCTTGTGTAGAAATGTGAACTGATGCTTTAAACAGTTTGCTCTGCACATCAGAAGTGGTTTCTTTTCAGCTTACTGTGAAAAGATTTCAGTAATTACATTGATACTCTTGAGTTAAAAGTTACGTATTTTTCTATGCTTACTGTAAATGCTAGCTAGGATGGCAAGTAAGAGGCTGTTCAGAAAGATGTTTATGTATGTGTATGTTTATATATGTTTCTGTGATTGGACACTACTGTGTGTGTTGAAAATAGAAGTATATTGAAACAGAAGATGTTTTAGCCTCTGTAGATTTGATGCAATAGTGTTAAGCTTGCTTTATAGGCTCCATTTATGAGTATGCTGAAAAATTAGCTTTTATCCTGCTAAAACATACTCTCTGCAACTCTAAATTAGAAAGAGAGACAGATTAATGAGGTGAAATATTAACTCTGGAGTGTAAGAATCGCTACCCATGGACATGTTTGTTCATTTAAAACCAGTATTTTCATTCTATCAGCAGCAAAGAAGCTCTTTGCCCTTATTGTAACACTGAGGATGGGAGAGTTTGTCCAAATTAAGCACTGCTAGTTTTTAAAAGACACTGTCAAGTGGGGCCAAAGGCTGCTGGGATGCCACCTTCTGAGTTTCCTGACCACTGTGTGAATTTCAGGGGAAAAAAAAAAAAAGAGACAGAGAAGAGTATCAGATATTCTCCCCCTTGATAAAATTTCTTTGCTTTTTCATCCTGATCTGTTCAGAAGCTGTCATGAGGAGATGCATGCTGGAGCAGGGAGGGACAACCAGCTTTCACCAAGGATTTTCATCAGCCGCTTCCACAGGCGGGAGGTCCGTGTGCCGCGCCGCCAGGGGCGAGGCCACGTGGTGTGACCCGCCCCGGGCCGTGGGGTGGGGCAGGGGTGACGCCCGAAGTCCCTTCTCTTCCCTTCTGGAATGGCAGAGCGGGATTAATCCTGCCTGGAGAAGGGTTACGGCTGTGCCTATGGCAGCAGTGGGAAGATGGCAGCCCTAGTTTGGGGGGAAAATGACACCTGAGACCTGCATGGGGAGGAAGGCTGAAGCGGACGGCCGTGGCCCTGGCTCCGCTGGGACGGCTGCCTCCAAGCTGGCGTGGGGAGCGGGGCCCTGATGCCGCCTCTTCCAGAGGTCAAGGTTTCCACTTCCACCTGTGGCAGCCCCTCGGCTGCAGCCTACGGAGACATTGCTGGTTGGGTTTTTGTTTTTGTTCCCAAGTTTCGCTGTCCAGTCCAAAATAATAGTAACTTTCCCAGTTGTGTGGTCCACAAAATTGTTTGCACTGGTATTTTTGCACAAATACTAGTTTGCGTTAAACTTTGGTTTCCAGGGGTTCTTGCCCTTGACCTTGCATTTAAACTGGGCATCCCGCTCCATGGAATCAAGCAAAACTCATCTCCCCCAACAGCCAACCTATTAGGTTAAAACTATGCAGAATGATACAACCATTAATCCGATTTGCCCCTACTCTCACTTGCCCACCACCCCCCAAAAAAATCCCAGACCCCCCACAGTTTCATTCCTGTTACTTACAGGGAACACTTTCTGGCTTACGGTGTCCCGGTGCCATCAGGGACTGCAGTGCGGTACAAGCCAAAGTGCAGCCGTGAGAGCGCTGACGCCGTGGCCAAGCACGGCTGGCCTTTGCCCCAGCCTCCCCCCGCTTAGTTTGTGGGTACAGACAGTGGCTGAGCCTCGTCGTAAGTCATCCTCAGTGAAGTTGCCAGCCATCTCTTGTGCAAACCGTAACGCTGAATTTAATGAGTGAAATATGTCGGCAGCTTATCTCAAAAGAGCGATGAACACCTACTGTCTAGATAGCTCATGTATGATAATGAAGGAGATATGTACAGCCCGCTTCCACCTGAAGATCTTCCTGAGGTTCCCCAACAGTTCCATGAAACTCTTAACCTGGGCAGAGTTTCGGATGCCACTAGGCCTCCGAACCAGTGATTTTCATTACATCTTGCTTCTGTAAATGTTTAGGGTGCTATTCTGCTGGTGTCTGTGGATATCCATGGGGGTGTTCCAGCACACAGTTAGGTGTGAGAGCAGAATCAGCCCTCCGGACTTGAAAATTTTTTTAGCTGTATGTTCAGAATTCACCATAGTTATACAATTCGAAGTAGCAGTGAGCATTTGCATGGGTGAAAAGTGCTAAGACGTTTCAGCGTTCAGTGTGTACCAGATACTGTTTCATTTTATTTATGTCATGGAATAATTGAAAATATCAGTGATGTGATGTACACAAAGTGGGTAACCAGGCCATCTAGGGAATAACATCTTTTTTTTTTAAAGTTAATCAACCTAGGAGATGTGGTTATACTTCATTTTTATTAGATCCCCTTCCCTTTAATTCTTTTTTTCTGTTACAATATTTTTGTTTCTGGCAGCACAGCTTCAACTTACTTATGCCTTATATGTAGACATATATATATGTCTACAAATGTATATATAGCAGAGAGAGAGTGTGTATAAAGGTGATCAATATTTAAGCACTTATATTTAAGAAGGAGGAAAAATATCCTTATCAGTTTTACCAATGGCATCCCCTCTTTCAAAATGAAAAATACAGATAAGAGGTTTTCAAAGTAGCCTGCAGGTGTTGTGCACAGAACTCCTGGAAGGCAATTCCTCCTGTAAGTTAAGGGGATTCTGTCAGCTGCTGACCTTGCTTTTGCTTTTAAAGTTTGTAAACCAAGTCATGTTGGTTACACAGTACTTTTGTGTGCTTGGAATGAACCACATCAAATGTTTGTATGTTGTTGGCTTTTTTGTCTCTACAGTTTTGTCCAAAATTTTACTGAGTAGGGAATGTATAAGTCCATTAAACTATTGTTTCTATAGGACTTAGTGATCTGTTTTCTACCGAGTTATACAAACTGATTTTTGTGGGGTTTGAAAATAAGAGACTGAAAGGCAGTCTTTTGTTGAATTGAATTGTGTTTTGTTGACTTTAAGTCAGGAACTGTTTGCATTCATGTTAATTTTGAAGAATAAACATGCTTTTTCTTTACAACATGGAAGTGCAAAACAAAATTATTTAACAAAATTCAGTAAGTTACTAAAAAGATTGAAAGACTAAATACTAAAAAGTATAAATATACAAAAGATATTTACCTAAATATTTGGATTAGTGTTCTGAGAAGCTGACAGCCCCCATGAACTGTACCAAGCATACAACTTGTATAACTAGCATATTCCAACCTCCAAATGCCTTTCATGTCAATATGAGAGATACCATCAGGCACTTTGAAAGCACCAACCTATTTATAAAGATACCATCAAAAAACCTGCCTGATGCAGCTGACTTATGAATCAATTATCTGGACTTCACCAATGATATATCTGTTCTGAATTTGAGAGCCATATGTTTAGAGCAACACTGTACACAGGTAGGCTATTCAGCATCCCAACAGGGTTCTTATCTTCATGTATAGGCCTGTCAGAAAGAGGGAGAAAAATATCCTAACTGTAGGACCTGTTTCCCAGAAACAGTTTGTTAAGGGGAAAAAAAAAAAATTGTGGATATGAAGTTATATATAACTGGAGGTAGAAGGAGATTGATCAGGAGTAGCACATATGGGATTGGTGCTGACAGCAGACAATAAATTTAATTTATGTGAAAACTATTGAAGATGGTCAGTCAGATTTGTATTTAAAAAAAGGTTTGTCTTAAGTGTTTGAATGACTTAACAGAGAGACAATTTTTTAGCACAGAATTTAAGCTGTTGTGGGAAAGCATAAACAATCCTATTTGCACACCAAAGCGAATAATTCTGCAGATATTTCTGTGGAAATTAAGGTCCAATGAAGAATTTTACAAAGGCAACCATCTAAACTGTTATGTCTTGGCTCTTTTCAGTTCAGGTACCTTCCATTTCCTTGGTCCCAAATCTTCTCTCCATTTCTAGTGACATTTGTAAATTGAGTGCCTTTGTATTAGTGTGCTTATGCCCTGTTAAAGATTTGCTACTGCTTTGATAAAGCTGTATTTAAAACGTAGATAAAGGGTGTTTGTGAAACTCTTTATGTGCAGGACCTTATGCCAGTTGTTACTTCTTGCACTGTCCTTACAGCCAGAGGCTCCGAGCTACAGCCACGTCAACAGCCAAGCGCCTTGTCCTGGGCTGCCTGCAAAATAACGGGCAAGGCACCTGAGGTTGGGAGCACAAAGTGGCACAGGTTGCTGAAGCAACTTATCCAAGGTCACTCTCTCTCTGTTTCAATTTAATTTGTTTACTTCTCTGAGGAGATTATGGCGTTGAGCTGTTGGACTGAGTATTAACATTTTCTGAGTTCTCATGGGAAGTCTAAGTTGTTACACAGCAGCAACTAGAAGTGACAAAGCTGCCACATCATACCAGCCCACAGGGGTCCGCTCATCCTCCTTCCTCTAAGAGTCGTATCTACACTTAGTCAGTCACAAAAACATCCTGCCACATTACATGACACGGCTGGTGTTCTTTGCTGGCGAATAGAATAACAGAAGAAAACAGTGGGACTGTGTGAATAGTTGGCACGTGAACTTACGAAAACATGACAAGTTTTAGATTGGAATCTCATATATGACACTGAGCTGTATTTTTCTAAAGTTACTGGAGATAATGATTATGCAGTTTGAGACAGATTTTCAGAGGACAGGTGTTTGGTACTTGGCAAATCAAGTCTCCTGAAAAGTGTAGCAAACCGTATACCAGCCTGCTTCCCATGCTTCCACTCCTCCTCCCCCAAAAAGCAAACACATGGAAGTTGTGTCACCAGCTTCCTGAAGATCTGAGTTACTAGCTGGGTATGACTGGTGACTTTTTATGTCTTTTTATGATTGGTAACTGTATTTGGGAAGGGAGAAGAAAAGCTGCCTTTAAAAAACCTGTAAATCTAGATGTCTTTTCTTAATAGAACAGATTGCTGCAGATTATAAAAATGACATGGGCTCACATTTGTAAATATGAACATATTGATAAGTTGAGGTGATTGTTGTTTGGGTATGGATTGGAAAATGTGGCTTGAGAAACTTGTTCTTTCTCATTAACTAAGCGATGTCAGTTTCCTAGAAGCTGTACTCATTGAATACTGGTGATAATACTGTCTCTAACCCCACAAAACAACCTAAAAAGCAAGATGCCACATGATGCTGTCCATATAATCTAGTCATCGTTTCTGTTTCAATTACATATAAATTTCTACAGGCAGGAACTTTAAAGATAAACTCTCGCTAAAGAAAAAGCAACACCACCACCCCCCCCCCCCCCCCCCAAAAAATGACCACTATAAAAGTTCTCATCTAGTGACCTTATCAGCATATGGAATTCACCATTTATGCTGGAGTGAGATTCTTCCCTGTGAATGGAGGTTGTCGACCACAAAATCTATGGAAATTGTGACTATAAGTATACTCCCAAAAGAGATCTGAAATGGTCCCCGGGGTCACGTCCTGAACCTTTTTACATAGGGTTAATTCTAAAATTTTTTAATAACTTGGGATTTATAAATGGTATGCATGTTGTATGAGACAGGTTGGGTGTCTTCCTTCTTCAAGGTGCTCTGTAGCCAAGCTCCATCCAAAGTCAGTAGGAAGCTGCAAGGGCTTTCTGCATTCTGGCCATTTAAGCATTAATGGATTTGAGGAATTAAACAGCATCAAGCATAGCAAATATTGACCTCTCCTCAGAAAATATTTACCATCTCATTTATTGTTGTATGTCCCCTGCACTAGGATGATATGTTGACATTAGCAGCTATGATTTGCTAGGTGCACTAATGTTCTAAATTGACAAACTCAGCTATTTACTTAAAGGCCCCTTGGATTGATTGCTAGATGCTTTGCTCATTGTAAAGGCATCTGTTCCATGTTAAAATGTCACTTTGGTTTTAGGTATTCCTGGCTTTATAGCATAATTTTGAGCCTCATTTATTTTATATTAACAACTTGCCAATTTTCTGAGTAATAATATGGCAAATGTTCACGTACATGCAGCATGTTGTAAGCTGAATGTTTCCAAGCCTTGTTTAAAGAAACATTTGAAGTAGTATACGAATTTTACAAACTGGGAAACTGAGGCATACAGCTGTAAGGGATTCACTGTGACAGGTTTTCACAGCAGCTAATCCCCCTTTTCATAGAAGACTTAAGGCCTTAGTCACTTGAAAAGTGGGGGGTTGGGCTTCCGTGAGGTCAGGAGTTCTGAAATATTTATTTTCTATACTGAATCTGTGTTTCCTGATTTCCAGAGCCTGGATCTACAGTCTAATAGCTAGTGTGTATTTCCCACATCTCTTTCTCTGCCCATTGCTAGAGCTCCTATGTATTTCTTCTGTAGAACAGTCAAAAAGCAGAAAAATTCTTCCTGTCATAACTCCTTGATCTGTGAGAGCCGTTCTGTGTTTGAAATTAGGATAAGTACTGAATCCATCATTTAACATTCTCCTGTTGTATTTTCGCTCACCTTTACCTACTCATCTGTGACACTCAGAGGAAGCTGGAAGCAAGAATTAGGAAGAAGAGAAATGGTCAGCTGACAGAACCTGATCAGGCCAATTACACATTCCTTTGCTGTAATTTGAAAGGAAATGTAGCACAAATGCCAGATCTATCCTGCATTCTTGGACTATCCAGCTTTAAAAGCCTGTCACTTAAGCTCAGACTACAGAAACCCAAGAACTGGTCAAGGTGTCATTCATAAAATGCTTTACGCTTTGCTTCATAAAGATTGCCTGGTAAAGAAAAATGCACAAGTCAAGGCTTAACAGAGGTATTTACAATGAGGAAAATATTTAGACTTCTCTTCTGTTTCTGTCCCAAAGCCCTGAACAGAAAAAGGGTTCTTCCCTTAAACCTCTCCCCAGCTGCATGGAAAACACCTGTTTTCTTCTTTAAAGAAGAGCTTTGAAAAGAGTGTTGAAGTGATTCACAAAGACAGAATCAAACACAAGTTGGTACACGGTGTAATTATGTAGAGCACATGTTTTAATGGTGATAGTCTATTAAGTTTTATAATCTGAAATCAGTGACATTTGCAATAATTATTATTAATAGCCCAGTTTCTTACTAGTCATATTTAAATGGAGCTTTATGATTTAACTAACTAAAGTAATCAGCTTCTAATGGTGTATTATATTAGCCTAAATCATAGAACAGTTGGGTTTTAAGATGTGCATTCAGTAGCTCTCTCTAACTACTTATTATGCTGTAAATAAGGTAAAAATAACTCTCAACACTATTTACCCTAAAGTACTCAGAGGTCACTAATGGAAAGCCCCACTGAAACCCAGATACAGTTTTCCATAAAGTAGAAGGAAAGACTGTGGCTGCTTGTGACCCTTCATTGAACCTGAGATTATGCGAGCCAATGCACAGCACCTTGATGCCATTCAAGAGATTTTCAGTGATTCCAGCACCTTGGGATCAAATCTCTCGCCACCTAAACCTTGCATAACACGTTTTGCAGATGTTGTGCCACCACTGATTTCTTTAGTGCTGACATCTTTGCTGAGAAGACTGCTGCTAGTCATCTGAGAGAAAATAAATGAGATTCAAAGCAACGAGAATAATGCAGGTGAACAGAGGCTTATGAAAAATGAGTACAGTAAAGGACGGTTTGGAAAACTCTCAGAAAAGAGCGGTGGGCAGAAGTGCCTGTCTGCATCCTAGTCATACCTGCTGGGAACTTAAGAAATTGGTGTAGTTTCAAATTGTCTGAGGATCCTACAAAAGCTCTTTTGATGCAGCAAGGGCTGATATGCTTTAGGGAGCCACTGGGAACAGTTTTTCTGAATAGAAAGGTGACACTTTAAGAGCCTTTTTTTTCTTTTTAAACTGTAATCATGCTTTTATCAAAGGCTTTCCTTAGAAACTGTTTTATTTCTTAAGACCCACACAGCATTAGCTGGTCTCTTTTGAATAGTTTAAATGTTAAATTCAAAGTAAAAAGTTTTCTATTCTTTGGGGTTTTTTGTTGTTGATGTTTGGGTTTTTTAAGGACATACAACATCCAGAACACATCTCCTAAAGCCATTCTTGGATTTGATGTAAGCAGAGAATATCCATTCAAAGGTAGATAGATAGATCAGAACCTTTTGTAACAGTAAGTGCAATAATTCTTAAGAGGTAAGAAACTAATTGACTCTTCAAAGCCACTTTTCTCAAAGGAGTTAACATCCCCAAAATGCGTGAAAACAGCTTATTTTTTTTCTTCATCTTTACTAACCTGACATCTCTTTTTTTTAAACCTGCCCGTGTGTTTTGCACCTATTTTAAGTGAATTAAAGATGAGCAATTCACAGATGTAATGTATTTTCTGTTGGGCCATTACTGCTTGTTTTCTCAGCATGTTCTGCAGATCCATCTAAAGAATAGATCCTGTCATTGCAAAAATCAATTGGTGTGCAAGGTGGTCAGCATTTACTGACAACAGATAGTTAGCACTGTAGTAAGTATGGAGTGTAAAGGAGGTGCTCAAAATATGTTTTTGTTGGTCTGTTTGTTTGGTGTTTGTTTGGGTCTGTTAAATGGTGTTTTGTGTTATAGGTAGTTGGTGAATGTCAAGATTTGCATTCATTCCAGATATTGCATGTTACAATGTCAGTTAGTAGCTGTGTACCTGGCACATCTGTCAATTCTTTGTCTTGACCTCTGGGTCTGCTACACAAAAATATGCTGTATACCAAATGTAAGCGGAGTGGGACAAGACTGTTTGGAAGACAAATGTCAGAGCTGAAGTAAAGGCAGAGTTGTCCTATCACAATGGTTTTTGAATATCATGTAATAATTGACATTGTAGCTATTCTGATTTTCGTACTTGTTAAGACATACTCATTTAGATCATTTACATCTGGTCATCTTAGCTTTCCTTAAAAGTACACTGAAATTCTTTATAAATACCCTTGCAATAGGTTATTGCAAGGAAGAGGAAGAAGTTTGTAGCTGTCATATGACCAGACATGTCTCCATGACTATTCTTAAGGACTTGCCAGTGATTGTCAGTATTGTCCAACCAGGTGGTCCACAGAAAGTATCCTTCTAGCTCGCTAGCTTTCTTTTAGACAGGCAGAAATTTCTCACTAGCTCAGAGCTTAGAAGCTATGCTATCTCCACTGCATCTCTGAGAGATGAGCAGAGGAAGGATGTATGTAACAGAATCATATGGTTGGACAGGATAGCTGGACGTCATCTAGTCTAATCCCTGCTCCAATCAAGGCTAACTTTAGAGTAAGATCAAGCGGCTCAGAGCATTTTACGGTCAAGTTTTTAACATCTCCAAGGACAGAAATTCCACAGCTTTTCTGGGAAATTTGTTTCAATAGTTAACCACTCTCATTAATTTATTTCCTTATATCCAGTTGTAATTTCCTTTACTGCCACTTGTATCTGTTGACCCACGTCCTTTTGCTGTGCACCTCTGAGAAGCTGGTTCTGTCTTCTCTATAGCCCCCTAGTAGGTAGCTGAAACGGGCAATTAAATCACACCTTAACCTTCTCTTCTCCAGGCTAAAAAATCCTATTTTCCTCAGTCTCTGCTCACATGTCATGTGCTCTAGCCCCTTAACCATCTTCATAGCCCCGTGTTGAACTAACTCCAGCCTGTTTCTCTTGCACTGGAGGGACAGAAACTGCACAATCTTCCAGAAGCAGCCATGTAAGTCCCAAGTAGAGGACAACCTGCTCTCTCCTTAATCTGCTGACTGTGTTCTTACTAACATAGTCCAGGATGCAGTTGGCCTTCATAGCAACAAGAGCATACTGCTGACTAATGTCCAACTTGTCCACTGGGACCACCAACTCCTTTTCTGCAGAGTTGCCCTCTTACCTGCTCAGTCCCCAGCGCATACTGTAGTTCGGAGCTATTGTGTCCTAGACGTAGGACTCCACATTTGTTTTGCTGAACTTCATGAGGCTGCTTGTTAGCCCAGTCCTCCAGGTTGTCTCTATCTTTTGCCAGGGGTCTTTCTGAATGGCAGCCTCGCAGTTTCTCAACCCTTGCCCCCACTTGGTGTCATTCACAAACTTGCGGAGGGTGGGTTCTCTCCAGTTGCAGGGGCTGTCAATGAAGATGCTACATGCTGTCAGTCCCAGTATCAGCCCCTGACAAATGCCTGTAGAAACCAGCCCTGGTTAGACTGAACCACTCAGCACTATCCTTTGAGCCTGAACATCCAGCTAATTTTCCATAGTCTCCCTGTCTAGTCCATCTCTCCAATGTGCTTTCGGCTGTGTCAAAAGCCTTGCAAAATTCAAGGTAAATTACATTCACTGCTCTGCCCACAACCACATAGACACCAATTTCTTCATAGAAAGTGTTCGTGTTGGTCAGGAACAATTTTTTCCTTGGTAAATATGTACTGGCTGTTCCTAGTCATGTTCTTATCCTTTATGTGTCTGGAAACGGCTTCTAGGGAGACTTGCTACATAATCTTCATAGGGACTGAGGTGAGGATGGCCACCTCAGCCAGGTGTCCACCTCCTGGGTACAGGTCTTACTGAGGACAGCTGGGGGTTGGCGGAAGAAGGGTTGGGGTCTTAAAAGAGAATCTTACAACTGCAGAGGCTTGACCGTAGTGCAAGAAATATGAAAGCACATGCAGTTAGCTAAGCTGGATTCAAGTGTGCAGTTTCCTCAATAGAATCACAGAATGGTTTGGGTTGGAAGGGACCTTAAAGATCATGTAGTCCCGACCCCCCTGCCATAGGGAGGGACACCTTCCACTAGACCAGGTTGCTCAAAGCCCCATCCAACCTGGCCTTGAACACTTTCAGGGATGGGGCATCCACAACGTCTCTGGGCAACCTGTTCCAGTGCCTCACCACCCTCACAGTAAAGAACTTCTTCCTAATATCTAATCTAAACCTACTCTCTTTCAGTTTAAAACCACTATGCCTCGTCCTATCACTACACTCCCTGTTAAATAGTCCCTCCCCATCTTTCCTGTAGGCCCCCTTTAAGTACTGGAAGGCCACTATAAGGTCTCTCCAGAGCCTTCTCTTCTCCAGGCTGAACAACCTCAACCCTCTCAGTCTGTCCTCACAGGGGAAGTGCTCCAGCCCCCTGATCATCTTGGTGGCCCTCCTCTGGACCTGCTGGAGCAGGTCCGTGTCTTTCTTATGTTGGGGACCTCATCACTGAAGGAAATAGTCAAGATATACCCTAGATATGAAGTCATTTCAAATTGAAAAAGAAATATTCTCCAAGTTTACAGTCCATCTGTTTTCTTTGATCACATCTTTTCATGTACCTAGGGTGAAAATGGAAAATCTTGAGCATCAAGAATTGAAGGTTCAAATCCTAACTTGGCTTTCTTTGCTTACAGAAGTATCTGTATAAAATGAAGATCATTTTGTGACAGTGAAATGGAGGAAAGCTGAAAATTTTAATATTGGATAGTTAGAAAAATTGCCATCAACAACTGGTTATTTCAGTAGAACATTTTTTTTTTCAATGTTAAAAGTATTATTGATTTCCGCTGTATTTTTTTTCTCCCTTTGGAAAGTACAAAGCCCTTAAATAATTTGAGTTTTCCCTTATTCCTCAGAATTGTGGCATATGACTGATAACTGCCTTTAGAACTCCTAATAGCTAAATTACAATTATTATGCAAAGACCTACAATAGACAGTTATATGGATTGTTAAATGGCTTTGCCTTTTTTGCAAACCATAATCATTTTCCTTTATTAGCTGAAGGATTTCATAATTTAAGGAAGATGAGAACCTATAAGTCACACTTTCAAATAAGGAACATGGATATTGCAAACATTAAATTCTCCCATAAAAATGTTAAGGCATCATTAAACTAGGATCAGATTAATACAATTCAGTCAACTCTAGATAGATATCTCCCGTAATAGGCTGAAACAATACCTAGTGATATAGGATGTATAAGATTTTACTACAACCAATTTATAAACCTATAAAACGTACAGGTATCACTCAAAGCCACCATTAATTTTGCATGCCTTGTATTAAATCAAGTGAGTTTGGTAAGGAAAAATATTCCCCTCCCTTACTGTATCACCCTTTCTATTGTTAGCTGCTATCATAGCTTCTTACTTCTACCGTAAGTTAGATGAGAGATGCCTTCTGGTAGAGGTTGACCTGAGAATCTGTGCTTGATTTATCCATCTGTTTAGGTGTCTGAAAGATTTTTAAATGAATTTTCAGGGCATAATTTAGTTCTCACTTGTACCACTGTAAATCTGGAGTCATTCTGTGTTTGTTCCAGAGTAACAGCAATCAGAATTTGACCCCGAGCTTAATCAAATTAAAAACAAAGGCTTGCATCTCTTCTACTCAGCTGGGCAAAGGAAGGGAGATAGCTGAGGAAAAAGAGGGTTTGGACTAAAGGCTCTGTGTGTGTTCCTTCCAAAGTACATGGTAGCTCTGTGGATCTGAAGGAATGGCAATTTCAGAAAAGCAGGGTGGAACCAATGAAGCAAGTGCTTTATCAGTGTGCCTTCCCAATCTTTGAGTGCATACCTGCTGCAAAGAGTACAGCTGAGATTGGACTGGACTGCTTCTAATTCTTAACCTGCTCATTGAAATTTAGCTTAGATCAGTTTTCACAGGATTTTCAACAGGGCCCATGTGGAATATGTCTGTGTTACTTGGACAGTAATTTTGGCCCAAAGCATCGCCTAGTAAGCAACTGGTGACCAGATTTGGTGCAGGAACAATGCTTTCATTTTGGGTAATGGGAAATAAAAATATTGGTTAATAGCAGGGGAGAGTATTGCTGGCTGTGGTATCCTCTTATGAACAATCTTCAGAACTTCTCTTTGACCAGCATATTTCTCTCTCCCATTCTGCATGTAGGCATACATACTCTTTGTCCGAAGTAGAAATGCAGGAGTTCAGATACACGGTCTATGTTATCTATTTGTCCTGTGATTTGTGCCTGACACGAGATTGTATACATGTTTAAAGTGTTGTATATATGCCCTACTTTGACCTCCATTTAGGTATACCTGTATTTGAATATGTTAGTATGGATTTCCGAAAACAGAGCAGATTTCACGTGCGCGTTTGTGCATGCATATGGAAAGAGAAGAGAGAGGGAAATGTTTCTCCCACGCCACCCTGCTTCCCTAGACACACATCAGTGCGTTATGTTAAATATAGATCAGGGCATGATAATAAACTGTACTATATCTGCTCTATGTATTAGTAATCAGAGCTTACATACCCTCTGCTACTGAATTCATCGCGATAAGATGGTTGAAGCTGGACTGAGAAGGAAACAACAGAAAGGAAAAAGAGTAACTTGCTAAGCTGAGCACAGCTGGTGTGGCTCCTAGAAGACCTACAGCAGCAGTACAGACAAAATCTCTTTGGAGACACTGTTTAATGGCTAGATGGGAAAAAATTAGTTTAACTAATTCTGTGAAGCCAGACTGGACCATTCAGGACAGACAAACTTGTATATACTGGCCTTTTTTTTAACATAGGCTAAACTGCATGCACCCTGTGTGCACTTAGAAACACCTACATGCACAGTGGTATTTGTAAACCTGTATTAATCATTAAAAATGCAAGCAAACAGAAGGAGATTTCAAACATTGTAAAAGACAAATATAGATTAGTTTCTTTGTAAAGCTTTTCCATTTGTGTCTAAGGTAAGCTATGTGATTTAGCTCAGTATTTGTAGTATTCGTTAAGGTCTGAATAGGACAGATCCCAGACTAACTCAGTCATTTATTGAGTCATCTAATGAAATTGAATTTTGAGTGACAGCCAAAATTATATGTAGTTAGTAAAAAATGTTGTTGTATTTAATCATATAATTGTGCATCCATTTAGATCAGCCCAGCAATCACAAGAACCCTTATACACAAGTAGCTTTACCTATGTGACTCGTCGTTATTAAGTAGGAAAGCTCACTCAGAGGGCATTCTCATGTAGAGAATTTGAAGAATGAGGCCTAGCTATATGCCAGCAAGACATATTTCTAATAATCCGTTGTCATAGAGGAGGATTGCGTTTAAATTAGGTTTTTTGCACGCAGCCATCTTGTTGCAAAGTAAAAGATGCTACCTTCGTGATATCTCACATGGAAGAAACTACGAAGCAATTTCTGTTATATTTCTGTTAACTGTGTAAGGGGGAAAAAATGCGTAAAATAATATTTCAGCCTAGATTCCAGCCTAGATACCCATTGAACCTTTCCTGAACTGCCCTGCCAGTACATTCTCCCACTAACAACTTCTGAACCTGTTAGTAAATATCAGACAAATCTGAAAGAGGAAGTACAGTTTCAAAATACATTGTCTTTCCCAAAGATTCATGAAAAAAAAGTCTCAGAATATAACACAGAGACCCAGATTAGCGCGCTCTGTGAGGGAAAGGCATTTATAGTTCAGCTGCTGCATACTTTCTATAGCAGCAGCCATCTGGTCCATCAGCAACACGCATACTTCTGGGCTTCTGATATTGTTGTTTGGATACTGTAGTGCTGTAATAGCTGGAGATGTGATAAGAAACTGGAGTGACTGCGGCCTCACATCAGTGGTCTAAAGGAAATAGCTCACTGAACAACTTTGTTGTTTAGTTAAACTTCCTGTTTAATGAAATATTTTAAGATTAGAGCCATTTGGTGCAAGTCTTCCAGTTGCAAAGAGAAGGACATTCAATGGCAAATCAAGGCATAAGTGATGGAGAGATTTTATGCTGTTCATTTGCAAGTAATGAGCTTAGTTCTTTCCATAAGGCTGTTAATTGCTATCAGAATAAGTCACAAAGTGAGCTAATATCTTTGCTCACACACAAATTGTTGAAACGTATTTTCCCAGTCCGAAAACAACAGACTGTTGAATTACTAGCTTGGAAGTCAGGAGGCCTAATTTAACTTTCTGCTCCACCATAGGCTTTTGGAGTTACCTTAGGTAAGCATTTAAAATATGGCTTTTCTGCAGACTGCAGTGAAGCATCAAGGTCTGCTAGTTAGTTTTTAATGAGCTAGCTTGGAAGCAAGCTGTGGCAGTACTCAGTTAACTTATCCTCAGCTTCATCTGCAGTTCATCCATTAATTTAACAGGTGACAGCTGGATTTCAGGATGTTTCATGAAGTTCAGCAGGGATCAAATATAATCCAGCACCCTGATCAATCATATGAAATAAATTTAGCATTAAATGACCCAATGGTCATCTCAAGTTAGATGTTAATTGTCTAACCATAGGGACTCAATTGACTTTGTCAGGTAGGACAGATGGGCTCCGTAGTGCTGAAGATGAAGGGCAAAATAACTAGCAAAGAGCCCCAAGAGGCCATTTGGAACATGATTCATCTCACCTAACTTTAGAGATCCCCAACCTTAATCACCTTCATAGCTGGTAGACAGTTTAATGCCTTTTGGAGAGTGATTCATCTATGTTATTTGAGGCATCACCTCGATGAGGTAAATTGTTTGGTAGAAAGGCATCTAGCTGAGGTGGGAATCTAGAAGCAGACCTCCATATTGGCCCAGGTGAACCCAACCTTGGAGTCTTTCCAGTAAGTGGCCTTGCTTATTTAAAGATTGAAGTAGTGTATCTGTACTACTGCTTACAGACAAGAGAAGAAATACTCTTGCCTAACTCTGCCTTAGCTCCCTGTCATGTCTCTCTGTCATGTTCTGGGGATAATACCTTCAGGAAGCTGTAGAAAGACAAGGTGGTCAGACCTCTTACCAGACCAATAGGTGTAGCTGGGAAAATGATAGAAGCTTTCAAGCCCTTCTTGAGGATATTAATATGCATGGCTGGTATGTTAACAGGAAACCTTTCAGCATCTTAGACGAGATAGCTGAACTTCATTTCAGTGAAACAGCTGAGCTCAGAAGTGTCAGTCGTGAGAAAAACCTTATCGACATTTGCAGTTTTATTAGTAAGGATACTGTCAAATGAAGCCTATGAAATGTCATATTGTTAAGCTCAGCATAATAGCAGAATTTTATAGCATTGGGAGGCAGGACGGTTTTCACCCGTACTTTGTGATCAGCGTTCTCGGGTTTATTAGCACTGATGTTTTAACCTGAGGAAAAGCTAAAAGGCTTCATTGCTCACTGAGGAGGATGAAGTGTGAGCAAAAAGCCACGAGAGGGAGCTGTTGGAAGCAGTAAAGCTGTCGGGTTTCTCCTCCTTAAGCAGCGTGTTGCTGCTTTTAAGAGGCACTCGGCAAAAGATTGTTAAACTTTCAGAGGCTGACAGTATCTTTAAAATAAAGTTTCTTCTGGAAGGGAACTCGCCTGAAAAGTTAGAAATCGCTTTTGGAAAACAAAACAAAACACAACAAAAACCTGCGTAAAGCATATTTAAAAGGTTGTGTCTATTAAAAATGAAATCTTCACTAGATACTACAATGCCTATAATTTTAAGGTCAAATGTTTTAATTTCTGCTTCCTTTATATTCATTTCAAGTAGTAAAATACATTATGTAATATAGATACAATGCCATTTTGCTGGTGAATATGAACATAGGAGTGTAAGAGGGGACAGACCTGCTTAGATCATTTGGCTCAAGCCCTGTAATAACAGCTCTGTTTTCCACTACCTTGCTGGTAGTACATAGTTCTCTGTACTGCTAGAAGCCTCCACTGGAAAAACTCTGGATACTTTACAGAGTTCAATAGGAATTAAACACATATCAGAACTCCTAGCCAGTCTTAAAAAATGAATGTAGCAGTAAATGGCTCAAGTCATGTCAAATACATAGGGCTAAATGTGGATATTAATTATATAACCAGAGGGACTCAATTTACTTTGTAAAGCAATTAAGAGAAGATAGAAACTTACAGTCTGTTTCTGGAAAAGAGTAATGTCTGTTTAAAAATAACTTCCTACCCAGAATAGCCTGCCTGTCTCACATAATATCAAATTGGGGGGGGTGGGGAGGAGAACCCAAAACCAACCACTTAAGCATTTACAGCACTGTTTCTTTATGGAAAAATCAAATCCAAGTTTTGAAACAATAGAAGTTGACAGTTAGGTCCCCAGATCTGCATTCAGGCATGTAAACAAAGGCTTTGCTTTTTAAACTGGCTTAGCAGCTCATCAAAATGTAGCTTCCCCTTGTTTTTATTCCCCATGGGCAGGTTAAGGCTATGAAGAGGCCTGTGTTCCTGTGGACAGGTTTAAGGAGGTAGAAGGTTAATTTTTTTTATGTAGAGTACTTAATATTGCTCTGGATTATTCTAGTAGCCTGATAGTCTGTCTTTTTTTTCTTTTTTTAATAATGTATTTCTTGTGTCAGAGCAGATAGGCAAGGATTCCTTTTAAGCATATTAATCAGAGCTGGAGTTTGTTCCTCTATCCATAAGCAAAGTAGATCTGTATCAAAGCTTCATTAACATAAAGCACCTGCTCCAACTGGCATCCTGATGGAAAATTAGCATATTCTTGGATACTTACTGTACTTTAGTTTTGCTTTGAGTGGTATTCATAATACCCCCTTCTTTATAGAATACCCTCTGAAAATCCCACTGAGTGATCTGGATTCAACTCTCAGTGAGAGCATCATACTTGTTCAGGCCGTTAGCCACAGCATCCATCCCTCTCTCTGCTTTCTAGATGGACGGAATGCCAGGATCAGACATATTCAATATCTGCTGGTGCACCATCTTCAAAGCAGTGTATTCAGATAGACAGAAAGGAAAGCAACAAGACTGTTCCTACATGACTCATAAGGTCTTTGCACTTCAATGTTCACCCTTCCATCACTTCAGAAATCAGTTTCTAGCAATGGGCTAAAAAAAAAAATGATAGTTACTTTTGTCTTCAGAATATAGCACAGCATCAAAACTTCTGATCCACCTTCTGATCCACCTTTATTATCCAGCTTCTGATGCCACCCTTATTTAAATATATTAGAAAGAAACAGCATGTTTGGTTGGTCTACTCAGTACTGAACTTAATTATTCCTTCTTCCAGGAGTACGACGCTTTAAGTTTTTTTGTGACGTTTTCCCCTCTGCCCTGTTGTGAATGTGACAGTGGGATTTACAAAAAGTTTAATGCATACAAACATGACAGCAGGAAAAGGAGCTGAGGTTGTGTTTGTCTTGATTGTTTATTTCAAAACTATAGTGAGAAAGAGCTTCAAAAACCACCTGAAATCTGAGAGACAGCATTTGGGAGCCAGGGGCTACTACCTTTATTCTTCTGTAGAATGTCTTTGCTTTTATGTCACTGTTTCTAAAGTAAAATCAAGTTGAAGAGAGGGAGAAAGAACATCAATTCTGAGTGCCTTTCTCAGGCAAAATTTTAGTGAAACTAGAAAATTCATACAAACAAGGACTTCCAGACATGACAGCAAGAAACTTTTAACTCTTGTATGGCAATTTCAAAATCTTTTGGTGAGAATGGATGGGGTCATATGCTGAAGCAATCTGTGGCAACACAAATAGCTCCATTTCCACTCTTTTCAAGGAGTTTGATATGCTCTAGGTGATTTCACTGTCAAGGCTGAGCATCAAACATCAGTTACATCATTTACTGTGTTATGAAAGCACACAGTTCTTCCTTGAATTTTCAAATGTGGCTGAGCCAGTAACATATTACCTTCACTGTTAAAACTCCAAGAACACTTAGCAATATTTATGTATCAGTCTTCTAAGTATCTTATTTTTCTTTAAAAGGCCTTCATTTTTAAAATAATAAATACTAATAAAATACACTTAGAAAGGGAGAATGTATATCTGCTTTATTGCTTTAAAATTTAATTCCTTCCCAAATTCTGCACTCTTATTCATCTGTACTTACCAGCAATAAGAGAAGTGAAATCCTCATCCTAAGAACACCAAATTATGTCTGTACTGAGTGCTTTAATATGCTTAAGTCTAAATGCATCCTGAAGCTGTTTCAGCTGGTTTTCAGGTGAGTGCAACCTAGCACTTATGCCAGAAGACAGCCACTTTGTGCTCCAAGACTTAGCCCATCTGGACAAAAAAAGAAGGAAAACTGTGGGGTATACTGCAGATTCCAACTATCTGGAAGTCCACATTCTTATTAATATGAGCAAATAAAGACTAATTAGCTTCTCTATGGCTATCTTGACAAATTTTTAAAGGATAAAGGATTTTTTAAAAAAGTTTCCTATTGTTCACTGCATAAAGGTACATGAAGACTTCTTCATTGTATACAGGAAACACACCTAGAGGCTCTCTTCTGTGCAAGTGTCTGATTCCCTGATTTACTTTTTCTAATTTGAATTCCAGATCTGCATGTTGCTTCACTTTTACAGCAGTCAAAACAAAATGTCTATAGCTTTATATCACAGTAAAGAAAAAAAAAAAAGCCATACTACATCCATCTTATATCCAGTTTATTTAATACCATAGCAGTAAATACAGATAAGAGTTCTTGAATCTGGCAGTGCTAGAGTCAGTAAGATACAGCTACCTGACAGATCGACAGTCTGTTAGTAGTTCTGGAATTCCATGTGTGCTAGAAAGCTGAAGGGTGTAAATGAGTAGTCTTCAAGTTCAGCCTCATAGATATTGGCAATACAGTTAAATACACTACTCCTGATATGGCAGAGCAGCATCTGCATAGAAATAAAGCAACACTGTGCCTGTCAACACTGAGAACTATATTCCAATACTTGTAGTCTTAAAACAAGTGAAATAAACAGTATCTTTTCCTTAAATAATGAAGTGATCTTTGGTCAATGCTTATTAAAATGTGCTTTAGTTTTATTTTACAACAGTAATGCTAAGATTATATAGTTTCTTATGTTATGGGGTTGGACATTTGAAAATCAGTATTCTGCTGTGACTGATAAAGTAATCTTACTAGTTTCAATGCAGGTAAAATTTCAGAGCAGAGGTAGGCTTCAACTCAGCAACTTATAAAGACTGAATCCCAGCTGTCCTCTGGAATAGGTAGGAGGCAGTTATTCATCTTCAGATCACTGCTCTTCCCTTTCATAATTTCTGTATGAGCACAGCACTTTCAAATGCGCTGGGCTAAGCCCTTATTTAGTTGTCTACAGTAAGAGCTCTGAATGTCAACTGACAACATATTTAGACCTGTCTGATGTTTAATATCCACATTTGAAAAGTGTAGCTAACATATTCCTTAGTGCTCTCTCAAGTGGCATTTCAATACCCTACCGATGACTAGTTTTAAAGACATTGGTCCTTAGGAAAAACTCTCTATGTAAGTTAGGTGCACAGGTCTCACCAGCAGGCTGACCTTTAAATCCAGGCAGACATCCTAAAGAACTTGTGCTCTATACCAGTCCATGTACTTTTCAAGCTTCGGCTCCCATCTAAAATTGAACAGGCACATCCACCTTACAGGTAAGGAAACTTTGTTACAGCCCACAAAAACTGCTCTGTGAAAGGGATCAGCCCAAGATGTTAAGCTGTCCCTAGCCATAAAATTATGACATTGCCAAAACAGTCCAATGCTCACTGACTAACATTTCACTAACATTTAAGTTCCCATCCTCCTCAACCCTCCCTACTTTCTATTATCACTCAAAACAAACAAACAAACAAAAAGATACTGAAACAGGAGACAATACTGCTTTGTTTATCTGCTTCCCTACTTCTGGTGCCTTTGCAAGGCAGCTTTGCAGGTAAATACCTTTTGTAGATTTGGTGTCTAAGCATTTAATTCACATGAATTTCAGCAAGTGTTAGGCACCTTTAGGCACACAAGGATGTGAGCCATCCTTTCTTGAGTTAAATACAAATACATTATCACATGAAGCAGCAGTATTTCGCTTTTCTTTTTAGTGCAAGTGTTCTTGTCCAAAAAACAACTACTTCTCAGAATTCTGAAGTAAGATTTTGATCAGCAGGGCTGGGTTTATCGGAATTACTGTTTATACTTCAGTCACGCCTAGAAGCTCTATCCAAGACCATGTTGGTATTGAATAAATACAGACTGAAACTCTCCTTGAAGAACTTATGAGATAAAGGGTGAGAGAAGCAGCTTAGATTTTAACTGACATAGCCCTAACACAGTAAATCTGTAGTAGAACTGGAAATAGAAGGCCAGGTCTTTTAGGTTTAGACCCTGTCCACTTGACCATACTATCTCCTGCCTTTGCTTTCTACTGTCTTATTCCTCCAGACATTGACCTTTGGAGGAATTTGACTGAATCCCAAGAGCTGCCTGTGCTCCATTATTTCAGCTTGTTCCTACTTCAAGACTAACCATCTTTTACACAGATTTCCTTCTCTTTCCAAACACATTGTTGATTAACTTGGCCATTGACTTTGATCCACTTGGTCGTCTCTTTTCCTTCGCTTTGAAATTTGAGGTGATATTCCTCAGGACTTTCATGAACATCGCCACAACTTCCTGATAATGTTCTGCTGCAGACAGTTCATAGAATTGGCATTTGTTATCTATTGCCAGCTTCTGTCCTTCATCCCAGCCAACTTCCCTCATGTGGCATAAATCCTGTTTATTACCAACCAAAAATACTGATGACTCGACCATTCTGAAATTAAAAAGGTTCCGATTAGAGAAAAGGTATGTTACAATACTGTGCTGTGTGCTGTGCTATATGCAGTGTTTATGAGAAGTATGTACGTTCAGGATAACAGGCATTGCAAAAAAAAACCAAAAACAACCCAAACCAAAAGAAAAAAACAACCCCCTAACCTTGCCAGGTAGAGTTATAGTCTACCATTTGCCATAGTCGGGCAACAAAGGATTTTCCAGACAAGCTATTCTCTATCAGTAAGTTTTCATTTTGGTTCCTCTACTCAGTAAATTCATGTCTTTTTCATCCACCACAGTTTTCATACTCTGTACTGCCGAGTATATTGTCAGCTCCTGGACTTCGCAAAGAAGCAAGCTGATCATTATCTCCATTTGTAGGTAATGGAATAGAGTCCAAGAGATGCATCAGTGGCATAATTCAGAAGAATACACAGGAATTGTAATTCCAAGCTTTTGCTAAAATTACTCCTTCCAGAGAAACCTTAATTAAGAAAGGTCAGCAGTAAAACAGACAGAAAAGTGGGGGTTTTTTACCCCACTTCTGATATAAGGGAAGGATTTCACTCTCATTTATTTAGAAAGCACCTCAGCTGACTGATGCAGGAATACACATCACCACATATACTCAGACTCGCAATTTTGGTAGTTCTTTTTGAAAGTAAGTAGTTTGTTTCTTACCATATGGTCACCCATGTGCACAAATAATGTTGGAGTCATTCCTAAACATAGTTTAGGAGATATTCATGGTATTAGATTCCTTTATTGTGGGAAATGCTTTCTTCAACCCCCACATTGGTGCATATCCATTAGTAATAGAGTGGGGGAGTAAAAGCATAGACTGACTATGCCAGCTTTTTGCCCATGTAAATCGCAGCAGACAAATTTATGGCAATTATTTAAATAGTAGTGCTGTAAGAAATAAGAGCAAAAATCCTGATGTACTTGGCTTTGGATACAGTGAAATAGATTGCAATTTGCAACACAGTTTACCTTCAGGTACCTTATTGCTGGTATTGTGTTATGCCACTTGGATGCTGCTGGACTTTAATTGCTACTAGGATGCCCACAGCTCACAGAAATGTTCTCAGTTTTTTTGTATGTTTGCTGAGGGGGAAAAAAGAAATAATGCCACTTACTTTTTACAAGCTCCTATGTGAGACTCTCGGATCCTGTACAGCAATGCTTTAGCAAATGCAAAGGATGCTCTGTCACTGATGTCGTAAACAATGATAAATCCATCAGCCCAGTGGAGCTCATCTGTGAGGGAGAGCTTCCCCCGCTGTGGCTGAAAGAAGTTCAAATTCACATGCAAAAAGAATGTTACTGTTGTCACTTCAGAGCATTTTCTTTGTCACTGTAAATGTAACAATGCTGTATCTTTTATTGCAAAAGATACTAATAGGTCTAGATGCTGGCATTGAATTCAGGTGAGTCCGGCTCCAAAAGTCTAATAAATAACGATTACTACAGATGGCACTTTGGATCACTGATGAGTTCATTATGAAACATTTACACTTTGTATAAGCAGTAAAATTGCATAACCTGTACAGCCATTGCTTATGCTAAATATTCAGAAGAGTTACATGAGAATGAAACATACAGGAGCCATCAATATTTGTGCACTTTCTGGTTAAAGCTGTTTTGCATGTTCCCAATATTCTGACTACAGTAAGCTTAATTATTTTCTTTTGTTTCTTCATTTGTTTTGTTTCTTCTTTGCATTTTCAAGTCTGAAACAGTATATACCCACAGGATAAATTTCTAGAGTGCTAGAAAAAAATCTCCATTTAATCTGCAGTTGACTTTAATAAAACTAGTAACAAAAGTCATTCAAGTGATAATGGGGTTATACCAATGCTTGGGTCTCTTCACCCCAAGAAACTGTCACACTTATAATTTCTAGAAAGCAACAGCTGCAAACTGTCCCATTAAGCTAAGGAATGTAACTTCAAAACTATTTTAAATTAACTTATCCCTGCAGATGATTTGGCAGCAGCTAGCAAGACCATGTGACCTGAGACTGGTAAAATACTGGAAGTTGACCAGGAAAAAAATAAAAATATGACTTTTACTCTGTCAGAAAACCTATCTTGAATAGTAATTTTAGGACTGTTTAACTTATTCCCTCACTAGTTTAGTATTTTGCTACTTGCAACATATACTCTCCACTGACATCCCACCCTGGTTGCCTTGATCAGCTCAGCATCAGGGCAGCACTGTAGCATCATAAACAGCTGGACTGGGAAGGCTATAACTTACCATGAGAGATAGTAACTGAATGCTGGCAGTAAAAGGGGATGCATGAGAGAAAAAGGATGAAATAAGTTTTCCAGAACTCTCTGAAGACTTCAGTATCTTTAATACAACAGTTTTTTAATGCTGTGATGATTCTGCAGCAGGTTTAGGGGCAGGGAAGGTAACTTGTGTGTGTCACAGCTGTTTCTCAGACGGATGAAGGGACAGTGAGCTTTGCAGAACAGGGATCCAGCGACTAGAGGGAAGCCTCAGAGAGCAGTAAGATTTCAGGAAGCAGAAACAAAAATGGCAACTCTTCCTTCCCCAGTCTGGCCTCTTCTTGGGACCTGCTTTTCTTCCCCAGCTCTGATGGCATACAGGACCTCCATACCCCATCCACCTCTTTCTAGAATCACCAGTCCTATCAGACAAAAAGCAATACCACCACTACTTGCTACCTACTCTGCAGGCACTAAGAGGAAGTCAGGAAGAAAGCAGCAAACAGCTAAAGTTAGGCCTTGTTCCTAAGGAATAACTAGTACAAGGCAGCTCAAAGAGTGCTGACGAGAGGAGTTGCCCTTAACACAAACGCTCTCTGGTCTCCTTAAAAGCGAAAAGGTGCCCAAAGTGTAGCAACCAAAGTCTCTACCCGTAATGTAGTCTAATCTGCTTTACTCTAGCTAGCTGCCACTCCCAGTGTTTCAAGTATCTTAATAAGCAGTTGTTCACATGCCACAGGATTTAATATGACAGTAAGTGGAAGCTATAGGTGGGCTTAGGAAAGGGGTCTGTGATAGGTGGAAGCAAGTCCACAGAACAGTAGCTTCTAACAGATTGTATGGCAAGGGAGGACTCCATAGCATTGCATGGTACAGTGGCTGTTTCAGGATCCCCATTGCTCTGGGACAAGCAGTGCTGTTGCTTGTCTCGAGGAAGGTAGATTTGTTTGATGGTTCATTTTATGCGTTCACTGGGTTAAGTTTTTAAGTCTTTGAATTTAAGTCTGCGTCAGACTTTCAGTGATTTGGCTTTAGCATTAGCATTCATTATCCTCGTTGGTAAGAGGCAAGATTGCTGCCCAAAAGGGAACCTTGCAAGCTAATATGATTAGCCAGACAGACCTACCTAGGTCTGCAAGTTTTACACAGTACCCAAGTTTCTCTGCTCCTGTAATAGCAGGAAAGAAATTAATACAAAAAACTTTATTTCAAAGTGGTTTATTGTGATCAAAGTTCAGCTGTCAACATGTACAAGCCTGCATTATGGCTTTCCTTGGATGTGTTCTGTGAATGCAAATCTTACTTCCAGGCCTGCCTACTTTGACTATTTCTGCAGACATTTAATAAACTGCTTGCTTTATGAGCTAATTTTCATCCATTTAGGGTATTTGAGAAAACTGCATATAATCCTATAACTTATCTCTGTATTTACCTATATAAGGCAGAAGTGCGAACAGTTATTTCTGTTAGTAATATTCCAAAATGCAAAAGCATTTACAGAAAATTTAAGCAATTAAGGGTTTCTTCCATGAAATGGGAAAGTACTCAGCAGTTCTGAGCCACAGCAATTATAAAATTTCAGTCTTTTCAAAAAAACAGCAAGCACAAATTCCAAGAACAGACAAAAAGTTTGTACCCCCCCGACCCTTTTTACAATTGCACAGGTAGAATGAAGAACAGCTTTTCTTTGCCCTCTAAAATTCTTACCTGTGAACAAGGGTCATAAATTTCCAAGTGTATCTGCCTCCCATCCAGGCATAAGTGTTTAGTGTAGATGCATTCTAAAAGATACATGGTATCCAAAGAAAACCAGCATTAGTGACTGGGGGATGGTGGTAAGAAGAAAATGCGGCAAAGGGGATATTCGGTAATACTGAGGGTTCCTTGAATATTGTTTGGGGTTTTTTGTTTGTGTTTTAGTTTTTTGGAAGTTTTTTTTTGGAGGGAAGGGGGATTTGTTTGGGTTTTGTTTTGTTGGGGGTTTGGGTTTTTTTTTTCGTTTGCTTTCTTACACACACTGGAAACAAACCTATTTCATTTTGCAACACCTGAGCTGCCCAGTCCCTTAGGCTGACCAACACCAGGTTCACTGTGGTGTGCTTATCAAAGCGTTGGTGCGATGAATAGTTTTAGTTTTCCTCTTCCAAAATGGAGGCAAAGGGGATGCACAATGCTCAGAATCAGCTAAATGCTGATGACTACTCAGTTTGATACCAAGGCTCAAGATTATGAAACTAGTAAGCCAGCCTACATGTAAGTTCTGATTCTGTACAAAAGTTATTATTTGGTAATAAAGTTTATTTACCATGAAATCCAGTGCTTTAAGAGTTCTCATACTAGGTGGCATTAGGCCAACAGTATTTACAGGATCATGTCCTTAGACTAGATCTTAAAATATTTCTGTAGCATCAGTTCTCAGATTTAGGACCCTCCACCAGCACTAGCAACCCTGGGAACTCTGCTGCAGACAGACCATCACTCTTATTTTAAGCAGCAGGTTGTTCTAAGCAAGCGTAACCAACTTGTGTTCATGGCACTAGTTGTCAACAGGCTGCCTACAGTATAATTTCTCAGAGTTACTGAACTACAGAGACAAGAACTGGTGCTGACGCTACTGAAAATACACTTCAAACTATGTGTAATGAGGGCATAGATAAGGTCTATGATCTCTGGAACTCAGCATCTTCAGTTCAGCACCATGTTCATGTTAAGCATTCTCCATGCACATGTTAAGAGTTCATCTGATGATGAACTGTGAGTCCCAAGCATCTCAGGGTATAAAATCTGCAGCCCCTTGCTGGTTTCCATAATTAAACAAATTTTTAATTAATACTTTGACTCCACTAACAGTGGGATGATCTTTATTTTATCACCCATATTCCCACTTTCCTCTCCCTTCCTCCTCTCTAGAAATAGAGCTAAACTTATCTTCCAACAAACATTTGTTCACAAATGAAATTGTTCTGGGGGTTTGACACGCCTTTTCTGAGACTTGCAGCATTGGAGGCTCAGAACAAGGAAAGCTGTTTTTAGCTAGGTGGCTTAGAACATGCATGGAGCACAGAGAGCATGACATAATTCACATGTGACAGTTTAGACCTAGATAAGCCATCTGGGACACAAACTGTGTTTTCAGTCTGTGTTTGTATAGTAACAATTATTGGTAGAGCATTTATGTACAACTGTAACTCTACTTTCAGAGTAAGTTCATTTGGATATATTCAGTGCAACTCAGCTTACTACTTCCATTTTACTTCTTATTTATGGATCATGGGAAGCTACTCCAAATTTTGTAAGAAAGTGTTTTTGGAAAGAGTCCTTCACTTTGGCAGGAAAGTGAGGTCGATAGCAATCTCCCTTCCTTGTTAAGTTTTGGGACTTCTCTTGCCCCATCAGCTGGAGTGGCACACTTCCAAAGGTTTTTGTGTATCAGTTAAATAGTGCTTCTACCTGGGATGTGAAAGTTCAAGTCCTGCTTTGCCATCTTCCGAGATCTTAAAAGTCTTAAGGATCAGAGTATTTGTTCTGGCATGAATGAGAAATTCTATCCTCAGCATGGCGAGGCTTTCCACAAACCTATCAAATCAGTGCATTCCTGCAAAAGCAGGGGGCTTTGCATTATGCTTTGACTAACCAGTAGTGCCTGATAAACAATCTGTTTCACCTCTCCTCTAGAGCTGAGAAGGAGATATTCAATAGAACATGTGTTGAGGGTTTTTTTTCTTTCTTCAGTCTATTTCTTTACTCACTTCTTTATCTCCTCTCTGATTGAGCTTACTATAATCTACCCGCGCTTCACACACGCAGCCCGGTTATCTTTTCCTTCCCAAGTCCCTTCACAGTCGCTCTGCGATGAGCACTTCACCAGCCCCCGTGCCCGGGTGCACCACTGGAGTTTTACGCGATCTCTCCGCAGATACCCGGGTTGCCTTTTCCCGCCTTCAAAGCTCATACTTCATCAGGAGCTCTCGCTAATAAGCAAGCGAAAACTTAAATCTTTCCGAAAAGTTCTGTGAAACTGCGTTTCTACCCAGTTTCTCGTTCAAGTGAGCGCAGCGTCGCGCCCA
Source organism: Haliaeetus albicilla (assembly GCF_947461875.1). NCBI lineage: Eukaryota > Metazoa > Chordata > Aves > Accipitriformes > Accipitridae > Haliaeetus > Haliaeetus albicilla. The sequence continues at coordinate 16,064,272 of NC_091501.1, forward strand.
CCTGGCGTTCCCCGGGGATCCCGCACCGCCCAGCCCCGAGTGGAGGCCCCACGCGGCGCCCACCCCCCCAAGCGGCGGGCCCGCTCCCGCCGCCCCCCTCCGCAGAGCCCGGCGGCGGCCCCGCGGCGCTCACCGGCGTTGGACGCGTACTCTCCGATGAACCGCCTGGTCAGGAACCGCACCGCCAGCGCTGCGGGAGGGAGGGAAGCAGACGCCAGGTTTAGCAGGGTCCCGCCGGCCGCCTCGCCGCCCGACCCGCGCCTGCCCCTCTGCCAGACCTGAGGTAAAGTCAGGCCGGGGGTGCCCGTGATGGCGGCCGCCGGCCGCCGCCCCCCTCCCCGGCTTAACTTACCCGACTTGCCGGCTCCGCTACCGCCCAGCACGGCCAGCTTCACCTCGGCCATACCGCCGCCAGGCCGCGCCGCGCCCCGCCGCCTCCATTTCTTTATAGCCGCCGGCGCCGGGCGCGGCCCCCCGGCGACACCGCCCAGCTGCCCGCCTCCTCCCCGCTCCCCCCGGAGGCTTTCCCCGCCCCACCAGCGAGGCCGGCAGCCGTAGCTCCCCGTGGGGGGTCGGTACTTCTCCTCGTCTCCGACAGGCACCCTCCTGCTGCTCCTCGTCCCCTCCGTCCCCGCCCTCCTTCTCCTCGTCCCCTCCGTCCTCCCGCCTCCCGCCTCGTCCCCCACCCACCGCGCAAACTTTCTTCAGGCGGCCTTCCCTCCGCACGGCCCGGATTTGCTCCCCAGTGAGGCTGGCCGGCGGGTCCCTCTCTTCCTCCTCTTCCTCCTCTTCCTCCTCTTCCTCCTCTTCCTCCTCTTCCTCCTCTTCCTCCTCTTCCTCCTCTTCCTCCTCTTCCTCCTCTTCCTCCTCTTCCTCCTCTTCCTCCTCTTCCTCCTCTTCCTCCTCTTCCTCCTCTTCCTCCTCTTCCTCTCCCCGCTCCGAGCCCTGGGCCACGCAGTGCGCAAAGCGGTTAGAAACTAGTGGGGAACGGGCGGGGGAAGAGAGAAGGAAAAGACATTCCCCAGCTGGGGGGGTGTTTGTTTACTTCTGCTGTAAGTTTGCAGGCTGTCATCCTTTTGTACCAGGAACGTGAAAGTGAAGAAAATGAAGTGATTCTTTTTTTTTTAATTTTAAATGCTTCTGAGGTAACTCGCTAAAAATAAGTGTTTTGCGCTTCTCTGGTGTTCTCTGCCTCAGGTTTCAAAACTGATCGCTCCCTAAACCTCTGGTCTTGCAAAAACTTGCATGGGCGTGCCTTTTTATGTCTGTGAATGTTTTTATTGAATTTATATGTAAAGTTATGTGGTGGATGGTGCTTAGCTGAGGCTTGCAACGCTCCTCTGAAGCAGGAAAATACAACAGATGTGGAAGGTGAGGCACAAAGGGCTAAACCCACAGAAAAGACACCCTGCGTCTGCTGTACACCCGATTTGTTATGAGGTTCCTCAAGTGCTCCCTAATGGCTATTTAGCTCTGAAAATACACAACATACTTGGGTGCATAGGTTAAGCTAGTCCACTGGTGAATAGGAGACTGCTCTAGCATCCAGGTTACAGTTGTATACTTATTCTGTTCCTATTTACTTTATTTGGTTTCTATAACTTCAATATATTTATTTATTCTGATATTTTTACTCTCTTCAGATGAAACTTGTGGATTGTATAAATGCTTTAATAAAGCACTGCTTCAGTATGCTTGCTAGTTGGTATTACAGATAAAACAGATTTACATGAGCTCAGAAAAAAAAGGCAGACAAGATATTTGAACATATGTTTGTTACAGCTGAAGGAAATGCTTAGTGGAGGAAAATACATTTAAGAATAAACACACAGGCACAACTTGGCTCCAAAGTCCCTGACTTAGAAGTTGCTAATGGCCGGAGGTGTGTTCAGGGGATGCCCCTATCTTGCTCTATGGGGTTTTTTTGGTAGTTTTCTGCTATTGCTCAGTCACAAGACAAAAGTTACTGTCTAAAAAGAACTTTAATCTGACCTTTTATGGTTATTTTAACATTAGTTTTTGAAATAGCAGGATGCCGAGATCACTAGGCTGGAGTCAATGTTGGTATAACTGGCACAACTTCCTATTTTACGATTCCATATACATTGAAACCACTGCAACAGGAAAGCCTAAAACTGCTTATCTATGTGCACCCATTATTAAGGTTGTGACTTTTGCAGGCGACTTAAATAAATGGTTCTGACATTCCTTTTAAGCGTAAGTGTGAGGTTTCAACCTGGTTTCTCACAAAAGGCTGATTAACACAGTTTTAACCCCTGTAAATGGTCCATGGTACAGGAGAACAGAGGTTAACTCCCCAGAAGGAGTGTGCTGGAGATACGCTCCTCAGGTTGGCTTTTTCTCCTCCCTGATTTTTTTTACTCTTTGCTTATTCATGGCAATGTTGGCTTATTATAGTCCTGTCACTCATTCCTGCCCCTGTGGCATGGTAGGCCAGCACAGCTCTTTGTGCATGTGTGTTGTGAAACTGAACAGGGGAATGATTATATTGTTTCAGCTCAATGAGTTCTGTGATATAGCTATAGTGGAGATTTCCCAGTAACTGAAGGAAGACTTGGGTCTGTTTCAGACACTTGCAGCCAAGCGAGTGCAAGCAAAATCAGAAGGTGAGAGACTTCACTGTACAGGAAGCTTAGGCATCAATATTAAGGATATGACAGTTTGTTCAAAATCTAATGCTGCAGTACTGAATGTTGTACTTGGGATGTAAATTGTCCAAACTCTTATTTTATACCCTCAGCAAAGTGAAAAACAGAATCCAGCTCTCCCATTACCGGGACTTAACTACATGAACACTTCTCTCACCTAGACAGTAAAAGAGATAATCAAATTAGGATGTTGCCCATGTTAAAGAATATACTGTGTGGAACTTTTATTTCTTTTAGTAATACAAGAAAGTTTCTTAAGAAGACTGAGGCAGTTTGTTGTGTATATTCTGTATGTGCATTCCTTAAAGCATTAGAGAAATTAAGTTCTAATTGAAGATTAAACAACGTGGACATTTCTTTTCTAAAAGACTTTCTCCATCACTTCCCAGAACTAAATGCAATTGAGAAAATTTATAATGGAAGGAATTTCTGAATATCCACTCTAAAATAGTTAACTTTAATCTTATTCATAAACTTTTCTGTTTAATCCTTTTTCTGTTACTACTGCTGTGTTTGCATTTTGCAAGTGTATATACAGAGATATTTTTTAATTCCTTCACACATGGAGGGAAAATCTCAAATTTCTTTTGGATGAATTCCCATACAAAACTCAACTGCAGAAGTTGCTCACCCATCTAAACAATGCCATTTTTGATGTTTCACATTGCAATGACCAATTTTGTTGATCAGCTTATTGAAACCTTTTGAATAACAGTAAGCTTGAAGAAAAGTATCATGTTAGAAGAAATGTTGCAAAGTAAACATACATTCTTTATGAATTATTTGCCTAGATTTGGCCTTTTATAAAAACTTGTGGCTCTGGTTGAACAGGGTGGCAGGTGCAGTAGTAATGCCTCTTTAAATTGCCTCAGCCACTTGCTTTCTTTCAGTGTGACTGTCCTTAACTGCATCTTGTACAATTGTCTGTTTCAGTTCCTTCCACTACTAAATCCTTGCTGGCCATCCCTCTGTACTGGAATGGTTTTGATTTCGTTACCCACAGGTGTAAATGTCTGTACAAATGTAGAGGTGCATAGAAAACAGTCAATCTCTCTAGTGAGCAGAAGCGTATGTGTTAGTTTCAGGGCTGGTGGCAGAAAACGAGTCAACTCTGTGCTGCTCAAGTTAGAAGTGAGTAAACTTTCTTTATATGTGTAAAGATCTGCTATAAAAATAATAGGCTTCTGATAGGTATCATGGAAATAAATTATTAACCAGATAAATGACTTTTGCATTCAACATGATGGAGGATTGATTTTAAACTTTTTAAGCTAAAAGTCTTCACAAGTCTGCAGATCAGGTCACCTCACTGTTCAGGTGAGGTCACTTTGCATTTCTTTCCCAGTTCTGTAGATCAGGACTTCTACAGCTTGATGCTAGAGCTCTGGGAGGCAAAACTGCTTGTGGAGAAAATTAACATCAGAAAAACATTTACTTTCCTTTTTAGCTTTTTTCATGCAGCTTAGCTGCTGGAAATAAGGTGGAATTGGGAGTATATGACAATCTGTACTCTGTGTACAACCATAATGCTTCGATCCAAAAAGCACAGTTAGAAACCACTGGCTTGAAGGAGGTGCCAGCTGTTTGCTCTGTATGGCATAGGATTTCTAAATCTTGGTGAGGTTTGCATCCCTGCAGTATTAGTTCCTCTTTGGCTTATGGAATAATGTTTTCCAGAGAAGATCTGTCTTGTAAAGCCCACTTTCCACCAAATCGTCAGGTAGAGCACTGTCAATTTTACATCTGCTACTCTAACTGCTTCCATAGCATGTGAACTGGCCAGGTAGAGACCTAAAGCCACAACAAAACTAGATGAACAGGATTTTCAGCTAAATGTGATGCTTTCATCATCTACAGACTTGGGTACATTCCTCAGTGGGATACTCAAAGGTATATATTCATAACAGAAAGAAGACATGATACAGCATAATCTCACTTTGTGTTCTCTTTGCATGGTATAGTGGAAAGGATGAAAACTGCTGTTTTCCCCTTGAAAATGGTGAACTGTTCTTGGAGGCAATTTGTCATATTCAGTGATTGAAATTTTATCTTGCTGGCCATGAGAAAATGGGATTTTTAGCAGAAATTACAAATTTCATCTACAATAAAGTACCATTAGTAGTCAAGTCACATTGGAGGTGAAAAACAAAACTTCGTAGCTTCTCACACATTTCTCTCAGACTCTGAAAGTGCATATACCCCATGGTATCATGAAGGATTTTGCAGTCTCGTGATATGCCTTCTAGCTGATAACCCTTAGGAGTAAGGACAGTATGACAGGGTTAGTTCTGTTACAGCTGCCGTTACCTTACACCCAGCCACGGCAGTGGACGCAGGTGGTCAAACACTTATAGGACTCTGCTGCCAAACAAAGTTTGGACACCACATAGTCTAGTGAGAATAGCTTATGGTCAATGTTGTGGGAATGAAATCTGAGACATCTAGGCCTAAACATTTATAGCATGTATCATCTATTATTGATATAAATAAATGTCTTTTCTTCATGAAAAGTATGCTCAGAATCTTTAAAAAAATGGGTTGTGTGATTCTTGGGTAAACAGTGTACTTTGGGTTGTGGAAGTCCCACACCAACATTACATTACTGCAAGATAAACTGTCAACTTGATTTTCAGTTTCTTACTTTAGGTAATTAAGTACATAAACCATCTCTTTATTTAACATCTGTTCTACACAAACTTTGGGACACAGATTATCTTTTGAGTGTGTAACTATGAAGGGACTAGCACATGATAAAACCCTCTACATCTCGCTGTAATGCAAATATTAAAGCATAAAAATAGTCTCATCATATGGCTTGGACTGCCATATGGAAGCTTTTAAAAAAATCTTTCTTGAATAATTAAGGTGTTAATGACAAGAGACAAGGGATTCTAAATGGTATATATCTTCCTTATGTATAATTATTGTAAATTCTAATTTTAGACAGAATCTGCTTGAGTCTCATATAAGAAACTTTTCCAGAAAACAGGAATCTTTGTCTGTGTAGTTGAACATTTAACTTAATTCAAGTTCAGCAAAATCTGAGTTGCAAGGCTGAATGCTTGCAGAGGGTGCTTATACCCAAATCCCAATATAAAGATTACACTTTTTTATTTTTCGTGCCTAGGGGAATGTTATCTCAAGTTATGCAGATCTATTTGTAACAAAAATACAAACATCTTTGACTGTGGTCTGTACTAGAATTTAATTTCTGTAATTTACATTAACAAATTAAACACAATATACAGAGGAAGTTAATAATCTCAGAAGTAAAAAAATTGAAATCTGTTTCTGTAATGGAATTGGACAGAAAACAATATTGCTTCTTGAAATAATTCAAAGTGTTGAAGATTTTTTCCCCCCTTTTGACATTGGAAGAAAAATAGTTACTTTCCAGATATGCTTTGCAAGAGTTTTAAAATAAGACAGGGAGTATCATCCTAGAATAATTAAATAAGCTTGTAATTGAGGAATATTTGTTTAAGATTTAAAATACCCAAGCTCAAGTCCCTGTCCTCAATCAGAACAAGAATTTAAAATTCTATCTCCCACATCCCAGGTGACTGCAATGCTCTTAAGGGATGAAAGGAGTTTTTATTCTCTGTTGCTGTTCTATTTATACAAGAAGTTAAAAAAAAAAAAAAGCTATAGTAAAGTATATTTTAAGGAGCCCTCACATTCCAGGCAAGAATAATATTTGCCACCAGGTTACTGGGTGCATTGATTTTTTTTTTTTTTCCCCTCACCTGAATTTCCATCTCTTATTTGATAAGAATTTTGACCAAAGAGAATTGTTCTTTTTAAACCATTTCTGGTTCTTAAAGCTCTGATTAAGATCCTAAAATAGTTGCCATTGGTTGTGCTTATAGACTAAAGTAAAAGAGAAGCATTCAAGTTTTGTTGTTGTATGGAGAAACTGAGAAGCAATATTCAACAGTGGAAATATTTCATTCAAGTTCCCATTCACAGTCAAAATTACAGAAAATCTGTCTTGGTTTTCCTAATGAGTCTGGACCTAAGCATCAGAAGGCTTATTAAAAAAGCCGCAGGATGACCACTGTTGATTTTCAAAGGGCAATTCCACTAACAAACAGACATTGGAGTGTTCTGGCTAGAATAACATACAAGATTAGCATCACGTACCTTCATGATTTCTGTTGTTCTGCCTGTTCAGATGTTCATATGTAAAAAAAAAAAAAAAAAAAGTAAAAAAAAAATAAATCCAACTAGTGAGTGTCAAAAAAAATCACACTCAGAAAAATACATAGTGAAAAAGTACTTCTACCATTTCCATCATTTGGAGAAAAAAAAAATCATAAATTTGCATACTAGGAGCAATTAAGAATTGACTACTTCCAGGAAAGAAAGAAAAAAAGATAGTCACCACTTTATTTAATTAATGTTTTGTGGTTTGTTTTTTTTTAATTCCTTAGGAAAAAAAAATGTTGTTTTGTGATGTGAAGAGGATTTAGCATATTAGAAAAGCAATCCAACCTGTATTTATATTATTTTTCCCACAATCTAGAAACAAGTGTCCTATACACAAAAATTGCAGGAACTGCAACTGATCTATTTTCCCAAAAATATATGAAAGAAATAGGGCCCTGGAAACAGATGATCCCAGCACAGCATTACATTACAAGTTTTCCTGACAATGAAGTAGGAAAACCAGACCGTAATGAACTTTTGAAATTGATTAGAGGGCCAGTCACTATTAAAGATTAGGGCTGGAAATGATACCTAACCTATTTCTGCTGTGACAGCAAATGCTTTTTAGTGGTCATTGATGTTTGTTCAGTCTACAACGTTATGAAAGACCTACTAAGAGTTCTCACATAAGTTACAGGGAGATAAACTAGTGTTTGAATTTGCAGCATTTTAATTGTTCTGCAGTAAAATGCCAACACATATGTTCTTATTTCAAATAAACATGTGAAATATGTTGATCTGTAATGGAAGTAAGGTCTTTCTGCATGGTACTTAAAATGTTAGTGTTGAACTATAATGTCTTACCCTCTGCTTGGGGCCCTTCAAGTTTAATGTCAGCTCTTTCAATAAGCAGGAGAGGCTTGAGGTTGCTTCCATTGTTTTAGAGATGAAGGAAGACTGCAACTGAGCATGTTCCTTGTCATCTGCAGTTCTCGCAATTCAAAATCACATCTCCTGCATTTTTTGATTGTAGATATGTTCTGCAAAATCTGTGTGTTTGAACAGTATATATGAGGCAGAGGATGGATTTTTTTTTTCCCCAGTGAGGCTTATCTCTCTACAAATCCATGACTTGAATCATTATGGGATGTGAGAAGGAGGAACACAGTTTCTATTTAAAGGTTTTATGTTTTCTTATTATATATTTAATATATTTTTTAATGTTTGCTTGTGTTATATGTGTTATAATGTTTGTCTGTGAATTATATGGCACCATATACTAATATCTTTTAGGTTAGGTTTGTATTAGATCTCAACATAAATAAGCAATTGCTAAACTCCTAATTTCTGCTAGATTAGTACTGTGAAGTTCAGAGTGCTTTCAAGCTGAAGCTGGTTTATGTCCAACACGTATTAGAGGAATGAAGTAGAATATTAAAATAGTCAACATTTATTCATAAATTCTTGTTCTACAGGAGATGTTCAGTCTCCAAATACAATGTGCTAAATGTATCAGAATCTAAACATTTCAGAAAACTACAGAGCTGTTTCCAGCTCTGTGGTTGCCTTGGTTTGGATTCAGGAAAACACTCAAGAGAAGATTCAATGTTCACCTTAAGCTGATAGAAGATAGTTTGTGTCCAACTCTTGCCTGTTCCTTCCTGTGGATTCTTATGACTTCCACAGCATTAAATCTAGGGTCTTGTGGCCCCTTGATTGAATGCATCAGTTTGCTGATCGGATATAAAAATAAATTTAAAAAAATGTTATTGCATTTGGTTTTATCTTGGATCAATTAACTGACGACTCAACACTGGACACAAACAGCAGTATGAAGAAGGATGTGGGAGTATGTAGCCATACGCAAGATGGATAGCATGTCTGCTACTTTCAGACGTAGCCTGCAGTTGAAACAACTTAAGCAGTGTTGGGAAAATATTAGCTAAACAAGTCCATGGGACCAGCTGGTCTACATTCCAGGTTGCTGAGAGAGTTCTCTATCTTCTTTGAAAGGTCATGGAGATTGGGATGTCTTTGATGACTGGGAAAAGCTAAATTTTGCACCCATCTTCAAGAAAAACCCAGAAAGGACAATCCAAGGAACTGTAGGTCAGTCAACCTTACTTTGGCTCTTGGGAAAATCTTGGAGAGAGTCAACTTGGAAGTTGTTTCTGGCCTCATGAAAGAGAGGAAGGTGATTGGGAATACTCAGCATGGATACCAAAGGTACCATGATTTACTAAATGTAATTCATATCTGACCAGCCTGACTGCCTTCTATTATAAAATGCCCAGATATGTGAATAAGGGGAGAGCAACTGATGTCATTGCCTGAACTCTAACAGGGTCTTCAGTGCTGTCTTCCACAGCATTCTTCCATCCATGCTGGGACATGGTGGTCTGGATGGGTGGGCAACCAGATGGGTAAAAAACAAGTTAGATGATGGGGCTCAGAAGGTAGTGGTTAATAGGTCACGATCTACCTGGAGGCCAGTAATATGTGGAATCCCACAGCGGGTTGAGCTGAGACCTGTCCATGACCTGAAGGAGGTGATATCTTGCACTCTTGTAATTTTCGTATGACACTAAATTGGATGTACCAGCTGATACACTTGAATGCAAAGCTACCACTAAGGGGGACCCAGACAGGCTGGAGGAATGGGCCGATAAGAACCTAATGAAATTCAGCAGGGCCGAAGGCAGAGCCCTGCCCCGGGGAGGACGAGCCCCGGCGGCCACACGGGCTGGGGCCGGCCTGCCTGCCCGCCCGCCTGCCTGGGGAGCAGCTCTGCTGAAAGGCCCCGGGGCCTGGTGGGCCGCGAGCTGGGCACCATCCAGCAGTGCCCTGGCAGCAGAGATGGCCGGCGGCCTCCCGGGACGGGCCAACGGGGCCAACGGACCAACGGGGATGACGGAGCGACGGGGACGACAGACCGACGGGGGCGACAGACCAATGGGGATGTGGCCAGCAGCTCCACTCACGGGAGGAGAGGGGTCGTCCCCTCTGCTCAGCGCTTCTGAGATCCTGCCTGGAAGACCACGTCCAGTTCTGTTGCTCCCCGATAGAAGAAAGACGGATAAACTGTCGCGAGTTCAGCAGAGGGCCGCCACGACGGTCCGGGGCTGGAGCAGCTGCCCCGTGAGGAGAGGGACTTACCAGCCCCCCAGCAGCTATGAGGAGCTTATCAAGAAGTTGAAGCCAAGCTTTTCACAGTGGTGCATGGTGCGAGAACAAGAAACAGCAGACTTAAATTGAAAAAGGAGAGTTTCAGACTGGATATAAGGAAAATCTTTCCTGCCATGAGGGCAGTCAGGCGGTGTAACAGACTGCCCATCCTGATAGACAAGCTGATGAAGTATGGGCTAGATAAATGGCCAGTGAGGTGAACTGAAAACTGGCTGAACTCTTGGGCTTGAAGTGTTGTGATCAGTGTCACGAAATCCAGCAGAAATCCAGTTGCTAGTGGTGTACCGCAGTGGTCAATAATGAGGCCAATATTGTTTAATATCTTCATTAACAACCTGGGTGACAGGACAGAGTGTCTTGCTGTACCCTCAGCAAACATGCTGGCACAAGTGGTTGATACATCACATAGTTGTGCTGCTATTCAGAGGGGCCTGGACAGGCCAGTAGATATTTTATGAAGTTCAACAAAGGAACAAGCTTAGTCCTGCACCTGGAGATAAATATTTCCATGCACCAGTACAGACTGGCAGCTGACCAGCTGCAAAGCCGCTTTACAGGAAAGGTGCTGGGGTCCTGGTGGACAACAGGTTGAACATGAACCAGCAATGTGTCCTTCCTTGCAGCAAAGAAAGTCAACAGCATCCTGGGCTGCACTAGGAAGAGATCTTATCATCACCTGATGGGAGGGTGTAAAGAAATGAAGCCAGGCTATTCTCAGTGGTATACAGTGACAGGAAAAGAGGCAATGGGCACAAACTGAAATACAGCAAATTCAATTTAAACATAAGAAAAAACTTTTTTACTATGAGAGCGATTGAGTACTGGAACAGGTTGCCCAGAAAGGTTGTAGTGTCTTCATTCTTGGAGCTATTAAAAACTCAGCTGGACATAGTCCTGAGCAACCTGCTGTAGCTGACACTGCTTTGAGCAGGGGAGTTGAACTAGACAATCTCCAACTGTTCCTTCCAACTATTCCTAGGAATTCCTGGGAACTATTGGTTTCTGCAGCTATTCTATAATTCTAAAAGGTTTGTTTTTCAAAAAAGTATTTTGATAGACAAAGGTGACAAATGCAAATGAAGTGCTCTGTTACTTATGGTACAGGAACTCAGCTGACCTGATGACATCAAATTTGAGACTGCTTTTAGAAGTTTATTTTTGTAATGTAACGCTATGTGTGTGTATAGAACTGTAACAAGAGAGCTTCCTGCCCTTTAAGTCTGAACTGTAGAAAAAATTATAATGAATTGGACCACAGAATGGCTAGTTTCACTCTCTTTTTTCAGGTAGCATCACGGTACCTGAAATTCTAAAAGTGCAAGACTGTCCAAAGAGAAACAGTAATATTTACATTAGTACAAATATCCAGTTTTGTAGAAACATTTTTTATTTGATGGTAAACTTAGTTGAACGTCCCTTTAGGTTCATTCTCACTGCAATTATGATTGAGGCACAAAAAACATCTTTAAAAGACCTTGGAAGTTCTTTAAGGTACTGTTATTGCAAGATGTAAGTCCTATGAAAAGGTGCTGAGCACTCCAAAATCTATCAGCCAGAATAGTCAAGTCATAATATAGCTATGTGATTTTGCTCACACTCTCTAATAGGCTTGTGCGCCTTCAAAATAGTCCCAGAGAATTTGCAAGTAGAGTATAATTAGAGTTACTTATTAGTGTATTGTAGTGTGTCATTCTAGCGAGAACACTCCGTTGGCTCTCAGTAGAATTGCCCTTGGAAAACTAGCAGTTAAAACCCTGATTTTTTTTAATAAGCCTTCTGACAGTAAAGCCTACAATTTGGTTTAAATTTTTATGGTCAGTTTTTCTAATTAAATGCATCATATTTTCATTTAATGCTACTTAATGTTTTACTAAATGTAGTTTCATCAGAATAAGATGATTATAGTCTAAGATAAGGGTTCAGGCGTAGAGTTCTACTGCAGATAAAAATGGTAACAAGTAGTTATTTTGGTTATGTTTGGATATAGATAAAAACTGAGATTCTGAAGTGATTTTTATGATCCAAATTACTATTAATAATTATATTGTTTATGTACCTTTTGAATTTTTCTCTGTTTGGGCAATGGAAATTGTTACAGTTTAGTATGGCCAGCATTACTTTCAAGTTCTCACTAGGGATTTTGTTTTGCTTGGTGCAGTAAAAAATGTAAGCATTTCAGGGCTAGAGTTACTAATTTAGAAGCATTGCTATTGGAATTAAAACAAAAGCCATGGAATATTTTTCTTGGTCTGAAATCTAGTAGGAGCTGGTCTGACTCAAAATTGACTTGGTAGTGCCACGTCAAAAGTGTATCTTGTTGCTAAGATCTGAAAAGGACCTATTTTCATTAAAACTTACTGAGCTGTAATATACTGAAAAACACCTGTTTTTGTTTTTATTTTTTAGTACAGCATAGGAGACCTTGCATCCTTCTGGCTTAGATATGAAAAGTGGAGAACAGCGTGTTCACTGAAAGCTTTTGGGTTTGGGGTTGTGGCTTTTTTTTTTTTTTTCTTTCTTGACGGCAATGTGTTAATTTATTACTGAACCATTCTTTGGACTTTATTTGACTGTGAGAAGTTCTTGCACGTAGACTCTCAGGAGAAATTTATAAATTATTTTATTCTCATGCGTATAGTAAGGATAATAGTAGTAAAAACAATAATCAAAGTTAGCTGTAGGATTGTGGAATTCAGGAATAGAAACAAGCCCCAGGTACATACCACTACGGAGCATATTGTAGAGAGTCTAATGGGGCTTATGACTGTGAGGAAAAAATACCTTAGGATTTAACATCTGAATCTTGAATTGTTATAGGTGCTTCGTGTGCCCACAGCTGTTGACTCTGTTGCTGAAATAAGCAGGAAGGAGAAGAAGAATAGAAACACATTCATCAGCAGGTATCTGCATCATGTAAATACCCAGTTACAGCCAGTTTGTTTCATACTTAATTTGTTGGTTTTTTAATTAGCTCAGGTGCTACACAAAGCTTCAGTTAGTGTACAGAAAACTGTAACTGCTCAGAACCATTGATATAGTAGTGACAGCTCAGTGTGTAGGGTGGGAAGAATCTCTTTGTTTCTGATAGAGCTAGACAATTTGAAAAAGATGTACTAAAAGGCAGGAATCAAACAGACTGTTGATTTGCAAGAGCAGACAAACCAAACAGGTGAAAATACATCCATTTTAGCATGTTATGCTGGGGACAACTTTTTGTGGTAAAATGTTGCAGTGAAGGTGATGAATTTTGAATTTGAAACTTGCATAAGAGTTGATTACATCTTTGCTGCTTTTTTTTTGTTTCATTTCTCTTTTGAGGCCTCTTGGTGTCTCAGAATCAATCATTGCCCAGAGGGCAATGGTAGAGGAGAGTTTTAACGGTCCTGCAACTTAATGATTTGCATTACAATGTTGCTGCTCCATTTAAAGGGCTCAAGCGTTTTCAACGTAACTGATGATCCGAGGGGAATAGTCTGAGTTTGGTAAGCAAAGACTTGTGACTGTGTGAGCTAACTTAGAGGGTGGTGAGGAGTAGCCCCGGAGCACAGATGTCACATCTTACTTAACACATTTGCAATTGAACGTTCATTTTGCTTTGAGCATCCTGATAAGCCAACAACGATGTTGCCAGAAATTATTAAGTCAGGAGGAAAAGCGATTCCTTGCAATTTATTGCTTATTGTACATCACAGCTAGCAAAAGTGGATTTTCATCTAAAAGGACCATGGAGCATCTAGGAAATTACTTAGGTTTAGAAATGGTTGATGCAATGCTACCTGTTAGATAGAACAAGTACAGCCACTGACTTTTCCATACAGTTACTTCTGTAAGTTTTTTTTATTTTCACAAAGTAACCCAAGTAACTGATCTTCCCAATTTTACATGTCTGAATTCTTTCTTAAAGGAAATAATGATAAATTACATTTTGGTTCACATGGAAACAGCCAAGCTCCCTGCAGCCCACACATCATGACCTTAATGTGTCAGTAGTCATAAGACTATTACCTTACCTTCTGGAGGACAGACAGGAGTGGAGTTTTGTGAGTACTTCACAGGAGTGATATGAAATGGGTTCTCACTGCTCCATTGCTGAACAGGCTTGGGCATGGCTGTGCTGGGCATGTGACTCTGTTCCAGACTGGCCTTAGCAATGTCTTCTCCATCACTTCTCCCACAGCCTTGGATTCTGATTCCCCAGAACCTGCAGGTCAGTTTAGAACCATTGCAGCTTATAAAATGCAGCCTTAGCCTGGGGCCTGTGCTTGCCTGCTAAACATGGTTAAGAGTCAAAGTTTTTCTACCTTATTACAAAACTGATGTTCCGATTCCACCTGAGATAGAGTAGTTTTTGTTTTCTGTCATATCCTTGGCTTGGTTTATAAAAAAAAAAATAAAATCATAAACCCTTCTGTTTGTTGCACAGCAAACAAATGGTTGTAGGTCTCTAGTGATCTGAGTTGGGTCAACGGGGATATTTTCTGCCTGTCTAAATCATACTGAGATTTTTTATGATCATTTTGTGTCTCTTAAGACTATCATTTATAAGATAAGTGCTATCAAGAGCCACATCCTGTTCCTGTTGGAGTCAATGGGTGTTTTTGTTACTGCTTTTCAACAGTAGTAGGATTGATGACTGAAACTGAGCAACTGCTGAAAGGTTTGTTTTAAAGTAGAATTGTGGTCAGAAAAGCAAAGTGACCCTGTCAAGCTGACATGCTGGGAGCACTACATTTATTTTTTCTCAGTAACTTCCAGACCGAATCTGCTCAGTTTACAAGTCAAACATTTTTTATTGACTTCCAAAACTGCAAAGTCAGCCTCAGTCTGAAAAATCAAAACTGTTACTTCTGCTTCAGTCCACAGAAGATTCTGCATTTAAAACTTGGTTGACATGTCACTGGTGCATGGCTGAATCCAACCTGCCTTTCTATGTCAGTCCTAGCTTTGGAGGGTGAAAGCTGCCACAGTAAAAGTTTATTTGTTAGGAGAGTAAACAGATATGATTTGCAGAGATAAGGGTGTATACTGGGGAAGTAAGGGCAATTTTTATAACTTTCTGCTAGCTGCACCTACACTTTAATCCTTAACTTCTGCTGTGATAATGATTTAATGTTTTCAGATTGCTTTAGTCTGGGACTACAGAGTCTAAACTGTCTTCATTGTAAAATATATTTTCCAAAAGTGCTTAAATTGTATGATAAAAGTAATGATTTCAAGATCAGTTTAAGACTTCAGAAACCACACCTGAAAGAGGTGACTCCTCCCAGGTCATGCAATTCCTTGTTTACTCTCAAGGGTTCACCGAGTTACACAGGGATATGGATTGGAGAACTAATTAAGTTTATTATTTAAAAGCCCTTAACATTATATAATCACAGGAGGGACTTCAGCAGATGCTGGCCTGTCATATCTGTGCCTTAATCTGACCGTGACCTCAGAATCTTGATGTGGCTCCTCAGGCAACACATACATCAGCTGACCTTAAACTGCTTCTTTGATTAATATACTGTAGTTAAAATGTATGCTCAGTGCTAAAGTTTAGGCCAAAGCTCTTCTTTTCCATCATAAGTGCACCAAGGGGAAATGGATTTGTTTAAAGCTTTGCAGTGATTGAGATAGTCCAGAGCAGAGCATCACCTTTCTAATAACATGATAAATGACGACTATTGTTTCAGAGTTAAAAAAGTGAAGTGGCTTCCACTCGTGTGTTTTGCAATGCCTGTGGGCAGTTCTGGAAGTTCCTCTGGATCTTTATTTTGTCAGTTATCACAGACAATAGTAGTCATTCCAGTGCCTGAATGTGTGTGTGCGCATGTTTGTTTATGATGAAGTGAATGTGACAGATGCACATTTTTAAGAGATGTGCTAATTTCTACTATGCTTTATACCACACATACTGTGTTGAGTAATGCTTTGTGGAAGTTAAGTCTGCTGTCTGAAACTACAGCTATTTTTAAGGGCAGCCAAACATTGATGATTCTTCTGAAGCATGAGCATATGCTAATTGAACTCCTTGGTTGCTACAAAAACTTGACAGTTTTTTACTGTGGGAGATTTTTTTCATGCTTTCTCTAGGTTCTTTTTTTTTAATTATTCCTCAAATTCACCACCAATGAAAAGTCGCAAAAGTGTTAGTGATTGTCTTCATCTCTAGAGTTCTTCCTTTCTTCTGTGGATTGCAGGACCGTTTAGTGACTTTGTTAATCTACAGCAGGTGAGACTTTTTTTTAAATGAGGGTGTGCCTAGACAGAGGAAGACCTACCCATTGATCTTGTTCTGCATCCTTGGTCACTGGTAAGCTTTTGAGGGGCAGGGGAAGATTGCTGCTCCCCAGAGAATGACTGAGCATGCACAGGTGAGAGAAGTTTCTATGAGATGCTGGGTGGTACGAAGAATGGGGTAGAGGAACTAAGGAGCAGGTAGAAGGCTCGAGAGTAAAAAATTGAAGAAGAGCAGAGAGCTTCCCTGCAAGTTGCTGCAGCAATGTTTTGGAGGTGGTAGAAAGAAAGAGGCTTTCTTGAATATTCAGAGGTTTGTTCCAGCCAGCAGTTGCTGAATGAGAACGAAAGGCTCTTGGAAAAGTTCCAGCCTTCAAGAATGCCACCCTCAGGGTGCAGGTTGGTTTTAAACCTTTCTGTTTAGTGTCTTGCCCTGCAGATGTGAATTTTCTCTTTTTCAGGCTTTGGGTTTTTTTTTCTTGTTATTTTGGGTACCCTCAAGAGCTAGTGTCAGAAACTGGAAGCATTTGGTATGTGTTCATGTGCTCACTTTTTAAAGAAGCTAGGCAATTTGCTCTTTTCAAATTGTGGTAAGGTATGGTCATATGTTCATCTGATTGGACCCTGCTTTCCCTTTGTGTTGAGTCACATAGTCTTTTCAGGAACTGTGATCTCTTTCCAATTATGTAAAAAAAGCCTTTTTGCAAACATGTAGTGAAACTGGTGCATGCATGCATACAGATCAATGAATCAAATCCAGTGATCCACCGTATTCTACATCATTGTTTTGCTGTGTGTGTGTAGCTCAGCTCTGTAATACAAACAATGAAGTTTGTTTTCTAGAAATATCCACGTCTTAAAAAAAAAAAAGAGGGGGGCAAAACAAAACAAGAAATAACCCAGTGGAAACAACAAAATCCTCTACAATCCCCTCCCCCATTTGGGAAAACAAATAAACAAAACCACTAGTATGGATGGAAGTACTCAAGTTGACATATTAACCTCAGCTCTGCTTCTATGCTCTTGCACTAGTAGAACATGCAAGGGTTACTCTTTTTGATAAAAGAAGCCCCAAATCTTTCAGACAACAGAGAGTTTATGGTTTAGAGACAGCCTCACAGCCTCGTAGTTTTTGTGCTTAAGCTTATTGACTCAGATTTTTCTACTTATTCAAGGAAAGATAATGTGCAGTTAGTTGTATGTAAGTGAAGACATTAATCTGGAGGTGTGTTGTACAAAACTTATGTATGTCCTGTATATGGTTAAAGAAGTGGACGAGCCATAACAAGCTGTTTTACATGATCAGAAAATGTTATATGTTGACCTGCAAAAGGCCTTGTTTTAGCAGTTTGTAATGACTTATCCCCTTATATGTTCCATTAATCCAATTATGTTTGCCAAGAAGATCTTATGAATAGGTATAATGAGGACAATATGGTCTTATGAGCTTCCTGCTGAAGTTATTTGTTTATGAGCATCGGTAAAGCTGAAGTGTCATCATAGTTTAGGAGTGAAGACAGATATGCTGAAGTTTTCAAGGGAGAGAACTAAACCGAAGAAGCCAGTGCTATTTTGCTTTTCCATGAATGTCATCTCTCTCTTTCTCATAATACATATTTACAGAGCTTGGATTTGTGATTGCGGAGTTTCTGATGTTAGACAGAAATGCAGATAAATGGTGTTTATCTATTTCTAATTTGTGCATTGTAACAGTAATATGCTCTTCCTATACACTAAACAAATGAGTTTACCAAATTTTTAGTCTATGCCTGATTTAAGTCTTGGCTACCTTCCAAATTCACATGAATACCATTCATATACTAGAATTTGAGAAAATGTGTATGCAAATAACTATATGGAGTTATGTGGGGGACGAGAAAGCAGGTAAGCATGTTTGTACTGCATTAGTGAAAATTGTAAAATGAGTGCAAGAAGTCAAATGTTTAGGATTTAGGCCTGCTTGCATGTCACCCAGTTCCCCAAAACGTCAGGAATGTGTAGTTCTGCTGGGCTGCTTTTGAAGTTGTGAAAGATTACCTCTGCAAAACAGACACTGTTTTATACAGGTGCCTAAATAAGCAGGTAAAAGCTGAATTTTACCGTCTCAAGAAGAGGGTTCTGTGCACTATCCATGTGTATCTCCTTCATGTGTGATCTTTTAAACTAATTTCTGCCAATATATTTAATACAATATGAATCAATATAAATTTTTTAATGTCATATGTTATGGCTATTATAAGTACCTCTTAATGTAGCATTTTCAATAAGTAATCTTGATATATCAAGTGGCTGTTGGAATACAGACTGTTAAATTTCTCCTGTATTTTTTGAAGGAATGTATTAATATGCATTATTTAAGCTTTCCAGTTTTTAGTGATTAAAAATATGTCCAAAATTATTAGTTTAAGTTATAATATTCTCAATTTCAGATTTTTTGCTTTTACAATGGCTTGCACAGGTTATGTTTTCTATAACTAACACTTTATAAATCAGTAGAAAAGGTCTCATTTTCTTACTATAAAACTGTATAAAGCACAACTTGCCCAAAGTCAATTGATATTTTTCATCTTGTTCTCTGTGGTGGAGTGGCCTCCATTTCTGTCAAAATCAATTGGATTTGCAGTTGTTTAGTATCAGTTCTGTGAGAGCTTGCATAACTTCAGGGCATGTAAAACCAGAAAGGGTCCTTTGGTTTGTGTGGTCTAATCCATATGTAGTTTATAAATCATGCTATAGTCCCTGCAGTTTGACACTGTTTACCTGTCCCATTAGGTCCCATGACTTCTGTTAACTTTAGCTTTAGTCAAAGCAAACTATTAATACCTTCCACAAAGGCTTTCTGCCTAGGTTTTGAGATGGCCAGAAATGGAGATCTTGGCTGCTTATGTGGTTAGCTGGTTCAAGTAAATAAATCTCCTTTACAATTTAAAAATAACTATGCATTCATTTCAGCCTGACTGACTTCAGCTTCCAGTGGTCGATTCTTATGAGGATTTTGGGTGCATCTGCATTAGCAGTTCAGATTGGGAATGCATTTTGAAGCAGGTTTATTGATCCTTTTTTTATCTCCTCCTGCTCTGTGTGTGTCCCCCCACATTGGAGAAGGTCCTGGAGCTGGCAAGCAGATTCCTTAGGAGTGAGCCTCCACCAGCAGATGCATTCCAGGAGCAGAAGCATAGCTAATGTGCTCCAGCTGTGGAGAGGCATGTGGGGCTGGGAAAACAGGCTAGGGCTGGGCTGAAATATCTCTTCCTTTACCTCCTTTGCCCCCGCAAGCCCCTAATGGGTGGGCATCAGGCCCTCGGCAGCCTACAGATCCTTTTCTGGTGGGGCTGTGCTGCTTGCTAATGTAAACAAAGCCTTTGTTAAAGGTCAGCCTGGTACATAGCAACTTCTGTCTGTGAAAGTATTTACATAGTGTGTTGTAGCATGATGATGATGATCTAAAAAGATTTCAGACTCTTAAGTCTTTTGCTAAAACAGTTTTTTTTCAGTTTATGGTTCTTTTGAGCACAATTTTCTATTTCATTGAAGTTCTTTTTAATAATCTTTAGATATCTCTTAAAATATATTTTATTTTTATTTTAATTAAGAATATTATTCTTTTTAAAGAGTACTGGTCAGAATATCATGGGGTACTATTTCAAATGTGATATGGAAGTACAGGATATTCAGTTTAAATTGTAGAATCATAGAATTGTTTGAGTTGGAACAGACTTTAAATGTCATCTAGTCCAAGCCTCCCACAACGAGCAGGGACATCTTCAGCTAGATCAGGATGCTCAGAGCCTCATCCAACCTGACCTTGAATGTTTCCAGTGATGAGGCATCTACCGCCTTTCTGGGTAACCTGTTTCAGTGTTTCACCGCCCTCATCATAAAAAAATTTCTTCCTTGTAGCTAGTCTGAATCTACCCTCTTCTAGTTTAAAACCATTACCCCTTGTCCTATCACTACAGGCCTTACTGAAAGTCTGTCCCCATCTTTCTTATAAGATCCCTTCAAGTATTGAAAGGCTGCAATAAGGTCTCCCCAGAGCCTTCTCTTCTCCAGGTTGAACAACCCCAACTCTCTCAGCCCGTCCTCATAGGAGAGGTGTTCCATCCCCCTGATCATTTTTGTGGCCCTCCTCTGGGCCTGCTCCAACAGGTCCATGTCTTGAACTGAGGACTCCTGAGCTGGACACAGTACTTCAGGTGGGGTCTCACCAGAGCAGAGTAGAGGGCCCAGCTCCCTCAACCTGCTGGCCATGCTTCTTTTGATGCAGCCCAGGATATGGTTGGCCTTCTGGGCTGTGGGTACACATTGCCGGCTCATGTCCAGCTTTTCATCTAGTTGTATAAACCACAATGAAACCATAACTACTTCCCCCCCTGCCACCCCAGGTCAACATAGTCTTCTTTTGACAGGAATTTAGTTAGTGCTGATTATTTAAGCCTTTATTTACCTCTTATCATTACTTTTTTCAGAATTGAAATTCAGCCAAGCGAGGTGGATTTTTTTTTTTAGTGTAGGTTTTATGCTTGCATCCTGGCTACCCTTTTGGAATATAGGTAGACTTTTAGGTTTCTTCCAGTCATGTAAAATATATTCAGTGCATAAATTGTATTGGATTTAGGTACAGGTAGGCCAGAGGAATGATCTGCAAATATATTTCAAATGTTCCCTGTGAGTTATCTAAGTATACTAATTTTAAAAGTGTTTATTTCTTGTAGATGTTGTTTAACATATTCCATAGTTACTAATGGACTGGAAAGTACTTAATCATCTTGTTGTGATACTAGCCCGTCATCCTGCTTCTCTTCAAGCATACAAGAAAAATGTACTGAACTTTTTGCCTTTTCTACTTCATTAAAGATACTCCTGTCTTCACATAGGAATTTGTCTGTTGCTAGGAATTCTTCTAGTTTTTCTCATTTATTTTAGATTTGCCAGCCAAGTTATAGCAGCATAAGCTTAGATATTAAGAGGTCTGAATTAAAACCTCTGGCTCCTCCTCAGGCTCCCAGTTAGCCTAAGACAATTAATTTAGAGTCAGATTTTAAAACCATTGAAGTTGCTACAGGTTTGGGGTTTTACATATTTGTATGGATTTTTATTTGCTTCAACTTCTTGCAGTCTTGTTTAAAGAATAAACCTTCTGCCATTTTCATTAAATAAAACCAACAGTATATTGTTATGGAGGGGGGAAACAAAAAAAACAATGTAAAACACTGTTGAGATGCTGTCATGGACAACTTAGTAAGAAATTCTTGTATTTACTAGAGAAATAATGTATTTACTTAAGAAATAAAACTTGAGTTTGTTACTACAGGTAGGGGAGCAACAGTCCAAACTACCAGTGTTTGGGTGTGGGTTTTTTTTGTTGTTGCTGTACTGAAGAGGAACTGAGCAGGTTACCGTGTTTATCTGCCCATATTGCATTGAGATGTACATTTTGTATTCATGTTACTACTACCTAGGTGTATACTTCAAGTTATGTTAATATTTCTCTTAGATGTACACTTTACAGTCTCGGGAGATTCTTGTGGATAACAGAATTCAAAATACTCATTCACCAAAGATCTAAATTAGGGTAATCATGGGGTTTTTTTTACTGAGAAGTATTTAAAAATATGACCAGCAAGCACCCTATCCTCTTTTACAATTTTTCTCTAAAAATTGTTGCACTTCAGTCTGTGTGGTTCCTGGTTTTGAAGAAATGCTACAAACTGTGAGGCCATCCTATTTATAGCTGGCACTTTTTTCTGCAATTAACAAAATTGCTCATGCCTCCCTTTAAATACAACTTGGCCATCTCCTCTGTATTGTTTTTTCATGAAGAGTATTGTTGACTTCATTGACATTCAATAATGTTGAGGTATGTTGCTAATTATTCCCAGCATGAATGCCTGCTTATAATTGCAATTTATCATGAATGCGTAAGATTTGTTAATGATTTTTTAAAAACTTTTTTTTTGCCTCAAGTCTTGAGGGTTTAATTGTTTCTAAAGCTGCTGAATAACCTGCTGGTTTGAAAATAGCAGTTAATGCATACCACCTACTGGTAATAATTACATCAAAGCTTTTTGCCCCTTCTAGTGTGCTAATACTGCAAAGCTTTATGAATTCTTTCCATCCAGAGAGCTCAATTTTCCTTCAGTGCATCAAAGTTAAGAGGAGATTTCTACCAGAAAAAGACTGACTTTTCTGTATACCAAACAGGCGTGTGTATATATATATATATCATCTGACCCCCCCAGAAGTTCCTAGACATAGTAAAGACATTCTCTGACAATATAGTACCCACATAACCCACCTCTTAATATTGCATAGGCAGTAGAGCACCCTGAAACAGTTTTGCTGAAGCCAGGGTGCTACAAAGGAGATGGAAAAGCTGACTTCTCTAAATAGTGGCAATTTGTGTGTGTGGTAGATACATGCCTGGCTATGGCCTTTTTA
Source organism: Haliaeetus albicilla (assembly GCF_947461875.1). Classification (NCBI taxonomy): domain Eukaryota; kingdom Metazoa; phylum Chordata; class Aves; order Accipitriformes; family Accipitridae; genus Haliaeetus; species Haliaeetus albicilla. Next base: position 16,086,936 of record NC_091501.1, read on the forward strand.
TGAGCTCTGGAGTTTTGTGTCTGGAACTGATTGCTTGTAAGTTTGGGAGTCATAATTTCAGGCTTGGAAGGAACTGTCTTGTACAGTGAGAGAGTATTGAATTTTATTCCCCCTCTTTCCCTATGTTTCTAGGTAGAGAATGTGTCCTGAGATGGAAGTGGCAGCAAGTACAAGTGTTATAAATTCTGTTAATAAAGATTAACTTTGTATATTTTAAACTGTAGACACTGAAAGAAAATTCCTTGACTGTTCATGATATTTCCTTGTCACCATGCTCTTGGACTTTATTTGGAGTGAAGAAGATCTTTCAAAGACTAACCAAAGGTATGTTTCTGGAGATATTTTAGTCCAAGGTGCCGCCTCTGCTGGTAGTATGGATAGGACTGTTAAGAGGTTTGGCTTCCTCTGTTTTATAAAATCTTCTAATGCTATACCTGAAGACCCTGGATCTTCAAATATCTTCACTTCATCAGAGCATGAAGCACTTGCTCTTGGCATCAGGCAGTGGAAAGCTGTGGCAGTGCTCTTGTTATTTCAAAGCAAGGTCAATGGGAGACCTAGGCCAAATGCTGTGTGGTGTCGATGGGATCCATCTGAATCAGAGGCTGTAGATGCTGAGAAGTACAGACATATATGATCACTCCCAAGGGTGGCTGATTTTTGCAGTATTTGGAAATGTCTGCAGTTGCAGCTGAATATAGTTTCAGTGCAAGTAGAGCTGCTATGTGATGAGGCAGGTGTAGGTAATGGGCATCCCTTTGATATGTCTCTTCTGCACCAACCTAAATGCTACTTTATATACTGACATAAGCTAGACTTCAAAATAAAACCAGTTATGTTATATATGCACTTCTAGAGGAGGAGGAGAAGGCAAAAAAGAAGGTATTTGAGTAGGACTTTATTCATCACTAAACTCTCAAGTAATCCTATTATGTGTTTTGGACTTCCTGCTAACTACTGCTTTCTTGATACTGCTAATTGAATTCAGGACATAGGCTTTCAAAGAGCTTTAATTCCCATTATATTGTCTGTATTTGCTATTGTATGTGAAGATTCACTGAAATGTGCAAAGCAGCAAGGCATATAAAAAAGGGAAATGATGACATGAACTTGGAGTGACCAGACAGATTCAGAAAACAATTATGAAAAGGGAAGTTATGTTGTTTGTGCTCTGTAACTTCTTATCTGGACTGTGACCTTGAAAGTGGCATTTCTACTACCTGCTTGTGAAAAGCAGTTTCTTTCTCCACTGTATTTCTCCATGCACTGATTAGAAAAAGAAGGGGTGAGATTTTCAGAGCAACCTCTATGAAGTTTAAGCATGAGTCTCCAATTACTTTGAATAGTTTAATGTAGTATAAAAAAGATTGGCAAATTTTCATGTTAATCTTAAGTTATGTGTTCCTTTGGTGGAGAGGGGCTTTTGGAGGGATGGAACTATGTAAGTGGTGGAAATATTTAGTATCTGAAGCTGTGTAAAATTTTGAGAAGTAGTTCCTGCCTAGAAAACAAGCGCTACTATTAGGATAAGGGTTGGGAAACAAGGGACTCTCAACTAGCTGTCTAATCACTGTGTGCCATGGAATTCCTGCCTGTGAGTTATAACATAGCTTGAGTACACCTAGGGTCCATATAGTTGAGCCTTTCCCCAGTGGGACACAAATGTGAAAGGCCTGGAGGAACTGCTACCCCTTGATCAAGAGGTAACAATAAGGATGGGGCTGCTAGGCAATACGTAGAGAGACACGGGGCTCAGCTGTGAGGACACTTGCAGATCTCTGTGTCATGCATGTTGTTGTCAGTCACTTCAGAAAAGATATTTGGAAGATCAGCCATCTGAGCTTGTCTCAGCTTGTTTCAGAGAAAAGGTGTTTTTCTTCTATTTTAGCTGGTAGGGCAAATGAGATACTTTTCTTCTCTCAGATATGTTGAGAATATTAGGGAGGAATGTGGGGTTTACTTCACAAATTTCACATTATCTTGTTAATTGTGAGTTTATTTTGAGTTAGTTAAAATAGTTGGAATGAGATAACATTTTTCTTAAGTGAAAGCACAGTCTGAGACTGCAAGGGGCATGAATTTGGGCTTTTTTTCCTGTTGAGGGTTTTTTTACATTTTGATGGCAGTATACAGTAAAAGAAATGTCTTCCAGAGAGTAGTTGCCCTCTGTGCAACTCAAAGTAAAGTTGGATAAAGACTCTGTGCCTGTCTTGCTCCCACACCTGGGCATAACACTGCATGGGCACAGGGAAGCAGATGGGGGTGGAGGCTGGGGAACTGATGCTCTGAGCACAGTGCATCCTTCCTGCAAGCTAGTGTCCCAAGCAAACACAGAGCTGATCCTATCTGTGTTATGGGCCAAACACGCTCCTGAATGATCCTGGTACAAAAGTTATGCCAAAATTGCTTTTCCTCTTTTCTTCTTCCTCCTATTCCAGCTGCAATTTGATGGATGGAGGAAAATGAAACACAACACTAAGTGATTTGTTTTAGGGTCACAGACAGCAAAAATATTTAAGCAGATTTATTGTTATCTTAAAAAAAACAAAACAAAACACTGAAAACCACACTATTTTTAGACAAGTCTGTCTGCTATTTTAGTCTGATTCAGATTTCTTTAAGAAAAGAGGGCCTGTGTTTTCCCAGAAATGTGACCTTTATGTTAATATACTTCTGGTATCTGTAGAGGCCAAAGGAAGACAAAGCAGTAAATACTGGCCTGTGTTCATGTAGAATATATAGCATCTTAGTAAGGAATACTTTGTATGGCTAGGTGAAAATGGAGTTAAAACTTGAGAATCTTGTACTCAATGTTTTTAAGGGCCAAAGTGATTCCCATTTTTCAGTTGTAATAAAAGGTTCAGAACAATGTCAGGTATCTGAAGCTCAGCTCGTCTGAGAAAAATGATTCCCAGTTTAAAAAAATGACAGAACAAAGCTCCAAAGAAACTCCTATTGCCACTCCAAGTTATTAGTCATGGTGAAAGTTAGTCTGTAGTTCAGCTACAAGTTCCAAGATGGTCTTGGTGCTGTGGCTTGCTGCATCAGTGTGTGACATGAGATAGAGGAGGCTGTAGATCCCTTTGCCTATACTGCTGTCATCTGCTTTTCATGCTCAGGCAGTCCAGGGCATAGAAAGAATTGCTGACCAATCTTTAGCATGAATTCCCTTGTGCCAGGGAGGTGTTTTAGTCAGAGCTCTGCATACGAGCCTGAGCTCTGTCAATTCAGGATTACCTCCAAAAACAAAGTCTCTGGCATATGTGTGTGGTTTATCCCTTGGTTATAGAGAAGACAAGGGGAAGAAGGTGCTTTGCCTGTGTCAGGACACATAGCCCAGGAACTCTGCTGTGTGCCATGGAGTTTTTTTACCTCCAGCCACAGCTTGAGGAAGCAGGAGTCTAATCGAATTTCCTAACCCTATCCCAGCAGAGACTGCCAATCCTGGCATGCCCTGCACAGCTCTGCAGGGACGGCTGAGATGAAGTGGGGCTGATGGCTTTTATTTCTTGACCTGCTCATACAGGTATCATATTCGGAAGCTTTCTCTTTTGTTTGGAAACATCCACTGTACATGGTTTGATTTCATCGAACTTTATTTATCATACTTTAAAAAGAAAGTGCATTATCTACTTTTTCATTAAAAATGCTCTCAAGCAAAAAACCCAACTTTTGCTGCTTCTGATGTCCTGCTGTTACTCCCCAGTGTTCATGTCTGACTTAAAGATTAATTAAAATAAATATCAAGTGCTACTGAAATAATTAATAAATTATACAATTTATATTCGGTTGTAAGTGGAAGAATGTCTTACACTTCCCTTTAAAAAATCAGCATGGTTCCAGAAAGGAAGGAAGCATGCTAATTACAATGCCTCTGTGATACTTTACAATTCATGGATGAGAGTTGATCAGAAGATGCAAAGGAGGCAAAGCAAGCATTTTAATGTTTGATACTTCAGTGCTTCTAATCCCAAAGCTTGCTATTAAAATACATAACAAAATTTGTTGTGTGTTTCTAGCAGTTTGATATTTCCTGAACTCTTCCATCTAGAAGAGACATTCTGGGCTGGATGCTGGTGCTGTGCTACTTTTAACACTGAGGTAACATGGCTGGAGTTTCTCCGAACTTAGTGGTTAACGTGAAATCAGAATTAGTCTTGTTAGCTTTTTACAAAACATCCAAATGTTTCATAGCTTTTTTTAAAGTACATCTCATGACCAGTATTTATGCACCTTTGGAAAAGAGCAGAAGTTCTGCCTTTGATAAAGCAGCAAATGTAGTGGGTCCAATGCACAGTCATAATGTCTGGTGTTTTTTATGATATAATATGAAGATGTTAATGCACCTCTGAACATAGTTGTTAATTTGGAAAGTAATAGCATCCGTTAATAAAACAGTGACAAAAGGAAGAAGAATAGAGAAGTCTCTCCAACCCAGAGGGGCTGGGTATAAAGGTATCTTCCATGAATTATGAAGCCATCTTAAATATACAATTATCAAAACGGCTGTGCAGGGTCAGATTGGGCATCTAGCTTGGAGGCTGGGAGATTATGCGCAAGAGACCAGTGGAGGATCATTACAAGTGTGGTATTTTTTCTTATATAGTTTCTTGGCCTCCAGCTCCGTGGCTTCTGAAACCAGAGGGTGTACTACCTTGTCTCTTCACTTAACCTTTGCACTGTCTCTCTCTTGCTCCCGTTCCTCCTGTTCCTTCATGATACTGACACACCAGTAGCAGAAGTACTGAGAAAATAGTGGGAGCAGTCTGGATGCTCATTATTTCCTTCTCCTACTAAATGGGAGAGAGCCAAATGCAGTAAAAATCCAGCTCTGTTTTGGCTGAAGTATGTTTATCACTGTGTGGGATTAGTCTGTGCTCCAAATGAGGAGTTGAGAGACTTGAGCCTGTGTACTGCTGTGAGTTGTTGGAGATCTGAACAAGTCCTACACTGAAGAGATGTAAGGTTTGGGGGGGAGGGAACTAATTTTTCTCATATCTGTAGGGAGTTTGATGGAAGCTATGGAAACTCTACATTTCTGAAGTAGAGGCCTCTGCTGTTTCCTGCCAACCTTCAAATCCCTGTTTGATAGCATGGCAGATTTACAGCCCCCATTAAAATGTTTTCACTTGGTGTTTTTGGTTTGTTTGGTTGTTTTCCCCCCCCCCCCCATCTTACTATTCAAAACTGTGAAAGCACTTTAAAAAAAAAAAAAAAAAGGCAAATACTGGGAAAATATGAACCAAAATGGGTAGTCAGGGAAAGTTTTGAGTACTGAAGTCAGGATTTCATAACTGGAGATTTTGGGGCAGTCCTGTAGGAGTAGTGTTGCCTCTTCTGCCTTCTAGAGAAGCCTAGGCAGAAGGTTTCAAACTTTCATCTCAAGAAATGGCTTGAAGTACAAGCAGTTAAACTCCGTATCAGTATGACCTAGTGTCCTGTGCTAGTAGATAGCTTGCCTAATACAGTCTGTGTTATAAATTCATAATATTCTAGTTAACACAGTAACATCTGACAGGATTTATTTTAATATTATTGCCCTTGTAGTTCCATAGAAAGCTTTTCCTGGAAAAAGAAAAAACAAAACCAAACCACCAACCAGCATTTCCTTGTCACTGTGATCTGACTAAGAGCAGGGAAGCATATAGTTGTCCAGGACTCCCTGCCCTCTTTAATAGATCTTGTGCCCTCCCATTCCCCATAGTGTGTAATTTAATGCTCTAGAATGGTGAGATGCAACTGAAAATACAGTTGTGTTTGTGATATAGGCATTTAACAAATTACCTCAGTAGATGTGAGCAATTACAGAAGTTCAGTGAAGGATGTGTCTGTTAATTGTGATGGTCATTAATACACTTACTGCCCTGAATCCTGAACTCTTATAACTATTGTTTTGCAACTTAATTTCAGGCATATAGACATAAGTATTCCATTGACTTTCAGTGCGTCTTTTTATTACATATGTCTCTTCCATTACAAACATTATCTTTTCATTTTGGTCGCCAAGCCCTTTTTTGAGGCAGGAAAGATTGTGCCTTCCCTAAGTATAGAACAAACTAACATCTTGATTGTAGTTTGGAAAAATCAAATAGAAAAAAAATATCTGATAAATAGGTATGTGACTGTACGGTGTGTGTATAGCATTCATTCTTAGGAAAAATATTCTCTGAAAAGTATTTTTGGGTTTTTTGTTGTTGTTGTTTTTTAATTTGCATTAACAATACTTTTTTCCTAGGAGAAAAAATGGGGAAAACAACAAAAATAATAATTGTTTAGTTTGATAATGCTGATAACTATTGGTTTTTGACCTAAAGACTCATTAAACTTTGTCCCAAAAAGCTTATCTAAATCAGGATTTACATTGGGAGTGGGAGAGCAGAGGATGTGGATGTTTGAACTCTGTTGGAACATTACTGGCTCTGCATTTAGAACAGACTTGACCTTTCTCAGGCTCAGGTCCTGGGCTCAGTGTTCACCAGACTTTCTCAATGGCTTTTTTAAGGAGGGGGGGAAGTCAACAGTTGTCTGGCTTGAGAATGCTTTTAATGCAGGTTTTTAGTTTGCAAAACTAATACCTTCAGAAAACAGGATGTTTGAGGTGAATGTCATGGAAAGAAAATGTTCTGCTCCATAGACAACTTTGTGGAGTACCTGTTTCTTGCATCATGTGGGGAAGATAAACTATGCTGGTGCTTGTGAGACTTCTTTGAAATTATTTAAATATATTTCATTGCACTCTTGTATTGTGAAGAAAGACAGCATAGCAAGATCATATAGTACTGTGTGTCTCTCTTTGCAGCTAGCAGCAGCATAGCTGACCATTTCTTATTCCATTTCCTGAAGAGCAGAAGTGAACATATCCATATCCTCTTTCATTAGTTAAATCTTTAAATGTGTGTACATGTATAATACATACACCATGCAGTTAAGTGGATTCATTATAGAATTTAATACTTTATCTTAATTTTTTATATTCTGGAGATACTGTTTTAAATAAGGTAGCAAAGATTAGTATGTTACAGGGTATTTGTGCCTATTAATTTCTCTAATGAAAACTTACAATGAATTTTGAGAAATGGAGAGTATCATAGTTTCTAAAAAGGAAGTTTGTGTCAGGAACAAATACTAACTTTCCTCAAATCCTCTAAAGATAAACAACAAAATTCAGGAGTCAATTATGCAAAGGAGAGATTCTTATCTGGAGTTTGAATTGAGTTGGTGCACAATTTAGGGGAAGTTTAGGAATTACGGAAATATCAAAAGTGTACATTGTTAGTTCATCTCTATAAATTTCATATAAAAGATTACAAGATCTGCATGGAAAAAAATGAGACTGCATCAAACTGACAATCTGAAGAAATACATTCAGGCAACTTAGCCTTTACTGTACTCAATGTTGAACAAACTTAAACTTCAAAACAAGTTGTAAGAAAAGTGTTTCTTGGAAATAAACACTATCTGTGAGGAAAAAGGAAAGAAATAAACCTTTATTTTAAAAAATTTAGATTGTGCTAGTTGCTTCATGATTTTCTAGATTGGGTCTTGTGTGCATCTTCCATGACGTTAATTGGATGTACAATAACTTTGAGTTGTGAATTCCTTCTGACCACTTGCAGTTGTAAAGAAGTGCTGGATCAAGCTAACTACAAGTGAGCATCAAGCCAGCTGCAGCACAGTTGAAAGCAGTTGAAATAACCCATCCACCTGAATAGCCTAAACTTCAAGAGGGAAAAGTCTGTTCTTTTCCTAAATTAGGAGTGGTCCAGTTTATATCCACCCTAAAGCTAAGCCAACAGTTTTCACAAATAGCGATTGATTACATATGTTTAAGTGCTTCATTTGGGGGTAATTTCCAGGCTGAAATGCTCTTATGCCTTTTTAGAAATTCTGCACACTTGAACATTTCAAATGAATGTGTAAACTGGAAAAAAAAAAAAATCATGTGCAAAGGATAGCTGGGAGATTCATCTTGCCTGAACTTAGGATTCTGCTTTGTATTTTCCTGTAGCGGATGCAGAGGTTGGATTCTCTGTGTGGTCAATGAACACAAGAGTGTGTTTATATTTGCATGCCAGGATTCTCATCCTAAACTGTCTGTTTCTTTCACTTGACTGAAGGAAGTCTAGACTACTAGATCCAACCAGGATGTAGTTGTCTGAAGCCTGCTCATCCGAGTCCTATTTATTTATACCTAACTTGAGATATCTAAAAGTGAGGCTTCCAAAATAGTTATTTTATTTGTTTTAAATGTTTCCCTAGAATGGCTTACCATGCTTGTTATAAGGATTCACTCAGATTAGTGAGTAAAGGTAGTAGAACAGAAACGAGAACAAACAGGTTGCCTTGACTAAACCAGTACCTCAAAGGTTTGTATTAACTTTAACAAATGTTGATTGATTTATTTTTTTAATACCTCTGTTCAATGTTAAAACTCTGAAATTTCACAAAAAAGGACTTCTGTCCTTGGCCTTGATTACCCCCCACACCCCCCAACAGAGGAGCTTAACAGACAACCTGGATGTTGTGATCATGAATGGTGTCCTTAAATAAGCAGATGAGTAACTGTTTGTAGTGTGATGCTTTGGAGGTTGAGCTTACAGTAAGAAACACCAGGGAGTTCAGAAGATCCTGTTCTCGTAGGATGGGATGGTGCTGAGCTTTCTGCCTCAGAAGGATACGTAGGGAGGACCTCTTGCTGGCATTGGCCTTGAAGAAATGTGATTGCTGAAGAAGTCCTCTTTTTGCCTGGATGTTTCAGCTTTGCTGATGTTTACCCAGTGATTGGTTTTCAGTGTAGGATTGGTTTTAAGGATTTTTTCAACCTGTAAATAATTAAAGTGTCTGTTGTTTACATTAAGAAAAGAAAGGGTGTGTGATTGCAGGTCTGAAAGCACAAAGCTGGGATACTGGAAAGCCAATGCAACCCTTACTCCTTACGCTATGCATCCTTGTTAATGCTGCTTTGAAATCTGTGGATGAAAAAGACTTATAGCAATGTAAATTAATTATTATTTTGATTTGTCATAACCCAGCTAAGACTTCAGAGGAGATGGGCATAATGGAAATGCTTCACTGAGGAAGCATATCAAAGGAGTACTTTTTTTCTTCTTCCCTGCAGTGCACCTTTCTGACTTTTCCTAATTGCACTGATGTGAGTTTTTGCCAGGCACAGAGATATTATTTAGTCCTGCAGTCTCTCTTATTGCTTGGAACATAAATAAAATTCAACAACAGCGTAGTTTTCTAGTTTAATTCCAAGGGAAATAGTTCATCTATGAAGAATTAAAATCCATAAATCCATGAAAATACAATTGAAATTCATTGTAATTTCAACAGGAAAAAGAGCTTCGCACTGGAAACAATGGTTTTTATTTTTTTGACGAGAGCAATTTTAAACCACAGAGTTGATATTGTTCTCCAGTAGAGCAAACTGACAACAATATAATTTCACTAGCTTCAGTCTTCTTTCTCTGTTGCAAGAAAGAGATTCATTGTTGCCATAGACATGTTACAGTTTTAACGTGTTTTTTCCCAAAGGAAATTTAAATTTAGTGGTTGTTTCTTTAAAATACAGAGCTGTACACAGACTAACCAAAAACATGTGAATTGGTACAACCAGAGACCAGAGCAAACAGGACTAGCTTCACTTCTTGAAGATGTGACAAAGGATCTGTTTGCACTCTGTGCTGACTGTGAGCGTGCTAAGCATCCTGCAGAAGCCAGTTGAGAGAATCTATGCTATTATGTGTCTTCTCCAAGCTGCACTGGGAGGATTTCTTCTTGAAGTTTGGCAGAAAAGGCCTCTGCTAAGTTGTTGACTATTGTTGCGGTAGTTGTAACCAGGTACTTGATGGTGACTCTTCCTTTTCTGTATCATGGAAGTCGCTTGTTCCAAGTCTTTGAACCTGCATGTTAGTTTACATCACCAAGAGCCTTGAATACCAGCCATTATATTTCTGATAACCTTCCTTTTCTGTAGGTGAGAGGTGAGAAGAAGGAGCTTCTTACAGTAAATGTCATCTTTGTATTTCTTGCTGTGTGTTAAGTTGGACATGATTCAGTATGCATAGACACTGTCAACTTCCTAAAGTAAGCATTAACTACTACTTATGGCTGGGAGATTGCTCTATTTCAATGTCTATGTTGGAAAACTGTTGTCATGGGGATTAGTGGGTTTGCCTGTCTTGATACAAAAGTTATTAATTCATAGCTTAGGCCCCGTAAAGTAAAAGGAAGAAGGCTTCTTTCAACCTGAAATCTTCAACTGATTTCAAATGGGTTGCCACAAATTAATTTTTCAGTGTTAATATTCTGAAAAAATTAATGATCTGTCTCCTATGAGACTGGAGGTTAGCCTCATAGATGGACATGAGCAGATGACTCGGAAGACATGTGTGATTTTTAATCACTCCAGAATCACACTGGAATTCCAATCTGATGGACGTGTGGTACCTGTGCTCCCCACAGTCACTGGGGGAAGAATTAAGGAATTTGATGGGATTCCCAACCAGGAGGCTGAGCGTGAAGCTGTTTCAGGTAACCAGGAGAAAATGCCAAGCTTGATGATTTCAAGTAAATCATCATTTCAGGGACCTGTATGGTCAACTCTAGGCTGCTGAAATCTGCCTGCTTTTATTCTAGTGCTAAGCTCTAAATCTTCTCTAAAAGCAAGAAAGTTATAAATGCATATTCTTCCACAAATTGCAGAAGACTTTGTTTTGTTGTCTTTTTCTTCTGGAGACCAACTGGAGAGGGAGGTCATGTTCCTCCTTTCTAATGTTGTATTGCCCAGTCCTATTTCCTTTCCTCTTCCAAAGGATGCAAGCCCATATCTGTTGCATCTCAGAAGAATTCACTGTCTTCTAGTCTAGCACTGTGGAAGAACTTATAAGGCCACACTGAGCAATTGCTGCGTTTTAGGTATATAACACTTCTTGCAATAGAAAGAAATAAATCCTGCTTCCAGAGAACTACCCTAACCAGTAGGATAGAGAGATTCTTCCTTTTCTGACCCTCTGACTTCTTAATTATTTCATGTAAAGCAGCACAGCTTGAAAAGTAGGCTGAAGGCTAGGTCCTCAGACTCCATGCGTCTCGGGAATAATTTAGTGTTGATTGAAACTTACAGGCAATTTTTTTCTCATAGGTCATAAAAGAAACTTCGTTGGAGTTTTCCATATTCACAGTGTGTTCTTCAATGACTATTGGGTGCACAGTGTAGTATACCCTATTTTCCCAGCCTCTCTTGAACAACATATCCTTCACTTTTTTTCTCGTCAAGATCTGATTCCCTGTGTGTGTGGTAAATGTGCTGTGTGTATAGCAGGTTTACATCTTGGGAGAGTTGGGAAGAAAAAATGCCTAGTTTAAATACACCTACAGATCTTAGGAAGAAGGTGATGAGATGCTTAGATTAACAACACTGAGGTAGTTCTGCGCATTTGCAGGCAAACTTTGGGTCCAGTGACATTACCTGGTGGGAACAGAAATACCGCCCTCCTCAGGTCCCAGCAGAGGTAACTGGTGCTTGCTTAAGTTCTACGTCTCGCTGTAGAACTTCCAGTTCCTTAAGTGTTGGTGACTAGAAAGAAAGGAAAGCCCAACTGAAATTGCCCACATAATATCCAATTTCTCTGAGGTTTTGTGAAAATACAGCTTCCAATTTTGTTTCTGGTAATGACCAGAACATCTACTTGACAGTTAGCAGAAGGTAATTAAAATGTTCAAAGTTATTCTGTCTTCATGTGTATGTGTCAAATGTCCGCTTGCCAAATCATGGATATAAAGAGTGTACTTTTGTAAACTTTATATTTTAAAAACTTAGATTAGTTCAACTGAACTGATGTTTTTCTGGGGATGTGTTATATTTTATAGCAAAGCTATGTTTGTAGTGACCATAATTTATAATAATACATGGTACATCATCTTAATTCTGGAAAATTGTCCCTTTCTAACAGGAACATTCTGGCACTGTAGCATCATCTCCCAACTTTTTGCTTTACCTCTTAAACTGCCAGAATTATTTGGACTGGAAGTGGTGAATGTTACATGAGAAGTAAGGAAGTAAGGGGTAGAAAATGCTTTTATTTGTCAGGCTGGTTTGCTGTCTTTCAGTGCCTGGAGGTAAAAGGAGCTTTCAGGTCCCTGCTGTCCTCATCAGTTTAAATTGCATCTTCAGCACCATCTCTGATCTGCCCTCACTCACCTACTTGTGATTGATCAGTCTGCTTCCAAAACAGTAAGTCATGGATGGCAGTGAAGAAAACCAAGTGTTCTATATGTACATCTGTATACTAGCTGAGGCACTGGTGGTCTTGAAACCAAGAAACATTACATCAGAAGCATCATGCTGGTGACACTAAACAGTGCATTTTTTTTCAGAAAGCATTGAAGTTTAGTCCTCTTCAATACAAAATTCCAGATCCTATTGGTCTGCAGGACAGATGCAACCTATAATAATTAGATTATCATAGGTCAAGGACCTACTGGAAGAAGAGTATTAGTCTTTCAGCAAATATGCATTTCATAGAATTATCTTTTAGTTTTGTGTCTATAGCCTTACACTGTTTCAGCACAGATATAAAGAAATCTGTACAGTAATTGTTTTAGAAAACATAAGTCCTGTTTTTCTTGGAATAATGCTGTTGCACTTTTCCTTGCTAAGTTGGTCATTCAGAAGAGAGCATCTTTTAACTAGCCTCTTACATTCTACAGTGTTTCTCCGATCATTCCTCCCCATGGGTTTCTATTTCTGAGTGGTTTTTTGTTGTTGTTTTTTTAATTATTATTTTTGAAAATAATATGCTTGTTCCAACTTTAGGGTATGTTTTTGTCTAATGTACCAAGACCTTGATGAAATGTAATGTGACACATTTCCTCAGTTGCTATTTCCATAAACAGAAAATCCATCTCTGGATTGCACCAGACTTTTGAACGGTCTTAGCTCTGTACAAGGGTACAAATGCCAAGTTAAACACGCTTCTCAAAAGAAGTGCTCTTCTGTCTTTATGGGGCAGGGGTGAAGGATTATGTATGTCTTTGCTTCATATCACATATCTAAGCTTTCTCTGTTTACCTTCTCCCCAACCCCAGTGCAGAATCCAGATATGAATTTTTCAGTGTTTTTTTTTCTTAAGGCATGTTTTCTTTGAGATTTTTTTCCTGCACAACTTTGCCTTAGTTTTCCTATGCTTTTTTTGAAAAGGGAGCAATCATTGGGAATGAAAATTTATGAAGTGAGCCCAGTCTAGTAGTATCTTTCTTCAGAGGAACCTGGCTTTAAAAGATTTCCTTCAAAAACAAGGAGAAAAGAATTGAAGAAGAGCAAAAGAAAAATGAAAGGCCATTATGGCCTTTATCAAAACAAACCTTTTTTTTGTTGTTGTTCATTATTTATCCCAGGGTTTTAAATAAAATTGAAACACTTCTGCAAATATGTGTTTATAAAATCGGTTTAATATACACATGCACACAGAGCAGAGAACAACTTTTGTGGGAGTTTGAGGAGTTTTATTGGGTCTCACATGAATCTAAACAAACAATATCATATTGCTGTGAAAAATATTATCCTGGGATATGTAAATAGGAGTATAACCTGTAAAGCAATCTATGTGTTGTAGAGTTTTAGCTGGATCATTGTGTCCATGTTTAGATGCTCTACTTTAAGGAGGACCAACTAAAGACAAAGCAGTGACAAAGAGCAGAGATCTATCAGAGTATTAAGGGGGCCTCAGGAAGGCTAGTTAGCTTTGAGAAGGCTACAGAAGGAGGACGCAACAGTGTTCATCTATGTAAGTACCTGCTGCAGAGGGAGCAAGGATAGTCTGTATGCTGGATGGAACGGAAGATAATGGGTTTTATTGCAGCAAAGATGACTTAGAATAGACATTAAGAGAACTTGTAAGAATTTATAAAAATACCCCAAACTACAAAACCCCATACCATGAACAACAAAAAGCCCCCACCATTTTATCTGATGCCCCGAGAAGGGTGAGACTTGTAAGAACAGGTTAAACAAACATCTATCAAGAATTGCATGAAATTGATCCATTGCTAGTCCAAACAATGGATTAGATCATATTCTGGGGTCCCCTTCAGATTTATGATTTTATGATGATTAATTTTTAGTGCAAAACATAGGAGTTTTTAAAATAGGGAAATAAAAGTTAGATTGAGGCACATCAACTGGTGCTGAAAAAGAAAATCACCTAAGTGTTAAGGGGAACTTCGTTGTAGTTATAGGTTGTCAGTGTTTGACTTTCATGAACCTGTGAATGAGTGAATTTTAGTAGGATAAATATTCAAAGGAAAAAAAAAATTATATTTTCACACAGAGCTGTTCCAGAAATTGAATCTTGAGTTTTCATCCAGATTCTATATATTGGCAGCATGTAAACAGAGCAAAATCAGTGGCCTGGTAATTTTTTCTGACAAATAACCAGTAAAACATATATTGAATTTTGGCTGTCAAATAAATATAACCACTTACTTTTATAGTTTTTCATTGTGGATAATTTACAAGAGAGAGATGATAATTAATAAAGTCTGAAAGGGACAACTTATTTAATGATCAGGAAGAAGCCAGGTTATCAGATAAAATGGTACATTTTGCTGTAGAGTATCAATCTAGTATTTGAGAGATTATTTTCTTTTGGAAAGCTAATTTCCACTGAATAGTGAGGACCAATAAAAAATAGTGACAAAGAGGATCTAAAGAATGATGGAAAGGGAATGAGCAAATCTGGTCAAAAACACTGATAGGAGAAGGAATTTATAGATTGTCTCAAACCTAGTAAAGTGCTTTTCACTCTAAGTATTCATGCTAATTTGTTAGCAGTGTGTATTTAACTAGCAATTATTCTACAGTGTTCAGAATTATTTGTGCCTCCTGTCTTCCAAAACTGCTTATCCAGTGACTGAGTTAGGTTTGCAGAACTGATTTCATAAAGATGGCATCTGCAAAGGCTGAACCTGCAATGTAAACAGTCCCTGACTTATGGATGTGAAGTTACTGCTTTGCTTATTTGCAGATCTCTGCAAGATGTGAACTTCTTGTGCCTTCTTACAAATATTTTATGCTGTTGGATATATTAAGCTCCTTTCTGTGTAGGCTATCCATGCTGCAGTATTGCACGCTGTGAGGAGTAGCAGCAAATAGTCAGACAGTTTTTAATTGTAACTGTCACAATGATATAGCGGATTTCCTTACATTCGGGTTACCTTGAATGTGCAGTGTTTTTTACTTTTCTAATTCAATCTTTTGCTGGTCATCAAAACAGTAAATTTCTATGTACTGGACATAGTAAATCAACATCTAGAGAATGAAGTCAAATGTTTTTAATCAAGTTCCTGCAGAATCTCACAACAGCAAAGCATATAACTACGGAGTGTAAAAAAAAAAAAAAAAATTAAAAATTCTTTTTTCAACAATGATTGCAAATGTTGCAGGCTTCTTTCAATTTCGAAGTCTTGTCTAACAGATCAGTGTTGTATAAAATCTGACTCTTTGAAAAACCTCTTAATGATGAAGTTGCATAAAGCATCTTTCCCCAGCCAAACTGAACAACAGATATCAGTATCGTGTTCTGATTGTGGTACCACATGATTGGTGGGGTTTTGTTTGTCAGAACCATTGCTTGGAATTAGGTGGCTCATGTTCAGGCCAGTTTCAGAGATGCCTCAGATTGTGTTGTGGACTTTCATGTCTTCCCAAGATGTGTGAGAGCAGTATGGTTATTGATTTGCACCATTACAACCTTGAATTCAGCAGTTCTGTGATAATGATGGACTTTTTAACAAAAGAGGTTAGTCACAGTCTCTTACCTTGTTACAAGGAATTTGACAAAGTATTACTGTGGGGTGGGGGGAGTGAGTGAGTGGCTGCAGTTGCCAGCTGGGGTTAAACCATGATACTTTTTTTAGCTTTCCAATATAGCAGAGTTTTGTGTTTGTCGCTGATTAATGGCAGTGATCAGTATCTGGTTAAAAAGGTTTGAAAACTTGCTCCCCTGCAGATGCTGGATGCCTCTCACCTGTACCTAACTAACCAATGGTAACACATCACCCAAAAATGTACCTGGATGTCCTGGCTTAGTGCTCTGTGCCCAAGAGTCAGAGTTTGCAAGAGTGCATCCCATTCCAGAGTTTCCCCCTATGTTGTATGTGCAGGTGCAGACAAACACTGTTGCTCTAGTAGGAGGAAGTTTGCTGGCAAGACTATGCATGCCCAGGACCAGCTCCACTGCCACACTTAAATCAGAAGAGAGGATGTATATCTATGGATACAGGATTCAGATTTTATACGTAAAATTATGTCTCCTTTCTTTTGTCCCTCTCACCTCTCTCTTTTGTTTGTTGAGGCCATTTGAAGTATTTTAGAAGTCACTTGGATCAAAACCCCTTTCTGTTGGCTATGGCTTAGTTTATTCAGAGAGAGATGTAATATAAGCTCAAGCTCTTAAGGTAGAAGGAAAACCAAGAAAGTATTTGGTAGCACTGTTATATGTCCTTTTGTCTGTAGTAAGCAATGAAAGTCATCAAGTATTTTTGCTCCCCTAAACCATGAGTCAGGACTGTTGGCTCCATGCATCTTCATGTTAGAAGGTATCAGTATAACCAAGTACACTGAAGAAGAACCCTTTCATAAAATATGGAGGGGGAAAGAAAAAGGTGGGGGTGGAAACAAACCAAACAAAAAAACAAGCTGTATTTCTGTATGGCCCTAAGTTGTTTGATGAATTCCTGTGGCTAGGCCACATCACCGCCCTTGCTACCAGGTCAGATGTATTAGGCTATGGGGCATCTGCTGCTGTTTTTGATGTCCTTTTGACCTATGCCTGACATGCATGAAACCCTGTGCCCTTTCCTGGGTGGCAGCAGGAGATCTTGTTCTCTGGTTCTCTCCCCTCTTTCTGCTGTTTGGTAGCACTCTTAGGATTGTTTGGGATTTTTTTTTTGTTTGTGTTTTGTTGTTTGGTTTTTGGTTTTTTTTATAGTTTGTCTTCAGCAGCCAAGAAGCAGCTGTATATGGAAACTTGAGCTATTATCTCAAAAATAGAAGAGGTTTGTCTGCATTGGGAAAACTGATCTGAGAGTTCTTGGAGAGCTTGCTTTGCTGGTATCCCTGCTATACCATGGTTGAGTAGGGCTTGCTCTCCAAGAGCTGGGAGGTTAGTGTACTTTATTAGGACTAATCACACCAAAAAGCATTTTTAAAGACCTACTAAAACAATTCTTCTGTTGTGTCATGGGAAGAAGTCAGGCCTGCAGTATTTCACTTAGTTGTTAGCTAGAAAATTTACTCTGGGTATGGAAGAGATGAAGACAGAAAAGGCAATAATGTATAAAAAAAGAGTGAGAAGAAAAGGGAAGGTCAAGTAATAATAAATACTCAAGATCTAGTTGTGGACTATTTTAAAAGAAATTATGTAGAAGTGTGGTGCTTTGTTTCAACATTTTGCTTGGAGTCCTTTCTGGGCTTTTAAAATGCATTGATCTTAAATGGCAAAGTTTTGCAAAGCAGAAATGTGTAAGTTTGTCTTCCCATAGCAAGAAGTTAAGGAAAAGACAAGTGTTACCAGTAGTCTAATGACACAATAGTGGTATTTCAGGACTAATATCTGCTTTCCAGAATTTTGAAACTAAGATGTTGCATGTTTCTGTAGCCAAAATATAGTCACCTTTTGTTTCTGTGCAGTCTCTGTAAATTCAGTAAGGTTACTCAGATGTAACTGCTAGTAGAGCATTGTCAAGCTTGTGGATTTTGGCTACCTTAAAGGATAGAAGAAAGTGAAACTTGGGGACAAGGAGAAAATTAAAACCAAAATTTTTTGTTTCACAACCCAGACCTGTAGGCTGAATGTAGAAAGCTTAAATGCTAAGAAAGGGGTGTGTCTTTGTGTACATGAGTATATATCCACATATAGTTTGGTTTCAGATGTGGAACCCTTGCTCTTGGAAATTATTGACTTGTCTTTTTAAAATGACTGGAGCTTTTGGTATTGAATGAGACATTCTAGAAAAAGAAACTTTGATTCCAAGTTTTCAGTTGGCTTTTGTTTTTATAATGAACTACAGAATGCTTCTAATTGCCTGTGAGCAATATGTATTGAAATGGTGCAATGGACCACTAGATAAGGAATGATAGTGGATGAAAATGCACAACAAAATGTACAAAGGTACCACAGATGAAAAGCTAGTGTTGAGAAGGGCATGAAATATTTGTGCAGATGTTTTCCAAGTCCACATCCAGTTGTGCTTCTGTCAGACTGGGTTTAAACTCCTCCTTAATTTCTCCCCACTTGGAGGTATTCTGCACTGGCCTGTGCCTGCACTGGCTGTTATTGCAGTGCTCAGATCTCTGCTGTGCATCTTCAGCACCTGGAAGTAAAAAGAAATATAGGTGCTGAAATGACGTTTTAGTTGTGTTCAAGTTGAGCCGAACAAAATAATGCTAACACCTGAAGAGGCTGGTTTGAAATGCAGAGTGCTGAAGTAGCTCCTGACTTTCCAAACGTTAAAATTTTATCGGTTGGTACTGGCAGGCCAGCTATAAGTAGTAGTAATAACAATCATTTTATTTATTGGGCACCCTTCCATCGTTAATGTCCTGTTAGATGGCTCACAAAAGATATAATCTGCTGTTAATGTCCTGCTAGGAGCCTCATAAAAGAAATAAAATACAAAGGCAGTTATATGCTTAATGCTTTATGCTTTTTCTTTCATGTTGATGTAGAAGATTACAGTAAAAAGGCCAATTTTGCATCTTCATTGAAATTAATGGAGTTTCAATGACTTACCCTGGATCTGAAACAGGTCCAAAATATGTTAATGCTTGTTCTTTAGGTTCAGTCAGCTGATGCTGGAAAATTCCTGATTGATTTGCAAGGTACCCCAACTGGATTAATTAGAATAGAAAAAATACTTTTTCCCCTCTAAATACTGCTTACTGCAAAACCTGCTTGCTATAAAATGTCATGTTAGGGAGGCTCCTTTTCCCCATCTTCTGACTAAATTGCCATTTCTTGTGCTCATTCTTTTTATCTTTTATGTTGTTCATTAAAAATGTTACGTTTTATGCCCAGTATTGTTCACAGTCTACAAGGTTTTTATCACTTAGATAAAAGCAATCTACTTGATGCACAGCTGGTCTCCAGAGTGATCTGATTGCTTTTGTGATAGGCCTTAGACACCTAATGCTGTGCAGAGCACTTCTATGCTTTTTTCAAATAACTAAATTAAATTACTTGCAGATGAACTTGTTTTATAACATCATACCTGAAAAAGATTTTCAGATTTATGGCCAGTCTCTGTCATGCTTTCTAACACTTAGTAGCATTGTGGTCTTTGAGTGGTCCCTCTGATTTCTTGAGGAACAAGGTACAACTCAGTTTGAACATGACTTCCCATTCTTCTGGTGGAATGGGAGAACGGAGGAAAGCATCTCACCTCTGGAGAAGAATCACAGCAGTAAATCTTAAGAGGAAATATATACCCCTCTATTAGTGTGGACTTAGATGCCTAATTACTTACAAGGTCTAAAAGTTGGTGTTGGGCCTCTGCACCGGCTGTTGGGTAGCCCAGCCTACATACTTCCGTGAATCCTGTTCTAAGGTCCCTGATGTTCTCTGTGTCTCTGAGACACTGGCCACTCCAGTCCCAGCTCAGGATTTCGGTGGGTAACAGGTTGTCTTGCTATAAGGCATTGGAGTACGATGCCTAAGTTTTCTTTGACAATTTAGCCCAAAAACGAGGCTGGTGGCATCCTGCTTCTTTCCAGCATGATTCTGCTTTTACCGTACATAATCTACAAACAAAAACCTCTTACTGTAAAAAGTTACTATTTTGCCCCATCCCCCAACATGTTTTCATATAGTCTCAGCTTACAATCAAATAGGATGTTTTTAAACAAACCTCTTATATTGTTTAGTGCACATACTGAGACCACTTAACGGCTTTTCTTCTTTTTATTGAAGATTTTTTTTTTTAAAGCTGCCAACCTGCTTCCAGATGGTATCATACATGGGTGGTAACAGTCAACTGGTACCAAATATACTTTCATCTGCACTTCCCTAGGAATATATTACCTAGCTGGTTTTGGTCCCAAGGTAATCAAATAGCTGCAAATCCTGGATTAGTAGGCTTCGTCAAATTCTGGTTAAAGTTAGCCCTGGTGACCCAGGGTCAAGCCAAAATCATCAGACTTTTTGGTCATGGGAAATCTAAATCCCACTTATATTTGATTAATTTTTCAGAATTTTTAAACCTATTTACTTTAACAAGAAATGTGTCATTCTCTGTGGGCTTGGAACTGTTTTACAGAGGCTTTTCTGTTGTTTCTTAAGCACTGTCTGGCTTTGTCCACACTTCATTAAAGGTATGTAGCGGCTCAAGAGGATTAGGATAACTCAAACCCAGCATTTCTACTCCCAGCGGAAATTAATCTCTTGGAAAAGAAAGCCGTGCAGGTTTTCTTCTTGCTTTATTTCTTAAACTGCCTGTAGCTCTGTCATCATTTCAGACGGTGTTTAAGGACCCCAAGTGAAACCCAGTGTATTAAAATATTTGATTATGGCTCTCCCTGATACAGTCTTATATCAGCCTGATTACTGTATCTTTGGGGTTCCTAAATCTTCTCTACAGTAGCAATGCCTACTGCTCTAGATATTGCTGCAGGTGTACCAAATCTAAAAAGAGTATGAAATTTTGCATTGCTATGCATGACACAAAATAAGTTAAGCTTCTTTTCCAAGCACTTTGCATATAGTTGTCTTCCTCAAGCTCTAGTCATTCTCAGTGGTGAAAGATCTTCTAGCACCAGACATTGCACCCTTCCAGCTGCTGTTGTCACTCACTTTTCCACTTATCTCTCTCTCCCCCAGAAGAAAATACTTAAAAGATATCTGTAATTCTTTAATGACTTTCAATTTTCATGAGTAAAAACACTGCACCCAAAAAGTAAATTTTCATGACCTAGCATAGACTGTTATAAGAAAAGGGACATTACACTGTATCTTAAAACAAAGCAGCCATAGACAGAGATTTAAGGCTGGAAATAAGGAGCAAGCAGATATGTCCAGAAGAGTACAGAGCTTATATTGCATTACTCAGCAGCAGGCAGTCCTCAGATTTGTAGTGTTATGAATGTGAGGTCGCAGCTCAGCCTAGCAGTGGAGTACGCCTGTCATGTTACAGATACATGATCAGCAATGGTGTAGGCTAATGTGTTTTTACTTCATGCTGGAGTGGCCTATGCTCACGTGGAGGCAGGTAGCAGTAGCACTGCTCCAGAGCACGTAACCTGTTGAGATTTGCTAGCTCATGATCTGTTTTTATGACTTGCAGAATTCTCCATTTCTAATTTTCATGAAACTGAAATAAATTATTCTGCTCTAATCAAAAGAAGATTCCTGACAATTCCCTGTGTAATCGTACTGTAAACAACTGTGGGTAATTGTTCTTTATTTTCTTCTGGTTTTTACTTCGTTTCAGTCTTCTCCACTAATCCATATTATACAGCACTCTACAAAATAGTAATCAAAGAAATAGAAGTCTATTCAACATTTGCACTTAGTTTTGTTTTCCAAATAAGAAATAATTTCAGACTGTACTTTGGTTGTACAAGTTCATATTCATCTTATTGCTGGGAATCTCCTTACCTGAAAGTTACTAGTACAGATTTTTGGGTTGGAATACTAGAGCATCTGCAAACAGGAATCTTCATTGTTAGAGTTCTGTAATGACACATTTTTAGAAGCTTATAGAGAATGGATAAAAGCTGAGCTTAATAAATATTGAGGTTAGACTTGAGACTTAGCTGACAAGATACCAAAGCTGCGCATACTTCTCCTGTAAAACTTCACCAGGCACTGGGAAGAACCATATCTGAATATGGAAGTGAAAATCTCATGGTTTTGATGCCAAACAAACCTTATATTTTATGTGGTATCTTTTTTTTCCCCAGCTGTAAATCATTAGGGCTATTATTACTCATACCTAAAGTAAGATGCTAGCACTTACAATAAATTTTCTGGGTTTTTAATGCAACTCCTTCAACTTTGATAAACCTGCTCCTTGCACTTTTCTTATCACATGTATGTACACATACGCATATTCCTTATCTTAGAAGAGGACTTAAGGTTGGTGTTCTTTTTTTCAAATGCCATTATGGTAACTGGTTTCTACCATTGCCTCAGACATCACCATACAGGAAATGTTTCATAATTCATTCAGTATGTATGTGAACTTTCTTGCACTTTCTCATGCTGCTTGTTTTGGTTGGTTGGTTTGTTTTGTTCTTTTTAAATAAATCTCTCTTGACAGAAGTTCTAAGTAGAAGTCAGAACAGTACTCTGGTCTGTGGGGAACCTGGTCAGGAAGGGTGGTGTGCAAGTCCATTCTACCTCATGCCCCTCATTTAAAAATACTTATTGTGTAAAAAAAAAAAACAAAAAAAAAAAAACAAAAAACCAAAAAAACCCAAAAAACCAAAAAACAACAACAAAAAAAAAAAACCAAAAAAAAGCTCGCATTCAGTAGCGTTTTCATTAAGGATGGCTAACAGCTCTATAACTGTTCAGCTGTTGCCAATGGCATTTTTCATATTGCACCTTCTGGGGCTTACTATCTTGCTATTTAAAAATAAATAGACTGATATATAGGCAGACACACCAAAAAGAGGTAGTATTACTGACAACTCCACTATAACTTTCGGCCCGTTAACATAAAAGTCCACCACTAAATCTCTCAGGGTAAACTATGCAGAGATAGAAAAGCCCCAAGGTATTAAGAGTGATTTTGATATAAATTCCAATTTTATTTTATGACCATTTTACAGCTGCTTCTAGATATCTTCTCTCGTAAACTACAAGGTACAAGGCAAATGTTACCTCTTTTTTTTTTTTCTGCAGGGTTTCAGACAGTTGGTTTATTGTGACATGTTAGCAGCCTTTTCTCTGCACTGCACGTTCATAAGAATGAATTTTAATGAGACTAAGCTAGCAGAAGACCCATAAAGAAGATGTGATTATGTTTTAAGTATTCATAAAAAAGTTACATTAATTTTACACATTTTGATTTTGTCTGTGACAGTCAAAAGAAATAGACTTGAGAGCGTATGAGGCTGTGTAAATCCATACAGTTGAAATGATTTTATTGTATGGGCTGCATATCCAGAAAACATTTCTCCATGCAAATAGGAAAGCTTTTTGCTGGGGAAGGCCAGATGGGGTGGGGGGGGGGAATAATGCAGGAAGCCACTGGCCAGTGCCAGAGTACTAACTCCTGTTAGCATCGCTGCTGAATGACATCACTCATGCACATATGATTATAGGATAAAATCTTTGCTTGGTCACTGAACAGGGATAACAAGTAGGAAAACAGTAAGTTGTTGGTATTCTTATTTTAAATCCCACAAGGACATTTTAGCCCTGTAAAAGGAAGGCTGCTTTAGCAATACATGGGGTGATGCCTGAAATTTGGGGCAGTTCCTACCATGAGTGGGATCCTCATCTGTAAACTGAGTGGATGCTTTCATACATTAGAAATAGGCTGCAAGTTTAAAAATAAGTAAATAATCCATGAACAATGATGAGTTAGAGAGATGGGAATGTCAAATTTTATATGAATTGCATATAATGAATGAGCAGTAATTTCTCCAAACTAGTATTTTATTCTTACAAACCAATGTTGCTAAAAATATCTCCGCCCCCCCCCCCCCCCCCCCCCGCCATTTTTCTCATTGGAAATTGGTTAGAATTAAAGCTTGATGGGACACTTTGAGTATTGTGATGAAACTTAGTTTAAAAGTTTAAACTCTTTTGACTTGTATTACTAATAGTTCAATTCTAAGTTGCCTAGGTTTCTTTTCTTGCACATCTTTTTACAACAAAATTTGACAGTATTACCTGCTGCCTGTCAGAATAAGGAAAAAATATTATTGCATAAAGCAAATAATAAATAAATAAAAAAAGTCTACTATTTATAAGGAAAAAAGTATTCTTGTTCTACAAGAAATATTCTCACTCTGTGTGAGGATGGTAATGCTACAAGACTTTTGATTACCATGATATAGTTCCACTAAGCACCCAGAAGATAACTTTTCATCTTCAGATAAAGACGTAGTTAACTGACCTCTTCATCACTCTATGCAAGCAGGTTAGTAAACATTAAAAATGATTTAATAAATGTTATGTATAAGCTTTGTGAAAAAGCAGCGTACTTGGTTGTTGTTAGATTTCAGGTTTATGGTCAGGACCCTTGATGCGCAGAGGGAAAACAATTTTAATTGTACTAATGTAGGTTGGTAATGCCCGTCTAACTGCTATCTTCTTTGGTCCTAGCTGATACTGTTCCCTACCAGTATGCTTAAAATATCTGTGAGCTGAAATCTTCCCCCCTTCAACACCTCCAAAAATGGTTTGATTAGAATTAAACTTCTTGTGCAGTTTTAGATGCTTTTTCCCCCCCCATATTTATTTTGAAATTTGAAGTTATATATTGTTAAGAATATCAAAAGTAAACATTTCACATTTTCTAATATTATTTTTCAGCTTTGCTAATCACAGGTATAAGATAAATAAATTTCTGATTTAAAAAAACCCCAGCTGACTAAAGCCTCAGTGTTTGGGTAAATGAAGTCTTTGTTGAAGGTTTCGTTTGCCATTTGGGTACTGGCATTTGTTTCCTTGCTGGCCTGCCACAGGTAATTTCTCAGATATATACCATGACTCTTCTGAAGTCCACTAGAATGAAAGAAGACCCAGTAGAAGTTACAGCTCTGATTTAATTTTCATAGAATACATCAGTGGGAATATGGACCTTTTTTTTTTTTAATCCAGTTTCTTCTTTGATTGCAGTTTTATTCAACTACTTAATTGTATCAGTCTATCATAGTACAGAAATTCTACTTGATATTTTTTCTTTTATTCTCTATTTAGACATAATAGGATTTTCATTTGATGTTTATGTCTTTAAAAAGAAAAAACACCTGATTGATGATTTCTGTTCAAATCCCTTTTAAGATAGCCAAAAAACCCCCTAACCCCTAATCAGTTCATCTTATTGTAGACGTTCAGAGCCGTATCATGCTGTGAACAACCCTAAGTTTCTAATAGATGTTAAAAACTGTTTTGTGAATTTTGAGACTGAAAGCCTTAATAGTACAGGAGTATTTGATATGGAAGCACTTCAGTTCAACCTTCTTCAGTCTTTCTAGTGGTTCAGTCAGAGGGAGTAGTCGGTGAATCCTGGTAGGTCAATTTTTTACCTTTGAAGTTCTTTGCCAGTCCCACGTGGGAACCAGCCTATTAGCAGGCCTAAACAGTGTTTCCCAGTCAAATGGGTATGCCTCCTCCTCCACGCTGGAGGTCTTCAAAATACCCCAAAAGATCTTTCTTCCAGTTAAGTGTGTATTTGTTCATAGACAGGACATGTGAAGAACAAATAGTTTTGCTTTGAATTCTGTGAGATCTTCCTCCCTTGAGTCCCATTAATGATTTTCAATTTTTCATATAGGATTAATTTTTCATAAATACAGATTAGCTTAGCATAAATGTAGTAATCTATGTTATGTTATGGAAAGTTCCAGTTAGTTTTATTCTGAAAAAACTGAGAGACCTTAGAAATGGAATTCTTCATGGCCAGGTACAAACTCTCAGTTTCACTTTACACTAAAATTTAATTGTCCCTGCCAATCTGAGTGTCTACATGCACAATTATCTCAAATGTAAACATCAGTTTTAGAAAATTGGATCTTGTATTTTGAAAACACCTAACTATGGTTTAGATTAAGGGCATTCGTGATGATGCTGTCTTTCTACAACTCATGTAGTTGTTCCACATCAGCTAGTCTAAAAAATATATTTAACGTAAAGTTATATTTCTTGACTAAAAATAACACTTTACAAACACAGTATTATAGAGGCAATGATAGAATAAAGTTCTCCATGGTAAGTAGTTGAAGTCTACACTGGTTATAGCTCAGATACCCAAATATTTTGGAAAACCTGCTTCTGTTATGTGTTGCATTCCCACCTTTTACAGAAGAAACAATCTATGAAGTACATGACATAATAGTAAATGATTAGTGATGTGTAGATCATTAATTTTCCACTTACTATCAAACAAGAAAACCAATTGAGTGATATTCATCATTACAATAAACCAAATTAAACAAGATGTTTCTTAATGTGCTTTATCCTGAATAACAGGATTGTGCAAAATGATTCAACACAGGAAGGGAATGTTTAGTGCTTTCGCCCCAGGCTTACCTGCCACTGATACCATCTAACTAAATTGATGTTGTTAAACAGTGCAGACTCCTGGGGGGATGCTTACTTGGGTTTAGAGAGTGGTTTATTTTGGTTACAGCTTTTTCTGTTTATAGTCAATTTTAGAAGAACTGAATTCTATTATTTGTGAACTGGGAGAACACTGTCCATACTGGAATCTGTTTCCATTGGTTTAGCTAAACAAAGCTATAATCTAACTGAGTATTCAGCTAGCACATGTATAGATAACAAGGTAGACAAATACTCCGAGTTTATGGTACATTTGGATTTGGCTGATTTATATTCTTTCTCATCTAGGTTTCTAAGCTCCTCAGTATGTAAGCAGATGTTTTCTTCTCCTGCTTCTCTTTGATAATTCCTACCATCGTTCATTGGATAGGTGCTGTAATTCACAACAGAGTTTGAGGAAGGCGCTTTTATATTTCCCTATTGTGTAACCAGAAATAGCTCCAGGGCAAGAGACTGTGGTGGTTTTTAAACTGTCTTAATTGTGATTTTTAACAGAGAAGGTGATTAGATAAGCACAGAACTGTCTGATCTTCCTCTTCTTGATATGTTAGTGAACAACAGGTGTAAGCACTGGAGTCCTTCTGTCTTCCAATTCAGTGCTCTACTAGTTTTAGGGGGATCTGCCATGAAGGATTGAACAAAGTTATCCTTTATTTAAAAACAAATAAACAAAAAAAATCCTAATCTGAATTACATAAGAAGCAGGCATTAGCCTCTCCATGAAAGTTGTAGGTATATCAGTGGTTTGCTGTATGTAACTGGACTTAAACAAGTCCAGTTTATGTTAATTTTGTCATTTTGTTAATTTATAGCTTTGCAGTTTCCAAGTACTGCTTTAATTTGAGGCTCCTGAGTGAGATACAAGTCCTGCTTACTCAATAGCTGATCTCCTGGAACTGTGAAGTGTGTTTTCAGTGGTTTGGTGTTGGTTTTTTTCCCCCTCCTTTTGTCCTTTGATATTCTTAATACCTAAGTCTGGCTTAGCTGTAGCTGAAAAAAAAACAAAAGAAAAAAAAACAACAAGAAGTGATGAAAGAAATGCCATTGCTGGAATCTAACTGCATTGTAACTTGGAATCTTTGGCAGCAAATTTTGCATTTTCATATATCAGTACCTAGTACCTTATGCTGTCTTCAGCTCCTGGGTGATGGGGTGAAAAAAGCTGCAATGAAGGAGCAGTCTTTCTCCTGAACAGGTCTTCAGAAAGCAGGACCTCAGTACAGGCTTCTCAGCTACTGTGCAGTAACAGGACATCCCTCCCATTCTGGGACCCCGCGCATCAAACACAGCCTCTTGGTGAGTTCAGCAAGTGCATGAGGCACCTGTGGTTTGTGTCTTGGGTAGGAGTAGAGCCAGTGCTCAGTGGAATCCATGCTGTTAATGTGGGCAAACTCCTTCCTCAGCTATCGCGCATCACCTTTATATGGCATCATGTACCACCTCCTGACAGTTACAGACACTTTATTGCAGGGTAGCTTCTTACTGGTGTATGTTGATGTACTGTTTCTTAGAAAACTGCTGTGATTGTAGTGCCTCTCTTATAAAGTCTTTGGTCAGATCTCACTTCTCTAAGTTCCGTAAGTATGTGAACGACTTTGTGTATGTTCTCTGTTTAGCATGGTGTACTTGTATTAGTATTTTGCTGAATTGGTTGCTCAGTTGTTATGGTACCTGAATTACTGTTGTCCCTTCACATGTTGTCTTCATCTTGATGACGAACAGCAAGTCGAGTGCATTACATCCATAAGTTACTAGGGGATACTGCTATTTCTCTTGCTCTAGTTGTTTGGTGAATAAATAGGAGCCTTTGTTTCAAGTGCAGTAAATCTCACAAATACTCAAAGCATTAGAATATCAATCTTTTCCGCTCCAGCAAAATAAAATCTTAAGTGTAGAACAGAAAATTTTAGATTAGCAATTATAAGTTCATTTGGCCAATTTTCTGACTGTTTTTTTCTTTCAATTTTCATCATGAAAAGAATTCCAGAAAGTAAACAAAGTTTTGACATAGATGTGCAAGTTTGTGCTGGAGATTGCAAGGATTACTTTTTTGTGTATTTCCACAGGAGTTTGGAACTTAAAAAAAAAAAGCAAAAAACCAAACCCAAAAACCTCAGTGAAATTGTGGTAAAAGAAATGTTTGTAAACACTACATAATGTCTCCAAGAAATAATTTTATGATCACAGTACTAGGTTTCTCTTTTTACTGTTATCTATGAAAAAAATGGCTACCAGAAATATTTTTGCCATTTCCTTTCTAATAGGGTCTCTTTTTGTTCACCCATCAGACCCATTGCAATCTCAGTCTGCTAACTTCTGGTTTTGAGTAAATTGAAACATGGTTTTGACAACAGCTTTGAAGTATTTTACTGTAACAATAGATCAATTGAGTGATAAGGACTTTTTAATCAAGAATTTTTGTTTTGGGGAAGAAAGGCATCTTTGTCAGCGGAAAAGCAGAAAGCTAACTGAGAAAAAATTTCATGTATAGTGTAATAATATCCAGAAAGAGACAGAAGATGATGATGATTTATCCAAAGATGTTAAGAATAAGGTCAAAAACGTTTTATACCACAAAATGAAAAGTATCAAATCAAACTTTGTTGCTGTAACTAAATGCATATTCTTAATTTATTTTCATAGCTATGGGCATAAGACGTCCTTATTAATACAGAGATACAGTGCCATCGTATAGGTCACCTTTCATATCACTATTTTGTTCATATTATGACATAGAATGAACTGCATGCCTATTGTATGTAATCATGTTTTTATACAGGGATGGAAGTTGCCTTGATTTCTGGTGCTCTTATTAAATACATCATAACAGTAATTCTGACCTTATTTTTTAACTTCTTTATCTGTGCTGTTTTCTAACCTGACTATAGGAAAGAAATTTTGATCATCCTCACAGTGTTGTAGTGAATGGAACCGTAATCTGTACTCAATGATAGAAAAAAAATTAGGGGTGTCTGTGTGGTGTGGGTTTCGGGGTTGGGAGGTTGGTTGGTTGTTGTTTTTACTTTAAGTTCTATCCTTCTAATTTAAGGATCAGCCTAGATCCCTAATTTGGGAGTAGATGGAGAAAAGTTTGTAGTACCTCGTTAAATTGAAGTATAAACATCATTATGAAATTGAGATGTGTAGTATAGGTAATGCACGGATTATCTTTAATGATGCTCAGTCCAAACATACATAATGGATTTTTGTGAAGCAATGTCAATTCATAAGTTGTCTGTGGATCTTAGTTTTTCCTAGTATGTGTATACACTATATAAAATATTAATTTTGGATTGTCCTTAAAGTAAATCTTTGAAGACAGTTTTGTCTGCGCAATTCAAAGCAGGCTAATGGAATACAATTCTGGCTTTGATCCTAGGCAAATGTAGAACCTGTTTCTCCATTTGTGTTTTCAGTAGTTTCTCTTTCAATAATCTGTAGAAATATAATTAATTTTTCTTAATAAGAAAAAAAGACTGGAAAAAGCAATATGCAGTGGTCTGTGATCCTGTGATGGTAGGGTTGTTAAGAGGCAATTTTTTGTTTTAATTGCTTCATTCTGTTTTAACTTTTGCATCATAATTGGTTTCATTTTAGAGTCACTCCCTAACACTGACATTATACTTCAGTCAGTCAAATTACAAATAATTAAAAAATTATTAATGTTACAGTTAAAACCATATACTGTTGCTTCTCATTGCTATGTCTGTAATGAATTAGTTTTCCAAAGTTAAACTGTATACAGTAGTCACTGTAATATGCTTGAAGTATACCCCACTGGCCTGTTACACAAACTGGTATAATACCTTGTACCATGATATAATGGATGTGCTCAGAAAGATTAATATTAACTATAGTGCACAGTTACACTTACACAGTTGCGCAATACTTTCACATACTACAAAAGCATGATCCAGTACATTAAAATGGATGAAATAAATGTATTAATATTGAGTCCGTCTATGACCACACTAATTGTATAGTTATCAGTGCTTACTAGTACAGATAATACTAAATCAAGCTATTATTTTCAGCCCAGCGGAACAGGTCAACAGGAAACAGAGCAACACTTAACACTAGTTATGTTTACAGATAGTAACCAAATCATGGAGGAACAAAAAAAATCTATAGATTTTAATGCCAGAAAAAGAACACAATTGCTTCATGTGATGGCTGATAGAATAAATAATGTAAGGAAATATTTCTAAAATTAGTCTGTGATTTTCTTTGCTAAATATAAGTTCAAGTAAGGTTTTCAGCTTGTGTGATGTGGACTACAAGACTTAAGCAGTTCACACCAGTGAAGAATCTATCCCATGAAGTCTAAATGAGATGCATTGCTATCAGAGCACGTGTCAAAGACTAGTAGCTATCATCTGCAGAACTGAAATACATGTCTTGCACTTACTTTGACAGAAGAACCATTCTGGACTTCTAGTATTGATAACAAATGTTGTAGTTAAGATTAGAGAAAATTTTAAGATAAAATAATTTGTCTGATGAAGTGAAGATGTTAACTGAAGAATGAATGAAGAATCCATTTTCTAATTATATTCAGTTATAACTGAACTAGTTTACATAAAATTGAAGCATCACATGCAGCATCCATATAAACAGCTTTTATTAGTTAATTTTGGTAAAATCAACAAGGTAAAAACTGAAGTCATAAAGTCGTGTTGCATGGCACTAGATACTGGTAGTAGGATGAAGTGGGATCTCCTGAGTCTATGCTGTTTCTTCCGAGGTGACATTGAGATATTTTAGTAAGGCAAAGCAAAGTAGCTTGAACTGCTGCTCACTGCAGTGTTGTTGATTATCCTGCACAATTTAGAAGGTATTTATTCCAGTTAGTGACTTCTGTCAGTTAACTGACACTCAAATAACTACTTTTTCTTCTTAATACTCCATGGAAAAACACAGGCATGAAAATGATCCCAAAGTACTTTGTTCAAGCAAAAAGCATTAGAGATGTGAAGGAATCACTATCTTTCAGGGTTGATTTTGTTACTACTTTATTTTTCAAGTAGTGATTAGTTTTATAAGTAAATAAGTGTTTTCATTGGGTTTCTTGTGTAAACTACTCACACTTACTAGATTCTGTATTCACCTTTTGGCTTATCCTGACTGTCAGGAGCAGTCGACAGCACTGCGTTTGCAGGTGTGGTCTCGCAAGGGGAAAATGGGTGGCTTGGCCCAGTTGTCCCTCTGCCGCTGAGCTCCTTTACTGTAATTAAAATGGTTATTTTTATCTTTGGAGCTTCTGAGGCCCAAATGATGGTGTAGTAAATGATGAGATAAAAAATGTGGGGTTTTCTTTGAGTCTGTAAATCATGCTTAGTAGCAACTGTTTTTTCTGAGTGAGGAGAGAGAGAACAATAGAGAGGAAAGAGAAGTAAGGGGGGGGGGGGGGGGGAGGGAATGAGATTATGCTACCTTGCCCTAGCACCTTGTCAAGAAAAGATCCGTATGTCTTCCCCTGTTTAGGTTAGAAAATTATGAGCCCTATTTTTAATCCCCAGTTCACAGCAGCAGAACACCAGGTAGTTATTTCTAGCATCTGTTTGTCATAAAGTAAGGTATACCCTAAAGAGACACTCTTCATAAACACTGAGCACCAGAAATACTGTTCGTATTAAATTGGACCACATGAATAATACAGAAGTCATGAATTTAAATTATTACTGGCATTTGGAGAAAATGGCAGTATTTCAGCCATTAAATAACAACTTTGCTTTATTTCTGGAAACAGAAAGTTATTAAGTTGTAAATCATATTGATGCTATGGCTCAGATTATTTCTGGTTCTCAAACCATCCAGACATATCTCAGCAGTACTGTGTTGCACTAAAATTGTTTTCTCAGAGGTCTTCAGCCCACTTCTGTGAGATACTTGAGCCATAGCTGTACTATAATGGCATTATTTTATCATACTAGGTCTAGGTGCTACTGTTTGTGGAGCCAAAAGTATCGTGGGGTTTTTTGAGGTGGATTGTCTAACCCATGCTGTGTTTGCTTCTGGAGTCCCATAACTGGTGGTGTCAGAACAGCTATTTAAAGCTAACTGGGGTACGGTACACTAAGTAGTATTGTCACAGGAACTTTTTCTCCCTGATCTTTGAATTTTACGTGTTTATGTATCCTTAACAGAGCAGGACTAAAGCTTTACTAGATGATGACCTACATGGGTAAATAAGTACCTTTGCACTCTGCAGTGCTCATGATTTCCCTTTTCTATTCCTGCTCTTCCTTCATCTCTCAAAATGCTTTCCAGCTAGTGAAATTAAGTTGAGGTGAGTTGGAAAAATAAGTGTTGAAACAAGTGACTGGTTGTTGATGAAGTCTATAAGGGGCTTATGTCAGAATGCAGAGGACGACATGAGGTTTAATTCAGATAAATTCAGCACAGGAAACCAAAAGCTTCCCTCCTCTGCTTTACGAAAGACATGCTGAATGATCTTGAGAGAAATCATTTAGTCTTCCCAGACTTTGCTTTGTAAAATATGGATGCTGTATTTGAACAAGTGCCAAAAAATAAATACAAGAAGAACTAGGTGACACTTTCAGTTTAAGAGGAGTCTTTCCAGTTCATATTGTTTGGTAGAAAATAAACTGGATATAGTGACCATAAGAATAAAGGAAGAGGTTTCTTCGGATTTTCCATCAGGTCTCTTTTTGCTTCAACTGTTACTTCAAAAGGGGAAACTCAGGAGAACATAAAAAGATCTGGTTAGAGAAGTTACCTGCACTCAAAAGCTCAGAGTCTTGAATATGTAGGGGTTTCACACTTCTCTTCATCAGAGATACAAAAGACATCAGAAACCAGAATACTAAGCAGGGGAAAACACAGATATAGAAGAGTTGCAAATCCAGCATGACAAAAATAAACTCCAAGAGGAAAACACTTCTGGAGATTGAAAGAAGTACTGAGCAGCACAAAAGGCTACATGCTGGAGCTCAGGCTGTGCAAAGGTAAGATTTGATAAAAGTTAAGCTGACTTTGACCTCCTGAAAAAAGTTAAAGCAAATATGAAATGGTTTTTCATCTATATACGTAAAAAGAGACTAAAGATAGAAAAGCCTTCTAGGTTGTAGGATGGGATAAGATAAAGAATAAAAATGGCAAAATAAATAATTTGCCTCATAATCTGTAAGGATGATTAGGCTGAGTGTGTGCTCAAAGACAGGAAAGAAAAAGGGAGAGAGGGAATGAAAGCTGAGATGCAGAATATTTTACAATAGGTATTTAATGACCTTGAAGTAATAAAAAGAAAGTGAGGTTCAGCAGTACAAACTATTAGGTCATTTTGTTGAAGGATTAAAAACATCCATTTCTGTTATAAAGTGCAGACTACTACTTTTGGAGAAAGCTGAGATGAAAAACTTGGGTGGAGTGGGCACTCACAGAGTACTTGTGAGCTGCCACCACTGTGGTGTGCCTGTGGGACAGGAAAATAAAAACCAAAAGTGAAATGGAGGCAATTATTTCCATGGAGACAAGACAGTTGTTGCCGTTGTGAGCCATGTTGCAGAAGAGACTCACCTGTAATACTGCATACAGTTCCGGCCACTAGTACTCCAGAAACATAATGAACCCAAGCTGGAGTAGGTAGAAGTACTACAAAGATGGTGAAGGGAGATGGCTTTTGGAGAACCTGCCCAAGAAGGGGAAACTAGAAGAGCGCTGTGTTTTCAATCTAGTAAAACAAAATCTGAGAGAGGGGGCTTGTTCTAGTAATGGAGCATTAAAATAAGAAACATCACTGCTACAGAAGTTATGCAGGGTGAAACTCCAGCATCTTTGAAATGTTTTTGGGGTTGGGGGAGGTGGGGGGGAGTGGGAAGGGAGGTTAATCCTGTCCTGTCATTAGCAAATAAGCTATCTTGTTTAAGGTCACAAGGACCTCCCCCCCCCAAATATTCATATAATATTCATATCCCAATCTATTACAGCCACCAGTACACCACAAATCATATTAGTCTTTCTGCTGTGAGAAGTGTTTTTATTTAAGGAAAGCAAGTATACCCACATTCCTAAAATAATTTGCCCATTACCGCTTTTCTCCCTCACACGTGCCTGAAATTCTCCTGGCTTTTGAAACATTAGGATTCGAAATTAACTACTACTATTTTTTTTTTAAGTTATAATATTCTGTACTCCACCTAATAGATTTGTATGATCCACATGAAGACAACAATAAGACTTGGGTTGTTCCACTGTGAAGTGGAAGATAAAATGGAAATACATAATAGTTCTTCAGGCTAATGAAATCAAAGCAGTAGCAAGGCAGCCACGGTTTAGATTAAGACACTTCTCAGGAAATCAAATTTAAAATAGGTTAAGGCTCCCTTTTGGTGCTTCATGATGTAAAATATTGTTAAAGCCCTACTCTTCATCCTTAGCTTTCTTGTGCCACTTTTCAATTAATCTTCTCTTCACAGAAATAAACATTTTAATAAGCATATACAATAACACCAATCACTGATGGTAATTACTCTAAGTAAAATAGCTATTTTTATTGCAGCAAATATAAAATGACAATTTTAATTATGTAAAGTCTCTAATGCCTTAATGATTTTAGCCCATTTTCCATGTTTGTACGTGAAAGCTGGCTCCATATTTTACTGTTACTAAAGTTAGAAGAGATATTGGGATTTAAGTATTTATTGTCATCTTAGCAAAGTGGCTTTTATTTTTTTGTTTATGTTCTAAAAGCTTGGCAGAGTAGTGGCAATCCACACGCTAATGGCTAAACTGGGTTTGTGCCAAAAGAACAGTAACAGCTACAAGCACAGAAAAAACATCTGACGAGAAAATGCCAAATTAATCCCTGATGTAACTCTTTTGCCTTAGTGCAGTTACACTAGAGAATACATTTTTCACAATGTGCATCCTGTTATAATCCATTATCTTCTAAGGGGGCTTGCATATATCAGGACAGTCGAGCACACTAGGTTTAGCCATTGCCATTCTATCTGATAGAATTCCAAATCACTCTGCCAGTTGTGGCCTGTGTTGCCCTGCTATTCGAAATAGCTAAACACATTCAATCTTCTGTTGAGAAGCGTAAATGAATTACACCTTTACACTGAATTTAGCATGTTATAACTTCCTCTTGAATGCCATAAAAACCTAAAGCGATAGGTGAGTCCCACCAAAATCAAAATATTTGTATGTTTTAATGGTGACACTGTGATGATTTTTTGGCTTTGTTCAATACTGAATGCTACCATTTTGATACTTGCTGTATTTCATCTTTTTTTTTAACCTGTTAGTACACTTATTTATTCCCACAAAATAGGAGAGTTGTCTTCTTGGAGAGACTACATAAGGTTAGTTATACTTGCTATGAGCTAAGTTCTGTTCAGTAGAGAACAGCAGTGTGCCTTTTGCTCCTACTGCAAGGTTTTAATTTCATCATGCTCCATCTTTGGCAAAAGGAGGAAAAAAAGGAGGGTTCAACCTCCATACAAGTAGGTTTTTGGAAAATTTGAAAAAAGTGTTATCTCTTGATGATCTACTGAAAAAGAAAGTTGCTAGAGGGTGAGGTACCCACCTCAATAGTCTGTCATTAATAATAATTTGATTTAACCAAACAGTGGGACACAATGCCTCACTGATTTAAAATGGATGACAGTAAAAAGTACCTTGGACTTCCCCCCCACCCCCTTGTATTCTTTCTGTATTCAGGAGTGTAATTTCTCCATGACTTCTCTCACCCTAGTCAGATGTATTGTCAGAGTATATAGTGAGAAAACTCTTTGTTCTTCTCTATCTTCATGGGCTTTCCCCAATGGTAGGTGTGAGCCATAATTGAATAGCTCTGTTCAGTTCTCTGATCACTGGTTGTGGATGTGGTGCTTCCCTGGTCAGGTGAATTCTGTTAGATCTCTAGCAATCTCTTCTTTTTTCTTCTGTCGTCTTAGTCCGCTTCTGATAAATTTTATCAGTAGCACTATCATTTCTAAACAGGGGCACCAGAGCTTGTAGTAACTGGCCAAATTCACATTCACTGTTATAGTTTTCTGTTTCTGTTACTGATTACCACAATCAAGCTTATACATTATCTCTCAAAAGTTTTATCCAGTCATACCCTGGTCTTAATCCATCAAAACCCTAGCCACATTCTTGTCTGGGTTTGCAATCATCCCTGTTTGATTTGTTTTTTATCAGAGCATTGCTGCTGTTACTTAAAGAATTTTTGTGATCTCCCCATCATTCATGGGAGATCATGATATTACGTACGTCTTGAGCTGCATATTTTTTATGGGTTGATAAGCATTACAGCTGATCGATGCTGTTGTTTTCCCTGTGTAAGTGAATGACATTTGTTCTGAATTCAGAGCATTCATAGTGTGCAAAAAATTTTCTTTGGAGATATCTGCCAATACTATCTGGTTCAAATGCCATTGTAAACTCAGATTTCCACAGTTGTTCTAATAATTCGTCAGGTCTATACCTGTACCTCTTGGGGAATGAGATCACATTTATTCTCTGGAAATCTATACATAACCCAGTGACCTGCCTGGTTTGGAAATCGTCACCACATCTTTTTCTAGTGGCTGTGTAACACTATTATCCCTCATTTAAACATTTTTTTTTTCAGCTTAATTCAGCTTTAGTAGAGCAATTTACCTGCAAGACATTTGTTAAGATATAGTCAATATGGTCATTGAATGCAACTCAGTTCTTGTTTTCCATAGACCTCATGAAAATGTCCTGGATTATTTCCTGTTACATCCTCTGACTGTGCGGGTTATTTGTGCTTTACCTGCTCCCTTGCTAGCGGTGGTGTTCCTGATTTCTTATCTTTCAAGATTTCTCTCACCTTTTACTGTTTAAACCTATTTATTTTAAATGCAAGGAGTTCACAGCTCTACAGTCTGCTTGATGATTGTAGTCTATATAGT
This sequence comes from Haliaeetus albicilla, assembly GCF_947461875.1. NCBI lineage: Eukaryota > Metazoa > Chordata > Aves > Accipitriformes > Accipitridae > Haliaeetus > Haliaeetus albicilla. The sequence continues at coordinate 16,124,140 of NC_091501.1, forward strand.
CTACTAAACCTGGCAGGCTCATTGTGTCCAGTATGTCCTGCTTGCCACCTTGCTGGGAGCAAACAAGAAGATGGCGGAAATTGAAAGTAACCTTTTGTATGCCCTATACTCTGTGTGTCTTACTAAATTGTTACATTAACCCATATGGGCTGCTTCATCCAGAAATCAGTTGGTCACCGACCCAGTAAGTGCCCCACATGCCCCAGGCTTTTCAGTCTGAGTGCTTTGTGTTACTGTCTCTTGGTGTCTTGGTCCTTCCTGAAATGTTTGCCTTTGTTCTTAGTCCACTTTCCCTTGAGTGCTTACTGTATTGGACTCTTTCTTCTGTCATCTTGAGCATAACTAATAATCGATCCAAAAACTGTGCTTGCTTCCTTCCTGTGGGGGTGGAAGAAGCCATGAGAGAAAGCAGTTATTTCAGAACTTCCGTGATTCCTAGCTCTATCCCATTGGTTTAGAAAAGGAGGTAAAAAAACCAACCCTTCTGTCCTGGGTGTTATTCTGAACATAGAACTAGAATATGGTTCAAATGAAATTGCCATTGGAAGGGTGAGTTGATTTTAACTGTTTGAAAAATCATATGCAGAATGGTTACAAAGAGTTTTCTATAAAGCCAGGAAAATGGAAAAAGTGAAACTCCTAAGATCATCTTTCTAAAGATCTGAATGAGAATGGCAGCTCTCTATGATAATCTAAATGGGAGAATAAGTGAGCATACTACATTGTCAGAATGAAATTCAAAATGTTCCTCATGCTTTGTAGAAATCATCTAGGAGAAATTATGTAGGCCAGCAGATAAGAACTAGTGCTAAGTGGCATACTCATGTTCTTGTTTCTATTTTGAAAGAAAGAAGGGGGCAGGGGGCATATTTGGTTGTGCCACAGTACTCAGAAGCTCAGTCTGGCTGTTGTAGATTCCAAATTGTACTGGTCAATATTAGGCTGATGTTAAGAAAAGAAAAAAAAAGCCTAAATGTTATTTGGTATTTATAAACAAGAATGGTGTGTTAGACCCTGGAGGTAATTGCTCTTCTTCACTCTGAAATGGTCATGAGGCACCAGCAGGACTAACATTGTATTATTTTGGATACTGCTCCTCAAGAAAAACAGTGAGACTCTGGAGGAGAATAGCAAAGGTGAGAAGTTTCAGATTACACCAAAATTAGGCAATACCAGTTGATATATTTTGAGTTTGAATGTAAACATGAGCTTACAGAGCTGTGTATGGTGAAATCCTGCTCCAATACATGGAGTCAAGATAGTGATAATAGTTGAGAGGTAAACTGGTGAACTCCTGTTTCTTTTGCCTTATGACTAAAACAATGTCACATCAAAGATATAAAATAAGTTAGATTGTTGAGGATGTTACTAATAGAGTCTGCATACCCTTTACAAACAGTATATGCTTTGCTGCAGAATTGAGAAAGTTTGAAAGTGTCTGATCTGCCTTCCACAACTGGAAGAATAGCTCCATAATTTCCAGAATTTTTTGTTTCCTCTTAGAGAACAATTTCCATGGGCTGATCGTCAGTAGGCACATAACTGATTCCTCAAAAAAATTAAAGCATATATAATAGTATTGAGCTGAAAAATCTTTTTTTAAAATTATGGTTTTTTGGTAATACTTTCCAGCAGAGGTAATGTTAATGGTTTAAGATTCCCGTAGAGCTGAACGCTAAACACAGTGAAATAATGGTAATCCTTCCCCTGATTTCAGTGAGCTGTGGAGAAGGCACCAAAAGTGGGCGATGTTGCTCCATGTTACAACCAGAGCAAACAAAACTTGGCCGTGACATTTCCAACATTATTTATGGTTGTTGGTTGTTTCTCCCTCATCTGTACCGCAATGTAAGTGTATGTTTGGTGTGTGTTTGCAGGTTGCAGCACACCCTGACGATGTGTGGTGAAATTGGATTAGCACTAGAAGGAAGACAACTTTTTAGACTGATGTTTTTGTCATGCCAAATATTGCGTGTTCTTTCTTTGAGCATCTGGCCCTCAACTGTCTACAATAAACTCTCAGCTGTTTTACAACTCACAGGTCTGTCTAGAGCCATTTACTTTGTAATGCTTCAAAATTATGAAGTCATAACCTCAGACTTTTTTTGAGTACAGTTTATAATTACATTGATTTACTTCTTAAATTATTATCTATCTATTTTCCTCAGTATGTAACTCTGATCTCCAGCACTGCAGGTCTCACATGTAACCTCAGTGTTCTCTCACACTTTGTTCTCAAAAATCAGCTGTATTTGGTGTAGGCCTGATACCAGTTCCTGAAATTTTCCCTTTCCCTTTCAATTGCATTTGAAAAGGTTTTTCTGTCATTGCCTGTGATTTTTATTTTCTTATTGTCTTTTGTTGTTTTCTGGATTAGAGGAATATATTATCACACTTGGTATTCAGGTGTAGTTGTAGTCTCTTCTGACAGCGTGCAAAGACTGACGCATCTGCCAGGTGCCTCAGTTCACTGTCCTCTTTCTCCTCAACAATTCCTGCATGTATTGGCTCATGACTGGTGATGGTAGGGCCTAAAAAGGGAATGCTTCTTTCCCCTGTATCTTCTTGCAGCTACTTTCAGTTTACTGATCACTTGTCCCTGAGCAAAAGCAACTGACCATCTTTGGTCTGGCTGACTGCCAACCTTCCTCTTACTGGCAGTGTGGTGATGGATAAACCTGCATAGTTTGGGGGAAGCAGTTTTGAGAATGTCTGTCTTTGCTGGTGTGACAAAGATGAGAACTAGTCTCTCAACAGATTCATGGCTGTCCTCCACAGATCTCACTTTTAATGGAATTGTGTTTTTTCTTATCTAGTAAAATGAGTCCAGTCTCCCTAGTTATTCTGTAGATGTTCTTTTCCCTGAATCATTACTGCATCAGAGAATTTTAGGCCATCTTCTTTCAATCTTCTAGAAAAAAAGCTAGAAGTAAATATATCTCTGCTCTTTTTAGTTAGTTAAAACACATAAAATTAGAAAAAAAAAAATGCATTTCTGTTGCCTTCAGCCACAGTTGGCACTGTATCCATGCATAACACACATTTGCTATGTTAGTCTTGGATGACTGAGATCTTGTGAGGGCACTCAGAGTAAAACAGTAACTGTGCTCTTCGGTCCTCACTATTTCTGTTCTCCTGGAACCATAGTCCATGGATTTAGGATCGTTTTTTTTCTTAGTAAAATACAGAAGAATTTTTTTTTATCAGTTTAGGAAGAGATGTAGGAGAAATGAGGATGGCCTGCTGTGAAGTGGTTGGGTTCCAGCCAGAATTAAATGGAAGCCACACGTTTCTAGCTTATGTCCAAAGCCATAGGCACTTGGTGAGATGCTTGAAACCTGGACTGGAAATAAGGTTGTTGAAATGAACCAGAGTGGCCCCGCACACAGGCTAGTTGTGCCACTGAAGTACACCCCAAGCACTGTTGACTGTCAGATTATTAATAAAATAGTTCCTGATCTCTCCCACCTTGCTGTAAAAGATCTATGGTCTTAACTAATGTGAGGAAGCATTGCTACTGCTCTGAAAGAAAAAAACAGAGCTAAGCTGAAAAGCAGAGTTGAATTTTCTTGTAATGATTTCTTCATTTGCCAGAAAGTAAGTCTTCGACAAGATTTTTTTTTTTTTTTCCCCATCAGAGATCTCATAGGGAATGAGGAGGGGGAAGAGCACTGTGGCTTCTCTGACAATTTGATCATACATTAAGCTGAGATACTAATTCTTACGAAAGCAACAAGTCATCTGGATAGCTTTATTGTTAGAGGCTCGCAGAGTTTAACAGTGCAGAAAAAAAATAGAAAATTAATTATGATAGGATTTTTCTTTTATCACTTTAATAAACTTCTCTGGGGTACATCAGTAATCGAGTCCACAACTTCTCCCACCCCCTCATCCCTTCAAATCCATGTAATTCCACACTGACTGGTATAACATGTGAAGAATGATACTACAAAGAGACTCAGAAATATGTAAAGATCTCTATGCCTTCCCTGAATATGTTAAAATAGTCAACAAAAACATGGTAATTTCAACTCCAGTTCATTTGATCTAATATTAAATCAGCTGCTCTTGGGATATCGTCTTTTTAATCCATCAGAACACATTTGTATGCTCGCATTTTTCTGTGGGGTTCATTAAGAGTTAAGGAATTGAACAGAACTGCTTCAAGTAGAGATGAGAGACTTTCCCTTCCTCTCTCCCACATCATTTTGACCCTGTGATATTTTGGGCATCAAAAGGATGAAACCTACTTTGCTCTTTAGAACCAGGGCCATCACTGATGTCAGGTCTCCAGTATGGGGATGAAAACTCCATTATTTCTCAAAAACCACTGAGTCAGGCATATCAGAACCAGAATGAATTCAAGGTTTTTGTTTGAAAAAATGAGATGTGAAATTCTTGGAAAGAGGCAAAGATAAGGTGAACTTTATTCTGAGAACAAGTCCATATGAAAAAAGGAGAGGAGTGAGGTGCTGGGAGGAGCAAAGTAGCAGTGATGTGTATGTAATTGGGAGAATTTTTCTTTTAATTTAACAGTAAGTTTTATACCTCTGTAAAATAGATGGTAAATTTTATTGGACTTACATGCAACCCTGATAGGAGCAAAGAGGCTCTGAAAAAGAACAGAGATCTATTACCATGGGTCATCTTGCAAGAGCAGAACCTCTAAGATAGCGGAGGTTACTAGTCATGCAGCTGTGGTCTTGCAATTTTATTTTTTGTGTGAGGTCTAGAAAAGAAAAAATATGTTACAGACCTTTTTATTAAAAAAAAAAACAAAAAAACCCCACCCCAAAACCCAAAAAACAACAACAACAAAAAACCCAGACACTAAAAAAAAACCAAAACCAAACCACCTAACCAAAAAACCCCTCCACACACAGGAGGAAAAAAAGCCCCTTGAGTCCATTAACTTCATTGCATGCAATTCTAAAAGAAATAGCTTTGGATTAGCTGGCAATTGAAAATCCCATGGGAATGGGTTAGCTCATACACACGCTACCCAAGAGAAAACAAAATTGTCACATATTTTGCTTAAGGTGTGGGAGGAAAAATCAAATCAAATAGCATTTTACAAGTGCATGTAATAACTTGAATTTAAAACAAGATATGTATTATTCAAGTAATTCTAAGCATGGTATAGTAAATTTTTCATGAAGGTTAAGAAAAAAATGACAGAAATATCATTTAAACTGAGTGGTTTTGATGCTGAACTTGAAAGTGGGGGATTTAATAGAACTTTTTTTAATATGACGAGTCTCAGATAACATCATATTTGGCAAAGTGCTTTATTGGTTTTTGGATTAGAGTTTTTTCATAAATTTTTCTCTTCAAACTAATAAAATTCATGTAGCTGTCAGTTTGGATTTGATCCCTATTTTGTTTTGCCTCAACAGTGTAATCTCAATCAGTCTAACTTATTTTTATGCTGCATTTACAGGGTATAAAGATGACAAATCACTCATGTCTCAGTGCTGGTATTTTATCAAAAGTTTGAATGAATATCAAGGCTGAGGACAACAGAGAAAGATGAGCCTCAGAACAACAGCAGCTGTGTGATAACACAGCCTGGACAGATTATTCCGTGTCTATACCACTGCTCAATAGTGCATTGCGTTAACATTCCTATACAAATAAGTCTTGCACTGGTGAAGTACAACCTCACTTGTTCTGAGCAAAGGTAGTAGAATCCACGGGGAGGATGGATAATGGGGTATTGTTTATGGAACTGGTGACGTCTTTGTTTTAACCTTCACCTTGTTCCTGACTCAAGTGTCATTTCTGATGCAACCTTTGCACCTTCTTTTGATGTTGGTTTCCTTCCTGACTTGTGACTACTGGCAAAAGGGTGGTGGTGTGTGTGGTCTCGAGATTCATCAGAAATGACGTCAACTATATTCCTGAAACTAAGAGCAGGAAAACTCTATATAAATGCATTTACTCTGAGTATTTCTTATTGTGTGTACTGGTTTTATATATATTTTTAAACTCAAGAGAAGGGACTGGTTTTTTTCACCATGTTTTCATGCAGCACATGTCAGAATGACGTTTAAATCTCAGGTGAGGCAGCTAGGTGCCACTGTAGAATGCTATAATAATAATAATAATTAAACTCTGATAGCTTGAGAAATGTGTTTGCTTTCCTAGGAATTTCTATGCTTGTTTTTTCTTATTTTTCTTAAAGTAGCATTTACTTCAGCTTTCTGATTCAGTAGTCTTTTATTTCTGGCATGTAAGGTGATGTTGAAAAGACAGAAATCCCCTGAGCATCATTTGTTGACCAGGCAAAATGTTTCAGGGGAAGAAGTTGCAGAGAAGCATTTTTCAATTACAGTTTCTTAGTCCCTAACTTGTGATGACTCATAAGCAGGCAGGAAGGTTGTCAGTGAATTTATCCTCTGAGGGTCCACCTCACGTGGCATTTGAGATGATTAGAGAACTAGGAGTAGGGATTAATGTGAAATATCAGGCACAGGAACTTCTTGTGCCAAATTTAGAGGATCAAATATCAACCTTTGGAAAGAAATTGCAAGCTCTGAATCAGAATTATAATGGTCTAAATAAGAAGGCTGAAGGGGCTAAGCATTTATCTGTAGCATTGGTAAAGGATACTCTGGGCCTTCACAGGAAAATGGAAGTGATAGAAAATCAAATTAAAATGAAGAACTTGAGGTTGCTTGGCATGAAAATGAAGAACTGGATATAACTGAGACTAGGAACATGATGTAGGAGTTGCTTGAACTTTGCCTTTCAGCTGCTATTGATGAGGCATGGAGTTTTACTGTGTTCCTCAAAACCTTTTTCTGCTGTTAAAACAAATATATTTGACAGTGGTGAAGTTTTTAATGCAACTCTTATCTTCTTCAGAAGGCAATAAAGAAGTACTGATGTAAATGAAGAGTACAGGACAAGAAAATCACTGTTATTGCATAAGGAAGAAATTTATATTATTTTTGCATAAACTAATCTGGGGAAGTACAGTCTGCATCTTAAGAGTAAAACAGTTTCTCACCAGTACAGAAGAGTTGAGTTTTGATTGTTAAATTGTTGAACTTTCACTTTCAACTTCTTCCTGTGAGTATCTAAAAAGAAATTATAAAGCTCACTCTTTACAGATTTTCTTGGAGGAATATGGTTAGAACCTTCTCTCAACCATATCCCTTGCCAGTAAACTCTTCTATATTTTAATATCTTCTTAGGCTCTGCAAGTATGTTTGTGATTTCTGATCTTTTTCCAAAATGTGTGAAACCCAAGCAGAAGCAGATAATGCTAACTGCTGAATGTGTGTAATCCCAGAGCTCCATTGATAAAGATGCTGTCCAAACACATTCTTAATACATCCCTTTTTGTATAGAGATCAGAGTATAGCTGGAGATGGAAACTAATGCACTGTTTATGCAATGTTTTCATTAAAACCAGAAATACTTCAACCTAAACTTTCATCATCATGTGAGGGTTTTTTTTGATGTCACCTATTTATACTTTGCTGAACTTGCAGACTTGCCCAAGAAGTGAGGCAGGGGAGTGAAAAAAACTAAAAGCACCACTGCCAGATTTCTCAGAAGAAAGTGAACAGGAACCAAAAAAGTTATAGATGATAAATGGCAAAGAACATGTCAGTGATAGGAAAAGTTCTAGAGATAAATTCTCTGGGTGTGTGGAATGGAAGAGTGGTAAATACATGTAAAGTAAGGATAACAATATTAAGACAGGTACAAAATAAAGGATACGGACATTTCAGTGCTTCTATGTTATAAATAGTTAATGGAAATAGTGAATATGTGGTGTAATATTGGGACTTATGTCTTAAAAATCATCACTTCTTACTAGTAAGGAATCTCTAGTGTTTCTTTACCAGGGGAAGGTGGTACCCTATCCAATACCATCTGGTTCGTGTTTGATCATTTACATGTTACTAATGAACTTGGACTGAATTTTCTAGTCAAATCCTCCCTTCCCCTTCTCTCTCTCCACCCCCCCAATATATATGTTGTTCTAATTTTAAGCTTTCACACTATCAACGGTCTCCAGGAATAAGCAAATGGAGGAATTGAAGCACAGAGAAAGTGACTTAAGAGTAGATCCAGCAGCTAAGCCCTGATCTCTTTGAGGCTCTCTCTAGTGCCATTGTATGCTAGTCTTGGATGACAACTCTTAAGTGTTTTTTAGGATTTCACCCCTTGACCTTTATGTGATTTGACTTTCTCTGAAGGTAATATAGCACTTTGTTGCTATGAGGTTGTTTAGCCTAAGTAAAATGATTCAGTAGTCTTATTCCTTTTCATATGGTTTCTTGAGGTCTAGTTGAGTTAGAAGTGTGTTGGAAATAACATCTCAGTAAAGAGATGACAAAGACTGAAAGGACAGTAAAGACAAGTACCATCTTTGCAAAAAGAGATTCTCCTTACCACTGGGATGAGTTTTATTATCAATATTAAGGATATATTGATATATATGGCTGATAGTATGGGTATATTGTCCATATCAAGCCTATTTAGTGGGTTGAAAGCACTTCAGCTCTTGGCCTGCCAACCTGGCTTTTTTTTTTTTAAAATAAATGCTAAAGTTCTGTTAGAGTAAGAAACATTTTAAACAATTTTTATACCAACATTTCATTATTTAGCATGAAAATGAATTTACTTCAAAGAAACTTCTTGCTATCTTCCTAACAATGTACTCTGTTTTGTTGGTTTTTTTTTTCTTCTGAGGCCAAGGCCGATTTTACTCTCACTAGCTATGAAAACCCTGAAATATCTTTCTAGCTGTATTGAAGCTAACAAAGAAATGAAAATCCCTGATATTTATGTTATTTTTTAGGAAGCTGCTATCTCTATACAATGAATTAGGCACAACTAATTAGCTAGGCACCACAACTGTGAAGACTTCTGTTAACTGAACTTCAAAGCTTTCATGCTGACTGTTTGCAGGAGATTGTTCATGCTACAATCATCACTGTGCTTGTCTGTTGCTTTTAATAGTGTCAGCAATAACATGAGATATGCACTGATTTCCTTAATAGAAGCTGGAGGTGTGAGGATCCTGATGATAGTAATAGGGTTTCAAAACCTGCCTGAAGCATATATAAAACTTAACTGACACACAGATATGGTCAAATTTTATTTAAAAATTCCAGTTATGAAAACTGGGTCTATGTCATTTTGAGTCAGACCCACTGGACAGACTTTTTAGTTTATCAAGGCTGTTCCCCTGGTAATAGGGACTTATTCTTCACAGAAGACTTAATAAGGTACTGTTGTAAGAAGAACCTATGTTCTGTGTTTCAGTGGAAACTTTGTCACTTGTAATCATATGTCAGCCTGTATTTCTCTCACAAAGGTGATTTTTCTAGATTACTCTTGTGTGTGCAAAGGACTCTTAATTCCCACACTAAATGTGTGGAAAGTCTTTGTGTTCATTCATATGATGGTATTTGTTTCCCTAGGTTGTGCCCATACTTAATACTCCAGATGGAAGATGGAGACTAGACTTGTGAGTCAGCTGGCAGCAAACAGGAGGGTAAGGCTACCTGAGATGGAAAGGGCAAAGACCTATGCTACCTTACATCCAATCAGAATTTCAGTCACCTTAGGCAAAGGACTGAGAAGCTCTGGCAGCATGCTTCCCAGAAGCTCAGCTCTTCAGCCAGAGGTAAAAATAGAGGCGGAGTCACTTGTGAACAGTTTTTTTTCCAGTAAGCACATAATTTCATGCTTATAAATTGAAGATATAGTATTATTTCCAAGTTGGAAACTTCTTCTTTGCCCATTTGATCAATTTATTTAGATTCTTCTGTACTCTGAATTTTCCTTAGGGGTATTTGCAATGTTTTCAAATGCAGTGTTGGTTGGAAGTTTAATTAACTTGTTGCTTATTTTCCTTTCTGCCATTCAATTTGAATTTTAATGTATTTGGCATTAATGATAGTCTCTGCCTTAAGGAACTTACAGTAAAAAAAAGGGGGGGGGATAGGTACAATATGTGACTGTCTTATTTACAATTATGAACTCTTGTAGCTGTTGTGAAAACATTCTATTGTAGAATGGAACTTGAGTGAAAGGCATTTAATAGATTGGCTTTAACACAGCTTCTTGCTTATCATGCTAGTCAACACCTTCAAAAAATATTCTTGACAATGACAATAACTACTCAATGTTCTCACAAAATTTCTGAAACATAAATAATACCTAAAGGAGGGTTCCCCCCCCTTTACTTTTTCCATTGTCGTGGTTTAACCCCAGCCAGCAACTAGCACCATGTAGCAGCTGTTTCTCTCTTCCCCCGCCCCAGTGGGATGGGGAAGAGAATTGAAAACAAGCAAAACTTGTGCGTTGAGACAAGAACAGTTTAATAATTGAAATAAAAAACAAACTATAGTAATAATAACAATAATAATAGCAATGAAAAGGAAGACAACAAAAGAGAGTGAAATACAACCCAAGACAGACAAGTGATGCACAATGCAACTGCTCACCACCTGCTGACTGATTCTTAGCCAGTCCCTGAGCAGTGATCAGCCCCTCCCAGCCAACTGCACCCAGTTTATACACTGAGCATGATGTTCTATGGTATGGAGTATCCCTTTGACTAGTTTGGGTCAGCTGTCCTGGCCGTGCTCCTTCCCAGCTTCTGGTGCACATGCTCACTGGCAGAGCATGGGAAACTGAAAAATCCTTGACTTAGGATAAGTGTTACTTAGCAACATCCAAAAACATCAGTGTTTTATCAACATTGTTCTCATCCTAAATCCAAAACACAACACTATACCAGCTACTAGGAAGAAAATTGACTCTATCCCAGCTGAAATCAGGACATCCATATACCCTTTATTTTTTCTGTACTTAAATCGGTGCTCTGATGAATGAATAGATGTACACAGAGCACTGATCCTTATCTTATTAGCCTCCTGGATCTGATTTTATCTCACTTAGAGACAGAACTTGGCTGCAGTTCAACACTTGCTGCTGTCATGCATGTTACTGGGCATACTAAGAGCTATTTTGTCACTGTAATGGATTGCTGGATTGGGGACCAGCTCATCCCTATTCAGCAAAGAGCTGAGTAATGTGCATACTTTTAGGAAAGCGTCCAAACTGTTGACCTTAGTGTTCTCTGCAGGGATGGTGTTCCCTGATGTCCTTTGCTGAACTTGTGCCCTCCTTGTTTATTAAGCACTGATGATTACTTCTACCACAGCAAACCTGTTTCTGGGATGCGTTTCATTCTACAGTACTGGGCTGTGGCCACTTTGCTTCCTCTTACATCTCTCATAAGAATTAAGTTTTACAAAAGCTGAAACCACTATTAGTAAAAGGACGATGGGTTCCAAATAGGTTCTTTTTACCAGGATTTCAAAAACCTATGCTGGATCTAACCTAAATACAGTTTAAATATATGTAAACATACAGTTGGAGATTAATGAGACTTACGTGCACAAAAGAATTGTGCTAGCACAATAGATTTCACTTTACAGAGCACGTCTTGGTGTCTAGTTTTCCTGCTTACCCAAACTTGGAAAGTGGTAATTTTGAAATTACTTGCATGTGGATATACAAGCAGAAACTTATTCAAGATTAAGTGAACTTGGCAGAGAGGGGAGTGCCTTGTGTGGTGCTCAGCTGCCTAGATGGCATTTGTTTCTACTGGTAACCACTGAATTGGAACATATTTACAATATGTTAGATTTACACAGCTTATACTGAGGAGATACTCCTTTTAATTTTATGTGGAAATTGTAGACTATAAAGATGTGGTAGTTATTAAAGGCCTATGAACAATCTTGTTTGCTTGAATTTAAAATCTCTAAATCCTCATGTTGTAAAGCTCCCCTCCTCTGCTCTAAGTTAAGCAAAGTTTTTAGCAATGATTGGTTTTCATGCTCAGCAGTTCCCTTTGTCCATTGCTTTGATGGTTCACTGGTATGTTATAACAAGAAAACTAACATTTTTGAAGCTTAAATTTTAAGAAGTGTTAGCTCAGAGGCCACATGTGGGTCAGCTGGACAACTTCAGCAGCACAAGCAGAAATTAGTATGAGTGGGTGCTGCATGCCCGTTTTCTTTGTGGAAGAAATGGTCACTAATTCATCCCTGTCAGGCAATTTGAGTAGCTCAAGTTGCACAGTTGGACTTTCTTCTTGGACTATGAGTAGTGAAGCTTACTTTGTGTCTGGCTGTCAGAATATTTTACGGATCATACTTGTAATTTCTCACTTGCCTGAGTTTTCTCCTGTTTAGCCCTCAGTTCAGTGATCAGGGCTGCAATCCTTTTCTGGTTTCCTTTTCAGAAAATGCTTGCTTCATGTGGAAATATTCAAAAGTATTTTTCTACACTAACTTGAAATGCTTTTGTTGTTTCCTTTTTCAAGTCCCCTAGAATAAAAGATTGCATTGCTGGTTCCCACTCTGGCTCAGCATGATCATGACCCGGGTTTTGACTAGGAAACCCATCATAGAGTTTAGAAACTTTTCTAGCAAGTTCTATACTCACAGAAAAGGTTTTCATTTTGAAAGATTAGAAACTTAAAGAACAGAGATTGAGTTGAAAAACCTGTAGTTATCGCCATCCAGGGATGTTTACGACGAGAATGGTGCAAGTTCACCTATGCTCAAAACCAAACTGAGTCTTCCTGCACTTTCAGAACTGTGCCTAGTGAGTGAAATAGGCTTTATTGTATTTATAAAGCTGCTTTCGCATAGGAAGACATCAATTTTAGCTGTACTAATGCATAACAGATGTCACTGAAACAGGGAGTGTCACCCATGTTGTGTGGAGTCCCAGCATGAGCCACCCCAATCAGTCTTATGCAAGAAGAAAATAAAGTTTTAATTAGTTACCCTCCTGCCCCTTAAATCTGCCCTATTATATACTAAATACAATGTGATAGTTAAAGCTACATTAGTACAGCACACCAATTGGTATAGCATTGCTTAGCTCAAAATCCTGAACTGCAAGTGTCATGGTCTTGTCCCTCTTTTTAGCAAGATGGCTGCTAATCAGGATCTCTAAGGAACAACATTTAACAGCGTCACATTCACATGCATACCATTAATTCTTGAAGTGCTTCATTAGTGCTTCAAGTCTGGTTTACTTTCCTTTCTTTATAGCAAAGAATGGAGTGGGAAGAGTTCTTGCTAAGGGCCTGCTTTGCCAAAGCAGCTTGCTGAACTTCCTTCAATTTTTATTTATTTATTTTTTTATGTTACAAAATTTTGGAGTTCAAATTAAGTGGTGTTGGAACAATAGAGTCAAATTCACTCCCAAAAGCATTGCAATCATGGCTGTTAAGACTTTTACATTCTGGTCAAGTATTTTAATACTGAGATGGAACATAGTTTTGCAGGTAGTGGAGTTGGAAACTGTTTCCTGAGTGCTAATTGACTTTTGAGGGGCTAAAAGACCATAGCTGAGGCAGCATTACTGAAAAAGTTACTTTTTTTTTAAAAAAAAAAAAGGCACCAAACCGCTCAAAATCAGTTTTGGTTGAAGTTACCAGGGCTGTTCATTTACACACTTTGAAGTGTAAGATTTTTAACATTTTTGCCCATGAGAGACTTGTAATACTTAATGTGTGGAACATGTGGATAAGGATGTTTACCCAGAGTTGGCAGTATAAAAGACAAAATACTGAATTGCACTGACTTCTTGGCTTCTTATTTCTTCTTGACATATTTTCCTTTCCTTACAATTGTTTTATAGTTTTTGTGGATATGCTGTCATCTTTCAGTCAGTTACTGTTGGTTAAAAACAAGCACTCATTATAGTTGTCCTTTTAAGTCAAGCTGAAAAATAGCAAGCAAAAAAAGTATAGAGGGAGGAAGATGCAGGAGGCAGCTAGGGAGGTAAAGTAAGGTTGGCAAAAATGTTGGAGCAAAAAGACAGAAGAGAGAAATCCAGCTAGCCCAGAGGAAGCCTAAAAGTATTGAAAGGCAGCTTGTAATGGTGTTATCTAGAGCCTATGGTTATTGGGTCTTGGGGTTGGGAAGGTGTTACGTTGGTTTTTTTCTTAATTCCCTGGGAATTTGGTCAACTAAATGTAGGCCCCAAGTCACCTCCTGACTGGAATTAAATGTATTCCCAGAGTTGAAGTGGTGTCTCTTTCTATTCTCTTTCTCTACTTCAGCTCCTTTGCTTTCCTTATTTTCTTTTGTATCCCATTTTTATAATTTATCAGTTTGCTCTCTATAACTTTGTTTTCTATTTCTGTGACATCTCTCTGCTCTGTTTAAATATTTTTTTGCCTCCACTGCACTTCTGCTTTAGATAATGTTTTCCTTCCTCTACTTATTTCTTTTTCCATCCTCTACTGCCCTCTCTGATGACTTTCTCTCTTTTGCTCCCCTCCTTATTTGCTGTTCTGTTCTTTGCTTCTGATTTTTTGATCCATTGCCACACATTTTTGCCTACTTGCTTTATTGCCCTTTTTTTTCTTAATTTCCCTTTTTTCCTTACATCTGGTAGTATTATGTTGAGATATCTTAATGTGTTTTCATACCACTGAGATCAAGGTAAAATATTCAGACCAATGAAATTATATGCGAGTTGGAATTAAAGGCAGACTTCTACATTTCTCCTCATTTTCCTCTCTGAGGATAAGACGGAGGATCAAAAACCTCTTGTACATCAAAAGTGGGTTTTAAGTTGTAAAAACGTGTTTTAGCAGTTGATAATTCCTTGCTAAGTGACCAAATGTGCTTCCAATAAATTTGTGATTGACCTCAAGCTACATCAGTTCTGGATTTTTTTTTTTTTGGCTTGTGTTACATTAGCACCTTAAAATCTACAGTGAAGTTTGAGAATACCATTGTATATAACTCTTAGAAAACACATCCCTGAAACAGAGACAAGAAACACAGTAAGAAGTATCCCCTTAGATAAAAGACCAAGTATCTAAGATCTAAAGACAAGTTTTCAGGGATTTTTTAGAGCCAAATGTTTATTAAAAATCATCCCCAGCTGTAAGAAGAGGGGGATGTGAGCTAACAGGAAGACCAGAGATGGAAATGGATTTACAACAAATCTCACAGGAGCCCTGACAATGGCAGAGCAAAGAAAGACTGCTGAGATCTTTAGTCTCCAGCACCACTGGCTTTTTGTCTATTCAGCTGTGGAAGGTCTTAGTGATGAGGCTGCCCAATTATGTTATAAACTGTTTTTCTTCTTCTATGGTGCTGTGCCTCTGATGAGGAAAACACATGTTTAGGATTTGACAAACTGGGAATGTTGAGGATTAGGACTATTTTGTGTTGCTCAAGTGCCTTCCACCTTGAAAGGAATATGAAAATCCGTAGTTCAGAAGGCTCATTTTTCTTCTCCGTAATAGATTTATATGAAGAATGTAGCTTTAGGGCCAGCCCCCTCAAAGACTTAATATCCCTAAAATAGCAATTTTTAGAAATAGTCTTGATTTCTTTCAATCTTGCAGTGGAATATCCCTAATATCACACTTACGTAGTGCTTTCTTTCCATACCTTTTGAAGAGTTTTACAAGCAAAGTCAGTATCATTATTCACATTTTACTACCAAACTCAGCCTTACACAATAAATGTTTAAATCTTGTATAACATTTTTCTGCTCTGCTCCCCAAAGCAGGGGTGAAATCCTGGCCTACCTGAAGTTGGTGACAGAAAGCCCTATTAACCTCCAGTGGAGCTAGAATTCCACCCTCAGTGCCTGTCATCTATTTTACTTTCTCAGTTCTTAATACCCTGGAAAATTGAATTCACTGAAGCAACATCCCCTCCAGGCCAGGCTCCAGGGAATTCTAGCTGAAATTCAACCCTCAGAGATGTGGACGGATCATAAGCTTTTTACCTTCTGGCAAATGGAGGAACAAGGGGGCCTTGAAACCCCACTGTTCTTTCTGCAAACTTTCTAAAAAATATCACTCAAAGAGATTAAAAAAAACCAAAACCAAAAAACAAACAAAGAGTGTTTCTGCAAGGGATCCCTGTTTTGAGTATTCCAGTTCTCTTTCAACAAGCTGTGTCTAGCTGCGAGGGGGTATCTCTCACCTTGTCCAAATGTTTCAGTGGTGCAACAAAAGGCTTTAACAATATGGGACTGACAAAGATAGTAACTGAACTTCAGCAGTTCATCGGAGCTTATAGTTTCAGATGTGAGGTAAAGAGCAACAAAAAGAAAACAAAATGCTCAAATAAAAAAAAAATGCAGTGCAAGACAGTTCTTGTCACTGTCTGGTACCTCTGTAGGCTTTATCAGCACCAGGATGGCTTAAGCTTATCTCTTGTTAGCTAAAAGTGGCACCGTCTGCGATTCCATGTTTCTTCCTTTGGTATATATGTCTAAATAAAAGTGTATCCGGTGCTTAGCTGTAGTCTACTCGGTGATAGTTTTCTGAATGTAAAAGGCAAAGTGGTGCTTTGTGCAAAGAAAGCACAGGCTTTATGATTAATTCTGCACATCTTAATGTTTTAGTTACCTGGGACAACTTGGACAGTCAGAAGCTTAGAATTTCTGAACTGTTTCTTGTCATAAATTCAGGTCTTATGACCCTTCCATGGTTTTCTCTGCTTAAAGCTTTTTTTTGGGGTAGAAAAGCAGTGACCATGATGGTTCTTACAACAATTTGGAACTCGGGAGGCATGGGTTTATTTTGCAGTCACAATCGTTTCTACTGTGTTAATAGCCCCCGGGTGCTGCTTTTATGTGCAGAAATTTGGGATGGCACATATCAGCATGTGGCCCCAGCACCCACAAAGTTATCTTATGGCCAACCTAAACACTGTAAAGTAGTTAGTAAATTCCACACTTCACTTTTACTGTTTTCTTAGCCTTTTTAATCTATTTAATGTCTTAACTGAATCCTGCAAAATAGTTATTTTATGTTTAATAGCTGCCCAGAGCATTGTTTCTTGAATGGCTTTTTTTTTCCACAAAAATCACACACCAGTTTAAAGCAGAACCCCAGACTGCCCCAGAGAAATCTGATCTGAGTTTTGAATTTAGGGAGCAAAGAAGTTGGCTATGTAACAGCACAGTAAAGCCAATGCAGTTTTTCTTATCCAGGCTTCCATTTGCTGTCTCCTTCCCAAAGTCACACAGGTGCATTCTAAGAACTGTCCAGAGAATTTGGGTGGATAACTGAGTTTCCATGCCTGTTCAGACCATTCAACTAAAAAGAGTTAAGGTGCATGCTTTTCATTTTTTAGGACTGAAGAGTTAAGTCTTTGATTATAGCTTGTAGATTTGTGGTCATATAACCCTAATCCCTTTGTGTTTACTAAAATTTGTGCATATTGCCTAGTGCCTTGATTACAACTTACTAAAAGGGCTTTGTTTTACCATAGTCAGTTTTATTTGGCCTTACTGCAAGTTCTGTGTGGTGGTTTCCTGAACCACATCACTGTATGGAGGTTCCCTCTCCCACCCAAAAATACTTTGCGTGTTAGTGCCACTCACATTCATAGCAGAAAGAAATGTTTTAATCCAAAAAGTGAACCTGGTCAAAGTACTTCTCCCACTTGGCTCCACTATCTGCACACACTTTGAATGCTCTGCAAGAGCAGCAAGATTTTCTCATACTCGGTGATTAAGTTAGGTAATGGAGGTTTGTTTGTTACGTAAGAAAAAGAAGCTGGTGTGGCAGGGGAGAAAGACAAGCCCTTCTGTGGCTTCTGTCTCTCAGCTTAAAATTGTAAGGGTATTGCTTCTCATCGTAAGGGTTCAAAGGGTTAATAGAGGGATTTTCATTGTATTGTGCACAGTACCTATGACAGTCTCAGCTTAAACTTTAAAGGACAGGTGGAAAGAGAGAGAGGGAGCTGAATGCTTGCTTTATATATTGGAGAAATTGTTCATTCTTGTGAAATGCTGACCTCTGTCATCCTGCCAAGCTGACTGGGCCCTAGGGTAAGCGGCTGCTTGAGTGCTGGTTGCAAAAGTTAAAGCTGCCTGGGGAGTACTTTAAAAGGACAATGTCAAGGTTGGTATAGCCAAAATCTGACCTATCACTTTTTTTCCTCCCTCTTACATTTATTTGAAAAGTTCATGTCATTCGTTTTTATGTTTTTAAAAATCTTTTAATCTAAACCAAAATGCTTCAATTGCTATTGAAGGCTAGCGATTAGGAGCAGCTGTGAGAGTTCAATGTTCAGTCTGATGATGCAGATGTCAGGAAGAAGGAAAGATCCTGAAATAAAACACCACTATGTCTCTGAATTAGGTGATAATTAGTAACAGAGAATTCAGGCTGGAATGGGTAAGGGATCAAAAAAGAGCAATAATAATTTTTACTAATGAAAATATCAATGCAGATCCAAACTTAAGTTCACAAGAAGTTAATTCAAAACCTCTATTTATTTTTATTCTGATAGCTTTTATTCTAGTTGTATGTCCCGATTCTTTCTTGGTAATATTAGTTTATTATATATAATTCCTGCCATAATTGAAATATACCCTTCCCTCTTATTTTCTTTGCTTGATGGCCTAATTAAAACCACATTATATCAGTATCTTTTTTTTTATATGATATAGTATCCCAAGACCCTCATCGCTATTATAACCTTGCTATGCTACTTCCTATAAAAACTCTCACACAGGTATTGCACCTGCTTGAATAATTTCTAGCCTAATTGGAAAATAGATGAAGCTACATGTCCACATCATTAAAGGAAAAAAAAAACAACCAAGAGGAAGTAGTAAAACTAAAGAAAATATTTTTTGTAAATACTTATTATGTTTCTCAGAAGATACAGGGGGGTGGGAAAAAAAACCCAAAACAATCCAACTCAAAACCTGAACTCTGAGGATTGCAGTTTACCATTGGTTTACCCTACAAAATTTCAGAGCAGTCAGATAAAATGATCATGCAATATACTGCATGATCACAAGAGGGCGACCGGATTAGACATACACGTTTACTTTAAAATTGACCGTTCCAAGCTTTCATGAGTTTGTCCTGTTTTCAAAAAAGTTTTCCTATGAACTGTGAGGCTCACTTCTGATTTCCATCTCAGTTCTGAAAAACACTCAGTTACTAAGAAACGCTGGTACATCACAATCTCTTTCTTAGCTCCAAATTACTATCCTTCGCTCTTTTTATGTTGGAAAGGCTTTTCTAAATCCTGGAGGAACAGATGACCTTGCTCTCTGCAGTGTGGAACAGAGCAGCTCTGGTGAATGGGAGGAGAGTGGGGTACAGGTCTCACAGTAGCTGGTCCAGCCTCAAGGATACAGGAAAGGCCACAGAGAACAGGAAGAGTCTGTAAGATAATCAGTTCCTCCATCCCTTCCTAACCCAAACTGTCACAAATCATGCTGTGCCTTGGGAGTATCACTTTTGCAAAGCCTTTGAAGGATATACCAAATTCTAGCACTTGCTAACAAAAATGACAACTGGAAAAAAAAAAAAACAAACAACCACCACCTTTTTGCAAGACAAACATTTACAATGATAGTTTCTAAATTCTCTTCCTCTTTGTAGCTTACATTTCCCATATCCTCTAAAGCAGAGTAAAAACCCAGGCAGCAGTAAAGAAGCTGTCTTGGTTAAAAGACACTCTGCCTCCTGCCAACAAGGCTATTTAGTGTTTATCTCTATTATAGACATCTGTAGCTAATTGTATAGTTATGGTAATAGTGCCCTCCAGAGGAATTTTGATGGAATTATAATACTCAGAGCTAATACAAAAGATGTTTTAAAAATGAGTGCAACAGGAAAATGGATTATTAAAATGATAAAATACTTGAACCTCAGGGGAAAAAAATCTCAATATCAAAGCTCTTTCTATTTTGCATGTGCATTTACATCTAAGAAAACCATATCCTAGTTACAATAGGCTTCTTCATAGCCTGATAGCAAACATGAGGTTTGCATAACTCTATTTGAATCAAGGATATAAAAGTAGATCAACCAGGTGAAGAATGAGATAGCTATTCCTAGTCTGCAGCAGACATGAACAATGTATTACAAGTGGGTCCAGCCTCAGTCTAGGATGTCTGGATTTTTCCTGGGCTTGCTGCTATAATGTAGGTATGACAGTTGAGGCAGTAAAAGTGCAGGTGTTTAAGGAGTTTTGTAGATAAGGTTTATTTTAATATCAAGGTAAGTCACGCTTATATTCTCAAATTCCAGTATAGATTTTTTTTTTTCATGGCCATTGATTGTAACATGCGGTGACACTAGGCCTCAAAGGAAGGGCATGTTACTGTGGTACAACATTATACCTTATTTTAGACCATGTCCTGAAGGCCTGTAGTATAGTCTTCTGAGATGACACCTCAGCACCTGAACGTCAGGTGTATTTAAATTTCCTTGGTTTTTTTGTTTTTTGGGTTTTTTTTAAGGCTCTCAACTTATGGGGTCAAATGTCTCTGTTTTGCATTCTGAAACTCTTGTCTCCTCCTCCTCCAAAAACCAGCCAGCCCTTAATGAAAACCAAAATGACAGTGAGTTCTGTACTCATTTGCTTTTAGGCATACCGCAGGCTCATGTTTGACCTGAACGCTGCAGGTTTGCAGTCAGGTGTCTGGGCTCAGAGCTTTGAATCAGGGCAGCTCCCACACTGACACTCCCAGAACTGGAAGGAGCAATCTGGTGTTCCCATGCTTGGGTTCAGATGGAGCTGGTAAGTTCAGACCTTCCTTGGGAAAGAAGGGAGATGGTTGTTCTGCTTGTGATCTATCTGTTCGTAACACAACCACTGCCCTCAGTCTAAAACTTCTAAACTGACGTTTCTTATTTTGCATGAACCTCAAAGGAGAGTGAAGTGAGCTAAGTGTAGGCTGGTGGGGCAGGGGTGACAAGACATCACTGCTGAATGTGGGGAACGTACCTAACACCAAAGTTTCCTGTTTTTTCACTTTCCCTGGCAACTGTGAGGAAGAGACACACTTTTCACATCTGCATTCATGTCAGTGCATGGTGGTTTTGGCCGTTTTGCAGGCCATGGTGATGGATGGTACTGTTTGCTTCTTTTATAGTAGTTGCCTGCCTCCCCCGCCCCCCCCCCCCCCCCCCCCCCAAAAAAAAAAAGTACCAGGAAATTACTATTAGAGGCTATTGAACTTTTTGAATGAGGGGTTTCCATGGCCTGTTGAATGGGTAGGGATGAGTAGAGCTCTCAATGCTTGCCAGATGATCTCATCTGATTGTGAGCTGGGAACCTGTCCCTGGAAAATACCAGCCACCTGTAGAGGCTATTGTGCATGGATACTAACTCCTTCTCCTTCATCTTCCCCCGAGGTATCCCTACTTCAGCACAATTTTCTCTTGCCTTCCCCGCCTGGACGTCGCAGTTCTGCTCCAATTGTACGTGTGTAGCAGCTCACCTCTGATGTGAAGCACTGTGCTGCCGACTCTTTTCTTGGCATTGATTTATTCTTGCACTTGAGAGGAAGACAGAGCAAAGTGGGGAGGCCAGAAGAGCAGAAACAATAAGGGTTGGCTAGGCTGCTCAAAATAATGCAAGGCAGAACACAAATCTAAGTCACGGCTATGGCAATGAGATGAATACCTTTGGTATCATTGAGTAGGGTGTACGTTTATCAATGCAGAAGTGCTGCAGTGCAAGTACCTTGCCCAGCCCCAGTGGATGCACCTCACCTGTTTAATTCTATAGGTACAGCAAACAGGCTCTTCCCTGTTGTTCCGCTGGTTCACAAATACAAAAACATCATTAGCAAAACCATGAGCAGGCTAGCACAGGACCTGCTGCAGCAGAGAGCAGTTGATATTGTAAGAATAATCTGTGCAGGTACCATTGATGGGGAAGGTACTTTGGGGTGATAGATGAAGCTGGATTCTCAGCGCTGCAAGTATCTCTGCCAGCCACTCATTTGTGGGTTGGTCTAAGTGTGGTGGAGGGATGCTGTGAGCTTAATTTCCATGTAGCAGTTTGCAGAAATATGTTTTATTGCAGGTAAGCAGTCCCTTTGCATTATTTATGTGAAAATGCAAGTAAATAATTGTTGGCGTTCATGCTGCAGGTAAAGTTTTAATGAAAACAGTAATGAATGCCTTGCTGGCATGCATAGGCAACCTAAGTATGTAGCCAAATTAGCTATCTAAGCAGATGCTTCATATCCTGAATTGCATATAAGGTATGCTGTTCAGTTGTTTATATATACACCCACAAACTATTTTTTGTGAAAGCTGTATGTTGTTGGTTTTGGTTTTTTGGGTTGTTTTTTTTGTTTGTTTGTTTTGTTTTTAAAGCAAGTGTTTCAGATGTACTGTGAGCAATTATGACAGTAAAATTAAAGTTGGAAGAAAGATGTAAGAAGCTACCCATGTGCAAAAAAGTTCAGGGAAGATTCAGGAATATTGCATTATTTAAGAGGTAGCACTGTAATATGTGCTCTATTGCAAACGTAAGCAAAGCATCCTTGTGGAAAGGCAAGCTGAGACAGGGTTGATGCTGTGTAAGCAAGCTATTGTTTTGGCTTTAGATGCCTCTATTTTTATGTTTTAAAAATTATTAGTTTTTCTTCGATAAAGATGGAGCTGATTCAGATGTGATGCTAGGTTTACAGTATATACTAGCTTATGATATCATATATACTGATTTATAGTATAAACCTAGTATAAGGTTTTATAATTTCACTGGTTTCACTGAAGGTACCCACGGCATCAATAAGAGAAAAGGACTCAGTCCTACTAGTTCATCTGTGTACTGAAGATGCCACTGAGCTGACACGTCATGTGAACCAAAGGTCCACTCACAACAAAACCCAACAAGGAGTGCAAGTGGGTCTTTATTACCATTTCCCCTTCCCTCTTGTATGTGTAACTTAGCTGAATTTAAAGCCATACTGAAGTTAGGTCCTCTTCAAGGCAATCATAATATTAACAGCTCCCTGAGGCAGCATGGCCAGGCTAATATAGCAAAGTTTCCCTGGCTCTGTCACCCCAGCTCAGGTCTGCTAGAGTGGCCAAGCTCTGTGCTTTGGGATGTTGTCTGCTCTCTTTCTGCTCTAGCAATCCTGTAGAGCCCCATGCACCATGAGCTGCAGTGGGATGGGGTCTTAGGAATTGTGATGAGCCAGCTTACTAAATTTTCCATCAGAAAAAGCCTGCTGTAGTGGCTAAGGAACTTCTCTTAACAGTATGCTAGTATCACAAGACTGTGTTTTTATATTTGTACAGTCTATCACATGAAGAATTTCTGGAAGGTCAACAAACCCTATTGAATACCCTGGAATGGCAAAGCTGAATTTCACAGAAAGCCATTCAGCAGGCACACTGGATTGGGGAGATGAAAAGAATAGCATAAGAAAACAGTGGGAAAAAAAAAATCACAGAAGGTAAGAGAAATGGAAGAAAACAGCACAAAGCCATATGAACAAAAGCTTTGGATTTAAGTACTCCTCAGCTTTGGGGCGTTTTACTCAGCTGAAACTTGTGGCTTGACTGCTTTTCTGAAGAATTTAAGCTTTTTTCTTGGGTTGCTTAGTGTTTATTAGGCATTTATATGTATGTATACATATATATTAGGCTTTTATAGAGAGATCTATATATACATATAAATATACACACATATATATGCATGTATGCATATACATGCATGTTTATATACGTATATTTATATATAAGTACACATATATGAGTGTGTGTATACCTTTGTATATAAACACATAAAAATCTGCCTGCTTGTCTTATTTTAACTCTATATTTTAAGATGGTTATGATAAGACTGTTCTCCATTTCAGCGCTTAAATTTCTCAGTAATTTAATTTTTTAAAGCTGGAGTAATTGTTTCTGCCAGAAACAACTCTGCTAAAGTGTGCTGTTCCTTTCAGAGGATCAAAGTACAAAAGATGTTCAAATAAAAGGAGAGATGAAAATCTGTACTCTACCTTTAGTCATGGCTAGCTTTGCAGTCTGTGCGTGCAGACTGTGGAGGTTGATCTTTCACAACAGCATATTTCAAACCTCAGGAGGGTGTTAGTAACTTAGTAACTTAGTATATTCTATGTAGGTGTCAGCAGAGTCTGTAAAAATGTTTTTTATGTAAACCAAAATGTTTTATATTTATTTTGTTGGACAAGTGAAACTTTGCTTCCCTTCCCTTGTTATTCTCCCTCTGTCCTTTCCTTGACTTGTTCTGTGTGAGTAAATAGAGGGTGAGGAGTGTTTTCAGAATTGAAAAGTCCTTCTTGCCCTTTACAGCAAATGTCTCCTTTACCGATGAATTGTTTGACAATGACTCAACCACTGTATTGTGTTTGCAACTTTTATTTTCTTTGCCCAGCAGCATCTATTGTGCTGGCTTTTACTAAACAAGTAAGAAGGCATGATCCCTGCTTGATGAAGCTTGTAAGTGAGAAAGAAATAAGGGCCTGTAATAAAAAAAAACAAAACCGAGATTTTAACATCTATTTAACGAGAATTCTTGTTCATCTGCTGCTTAAACACAACAAAATCTTGATGCTTGTTTTCACCAGCACATGGAAAAACCCTTTTGTACCTATGTAATTTTGCTTGATACCGTGTCATCGCCTTGGTGCAGCAGTACTTTGGAGCACTGATCTAAGAGAAGTAGCATCACACTATCTTCAAGCAGGATCTCAAAAATCATGAATCTTCCCATAAAGAGCAACCTTCTGATAGGCCATATCTGTCAGTGATGATGATGATAAATATGATGACATTCCCTGCAGCCAGACATAAAGCTTAATTGCCACTGTGCTTGACACAGTGATCTGTTCCTTGCCTCACAGTTTTGGGGAAATGACAGTAGGTGGCACTGGAGAATAGTAACACAGACGGCTGGATCTGTTATGAAATGGAGCAGTTTCCTCACTGGCGCTCTGTTTAGCCAGTTTTCTGGCCCCACGGATTGCTGAAACACTTTGCTGCATTCCCTTTGCAAGCCTGTTATTACTTGAAGCCTCAAGGCTTCGAACACAGGGGTGCGATGTGGGAAAGCTCCAAACTGTGTGTGAAGCAACACTGAGAGCAAAAGCCTGCTGAAGATGCCGTATTTCATCTTAGGGTGTGTTAGAGCCACTATTTTGCTAGCCTTTTATCCGCAGCTTTTTATCAGACCTAGCTTGTACAAGCACACTCACACATGGCTAAATCAAATACGTGATTCTTCTTTAATCTGAGAGATGTAGGCTCCTGCCTGTTGGTGGAGCAGCGAGAGTATCTAACAGAAGGAAAGGAGGCATCCCAGGGAGTATCCAGATTTCTTTGTCTCTAGAGATTTTGTCCAACATGCCAGTAAAAGAGGAGGAGACAAATCTTGGTAGTTCTATGAGGAATTAGGGTAGAAAGTGACTCAGCAGTTCCCTCCCTACTACTTCGATGGGAAAAAGAAAACAGAAAAATAGTGGCTACCTTAAAAGTCTAAAAAAGTCCTGAAAGTGTTCAGAATTTCTCAAGAAAAACCTTCATAACATTCTCCTGGAAGTCACTGTAGGGAGAGAGGGGGGATGTGTCTCAGTTCAGTTCATATTAATGCATATAGCCTTCTGTGTTTGCTTGGGAATATGAGCTCTTCCCATAGGTATTTCTTCTGTTTTCTCAATCCTCCTCCTTTTACTGTGTCCACTGTGAGATGAAGCAACGTCACACTGCCATAAACTCCAAAATGGCTGCTCCTAAAATTGGTGTGTTCCTCTCTCTCAGGATTGCTTCACAGTAATCTCTGGTAATGACTACAGTACAGCACAAATGCTACCAGATAGTTTGTGGAGCAAGTTGACATTTTAAGGGTTGGAAAATACATGAGAAAAAAATGCATCACTGTTCACCGACTGAAATAAGTTTTGTCCTTGGCTAACTGCTTTTAAATCACAATGACATCATTGATAGCTTTTTGCTATATTTCGAAGGGCAAAGTTTTTCCTGTAATGCTTTATCAAATTATTACTTTGTTCAGTTTATCGAAGATAAGATACCTGAGATTAATTATTAACTTTAAATGCTTTAATCTGTTCAGTCTTACTGCATGACTTTTTATAACTGAAATATTGTTTTGTTCATACTGACTCTCTCACTATTTTTGAGGATATTTTCCTGTCTGTAACAACCTTGCAGTAGACTAGGATTGGGATTTTGTGTGAATTCTGAACAGCTGCTTCAGTGGAGCAATTTATAACTTTTTAAGGAATGGTATGAAGACAGATGGTCCCTGAGGAAACTCCCTCTGCATCGTGCCTGGAGCAGCCTCTGCTGTTCCCTTTTATGGAGGGCCCCGGGCTCCTTGAGTTCTAGGAAGATGTTCGTGACCAGTGCTGTATTTACTCCAGCTCTTCAGCAGGCCCTTTGCAGAGGGGCAAGGCTTCATGAGTCTTTGGGAAATATCCCAGCATGAGGGAGGTTCTTTCCCCATTAGACTGTCCCAGCTCTGCATACTGAGGAGCCAAAGCCAGAGGGCCTCTCTGCCATGCAAGATTTGTACCGTCCCCTTCTCTGAGCAGAGCTAGGAGTTCCTTTCAGAGCACGCACCACCAGCGCAGATAGATGGAAGCTGCATGACGTTGGAGTAAAATTTTTGCAGAAGTCTTTCTAAGAGGCAAGTCTTAGAGAAGTTGTCTTGTTATTTTAAGCATGTTTGATACCTGTAGTGAAAGTGTGAGATCATCTACCACCACGTTTAAAAAAGAAAAAAAAAAAAAAGTTGGGTTCCCAAATTGAGAAAGAGAACAGATAAGGTGTTAGCTTTTTATTGTTATTGCTGTTTGAAATTTCCCTGAAGGAAGACGTGGGCAAGAATCATTACCTCAGTAAACCGGTTAAACAGGAAGGAAAGCTTCTGACGAAGAAGTTACACCCCCTTGATACTGAAAGCATATAGTTCATCTGGATGTGTCTGTGAACAGGAAGGCATAGGAGACTGTATATACTTCTAACAAATTATGTGTTTCAGGTAAGAGGTTGCAACAAATATTCTTACTGCTTAGGAAGTGGCCCAATCCTCTCCTGCGTTCCGGTGAAAAGGGAAAATTGAGCCCACAGTGCACCAAGCTTTATACTAGAATGTATGTGCATGATGAAGTAAGGAATGTATTTTCGTGTGCTTGAACGGCAACTACAATGTTGTGAGCATTGTCTGATGCTGTCAAATCTCTTGATTTGTACTGAATATTTTACGCTATTTGTTGGGATTCTCCCTTAAAACCACTGAACTCAGAACGACATGATTATGTGAAAACATGGCTGTCATTTAAAAGGAAAAGGAGGGTTTCATAGCTGTGGGAGAAAAAAGCCAAACCCTTCAAAATGTGAATTCAGAAACAGCAAGGCAAAGAAAATGAACCTAAAAACTTAACTTTTTTTTAAAAAAATGCATTATAAATTTTACCTCATTAGTGATTTTTGAAAATTCAATGTTATCAATACACTTTGCACAATTCAAATGGAGTAATAGTGGCTGGCAAAGAGCCAATTCCTTTCCTGAACTTTGTATGCTGTTTTAAAAAGCCTCAGGTTTTGGCCAAATACAGAGCCTAGTCTTACTAACTGAACTAGCAAGTAAGACTTAAACCATAGAGATTTATAACATGGCACACTGAGTTTCTAGTCTAAATGGTTAGCTTTAAATGCAAGCCTATATAAAAGAGACACAGTGCTACAAATAGTGCTGTACAAGGGTCTGCTCCCTGCTAGGCCCTCCCTCTGCCGTGATCCAGTCTGGGAGAGGGAGCCTGCTGCATCGTGCAGACTTCTTGATACTCACGTGGACTTCCCAGTCCACTGAGAACAGGGAAGCAGAACGCATAGACCAGCCTTTGGCACTATAGCTAAACTGCATGCTTTTAAAGACCACCAGGAAAGCAGTAGTTCTCCTGAACAGTGTGGAGAGTGCAGGAGATAAGCATTCTTATACAGATAGATGGAGGTGGGCTCTACGTGTGTGAATATTTGTCCGTTGGAGAAATAGGGGATGCTACACATAAAAGCGTTAGAGGTGAATGAACAGGGTTAGCTGTTAGACATTTATGTATCATTATAAACAGAATTTGTTTGAAATGTAAAAAAAAAAAAAAATAAAATAATTAGAAACAGTTGAAAGGGCGTAAAAGGCATGGTATTTTCTGTGCCTTAATTATAGTCTTTCAGGTAGCCAAAATTTATTAAGGAAGATGGGGCTGGAGGGAGATATCATTCTTTTATCTTTTATTTTTCCTTTAACATTCCAATTTTCAAGGCAGGAAAAAAAAAGACATCCTTGATTTAATAGATGTATCTTTTTCTTTCTTTTTTTTCTTCCTTTTTATTTACCTGCTGTAGAAATGAGAAACAGAGGAAGTTGTAAATGAGAACAATTTCATTTTAAAAAGTTGTTATTGCTATGCTTATTAATTTTTTCTGCAAAAAAGCATGTCATCTTAATCTAAAAATGTTGCGAACTTCAGGATTCACCCTGAGAGAAAGGTGCAGAGACTGTAATTGAAGTTCAGGCTTAGATCACCATTCAAAGTGGTAGGTATCACTTTGGTTATCTGGCTTAGCATAACTTCATAAATGCTTTTTTTTTTTTTCAACACGGTTAAAGCAAACCAAAGCACACAACATGTGGAATCACTAAGTAGAGTGCTTGAAAAAGTAGTTCCACCTCTAACCTGGAGATTTTATTTCAGCCTATTTAACTTTTCATTTCTCTTCTCATTCCTCACTGTGGGTGACAGAAGCCTATGTCACCTAGAGTTTGACTTCAAATGGAACAAAAATAAATAAAGTTGTGATGAATACCTTCTGTTGTAATATTGATTCTCATTGCGAGGTACTATTATCTAAACTAATACAGTATAGATCTTGGGGACATACTGGAAAAGCTATTTGTGGAGCTAAGCTTTAGCAATTTCTGAGCATGCTTTTTATCTCAGTAGCCTTTTTTTTTTTCCTGCTAGGGAACATATATTTTTTTATTGAATTATTAAATCAGATGTTTCTATTTCTTTTATGTGATAAAGTACCTGGCACAACAGTGTACTTTATGTAGTATTGCTATTCTGTGTCATTTGTGTTTTTAGGCTGCATCTGTGTCAGTAAATGAAATAGGCCAAGGCCTTGAGGGCAAGTGGCCCAGAATAGATTTTGGTCTTAGTACTAAACTCTTTTCCTAAAAAAGATACCCTCATGCCTACTGACAGAAGTCTCCAGTACATGCTGCCCATTTCAACCATAGGACTACTGAGCACATGCCAAAATCATATCAGGAAGTTTGCTAGTAACAGCATGAATGATGGTGAGCTTCTGCAGAGGTTCATGCCTTTGCCTGTTAATTTGTTAAAAAAGATACAACCTCAGTCTTTGAAGATACATCTGCTTTGAAAAACAAAGAAACAAAAAGGCTTAAATTGATTTATTTATATTTGTTTTCCTTTTTATATGCCATATCCAAGCTTTTGAGGTGTAGTGTTTTGAATATTAATTGAAGATCCATGTCTTCTGTGTTACTTGACTTAACTTTCTTGAACTGATTACACTGAGATAAAAAGTGGTTGAATATGAAGGAATTTGAGGCACAAAATAAGAGGAAGATGTGAAGGAAATGGCCATTAAAGCAACCATTGATACGAAGCTTTCCTACCTGCTTGTTTTAGATTCCTGCATTATGTGCTATACAAGTGTAAAATAATGGAAATAATACAGAGATTTTATTTAAAATTTGTCAGAATTAATATCTTAATATTTAGATCAATTGTTTCAGGTATCCTGTTGCTGCTATTTAGGAGTTCAGGATAACAATAATAATTTAATAATAATATGTCTGAAAATAAGGATCAGGCAAAAGAATATTCAAGCTCCAGATGAAGAAAATCTTTCCACCCTGTGGAGAAAGCTCTAAAGCAAAAAAAAGACCAAAGTAGTGTACTGCTTTCATTATACTAGATATTTTGGGGTTTAACTTCTATTCTGTTCTTCATTTCAGTGGGTATGTAGCTCCAGTTCTGAACATTACTCTCTTGATCTTGGAACTATTGTAAGACTTTCCTGAGGATTAATAAGACCAAAGAGAAGAATCAGCCATGGCATACTTTGGGAGAGTGCCTTTCTCACACAATGAATTTGGTGAAGGACAAGCTGGGGACCAAGCATTGTACCCAATGTACCATTCTGGTTCTGCTGGAGAGGTCTGTTTAGGATTTGATCGAATAGTTGATGAAGTCAACAATGAATTTTTTTTTTATGGTTCATCACTTTCACATCATCGTGAAGAAATTTATTTCCCATCAGACATCTTTGGTCCGAATGTGCCTGAGCAGCAGTTTTGTGGTCAGCCTCCAGTTGCTTATGGCGAACTTTACCCTGGAAATCCTGTCTCTCCCTGGCAACAAGGCACAGTGTCACCAACAGTTGGCTTCAGACCTTCTTTGCTGTCTGATTACAGAAACTTCTCTCTGGTGGATCCTTACCCCTACAGTCAAGAGAGAGAACTCTATGGAGGGAATAGTATAACTCCGGTCACAAATGTGTTTGATTCAAATGTGGAAAGAGGCAAAACAAATCTGAGTTTTCAGATAGGTTTTGACAGTGGAGATGCTCAGTGTCCCATTTTCTTAGACAACTATCCATTTGGACGAGAAGTGAGTGATGAAAGTGGAAATGGGGAAGCTTGTTTAACCAACACTTCCAGAAGATGCAACATAGGACCTACTTGGCCCAGCAGCTCTGAACATGACAGAGAGGTATTTAAATTTTCTTATATTAACAGTGCTTAAAGTTCTCGACTGTTGTTTGTGTCCTTGCACTTTGTGTATTCACTCATACTGATGCAACATGGATTAGAAGCACTTGATTTAAAGACCTTATGAAAAATATAACACTTATGCCTTGGGTGAAGCAAAAGCTTTTGCTCCTGTAGAGAGTTTTTGTCATGTGTCTTACTATTCAACTGGCCAAAAGCAACTGCAAGACTTGTTATTCACATCTTATTTGGTCTTAACTACTTCCAAAGACAGAGATGTAAGGAAGTGTCAGGTATGTTTTCCGATAATTGTGTATCTTGATTTCTTGGCAGTCAGAATTTCCCACAGTGTTTTTGTACGTTTACAAGGAGGATGCCTTCAAACAAACTTTACGTGATTAGTTAAGAGGTTTTTATACAGTATGAAAACCTCTGAGCATCCTCTTCCTTTGATTCTAATATCAGAAGAGAACCCAGCAGACCATAAAAAATCACTTTTGAATGGAAGGTGACTACTGTGGCTAGCTAATGAGGATTTTATACTGGCAGAGTCCCTGTCCTACCTGTTTCATGTTTTAACCAACTTATACTTAAAATGTCAATGTATATCTGCAACTTACCTATTAAAAAAAGACTTCATTTTAAAGTAATAGGGCCAGTTCCTCACCTAATATGAAATGAAGTATCTCCATTGACTCTAATGGAAACTTGCCATTTTACACCAGAAGAGAATCTAGATTATGGTCTAGAATGCTCCAGTAGGCTCATTCTATGGCTCACTGAACCATAAAACTACCACAGAGGGATAAGTACAGAAATATAGAGTAAGATGTGTTTGAAAGAAATAAGATAACAAATCTTCATGGTCTGATATGAAACCTGGGATTCAAAATAACAATACATTATGCTGAATCTGTTTTTCTGTTAAGCCAGATTGTTGTCTCTGTGTCTAGTTTGGCTGACGTATCCTGATCATGTGAGTTTATACATACTATGTCCTGCATGCACTTATGTGTGCATATATAATTTTCTAAAAATAAACATATCTACTATAACTGTGGAAGCTGGATCCTATGACACATACTCTGTCTTTAGCTCTCTTTTTGAAGGAAATACTTTATCTTTTTTTCCTCCTTCCATCAGGTGTTCCTAGCTTCAGTCGTGGTTTTGCTGTTTTTAATAACGATGTCTTATGGGACTCCCATAACTCTCTCTGATGTTATATCTCTCCTCATTTTCTTTCTTTCAAAATCCTGACATAGAGAAGGAAAAAAAAAAAAAGAAAAAGATAAACCCTCCCTTTCCTCTAGTCCTTGTTAGCATTCTGAATCATTATAGGAATCCTGAAATATCTTACAGGATATCTCTGCACTGTTAATATTAAAAGACAGTTTAGGTTCACCTTTTGCTTTTAACTCCCAGTGATCACAGTATCATAAAGCAGAGGGGAAGAGACACTTGATTGACTTGTTTCTATGTCTGTAAATAGGGAGAACTATAGAAGTAAACATAGTCAGACCCAGACAGATGGGGGACGAGGAATATATCTGAGAACAGGCACTCTGAAGACTAATCCTGGGCACCACATTTTGGAAGTTCAGTGATGAATACAAAAGAGGAGGGGATGAATAGATGGAGAGACAAAAGGCTGTTGTTGCTTTTTACTTACAATGGGAAAACTAAAGCATGCTGACATCATGATGAAAAGAACAAGCCTTCTCATGAGAAAAGTAGAAAATAGTGGGATATAAATGAGCAGGAGGAGATTAAATTGTGGTATGGGAAGGAGAGGTGCTAGAGAAAGCAGGCAAATAAGAACAGGCACAAATGCTTCTGTGACAGAGGAGGAGAGAATTATAGGGGAGGGAAGAGCAGAGATGAGTGAGTCAAGGGCGACTACAATCAAATGTGTGGGAGGATTTGATTAAGTCAGGGAAGTATTTGAGCTGTTTAGCTAGAGGAGGAAGAAACAGGAGAGAGGAGAGAATTGATTTGTAGCAGAAAAATCAGTGTGGTCACAGGAATTCCTTCAGGGAGAAACAGCCATGTCAGGATAGAATGAGAGCCAAAGCAAGGGGTTGGCAACTGAACTTTGAGATGGTAAGAAAGGGGAAATAAGAGTGAAAGAAAGTGGAGAGAGGGAAGGGTAAAAAAGCCTGTGAAGAAGTAACTCATTGCTATTGGGCTGGGAGTTTTGGAAAAGACAAAAAGGGCTGCAGGGTGGCAGGGCTGATGCCGAGTAAGATGGTCAGAACAGTTGGAAAAGTGGAACACCACAGCAAAAGAAAGAGAACAAGCACAAATTAGATTAGTGAGCTCCAGTATGAGTAAATGATGCATCTGAGTAGTAGGAGATGAGAACCAAGACTGGAGACAGAGTGAAATGGAAAGGATGCTGAAACATGGAGATTAGCATTGAGATAGGTCATAGGTATGCAAGATGAAATACTCACATTGCTGAAATCATACTGTCATTCTGATCCTTAGCTCTTGAATGCAGTTGTACAGCCCTAGGCTTTATTTAATGCGTGCTGATCAAAATATGTCCAGTGTAGTAAAGAAAACGTTCATTTTCTCTGGTCATTTTTTCTGGTCTTTTCATCACCAAGATGGATGTTCAAAAATACTAAAGGAACTGTCTTTACAACATCCCTGTGAAAAGAGATTTTATTATCTCCATATAGAAAGAAAACTGAAATGCAACCTAAAAAGTAACCAATAGATTTGGCTGTTCCATCTACAATATTTAGAATCTAACATTTTCAGAATAACTAGCAAGATTCACTTTTTCACCCAAGCCCAGTCATCAGACCAAACTTTGTGATTTCAGTTTGGGTGCTCCAGAAGTGAGAAATACACAAATAGTCTTCATATTTGCAAAAGATGGTTCAGGTGACTTGAGCATAACGTGAGAAATCTGTGGATGGGAAAAGAGATTCCAGTCGTCCAGGGAGGCACTCTGTTACTTTACCCTTGTTGTCATCGGTTTTCTCCATACGCAATTCTCTGTCTCATTCGCTTCAAGCTTTCATATATTTGCAGTGAGTGGAGACTGGAGTCCTATAGAAAAGTAAAGTATGATCATGTAATTAATATTTTACCTTTATATGCAATGGGAAGAAAGTAAAGTTTCTGAACACCTGAAAAGAGAAATGACAAAACTAAATCTCGTCCACATGATTCATCGATGGAGTTGGAACTATGTATCTACTACGTACACTCCTGCTATGAGAATGAATTTGAGTTAGTTAGCAATGGTATATTAATTCCCTCTGTGTAGACTATTACTAGTCTATGCAGGATTCTTGATTGCTGTTAGGATTCACTTAGAAATGCTGCCAGCAAAGGTGCAGAGGCAGAGGGCTTCTGTGTTACTTCTGTCTCCTGCAGGAGAGGGTCTGAATTCCAGCTTTGTCTGTCAAGCTCCTTTTTGCAATCCTTCAGTAATTATTTAATCACGTTCTTCTTCAAGCCACGAACTTGAGGATCCATACCCATGTCCTCATGGCCAATCGTCCTTTCCCAGTTTTGGCCCTCTCCTTGCTTAATTCCTCTCTCTTCCTCCTTCCCCAGTTCCCAGTTGTGGTTTTGCTCTTTTAATACCTTCAGTCCCATTCAATGTTGTGTCCCAGCCTCACCTTTTCTTACGTGTGGCCTAGTTTTCTTAGCTTTTCATTTACCTACTATCTCTCTTTTTCCATGCACTATTTCCAGGGCGCTGTACCTGCTCTGTAATAACAGAACTGCAGGTAGAAAAGGAGCCTTTTTGTGTTGCTGGAAGCAGCAGGTTTCCAGCCTTTCCTCCTGTGGGAGTCTCAATCCACTGCTCCTGTAGGGTAATCTTAAGTTATCCCTCCTTTGCAGCATAGGACTTGGGTGGTCCTTAGCTCTGTAGAGTCCTGTCAATCTCCTATTCCTCTTCCTGGCTGCTCACCTACTCCTGCAGCCCCTTCACTGGCAGCTCCCCACCGCAGCCAGAGCGCAGCTCCCCACCGCAGCCAGAGCGCAGCTCCCCACCGCAGCCAGAGCGCAGCTCCCCACCAGTGAGGCCCCAGGGAGAGGCACCAGACAATCCCTACAGCCAGAGACCTGGGCTGCAGCATCCTTCTTCTGGACCTCCATGTGGGTTAAAGTCTCTGCTGTCCACAGGGGCAGTTTCTGCACCCCATGATGAAGATTGTGCCATGTGGCTTGTCACCACCATCGCTGTGTAGTCTTCAGTGCAGGTTCTGGGCTCCCTTTGCACGCCTGCTGCAACAACTGCTGTAGCTTTACCTGCCTGCTGTGCTCTGTGAGCTGTGCTCCTGCTCCTGGCTGTAGACCTCACCCACAAACACAGCAGTGTCTCTCTGAGCTTGTTCCAGCTTGATTTCCTCCATCTGGAACATAGGGGTACACGACATCCCAGATGTAAACTTCCTAGAGCCTTGTCAATATATCTTTTTGTAAAACTGTCTACCCTGGTGTAAGTGTGATCAGGAATGGTTTTTCTTTGTTGTTGGGTTTTGTTTATGTTGGGGGGGGGGGGGGGGTATGACTACATAATTTTGGGAGGCCATTACTGTTACCAAATTGTTCATAATTTCTAAATAATGCGCCTCCACCAGAAGTTCTTATGACTCTGCTGAGGTGAGTTTGTAAGGTAGGTGTCTAACCAAGGTGGAAAAAATGAGCCAGTGGAGGTGCTATGTTTTCAGTGACTTTTGAAAGAGCTTTTTCAGCAGTCTTTACAATCAGGGGGTGATGGACAACTGATTTCTATTGCTAAATTTAATTTCACTCTCTTATTTCAACCCTCAGGGTTACCATTGTTTTTCCAACCAGACATTTCAATTTTTCTCTCTATTGATGATGCCCCCTTATTATCTTTAAATTTCATAAGTGCTTTCCTATTGCTTGTGCTATCGTGGTTAATGAAAATACTACATACAATGAGACCCAAGACTGACAGTATCTATAAAAGGTTTGTAACTTCAGAGCTTTCAGTTCTGCCATTGTGATCTCCCCACTAGCCAGCTCCCAATAGATATTTCCTCTTTTATACTTATCCCATCTTTTAAATTGTAACTAAAATTTCCCAGCCTGCATCTTTTCATGCATATTGCATGTCCTTGTCCAGAAAAAAACCCTTAAATTGTTTGGTTTATATTATTAATTTTTATAAATTTACATATTTGTATATAAATTATTAAAATTATAAAATACACCTTTTGCCATATCTCAGTTTCCTCTTCTGTGACGTGTCATTAGTTGCTTCTCTGTCTGAAGGGATTTAAAAGCCGGTGTCTCAATTGAGCCTTGTACATGTCTCTATGTACAACAGTAGAATGGGCTTGCAGATATAATAGTATTAAGCTCTTTCCTGGAGGTAATGTTCTGACTGAAGCGTACTATGGCAAACAGACAAGGGGGTGCTTTGACCCAAAATAGTGGCTCAGACCTGTGCTCTCCAAGTTTAGAGAAGGTATCTGGGGATTTTTCATGTTCAACAGAATACACTGGCTTCCTGTTATCTGTCTTAGGGACTTACCTGACAGGTTTATGGAGTTTGAAGGGATCCTAAGCTTCCTTCCAGGGCAGAAGGAGAGAAAATAAGGATTAAAACTCACTGCAGTATAAGTTTCGTTTTGTTCCCTCTCCCTTTTTTTAAACTAAGCATACATCTGCATTTAGAGTTATCTGTACTCTGACACTAGGTAAATTTTGAAAGCTTTGTCTGGAATTCCTTATATTCTGCACGGAAGGGAAAAAAATAATTGTTAAACCCAGGCTAGCTGATGCTTTGTGACTTCATGTTTTTAATCTGAAAACATTTAGAGTGCAGTCAAAATGGGTTATTTGTTCTTATTTGGAGCTCCATCAAGTCATGGTAGGGATAAGGTATGAAAGTTAGTTCTCATGGAACCAAATGCAAGGTTAGCCTTATGCTCCTGTTATCTGAATAATTGAGCTCTGTTTTTTCTGGTGGTTTTTTGGTATTTTTAGGCTACAGGTTGGTCTATCCAGCTGGTTGAAGCAAATCAAGGAAGTAATGAAAACACAGTTGCTTTTTGCAATGCAGTGGAGAAGTAAGTAACAAAAAAAACTTTATGCAGCCAACTATGACATTTCACTTATTTATATTAATCAGATTGGTTATCCCAGTGTATTGCGTCTGGCTGAGATGGAGTTAATTTTCCCCATAGCAGCCCTCATGGTGCCGTGTTTTGTATTGGTAGCTAGAAAGGTGTTGATAACACACCAGTATTTTGGCTACTGCTGAGCAAGTGCTCACACAGCATCAAGGCTGTCTCTCCAACATTCTCCCCTCACCAGTAGGCTGGGGGTGGGCAGGATCTTGGGAGGGGACACAGCCAGGACAGCTGACCCAAACTGACCAAAGGGATATTCCATACCATATGACATCTGCTCAGCAATAACATCTAAGAGAAATGAGGACGAAGGGCGTCATTTGTTACTATGACATTTGTCTTCCTGGGCAACTGCTACGGTACTGAAGCCCTACTTCCTGGGAAGTAGCTGGACATTGCCTGCTGATGGGGAATAGAGAATAAATCTTTGATTTTCCTTTGCTTCTGCATGTGGCCTTTGCTTTGCTTTTGCTTTTATTAAACTGCCTTTATCTTGACCCGTGAGGTTTTTTGTCCATCTTATTTTCTTCCCTTCCCCCATCCTGCTGAGGAGGGTAGTGACAGAGCGGCTTGGTGGGCACCTGGCATCCAACCAGTGTCAACCCACCACACCCTGCATTCCTGAACAGTACCATAATTCCAGTATCTACTTAAATATGGAAATGCTTCTAATTTTGGTTTAAAGATTAAAATCCACAAAGAAATGTTAATACAAAAAATATTTTCTCCCTTAGCTGTTCCCTTTATCAGTGGTAAGTACATTTAACTCTTCAGTGGTTTAGGTTTATAGTGTGTGAAACTTAAGATCCATTTTCTGCCATTGTCTTGGACAATATTAGTGCCTGTGTAGCTCGGAGCAGGAAAAAAGAATTGGAGGAACTGACTGACTGAGAACAGAATTAGTACATACTGTCATGATGAAAAGTGAGACTTAGCAAGCGACAAAACCTCCTTTAATTATTGTTTACCGTTACAGTTAATAGCATGGCTTAATGGGATAGAACTTTTTTTACTTTCTTAATCTTCTTCAGATAAAGAAATTGTTCTGAAATCCAAGAGTGCTAAGAAATACAAGTTTTTAGACCATCTGTGCAGATTCATTTTCCTTCATAGATATTCACTGATCACACTATCAAGTTGTTAGCATAAATGCATGCTCTTTCCCCCAGGAAAGTAGTTGGAAAATGGAATGCTGTTTGGTTTTTTTATTCAATTAGACTTTAATGAATTGACTGTATTCAAGGTCAACCAAGCCTGCTCCTCTTAAAAGAAAAAAAACAACAAAACCCAAATGCTAAAAACAGCAGTTTGATGTTGCCCCAAAATTAACAGTGAATATATTATATATTCATACAGTGTGGATGGTCAGCTTCAAAACATACTCATTCACATACAGCTCAGTCGTCTTTTCTTCCACAGTTCATCAGTCTGGACCCCAACCCAATTCTACTAACATCAGATGCATGAAGGTACATTCCACATGTCAGGTTTTCCTCTCACATATTGAAATCTTGTAATGTCCAGACATTCTACATTTAACTTTGCGCTCTGATTATAGGAAAAGCTGTCTATTGATTTTTTTTTTTTTTTTTTTTTGGTGGTGAATAAATGAGTTTATTTACAGGGCTAAAAAGATTAATAGAATTAAGCCATTCCTGTTTTGCATTAATTTGTTTAGTGTGCATCACTAGCAAATACTCTTAAAAAGAAAATAAAAACAACTTTTGGTTTTCTTCAATCAAATAAATGGGAAAGCATTCGTAGGACAAAATGTCACAGCAAACAAAAGACCAAAAAATGTCATAAATTTGCAAATAACTAACATATTCAGTCTTGCCAAATGAGCATCCTTCCAGTCCCCAAAGAATCTCAATAACTGGCAGTTTTATACATCAGAGGCAAGTTGTGTAATTCAAACTCTGACATGCAGATTTGCACCTTAAGCATGTAGCTCAAATAGAAACCAATCATGTTTTTCTTTAGGTAATATTTGTACAGGTAGCAATTATAATTGAAACATTTCATTGTAAAGCAGTTTTCAAAATCCCTTTATCAGGTTACTTCTACAATTATGGACATAGCTATAGTGGATGTTCATCCATGGGTGGCTTCAGAATATATCCTAAAGTAAGCTTGATACCAAAAGATGCCAAGCTGATAGTCTCAGGGTTCAATGCTGCAAAATGCAGAGTTCCTCCACGTCCTACTGACTTCAAGGATGTGCTCTGCACTGCAAAGAAATACACAGCATTATGAAATGCTGTGAAATAACAAATCCCTATACATGTTAGTACTTCCTGCCTACGCTGAGTTGTTGCAGCACAGAAAGCAAGCAGCACAAGATTTTCCTCATGTAATACTTGTGTAGTACTTCATTTATGCCTTGGAAGACCTAACCTTTCAAAATTTTGCGATTGGCATGTTTCACTCACCTGCTCAGCCCCGAAGCCCTTTAATCACTTGAAAACAATAGATGGCCATAAATGAGCAACACTTTCTGGAACTGAATGCATTTTTATCTGAAAAGCATAAAAAGCAAATTTCTGTCCCCACATTATCCTAAAATATAGATAGTGTGAGGGTAGGGAAGGAGATGAGGTCTGCTTAGTTTCGAAATGACTGCCAGTAAGTTGAGGAGGGGCTTCATGCCCCATGTGTGTACATAGCCCATTAATCTGATGCTGAAGAAAGGGTAGTGAAGCTTCCAGTCTTACTCAGTCCTTGGCCTTACAGAAACAGGTTACAAGAGTGAATTTGGTGTTAGGGGAAAGCTTTATGTGTACCTTGATTACAAAGAAAATAGACTGACATCAACTACATAGGTCGCCAAAGTAGCCTCTGTAGTATAATGATTTTTTACTATGAGTATACATCTATCTCATATTGGAGGTATCGTCGAGCCTCATTTCCTCCTACCCCACTGAAACATCATGCCCCCTGGTTTTCATTAAAAGAAATGGGCTGCTTCATTGGATTATTAATTTTGGAAGCCTGTTTTTTGGGTTTTTTTCCTTCCCATGCTATAGAAATACATGGCATAAAAGAGTAGCCCATACTGTTGTTTAAAAGACTTGGGCAGCAGCCCTGAAACAGGAGGTAATGTAGTAATGAAGAACTTTATGTGAGAGAACTGTGGCTCAAAATACACTTTAATCAGAGACAGTATAAAGCACTGCTAACTCAGAAGCTACAGAATGCTGCTTAAACTAACAAACAAAAAAGAATGCAATATGCTTGGTACAGGATGTTTGAGTTTAGCTACTAAGATATTCAGGCCAATTAGTGAAATTTAAAGCTTCAGCTAGTATTATATGTACCCTTACCTGCAGCTGTAAAGTGTATTTCCTTAAAAAGCAAGTTTAATCTCAGATGACAGACATAATACCTGTGACCAGTGTTCATTAGGAAATGGTACCTCAGGAAGAATTAGTTTCTGCAGATCTTTGGTAATTGGAAGGAGGAGGGGCAACATATTTTATAGGTAATGGTATATCAGAGGGACTCAATGACTGTAACAGTTGTTGCTCTCTGCAGACATTTGCATAAATAGTCATGGTTTTAGTAATGAGGATTTCAGATTGGATTCTAGAGCACCGTGAAAATAGGGACTTCTTAAGATTTTGCATAGAAAGCATGCTCCTGTATTCATTTTGACCAGCTATCCTAGTCACAGCTGTCTGTGCACATGCTCTTGGTTAGTTTTAAGTTAAAACTGTTATTTAAGCACTTATTTGAGCACTCTCATTTCTACCATGCTTGGTGTACACTGAAGTCTGTGTTTAAACTCCTTTTGGCTTCACTGAGGTCAAGCTGAGCAGTGATTCTGTGAAGTTCATGAAGATTCTACTGATTTTCCTATTGAGTAAAAGATGTAGTTATATGCACACTACCTGATATGTAGGTATCGCACTAATATATGAAACAAGGATTGAGGTGCTACTATTTTCCCCTCAGTTTGCACAATATTTTATTCCAAACAGCTCTCTATGTACTATTATTGTAGGTATCTTGTAGCATTTTTGTTCTGTTCTTGTAAGAGAGTTGAAATGCATGCCTATTTAGACATAATTTCATCACATGTTCTTTTCAGAATAAGAAAAGCCTATCCTGCTTTTGACTTGAAGACAAACACCGGGAAAATCTGGAGTGTCACAACAAGGTACCCAGACCATATCCTTGGTGAATCAAAATTCAGAATCAGTGTTTGGACAGATTCTTCACTATATCCTCTGCTTATTACACAGCATGGTAAGCGATTGAGGAGCCCACATCATTCCACAATTCAGTTCCATGCAGAAGATAACAAAACGCATTTGTTATCTGGAAAGATACTTGGAGAGCAAGCCTTACATGAGTCTTGAGTGCATGCTTTGTCAAAATTGCTCAGTATATTTGCTATAAAATTAAAATCACATTAAATACCAAACTTTGCTAATGTATAGATCTCTACTTTCTTTAATCACAATTGGGACCAATTCTGGCAGTCTCAAATAGGCTATCACTCAGACTTTGATCTAGAAGGAATTTAAGCTTGTGCCTAATTCGAAGTGTAGGGGTAGTCCCGATATAGTCGTGGAACTTTTCATAGCCTTGACTCCGTTACTGAATCCAAGACTTAAGAGTCCGCAGTTCCTAAGACTCTTCTCCACCCAAGGTTATGTACAGGTCGGGGAAAGTACATGTCGGTCATAAAATGAAAGGAGAAATTCCAACTGCATGGATACAAAAGGGCAGTAATTAAGAATTGGAATAGTTTGCCCACAGAAGTTGTGGAGTCTCCATCCTTGGAGGTTTTTAAAGTCTTACAGGACAAAAACCTGAACAAGCTGTTCTAAATTCAATGTTGATCCTCCTTTGGGGAGGAGGCTGGATTAGATGGACCTGCTGAGGTCCTTCCCAACCTAAATTATTCTGTCACTAGTGACTGTGGGAAGCTGCCACTGCTCCTGTGCATCCTGTATCTGTGGTGAATGGGAGAATCTTTGATTCCAGCTCTGGTAATTTTTACTTCTTAAGCCACATATACAAAAATGAAATAAATTAGATCTTCTTCTCCCTGTCTTCCTGTGCTGCTTCATTAAGTGATACTCTTTTTTTTTTTTAATGAATCATTTCTTCAGTTGTCGAGGAATTATTTAGCTGTAACAGGCTGAGTATTAGTTTGTTTGACAGGTTGAAAACTGAAAATCCAAAGCTCTAAGAATATCAGTTAACATATATATACATATATATATATATAAATCTTCATAAATAAGGTAGCCAAGGCTTACACATTTATTCATATCAGTTTGGTTGCTTCATTTGGGAGCTTCTGCATAGTTATTGGAAAGCCTGGAGAAGTAGTAGGTTGTACCATCTTTAACCAATACTTTGTGGATGCCATGAAGCAAAGGGCCAAAGGTCCTGGGACACTTGGACTAGATGGTAGTATTTCCAGCACTTCTGTCAGCTAGGCAAGAGATCTACATTGAAGTTCCCTGTAATGGAAAAGTCTTAACTACTGGCAAATGTTTTGTCATATAGCATCATTCACCCTACAGATTGTTCGATTTTCAGTCTGC
The DNA here is from genome assembly GCF_947461875.1 of Haliaeetus albicilla. Classification (NCBI taxonomy): domain Eukaryota; kingdom Metazoa; phylum Chordata; class Aves; order Accipitriformes; family Accipitridae; genus Haliaeetus; species Haliaeetus albicilla. The sequence goes on from NC_091501.1 coordinate 16,166,431, forward strand.
TTAACTTCATTTACAAAAAAGCTTTAGAACGCAAAGCTAAAACTGAAGGGGATATAAGAAACAGTCCCTATCCTAAACTTGCTTACAGTCTGAGTAAACAGCAAGATATAGTTGAAGTGGGGGGAGGGAGTACACTTTTTTGCCTCATCGAATATAAATAATTGTTATGTCATGCAAAAACGTTTGGCAGAGTAAGGAAAGGAAAATGGGTCTACAAAGTGCAAATGAATAATACTAGCAAGTTTCAGAGTTTTTTCAATGAGTCACCTGAAACAAGTGCATGTTACAATTTTAATTCAAGATTCTGTGGCATTCTTCTTTTTCTGGTGTGTATAAATTTAGCAAACAGGCACAGCAGTTTATGTGTCAAACCAGCTATAAGGAGTTGCTTAAAACAGCGAGTTGTCGAAGGGCTAGATGTTTAAAACTAGTAAAACTGGTAGAAAATGTTCAATTGAAGTGGCTTTCTGAGCAAAAGAAAAATGGCTTTGCAAAGAAAACGAAATTTTCAGAAGGCGCTTCTGAATCCTTTTTTCTACCCCCCCCCCCAAGGAAAACCAAACCTTCATCCTAGCTACCTAACAAATTGCTAATTTCCTCTAAATGGACATAGATTCTGTGACTTGTAAAGCATTTGAAGCAAAATTAAAAAAAAAAAAAAATCAGGTGTGGCTTGATCTAATTCCTCTTGATGGAGCTAGTCTGCAGCAGTAGTTAGGCATTACAAAGAAATTCTTATTTTCTTTCCTCAAGTATCTAGACTGGAATTCTCTAGCAAGCTACTATTAATTTTTCTTGCTATCTTTATTTACAGCTGGCTGTATCACTCATGACTTAATTGTAGAGATCCTCCGTTGCACAAATCGATACCCAGTCCAGGAGGAATGCCTTCTAAGTGTTTGCGGGTCTGATGAATTCTTACAAAAGTAAGTATCTCATTACGAGACGGTATTGACTATGTGTTATGTAATAAAAGCTGTACATTTAATGTGCTCTGCTTACATGCCATGTAAACAGAACCATAGGGAGAGTTAGAGTATTATGTTCCAAACACTTAATGTATAGTTTCTGAAACTCCCAGAATACACAGTACTTATGTTCTACAGAGATGATAGTGTGCTCTAGTGCAAGGATTCAAATAAAATCCTGGCTCCTTTGTATAAGCTTTGTGCAGCCTTGAATAATTTGTTTTACTTCACTGCCCTTCTGGTCTTTCTCATCCGTAATACAAGGATGCTGCTACATCTAGTATCTCATAGGAGTGTTATAAGCATGAAGGGGTATGCATATCCTCAAAGGTGGAAATCACCAAAGAGAGGAGAAACAGTATTATACAGTTATATAGCAGGTGATTTTCCTTCATATCCAGTTGCAACAGTAGTAAAAGCAAATGAAGTCCGTGCTTTGGTGCTGACTGCAAGTTGGAAAAAACCACATTTTTCATACAAACAGGTCTTTCTGAATGTACATAGTCTACAAGTAAGGAAGTAAATGCTCTGATTTGCATTCATTTAGGTAAACTCTTGTGATGGCTGAAAGCACTACTGGACTCAGCTAGTTGTTTCTTGCCCCTGGCAGCTTAAATTCACCTGTCAGCAAAAGTGAGCAGATTTTGTGTTGAAGCAGCTAAAGTGCAGGCTGTAGGGACGGTGACTTTCAGCAGAAGGGGAGAAATTGGCAGTTCTCTGTGGTAACATGTTACGCTAGCACTGCAGGAATCACAGCTCATCTGCTAGAGACATAAAAAATGTTAGATAAAATAGTATACATCTATAATTGAAAGGGAAATTTTTAGAAGCAGTCATATTTGCAGTTTAGTGTAAAGATTACCTGTACTAGCCCAGAGCAAGTCAGCTTGATTAATGGAAGTAATGTAGTTGTGAGAGCGAGTGTCACACTGTGTAAATTAACTTTGTTCTATATCCCGCTTGGACACTTGTATACTTACACAGGTACACAGGTCAAATGTTCAGATGTTTATGATGAATTATGCTTTGCAACTAAAGATGGAGACTTCAACATTTCTAGGCCCACTCTTCACTTGTTTAAATCTCTGTGAAGCAGGAGCTGGTACAGCAGAGCGTTGCGTGAAGCATTACGATGCTAGAACTGCTGAGCAGAGAATCAGGTTGTACACAGATCTGTTAATTATGCAACAAGACCAGGGCATTTTTTTTATTTTCAAGACTCTCTTCTCATTTCAAACTAATTGCTAAAGAAAATGGAAATAATGAGTCATTGTATTGAGGCTGAGCTCAGTGCATTTCCACACAGTGTACAACACGTTCTAAACAGTTTTAGTTTAACTGTTGGGACGAATGCCTCAATAGTGGACTGTTTAAATTCCTGTACTTGCAGAATCTCTGCACGTCTCATTAGCAGTGAAACAAGGTCAATAATGTTCTCAGCTTTTTTGCCTTTGCTTCTTCACTGTCATGCAGAAAGCACTGAGCTGCACTTCTGGCCTCAGAAGCTTGTAATTCTATACCATGCCATAGTTTCGGCTCCCTTTCTTCTGCCTCCTCATCAGAGTGCTGTATCTGAGCTTTGAATCCTCAGACCATAATGATCCCTTGGGTAGCTTAACACGGCCTGAGGAGTTGCCTCAGGGTGAAATTTTTCCTATGTTTGGGTTATCTTTTAGTGCAAATTGCTTTCCTTGCAAAGTTGCTAACAGACTGATTTGATGTACTTGTGCAGAGCTCTTCCTCAGAAAAGTATTTGGAAATTGTTCAGGGATGAATTCCAGTAGAAGTTCCCCAAGTTATAAGACAGCAAAGGAATAAATACTCTGATGCTCCTGCCTTACTGTAATCCAGAAAAAAAACTAAAGTGAAGCCAAAACAGTGACATGATGAATTGTTCTCAGACCAGAGTGGTTTAGTGAACCAGACAACTTTGTGAAGTTCTGTCAGAAGCTTTCATTTACTGTTATACTGGACTGTATTAATGAGCACTTCACCCTACCTCCTGCAGAAGCACCTGAAAGACTTAATTTCTAGAATCTATTTAGCTTTGAATGAGATGGGGAAAAAATACTTGTGCCCTAATGACCATTACACTCAGCACCACAAGATTTCATCATCCATTATTTCCTTCCTATGGAGATATCCTTGAGCTCACATCCTATCTGACTCACAAGTAGAATATCAGATTTCAAATATCCAAGTTTAAAAACAAATCAGAAGGCTGCATATAGGCTGCAGGTCAGTCCATAACTAATAGGGCCATCTGTGAAATTCTGATTTGGAATCTCATTTTGTTTGTGGTCTTTCAGTTCATTTTGTTTACTGATCAGATATCCTGGCATTGCCTCAACCTGCAGGCTTTCTTTTTCTTCTTATGCTTCCTTTTCCCTCAAGTTTTTCTTACAGTGCCTGTAGAAGCTATCAGGATCCATTGCCACCTTGTCCCTGCCCCTTCTGTCATTGTAAGGTGTACATTAGTTACTTCCCCAGTTGATTTGCTGCAGTTCCTTTTTCAGATGTTCAGTGTAAGTGCATCTGGAGGCAGAACCCTGTCTGAAAGACAGAGACTCCTTGAAAGAAGGGAGGAGTAAACCCCATATTTGTCTCATCAGTTTTTACCACTGTTCACAGAAGTTTCTGATTTTCATATGTATCTATACACCCTCCTTCCTTGGGTTTCCCAGCTGTGGGTGTGCTCTCCACTCCCTTATACTTGTCCTGTTCACAATCATCTTTTATTTTCTGGAGGGACATCTGCTGTTTCTAAAAAATCTTTGCTGTATCCATCATCCAAACCTTCTACATCTACCTTTAAATCTTGCTCTCGCAGTTTCCTATCTTTCCTTAAATTTCAAATGGATGCCCCTAAAAATGATTTTATGGTGCCCTTCATGAAAGATGTTACATAAAAATAAATTAAATTGGGGTTAAGCAGCTTGTGTCAAATAACTCCTAGCTCTCAATGCCAGCAGCAAGCCAAACCCAACCCTTCTCATGTGACAGCAATGAATCAATCCTCCTTTTAGACTCCTTTTCCTTTATAACTACAGGCTACAAACTCCGGACATCCTGAAATGCCTAATAAAACAAAGCACATGAGTGTGTATAAGAATATGGGACACTTTTTTTTTTTAATTGATCTGTCTGCTAGCAAGAGGTTGCATTAATGCAGACCCAGCAAAGGAATGTAGGCTAAGGATATTTATAAACTTTATTTCTAAACATGCCTTTTTGCACAGTTATCTTACTGCTTTGCAGTTTAGCTAACATAGTGAGCAGGGTTATGGAATAGAAAAGTCTAAATGCTTATCATTTCTGCTCACATGCTTGCCTGTGACCTTATTGATGACATTTTTTGCCTTACTAATTCTATTCTCTGAGAATTGAGAGCTAAATAAGAATTGGTTTTCACTCAAATTGAAGTTTAAGCTATTAATTATACACTGGGCAGAGTTATATTCATGCAGATTGGGATCATAAGAAGCAAGCACCTTTTGGATGAATATGTTCTTTGTAAAAAATAAACTTCATTTTCTCTTGTCACTGCAGATTAAGTTTTTCATTCAGAGATGCTGCTCAGCTGAGTTCTTTCTCAAAAAAAAAAAAGTCTGATTGAACTGTGTTAGGATTTGGAGCTTATATCACATCAGAGAACCTTGCTGTGGGGAAGCAAAATCATCTAGTGGTGAGGGAGTCTCAAGTGACTGAGGAATTTTCCCTTTTTCTGCTTCTGATATATTGTGGGACCACAGGCAAATCACGTTGCTTTGACCAGTTCATTAACATGTCTCTTAAAGACAAGGATTGCCTTTTGCTTTATGTCTTTTGTCATTGCATTCTCATCAAACCTGTATTCTGCACTTAGTAATTCCAGCTAAAAACAGGGGGAAAACTGTTGAGTTAATAATGTTGTAGCGTTTTTATTTGTGTTTCCTTTGCAGAGCTCAGAGCACTGTAAACCAGTTACTATTAATCATGCTATCCTCCAAAGGGGGCTATAGTACTTTTATCTTAGTAGTACAGGTATAGTAGCAGATCTGCATAGTGTGTTGCAGCCTGAGGTATAGCTAAAAGGTAGTCTGTCAATCTATGGCAAAGCTACATCTCTGTTTCTTGTAGTTCACTTCTTATCTAGACCAGGCTTCTACATTATTTTATTGAGGCATTAATCCATTTTGTCTAGTCTCTTGTGTCACAATACCTGTCAAAACTTTTTTCTTTGTATTTGTGCAAATTAAATCCACTTATGAAGTCAACTGTATGAAGTCAGCTGTATGGACCGTACTTCTGACTGCAATGTTTCAGGCAGCATTGCTATGTCAATAAAGGATTTGATGATGTATTGTATTTTCCTGACACAGCAGAGCTAACACAAACAACTAGTGTAAATGTAGTTATAACCACAAAATTCAACTTCTGTTGGTGTAGCTTTTTTTGCCTGGAAGCATGATGATATGAAATAATTATACTTGCAAAAGGTAGTTTTTATACATCTGTGGTACAAAATTGTAACTACAGAGGAGGGTATACTTATACCAGTTTACATTAGCAGAACACTCCTCTGTATAGGTATAGCGATACCAATTTCTGTCACTGGCTTGGTGTAATGTTGGCATTGTAATAGGAATCTGTATGCTGGAGGTACCAACTCAAGACTCACAGATGTGTTTCTTTGTAATTTTCTTGTCACTACACCTGTCCTAAGTTTGAAGGTAAGGCAGAATGGAAAGAGCAGGAATAATGGTAGGGTAAAAGGCAAAAACCAAGTGTGACGCAGTTCTAAAGGATGCAAGGATCATGGGAGAGTTCATCATTAGAGTCATGAGGCCAACGTGATTGGGTAAAATAAGGAGAGGAAGATGATTCAAGAAAGGTATGAGTAAGCACAACACAGATATGAGCTGAGGAGCAACAGAAGAGAATCTATGAATTGGTACAGTGTCAGGAACTAGGAATTGATTTCTTGGACTTTTGCTTGTAAAGGGATTTGAGAAGGGTTGAGGCAAAACAGTGATACGCTTTCCACCAGTACAGGTATTTCACTGTGTTGGTGTTAACTTCGCTGTCTTACATCTGTACTTCATACTCTTAAAATCAAGGAATTTTGCAAATATATGGAAGCACTGTCAGAGGAGCATGCTTTAGGTATTTGTTACGTCAGATGGAAATAGGTTTGTCCTCTGTGACCTTTAATATATTTGTTAAAAAAAAAAAATTAATTCTTATATCTACTCTTATATCTACACTTTATACCTTTTGTGACCTCTAATGGACAGTATGTATGTTACTTCACTCTGGTGTAGTGTGGGTGCAGAACATATACAAGATATATGAATTCCCTGTAATTGTTCTGAATGGCAATATGTACAGCACATTTATTTAAGTTTAACCATTCATTTTTGCTGGGGACCTCTGCTGCCGTGTGAGATATGGATCTCTCCCCTAAGTCACACTTTCCATGATTTATTCATAGGGTGAGTGTTTTTTTGGAAATAAATCCAGCCAGTTTTATGCAGACATTCCATCAAAAGCCCTTTTAGGTAGAAAGAAACACAGTTTACATCTGAATTCTGGGTTTTCCATGGCACTTGACAAACCAGAAAAGAATCATCTTTCCTTCATGGCCCAAGGAGTTCTGAAATAACTTACCATGCTGTAAATCTGTATAAATATGGGATATCCCTTTTGGCGCTTGTGGTTGCAGGCTTGAAAAAAGCAACATGAATCTAATTGAACATGCACTAGAGTTGTAACTGATGATACGTATGCATATTAACTTGCTTTGGTGATGAATTTGCCTTTGCAAAAATCAGTGTCATTTTTCCTACCTGTTATATCCCAAGGGATTTTTTTAAAATGTAAAAAGATGTTTGCCTTAACTCTGAAATAGGTTTTGCATTATTTCACCTGATTAAAACAAAAAGGGGAAGGGAAACAGTGAAATTATTTTTGTTCCAAGTAATTTTAAGAGTGATATACTAAGGCTGTATTATAACTTAAAAGAAGTTGCCAAGAGTGATAAGTGGACTAGAAGCTACTCTGAAGAGGCAAAGAAGAAAAAGGAATTCCCCTGTCATGGGGTGCTAGAGCATCATTGACCAGCAGAGTAGTTTGTAGAAGCCACTCCAGCTGAGTGAGTAGAGCTCTGTGTCTGACCTTAGCTCTCATATGATTGAGAAGGAGGAAGACTGACTCGCAGCTTGTTTTACCATCTCTATGTGACCTGTACAGGGTGAGATCTTTGATTTCTTTGAGAATCAAGGGCCACCTGTCTTAATGTATGTGATTTTTCAAACTCACAGTTAATATTTGATTTTTCAAGTTGGGTATCAAACACTACAAGTCATTCTGTAGTGGTGCATTCATAACCAAGATACTTTGTATAAATTGCACTAATTTGGTTTTAAGAATATGCATGAATAATCTCAAGGTTTGGGAGCACGTGCAATTTGTTTAGGATATTCTTTCTCTTTGTCATTGTTGTTCTGTTACAGAACTTAATGGTCAAAGATACATCTAAGCAATTATTCTTAAACTGTTTCACCAGAAAATATGCCAGAACCAAACACCATCAGTTTTCATGGAAGTGGGTGCCAAGTACATGTTTTATATTATTCAATCTGCTTTGCACTTAGAATTTAGTCCACCGGTGCTTTTCGGAGAAGGAGAGGAGGGAAGAAAAGAAGGAAGTGGCAAGAAGAGATAACTATTTGTTATTTGTCTCCCCCCCCCCCCCCCCAAACTACAGTAATCATACTTTGGGCAGCCATGAAAGTCTTCGCAAGGCAACCACCTGCATTCAGCTTCGACTACACAACACTAATAATTTGAAGCAAAGTTTGGCTCGAACGGTATGTCGTCTTTTTTTCCTCCTCTTCCTCTCAGCATCCCTGAAGGAATAAAATTCCACCAATCCTTTTATGTAGCAACCTGCAATAATAATCAAAGAGAGATTATTTGCTTTCCTGAGAATGCATATATTATTGCTGAACTGCAGTTGAAATGTACTGGGGAACATTTCTGCTTTGCTCCTGTGCTTATATCTAGTGAGTTACTGTAGAGAACACACAACTGAAAAAGACCAAGGGTTACCTTTTTAGAAAAAAATCAGTTTTGTTAGAATTTAATGCTATTTATTTCAGGTAGGTAGAGAATTCTTATTTTTTATTAGCCTTTCTATGTTTTAAAATATAACAAGAGCAAACGCACTCAAAGTACTGCGTAAAATGAATTAGATCTGGATTCTTGTCATTATTGCTGAAAACCAGAGTAGGCTGATAAAAGCCAGAATCACAGTTGGTGTGTTTATGCACGTGTGATGCATACTTGTATGTGTGTATGTTCTTGCTTGCAGACATGCAGAAATATTGTTTGTAAGGACATGTAGTCCTTACAGAAAACATAATTTTATCAGATTATTTGAATTTAAGCAACCTTGCAGTGGATTACTGAGCTTTAATGGCACTGACCTATGCTACTAAATGTGAGCTTTATTCCCAGTGGACCACCTAGAATTACTTCCAACCCAAAGTTTGCAATACAGCAGAAACTTTGTTCTGGGCAGTGTTCACTGGCAGTGTGTTGACTCTGTTCACAGATAGTACCAATTACCTGCTTTGCGTTGGTATGCTATCAGCCTGAGTCTGTCAATATATGGGTCAGATGGCAGATTTCTAATAAAAAAGGGTAGGGGCTTTATTTTCCTTTCTGTTATGTGTCACCATGTGGAACATCAAGTTCAATATAATATGTTACCTGGAGCATTAAAAAAGGGCTATAATAAGGCCAAATATATATATATATACACATTTAACATTTTAATGAGTTTATAGATAAAAGCAGAATAATTTAGTGCTGATACATACAATCCTGGCTTAAATTATTGGCATTCTTCACTGCCAATATTTTTCACTTAATTATTTATTTTTTAAAAACCATTGATTCTTCTTGGTATAATATTGTCCAAAAGAAAGTAAATTAGGAAACATGTAAGCTTTCATCGCTAGGTCACTTCTTCAAAAATTATTCAGATCAATGAATTGCCAAATGCTTGCTCTCAGTCTAGGGAAAATAAGTTGATGTTTGAATATACCTTCAGAAGGGGGTAAGCAAGTGTCCATCTCATAAGTCCTTTCTCACCCCATCCCTGTATCACACCAGCAAAAAGAACACGTCCAGTGACCATTGGAATGAGATTTGTCTTGGGAAACTATCTGTGGTAACTTGTTGTCATTTAACTGCAAGTTGTTGAGATCAAGGCAGGCATCACCATGTGATTTCATTGTCTGCATTAAACAGAGATTAGGTGGTCATCATAGTCCTTTCTGGTGTTAGATCTGTGACAAGACATCCTGTGTTAGAACATGGAAAACTTCATTTTTCATATAGTGCTGCCAAAGAAGGGCTTGAAAAGAGAGGAGTGTTGGTGATTAGATATAATTATGGATGCACATAAATATGTGTAATGGTGGAAAAATTATTTACCTTTTTTAAGTCAGCATCTCTATCTTTGAAATAGAATAATATATTATTGACTCTTCTGCTGGGCGGTTGCAGGTTTCCAACATTTTCTGGCCTGAGAAATCAGTGACACGAATTAGAAGTTTGATATGAATGCATTTTGCTACTTACATGCATATAGCATGTGGTGAAGGTGTTTTTTACACGCATATACTGAAAAGAGGGAGACTCAAACAACTTCCTGACAATCTACTCTTCAAAATTCCAAGCCAATGACTGGTTTTCTACAAGTTACTCTGTCTTCAAACAGAAAAACTAAAATATAGAGCAGATGACCTATTTGGTCTATATAGATCTGCTATTACTATAGATCTCCAAAACTATCTGCTTTGGAACCTAATGATATGTTCAGGAGTCTCTTCTGAAACTTTAAAGCTTGTTTGTGTGCTAAGGAAGCAAAACTCTAGACCAATGCCATCCGGAGACTGCCTTCATGAAATCGGGATGCGTGGTTAAAAATATCTGTCTGTACATGCAAATTACTATTATTATGCTTAATAACCAATATAAGTGGATACTTATAAGCAATATAAAACTATTATTTTTTTTTTAACCAGACAGTGTACGAACTTTGGCCAATAACTACATGTACTTTTGTGAATTCAGCTGAAAAACGTATTTTTTTAAGGTAAATGCTTGCTTCCTTTCCTTTTGTGGGAAGCTGGCATTCTGTTATGAAGTATTCAGAAAGAGGAAATTGTCTTGAACTGAGCAGTTACAAGAAATTTGGCCTGGGGCTTTACATGGAAACACAGGTCTTTCAGCCACTGGGTGACCTTTAATTTGATTTTGGTTTTTTGAGACGTGAGATTTATTGGTCTTAACGTGCTTGAAGAAAATCTTTTAAGACCCCAGTTTTCAAGATGCTAGATTCCTACTAAACTTCCAAATAAGGCTTATACAGGGAACGTTAGTTTATCTTTTTAATATATAGAAAAATATTGAAGCTCAGTTTTATAAAATCTCTAGCCAGACAATGAGCTTCTGTTGACAGGATTGGGAATTCTGCACCTTGCAGATTTTTGTCCACACGTTGAAACCTTCAGAATGACAATGAATGTGGAGAAAACCCAATAGTCTCTTGTCAGAAGGTGGCCCAGTGTACACAGGTTACAATAATACTGAATAATGACTGCTGCACACCTGTCCTGCTCTGTATTTTAACCTAGATGGTCTCTAAAAGGCAACTCTTAAGCGCAAACTCCACAAGTCGTAGGGGGTCAGAAGTGTTAAATTCCTAGTGGCTAGGTGGTGTTTAGGAAAAAAATGTGCAGTTGAACAGCGTAGAAGCAGAAACCTTTATCCAGATACCATTTCTAGGGAGTGCTCTGTCTATTCGAGACACCCATTTTTTCAGAGTTGTCCCCACATACTGATTATCTGGGGAAAGCATGAATCTTTGCAGTGGAGAAGCAGCAAAGAATGCTTATGGGTTTCTAACAAGAGCCTTACTTGCTTCCAGGAAGGAATTTTTGAACTAAAGCAGCCAGCAAGCAGTATTTCCTGAAAGTTCAAAAACATTTTTATTTTCATATATACCAGTGTTAATGGTGTTAATGTTTTCCAGACATAATGAGTTAAGTGTTAACTTTCTGGGCATAATCACAGATGAGAAAAGTCAGTGGTCCATCATGATAAGAAGGGGGTGATTTTTTTTTTCCATTATTTAAAAGTTCGTGACTTTGAGGTACTACACAATCCCTCTAAAAATAGAAGGGAGCCTTTTCTTGTGTTTAAACATCCCTTGAAATTGTGCTACTGTTTAATAACCTATGATAGGGTTTAACCAGGAAGGGTGGCATGTTAAGATATCTTAACTCTATCCCAGCTGAAACCAGGACAGAATTATTGATCACCCCTTTATTGTAACTGACATGGCTCTGAAAGCTTCAGGCCATGAAGTTACTTTAGGTTACTAATAATAGCGAAGAACATGAGCAGCTCTTGGGCTGGCATAAGTCATAGACCCAGAGTTTTATTCCAGCTCCAGGGCATGCTTGTGACAGAGCACTCGTATCAGAAAGGAGAGGTCCTGCTCGCAGGCTGGAGCACCAGCCCGTCTGTCAGGACCACAAAAAACCTAATGGAGGAGACACAGACTGTGGTGCATTGAAAGATGCAGTGTTTCCTTTTGCTCTGGGCTCAGTTCTGTAGATCTCTTTGGGTCTGCTGAAACCTGCTCCAGCCACACTGAATTCAAGGATCTGAGGTAGTCAATAGTGAGCTCACGGTCAATTTTGTTGTTGCTGTTCTCTGAAACTTGTGGCTTTCGACATAAAATGCAATTAGAGGCAGTTTATGGAAAAAAAAATGCCCTCCCTCAGAATTCAGATGAAAAGATGTGAAAATAGTGTGTTGGTTTTTTTTTTTTTATTGTGTGTTTTTTTTGTTTTTTAAAGGCACAAACTTTGAGACTTTTAAGATTCTTCAGCTAGCTCAGTTATGCACATATGCAGCTAATGTTTATTTTTGTGAGTTAATCTGCGCTTACTCTTGGGGACAATTTGACCTGTGATCTATAGAATCCTTCCAAATTTTGAACTTTGGAACATGTTACTTTATAGAAAACTCCACTAAGATTGTAGTTTAACTAGTGTCACAGAAACACATGAATATCTTGACAGCCATTCTATATAATAATCACCCATATGTATTCAGGTGCTAAATAATTCACATACATCCACCTTTTGCCCTAGTCCATCAGATTCCCTTAAGTTTCTGGGTTCCGATCAATCACACATATCTCTTGGCTTCAGGGCTCCCTCCTTCCATCTGTGTCACATTGTTTCCGAGTTCATCCCTTCCTGTCTCAGTGTATGAGATCAAGCAGGAAGTTTGTCATTTATCAATCTTGTTCTGTAGCTCAAGCCTTGTCCCTGTGATTGCTCAGTTCAGATGTGCTCTGATATTTGTAAGGTCTCCAGAGGTGGCAGTGTGACAGCTAAGTATGCAGCAACATTATAAAAATGCAGGGTGGATTTTGCAGAACACACACACTACTCATCTGTAGGGTAACATGACTTTAAAAAAGAAAAAAAAAGCGTATGACCTGCTGAGAGTCAAGATGGATGTGATTGACTGTTGCTCTGTCTAGAAGTAGCAAATTCAAATCATGGTATTATAGCAAGCAACTATAGAGTGCTGGGCGCTATCTTCTTCCTTGAATGCATGCTGCTGATTATGGTAGCACCACAAAATATTCTCAAGGCTTGAGATGTTATACCAGTCCTCTAGCATGCACTGAAGCAGCATGATAGCTGTCAGAGGTCAGATGCTCCAAGCCTCAGAGTATGGCATGGGTAGAAGACATGAGTTGTGAGCAAAACCAGCAGTTATTAGGTCAGAGCCATATGTAGCACACTTAGTGCTGTGCTCAGGCAATGGGCATCCATGAGCTATTTTTTTGTGTCTCATAATCATTTTTGTAGGAGCAACTTAGTGGGGTTCAGAGACAGATTCTGAAATCAGCTGAGAAAAGACCATCTACTCTCAAATGCATCCCCTAACTCCCAAGTACTTACTCTGTCTTCTCCTCTGTAATAACACGTAACACTCTCATGTCAATACACTGAGATAAGAAACACAGGTGTTTGTATAAGATCAAATGCCCAGACAAAGTGGAGCTTAGTGCTTATATCTGAGACATACTTTCAAGGCTTAATGCATGAGAATGTTTTTCTTACCTTCGCCCCCTTCCATTTCATTCATCTAATTCATCTTTCACTTGTTGCCACTATGTGATAAAAGAGATAGTAGCGCTCCAGATGGGAATTCTTTACAGAACATCTGTAATGTATCTAGCTCAGCAAGAGCCTGCTCCTTAAACAGTGCTATTGCCAATTCTCTATATAGTGATCTAAAGCAGAATTAGCGTGAGTTAATTCACATGTTAATTAACATATTTAAATTGAATCCAACCATAGCAGAGACACAAGTTACTTAGGAATGCTAGCTTTAGACCACTACTACACTTCAATTAACTAGAAAAAATTGCTAGTGTGGTCACCTTCTTCTGAACAAGCTTTCAATATTTGAATTCACTAACGCTCAGAATATTAGGAGAAGGCTGTTTTAGCCAAGCAAGTGAAAGACTGGGTTTTTTTTCTTTAGAAAATACAAATTTGCTTTCAAATTCAGTTTTGGGGGGGGGGAATCATCAGTCATATTTCATCACTGTTGGATTATGTTGTTCTCTCTTTTTTAATTTTGTTTATTGTATGAAAGTGATAACAGGAAAATATTAACAGAATTTTTTTTCCTTATTGAAATGTTTTGTTTAAGGTTAAACCATTTCTTCTACCCTTCACAAAGAACTTGAAAGTTTCATTAGTTTAGTTCAACCTAAAACGGAGTCATTTTTCAGATTCTTCTGTATCCTTGGTCAGATACAATTTCTGTCCTCTGCTTCACCTTTAAGCGAACAAATATTTTAGATCAGTATATATGTAAATAAATAGGCTGTAACCTGGTTGCCTAAGCTATGCCCATTCCAGCCATCATTTACAGTTCTAGAGATACTAAGAAAAATAATGTCTGGCAGCTGTCCTAGCCGTTATGGAAACAGAAGGTCATCACCACTAGATGCCTATGTGCTGTGCTGCTTTCCTGCTTCTGTTTACTTAGTTAATTCTTTTCTCTCTCATCCCCCTACTCCTCCCAGGGTTATACCTGTTTATAAGTGTCATTCCCTTTGTAATCCTTGACCAGTGAATTTGGGGTCATGCTTGTCATAAGCCCCTCAGTAACTTTTCCCTATGAGTTATAGGGATATGGGTCAGATAAAGGGCAGAATTTTCAGGACATGGTGGTCCTTACAAGCTGGCAGTACACACCTAGCATGGGCTGAGCTACCTCCATGGGGTGGGAAGGGTTAAGGCATCAAAGGCAACAAATCCATGGGGCTGGAGAAAGAACTATATCTGAATTGGAACAGGTTTGGTCAGCAGAATATATGAAATAAGACAAAATCACAGAATTGTTTAGGCTGGAAGGGACCTCATGGGATCATTTAGTCCAATCCCTCTGCTCAAGGAGGGTCAGCTAGAGTAGGTTTCCCAGGACCATGTCTGGTGATATTTTGAATATCTCAGCAGATATTCAAACCTACTCCACAATCTTTCAGGGCAACATCTTCCTGTGTTTGACTACCTTCACAATATTTTTTGTGTGTGTGTTAACGTGAAATTTCATGTGGTTTAATTTGTGCCCTTTGCCTCTTGTCCTGTCAGTAAGCACTACTGAAAAGGGTCGGACTCCCTTTTCTTCATTATTTCCCATCAGATACTTGTACACATTGATAAGATTCCCCCTGAGCTTTCCCTTCTCCAGACTGAACAGTCCTAGCTCAGCCTCTCCTCATACAAAAAATGCTTTGGTGCCTTGATCATCTCTGTGACTTCACTGAGAGAAGTCCCTTCAGAAGGGTTGCAAAGGATGGTACAGGTGTTCTCTGTTCTGTTTTCTTAGAAAAGGAGGGGTTGTGGATGAAAACCGATTTTGGCTTTGTGGCTGGTGTATATTGCCATTGCAAAAGGGTGGCTTCTGCTGTCTGTAACAAGAACGCAGAGGCAGGGTTTACTGAGGCTGGGCTATAGTCTTCATCTATATGGAGCTAGAAGGAACTACTGTGACAATCTGGTTTGGCCTCCTACCTAGTACAACCCAGTGTAACATGAGAGAGAGTCGCCAAATAAAATTTCAGATTGAAACATCCTGAACACTCTGAAAGGACTGTTCCTAAAAGAACATGCTGACTTTGGAAAATACCAAGCAAATCTCTCCAACATGCATTCTTCCAATCAGAATACTATATCTCACTATATGCTTCTCTTCCACAGCATGAGGATGACCAAAGACAGTTCAGTGTGAATCAGCTGTTAGAAGACAGTTGTGCCTGGAGACTGACTCGGTAAGAACACTGGTATTTAACAATATTTCTGTTTGTTCGTATTTGTAGTGAGTGTCTTGGTGCCAAAGGACAATTCTGAGACCTACTGGGGACAGGAATGATACCAAAGAGAAAGAAAATTGGTTCAATGTTTTAGACTCTTATTTTCAGACCTTATTGATTGCTTAGCAATAATAATTTATAGATATGTGTAATTTTTCCCATTCTCTCCCTTTCATGTCATTGAAGGTTTCATTAGAGCTTGCATGTTTCCTAAAGATTCCCAGGATTGAAGGAGTCATAATTCTCACGTGTGCATTGCTCATAGAGAATTTTAAGAGTAAAAACTGTAAAAATAATAGATTTGCTCTTTATTATGCCTGTGTTTTCACAGTTGAGTGATGTTTTCTTTTGTTTTATTTTATTTTTGTAATGGAGGCTATCTATGACAAGTTTTTAACTTGGCATTCAAAACGCATCTGACTCTAAAGCTAACCTACCATGGACAAGCACTAAATGAGATAGATTCCTCATTCAACTTTCATTATGTTCCATTTCATGCACTTAGATAAAGAAGCTGTTAACACCTTTTTTAAATGTTTTTCATCAATGTGTTACAAAGTACTTTGCCAAGAACAGTAAATGCCACACCTGTCATTTAGCAGATGGAGGAAAACAGAGAGGTAGCGACTTGTTCAAGGTGAGTATCTGACACTTACTGAGGACCCATCTGGTTTCCTAAGAGCATGGCCCAAATCTCCGTTCTGGTCCTTGCTATAGAGATCAAACCAATCATACAGTCTATACACACACTACTTATTGGCTGTTTTATTTCTTGTGATGTAAAGTATGTGGCCTTTTCTATGGCAAGGAGAATCTTCAGAGGGGATAGGTGATAAAAGATGCTGAGCTGCAAATCAACTATGGTCTGCAAAATTTCCTCTGATACTGTAGGGCAAGAAATACTTTCTTTCTTCAACCACAAGCTCAGTAAATATTGAAAAAGTAAAAGCTTGAACTGTGTTGACAGGTAGAAGAAAACATTTTCCAGCAGTGATGACCCAGAAAGATCTGTGGTCAGGCCTTGTGCTCTCAATTGCATTTCTAACTTATCTGAGAAAAAACGGGGTAATAGCTAAGTGACAAAAGTTTGCTGCCCATAATGTGCACAGGAGCTGCCTGTGATGATTTGCAGAAGGATTTTACAATGCCGAGTTGAGTGTGTGATAAAGTGGCAGATGAAATTTTGAGAAGATAAATGTAGATGGGAGGAAACGGTCTTAAATTCACATATGAAATCATAAGCTCTGAGTTGACTTTTACCACCAGGAATGAGTTCTTGGGGTTATAATCAATAGTTCTGAATGTCAGCTTGGTGCCCAGCAGCTGCAAAAAAGATTAAACAAATGTTGGGAATTATTATGAAAGAAATGAAAAAAACCCCAAAAACAATATTATCCCACAGTATCAGTGTAGGGTGTTCATTTATCTTGAATATGGCTGACAGTTCTGCTTCTCCCATTTCAAATATGATGTAATAGAACTTGAAAAAGTGAAGAGAAGGGCAGCAAGGATGCTCATAGGAATGAAATGCTTTCCATATGAGAAACAAATAAGTAACAATATTCTTCATCCTGATGAAGAGATAATACAAGATGGATATTTTATAGATGACAAGTATATGAAACTAGGAAGCACAGAGGATGTCTGCAGAAAAGGATCATTTACTGTATCTTCCAATGTAGGATAAAGGGAGTATGAAGTGAAAGTAGCAGATTCAAAACAGACAAGAGGAGGTATTTCTTTGTATAAGACCTAATTAAGTAATGTTTGCACACAGCCCGTCTTACCCAGAACCGTGTCCAGATGGTTTCTGAATATCTCCAAGGAGGGAGACACTACCTCTCTGGGCAATTTATGCCAGTACTCAGTCACCCCCGATACCTCCTGTGTTTTAGTTTGTGCCTGTTGCCTCTTGTCCTGTCACCACTGAAGAGAGCCTGGCTCCCTCATCTTTGCACCGTCCCTTCAGTTGTTTATATACATCAAGAAGATCCCCCCTGAGCTTTCTCTTCTCTAGGCTAAACAGTCCCAGCTCTCAATCTTTCCCTGTAGGAGAAAGGCTCCAGTCCTTCCATCATCTTAGTGGCCCTTTGTTTGACACTTTCCAGTACATACATGTCTCTCGTACTGAGGAGCCCGGAACTGGACACAAAATTCCAGGTGTGGCCTCTCCAGTGCTGAGCAAGAGGGGAAGGATCTCCTCCCTCAACCTGCTGGTAATACTCCTCCTAATGCAGCCCAGTATACTTTTAGCCACCTTTAACCTTTTTTGCTGCAAGGGCACATTGCTGATTCATGTTCAGCTTCCTATCCACGAGGACTGCCAGGTCCTTTTCTGCAAAGCTACTTTACGGACAGTCAGCCAGCAGCATGTACTGGTGCATGGGGTTATTCCTCCCCAGGCACAAGACTTTGCGCTTCCTTTTGCTGAACTTCATGAGGTTCCTGTCAGCCCATTTCTCCAGCCTGTTGAGGTCTCTCTGGATGGCAGTACAACCTTTTGGTGTATCAGCCACTGATGTTAAACAGTACGGGACCCAGGACTGACCCCTGGGGTACATCGCTAGTTACCAGCCTCCAGCTAGACTTTGTGCCACTGATCACCACCCTCTGGGCCTAGCCATTGGGCCTGTTTTCAATCCACCTCACTGTCTGCTCGTTCAGCCCATAGTTCATTAGCTTCTCTATGAGGTTATTATGGATGACAGTGTCATGTCAAAAACCTATGATTTCATCATGGAATGTTATCAGGTTGGTCAAGCACAACCTTCCCTTGGTGAATCCATTCTGACTACTCTCTATCATCTTCTTGTAGTTTATATGCCTGGAAATGGTTCTCAGGTTTAGTTGCTCCATCACCCTCCTAGGGTTCAAGTTGAGGTTGATCAGCCTGTAGTTCTCTGCACCTTCCTTCTTGCCCTTCTTAAAGATGGGAGTGGCATTTGCTTTCTTCCAATCTTCAGACACCTCTTCCAGTCACCCTGTTTGTTCAAAGATTATCAAGAGTGGCCTCACAATGACATCAGCTGTTCCCCTCAGCATCCGATCAGGGCCCGTGGACATACATATGTCCAGTTTAAGTATTCTTTAACCTGATTCTTATCTACTTCCTAGTTCATTCCAGGGACTGCTTCCTGGAGGCCATATACATGAGACAGCACCACTCTAGACTCCTTGCACATATGCAGTCTTCCAGTGTTGTGCTTAAGGCTTGCTCCAGGATATGCATTATATACCTTCCACTTTATGGTATGGAAATACCGCCATGACAGCCTGCCTCATGTTATGTTGAGTATTTTGAACTGGAAATACCCCTTTTTAATGAATAAAACCCCTACATGTCTTAGTAGCACTGTAGAGTTGGTGCTACACAGGATGCACAGCTGGTTCTATCTAACTGTGGCTTCTCCAAGTATTGTAAACACAAGCCTTCACACACTCCTTAACTTAGGGATCAAAAAATCACTCCCTGGAGCAAATTTTAGCAGTGTTCACATATTATTTTTCCCCATTAGATGCAACTATTTGATCTGAGAGCACTAGTGCAATTATGTTGAGAAGGTACTTAGATTTGAAGCACCACCAAAATTATAAGATAAGCCATACAGTGAAGAAAAGCACTTTTTCTAGTAAGCGGTGCCACCCTAGTATTTTTTTGTGAGTAGGCCAGTCAATAATATCATAACTAGTCATAACAGCTGTTTCTACCAGCACATGCAACATCTTTGTACTTATTCTGCACTGGAATGTATTTTTGCAACATGTGAAAATTCCTCAATTCTATATCTAGCTAGGGCTGTAATAAAGATGGAGTAGATGGATGGAGTAGACGGATGCAGTAGAATGGGCTCAACACAGTCTGTGCAAATCTGCCTGGCACCTAGGAAGGCCAGCAGATTACTTTCCTATATTGCTGTGCCTTCACAGCTGTGAGTACTTAGGTTAGCTAAATAAAATAACGCTTAGGGTTGTCTGCATGTACTGTAGTTACATTTCTGATTGTAGCACACAAACATTTGTGTTTTAGAGAACATATTGATTGAGATGCTCAGTCTGCTTAGACCCAGTGGAGAAGAAAAAAGAACTGTTTGAATTTCTTGAGATGAATTAAAAAGAATGAACTGGAACCTTACCTCTGTAATAATCAGATTTGCTCTCACAGACAAATGTGAACAAATAAATCCGGCAGCCCCTGCATCGCTTCACACACTGATTTTCATAGCTTGAAAACCAAACACAATGTAAATCAATGAGTGCATCAGAACTACAGTCCATCGGCCCATAATCTCAGACACTGAGGTGCCAGTAACTATAACATGATGGCTAGTCTGATCCATGCAGTTAAGCACAGCTTAGTTAGGCAACATGGTGATAAACAGCATTTTAGAAAGGAAACCTAGCATTGCTCTGCAGTAGGTGCTGCTGCCAGGAAACTGAAAAATGAATGCTGTAAGTATATGCTGTATACTTGTCGTCTTCCTCCCATTTAGACTAGCTCAGATGCAAGACTGACTCTCTCAAATTGTTTGTACTTTCCTTTTTTTCTTTTCTCTTCTTTTCGAAACTATTTGTCCTGGTTTCAGCTGGGATAGAGTTAACTGTCTTCCTAGTAGCTGGTACAGTGCTATGTTTTGAGTTCCGTATGTGAAGAATGTTGATAACACTGATGTTTTCAGTTGTTGCTCAGTAGTGTTTAGACTATAGTCAAGGATTTTTCAGCTTCTCATGCCCAGCCAGGGCACCTGACCCAAACTGGCCAACAGTGTATTCCATACCATGGGATGTCCCATCTAGTTTAGGAACTGGGAAGTGGGGGGGCAGGGATTCGCCGCTCGGGGACTGGCTGGGTGTCGGTCGGCGGGTGGTGAGCAATTGCCCTGCACATCATTTGTACATTTCAATCCTTTTATTACTGCTGTTGTCATTTTATTAGTGTTATCATTATCATTATTAGTTTCTTCTTTTCTGTTCTATTAAACCGTTCTTATCTCAACCCAGGAGTTTTACTTCTTTTCCTGATTTTTTTCCCCCATCCCACTGGATGGGGGGGGAGTGAGTGAGCAGCTGCGTGGTGCTTAGTTGCTGGCTGGGGTTAAACCACGACACTATTGTGCTATGTTGCCTTGCTAAAAGCTCCAAAAATTTGCTCAATGACAAAAAACCACTGAATGTTCATGGGTTGATTAGCATTGCCATATTTATACACAGTTGTTGTTTAACCCCAGCCAGCAACTAAGCACCACTCTCTCACCTCCCTCACAGTGGGATGGGGGAAAGAATCAGAAGGATAAAAGTGAGGAAGAAATCATGGGCTGACATAAAGACAGTTTAATAGGTAAAGCAAAAGCCGTGCACACAAGCAAAGCAAACCAAGGAATTCATTCCCCACTTCCCATGGGCAGGCAGGAGCTCAGCCATCTCCAGGACAGCAGGGCTCCAGCACCCGTAACAGTGACTTGGGGAGACAAACACCATCAATCCTAATGTCCCCCCCCTTCCTCCTTCTTCCCCCAGCTTTCTATGCTGGGCATGACGTCCTATGGTCTGGAATATCCCTTGGGTCAGTTGGGGTCAGCTGTCCCGGCTGTGTCCCCTCCCAACCCCTTGTGCCCCCCCCAGCCTCCTCGCTGGTGGGGTGGGGGGAGGAGCAGAAAAGCCCTTGGCTCGGTGTGAGCACTGCTCAGCAGGAACGACAACATCCCTGTGTTATCAACACTGTTTTCAGCACAGATCCAAAACACAGCCTCATACTAGCTACTATGCAGAAAATTGACTCTATCCCATCCCAAACCAGGACAACAGCTATCAGAGATGTACAAGTATGAACTATGTGTGGTAACACATGAGTATTATTAGTTATCTAGCAGCCAAAGATTCAGGATAGCATTAATAGAGGTATTTTGATCATTGTTACAAGTTGCTGGATTTGTTTCCTATTCATTATGTAAAATTATGGCTACTTTGTACAGAAATTTCTCTAGGGTAGAATAAACTGATGGAAAATATGTTAATTTTTTTGAACTAGTATTATAACTTACAAAATTATTCTGAACCTGCATTTAGGCCAAGCATGCAGATAAATATGCTTACCTGTATGCAACAAGGCAAGCTCATATGTCCGGAACTACTTTTGAGCTGGGTAATGCTATGAAAAAGATGTTATGCCTGGAGACTTGGTCAAAGCCAGAGCAACAACTTGTATTAGCTATGATTTAACAGGATTACAGGAGGAATTGCCAGACAGCTACTCAACACACAAACTGCCTGGCTAGATAAGACTAGTGCAGATTGGAAATAAAAAGCTGTAAAGGCAAAACCATCTGTAGGAGGAGTTGAACACTAGGCATCTACAGGAAAATGCACTCTGGTATTAGCACAGGGAAGGCCGCCCAACATTTCTCTATTCTGTATGATCATTTCAGTGCAATGACTCTCTTTCCTTCTCTTGCCATACAATATATATAATGAAAGTCTAACCACGTACTGTAAAACCTGTACTTTGGACCGTAGTTGCAATGCTAATCTCTGATTGCTCAGTTAGCCCAACTAAGATACGTGAGGACACACACAATTTCTCTGTAAACAATAGTCCATTTGCTTTGAAGCAATCAAAAGACTTTTGTGACTTACAGCTACCAGACTGAAATGAGGGGAAAATTCCTTCTAAGCCTTCTGAAGAGAAAGAACCCTAATACAAAGGGTCAGTGGGAAATAAAGAAAAAGTCAAGGATAAAGTGATAGAGTAAAACAAATAAACACTGAATATAAATTGCAATTTCCACTTTTCCATAAAAGCACATGCAAACCCTAACTACCACTGAGGACCACCAAGGCAATAATGTGTCCATTTTACCAATCAGTAGGCTAGGCAGGGTGTGGAAATGGGAATTAAGGTTTCTGTACCCTTTTCTGAAGATTTGACCCTACAGAGGTGGCCTTCAAAGGAAAAGGAAGGTGTATTCCTGTGTGTAACAACCTTAGCCATGGTCTCATAGGCATCTTTTTTTGCTTTGTTCTAGCAGACAAATAAATGACAGCTAGAATTTCACTGTGCTTCAAATACAGAAAATTACACAAATGCTTTTTAAAAGCAAAACTCTGATTCTGGTTATCTGTTGGGGAGAGCACTTGGAGCCTGTGGTTCTAAAATGGTGAGCTGAAGCGTCAGTCCTGGAGTTCAGTGTAGAGAGGTGTATAGTCCTGTTCATAATCCTAATTCATTTAGTGAAATTTTGCTAAGGCACAGCAATCTGCCTGTATAAACTTCATGGTAACTTCTGTAGCATGACAAAGGCATGGGACTACAGTGGTGTATGTCCATCTACAAAAGTAAAACAAATTCACACTTTGGGTCTACCAAAAAACCATGGAGATCCAGGCCTAATTACATGACGTCTACATAAACACTTGTCCTTATTTTATACCAACATAAAATCACTGACAATTAATTATTCCCAATTTATAGAGGGGGGGGGGGTAGGCAAACCTGTTCTCTTTATCCAGTTGTTATTAACCTGATATTGTTTTCTTTTTTCTGATTTCTAGATGGAACCTTGTCTCGGTTATTATGAAATATAGAGGTCAAGTGGAATATCTATTGCAAAATGAGGTATTTGTTCTCTGCTTGTTATACCAGAAAAGCATTAACTTCTATGTCAAAGGTATCTAATTATTAAACTCTCTCAAATGCAATTAAGGAAGACTTTTAATTAAGGCTGTTTAACCTGAGTTTGAAAGGATATAAATTCTCTTAACAAAATGTGGCTTGAGATTAGGAATAAAGTGCTACAAAATTAAAATATCAAAGGTGACTGTTTGTAAGTGTCAGGGAACCTCTAAATAAAACCAGGATTATTTCGGTTGGCAGTATAATATTTGGAATTAGTAGAGATATAATACACTGTACGTATCTGCAAAATTTGTCCCTGATTTTGCAAACCCACAAGCCAAATGTTTATATATTTAGGATATATATTTAAGCATGAGATAGTTTGCCGGATTAGGTTTAGGCAGCAAAAACTCATAAGAGCCTTATTTTAAAGTATAGTGGGCTGCCAACTGAATGTTACATGTTTGAAGGAAAAAATCTCATAGGAAATCTCTGCTAACTAATGTTTTAAGGACAAAAATCTAAAGGACAAATGCACATTTGAGTGATAGCTTGGAAGAAACCAAATGGCTATTTAATCTGGGTTTGAGGTTGTCATGCTAACTGACTTTCTAGGGTTTGGAACTGGAAAGAAAATGAAGTAAATTAGTAAAATCAAAGAATACTGCTTTAGTGTGGAGATATTCCAGTACATCCCTTCTGGAGTTATTATGCTGAAGTATGGACTTCTTTGAAATATATGTTAAAAAATAAAATTCTTATTTTGTTTCAGAAAACTGTCACCTGTATTCAAGTCCAGATTTTAATCTTTGTGTATATTCTTGATACACGGGTATTTCTATATTCTATTCTATATATTATATTCTACATTGTTGTGTAAATCTTGGACACTTTTCTTTTGCAAAATGCGTACAAATTTTAAAGCTGTTGAACTGTGCCTAGCTACAAAGTAAAGCTCTGCTTTTGATACTGTGTAAATATTCACTGAACTTTCCTTTGTAAGCAACTTCTCAAAGGGGACTATTTAGTGTATAAAATGTGATGCAGTCATAACCAATTGGGAAATTGAGGTCTCCAAGCTCAAATGTGCATATATATTTCTTTACTGAAGTAGACCCATCAGTGTAGTTCGCATTCACTTGAAATTTTAGGGCCTAAAGTAAGAAGATTCCAAATTCAAAGAAAGCTATAATCTCAACATTAATGAGGCATTACAATCCACCCTCTGCAACTGCCGCTCTGTAGATATTCCTCAGACCTATAATGAAGCACTCTTAAATTTGTTTTTGCTAAAGATTTTTACCTCGAGTAAGCAATTACTTGAGATCATTAAGTTTTTATAAAGGGAAGACAGGACATTTTTCAAATATTCATGCTATGCAACAAATATGCATGTGTTACTCTAGTGCTAAAATTCTCCATAGTTTATTTTTTTTAATAAGGCCTTGCCTACACAGGGACACTCAATAAAGTTCATGTGAGTTACTTAAAAGAGCAGGATTGCAAGTTAATGTCATAGGTCAGATCACCAAGCAGACGTTTTCATTCAGAGGCGTCAAATTGTATATCAAACCTATAATAATTAAAACTAGCGTTACTGCTTTGCTTTAATAAGTGGCTTGAAAAATGATGGAGCTATAAGTTCTTTGAATCCTTGTTTACTTATTTTCTTTAACATCTGATTAGATTCCTTTAAGAAAGTTTAAAATTGGGATCTTAATAACTGCTCCCTATCCCAAGGTTACACGGGACCACACTCACATCACTGGAGGGTTGTTACCCTTCTGACTCGCCACAATCCACCCTCAGCACAGGCTGAACTTTAAGCCACTGGGATTTACTCACATATGCTAAGTACACACGTACCTGCTTGAATTCTGTATTCAGCTGGAACTTCCTTAAGCATTCAGTTTTAATCAGACAGGTCTTGTGATTCTCAGTTAAAAAAAAATCAATTTTTTTTTTGCACATTTATCTACCTACTTCCAAATTCACTTGTTCAAGGATGTCTCTTAAAAAGCCTTGGAGATACCAATACTTCTGACTTATGTGACAAGCCCACTATCATTATTAGTAGTAATGATTGATAAATGGAAAATGTATTTTATGATGGATAAAGCCTCTATAAAACAAAAATGAAAAAAAAAAAAGTTTAGGATATTTGGCACAAGATGGGGCTGGGATTGGTGCTGTTTGGGTTGAAATGTAGAGAGTATTCCCAGAGAATGTGTGTAGTCAGACAACTAGCCATTTTGATTGCCCTAATAATCACTTGACATGCACTTCATTTTTAAATCTATTCAGAATGTACTATTTATGTAGAGAAAAAACTTTGTAAATTTTTAATACAGAGTGTAGAAGTTCTAGAATGAAGTAGCATTTTTTAATCGTGTAAATAATTTAAACACCAAAATATTCTTCAAAGGTTCTGCTGGTATTTAAATATGTAGAGGGGAAAAAAAACATATACAAGATGTTGACTATAATTCTTTTGGACTTTTAGAAAATGTAAAACTTCTGTAAGAAACTAATCTCTGTCTTCCCTTCTTTGGGGCAAAAATCAATGTCATATGTCTACGTAAGGAAAAGGAAATCTCTTTACATGATAATATCCAAAAAAGAGAAATAGTGTAAAAGAAGTTGTCATTCATAGTATACAATATTACACAATTTTTTTATATGCTTACTCTCCTTGATCTGCAACCGGCTCCTTAAAAGTAGCTACCATATAAACAAAGTCTATGGTAGAGTAGCTTCTATAAAATATTAAGTACTTTGTTAATTTATCTCTAAACAGAACAGTATATTATACAGAAGTGGATACATTCCTCAAGATACCCAACTCTCTTTGTGGAACAGCATATATATGTACATACAAAATATATAAACTGTTGGGTTTTTTTGGCTTTGGTTGTTTGGTGGGTTTTGTTTTTTCTTTTCTTTTCTGTCTAGCATGTAGGTGTTTCTCTACTCAAGGATTACTCCTGTGTATGTCTATTGCTCATGTACTCCTCAGAAATTGCCCTGCATGAATGTGTCTTTATAGACATAAAATCCCTCATTCTAATAATCCATATCCACTTGCGAAGAAGAAAAATGCTAAATTGAAATGTACTTAAATGCTAAATTAGAATTATATTTAATTTTTAATTACAAGCTATATAGAGTAATTAAAAAATTATATATGTATGTATATATGTGTGTGTGTATATATATATATATATATGCATTTCTTTAACAACTGCACAGTAAACCAGAATGTATAATGCTTTGGTTTGTCAGTGTTATACATGGTAAGAAAGCCATGCCATTTTTACAGGTTTCTACTTCTGCTGGCAGTGTATGTGTGCATAGAGAGTAAATCCTGCAAAAGTTCAATTTAAAAATCTAAGTGGTAGGAAAGAAATATGAAATAAAGGAAATGCACTCCTTATAAATTGGCAGAAGAGTGAATCAACTTCAGACTAAAGGAGGTTCTAAAGTTCTCAAGAGATCAGTCAGCCATAGCCTTTTTCTCTCCAGAACCTCTAGTATGAAAACGTGTTGCTGTCTTTAATTACTAAAAAAAAAACCAACCCAACAACTTATATTTAAAAGAATTCTGACCACCAAATATTTGAGGATATTTTATGTAATTCATTCCTCCTTTAGTTCTGCTCAAGGCAGGTAATGTGGAATTAGTAACCTCAATATATTTTTACATTTATTTGTATTAATGACAGGTGGTAACCTTCTCAGTACAGTCTGCATGTAGACCTTAAGCTTGAAGATAGAAAGTTCATCTTGCTACAATTTTTCTTCTTCAGGCATTAAATGGATTAGTTAGAGAAATGGCTTTATCAGTACATAGACATTCTGTAGCGCACCAAAAGGAACGTTTATCAGTGCAGAAACATAGAGAATATTTACAGGAGAGCTTCTACTTGTTCAGAGAATGTATTTTAAGGTTTTAATGAAGTGATCAAACTATACAGGAAACCCATGAATTTTTATTTATTTATTTATTTTCCTGAACACAGAGTACTTGACATTTGAAGATTGCATTTGCCTTCCTTTGGGATCCAAATTTTTTTTCTTGAATTCCCCAAAGTAATCCTGAGATTATTAATCTAGAGATTTTTTTCATATGGTAATATTTAAAGATCTAAATTTATTATCAATAAGATTTAATAATTTGAACTATATATAAATTTTGTAGAAAAGCTAGTTGCAGAAGTATTCAGTCCACAGGTGTCAGATTATACAGCCTCCCACACAGTCACTATTTTTAAGAGGAACGTGGCTGTCTGCCAGTTCTCACAGAGATGGGTAGGAGACACAATAGTAGGGATAAATTCACAGTATCATAAAAACCTCAGAAGGTTTGTGAATCATTTCAGTTCAGGTTTCCTCAGAAGTTTCTTTACAGTGCTTCTATGCTTATGAAGTTCAGACAAACCAATGTTTTGCCTCAAAATCAGTCTTAGATACCAAATCCATTGCATTTTTCAACAAGGCACATTTTGTGGTAGATAACTGGACTTCAACAAAAATTATGCTATCCTTAGGAAACTACTGGTTACTAGCGATTTCAACATAGCCAGACTAATGCATGGTGTGTTTGAATTTTGAATGAGCAGATATGATTTTCTACATTTTTACTGGCATGAAGTTTATGGTAAGGTGTTCCTGATAAATGGTATGTGTCTACTGTTTGCTTTTTTTAATTTTCTTTCTTTGCTATCAACAGCATAAGGTTGATAATGTGATTGAAGTAGCTAAAGCAATCTGCAGTGTCCTCTGTTTTGTGGAAACCAGAGACATTACTGATGCAGTCAAGAAACTCCGTGCAGTGCCATTGGCAAAAGCACAGGTAAAAGATGCAAGTTGATGTCCTATTTTTCTCTTTAAAAATGGATCTTAAATGGGTATCACTAATTGTCTGATTGACCAATGTCTTACTACATATATCTTATTGCATATTTTCTCTCTGACAAGCATTAGGTAGAGGCACTATAAAAAAAGAAAAGATTGTTGACAATGTGTAATAGAGGACCAACAGAGGATTTGTCCTGTGTTTAACTGTAACTGATATGCTCTGGTTGTTCTTTCTGATTCCCACCAAACATACAAATCTCTCCTTTGCCACATCACCTATTGACAAAGTCATGCAATTTCAAAGTATTTTATTTTTATATATTTAGCATAGGTTGTTAACAATAAAAAAATACATTCCTTCTGTAAATGTCACTTAAATGATGAGTTTTTCAGATAGAAATGTCTCTGCTATTTATGCAGAGAAGGACCAGCATCATATAGTCCTGATTGTAGGTGGAATACTCAGAACACGGAAGTGGGTCTTCCAGGGGATACTGTATAATTGTGAACTGGGACTTTGGAGGGCAGTATCTGTTCTCAGTTTTGTCATCAGCCACTTTGGTTTGATCTCGGACAAATCACTATGATGCATTTACAGAAGTTCTAAGCATCCAAATATTCTTTTGAAGTCAGCATCTTGGAAATACAGGTGCTCATTGAATTTGAAAAGCAAGCCATTAATCACTTGGATTTAGTCTAGTGTAACCTTAAGTCATGCTATTTCTTTCCCACCGTAATGAAATACCCTCTTCACACTTTTTAAAAAAGTTTAATAAGTTACTGAGGATTTTTTTTTTTCTTTCCTTGTATGGTCTCTGTCTTGTCATTCTTTCTCACAGCAAATATTGTTTAGAAAAACATGCCAAACTGGGCAAGGTGCTTGTTTTCTCAGACCGTTACCTGCTTACAAAACTTTTATTCTTTCTCTTTATTGTTTTGGGTTTTTTGGTTTTTTTAGCCCATGGCTTGTGATATGTGTAAGAACACCTAGGACAGGAAAGTAAACAATGGGATAACGAGTGTTAACTGAGTTAACTAGTGAGTGTTAATTAGAAACATGTCTAGCTACATAAGTGGAATTTATTTAATTATGCCTGATACGCAGTTTGAAGTCCCAAATATAAGACTGGTGAAAGCTAGCATAATTCTTTTTATAACATTTCTTGTGTCATAGGAGTGATATATAGCAAATTAATTATATACCATCATCCATATACACTTACTCTTGGCAGGTTCAAACCCTCAAATAATCATCTTACAGGGGTAAACTTCTTCCTGAGGTGAAAAGACTCATTGAAGAGCAGAAAGTATGTTAGTTGAAGAGGCTCCAGAGAGGTTCAGAAAACCTCTTTTCTCAAATATCTGCATTCTTAGCCTCTTTTTATTCCTCTTAGATGGGGTGGGAGGAATAGCTTCCAACTTAGGTAAGGTGCAGGACCCAAGCAAATCAACCCTAGAACATCAGTGTAGCTCTCTGCAGGTCTGGGTTGTAAGTGATTCCCTGCACCGTGTTTCTGGAACAGAGGACACTAGAGATCACAGAGCAGGCATTGCTGCATGGCCCTGGGCAGAAACAGCTGTGGCCTTCTGGAATTAGTTATACGGATGCTGTCTCTCTGAAGGTTGGCAAGTATTTTTAAGGACCAAGCTGCAAGAAACAACATAGCTCTAGGGTTTTTTGTTGTTGCTCAGAGCTGACCAGGCTGATTCACTTAAGCACCTTCTCTTTCTTCCCTTCTAGGTCATGACTCACTGTAAATCTTGTTTCTATAGCATCCTAAATCTTTCCATGTCCACTTCAGCATCAATTATTAGAAGTCACTATTCTGGGTAAATGCCAATATAAATGACTCTATGACAGCACACATTTTACCTGGCATGTTTTTGACTTAAATGGAAATAACTTTTCTTAAATGGCGATAATCTTATTCCTGTATATTAGAGGGCAAATACAGTAGACAATGAGATAAAAGACATAACAAGGGATTCACATGCTCTGCTTTTCAGTTAAACCCCCGGCTGTCCTGAGAGGCATCAGGAAGATCAGCATCTTCCCCTTGAGAAAATTATTTTGTCAACCCAGAATCTTTCTTGAGATAGATAAAGAGCTTGGTCCAGTAAAAAGATAGGGAGGACAGTAACAGAACATGTTCTCCTTTAGGAAGGAATTAGAGCAGAAGAAATGCATTTGGAATAATTTCTTAAAAGATTTCTTTTGGAGTTAAGAAAAATTTAGTATATTTTCTCTTTGAGTCTTCAGGCCAACTCTGTGAACCCAACATGTAAACTGCCTTCTACGACGGGCTTATATTTACTGAGTATCCTTGAGTCCATTTTCAGCCCCATCCTCTCTGAATTCCAGCAGAGAGATAGATATAGTGGTCAAAGAGTGAAATCCGTTCCTATTAGTGTGGCCTGTCCTGAGCAATCAGAAAACCCTAAATGTCATGCCATGAAGAACAAGATAATGGGATAAAACCAAAAGAGTACAGGTCATCTTTTTCAAGTCTGAGGTTTCTGTTGATGTTCATGTTTGCTTCTGCTTCTCTTCTGAGTCACTGGCATGCAAATACTGTTTTTATTTTAGAGGTTAAGTGATTGTGACAAGGCAAATAATTGAATTATGAGCTGATCTATCCCATTGTAAAAAACAAACAAACAAAACCAAACAAGCAAACAAAAAAACCTACTCTAAGTGTTCCCAGTTTACCATCTCTCTCATTCTCCAGCAAGAGTCCAATTTCCAATTACACTGTGTCCAATATATACAGGTTCTGCTGAACCAACTTCCGTGTACTTCCTCGCACAGAGGAAGTAATACACTTTTCTTTTTCTCTTTTACCTATTTAAATTATAAGCTCTTCAAAGTAAGGAACGCCTCTCCTTATCTATATGTACAGTCTCCAGCACAGTAGAGTGCTGGTCCTGGCTGTAATCTCCAGAGGCTAAAAATGATAAGTGGTGGTGATAATGATGGTGTTTGCTCATCTGTAATGAGTGAAATGATACTGTTCCTGAATAACCTCTTCTGAATGTTAAAAAGATTCTGTCCTGACTGAATATTTTATCACTAGTCTTAAAATATTTTTCTGTCCTAATATTCACATAAGAAGCTGCTCCACATTTCTCTTGGAGACTACTGACTAGATTGTTACTCATTTTTTAATGTTTTTAAGTTATTGAGGTTTTGTTCCCTTCACATTCCCTTTCAGGTTTGGTTAGCTGAACTGGTTGTCTGTCCCTTGAAGCCTTCCTGTAAAGGCTGTCTATGACCTTGACTAACACCCCTCTCCCCCTTACCCCCTCCTTGGTGAAGCAGACCTGGCTAACAACTGACTTCAAGCAAATGGAGAAAAAAAAGATAGTAAAAAACCCCCCAACTGTTCCTGCAACAGCAAATGCCATTGCTGCTGCTTGCTTTTTACTCCTTTGAGAAATAAGTGCTAGGACAGTTGATTAGACTTCAGCAATCTAGAAAAGCTTCAGTTTTGATTTTATAAAGAGCTTCACCTTTCTCAGCAGCAACTGAACTATAAATGTCATAAAAGCAGTAAAAAATATTTCTGCATGTTCTGTAACTCGAACGTTGTTCCATTTTATGAAAATAGAAATTACATGTTATATGCAACTACCTCATGTATAGAATAGTATATAAATATAACAAATCAGATTTTATCTGTGTATCAATATTTATACAAAGACAATGGACCAGCTTTCCTATCTGTATCAACATATGTAGCCAAAATTAGTACTCAGCAGTTGCATGTTTTATGGAATACCAACTCCTCCAAACCTTTTTTGAGTTAAACTCATTCTGAAGTCTAAGGGCATTTTATGTGAATTCTGGGTACCAACAAAATTACTAAATCCTGCAATATTAGCATATCTTGTCAGTCTGCTTGAATTGTTTCTATTATGTTCATCAACATAGTACCCCCAAGACTTTATGTTAGGTAGGAAAGGCTTTTTTCAGACAAGCAGGTAACTTGCACCACAAGTAAAATGAAATTTTTGAGGCTACCTGTTACATCTCAAGTGCTGCAGCATTACACATAGGGTAAGGGAGAAATGCCAGAAAAAAGGTTCTAATTGCTTTTTCACCATGGTTTCCTGATGTTTTAGTGTAATGTATGGTTGTGGTTTTGTGTGGAATACCTTTTAACGCATCCATTTGGCAAGCTCCACATGCACATGATGCCTCAGGGAAATTACTGCTTACTTTTTCTAATGTAAATTACATAAGGTGCCAGTATATGTTTGTGTATACATGCCTGTACACGTGTGCTTGCATACTTTAAAAAAAAAAAATCTCAATGAGCTTCTATTTAATTCTGTTTTTATGAAAAAAAAAAAAGGAAAACAAAGAAACTTACTTCCAGTCTTCTGTGTTTAATTAAACTGTATTCATTACCTCCTTACTGCCTCCTCACTGCCAGTACTGTGCATTGCTGTACTGTGGTTAAGAGATTATGAAAGCAACTGGCACCAGCGATAGTTTCTTCTTAACTGATTGCATCTCTTTCTAAGTTTGATTCATTCAGTCTCCAACCAACCTAACCCTGGGATTTTAAAATCCGTTCAGGGAAAACTCTGGGCATGCTGCACAATTAATGTTTTTCATCTCTCTTTTTTTTTTTTTTTCCCCTTCCTTTCTTATAGCAGCTCACAAAAAGTCCTAGGAGATCAAATCCTGCCAGAACAGGCATTAATCCACTATATATTAAATGGGCTACACTATGTTGAAATTATGAGCGCTCTTCCAAAAGGTTGTTTACTTTCCAAAATTTGAGAGAATTTAACAAAGGTCTCTGTTCCCGTTTGTCTCACTGCATTATAAAGATTGTGAAAACATATTTCTCAGCCTGGAGGTTGCTTTTCTCCCCTCAAGTAAGCATTTGACTTCCCTTCATATTTACCAGACAAATGCTGGCAGCTTCACAGGGAGAGAGTACATCCAACATTGTACTACTTGTGTCACCTCTGCATGCATTGTAATTTTTAAGAAGCATCTTGCTGAATACATATGTACTAACAAAAAGCACTCTCAACCCTCTGCAAAGAGATTAATGACCGTAAAGTATAGTAAACCTTTCAGGGACATGGGTTCAAACAGCGCAAGCCATGGGCAATACTGAAACACAGAATTAACTTGCTAGTCTCTCTGGTCAAGACTTGCACCTCAGTAACTTATTTCTATGTCATCTTGGTACACGCAAGTCTGATGTGAGAGCCAGGCAAAGATGGAGCAGACTGAGCAGTCAGCAAGGGAAGCTGGTCGCCCACACTTGTCCCACCTAGGGCTGCGAGTGCTGCCCGTCCTCCTGGGAGATGCACCGAGCTACCTGCCTCGACGTTTTTTCCTGTGTGGATGGGGAGGCACAGGCAGTGTAGCAATATTGAATTTTGCCCAGTGTCTGAGAAGCCTGGAGTGAGGTCTGACTGATGGCAGTTATTGGACTTGGGAATTAATAAAGCAGCTTTAAAAAAAAAAAAAAAAAAGTTTAATTAGGCTGGTGAGTTCAGCCTAAATAACTGGCCTGACCTTTCAGTAGTCATAAGCACCCAGCAGTTACTGCTGACAGCAGTGGGATGTGAGAGGTGGGAATCCAGATACTGAATTACTGTTAAGCACCAAGAGCTCTCTTTAGGCACCAAGGGCATAAACACCCTCTAAATCCCTGCACCTAATATTTTCTGTTTGCTGTCTCTGGTTAGCTAGCTGCCTGCTCAAAGGCCTTTGAAGAGCATAGCTATTTTTGCTGATTTGGCACAGGAATGTAGGTGAAATGCAGGCCGTTTGAGTGGAGACTTGATAGTCCTCAGCTTTGAAAGGATGCTGAGGCTCTGCCTGCTCAGCGTCGTTGTGGGATTCATGTCTGAATATATAATGCACGCGAAGGCATGAAGAGGGGATTCTTATCTCTGTTACACCAATGCAGAGGCTGAAAAAGTGTATGCACCTCAAATGTTACTAAGTGCTTCTTTGTATCTTGACATGCCTAAATACTGTCAGAAATCAGGTTCTGGGTGACTTCTTGGAGATTGTAGAGGAAGCAGGTTCTGGTACTCTGAATCACAGTCATGTCTTCCGTCATCATAAGATTAGGATACAACCTTCCCCTTTCTCACCTTATTTTCCCTGAGTACTACTCCTAACACCATTATAACTGCTATGTGGTCTTTTCTGAAGTAACTGATTACTTTTTCCCTCGGGTTTTGTCTTTACAGATTTCACTTCAAAGTGCGGAAACACCAAACAAAGGTAAAGTGTTACTTTTAAAATATGTTAATTCAGGATGTATCATCAGAAAACACACATTTTGCTATTTGTTTGTATTAGTGAACTGTTACAGTTGGCATATTACTGATGTTTACATATTTAGTCATATTATAAGGTAATTAAGACAAGTTAAAAATCTAAGTGATCTAAAACTATAAATAAAACATAGCATTTCCGAAAACTAATCTGGACATTCAAATATGGAGAACAAATAGTAGAGTGAAAGAACTGATTACAGTTAGTGGTGGTCATAGCAGTTGTCCTTAATCTCAATTGTTTCTGTGGAGAAAAGGGAAAATAAGGAACTTCATGAAAGCCTAAAAAATTGTTTTGTGTATGGTTTTCCTGCTCAGCTCCAATAGCTTTCATTCTTGTCTCCTTAAGCTTTTGGTTTTTGCTGTCTTTTGTTGTGTAAATAGTGTGTTGTCTTAAATGATATACTGTCATAAGAAGAGTAGGTTAATTAACAGTAACGGACAAAATCGTAGACCCTGCCTTACTCAATTCCTCAGTTAAAATTGGCTTAGACTCATTGGCTAGTGCCCAGTACTGTTGGCATTACTGCAGAGCACCTCGCAGGCTGCGAGATGTACAGAGTCTGTTCTGTCGTGGGTGCCTGTGTCGGGTTCCCGGAGGGGACAGCCACACTGGGGCATGGCTCCTGCTCAACTCCTCTGTGGCTGGCCAGCGACATGCAGCTGGGGCTGCTACGCGGATGCTTTCAAAAGGCCCTCCATCTGAACGCTGGGGTGGGCCGTGAAACAGTGATCTCTCGCCATTTCGTTTCAGGAAGAAGTGGCTGCTGAGATGCTTTTTTTTTTTTCCTCTTTCTTTTTTTCTCCGTCTGCTTTTCTCGATTGCAATGTGCTCAGAGAGGCAAAAAGGTGAACCAACCACAAAGATTGCAGTAGCCCTTCAAACACAGAGGTGGTTCAAATGCGGGATTCCAAATGCCAGGCTTGTTTCACCATTATTCAACTTCATGAACAGCAAACAAAGAAACAGCAATTGTATTTGTAAGCTGCCAGGAAAAGCTAAGCAGCTGGAGGGCCAGGGGTGTGGGGGGAGAACACGCAGGTGCAGAAGGGAGGAGAAGGTAAATAGAGTTTGTAGGATTCTTCTCCCTTGGATATAGTCATTTATCCCATGATTTTTTTTCAACACTCTTAACGGCAACTAATTGTTGATGATGAAAAGAATGAATGGTTACTAATCAACATCTACCTTAGAAACATCTTCCTCTGCACACTGTTCAGAAAACCTAGCCGGAAAGGATCTAAAACATTCCTCTGCTTAAAGATATTTCTAAATTTGGACTTCATTGAATCAAGCCTCCTCAAGGAAAATGTGATTTATTGACTAGCAGTAAAGGAATCAGATTTTTTACTCTCTACTTCTCTGTACCTATTTATTTATGCCGGGAAACTTTCAGCTGTGAAGAGTGATGCTTCTCTGTTTGTTCTAGTTTCATAACAATTGCAGAATCCTTTTGGTAGTGTAACATTAGAAACTGCAACTTACTGATTGCAAGTCAGAACTTGCCAGGCCATTGGGCATTTTGTGGAGAAGCCTACATTCAAAGTTGTCCAAGGTAAACAAAATTCAAATTGACCTCTACATGTAGTGATATACATTCCATGTACATTTTAATGTACTACATGCCTTACATATGCATCTATTAAATAAACTTCTAAAAGCCAGCAAAATATTTAAAGTTAGGCTAATGAATATTAACAGAAAAGTCTAGCTATTGCATCAAAGCCGGTGTTAAGGGCATGTCTGATAAAAACAAAGTGTGAGACCGATGGCCAAAACTGATCTGCTGGAACCTATGTCTGATCCTTAAGAAGTGGGCAAAGCCATTCTACACGTCTTGTCTTTTGGGGATCACAAGCTGTCCTTAGTCCCTGTCTTCTCAGTGGTCACCTTCATGGTAATACCATGGGGCCTTCCATCCGTTGACCTAGGGACACTGAGCCCAAGAGGAATCCAGATGATATTTTCACCTGCTGAAGTTAGAAGTAAAAACCAACTAGATGGTGAATTGTGCATTCCTGCTGAAATCACCTTTGTGTTCCCTTTTCTACCTGATTTGCTTTGCACCCTCTTTTTACTTCATTACACTTAGCTGGCTAGAATTGCAGGCATGCAAAAATTTGCAAGCTTGTGTCCCAAAAGTAAAGTAAAATCACTGCCTTAGCTCAGTGCTGGTAAATTTTTCCAGATTTCTGGGAGGCTAAAAAACACGTGTTTTGCTTTCTCTAGTAGCACAATTGCAAAAGAAGTCAGCATTGACAGCCGAGGAGACACACTGCATTTCCCACTTGTACTGTTCTTTCCTGTATCTTATATGTGTTCACATTTACCTTGAAGAAAACAGGATCAAATTTGAACAGCAAGAGCAGCAATCAGTTGCTCCTACTAATTTTCTTTTTCTCTCCTCTTCCTCCCCCAAGTTACATTTATTACCCTGAGTATCATAAGAGTTTTTTTCTTTATTATAGATTCTTTCTACCACAAAAGAGGGAAAGATAATGTATACTATTGAAATGAAAGCCTTACTTAATAATTTGTTTAGAAACTGCTTTAAACTTTCTCTTTAATAAAAGATTATCAGAGGTTTAATATTAGTCATTCACCACGGACTAAGCAAGTCAAAGACTATATTCAAAATATCTAGCCTTGATTTAGTGTTGCAACAACTGGCTCTATTAACAGTGTTATCTCTGTAGGCCAAATTATTCCACTGCTGTGAATAGAGCAGTACTTATCCTTGTTATGCCTAAGTCTGGATCATGTTCTTTTTCCTCTGTATGAAGTCCTTAGAAGATTATATTAATGTTTTAGTACTCAAAGTATTTTTTATTTCTTCTTACATGTGAGGAACGACAGGCATTTCTAGATATTAGCACCTTTCTGCAGTATCAAGCGTTCCCAGAAAGTAAAGAATAAGATTATTCGTGTTAATAGAGATTTAGCATTGGAGTTTGCTGCAATCCAGAGTATGAAAAGACAGGCTGCAAGCTGGTACAAAACTGAATCTGTGCCTGTTTCTCAAAAGCTGATGAATGAATGTTTATACAATCTCTATAGCCTTGCTACTTCAGGCAGGGTTTTCACTGGATCAGACGTAATAAGCAGCTTTTGGAATTTGATTAGTAGCTCCCTGGGACCCATCCCAGAAATTCTAGTATGCACCATGAACTGATGATATTGAATCAACAGTCTTTTCCAACTGAATTGCTGGAGTTGCTGTCTTTTTGAGTCAATGCAGAAATTAGACACTTTGATGATGATACATTTAATGAGCCGTTATTACATTTAAGGGTGTATAAGTTCACTAATTATGCTTGGGATTTGACAGTTGCTTCTGGACCTGATCATCAAAATACCACAGAAAGTTTCCAAAAAAAACCCCCAAAAACCAAAAGGAGGAAGAGGAAAAAATGAAAGGTTTTTTGAAGGTTTTCCTATATATAATTGAAAGCTCCACTTCTTCCTTCTCCTAGTACAAAGCCATTATAGTTTTGTTTGGCAAAAATCACTTTTTGTTTCAAAATATGGAAAAATATGAAGAGCTTTTTATTGATTTCATTGTTTTCAAATCTGAGCATGGCTCTTTACCTCTAAGTTGTTGCTGTGTTACATCCCGATATGTTGTTCTGAAAGCCACAGGGTTTTTAACCAGGACCGGTTTTTAAATAACTGCAACCTCCCAGTTCTCAAAAAAAACCTAAACAGAAGTTACCAAGGCCTCATAAAGCATATGTAGCAGAGACGTTTTTGATACCAGGACAGCAGGAGATTTTTAAGTTTCTTTCAAGGGATAATTTATAGGATTCTTCAACTAATAGGAGGAAACAATAAGGTAAATATTGATGCTTGGAAAGTGCATCTGATCAGTATTTTCATTACAGCCTTTTAATGTTTCGCCTTTTTCTTATTATAATAATGATCTAATTAATGCTGCTTATCACCTTACCTAAATCTTAAGGGTTTTTGGGGGGTTGGGGGTGGTGTGTGTATGACCTAAAGTGTATTTAGGTTCTTGCTCTCTTTCTTCTCTCTGAAAATAAGTGGGAAAGAACAATATCAAGCTCCTGTTCTCCAAAATAACTTTAAGGTGTCAGAAGGGTCTTAAGCCTTCATTCCAAATTGTCTTCAACCAGATAGTTGTCATGTTTTACCCAGAGAAAACGTGCATACAGAGTCAGAGAGAGCATGTTTAATATGTATTGAATCGACATCATCTGCTAGTGCAATAACAGCAAAGTACCTACTCTGTTGGAAGGTCTGGCACTAAAATAATATGTGAATTGTAATACTGGCTTGAGAAGAAGAAAGTGGTTTTCTATAAGGAATAAGCTAGTATGTTCCTTACTAAATCTTGAAGGCACCTGCAGATATGTTCATTAACACTTTCAGGGATGGTATGGATTGTTCCGTTTCTCACCAATGGTGAAATTTATTCGTCCAGACTTCACGTACAAGGAAGATGTGTCAGAAATAAGCATATCTGGCAGCTGAGGTTAAAGTTCGTTTCCCTTGGTCTCATCTCATTTCTGCAAGTCTCATTTCTTCTTACCTTCAGTGAGAAGGTGATGTCAAATAATTTCACACCAGAAATAAATTATGGGGTTTGAGTTGTGAGATTATTAATCTTGGTCACAATTCACTTTGTGATGTGGTGTATTCATCGTCTCCTAGATACTGGCTATGCCTGGGACACCTTTGCAGAAAATAAACTCTGGCATAGCTGGAGCTGTGAATCTGCTGTAGGAAGTCCATAGCCTGTGCTATGTAAATCAGTGAAACACCATAGTCCTTTCTCATCTAAGATTTATTAATCATAAAAATCATAAAAAGCAGTAAAGTGCTCTGGCTTCATGAATGGGTGATATAATTTCAGCGTACCAAATTCTGTTCAGCAACTCATAAAAATACAGTAAAAAGATGCTGACCAACTCTTGTGAGTAATGGACATTTCAGACTACCCAAGATGTTTGTCTCTGATTTAGTTAATTGCTACCGGGCTTAATGAGTGAAGAGCTGGAGTGGGAAGGGCTGACTCTGGCACAGAAACCAGAGTGTTTTTAAACAGAGCTGACAAGAGTAAGAAAACGAATGCAGAAAAAAATCCTGCAGCTGCAGACCAGGTCATATTTGGATGTTTGCTTACACCTGAGGAACTCTATTCCTGAGAAGATCTTCATTCTGGATCTCCTAATAATTAGATAAATAATGCTGAAGTTTCATTTGTCTCCCTTTGCTGGCAGCTGAACTGATTGCCCCATTGCTGCCTTCACCCCTCACAGGCCATCATAGCAAGAGAGACAGACAGCCTGTAGTCCCCCCCCAGGCCCTGCTTTCAAACTGGCTCCATTTCTGAAGTCAGGCACAGACTGTGCGAACCCAAGGGTGAAAGGTGGAAATTTGAGAGAGAGAGGAAAAAGAAGAACATTTCCCAGCTCCTTTCAGCAGGGTGTCTCATGGACATTGACTGCAACTAAGTGAAGACTTCTAACCTTGCCCCATCTAGTCACTTAGATCTTGTAGGGTGGGCAGGTCCCTGACTCCCAGGAAGCTTTTTTGCACCTCACCACTGACAGATTGAAGCATGTTATAAATAATTGAGGCAAAATTTGTGTTTTTTCTTTGTTTCCTTCAGTTTGGGTGGGGTTTTTTGTTTGTTTGCCTGGTTTTTACATATCTGGCATTCAGCTTTGTGACTCAGATAAATCATGAGAATCATACTTCTGCAAACATGGCCAGTGGACAAGATAGCTTGGATATAGTGACAGGCATCTTGCATCTTATTCGCTTCCTTGCCTGGCGTGTGTAAATTTTCTATGATGGACAATATATACCCTATCGTGTATGTTTCTTCTGACTTTTTTGTCCAAGGAGTATTCCCTTCTTTCTGTGGCTTAGCTGAAATACATTTCCTTTTGTTCTGGAGACAAAATTTGAAACATTTCCTTACAGCCTAGAATATGGATTGTCTAAAAACTGCTGGTGGCGTTTCAACACACAGCAGGAAGTTTACACAGATTCTGAACTACATTTCACTGTCTTTTGGAGAAAATGCTGAGGTTCCACTCAGCAATCATTGACTTCAGTAGGCCAATTTGCATAAATAAAGGTTTTGCTATTACACTATATCTACCTGTCTGCCACTTTGAATAGATTGGAGCCAGGGAGTCTCCTAAGTAGCTGCTTTTCCTTAAGGTAAATAGTGTGGTACTTTTCAGATAAAATAGAAAATACTGGTTCAAGTAATAGTCCACTGATGTCCTCTTCTGGACCTCTTAAGAAGATTTTATGTATATCACTATAGGCAATTCCTTGAAATGCAGAAGAATTCAGTGCAAATTAAACAGTTTGGAAGGTACTAAGCTATTACATATCCAAAAGAACTGAGTACAAGAATAAAATGGTATTCTAGGGAAAAAAATCATTAGAGCAAAAGATTTATTCAGAACAATTATGGTGAAGGATGATAGATGGAGAAAATAATAAAGAAAATAAATAAAAAGATCATTAAAAACAAGTGCTAGACAGAGAAGTATAAGCAAACAGAGTAAAGGACTGAGTTTTCTTAACCTGTTAGTCTCTAAAATTATTCAGTTTTCATATGTGGAAGGTGATTACAACACAACAAGGTGAAGTATTCTAGCCAGTCCTTCAAGAGTGTAATAATATGCTGTCAGTATTTCCAGTAGCAAACCCCACAATATGTCAAACTATTTCATTTTTATGTATCTCTCTACTTCAACATAGTTAAAATTTGTCTATTATAAAATGAAGACTGAAATAATTCCTTTGGACTGTTTGCAATGCATTTTGTGACTCAATAGTTGAGTATCTGCTAGTTTAAAGGCAAAACCTATCAAAGAAGGGGAATAAAATTCCAGACTGAGGATATGTTTTTTCAAGGTTTCTGTCAGGAAACTGAGATAGCGAAGTCCAGTGAATTGTGGTGTCTGTATCCGATGTTGGGCAGGATTCCTGCACATATCCCAAGTATAAAATGCTAATATAAGCAAGTCTCAGGCTTCCTATTCCTAGGAATTTATTTTTTTCAATACCCACTATTAGACAGCTAATAGATGGCTACCTAATACAGTGGCCAGACAAGTTTAGGGAGTATGTCAGGAACTGTAACAGGTGATGAGAGTATGTTCTTGATCATGTAGGAACCCATAAGCTAGGGTGGGGCAGGGAAAGGAGAATTTGGAGTACTCCTCTGGGAAGACAAATCATCCTGATCTTGGAATGATACAATGTACTCTCACTCTTTCTCAACCTGTTGCTTGCCTGAGAAATGAGTGCTTGTACCAGCTCTCTTCACTTGATGGAGGCTGCCAGGGCTGGGGATTTTAATTTACACTGGCAATCAGGCAATCCCTAGCTGTTCCAAAAACACAGAGAGGGAAGGTGGATAAAAGCCAGTAATTGCAGAAAAAAGAGCACTGCAGAGCTGAAGCCAGAGGAAATACCATAAATAAAGGTGTGATAAAAATGAAGGTACAGCCTACACTTAATATATATCCCTATAGATATGTATTTCAGTGTCCATCGTTGTGTAATATTATCACCAATCCATGACTATCTGAATGCTGACTATGTCTGATTGTGGCTGCTATTGTATATATTTTATGTGTTGTTTACCTACAGTTGCAACAGCTTTATAGTCTTAAAATTTAATTAGTGCCTTTTCTCCATTCTGCTGCTGCATTGCCCGTTCCCTTGAACTAAGTAGCTACTTAGCTGCTGAAATTACAAAATACCTACGTAATAAAAATCTTTTCAGCACAAAAATTAACACAAAAATGGCATATCTGAGGTACACACTAACTTGCTGTAGTTTAAAATGCTTGCTTTAAAAATGCCTTAATGTGAAAGCACTGTAATGAAAGACTGTTAATGATACACCAGAAATGAGCTAAGGCTGGTTCCAGAAGCACAGATGGCTAATTGGCTTCAGTTGGTAGGTTATGTCATTTTAATTAAATTTTATTAGGAAGCATTTCAAAGCCATAACTGATGGTTTAAGATAAATATCGTTCTTCATAAATGACCTATTGCTAACCTTTATTTATTTCTCTCTTTCCTCTCAGTGTTAATAGAGGCTGCTGTGACTGAGCTCTCCATGGCCATTTCTTGTCTCATCCATGTTTACAGCAGCAGCTTTGATGCAAATTTCCAGCTTGCCAGCATACCTAAAAGCCCTTCATGTGTGGACATCAGCCTAGATTCCCAGCTCAGCTTCACTGTTTATGCTGCCCATAACATCCCAGAAGCCTGGGTGAACAGGTAGGAGGAGATACAGCAGGTGTTCACAAGAAGAGTTGTTGTCTCTTAGATCACATATTTTTCACAGATACTAGCTTACCTCTGTTGCTTTGATGATGCTCCTATATTAATGTTAAAGACTGAGTAAGTGGGTGTATCTTCGCTGTTTTTCTCACACAAAATGCATTTACTTAAGCTTGACTGACTAGGAGATTTCCAGGCACCATAGACAGATGGAGAATCAAGGAGGTGGCCTAGGTCGTTGCCCTTGGCCAGTGTGGAAGGATAGTAATAGGAGCAACATCAGAGCACTGGTCTTGACAGGTACGTGTACAAATGCTTGTGTGACTGACTTGCTCAGTGGGAGAGAGGCATGGGTGTGTGCTGCACACCGATAGAGTTTGGACTGGGACTTTGTGTGGTCTCTGAAGTACAAGTAACTGTAAGGGTTGAAGGCCAGCTTACCAAGTGAAACAAAGAAGTGCTTCTACTTAAACCCAATCTGAATGAGGCTTTATCAGCAATTTTTGCTCTTGGTCTATTCAAACCACATTACTTGGCTAAGCATATGCATTGACAATCCTCTTTATAGATGGTGACTAAAATAAATATAATCTGTAGGTCCAAGTATACCTAGTATATAGCATAGTACAGGAAAGAAAAGAGGGAGACAACTTTAATAAAAAGCTGATTGAAGTATTCTCTTCTGCATTGTTTATTTGGTCAAATTAGTTGCCTCTTCAGATAGCTGCTTTTCCTACTCTGAGCGAAACTGGTGTTCTCCTCTTACCCCTCCAGAGTAATCAAAGGAGGACAGGTGACTACATTCTAGTAGCATTATTTTGATGAGTCAAAATGCTGTCCTCCAAGTTTTTATTAATACTTTCCCCTTGCTCCCACTTTACCTTGAATTCCAAATGACTGATTAAAAAACAGTGGGATCATTTGCATTAGACTGTGAGCAAGAGAGAGTACTATACAGGATTAGCTGTAATTAGCAGTTTAATAAAAATCTGAGAGAATTTGCATTAGTTCAGGTAATAAATACAGAACTATAATCATTATCCTGATTTTCAGATGGTTATACCATTCCCACTGCATTTTATGTTTTACCAGGAAACTGTGGAATTTCATATGGTCTAAATGACACCGATGACTTGGATGCTATGTTCAAGCATGTGAAAATGAGAATCTCTCTTCCTCCTTAATCTCCCTTTTCAGTCTTTCTGGTATTCATAGCTAGCATGGACTTCTTAATGTGGACTGCCGCGCTGACACCTACTTTCCTCAAATACT
Organism: Haliaeetus albicilla; assembly: GCF_947461875.1. Taxonomy (NCBI): domain Eukaryota; kingdom Metazoa; phylum Chordata; class Aves; order Accipitriformes; family Accipitridae; genus Haliaeetus; species Haliaeetus albicilla. Next base: position 16,210,206 of record NC_091501.1, read on the forward strand.
TTTACTGACTTTGTTCACATGCATGCTCCCTGTTCTTTTTTCTGCACTGCATGAATTCATGCTATGTCACAGCTCTCATTTTCCCTTTCCTGAAGGTCACATTTTATGATCTTGCTGCTGTTTGTAAAACCAGGACAGTAACATATATTTTAATATATATTCCTGTATATATATAATATATGTATTATAAATGTTAGAACTTTGATATCCCTCACTGTCTCTTTTACATTGTTTTTTTCTATACATACCAATATGTGATAAATGGCTTGTCTTTTAATCGTTTGGGATGAGAGGGAGTGAGTTGTCTTATGTTTTACAGAATCATGTTAGTGTCCTGTCAAATCCATCTCAAGTTCACTTTTGTGGATTGGCTTTTTGTCAATTTTTATATTTTTGCTCTCAGTTTCTTATTCCTGTCTTACTGTCCTCATTAAAAAGATAGGTACAGACATTACAAGTTGCAGAATAATATTGCAAAACTGATTACCTTTTTTTACTGTATTTTCATTCCTTCTTGTTTCTTTTATCAGTTTGTTGTTTTATCTAATTTAAATCCCAAGCAGATGTGCCTTATTTGCTGCCAGTGGCATAAAGTTGCTAGCTTCATGTTTGGCTGCATTTGTTTCTACAGCCAAAAACCATCAGATTCCTGTCTACAACTGGATGATACGAAGTGATCTTTGGGACAGGACATAGAGTCATGCCTTTGAGCTCACAGGGAGGCTACCTAGGCAAAATGCTCTACAAAGACCTAAAATAGGTTGAATTGCATGCACTCTGAACAACCTTTCTGACATCAGTCAGACTGAAGCATTGTGTAAGCATTAATCTTTCCAGCATTAGGTCTTTATGGTGCATAAATCAGGAATATGTCTGTATATTGTGTATCAATGCTTCTGTTTAAACAGCAATGCTTAATCATTTGATTCTATTAAAGCCTATTCTTTCCTGAGCTATCCTCCAATTGTTTGCAATGTTTAGACTCTAGAGGAAAGATGCCGTATTTAAGAGCAGAAAGCATTTCCTAGTCTTATAAGGTATTTTTTTTCCTTTCTCTGCATTGATAATTCATAGGTACTATAGATTCCAGATCCTCCTCTTTGAATTAAAAAAAAAAAAAAAAGAGAGAGAGGAAAAAAAAGAAAAAGCATTTCTCCTACAATAATTATAACAGTTTTTATAACATTCCGGAGGAGATCAACCATCATTCTTTTAAATAAGGCAAAGCCAGGCACCTTCAATCTGCAAATGTTTCAAATTTCCTGTTCAGATTTGACTGTTTCCCATGTTCATCATTCTTGTACAGAATGTGGTCTAAATCTGAGAGTGGAAGGAAGATCTGGAAGTTACGAGACTAATTAAGAACATTAGCTGATTATATACTATTCCTGTATTCCTGTATTTTCACTAAAATTTTATAAGATTTTGGTGAGAAGAATATGAAACCAACAGAGAGCCCCAGACCTGAATTATACTATGAAGCTAGTCAGTTAAGTATCTGAAGAATGGCAACACAGAGGGCTTTAATGTTTCTGCTGTAAAGAATGTATAGATTCCCTCAAGTATTAACCTGTTTTTTACAGATTGGGAAAAGTAAGTATAAATAGATTTACTGTTGACTGAAGTTGTATGATAGGCAAGATGTAACACTTCAAAATTTATGTTCAAACTTCCCTTGACTGCAATAATGAAAAAAAAAAAAATTTAATGACAAAAACATGGAACAGAATCTAGGTGTCTTAAGTACTTTTCTTGAACTCCAAACATTTAAAAAAACCTCAACCCCCCAAAACCACCCCACCCCCCACATTAATGTGAGATTCATTATTTTAATTCTTTTTGCATGTAAGGATGGATCTTCACAAGTTTCTGAATGGTTTGCCCCAAGTTTATTGTGCTGGACATGGTACATTACAATTAATCTTTTTTTTTTTTTTCCCCACTTGTAGCTACAAAGTTTTCTCTTTTTCCTGTTCACTAACTTATGCTGGGAAGACAATATGTCAAGTGAAGGTTTGCAAAAATATACCAGTTAGAAGATCCTTCTTTTTCCTGACTGACTGGAATGAGAAGTAAGTTTTGGTCCATGTTTGATAGATGTTTCTCTGACAGATTTTACACATTGCATATTCATTTCAGAAAAAAAAGACACACATCTTTATTATGGATATTCTTCTGAGGAAATTAAACTCCACAAATTCAGAGAAACTTAGGGAGATGGGAGTGAAAAAGGAGTGGGATAGCCAGAGGAAGAGAAATAGGACTAAGCCAAGTCTGGTCTGACAATAAGCTAATTTAAGCGGGTCTGAGAATAGCTTTCATTCACTGGAGACATCCTGGAGGAATACTGGAACCAAAAGGACATGTATCCAAAAGATGTCCTCTTTTGGGGACATTCACCTCTAGTAGCTGGTACAATCCAGCTTCAGAATCTATTGTAATGTTTCTTTAAGGGTTCTTTTTTCAGAAGGAAACAAGGCTGTTGAGTTTTTCTTTTCTTAATAAGAAGGATATGCAGTTTTAAAATGTGGACCTTAGTTTGAAACTGGAATTTTAGAGTAAAGGCTACCAACTGCCTGTCACCTGGCTGTCTGCTTTGAGGAAAATAACTTCGGTGAAAAGCAAAGCGCACTCAGACAACATTCAGTTAAGGCAACAGGATGACAAAAAGCATATTTGCAATAGGTGAGAGAGAAGTACACAGTTTGTTATGATTTGGTGGTAATACTGTATTCTTCCTGACCATGACATGTTTATATTTGCAAACTTTGAAATTTTTGTTATTTTGCATCACTGTTTACTGTATTCTAAATCTGAAAGCAGCTTTACATTGTAATTGAACAAAGGCTACAAGTAATCTGAAAGGGTATTTTTTCAAATTATAATTAAATTATAATTAAATACAGAGTGTAATACGTAACTTCTCTTCGGTTTTATCTAAGACACAACAGTCTGAGGCTGGTCAAATGGAAGAAAACCTTTTTATGTCGAACCAGTTACACACCTGTCTTAATTGAGATTTTGCGTAGCCTTCTTGCACAACACTCCTGAACAGATATACGAAGTTTAGTATGTCTGCCCTATGGTTAAGAAACAAAATGGGTGCATTTCTGCTAAGCATGCACAGTAGTTCTTTTAGGGCCTAACATCTGCTTTGGTGCCTCAGTTGAGTCCATAGAGTTTGAGTGTTGAACCTTCAATCTTTTGTGTGATTGGAAAGTAACTGTTACCTTGTGTTCAAAAAAATGGGGTCATTCCCATTTGCTCTGTAGGAATTTTCACTTTGTCCAAGTTTTGGTCAAGTACTGTCTTATGGTATATATGGGCAGACATAATTGAAGTGGAGCAGAAGGACTATATTGCTTATGAGCATTTTTGGCTTCTAAAAAGGTGGTTGGTGCCTTTCTGGAATGCATCTTACTGTCGTGGTTTAACCCCAGCCAGCAATTAAGCACCATGCAGCTGCTTACTCACTTCCCTGCCCCCCACAGTGGGATGGGGGAGAAAATCATGAAAAGAAGTAAGACTCGTGGGTTGAGATAAGAACAGTTTAACAGAACAGAAAAGAAGAAACTAATAATGATAACACAGATAAAATGACAATCGTAATAATAAAAGGATTGGAATATACAAACGATGCACAATGCAATTGCTCACCACCCGTGGATCGATGCCCAGTTAGTCCCCGAGCGGCAATGCCCCCTGTCCCCACTCCCCCCAGTTTATATACTAGACGTGATGTCACATGGTATGGAATACCCCGTTGGCCACTTTGGGTCAGCTGCCCTGGCTGTGTCCCCTCCCAACTTCTTGTGCCCCTCCAGCCTTCTTGCTGGCTGGGCATCAGAAGCTGAAAAATCCTTGACTTTAAACTAAACACTACTTAGCAACAACTGAAAACATCAGAGTGTTATCAACACACTTCTCACACCTAACTCAAAAACATAGCACTATACCAGCTACTAGGAAGACAATTAATTCTATCCCAGCTGAAACCAGGACACTTACACAAGCTTTTTCTAAAACAGAATATATATATAGAAAAAAAATAGAATCGAAATAAATTCTTTAGCCATAACGAGGAGAAACTCTGCTCCTCTTCCATTTCCATGAAAACATAAAGAAATCAGACTAAAGCTTCAGGGTTTCTGTTTAAACCTCTCCCTCTGCAAAATCACTATTAAATGTCTGCAATTCCATCAAAAAGCTTCTTGGAAAAAGCAGCAGTTAAGTATGTGGGCCAAATTCTTTCATAGGTCATAGATGCTTCTAAGAGGCTCTTAACATCAGAAACAAGATCTAGAATTGTATGAAACTTAATAGTATTAGTTTGTAAAAGCACCTTTTTACTTTTTATAGTTCCTTGAGTTTCAAAAATAATTTTCAAAATTCAATTCAAAAAAATTCCAGAGTACAAACCCCCAAATTTAGATCTGTCTGGAAGGCTTTTCAACATTTCCCTCAACGATCAAAGGTATTCACATATTGTCCACCTCAAACTGATTGGCCTATATCTGTTTAAGTCTCAAAACATGAGAGGAGGTTTCTTGGACCTAATGACCTGAGGTTCAGGAAGCATAGGCTGAGAATCTAGGTAGCCAGACATGCCATTATTTTTGTATGTTTTAGCTTGTATCCAGAATGGGATTTAATTAACAGATGCTATTTTTGAGTCAAAATACAGGTGTCGGACAGGTGTTTTAGATCAGCTAACAGTCTTACAGCTAGAGCTTTCCTTCCCTCTCTTTGAGTCACTAAAATGTTCCTGGGTTGGCAGGGCAGATTCTATTCAGAAAAAAGATGCTTATAAAGCAGACATTTACTGCAGGACATGAGCATATTGAGATCAGGACAATAGATTCTGTTCTTATTCCAAATCTAACACAGCACTTAACAATAAAATCAAATATTTTCACATAAAGACAGGAATCGACTGCTTTACAGTGTTGTGCTCACCACAGTATGACTTAGGTGTAGTATCAGAATATTAGGTAGGATAGTGATGCCAGAAGATCTTTCCTTTATGAAAATATGCATAGGGAAGGAAATGTTTATGTTGTTTTTAATTATTTTAAATATGAAATACTTCTTTCAGTTCTATAATGAGAAAATGTGGGTGTTTTGCTATTTGTGCTGTTAACTTTCTAAGAAAGAATAAACAAACAGCATCAAACTTGACAGAATAGTCAGTATATTCAGAATATTTTGAAATACACAGAGAGGAGGACCAGTAGAGGTAGTGTCATAATATTACTGAAGGTGCTACGTGCCTAACTGGCACAATTTAAAACATATTCAGGAACAGGCTGATTTGGCTTTGCTACAATAAGTACGTGTATATAAACACTGATTAATACTTTTTGCAAGAATTCAAGCTGGATTTGATTAAAAAATAGAGAATTTTAATGAAGTATGTATTACTGCAATTGTTTTTCCATGTCATCAAGTGGCACCATTTTCTATCGTACGAAGTCTGAGTCACTCAAAACTGTGACCAAGCGATGTTCACTCTTAGTTATCTTTTGGCTATAACATCACCTTTTGGAAATGGAAGGGAATATGTTTGCATAAAAAGTTTACAGAGGAGACAATTTCTTTTTTGTAAAGTTTCTTGCCTTGAGTTAAAGTGCTACTTTTGTTCTAACCCATAAGCTATTTTCAGTTGGTCGCAGCCATTGAAAATGCATGTGGTAAAACATCAGCAGGAGCTTCTATTACATTAGGAAGTCAAATATTCTCTATACAGTTAAGGATCAATCAGGCTGAAAAATAATTCAAAATGAGTCAGGATCTTAGATTAGGATTGACTCGAACAACGCAGAAAAATGGAGAGTGGTGTTTTGTTGATTAGGCATCTAGGAAGACAGGGGTTAAACCACAACACTAACAAAGACAAAACTTGCTTTATTTGCTGATTTTCATGTATTTAGTTTGTGTTTTCAAGTATTTTAACCAGTTATTGTCTGAACTTTAACTTGATAGGTTTTTGTGTTTAAACATGAGCTTCTGTTGAAGTCTTTTATCACATTTAGTCTTTCCCAGAATATTCTCAGAAAAGATGGGAATCATTTGATACCTAAGGAGATTGCTTTGCGTAGTGTTTCTTCCGTTTGTCCTTTTTTAAGAGTATACTTTTTGCTTTAGAACTTGTGTGTTATTTTTGAAAGTGGTGTGATTGTCAACTTGGTGCAGAGTTTGAACAGACTGATATATCTAGCATGTGATGTGTCCAAAAGTTGCCACCCTTATTTTCTCATTAGTTTCATTTTTCAATGACTGAGACCTCTTAATTATTTTCTTTCTTTTGTCTTAGCTGGTTGCTTTTAATATATTTATTCCACCATGTGCTGGTTTTGGCTGGGATAGAGTTGATTTTCTTCATAGTAGCTAGTATGAGGCTGTGTTTTGGATTTGTGCTGAAAACAGTGGTGATAACACAGGGACGTTTTCATTACTGCTGAGCAGTGCTTACACAGAGTCAAGGCCTTTTCTGCTTTTCTCACCCCACCAGCGAGGAGGCTGGAGGGGCACAAGGGGTTGGGAGGGGACACAGCCAGGACAGCTGACCCCAACTGACCAGGGGATATTCCAGACCATAGGACGTCATGCTCAGCATAGAAAGCTGGGGGAAGAACAAGGAAGGGGGGAATGTTCAGAGTGATGGCATTTGTCTTCCCAAGTCAACATTACAGGTGCTGGAGCCCTGCTGTCCTGGAGATGGCTGAACACCTTCCTGCCCACGGGAAGTGGTGGATGAATTCCTTGTTTTGCTTTGCTTGTGTGCACGGCTTTTGCCTTACCTATTAAACTGTCTTTGTGTCAGCCCATGCGTTTTCTCACTTTGATCCTTCTGAATCTCTCCTCCGTCGCACTGGAGCAGGGGGGAGTGAGCAAGCAAGCAGCTGTGTGGGGCTGAGTTGCCAGCTGGGGTTAAACCATGACAGTCCTTTTTGGCACACAACATGGGGCTCGCACCCACGAGCCCGGGATTAAGAGTCCCATGCTTTACTGACTGAGCTAGTTGGTCCATCCGCACTACCAGCACACACCATTTCTTTTTCCATCCTCTGCAATTTATGTTAAACCTATGGACGTGAAATATGCAATTAACATTAAGGCCTACCATTCATCACCTCAGATACTTTCTTGGCTTTGGGCTTCCCTCTTCTCCATATTTTGTTTGGCTTGTCTATTTTGTTTATACTCTCACAGGGCAAAGACTGTGTTGCCCCAGAGGTCTTCTGTGTTGAGTGCTTTTATGGTATTAGCCCCTTGGCCTTAGAAACCAGCTGTATAACTTTATCTAACATCTGTGAATAGCACCTTATCAGTGAGTAGCTTCTCTGTTCTTCTCAACTACTGTTGAAACTGTTCACCCACAGGGTGTCTTATTTCTGGCCACTGTTCCATTTCTTCTTCTTAGTCATCCATTTGACAGCTTCATGCTGTCAGAAAGGATAATACCAGCTGGGTAAGCTCAGATATGCATTAATCAAAGTTCTTAAAAGCAATACAGATATTCCCCTTCTCTGTGTATCACATGTCACTGGAAGGGAAACTTTAATCCTCTCTGGCCCATACTTTAACTCTTGGGATGTCTAACTCTTGTCAAAGTTTCTAGGTTCTTTTCCTACTGGTGTACATCTGGTGATGCTATATATTGTGTCCTAGCAAATGTCTGGCAAGCATTTGCATTCTGCAGTGAGGATATTGTGAGGTTTTTTTATTGTTCCAGGTTCACAAGGATTTTTAACAATTGTCTGTATTAGAATATGCATGTCTTGATTTTTTTATTTTTGTCTCTTCACAGCATTAATGGTGCTTTAAAGTTAAGTGTAACCCTTCATTGAACAGTTTTATGTAACATGGGCCGAGTTGTTGGCCTGTAAGTGAAAAAGAACAAGCTATCTATAGCCTGTAAACCAGTTCAGTTTCCCAATAATTGTTTCTAATTATGAGTGAGGAAGAGGGCATGGGACAGGGAAAGCACATTTGAAGAAGAGAATGATTATTCTACTCTACTCACAAGCAAATCTTAGTTTCTTAAGTAGTGTTTTCCTCTGAAGACACAAGACAGCAAATAACTATTGGTTTACAATTCACCCTTAGGGGATGCTTATTCCGAAATAGCCCTTCATTGATAAGGTAATTCTAAAATAAAAGTTTAACTAAGCTTTTCCCACCTATGTCAGCTCTAGTGGTTACCACTGAAGTGAATGAATTTTTATATGCCTCTTCTCAAATACTATGACCCAAGTTAATGGATGGCAATACTCATCAATATGTCAAAGGGACCTGTCAGTTGCATTTTCCTTCAGAGTGCAACTCTTGTAATTTACAGCTTGATATGTGTTAAGGCATCTAGAAAAATGTAGAAAGAACTCACTTGTGGTAACAATGCTCAATTTTTTTAACTTTTATTTTTCTCTTTTCTGATTTTCTTTTAGAATCAACTTTCCTCTACGAATAAAGGCTCTTCCGAGGGAAACCATGCTGACAGTAAAACTACTTGGAGTAAACAGTGCCTCTAAAAATACAGAAGTGCTTGCTTGGACATGCTCCCCATTGTATCCAAAAGAGTAAGTTCAGTTTTGTACGACAGCTTAAGAGAAGACCATTCTTAAACAGTATCGCACTCAACTTGGGAGAAATATATAAAGACAGAAATACTCATTTCAGGACCTTGCTGTAATAAGACTGAGACAGTCACTTACAGTAAACTGCTCTTGATGTGCTGGTAAGAGCCCCATCCATAAGATTTTCTTTCTTTCCAATGTATTGTTTTTGAACTTGGCTTATGTAACTGTTTAACTCTTACAGTAAGGTTCCCCAGGCCTGTTGAAAGGCCTTGCTGTACACTTTCCTGTAGCTTTGCAAAATCCTTCTCAGCATAGCCTCTTGTTAACAATGGCTGGTTTTTTTTTTAAGTCTGCATTCTCTTTTCACACCCATTCATTCTGCTCAGAGTGGGGCAGTTAGGGATGACCACAATGAGCACCTTTCCCTCTACACGCCACTTTAGAAGATTTCTCGTCTTTTTTAACCTCTTCTTTCTACACGGCATACAATGTAACAGTGGTTTAGAGATACTTGTAGTCTTGAATGTCTCTGCAGTGATGCATAAACAGACATCTAAGGTAAATTTTCTGCAGTGCTTTAAATATATCTTAGTAGCACTCAGACATCTGAATTTAGACTAAGCCTTTACAATGATACTTAATTTTTATCTAGACTCCATAGCCCTGCATGCCTTCTGGGGCTTGAACGTATCCATCTATTGCCCATAGGTTTCTGCATTATCCATCTCTAAGCTATAGCTCTTTCCTCCTCTTGAGACATCTTCATCTACTTCTCTATATGGTGGCAAACATCATTTAAAACAAAACAAAACCAAAAAATCTGATTGCATGTATGAATTTACTATGTTTGAAAGACCTTGGGTTCCATTCAACTTTTAAGCTGAGAGGCTTAAAACACTGGAAAATGGGTTGGACTGGGGTAGAAGCTTTTTCCATCTTTTCAGAAGAAAATTCAAGATTACTCTGTTCAGAAAAAGAGAGCATTCTTCTGTGACTTAGTGATTAGAGCACTTAGTCTGAAGGAAGGAAACAAACATGAATCAAATCTCTGCTCCAAGGATTGCTTGGGTATTTCATTCAATGATTTTTTTTTTTTCATAGTCTGAAGAAAAGCACATCACTCTTCCATTGTGTGTATCTTTTTAAACAAAACATGCATTATGTTTGAGTATTTCCATCATGTGGTGATTAGGGTGAAATAGAGGGAATATCTTGGCTGAGAGTCTAACTTGAGATGAAGTGTTAAGATGTCCCCAGCAAGTTGATATGTGCTGACTACATTCAGAAGCAGAGCATTAGGCATGATAATTTAATTGGGGAACACTTAGGCACCTTTGGAGGTAAATGGGATACGTGAGAATCCTGTTCTTGAGGACCTGTATTGTACTAGAGGTTTTCTTATGTTTCATGGTTCAAGTCCCAAAGGAATGATTTTTGGAAGATCTGAAAGCCCTTAGCTCCCTGTGATGTATATTTTTTAAATGTACACCATGGGAGCAAGCATGTTGATTTTCATTAGGTAGATCTCCAAATCATCCAGGCAGTTTTGAAAATTTTGCTGAAAAATGGCTCCATTCTTTCAGGGTACAGATGACCAACACAATGAAGGGGATAGAGGGCTACTTTCCTTTCATCTGCTGTATAATTGTAAAGATCATTGCTGAAATGACCCTTCAAAGCAGAAATAGAAGTTGAGTTGTTGGGGAGGAATGATTTAGGAATAACATGTTCAACACCTCCTAATCTGATAGCTGTGTTACAATTATAGTAATTACTATGTTATTACTAAGTAATTACAAAGAAACCTAAATGCTTTTTCCTCTTGTAGCCAACCATGACTCCACAGAATTATTCATTCACCATGATTTCAATTGATAGACTGGTTTAAAAATAAGGATAGGTCTGAAATTCCTTCTGAAATGCAAAACTTGAAAATATCTGAACATTCACCCAGCCCGCTATTCCTTTTCTTTGGAAGATCATGAATATTTTTTGGTAAACTAGCTCTCAGGGTTACCTACTTAGAAAGTAGCAGGATTAAAACTGTCAGGTGATTCTTAATAGGTAATGCTATCAGTTAGCTGAAGTAATTGAAAAGCAACAGTAAGACTTTGAGAGGCTGTTTCCTGCTCCACAAAAAAAAAAAATTAAAAGTTAGTAATTGTTTTATTTGGCTCAGCAGTTTCGTGGAAAACATTAATGAACTGAGCAATGAACCCAACTTCACTCCCCTCACTGCTGGAATGCAACTAACTTCAAGACTTATTTCAATTTCAGAGTACTTCTGAACTTGAAAGTATGTACCAAGAAAAGATTTGTACCTGTAGTGTCATGCTAATGTGTCAAGAGTACTTTGTATTATTGCAAAGGTTATGGCATTAGGGTCTCTAAATGAGCAAACTCTGTAAATGTATATAAAGAGATTAAAGAAATCTGACCAGAAAATCTTTGGCAAAACATTTCTAACTTGGAAAATATCACTTTCTCAAAACAAAACTTTTCTCAAAGGTGAATTTTAGTTCTAAAAAAGTCTTAACATTCTCATGTCTAGGGTTTAATTTATAAAGGAAAGGACAGAAATAAGCTCTTTGAAGAAACCAGTAGCCCTGAGATATTTGCCTGGGTCGTCAAACATCCTTGTTCAAATCCTTGTCCTAGTTGGTCACTGAGCCGTTCTTCTCAGGGTCAGCATAAGGACAGAGAGTGGCCTCTTTTTCTCTATTCAAATGCTTGTTAAAAAAAAAATATATATATATGTTTTTGTTAAACATTGGAAAAAGAAAATAAGTCAAACATTTTAAAAATACAGTTCCTCATTTCTGTCCCATTAAATCTTATTCTGATAAAAACCACAGAATTCTGTTCAAGCAGTTTGTGGCTTATGTTAAAAAGAGAAGGGGAAAAAAAAAAATCAGTTTTGGGTTATTCCCAGATATTACTTAGGAATCTTGATCTTTGAATGACCTAGGGCAAAAGAACACTTTATTTTAAAAGACTCTGAATTAACTCCTCTCTGTAAATTTGATATCTATTTTCTCTTCCAAAATGGTTATTGTCATTTTATCGTTGCTCTTGTCCTTCATAGTTTAATTCTTTATGTTTAATTTGAACTGAAGATTAAGAAAGACTGAACTTATTTTAACACCTAAAGTATACAAATTCCTTTCATCTGTTTCAAGAAGTGTGAAGAGTTTCTCATGCTTTTGGGCAAGACCATGTCACAGTCCCTTGCCAGATCAAAGGGCTGTAGCTATTTTCTGAGATTTTAACACTCCAGTTCTTCTCTAAAAAAATAGTGACTAAGTAGAGTGTATGAAAAATATATAAAAAAGTAGAAGCAAACCCCAACTGTTTAAATAAAGCATATTACTTATTCTTTAGCATTTCTTATTGCAATCTCTTCTCCCTACCTTGCCTATGTTGAAACCACACCATACCTAAAAATGTTCCCAAGAATTTGGCCTGTTTAGTTTTGGGGGGGTTGTTGTTGTCATTAAAGACTTGTCAGTGAATAGATGTTTAGTGAATTTTAAATTTGCTTAATTTACATTATTTTCTGAATTCTAGTAATATCTCTCACTATTCTGACAGTTGTCTTGCAATGTGCTGATTGATGACATGACTAGCTGATGGATACACGTGGCAACCACTACACTCCTTATCAAATGTGTGTTGGGATTACTGTTTATCAACTTTACATGTTTCTGTAGAAATAGTCTCACTCTTTACAAAACTGCCTGTAAATATTCTCCAATCTTTGCCTAAATGTAGTTGTTTACCTTAAAATTATTGCTTGTAAACTTATTTTTTAACTTTATGTTTTGGGGCAAAAATTAGGAAAGAATCAGGAACAAAACTGCAAATTTGTTTTAAAAGTTTGGAATAACCTGATAATTTTGTATTTGCTGTATTCTGCACCTTCACATTTATGGAAGTTATTTAAACTAGAAACTGTGGGCATGGAAGATGTGGCCCTTACAAATGTCTGTAGGACATTTAGCATTACTTCGCAGATGAAAATTATATCTCTAATTTGAATTTTCTAGAATTTAGTAGTATTTGTAATTATAATAAAGTAGTTATTTCACAGTATCATTCTAATGCAGAATTAAGACTGCTTGGGCCATAAGATATGGGGTTTTTTATAGCTTAGCAGTTTTGGATTTCCTTTAAATTTAACCTCAGGTCTGAATTTCTGAGGCTTATAATGTCAGGTTTGGGGATAATTACATTATTTTTACATGATATTTTGTTCTTATTTTCCTGGTATATCCAGTCTAAACCGTAACTCTACTCTAATGTGATATACGTTTGGGAATGAACACGGTAATAATGATTGTAGCTGCCAACTTGTCCAGTAGGTGAGCTTCCCTAACCCCATTTCTCACCCTTATCAGGTAGTTGACTTTAGATAGTGGCCCTAAATCAAGGCCGATAAAGCCCTTGATGATGCATCTGTATCAAGAAGCCTTATTAGATGCAGAAGGCAGTTCAAAAAGTGTTTGCAAGCCTGTGTGCCAACTTTCCGTTCCTTCACATCCGAAAAATGTGTTTGTCTCTCGGGCTGAATAGTTTAGTGATCCAGAGCTAATTAACAAATCAGCAATCCATCTTTGGGGGCAATTTGGGAGTTGTAATGTCCCCCACAGTGCCCATTGCTCTGACTTCACTGATTCTTACAACACAATTTATTTTGAACTGGTATTTCCAAATCAGACAGAGCAAGCAACAAAAATTTCTTCTTGCTGGGTGTGGTGAGGGAAGTCTCTCATGTGACTTCAGGACACAAGGTTGATTTTGTTAAGTTAGGGTAACTTGAGCTGTCCCTAAATAGCAGTGTCCTTTTCTGCTGTAATAAGATGGGAAGTTTATTGTAGCTCCTGTAATAAACAAGAGCTGGGAATCTGTATAATTCCAGGAGTTTCCATCTGCCCTGGTTTTGCATGAACATATAAATAACTAAATGGCAGTAGGCACAGAACAGCACTTGTTTATTCACCTTCTGATGTGCTTGATGCTGAAGTTGCTACATGGAAGCCATTGTCTATGGCTGTGATCATTACACAATCTTTACAAAGGTCAGTATCACTACCATCACCTTACAGATGGGAAAAACTGGCAGGCAGAACGGGGAGTGACCTGCTTGAGCTCATCAGCAGAACCAGGTAATAGAGAGAGGAATCTGTCCATTCAGGAAAGGTTATGGTTATCATGCTCATGATGCTAGCTCCTTCCTTTTCTGACTGGATCCTGCACACAGTCCTGCTTCTTTCCCTTTTTCTAAAAATAACAATGCATCTTTTTACTGTTTCATTCACCTGCATGGCCCCTGTTACTGTTTCATTTGTGTGTCCAAAAGCAGACTTGGTCCTGAAGAATGTTAGCTGTGCAGCGCATACAGTGCCCCAAAATTGCTAGCAAAAGCTGTGCCTCAAAAACATACATCGTATTTAACAGTTGTCAGTGCCTCTTCACATCTTTTTAAAAATGCCTCCTGTGTTTACAGACTAGCCTTAGCCCAAAGAGCGACTTACTGATGGAAGATACATGAGTTGCACACTTGTTTGTAAATGTATAAATTAGGCTACTCTGTATAAAAGGCATAAATATGTGTCTAGTTTTTAAAACAAATTCATTGTTTTCTTAGGAGATAACATCTCCATACTATTGAAGTCGTTTAATGTCTTTGGTTTTACTCACGGTTCTGTGATCTGCTTTAACATGTGAAGTCTTCTCAGTCTGGCAAAGATACATTGCTTTACTTGCTGTTTCTCTAGTTGAGGACTCTGAGAAGCCCACCTGCTGATTCTTCCTTATCTTCTTGGGCAGTTTGTAGCCACATCCATACTGGGTGCAAATGAGTTGAAATAATGACCTCAGGAAATGTCTCAATTAAATACATTTACAGTGCCTCTGAGGTCTGTGCTACTTGTATTTGTCTATACAGGTTTCCCAGGAAAAAAAATCCACTGTATGTATTCTTTTTTAAAGCCCGCTGTAGTTTTAGAGCACAATATGAAAGTGATTAGCAGTAATGAGAGCTCAAAAGGGTAATTTAGTCTTTGTGTTCATTCAGTTCTCAGCTACTCCTCTCCCTTCTAATAAAAGTGCCAATTAGTTCACATTATGATGTCAATAAAGGAGTGGTTGAAGAGATGCGACTCATTTATTAAAGGGCATCCGAGTACACATCACCGAAAAACAACTTTGAATCACCATTGGTCACTTCCACATTCACATCACTGACCTAAATGTGAAAAACTTCATATCACACAACTGCTTTCCCGATTGCTATCTTGTTCACATCACAGCTCCTTTTTCTGCCTCCATTCCCCTGCAAATGCACCTACAGCTGCAAAAGAAACTTCAGAAAATGGTTTAGTCTTTAATCCTCCTGAGCTGTGTTCTCGCAATAAAATAAAACGTTTGCACTAACAACATGAATAGCTTGAGAAGTGAAAAAGAAAAATTAGCTGTTAATTAGGTTTACACTGAGTGTTGACTATAAAAATGACTTTGCGGGAGTTTCTTATTTCTTCCTCAGCTGACTTAGCAATAATTTATTTCAGCTTGCAATTCAAAAGGTTCTTTCTTACAGCAAAGTTGCAAACTTTTGCTGGGATCAAAAGGTCCATCTGCGTTCTCTTGTACCTCTAAGATCCTCATCTCAGGTAAAAGCTGTGCACTCAAAACTCACCTGCCTGGCTGGCTGTTTCTGTTGCAAAAGGGCAGAAGAGAATCTAGCTCGTTCTCTCAGTTGTTTTGACTGAGCTGTGCTTGAAACGATCATAATAGAAATTATTTGTCAGTAAAAGAAGAGATGTTGAACATAATCAGATTTCTGACCTCACTAACCATTAAGATGTGGACAAATTAAAGGGTAAGTCCAGCATACTGTATCTTCCTTTATCCGGGTGCTGTATACTTAATTTGAGTGGATTCGTTATGATTAGAATTTACACCTGAACTTTCTGATTTTATTCAAGTTCTCTAGACTGAATTGTGTTGACCTGCCAAATCATGCTGGTTTTCTTATCTGCAGACCACATGCATGCCTGTTTCTGATAAGACTTTCTTGTACATGTAGTGCTTAGACTGGTACTTCAGACCATAATCTTGCATCTGTCCAAAAAGTACATGCAGCATATGTGGTACAAACTATCCCACTCAAACTGCTTTCAGCTCTCTGGAGACTGATATCATATTCCCTCTTCCCTGCCATCTACACATAAAATCAGCAAAGATCCTTCTTGGTTGCAGTAGGTTGCCATGAGTTTCTTCTTTTTGTGGAATAAATGTATACTGCCCTCCACCTTATACAGTGTGTTGACACTTCACTATCTCTAACACATTTGCCCTCAAAATTAAATCTTGAGATAGAAATACAGTATTATCTTTATTTGACACCTAGCTTAAATGGCAACCGCTGTTACATAAGACATCAGTCGTAAAGTGCAGAGCTGACCTCGAATGTCTTGGCAGTGTGATTTGCGTCATGATCCCTGCAACTGTACTGATGCCACTATAGCAGTGAGGCCATCAGTATGCAACCTCTACTGATCTAGGCCAGTTTTGTATTAGCCACATAAAGATAAAAGGGTTGTTCTCCTTTTGCTTGTATTTTAAGCTATTCAGTTTCATGTTCTTTGATGTAGTTTCAATAAACCCCATTCACCTCGTCTCCAGTACTGATGTAGTATTTCTGTCTGTGTGTATTGCAGGCGGCTCGTTCATGGAACTGTGCTGCTTAGCATGACATTGTGCAGTACGCTTACAACAACAATGATTACCCCAGGCATCTGCAGTACTGATACACCAACCTCAGTAATATTACAGGTAAGAAAGCAAGAAAGCAAAGGGAAGGGTTATTATCTAACAAAGTGCAAGAAAAAGGATTGTTCCCACAGCTCATCAAGACCACACAAATTAAAAATCCTATTTCCATTATAGCCACTCAAAGACAGCATGTTAATCTTAATGGATGGAAGTCAATAATTCTGCACAGTGGCAAATATGTAGGATACTTTCCATATCAAATAACACCTCTGAGGGGTAGAGAAGGTTTTTCTAGGGTAATTTTTGTTGTTATAATTTTGGTTCCAAAAATACTTCTGACACAGATTAATGGTTTGGTACCATACTTACAGCTGCCTTTTCAAATCTGAACTTTTGTTCTGAGTACTATTGAATTGCATGCCATTATAAGTGTAACATACAGCTTTCAATTAGACTGAATAGCATAAAGGATTTGTAAAGGAAGTGGCTACAAGCAATTGTCAATATGCATCATTATAGCTCTCCCTTGATGACTACATGCTGAGCGCCCACTCATTCTGGGCAGAATGGTGCTCACAGTATTGAAAATGCATTAGGTCTATGTGGTAGTTTTGTAACCTTTCCAGGTTAAATTAGCAACTGGATATTTCAAGGGCAAAGCCAATTGTTTTCTGTACTAAAAAGCTGAATGACTATTAGCAAATGACATGTAAAAGCAGATAATACAGATAAATGAGGCTGGCCTAAAAATAGCCTATTTTTAATAGACAAGCAAATGGGGATTTTCTAGTCTGAGGAGTTCAATCAAAGACGACACCTGAAAATAGCTCCCCCTATTAATAATAAAGGGAAGTTGAGACAGTAAATGGCTATTAATTTATCATAATCTCTCTCTGCTGAAAGAAACAGAACAGGAGGATCACCTCATTTTCAGTTATTCCCATGCATGTGAAAGTATCATGATTTGTGAACATGCTGGAAAAGTCATAAAGATAGCTTTTCTGATGTGACCGACAAGACACGTTTTGTAGGGAATAACTTTGTTAACCATTAGAAGAGTGATGCATATCAAATACATACATTAAAAAAATAGATATAGATAAGAGATTATGGTGTGTGTTAACAAACCAAATTGAGCTGAATTTTGAAGAACAACCTGAATTTTCAGCAAAGTCTGTGTTCAGATTATCAAGCACCTCAAGCTTTTTAATTTTGGTCGAATGTTTTCTTTCTCTGTATCTTAAAAACATTACCCTAAATTTTTGACACCCATATGTAAGTGTAAAGAATGAAAAATTGCTCGATGCTGTACAATATATATGAAATTGAACAGCCAGAATTGAAATCAGGAATCTGTTTTCTATCTCTTACACTGGCAAACTACACATCAGAATTATCCCTACTTTTTCAGAAAAAACAAACAAACAAACAAATCTATATTAATCGAAGCTTTACATTTAAGAACCATCTCATTAAAAACCAGGAAAGGAGGAAAAATGGAAAAATATCTTCATCTTTGAGTTCATGGAGTTCTAATAAAACTTAAATACAGTGGATGACATTCTCCCAGGAAAGTCAGTGACAAAGCTCCTGCTGATTTTTGTGGGCTGAGTTTATCACCAACATATTTAAGTAATATATTACATACAGTGAACAACCTCAAAGAATTATGCCCTCTTCTTTTTCTCATATTTTGTATACTTCCTGTACAAATCCAAGATAACATTTATTGACAGTTGTATCTGAGAATACACATTGCTAAAAAGACCTCTTTTCTCTCCCCTCTCTCCCCTCTCTCCCCTCTCTCCCCTCTCTCCCCTCTCTCCCCTCTCTCCCCTCTCTCCCCTCTCTCCCCTCTCTCCCCTCTCTCCCCTCTCTCCCCTCTCTCCCCTCTCTCCCCTCTCTCCCCCCCTTTTCTCATGCCTCTTTTGTTTTCTTTTTTCTTTTCTTTACTCTTCTTTTTTATTTTCTCTTTTCCTTTCTTTTCCTTTCTTTTCCTTTCTTTTCCTTTCTTTTCCTTTCTTTTCCTTTCTTTTCCTTTCTAGATTGACTTTCCAGAAACTAGTTTGGAGTTCATTAAACCTGAACCTGAAGAAAGAAGAGGTGATCTTGAAGAGCCAACCAAAGACTGCCTGAAGCACATTGCAAGACTTTCGCAGATAAATTCTCTCTTGTTGTAAGTTGCACCCAGCTAGCCCTGGTGATTCTTGGTTTGCTGTGCTTATCCTATTGGTCACAATTAAATGTATCCAATTCTTCAAAAGCAAAATTTTCCTCTGAAGGAGCCTAACTTGATTGATTTGAGAAGTGACGCCTCTAAATGAGAGAATAGATCTCAGCAAAGCCTAAATAAGCCCCTGGAGGTGGCAGTGTATTTTACCAGTTTTCCCCTTTCTATTACTATACCTTTTCACGTCTTTGAAGTGAGAAACTAATTTTTGATTCCAAACATAAGATATTCAGGTGATGCAATAAGTTTGTATCGGTATTAGCAAGAAAACCTTTGGGATCTATGAAAATCAGCTTCCTTTAGTAATAATACACTCAGACTTCGTATATAGTAGTTAAACGGCATATAATCATTAAAACAATCTATGTCAAGTTATAAGTAAGGAAGGAAGTATAAAAAGTTTAGCTTTCACAGAAGGTAGATAAAGACAAAGTGAAACAAAACACTATATACTGAGGCAGATTAGTATGCTCAGCTATGCGTATGTTACATATCCATTAGGATTATGTACTGTATAAAATAATTTTGGATATAACCAGGGTGGAATTGGGAACACAGGTGTTTACAGAGAGCCATTATACCAATCACAGTTAATTGTGTGAATTAATCCTCCACCAAAGGCCAAAAGGTGCATTAGTTGTACAATAACTAAATAACTTAAAGGCAGTTCAGCCTTCTGAGTGTGATATGATGTATCTGTTCAGGAGACTTTTCTGTGCTGACTTCTATGTTGGTTGATTGTGGGGGTTTTTTTAAATCAATTTCTTTAGAAAAAGGCAAAAGACAAACTTGCTGGTGTATTTGATGTTTACTTCAACTTTTCAAAAGGCAGGATGGAATGTGAGATTATTTTTATTAACTGTGGGATCTGTCATTTGGTTCTTTTCTATTTTATTTTAAAATATGAATGGGACATCAGTATTTTCTTGTGAATAGCCATTGTGTGAGGGCACTGGCAAGGTGCCAGCAAAATTTCTACCTGCAAAATGTGCTCCAGAAGTGATTTGGGGAACTTCAAGCCAATGCATATGACCTCTGTCATGGTAAAATGGTAGGTTCTGTAAGAAGGAATAAGATCCTTAAGTATTTAGCTAAGTATAGAGTATTTTGTCAGGAAAGAGCTTGGCTTCTGTGAATAGAAACCCTGCTTCACCAACCTGTTGCTGTCCTAGAAGGTCGTCAGTGGGTGCATGGATTTTTGGGGATTTGGTGCACACAAAGCCTTTGGATGTTCAAAAACCTTTGCTGAGGTTCCACATTGGATTGTTAAAAGAAATGAAGTTGCCACAGGTTTAGAGGAAAACTGGTTAAAGGCAAAGATTGGATGTTTAATGCTGGCTTTTCAGAATGGAAGAATCAGCAGTAGGGTCTTTCACTGCTCAAGGCTGGGACCAGTTTTATTCAGTATTTTCATCGATGACATGGAGAAGGAAGAGGGCAGGGAAATATCTAGGTTTGCAGATGGTACTAAACTCTGCCAGATTGTCATACACTGTGCTATGGAAGGAAGATCCAGAAGGACCTTACAAAACTGGGCCAAAACATGGCAGATGAGCTTCAGTGTGGGTAAATTTAAGGGGATGTATTCAAGGAAAAATTATCTAAGCATCTGTACATGACAGTGAACCCAGAACTGGCGGTTACAATGCAGGAAACACATCTTGACGTTACTGCTGGTATTTCCCTGAACTCATGAGTATAATGTGCAGCAACAGCCAAAAGTGCCAAAAAAGTATTGGGCATCACCAGGAAGGGTGGAGAGATAAAGCCAGCATGTGCTGTTTCACTGCTGTCTAAAACCTTGATGTGCTGTATTTTGGGTATGCTGCATAGCTCTTGCCTTCACAACTCAGGAAGGACACAGTAGGTGTGGAAACTGGACAGAGAAGGGCAACTAAAATGATTAAAGGAATTAAGCAGCTGCTTGGCCAAGAGAAGCTAAAAAGGCTGGGACTCCTTAGTTTGGAGAGAATACTAGAGGATGTGTCTGTATGTATGATTAATTTTTATAAAATAATGATGGTGGTGGACAAGGTGCATGAATCATCAAATACGACAATATTCAAACTAGGGACATTCAGTGAAACAAGTAGGAGGTCAGTTGTCAACAAATGGAAGAAAGTACTTCCTAAGACAGTCAGTGGTGAACTTTTAAAATCTGCTGTCACAAAGCTGTGGAGGTAGACAATGTTATCAGATTCATGAAGGCTATACACAAATTCATAGATAACAGGTTCATAAATAAGTATTACAATGCCCAGGCAAGGGTAGACCCTATAACATCCCTAATACAACAATTTGGGGTTCTGTGGGAATATGAAGGGAAGAGACTACTGAAAGTCACCAGCTTGGAGTTACAGCTTTGATAAGTTCAATAACAGGTTCTTGAAAGAAATAGAATGGTAATCCTGTTTTTTTCCACAGTTTGTTGTTTTCAGTTATCTTATCTTATGGGCAAAGCTAGTCTACCAAATGAGTTGTCAAGGTAAAGCATAGCATATTTGGGGTTTGAATGAAGGAATTCCATTTTTAAGTACTTTCTGATTTAGAGGAATCTGTCAGCCTGTACTTTTTGTTGTATCTGTACCAGAGGAATTACTTTTACCTTCCTCAGTCAGGATAGATTTTTCATAAAAAAATATTTGTAACAACATATTGTTATCTAAACACATTATTACTATGATATCTGAAGATGTCTTCCTTCCTTTTTTTTTTTTTGTATGTCAAGATGAAGAGAGTAATCTAGGTAGCTTTTTAGTGGCAATATGTCTGTATGATGATGCTTCAGGTTTACAAGCCTCAAATACAACCTTGAAATAAATGAATGTCTGTGGTTAGAAGACACAAGAAACCTTTCTCAGGCTGTCAGGGTCCTTCTGTTCTTTCTACTGAAAACAGAGGTAATATGTGAATGGACAGAAAATGTTCTTAACCCTGTGGTAGAAAAAGAAGAAACAATGATTAAAAACAGGCAGCTGCATGGTCGTCCTTGTTACAGGCTGTTGAATCCAGTAGTGTTATGAATGCAAGGCTGCTGTGGCTCCGTGTCCCTAGGTTCAGGCATTAGAGAGGTGGATAGTGTATTCCTGATAGGAATATCAACAAATCAACACAGGCAGAAAGCAGTATCTTATCAGCATACACACAAACATGCAACATCGCCACAAAACACAGCACAAACAGCCTGTTACTCCTCTCTGCCTGATCAGGATCAAAGTCTGCTGGTAGAATATACACACACACACATATGTATATGTATTTTTATATATATTATCAAAACACTTGATTGCTTCCGTAGTTGTGCTTAGACAGTCTAATCCAGTAGCTGGCCCCAGATCTCCCTGCTCTCCCCAGTTGCTGACACCCAGACATGCGAGCCCCCAGGGTTCACAACCGATTTGGTTGCCTCTTCCTGTTCCATGGGCGTGAGTTTCCCAGTAGCTGGCCCAGACATATGGTCTTCCCAGTAACTGACTCTTAGACACCTGTCCCTCTGGTAGCTGGCTCGGATCACTGGTCCCCATGGCCAACATCTCTTGGATGTTGATTACTGAAGGGATCAATGGGACTGAAGGAAATGAACTTGGCCGTATGGCTCTTGTGCTCCTCACAGCCCTACGCTGTGTGCTGCTGTGTGATCTTTGGCATCATCTCCAAACCAGGCAAGAGAGGGAGGTCCAAGAGAATTCATTAGCTACTGCCAGGTGCTTTGGCCAACTTCTGAAAACATTTCAGATGTGAGCCTTTTATTCCTTTTAGGATTACTGTGTTTGAAATACAAACCCCAGAAAACTAGCCACCTGAGATAACGACTGCTCTTTGAACGTGATACAGCCTGCTTGTGTGCAGTGGCTCCCAGTGTAAGGATGAGAGAGTGGTTTGAAGCCAGGAAGATGACAGTCTTGTTTCTACCATCTTTTTTTTCCTTTATTCATCATTTTCCTTCTACCTTACTCTTTTGTCTCTTTCAGCTTCCCTTTTTCTTTTCCTTTCCACCACTTACATGGTAAGAATCTAGTTTGCCCACCAGTTGTCATGAGAGGGCCGTTGCTGTGAATTGTGATTAGAAAGGCTACTTCCAGTTGGGTGAATAGTGGAACAGGTCTAGAAAAGTGCAGTGATGCTGCACACTTTGATAGTCTGTCCACGGGAGAGAAACTTGCAAGTGACAATCAGCTCTGGGGGGACAGAAATTTGCATTTGCTAGCTTTCCTGCTCTTTCCTTTTTTTGCCTTTTGTCTTTATCTGCTTTACTACTGAACATGAGCAACAAAAACAGCTCAGAAGCATTTAAACTCATTTTTGCCATTTCCCCCACAAAAAAGGTAATAATTAAGACCAGCTAACAAAGCTTTCAAAGGTGCTGTTTTCTTCATTTAGCTAAAGGGATTAATGAAAACTTTTAAATTGAGCACTACTGAATTATTTAGGTTTTAAGATGTTTTATTTTTATTTGTGTTGACTAGGAGGCTATATATTTTAATATAGCTTTTCTATGGAGGGTAATTTAGATACAACTCTACCTAAAAAACCCATAAACTATGTTTTTATCAATAAAGGGTGTTTGTTAGCATCTTATCCCTATTGAGCCAAAGAAATGTTCTGATTAGCATAACAGTCTTCAGATGCTATATGCATGCAAAATCTTCTTATCATCTATCTTAAATGTCCTATTACATGTGTATGTAATTTTTTGTTACAACTAAGAAACTTAAAATCAAAAAGTAAAAAACCCCACCCCACCCAACCTTTAATTTCATCTCTGATCTTTAAAACATGGAAAGAGAAAATGGCATTGCCTCTGGAGTAAAGTCGGAGGGAGAAATCTGTTATTTAGAAAACCTGATACAAGGATTGATTTCTTATCTCCCTTTGCAAGCTCAGTAGAGGCTTTAGCTGCTTTAATCTGAACAACAGATTGTCTAGTTTGGAGGATGCTGTTTGAAAGCTTAAATCTCAGTTTAAAGTCAACATATAAAAAGGGTCCTTTAGCTGAACTGTCCTGGAGAATACCATCCAAATGCATGAGATAACCAGACAGGCAATAAAATCTTAGGCCTACTTTTATCTCTTTCTCTGTGTGACTTCTTCACACAAACACAAAGATATATATCTATTGTCACAATAGACATGCTGTGAATTCTGAAACTGTTTCTTGAAATGGTTACCAAAATTATACTGTTCTTGAAATTATAACTGAAAGTCATGACAGAATTTGTATCACAGTTAGGTTCATCTTCTGCTTACATTTATGAGCTTATTCTCCTAAAGGAAAGAAATAAACGTTTACTCTTGTGACAGTAAAAAACATGCCCATCTTTGTACCACCATTCTCTGTTCCTCAATGCTTGGCAATTCAAAATTACAAAGAACAGTTCTTTAGGGCATACAAAGCCAAAGGAACTCATTGCTATGAGTTGTGAAAGACACAATCTTGACAGTTAGAGCAGGGCTAAGATAGATTTTTGGCTAAGAATGTCCCAAAACATTGCAAACAGAAGAAAGACGACATTCTTTCCAAGGTAAACACTTGGATTTTGAGCCCTATTTACACATCTGGATAATGAAATCCTTGACTGGCAGCAAACTATTTACTTAACCGCCTTCTACAAGGTTTCTCACACCTTGCTCTGAAATATCTAAGTTCGTTTAAAGTCACAGTTATGTTATGTTATTAAGTAGATGGATCACCAATCTGGTCAAGTATGACCAATAAAACCAATGCTCCTCTTGGTTTCAGTAATGATTTCTGTGAACTGGAGATCAGCTTGCACTCTCAAAGCTTGCTTTTGAAGGCTCTGGTATCAAATTAAGGAGGTTGTCTGAGCTTCTTTCACAGGGAATTTATTTGTCTATTTTCTGATGGTATCAAAACCTAGGATTTAATATGCATGAGGCAAAGACATCTGAATTGTTGACAAACCAGAGGATATATAGCAAAAATTATTCTGAGGCATTCCTCACTGTTGAAATATGGTATGGTGACTGACCATTTTATCAATAGGTCATTTAGATATCTAATATCTCTATGAGAAATTTGGCATTGCATCCTTTTTTGTGAGTACAGAGAAGCATGGCATGCTAGGCCTTGAGAACAGACATAAAAGTTGCTGGGAGCTTTCCTTCCCTTTTCCAAACTCATACCAGTGCTAGGGATAATCATACTCTGTGTGTGTGTGCGTGCACATGCACTCGTGTTCTTGTGTATGTGCATGGATGTGTCTAAACCCTATTTTAAATGCAAATACACTAAAAATAGACACACCTGCATTAAACAGTCAAAGCAAGGACAGGAATGAAAGCTATGGCTAGCAGTGTTGTGTATCTAGTTGTTACAGTAGTTAGTTAGAGATGATGCATAGCGGATGGAGGTAACAATAATTTGTCCGGTGATAACTGCACCTTCTTTGTCTTTGTCAGAAAACCCCAGTAAAAACAAACAAACAACAACAACAACAGAGAGTGGAGGAGAAAAATGAGAGTGCTTGGGAAGTGAAATAACCATATATGTGTGTATTGTGACACTTCATTTTTATATGACCCAAGGCTGACAGATCCAGAGAATAAGTATCACTTTTCTTATAAAAGCTGGTCTGCAGAAAATGATATCCTACCCCAAGGAAAACACATACTTAGCCAAAAAGCAGTGTACTGTATGACTTGGCCCCTCTGTACAATAAAGTTTGTTGCTACACAAAGCTCCAGGTGGTTTTAATTTCAAACTGAATTTCTAATCTTCTCTTCCAGACTCTCAGAGCAACAGAGAAGGACCTTATGGTTTTATCGTTACTACTGCAATAATCAAAATTGCTCCCTTCCTCTGGTACTGGGCAGTGCACCCAGTTGGGATCGAACAACTGTATCAGAAATGTATGCTGTATTGAGGAGATGGACATTTTCTAACCCCCTGGAGGCACTTGGGCTTCTGACTTTCAGGTAAGAGAAAATTAACCAGGTAGGAAAATAACAATAAACAGAATGATCACGTACTGATTAATTCAGCACTTCAGTTCGCTCAGCGCAGTATCATGCTTTGGTTCACTGACTGTGCTTTCGGTTCTGTCCCTGTGTCAAAGTGAAGATATAGTTGCAACTCTTGCGATGACCTTGAGTTGAACGTGCCAGCCCTGCCTTCTTGGCTGAGAAGGTTTTCTCTTTCTCAGGATAATGAAAAGAGTATTTCATTCTCTATAGCAGATTCAGTCAGTTTCTGGTAACAGGTGATCAGTCAAATACTTAGCACTTACATAGCACTCTATATCTTCGAACTACTGTACAGACATGGAGTGACTAATGGGAGATAAGGAGGACTGAAATATGCTTCTAGATTATGATACCATGTAAATATGTACAGTCCCACCTATAACACATCTTTCTGAAGCAGACAGGATGAAACTTTGAAGTCAGTTCCCCACAATTTAAATAAATTGTTGTGATGCCTTCTGTTTCACCCCCACTTCTTACACTGGGAGCTGATTGTTTGTTGGAAGGCTTTCTTGATACTGGTGATAGTCTTACCTGTGATGTAGTAGCAGATGTCAGGGGACAGAATCTGTGTCAGCAGTTACATTTCCTCGGAAAGCTTCGGAGGTATTTTGCATTAAGTGACCTACCTGTGAAAACATTAAATGTGCAGATGAAATGGTTGAGCAAATTGGTTTACCAAGCCCTTGCTTGTCTGGGTAAGCACAAGCTGCACTAGCTTTGCAATCTCAGTTCCATGTTGTACCTTTAGAAAAAAACAACTCACCTGAAGCTTTACTTGAGAAAAGACTGTATACACTCACCTCTACATTATTACAAAACAGTTATTTAAGAGTAGATAGTCAGTTTTATATTATTATTTCTCTGTAGATGCGATTTCTTAAGAATACCTTTGTCTCAGGTTTATATCTGAACTATTAGCAGTTTCACATGTTTGCATTCATGTCTTTTTTATGTTTAGTAGGAATTATGGAAGCGAAGATCCTGAACGATCAGGTTCTGGAGCATATTATCGTTATCTTATTTACCATTATTAGATGATTAGAATCCGTTTCTAATTTATAAAAGAACCATGGAGAAAGGAGTGTATGGGCAGTGTGTTGTCTTCCACACCCCAAAGCAGCAAGAGGTTTTGAGATGGTTTGTCAGAGCATGCCAGGCTTTCGGATCAGGCCTTGTCAAATTTTGTTTCTGTGTATGGGTAGCATTTCTGCAAATGAAGATCTTGATTGTTCTTTGAAGATGCAGCTCTGCATCAGGGTGTGGTGCAGATTATCAGTCCTGTCAAGTGCTTCACAGAATATTTAATATGACTCAGCCTGTCCCAGAGTTCCTCAGTGTGTAGTGGATACAGTGTACACACTGTTCATTCTGGCTACCGCAAAGATAGCTGGCATGAAAAGACAGGAAGATGTCATCACTTTGTCTCTCCTGGCGCTACTGTTGGGAGCGGCTGGCACCTACAGTCGTGCCAAAGAACAAGTCCTTCTGATCTGGATCTTAGCTTGTTTGTCCCTTTAGTTTCTTTCTCACAAAAGATAATATCAGTCTGGTTTTTTTGCTTCATGCTAACACTACAGAAGTTCTGGATCACAGTACAAATCCTCTTTAAAAAAAAAAATTTCTGTGGTTCACATATCCACAATATTTTGTAGGTGCATGACAACTGGGAAGCTAACCTTCCAGAAACAGAGGGATTACATTTCCTTAAAGATGTTTAGTTTCAGAGATGTCCAAGTCGCATGATTTAACTGCTGAGAGACATGTATATGTAAATTGAGAGAGTGGGTTGAAGGAGAGGAGTACTTTCCATATAAATGGATTTCTGAGGTTTATTCTCTTGGTTCTCTTTTTCTCAGATTTCAATCATTTTGTAAAGTAAAGTAGCATTGGATAGGGTCCAACTTTCCTTCACCATTACATTCACTGACTTTGGATTGTAGGCTCCGTAACTGAGCTGTTTTTGAAGGTTCACTCAACTCTATCCTGTATTATGTTTGGCGCTGACAATTCATCAACTCAGTTCCTCACTTCTATCATCCACAAAACAGCTCTCTGATTTCTTGTGATTACTGAGACACAGCTGAAAGATCCAAGTTCATATAAAACATGAGCAGAATATAAAAGAAATTCTCTTTATATATTCAAGTCTATTTTAAGGACTTGTATTACCATCACTACCAAATCATAGGTAAGTAAAATAAATAAGAACTGATCTTTGTCTACATGTATTATTAACATAATGCAGGAGCAGCTGTACTAAATCAGCCCAAAAGTCAGCCTAGTGCATCCTGTCTGCAGTGGTGACCAACGACAGATACCTAGGGAAGACAATGGGAATGGGCCAAACATAATGACACTGTGCTACTCTCCCAACTTCCAGTAATCTGCAGCTCAGAGACTTCCTGAGACAAAACTTTTTAGTTTAAGAGCTCTCTTGCATTTTTCTTCTATGATTTTTTCCAAATAAACATTGATTGCACATAAACATTCAGTTTTCAGAACATCCTGTAGCAAGGGAGATCCACAGTTCAGGTCTATGTTGTATCATCATTGTACCACAATTTACCACACTGTTAGCAGTACCATAAAAGAGACCAAGAGTTTCCAATCACTTTGAATTTTGGATGCTGCCTTTGCTGCAACTTCAGTCTGCAGTGTCTTAAAGAGAACCTGAATTTCTCCTGCAGGCATGTGCTTACTCTTTATACAGTTTAGAGAGGGTACTCAAAATCACGAGTCATTTTGCAAGCCTTGGGCTGGGGACTCTAAATTATCCTTCTTCTCAGAGTGAAAAAGCAGCATCTGTTCTGATGATTAAGCTGAAGTTCACATTTGCAAGGATAAAGAACTGAAAATCATTGGAGGTGCTTCCTCATTGCCTGGATTAGAAGCCAGCTTAGGGAGAGGTGTCGTGGCCCATCAGATCAAGTCCCATTATCACGCATCTGACTTAGAATGCAGTTTGCCACTTTCTGAAACTTCTAAATTGTTTTGTTCACTACACAGTTAAATGTACAATTGAATAGATGTTTCTTGTTCTTGGAGCATGTCTCTCTTGCTTATGCTCTTCCACTTTTGCAGGCACATCTCAAGGCAGCCAAATGATAACATACTCATTTATGCAGCGGAAAGGAAGAACTTTCATAAATTGGAAACACAACCATGGTACATTTCACAGATAAATTCAGTAGCAACCTTGCATCCAGTACTTGCAGCAAGTGCATTGATTCTTAAAGCCCCAGAAGCCAATGCTTAAAAAAACAATGTAAAAAACAATGAATGTTTCTTTAATCAATAAAGATGGAATGGAAAGGATGGCAGGGGGAAGTGTAGAATAAGATTTTACACTCTTAGTTTTACCTCTAATTTCAGGGAAGGATGATTATAAGCCATTGCCTGAAAAATAAAATTTTCCCTCAGGCAGAAGGTATAGAGCTGGTCCCTCCTACTCAGCACTGCTTATTGGTGCCCTGTGCATTTTACCATTGACTTCACTTATTGAGTTTGGTAAAATGCCAAGCTTTAGTGGAGTTAGAGCTTTCTAAAACTGTATCTACATGGCATGGCACACTACCCAGGGAAATGACACCAATACACTTGTTTATTCAGAGAATTTTCTTGATGACAGAAAGAGACCAAAGACAGTGTTAGAAATGCCATCATTTATGATGTGTTGCTAACATGCCAATGTTTTGTGTATGTATAGAGCACCGTACTTACAATTTTTTGTCAGGTTATCTTGCTATTCAAATTCTTGAAAATGAAAGCTCAAATATATTTATTAACCCTAATAGCAGAGTGATTTCTCCAACCTTGTTTTTCTGGCACATCTAGAGTACACTTGTGACCCTGTGAGGTATCATGGCTAGGAATCAGGAAATTGAGTTAGAATCAGGAAACAGCCACCAAAGAAGAAGGTATGTAATCTTCCAGCATTGTGCATGGCTGCAACCATTCTGAAGAGAGAACTTTTTGACGTAGACAGCGAAGGTGAAGACATAACCTCCCTGGTAGGCTTCACAATTTTTCCTAGAAACTTCCTGCTAAATTCTAACTCTGTCAGGGCTAGTGCACTGAAAAGGACATTCCTTTAAAACCATGTGCCAAATCAGAAGATTTTGACATGAGACATTAAGGTGTCAGAGGGATTTTGTGCTACCTTGTGCAAATCCCTGTATGGAGCATGCAGAGTAGGGTAAGACTTGGCTTGTCCTATGTCTCCTTGACCAGAGAAGATGCCCTCCGCTTGACCCAAGAAGATGATTCTAGCATCCCTCAGCCTTTGACTCTCACAGTATTATTGTTGATTTTCACATTATGTAGTAGAACAGCTATTGAGTTTCAGACATTAGGTTATATACCAATATATGTAAAATTCACTTTCTAACTAATAATTATAATAAAATGTGATAGCTTGAAGCCAGGTTTTGTTCTTACACCTTTGAAAGCCAAATTGATTTAAAATTGTTGAATCAGATTGTCATTGTTTTAATAAAAGCAGAATTTATACTGTGCCCTGAGAGTCCACAATGGAATGCCCAACAGAGTATTTATCAAACAGATACAGCTAGAGCATATCTTGCCTGTTTGCATCTTACTTGGTTTATAAGGCTGTAGCTGTATATCGATGTGGAGAGCAAACAGAAGCTTATGCAAAGAAATAAGATAAGAACAAAGCAACAGTCTACAATTAATTTGATACTTTGATGTACAGAACACACTACTGATAAAGCTTAAAAACTGCTTTGTACTAATGTACGAGAAAATTAGTGATAACTTATGTGGGGATGTATGCGTTGTTAGGAATAGACAACTCTTCATTTTAAGCATCATAATGGGATTAATTCCTCCCTCCTCCCTCCCCCCCCTCCCCGCCCCCCCCCCCGGCCCTTAACGATTTTTAGCTTTCTTGGTAATAAATATGAATGTACTACAATAGAGAGCTATAGTAGGACAATGAACAATGGACAGCTATGTAGGATATGGTATGCTTTCTATACATACATGTGCAATCTAATCAGGAGGCTAAATTTGTAAATAATCAAGTTTTTCATGTTTTATTCTTTTGTTTTAATGTAACAAAACAAAATTTGTCTCTGGGGTGGGAAGAACCTTCTAGATCATAGAGGTTTCAAATGGAAAACTGCTTTTTGTTAATTTCGTCCTACTCTTGTTCTCTCCTAGGATATGGTTCACCATCTGGTCTCCATGACATCTCAAACTTATTACTAGTTGTTTTAGTCAGAATTTATTATAGAAAATCTATGTAAGCATTGCCTAAAGTATATTTTCTCTGAGTAAATTCTACAGATCCATCTGCCAATCGATCAGCCAAAGCAATAAATAGCTAGTGTATCTGACCATGAGCTTTCCAATGTGCGGGGATGGAGAGGGTTCACATCTTATCACGATGAGGAGCTAATATATTACTCTTTTGCAGCTGAAAATTTTGAAAATCCAGTGTCCTTTTTACCGATGGTATTTGTTATCTTTCTGTACTTTCTTTCAGTCCTTGCCATTTTCTAATCTTCATACACTCACACAGTGTTTTCTTTAGAAGCCCTCAAAGGAATTAAAAAGATTGCCAACAGAAAGCAAGTAAGACCTGCTAATGTTATCTGTGTGCTAAAACTAAAGGAATTCCTTACTCATTATTTCCTAAGTTACTTCTCTCTTCCTGTCTAATTACTTTCAAAATACTTAAACTGCCACCTGAAACTTATCTGTCTGGTCTTTTAAACAGTTCTTCCATGCTTTCTCTCTCGGCCCAGTTGCACCCATCAGTGACATGATATCCTTTACTACTTAGAGGGTTATTTTGTTTTCAATTGGTATCTTCATTCCAGTAGGTTTGTTAGCTCAGCCTTCCTTGATTCTACCAGACTTAGCATGCATGTTATGGGACTGGAGTCTTTTTTTTGAAAATGCAACAGAACGTAAAGTGTGAAGGGTATTGCAGAAATATGTGGCATGTTATAAGCCTCTAACTTAAAAGATGGCTCATGAAAGGCCATGCTGTTCTTACAGAGATCCTCACATGCTAGAAAATGTAGTGAACTGTACATTTCTATTTACCTGACAAATATCTTCTAGCATAGGGTTATTTGAGACAGTGCAATGAAATTAGGATAATAAAACTGATAAAAAAGAAATGCACATCTATTTCTCATTTACAATCAAGTCACCACTGGCAGATGCTAAAATCCCAAGAGAATTTCACAAAACCACAGGATGCCTCAGCAGCACTTAGTTTTCTGTTTGAATCTGATTTAGCTGAAAGGTACAGCTAGACAAATAGCTCCCTACTGGCTATCTTTATGAAAAGAATCAAAGATTGTGAGTTGTTCTTACTTCTAAAGCAAATTCTAATCTATGCTCATCCAGCTCAAAATTCAACTTTTACCATCTTAAAGTCTCAAGGGAGACGTAACAATCTACAGCTACTTAGGCAGAAGTTATAAAATGGGTGGCTGTCACTCATTGGCATCATGCAGGAAGGGAAGAACAAAACACCAAAAGGGGTGCTGAGGTTAAATATCAAAGGAAATCAGTTTCATAACTTAAGGAGAATCCAGGTTGCAAGATGAGCTGCGAAGGGGAAATTTGAAGTCCTGCATAGTGTGACCTAGTGCTAAGGACTAGGCTTAACAACTATAATTTACATATTCTTTATCTTTCAGTAGTGTCTCTGAGTGTGTAAATCTGGAACATATTTATAAGAAGTCACAATCTCTGTTGTGGAGTACTCATTACATGAAGAGAGAACAAATAAAATCAGCCAAAAGGAGAAAGCTACAATATATTACAATGTAGTCAGGCCAATAAATGAGAAACACCGTAGTGCTGTTCACTAATTATTTATTGACCAATGGGTTCTTTGTTGAGGGAAAAAAAAACAAAACCCACAACTAGAAGTAATTTGAAACCTGGATGAAAACTGCCATTTTGAAACTATGCAAAGAAAGAGCCATACAAGCATTGTTAAAGGTTTTTCGTTTAAGTTGCTTTTTTTCTAGCTAAATTCTCAGAGATTTTGGTGATGAGCATAAAACAGCTAGGAAGAGGAGTGCCTGAATCTCCTGCCTCTCTGAAGCCATTGTCAGAGGCCCCATGTCAGGAACCCGATAATCTATGGTTCAAATCTTTTGCAAAATTGATCTGATATAGACAAGCTCTGATACAGATGAGCTCCTCTTTCTTAGGAGAGTACCCTTAAATACTGGAATACTGTATTTGTTGTGATACAGTGGTCTCAATTCTCTGCTTCCAGAGTTTTCAGTATGTGTAAATGATTACACATTCATTGTAGCAAGCTCTGGAAATCAGCTGTCCTCTAATATCCAAAATATGAAGCTGTTTTTCTTAGACCTAAAGTGATTTCTCTTGCATTGAGTCACAGATCCAAAAAATCAATTAATTGTGCCCTCTAAGCAAGGCTAATTTATGGATTACTAAAATCATATTTAATGCAACACTCAAAGTTTGCAAGATTATTCACTGGAAAAAAACCCTCTAGCCATAATTAATTACCAGACTACAAGATAGCATAGTTTCCAGGTATGTGAAGGGTAGGATTTTTTACTCAGATCTGCTTCTAGACCTTACCCTGTTACTGGCTTTTAGCAAATAAACTGATATATGTAAGCATGAACAGCATAAACACCATGTAATACTAGTTGAGTTGCTAAGTATTTGGTGTAGTTCTAGTGTTTTTGAGGATGTTAAATATTTGCTCAAATACAAATGTAAGGGGTAAAACAAATAGAGTTAAATATTTTTCTATTGTACCTGTGGCCTTGACCAAAACTGAAATTCAAAGAGCAATTGATAGTACACCTGGGGCTTAACAAATTGTTGGGTAGTTAAAAGAATGTGTTAACTGCCCAGTCTTTCAAAAAGATTCAACTCAGCCTCAGCTGACCTCAAGATCTACAAGCTGAAGGAAACAGTTTAGTAACCAGGACCAACAAATTACCCAAATCTCATTCAAGAAGAGTGAGAAGAGCCATGTTTCCTGAAGCAACTAACCTGTAGATTTTTCACCACAGTGCCTATGCATTTGAGCTCATCATTATTCTAATCACATCTCCTAAAGATACTTTCGCTGACTTAGATATAGCCCTAGTTTTGACTCGCAGCAAATTAATTCTAAACAAATCAAATGTTAGCTGTTGAATTTTCTGGAAAGGTTGGGATTAAAATAACTTTATCATTCTTTGTTTTGCTGGAAAAAAAATAGGAGTTTCTCTCATCAGCATTGCATATATTCAAATGTTGGCTGCTAGTAAGGACAAGCAGTAACTAAGTAACAACATTTTTCTGCTTGACTTGGTTGCCTGTATAGAGCATATTTCACTGTTCAGTAACCTGTTGAACTAGGCAAGAAGGGAAAGGGAAAGACTAATTTCCATATTATCTGCACAAACATGGCCCATAGGCCTTTGGAGCAATTGCATAATTAGAAGATAGGATGATATGAAAGGAATTATTTTTTCTTTAATATTCAGTCCTCCTTCAAATATGTTTTGTTCTAAATAGCCATGTGAATATTAAAGTAACAACTTCATATTCCTAATAGGTTGTCTAGAATAAATACATAAAAAAATAATCCTTGCAAAATAGGCTAATTTGAGGCTATCATGATAATTTATTTATAATGTATTCCCTCTCTTCCCATCAAGGCCCTCTCGGCATTACACAAACAATTATAAACTGTATTAAAAACATCATCAAATATGTACCATAACAGACAAACAAAATAATAAAATCAGACCTGAGCCGCATTGTTGAAAGGGGGTTTGAAAGTGCTACAGGTGGCAGCCGACTGCAGCACAGAAAGCCAGGCCTTTCAAATAAGTCCGTTAGCCATTTTTTTTCAGAATATCCACATTTTTATTTGACGGCCTGTAGTTAATTCAATGATCAAAGTGTACACAGTTTTTACTTCAGGTTGTTTTACTGAACTTAAAAGCTCAAGTTTAGAGCCGCAGGTGCCATTATACTTCTGAGCACTTACCTTTACAATTTCTTCTCTTTCTCTCTTGATAACAATGAGCAGTCATTGCTGCAAATGTGGTATTGTCTCCTGTGTTTCACTTCTGATTTATTTTTCTAGTGGGTATATTTTCGGCAAAAGGTGCTGGATGGGGAGCTGGGAAGAGAGCAGTCTGGTTTTGTGTTGAGCTCATAAAGCAGTAATACTGGTGGCCCCGTGACACCTTCTGCCATACACGATGGTTCCTATTTCAAAGGACTTTCTCCGGGGTGAATTGACAGAATAATCTGTGTCCTTTACTCACCATTTTTATGTATGCCTAGACTGCTGAATTGGAGATTTTCAAAAGAGCCTAATAGCTGTATCAGTTCACAGGGGAGGGACTCACTGGGGCAGGTACTTGCCCTCCGAGAACTGGATCAAAGCCCAGCAGCTCTTTTGAACAATATCTAATTGACTGTGGTGCTGTTTGAAGACATTTTTGCCCCTTTGGCAGAGATGACCACTCTTGCTGCTCTGGTGTCTGAAAGGTCTGTACGAACATTTTCAGTTTGTTTCAGGAGAAAAGGTTCTTGGGATGGCAACGGACAAGCTTCAAGTGCTGACAGGTAGTTACGTGTGCCACCACATAGCAGACATGCACAGAAGAGCACATCTGTTCCTTTCCTTGTGGAGGCGGGACAGTACCAGAACAGCTAACTGTGAAGGACTGTAGGCAACTTCTGTGTACGTGAAATTCTCCATGTATCACAATTAATGTTACAAATGCAACACATGAAAAGGCGGAAATTACTTTTGTATTTTAGTTTTTCAAAATAAGTCCTTAAAAGATTATTTTCCAGCTTTCAAATATTAAAAGAAACACTGTATACTTTTTGTCTTTTTCTCTGAAGAGATAAAATGTTCTGTTAAGAGTCAGTTTTGATCAGTCAGATCAAAATTTCATTCTTTTTCTTTTTTTAAAGAAAAATGTTTTGACTAGCTATATTATCCAGCCTTCTTTCCCTGTTTTATCAGTGCTGGTACACTGTGTTTTCCTCATTTATCATTTTTACAGTTAGAGCTCCATCACAAAATCTATATTAAGCTACAGCCACTCTGACTTCAACCTGAATTTGTTGAGAATACAGTTCATGCTGACTACTTGAACATTTCGTCATCAGAAATGGCTGTTTCACTGACTTGGAGCCTTTCTGGGGGCAGGTGTTGATTTTTTTACTAAATTTTCCTTTAGAAAAACTAAAAAGAAAATGTGTTTTCCATTTCAAAATTACTTCTGTTTAAAATATTTTTTATTGTATTGTGATACAAGAGCTGACATTGGAATAAATTATCTGAAATGAACCCTTTTTGTGTGGGAAATTTCAAGCTTTTGTGTTGTTGCTCAGAACAAAAGAAGTCTTCAAGTGACTTAAAAGTTCCTGTAGCATAGAAATTTCCTATTTCAGGTAAGTAAGAGCAGCAAAAGATCCATAATTTGCTTCATATTTCAGGAAATTACAGTACATGATAGCTCAAATTAAAAAAGATATTTGAAGATCAGGTTTCTTTTTTTCCCCTGTATGACACTGTACCAGTCAATCCAATTAAGTTATCTGCTATGTGTTTCTTGACTCTTGTTACAGTAAAGCAAATGAATTGATTTTTTTTTCCTATTTCATTTTGAGAGAAAACCTGGTTTTCTAACCCTTTATATCAGTGAGAGCTCATGAGAGTTGCAGTGGTTCAGTAGCTCTTAATGATATCTATTTGTTTTGCTCTAGTTTTCCAGATCAAGATATTCGCAAGACAGCAGTCCAACAAATAGAAAATATGTCAAATGATGAATTGTTAGAATACCTCCCACAGCTGGTTCAGGTAAGGAAGAAATTGATAGCCATGGAAGTCTTCTGTCCAGATCAATAACCTCATTAAATACTTTTGATTCTTTCAGTTTGATACATTGTAAGAGGAATAAATAAGAAACACCGGTCAGCTGATGCAATGATTGAATTAACAACAGGGCTGAGGTATAGACTGTTTTCCACTCAAGAGAACAGAATTGTTTCGACATGCTGATTGAACTTGTAGTATACAGAAAGGAAAGCATTTTCATGTCACAATGAAAAATAAAAAATGCATCTGAACAACAGAAATTGTGCTATGACCACCAGACCAGGGGCTGGTGGTGGCAGGGCTTTGTTGCAGTCAAGGAAGCAAATGGCAGTGTAACAAATCACAGTTTTCTTAATACCACATATATGGGGAAAATCATTGTCAGCACAGAGTAACCAGGGCAATTTGGTTGTAGAATTGTCTCTTTATAGATGTACATTGCATTTCACTGGAAATTAATGTTTTACAAGCTACAGACCCACAGCTTCCAAAGCAATCACTTTGTGGTTGAGTAGGTCCTGTGCTGCAGTTAAGGAGGAACCTTTGAAAGCTTTATCCCCTTACTTTGTAACACTGTGCACATGGATTGCTTACGATTCCATGTTTCAGAGTTCCTCAGGGTTTTTTCTGTCATTTTAAATATATATTTCTATAAATGCATGCACATATATACATATATCTAGATACATATATATGTATGAATATATTTGTGTAATCCACTACTGTGAAGCAGTGGAACCTGCACAGCTTCACAACATTCACACAGCAGGACACTTATGTGACCTTTCACCTTCCAGAGCTTCTGTTTCACAAATAAGTTTATTTTGCAAACCAGGTAATCAGATAAAAATTTAAATATAGCATTGATAGTTTTAAGCAGGGGAAGAAAAGCTGCTTATTTGCATATATGTTAAGACAGCTAGAATCAGGATGATAGCTGCCTGTCTTACAGATGGTGGCAGACACGTGTCCTGAAGTTTCTTTGCTCATTGCGTTGCTAGGACATTCTCCATATGTTGATTGCTTCGTTAAAACTAAGCACTGGGTCCTTTCTGATTAATTTTGTTACAAAGGAAAGATGACAAAGCCAGCATACAAATGATTCTTATTATTAATTTATCTGTTAAGGTGCTCAAGTTTGAGTGGAGTCTTGAAAGCCCTCTAGTGAAACTCCTGCTGAATCGTTCTCTTCAGAGCATCCAGGTAGCCCACCAACTTTACTGGTAAGGTCATTTGCCATTACTATCACAGCCGTTTTCTGTTACAGTGAACTTTATCCATGATTCTATTGGTGACCAACTTGCTTTTCGTTTAAAATCAAAAATCAGAAAACCTAGGGTTTGGCTCCTTCCTTATTCCCCTTACAGTACTGGGTATGAGTAAATTGTATAAAAGACCTAATTATCTGCCTTCCTCCTGCACCTCGCAGGAGGGATTGGGGGAAGTTTGGTTCACTGAAGTAAGATACCATTTGTATTTTTCTGCGTTTTCTGGTTTGAGCCAAATAGTCTTCCTCAAAATTTGCAAGCTCCAAGCAGCATTGGCTTACTTATAAGGGATCCTGCTTTTCCGATTTCTCTGACCTCTCCTGAAGTTGTCAGACTTCTCACATGTGTCAAAGTGTATCTCTTACCCCTTAGCATATCATTCTAACTTGTGATGGTAGAGTTTCCAATAGTTTCTTGTGATTATGGAGATGTACCAGTCCTGACAGTAACTGCCGTTCACCATCTACCTTTACAATATAAAGACCTCTGTAATTGTATTATTGCATGTGGTGGTTATTCTGTTTGCTGTGCTGTTACTTCAAGGTGCTCTGAATAGGAATGTGGCTTTCTGCTGTCTGAATGACTGCCCTGTGATCTGAAAATCAAACTGTTGTGGATTGGGTTGGGTTTTTTTTTTTTCATGTTTAGTAATGATGGGTGAACTGAACTTTCATTTACAGTTTCACTGGTTCAGACCCCTTAAAGGAAAGGCTTTCCTCCCTGCAAAGGAAAGACAACAACTTGAAATGTGATCATTTGGTTGATGAAGTGTGAGGTCAGAAAGAGCATAGATCATACTTTCATACCTGCATGATCTCTGGAAGTGTTAGTGAGGATAAAACTGAATTATGAACGTGTTTGTTTCACTGAAATGAGTAGGATAACAATAACATGCCTAATGAGCATATCTGTCAAATGAAGAGGAACCACATTTAGCAAGCCATTTTTCTGACAGTGCCTGAAATATGCCTGAGACTATTTCTACGATCTAATGTTAAACTTAGTCATACTGGATATAAAATGTCCAGTCTAGAGTTCTTAAATGTGCCCAGAGAGTTGGTAGTTTTCCTGTACAATTAGAAATGATTGCTGGAGTTCAATGGACAGTGGGAACATCATTGGTTTGCCTGTGTTTTCTTTAACTCCTCTCTTCTTCTCAGAAGAAAAATGACTAAGTATCTGCAGTCATCTTGATCTTTACTTTGCAGGGTAGACCTGTGTAGATCCCCATTTTTTTTTTCCCCCAATTTTTGTTCAAGCTGTCTAATATTATAATCTTGGGTAATATAGAGGAGATATCCCATCCTGAATAATAGATATCCTTATCTGGCACAGTACAATTTAATGTGGCAAAATACATTTATTTAATATATAGCTTAATATATGGCACAACTATATATACTCACATCGAATAGAATATTTCTCAATGTTCACTGTGTTCTCTGCCTTTCAGCTGGTAGTAGCCCTGTTCATGCTGGGTACCTCTTTTATTTAGGCTTTTTGTTCAAATGTTTCAATCTAAACTGAGAACTTTAATATGGCACACATCTCTCAAAATTTTGCTTCTTGTATTTGTCACACTATACAGTCTTTTTCCTTTGGTTACTCTGCTGCACCATGTTCTTCAGTAGTAAACTGTTTTCTACCTAACATTTCAATTTATGTAATTATTCATATTCTTGTTCCAGTATTTTAAAAGGCAGTTTCCCAAGTCATAAATTCTATTTAGAAAATTTAACAGTAATTTCATAGTTTTTATTAATAAAGCCTTAACTAATTAATAAAGGCTTTCCTTTACTTCATAAATTGAATTTCAGGCCTTATAAAAGTAATGGAAAACAGAGTTTTTCTTCCACTTATCTCTAAAGAGATTTTAGAAATAAGCTCAATGATTTAATAATGTGGGGAACACATATGTGCATGTACACTCACATAACTTCTTTTAAGAAATGCAATTAGGTAACATTCTCAAGTGTTGCATTCTGTTTCATTACCAAATTAGCAATCAAGAAGCGAGGACTGGTAAAAACAAACTTCACTAACAAGATTATGTTTATTTTTAATTGTAATGAATAACATTACCATTCCACTATTAAATAAAACAACATTGTGCACAGTGTACCCACCCAAAATAAAACTTGGAAAAGAAGACTCTAATGTAATTCAGAAAACTGGTGATGTGATTTCAGAACCACAGGGGAAAAGTCAACTGATTTTAACTTCCATGTTTTACAACACTATTGTAAATCTAGAAACTAGTTACCGGAAATGGTGGTGACTGTCAACGCTAACTTCTTTTAATGACAAATATAATTTATAATATCTCAGTTATTTAAAATTGACTCAATTTCCCTGCACACCAAAGATAAGCAGCTACCCAACAATGATGTACCAGCTCATCACCTTTTTAATATTAATGTTGGATAGTAAATTAACTCCTTTCCATCAAGAAGTGATAAGTTAGTCTGAAGATTTTATTTAAAAATTCTGGGACAGTAATTGGCAAAGGTGGACAGAACAGCTAGAATATTCATTCTTGGGACACATCTTTAGCTGTTGTAAATCAGGATAGCTTCAGTCTGTTCTTTGCTTGTATCTGCTGTAGATTTGTCACATTAATTCTGCTATTTAGAGTGAAAAGGTAATTGACCTTACACCTTTTGTGTGTTTGGGGGGGGGGGGGGTTTAATCACGTGTGACTTTTCTGTTCTCTAAATTCTTGAGGAATTTGGGCCTTCTGCATCCATCAGAGTTTCAACTCCTCATTGGTACTTTTGAATGCACTCCCCTTCTCAAGGAGACTAAAAATTGCCCACACGTACAGTGCCAGCACAGGACCCATGTACCACTTAAATCCCCTTTTAGTCTTATTTCAAGATTTTCTAATGTCCATGAGGCATGGGGAACATTTACCCTGCTCCCCGTCTTCTGGAAATTCACTCTGATTCTAGTCTTTTCCCATCAGAGTTCCTGGGAGGGGAGAAGGCTGGAGCAAGTTTTCCCGTTCCCTGGAGCTATGGTGAGAAGAGAAGTTATTAAACTGGTTCTAGCAAAGCAGAAAAGTTGCTTGAGGGGAAAGAAACCTGCTGAGCCCCTTTGGGACCTTCTGCTTGCTGAAAGTCTCCGTTTATCTCCTTGCTACTGTGTTTCACACACAAGGGGTTTTTGTCAGCTTTTGTGCTAGAGTTTTAATCCACCCCTCTGTCTCTGGCAGCCTGCCAATCGGTTTCCCACTTGCTTGAGTGTTTTTGGCTTTTAGCTACTTTCACATGTTGGCAGCTGCAGTATACCACCGAAACAGCTGGCTGGGGCAGCAGGTGGCCAGGACTATGTCTCACAGATGGTTGCCTTCCACAGGAGGATTTAAATAATGGGGAGAAGTATAGTGTCCTCTAGGACCTGTGGCACCTGCTTGAAGGTGGTGCTAAGAAACAGGTTGCATTGTCATGGAAGAGTACGAGTGCTGGTAAATTTTGGCGGAGCATGAGAATGTAGTATGTTTAGCTCAAGAAAAGAGTAAGTCAGATGAAATCCTTGCTGAAGGCAAAATGTCCTTGTGTACCTTGTCTGCTAAGTCACTGAAACTTTATAGAACTTTCCTAGTTTGCAGCATTTCTCAACTACATTTTGACGGACGACCAAAAGGGAGTAGTCTTTTATCTTTTCCAGTCCACATCTTGTTGATAAGTAAGAATGTGAGATTAAAAAGGAGCTCTTAGTGAAATCCAGCACACTGAAAGCAATGTGAATTAGACTATTGATTTCAAGGCTGGAACATAATATTTTACTTCTGTTTCTTTTTCTATATGAAGAACTGTAAGAAGCAAAAAGAACATAGCCAATGCAAAAAAGTTTAAAAAGAACCCAGTTAAATTCTCTGCTACTGGGAGGTTTATCCCTCAATACTATGTTTTCCAAAATTGTCACCACTTAGTTTCATTCTACACTCCAGTATTGGAACAGTAGAGTATTGCTTCATCTTTTCTGAAAGGAAATATATTTTTCTTTGTCAAAACTGGTCTACATTAAACATAATTTACTTGAAGACTTCAAAAGAAGGAATAAATCAAGCAGATGCTCATATGTCCAAATCTCTTAATTATCTGAACATTAAACAGGCAGCCATCCTCCAGCTCTTTCTCTTCCCACATTATGGTGTCTTTCTCCCACAGTCAGAAGTTATCAAGTCTGCTAATTATTAATGAACTTACTAAATAGCTGTGTAGAGCAGGCTGAAAAGCCCAACCCATTAAAATGACATTAATGTAAATACAAAAGTCATCTATTTTGTTTTGTGTTAATTTGGTCCTTCTTACTGATCAGAATCAAAAGATCACTTAATCATATATGTAACTTTAAACACATGAATAGCCAGTCCTGATATATGTTTGATCAGTTGTTTTGCTAGTCTGCATTAGGATTTGAGTTCAAGTCTGGAGCTGCTCAACCTTACAAACCTTCTGAGAGTAATGTGTGTGCTGGTTTTGGCTGGGATAGAGTTAATTTTCTTCACAGTAGCTAGTATAAGGCTGTGTTTTGGATTTGTGCTGAAAACAGTGTTGATAGCACAGGGACGTTGTCGTTCCTGCTGAGCAGTGCTCACACCGAGCCAAGGCCTTTTCTGTTCCTCCCCCCACCCCACCAGCGAGGAGGCTGGGGGGGGCACAAGGAGTTGGAGGGGACACAGCCAGGACAGCTGACCCCAACTGACCCAGGGGATATTCCAGACCATAGGATGTCATGCTCACCATAGAAAGCTGGGGGAAGGAGAAGGAAGGGGGGGACGTTCGGAGTGATGGCGTTTGTCTTCCCAAGTCACCGTTACGGGTGCTGGAGCCCTGCTGTCCTGGAGATGGCTGAACTCCTGCCTGGCCATGGGAAGTGGGGAATGAATTCCCTGTTTTGCTTTGCTTGTGTGCGCGGCTTTTGCTTTACCTATTAAACTGTCTTTGTGTCAGCCCACGCATTTTCTCACTTTGATCCTTCTGATTGTCTCCCCCATCCCACTGTGAGGGAAGTGAGGGTCTAAGTGGTGCTTAGTTGCTGGCTGGGGTTAAACCATGGCAACATGTCATTCAACCAAGTGATGATTATAAATCTCATCTGAATTCAGAGTACTTGATGTGATCATCATTATATTTTGGACTGTAGAGAACCTCAACCATAGAATGGGTTCCCATCTAGCGATTTTAGTTCTGAACTCATAATTCTTACTTATGAAATGCAAATAATTTGGAGACTTTTTTTTTCTCTATTTACTTATATATATAGTAAATGACACCATTAGAACATTATTTTTGTGAGATAATGATTCAACTGTCTACTGTGCTAAGTGCTTCATTATTAGCCATGTGGGACTTGGATTATTGCCTTGGAAAACAGACAGACAATTATTTTGTTTCCGACTTTACAGACTTTCAGTGTTCGCAGAAAAAAATGGTGTCACACAAAACAAAGAGATTTTGTTGCGAAGCAGCACAAAGAAGTAACATAACTCTGTTAGTTTTGACCTTCAGTATTTGCAGACTTAGTGGGCAAATGCTATGTTTAAATGGACAAAACCCCATCTTACATTTAATTCAACACATTTTAGATTTTAAGAAAAAACTATTTTAGATGCACTTTTTTCCACCTCTAAAAAAAGAGGAGTGAACTGGCTATTACCACAGCTGGGACTGGTAAAAGGAGGTAGTAGCTACTGTCAGTGTCTAGCTACCCTGGGTTTGTCAATGCTGCTCAAGAAAAGAGGACCAGGGAGCAAGACCAAGTGCTAGTTTTTTTGTCTGCCGTAATTTATAACTGCTGCCTTCTTCTCTGACCCTGTTTTGGACTGCTTTCTCCAAGATAGCACTGGAACACAGTCTGGGAATAGTTCACTCCAGGAACGACCCCTAGAAGACAAGATGGGCAAAAGCGCCCCAGCTTTGGCACACTCTGTCCTACAACACTGCTCTACCCATACTTGCATGCTCCTGTGAACAATCTGAGGCAGATAACGCTGACCCTCAGTGTCTTTTAATCTCTCGACCATTTGTGGACTATAACATAACCCTCACAATACTTCTGAAGCTATGGGCTCAAATGCACCCACAGAGAATTGTAGCTTATGACCACAGGGTGCAGCACGCAGAGCACCAGGGAGACCCAAAGCCCAGTGGTGGGGAGCGAAGGCTCAGTCTGCGTGTGTGCTGCAGAGGCAACTCGCCCTGCTACCTCTGTGCCGTTTGGCTCCAGGTCCGGGAAGTGCTCCATGGGTCTCCTACTTCATCTTGTAGGTGTCCCCTAAAGCACAGACTGACATTGACTGAGACAATGCAAAAGCCTGGTTTGCATGCTAGAAAGAATACTTTCAGGCAGAGCTACAGGCATGTTGGCAGGTGTTCTACCCTTTAGTAGGAATATTTGTAAAGTTGCTGTCTATACTGTTCTGTGTACAAAAGAGAGAAGTCTGAATCTGTACTTATTTGCAGTTTATGAGACTCTTTCTATTAACTTTACTGGCCTTTTAATCAGGCAGTTATTCTCTGGGACTAAGTGTGACATGTCTTGCTAGAACTAAGTTCACTTATTGAATTTAAATGGCTTTGGATGTAGCACTTATTTACTAAAGAGAAAAGATGTTGCAGATGCTATGATTTCTCTTTATAAATTGAAATATTCTGACTGAAATAATAAAAACTTTAAACTTTTAAACTTCTAAATAAAAGGAAAATGAAAATAAATTCCAAAGAATTAAAAATCAAATTGCAAACACTACTGGGAAAGGTTAACAAAGAACCTAAACATGACATTTTAACATTTTAAATATAAAGGAGTTAGTTTTCCCACTCTGTTAAAAATTACCACTTTTTTAAAAAAAAACCCTTTTAAAAATTAATAAAGCAAACAAAGCTATGCCTTTTTGTAATTTAGTGAATATGACACAATCTGGTGAATCCTTGATAAAGGACATAAATAACGTAGTTGTGCATGTGTCTGTTTTTAATTATTCTAATGATTCTTAGCAGAACAAATGTGTTCTTGAATGTTTAGAAATCTAGGAATGCTATGTGTGTTTCTAAATTGGGTGCAAGCATGAAAAGGAAGAGGTAGGGCACCCTTGTGGTCACATATCAAGATGAGAATGGAGTGAAGCACAATCGTTCACATCATTAATTGTATTTGTGCAGGCAAATATT
Source organism: Haliaeetus albicilla (assembly GCF_947461875.1). Taxonomy (NCBI): domain Eukaryota; kingdom Metazoa; phylum Chordata; class Aves; order Accipitriformes; family Accipitridae; genus Haliaeetus; species Haliaeetus albicilla. The sequence continues at coordinate 16,255,094 of NC_091501.1, forward strand.
CAGCTACTGCTAAATAAGTGACTGAACATAGAGATAACTCTGTGTGTGTGTCCCCTTTGGAACAGAGGAAGTTCCATGCCAAAAATCATATTTGAGGATTAACATTGTCAAGTGCAACATAAAAAAGTCTGCAAATGCCAAAATTATCAGTGCGTGTTACTGTAATGAAATAACACACCACTATGTATACATACAAGTGAACCTACTTAGAGTTGAAAAGATAAAAAAGGTGGAAGATTTCTAAAAATAAAAAGAAAAAAAAAAGGAAAGAGCAACTGGCTTTAATTCTTTTAGCTGCTTCATGATTTATAAGGTAGCACTAAGGAAAATGTTCTTCAGTACATTGTTTTTCCAAACACTGCTTGTCTGATTTATTTTTGGTTTGTCTCCTTCTGCATTTAAAAATGTTGAAGCTGACAAACCTAGTTTTTCAGTTATGCTGGAAAACTCCCTACTAGCTTCGAGTCATATCTATCATAACTCCTCCAATAACGTAACTGAATATGAAAGATGGGTGTTGTCTTTTGGCTATCCTCTGTAGAAAGGATTGAACAGACCGTTTTGGTGGTCTTACTTTGTCTCTGATGCTGGGATGTGATGGACTATAATGACCGACTTGTGGAGTTGAACAGGACTGAGGAAGCGGAGCCAGTGTTGCTGAGGAAAAGACTCAGAGCAGGGCTCTGTGCAGGTGTCACACTAGGCTTTCATCTGTGCCTTTCATCTTTTTTCCATTAAAAATGTTTTATTGTTGCTTCCTTCAAAAATTTTTCCTGATGGATACCTCACATAATCTTTACTTGTCCCAGTGGAACATTTGGGGATGTAAACAAGAGTAGTAATAAATCAGGAAAGCTTTTGACAAAACATTCATCTAGTACTGTCACTTCAAATGCATAATTTTCAGTCATGAATTCGAGGGATATGGAGGTGTTGTTTTGTTTTTTATACTGCGAAAGACTGCTGGAAAAAGGTGACTGAAAGTAAACCACGAAGCTATGTCTTTACACTGAAATTCGCTTTAGGTATTCATTGAGCTAGGCCAATACATGAAAAGTGACCAACTTTAATAATCTGAAATGTCCAAATCATAAATAATAACAGTAGCTGCAACTTAGAGGGGATGCAAAATTCCCAAATCAGGCTGTAATTATTTTGGAGAGTAAAATCCTCAGTTGGGAAGTGAACAGCATGGAGAATCTCCTGTGATTCTCAGCTGAGCAGCTGGTGGTGTGTTTCACTGGTGACATGTTGACTTCTGCAGGCGAGAGCGATCCTGCAGTTGAGAGGGGTCTTCCAGCAGGCTGCTGCTGTGCTACAAAGTCCTGGTGCTACCTGATTCTGATTGCAGAGAGGAAATACTAGGAGAGGACACCTTACTTCACTTTTGTCAGATAAAATATCTAAAAAGTTTATTTGCTTTGCATTTCATGCTTGCACTTTCAGTTCTTACCTTTTGTGAATGTTTGGAAACTATTTCATTATGAACTCCTTTGTATAAAGCTTTTTTTCTATAAATGGCAATTATAGTATGCAAAATGAATCTGCAGATGTTTCGAAATTGCATCAGATTATGTAAAACATTTTATAAGTCTTGTTCTGTTATAGGTCTTTTTCTCTCTCCAGCTTAGCAAGCTTTTGTGTTTGAACTATAGCTGTTTAAACCAGTTTTTGGCAAAATTTGTCTTGAGGTAACCTAGAGAGTTGTTTTCAATCCATTTTTCTTTGAATGTGTGTTGCAAAGTTCTTACCGCGTGACTTGAATAAATGCAGAGCAGGCTCTGAGTTTCTTGGATTGATATGTTGGGAGTCTTCATTTATAGTTATCATGCAATTGATCACAGGCATGTCTCGCAGGTTTGAGTTTAGTAAATCATTCTTTTTTCTGAACACTTTTGGTGACATCTTTAAGGAAGAGTATGAATAAACAGAGAGAGGCTTCAAGTGGATACAGGACATTCAGTGTAATGAATTATTGGTCATCTTAATGTTGCTGTCAGTTGTATGTTTCTGTGGTTAATATTTCTAGGTTTAATCATCATTCTCCACCAGAATGAAAGCTGGGCCTTGGACCTTTGTCTAAATGACTGAAAGATTAGAAAAAGGAGAATCATGAATTGGACTTTGTTGAATATGTTCCATCAGTACACGATTTAACAGAAAATTACTTTGTGACTAATGGGAATTTTTCTAAGAAGTCCCTAATGCAAAACCAAATATAATTATTAACAGTTTTTAAAATAAAATAAAAAAACTAGAATAAAAGGCAATATTTCTGGGGAGGAGAGGGGGAAGGATTGATAAAAGGTCTTACCAGGTCAACAGTGCAGAATTATTATAATTCAGTATTTTTTGGTATTTGCAGATGATGAGTATGTCAAGATTAAATTCATAAAACCCTTGCTGTTGGAAAATATTTCCGTAAGCATTAATTGCTTTCTGAATGCTCATCCATATAAAATGGTACGTTGGTCTGTAATCATAATGTTGTCATTTGGATGGGGACCAAATTAAAAATAAGCTGAGAGAGGAAAGAAAGAACTGTCAGATGAGTTGTCTTTGTGTGGCTCTTTTGCTTGAACAACACTGCTAACATGTTGTAATAATCTCCTTTTAAGCAAGAGAATTATGCAATGGACCATGCCTCACATCATCTCACTCGGTGTTTTCTTGGCAAAGAGCCCACTTGGTTGAAACTGATGTATGTTGGACCCTTGAATTAAATAATAGAAAGTGACCAGTAAATCTAAAAGAATTAAGATTACTTCCAAATCTACAGCCTGTAAAATTCTACCCAATAGTTCATACAAGCAGTAGACATCTCAGTCAAAAGACAGACAGCTGAATTGTTCTTTAGCTTTTGCTGTGGTGTCTATCAAATACACAGAATACTGTTTGGTAAAGTTCATGACATTATTTCTTTGCTTCAGAAAGAAAATCAAGCTACAAGCATTGACTTTTGTCTCTGAAAGGCCATTATTCCTATATAAAGATATTCAGAGATATTTTATTACAGTATTACATCAATACTGGGTAGCTGAAAGATTAAAGTAGTTAAGAATTTTTCACTGAACTTTTTTGAAAAATGTTCATCAAAATCAAAGCTTTTCACAGAAACACTGAGGTTAGATGCAAACATTCAGATGGTATGTGAAGTGACAGATGAAGTTGAAAAAAAGTCTTAATACTTATGCTAGTCACTGGAGATATGAAAGTAGAGACTTGTGACTGAGGTAACCCAGTGAGTGCCACATTGAGCTATTTTGAATGATTTATCCCCCCCCACCCACCCCCGCACCATACATTGTTGAAAATTATCACATTCATTCTAAAGCAAGTCAGCAGCATTTTTTCAACTCAACTTAGAGGAGATGCAACACATATTTTAAGAAAATCCCTAAAACAAAAGTTGTTATATCAGGTACATCTCCTCTTGGTGTTCATCTGAATTGCCTAAACCAGGATTCTCTTACTTCTTAGCTTGAAAACACACCATCTTTTAAACATAACGATTTCTGAAATACCATTGGTATCTCATCTGTGCAGTATGTTACCTGGCTGCTGTTCACTGATGGCTCTTACTTGAGGGAAAACCCATTTGCGTATGTCAAAAAATTAAATTAAAAAAAATTTTAAAAAAAGGTGTCATTAAGTGGAGGGTGGGGTTTAAGACCGGATAAATTGCTGGCAGCGTGTATACAGGAAATTATTTGGTTGTAAAGTTGATCAAAACTTCAGTGCTGAAGTAGCTATTGTTTTTCATTTGTCTATCTTTCTTTCAAAGAGCTAATACAAATTACCTCCACTGAAAATTTTAAAAAGTGAATACAAATTTGTTTCTATTCATACTTTGTTTCTATTCAGTTCAGGGTTTTAGTAGACAGTAGCAAAATAACATGCTGGCTGTTGGTCTCATCAGAAAAAAAATATTAGAGGACCAGATTTCCAAGGTGTGGTTGAGCCACGCAAGCAAAGCGCACTGGAGCATTTGCAGTTCTAGAGTGGTGCAGGTTCTGTTGTGTGCATAAACAGCTGCGGAAGTAAAGCCAACATCTTTTGTTAGTATTATTAACATTATTAATGATGAGAAGAACTGCAGAGGTGATCAATTTTAAGATGTTTTAGGAGATGGCTTTTAGAGATTGCCTGGCCCAAACTAGGAAAAGGATTTCTCTACTGCTGACTGTTCTTGCTTCCCTTATAAAGATCTAGATAAACCATAGTGAATGAGCAAGTAAATGAACCGTCTTGTTAGTAAAACTAAGAATAGTAAATTCCTCCTCATTAAAAGGAGAGAGTGCACTGAGATAGGTATTAAAATAATATAACATAGTAACAAAAATTAAATGGTCACTTAAAGAAAGAAGCAATGGCACATACACAAGTGGATGATCTCTTTGAACAGGCAGCATCCCTATCTCACAAACTGAGATTTCCTTTCTCATCTCTTCTAATAAATGGCTTGGAGAGTTCAAATCCTTAGACATAAAAGGTGACTCTAAATATTTCAATGTAAACAACAAAGCAGCCCTCAACATATCTCTCAAAAAAATCCTGGTTTATGCTTCTTACTCTTCATTTTTCTAGCTTGTGTAGCAGGGCTTATATCCAAGTACATATAGGAAAAAAAAAAACAACACAACTTTTTTTCCCTTACATAAGTGCTCAGTTTTCATGTTCAGCTTCCCCCAGCAATTGTTCAGTCTATCATCCAGTGAAATTAAAATAGCTGTTCCCGCAAGGCCTCCTTGCGCTCCATTCCCAGACCAGCGCTTTCTCACATGTATGCAGTGGTGTTCTTATATTCACAGATACACATACACTGGTGCACATGCTTTCCTGCATGTAGTCTTTATAATCTAATCTATGGTGTTTCCTGTTTGGAAACTGAAACCTTTCTTCAGGATTCACTTGGAAATGGATAGAGGATGTAATGTGCAAAGCAGCATGCTACTGGGAGTTGAAAGGGTTGAAACTGGGAATTCCCTCCATCCTGCTCCACAAACTTTTCTGTCTCTCCTGCTTCAGGATCCCAATTCTTCTCCCAGGCTCAGAAGTCTGAGCAGTCTTCACTGCTTTGGAAAAGGTGGGAATTGCCACAATGTTCCCAGTGTCTGCACAAAAGTGTGGAACTATGTCTGAAGTGATGCAACAGAAATTTTAGGCAGGCTAAGGGGTAAAGAGTAGTCACTGGTAGTCACTGAGGGAACTGAGAAGGATAGCAAAGCAAAATATCTTTATAGGAGAAGGGAGGCAGAAAAGCAAGAGGAGAGCAGAGATAAGTACTACAGTAAGTAACATAGTTCTGCTGTGTTCTCTAAGAAGTAAGAGTTAATTTTTCCCAGCTGTGAAGTTTAGATTCAGGTGAAGACCTCCTGAGAGAACTGGGAGATCTTAGAACTGCTTCCACAAAAAAGCATTATTCCCAAGTATAACCTGTGCTGTTACTCTCCCCTCTGTATATACTGTAATTTTGATTTGATTGCCTATATTGCTACATGTTCCTCTGGAGACCCTTGTGCCTAGACATGTAACCACTCTGTGCTTCTATCTCAGTCTTAAGTTATTGATTCTAGAAAATAGCCATCAACTTCCCTTTCAGAGGAGCCACTGGAGACTTATACTTCATCATTTCACACAAATCCTGACTCTGACTGAACTGTCCTCCCTTGCCTGACATAGCTTTTCTAAGAACCTGGAAGACTGTAGGCCAATTAGTGGTAACTAAATAATCAGCTGTTAATTCAGAGAAAGCTCTTACATTTTTTGCATTCCAAACAAGCAAGAGAATGTTGTCCAGGCAGTGGCATAGGCAAACCCCCAATCTCTGCTATTCTGAACCCAAGGGTAGTTCTGAATTATGTGGTTAAGACAGTGTAAAGAATAATGTGGTGACTTTGTACCCTAAATTTAATCTATATCACAGAAATTTTGAAGTATTTGCTGTTCTGTGACAGCTGGGCCCCAGCTAGAAGTACTTGCTAGAACTTGCCTTTCAGTTGCAGTGCAGTTGATGGGACTGAAGGCAGACCAGAGTGACGTTCAGAACTTAGAAATGCAGCTCTTTGCCCACTTATTCATGTTCCTGTTTCCAAAAAGTTATGATGGTCAACAGAATTTTAAGTCTTCTGAAGGTGAACCACTGTATCCTTGAAGGCCTGCCTGTCATATCTTTTGAAACAGCCTCATGTTCTGGGGACTCGTCATCATACGGTCAAATTGCACCTCTGTCCCTTCCCCTGTCTCAGGAACTCTCCCAACCTGCTGCTGAGGCCAAGCCTTCTGAACAACCTCATCCAATATCAGAGCTAGCTCTGCTCTGAACAGGAGACAGACCAGAGGACCTCCTCAGGTCCCTCCTGACATCAGATATTACATGTTTCTGTAAGTTACAAATGGATTCTGTAATTGTCTTGGCTTGTTTACTGATTCAGTTTCCACAGTCCTTCAATTCTTGAGCCATCAGGGTGGTCCTTAGATAATGTCTTGCAGAAAGGGTGCTCTCATCTTAAGCAGGATTGAGAATGAGTGTTTCCTAAATAAGCAACTTGGTAATAGGTATCATCTGTTGGATGGAGATTTTCATCAGTAACTTTCTGTAGTGTCCAACCAGGTCATGTTACAGCTGAAAGATAGTATCATGGTGAAAACCACGGGATAGGATCCCAGACAGACAAGAATGCTCAAATGATATGTTCAGCCCCAAGGAATTCCACTTGCCATCAGTGATGACAGTGTTGGGCCACTGCAAACACTCCATCGCACAAAGGTTAATACTGTCCTTCACCCAGGAGTGTAATGAAGTATGCTTCCTCCTACCTCTTGTCAGTTCCTTGATATATAAATATTGACATTCAATTGTAGCTAGTGAGGGATTTTATCTTTTATGTTAGAGAAGAGCAAATGGCAAAGCAGTAAGGAAGTGCACTTTCTTCTGTAGCATCTGAAGAAACCAAAACTGAAGGCAAGCTGAACAAACCCAGAACTATTTAGTAAAAAAACCAAACAAGCAAACAAAAAAACCAAACTGTAGGGTCTAAGTTCAACACTGCTTTAAATGAAGACTTGTTTCTTATACTTTTATTAATTTGTTTCAATCAGAAGTTTTACAAATATATCATGTAAAATATATAGGAAGAAAAATTGCTGAAATGAAAACCTTTAAGAGAAATTACCTGATTGTACCATTCTGCCCACATCACCAGTCACATGCTTGGGTATAAAAGTTCTGCAACTAGGCAGAAAACATAAAATTTGATGATGATATTTGAAAAATAGCTGTATAAAACCCCATAAGTTATAAGTGACAGCAAATGCTCTTTGGAATAAGAAACCAGTAGTTTTCAATTAGTGTTAAATGAGAAATTATGTTATGTCAGCTGATATTAAATGGGTATAAATGTCTGGATTAGTACAAAATTATCTGATGTCTGGAAAAAAATTTAATTTACTGAATTGATATTAATCAGGCTCATTAGCTTTAGTGTGACAGCTGCCATCTTGGCTAACACAGAAGGGATTGAACAGGGCGTGGATTAACTTAAAGAACAGACCCTCATCATGAGTGCTGTAACACATTATACATTTTTAACTGAGGGAAGACCTTGTTTGTACATCAGCAAGGGAAGGGGGGTTCTGTCCAGGAAATAGGGCATTACTATCTGTAATAATTACCCTGTGAGCACTGGGCACAGAGGAGGTCAGACAGTAAACAAGATTTCCAATGCTTCTTTAGGGCTTGGCATAATGACAGCTGATAAAACTCTGCTTACCTAGCTCAGCTAATTTCTGCTTTGACCTGTAGCATTTCCGTTGTTGAGTCTGGTATTAGAAGTCAGTATTTATTCTTCTACTTAACCTTCTCTACAATGTCATTCCATTGTGTGTGATGATTTCTATCAGGAGAAGCATTTTTATTAATTAAACTTGTCTAATGGCACTGCTTAGCCAGCTTTTGAGTGACTTGCATAACCCGCAGATCTCATGTATGTGTTTTTGTTGATAGGGCAGTTAGCTGAAATGAATTTAAGCAGCCACCGCAGCAAATATTCTTGCAATTGTCAGTGCTTTGTTCTGTGTGTCACTCAGAAGTACATTGCTTGGTCATGGTATGAAAATGGAAAGTCACTTAAATAACAGTGCACTTTAATATAATTTTTTGCACCAATTTAAAGCTCACATGTGCAGTCTTCAGCTATTGCCCTGCTTTATCATCAGGAGGTTTTTAAACAGCAATTTAAAGGAGGTTTAAACAGTAATTTGCCTGGCTTGGCAAGGCTCGCCGATGGCTGCCACCCTGTAAGTACTGCCACCGCTTTGCTGGGAGAAATAATATGGCATTTATCCATATTAATTTTTGGCGCACACAGATTTTTGCTCACTCAGCAGAGTACACGTTTAAGGACAAATGTGGCTGATTCAGGAGTATTCATGCAATTAAAAGTGAGTGAGCATGTGTATGGTCAGAGAGAGGAGGAAAGGTGTGACTTCTGCCTCTCAGTCCACTATTCAGCTGCACCCTCACGTGAACTGAGTGTAAGGACAGCGCTTTGAGTGCAAGAAGGATACCTATAGCAGAGCCAGTGAGTTTCAAAGTCCCAGTAGCATTTTGTGTCAGATGGCTGATCTATATTTGTTCTGCCAATGCAGTAACGGCCCCTGGAGAACATGCTCCCCTCTTTACCTGACTCAGGACATATGGAGATACGACATCTGCTTACTGCAATAATACTTCCACAAATGTGATTGTGATCTTGGAACTAGAGCTGAACTTTTCATCACAACAACTAAATTTTAGTTGTGCTTTTCTCATGAGTGAAAAAATGCCCAGGGCTGCTTTTTTCTCCCATATGATTGAAAAATGCTGGCTATATGAGTATCACATGGGAAGGAGGTGGCAATGTTATTAAACAGACCTATTTGCCGTAGCATTTACCTCTGTGGCCTAAAAGCAGCTTACCAACAAACACAGCATCCTATGAGAAGGTAAATAATCCTTTGCTCTTTTGAAAATGAAAACAAAAGCATAGAAATATTAAAGAATGTTGCCAAAGTCACCCAGCAAGTAAAATCAGGAATTCAAGATGGATTTTCATTCTTATATCTGCCTTAAATTCTTCTGACAGTAAAATCTATTAATTTTAACCCCAAGACTATATGGTTTGACCTAAAGAGAGTCATGTAAGATTTCCTTGATAAAAGCTTAAGAAGTAACACCTTCATGGTTAGGGGTTCATTAAAAGGGAATTTAGTTTATTCAAAAGTTTATTCAGATCTGGTCCTACACTTGGACATGTCTTAGCAGAGCTAAGATGGACTTGTAAACCTTGATGAGACTTAATGTCTACTACCCAGCAATGAAAGAGCTGTCTGAAATGAGAGATTAATTTCAGCAAGCCTCTGCAAACTAAGCCAACCTAATTTCACATAGGTCTATGCCTCACTTTCCTACTGTGCCTGCCCTCCAGCTGTTCTGTTTTCCATGGTAACTAGGCCAGCTGTCGACTAGGAAAATACCCTTGGGCCAACTGAAAAAGAAAACTTTTCTCTTACTAATATCTTACAGCAAGCTTCCCTGGTACATGAGCTTAACTTCAAATTCCCACTTCTCTTTTTACAAAGACAATATTTGGTGGCAGTAATGCAATGAAATGGAAGGAAGATCAGAACCAGACCAGTATTTAAAAAGGAGAAATCTAAAGATACTTCCTTCTCTGCTCTGCTCTCCTCTCTGACTGACCCTTGCAAAAGATACTATTGCTATATATAGGGGGGAGCAAAAAATGAACAGAGACCAACAAAAGGGGAAGAAAACTAAAACCAGAGAGAAAGAAAGAAAATAGGCTTAGAAAGAAGGGGTATGAAGATAATGGAAACACTCCTCTTCACAATGTAAATGCTTGTTGTTGTGTCCTGCCACTGACGGGAATGAGCAGACAAGAGCTGTCTCTCATGGTCTTCTTTCCTTTAATTAAATGAAAACATGGTAGGTATCATATTGTTTGAAGAAGACTGCAGAGTAGCCTTATGCATAAGGAGAGCTGCAGTCTGAAGAGATTTCTCCCTTAGAAGAGTGAGAATCATAAAAAGATGAAAAAGTGTTATTGGGACTCTAGAGACTTCCCTATTGTAAAGTCTGATTCTCTCTCTTCTGTTCCCTGAAAACAAATTGGTTTTGTTAGTTATTTTTGAAGTGTAAATGACCATAAGTCTTCATGCACTACTTTATTTGAGCTATGGAGGTACTCTCAAAGTTGTTCTTTTGACAGTCACACACACACCTGCACAAAGGTAACAAGTTGCTGTGATCTTGCCCACCTGATCCATGCAGTCTTTGTTGTTGTACAGCATTGAGGTGCCACGTGGCAAATTGCCAGAAAAAGAAGACTCACTGTCTTACAGAAAGCATACTATGTGAGATATGAGAGGTCCACTGAAAACAGTGTTTTGCAACCTTGTAATTACACTGAGGTATCGTCATTGCTGAAACACTAAAGCAGTACCTAGCTGAAGGCTCATTATACCTCCCTACAGTGATCTGAAAAAAGTTCCCTTTGTTAGATATTGGGAAAAGAAGATAAGCAGGGCCACTAGCTAGAGCAGAGATGTCCAGATGAAAGTAAAGAACCAGAAGAGACTGACATGTCAGGAAGTAATGTGGGATCAGGATCCTAGTTCTTGTACCTGAATTACCTGCACTCAAGACACAATGGATATAGGCAGGTTCTTCCAGCAAGGTAGAAGTGGTGCTGCCTTAAAAGAAACATTAACTCCACATGTATTTGCAATGCATCAAATCTCATTCTTCCTTCCTCTGCTGTTGGCGTCTGAGCACCTTGTCTGTAAAAACCTGAGACTCTACTTGAAAGATAACAGCTTTGACTGTAGACATTGTTAAACAAAGCAAATTCTTGTAACTGAGTGCAGAGCGAATAGGAAAATTAACAGCCCATCTCAAGATCTACTGCTCTGCAGAATAAATTCTTTTGAATGACATAATATTTGCAAAACAATGTCACTCTCATCTTATTCCCTCCCAAAAACCAAACCCCTCCCTCCCCGTGCCCAGAGTGAGTCATAAGAATGATAATCTGAAAACTCTAGGATTATAAAGTACAGATCTGACTCAGAATGTATGAATAAAATCTGGAACTGCTCCTAATATGAGCAGCCAAAAGCCGTAATGACCTTGTAGAAAGACAATTTCAGTTTTCTCCCTGAATCTACTTCTGTATTAGTATGTTAAAAAAGTAAAAAACAAACAACACCCTCCCCCCCCCCAAAAAAACCAAACCCAAAACCAAACAAGTGCATACGACATTTTAAAGTGAAGTTAACCAGAGTGTTGCAGTGTAGCTCAGGTCTAATTCTGCAGTTTTGTGTAAATCTGGATTGTTCAGTGCATGCAGAACCATACAGAATTAGCTCTGTGTCATACATTTTGTTTTATGGTGTCATGAGGGATTTTTTGTTCCAGCTGTGAAGCTAACTAGAAGCTACAGAAGCCATCCAAAGCCATTTTGGTAGACATGAACTACCCAAACAATAGGCAGATGAAGAGAAACATTTTCAGATTCTCCTCAATGTATAGCTGTGGTAACTGTGGCCTAAATCCAGGTACAATACAAAGTTTAGCAGCTCCACTGGCTCTAGTGGACTGCTTAAACTTGGATTAATTTTGTGTTTTATTTATATGGTTTGAAAGTAGAGTAGCTTAGTCCCCTCCTGTATCCAATTAATTGCTGGCATATTTGGACATCATCCCATTAAAGCCATTGGGTCTGCTTATTTTAGTGGTGATTATCCGATCTAATCCCATTCGTTGCAAGCTTCCAATGCAGTTACCCACTGGGAAGAATACAACAATTTCTGTTATGCCTGGAATGAATGGTGCGTTTCAGTTCCTGTGCCACAAATTTACTCTAAGCTATTACCAAGATAGATGGTTGGTAGCTTTCAGGCTTGCTGATTCTGGTCTAAGTAAGATACTGCATGAAATTCTGATAACAATATGGCATTTGTTCTGAGGACAAAATCTGCAATTTTGAAAAAAGTGCAGACAGGGATGTACCTAGTCACGTGAAGAAAGCACTGGCAAAGATGGAGCTAGTCTTTTCAAAATTAATGCCAGACTTGAATGACATGTTTCTCTTTGAGTGCAAAATAATACTGCCCCATTGATAATCTGCATGCAGATATTAAATGCAATACATTCAGTAAGCAGCTTTTTTTTTTTTTTTTTTAATTAGGAATACAGGTTTTGGAGAGCAAAGTTAATCATTCTCTTTGATTCTCTTTATTGAGACAGTGGTAATTTTTCTATTAATAGTTGAGAACAGTTAGACCTATAGTTGCAAGCCTGAGCTTAAGTCATTCTCAGTATTAACGACACTTGGGGGTGAAGGCGTTTAATTTCTTTAGCTTTGGATTTACATGTTATTAGAGTGGGATCTGTGGTGGACTGTGAACCCTCACTCACAGATTCTGAAGTTATCCAAGGTCAGCACTGTTGTATATAGATGTTGTTGGAAACAACCACTAGTTTTGTTATGCTGGTGTTCTGGTGCAGGTACTTTTTGTGTTCGTGATAGTGTGTTAATAAATTGGTCCTCTGCTGCTTGCAGACCCCACCCAATGAAGAGGAGCGGACCAGAAAGAGAGCGACTTTGCTAACAGTTTTTTGGGTTGGGTTGGGTTTTTTTTACAAACTGGAGCAGAAAGAGACAGACACTGTTAGTATTTCTTTTTACTAGGTGATTCTTGTAGCACTTATATTGACATTAACGTGTCCATCCAACAAATTGGAGAAGATAGGTTCTGAGGGTGATCATTACTTTAGACCAGGTAGCATCTACTATCCAGTAGTGATAGTGGTACCTGTGCACCATTATACTCTCCTACTAATTCTTGCTACAGTTAATTTTTGAGTTAAATACTCTTTCTTCTCCAGACAAAACCAGTTTTATCTGGGGTTTATTTTCTTAACACAGAAGTGTGTGCAACTAACCATATTACGTATCAAATAAAACGTTTTTCTGCTAGGCAACCTTAGCAGAGTTTGGCAACTTACTTGCGTAGTGTAGCATAGCATTTGTTTTCACTGATCTGCTAATTTTTTGTGAGTCAGCAGGACATGCATTCCACAGTTAAGGCATTCAGCAGGAGTGGGGGGAACTGGGTTGATTGAATCTACTGGATCGAGTGATTTATCTGGATGTAATTTGTGTTGCCTTGTTCATAAAGGTCTTTGAGAGGAGATTAGCAAGTAATGGCAACTAATCCCTTGGCTCCCATAGAATGTGCTTCTCAAGTCTAACCAGCATACTTTATAAGTCTGCAACAGTTTTTGTTGTCTAAGGGAGACTAACATGTTAGACATCTGTTCTAAGTTATGTTATAAAAAAAAAAAAAAATCAGAAAAACGAAAGCAAATGTATCACGTGGCCTTTTAAAACAAAATTTCTCTTTAAGCAGAGGTATTTTCCATTCAAGGGTAATGCTTTGAAAAATGAGTCTATAAAAGCAGCTCTGTTTTATGAGAAGTAGCAGGTGAAAAAGACTGCAGGTTTCTTATGTGCGAGGTGTGAAGAGCCAAAAGCAGACAGGTGGTGCAAGCTGAACAGCTGCTGCTTTTCCATCCTGGAGACTTGCTTGGTTAGAAAGATTCAGAGAAAATATTGTACCACGCTTCATTCAGTCTACTCAAGAAATGTAAACTTTCAATCTCTTCTTGTTCTAGAACAGAAAGAAAGAAGAGAAGAAAGGTTGGCAGATGAGGCAGAGTTGGGCCAGCCCTCTTGTGCCTCTCCCTTTCTGCTGGCTTTGTTCTTGGTCAAAGAAAGGGACAGTGAAAGAGAGTTCAGCCTTGGTCCTTCCAGTCAAGTGGATGGCCTCGCACTGTGTTTCTGTTAAACTATAGAAAATGCTCAGTACTGCAGTCACTTGGGAGAACTGTGATGTCCCTTCCATCTTTATTGTACATTCATCCTTCTGCCTAACTGTCGTTGCTCCCCATTCTCCCCTGCAGAAATTGCGTTGTTCTCAACATGTTAGGCATTTTGTGCTTCTCAGTTGCTGGTTTGTTTTGACATCTGTTGCTTTGTTGATTGCCACGCCCCAATAGGGCTATGCAGAACGGTGCTGCTGTTTTCTGTGGTTTCCTTTCTGACTTGGAGTAGTAAATCACACTTTTCTAGAATGTGAGGTTAGTTTAAAAAGGGAGGTATTATCCTGTATCTATTTTTTAAAGGAATTTGACAGACATAGCCTGTATGTTTCTCTTGAATAACAACGGACCATGAGAACAGAGCCACTTTAACGCTTTCCAGCAAGGTTAATGAAATTAAATTTTGCTGTCCAGTGAAGGCTTATCTCACTAAGGCTGTGAAGGAGGCTGGGAACAGAGATTACATTGCAACAAGTGCAAGTGTTCCTTTCTGTTCTCTGAAGCAATAGCTGCCATCCTACAGACACGTTTCTGGGAGCTTCAAGAAGTTCAGTCATCCATCCTAGGCACTGGCAAAGAGATCAGAAAAGCCACAGTCATATTTGTCAGCTTGGCACTCTGCTGCCTTAGAGTTTGGCTGTGTCTAAAGAGGCCATGCCTGAGCAGACCAGCTAGGAAGTGAAAAAGATGAGTTCTGCAGACTTGGCTGTGCTCTGCAGAGGAGTAAGGGGAGTTGCGGGCGTAAGGGATGGAGGACGAGACGTACTTGGTATTTTACTATTTATTCCAGAATATGGAATTCATTGGAGTTCACAGTGTTGTGCAGTACTTGCTATATTGATATCTCTGTCAAACGGATTATTCCCGTTATCAGTGCCAGGGAGGTAAAAACCTTGTCCAGGGTAATCTTGGGAAGATAAAAGAAAATACTAAGAAAGCTTTTACTTGCAACTGAGTAATGAATAGCAGCGGTTGCTCACTCATCCTCATGGCCCATCACAGGCTAGATGGAGGTATCGATCTTTAGCTGCACGTTTTTGTCATCTCTCTCATCCTTGTGGCTGCGGGTCACTTGCAGTGGGACTTAAGAAGCGGCAAAGCCCAAATGCAACCCCACTGGCAAACCACCCCTTATTCTCGTGTCTACGAATGCAAACAGTAAAATGTTTTTTTCAAGGAGTCAAAAATGAAATCAGTCATATGCTTTGCGTGTGTGCCACGGCTCCATGGCACAATAAAGCCCAAAGGACAGCTTGGAAATGTTGCAGGATGTCTAATGAAAATCAAGATGGATGGCAACCTCGGACAGACATGGAGGCTGTGCAGTGGTAGAGAAGTGTGTTTGTGTGCTAATCTTCGATACGAAGGGCTGTGGGGAATCATTTTAAAACAATTATTGCTATAATGAGCAACAGTCTTGCACTAATGTTTTCTTCTGTGACTTGTCCTGCCTCCAGCTTAGTGAAACAGAAAAAAAGCATGAAATATACCTTCACAGCAAAGCATATTGGTTTCCTTGGTCAAGTTTACCAAAGAATGACCGATGACAGTAAGTAGCTCAGCACTCACCTTAAAACCCTAAGGCACCTCATTTTCATGGTGTGTCTCTGAATTCAAAACACCTTAAGCAAAGAGTACACAGTGTGTGTGCTGGTAGGCACAGCTTTTGTGTAATAAATACCAGACATCACTTGGAAATGAATTAACTAGGGTCACTACTCTGACACCACGTGTAAATAACCCAGTCGGACTGTATCTTGCTCTTTCATAGCAGGTAGGGGTTAAACCTGCAATAAGATACTGGAGATCCTGGCCTTTTCTTGGGTTTCTTTTGCTACAATGTGGTTTAACAGGCTACCTGCAAGCTAATCCGCCCTGTCAGGCGTTACTTTCTGGTTCACCCTGCTCCCCTTTCTGAAGGAGACAAGGAACAGACGTTCAAGCAGCAGTTGTCTGAGCAGCCTCACTCTTTCACTTGTCTGCCAAATCCAACTCAGAGAGTCTGCTGTGAGGCCTTCAGAGCACCAGCTTTCTTCTCTCCCCACACCATAGGAGAATAAGGCCAGCTCACTTGTTTTGGTACCAAGAACCATCCAATCTCATTCCTTTCCTTCCTTTTTTTATTTTCCCCCTCCCTTTTTTTTTCTGATTTCCTTTTTCGCCGTAGCTGCTGGTTTTAGCCCTGTGTCTCCTTCTCTGACAGAGCAGCCAACTCAGCCTGATTCAATCCCACCTTCCCTTCTGCCCTATGGCAAAAATCTCTCCAGCACACTTGTGTTTGTGTACCTGGAAAAGAGATACACAAACTTCTGCAGCTGCAAGTACCAGAACATGGGGTTGGAGCCACCTTGCAGGCATGGAGTGGGTGAATGCAGAAAGGAAGAGAAGCAGCTGCTTGCAGAAGTCAGGGGCATCTTTCAGGGCACTCCAGAATCTGACTTTGACCCTCTGACTGCTGCTATGCAGAGGCAGTCTAGTTTGCTTCATTGCTAAATTTCAGGTCAGCATCCTTCTGTTTCCAGTCCTGTTGTGCTATTTCACAAAAGTGACCTTGGGACAGTGTCTGAATTCCCCTGGCCTTGCTGAGAATGAGGGTGTTTGTCCCAAATCAGAGAAGCTTGAAGAGAGAGGAAGTCTCCCTGTTGTTAGGAAGAAGATCCTCTCTCTCTAGGCCTGGCATGAAGCCAGGCTTTTATATTGAGTTCTGTCTTGCAGAATCCTGTGAAAATTGTCAGGGGGAAAAAAAACCAAACCAAAAACCAAACAACTTCACATACTCCCTTACTGGCAGCCTTGAGTTTTATATCATTCCAATTTTGTATTCCTCTGTCACAGCTAGGCATCCTGTTCTAACTTGAAAATTTCATTAGTGTCTTAAGCGTTTCTCTATCCTGCAGCCTCAGAAGTTGCAGGCTTTCCTATCTCTGCTGAGTTCTCGCAATGGCAGACTGAGGATGTGTGTGCCAGGAAGCTGGGAAGACAGAATTACAACAGCATATTTGTTCAGTTGTTGAATAAACATTTCAGCAAAGCCTACAATGAGTCATCACATTAAAAGCTATCCTTTTTATCCTCCTTGGGACTGCTTTTATAAAATGAATATAAAAGTCAGACCCAGTTAATTCAAATTATTTTGCAAATTAAGGTCTACAGGCTTTTAAAAGCATACCCACCCCCGTGGGCAGGCAGAAGGAAGTTGCGCTGCCTGTACCGCAGTTGCTAGACGCGTTTTGAGTGCAGAGCCCCGAGTCCTTCACGGGGCTGCTGGGGTAGCACGTGCCCTGTCAAAAGCTGCCATGTGGGTTCAGACTGTGCGGTGTGTGCTGTGCTGCGGCTGGTATGGAAATGGATTTTACCAGTGAGATCATGATGACTGCCTCAACTTTCCCCATGGACTGGGCTCAAGAAGCACATGTGAGAGGCTTCAGCCTCTATACATCCTCTGTCCTCACATAGACGTAAGCTATCTGAATCTGGCCCATAATCTTTCTCAGGTCGAAAAGAAATCTTTGTATTGTATATGTATATAAGCTTATTTTCTACGAACACTCGGCCATAAGAATAATCAAAAAATGGATCTTCTAAGTTGATCTGCCTTATGCAGGGAGTAGCTCTGTTTAAAATAGGAAAACATTTTGGTTTTGCACTTTTGCTTCCTTCATGTGAAATCTTAAGCCTTTCATTTTAGGGAAATAAAAGTTGTTTTAATATTCTGTGTATCTGAGAGGATTAAAAGGACATCTCATGAAAAGGTAGCCTTTCTGGATTCCCTAAATATGTACCATTAAAAAAGGAGTAGGTGAACAAATATGATTTAGATGCTCAGGAGCTGATGCCAATGCAAGCCTAAGTGCAGACAGAAGATTCTGCACCAACATAACCTGGCCAGTTCAAAATAGGTATCACAGTGATGTCGTCTTTTCTTAGGTGCCCTTGCCTTTGCAGGGCAGAAGTGAACAAGTTTATTCTGACTGTGGTCCAAGAGAAATGTAAGCTCTTTAGCTGGACTGAGCTGGGCTCTGCTTCAGTACACTAAAATTCCTGCCCATGTGACAGTTTGGATTGTGCCAGTAATGCTTTTGCTTAAAAAATAATCGCCAACCCTGTTCCTGGATTTTGTTGAAGTGGACAGAGTATGTTTTTGTTTTAAATCACCTTGTTTGCCTACAACTGATCTTAAAAAGGCCACTGCAGAGTGTGATTCAGTACCCTAAACATAGGCTATTTTAGACAGCACAGGGCATGTGAGGCATCAGCATGGGAGTGGCACACACAAGGTATTGCCTCTAGTGGACCCATGCCCTTCCAAGGCAGCAGCTGGAGGCCAAATAAGATTTCCTAGGACATCTGAAATGGCACATTTAAGCAAATGAATCCTATCCTGTGGAATCTTGGACTTAGTCTGCTTGAAATCTGGAAGAATTAGTTTATTCACCACCATAAATGCATGTGCTCTCAGCCTTCTTCAGTTTGTGGAGGGTTCAGGATAAGAATGCAGTTGCATTTATATGCTGGGGTTTGCCTTCCACCAGGCACTGCAATGACAATTTGTATTTCTTTCTGATCCAAAAAGTAATTATTTGTTTTTACTAGTCTACAGAAAGAAATGTCATTTCAATCTGCTCCAGAGAGTGCTGATGATAAACTTCTCATATCTCTTCCCTTTCATGTCTAGGCATTTCTGATAGAAACACCACACATTCTTTTAAGATTTTCAGTACTTATAAACCCTTAGATGTTCAGAGGTTTTGTGTAACTGGAAAGGCTTTTCAGAAACCAGTAGGTGACGTTATTCTGCATTGAATTACATAGGAAAAGAGGACCTAGAAGGATCATTGCCTTATAAAAGATGACAAGAATCCCTCATCACCAAAAGATGCATGGGCTGTGGTAGCAATATTGTAATGCTTTATATATGCTTTGAAGGAGTTGAATCGTCTATAGGAATTATGATATTATTTTTTTTACTTTTAAATATCAGTGCTTGATATATAACTTGTTCTTGCTTTTTCTTATGTGACATATTCATATGTGATGTGCCTTGAAAGTCAACAGCTTCTCTGATTTCTGTCCTGTGAAAACTAGCATTATTTGCTAGGTTTGACTAACCTCATGAGATATGGGAAACTGCATTAAGATTCAGACATTTATAAGGAATTTAGGGTTTGAGATGTTCTTAAGGATGAAGTCGTAGGGAGGAAAGTTCAGACAAAAGCAAACAACAGTTCATCAGTCCTACAGGCAAAGGGAAATCCCAGGCGATGGGTAGGGTGTTAGTAGTAATATAAAGCTGGTGATTCCACCTACACTAATAAAAATAAATCAAATGTGTACAAAACCTCTGGCCCACATAAGGAAAAAATTTCCCAGTGATTAATGCCATTAACTAAAAAAGCCCACTAAACTCCACAACTTTCCTGGCCCAAATAAATGTGTAATTAGAGAAGAGTGCATGGTGAACATGAAAAAAAAAAAAAGTAGTGTGTTTCTGGGTTTATTTCTGACTTTTATGTTGGTAATAACTCCAGTTCCAAAGCTTTTACAAACTTCAGTAGAACTAAGAGCTGAGTTTTTGCTCTAGACCAACACTTACCAGTGAAGAAAGGAATAAAGCGGGCTCATTTCACTCTTTTTAGCCAATTTCAGAAGTGTCTCCTCAACTTAAAATAGTGAAAGTTTTTAGCACTGATGATACATCTGAGGTTAAATGGTCTCTAAACGTACCTCCTAGCTGAAAGATGTGCTTGGATGTGTAAGTGTACTGGCAGGAGAAAAAAAAGAATAGATTTCAGGATATATATTTAAGACTGGACTTCAAAAAATACAACTTTCAATTTGTAAACTTCTTGCAAAAATAAGCAGCAATACAGGCACTGCACTATGTATGACAAGAAGAAGTGGCAGGTTCCTAGTGATTCAACATGGAATCTCATTAGCTATCAATTGGGACTTGAGTACTGCCAACAAATTGTCCTGGGTTTGGCTGGGATAGAGTTAATTTTCTTCCTAGTAGCTGGTATAGTGTTATGTCTTGGATTCTGTATGAGAATAACATTGATAACACACTGATGTTTTCAGTTGTCTTTAAGTAGTGTTTAGGCTAAGTCAAGGATTTTTCAGCTTCTCATGCCCAGCCAGCAAGAAGGCTGGAGGGGCACAAGAAGTTGGGAGGGGACACAGTCAGGGCAGCTGACCTAAACTGACCAAAGGAATATTCCGTACCTATGACGTCATGCCCAGTATATAAACTTGGGGGGAGTTGGCCTGGGGGGATCGCTGCTTGGGAACTAACTGGGCATTGGTCAGTGAGTGGTGAGCGATTGCATTGCGCATCACTTGTTTTGTATATTCCAATTATTTTATTATTACTGTCATTTTATTATAGTTGTTGTTATTAGTTTCTTCCTTTCTGTTCTAGTAAACTGTTCTTATCTCAACCCACAAGTTTTACCTCTTCCCTTCTGATTCTCTCCCCCTTCCCACTGCGTGAAGGGGAAATGAATGAGCGGCTGCGTGGTGCTTAGTTGCTGGCTGGGGTTAAACTATGTGACACATTTTCTGCTGCCCAAAGTCACCAAACACAGATTAGTCTGGAGTCCATTTATTGTTCCTGCTAGAGGTGATGTAAAATAAAAATCAGTTTTTAGATACACAGATTTTTTTTCCCCTTCCTTCCTTCAGGCTGTTGAAGAATGCACAGAATGAAGTTCATTTCAGAATCTGGTATCAGAAACTACTGGCTGCTCTCCAATTCTGTGCTGGAAAAACCCTGAACAATGAGTTTTCTAAGGAAGGGAAACTTATCAGAATTCTGGAAGACATGGCCAAGAAAGTAAAAGCTGCCAGTGACCCAAAAAGAAAGGTTTGTTAAAAATTACCTCCCTTTCCATCTAAGTTTCTTCAGGTAATTTTATTTTTTCTAAAGTGACACTTCTTTCCTATAATGCCCTTTGCATAAATAAACCCAAGATTTGACTAAAATTTGTAAAATTTTGTGCTGCTCTGAAAACAAGTAAAACATATGTATTTAATGGGACGACTGTCCTCACTATTATTCTTGAGGTCAGCAGATCTTTTAAGCCATTTAAATTCCTTCATCAATGGCTTCTCGACCAGACTTGGAGGCAGTTAGAAATAATGGTAACAAAGCTGATTAACATTTTACTGAAAAGAACACTCACATTTAGTGCCTCAACCAAAACCATTTGACTCCTGTAGAGCTGCAGTATTTCTTGAAAATTTTGCTAAGAGCTGTCCTTGACAGGCTGAACGTGATAAATTCTTAGCAAAGCCAACCAGAGTGGACTGTACTTAATATCTCAAATACAGCATTCAGCAATTAATACTGTACTCATATCTGCAGAGATGTGTTCCTGGCAGTAGAAGACTTGCTGTCATCTTCTCCAGCAGGTGCAGCTTTTATATTGCATAGGTACATTTCCAATTCAAAACTGTTAATTTTCCAAGACAGCTGTTGCTACTTACCTGATGTGTAAATCTGCTTCTTGCTGAGTTCTCAGTAAGACAGACCAGAAAGCCAAATAAAAATATACCTGCCACTGCTGGTTAACATGAATTCTTTTTGCCTTATTAAGATTTCAAAGATTCTCAAATGATTTTTCAGAAAACGCTCAGTGTTGCTACCAAGAGCAGCAAAGCAAACACGGGAGTAAAAAGACAAAAATATTTGCAAAGAGAAAAATCCATGTAAAGAAAAAGAAATAGTAGTGATACATTATACATTATTGATGCATAATTCAGATTTTAGAGATTAATCTGAAGGCTGCAGTTACTGCAATACTGAGAAACTCCCAAACCTTGCAGTTAACACACCTATAGTTTGGCACAGGAGATCACAGTGTTGAGGCAACAAGCTACGAATTGTGAAGTTGTCCAGCAAGGCAAAAAAGACACGAGACGCAGCAGAGCAGGTGCAAGGCTAATCAGCCTCTAATGAAGGGTACTGAATCTGAACCTATGTGACAGCATGAACTGGTAGTGCATCTAGGCAGAAAAAGCATGAATGTACAGTAAAATTACAGTTCTTATTTTTAATAACTGCACCTCAGTGTGACCTCATTAGCTGTTACAAGGTTACATGGATGCTACTCGCTCCAGAAATTGTACTGCTTGTTTAAAATATAGAAAGACAGTCAACGGCTTAAAAGCTGCTGTTATGTTCTTTCATGTTGCCATAATGATTCACATGTTGCAGGAGGTGTTAAAGGGGGAACTCAACAGACTTCAGCAGTTCTTCCAGGAGGTAAAGGTTTGCCGGCTTCCCCTGAATCCTGCGCTTGTGGTCCAAGGCATAGAGGCAGACGTAAGTCTAGTTCATGCAATGGATTACGTATTTAATTTTATTTGGTGTTTTTATTAGTATAAAGGGGGAGACGGAGTGAATGTCTGCATTGACTGGGAAATAATCTTACTGGTATTAAGCATGAGTCATCTGGTAAACTGACATCTAGCCTAATCCCCTTTGAACTAGGGGCCTTTGTTGGAGGCAGAGGTGAAGGGGACTGGTGGGGTGGGCGTTTCGTGCATGTCTCGCCTTCCGCAGCTGCGACAGCAGAGGTGTCAAACTCCCAGCAGCCTGCTCCCAGCTCGGATGCCCTGCCGTGGCCTTGGGATCGGCAAGGGCACCTGGCTTCCCTGAAGCTGAGACCTTGTTACCATCCTGCCCAGGTAGCTTTTGGTGGCAGGTTTGGTTTTCATCTAAGACTCTCCCCCGTCACGTATGGGAGCAGCCAAAGGTCTAGGACTAATTCTCTTTTTGCTGAGGTGACACTAGGCACATGACTGAGAATTGCTAGTATATTAAATATTCACAGTAACATACCTGTGTCCATGAACCCTATTAAAAATGACTTAAAAATAAATGAAACAACAATGCTCTTTAGTGTTACTTGACTTGACTTTGACCACGGTTCTAAGACTCAGTTATTCATTGTTTAGAAATGTTTTCATAAACAATATTATGCCAGGAATAAGCTGTCCCATCTCCGGAGAAGGAAAAGGTATTCAGCAGCAAGAAAAAACAAACCTGAACACCTATGTATATTACCAGTTACAGCTACCTAATTACAGCAATTTGTGCTCTATTTTTGTTCTCTGGCTCATTATCCACAGTGGACCTGATTCTAAGAGGTGCTGATCCCTTCAGTTGCCTTTGACCTGTGATTCTCCAAATAATTGCTATTCAGCCTTGATCTTGCTGAGAACAGAGGTCTTCCAGCACCCTGCAGGCTTGGGCCAATTGTGTATGATATAAGTCAGAAGAATTTGAAGCCTGCTGCTTCTCACTGCTTTCAGGCTTTTTGGAAATAATGACTAATGGGAAGGTATCTCACCATGTCGTGCTATTTATACTGCACCAACTTGGCTGGACAGATACAAAATGTTTAAATATAAGTATCTGAAGAGAGATTTTTTTTTTTTTTTTCATTTTTCTTGTATCATTATAGGCCATTATCTTGCTATAAATATATGCAGCTTCTTGATTGAACTGTATGTCAGTATAATCATGCAAATTAGAATTTTTAAGTGCTTATAATTACCTAAATTTAATTCATTTTGGTGTCATCTATTGATTTTACTCGTAGCAAGCGCTGCTTCCAGCTCTGTCAGTAATGCATTATCTCACAGCAACCTTTCAAGCACTTACTGAGACATTTCAATTGGCAAAATTCCATAGGGGGTCAGGATTTCATCATCAATAATAACTATTGCATATCGCAGAGGTACGGTGTGGCTAAGGCAATATTTGTATGCTTGTACCATGCTTTGAGACGTTTAGATGAAAAGCAAGAGAGAGCTGTGTCTAGTAGTGGTTTTGTTCAAATTAGCCTCCATTGCACTTCACCCGGTAACGACAGCAGTAGCTCCTGTGGGGTTCTCGTTATTTCTAGAAACCAGGCCATTAACTTACCATTGTCTTTGGTTGTTTTTTTCAGTGGGTTCCCCCCGCCCTTTTTTTTAATGATGGTAATAATACCACCCTAACTCACACAGGATTTGCAGTCCTTGGCTCATTAATGCTTTTTGAAGCCCTTTGAGGTCTTCAGGTGGAAGGAGCTGTAGGGCATGAGAAGTCAGAGTTTACATTTAATTAAGATAAATTCCACATAAAATAGATTATGATTTTCAGAATTTCCTGTATCCTCAGCCACAGTGAAATCACCAAAGAAATTATTAGGTTCTTTGCTTCCATAAAGATTGTATGATTAGGCTTTTTTTTTTTTTTCCAGAAAATAACAGGACCAAAGGCTTTTCAGTGCTTTACAGATTCTCATTAGATCAGTCTTATGGACTTCATCCACTCATCCCAGCCAAAGTTCATCGTTAATAGGCCTGGGTGAAAATGAAAAACAATTAGTACGGAAAGTATTATCCATTCATATAATCTGATTATTGAGTGAAACAAACTCTCTGGGGAAAAAGAATTTCTCATTTTCCTGACCCAATTAAACAGTCAATAATATCAAGAATTATTTATTTTTTTATCAGTGCTACAGAGCAGTATTTAAAGATGGTACTTTTTCAGAGGGATTGTATTAGCCTGATGGTTTATATATGTGACACTGTTGTTCTTCTCTCTCATCTTTTTTTCCCTGAAGTCATGTTCATATTTTACGTCCAATGCTTTTCCATTAAAAATCTCCTTCATCAATGCAAATGGTCCTGGTGGAAACATCAATGTTATTTTTAAGGTATGTTCTTCCTCTAATCCTCAGTTCCTTTTGTATGGAAAATGTTGATTTGAAATTCAACTAATTTATGTTTTAAACCTTGAGCGTGAGCATGTTTGATTTGGCTCTGCTGTTCACTTTTCCCAATTATTTTTGACACTAGAACTTTTAATGGGATATGTCGAGGCAATGCACTGAAGTATCAACTTTTTGATTGGTAGAGAATCAAATGACTTCTTGCATTTTTTTTTTCTCAGTGGAGACAACCAGGCTAAAATATTATTTTATGTTTTAAATCTAGTTTATTTACCACACTGAAGTCAGAGGGTAAGTCTCAGAGAAGAGATAGTTCAGAATGATGGAATCCATTAGCGTTGTCCATATGTCTCTAACAAATCAAAATACTGGAGCGTTAGAGACTGCGTTTGCTACACAGAACTAATTCTGCCCCTGTCAGCCAGTGGAGGGGAATGGGCTGAGGAAGAGGGAGGTGGAGGGGACAGTAGAGGAGCTCTGTCTCATTGGAGTTACTTGGAGGAACTGACTCTGAAAATAAACTCCGGTTTATTTTCCAGTTGTGAGCTAGAAAAGCTTCAGAGTTCAGGACAGTGCTGTGTCCATCCACAAAAGTTACTTCTCTTTCAAGAGAGCAAAAGTCTTGCATAAAGTAGGTACTGGTTTTGGAGAAGAACACTGAAGTTCATAAAATGGCTGATGTATACAAAATGGTCAGTGTTGCGAAGACATTATTCCTAGATCTTTTGCAGTATCATTTTCCAAACCAGAAGTCTAAAAAATTGATTTAAAAAAAAAAAAAAAAAAAAAAAAAAAGATTTCTAGGCTGTCTTGAATTCAATTGACCTTTAGAGCACCTGTGATTCTTGGGAATAGAAGTATGCTTTCCAGGCTTGTTAGGAGGAAGCTAGCAATGTTATGTTTTTCTGAACATTCAGAAAACCAGTTCTTACGTTATTTCATCTGAGAATCAATGTTAAATAGGCAGGTTCCTACTTACATGAGCAACTTGAGCAAATGGCTGCTCATAAGGCATTTAAACATTTATGCTGGTTCTACCTAGACAGTGTTTTCCCTGCCCAGTAATGTACAACCAACAACCAACTGTTCAGTTGCTGTAGAAGTATTACAGCTGGCATCACCTTCTCCTGTCAGCAGACTGTTGTGTTAAAGTATCTTTTACTTGTACCGTAGTTCTATTGTTTATTCATGATGGACAATGCATACATAAAATGATAAGCACTGATATCATGCTAAATTGTCTACTGACTGTTTATGTGAGGGAAGGAGGGAAGGTAAGTGGAGGGAATAAGATTTTTTGCAGGTTTAGGTACTAAGAATTAATTGAAATCAAGATTACCTTTAAATGAAAGAAAAATAGATTTGGATTTTTTTTTTTAAAGATGAGTTTATGTCTCTTCAAGTACTCATTTCATGGCAGTAAATGTCTGTAGATTGGAACGCTTATATAAAAAGAACGTAATAAAAGAATAAAGCACTTAAAAATACCAGTAAAAGTCACATGTATTTTAGATGGGGTGGGTAGGGGAGAAACAAAAAAAAGCAGGGCTTTTGTTTTCACAGGCCATTTACTCAGCCATGGTTGAAAATAATCTTTTCATTACTTCTTGTGGCTACAATTAAAGCCCCATTTCACTAAGATTATTGTTTGACCGACTCCATGGGGAGAGCAGTCAACACTGCATCACTGTTTGAAACTGAATATGAATCATGTCATGGGTAAAATATAAATTCATGATAAAATTCCCCTTCAGCTTGCTGCAAATACCAAGTTGTGAAGCTTAACATTAGACAAACACTGTCATTTGTGAAAAGGTATATAGCATTAGGTAGACTTTAAAATGTAACTATATTAGGATCCTACCTCCGGATTAAATTTTCAAACTCTAATAATTACATAGGAATAATAAGCAGAAAGGCTGCAGTTAATCAGGGAGCATTTGTTACCATCTCACTGGCTGCCAAAACTGTTTCTGTCTGTGTGCGCCATCTACTCTGTCCTCTTCCGACACAGAAAGATAAGTAGCAACTTTGAAGAAAAACAAGAGGGATTTACTGTAAAATGAATGTAGCTATTGTGGTTGGGGAAAAGCCCAAATGAAACAGGAAGTTATTTCTGTCTGGTATTGAAGGACAAACCTGAATTTCTTGTGCAATTTTCACAGATAGGCGATGATCTACGTCAAGATATGCTGGTTCTGCAAATTATTCGAGTGATGGACAGTATTTGGCTCCAAGAGGGAATGGATATGCAAATGATAATTTATAGGTGTTTATCTACAGGAAAAGGCCAAGGTCAGTTTTAGATTATAAAAGTTAGCTATATTACATTATTCATATTTCATGTAAACAGCAGTATACAAAAATCCTCTCTTTAACTTTTATTTTCATGGATGTCTTATTTATCTTCCCCCTTAAAGAAAAAAGAAATGCTCAGAATTTCAGTTACTTGAGCCCTGAATTGTATACTTGCCTGCTTCTGAATGTTCATTTTATTTATTCATTCTGCCTCTCTGGGAGAAATATAACCAAACTCATTGAATTTTGTAGCAATTTAGACTAGAATTTTCCAAAAGCCTTAACACCATCAGCTTGCACCAAATTCTTAAATGTAACTTCACACATCAAAAAGAGGGCTTTGAGAAAATGGACTATAGCTACTAAAGTTTTAATCCAGTGTGATCCTGCATAGATGCTTAAAGGAACCTAGATGCATGTGGCTATAGAAAGTACCTGTAGACAGGTGATGACAGCTTTGCATTGTTGATTTTGAAATATTATTTTTGCGATTTATGCTGCTTAGGGCAGGCCTGACTCATCTGAAAGCTTTATTTCTCTCTTTTATGGTTGTTATAGCAGAGCTGTAGCAGGGATACCAATTGGTTGCTAAAGAAATTTACTGACAGCAATAAGCTTACTAGTTTTTACTGACTCTCCAAACCTTTTACTGAAAATAATCCTTGCACAAATAGAAGACTGGTGTATCAAGATTACCTGTTGTGCCAAAAATATTAAAATAAAAAATTTTTAAAAATCATTGCTTTCTGAGCCACAAAGAGAAAATGAGGGAGGATGAATGATCTGAAGGAACTAGGAGAAAGTATAGGTGAGTTCACACATATGGTGGGTGGTTAAGGTGACCTGAAAAAAGACTCCTCCCTTCTTTGTAGAGATGGGAGTCAAAGCTTGAAGGCTTCTGCTTCAAAGGCAAATAATGCAAGAATACTATTTCTGCACATAATGTTCTAGTCACTCTTATATACTAACACTTAATTTGCTTTTTGCCAAGAAAGATAAAAGGATCATCTGCAAATAATATTCTCTGCCTGACAGTCTCTTCCTTTCAGTACTACAGCAGCAGAAAACCTCTCTCTGACAGATTTTGCTCACAAGGTCTTTCCTTATGAACTACAGAAGTGTTAATATAATTGATTTACAGTTAATGATTAAGGATAAGAGGACCAAGTGACATGCCTGCGGTTGTACAGGACATGTGCTTAAATAGACTTGTGTACCCAGGTCTTCTAATCCTAGGCTAATGACTTGCTCCGTGGGCCACTTTTTCCACACAAGGGAGATAAGAGAGGTGATAATTTCATAGTCCTGGGAACACGGAAATCACTTTTCTCAGAAATGAGAAAAGCAGATAAAGCACTGGTAGAATGCCACTTTCCAGGCATGGTATAGTAGAGGAGCCCGTCACCAAATGAAATCGTTAGAGGAAGTCCTTCCTCTAATGCAGAGTTACAGGACGACGTGCCAGGGGACCACACATGGGGACAGGGACAGAAGGCTGGCAAGCCTGGTCTCGGTTCCAAAAAAAGGAATTAAATGCATGCAGTTGAGACAGAGGAGTCAAGTGAAGCATTGCAAAATGGTTGGCTTCTCTCTGCTCTTCAAAGTCCCAATTTATGTCATATTGGATCAGACTAATTTCTGTACTATCTAGTATCCTTTCTCCCAGCTGTGATCAGCATCACATACTGCGGAAAAATTTGTGTAGCATTCTAGAGAATAAACACATATGAAATAACTCAATGTTTCATAGTAAATATCTGATCCTATTTTTTACAGATTTTTGTTGGTTTTGTACATATTCTACCCACTTTGAATCTCGTTAAATGGTTGGCCTTGTTGGTACCTTGAGGCAGTTATGTCCACAATATTGTTATTGGTGTTTTTATTTCTCATTCACAGAACTGCCACTTTTTACAAAATGTCCTCTGTTTTTTGTTTCCAAAGAGAAAGAAAAAAAAAAAATCCTGATCTATATTTTCTATTGCATTCATTATTTCATAAGCTTTTAAGCATACTTTTTTTCTGTATGGAATGATCCAACAACAGGCAATATGCATTGATGATCTTTGTATCTTTCTAAAGTTGAAGGTTTTTCATGTGAACTCTTTTCTATCTGATTAGGATTGGTACAGATGGTGCCAGATGCTATCACACTAGCGAAGATCCACAGGGAGTCTGGACTGATAGGACCATTGAAAGAAAACACAATTAAAAAATGGTTCCGTCATCACCATCCTCTGGAATCAAGTTACCAAGAGGTAACATCATAATGAAGCTTATTATACATTTCATGTTTTACCATGGGAAAAAAGAAACCAAATGGCAGTAAGCATCAAAAACAAATGACTCAGACACAAGACAAACAAGTCACATGCATAGAAGCCAGGGAATTGACTTAAATGCCAGTCTCTTTCTAAGGAGATACTGCTTTGGAGCAGGTGCATTGTAATACATTTTCTATGAAGATGTGTCATAGAGATGTTTTGAAATGTAGTAGCAAAGTGAAGAGAAGCTGAAGTAGAAATTAAGTATTGAACTCAAAAAGATTTTTTTTTTAAGTCAGCTCTCTAAATACTTTATTTTATATAAACCATACAAAGTCTCGGTGGATTTCCTGCATTTGGAAATGACCATGTCAATACCCATAGTTTTAGAAAGCTGTTTTAGCAAAACTACCTAGTCATATGATACATAAGATCATGCTTTTCATATCACGTTGTGTGATCCCACGTAATGCATCTGATTTTATGAAACTAGACATTATGCATGAGCCAAAAAATTGGAAATTTTGTTTATAGAAGCAGAAGTTTCCCAAGGAACTCTTTCTATTAATTCTTTGTTGGCTGAGTATGTTCTGAGGCCCATGAAAAACTTTTTAAAGTTTGTGTTGCTGGGACAATTTTTAGAACCCTACTCTGTGCCCACAGTAGATTAGTAGCCAAAATTTTAAATTTAAAGGGGAGCTTTCAGTGTTTACCACTCTGAAAATGAAGTGTTTTATAAGAGTTCATTAGTAGATGTATAGCATAAATATGTTTGATAAACTTTAGTAATTTTGTAATTATACCATAGGCATTTGTTCATCCACATTTTCAGTAAGAACACTTGAATTCCTAGTATATCATCTTGATTCAATTAAACAGGAACAATCTGTATAGGTGGTTTTGGGGGGGTTTTTTTGCAAGTTTGTATGTTTACAGTATTATGGTAGAAGTGCAGCCAACATTTCGATTGAAAAGTGAGATACTATTAGTTATTGATTGAAAACCTGTTTCCTTGCTGCTGCTGCAGTTTGTTAAAAGTACCATTAATGTGGAATATTCTAAACCCAATTTCTACCCATTTTCTTTCAATTTTTTAAACATATAAAATGCAGTCAGATCCGATTGCATAGGGCATGCATAAAATTACTACTATGCATTCACTTTGTACTCAATGGTGAATGAACTTTTCTCTTTCTTTACTCCTTAATAATTTTTTACTCATACAATACTGTATGTCAGGTGCTCAAAAAGCTAATGCAGAATAAGCTTTAATATCCTCATTTTACAGTTGAGTGAACAAGATCACAGAAAGCTTAGGTGTTTTATCCAAGGTCATCAAAATGAGTAAGTAGTACAGTTAGACATAAAATTCAGCCAACTCTTGTGCTGTCACACAAGTCTTCCACAGTGCTGTCATCCATATCAGCCATTGCAGGTGGCACCCTGCATCTACAGGGAAAACTTGAATGCCTAAATAATGATTTACTTTGGTTAATATAGGTCTTGTCCAAAAACATAAAGGTCACAGGTTCGGATTTCTTGGGTTTCTATATAAATTAATTGCTTTGTGATTTAGATTCATGAAAGATTAAAACTTCTGAGTAAGAACTGCATTTTCAATTCTTAAACTGTAGTAGGTAAGATTAAAAAAAGACAAAAGCTATTCCTTATGCTTTGGGGGAGAAGAGTGATCATCACCTGAATCAGGAATAACCCTGCTTTCAAAGAGGACACTGAATATGTGTGTTGTTAAAGAGATTGGGTAGATTCTTATACTAGGATAAGTCTTAGTTGTTAAATACTCCCCACTGAAGTTAGCAGAAAACTTGGAATCCACCTGTGAGTGCCTGGTGAGCAGGTCATTAGCTTGTACATTTTGCTACGTCTGCCATGGGCACATTTTTGGCTAAGAGTGATGCCACAATGTAATATTGTAAAGAGATTCATGAGATAGATCTGAATGAGCCAGTCTACTTACACGAAGCAGACTGACCATGAAAGTAAACATCTTGACCACGTGGAAGAGCATCAGAGGAGGAGGTTATATTAAACATGACTGCTAGACTTGTTTTTCATTTAATCACTCTCTTGGGTCTCTCTGCACAATGCTAGGTTTGATCCCGTAGTCTATTCAGATTCGCAGATGCTATGAGCAGAAAACAATTTAGCCTTTCTTTGTTTCAGTTCATTTCTGTAAAATAGGGTTTAATTCTTTGGGTTGGAATATTGCAAGACTTGTTTTATTAGGATTTGAGAAAAGCAACTGAGTTCTGGAGAAAAAAGACCTGTGTAGGTACAGAACAGTACAGTGGGTGAAAAATAACATACTTTCTTTACAAAGTAAATGGTTAAATTTGTGGATTTACAACTAATTTGCAAACAATTGTTTTTACAATATACCTGCAGGCTATTGAACAGAAAATGTCAGCTTCATGCCAAGAAGCTTGCTTTCCCTAGGTACGTTTCACCTTAGAAGTTTTCCATAGAATTCCAAGTATCTGTAAAACACAAGGTGAAAACCTCATGCACAAAATTGTTCTTGCATCGTAATTTTGAAGTTTGTGTATTACTTGTTTGAGTACCGTTCCTACAAACACCTGTCTGTTAAAATTTTAGCAACATGCGTAGCATTTGTAGAACTCCAATTTTTGCTTTTATTGTTAGCATCACAAACAAATATGCTTGTATATTTCTAGTAAATGCTTTTGTTTTACTAACTAGGCAGTAAGGAATTTCTTTTATTCCTGCGCTGGTTGGTGTGTTGTTACCTTCATTCTGGGAGTCTGTGATCGACACAGTGACAACATAATGCTGACAAATGCTGGACGCATGTTCCACATAGATTTTGGAAGATTTTTAGGTCACGCACAGACATTTGGAAGCATAAGAAGGTTAGTATCTATAGTGACGCACATAGTAAACTTTAAACAATGATCTGAAATTTCACAGCCTTATCAACTCCCATGGAAAAAAACACAAATGAGATCATGCTTTTTTTTCTTTCTGAATTTTCCAAAACAACATCTTTTTGTTGTTCACAAAACCTCTCAAAAGTATAGGAATTACTGGGAAAGGAATTAAAAGGAGTTGTTGGAGATCCCCTTTCAGTCTAAAAAAAATTAATCTAAATCCTTGTTTGGTCAGAGATTGAAAGATGCAGTTTAGTAGTGTCCAGAATAGTAGCCTGGCCTATGCCAAAGGAATTCTGATGTCCATTGTTTTCTTCTAACAGAGGAGTGATCCTATAATGGATCCAAAACCATAGATGTATCTAATTGACCATTTTCTTCCCATATTCGGAGAAGAAACCAAATTTTCCAAACAGACATGGAGCATAATTACATTATGCCTCTGTGGGTAAAATTGCAAACTTTTTCATTATCTTTTAAGTTTTACATCTAACCACACTGAACTCAGGTGCTGTTTTGCAAATATCTGATTTTACCTAAAAAAGACTGTGATTTTTCTGTGTTTCTATCTATCTATGATGTAACTATCCCATGACAAAGATAAATAAAATAGTGTGATCATGTATTCTAGTTCCTAATGTGAACATACTATGGAGGAATGAATTGGGATGGAATAAGAATAGGTATGATAATACCAGTATGTGCAAAACACAAAGAACCTGTTATAGCAGAGTAGAGAATGGATAAAGGATCCCTAATGCTGACAAAATGAGTTGTGTGTGTGTGTGTCTTCCCTCCATGTTTCCTAATAATTTCCAGAACTTTTCCCAAATTAAGTTTGATCTAATTGTTCCTTTCTTTTTACTTTGTTGTTGTTGTTGTTGTTGTTTTGTTTTGTTTTAAGCTGGCCTTTGACTATTTTAGGCTATCTCAGTGTGTTAGATGGAAATAAGCGTGGGAGTATTGGTATGAGGGAAGCTGATGGGGATAATAAGTATTTCTAAGCCAGGCAGTCAAAAGATTTAGTTGCAGTGCTCAGAATTATCGTCAATCATTCAAGATATGCTCCCTTAATCCTACTTATTTGCTGTGGAAAGAATAAAGCAGAACAGAGTAATAAAGAAAGATACTCATGCACACTCTGAGTCAAGTGCTGCATGCCTGACTCCAGCAAACCTCCTTTTGGAGACTAACAGGAATTTCCCTGAGCAGTAATTATACATGAGCGAAGAATTATCTAGTTGGAGTGAACAACAGGGTGAAGAAAATATGGGGGGGGACACAACAACCAAATTTAAACAGAAATCGTGGATTAGCAATAATAAAAATAGATGTTAATTTTACAGTTTTACAACTCGGTCGTAACACACCTTCTTATTAAGTCTATGAAAACGACTTAAAATACAGTCACTTCCATAAACAGCAACCATTTTTTTCCTGTTTCTCCATGCAATATATTGCTTTTAAATTATAGAATAAAATAATACATTTTAGGACCTCCATTCATAGAGGTCCCTAGTAAAACTAGGACTCACACTTAACAGCAGGTTCTGAACATCATGGGACAATGGTTGTCTTCCTCATACCTACATGTAACGGAGCAGATAAAATATTAACGACTATAGCTCTCATGAGCTGTATGCACCTTCACGAAATGTAACATATTATTTGTAACACAGGAACACAAGGATATCACATTTCTACATCCCATAAATTTCAGGCACTCAAAATTTGGAACTCTCAGTGTTATTTCTATCTACTCATTCCCACAAGGCAAGTCCTGAAATAGGTTTAGCCTCTAGTTTCTTTAACAGCTCTTCATATTAGATTTTTATTTAAGTTCTTATTAGATTTTTTAGTTGAGTTCTTTGCACCCCCACCAAGAACATACCCCTAAAATAATATTGATAAAACAGCAGCACAATGCTTTCAAATATTTAGAATTATTAGTGCTGACCCTTGGGGTTTTGTACAGTAGATGCTATACATATACTTGTGAAGTTCTATAGGTGGCTTTAACAAATGAAAAGCATCTGATACAAATCCCTATACATACATGCAACTGGGTTTTTTTTTTGTAAAATTAAGTCTATGCAAATGAATGAAGGCTTATAGAAAAAGAGTCCCTCTATGAACTCTTTAAAACAGTCATTCCTTTCAGAATTTAGGAAGCTGCTTGCCACAGCTGTCCATTTTCTGTTCTCAGGGAATGCTTTTTCCCATTACCAAACTCTTATTCCTCATAAAGTTTCATGAGGATAGGTCCTCTGCAATGTTCTGCATATGGAGCATTTCTTCTGTTGTAAGTAAAGTGAAAGGCATACATGGCAGCTTTGAGAATCGCACGCTGTCAGCCATGGGCTGCAGTTCTTTCTATCAAATCCAGTATGAGTCTTCAGAGAACCCTTTGAAGCTGATATGATTCATGCAGTCATGCTTACTTTTGCATTCATGATTGTATAATACCCCAACAAGGGATTAGTTAAATTTTATAATTCCTGCCCTCATCTTTAAATGATGTCCAATAAATCTGCTTAGTTTTGAGTCCAAGGCACAAATCAGTAGCTCAGCTCTTTACTATTTCAGAGGGAAGAGGAATCAGGAACTTTCTGTTTTTTCCAGTTCCATGAACCTTCACAGTACAGCAAATACGTTAAATAGTACTAATAACCTGTCTTTACTTGGGTCTAGGAACTAATGTTTCAGAAGACATGTTGGAAGGAGACATATGATGTATCTAAGCAATAGCATAAGAGAGCTTGGCAGAGGAATTATTCTCAAAGTCCCACAGGGAACTTTCCTACTGAACCATGAGATTTCATTATCTTTTTTTTTTTTTTTAAATCATACTGGATGACACAATTTGTTAGTGGTAATAAAATATTCCTTCTTTCATTCTCTAATCCAGCCACCACATTTGACTCTATGTTCCCCTAAAGCAGTGAATTCTGCAGGTACACTTCAAACTGTATGAAGAAACATTTCTCCTTTAATTCCATATAACCATCCTATTCTTTATCTACTGAGTATTCTGTGGCAATCATCTTAGACCCACTCCAACTTGAGTAAGTGTAATATTATCCAGGTAATCATATGGGACTAGGTCAGTCATCAAATGGTATGGAAGATGGTGTCTGGCTTATGGTTGCACCTGCCATGCTTTCTTTGCTTTTGTTTTCTTCTTTTCAGTTCTGACAAGTTCCTTTGGAACATTTCTTCTTTGGTGAATTAAGCAATAAGAAATTTATTTAAATCCTGTGTTAACTGAAGTAATCCTAACTTCAGCAGTCTCATCCTCTCCGTTACCAGTAACTTCCAACATTGTCATCTATATTTTTTCAATCAATGATGTGTAGTCTGAAACCTGATGGTGAGTTATGGAGTAGTCCAGATTATGGCACACTCTAAATTCACCTTTTGATAGCCTAGATGTCCTTTTTTTTTTTTTTAATACCCAGTCATCCTCATTATTTACAACACTCACTGGCCTTTCTTTTTCCTGATCTTAATCACAGAGACTCTATTGTCTCTTTGCCAAACTAATCCTGTGTCTTGGCGTGGTTTTCCCAGAAGTTAAATCTCCTAAGCTGGTTTTCTTCTACAAAGTTAATTACTAGAGGCAGCCTAACTATTCCATTGGGAAATTCCAGTTTTTGAAGGAAGTTTCAAAAATATGGGAAAATTATGTTTCCCACACTTTCTTCCTATGTCAGTGTTTTCCTATATTGAAAAGCACTTAAGAAAGTCTGAGCATGTAGAAAAGTAGAAGTGCCTCTTTTTATTTTAAAAGTAAAACATTTCATTTTTAGTGTTAACAACCTAAAATGAGTGTTATTGTCCCACTGGAACTTTTTATTTGAAAAAATTACTTTTCAGGTCTTTCTTTCTAAAAGAGAAAAGTTGGTATACAGACAGGGAAAAATAAGTTTTATCTGTGTTCTTTGACTACATAGTATCTACATGTGTTCTTTTTCCTAAAAATAGGAAAAAATGGGAGAAAGGGAAGATAGAAATTTGAGAATTTCAGATTTTACTTTTTCCTTTTTGCCTTATTTAAATTTTATTTAGGGTAATCATCAAAAGAAGAGTCTAAAACTTGAAAGTAAAAACTCAAAATATAATCACTTTTCATTTTCTGAATTTGTGCATGAAAACTGTTGGACTATCCTGTATTACCCGCTGCAAGATTTCATCAGGAATTTTTAGTATGCCTATTTATCAATTCATTTTCTGCAGTTTAAATTTATTTTTCTGACATGATGGATCTGGAATTATCAGTTTCTCTGAACTGCTAACTCCGAATCCTTTGCCACCATCCACTTTCAGAACTTCCTGTATGCCACCCTCCAAAAATCTCTAACTGAAATCCTATAAAGATTTAATTTCATGACTTGAAGCACCTTCGTAGCCCCAATGATCTTAATAAGATTATACAGATGTTTAAAGATAGTCATACACATAAATCTTTGCAGGAAGACCTAAAGGTGAAGCAATGTCACCTCCGAGGTAACAAGGCCTAAAGGGGCTTGAGTTTATGAAGCAAGAAGTCCATCACTTCTGAAAGTCAAGTGTGTCTAATTGCCCTGAATTAAACACCAAAAGCACAAGCTGAGTCTGAGAACATATGGAGCAGCACAAGTTGCAGTCGTGAATTTCAGATGCACTTCTGTTATCTTTGTCTGCCTTGAAGAGTAGGTATTTATTGTTGTTGCTTGATGCTTTCTCTGATTACCGAGCCTGGACAATAGTTTGCCCTTTACCATTGGTTATTTATTTTCAGTAGTAGCCTCTTGTGGAGGGCATTCAACTAAAGCTTTTTGAAATCAGAGTAAATTATGTTCACTGTCCACTTTGTATCCTTAATTTTTTTTATTATCCTTTTCAAAGTGCCCAGACAGTTAAGAAAGGCACTGTTTCTCCATACAGCACCCGTATGGATTTGAATGGATTTGACCCTATCCAGTTTTGTTCATCCAAGCGCATTGTTCTTCTGCTGAATTGAGTTCCCGGGAAACCAGTTGTTATCTGCCACAACTCTCGGTGTCCTTTCTGGCTTTTCAATCAGTTCAAGCAAGGCATAAACTGCTTTCCTATCTTCAGGAACAGCCACTTCCTTGAAGGAGTTATCATGTATTCTTGTTAACAATCATCTGGGCTAGAGAAATTGTCTGATGCCTTCAGAGCCACCAATGGAATTCCCTCCACTTTGGGAGATTTACTGCACCTGAGTTATGGAAGTGACTCTCTATCAACTTCCTGCTTCAGAGATTTCTTCCTGCCCTCTCCTCTTCCCTCCTTCTCTTTCTATTAGTCACCACGTGATTTTTTGTAGAATGAGACTCTAGAGACAGGAATTTTAACAATAAAACAGAAATAAAAGGGGAAAAAGACATCCTGTTCACTGTTCATTTTGATTATATGATTTTATTTGTTATCCTTTTCAAAGTATAACTGGTTACAGAGACGTATTTTCTCTTTCCTCCTTCCATCAGAAACATTTTATTGTATGTCTTTCTCCAAAAGCTTTCTATACATACCTTTTTATGTTCGGGGGGAGCTGTTCTCACACCCAGTCAAGTGTACGTTTATATTCAGGGGGAGCTGTTCTCACACACAGTCAAGTATACATCAAGCACTTTTAAATTAATCTCTGTTGCTTGGTCTTGGTATCTTTTTCTGCTTGTTCTGCACACCATGCCTTTGTCCTTCATCCTTAACTGGAAAGCACACTGATATATTTAATTCATGTAGGATTTCATCCCCTGCCCTGAGGAATTTCTGTGCAATTCAGTTTGTTCATCACTGGTTTATTTCTGTATTTTGCCTGGTGATATACAGATCTCCTGCAACCATGTATTACTGTGTTTTCCAAATAGACATCTCATATTGAAAAGACCTGTTACCTGAATGTTTGATAGGTATGGGATATAACCCCAGTCATTCTATTTATTTTTAGGCTGCTTTTAGGTCTGAGTTTTAAAATCTTTTCACTACTGAGGGTCAGTCAGAACACAAAAAGCAGTTGTCCAACAATCCCTATTAACAAGAGGAATTGCTCCAATCTCCTCCTGAATTAACTCTCAAGTGTTTTATCAATAGGGTTAGTAATAAACTCCTAGCAAACCTGAAAAATTTGACAGTCTTAGAAAATGGTGTAAGGCATCAGGAATGCTGTACTGAGCACTTTCAAATACAGGTATTGAACATGAAGTATATAAAAGATTTAAATTCACCTTAACATTGTTATGCAGTCTGATTGCTAGTGACTTTGAACGCAGGCTGCTTTATATGTGTCTGTCTGAAGAGAGTATCCTAACTCAGCTCAGAAGGTGCCTGAGCTGGACACAGTAGTGCATTTTAACCAGTCAATGTAAGATGCACATGGTTGCAACAGGACAATGTTTGAAACTATTGAAGACATGTATGCTATTAAAGTAGAGTACATCTTTCAGAGAGGATCTTTTTTGGATTCTTCCAAAATATACAATCAGCTGACTGTACAAAATGGTTGAAATTCTGGGACATAAGTGAATAATTTCTGTGGTCATACTGCAGAATAATTAGTGATCGCAGCAGAGACTGGGGCAATGCAGCCAAAGCGAAAACCAGCAAGACATGCCTCAAACTAGTTTCTGCTTTCCCATTAGGAGTCTTGCCAACATCCTTGTTACAAGGTAAGGTTCCAGATGAGTCCCTGTGGCAATAAACGCTGCAAATACTAGGTCTACGCTAAGAACTGTAACCATGCCCAACCTTAGCTGTCAACATTGTGTTAGCTATACTGTCACTTAGCATAGTAATCCTGTGGGACCAGGTGTGATCAAATCTCCATGATTTACAAACTCACTAACTTCAGTTGGCCCACAATGAAAGGGATTTTAGTTAAGTCACATTCCCTCGCACTTTGCACAGGCAAAGGGGCACAAATAAATAGTTACTATGGCTCAGTTTACATGGGGAAACTATATGTTAACAGAATGATGAATCAGAGCCCTTGGCTTAAGCAAGCTTTATAGCTTGTTTTCTACCATATCCATTAAGAATGATTAAATCTCAATGTAACTAATTCAATTACTGACAGAAACAGATAAATCTTTCAGAACAGGCCTGTCTAATGTGTGAAATATTTCTTTTACTACTGATCAAAATAGCGGGTATGTGCAACACAGTGATTTTACTGGAAAGCTAACATTAATGCTCTGACACTGAAAAATAATGATAATAGCAAAGTTGATATACACATAAAAAGAACTAACTTAATGAATAAATAAGACCATAGTGGTTTAAGCACTGTCCTCAGTTACCTAAGGAATTCAGGAGATTCTTTCTAGTTTGATGTTTCTGCCTCTAAAGATAGTTGTTAATATAAAAATAATGTGGGTAAAACTGTAATCAGAAATGAGATTTCAAATTTGTAGTTAGAAAACTTTTTATGCAGTAGATATCTCAAACAGCAGCAGAAATGGCAGAATATAGACTTAAAAACATGTTATCTGGTATAGACTTGACTCCTGGTCATTTGGTTGAAGAATGTAGGTCAAAAATATTAGATGCATGTTTTGAATGTCCAGGCCATGTAGCTTACCTGAGCCAAGGATGCTCAGGGCATTCAGGAATCTTTCTGTGTAAGTATTAAGGGGATAAGGTTAACACTAAATTCAGACCAGTTTACCCAGGGCTATGTCCAGTTGAACCTTAAAAACCTCCCAGGATAATCTCTCCAGGCAACTTGTTTCAATATTTTATTATCCTCATAGTGAATGGGGTTTTTTTCTTATGGCCAGTCAGAACGTTAGCTGTTCCAATTTTCTCCCTTATTTTTGCCTGGATCCATCTGTTTCATAACCTCCTACAGATACTAGAAAATTGCTGTTGGTGTCCTGAAAACCTTCTCATGTTCTAGGTAAACGAGCCCACCTACCTCAGCCTCTCCCCACAGGCAAGTGCTCTAGCCCTCAAACATCTTGGTGGCCTTCTGCCGAACTTACTCCAGTTTAGCAGCATCCTTCTTGTTTTGGCAGGGTGTGGAGTAACAAGTGCTAAGTAAAGGGTGTCTACCGGCTGCTCTCCTATGAATTCAGCCCAGGATGCTGCTGGCCTTCATTGCTTCCAGGGCTCATATTTGGCCCACCACTGGCTCCTGCTTAGCTCACTGCTTACCACCTGGGAGCCTTGTCAGTGAAGACTGAGAGAAAGGCGGCGATGAGTACCTCCACCTTGTCTGTGCTCCCATGTCACTAAATCACTACTTGGCAGCAGGTCCACATTTTCTTTGTTCATCCTTTTCCTAATGATGTCTCAGTAGAACTTCTTGTTGCGCTTCATGTGCACCACCAGTTTTAACTCTAGTTGAGCTTTGGCTTCCCTAACACCATTTCTGCATACCCAGGCAGAGTTTGTATATTTCTCCTCTGTAGGCAATCCTTATTTCCACTTCCTATATATGTCCTTTTTGCCTTGAAGCTTAGTCACGAGTTCCCTGTTTGGGCAAGTGACTCTCCGTCTGTCTGTTACTGGGAATAAAAGCTATTAAAAATACAATTGAGAGTAAATCCCTCAGGAGAAATAAATTCTGTGGTTTTGGAAAGGTGTTTCAAATTTGCTAATTCACTTGTCTCTTCTATTCCTTTTTATAGCATTGTAATTACTATTTGGCAGTTGAAATTTAGACTGTCATTTTATTTAGATGTGGATGGGTATACATCAGGTCTGGGTGATTTGAGGAATAAAGTCTTAGCAAGAGGCTGTTTACGCTTTGCAGGAGCAGACATGTATCTGTGGAACTGTTAGCAAGATTTCTTCACTAAAAGAAATAGTAAACAGAAAAGTTTTCTAAACAAATCTGAACATAGATTTGCAATACAAGCCAGTGAAAATGCAAGTGGTAGCAACTGTCATTGAAGTCAATGGGAAACTGCCATCAAGTCCGGCAAGTGAAGTATTTATATTTTATACAAAGCTCAGAACTACTGCTCTTTTACGAGGTCACTTGCAATATATTTACGTCATTTAGATGCTATGCTTGCTGAAGAGACTATCATCTCCTGTAACAGTGATCAGAAAAATAATAAGCACTGTAGAGTTCTCCTGGAGCATTCACCTTTCTTGAGTGGTTATTTTTTCCAGGAAAGGATCATTTTGTGAGATAGAGGAGAAAGAATAGATATCCTATAACTTGATGTAAGTTAATGGAGCCTTAGTAGAGCTCCTGTAACTTTCACAAATAACATTATCATAAATTAAGAAAGCACTGCATAGATAAAACCATTACATTGCAGAACTGCTTTAACAACCATTAATGGAAAGTATCTAGCTGCGTTTCAGTGTCAGGATGGAAGGATATGCCAAATGGCATACCATAAGGTTTGTGAGGGGACTGACATCTTTCAATATTTTCATTAGTAACCAATATGATGAGACAGAGAATGTTTGTTCATTTTTTAGTAGAGGCCTATTGTAAGAGTTTTTGACTGTGGTGAAAGCTGGGATTAGCAGTGACAGGTAGTTTTTCAGAAAGGGATCTCAGAGTTATACTGCAGACAAGTTGAATGTGAGTTGATAGAATATTGAATTTGAAAGCATGAAATGTGAAGTAATCATTTTGCTTCACATGACACTGGTAAAACTTCAGCTGGAATATTTTCAACATTTTACTTTTAGAAAGATTGGATAAGGAGTCCACAGAAATTACAAGGAGTCCAGAGAAAAGCAATTAAAATTATCAGACATCTGGAAAACAAGACTTATGAGAAAAGGTTGAAACAATTGTCTACAGAAGATTGAGGAAAGACATAATAACAGTCTGCAAATACATTAGAGGCTGCTGTAAAGAAGACTGGATCTTCATGTTCCCTTAGGAAAGAACAAGAATTAATAGAATGAAAGCACAGCAAGGTTAGATTAGGCATTAAGGAAAAAAACCTCTGTGAGGGGAGATACAGAAACAGAAATTTGCTAGGGAGGTTGGAGAACTGTATCACTAAAAATATTTGAGAATAGGCTAAAGAAGCATCTCAGAAGCATGTTTATGGTTGATCTTGTCCTGGTAAGCAGGAAGATGGAGTATCTTTTCTGATCCCCTTTGCAGGCATATATT
Organism: Haliaeetus albicilla; assembly: GCF_947461875.1. Lineage (NCBI taxonomy): Eukaryota > Metazoa > Chordata > Aves > Accipitriformes > Accipitridae > Haliaeetus > Haliaeetus albicilla. The sequence goes on from NC_091501.1 coordinate 16,297,333, forward strand.
TATTTATGACTCTTTATATGCTTGCTTGAGAAGAATTGTATTGTGCAGTTGTTCACTGTTTCATTCTTTAACATATGAAAGGAATACATTTGCTCATGTTTTTTTCTGTGTCTTCAAAAATATATGATTACTGTGATTAGATATTTTCACTTGGCTTAGAGAAATAAGCACTCATGTTCATTTATTTTGTGTGAGGGTGTTCTTCAACAAGCTTTTGGCTTTTACTGCAGAGCAAAGGATGCCAGCATTCAAACACTCCCTTTTTGGCCTTTCCTATTTTACTGGATACATCGAAATTCCACATAGTCATGCTGAATGCTATCAGTCACTCTTGACTCAGCCAAAATGGTTTTAAAGCAGACAAGGAATTTATGGGGGTATATGCTGCTGAGCAGCTGATTATTAAATTGCAAACAGTTCTGTATGGTTTCCCACGCATTGTCTCCTATGTCCATATGACAACTTGGACTACAACTGGTTTGATCTCATTGTATTACTGTGTGTGACTTGAACTTTTCCATAACTACACTATTAGGAAGTTTAGATAGGATCAGAGCAAAGGTCATTTGTTGATGATTATCTCATATGCTTTTTCTACTTAAGATAAAAGGAAGTCAGTGTATCATTCTTAACTGTTCTGTACCGTGAGATTCATGGTAGGAAAAACTAAAACCAAAACCATTGTTGACCTTACAAGCTTTGTTAATCACTTTACATCTAGTGTTTCATAACAAATCCTGATGATCTTACTGGTCTTCTAGGAATGCAGCATACTTCTAGCCTACAGTGAAGTCCCAGTAAATGTTCCCATCACCCCAGACCAAGCTTGTTTTTGCATAATGATCTCTTCAGTTGCTTGAGGTTTCCTTTCTTTCCTCCCACTCATGACATATCATCCAAACATTCTTAATCTCCAGAGGAACTGCAAAACACATTCCCATGAAAATCTTAAATCTCTAAAAGCAGTACCCAAGAAAAAAAGAATAAAACCACCATAAAACTAGCCTTGCTTCTCACTGAATGACTTGAGTAAACTCTTTGTCGCAGCCATAGTAAAGTATAAGTCTTTAGGGTCCAGGACTGCAAACAGACTCTGTCATACACAGGGGTATTGCTTTTTTGACTGATTTCTATTATAAAACCAAAGGGCTCATTAATCTCACCTAGGGCTTTGGTGGGAAAAAAAAAAAAGGGAAAAAACAAAACAAAAACAAAAACAGTGAGCGAGCTGTAGTAAGGTAGCTTTAATGATTTTGCGAGGCTTGTTGGCTGTACATCTTTGGTCTACCTCAAGCCACACCAGTTCTGTCAATAAGGCTTTTTTTTTCTAGAAATGATGGTACCCAGCATTACCATTATACAGTAGAGGTCATTCAAGAATGCTTCAATTCTTTATTTCCTTAGCACACCATAAAGAAAAAAAAACTTCTGGTCTTTACCATCCCTGGAGGTATTAAAAAAGCGCGTAGACAAGGCACTTCAGGACATGGTTTAGTGGGCATGGTTGATGGTTGGACTCACTGATCTTAAAGGTCTTTTCCAACCCAAATGATTCTATGATCCTGAAGAGATATGGTAAAAGGCTTTTACTTGAAAATACTTCATCATACTAGTTTTGTTAAACTGATGCTAGTCATTTCATTAATTGATGGAGGCAGCAAGCTGTAATAGATACAGATTTTAGGCCAAGGGGCTTTTGTCCCATTGGTTGTAACACAGTCATTGGTCTTTGAACATCCTACGGATGTAAAGTATTATAGGGCTTAGCTGCAATCTTGAGGGTATGTTCTGGGGTAAGAAGTGTTTCACGTTTACATCTTTTAGATAACTTCATGTAAGCAAGCTATGTAATACATTTATGTCCAAATGAGTGATGTCTTTCGTAGTTGTTATTATTACCAGGCCTTTGGAGGCATTGCATATCTTCTGAATAAATGCCATCATGTAATATGATCTTAGCTATGTGCCACAAAGAAGGCTAGAGATATTGGAGATGTACTGGTTTAAATACAGAAAGACAGGCTATGCACTGGTGTGAGGTTTGTTTGCGTGTGTGTGTGATAAATTAGAATGCTTATGCAACACCAGGGCATGCATTGCTTTTTTTCTTATGTAGGCTAAAAGAGCCTCCGTTTCTTGCTGATGTAAATTTTCCCATGTATGATGGATGGTGACTTGACTTGGCTGTTTGTAATTTTGCTGGAGTAATTTTTAGACTATCCCCTTCTATGTTTTTATATTCCCAAGGAGTTTGTGAAAGCAGCAAGGAACATTTTGCACCCATACAAAGACATTCATCCCTGTCAACTGGTTTTTCAGAATCCTTTATGTACTCTTCAGTGAGTAAGCATCTCCTCCCACTGAAACTTTGCTTTTTATTATTGGCGTGAGAAATGATTGTGTTGTTCCTTCTAGTGGGTCTAGTCTCCTATACTAAGTTGGTTTTATGTGGGTTTTTAATTTCAATTGCAAAGCGTTCCTTTTATGAGCAGCCAGCTTACTTGGACGCGTGCAGGAATGGAGCTTCAGCATCTGACTGGTTGCAGGGCTTACTTTGCGGGAGAAGCTCTGATATCACAAGATCTTGAGCAAAACCAGGGAAAGCAAATTGCTACATCGTATTTTGCAGGTTAACAAGGGAGGACAGGCCTACCACCTTAGAAGACAGTCTTAAATGATACTGAGAAATTTAAGAACCTTGTAAAACTGCTTAAAATCATCTTACAAATAAATTTAATCTATAAATAATATAAATACTAAAATATCAGTTATATGTTCAAGTGGATTGTTTTGCAACAACAGTAAGAGAATTGACCAACGTTGCAGTCATCGCTTTGTGTGGAAGTTGGCCCACAGCCCAACCCAACAATGTTAAACACATATTTTTTCCAGTAAAGTAATTTCTGATTGCAGTGTCTGTTTTCAGCTCAAGTAGCTTAATGTGGGAGATTTGGACTAGCTTAGAAAGGGCTATGTTTTCACAGTGCAATTGTGTCCCTTGATGCGGTTGGACATCAGAAATTAAATATGAATTTTGAACAAAATACATAATATGGGACCTTTACAGAAGTAGTTTTGACTTGGAATATTTTAGCCCAAAAACATAAATGCAGATGAGAAACAGATTTGGGTTTTAGACATTCTCAAGATGCTGAAATGCTTTCAAATCAGGATTTAGATTTCACTTATCTGTGGACAGAAGTCCAAATGTTAACACTGCTAATTTTCTGGCTCTATCTCTCTTTCTTATTAGCGTCAACAAATTAACTTCCATGACTCTAATTGTATCAATTTATTTAATACTTAATGTCTATTTTAAATACCACTGCTAAAACAAAAGATAAGCTAAAAAATGAATGAATGAAAGAAAGAAAGAAGATTCTGGGAAAATCTTGCTCTCTGCAGTCAGTTATAGACACAGGTTTGTAATTCTCCAAGAGTTAAAGCACAAAACTACATAGTAACTATGTAACAGTCATACTGCAAAATAACTGTCACACTATGAGTTCACATCTTGCATAATGCAGAAAAATGTGGAAGGAAAGAATTACTATTGTGGACCTTCATCATTCCTAGTACTACCTACCCAAAATTGAATAATATATTAAAAAAAAATCAAATACTTTAATGGCCTGGGCTGCTTTGAGGTGAACGACACTCATGGGAGGTCTGGTTTCAAAGTTAGCTTCAATGTAAACCAGGAAGAATTTCCAAACATAAGAATGTGAAGGCCACCTGAACATTTCTTGAGACTAAGACTTCCAGCAGCAGCCTAGAATCTCATGGCAACTTGACTTTCCTTCTGCAATAATACAAGGCAGGTGTTTTTATGGGAAAATGAGGACAAATCCTATGAAAACTTCTCTGTCTCATTTATGAATGAATCAGCAAGCAGAGTGGGTTCGGACTCAGCCCACTTTTCGGGTTTTAGCAAGAAACAGAGATCATCAAATTCATTTCTGCATTCAAGCTTCCCAAGAATATTTAGTTTATTCGAGTTCACTTTGAATTAAGGGTTAACACACAGCACCTATTTCCTTGGAATATAGCTCTCTAATCTGTTTACATGCCTCTGTATAGACAGTTGTGATGAGTAAATCACTGCAGTACTTTTGTCCGTGTGAGGATGCAGTATATCAGGCCTTTCTGAAACTATTGAATGATAGGATTATTAGCAGAAGCCTGGCTAATCTGTTTTCTTCTGCAAGAGCATGCTTTAGCCACAAACTATGCCAGAGATAAGAAAAAAAGGCAAGACATGCTGTCAGATTCTGCACCTCATTTACTTTAGGGTAATAGAATACAGAGTAACTGTACAGAAAACAAAACAATGTATTTAGGTTTATTCGGTTGTAACCTGAGTCAGAAACATTCCTTCAGAACGGTGTATGTTTAATGATATCATCACATGTTGTATTTTTTTGTTGTTAGATTGTGGAGTTGTAGGGTTTTTTCTTAAATTCCCTTCTTGCCTAGCAGGGAGTTGATATTTGTATCCCATCCTTTTTGAGAACAACTTTTAAATATTTCAATACCAGGAGAGGACTTGTTTCCAGCTTCACTTTCAGGCTGGAGTCAAGAAATTAAAGCAATGAGAGTTTAGAAAGAAAAGCAATGAAGAGCCAGAAGAAAACGTGTAAGCTCCAAACTTGTTCAGTTTTTGGATTTCTCACTAGGAAGCTCTTGCTGTGAAACCTGTCTCTGCCCCAATTAGTCAGTGACACCAGGGAGAGTGATCAAGCTGTCCACATTGAGGAAGGGAGAGATGAAATAATGAGGAAGTTAATAGTGGAAAAACAAATGTGAATAATGAGTTACAAATATTAACTGTCTTGCATGATTTGCTATTTTCGGTGAAATTTCTCATGTAATTGTTCTCTTCTTTTCAAGGGACCGAGCTCCCTTCATCTTCACATCAGAGATGGAGTATTTCATCACAGAAGGTGGAAAAAACCCACAGCGTTTTCAAGAGTTTGTGGAGCTTTGTTGTCGAGCTTATAACATAGTCAGAAGACACAGCCAGTTACTCTTGAACCTGCTGGAGATGGTGAGAAGCTTGACAATGACACCAAAAATCAGTTTCCTCTGGTGTCCTCTTCCCTTTTACCATTTCTCTGCTGCCTCCAGTAGCACTGTGATTTGAAGAGGTATCAGCTGCTCTGCTGGAAATGTTAGTGATGGCACTTCCTGGGCAAAAAAACTATCCAATTTCAGTACTAATTTCTGAGAAAAGAAAAGCTAAGCTGCCTGGGGTTTTTTTCTTTCTTTCTTTTTCTTTCTTTTTCTTTAATGCATTCTTTTTTACAAAATAGTGGAAAACTGCAAAAGAAGTTGGGTATAAGTTTCGCCTTCAGGAATTTCACTCAGCCGTTTTTCTAGGTCTTCAAGAAACCACTCACCAATCCTGTTCATGGTTATAGCAAGACAAAGTAAACTAAATATTTCACAGACTGAGTGATATGACAGTACCTAGCAGCACTACAGCTAACAAAGGTTGCATTAGAATATTTTTTTGCACATTTCCACGCTCCCTTCTTAGGATGGCAAACACAGAAAAGAAAGAGCACTTACCCATATTGACAGGTTTAAAAATCCTTTTGTATAGGATTTTAAGACCTCTGGGAGTTTTTATCCCTTAAATATTCCTACCGATTCACATGCTGGGCAGATTCCATAACTGCTTTATGCCTCTATTTACTTGTGTGTGAAAGGTTAATGATTTTCCCTTCATGGGTAGAATGAGAATATTAAATTAACTAATATTTGCTAAGTTGCTTGGCTAAGATATTAATCCAAAACTTAAGTCCAGGGCCCCGTGCAAAACCTAGGTGACTGGTCTGTGCATGAAAAAATCTATACAACCTTATAAACAGAACCCCTGCTGGGGTTGGGGTACAGCCAAGAAGTTGCTCTGTAAACACTACTTTATCGTCTCCAACTTCTGCAATGGGGAGGGAAGAAATGGTAAGAACTTGCTCATCTTATTTCTTCTGTCTTGTCCATGGATTCACACGCAGTGGTACAGTGAGTGATTTCCCAATATAGAGCAGGAGGGATTTCCCCAGATCTCTTAACCCTGCTTCTAAGTAGTCACAAAGGTGCAGCAAAACTGAGTTCCCATCAGAAAGCATAATTTCGCACTGAAAGCAGGGCAGAGTGCTGTTGTAGGAGATACTGTCTAAGTTAAAGAGCCTCTGGAAAACTCAGGAGCACCCTTGCTCTCTCATCCACAGCAGTAATCCCTGCATTTCTGAACAGGTTGCCTAAAACTGCATGCTGCAAATATAGCTACATCTTCTGCCCACCTCCTTGTCCCCAGTGCAGTCCCTTTTTCTGCAAGCAGCAGAGATAATGATTTTAGATTACTCTGGGATAACAAAGAGAAAATGTTCCCGGCAGGAGCCCTGAAATAACTAGCTATCTCTGCCTGGTATAGTTCTGGTTTGTCTATATTCAGGACATGCTGTGTCTTTTGTTTCTGCTGATCTTTAAGGAGAGGAAATAGTGCTGAGCTAAAAGTCAGCATACAGATATGTTTTAATATTTGTCACTGGGCTGCAGTTCAGTCAATTGTCAATTGTATTGCATTTCATAATGGAAAAATAACTGACAGCGTACTCACACCCTATCAATGAGCACTTCATATCAAAGGAAATTAAACAAACAAGAGAAACACCTTGGTTTTGCCAGTGATGTTTGGAAAGGTGAATCTGGGTCTGCACTTGAAATGGGGTGTTGGTCAGAAACTGTAAGTATCAAAATGTTTTAGGTGCATGGGTCACTTCTAGAAAAATGAATAGGCTGTGAAGTCGTTCCACTTTGAATTCATTTCCATGCAGAATATCAGATGTTATCATGGAGGGGCAAGATAATCTAACCACTGCTTATTTGTATCAATGACAGTCTAAGATTTCTCTCACTGTCTGGAAATCTGCATTATTAATCTTTCCTTCGTCTCTCACATTCTGTTTCCTGAGATGCTATTTATAAAACATGGTTAAAATAATCTATACAATAAGGCTATTTCCAAAAAGTACAGTACTTCACAGGAGCAGTAAACTGTGCCCTGGATGGTCAGTAACTCTTAGTGGTTTCTAGCAAACCATGAATATGAACAATCTAGGGGGTTTGGCCCAGTTTGGGAATTAATGCATTTTCTTGGTGGTGAGCAGCAGTTTCTAGAGCTGTACTGACATTTGCTACTGAGAGTAAGAAATAATCCATGAAGTTTCCATCACTTTCAGAAGCAGAAACATCTGTGGGAGACCCAAGAGTATGCTGGCAGAGTTCAGCTGCGTAAATGCCTGTAGTTCATCAGCTTTGCTCTCATTAAAGAGTTGATGTGAAGTATTATAAAGAGGGTGATTGCAGGACACAAACACCTTTTGACTAGTTTAAAGAAATGCAAAATCCATTATTGTTATAAAAATTTTTCAGGTAGAAAATTATTAAAAGGGGCTTAGAGGTGACACTAGACAGCAAGTAATTGGTCCACTTGCCTCTGTTGTGACAAGAAACAGGTCAACCTAATAGTATAAAACAGGAGACAGTACCTAGACAGAGCAAATCTAAGACTCAAGAATCCTGTGTCCCCATACAAGTCATTTCACTCTTCTAAACTCAGAAACACCATCTGGGAAAAGAGGATCAGGAAACATCCCCATCTGGGATGTCTAATGCATGGAAAGTACATTCCAGGACTATTCATTTTTCATGGGATGGTGGGCTGAGCATCACACACCGGCTCTGAATCCAGGCCCAAGGAGAGTGTAGGCAGCTCCACTCAGTGAGTCAGAAGGCCTGGGATAACCAAGTGTGGTAGGTCAAGACATATGTGTGGCCAAACGAGGAGAGCAATGCAGGCACTTAAACTTAGGCATCTAGTGATGTTTGAGTTGCCCTAGGCAACCTGTAGTTGTTTTCCGAACAGTTGTTCCATGTCTTGTCTAATTAGCGTCTAGTATCACTAGCCACAGTACCCAGAAGCATCCTCGATCAGGGACTGGAAACACAAAAGATATGCTATATGGAGCAAAAGGGATGAAGCAGTATAATAAGCCTCTAGGACCCCCTTGCAGCCAGCAAAGCACTGTGTAGGTACTGCCCAGCTAAAGTCTTTTGTTTTGCTTCAGCAAATGGTTTTCCACCTTCTACAATGCAGAGAACCTAAAAAAATCGTGTTTTTCAGTTGCACTACAGATTATTAAGATTATGTTCATATCTGATATTGTTCCCTTTTCTAATGCAGGGCAAGAAGATTAATCTGCCTATGCAACAACACTTTTTTTTTTTTTCTTTAAAGGAGACAGGAGCTGTTATCATCTTTTATAAATGGGTTGAAGGCATACAGATAAATAGCACTGTGTGTCCTTAAGTGCTGAATGTTGTTATTGTCCGTGCTTTCAACTCACTTAAATTCATCTCATTGAGCTTTCTGCCTCTCTGCTCCTTGCTAGCCAGAACTCTGTGAGACAGAATTCTAACCGTCCAGTGGTAGTATAGATTGGGTCTGATGTGAAGCAAGGTTTTCCTCATAATGCCAAACAAAAAAAATATACAAAATATTGAAATTTGACTTAAAAATATTAAGAAGGTTTGAAGGAGTAAAGAAAATGCACAGCGGTGACTGCAAATTCAGATACATTTCCTTCTGAGCAATGTGAAGGAGTGATTTTTTTTCTCCATTACACACAAAGCATCACTTTCAGCTCTACTGTGATTGTTGAGAAAAATCAGTAGGTTTTGAAGTGAGTAAAAATTATTTTTGTTGTTGACATTTTAAAATGCCTGGAGAGAGCTGTATGGGCAATTGGATGCACTCAGTTGTCTACCCTACTCATGTTGTTACTTTGCAAGGGGAATATTTGCATTATTTGTCTCTTGAACCTAACTTGGCCAAGTAACTAGAACAGCTCCATCCCTCTTTGATGGAGAATGATTCCCCCTTCAAAGGGCAGCTCTCAGTGCCTAAGTCAGGGCTCCTGCTGTGATTTGGCATCTAAAGAAACTTTTCTCCTCCATTGACTGTAAAGGGAGTGAATCTATGATCCCTTTGCAGGAGGAGTCCAGAGCAGTAATGGTGAAATCAGTAGTTACAAATGAGAAGGTGATGTTGCGCTAAATTGGATTAGGACCAAGATAACACTGTGAGCATAACAGAAACGTGGTTACTATTGTTCAGGTGGCTGAATTTGGTTGCCTTCCCTTTATCACCATTGGAAGGCTGTGAAGGAATCTTAGGAATGCACATATTGAGGTTATGATATCCGATGAGAAAATAAATAACTAAAATGGATCGGTGATTTTGGCCCATGCCTCTTTCCGGTACCTCAGTGTGAAGGTTTACAATGCAATATATTCACTTTAGTATTCCAGGCATTGCTCTAGCATCAGAACTGCTTTTCAGATCAGCAGACCTTTGTGTTTTACAAGAAGATCTTTTGGAGTAAAACCTTTCTATTCTCAGTTAGCCCCATTTAATTTAAATTTCTTTTCAATAGAACAGTGGACTAATTATATGTCTTTACTTTAAGATGCTGCATGCAGGGTTGCCCGAGCTAAACAGCATCCAGGATCTGAAGTATGTGTATGATAACCTCCGTCCTCAGGACTCAGACCTACAGGCTACAAGCTACTTTACAAGGTAAAACCAGAATATAATCCAGAAAATTTATCTCCTTCAGGCATGAAGCAAAGCTGTCAAACAAAAAAAACAACCAAACAAACAAAAAAAGGCAGTTTTTCTTTTATGTTAAGAGGTTGTAATCAGTGAAATTACACGAAAGGATAACTGGTCTTCATGTGTTTACTTTTAAAATGTCCATCCCTTATGCGTGTTATAACCAATCTCCTCAAATTTCTGGAAGAAACAGTTGTGCATTTGTGGTACACTTGTAACAAGTCACTTATTCAGCGCCTAGAGATTTCTTTGGCTTTCACGGTGAAACCATCCTGGCTTACGTCTAGTCAGCTTTCCTCTCTGCTTTTAAATGCAACAGCTACATGCAACAGGATTTGGACTGCATAAAAAGGTTCAACTTGTTAATGGACTGAGTGAGGACCTGGAATTCCTGCATTTTAGTCCCTTTTCTGTTCTCCTTTTGACTTTCTGTGTTGTCTCAGGCAAGTTACTTTCCCTCTGTTAGCCGTAGTTTTTCCATCTACAAAATGGTACTGATACTTCCTTTTAAGCACTTAACAGATCTGTCCCAGAAAAGCATTGTGTGTGAATACAGGTATGTTTAAAGCTTGATTTGTGTTGGGGTAATGAAACCCTGTGATAATAACTCGGGATTATTGATGAGGAGCTACAGCTGATGTGTATAAAATCAGTTTGAAGGCCTCAGTCCTGATCTTTCAGGTCAGGCCTCTGCATTACATGTAATTCCAGCAGTTGATGTGATGATGCTCTAGATGGAGCCAGTGGAGACTCTCTGGATTTGGAAACCTACTTTCCCATTCTAGGCACAGTGTGAGAAAAAATCTCCGTTTTCAGAGCCTGTCCTGTGCAGCACCATCATTTCGCAAGGAGTCTATGAATTCACGCACCCTGGACACCAAGTACACATGCAAAGCAAGCCAGAGTCTTCTGACCTCCTCCTCTGGTGCAGGTGCAGGGCACGTATCCAGTTCAGAGCGCTGGACTCTGAGTGAAGGGCTCCTTTCAAATTCAGAGCCCTAAAGGACACTCCCATAAGGCAGCACAGCTCTCTGCATGGTGCAAACTGCCTTGAGGCAAGAGCAATCCCCCTACCCTTCAGTACAGCCAGAGGGCATACTGCAATGAATAAATGAGGTGAAAGCTTGAACTGGAGCAGCTGAGCCAGTCTCATTGCTATTACAGAGGCCCATATGAAGATTTGGAGCAATCTGAATTATGTTGTTTATATGTCTCCTCTTCGTGTATTAGAATTGGAAACGGAGGCGGCAGGTTTGGAGAAGGCTGGAACGGAGACCTAGAGAAGTTTAAGGAAGACCCTTCTTTGAAAAGAAAGAGAGGAACTTCTCAAACAAAACTATTGTTCCATTACGTTATACACAGCAGAGCACTGAGTTCCTTCTCTTTTAACACTTGTTTTTTCATATGCTTTCACTCTTGCCCTTTAGCAAGATTGTTTTATTTTAAAATTTAATTACTGCTTCACATTTACCGTCAACTCCTACCTTATCCTTTCCTTTAAAATTTTATATATTCCCAAATTACAGACTTATATTTCCACTTCAAATAGGAAACATGTAGTTTCTAATTAAATTGTAAAAGTCTTGATTCTGTCAAAGAGTTTGGGTGGTTGTGTCTGTCTCTTGTGGGTTAAAAAAACCAATTCATTTAACTAGTGAAAAAAGGCTAGGTTATACATAACAAATAGGGAAATGTGAGTCTTCCAAGTGAAAATTGCATTAGTGTCATGCAAAGTTCAGAGCTCGTGCCCAGCACTCTTCTGGGGGTGGAAAGGATCAGTATCCTTTTCAGCTGGGTAGGACTAAGGTTATGGTTAGGGTTAATATCACTGCAGTCTTGCTCAGCTGGAAGACAAAGGATGAAGGCTGGGTTCAGGACAGAGCTGTAGCTCCATGCTGTTTCTTGGAGGTGGGCAAGGTGGTTATGGTGTTTTGAGGGTTATGGTGAAGGAAGTGAGGGACTTCAGAGTGGGAGTTCACCTGCAGTCTTTCTCAGCCAAAGCATGTGGAACAGCTGGCACTAGGAAGATGTGGCTCCACACTGGTTTGGAAGTAAGCAGAGTTGGTGCGCTTTGTTGCTGGGTAGATGTTCGTATTAGGGTTAGGAAATCCTGTTCAGCCCAGAGAGACTATAGGTAGGACTCAGATGCCAGCATGTCCTTCTTCCCATTAGATTTCTTGTTAGGGTTAGTGTTAAGGAAATGAAGGCCTTCACAGTGGAAAGCCACTCAAGTCCTGCTTGGCATCATGGTGCCCATCTGTCCAGTGCTGCAGGCTCTGTTCTTATTTGAAACTGTATTTTCTGCTAAAATGTTTTTAGTGAACTCTGGAGCTATTGTTCCAATTTCCTTCAAAATGCTGAAGTATAGGTTTGTTATTGTCCATAGAGATCATTACATCACATAGAAAAGTCAGATATTGCTAGGGTGCATATTTTGTTCTTTAATACTCTTAGGGTATGTTTGTATTATATATGTTCATTTGCAAGAAGAAAGTCTCTTGCCATTAGCTCATAAATTTCCAGGGATCTCATTTCTCCTGGAGGTTTGGGGTTTTTTTTGCTTTATTCTAATTTCTATTCATGTTTGAACATAATTTGTGTTAATTCAACACGTGTATTAACTAACATTTCTACATGTTTAAATAAGGGTAGAACATCAGGCTTTGTGTCTAGCAGTATTTTAACTTCTGAAAAGTGTATCCAGGCACTTTTCAAAATAAAGACTTTGGGATGGTATAATAGCCATATCCATGCAGAATATACCTCTCTGTATAAGCATTTTGCTACCTGCCCCCAGGAATGTTAATACATTGAGATTTTTGTGAGCTTTCCATTACCTACGTCATCTTTATTCCTGTCCTTCAGAAAATTCTTCCCTACCTCCTTGTTATACAAAATGTCTGGGTGAGAAAGAAATCCAGTTACACACTTCTCATGGTCACTCTGCAGCTTATTCCTGTATCATTTTTTCAAGCTGTCCTTAGAAAGCCAAGGAAATTGAAAGTTCTGATTATTAGCATAACTTCCAGTAGCTCTGAAATCCTTCACAATTTGTAGCTCCCTTTTTCTTCATAATTACTTCCAAAAACACTTCATTGTTTTTAAAAAGTTCTTTTCTAGACAAGGAGCGTGGTCATTGGAATGTTAAACACTGCCAACCGAAAGTTATTTCTTGTTGTAAGTACAAGATAGTTATTGTAATCTTTCAGATTCAATCATATAATGTATCTGCTGAAAACCCCAATCTTCTGCTAGTGGAAATAGGAGAACAGTATTTCTCTGTATTTCTGTAGAAATAGGTTGCTTTTAGCAATTGTCTGAGTTTGGTTTGAGCAATAATACTGACATTGACTCTACCATTGTTTAAAAACAACATGAAATGATGAACGATGTCACAAATATTCCTGGCAGAACAATGTTAATTTGTTCTTTGCCATCACCTTTTTAGCCAACAGAATAATGCTACTGGAGTTTGGACTGTAACATACTGACCCCTTTGAGGATCATAAAGCATTCTGCCTTTTACCAAATTCCTTTGCTCTAATTCTTGATTTAAGACATGTTCAACAATCAGTGGTCTCATTTGTGTACTGTATTCTTCTCACATTGGGTCAGTTCACTGTTATGAGCTGATGAGCCTCAGTGTTAAGCCTCACAGCTTACAGCCTTCTGGAAGGTCGCACCCTCAGATCGTGGATAAACAAGGCAGCAATTGAGAGTTAAACAAGAGTTTCTGTGTTTGCTTGTCAGTTCTGTGCACCTAGTGCCAAATGAAACATCGTTGTCTCTCCAGCATCTGCCCTGAACTCAGTTTGATCCTTGAAACTCGATTTGATCCTTTCCCCTCCCTCCTTTCCTCTTCCCCTGACAACACAGTTTTACCAGAAACTGGAAACCTGTCTTAACTCTGGATATAAATTTCCTCTTTGGTTTTCTGCAGATGTCTTCAAATGTCAGCACGGTGTGGCATGCTGCCTGACATTTTTAATGTGCCTGTAAAGGAATGTGTATTTAAAATTATTTTTAAGGGATTAAAGTTAGCCTAATGCAGTGAATGGAGTTGATTTCAATTGATTGCAGTATGCAATCTAACCCACTCATAGAAACCCATGAATAAGAGATGCACAGTGGATCTGACAATTACCAGGGAAGTGCCATTGCATATCTTCAGCAGCCTGATTGAGGGGGATACTGCTTGGGTCAGCTGCTGCCTTTACTTATTTATTAACAGAATCATTTGTTAGGTACCCGTCATTGCCCACGTCAAGCATATCCACTCCAAATCACAAATGCCAGCAGTTGCAAAACTGGACAGTTCACAGTAACTCCTAATCTCAAACTGATCAGCCAATCCCTCTTTCTCAGGTGGCTGCAGAGATTTCAGCAAGAAATCTCCCAAACAGCTGAAACACCAGTGAAAGCTGGTGACTTCTGAAAAGGCATAGACAAAACTACAGTACTAAAGTTTCTTTCAGTGGCATTCAAGCGTTTACTTGTAAAGATCCTGGTATATGTGTTTCAAAGGAACAGAAGGTGGATTTCCTCCTTGAATTTCTGTTGTTTGAGGCATTCATACTGTTGTACAAACCCCACATGCCACCAGCTCAGGGGAGAGGAATGTTCTCTGTCCTGGGAGAGGCGCATAGGAGGACTGGTAGGGAAACTAGGCTGGAAGATGCACTTCAGGAGAGTACCTGATGTGTTCAGCCTGTGGGATCAGAATTAGTCTGAAAGTAAATGTGTATTTTAAAGCCTAGCAAAATCAGGGGAAAAAAGAATATGATTGCCTGTATACTATCACATATATAGGTATTAAACTGAACGGTTATTACTGCTGTACACACAAAAAAATTTCAACTGTCCATGAATAAATGCTGCTAAAAATTAGAAAAGGTACATCTCTGAAAGCAGTAATATTCTGGAAAAGTCTGTTAAGAGGTGCTGCGGGCATACTACACAACTTGTTTTAAAATGGAGCCTGATAAATTCATGGATGGAAAATTTGGATATAAATGAAGCACCATGTCTGTTAACATCTGAGAATCCCATGAAAATAAATTTTGCTCATTATGCTGTAAGTTATTTCCAGGCCTATATGGAAATGAGAAGCAGAATGCCATCAAGAATGATAAAATTATTCTGAAGTTTGAGGTGAATATTTGTTATTATATATACTAAGACTAAGATCTGGATAACTAGTCAGTAATAATGAGTGTATGTGCTCTTAAAAGGCTGTGGAGAAAGGCTGTTGTGTCCAAAAAGATCTAAGCACCAGCCCTCAGAATACCTGTCCCATAAGAAACGTCTACTTCCTAAAAATCAAGGCACCAACTATCACTAGTCACTCTTGAAGACATTAGCTAATCTTTTCATCCATCTCTGTTTACACAAGCAGCCAACCAGTCTGTGCATGTTTTACCTGATACCATAATTTGACAGTTCTGTAGAAAGACTGTGAGCCAAATCTGAAATTCAAAGCCAGTTCAGCAGGTGGAAAGCAGAAAGTCATTACTTTTCAATAATCCCGGATGCTTAATTCACTTTTCTGAGAAGTAGGTCAGACACCAATCTGTGTGGTAAATGGATATTGTCATGTGGAAAAAACCACATTTTTCTGCCTGAAAACTGTGTGTTAGCAATATTGTGATTCACAATTAATGTTACTCTAGTTAATGACAGTTTCCTGTTTTCTTCTGATTATCCTGTGCTTTTGATGCCCTTCGTATAGGTCACTTCAGTTTTTCCATCCATAGACCATTAGGCACTAATTCTCTAAGCAGCTTGGGCTACCAGAGCTCTGAAATAACCAAGAAAGTTGTTGTCATCTTTGTGAAGGCAGAGTCACCTTTAGGCACAGGCAAAGATGATAACGGCCCATGGAGCAAGAAGATCTCAGCAATGAATACCCATGACCTTACCAACTTCTTTGCCTATGGCTAAACTTAACTGTGGCTGTAGAGAAAAGAAAGTGTGTGGAGATCTTGGAGAGTTCAAGGAGAAAGTTCCACCACTGAACCTTAGCATGAACTTTAAAATGCTAGCAGAAAGGGGAAACAGATACCACAGTGTGATAAACTGGGTCAGTGAACTAATCCATGCCAAAAATAAACTGCAAAATTAAAAAAGATAAGACACATGGGTTTGATGTACCCTACTGCTCTATACATAGTTAGGAACCAGCTTTTGGGAGGCTGTGGGAAAGAGGGTTTCCTTTAGCCAGTTTGCCCTTGAAAGAAAGTGCAGAGAGCCGTAACCAGAGTTGTTCTACCTTGCTGTGAAGACACGCTCTGAGATGTCACCGGAATAGCAAAGAGGCCTTTTCAATCTGTTGTTGATAACATGACATAAGGTTTCTTAATGTTCTCTATTCTAACAGAGAGGACTGCATAAAGAGAAAACAGAATATCGAGAGAGGGAGAAAGCAACATATACATCTGTTTTTATTTTATTTTAAATGTAATCATTTAAAATAACTTACAGGGAAAATCTGCAACAATGACAACAAAAGCCTCTGTTTAGGTTTAAAGTGTGTGATTAGCAATCTGGGTGTTAAAAGCATTTTAGAAGCTTAATGGACACATGGAAAGAATAACAACCCATTAAAATATTGAATTGTTTAAATAGTGGTATTCTGGTATCGGCTGTTCTGCATAGTGATGATGTCTAAATTAATACTAGTTTATAAGCAGAAGCCTGCTTTGTGTGAGTTAAAATGCACTGGTTTTAGCTGCAAAGTTAATATGCCTCATAGTAATATTGCAAATTCCCTAACTGCTTTGCTATAATATGGCCCAGTTACAGATTCTATAACCTAAATCATGTCTCAGTGACTTAGGAAGTGTTTAAACTATGCATTAAATTAAATACATAGGAGTTAAAAAAGAAAAGTTCACCACAGATGCAACCTAATTAATCAGCACTGAATTGATTTTGTACTAATGCTTTGAAATGAGATTTGTTTTCTTGTTTTCCATTTGAGTGTTAATTTGTGTCATTTATTAAATAGTCTGTATGTATTTCTTTCTGAAGAATGTAATTAATAATTAAGATAATTAACTGAATCAATTCAGAGGTACCTTTCCTTGTATTATGTTAAGAAAAACATATACGTCTTCTTCCCTGGGTTTAGTATGCTTGATTGGTGTATGATAAATTCACACAGTATTTTGATTGAAATTTCGGTTTGGGGGGGGCGAGCCAGGGAGCTATCTGCAGCTAGAATGTTCTTTTTGGTATGGTTGCAACTATGAAGCTACAGACTTTTGCCAGAACATCTGAGATCATGAAAATGAGGCTAATGCCATGAATGGAGTTGATTTCAATTGATTGCAGTATGCAATCCAACCCGCTCACAGAAACCCCTGAATAAGAATTTAATTTAAAATGACAGGTGAAGCATTTGCTCAGCTTTGAACAGGGTATGATGAAGGTGGTTAAGGGTATTGTCAGCCCCATAAGCTAGTTAGACATAGTCCAAAACTGGAAGGAAAAAAAAAAGCAACAAAACAAAAAAAAGAAGAAAACCCTGCCAATTTGGTAGAGGTTTGCTGCTATATGGCCTGAAACTAATGGGTGGTTGTTCTATAACATGAGAACCTATCCAGAATATCTTCAGAGAGCTGTAGAAGTAAGCAGGGAAATAGAAAAAAAATAGCATCACAAGTTAAATAGATCTTAACCAGCAGGTGAATTCAAGAGGGCAAGTGTTTTCTTATGAGTACTGCATCTTACTCTTCAAAGATCAGTGATTATCTTATAGTGTTATGTCTCAAGTTAAGTTCACTTTGATGCTAACACATGTTTTCAGTACATATCTACATGTATATCTAGTTATTTTTTTATCTATTTTGTCTTTTCTGATGAAGGATCTTAGAACTCTAGGAAATTAGAAGTGTGTTCTGGCTCCCCTTGCACAGGGATGAGATGGGGAGAGCTTGGGGGAGAAAACTTCTTTTTTTTTTTTCATCTTAAGCAGCTCCACAGGGATAGAGCTTTTAAGAATTGGGTAGAGAATTTAGCAACACATCATGCAGAGCTAAATCATGAATAGAATGCAAGAGCCTTGTGCAAACACATGTAAGTCCATGTGAGGTTAGTATAACCCAAAAGAAAGTGCTAGGGCAGTCTCCTCTACCTGTTGAAGAGAACACATGTTGCTCTACCCTGGAATTCCTCAAAACACACATGGAAATATCCTGTCTGTGTCTATCATCTGAAAGAAGGCTGACGTTATCCAGCTCATGAAGAACAACTAGCCCAAGGTAAGCCATGAGACAGGCTATGGCAAGAGCACTCCTTTAAGCAGTGGAGCTCAGGGGCTGGATATACTGGATTGCTGCAGATAGCAGTGACTGGTGTGTATGTGGGTACATGTTCATGTGAGGTAGGTTTTAGGATTTGGGGTTTTTTGGTTCTTGCATCCCTGAAACCAAGGATCAAGAAATGGAAACAAAACAGATGCATAAATAGTGCCTCTTCTGTTTGTTTGTTCTTCAGGAAAATCAAGGAAAGTTTGGAGTGCTTTCCTGTTAAACTCAATAACTTGATCCACACACTTGTACAGATGTCAGTGACAGGCTCTGCAAAACCTCCAGCTCCAGAGACGATCCCCCAAGAATGGATGATGCTGGATGCAGAGAAGTCAATCGCAAGAGCCACCATTTTGGGGTTCAACAAAAAGTCTGTCTCCGTATGTATTGTGTTCTTTGCTTGCCCTCATTTGCCTTGATCTTTAACGACTCTTCTGTGAGCTTATATACTCTCCCTCCTCCTTTATAGAAGATGTGTGTGTGCCACAGGATGAACACAGTGCCATAAGCAATGAGCTACCCGAGAGAAAGAACACCAGGCAGACAGCTATTAGCAGGGAGCCATTAAGGAGAACAGTTCATGCCCTATAGTGAAAAATAAATCAAGAGCTAATTAAAGCATCCAGAAGGAAAGCATGGCACAAAATTAGGAAGCCTAATACAAATCGGAGGCTGTTATATGATGCTTTAATGGTGCATTATTAGTTTTCACACACTGCAGTGATCTTTTAGTGTTTGAGTTGTATGCTATCCAGGCAAGTTTCTCTTTCTGTGCAGCAAAGACTATAAATTACAAACTGAATTTTCTGGCACTTGGCACTACATTAAAGAAAAGGTTTTCTTTGTTAAAATCACCCTATATTTCCTCTTTTACATTTTTTTTTAATGTGCCTCTCTGATCATTTCTCTCTGCCTCTCCCTTTTCCCCAATACAGCTATATCTAGTCCAGGTGGTGCAAACCTGCAATGTGGTCACTTTTGTGGAAAAATCATTCGACCAGTTCTCAGAACTTCACAGCCATCTCCAGAAGCAATTTCCATCACATGTCCTCCCAGAGTAAGGCAGCATATTAGCGAACGTTATTCTGCTGTTAAATGGCTCTCTCTGTGCACAGATAAAAATGTGAGAAAATGTACGGCAGACATATTTTTAGAAATGCAAAAGCAATGCAACATGTTCTATCAAGCCTTCTATTCAGCCCCAGAAGAAACTGAATCATAGGGCATTGTGACAGTCTAACTTTTATATATTTTATTGTTCCTTTTTTAATGGGAAAAGGGGGGAACAGCTTGGGCCTGACCCAGCTATTCCTGAAATCAAAGGGTAAGTGGTACTGACTTCATTAAAGGCATGATAGGGCCTTTGATAGTTTTTATTTTCTGCATGACGCTGATCAAAACTTTTAGCAAAATCCATATATTAAAGCAATGTAGGAATGTTCACACTGGGTCAGAACAGAAACAAGCCCATCTCTGACACTGGCAGGTGTGATCAACCTTTTTACAAAAAGATGCACATACTCCCCAGCTGAGAAATCTAAAATAATCTTATGTACTATCCTGGCCCCCAAAACTGATATGTTGTGCTTTGCATCATTCAGTTTAATATCTCTTGAAAAATATGCTATCATTAGTTGCAATAATTCTGAATATTACTTTTTATCCATGTGCATGTCTATTCCTGCTTTTCATATTCTGAATCTGATTTCTTCACAGTTTCCTGGGACAGTGAGTCCCATGGTTTATTTCTGTCTTATATAAAACAGCTTTGCCTTATGTAATGATTGTCCATGGCTTTGGTAAGACAAGTGGAGTTATGTATTCTACAAATATTATATACATTATACTGCATACACCATTGAGAACAAAGTAGTCCTCTCTTACACAGCCACACTGACTCACCTGATACAAACCACTCTTCAAGCTCAATCTACAACAAAACGTAAAGCTGGCCAAAAAGGCAAACAGTTTACTTGAGCCAAGCTGAGATTCAAGTGATATGCTTGAAAAACAGAAAGGTCTTTGAGGTTTGACCTGAGGTAAATAGCCATAAACAAAGTGGTTTTGACTTAAAAAAATAAAGTCCACAAATTTCAGATCCAAATTTGATATTCCCCCAAGCTTGTGAGAGGCATTCAGTTAAATGGGTTTAGGTTAGTTAATTCTAGAGAATCTTCCTCCTACCTGAGGGGATTTTAATTGACTGCAATTTGACTCATTATGACTGGGTCACATGAACTGGTTTGCAGCAGTTGGTAAGAATCAGAATTTTACTAAACACTGAAAGTGCTTGAATTGTGGTTTTGATTTGGAGATATTTGCATGCTATTAGGTTGTAAAATAAAATACGTATTTATGATTTTTTCCTGTGGTGAGCAGAGCCCTTTGAAGGAAAATATATTTTTCTTTAGAAATGTATAGGCCTCAGAAACCCTGTAGTGAATTTAAAAAATAGTACTAGCCATTTTTCAGATAAATCTACTTTTAATAAAATCCCTTACAACATTTTCACTGCAAAAGAAAGTTCCAGAACTCACAGTGGGTTAATCAGGATATACTGAGGCAGTGCCTAAGAGCTCCAGAGCTTTATTGTCATAATTCAGTCCCAGCAGTAACCTGTCACTGTATGATCTTTCCCCAAGACTGCGTTAAAGTAATTAATTTTATGATGTTTCTTTATATGTATGTTCTTTAATGTTAAAGTTTTGGTTTGTTTTCTAACAGAACTTCATCAGTTTGAGGCTTTTCATGTATTCTGGATTTTATTCTAATAATGAAAACCTAATTATTTCTTTATAGGAAGTTATCACTGAAACTGCCGTACCATATCAGACCATTAGTCTGCCTGTGTGTTACAAAGCTCCAGCGCTGGCTAGTGCCAGATGCTTCAAAGGAAGGAAACAGTCTTGTTCCATAATGTAACCACAAAATCAGTTTGAAAATGTATGATTTAAAAGTAAAATGTCTAATATTACTAGAATAATTGGAACTGCTAACAGAAAGGACGTGGTTACTGCTTTGTATTGATTCATGAAATTGTATATATTCATGTCTCATTAGGAGGAAATAATGCAATATGAGTCTGCTTCATACAAGTGCTAAATTCTGGCTATATTGCAAGAAACTAATGGCAAAAGCTCAGAGTCCTCAGCATCTGAAATTTTGCTATTGACATGTAAACATTCAGCCCATATTTATAAGTCAAAGCACAGCTGCCTCAAGCAAGCCCTTGCACTCTAGTACATTCCCTCTTGTTTGGTTTCAGACAGAGTATTAATTGTGTTTAATTATTGTTTTTTAAAAGACCAAAAATCTTTTCACCCAACAAAGCATTTAAGTGATGTAATTTATACACAGAATATCCTTCAAGCTAATAAGTAGGAAATGGAATCTGCTATGCAGGATGTTTGCACGTGGTGCAAGTTTACATTTTTCTGGTCTACTTAAGGTAGATACAAAGTCCAAAATCAGCTTGGGAAGTTAACTTTTTCTAATACAAGTGTGTTCACCAGTGCAAAGTTAGTTTCAGCCATAGGCGCAATTCAGCAAAAACATGAAGGCCTTTTAAAGAAGTGTTCAGTACTACCACAAGGTTCATATTGTTCTGCAGTGCAGCAGTTATTGGTGCTATCAATCAGCAGTTTCTCTGTCCTCTGTTTGGCCACTGTGCTTAGGACGCATCTTCTGAGGGCCTATGTTTTACAGCCAGAGTCCTCTCTTTGTGTTATACAGCCTAATTAATTTTAAGCTGCTTCCAAACAAATCCTCCATACTATCTCTTGAAAGAAGTCCTTTTTGTGCACTGGAGGAACTCAGAACATTCACAGGCTATCTATGTGTGCCAAATGACCTGGGCTCTATTTTTATCTGTGCAGCTCATATATGTCATGATCCTGGATTATATCACTTCCCCCGCCTCATTATGTGTCCTACTACTGTAATTTTGTGAGGCAAGAATCACCTCTTACTATTCATTTGTACAGCACCTTAACTGAGCCCTGATCTTTCAGTGCTATAGGCAAAAATAATCAAAAGGTCATACATACGTGCAATATGCTGCTATCATCCTGGCCCCTTGCTGGTTTAATTGCAGACTAATTTATACCAGTGCTGAGTTTTTCCTCACAGTATTACACAGTTGCCTTGCAAAAGGCTGGCCAAGAGTCTCTTTTCAGTGTATTGCACTGCTAGATGGCTCTTTAGTGATTTCTCTGAAGCCTTCAGATATCTCTTGAGATCCACTGGATAAACAAGGTGGTACCAGAAAAAAAATAGGTTTGTAAACAAAACATGGTGAACTATTTACAGTGGTGGTGTAACATGAAATACAACCAGATCAAAACTTCTACCTTTCTGTATCACATAGATTAGAGGATATGAAGCATAATATTTGTTATGAATCCCAATATTAGCAATCCATATCACAAAACCCATTACATGCAATTTAGCACAGATCTCTTTTCTAATGCTCCTCCAACCTGAGAGAGAAATAGTCCTTGTCAGGGCAAGGTTAATATAAATTGATTATGTGTATTGTTAAAAATCTAACCTTTTGACTGATCTAATGTGCGTTGTCTCTAAAACGCAAAGATAATTCAAGTAAGAAAAATGTGGGGTTTTGACATTTTCCATCACCAAAGCATTTGAAAATTGACATAAGGCCATTCTATGCATATGTGGTTTATTTACTAAAATGAAATGAAATTCATCTTAATAAAAATTCAGCAAGAACATTACTATTACTATTATTATTGTTATTGCTTTGGTTGGGATTGATTTTGTTATTGTGATGATCATTTGCTTTCGTACATTGCTTTTATTATACTAGTGCCTGAAATTACATATGGGATCAGGGACCTGCTCTGAAAAACTTATCTACACTCTAAATAGCTGAAGTAAAAAAGCAAGCAATGATATATTCATAAAATGTCATGTTGTTGCTGTAAGGCTTTGATATTCAATATTCTATGGTAAGGGTTTGTATAGCATGAGCCCTGGGCTGAGATTTGTTGTGCTCTGCACAGGGCAAAAGAAGGCAAGGGTAGTGTTTTCCTGGGATCATAAAGGGCCAATTTTTTTAGAGGTATTTAGATAACATAAAATGAAAATAAGTGCCTTTTAGGGTTTTGTTTGGTTGGTTGGTTCGTTGGTTGGTTTTTTAATTAATGATTTAGACAGAAAAAGGGGTACAGTATGAAACAGAATATCAGCAAATTATTAGAACCACCAGAGTCAGAAGGTAAATAGTCCTCTGGACACGGTACCCAACCCTTCCCCTACCTGCAAAACCTCTTAGAAAGTGGTAACTTTCTTCTGTTAAGTAGAGCTGGAAACATCTCCAGCAAATCCAGTACAAGTACTTACAAATATTCTTCTTTTGCAGGTTTCCCCCCTCATGGCATTTACCTTTTACAGATCTTGAACATAAAAGAGTGAAGGATTTGAATCTCTATCTGAAGCAGCTATTAAGTGGATCCAGGAAACTGGCTAATGTGAGCACTTCCAGTATTTATTTTATTTGCATATGACTTTTAGTAGCATTGTACCAAAAGATTCAGGAAGCTTTCCATGGCCTCATTAAAAAAAAAAAAAAAAAAAGACATAAATGATGCATTTTCTAATGGAGCCATTTTGAGATGGAGCCATTGTAACATTTATCAGAACTTAAGACAAAGACAAGAATGACTGAAAAATAGTTTATTAGACCTGGCAGGGCATTTTTCAAAAAACACTTTCCTTCCTTTGCTGCCATCCAAAAGTAATGATTTACTGAATATTTGACAGTAAGGAGTAGGTTCTGAGGAATGTAATGGCTAAAAAAGAAGTAAGTTTTGAAATATTGAAAAGTCTGATTTTGACAGTTTTTAAATGAAAAGCTCCATTCTTTCAGCCCAGAAATACTCTTCATTTCAAAATTTAGTTAACATGTAGAAGAAATTGTTTTGCAAACATAAGACCAAAACCAGAATGTTTCAATATTATCAGAATGATACATTGTGTCCATTGAAATTGGTGGTTTGCCTTTTTTTTTATTCATTATTGTTTTCTGAGATTTGATGTTCTCCTGTTTCAAAATGGAAAGTTAAAACAGTAACAAACACTGACTTTTCATTGTCTGGCCCAAGACAAAGCCTTTTGCAGCTCAGCATCGTAAAAGCCAGGGCTAAGAGCAACTAACAGGCTCCATGCACCCTGGGAGAATGTTAAATCATTATGCTGTGTCACTTTGGAAATTGAATGGTCAATTACTGATAGTGACACCAGGGTCTGAGAGAAAGGAGCATCTTCCAGCAACCGGCCGTTGTCAAGAAAGCTGTCAGACAGGAAAAACCAGTGGTTTACATTAGATCCTAGGCTTACATAGAGGCTAGTAAATTCAAGGGAGCGAAGGCACAAGCTCCTGTGTTGACTCTGCTGTTTCACTGTTGGCACGTTCTCTAGCAGAGCTTGGGCTTCTGCCAGGTGACCCATGTCATGTCCCATGGCCTCAGGACCATAGCACAAACTGGGGCCAGTTCAGTTTAATAGCGTAGACAGTCTAGGATGCCAAAAGAGGGTATGACAGGATGGTTTTTCTCCAAAATTTCAAACATCTTGCAGGAGGAGAAAAATGTTTGCTGCCTAGCTATATATCTTTCCCAGCTGTGACTGTGTAATGGAGATTAAAGAGGAAATTGTCTATATGTAAAATAAACAGGAGTTTCCTTATTAATACGAACAAAAATTCTGTGCCCTGAGTTGAAATTGAGAAGATTTCCAAAGAGGACAAGTAATATCTGTGTTACACTTAATTTGGTACAGACAGCTGACTTGGGTGTTTGCTTCCCTTGACTGACCTTGCCAGATAAACTGCACAAGTTGGGGTTAATTGTTATGCAATTTCTGTCATTCACGTTAGGGTCATGGGTTTATTTTACATTAGCGCCTTTTGGTCACAGTTGAGGAAAAACTGATATAAGCCAGTGACCTAGAAATGAAGAGCTCTGTATCTTCTGCTGTGCTCTGGGCTGCTGTAAGGTACATGGATTTTCAATTTGGGCCAAGCACTGCTGTGTAGAAGCCTAATCTATGTCTGAAAAATTAGACTGCTTAAAGCCCTGGGATAGTAATAAAAACATTTCCCGGTCACGCACAGAAGCTCTCTTCTCCCTCCTGCTCTGTGAATGGGCTAGCAATCAGCCAGAGCATGCTGCCTTGCAATGGGCTTCCTAATGCTTCTTCTGCTCCCTTTACGGCCCTGCAGCATGCACCCGTGGAGCTGGGTAAGTTCTCCCAGCACGCTGCTGCTGGGACACTGGGACACAACCATGACTAGGGTATTCAGAGGGAACTGTGGAAAGATCTGCTTGGGGACCCATACTGGGGGGGCTCTGAACCAGGCCAGTGGGTCTATTCAGCCATGCTGGACTATGTAGTTGCTGAAAACCGTTCCAGTCTGGTACAGTCTGTAATGCTGAACCATGAGGAGAAGCAAACAATTTTGCACCTAAGAGGGCTGCACAGCTGCTGGTGTGCTAGACTTGGAGGGCACGATAATAAACAGAGTAATGAGCAGATTGTTTCCAACTGTAAAGTGGTATTGCATGGAGGAAATCATCTTGCTTACCACCATGCAGCTAACCTGCAATTCTAGATGATAACCTTTAAAGTTATTGATAGTCTATAAACATTGAATCATTATTTTTACTTCAATATGCTTATCCTGCTGGGAGATGTGAGAAATTTAGAAAATACTGATGTGTTCTGACCCACTTAGAACAAGGAGACCAGTCAGTGGGTAATTTCCTTTGTGTTCCCAGCCAAAGGCTTCTTTTTTACTTTTCCCTTTGCTGTGACTCTTTTAAAAGTGTCATGGTGTCTTCTTGGTTTTACTCTGCGCAGAAAGCCAAGCTAGGAGGCTTTCTTGATAAAAATAAATACATAATTTTGTCTGTGCCTTCGACAACTTTGCAGTCAAATTTGTCCTTTTGCTCAAATTGCTAGGAAGCCTGACCAAAACCATTTAGTGAGTTGTCTGTTCTCAGGGATTACCAAACTGTCATTCTTATGAAATAGTAAAACTATGTAGGAATAAATAATTAATTCAGAAACTTGTGAAGAAATCTTGTAAGAGCAGATGCCTGTAGAGCAGGGTTCCCTTTACTTTATTGACACAGTCATTTTTTTCTGCTGAATCATACCTGTACGGTATCGTAGCTATATTGTAGCTGTACAGTATGCTGGAGTATTGTCTGAAATGGAGAAAAGAGCTTTTGTTTCATTACAAAATACCCTTGCTATCACTGTAAACACATTACCCTGATTGACTAGACACCGGTTTAAGCTCTGAAAAGTTTAGTCCCATCCGCACAGAACTGTCTACATGCTTGGTTCTACCAATTAAGTAATTAAAAATCCTAGAAATAAAGAAAGCATTGAATTGTATCCAAATTCCTTCCTCAGTCATGACTTAAGTGCATGCTTTTTAGTCCAGATTAAGTTCTGTTTGTGAAAATTGTGTTATAATTAAGAGTAAGTCAGAATGTCACTGACCTTTTCTGCTAAGTGGTTTGAACAAAGGAGGAGAGGTGGAAAATAGCTGCCTTCTCATTTGCACTGTAGCTCAAATGGAATTAAATGTTTCTTTAAACCCTTCTTTAAAGAATAGAAACTTCAAGCCACCTTTCTCTATCTCTGAATTTTAGTATTAGATCCAATAAATGCAGAAACATCAGCTGATGGAGATATTTACTGTTGGGCCAATTTAAATGCTTAAACGTGCTCACACCCATCCCATTTTTTAAGTCTGTGGTTTACTTTGAGCATAAGCCTTATTCATTGACTTCCTTATAGACCTTTGTTGAAGACTTGCCTAGAATAGTGCTTTTCCTAAATTCAGGTTAACACTCAGTTATAAGTAACTACGCCACCAGGCTATATACATGAACAACAAGCTATATTCATTAAATCAGTCACTAAAATGGAAAAGTTGATGCACCTTCGTTGTCATATTGAGTCATTTAGGACAGGATCAAAAACAGGTTTTAGCACCTTTATTAGTTTCTTTCTACTCCTCCCAAACCAGTGGCAATATATACGATCACACCATAAGAATATTTAGTTTTGTGCCAGTTGCACCATTGCTGGCTAGTTCATCAGCTGCATGCGTTGAAATGCATGGGTCTCCTAGATCAGCAATGCAACATACTCAACATTGTTTAGAGTCCTGGAGTTTTGCTTCATTAAATGGCAAAACAACCAAGTGGTGCCACCAATAAGAGGTGAAGCATCAAGAAACAATAAATTGAAGGCTGGTAACGTGGAAGAAGACAAAAATATACATTATCACAGTATAAATCAAATCTGTGACAAAAGGCAGCTGCTGCTAACCACTTTTACATTTTTCTGTATTTCACTCAACTCCATCTGAGCGATGGGCTGAATGGATATTGCAGTCCAAATCTCATAACATATCATATAAATTAAGGGTGCCCTCATGGCTTGTCATTTTACTGCTGTATTTGTAGGAGGGTTGTACTCTCCCTGGGGACACAAAAGCAAGGTAAGGCTCCATTAATTTAGTCTGCCCTCAGCCCTGGTGTCAAACAGCAGCATTCACAAAGCTGAATGTCTTCATGCTTATCTTGAAAAGACAACTTGCACCTGGCTTGGGCATTACAAGTGAAAAATCTAAAACTGAACCTAAAGCAATGTTTTATATAGCAGCTGTGTGCATTTGATACTATCAGCCAGCTAGTGGCATTCTACGGATAATCGTCCTATCTCTCATCATTTAAAAGAGGTGGCATTTAATTTGTGGATACTGTTATTGATAACACAGCTCAGACACTAGATGTATTTACTGATCTCGCAATACTACACAGCCTTAAATAAACATGTTATTTGTCCCGCATCTTTCACATAGATTGATTTTGTGTACAAGTTCAGTGGGCTTGGATGTTTGAGGGAGCTTGTTTATCATGATGGAGGGGGGTGGCAAACATAATAGTAAGTGCAGGTGCACTGTAGGCTAATCAGTAAAAAGAAATGAAGCATGTTGGGGTTTGGCTCCATAAAAATTTTCTAAGTATCCAAATTAACTAGGGACTTTGGGGCAAAAGATAAACCTGGTGCAAACAGGTAAGCAAACAGTGACAGTGTATCAGCAATGGATAGGTTTTATAAACAGCTTTATGGTGACTTACAGGCTGTGTAAAAGGGCTTTAAAGAGGATGTAAATGGAAAAGATTGTAAATTACATTCACTCATTTTGAAGCATACAGTGAAAACCAGGACCACAGTGTTGTTCTAGAGTGACTAATGTTTTACACTATAAAAATAATCAAGTTTGATAAGAGCTTCCCATATTTCATTTGTATTTTATTCACTGGCGCTACTTGGGATTTGCAGAGGTGAGAAAATAGCTCCCACAGTGCCTGTATGGAGGTACATAACGCAGTGGTACAAAGTGCACCTGAGGTATGTGGGTCCCTTAAACTCCCACCACTCCCATACTGCTGCAGCAAGGCATCCAGCGGAGCCAAAATGAGGAGGGTTCAAAGTCCTTTCTTTTCTGCTGTCCTTTCCTGAAGTTATGATAGCTGCAGCAAGGTCAGCTTTTTCTGGCTTTTTTTCTTTCCTGCTGATTCTCCATCCTGTTAAAGTATAACAGGTGCATGGGTGTTCTCTGACCCCAAATCTACTCTAACACAGCTGAAAAGAAAGCTGAAAGCAGAGGAGAGGCTGCTTTTCTTTTTAATGAAATTAAATCTGGCTGTGTTTATCTAACAGCAGAGTGCTTTTCTAGTTAGTCTCTGATGGAAAGCAGTAGACAAATTGTACTGTGCTACAGCGGTGCAGGGCTCTGCCAGCTCCCCCAGTGTCACTGGAATTACTTATTTCAGTTGTATCCTAGTGTAAGTGAAGGTGGAATTTGTCCCTTTTGAGATTAATGGCTGGAAAAAAGTCATGCGTGAGTTCTAGCCAGACCAACGCTGATGCACCCATACATACCTGGCTGCTCCCCAATAGGCTAATGTTATTGAGTGACCTGAAAAAATATCAACATTACCTATTAAAGATTGTTGTCTTATTAGGTAAGAATGGTTAGACAAATGATAGGTGGCTTTCCTAAAAATCCCTAAATGGGCAGTATTTTAGGGAATTTTCATTTACCTATTTAAAGAATTCCAGAGGAAAAAAGGGGAGGTGAGTGATTGTGGTCATCCTCAGTGCCTGCCTATCTGCCAAGACTGTCACAGGGTCTCTAAGATTCCCACCTATGGTCACATATTTGTAATAATTGCTTGTTTAGAAGTGGACTCTATCCACCGAAATACAGTGTGCTTTTGATTATACATATGTTCAAAGCTCCGATGTGCCTGTTTCCATTTAGCAGTGTAATTAGATGCATGCTTGACTCTAAGCATACACTTCAGTCCCACTGACTGGAGTCCAACTGATTGAAGTCCCATTGATTTAGGAATCACCTGAAAGTTCAGCATGTGCTTTGGTGGTCTGCTGACAAAGGGTGAACTTGAGAAGGTGCTTAATGCACTTTGCTGGTGGAAATCTAAATGGTGGACTCCTGCAGCAGGCAGATTAACACAGTTCAGGGAGAAATCGCTGTCTTATGAATAACAGTCTGCAAAATGCTTATTGCCACAAACACATAGGAGATCTCTCCAATGCTTTTGATGTACTTTGCCCTGGATAGACTGCTACCTCTGCCCCTGCAATATGACCTGTTCAGTTATGGTTTTGCATTCCATTTGCCAGTATGAGCCTTGCTGCTTCCCCACATGCTTCAATACCTGTTGAGTACAACGGACACATGGACAGGGAAAGGTTTGTAATCAGTGCTGTGGCACCAGCAGTGTACCTGCCTGTCGTGTTCATGCCTGATGTAAGCTCTGCACAAATTCCACTTCTGTACTTAAACCAAATGTCATTTTTTTTCAATGCTGTCTCCTTTAGAAATGAGAATTTGGAACTATCGCCTGAAACAATTATTGCACCTCCTGTTTACAAACCATTCTGTTCATATATTTCCATTTATTGCAGAAAGAGTAAGTGGAGAGGAAGCAGAACACCAGGCTGCTCAGTGTGGAATTTTTTATTTCTCTTTCAAGTCAGTTAGTATATCCTTCCTTCCATTCCTGCCCACTTCTCTCAAGATCTTTGAACTTGAAGGGCTACTTAAGTTTCTCTGCTTATTTATGCTGTCAAATAAAGGCTGAGCTGCCAAAATACACTCTTTCAACCCTTGAGATTTCCTACACTTGGGGCTTGTGCTGAAAGAGCAAATGGAGGTCCCACAGGGAATAACTCTGCTGTTTAAAGCTACTGAAAGCTGAAGCAGGTGTACAGGCTTTCCCCTGTAAGCTGTCTTCATGAGATGAGAGAATAATTAGTCATGCTCAGAACAGATAGATGTATTGGAAGTCCACTGCTAATACCTTAAGGATTTGTCATTCTATTCAAGGAAAATAATTCTGTTGGTTTATCCTTTTTTTTTTTCCTGATTTTTCTTTTAAAGAAAATATCAGTGTGGGAGGAAAAACTCCCGAGTAGAATGAAAAATAAAAGGCAACTGCTAAAATAAATCCAGATTGCTAAATCTTATCTCTATGCTGAACATACACATCTTGTTCCTCTGTCTGTTGTAACCACATGTTAACTCCTTACTATCTGCATTTGTCACTAAACCCTGCCTTTTCTTTTTTCCTTGCACAAATCATGCCACATCTTGTCAAATTGAAACAAGACAAATGCTACATGAAGTACGTCTTGCTGATAAGGGACACATTATTTTCCATGGCCTGGAAAAAAACAATGGTGACATTTTAATGCTAGAATTTGAAAAGTCTCTTGTTCTACCCATTCATTACAGTGTCAGTACAAGTAACATCAGTATGAATGTGGCAATTCTAACCGTCTCAAAGAATGGCCATTCTGAAATACAGCTTTATGTAAAAGCTAATAAAATGCAGTTACTGTCCACCTTTGATTCAGAATCATAAGAGTCCATTTCAGAATTCACATTTTTATTGCCTTGCACAATACTCAAATCTGGGGATTTGGTTTATTGTTTTAATTCTCTACAGCTGAACGTAACTACCTGTTATATATGTACACTAGAGCAGTACAGGTCAGTACATAAAAACAAAAGTTATAGTGCAGTACATAAGGTGGATTACTCTTTTAAACAGGATGGCGAAATATGATCATCCCTTTCACCCCCCGTTGGTTTCTGGTAGGAGTTAACTGTGTGGAGCTTTGCAGTGTGAGTGTCCGTTAAGCCGCCATGTGAGGGAGGTGTGCACAATATCTGAGCCTCACGGAGGCACACATTAGGTCCGATGCTTGGGGTCGGTCCTGTGCCAAGGGCGAATTTCATGCTGACTACGCAATACCCAGTAAAGATGTTGTCCTGCATTTGTTTCACAGATGGGCTGCTCTGTAAAAGTAGTTGCAGCTGCTAATACATATCTCGAGACACTGGAGATCAAGCAAGAATGCAAATCTGTGGCCCACGTGGCACACTGCTGTTTGGAAGCGTGTTGACAGAAAGGGGCCAGGTAGGCACTAAGGCGGCATCCCAGAGCCAGTGGTAAGGGGCACCGCTGTCTTCCCAGAGCCTGAGTAGAAATCATTCCCTGGGGTCCTTGCCCATGATCAGAGGGGAAAAGCGCCCCTTTTTTGCTAACTCCAACACATGCGTTAGAAACCTACCAGCGGTCTGCTCGGAGGGGCATAATTTAAGGAACAGCGCACAACATACAATAGTCCCTAAAGTATTTTTATTTTCTTTCAGAATGAGCTTGTACTCAGCTTCTTCCTGAATTGGTCCAAAAATACCCTGGCAGAAGATTCATCATCCGTGACCTTAGGTACGTGAATTATCAATCTTATTTGTTTTTGAAGAAGGACTTCTTTAATAATATTAAATATAATAGTGCAAAGGTGAGTCTAAAGTGTTTAGGTGGCTTTTTTTTTTTTTAAGATATAAAGATACCAACAAATAATTCCTGATTTCTCAAGGTCTCTGAAAATGTGTTAGTAATGTGACCTGTAGTTTTCTTTCACTTTGACATATTTTCCTCAGCCTTCTTTCATTTCTTTTTGAATAAACATACCTATATGCAAAGTAAAAGTTTATTTACACAAACTGTGGCAGGTTTCTTGTTTTACAAAACAAAATCTTTCGAGAAGAATCTGCAGGAAAGGATCTGAGTCATGACAAAGCACAAAGTGTGCTTGAACAAGCGAAGAAAATTAGGGATGACTTCTAAAGTCATTTTCACAATGAGTGGAGCAGGTAAATAACAGAACATTATGTTAATGCCCAGGCATACATTATTAATGATAGTGAGTGGTAATTCACTTCTTACTAAATGAGATTCTGCATTGTTCCCTTAGCCTATCTAAATACTTAACACATTTCCCTCTTCTGTCCAGCACCTAATTTAATCTAATCTCTGGTATTACAGCATTAAGAGCCAAAGTATAAACCATAAAATGTAAACTGTGAATGTTTATTGTCTTCGACTGCACTGGTTCTGCACTGAAAATAATCTTCCATAGTCAGTTTTTAGGCAAAATAAAATCTCATGAGGAAGCCTGCAGCTGCACTCTGCACCACAACAATTCAGCTGGTTATGTGCTCCAAGTGATAGGATAGTTTCCAAGATCACCAGTTATCCACATTTCAGAAAGGAGTGGAAGTATCTCTGCATACTTAGTTTGCATGTCCATTAAATTAATTTAATCTCTCTGCAGACAGAGGCTTCATTATCTCTTTTACCGGGACCATTTTTTTTAATCCATCAGAACAAGATAAATCCCATTCCTGGCTTCTCAGCCTTTGGAAGATTCCCCCTGTGTAGAGTTTATTTGATTAGGGCATGCCATTATCATATTAAATCCATTATGACTATTGGAAATTACTAATGGTTGCTCTAACTTTTACAAAGGAATGAGGAGATAATGCAAAGATGTCCTAGGTGTTAGGAATATCCAAGGCTAAATCTTATCACAGAAAATCCAAACCAGAGTTCAAATGTAACATGTACTCTGGATCTGTGGGCTGCCTTGCTCTGTAGGCATCTTAACCAAAGATGCAGATGTGTGAGAGTGAGCTGAGGCATAAAGGAGTTAAAGTCCCAGGTCTTTAGAAGGATTTTGACATTTCACTAATATTTAGGTGCCTAATTATTACAGAGAATCTGGGTGTAAAAGTCTTATGCATAAGTATGAACTGAGTCTGTAGTAAAGCTGAGAAATAAATTAGTCTCATAATTCCTACAGTGGTGTCCTGAGCCAATATAGTGTGAAGGGTAAGCCCTTTATTTTTGTTGTCAATGTCATCAAAAACAGAGAAGAGAATAAAGAAACAGAGGTAAGAATGTGTTTGGTGGGTGTTTGATGAAAGCTGTGTGACAGGTAACCCAATCTGTTGGTTCACTATATAGTTAGTGGAGGTGAAGGTCACAACGTGGTCAGAGGAGATTAATGTGTCTCTAGCCTCAAGCATTATGGTTACAGAGGGATTCATTTTTTCCTGCTCAGGAACTCTGCCTTTTAAAGTTTGGACACTTCAGTTCTAGACTCAGGGCAAAACCTTTGTTAAGCACAGGAGGAAAAAAAACCCAACCAAACCCAAACAAAAAAACCCCACCTCCCTTTGGCCTAGAAAATTCATGACTCTCATTTATTGATGGAATGCCAGTAGCACACAAGGTCCAAATTAGGACCCAAAGAGTTTAGACTCTGTAAAAACAGAGAACAAGAATAATGGGCTGAGTCGCTCTGGGTATGGCACCACTTCTTGTCAGCAGGGAAGGGAATGCACCTGGATGACAGTCGATTGCAATGAACTGGGGAAGTAGGTGAGCTTAGCTGTAAATGAGCTAACTCAGCTATCAGAGAAAGACCAGCCATGCACGTGCTAATTACCCACCTGGAAAACTATTTTCATATATGTTAGTCTATGCTTTGCCCCTCGTTGTTGGAGTTAGGCTGCTGCCATACCCTACCTAGCTCACTTAGATTTTTTTGCTGCATGGCATTCTGCACTTTATTATCATCTATCCTGTGAGAAGGAGAAGACACAAGTGTAGCTCAGGCAGGAGGTGGCTGATCATGCCAAGCTGCCAGCTAGCAAACAAGGAGTTGCTGGGAAGAGCACGGTGGCCCTGGAGGCTGTTGCTTGCTGAGGGTGCCCTGAAACACTCTTGATTTGAAAGTAAGCCCTGTGGTAATGCTATAGTCAGTCTGGGGCAGGAATTAAGTTCACTGAGCCTGCAGGAGAAAGGCAATTTCCATGAAAAGAATACATCCTTCCCCCACAGCTTTTATTGTTTTATGAGTTCATAAGGGCCTTAACTTTCACCTGTTTTGAAGAATAACTCACGTTTAATATGGGCTGTAGCTTTCCATGAATCTGGTGCTTTCTCTCTCAGCCTTTACACAAGCAAATCATCTTTCTCTTAGTTAGGATCAATATAAAATAAAATGAATGCCCAATAGAAGCAGGTTATGAATTTTGATCAAGACAGCATCTTTCTCTTAGACTGCTTTAATTTATAAGTGTTGTAGGTAATTACACTTACTAAAGTAAAATAAAAATTAAAATTTATGAATTCGTACTGTGCTCCTAGCAATGAAGAGATTAAAAATCAGTGCTAAATTTACTTTGACATGAATACTGATTCAGTAGTCCCAGTGGGGTGAATTCTGAATTATACTGAATATTGTCAGCATTTCATTATACCAAGCTCAGTACAAGGGAGTGAGAGCAGATATCAGGAATGATTTCACAGACAGCTTTTTATAAAGGCCCTTTAAAAAAAGGAAGAAAGAACATCTATCAAAAATATTTTTATATCAATCTTGTTTATTTTTCTTCTCTTGAGTTTATATCTCCTGAAAATATTAATAATTCAGACTGTTTTGCCAAAGTTATGAAATCACAAAGTCTTTGCTATTGGTTATAACAGTGCACAACCCAGGGCTAGTTCTAGCATGTTTAATTTGATTAGTGCTCCATGCATTTCAATGGGCTTCTGTCCATTTAGTGAGGTAGAGAAACTGGCTCTGTGACCTTCTAAAGGAAGATCCAAGCTTTCCAAAAAGCCTATCATATGGTATACTTCTCCATGCAGAATTGCAGTCCTCATGAATAGTCCCTGAGAAGAGTAGACTATTTTGCTCATGTTACATAGCGTTTCAATCTGCTGCAGTTGCTCATTCTCAATGTAAAGCTTTTGCCACAAGTTGCATTCCTGCTTTAGTTGCACTTAGGCTGTTTTGCTGGCCATAAGCACCTCTTGCTGGCTTGTGGGATGAAACCAGTGAGATAGTCAGTTAACGTATTTACAGCTGACTATCTGCGTTTGGGTACATTGGAGGCTCATAAACCCAAGCTGTAGCTAAAGCAGGCAGATGGTTGGCTTGGGGCGTTCAACCCTGGCCCTGGAAAACCAAACAGGTTCCAGTACCCTTTGGTGCCAAATGTCAAAACAGGCTGTCAACAAGAAGAAAGGTCTAAGAAAAATCTGAGGGTGCAGAACACAGAATAATTCTTAACTCCCTAACGGTAGTGCTGTGACAGTTAATTAGTGTTTTCACATTGCTTTGCAGTCCAGGTGTGAAATGCAATGTATTATTAAATTATAGTTGCCCCTATTGATTTTGTCAGTCTTCTGTGTACCATCTTCCTTGCTGTTTATATTTCTCACACATTGTGCAAAGCGTAATGCAGAGCTTGTTTTAAAATGCTGCTGATGAAAACATTGCACAAATGACAGAATATAGAGCTGGTAGTTCTCCGACATGCTAGAAAAGACAATCTAGATAAAGAAAAGAACTGCATACTTGACTACTCTGAAGATCATTCCACCTTCGGTAGAAATTCGAATGCTAATTGCCTTAATTTTTTCATTCAAAAAGAAAAAAGGGCCCACAGTTTTCAAGTGTTATTGTCCTTGATGAAAGAGATTATAAACTGGCACTGTTTGTTTTTCTGCAAAAGGGGATTGGTGGCTGACTTCCACTGCAGAGTGCTGGGACACGCAGGCACAAGTCATATAGAAAAACACTACGAGCACTCCAGGGTCCTCGTTTGGTATTTGACAGCTTTTGCATTGACGCCAGTGAACAAAGAATCAATCCCTGGGAGGGAAATCTTGCTTCAGCTGAAGTCAGTGGAGCTTTGTCCTGTATCTACAACAGACAGCATTTGGTCTTTGCCTATAACAGAGTGCAAGTAGAGCATGACAGTTCCTAGAAATGCAGGGCCTGAGCTCAAGTCCATCTGCCCAACCTGGATAAACTGGAAGTAATTACTGTATGTGTATTTTATTATCATTTGAAGCTAAAATCTCTTAGACTTCAAAGAGACTATGATTTAGCACTGAATCTGGGAAAACCTAAAATATAACAGCTGAGTGTAGCTAACGGTAACTGCCTTTGGTTATGTAATACAAGCGATAGAAGTTTCTTCCTTGTTTATCAGATTCCCTGCACTGTTGTTTTTTTTTCTTTCCTTTTATTTTTTTTTATTTTTTCCATTACTGCTCAATTTATTACATAGTAAGAGCAAATATTTTAGTAATAGCTGTGCCCATAGTGTCTGTTTCAGACTTCATTTTACATACTCAATTAGAAATGCAGTTTCCTCTCCCATGTTTTTCATTATTTTCAGCTTGGTTAGAAACTTATTTACATTTGGGTTTTTATAAATGAAAATGCCAACTCCCACAGAGAAATTCCTCGACTCAATATA
The DNA here is from genome assembly GCF_947461875.1 of Haliaeetus albicilla. Taxonomy (NCBI): domain Eukaryota; kingdom Metazoa; phylum Chordata; class Aves; order Accipitriformes; family Accipitridae; genus Haliaeetus; species Haliaeetus albicilla. The sequence continues at coordinate 16,334,087 of NC_091501.1, forward strand.
AGCACTCACACTGTAAAAGTAATGCAGAAAAAAGCCCCGGTAATGCTGGTAGGAGAGAAAAGGCACTGTGTTCAGCTGAATTCTAGTAATGTAATTTAGCCTCTGAATTTTGTTGCTCTTGCTGAACCACTCAGGATGACCCACTACAATTCACAAAATTAACAGAGCCCCACAAGTAAATTGTGCCCTTATGTTAAAACACAACTCCCCTTGTATTACACTGTCTTTAGTGCTCTAGGATTCTACCTTCCCTGTTGCAACATAAAGAAAAAGGCCCCACAACATAAAAAAAACATATGGTAAAGTGGCTTTGTGTTGCGGGGGGAAGAACCGATTTTTGTGGGCTTTTTGTTACCCTGGAAAGAACTCAGCATTGACTGGTTCATGGAGTATTCATCCCCTGTCCTTATTTGCATACAACAAGAAATGAAATAAGGTATAGTCTGGCTAAATGATTTGTTAAAGTTCATTAAGGAGAATAACAAATGAAGAACTGCACCTCGGTCTTCTAAGTCCCGGCTTAGTGATTTCTTCATAAGATTTCAATTCTTCAGGAGTCAGTTTCAGGCCCTTCTCTAATTAGGGTGTGATTAAAAATGTATTCTTTTAGTCTCTAAAGGGAAGAAATGGGAGATGGATTCATATTCTAAAATTCCAGCCCAAACAGCAGAATCTCAGAAGTGTTGATATCCAGGCTGCCTGGAAGAATTATATTATGGCAGTTGTACGTACACACTGTGTTATTTTTAATTCATTTGAATTCCTTTCCTTAGGATAAATGGCAATTGCACTAGCTCTCTGGCTGTCAGTAGTACATGACACTACTGTAATTCTATCTGCTTAGTGGTTATTTTAGCCTCTGTTCACTCCAGAGGTTACACATTTGGGTTCTTCAGAAAAACACAGCCAATATGGCTTATTCATTATAACTTCCCCTCTGCTGCCTCCTCTGCTGAGCAGCAGCGTAAAGGCTGAGTAGAGGGAGTTTGATTTCTTGCTTTTACAACCCTGGCTGTAAGAGCTCCGGTGCACACGTGGAAAAGAGAGAGCAAGAGTGCGACAGAGTGCACAGGTGTCTGCTGAGGCTGAAAGGAAGATGTGGGAATCCTGCCTGCTATTGAGGATGAGCAGTCCTGATACTCTCTAAAAAGCCTCTTCTTGCTAGTGCATAACCCTCGCGTGTGATGGTAGTGCTTTCAATCTCATCATCCTTTCTCATTCCTTCCGCTTCTTAAAAGAGACGTTTCTATTTAAAGAATGAATTGTGACTATATTGTTTTGTCATTATGTCACCCCGCGGTGGGTTTAAGGCTGGTGTGTCGGTGGCAGATCCCAGCGTGCTTGCAGGGGAGCAGGACTTTCCTGTCCGAGTGCCAAGGTCAGCTACTTCTTTAACAGGGAGGCGGGGAGAACAGAGCCCAGCTCAGGAGAGAGCGCTATTTTGTTGTAAGGTTAGCAGAACTGAGTTCTTCTTTTTCCAAGTATAGTACACATATAATACCGATTGTAGTACAGCTTTGGTCTAATTACGTGAAGCCCTGTTGCACAAGTAAAACCAGGCTAGTTCACACAGGCAGTGTTAGGACTGTCTTTGATGATGACCGCGAGGGGAGAACCCCAGGTCTCAGACCAAGTAGTGCAAAATGGCTCATGACCGCCCTGCTTAGGCTTAACGCTGCAAAATGAGAAGGTCGGATAGATACTGAGCGGAGGTTGTGTTCACCTGGTATACCGTGGTAAAAGCCGTCTGTATTTTCTCTGCTGTCTCTGGGGGGCAGGTAAGCCACATTACTTACCCAACTTCAAGGACACACCTTTTTGGCAGTGAAGACAGCTGGCTCAATGCCTCCAGCAGAAAGAAGGAACAGGATATGCTTAGTCATTTCTTCCACATTATGAGACTGATCCTTCTTGCCTGGAAACTGAAAAATGGGGTTTTTTCAGTGGAAATGGAATCAAACTCTGTAAATGCATCTTAGTAGAAAAATCTATGAAAGAAATGGCTTGCATGAAAACCAGCCTGGAACGGGAAGAATACAGAATGAGGAAGGGAGAATTTATATATGACAGATATAGATGTTGTTTCTGTAACAGTTGTTTTGGAACAGGTCTGGAAACTTGCTCTTTTTTTTCTTTTTTTTTTTCCTTTCTGCTGGGAACTGAAAAAAAAAAAATCAATGTTTTTAACCAGACAGAAGAATTGCAACAATACTGACTGACTAGTGTCATCAATGATTGCCAAAAAAACCCCCCAATTATTTGTTACTCAAGCATAAATTTCCCACTGAAATTCAGATTGATGGCAATTAGCAAACAAAAAATCTCACTGTCAGTGTATAAACAGGAAAGAAAATGAGCACTGCATATCAGACCACTTTCTTCTATCACACTCCTTATCTGTGTTTTCTAATTTCATCCCTGATTTAAGCGTGCAATAGGTTCTTTTTATATATTAGTTCAAGTGTACTGCAATACTTTACAGAGGTACCTCCACTGAGCTGTTAACTAAAAATCAAACTATCTGGCCTTTTTTAGGTCCTCAGTCAACTGATCATAAGCCTGGAGTACAATTACTCATATCCTACGAGAGCACTCGTCTGACCATAATGTTGAAACACATGAAGAACATTGTGAGTATTTTTATCATAATCTATAACTCCTAAGTCCTTGCATTTGCAGAGTACTGTGAAAACATTAATCCTCAAACACCCTTTCTGGGATAACTAATTTTAACTCAAAATAACAACAATGCTGTTCTGTCGCCATTTAACATTTGCTTTCTTCCTTTGAGCTCACTCACTATGGTTACAGGTATGGGACAGATACAGAAACTGGATTTCCTTAATGGTTGGTAATGGCCTTTTCCAGGCCATATAGAAAACTAATTTCGATGACTGTTCTGGCCCTTTCAGCTGACGCATTTTAATACCAGTCAGACATAAGGCATCACGCAGCGACATGACTTTTTGTAGGATGTCAGCCTGGCGTTACCGATTGCTTATCCGTACATTTCTTTCAAGTCCAGCGTGACTGGTCTATGAACAGGGAAGAGCTCGGCAGAGGGAGTAGCGGTGTATTTTAAGAAGCAATGTCATTTGGTGGGGTGATGCTCAGCTTTGTAACACTCTCTCTGTCACAAGGCTAAGTGGTAAATGCTGTGCCTTTCTGGAGCCAGACTATTCGAGGGGGAAGCTGGCAGTGCTCCTGCAGCACGAGACAGGTGAAATTGGCTGATGAGGATAACTTGAGAGATCTAGCTGGTGCCGCGTGCGATCCCTCAGCTGAAGCAGCGTGTCTGCTGTTTCATAATGAGTTCGGCCGTCTAGATGTGCTTTTGAATTCCCAATTGCTCAAGTCTCAAGTAATGGCTGTGGCAAAGAGATCCTTCACTATCTTTGTTTAGCTAGGAGATTAGAGCATTTATTAACTGTTGCAGGTTCTCATTGCATACACTGATGCTGCCTCCATCCCAAACTGAATTGCAACCGCTTTCTCTAAATGGGGCCAAACTGAGGAGCTTACGTGAGCACCAGCCAGTAATAAAATGAGGATGAATGTTTAATTAGTTGTATGAGACACATGAGGCTTACGTAGCTCCAACTGTTCTCTGTTGGCTGCTCTGGCTTCTGATTTGCAATTCAAGCACGTTCATTTTGGTCTATAACATCCAATAAGTCTCTGTTCTGAGACTTGTCTTTTGTTTCCTGTGTGCCACCTTGACAGGTGAGATCAGCCTCTGCCGACAGGTCCAATTTATACGAACTTTACCTTCAGGACATAGTATAAGACCCTCTTTATTTTTTCTATTGTGCTTTTTAAAGCTAAGTGACTTAAGTTCTTGTAAAGTTCTAGTTGGTAGGAGGGTTATATGGAAGTGATTGCCATGCTGGTGATGTTATCGTGAGTTCAGGCAAGTGATATGGAGATGCACACGAGCAGAGCTACAGATGTTAGAAACAGTCTTTCTCCTTGTTTCCATCATTTTTAAGGTATAGGGTCCTAACAGTGTTCTTTAACTTAGAAAGATCCAGCCATTTAATTAAAGGAAAATAAATTACAGCATAGATAGCTGTCTATAGCAAAAATAAAATCCAGGGTTCAGTTCACTTCATTATGGAAAGGGACAATGCAACTTTAAGTTATTGTCTAGTTTCTGAAAGTAGGTGACTTAAATTCATTTTACTGAGTTTGCAGAAAAGTCTTAGGAGTAAAATTCAGTAAGACTAGCAATGATTCATAACTCGAAAATAAGGTCATTGTTTTAGCAGCCTAACTTAGGCAATCACGTTTTTAAATCCTGGGCTTCTGATTCCTTCCTTCCATCTGGCCATCCATCCATCATCATCTGATCTGAAATATGAAATAGTAGTGCTTTGGGAAACTGTAATACTGGACCGCCTTCAGACTAGTAACTTGTAACAGAAAGGTTCTTTATCCCATTAATAATCTTCTCAGCTTTCCAGTCATATAGATCAATCTCTCTGACACGCTCTCTTTTCTTTTTCCTTTGCCTTTTTTTTTTTTTAAGTTGAGCTGAACAGGAGTTTTAAACGTATGCCAAGATCATATCTTATTCAAGACATGTTAAAGCTATTTCAGGTATATTCAGTCTTTTGCTGAGTCTCACTAATTATATTTTAGTGGTTCATCTGTGCAGAGATTACTCTGCCATCTTGTTTTATTTCATAATTTATAGTAAATAATTTTTGTGTTGCTCTTCCCCATTTAATTTATCTCTTTATAGAGATTTTATGATGTGTTCAGATGTGAAAATAATTGTAGTGGGTCAAATTAATCCCAAATGTAGCTTCACAAAACTGACAGGAATTGTGATAGAGGCTTTTGATCCCTGTAAATAAATTTTATTTAGTATTTGTGTGGATTTACTGCTAGGGATTTTAATAGGAGATCTAGATCCTGCCGTGCAAATCCTATATTAATATACAATGCACAAGAGAATCCCTAAGGAGATGGTGCTGTTTATAGCCATTGTCAAGTGTCACGTAGTTTTTTTTAAAGGACAAAGTCAAAATAGTGCAATGCTACAGCTTTGCAGGTGTTTTTCATGAAGCTAACCCCATTCATGTGCGATGTCATAGACAAAAAACGCTATAGCAGTTGAGAGAGCATTTGTCTGGTGTAGACTTGCCAGAGGACTGTCTTATCTGGGTGCATGCATGGACTCCACAGCACGGGTACTTTTGATCTGATGCATCCACATGTGCCAAATGTGCTGCAGTTGTACAAGTCAGTCATCCCTAGATCTGCTTCAGGATGTCCTCTCATCAATATTTCAGTCATGTGTTACGAAAGCCAGTCCTGCTTGAAGAAAAGTCTATCAAAATTGCTTCAAAGACCAACAATGGAGAACAGTCTTATGGATTTTGCAACTGGAAAGGACCATTAATCTAATATAACCTTGTGTAGAGCACAAGCTATATTTTTTCACTGAGAAAATACTTGCATCTAGGCTAGCAATGCAGATGGAGAAACTGTTTGAACAGAGAGATGTTGAGACTGGTTGCAAATGGTTGTCTGTAGTTTAAGACTGTGCGTGCACAATGAAGATGAGTTCTGTTAAATAGATATTTATAAGATACTAACGATGTTTCAGTCTCAAAATTTTTCTCAGCAATTCATAGTTTTATTTGAATCCTGAGATTCCATAAGTCAGGTGACTCACATCAGACTCACTACTTCCACTTATGATTTGAATGCCATCACTGTGACTGCTGAAGAAAAAAACTTTAAATCCAATTTTCAAAGACACAAAAGCCTTGATGCTAATAAAATGCAGTTTTCTGAATATACATAGTGTATAATTTTAAGTCAGCCTCTTGGGGCATTACTTGCTTCACTCAAATGCAGACAGTGCAACACTGGGCACTTTACGCATAGGCAGAAAAGGCAATATTGCCTTAATAATAGTGAAGCTGGGCTAGAAGGAAACCTTTGTGGAGGGATGAACACTGGAGAGGTTATATGGAGAGAGCTTTAAGTCATGGAGGACACGGCAGCAAGAGGGGATGAGACAGGGCAGGCTTATTCTACAAACACAGGAGTGCAGTAGCTGGCAAAGTACACCGAGTGGTCTTAGAAGGAAGATACAGGAACCCTGGGGAGGTTTGTTTTGGCATGTGAAAGGACTTGTTAGCTAAGAACAAAAACAGTCCGGTTGTGGCAGCACAATATGCCAAAAACCAGCAGCAGGCAGGAACAGGAGCACAGGGGTAGTGCTAGGGAGAAAGCCCGAGAGTCCACCTTAAAAATGTAAGGCTCCTAGATCCGCGTAGAAGCTGTGGAGGTGAATTTATGAAAACTGAAAGACACGCAGGTTTTGAACTTGAAATGCTCAAGTCCAGTTCCATTCATCTGCGTTAACCAACACAGAGAATGGGGGATATCATGACCATACCAGACCTTACACAGAGCAGACTACGGGCTGGCTTAGTCCTGCACAGCCAGAAACAGCCAGGCTACCTACTGCTGCATGGCTGGGCTTGCTCGTCTGTTCAAAAAGGCACCAGAGGCAAAAGAAGTAGCCATTTCTGAAGTTCAGAAAAGGCTGGCTAATATATTTCTTTTCCTGCTTCACAGAGAACCAGAAGGGAACAGTGGTTCAGTGTTGGCTCAGAAGGAAGTCTGCTTTGTCTGCTGACTTCATTGCCATGACTTCAGGCATGCCCTGTTTTTCTAGATAAGCAGCTAAACTTTCAATCCTCTCTGCTAAACATTTTTGACCATTACTTCTTGTGGACAGAATAACTCCTGAGGGGGAGTGGGGAGGAGAAACAAAGCCAACTTATCCTGAACCTCATGCCAATAAATGTAAAATGTTACTAGAATTCAGGAAAGCGTGTGTGGGTGATGAATTCAGAACCAATTTTACAGGGGGAAAATTGGCTGGAAGAAAAACTCCTACAGTACTTTCCAAAACTACTTCCAGCTTTCCTTTTATAAAAGCTCTGAAGCTGTCATGTACCTCTCTTGATGATTAATGATTCTGGGATAGCTGATATGTGGGTGACGAATTAGTAAGCAGCTTTAGGCTTACACAGACCTCCAGCCTCTTTCCATTTCGTGTCCTACACCGTCCGAGTACAAATTGCTTCCAAAAACGTTTGTGAGATGTGATGGCTTAAATGCTTTGAGAAGAAAGGTGAGAGCCAAGCCTTCCCGAAACCACAGGCATGAAATCTGTTTCTAAGCCCGCAGGTGCGTGGCTGTAGGGAAGTTCCACGTACAGTACAGGTAGATGCTCCCCTGCCTTTGCTGGGTTTTGTCTCTAGCTTGAGATGGGCAAGGGGAGGTTCGGATTTTTGTTCAGTCCTAGTCGGTTCCCATTGTTCCTCTCATGGGCCCACTAACTTTTACGCTTTATGAATATCATTATATAGATTTAAATGGAAAATATATTACCTGCCAGCAATGCAATGCTTGCCAATTAAATAAAAAGCCACATTATCCTTTCAGAATATTATGAATGTATCCTGCTTTTTTTACTGCAGCCCATGGATCAGCCAACAGGGATTGGGAAGAAGTTGCATAGGTAGGCCAAGCCTGGTCAGTCATCCAAGGATGGAAAACAAGTGGAAAAAAATCTCTCTGAGCTGAACAAAAGTTATTCAGAAAGTATTGGTGACAGAATGAAATCAGCAGTTTGGCTGATGGAGGGAGGTAGCACATTCAGATGGAGTTCTCCCTGGACTGGCACAGAAAAACAGAATAAAAAGCCATGGAAAGAAAGCTCTTGTATGAACTCTAGCTTATAAAGAATGCCTTTACTTTAAAAATGAATGGAAATTAGCTTAGACTATGTTCTCTTTTGGACTGAAAATTAGCTGAACACCTATAAACAAAGGGTACTGCTACTCAGCAGTAGTTTAAATTGGCAAGAGATGAGGTCTGTTCTTGTGGCACAGGGATTACTGTTGGATTCTAACATATTTGTTATGAAAGGTGTTTGACAAATATGTTGTACAGAAAGTTGTGTTATTATTTCTTGTTAAACCCTTTAATCTGTCACAGTCACAGTACTGCCTCAGCTCTAAATTCTAACTGCTAATTTTTAAGTAATTCCCTACATAGCTGATATGTGTTGAATAAGAAAAAAAAAACCAAAACAACAAAAAACCCAACAACAAACAGTGAGCTCTGTTTAATAATATGAGTGATCTGGGAGATGAAGGTGAATATAAATTAAATTTGCCACTGGTTGCAAATGAAGAAAACATTAAAAACAATAGTGGAGACAGAGCAAGATCAAGAGAATAAAAGTAATTTCCAGAACCCTACAACCAGCTTGGGCAAATGAGAAGTATTTCCTCAGGGAGGTATAGATCTATATCCTACAGTAATGTGAAGATAAAACAAGCAAATAGTGAGACATGAGGTTGCTATGAGAGATGCCAATGAGAAAGGCCAGATCCTGGTGTCATGGTGCAGAAAGAAAGTAGTTCATCTTTATAAGGCTTTGATAGTGAAATATTTCTCTCAGGATGTTTTTTTAAAACTAGAATACAAGTTCAAAGAACAGTTCTCAGTAGGGTTGCTTGGGAGTGATTGATTCTTCAGGAGTGATTTATTGTTACTAAAACTTAACTTAGTTAAGAACAGACTAACAAGGACACAAGTCAATTGTGCAAATATTTAAGGGAGAAGACAGCAAGGTTCAAGAGGAATTATTCAGGACATTGAGCGAGAACATAAGTAGAAGTAATGAGAGGTAATTAAGGAGCATAAATTGCATGCATCATATAATGAAATGCTGTCTTACAAAGGGAGATGGCAAGCTGTGGAATAGTCTAAAGAAAAGTAGAGGGAGCTCTGTACAATTTGAGAAATTAAAAATAGTCTGGATCAGACATATACAGGCTTTTTTTAACCAATTAACCAAATTGAGAAGAAAAATAGTGCATGGTGAAAACACAGGTACCAGTGTCACTATTTCTTTCTGCATTTTTATATTCATTTACTATCCATGCCTAAGCAAGGAGAGGAAAGAATATGTATGTGACAAAAAGATAGAAACAGAACAACAGCATTTGCTCATGTCTCTTTTCTCAAAGGCTAATTTTCTTTTATACCCTCTAAAAGGCAGCAATGGTGTTAAACCTGAGTGATTTCAAAAGAAAAGCAAAATGGGGATTTATCTTAATTATTTGTTTCCCCCTGTGCTTTATTCAAGAGAGAAGAATTCTGGGATCTATGTTTCTAAGGGTCCAAACTAGATCAGTCTTATCTCAGCCAGTGTCATAGACTTTGCGACTAAATATTAATCTGAAAATTAAATGTTCCAAGCATAAGAATAATACAAGGCTGAAAGCAATCAAATTCAGCTTCTTTACAGGCTTGGTGGTAATTCTGGAATAAAAGCTTCAGAGACTTGTTTATGAAATCAGCTCTCTGCATTCTATGCCCTGCACTAACATTGCTTATCCATAGAATAATACAATTTTAAAGCATGACTGAACCTTGAGTTCTTTCATCTGTGCAAAAAAGTGACTTAAAGATATTAATACAGCTTGTGGTTCAGGAACCTAGAACGTAACTTGTCACAATCTTCTCTTTTGGAAAAAAAACTTCTATGTGATTCTTACTCAAATCTTTTACTGGGAGTTGTACATTTAATATATTTGCACTTCTGGTTCCATAGTTACTTTCTTTTATATTATATTTGCAGCCTTGGTAACTCTTTTATACCCACATGGTGCTATGTGGAGCACCCAGTAATCTAATCCTGAGCACTGGTGAAGTTATCTGAAGGGTGTTAGAGCTCAGGAGCTAGACTTAAGCTTTGAGTGAGCTGGGTAGGGACACAAACCTTTTCTAAGACATCTTTTTCTTTGTTGTTAATTCGGAAACAGTAGTAAACGCACACAAAGTGTCACTACTTGCTGGGGCTAAATTCTAGCCCTCCTTTTCTGCTACTGCTGATGTTCAGTAAAAGGCAAGAGCCTGTTTTACCTGACAGTTATAGTCACATGATTGTAGAGACTCTTCCTTATTTCATTTGGGATTGCATCTATTCTAATACACAACTTTTTCTGGATCATCAAGGCAGTAAATTACTCTTTTTAAACAGGGCATCAAAGCTACATGTCAGTTCCTTTCTTCACCTTTCTCAAAGTGTTCAATTCTGGTTTCAGAGCTCTATAGAAATAAAGGCTTGGAAAAGAAACCCTCATGAGGTTCTGGGTATCACAGGCCAGCTTTCATTTTATTTACTTCGTTTAAGCAGTTAGATGGGCTTTCCTCTCAAATGACTGAAGCAGATCAGAAGTATTTTATGTAGTTCTTAGAAGCCCTGAAACTCTTGGGATCCAGCCCATTTCCCAGAACTGTCCGTCTTCTCATGAGAAAAAAAACCCACCTGGTTTTTTTAAATATTTAACAAATAATACTTGCTCATTTCAAAAATCTCACTGCCTGTATGCCTTGGCCTAATTGGAGTGGGATTCAGTTTGAAACTAAGATGCATACATATAAGATGTGATGGCATTCAGTTGCCTGATCATGGCTATTTCGAATACCATGAAGTAGCTTCCTTGACCTCCAATGACCACTCCAGAATGGTGCCAGTTTCCCATAAAGCCTATGTCATATTTCCAACTCCGTAAACACCTTTTGTCATCTGAGGTGACATGAAGCAGCAGTATTTTAGAAACTGGATCCTAGTCTAGATACTCAAGCTCTCATTTCAATCAGTGGAGCCTTAAGTCCCAACTCATTTTCCTAAACATATAGGAGATGACCTAACACGTTCCACCTGGCCTCCAGATGCCACTGCAGAAAAGGATGACCTCAGGTAAGGCCTGTGTCACATCTGACAGTTTATGCAGTTATCTTAAGCATCTGCTGTGTCTCAAATGGTGCCAGACACCAATGTGTGGGCAATTTAACCAAGCAAAGCCAGGAGATGTCCACAATATGATGAGTTGAATCTTTTTCTGGCTTCCCTCCTTGACAGCATTACAGAGATCTGCTTAGACTTTACTAGGAACTTACATACCTACCACACATATGCCACAGGATAGGTCAACACCTTGACATTTAGCCCAGAACTGGTGTGTTTGTTGCAGGGCATTAACTGTGACACTTTCCTTCCGTCTCAGTGACTGAGGGTTAGTTTTTCCCATTTGACAGACAGGAGACCTTGGAGAGTGTTGGTTGGTTCACTCCTTCGAGATTTGGTGACTCAGGACAGCACTAGACCATATTTTTGCCAGCGTAGTTCTCCCCATCAGGAATGCAGCACACAGTCTTCTATTAACAGCTAAACTGCACAAGTCCTCGCTACTCTACTACAAAGCCAAACCAGTAAACCTGCACTTTTTTTCTTTTTTTCTTCCAAAAAGCCTTATTTCACTTGGGAGAGAAAGGACTGGAAGAAACTACAGTGACAAAAGCACTGTTTTTCCTTGAATTAACAGCACCCACATTAGACACTGTTTGCCCATTTGGTGCACTGACAAGCTGCGTGCAGAACAGGCAGGTTAATGAGGTTGTTGAAGGTATTGGACTGCACAAAGTGCATAAGCTGTATTTGGAGATTCAAATCAATAATGCAGATAGAGTACCTTTGCATTTTTATCATAGTAAATGACAAAGCTATCTGGAGGCTTCCTCCACTGACACTACCAGATTTCTGAAAGGTAGAAAATGCCTGCTCAAAAAATGCTTTCCAGAACTTCCCTGAAACAAAATATATGTTGTTCTGAAACAACACATCTTTTATTAAATTGAGATGAAGTTCATTTCTTTTTTTGTTGCTTTGCCATTGACCTCTGTGTCAGTGACCTCCGTCACAGTGTGTCTTCTCTGTTTATGTACAAACCCGGATGCGTGCATGAGATAGGAAAGAAGTTACAAATAGGAATGAAGTTGCTCACAGAGAAGAGGGGGAAAAAAATTGGATCAGAAAATACAATAAAATAAAACTTATCTTGCAGAGAAGCAGTTAAAAGTTTTCAAATTTTAGGTGAAACAAGCAGTTGTTTTTTGGGAAAAAATACCTTATTTGTGCCATCACTTTTTGCCAGTTGCTTTTCTGTTTTGTCTTGCCAATAGCAGACAGTGCAGGGTGCAGCATAGCAATATAGTGGATTATCTTCTTTTGTAATTTTTATTTAATTACTGCAAATGTGATTTTATTTTTAATTTGCTTTGAAGTAATTTGAAAATATTTTGTGAAAGCAAAACTAAAAGCTTGGTAGCAGAGTAGAACAGAGGCGTTTAGTGCCTTGGGATATGCAAAGCTTAAAGGAAGAAAAAGGCATGGTCATCTGTCCCATCTTAGGATTTATGAAGTAACACCACCGCTGCCCGTTCACACAGCAATCCCATTTGTCCTGAAGGTTTATGTATCTTATTAATCTGTTTTTGAAGGAATCTCTTGCTTTGTAATATCATTGTCTTAGTGCTGATTATTTTCTCAGCTCTTTAAATTTAGAATTAGCCCAGAGGTTGTTATCTTTTTCTAAGGCAAAGGCTGCATTTGTTAATTAAGCTGCAGCTTACCAAGACAGGGTTTAGCCTTTCTTTGCTAAGTTACACATGGACTCAGAGAAAGTGAGACAATGTAGCAGCAGTGATGGCTTTTCCACATTTCTTACGAGTTTTAATTTAGTCAAGAGGCAGCTAGTAATTTATACAGGTTACTGGGGTGCAAGGCTGCTTTCTTCTGTGGATTTTTTCCTAATCCCTCATTATTGGATAGTAATCAAATCTGCCTCATGTCTATACTTAATATATAAACATTTTGCTTTGTAGCTCTGAAGGTTTTTCTAACCATTTGATATAGTGATATGCTTTTTAAACACATAAGAATATCTTAATATTAAACATGAAGGAATATTTTGTAGTCCTTTCTTCACCATGTAGAAGATAAATTCTCATAGCAGTGCATGTAAGAGAAAAACACAAGATGAAGGTAAAGGATAGGAAAACTGAAAGTTAGAGCTGCTGGACAGAGCGAGCTTTTTTTTATTTATTTTACTTGGAGGCAGTAGCTGAGATGGAAGCCTTTCTGAAGCCTTTCTAAAGCCTGGAATTCTTTTTTTCATTGAAGAAGGGGAAGAAAGCAACTGAGATTTTAAAATGTCTGGGAAATTAATTTGGGGGGAAGAAAGGAAATTATTAATAGAGGAGGAAAGGTGGCATTAGTTAATACCTTTGATCATTCTTTTTTTTTGTCAAGATTGTTGAAAATGAAAAATGGGGAAAAGAGAACAGCAGCTGAACTATCAAATGTTCAGGAGCCATCAATCTGTTTCACTCTAGGACAAAAAGTGGAAAAATACCCGCATGTCTAACACTAAGAGAAACTGATGGCAGTTTAAATTTGAGGCAATAGTCACCTAAAAAGAAAATTTGATGTCACTTAGGAAGAGGTGAGTTTTAAAAAGCTTCACGATAAATTATCCCTAAAGTGCATTTTTTAAAAATCATAAAACTTTATTTAAAATTCATGAGAGTAAGGCCCAATATTCATATTGGTTACTAAATTGCATAGTTTAATATATGGCAAATTTTGAAGTAGGCAGGCCTCTCGTAATGCTAACAAAGAATCCATCCTTAAGGAGAGTTGCGGATGGTTAGTAATGATCAAGGGAGAAAAGTCATTAGGATAATGTAATTCTTGTGGAAAAATTAATTTAATTTCATCCATTATTTCCCATCTACAGCTAGTATATTTAAAATTGAATTACACAGGACACAACCTATCTGCATGGGTTTCTGTAAGTAAATATCAATACTTTTTTGGTTTTGGAAAATGAAATTGGAGTGAAAAATGGAATACAGCCATAACAGATACATGTCTGTATTAGTTTTTCAGTATTGAATTACAGATGTGGAGAGAAGTAAACTCAGAGTATCATTTCCTCTGCCTCACTCCCCTTCATTCTTAAATATCTTCATCACCTTCTGCCTGACTTTAGAAGAAAATAACATTTCAAAAATAAACTCCTTTTTTAAACATATATACAGGCAGTTGTAACTGACTTCCTTAAAAACATCAGTCATTATCAAGGTCAAGTAGGTAGGTCATTCTCTGAGAAAATTGTTCAGTCGTGGCTTGTTTGTATTTGAAGAAAACATAGGGAGTCAGCTTCTAAATTTAACTCAGGTTTTTTTTATTGGCAGATCAAAATCACTGGGGTTTTTTTGTCCATAGGCACAGCAAGGAGAGCTATGGCATTTCTGTTGGAAAGTTGGTTTTATACCTTTTCAGCCTTACAGATTTTTGTATCTTGAATTTATTCACAAGCATACACAATTGAATATTTAAGACAGTAATTTAAATTGGGAGTAACTTCTTTTAAAGAAAGTAAACTTTATTTTTGGCTTAATGAAATGACTACAGAATTAAATAGAATTCAATCTAAAACTTTGGGGCTTTCTGTTTGCTTGATCACAAGTACATTCAAGCTCTAAAGGTTTTGGAAAGTAGTTGAAGTGCAAAACGGCATTCCCAAGGTATCCTTTGATTTTCCTTCTGGCCTGGACTATGGACAGAAATCAGTGATTTGTGAGCCATTAATAATAACAAAGGGGGGTTTGCTGGATTTCAGAACTACTCATAAGCCTGCATGAAATCTTACTCTGTGTTTATAATGGGCCCACCAGAACAGATATTCTTTGGTGCAAATGAGACTGGCATTTAGGTCAGATATTCTTCATGTTTACCTAAGTTTATAAATGCGCCAATGCAGTCTAAGTTAGAAGTGAAAGGATAATCCTGAGCGGTTGCTCACTAAATGTGACAGTATAATATGACAGAAGACATAATCTTTAGAAAGAAAAAAAAAATCTGATGTTTTCTCCATTCTCCTTTATTCAAACAAATGCTCAACTCATACGTGAAAGCCTAAGAAAGGATTGGTATTTTTGCCTGCCATGTCAGTTGTCTTAATAAAACAGTTTACTTCAAATTTCACCTACTTTAGATTTAGAAAGATAGTTCTGCTACGTTAATACTGCTCTTGTTTTCACACTATGATTGTCAAACTGCCAAGATCCCTCTTTGTCCTTGCTAGGGAGCGTCTAAGAACGTACAGCTCCTTCCACAACGATTGCAAGTCTTGTCTCAAGAAATCCTTTGGTGAGCAGGCTCTTCCCATGAAAAGATTCAACTATTGTGCCAATCAAGAGAGAAGCCAGCACAAACTCATCACACGAGCTACCCATACTCTGCTCTTGCAAAGCCATGACTGATTTATACCTTTTCTTAAGCTGTAGTTTTGAATGATCAGTGTGTAGTGGGACAGAACCTTTTTAACAGTCAGACACCCTTGTTAGATGTATTGTGTCCTAACAGGAGGCAGGGGAGGGCAGTTGAGCGGTGGAAGATGTGATCTGGCTTGAAGAGTGCTCAGCTGAAGCTTTTTGATTGCTTGATGGCAAAACAGTGCCACTGAAGATGGAGAATTGGGACAACTGTGGAATTTGGAGTGGCCTGCTTGCCTTTCCTCAGCAAGGGAAGATGAACTGGGAAAACGGTATCTGTAAAGCAGAGCGAGGAAAAACACGAGCACCCAACAACCAGAACTGAGATCTCTAGTTGGAATTCAGGTGGCTGCTGTTTAAATTACCTGTAACAGTCTGGCCGCTGACTGCTACTATTCATGAAAACTGGCTTTGTTTTAGTTCTGAAAGATCCCAGAGCAACTGCTCTGCCTTGAGTTTTCTTCTCTGAATCGCTAAAATATTCTCTTTTTTTATTTTCTCTCTTGACCCTCTCCTCCCACTCACATCTTTCAGCACGTATTTAGCTACATTCAAAGGGACAGTGAGGAAGTAGTTTTCTGTCCATCTTTCACATGGTCACAGCACTACTGCAAAGTGCCTGCCTTAGATTTTGGGAGGAGTCGGCTGATGGAGGAAGGTTAGTTGGCTGAAGGCTGGATAATGTGCCAGCATTGCTAGCAGGGTGCAAGGAGCAACTCAAAGGCATAGCGACAATTTTAGCTGACTTTTTTTGGATTCTTCGCATGCGCTTCTGGATACCCGGGTCCTATTAAACAATCACACAGCAATCAGCTTGGATTCTTTCCCAGGCAGGTGAATGTCAGACTGAGCCTGTTTCAAAAGCAAAGGACACTGCTGGGATCTGTGCCTTTGCTGGCCTGAGGTGCGCAGCAGGGCACAGCACTTGTGACTGCACCCTGGCCTATCTGGGCAGCTCAAAGAGGAGCAGAACTGGATGGATGCAGCCGTCCTCTCTGTTACTTTTGCAGCCCGTCACCTACCGTCTGGGCTCCTCAGCCTAGTGCCCTTTGCAGCTGCTGCTGACCTCAGCTTTCAAAATTAGCTCTGACATGGTCCCTGGCTAGGCAATACACTGCTGGGATGATTTATAAAGCCTGACATTTTACAGGACTCTCCCTGTACTGTATTTCCATGCTTGAGATAGTGAAGATCATTGTGCTGCGTCTCAGCAGTTTTGCTGATAATGTCGTCTTCAACAATGACACGCCCCCCCGCCTTTTTTTTTTAACCACGTTCCCTTTTTTGTCTGAAACAACTAAAATCTGTTGACCTTCAAGTTACAGGGATGCTTATCTATTAATTGGGAAAGGAAGAGCTTGATTATAGTTAGGATCCTCATTGCTTGGACTGGTATTTAAGGCTATATTTCTTTCTCTGTCCTTATTTTTAAGAGACTGTTCAATTTACTGTTATTTGTAATCCTAGATTGACGTTTTAGTGTAGTCCTAGATCAATAGAGATGGCCTTTCAAATGGACAGTGTAAATTATAAATCCTGCATTAACAATATGGTACTTTGTCCTAGGAAAATACTTGTTAGTTTCACTGCCATTTAATAACATTCTTCTTTTGGCTAATGAATCCCATCTACCTAAATCCCATGTATATTTTAAATAAGATGTACTTTGGGGAGCTTAGCAATGGTAACATTAATCATTCACATAGTGCTGACAACATGTAGTGATTTCAGTAGTGCATCTTGATGCTGTATAGCGTTAACGATAGCAATAATAAGCTTTGCAGTTGACCACATCATTTGCCTTGAAGGATCATTTCAGATGACAAAAACCAGAGATTTGTTGTGCAAGAAGTGGTTGCTCGCACACACAAGCACTGTTTTTCTTCCCAATAGAGAAGTTATTTATTGCTAGGACACCAGTGGTTTCTCCTATCACAAAGATATGTTGTTGATAATGCCTGTAGAAAGCCCCATATTTCTAGACACATACTGTGAATAATCAAAATCTGAGAGATGACTTTATTCTGAGATAGGTAAAATTACAATGGGAAATATAAATACAACTGTCTGTGTAATGCTTTGGGTTCATCAGTTCCAAACATTTTAAGATCTTTTTGCCTACATTTTCATTTGCATCGTGCCACTGGATTGCCTGTGAGCTGTCAGGTAAACTTGCTGCCTAAAATGCTGATAACACCATTAAAATTACAGATATTTTGATATGCTCCATTTTGTGCTTTCTGATTGTATACTGTGTTACCAACACAAAGGTTTCTGCTTAATTATAAGGTAAGCACTAAGTGACATATGCTGGCAAGGTACCTGTTCCATAGGTTTTCATGATTATGTTTCTTATGTGTTCTTTTAAAGCCTCTTATGCTACTAATATGTTTTCTGAGTAACTGTAATGTTTCTTTAGGAATAACCTTACAACTGTTCAGAAGTTATCAAAAAACTCTCCACCCAGCAGCATTAACTTATGCCTGAGCCTTGTTAATAGATTGCTCTGATCTCAAGTAGCTACCGTAAAATGGAATATCTGGAAAAATGTTCAATAACCTTAACTGGAAAATTGCAGCTGTGTGATGGGTGAGATCGGAAAGACCGTTATTATAAGAATCCTATTCTGCCCATATTGCAACAGGAAATGCTCCTGGGTCTTCTATAGTAATATGCTTTATGAAACACCTTTAGAAACAATCAGTTCTCCCGAGCATCAGCACTGCTATTTAGGGGTTAAAATCAATAGGAGCTTACTGGCTAGAATCCAGTTTCTATGCATTGCTCTGGAAAATGGAAGGGCTACACTTTGTATCAGATTAAGCTGAGTTAAAGTAGATTGAGGCTTAAGGGTTTTTCCATCAGAACGTAAAATATTAAAGATAGGCAATTTTACCTTGTTCTTGTATTATTTCATTTCTATCTTCCTGATTCAATATTAAGCTGAATTCTGAGAATTCCTGTTGTTTACTGCACTAGCACTCCAATTTAGCCAAAATAATACTGAGAATGTAACATGTTTCTGTGTCTGCTTAAAGTCCAGATTTCATTTGGTACTTTTTATTTGTTTTCGTTGCTAGAACATGGGCATTCGTTTTTATGACCATTTTGTTTTTCAGTGCCTCCCAGATGGCTCTGCCCCAAGTGCACATGCTGAATTTTATCTTCTGCCGGATCCTTATGAGGTCAGTCGAAGAAAAACAAGAACAGCTCCAAAAACCTCTGACCCTACTTACAATGAAATTGTGAGTACCATTCACTTTCTTCCACCATTTCTTACTTGTTTGATTTTCTTTACCCACTCTTGAAATAAAATAACAATACATCATTTAGAGCTGTTGCGATAAGTACAATCAAAAAGAAGGAACATACCATAAGCTGAACCACAAATGGGGACAATCTTCTGCTTTGCATCTTTCTCAGAAGTGAAACAGTCTCTTTGTCTTTCTCTTCAGGAAAGCAGTTGGATTATTCACAGTGCTCTGTCTTATACCATAACCACAGTTACACATTAGCCAAATGAGACCAAGCATCATTGCACCAAAACCTAGGCTGTTTTGAATGCAGATTTGTACAATAACATAAAAAGTACTAATTGAATGGATGCTGTTATTCAAATTCACATTGAAAACAGACAACCAAATTGGTTGCCACTGTTCTAAATGATAACACAGTAATAAATAGCCAAGTTCTTTTTATGTCAAAATGCTAGCAATTCACCGCCATATATAATTACTTCACACACCACTGAAGTGCTCACTCCTCTGGGGTGAAAAGAAACATTTGCATGGAGAAGCATTTACAACAGAATGGGAAGTGGCATAAACTATATTTTTTTGTAGGGGCACATGAGATTCAAGCAGTAGGTGAGATTAGAAATTATAATTATTACATATAACTAATCTCCTAAAGATCTCAAAGCAATTTACAAATGCTCTTTGAGCAGGCTTCAAAGCAGAAGACATGGAAAATATTACCACTCCACCCTGTTTCATAGATAAGATATGATGAAGCTTAAGTTAGTCAGCTGAGACTAAGAGTCCTTATCTCCTATTTTCCAAGTCTTGGGGGTTTAATATTTTTCTTTTTCTTTTCCTACATCTATTTGATTACAAAAGTTACCTACTTACACCGATGACTTCCAGCGCTTCTGTAAGTAGGCTCCTTGAGTAGCGTTGCTGCTAACAGCTGAGACAGATTTCCATCCCTATGGTACTGCAGTGGAATAACAGGGAACTAGGCTTTACTTTTTTGTTATGTTCTTTCCTTTTTTTTGCCATCAAAGAGACAGTGGAATGAGTCTAACTGACCTGTCTAAAGAAATTCCTTTACATTTGAAGGAAGCAAAGGAATACAATATGATTATATAATAACATTCATTATAAAGTAACCAAAATGGAATACAGACAAGAACCAGCCAGCAACACTGGAAGACAATTATCTTTCTAATCATTATTAGACCAAGTTGAATGCAAGAAAATCCAAAATCCTGCCTGCAATAGGACAGTAGTCACTGGGAGGAGATTTAATTGTGGTTAACAAGCATTCCACTGCTGTAAAGAGAAATTCCATGAAAACTTTCATATCCGTTACTCGAAACTTGCAGCCTTCTTCACAGATGCTCAATCTTTTTCACCAAGAACTGCTAATCACAGTGGGGACATATGGTTCCATTGAACTTGGACATTTCAAACCCGATGCTTGTGCTGTTAGCAGCTCTGTTCTTCCATATGTGACATCATTCTGTATGCATTTTCTGTCCAAGGCTGGTAGACTGAGGCAGAAGCTGCCCCAGGGAAGAAAAACTACTAAAAATATAAGTCAGCTGTCTTTTAAGTTAGTTACTGTCCAAAATGCTGTGTACAGAAATGTACTAGCCTTTTTTATGAGTTCATAAGTTTTTATTAAAGCCAAATGGCTGGAAGGAAGCTGTATATTAATTTCTCTCTGTGTTCGAGAATGAGAAAATTCTGAAATGTTCTTCTCTTGGGTATTTTTGTTTTGAGTTTTGTACTTTTATTGCTTATGACTGCCTACAGCAAATTATCAGCCTTGCAAAAGTGCATTTTATTTTTGATTTTTACTCATGTGTGTGAGAGTAAAGACGTGAAAGTCCAGGAGGGCTGACAATAGAATGAACTATGCCAAATGTTTTAGAGTTGCTTTTAACAAGCGCTCCTTTTTTCTCTTGTTCCTTTATTTGTTTTTTTGGAGGTGGTTGCATTTACGCTGGTATAACAGTGCATTAAAAAAATCATGGTTGAGAAGAAGAGGAGAAAGAACGCATAAAAATGAAATGTGGTGTAAAAAGAATAACATACCTGCTTATGTTAGGAATAAATAAGACTTACTCAGGAGGTTCCAGAGTAGTTTAGTGAAAACAAAGTAAGTAAAAAAACTGAAAATAAATCTGAATGATTTAAGTTTAAACTCTTGCCAAGAAAAGTCGCAATGACCAGAACCAACTGCAGTGGGGACTTGCTCATATGTGTAGCATTTGCCCCGAGACATGCTTCAAGGTCTCAGTTGCCCTCAGTTTGTCTCTTGAGTGCCTGCATGTACGCGCACCCGTGAAATGAGCAAACCTCCCAGCCAAAGCAGAGGGTGCATTGCCATAATGAAGCCAGAACGAGAGGGAACTCTCTCCATCCTGCTCTTGGGGTGCAGCCAAATGTGAGCAAATATACCTGGGCCCCACCAGTCTGTTAGTGTTACTGCAGTTACCCTCGGAGCAGAGGGGACGCTGGCCTGCAACAACCAGCATAGTCCCAGCAAGCCTGATGGAGGGGGAGGAGGGGATCAGTACCAGGAGCCCCAGCCGCTCCCTCCAGCACTTTGCGTCAAAGCTAATTTGGACAATTAAAAGCAAATCTAGGAACTGTGCCATGGCTACCTAAGGAGAAGCAACTGTCCCGCATTTGCAATTAAAATGTCATTAGACTCCTGTAGGTCAACAGTGCTTCTCTTTCTGGAGCCAGGAATACTTGAATTCCATCCCTAACTGCCCCACTGATTTGCTGCATGGCCATGTATAACTCACCTCCGTTTAATCTAGCTGTATAAATGGGAGACAAATATTCTCAGTACACAATCATTTCAGGATTTAACTGTTCTGATTATGAAATTCCGGCAAGTGGCATTTGTTTTATCCACATACTAATTCAGCTATCTTCAGACTTTTCTTCTGTCCCTACATCCTGATGTTATATACCTTGCTCCAGCTGAATTTGCAATACCATTTTAGAAACAGTTTACTGGGATCATTTGAAAACCACCCACCCTGCACCGTAAGGTCTTTCATTGCTCAAAGCCTCTTTTTGTCCAAAGACTGAAAGTTGTTCATTACCCCAGTTCACGCCTGTTGTGATCCACCGTACTGAAGATTTCTTAGCTCTTAAAATTTACGTACACTTTTTGGTGATTTAAAGCACAGCTGAAGATGATATCTTTAATGTATTGGCAAAGAAACAAGGCACCTTTCTACAGTGATGTTAGTATCACTTCAGTAATCAAATCATAGATTTATTTTAAATTATATTATTGCTTACTGTCCCTGTCCTTGCTTTTGGGGTTTTCTTCATCATTTCACTTTGATTTTGGTGAGGAGAAGCCATTGGGGAATTTTTAATTCACATACAATTTGGTGAAATAGGCACAGCAAACATCAAAACCGAAAAGCACCAAGAGTGACTTTCATGACAGCTGTTCCAAACTATGATTTCCAAAGGTTTCTAAATGGAAAAGGAAATGTTTCTCCCTGGTAAGATCCTTCTGGTAAAGCCACTTAAAAAGAGCGAGTGGGAAGTTTTTCTTCCCCCCCCAACCTGTGACAGAGGCTGTTCATCCCCACAGCACCGATTACACCCCTACACCAGAGAGCTCGGTGCCCTGTCTGTTGGTGCTTGCCCCCAGGGAAGCCTGCTGTCCTCTCTGTTTGACACTCGCGGCGGCATCCCTGCAGCTTGCGGTGCAGACAAAATCACTCTGTGGTCCCACAGAGTGGGCAGCTGAGGCCAGCTAGGGTTGTCTGGGAGAACCAACAATTTTTTGCCTCCTGGGTCCACCCGTGAAGTTCAGAAGCACCTTTCTGTTGCCACTCAGCATGAGGAACATTGCTGGGACTGAGCCTTTATAAACTCTATCCCTGCCTGAAGGATGACTCCCATGGCCATTTCTGCTTCTTATAACTGGCGGTACAGAGAGGACTCGGCAGTCCAACCTGCAGAGCTCCAAGCTAGAGGGGGCTCAGCCTGACTTCTCTTTTCCTCAGCAGTGCCACATGTATAGACTGCATTCAGATTGCACAGTAAATCCAAGCAGGTTGTACAGCCAACGCCTTTTAGGCAGTTTCACTTTCCCATTCTCCTAAAGTGACAGCGTGTCACTGCCTTTGCTTTTTAGACTGCACAGAGAGATTAAAATTTAAAGCATTTTCCAGTGCAACTAAAATAGCAAAAACATTTCCAGCCATACAAATTTTAGATTAAGTGTACTCCTCTTAACAAAGCTTACCTTTCAGGCCTGAAACTAGCTGAGAGCATTCTTTCACATTTTATCAACCCACATGCAGTTCACTCGGTAGTTTTTGATTAATGCAGAGACTGAAACATAGGAATCTGTTCTGAATGCAGCTCATTCTTGTTAGCCTATCACTCCGTATTTTTTTTTTTAAACTCAGAACATAGACCATTAACATTTCATAATTAACGTCTCTGTGTTCTCATAGTATTAAGGTAATTTCAAGGATATTTTAAAAGCTATAGGTTTTAGTAATTTTCTAAAGACATACTAAGCAAGCTGTCTCATTTAATTTGAGAACTATTAACAGCACTTCTTGAGTAACAGAAAGATCCAAATTTACAAAGTTCTACTTGCTAAATTGGGTCCAATCCCAGAGATGTTCCACATCTACAACTTCTACCAAGTGGGCTGAGCTTTCTGTCATGTTTAATATTTGATGATTCCATTAAAAAATGTGTTTTATAATAGGCACATTTGAATACAGTTAGCATCCAGAATCATGCGTAAAATTATTTATATTGAAATAGTAAAATTTATACAGACAATTTTCAAAGGAAAATAATTATCTCTTTTAAGGTGTGGGTTTGTTGGATCTAGAACAGCTATGAAACTTTACGGAAGTCTTGATTAGAAGAAAATTTTATTTTGCTTTGGCTTGATCTTTTTTAATTCTGGTATGTAGCACAAGATTTAATCACAGGTACAGTACTGAGAAAAAAATTCCGAGATACTGTGCATTGATGTGATACAACTTTATAAGACATATCAATCCAACATAAAGTTGCTTTAAGGCACTACTAAGGAACACGTAACAAATACAATATACATAGGTTAAAAAAAATTGACATCAAAACTGTTTTCCTGGGTTTTTTTCCTGATTTTTGCAATACCATTTATCAAATTATCTGCTATGGAAAGATATTTAAAAGTTATAATAACCTACACTTTTACAGAATTACCTATCTTATGCCTATGATGAGCACCCTCCATCTGAACCTCTCCTCCAGAAATTCAACCATATTATCATTCCCTGGTGAAGTTCACGAAGGAGCTGATATTTCCTCACATTGAGTTCAAACCTCTGCTTAAGTTAGATTTTCAATTTTCATGGGGAAAATTATATGTACCTGTTTTTTTTCTCAAGCATTGTGCAATACAAGTTTCAGATTTATTTACAAATGCTTGGTAATCAGATTTCACAAGCCTAAACTGGCAGAATCACTTTTATATAAACTACATAAGGTCAAATATATTTCTGAGGTAAATTCACTACGTGAAGTGAATTTGGCTTGTGGCTAGTAGTTTATAATTTATAAACATCATCCTGAATGCTGTATAGAAGTGTTTTGCCTATCAAATAGATTCACAAATTCATATGTTTTTTTCTGTTTCACTGTATATTATTTCAGGTTGTGTATGACAAAGTCACAGAGCTCAAAGGCCGTATACTGAAGCTTGTTGTGAAAAGCAAAGGAACATTTGTGGGAGCTGTTAACATTCAACTGAGCAGTGTCCAGTTAAATGAAGAAAAGTGGTATCCACTGGGAAACAGTGTAATTTAAATGTTGTCTAAGCTAATTCAATTATTTATCCACTAATGTTTCTTTATCCCATTTCCCCATGGTACATTTTGTCTCAGTTGCCCTTGAGAATATGCAGTCATCTGCTGATCACACACCTTAACATTTCTAATCATAAGGCTGTTGTCTTAAAATTGCTACCATCTTCCTGCAACAAATTCCTCTCAGTATGAGTTTAAGAAATCACATGCTAAGAACTTGTAGCAGCATGCAGGAAATTCTTTCGATGGCAATAAAGATTTTTGGTTTGTTCATATTAAATAGTACTGTAAAAATACTAAATTCTGTACACATCAAAGTGTGAGGCCCAAGTCTTTGCCCATTAATTCCACTGACTGTGTTGAAACAATGCTGATAGTGGTGTAATTTATCAGCATCTGCTATGACCCCACTGCATATGATGATTTCACCAGAGAACCATGGAATGGTTCCCTGGCTGCCAATACATTTCAGATGTCTAGCAAATTTCATGTTAAATCTTATACAATCAATACCTTATTTTAAAAAAGAGCTTAAAAGCTTTGCACTTTATACATTTTGTGCAGTGTATGTTGGTGTGCTTTTAACTTTTTATATAATGTAGCATTCAGTCCAGGATATTAATTTGTCAATAAGATATGTCATTGTTTCTTTTATTCTGACATCCAAGAAGCAGATATAACTGGTGATTTGTGAGGAGAAAGGAGGAGGGAAAAGCTAATAGTCACAAATAAATAAAACATATTGAATGTGAGCTTTCAGTGTGGTATTTATTTAAGATCATGCTACACGGAATCTTTGTTCACCAGTCTTACCACATTGCACTGTTATGCTGCGTAAGGTAATCAAGTCAATACATGCATTGACCTCAGGGCTATAAAATGTATATACACATACTAAACAATGAACGTGAGTGGTTCCTTTGAGTTCGCTGAGGCTAATTACGGACTCTGTTCTTCAAAGCGTTTTTACCTAAATTGAGGAAGCACTTAAGCACATCTTTAAACATTTAGCATGTGAGCAGCCATAATGAACTGTCCGTTATTGCCAGCCTGTTACGCACACATAGCTGACATATACACACACACACCCCTTTCCAGGACCAAGGGCATATTTTTAAAGCACAGGAGATGTGTTGATTTGTGATCTGATATGCTGTAAAATTTTAAGTTACCATATACTAAGTAGGTCTGACAGTTGTCCTACCAGGTGGAAAAGTGGTCAACAGAGGGATAATAATGCCAGAAGCTGAAGATAATTGCCACCTTCTCCCAAAGGACACTCACAAATCAGTCTTCAGAAGGTAATGTTGTATAAAGCTCCTGAAATGGGACTAGGAACATTATTTAGGAAACTAAATAAGCTGGAGTTTTTCCTCAGCATCAAACCAATTGACTGTGTCACTTGGTCAGATTTTATCTGAGAATAGATACACCAGATTGCCTGGGGAAATTAAACTCCTCCTCAATAAGGGGAGGTGGGGGGAGCTCTGCTTGAATATTAATATTAGTAGTATACTTCAGAGCTGAAAAAAGCTATAAAATATTTACCACATGAAAGGTATATTGGCTGGCATACAGATATGATCACTACAAAGATCAGTAAGTCTTAACATTTTAGATTCTAGGGTCTCCTGGGTGAAGAATCAAGTGACCTGTCACTCAAGCACAGAAAACACATTGAGGTCAGCTTAAAATGTTATCAAATTACCTGACCTTACAGTTTAATATCGATTTTAGGTTCTTCTTAGTCTACTGTCTTCGTTTCCTTATTATAACTATAATGCAATTTTCTAATAGTGTTATTTCCTGTGACATTTTCTAATCATTGTTTACTACATGTGGTGATTTTCCATCTTAGAGCACCATTAGATAAAATACCATTAAAATGGCATTAAATAAAAAAAAGCATTAAAATATAATATTGTCAGAACTGTCTGCAAACATAAGCAATACTGTTTGGTATTGAAGAAAGAAACCTAACTTTTTTTTTTTTTTTTTTTTTTTTAAAAAAAGCCATGTTTGAGTAACAAGTCTGCAATTAACTGAGTAGATATAGTCCTGTGGAAGCTGAACAATACCTCAGCTTTGTAAGGAAGATGGGAAAGTTGTGTCTTATGGGCAAGATCTCAGGCAAGAAGTTGTCCTCAGAGATCTTAAATCACCCAATCAACCCTTGCCTTTTCTAAAATTCTTGTAGTCCACTTCAAAGCATTGTGCTTCCTGAGTTCACAGTAAGATGTATGCTGAGTTTCCTGCTGCTATGAGGAACTTAGCCCTTTACAAATCAGTCTGTGAAGTATTTGCCTTTCTTTAGCAGCAGGATGTTCAAGACTAGGCTAAGAAAAGGTACCAATATTATCATCCTATCATTTTAAGTGCTGGGTTTTTTCTCAAAACTATTTTTTCAGGTAGCAAAATTACAGTGGACATTAAAGAGTTATAGCCCAATCAGAAGCTGCTGTTATTAAAAATTTACGTTGTGTGTGTAATTTTTCCTGTTCCCTTGGAAAGATACAATGGTAAGAAATTTTGTTCAATACAAATAAAAATGTCAATGTAATATGCTTATAATTTTGCAGTCTCAGATCATAAATATTAGACTATTATTCTCACAAAGTAATTAATCATAATTTTGAAATTACCTGAATTTTAAAAGTGTCAAAAAAACCTTCAGTCTTTATGAATTAGTTCTAAGTAATGGTAGGGCCAATGTCAGTAACCATTACTTATTCAGGATACCATTTACTCACACAGGAAGTCCCATTAGCTTAACAAAATCATTGAGAACATGCCGCTCTGGAAAACAGACCACTGGGTTGTTGCAAGCCTAGTGACGTTGCTTTATTGAGCGGGGTGTTATCCTCCAGAACAACTGCTACTGCAGAGCATCATTAATAGTACCAGATATGAACAAACAGTGATGCAGGTTCAAGATTGCCACCATCTTTGGACAACAGGGGAACGTTACGGTAACCTATAAATACAATGACACTTTATTAGTGCATTAAACACAAACACAAAGATTATGATGGAGTGGTTTTATGATCTACTATGCAAATAAAGCATAATTTCTGATTCTCTAAATAACTCTTTAAAACTGAAATGATACAGAACCCAAATCCCATTTCTACTGGTTTTCTCCTCTACATATACAGTATTTTAATTCTGGCATTTTTGGACACAGAGTGAAAAACTCCAGTGTCTTTCAGAATGTGGTGTTTTTTCAAACTGAAGACTTTCAGCCCAATGATATTTAAGCATGGGGAAAGCATACATTTTAACATCCAAAGATGTTATGCGCTGTACGCATTATTCTGATAGCAAATTAAATAACTTGTGAATCAACAGTGATAGTGCCTTAGGGAAGAAAGAATGGTATTGCAGCAGTAATGCACTGTCCAGCTGAGGCAGAAAAAAAAAAAAGCATAGTGTAAGATCTTCTACCATGACATCTTAAGTAAGTCTGTTAAGATCTCTTTTTACATATGAGTGATTCCCAGCATGCCTAGAAACTACAAGTTCATCTGGTTGTTGAAGCATTTGGAGAAGCTATAGTACTCAACTTCAAACTTAATTAACTTACCTGCTTGCAAAACAAAACAATCCTTTTATACAACATAAAAGTTCACCTGGCATCTAAAGTTCAGCTTCTGGACAGCAGATGTTAAAGCTGACTCCAGGCAATATGCATCCGAGATCAACTTTTACAGCATGCACACAGTATGTGGAAGACTTGGTTTATTTCCTATCCAAAGATACACTCCAGGGACTAAGACTCATTTCTAAAGATTGTGTTCTAGCCCCTACCTACAGAATAGCCTGCAAAGTGTCCTGAGAGAAGTAAAACTTCTTTTTTATTGAAATTGTTCCAATTTGTATGAAATAATTAACTATTCATTGATCCAGTGATAACAGCAGTAATAATTGAATTCCTGTCCTGTGTTAGAGTTCTACAGGGCAGACTTGTTGGGACAGGGACTGTAACCAAGGACCCCCCTCCTCTTGCCTTTAACCACCCAGGTAGGGAATTATTCTCACCTTCAGCCCCTCTGAGTATACCTACTTAATCACTGCATAAAAAATCAAATACTGCTACAGGTGGGCAGCAGGCATTCTTCCCCAGTGTAATCTGCAACTGAGGTGGGAGGCTGCTGCTGGGGAAAGGCAGGCAGTGATGATATACATTTGAATCCTTTCAAGAGATAACGCAGGAGAGGGTGGCAATGGCACAACTTTGTCCCACTGCCTATCAAAGAAAAAAAAAAAGATGTAATCACTGCTCAGCTTTTGGAAGCAACTTGCTCTCAGGGACACCTCAGGGTTATGAATCCTAGGGAAGGAGGGATAGTCCTGTAGTGCAGATTAAAGCAATTGGAACTGTGAAGAGTAAGATTTAAATCCTAACTCACTCTTCAGCATGGTTTAGACAGTTCTTTCCTAAGAAATCTAGACTGTTGTGACTCTCTCTGCAAGACACATTGTTTTCCCCTTTCACTATTTAGGGTGCTTAGGCCCCTAAAGCAAAACCATGGTTCCAGATCTGGAATCCAGAGGTCTCAATGTTAAGCACTGCAATAAACTTTGATATTATCTGTCAGTTCATCTCTTAGCATTTCATTTATGCCTCTGAGCATCTTGATGGCATCTTGCATTTTTTACATTAAGTGGGTGTTGGTGCAATGTGTTTGGCAGTGTTTATAGCTTTTGTACCTACACTCATTTCCTAGCATTTTTAATTACTCCACTTAAAAGCTTTCCTGTAGAATCTGCATGCTTTTACTTTTCCAAAATATGAATCCCCAATTTGTGACTGAAATGAATCATACAGGCACATTAGAGACATACTGAAAAACTGTACAACAAAAAAAAAAAAAAAAAAGAAATTGATGATTTTACGAGCATATGTAAGTTTTAGTGTCTGCTATTTAAATTTGTCTCAGACATCGTGAGTTGTCAGGGGTTTGTGGTTTTTTTCATTATCCTGAAATATATAAATGAAAGGAAAGTAAAAGGTGATCGGTGTAAAAATTCACATTGGAGAAAAGCAAGTCTGCTTTAACAGTAATGTCTTTGTTCTTGTGTAACTCCTCAACCTCAGCTAAGATTCACAAACAGCTTTATGACTTCAGAACCTGGAAAGAAAAAGCCATTAAAAACCCTGTTAAGCTTAATAAAAAGGCACATTGCCCAACCTTTTGCCTTCACATCTTCATTCACTAATAAATGTTGTTTGTTTGTTTTGTCAGAAATAGCTTTGGAAATTCAATATAGTAAACAGCCATTTCACATAAGCCTTTCTCCTTGGCCTACTGACTTCTGTGTCTGCTCTTTATGTGCAGCCTATTAATCATGCAAGATTTCAGAAGCTATACTGATGTAGTAAAAGAAACACTACTAAGAAAAATACCATAAATATTTTGCTTAATTTATATTCTTCATTCTCCACTCCGAAAAGGTGCAGATAGGTTACCTGAGGTTTTGGGGTTTTTTTCATTTTGTTTTAATCTGGCTTGTATTGGGTTTTGAGCCTGAGTAGAAAATACACAAAACTCTTACTTTGATAGTAGTTCTGACTAATCTCTCTTCCTGTTTGCTATTATAATGAGTTAAAAATACTGTCTGAGCAGTTTCTATCTAGAATGGAATACTGCAGTAGGAATAATTAACTGTCATTAATATTCTTTTGATTTCTATACTGTGGATTTGCATTCAGAGACTACAATGACTTAGAGTGCCATTTTTAGGTATGGTTTTACAATTCTCCTTTAGGAAATGAATATAATGCTGTACTTTGTCAATACTACAATAATGATAAAAACCTGGAATGATGTAGATTTTTTGAGCTGTTATAGATGGCTCACAAAAATGTTACCTTTACTCAGGCTCAGCAGTGGTAAAGTGTATTGACCAAGGAATTCATTTGCAACCAGAGATATCTCATCCTCCACACAGAAGCGTATCAGTGCCAGTTCTGGAACTTGGACAGTAAAAGAGAAAGTTTCATCCCATCTAGGGCTCAAAGCTAACGAAAAAGAAAATACACAGTATCAAAATACCATTTCATTTTTTCTACTCAATATCTGAATTATTCTATGTGCTATCACTAGTCTGAACTGGTAAAGATTTGTTCTTTTTCCCTAGATTTCTGTGCCCATTTAAATAAATAATGAGACTCCCACTGACTGCAATGGTATATAGGTCACATCTTTTGTATAGATTAAGTTAAAACTGTCAGAGGGAAGCTCTCAGAAGGAAGCTAACAGAGCGTGCTTGGGACTTCCCTACAGCATGCAGGCCAGCCCCTTCTAAGGATTTGTCATGTATTAGCTAAGTAATAATGTAAATCAAAAGCCTAAGAAAGTTGGTGTTGTCTCTCAGAAGAGCGCAAAATGGGACAACGATTGCCAGGTTAAGACCTTCTGCTCAACTTAAATTTTTCCTATAGCCATACCAGTTTCACAGTTTTGCAAAAGCTTCTCCTTTCACAGTGTTGGAAATGAGGCAGGAGCTAAATACATTAAGGTAGTAAAGCGATAACTTGACTAAAAATACAAGAAGAGGATGTGGAACAGGAGGGGGGGGGTGCTTTGTCTTGAGCAATGTTCATACAGAGAACAAAGAAATTCAGAGGCAGATTTAAAACAGCAGCCATCTACAAAAAGGAAAAAGGAAAAATGGAAGGCAGAGGCACAGAAGAAGGGAGATCACAGGGAACTTTTAGTCTGAGACATCAAGAAGATCTGTATGATAAAGGTGAGGGAATGCTCGAAGACAACTACGAAGAGTCCACACTTCACCCGTTAAGCAATTAAGGGACTAGTCCTACTAGAAACTTCATATGAAGTAAGTGAAGAAGTCACAGAAATTTCTTCAGAAAAAAATGTCTTTAAATTTACCAATTAGTGTACTGGGTTTGGCTGGGATAGGGTTAATTTTTCTCCTATCAACACCTATGGTGTTATGTTTTGGATTTGTGACCGAAACACTGTTGATAACACACCAATGTTTTAGCTGTCGCTGAGCTGAGCTCACACAGAGTCAAGGAATTATCTCTTTCTCATGCTGCAACCCCCTCCTCCCCATCCCAGCGAGGAGGCTGGGGTGCATAAGAAGTTGGGAGGAGACACAGCTGGGACCCCAACAGACCCAACGGGTACCCCAAGCCATATAACATCATGTTCAGCATAAAAAAGCTGGGGGAAAGAAGGAGGAAGGGAAGACTTTCAGAGTTACAGTGTCTGTCTTCCCAAGTACCCGTAACACATGACAAAGCCCTACTTTCCTGGAGATGGCTGAACACCTGCCTGCCAATAGGAAGCAGTGAATGCATTCTTTATTTCGCTCTGATTGCACACGCAGCTTTTGCACTACCTATTAAAGTGTCTTTATCACAACCCAAGAGTTTTCTCCCTTTTGCCCTTCCAACTTTCTCCCTTCTCCCACTGAGGGAGAGCGAGCAAGTAGCTACGTGGGGCTGAGCTGCCATCCAGGGTCCTACTAGTCTACAAAAACGGCACATAGCATGAACTTCTGCTACAGATTATGTGCCAGAAGATC
Source organism: Haliaeetus albicilla (assembly GCF_947461875.1). Classification (NCBI taxonomy): domain Eukaryota; kingdom Metazoa; phylum Chordata; class Aves; order Accipitriformes; family Accipitridae; genus Haliaeetus; species Haliaeetus albicilla. Next base: position 16,365,954 of record NC_091501.1, read on the forward strand.
CTACTCTAGAGAGAAATAATTGCAGTCTCTAAGTACATAACAACTTCTTGGGATGAAAAAATGGTACTTCCTTATAAAATATTATTGTGCTTTGTTCACAGTCAAGAGAATAAGGCTGATGCTTACCATTGCTCTTTATAACACTAGATTTTTTTTTCACTTGATCTTCTGGCACACCGTAAATTTCTATCTGCACTAAAGGGTCAGCTTTGTTAGTCTTCGACAGGTTACTGGGTGGTAACTGATGACCACTGATGAGCTGGAAAATTAAAGTTATAATGTATTGAGAAAACTGTAAGAATGAGCTTTACATAGTAGCCATAGCAGTAAAAACTAATTGTTCCATAAGAATCTACTGTAAGAAGCATACACCAGCCATGAACTGTTACAAAAATACATATTAAAACCAATGAAATTAAGAATATGGTGCTTCCCATTTAATTTAATTCTTGGCTAATTTCATATAGAATCATAGAATAGTTTGGGGTGGAAGGGACCATTAAAGGTCATCTAGTCCAACTGCACCTGCAATGAGCAGGGAAACCTTCCACTAGACTAGGTTGCTCAGAGTCCCATCCAGCCTGGCCTTGAACACTTCCAGGGATGGGGCACCTACCACCTCGCTGGGCAACCACCTGTTCCAGTGTTTCACCAGCCTCATTGTAAAAAAAAAAAACAAACAAACAACAAAACAAACAAACAAAAAAAACACAAAACCCCCCACCAAAACCACTGATATCATGTTTTAGATAATAATTTTCCGATTTAAGTTTTTATTCAATAAACAGCCATAAAAATTATAATTTTTTACCATGTAAAATAATAACGTTGGAGGAATCAGTCTCAGGATTTTTACATTTTCTGAGATCAAGCTCATGAATTTCTATTAAAGCTGTGTCCAGTGGACAAACGCTAACACCCACGATGACATCAGCATTGTGTTACAGAGTATGTATCAGCCTGCCTCACCTGTGTTCCTTCTCTTTCACAGTAGCACATAAAACCTCTGCATTTAGTAGGCTCCCTAATGTTTTTCTCCATAATTTAGTTAGCTACCTGGAAATTTTGCCTCAGACTGCCCTGTAATCTGGCACCCAGCCTATGAAAGGATTTATGAAAGTAAGTCACAAATTTGTCTGCTTTCTATCTGTATTTCAGGACACCTAGGAGAGAATAACCATCTGTACAGTAATCTGCTTTTTAGAAATCAGTGTATGGAATGTATCAAGAGAGATATACAAGCCTGCAAGCCTAGGTGAAAGATATGACTTATGATCCAGCTCTCAAGACTAAGCATCAAAACTCATGATACAGATTCTTATTCCCCTGTCAACCACAAAAAAAAAACCAAAAAAAACCCCAAAAAAACAAAACAAGAAAACCCCCACAAATTCCACCTTTTGCTTAGGTATTTTCTGTAACACCTTGCGCCAAGAAAGGTTCTAACCTGAAACATTGTAGAGCAGCGGCTTAACAAATCCTGATGCTATCCCCTTTCTTCCTAGAAAATACCTACTACCTTCATTAGAAAGCTTTGCAAGCTGCAAGCACTGATGAACTGCCCACTTAGAAGCAGGGGAGGTTCATTGACACACCCTGAATGTCATGATGAAAATTCAGCCACACCATTGGCCAAGTCCTGCTTTCCACTCTTACTCCATTGCTAGATCCAGTCTTAAGTCTCCCACAGGGTGGGAAAAGACTGAGCTCTTTCCAGCACACTATGACCCAAATCCATAAATCCAATCAATTTTTGAGACCCAAGGTGAAGCTGACATGCAGAGAGAGTAGTAAATAACATGGTAGGCTCAGAAGTTTCCGTATGAAATACCTTGAATATTTGTATTTCTGCTTCAAAGGCTATATGCTGCTTGTTAATGGGAATTGTGGCACATCAGGTTAAGAAGGACATTGAATTCAGTAAAATCGGGCCCTGTGTGATTTTTGTGTTCACTTATGTTCTTCATTCATTCATTCCCAGTCACACAGATTTGACCCCAGATGTTTTATATCTTTGCCCTCTGCTAAGTAATTTCTCCATTCATGAAGTTAGTAACTCTTCTTTAGCAGAAACTGTTTTTCCTTTGACTCGTGCTCCTGACTCTTTTTGTCTTCAACCATCATTTCCTGGGTTTTGCTGCTGACTCTATGAATGGGGCTCTCTGTGCCCTACAGTCCCTCAGCTGGTGGGATGCCATTGCTGCTTTGTATCCTGCACTACCCAGCCTGTCATCTTAGTCTATGATGTCCTCAGTCTAAAAAGCTGCCTTTCTCTTTTCCAACTTCTTCCAAACTCAGAGATTTCCTTCCCATTGTCAATGACTTTGTCTGTCTCCTGCATTACAACTGGGGATTTCTCCTCATCTTAATTAACTCCAGCTTTATACACGTAAGGGCTAAAATAACTGAAGTATATGCATGGGTGCTTGAAATCACCCAGTAATGTCTATTCATAATTGGTATGCCCACTGTTAGGACACTAAAATGTTCTTGATTATGTGTATACATTATGCAAGTATTTTATAATTGTTATTAGCTGATGTTTTATCTCCATTATTTATTTCTCTGAAAGGAACAAAATAGCAATTATAAATTAATTGTATGCTAATTAAATAGCATTTATGCAAGTAGTGTACTGTGTAATCAGAAATAGCACTTTTTCATTGGGAAAAGCTAGTTTTCTAACTAGTGAACAATTATAAAACATCTACTTGACCTCAAAAGAAGGGTTTTTCTAACCCATTATGTTTAAATGACATGTATTTCTAATATTTTTAAGAAGTAAATCAGATTTTAATTTGGGAAAAGTAGAAATAATTCAAAGGCTGATTGATTCATCCCCTTTTTTTACACTTATTTGTATAATTTTAGGATGAGAAATAGTCTTTTATGTATGCATAGGAAGATAATGAAACTTAAAAGAAGCATAAAGCTTCCTATTGTATCTTTAAACATTTCCAGTTGTCAATTACCATTATAATAGCATATGTGATATTTCTAATACTTAAAGAAAATAACACCAAAAGTACACATTCAGTTTCTGAGTTTTCAGAGTTCAGTCCCCACTATTGTAACTAAGGCCCTTTGTCAGCTACACTTGTGACACAGTGCAAGTTATATTTATATTTCTGTACACAACACCATGAAAAATCATGTACTTTTACAAACTACTGTAACTTCTGAACACCTACATATTTTTAGCAAACGTAAGTGAACTACAGATGGGAAACCACCTAAGCAGCAGCAGATACTATATGAGAGTTTTAACACATTGTTAAAAAACAATATTAAACTTCCCAACAACCAGGAATGGGGTTAAAATGAGAAACCAATAACAGATAACAAATAGGTCTGAGCTACATAACATTTGTTTCCATATTTTATGGAACAAACCAACAATTAACAAAGCTTACCCTTATTGAGAGAGACATTGGTTTACTGTATCTTCCCACATTGTGTGGGGTAAACGTTGAATTGCGATTTCTCAAGAATTCTGGTTTCAGAATGTAGCCACAACCACCATTGTCTAGGAATTTTCCATCTTGCAATTCCATTTGTACTCCTGGTGTCTGGAAGTTTAATGCCACTATAAAATTAAATAAATATTGATTTTAGTGAATTAGAGTTGATACCATTTTATAAAACAACTCTCTGACAATAATAGCAAAACCAAAAGCAAATGAGATTAAAATATGAAATATCTTTCAACTCATATATAAGATCCTGTTATTTGTCTTAAATTTAGCAGTATTCAGTAATGAATGATTCATGCACAAAAGAAGTGCACTATTTAGAACTGCACCACATTTTAAGAATTACCCTATAGGTCTTTTTTACAGTGCAATGTGTTGTGTGTTTTCCTTTTTCTTTCTAAATTAGACCTTGGAGAATATGAAATGAGAGATCTTTTTTCTCCATAAGGACTAAATTCACATACTAGTTTCTCTACAGTGGCAAGACCCTGCACCCTGAACCTGCTTACAAAGTTCTGGTGCAGAAGGCACATAGGATTGTAACTAACCTTTGTTATGGTACAGAATTCATCATAAAAGCATGTCACAAAGAAGATCAAGAAGGTTTAGTATAGAATTAGAATATTCAGTGCAAATACATATAAGTTTATAGAAGTAGAAGCAATTTTAAAAGTGTTCTTAAATTTATGTAAGCAAAATCTCTTCAAGCTTAATCCTCCAATACTGGTGTTTATTGTTAGTATGCACCTGAGAGATTTTCCTTTCCTTGGCAGCTCAAAACATTTTTGGTGTTGCTGCAGCAGCAATAATAAAATAATACACTTCTCATCAACCGGATATTGTAATTCATGAGATAAAGCCAACATTGAAATAGACCTGTTTAATGAAATTTTCCCCTATTCCGGTACATTGGAGCTTCCTGTTATATTCAAAATAGAAAATGCACAAGTCAAATCAGCGAAGTGATAACACGACATGTGTTAAATAGGAAATGATAAAAAGTCATTTACTTGATGGCTTGGTAGGAAAAAAAATGAAGACTTTAAGCAGTACAAGTGACTCCTCATAATAATTCAGGAAGAGGACCTTATTACATTTTCCTATGAGATAATACAAATGTATTAAGTGTTGACTGAACATTTGGCAGAATTCAGAAATCCTTATCTCATGTGGAAAATGCAAGAAATTTGGATCTGTTTCACTGCAAAAATTATTTGTTTCTTCACTGCTTTGATGATCCTAAAAATCTGTAGTAAATGACACAAACAGGAACATATCTGTAGAGTGAAGCAGCTGATACTACAGACCTAATGTTTGCAGTACACATGTTTTCGGTGGGATTACTTCAGAAGAGCTCTAGCCTGGTCCCATGACCTCAGTAACAATTAATGGCTGGAATACATCAAGTGCTCCCAGAATGCATCCTCTGTTTCATCTGAAAGGATCCCATCTGTGCTAGCTAAGATTGCTCTGCAACATGAACCAACGTGCAGTAAGTAGGAACAATTGGGAACCTTGCCTAAAAAAAAAAAAACCAAACAAACAAAAAAACCCCAAACCAACAACAACAAAATACAACATGCACTCCTGCTTTGGACTAAATGCTAATGTCAATGCAGGCATAGGTCCTGTGTCAATATGCAAAGGAACTTTAAGCTTATTTTACCTTTGACAATAGAAATTAAACTTCAAAATGTTCATATTGCCCATAGTGCACCATTATCTTTTTTAAAAAGGATAAGTATTCTCTTCATATAGTTTTGGCAGTGGTTCACAATTTGTTTTTTAGGACTCCACACATCATCCAGAAACAGACCCAAATGTGGTGCTATATGACCCTTGTAGCTTAATACATTCAAGCAGTGCAATGAATGCTACAGAGCTGCAGCTTGAGACCACTTGAAGCCTAGGTCCTGGGATGATCTACAGATGACTCACTATCTCTCAGTCCATAGGTAATTCCTAGGCCATACTTTTAGAATATGTGGTTTAAAAAGTGTAACTGAAATTAGGCAAATCGAACAGTCATAGCTTCAAATAGCAACTTCCACACGATGAAACAAATTACATGATTGCACCTAATGAGACTGTTGCTAAATTTGCCAGGCTTCATGGGCTAGTAAGCAGAAAAATCTGATTTAAGAACAGAAACAAGCAAAGAATACTTTACATTTTATCATATTAGGACAATTACTTTTGCAACACAAGTGAAGGGCAATGTTGTTATGGGTTGATATCTTCAAAAATCAACACTATATTTTTACTTAATTTAATTTTACCTTAGAATAAGTTAAAAAGACACTGAACAGTAGTTTTAATTTACCTACTGATTTCCCGGTATTGCAAGTTGTAATCTGGTTACAGTAAGTGAATGTGAAATTTTGTATTATATTTTCTGAGATGCATACCTCTACTACAACTGTTCGCAAGGTTCATAGCTGCTTGGGACGTCCTAGGACAATGGTTTACGGTGTACTGTTGATGCACAATTTTTCTCATTAATCAGATGCAGTTATAACCCTTACACTTCTTGAGAAATGGCAAAGTTCATAAATTAAAACCCGTGTTTTCCCTTGTCTAGCAGATTGGTCTTAGCAACATCTTTCTGCAAGGAAGGCTGAATTTCTACCCAACGTTTCATTTTAGTTCTCCTGAATTCAAGAACAGAACTGTCAATAACATGCTTTGTACTGCTGTTTTATGAAACAGTAGAAATTCAATGCATGTACGAAGAGAGCTTTAAACTGATGGTTTCTTTTGGAAAGAAGCCCAAATATGCTTACTATGAAACCATCTGAACAGTACATAATCTTAGCATATGGTTTTCATAGGAAAGTACAGGCACCTGAAGTTTAGCACTGTGTAAGTTAAACTTTCTCCTGAGTCCTTCCATTAGCATCAAAAGCATTTCAATATTGGCATCAAAATCAAAACAGCAGAGCAAAACATGGGCTTGGAGGACAACCTGAGCAAAGGAATTCCTCAGTGTGATTCCTGCATCTGAAACAGCCTTCTTGGAACTGTGAAGCAGAATATCCTTCAGATCAGAGTATTTAATACTCAAGTCTTCTTGCAAAGTACCAAAGCTGCCATGGCCATCCCTGTTGACCCTGGATGTAAACAACTTCATATAGCAAGTTAGTAAATAGCCTAGCTTCAGAAAGATTAAACAATCCATAATGCACAGAGGAATACAAAGGGTATACTTCATCCCAAAACCCCTGTATCACAAGCAGTTAACCGAATTCAGTCCTACAACTAATTGCAGAACTAACCATAATATAAGTATTCAAATACAGCACCTTCCATAAGCACTACCTTTCAAGACATAATTGATTTTTAGACTGAAAGCAAAAGCTTTTGAAAACCAAAGCGAGCACTGGGGTTCTTGGATGTCTAAGTGACTATGATTTGAAGGCAGTTGAGGAAAGCTGCATGTCTTTTGTCTGTGATGCTGCCTTTCAATTAATATTCCTATTGGGACTTTTAAATTGTCATTTTTTATTTTTTATTCTTTGCTTCCTGGTTCTATTAGCTATGTTACGACCCTAAGGTTTAATATATTTTCTGCATTTAAAAGGGAAGATTTTAAAATGGATAAGCACACATTTGTCACCAATTTTCCCTAAAATGAGTTACTTAATTGCATTTTATGCCATCTAAAATCCATCTCAAAAAGTCTAAATTTTATGCAGTCTCCAAAAATATCATATGCAAAAAGCACTCTGTGCCAATGTTCCTATCTCCGTGAGTTACTTCACTCATTTGAGTCTAAAGAGATATAATAGATCACACTTCCAACCCTTTGATCAGTCTTGTTGTCATCCTCTCAGCTCTTCCCAATTGTCTATGTTCTTAAAATGGGCCGCTCGCAATGAATGCAACGCATCTTCTGTGCCTTAGATATCCAAAATTTGAACTGAATCCCACACAGACTGGGAACTACTATGAAAACAGGACCATATCCTAATGATCTGGTGCATTTTGTCTTTGGTGATGAGCTGACCCATGTGATTGAATTTGAAGACACTGCATTAATTCCATGTTAGCACTCCCAGCTCAGTGTTGACTGTCTACCCTTTCTTCTCACATGCAGGTCACAGCTGCACCCAATCCATCACTGTCCAGATTTACAGAAATATCTTCAGAAGTCCTTATGTGACTGGGTAGTCCTCATTACTTTTTTCAAAGGGATGTAGGTGGCTTTTTAAAAATTTCATCCACAGCCTGAATAAAGGGCATGCTAATTGAGTGTGGGTTGACTCAAAATGTGGATGAAAAGGGAGGATATTCAGTCATCAGATTATGCTGAAACCAACTGAAAACATCTGAAGGAAGGATAAACCTTAACATGATGACATATTGTCACTTGTTACATACACCAGGAAACAAGCATTCATTTATCAAAAGCAGCATACACAGCAGGAGGATCTCTTATCAGTAGTAAACAAATTCTATCAAACTCAAATGTGATAATACCTTCATCATCTGAATGATAAATATAATACCAATTTCTAAGCCCTGTGCAAACATTAACTATCACAATATCCTCAACTACAAATAATATTTCCCTTTTAGTTTATTGAAAATATTATTTAATCTAATATGCAGCCTGATGGAGTTTGCATAAGAAAAATCCAATGCATACTATAGTACCTTGTAAACCCTTCTCACTAAGAGCAGATGTGAGGAAGAGAATGTGCTCTATCACCAAGTGGTCAGAACATGTAAGCTGAAAAAATGGTGGAACATGGTAGTTTTTAAACACCTTTTTCATCTGGGTCTATCTGAGAAACTAGAAAGACTTTCAGCATAATTAAGACTCTCTGCCAAATTACAGCAGCCTCCTCGGGCAGCTCTGAGCCTGAGCATTACTTGTTGTTCTAGTCCTGTCTTGACATGTCACTCTGATCCCCACTGCCATCTCTGGGTGCTTGTTAATTCAAGCTTGTGGACATACTGTCCAAAGTCGGTCTTTTACATGTCCTCAGCATCCCCTTCGCCTTGGGCTGTATGAGTTTTTTAAATCTTTATGCAGCTTTAGCCCTCTTGCCAAGCCAGTGAATAGGCAAGATCCCACCCAAACTTTACAAACAAGGAAAGGTATAGAGTGATTGGTTCCCTCACAACACACAGCAGGATTAATTTGTTCGTATAAATTTTGGCATACAAACTGTCTCTCATCTCTTTTTCTGACCAAAAAATTTGGTCAAACTGTATGTATTTTTTTTCCTCTCCTTACAGAATAGTATGGGGCTTTAGCTATTCAGACTCCAAATTTTATTAAGCTTGATTATAATTTCTGGCTTTGCTTATCACTGACGCATTTTGAAATGGATGCTCTTATTCCACAGAAACTTAATTTATGAATGACTTACAACATGAGGTATTCTGCTGTAGTAAGAGGGACTACTCTTCTGAGAACTAAGTAACGTACATAACTGTCTGACACATCATGCTCAGCATGTACAGTCTGTCCTTATTGTCTTTGGGCCAATTCAATACTGTTGCTCTAAAGACACTATCATTAGAAATGTTAAGAATTCAGTCATTCTAATGTTCAAAATTGCTGACATTGTTCCTACTTAATTACAAGTAGCTCTACCAGAAAAAAGATGTCAGGTGATTAAAAATCATCCATTGTCCAAGTATATCTGCAACTGGTTTCAATTAGGGATCCTCTCTTGTGAGGTTCTCATGGGAAAAGTACATCGAGCATTTCTGATAAACTATCAAACCTAAAATCTAAATTGATTTTTGCTATTTAATTAATGTGTCAGTCTGAAAGTTACACTTCAGTGTAAGGCTGAGCATTTTTGGTTGTCATTTCACACCTGAAACAGACACTTTTCCAAAATAATTTTTAAAATTTGTTTGCCTTGTGCTTCTTGGCAAAAGAGTGTATATTATCAGCTTCCCTCTCCTGTTTTAGTCTGTGTCTCTAACAGAGGGTTTAAAACAAAGTCAGCAAAGAGTTCAGAGACAATTGTGTCCCTGCAATTTTTTCTGTCTTTAAAATTGACTAGATTCCAGATAAATTATTTAGTATTCTATTAGTTGTCTGCATTTGTGGATTTAGTGAATATAGCTGGAAAAAATAATGATAAAATGAAATTTCTGTCTGTCTTTGCTTTTAAGTGAAATTCCAGTATCTATCACACACACCAAAAAAACCTGCCTAAAAAGAAGCAGGCTCCAGAGTAGCCCAAGAGCTTTGTCATAAACCTGGCAGTTAGAGACATTCCTGCAAGAGAAACATGAAACCTTTATTCAGAATACCTCCCAGCCCTTGGAGCCATTCCAAAGGAAAGGTGAGTGTATTTAGGTAGCTTCATGTATCAGGGTGATATTGTCCCACCTAACTTGTAGGTGTCTACACATGTGTTAGTTGTCCCACTACAGCTAGTGAGGTTCTAATCAATGAGGTTTAAGGGACAACAACCAAAAATGGGTGCATACTTTAAGTATGACATTAAACATATCCCTGGAGTCTGCAATTCTAATAGCTGTCTTATTGGGCTGGGGACTTATGGGAGCAAACAGTAAGAGGTAAAGCAGCCCATTTTGGGGGTTCCATAAACCATGCTGGTCACGTGGCCTATTACAGCTGTGGCTTTTTTTTCCAACTACATGACTTTGTTAATCATAAACACACTTTTTTTTTTTTTTGGCATCTTAGTATTATCTTTCCACAACACACTACTCAACAGTATTTAGAAAGATTTATGTCAGTTGTGCAAGATCTAGTTTTCACTTCCTAAAGATGAATTTTTAGACTGTTAAAACCATACTAGGAAGACTAATAATATAGGTATTGACCCCTGTGTCTTTTGTGCAGCTGGCCTATGATGACTAGTCCTGTCCTTGAAACCTCAACAAGAGGGAGTGGCCAATCAAGAGATACTTTTCTATGACTTCTCATTTCATTCTTCCAGGGCATTGCTTGGCTTGGGAGCTAGCTTTCCTGTCTTTCTTACAGCACGTTCCCCATGAGTCAGTTGTGGGATAAGGCCACAGCAAGCCCAAACAAAGAATGAGCTCTAGACTGGAAGGGTAGCTTTACAGAACAGCCTGGGTGTGTTTTTGCCATGAGGTGCATGACGTGTCAGATTTATCTCCTTCCTTTGAGCAGAAGAGGTGTTTTAGTTTGGGACAAAATCTGGACCCCATTTTGGAAAGATAGCTGAAGCTTTGTTTAATGGCAGGAGACTAACTGTTAGGCTTTTAGATGCAGAATGAACAAAGATGAAATGCTGTGATATACCTGTCTTTTCCATGTCATAGGCAATATTTAGAGTCAAGTCTTCTGCAAGGTTTTAAGGATCACAATGCTAGATTAAGAGTGTTCACTTAGTATCTAACTGCAGTAATGTATTCTGCAGAGCTTTGAGGTATTCTAATAACCTAACTGGACATAAAAATAAAAACATTAAAGCATGTCACTTCACAAATTTCACTAGAAATTCAAGCAACAATTCAAAGCTATAATGTAATGAATATTCTCAGTTTGTTTCAGATATCACATTAGCTGTTGAAAAAAGCCATGTTATAGAAAATGCTTGCTTTAAACTTCTGCTGTTATAAAAAAATTCCAGTAAAAATAACCAAGAGTATAAAACTATCATGATGAAAAACTAATTAAATCTATAAGTATTCCACCATCTTTTAATAGAACATCCTGTTTTTCCTTAAATTCAATTTCATTATTTCATAAATTCCTTTACTAAATTTGACACTCCATCACATATTCTAAAATGTACAGTGTTCAGTAAGACTGAGAGATTATCTAAAATTCCCATGATCAAACATAATCTGTTTATTTAGAAAAAAAGAAAAATCAGTCCTGTTGTCTCCAGTTTTGCCATTTGTCAAGCGAGAAAGGAAAACACAGTTTCACAGGAAACATACAACTGAAAATTCCAAGATAAATTAGTGATCCTATGCCCTCTTTTTCTTTATAAGGCTTTCCAAAGTGTGCCTCTTCTTTAAGTTTTCACTCACTTAGAACCCAAGCAAGGTCAGACTTGATGGTCATTTTAAGTTGCACAGGTGAGGCATACCAAGATCTAAATAAGTGGATTTCTTTTCCCTAGGTAGCTTCAGAGGTTAAAATCAGAACTAGTTAGAGAACTCTTTATCACTCATTTTTTTCATGCATTATTTTTTGTCATATTATTACACACAAGATTTAGCCACAAAACAGATGTGACAAAATTGCCAAGCTCCATTTCGATGTCACAGGCCAAAACAGAACATAAAGCAAGAAAAAAAATCCACCATACAAGTAGTGGAACCTTCACAGTAGCATACAAATTTTTATGAGTGCTCCAGAAAACATATGCTCTATATAGCCTCTTCTAAAACAAAATTCTGTACCTGCCATACCATGGTTTTCTCATGTAACTTATGACATGTTTTGTTCATTCCTGTGGTTTGTTTTGATACAGGGATAATGTTTTCTACTGCATGCAAAGGATGTATTCAAAAGGATATTTAAGCCTTTCTTTTTTTTTTTCACTGAGATTTTCTTTTGGTTTGGTTTTTTTTCTCTGTTTTTCTCAGTCAATATAATACAACTGATATCTGTTTATTTAAATAACTGTCCCGAATTTTCTTTCCCTGCATAAATCTTTACATTCCATTTTATTTACTAAATAAAAAGGAGATATGGATACGCCAAACCAGTTCTTTCTAGTGCCACACTGCAGTTGTATGCAGGAGGCATACTAATTTTCCCAGACTATAAAAAGTTATTAGGTATTTTTCTCCATAAGACCTCTTTGTTCACAAAACCTATCCTGTTCTTACGAGTCTCAATTTTCAGAGAATGGACACTGAGTGCACAGTGATATCCAAGAGTGATTTTGTGAAAACTCTGTAATTTTTAGTGTAGTTTTTAACTTGCCTTCCTCTGGAAATTAGGTTTACGCAATTGCATAGCTCTTGTTCTCAGCCCCAACAAATCTTGAGCCTGTTGAACCATTTCATCCTGCTTTAGCTGAGTGCCAGGCTGCTCCAAGTTAGTATGTTCCAACCCATTTAGAGAAGAGAAAACTGCTGGCAAGGTACAGAAGAGAGCACTGTTTTGGGTCTATCACTAAGGGAAGTGAAGGAATAACTCAACTCTCATCATTTACATGATGCAGAGGCCTGGCAGGGAGTATTCTTGTTTGAACAAAACCTAATATATTTTCTTTGCCCAGCCAGAACAGTTAGGGATGTTGGAGGAACTGAAAGGTAAGTGAGAAGGGTAAGCTAGCAGATGTGGGGAGGGTAAAAGGAGCTGAAGAAGGGGAATAGGTGACATAAGAGAAATCTGAGAGTCCTGTGAACAGTTTTAGGAAAGTGGTAGAAGGGATCTGGAGGGATTACTTCTGTGCATGGGGTGCAGAGTGCAATGGCAGGGAGACAGGGAGGGTGTGTGGGCTATATGGACACAAGACAGACACAAAAATTGAAAAAAACTGTGTTAAATCAGTGGAAGGATATCAGCAGAACATTCACTGAGTGGAGCTTTGGGAGTTGCATTGTGAAGCACAGTTATATTTCTGCCAAACAGTTATCTAAAACAGATTAGGGAATCAAGAATAGATCTGACATGGCTTGGAAATAATATATGTGAAGAATTGCTTATAATCAGCCTACTCCCATGAGAAAAATGTTTCTTTAAATGAAGATGCAAATGATGTGACCAAGAGGGCCAGATCTAACCACTTCCTGCATATTTTTAATTCTTCCAGGAAGGGGCCCAAAGCCCTCTACACAAAAAAATCATATGTTTTGTATACAAATGTTTAGAATGACTTTTCATTAAAGCATACTCTGAGTCAACAGTCAACGTAGTGATTTTGAAAGACTTAGTCCTGTTTGAGATCTAACAAATGGATATTCTTTGCAGAGATCAGTGTGGAGATTTACATGCTAGAAAGAAAACTAGTAAACTGCAGTATGATAAGCCTGAGAGATTAATTCAATTTTAAATTAAGGACCTCTGGCCAACGCTTCCTCTAAGCATGAAACAAACTTACTAGTTTTTAATAGCAATGTAGATGATAGTATACAGAGAGTGCACCACCCCAGCTAAATAATCCAGCAATAGCTTGACAACAGGCTAGGTGAGGATCAACAAGGACAGAATATAATCAAACCAATTTCAAATGGTATGGTAATGATGAGATACTTCCAGCAATAGCCTAGCCCAAGTCCAAATCTGTACTTTAAATAAACATTTATAATGACACAGACACACAAAAAATTATACTAACTACTAATTCTTTTACTCCTGCTGTAGTTGTAAAACTATACCTCAATACAACAGTCAGGATGAGAAGCAGAATTTGTAACAATGAGAGAATTATGAGGGGTCCAAGCACATTTCAGTTCTTTCACAGAACAGCCAGCACTGAGTGGCCAGATTCATGCAATCTCCCTAGTCATTATTTCCCACATTACCTGCAACGTGTGGCACTGACAGCACGGAATAGCTCAGGGTGGGAACAGCAAATTGTAAGAAACTTAGGCTTGGGGATGTCCTCCACTGCTTGTGGTCAGGGCAACAGATGTGGGAACAGCAATCTCTCAGTGAAAGCTGAGGCATGGTGCTCCTAAGTTCTATAACTGTAGGAGAGTAGCTGGGGATACATTAGGGGGTTAATCAATAAATAATATGTATGTGCATGACTGATTGGAAATAGCACGCTGTTAAAAACATTTCCAAGAAGGTAACTTGAAGCAGAAGATATTGTGGGAGCTGAGAAAGGAAACAAGTGAAAAAGAAAGCCTGCAACAAGGGTGCACATAAACTCCAGGGGCCTACAGACAAAGTGAAATCTATGCCTGTCTCTGTATGAGCGTATATTGTAATACAACAAGGCGAGACCATACCTTTCACCTCTCAAAACCGGGAGCCTACGGCAAACTACCCTGCTCACCCCACAGTATCCCTCAGGTGGCCTTGGTATAGAATCAGAATAAAGGACAGAATATATATATATATGGATGCAAAAAATATTGTTCTGTACTTTACCTAAGGCTGAAGAAGGTGTAGCAGACTGATGTAGAAAAATATTCTGCAACTGAGAATCTTTTAAACTGCAGAACAAAAAGATGAAGGCAAATTGCCTGTGAAGCCATTAAAAAGGAGTAAAGTGCTTCCAGGTGAGAGGTTTTTTCAAAGCCAGCTGAGTACAGAAGTCATGCTGATTTTTAACAATTTCGAATTAAAAACTAACTTGAAATGAAGAGACACAGAATTTATTGTCATTTCATTGCTCAGGGAACTAACAGGCTTTGTACCGGAAAGATGTTAAACTTACATTGCATCTACACAGTCACTGGAGATTCCCAGAAGCTCCCAGCTGTACCTGGATATTCTGCTGACAAGGAGCATTTGAGTGCTTATTTGCAGTAGCATATCATAATCTGGGAATTCTTGGCACAAACATTAATTGTTGTGCCCACATCTCCTGCGTCTGTGCCACTCCAGTCACACAAAAACATTGAAAACCTACAGATCCTTTAGATGAGCCTTCCATTGCTGTGTAAAAATTCCTAAATCACACATATACATGTTTCCATCACCTCCTCTAATTCAATGCTATAGGGCAATCTTAGGAAAAAGCAAATATAATTTCATTCCAATAATTTCCACCTTTAGCTAAACAGGCAGCTGCTTCTATTCCCTTGTTAACTACAAAGTAGCTATAAAGAGTGCTAGACCTCAGCTGAAAAAGAATGATTTTTTTTTAAAAGAAAAACAATAAAGAAAAGAGAAAAAAGAAAAAAAAAAGAAAAAAAAAGAAGCAGCAGCTAGTGTTCCCATTTTCTCTTATAAACATGCTCTATACCTTAGCCCCAGGTGACAAATAAGCACGGAGGGTATGGAATTTGATTAATACAGTATGCAAAAAAATGTAATCTATTTTAATTTTTTTGAAAGGTATATTCCAATTGGGGGGGTGGGGGCAGTACAGTGCTTAATGCATAGCATGCTCACTTTTACTTCAAAACCTAAGGTAACACAGCGAACATGATAATTTCAGCCCAAACAGGCAGTAAAATAAAAATTGTCATTTAGACTCTCCTTACAGACACCCACAGATAAATATCATAGAATGATTAATAAAAAAGGAGATAATATATGAAGAAAAAGAAGAAAATTCTAGTTTAGCTATTGAAAGTTCTTTATATATGTGCTTTTGCCACACTGTTTCATGATAAAATCATGATAAATGCTTTGTTTAGCCTTAGGGTAGTAGTAATACAAAACAAGGTTCAAAGCTTGTTCTTACTAGTGTTTTTCTTATTATCCAATTTAAAAAAAAAGTTAGTTTAAAGAAATTAATGAATTATAATAAACCGGGATATTTGGGATAAGATATCGCTGTTTAACAAAAAGTGATATTTATAACTAGTTAGGGCCTAATTGTAACTGATTACAAAAGTAAATAGAGAAAATAATATTCCCCTTAGTTATTATATACTAGAATTCCTGGATTCTGGGAAGAAAAATTACTAGGTTATGCAGACTGAAGGAGAAGTTTAGATAACACAAAACAAAAGTGATGCCACTGAGAGAAAATATGTAATTTACATAATACAAAACAATACTATGGGAAGGAAAAACTCTTGTATCTGCATAGTCTTTGCAAAGCCTGGAATGCAACAATCTCTGCAAAAGTACGTACCCATTTGACAGCCCACATTCCAGAACTCTTGAGGATTATAATTCGAAGAGTTCGTTCTTGTTCCTTTGGGGTAGATTCTTGTAATGAATCTTGAAGTATGTGAAACAAACTCTTTAGCTGAAAAGCAGAATGATAAAACCTTGGTAAGAAAAACTTCATTAGTGAAGAGATCCTATTTGAATAAATAATAATAAAAATATAATAATCTGATTCAGCAACTTTTATTTTTTTTTACACAATGAGAATATCATATAAATGTATTTCTATTTTAGGACCACTTTGCGATATGGTTAAAATCCTATTTTAAAACCTTAATATTTTGTGTATATTTGAATCTGATAGCATTTCTGTGTATAGTGCAGACTTTTGTCAATAACAAAGAATCATTCCTTCTTGTAAATATTCTGTTTCTTCACCTCTTTGTTAGGTAAATATATGATTTTTAGACTAAAGCCCACTGTGTTGTCATGGAAAATTAAAAGACACAAAATAGGAAATTGATCAGAAAGCCCACTCATTCTTTAATAGTTCAATAGGCAAAAAATCATCCCAAGATGATCTTAGCTTGACTGCTGTTTTGAGGTTTAGATGAAATCACTGAATAATCTCAAGACCAGTGAACAGCAGGTTTCTAAAAGACACTTAATTGGTTCCTTTTTAATCTTCAGATGTTAACTACTCAAGTGAGTTGATTTTCTTTCTCCTAGCAGTGTTCCCTCCCACAAAGGCATACTACACAGATGTGGAAAACTTCAGATAACTTCTATCTACACTATTCCTGTTCAGTATTTAAACAGAAAGCTTTGCATTTCCAAGGTCATCACTCTGATCCTTTCCATCCTCCCCTCGTCCTCTCCCCTGCGCCCCCCCCCCCCCTTTTTTTTTGTTTTTTTAATAGAATTACTTTTATGTTTACTAGATTGGTAGAGGGACCAAAGAGGACTCTGACTATGGAGGGCTGGCAAAAGCCTGCTTGTTTTGATACTGTTCAGCACCATTCACATAACCAGCCATTGAATCATCTCCACAAAGTGCTGGATGGCAGCTGAGCTGGCCCTGAATGAATGGGCCTGTGGCAGACTTCATTCTCATGGTCAGTGATCACTCTTCTTAACACTCCCTTAAGGCAGCTCTTGGCAGACAGCTGGAGTTAAAACAGCAGAGGCTGCACTGTACTGGCTGCACCAAATGGAGACACTCCAACACAGAATGAGTTTTGAATAACCCAATCTGTCTGGTATGAAAGATCTGGTCCAGTGGAGCAAACTGCCTGCTGTGGGATTTATTCACTCCATCAGTGTGGATTCTCTTATCTGCAGTTATCATCAAAGCCAGGCCTACTGCCTGCCCAACTCCAGTGAGTACCACAGATCATAAGGCAGGGAGGGGGGATCTATTCCACACATTTTCAAGTATTGACTGTAACCTGTGAATTACTTGATGCAGAAAACAATAAATCAAAAGGTATTCATACATTTTGTATATATACCATGTTAATGTTTGTTCTTATAAAACTACATGAAATTAAAACAAAGCTGAATTTCAATTTTCCTCACAAAACCAACTGAAATATAAAAATGCAGTGCAAATGACAAGATAGTTCTAAAACAATGTTATAAAAGCAACCAAATAAAATTGGACAGCATGTGTTTCATAAAATTTTAACCCTTCCAATGTCTACACAGTGAACCATAGCAACATTGTAACTTTTATCTGATTAAATCAAAAGAAATTACCTGAATGTTTTACAAATTTTCGTGCTCGAACCTCTCCAATTGAATTATTTTCATAGCACTTCTGATTAGCTAGGGAATGCTCAAAGCTCACAAACTTCTCAGATTTGGTATAAATCACAAGGTCCGACAACGTAATGGCAATTTTTGTCTTCACCTAATAATCATAATATAAAATAATGGAAGAATAAAAAAAATACAATAACACATATTTCATTATTAATATTAACAATTCAGGAGAAACTATCATTTTGGATGCCTAAAGCATGGGAAAATGCGTCACAGCTAAAGAATATTTGAGCTTAAGATACAACTTCTGATAGTGAGAGTTTATCCAGTCAGAGACAATTAAGGTTATTGTCTCTGTGTTCATCATAGCAATTGTAGTGTGAATGGAGAGATGTTTCCAATGTTTCCTAGCACAATGTTCTGTTGGACAGCTTTATCATTTCCCTACTTCTGAGACTGGTATGTAAATTAACACCATTTTTCATGGCTTTTAACATTACTCATTTAAAACTCATGTCCAACTTTATATTCCTAAATACATAAAATACCAGAAAAAGTATACTGGTAGGAAGTATTGGAGAAAAAAAAAAAAAAGAGCAGGACAATCTATACATCAATAGCACAAACTCAACTACAAAATGTAGAATAACAGGAGAATATTTTACCATGCCAGGCAAATCAATCATAGGTATATTCCTCCAAGCATTGCTCTGCAGTTAGGAAAACTCTGTTCTTCTTAGTTAAGATGGAAAGTTCTTTCGCCAAAGTCTCTGTTTAGTCTTGCTCCATTACCAAAGCAAGTAAAAGCAAAGGCTGCTGTACATTGAATCGACTGAAAATTCTACCAGTGTCTTTCTTGTCTGTTAAACTGAGGTACTATGTGACTGCTTCATTTTACTTAGCATGAACTTGTGAGCTAATCAGTGGTAGTAGCCAGCAAAGAGCTGATGGTGATAATGATGTTTACATTCCATTAAAGCTTTTGAAGGCAAATTCTCATCTGACAAAATGATAGGGTTTGCGTGCTTGTGGCTTTTAAACTATGCAAAGTTCAAGTGCATTAATTATTCTGGGGCTATGTCCCATGAGGAGCAATAAGAGTCTACTGTCATAGAACTCCTGAATAAAACAGCTCTCTGGATGTGGAAGGCAGTCATACAGCCAAAGCCTACAGCATCACTAGGGTATCTATCATCTTGAGTGCGGATTCAAATGCTCTCCCACCCTCCAATGGAGCAATAGAGTGGGACCTCACAATAAATACTCCCACTCCAATAGAGTGGGACCCCAGAAACCATTTTCTCTTCTGCTTGTGAAACATCACCAGACATCTGTTGTTACTGCTGTTGATCAAGATGTATGCAGTATATGTTCTGGTCTGTAATGTGATGTTACAAATATATGTGACCCTATTATCTGGAAATTTGGAATTCCTTGTTCAGAGGACTACATCTTTTCTCAGAATTTTTCTTTACTATCTATCTATATAAGATGGAAAGAGGAAGAAGCAAAGATCTTGACCCTCATATCACTTAGAGAATAGACACAGAGGAAGAGACACTGCCTCTCACCAAAACCACTGAACCCTGAGGAGCACTGCCAGTCTACCCCCACTCAGATAATCAAAGCATGATGTGCAAAAGTGACTGGATACTGGGTGCTTCCCTGCCTGCTTAAAAAACTTGAACAAAGCAGTTTGAACTCTGATAGAGCAACAGATTTCCATGGCAGAGAATTACTACTTGGTTAAAAAAATGAGTAAGTTCAAAGTGACTATCAAAAAGATTACATCTGATTTTTACACTCTCTTTCAGAAATAGTATTTAATGTTAAGTCTCTACATGATGAACGTAAAAATACCTTTTCTGTTGTAAGTGCTTAAAAATGTTTTAGCACAACCAGAACTCTACACCTAATTTCATGCATAAATTCAGAACACAAGAAAATAGGGGAATGGGAACTCTTCAAAATCTCCAAGATAGATTCGTGGACTGTGGGAAGAAATAATTAACTCTGTCCTTCATCATCAGGAACTGCTATGAGTGTTCTCCATGCATAGCTCCAGGAGGGCCTTGAGACCAGCAAAGCAGTTGGGAAACTGTATCTTAGATCTATTGTGGTATCGAGCACCTGGGACAAGGACAAGACTTGAAAGTGAAAAATGCAGATGGAGTTTAGGATGGGAGCACAGGGAAGAGTTGTTTTTTAGTTGGATACTAAAATATGCTCCAGTTTGAAGTGTCTTGTAAGAATCAGGAAAGCTTTGAAACCTTGAGCTAAAACATATTATTTCAAAATATATGCTCTAAATAACTTTAAAGCCTACCTCTTAAATTTAGTCTCTATTTTAGGCTAATATAGTCCTTCTTTTTTTAAAAAAGCTGGCATATATCTATGTGTTTTCTAAATTCAATTGAGACAAAAGTTACCTTTGCCTTTTTTCGAGGTAGGGGTGAAGGTCTACGTTCACTTTTTCTTTTTGGGGAATCACTCTTTGGGTAAAGAGGGACTTTTTCATCAGTCTCATCTTCATCGGATATAATTTCAAAGTCAGAAATTTCCCCTGTCTCACCATGACTGTCAAGATTTCTCCTGAGCATGCCTTCCTCAATTGTTCCAACTTTTTTATTTTTCACCAGAATTTTGAATTTTAATGCCTGTAGAAAAGAGGTTAAACAGTAGTAACTAGAATTATGTATGGATTAGTTGTAGGTTTTCATATCTACGTATTGTTTAACCCATGTTCAAAGCTGTTTATTAAGTATAATGAAGTGAGGTAACATGATGAAGTGAAGATAGGTATCGGTGAGGCAGAAGGCAAAAGCAAGTAAAACAAACAGGATCTGGGGATCAAAGTACACAACAGAATGTGAATATCTAATCCCATGACAGGAAAAAAGGCTCTCCGCCACACAGATACACAGATGCTGCAACTGAGCAATATCAATGTAGGAAGTTAAGTAAGTGTCAGAGGTGATGGCTAGGTAAGACATAGGAGGTATGGTTTTACACTATGCATGAATTCATTTTTATATATTGACTTATAGACATGTATCTGATATTAATCTGAAATTTTTTTTGGCTATCATTGTGGCTGCTGGAAATTTGTTACCCTATTTGATTAGTGCATTTGTGCACATCTGTCTAGAATACCAAATTAAAACTTTGTTGTTATGTCATTATACAGTGGATCCTCATGCTACTCTTACCTGCTGAGGGAAATTAACAGAGTGTAGTAATTTGTTGCCTAAGCAATTTCTCTATTTTTAAATGGGCATGTTTCAGCTTCCATAATATAGTATGTAGGAAAAAAAAACATTAAATGTTATCATTTCTAATAAGATGGCTTTCATCTATGCACCTGAATCCTATGAGTATAAATTTCACTTAGATTTATGAAATAATATTAATAGTAAAACAGCTGTTATGTAGCAGACATTCATCTCTATATCTGTACACAGGAACAGCCTGTGAGTAACAGTACTTACTTAGGTTCTTGGATAAAGTGATCCACAAATATATTAATTAAGTTTCATATGCACTAGTGAAAAGGAGGCCTATACTGCTGGGAAGGTTACAGAAACAAGGAATAAATACTTACACATTAAATAAAACATAACTGAAATATTGTGGTTTAAGATATCTGTTAAGTAAATATGAAAAGCATGGATGATAGAAACATATCTATAAAACCAAAGCTTTATAATAGAAACCAGAGCCGTAGGCAAAGAAATAGACATTCCATTTATTTACAGTGCAATCTCTATTGCTGATAGTCCCCTTATCACTTCAGATCTTGTATTAGTAGTTTGTTAGTGTGCCAGTGGAATGAGACATCCTATGCTTAGTATCTATCAATGCCATGCTAGTGTAAGATTTGATTAGTCTCCCTGCACTGGTGATTCAGAATAAGAATGCCCTTTAACATTCCTTCATTTCTTATTGATGCATTCATTTTTTTTCCTGTGATATTTTTAGAAGAGTTTTAATATGAGTAATGCTACTCATATTTTTAAAGAGTTCTGAATTTTCATTCGGATCTTCATATTTCCCAATATTTAAAAGAATACTATCCACTTTTCATCTTGCATTTTGTTATTCATAGGTAAGATTTAATTCTACAAATTAAAAAAAAAAAAGACCTGGTATACAAGGGAAGGAAAATCTTTCTATGGATATATCACTGCCTCCTAAATGTAAATTTCCTTTAAGTAAAAAAAGACCATAGTCTGTGTCATCATATAAAAATGGGCCATGAAGTTTTAAGTCAGGTAGATAGTGTCTAAAATTCTGTTTATGAACTGTTAGCAAAGATGTAAATACCCTGAGGTAGGACAAACATTTCTTTTTTTTTTTTCTAGAAAGATAACATTTTAAAATCATAGCTCTCTTTTCAAAAACTCTTACAGAAAATACTGTAGCAAGAAGAAATTTTGCTATTTTTCGGCCCGAAGCAGATTTCAGTAACAGTTAACCCAAATCAGTGACAGTGAACCATGAACTGAAAAAAGACATACCATGCATTTTAAGTCTGAGCTTCAAACAGATCTTCAAAAACTTCATAACAAATACATGGTTACAAAATCAGTGATTAATTGAAATTCTAGTTCTTTAATTGGTAATCAGCAGTGCTAAACATGTGGCATCTTTTTGTACAAATATCTAGATCTGAAAGTCTGAACATTCACTATAACTTCTCTTTTCTAATTTAAATTTAAAATACAAATTATTTAAAAAATACATGTTTACTATGTACTTATATATAAAATGTAAGCATACTAAAAAATTTAAATATGTAAAACATAATAGATCTTCCCTAGAGCATAATGAGACTTCAAGGCTGGCATAAGCAAAAGCCTCCAAGCACAATCAATTGGAATAAATATTTAAATAATTACATGAACAAAACTTATTTCTTGTACTAAATAGGCATTCCGGTTAATGTGATGTACAAAACAAATCAGAACAGCTGAAGTACTATGAGACTCCACGTCAAAATCACAAGCACTTTGGAATGGATCAGGCAAACCCACCTTCTGACCACTGCAACTAATGTAAAAAGGGACAAAATTCAGTCCTCAGAAACGTAGAGAACAAATCCTGGATTTGGGTCATGAGTATTAAAAAAGAGAAGAATAGATTCCCCTATTTAAATTTAGCATGTTCTCTCTTTTCCTCTCCTGACCAGTTGTAGGTGCTTAGTAAGAGGAATATCAAGTCCTGAAAATCTTGCTAAGGTTAGAATCAGTTTAAAGTTTTACAAAATTTTCTATCATTTCAAGGATTATATTACCGTCTTAAATACTGATATAGGGTAAAGATGCAACACCTTCCATGAAGTCTAACATAGCGGAAGCTTTTGAGGCATTGACAAAATTTATCTTGAATGAAAATAACAGGACACTATTGTTAAGTATAATTATTTAAAAAAAAGCCAACACCAGCATTCTTCAATGATTCAAGAAGACAATCAATCACGCTTAGTAAAAGTGTGAATGAATGTCTTTGTGGCAGCCTTATGAATCACAGTTATTGACATATTTCGAATCAATACTACCAGTAATGTCTGACTTCTAGTTAAATGGATATTATTTATATTAGAAGTACCTTTTTAGCTATCTCATAATAAGTTTTCATATGATAGTTATCTAGCGAGAAGTCCCCTACATTGAAAATTCCAGTTCTGTGCTGTGCTCTGTAGTAGACACAAAATAGAGAATCTTTCTAAATGTTCTTTTATTAAAAATACAAAAAAAACCCCATACCTAAAGAAGGAAATTGGAAGGGGTGACACTGGCAGACTAATTTTCTGGATGAAGTGAAAACCTGACCATCCTGGGTAAAAGTGTATGTATCCTAAGAACACTCTGTCCTTAAAAACTATCTTGCAAGATATTATTTCTCCTTTGTCTACCAGATTCCCACTCAGGAGCCAAACTTCAAAGATAAAGAGAGGATCAATTTGCTAATGGCTCAGAGGCTTGACCTATTATAACAGTTGGCCGTAAGGTGAGATCCCATTGAAAAACAGGACCCTTAGCTGGCAATGCCTTGTTGTGTTTTACCTGACTCCATCAGACGTAAGAGAAATATGAAAACACACATAGACTTTCCCAACCATCAATCAAAACTACATCTGACACTAATCTTCAAGAAAGTTCTAGTGCAGATGATTTTGCATTTCTTAGAGACTTTTAAGGCAAAAAATTGGGGTGTAACTGATCCACAAATATGTTGCAAGTAACACTGTTAACCAGCCTGCTGCTCATGGTCCAAGAATCTGCCACAACTCAGAGTCAGAGAGTAGCAAGGGTCAGCAGCTGCACAAGGTGACCCAGGAGCTGAGGGTGACAACAGGGCAGGCATGGGCCAATAACCTCACCAACCAGGGCAACAGTAAGACAAGTAGAGCTGGTCTGGTGATGGTAGGCAAGCTCAGAAAGCAGTCCAGTGACTGCCAGACAAGTCACAAGGCAGGTCCAAGATCAAACTAAGAAGCCATTTCACATAAGTACAGAATGGCTGAGCTTGGAAGGGACCCCTGGAGACCCTCTAGTCCAACCCCCTTGTTCAAAGCAAGGCCAATAAGAGTTAGGGCTGTGTCTAGTCAGGTTTTGAGCATCTCCAAGATGGACACTCCATAATCTCTCCAGGCAACCTGCTCCAGTGCCTGACCACCCTCACAGTAAAAATTCTTTCTCTCATCTTTAAATGAAATTTCTTGTATTTCAGTTTGTTTCCACTACCTCTAACCATTTCACTGAGAAAAGTCTGGGCCCATCTTGCTTTTCCTAATGAAGCCCAAGATAATGTTTGCCGCCTTTGCTGCAAAGGTACATTGCTGATTCATGATCAATTGTCCACCAGGACACCCAGGTTCTCTTCTGCAAAGCTGCTTTCCAGCCAGTCATCTCCCAGCCTATACTGGTGCATGGGGTTATTCCTCCCCAGGTGCAGAACTGTCAGTAAAGCAAGGCCAGGAACAGCAAGTTGCAAGGACAGGCACTGCATACTTACCGTATAGCTCAGCCAAGGACCAAGTAAAAAAGCCTGAGCTAAAATGCAGCTCCCAAGCCAATGTATGAGAGTGCATAGATGGAGGTTCCAAATGAGGGCTCTTGCTCACAGTTTAGCTGTTTTCATGTAAGTCTGGTCCAAGGCTAAACAGCTGTGCTATATGAGAGATGACATGTACCTAGGCAACTAAATCTCTGGTGGGTGGTTTGGAAGGGAATCCAAAGGATGATTACAGAGAAAGATGGTTACAGGTTGGTCAGGATAATTAGTCTGGTGTACTCAGGGCCCTCATGCACAGATTCCCTACCACAGTTCATGTTCCAAGAAGTTACCTTGCCAAAAGAAGGATTGGATTTTTATACACTAAATAAACCATCAAACTAAGACCTACCTGGTCATACATATAAAGTATGGCAGTGTTTTGTTTTTAATTACCTTATAAAGTTGCCTGACGATACGGGGAAGTTATTAATAACAGGTAAGTGACTGTTGCTTGTTCAATATATATCTGGGGAAATTATGTTCCCTCAAAAGACTGTAGAGTAGAGTACAATGACCAGAAACAGTGTACAAATCAGATGAGAATTCTGTAAGTTCTCACTAGAACTTAGAGAATCCAGAAATTTTATGGTAAACAATAGTGTTTTTCTTATTTTTGAGGTCATCATCAAGGCATGCTACATTTAAACATCTTTCTTCTCATTTTTGTAAAGAGTAGATGCCATAGACAGATTGAAAATGCAAAACAGTGGACTGGAAATGTTTTTGACTTGCTAAGAAGCAAAGACATTTCTGATGCAAAGACTTGGTCCAAGACATTTGCATATGTGACTTTTAGGTCAGAAAAATAGGAATGAATCTCATCACTGAAGCAACAAAATCAGATATGTTAAAGCAGTCCTGATCTTGAAATTCTGAGTGAAAATCTTCCAAGTCCTACTTTTTCAATAACAAGAAAATAAGACTATAAAACCCTATAAAGATATGGGAGAGAAAAATTTGGAGATGGTTAGACTGAAAATTGAATCATATAGCCACAGGTTAATCAGACTATTACCCTTTTGTCAGACATTACAGATAGTCAGTAAGAACCTATTTGTCAGAGATTATAGACAGCCAGGTACAACCAACTTTTGAAAGTTTCTCAGCGAGACAGGTTTTTACAGAGAAAGGAAGAAAGTGCAGTAGCAATACGAATCTCTTAGACATACACTCAAATGTTATATCTAGATGTCGAAGACTGTGGTACTTGGTTCACCCAGACTGGTGAGTTCTGGGAAAACAGTGACTATTCTGGGAAAACAGTGACTGCATATGGAAAGCTCCTTTTTATATTGAGTAGATACAGATGAAGAAAAAGGTGAAGGAAGAGTCCTGGTTACGGGGTTAGTTGGTTTTCCCCCTAATAGTAGGATTTAAAAAGCCCAGAGAGCATAAAGTTGTACTGGAGACCTTCTATGAATCTTTGTCAAGGAGCTTATTAAATAGGTATTTTTATTTAGATAGCATGGCTTTAATAACTATGGGGAAACCTTGGAGATCGTGGCCAGAACTGCTTCTGAACCACCACAACATAGTAATTGATCTTGCAGCTGTGTGGTAAACATTAAAGATGACTTGTAAAATAACAGTAGTTGCCACTTCACTTTCAGTTAACAATACATCAATATGTCTTTCCAATTTTGTGATAGGAAACCTGCAAATAATGAAAAATTCCTTAGTTCATGTATAAATCATGCCAGCAGTATAGGGCAGTTTGATGGACTATAATGCAAAATAATTGGGGAATAAACCTTCATCAAAAGCTTCAATGTGTTTACATTCATTTTTGTGTGTTATATTTGAGGCTGACTTGTTTCTTTCAGTAGTTGTCAAATCCGTTCAAGAGGAAGGATTCAGCAGGGTAAGTAAAAATTGATCTCACTTCTAGGATTCTAATATTTTCTAAGTTCATATACAAATTGCTGCACAAGACACCACATTCTGTCACTTTATACCAGCATAATCCAGGAGTGATGGTGCAATCAGCAAGCATCTGTGGCGCCAGTCAGTGATGTCAAATATAATTTAATGGGGGAACTGACCCAAAGTACCTGATATTCCAGCGAATATTAAAGGAAGTTCATGAAGTCTGTTTAGAAGCACCATAGTGGCCAAGACTGCAGGGAGAGGATCGTAATGGGTCTGTTGCTTTGGGTGGCAAAATATCTGCATGGGAAGGAGGTAAGAGGATATATATGGTGGAAAAGATTGGTGAAGCTCAAGGGTGGCCTCGGTTTAGCTCATTGGATAAAGGGTATGTGTAAATAGCGCAAAAGCCTTCTCTTTCCTCTACTCCACATGTAGAGGATGAATTGTCTGTTGAGATGCTAAAGAATACAGTAATATCCCCGGGAATTAACAGCACTAGTATAGCCAGCTGCAGAGTGAATATATGACTGAGACCAAAGAATTAAAAAACTTCTTTTCCTGAAGTTTTCTGGGGTTTGTGTTTTAGGGCAAGTGGGTGTTGACAAAATAACAGAGAGCAAAAGCTTTCAGTGACCGTCCAATTTTCTTTTCTTGACCTCCTCGTGATTTTCACTTAGATTTACAATGGTAGGAGACACCATGCATGAGCTTTGGTCTAAGGAAGCACCTAAGAATGGGTTTGCTCTGCATTTTAATCCTTCTTCCAGACACACACAATCATCTCATCTGAGAAAGGTGTAGCTTAAAACCTACTTAGAACAGAAAGTAGGAGATTGATCAGACAACAGAGAAAAAAATTTCCACGGAAATCTCCAGATCTCCAAGATCTAAATAAGGACCTGTAATTGGCAAATGTTTCTATGACGTGTTTGGAGAAATTATGTGGTATTCCACTTCATGTACAGACAAGGGCACCATTTGATTTGGATTTTGAAGAACATTGACAAATAGGTATTAAAAGGAAGCCTTGCATGTAACCCTTCATAGGAGGAGCAAAACTAGGAACAACAGTAGCTGTCAGATGAGGAGGATGTCCCACCCAAGAAACATAATGTTTCAGTCTCATGTGACAGGGAGAAGCTGGATGTTGAAGGTCCTTGCCGAAGAAATCTGAAAGAAAGGGGAAGGAGGGCTGAACTGGTTAGTCCAGAGCCAAATCTTTGAGGGATCCTACGAACAGGTTGTTAAAAAAAGCCTAGAAAAGAAGTCAATAGCACAGGTCATGAACACAAGAGGTGACAACTAAGTGATCAATAACTTGGTGTGATGCAGACAATCAGAGGACTTGAGGGACAGAAGTATGCCGATTGCATTTATAGGCATGTGAGACATGGCAGTAAAGAGGCTTGTGCTGTGTCCCTAGGGATATTATTAGATTGGAATATTGTCTAACAGAGCATATTATAGAAACTGTCTCTGTAGTTATTGTTAATTTAAATGAAGAGTGAAAGACTGTCTACCCTTTCAATCCCTCCCATCTTCCTTGCTGAGATCCAACCAGAAGGGAAGAGGGTGGATTTCAACTCAAGGTAGATGAAGATGACAAAAGAAGGTAAACAAGATTGTAGGGAAAATGGAGGTAAAACTCTAATCTGAATACCTTAATTTTTAAACCCAGAGTAATTCAATTCATATATATACACACACATAGTAAAGTGACTTGGAGTATGTTAACACTGAGCTACTTTAGTGTGACATTCACATTCATTTACAATCAAGATGAGTAAATATTTTAGTATATAAGCAATTTACCACCTATTTTTATTTTGCTTTAATATAAGACAGTGTAACAGTCTAAAAAATGAAGTAACACTGAAGAAATCATAATTTTAAATTAATATTTAGAACAAATTTTAAAA
The DNA here is from genome assembly GCF_947461875.1 of Haliaeetus albicilla. Taxonomy (NCBI): domain Eukaryota; kingdom Metazoa; phylum Chordata; class Aves; order Accipitriformes; family Accipitridae; genus Haliaeetus; species Haliaeetus albicilla. Next base: position 16,394,702 of record NC_091501.1, read on the forward strand.
GCATACCCAATGAAGCATGCTAAGGAATAAGCTAATAATCTAGGTGAAAGGAATGCATGTTGGCCACAGAACATGCTGAACAGCACTCTACAAAGAAAAATTAAGACCTGTTGGTATACTGAATTAGAGCATTTAATGATTTCTTTTAAAAAAATGTTGCCTTTTGATATATTTTCTACTGGTTTTTTTCAATACGCAATGAAAGATGCAGGTTCACATATAAATACATATAAGTTACATAGGAAAGTTTCAAAAGAGAAAACTGATTTCAAAGCTTTCCCTTTTTGTTGCCTATGAATATAATATAGATAGATACAGTTATTTGATAAGAATTTTGCTAGTAAAAGTACCCATGTAGGCAGGTATACTAGCTCTCCTGAGTGCATTATTCACAGAAATTTTTTTCAAAATGCATTATCAGGCTACCGGTCATATCAGCCTCTAAACAAGTGTATTTACTACACTTGAGCCACGCCAACAAACATCATTCTGTTGAACCAATAACAATGAACTTTAATCATCCTGACACTTACTATATTTTATTAGACTTCCATTAGAAATCAGAAGACTGTCATGTTTAAAGAACAATGCCTTTACCCTGTTACTGGTATTAACACTTCTGATGATACAATTTTGTTCCTGGGATGGCTTTAGCAATTGGGTTCCTATAAGGTCATACAAGATGCAATAGCTTCTTCCCTATTCTTGCTAATCTTAAAAAAGGTGGAACAGTAAATGATATAGGTGACAACTATATTTTTTTCAACCGAGAATCCTCACAAACAGCATTTTAAATTAATCATTTATGGTTCTGTAATATCTCTTTTGCACTGCTTAAGTAAAGCTGGCTTAAGACCAAGTTCAGCATCTGGCTCACTCAAATGATAATGAATTTACCCAGGCCTTGAATATGCACAAGGTCCCAAACTTTAAGGATGTGATGCCACTAAACTCCTTTTGAACATGGACGAAAAGTGGTTCTTAAAAAAGATGCTAGCCAAACATCAAATTTACTACTCTATTTGCAAATTCAGTCATAACTACATATTTCCATTGCAAAATAAAATCCTAATTATTTTTCTTATGTGTTTGATCAGAGCAGCTAAGAGAAATGGAGATGATCCTAATCCTTGTTCATTCTCAATATAACTATTTATTAAATTCAGACTTTTGTAAATCAGCTGAGGACAGTGGTATTATTTAAGTAACTCTTATATCTTACATAGATGTGGACTACATCTCACATAACCTTTAAAAGATCTCACCTGAACAGCATACATTTAAGTGAGGAATAAGTATGGAACCCAGCAATGCATTTTCAGGCAAAAATTCTATAGACCTGACTTATGAAAACTCTAAGCTATGGAAATATGAAGTATGAATTCCTTATATCACAGTAAACATATGGTAAGGGTCACATCTCATAGAAAGTAATATTATTAAGTATGTGATTCAGTGACTCCGTGATTCAGATGCAGTACACTGATTTTGTGTTTGCTACAGAGGACATATGATCCGTAGACATCTATTAGACTGAATGCAGCTATGCTTTGAGAAGCTTTCAAACAAACCGTTATGTTTAATACAGTTCATATTTTTTTTCTAATTTACAGAACAGTTTTCAAGGTTGCAAAGCGATATCAGACAGTGTGAGATAAAAAATATAAAGCTACAATCTAAAAAAATATGTTGGCTTACTGAGAAACTTATTAAGATGTATTAAATATATTTACCACAACATTGCTATGAAAATATGACAGCATGGTAATACTTTAGCACTTTTTTTGGACATACAACTTCAAAAATGTTTTTTCTGTAACAAATATTTTACAAAAATACATCTCTCAGTGTGTTGTCTTTTCTTATGACAGTGTTTCCTCCCCACATTTTCATTTGCATTATTTCTTTTTCAGTTACTGTAACAAAAAAAGGTATAAAATATATCTGATATATCACTGATAACAGTGACAAGCCTAAATAACTATTTTGTATATATGCATGTATTTGTGTTACAAGTAATTAAAAAAAAAAATCTTTTGTCCTTGAAAGAAAATTATGTGCAAAGACTGGAACAATAGGAATTTATTTGTTTTAGTTTGCAATAAAATTTTCAACACCCATCTAATTGCCTTTTCTGACTTCATATCCCAGGGGGTCTCAAGTCACCAGCTGAGAAACACTGCCTTAGGGAAAAACACACTGAGAAAGAGAGAATGTTTTTGCAGTAACAGAACTGGATGAAATAGTTCCATCAACATTGTTATTGACAAAAAAATGTAGATTCGGGTTTCCATATCAATAACATGCTTAAATTTCAGGAAATTCTTTCTATCTAAGGAACAAAAACTAAATTAGCAGAAAACAGATACACTAACATGTTTAAAGTGAAGATTTTTTAATTTTGGTTCAAAGCATAATGTTGTTTAAAAATTTATACCTTGTTTCCTCTTTTAAAACTAAAACACTGGAAGCCTCATTTCAGAGAAAAGGAAGAGGAGGGAGAGGGAGAGGGGAAGGGAGGGGAGAGGAGGGAAGAATTGTTCAGTTTAACCTCAAAATGTTGACTTTACAGGTCAACAGAAACATTGAAGCTGTTCATTATAACACAATGTTTCAATAACTTGAAATTTCCAAAATTAAATTAATCAGGTGTTTGCATAGCTCTCAGATTCAGAGTTCAGTTTCAGTAGTACTTACTTCTACAATCTTTTGCAACTTATTCACTACATATAAATCTGCCACCTTTAAAGGCAGATGCTCTTTTCTGTGTTTAGACTACTGCATCTCCAACATAGGACTACTGTAGATCAACCACACTATGATAACTTAATCCATATTGAATAATAGTTTAATTTAAAAAATCATGGTAATTTCAGTGTCGTTACTCAGTTTTTGATATACAGGTTTATTCAGTGTTAGTAAGTATGGTTCAAAATAACAAGACACATTGCTACAGCTGCCATGTTTCTATACAAAATAAACTGCAACCCACAAACTGTACTTAACTGTATTTCTACATAAAATAAAATAAAACTTTTAATGCATCCAAAGCACCAGAATTTGGATTGATGTGAACTGCAAGATCTAAGGCTTTGCAAAAATGTTGGTATGTTAGCTTCAGCATTGTACTGAAAACAGCTTTCCTTTAAACAAAAACTTCCATATCAATCCACATGATTCATTTTTGCTTTTTCTGTTTTCTTTATCTTTTCATGTGGGTTTTTTGTGTTGTTTAATTATTTTTTGTTACCACCTGAAGTCTATTTCAGACACCAGATGAGCAGTTTCATAAATTCAGTTTCAGAAGATTAAAAAACAAAACAAAACAAAACCACCATTTTTTTCCCCTATCTTTCACAGAGAAAAAAGCAATGTTATTACCTCAGGAGAAGGTAGTTGAGTCACCACTGTATCACCAATTGTTGAAGTAAGAAGTTTGTCACCTAGTATACTTTCTAAATAGTCTGCCATTACTTCCTGTTGCTTAGGGCTGCAGTGGTTCTCCAAAGACAGTACAATTGGATAGTCAGACGCCTGGAAATATAATTTAAAGGCTTTTATTATTAATAAATAAAAAGAGGACTACTAGATTTCCTAAAATATCTTACAAAAGTCCCCTTGGTAATCTGTATTTTCCTTTATTTTCAAAACTATCAGAATATAAGTCACTTGTTTCAGGTTAATAACGCAATAAAAAAGCTCACAATATTTACATAAAAGAGAAAGCACAATTGAAGAGAAAAAAAGGCATCCTCAGGAAGTTAAGGGGTGTTAAAACAGGGCTAGAAATATACAGAGGTGCAAAAAAAACCAACTAGAGAAATCAAATGAAGATCAGTTAAGAAGGACACACTACTTCATTAGAGAAACCAGGTAATATCTGTGCTGATCTTTGGAAAGCACATATTGAAATGTATTTGTCCAATAATCCATAGAAAATAATTTTTCAGAGGCATTTAACATACTGATTAATTTTGGATGTAAAGACAGTAGGGAGAAAATAAGTGTTAAATCAGCCAAAAATCAGGGTGATTCAATTGCACAGGGAAGAGTACAACCTGGAAGCAAAAAGCAGAAATTCTCACAGAGTTAATGGCTCAGCTAACACACACAGCTTCTAAAGAATGATGCATTGGCTATTGTGTGTCTGAAACAGTGGTTCTCAACAAATGAACTTACAAAGAAAAAATAGGAATTGTAATGTCATCTGCCAAAAAAGGAGGATGGGGTAAAAACTCCTAGACACACTAAAGCATAAAAAATTATTTAGATTAATTTCAAAGGAGACTTAAAGCATTCCAAATTCTAAAAACATCAGTGTTGACCATTTTGGTGTTTTTCCAAATTAAAGAAATCTTCATCTCTTCAGACCTAATATCTGCTCTTTCTTTTGCACCTAAAGGTTATATCACAGCTGTTGACTAAGTCATCCCAACAGGGAATTATCACATTAGGTACATGAATTTTTTTGAAATAATGACTAAGTTTTGTGAAAAATAATTTCAATAAGGGGAAATAAGGGAAAAGAAAAGTAGAAAAAAAATATTGCAATGTTCATGTAGCTATAGGAAGAACTTGGAAGCTTTGACATAATCATGTACCTTTAAATTTACATTTGACATGTTTTAGTGATAGTTTCTTTAGTGGCTAGCATCTATTTTAAAGGACAATGAAAAAAAAAACAGTGATAAACAAGGCAAAATTTGCTTTCAGCCAAACATAAATTGTAGCCACCAGTTTAAATGTATGACACAGATTTAAAATATTTCTATTTTGTGGGGGAGAGTGTTTGTTTTGTGTACAGAATTTCCTCCATTGTTTACACAGTTTTGTTATGAGGAGAGGTTTTTGGTTTGCTTTTAAAAGGTAAGATCCGGTTCTAAAATTGAAGTTGACAGAGTAAACCAGGATTTTTGCTTTAATTTATGACAGATTTTAATTGACTACATTTCAAGTTAACAGTATCCTTAAAATTTGCTCAGAAATCATTGCCTTCACATGAACAAGCTATGCATATTTTTTTATAATATCAAAAACTTTTGGGGGAGACTCTTTACACCTTACTCATCACAGTACTCAAGCAAGACAGGTGAAACATGGGAAATTGAGTAAAAATAGAGAATAGCTTAAATGAGACATGTCCATTTAGACTGTGTAAATAAATCTCGTAAGTTGCCAGTAATACTGGTGGCTACTAAAAACAGCTACTCCAAATAAAATCCTTGCTTGGGCAGGACCTAAATAGTCAATTTCTATGGGAAGTACCATTTTATGTTTACCCTGCATGGATAGACAGCTCATATGAACCATTACCTGTTGTTGTGATTTGATCATCTTACTGTAACTTGCACTTATTAAATGAAGTTTGTATTATAGTTATGTACATTATGCTGTGTATTAGCAAAAACAGGAGAGTTATATCTAATGGTTTGTGGAGAACAGTGAAATAAAACCATATTATTGTTTTCACTATCTTTTAAAATCAAAGACTAATTAATTTTATATAGAAATCAGAACAGAAAAAATATAGCTTTGCTTAAATCTGAGAAGACTATAAATATATATGTATAAAAATCCATACAAATGTATGATCATACGTGTATATATTCACACAGATAATGCTGGCCTGAATACAGAAGTTATCTTAATAGTTGTTCAGGACTTCATTTGAGCAGGAGTTTCGCCAGAAACCTGTACGAAAGACTGAGACAGTGCCAAAAGCTCTCCAGCTTTCACTGCTTTGCCAGGGATAGGCAGAAGGGACATTGCCCTAGAGTCATCCTACAAAAAGACTGCAGTAGGTGGTAACCTTTATCAGGCCTTGAATTCAAAACAAAAAGAGGGGAAATAGAAAACAAAGTCTCAAACTCACCTTTAATCTAACATTTTTCTCTGTATCATAAATTCAAGCATAAGATATAAGACAGACTGATAGCAACAGAAGAATAAGTGAAGTAAAAAAATTAAAAGATATAAAGGAGTAAAACATCAGCCTGATTCTGAAGTGGTTGTTCACTTTATATTCAGTCCTTGCTTAAATGACCTCAGGTGAGAATTCCACCTAACAAGCTAAGATCTTCTGAATTCCTTGCACCAAGTTTGGTTTATAATCATTATCAGTAAAATATGTTTACCATTCCATAAATAAAATAAAAAAGATATTAAGAACAGATACTACAATTTTCTTGTAATTTATTTCAACAATGACCCCTGCCATAAGCACTGTCTCTGTTTCATTTTTTTTTACCCTGGAGAATCTCTGGCAACAACCATGTCCCTGGGCTTTATTAAAGTCACCGTCACATTTTAACCAACATATATATATGCACACACATACCACAAATGCATACTTGTCTATCACTTGAATTACAGAATGAAATGGAATTTTGCTTGTTAAAGTGTGACCATGATACACAACAGGTTCATTGTTTGAGCCATCCCAGCAGTCAATTTCCAGGCAACGACATCCTTTCAAGAGAGCACTTCAAAAGAACAAGAGAAACAATTTTACAGTCAAAAGAAAGATACTACACTTTCTTATACAAGTCGCTGTATTTCTGATTACAAGCACATTGAATAATTACAAAAACCCCATACTTTTTTATCAAAAAAGAAAAGAAATCCTATAGAAGTATGAGACAGCTATATTTTCTGCTGTTTATCTTAGGCATGATAGGTAATAAACCTTATTAGAGCATTAAGCAGTAAGATGGATTATCTGAATAACCTTCATTAAGACACTAAAAACAAGGGTCAAAGATTTAAATAAAAGAATTTTGGAATTAAGGGAAATTGTTGCTTGAAATAGAATAAGAAATGTTTGAAAGGGCCTTTTGCATTACTATCCCAGGATTTGACTGCAAGTTTGAGAATGATTCTACTTAAAAGTAACAGCATCACAGTTAGAGAATCAGGTTGTGCTTGGTCTTTATATAATTTAGTTGGTCTCCCCCAACCTTGTTTCTAAGAGGGAGTGCTAAAGTTTCTTGGATGCCTTAAAGTAACTCTGCTTTAATTGTTAATATGTTAATGGTACCCCTTAAAGGTCTTAGGTTTCTAATATTTGGCTTGTTACTAATTTAAACATTTCTTGTAGAATTATTTTACCCAATTACCAATCTGTCTTCTACTTCACTAAAGTAATACAAAGTAATAGGCATTCTAGACACCTGTCTTCCAAATTCGTAATACTTTCTGTTCCCCTCTCTATTGCCTTTATTACATAATCCATTTTCTCCTTCCCTGACCATTTCTTCTGAATAAGTCTTGGCAATAAGGCACCCTGGTTTCCTTCTCCTCTTGGACTCATAAGCTGCACATTCAAAGACAAAGTTTCTTCTCCCTCCTGGCTACTATAGTGCCCACATTTTTTTGTTGTTTTTTCTACACTGACCGCATTGCAACATACACTGATGACAGATATTCTTGACATACTCCACTGTACTGTGCCATTATTCCCTGTATATTGTTCAGATTAGAGTTTGCCCAGGAATTTTAATTTATTTCAGAGAGTTATTTATTTTTGCATAGCATGTTGAGATTAAAAACTGATTTAATCAGATACTGTGCAGCATACTATAGCTTTCATTTGCTGCAAGGTAGATTTCTTGAGATGTAAGTGAAAAAATAGATCGTTTCCAGACTATGAACACATGGTTTGGCAAATACATTGAGAAGTGTACACACAAAATAAAATACCACTCTCACATTTTCTACTTATATCTGTGATGGTTTTGTTCCTTATTGCCAAGTAGGATTATATGTGACAGTTCATTAAAAAAAACAAAAACAAAGAATATTTAAAATATTAAAAAACAGTATCTAAATACCTGGTATATCCCCATAAATGACTGGGTCCTATTAGTTGGTCAGATATCAAGTACGTGTTGTGAGAAGATGAAATAAAATAGTCACATAATGGATGGTTCATATCTTGGTAGACAGTCCTGTGATTGTTTTTAAATATCGAACAGTCTTCTGAGTTCATGTACCTTATAAATCCTTCAAATGACATTTGCCTTCTTTTCCTCACTGAACAAAAAAAGAAAGCAAAAAAATTCTGGTGTGAAGCTAAACTGATGGTTATATCTGTGTATTTTCCATAATTTTTAATAGCCAGTTCTGAACATTGCTAAAGGTTATACAGCATAACACTTTCCCGCAATTTTAAAATTCATAACAAACAATATAAACACAAACATCAGATGTGTGCAATTCTGGAGCTGAATTGCTGTGATCCAAAATTATGAAAGGAAATAAACATGTTCTAACATTTTTATTCTTCTATGGACACCAGTAAAAAGAGTTTGCAGTAATCCTAATATAAAGGAAAATATTTGTTGTTTAGTTTTGGAAGGTAAATGCACAAAGAGTATCTTCTTCTTTTTCTGTAGAAAAAACAGAAATTGTTCTCCAAAATGTCAGCGACTGTCAAAATAATCTTGCAGAAACTAAATACTAATGAAATAATGGTTAAATTAGAAGTATTTGAAATAAAAAAAGCATCTTAACAAAATAAATATCTGCCCACAAAGGTGAATTGCAAATCAAGCTTATTATATTACTGCATCTGTAACAAAATGTGCTAATTGCCTCCATACCAGTGCTAGTCATCCCATTTGTTTTGTTTTTAACTGATTTAATGACAAACAGATCCATTATACTGCTAACTGATGCTCCAATGTCATGCTTCAAATGTAGTAATTTTGCAAGTGATATAATCTCAGAAGTCAGCTTTGCTTCAAAACATAACCTAGTTTGAGTTAGTCAGAGATTTTGCCCAGTTCTGGCTCTAAAACAACCTTATTATTGTCATCATAGTAGGCTAGTGGTAATTAAACAGTAAGTAATCCAAGATTACTTTCTGTTAACAATAACTTAAAGAGGTTAATGTATACAAACTTTTGACAAAAAAACCCAAACAAAACCAAAACCCAAAACACTTACTGACCTGTTAATTATCAATACGGCTATAAGAATCACAATTTACAGGTTAGAATTGCAATTATCAGTCTTCAATATTTGTACAGACTGAAAGTTTTCTATCTATCTGAATGAGAATTTATGAAAATCGTTCTGATGATGGTAACACAAAGAAAATAATTATTTCTAAATGACACAGGTTTTTGAACTAGAAAAACAATGTTTTAAAATGTTAAACAGAAAAAGAAAATAAGGATGAAGACCCTCCAGACATCATACATGCATACACACACTGTTGTCCTTAACCCTACAGACGTTATTCCTACCAGAAGTCTGTCAAAGCTATTCTTAAAGACATCCTAGTAATCCCATTTCAGCACATAAGTAACCTTATTGTTAGAAAGTTTTCCACAATGTTTACCCTGAAACTCCCTTGCTGTCTGAAATATTTGTTCTGGTTTGTACTATTCCTCTCCTTTTTTTCACAGTCTTAGGCACATATGAAGACTGCTATTACACTTCCCCTCATTCCACTGTTTTCCAGAAGAAACAAATCCAATTCAGTGCATCTTTCTGTTTAGGTTAGGCTTTCTTAGACTTCTGATAATTTTCATTGTTCTACAATTCTTTCCACCTGGTGAACCTCCTTCCTGATGTTTGATGCCCTAAATGGAACATAGTGCTTCTCCTTATTGAACTCCATCCTTCTTTTCTATATCATCAATTTGCCAAGATCACTTTGACTTCTAATCTTGTCCCCTATTATACTTGAAGGAAGGTCTGGTGTTAATTTAATAGAACTAATTTCTATTCCATCATCCAACTTATCAATGACATAGTGAAGTCTGGATCTCAACAAAATGCTCAATGAAACTGTAGATTGATGTAGCCTTTCATTTGACTCTAAGTCATTGATGACTAACTTCTCAGAGTAATTTTCTAATGAGTTGCTTATGTACCATGTAGTTATTTTGCCTGCTTCCTCAACCTGCTTTTTAGAATGCAAGACAGTGTTAAAAAGTAAGATTTTTCTTCTATCCACCAGCGCTGTTATTCTTTTATAGAACAAAACTGGGTACTATTTCTCCATGGAATGTCCTGACAAACTGTTACTCATCCTTACCATCTTAGAGGTGATTACATATTCAATATTTGTTCCAGTTTTTTCTGGTAACTGACTGGTGTCTAGTCCATTGGATGTTTTCTTTCTAAAATAGATATTACATTTGATCTTTTCCAGTCTTTCAATTCATTATCCTTTCTGCACGTGTTTTCAAAGGTAACCTGTATTAGCCAAGTTTATTACAGTCAATTTTCTAAGAACTCGGGATTTGTCAACTTGTCTTCACTGATCTGATTAAGTCATTTAATCATGTCCTACCCCATTTCTTTTTTTTTTCATATTTTTGACTGAGATCTTACTCTGGTCTCATTAATAATATTAGCCACCTGATTGTACTTAGGTAGTACATCAAGAATTCCCTTCATCTTTCTTTTAACTAACATATTTACAGAATGACTTATTGCTACCAGGATGACTCTTGATAGTTGTATCATATTTAGTATCTTGACTTTTTTGATTTATCTACATGCACGTGTTATATTGTTTTATACTTGTAGCAATAAGATTAATTTTCTACTTTCTGGGTCTTTAAAAAAGTTCTGAATTTTTTAAAATGTTACTCTAAACAGAATACATTCATCCCGTATGCTTTATCTATAATGAGTTGCATGAATTGTAGACTTCATTCCTTTGAAGAGAAAGATTTTAATCAATAGTATCTGGTTTTCATTTTTTATTAATTTATTTTTCATGCTCTATATATTTCTTTGTGTAAGTGCAAGTTGGGCCAGCAACTCCTTTTTTTTTTTTTTTAATTTACTAGCAATACTTACATGGCTTTTTTTTTTACATTTATCTTTTAAATTAGTGAAAAATACTGACTTTCCAAAGTTTTGCTTATTTTCTGAATTATTTCTGATGCTTTCCTGGCTGCTCTTGTCATTGAGAAATGATAACTACAGCATTCTCAGGAAGAGAACTTATGTTTAGTTAAAAATGATCATGACCATAATCCCCTAAAAGTGAAAACATTATAAAGTAAATTTGTGTTACTTTGTTAGCCAATAGGTAAGCTCTTTGACTTCAGTAAAAGGTTCAGCTTATGTCTCTGATCAATGGACTGAAAATACTTTTATTTTTATACAGCTTATTACAGGCCCTTACATTACATTGGCTTATAAAATTTTTTCTCAGGGATCCATAGTTGCTGTCCTTGAACTGCATACAACTAAAGTCACCATCATGTTTCTGGAGAACTACCAAAATGCCAAGCAAGTCTGCAAAATGGTAAGACCTATCTGTAAGCAGGAAGAGAGTGGCTTTGTACTAACGGTTCTGGCAGCATGCGCAGTTGTGTGAATTGAGATATGCAAAAGAGCATCACGTGTACATAAATGGCATACCATTTGGTAAAATAAATTTTCAGAGATCTGATGTTTGGTAGAAGATATCATAGTTTTGATAGTTTAAGGTAAAGGTAGGCTTAATTTTTTATTATTGCTACTATTTATTCACCCCTCTTTTACCAGTGGAGAAAACCTACTGGGTTTCTTTAGCACTGTCTCTTATCTTCATCTGATGAAGACAGAAAACTAGTTAGGAAGAAGGGAGTGCTTTTTAAGTTTTGAGGAATAGCACAGTCATACTATTTTCTGACCATTTACAGCCATTTTCTGCTTCTACATTAAAAGAAATGTGGATTTATCTCCATAACTATTCTGCAGTGAAAAGATACTTTCATCAAGGCCTCACATTTCTTCCCTAGAGAAACCTCAGTCTTTTTCTCCATTAGGATCCTTTAGCAGTAGTTAGCGTGCACACATATCCATTTTGTGTAGAAAGAAAAAGAGAAAGCAAGGAAAGATTTCTGTCTTCTTATAGCTCATTGTTGTTTACAATGTTCAATGTTTTTTTCTTGCCCTTGCCTTTTGGATAGTTTGGAATACAGTTTATTAATAATAATTTTTTTTTCCAAACATAATTTAAAAATAAAAAATGTTTTTCCCCTTTCCTCCAGTTAAGGTAAATTCCAGCTCTGCCATGTATACAAATACTGCTGTATCAGAAAGAAATTATGGATATAACCTGAGTATTTAAAAGACTTGGATTGCATTATATGCCTACGTTTTTGAGAGTTTAGTACATTCTGCTTTCTTACTTATCTTGAAACTTCTTTGAAAGTATTTTTCTGTCTTTATGGAAAGAAAAAATGAAAGTTTTCATAAGATGTTTGCTGCCCTGAAGGGACTGAGACCTGTGGAGGATCCATACTGAAGCAGACGAAACAAGTGAGAAGAAAGCAGTAGCAAAAGAAAAGTGTGACAAAGGTGGAGCAGCAGAAAGAAATCACTATGCATTGACCACAGCCTCCTGCAATGCCTGTTTCCTCACTGAATGGACTGAGTACAACCTGCAACAATGACAAGGTGGGAGGAGAGGTGTCTGGACTGAAGTGGAGACTAGGAAGTGGGGAGGAGAGGAGCCTGAACAGAAGTTGAGTCTGGGAAACAGGGAAAAAGTTGTTTTCTCTGTTTTTAAATGTGTGTGTCCTTTGTTTTCTAATAGCCTAATTAGTAACTAAATGTTTATGTTACTTGGCCACCAGAAATATTGAAATGGGTACAAATATGTCTGCTGGGAATTTTAGGGGTGAACTCATGAGAAATACTTGCAATCAGAACAAGGGTGTTACTCTGCTATATTGGCAGAAGGAAGCTTTCAATAATTGTCAGAAGTATCAAATCATAATAGCCTCAAGGCAGAAACATTATCAGATAGAATTTCATACTATTTGGTTACTTAATGTCAGACTGAAACATTTATAATCTAAGTGAACAGTAAAGACAGAAATATTTCCTTGGCTAAAGTAAGAATACAGTTATTCCTTTTCTTCTCTGAGTTTATATTCTAGGGAATCTATTTACCACCAGACCCACATTTGTAACTAATACTGGTGCATACTGGAATAATGTATCTGTCTGAGCTGCAGTTTAGTTTTCTAAGGGCTTGTATCTCATAATCAATTGTCCTTTTCTTATGAAAGCTTTTCCTAAAACTGGATGTTTACCTGCTGTTTCACACATCTGAATTTTTGTGTCTCATAAATCCAGCTTCAGCCATTGCCTTAGCCGAGATTTTTAAGTCGTCTTTCTTATTTCCTGCAATTTTTTATGAAATCTGTAGAAATTTGATGGAGGTCTCTACTCTGTTAAATTTGGTTTACATTGGTCAATGGGATCAAAAGTTCTTTCCTGCAAATGCATGCTCTCCCTCTTGCTCTGTCTGTCATACATACACGCACATACAAAAAGCAAGTTTAAAAGAATGTATATCCTAGGAATAAAGTGAAGATGTTTTCTTTGATTCACAAATACATTCTGGATTACTCAAATTCTTTATCTGACAGATGCACCAAGCTTATATTGTTATTTACAAAATAAGCAATTTTTTCAAGACAAGGTTGTATTTTTGACCTGTTTTTGTGCTGCTTAGCAGGAAAATACAGAGACAGGAGCAGAGTCTTTGAATGGCACTACACTGTAAATAATCCTCACTGTGCCTCTAATCCTATCCATGCAAATACTGAAAAATGAGCAATATTTTTTTTAAAAAGAGCTATATACCAAGCTTAAAAAAAATAAAGTGCATTTGGTTGGCATGTTTTCTTTAATCTCATTTAATGACTCAAGACTTCCATTCAAAATTAATAATAAAATTGAGAGATAATTGAATGTTTGTGTTGAACAAAACTGACTTTTGGATGTTAGTAAGACAGAACTGTCAAGTGTGAATCACATATTCACAATTTTTATGGTCAATTCCATAAAATGGTTCCTTCAGCCAAAATGCAAGCTTTAGCTCACACACGAAAAATCTGTTAATGCAGCATTTTGCCGTTAGACATTTAAATTGTACAATAAAAATGAAAGAGTAATGTATTCCATACTGTTCCTGAACTAGCTACAGTACCCTCGGAGGGTTATCTGGCTCAATAGCATTGAACAGCCTTCTCTCTCTACACACAAATGCTAGGGATGCACTAAATGTTATAGACAGACTTATCAATGTTGTATATAAAATCTAGTCACGGTTTTCATCTTAATCTTGACATACTAGTGCTATCAAGTTTATCAGATAATGGTTGTTACTATTAGCAAACCAGTCAATCAAGTGTCAAAATCTGCCCTTTTCCCTTTCCGCAATACACAGGACAAGGACGCCAGATGAGTCCAACAGATCATCCTGATGAAAAAATATTCTATACCAAATTCAGAATGACAGTTACACAAAATGGTCTATCACAACACCATATGAATCAGCTATCATGTCAATCATATCTGGAACTTTCCAATAAATATGTTTGAGTGGGAGTATTAGTTCACTCAAAGGAGCATGAACAATACAGCTATTATTTCATTCAGTAAGATTATTTCCAATTACAAGACAAACAGTTTTATCACAGATGAAGAAACAAACAAGAATTTGGCTCAGCATCTGAAATTTAAACCAGACATTAAATTAAAACTATAGAAACTTTAGTTGATATTTACAAATGTGTTTTCTAACTGACGAAATATTCTTTGCTGTTTAACCGCTTTATAGCTATTAACTTTTCCATCAAAATAGATAACCCCAAACCAAAAGAAACCTTTTAAACCGGTAACTTATTATATAATTATATAATTTGTAAACATATTAGTTCTCAGAAAGAGTAGAATACATTCAATAAAATATGTTCTAATTTGAAAGGCAACCTCAGAGACTAATGGCATAAGAAATCAAAGGTTTTGTAGCTATTACTGGACAGTGAATGACTTAATGAAACAACAAATGTCTTCTGCTTCTTGTTGAAAAAGTCATCCAATTTCTTCTTTCCACAACAGTGGGAATGAACAGCATAGATATTCCAGGGTTATTATCCCAAAAGGAAGATATTCCCCTTCTTTGGTTTATTTTTCTTAACCAGTTATCAATTCCACCTATTATCAAAGACTGGGAACCAAAGGAAAATAACAAAGTTAAACAACTGAGATTCATGTTCCACTGAACAAAGTAACAGCTTGCAACAACATGCAGTTAGCTCTGATTTCCTTTTCCTAGCTTAGTTGCAAATTTTGCCTCAAGTTATGTTCAGTAAAACTCAGCAGAAATGTTACACCACAACTTGAAGCAGCCTTCAATAGCTGAAGAATACACATATTACAGATTAAACAAACCTCCACTCATCTCAGAGTTCTCGTGACTCAGATAGGGTGATCAGGCACCTAGGAAGATCTTACGCAGTGCTGCTTCTGCAAGTAAGTCAAGGGGACATATAAGTCTTCAGGTTTGCAGGGTAGGGGGTGTGCATTATCACTATGTGACTCAAGTGAGAGAAGACAGTATAATGAGCAGACAAACAAAATGGCAGGTAAGAACCCTAAGAAAAATAAAGTAAAAAATGGTTTCTAATGACCAACAGCGAGTAGAACAACAGAATATATAGAAGGACAAGGGAAAAGGATAAATAACAGAGAAGAGAGCAGAGAAAGGAGAGCACCATGAAAATAAAGAAATTAAAACACAGAAAGAAAAAAAAAAGTGAGACAGGTCTTTTAAAGTAATAAATGTATGAGGTTTTTGCATAATGGTTTCAGAATATTATTTTGATGACTTTAAACACTCATCAAAATATAACTGGAGCTTTTTCTTAAAAAGTAAATTACAACCACACGCAAACCCTTCCATGGTAGCTAAAAAAAGAATACATTATGAGCTCTGCAGGTATGCCTGACTCAATAGGAAGAAGAACTCATTGGTTAGAAAAATATTTTGTCTGCAAAGTATTGCTGAAATCTGGCCGAACACAGCTTGAACTTCAGATTCTAGGCTGAATTACCAGTGCCAGCTGCTTAGATAGCTTCCTTCTACTGCAGCAAGAACAATGTCATGGATTCACTGAGACAGAGTAGAAGTGAAAGAGGATAAAAAGGAAACTATAAAACAGCTAGTCAAAGTGTAGGCAAGCTACAAGAGACGAATATAGAAACACTGCTCAGGCATGATGAAATGTTGTTCCGAAAGCCAAAGCTCAACCAGAATTTAACTTGGCAAGGGACATCAGTGGCAACATGGAGCACTTTTACTGCTGCATTGGCTATGTTTTTAAAAAGCAGTAAGTGGGCTTGCTGTTGAGTAGGGCAGGTGGTTTAGTGATGGCAAACACAGATAATGCTAAAGTTCTCAGTGCTGTCTTTTTCTCAGTTTTCATCAACAAGGTGTAAGCTTTGTGCCTATAGACAGGGTTGAAGAAAAGAAACTACCAGCAGATAGAGATTAACATAAAATAGAGGTTATTGGAGAGAACTGAACACATAAGAGTCCATGGTTCCAAATGAGATGCATCTGAGGGTGTTAAGACTGTTGGCTGATATCACTGCAAAGCCATTATCTATCATCTTTGAAAGGCCATAGAGATCAGGGGAGGCCCCCATGACTGGAGTTGCACTCATTTTTGAAAAGTGCAAGGACTTTCTGTGCTTGCAGCCCAGAAAGCCAAACATATCCTGGGCTGCATCAAAAGAAGCATAGCCAGCAGGTTGAATGAGGTGATTCTGCCCCTCTACTCCACTCTGGTGAGATCCCACCTGAAGTACTGTGTCCAGCTCTGCAGTCCTCAGTTCAAGACATGGACCTGTTGGAGCAGGTCCAGAGGAGGGCTGCAAAAATGATCAGAGGGATGGAACACCTCTTCTATGAGGACAGGCTGAGAGAGTTGGGATTGTTCAGCCTGGAGAAGAGAAGGCTCTGGGAAGACTTTATTGCAGCCTTTCAATACTTAAAGGGGGCAGACTTTTTAGTAGGGCCTGTAGTGATAGGCCAAGAGGTAATGGTTTTAGACTAAAAGAGGGTAGATTAAGACTAGCTATAAGGAAGAAATTTTTTATGATGAGGGTGGTGAAACATTGGAACAGTTGCCCAGAGAGGTGGTAGATGTCCCATCCCTGGAAACATTCAAGGTCAGGCTGGATGGGATTCTGAGCAACCTGGCCTAGTTGAAGATATCCCTGCTTACTGTAGGGCAGTTGGACTAGATGACCTTCAAAGGTCCCTTCCAACCCAAACTATTCTATGATTCTATGATTCAATTCAGGGAACTACAGGTTGGCCAGGCTCACTTTCATCCATGGGAAAATCATGGTGCAAGAACACTTGGAAGTCATTTCTGGGCACATGAAGGAGGCTGTGGATCTCTGTGCTTAGGGGTTTTCAAGTTTTGACTAAAAAAAGTCCTGAGAAACCTATTCTGAATTCAGTGTTAACCTTGCTTTGAGCAGAAGGCTGGAGTGGCTGCCCTCCTGAGGTCCCTTTCCATCTGAACAGTTCCATGATTCTGTGATAATAGAAGTCTGTGTTTAGAGACCTCCTCTTAGAAGCTGATCAGAGAACAAAATGGAAACAGCATTTCGGCTTGGGAGAGTATAAATCATTAATTATAACTTTAACCCCAGTAACATGGATAATGACATCAACAGACACATGATGTGACGGATTAATAACCAGACTCCATGCCCACTGAAGCTGCTAAGGGTCCACCACATTTGCAAGACTGCTTCAATGCATCCCTGATATCGTTACCAATCATATCCAGCTGAGGGCAAACCAGAGTGTAACTAACTGTCTAAGGTTTCAGTCCTTCTCCATAAAGAAAAAGAGATATAACCTTTTAGTAGATACATCCTTAGAAGTTGTTTTCCTCTGTGAAATCTCTGTTATTAGATTACTTCTGCATCTAAACTTTCTGCCATATGACACTCAAATATAGAGTGGAAAAAGTATGATCCATGGAGAATCATACCTAAAACAAATTGTAGGTTTAAATCGTACAAAATGGAAGAACTATATAAAACTCTAGTAGCATGTATTCTTTCCATTTGTAAGATAAACTTTAAGTAAAAAGCACTACTATGTCAACAATGCTGTAACAATTAACATGACCCCCAAGTAGGGTTACAATGATGTTGGTTGTTACATATGCTTTGAGATGCAATTGGTTTAACTAAACCTATTTTCACTTTATTGTGATTGTGAATCACAGTACTGAGCAGTTAAACCAAACTAAATTACAAAACATTAAATTCTGACACTTTCTAGTCTTCATAAATGCTGTCCTCGGTCTTCAGATTTTAATACTGAAAATTACAAAAAAATAAAAAGTCTATCCATTATTACTGATTTAATTATGGTTGATTTCTCCTAAAAGAAATATCCTCCACAGAACAGATCAGTTACTAACAAAACATAAATTCTATTTTTTCATCTTTGTAATCCAATATTTATATTCCTCTAAATAATTAAGCAAAATTATTTTTGAACACTTAGCTAAACAAAAAAATTCAGTCTGGCTTCCTAACAATGGTTGCTCACATATTTCAGTGGGCATTAAAAAGATTTAGTGCAGTTTATATTCGCTTATCTACTGTATGAAAACTGTGTTTTGTTTGAAGCAATCTACATGTAGGTTTTGGACTAGTCTTTTACAACAAGGAGTAAGAATGACGGATCTGGTAAGTAATGTAATATGCTATCTCTGAGCAATATGGTGTGTAAATTTATTGTGCTTTATTAATGGTTTGTTGTATTATTACATTCACAATGTTTAAAGATCTGAATTTTAAAAAAATCAACGTTTTGCACAAGTGTTTACAAAATATATTATACAACATACATAATATATAGTTGTTTATATTAGTTTTCTTTAAAATGTTCAATTTGCATAGTCAGATGAGTATTCAAAAATATAAACCCAGTCACTGACAAAAGCACAATAAATAAGAGCTAGAAATCAAATACTTAAACTATGCATACCTTCTTCAATGGGTTCATACTTCAAAATAATTTCTAAGGCAGTTGTTTCACAATCTTCAGTTTCATATTGTTCTTTTCTGAGAAATTCAATGAGCTGGGTGTCAGCTAGAATTTTGCAGTCTGGAGAGTAAGCACGGAAAATTTCACGAAGTTCAGGTTTGTGTACAATAGTTCGATAAATTGCCCTGAAGTCTTCTATGTTAATCATATGTGCCTTCCGTTTGTCAACTGTTTTCTGAAAAAAAACAAAAAACAAAAAAAACCCAAAAAACAGTTAATACAAAGATATGCAATAATATGAAGATACACACAAAACACTCTTATAACTGATCATAAGAGCGAGAACAATAGAGAAAACCTCAGGCAACAGTGACTGCAATGCAGCATCAAATTATATTCTTCTACTTCTATATGCAACTTTTAGAATTGACTTTTTGTGTTAAAAATATTTTATGCAAATTAAAGTGTACCATATGACATAATTAGCACCTAAGTAATTACAATGAATTTCTATATAACGCATATGCAATATTAAACTGCATTATAAAAAACCTCTAAAAAGCTGTGCAGTAAAATATATCTGCAGCATAAAAATTATGTAGAAAATGTTTAATATAATACCTCTCCAACACCAATTTAAACCATATTGCAAATACTGTCAGTTAATTTTACATACAACACACAGAAAACAGTAATCTAAAAAAATGAAATAAGTATGACCAAATTATCATGAGATCCAAGGCTTTCAATACGTCAACACTATTAAAGTTTGGAGACAAGATACTTTATAATAACCTATGACTTTGTGTTCTATTCTTAACAAGCCAGAATGTTTAACTCAGATTAATTATTCACACTTTCAGAATTCTTATACTGTAAGCTTGTTTTCATAGAGCTTACAAAATGTTAACACATTAATTAATTTCAGTGTTTCAGTATAAAAACCACTAGAAAAATCAAAAGGGCAAGAGAATTTCAGTAGAATAATACTTTTTTACCATTCCTGCCATTTACATTTTTCTCAGGCTTAACAATTTTATTTATCCTTTAAAATTTTCTACACGAAATACGTAATTGTGCATATGAAATATAGATATTTCTAACATTTTAGCTTGTATTATTCTTAAAAGTTGCCAAATTAAGAGAAACTTTGGAAATTTACTGAAATGTTTACTCACAACTATCATAAATAAATGGCAATCCATTACCTTATTGATTATCACTGTAAGCTGATCAAAATTCATAATTTTTGGTTCGTTAAACTGAGACTATCAAAGAGGCTAAACTTCAGCATCTAATAGCATGGCACCTACTATGGTTAGTATAGCTTCCCCAAAAGCGTCCATAAACATGAAATGGCTTACTTGAGCTCTGGCTGCTTTTTGGAGAAGACTTTTGATTACTACTGATTTAGATTAGTTTTGAAGACATACCATAAAAACTGAAAGCTTAATGATACACTACCAGCTTCTTCCTATGCAGTACAGTTTCTACTAAGAGATGTCTGAATAAGTACAATAAAAGTAAGAATACATTAAATAACAAGTACAAAACAAGTACAAAAGTAAATTACATGAGAAGTTCTAGCCAACAATTTTACAAATCAGTACTTGAGTATTTGCTTTGAGTTTGTGAAAGAGTATTGTAATGATCATTTTTAAGAGAAATCACCAGCAAGAAAATAATTCAATA
This sequence comes from Haliaeetus albicilla, assembly GCF_947461875.1. NCBI lineage: Eukaryota > Metazoa > Chordata > Aves > Accipitriformes > Accipitridae > Haliaeetus > Haliaeetus albicilla. Next base: position 16,415,226 of record NC_091501.1, read on the forward strand.
AAAAATGCTAATAATATGCATTTCATTACTGCTTGAGAAATCCCACATCTAAGGTTGATATCGTCAATCTAATATTTAACATCTTAAGAAAACTTCAAATTTACTCATAACTGTTAAATAGAAAAAGGAAATGCCAACTTATTTTGCAATTAAACAATCTATCAGGACTCAGGAGACATTCACTTAGGTATTGGCATAAAGTGAAGCTGGGCAAAAAATTAAATTTTCTACCTCAGTTGCCTTTTGATGAAATACAGGCAATAATACTACACAAGAGAGCTTTTCAAATTAAAGTTATGAAAATCATGTCGATATAAAAAAAAGATTGTTATAAAATTTGTTTGTAGATTTTTATTTTTCTTATTTTTATTAATGCACATCAAATATTTGCTATTCAGAAAAAGAAGTATCTTGACAAAGACTCAGTCTTGGGAAGAATTATATGAAAATGTATTATTGCTTAAAAATCTTAATGTTCATAATTCTGATATTGCTGAAAGGATCATTATCATAAAATAAATTCAAAGAGAGTAGACAAGAAACAAGCAAATCATTCTTTAAAAACTATGTTTTTTATAAAATTGATTTCATCACGTAGAACCATTTGATTAACTATTGTTGGATAGTTACTGACAATGATGCCAGTAAGAATTCCTTCCAGACTGTTTTGCTTTTTTATATATTATTATACTGATGAACAATTTGAACCCCAAAACTACTGAATATACTCAAATCTCTCTCACATAGCAAAGAATACCTAACAGTACTGCTACAAATAACTAGATCAGACTGTTAAGTATATTATATTGTTAAATACAACTAGATCAGACTTGTTCTATGCAGGTCACTTCCTCAAATAATTGATCAACCCACAGTTGATCATCTCTCTCAAATTTCTGTCAGAAAGCAAAATAGGTGGAAAATACAGGAAACAATGAGAAATAGTTTCAAGTTCTCATGAGATTCTCAAGGTTGGCAATTCTCTCAATGCAATGCAAGTTCAAAAACCACAGGCAGCCTCTTTAGCAAGGGTTGAGTTCAAGCTGCCAGTTTTACCTTGACTCAACAAGGCAGAGAACAATGAGAGAGGAACAAGGTACTTAATGTCTTCCCTCTGCCTGCCTGCCTGCTTGTCAGCATGATGTGATCTAAAAGTTTCTGACTTGCCATAGTTAATTCTCTGTCGAATCTGGACACAATCAGCCAGCTGGTAACAAAATTCTCAAAGAAATCTCATATATATCTAGCCACTTGGCTTCATTCCCTCAGGAAAACAGCTTTACCAAACAGCTATTTTTGGTAAAAAAAAATGGGCTAAAAGGAAAAATCACACATCTTTTGAGTAATTACTAGAGGGGACCTGAAGAACATGAAAACCCAGTATGTCCAAAGGCACTCAATTTTGCAGTATTTGCTCACTGGAACTGCATCCATTTGATGGTGGTTTGCTTACCTACACTAAATTAACTTATTATTAAGTCCAATTTCTAGCTGTATCATGTAACCTTCACAGGAATCTCTTAAATGTTGCTATATCCCAAGGCCACATCCTTTCCCAGGGGTTAGAGTGCAATTCCCATCCATTCAGGCATACCTCTTGAATACTTCAGAGGAGAGGTATAGCGGAAAATTGAATGCACAAGTGTGCTGGATCTATGTTGACCTGAAGCCTGAGCAGATCATATGACTCCATATTGTCCTCCTGGCAAAAGCATTTTTAGGAAGTCATTCTAATGGCTCTGCCCAGCATCAGACAGGCATGTCTGGTCTTGTTAGCTTGATCACAGAAGCAGCTGGATGGGATGAAACCAGAATGTTTTAATTTTTCTCAAGTGAGGCCATGCTACAAAAAAGTTGGGAATCAAGACCTACATAGTTTCCATCACCCTACACTATTTTGGTGTGGTGAAGAAATGGTGCTACTTGGGTGTCGGTCTCTTCTCCCAAGTACCAAGGGATAGGACAAGAGGAAATGGCTTCAAGTTGCGCTAGGGGAGGTTTAAATTGGATATTAGGAAAAAATTCTTTGCCAAAAGGGTTATTAAGCATTGGAACAGGCTGCCCAGGGAAGTGGTTAAGACACCATCCCCAGGTATTCAAAAGACGTGTAGATGTGGCGCTTAGGGACATGGTTTAATTCTGGACTTGGCAGTGTTAGGTTAACAGTTGGACTCGATGATCTTAAAAGTCTTTTCCAACCTAAATCATTCTGTGATTCTATTCTATGACTCTAATGCAACCGCTCAGTTATCTATTTTACGCAGAAAAAAATGACCTGGACAAGGCAAATTATTTGCTTACTTTGCACACCCTACTAGCATGAAATTCACTTCTCAAAACATTAATTTTAAAAAGTCAGCAAATATAAGATACTTATGTAACTGGACTTCTAAACGCATTTAATGGCTTAATCCACGTATTCTTCACCTTGAAAACATGTTTTACATGTGTGAAATCAAAAGGCATTTGCAGTTTTTCAAGCAGCTTCATTGTGCTGTCTAAATCAATCTTCCCAGTCCTGAACTCATTCTGAATGATGGACAAAAACCACGTATGAGAGATCAGGTTAAGGAAACTTCTGGCCCATGTCATTGCCTTTTAATAAGGGGAGGAGAAGGAGAAGTTTAATTTTTTTAAACCTGAAAAGCTTGCACTTTGCTTTTCTCATACTCTAGAACATCCTTGTCTTTTGATTTCTGAGAATGCGGCAGGCTGCGAGGCACACAAGAAGATATTTTTGCCTGACGCCCAGAGACTCTGAGGGCAAAGGTGACAAAAAGGGCCAGAGAAAGAGAAGGGTGTGAAAGAAAACAGGGGGTGGTCAGGGTGAAGAAAGGGGCACAGCGCGAAGAGGGAAATGTGGGCAGGTCGAAGGGATTCTGTGGGGCATGGCGGGAAGAGGAGTGCCAACAGCAAGCATCACTGAGGTGAGCGCGCCCAGCGTTGCGCCCAGCCAGCCTCAGCTGGCCCTGACTGGACCAGGGCAGACCAGACTGGACTGGGTGCCCCAGGTCCTCCCCTGCCACCCACCTGGGGGGCCCCATGTGTGCACAGGCCAGGCCCAGGCCTTGGGGGGAAGGAGGCATGCAGGGGGAGCTCACACAACGGCAGTGGTCGCAGGGCAGGGACATACGAGGAGGAGGAGGAGGAAGTAGAGCAGTGAAAGGAGGAGGAGGTAAAGCAGGAGGAGGATATCTGTTCTCCTCCATGGCAGCTCTGCATCGCCTGCTCCGGTCTCTTCACTGCGGTGGCATTGGCAGCATTTGGCAGGACGTCACCTAGGCTTGCTCCAGTTCCCTGCGGGGCCCTTTCCCTACCCTCACACCCCTGCACCCTCTCGGCACAGCCCCCAGCCTTGGCCCCCCACCAGCGTTGCCCCGGTGCCACCGTGAGGTCACAAACTGCAGGCCCCCAGCACAGGCCCTTTCCCGTCACCGCTATCCCACCCACCCCCCCCCCGCCACCATCTTGTGCCTTTTCCCTCCAGCACAACACGGCCCACATGCCCTCCCCTCACTGCAGTCTCCCACCCTTTGGATAGCCCTCACCCCCAGCATGTGCGCGAGGCAGGAGCTGCGTGAGCTGGAGAAGGTGTCTCTCATTTGCAACCTACTGCACCAGTCTCCTCCTGGGGAGTTCGGGCAGGTTGTCCGAGATCTCTCTGCTCTGGTCCAAGATGACAAGCTGGTGAGGCAGGAGGCTGCCCGCATGGGGGCTTGTCACAACAAGAACAACCTCACTCCCGTCCAAATAAACGGGCGCACTGTGCTGCTGACCCGCTACAACGACTTAGGGGGAAACCGCTTCTTCGACCCTCAGGACAAATTCTCTTTCGAGTTTGACCACCTGCGTGGGGTAATCAGCAAACCCCAGCTGCACGGTGTGATGCTGGATGAGGGGGAACTGTGGCGAGAGGCCCTCCACAAGGGCTTGAAGGCCTACGTGAGCTGCCACTTTCCTGCAGGGAACTGCTGCGTGTTCAAAAAAAGCCTGGGGAATAGGCAGCTGTTTGGGGCCTGCATTGAGGCTCATCAGTACCAGCCTTCAAATCACTGGAACAGCCTTTGGAAGTCAGACTGGACTTTTGCCCTGACTCCATTTACCACTCAGGTTACAGGGATGGTTCTCCTCCAGATACACTACTTCAGAAATGCCAACCTCCATGTAACCGTCAGCAAGTCTGTGAGTGAGACTCTAAATGTGATAGATCAAAGTCAGTTTGCCACAGATTTTGTGAAATTTTTGAAAGCTGAGGACACCAAGTTTCATATTGCCATTCTGGAAAACATTCAAGCTTTGTCAGAGGATATATGGGGGAAAAATCTGCGGAGGAAACTCCCCGTTACTCGCACTTTTATGAACTGGAATAAACTATTGAATGATCAGCATCTGAACACCAATGTCTCCAATACAGAAGTGCCTCCATGCTTACTGAAACACACTGATATGGTGGCCTAAATAAAAAAAAAAAAAAAAGAAAAAGAAGAAAAAGACAAAATGGCGGTGTTTAGTTGACTTATTTCTGGATTACTCAGGAGAGTGCAAGAACTGTCATCAGTCAATCACCACTTTGAAAATAATTCAGGTCTGTAGTGAAAATAAGTTGCTGTATTTTTTTTATTTTCTTCATATACTTTTCAACTGCTTCTAGAGGTACTAGTAATGGTCAAAATGACAAAGGCAGTACAGTGCTACAGGTGAGCCAGCAAGCAAACTCTTACTTTCCTTTGTAATTTTACCCAATATTATATTTACTTATGTAACTTCATCCTATATGTAGGATTGGTTATAAAGAAATCAGTAAGGTAGGTTGGCAAAGATATTGAGGCATTATTTCTAGATTTTTTTCATTGATACTGAAACCCAGGAAATTCAGCCTTCAGGCTTTGCTTGTGCATACCTCTCTGTATGCACAAGAGACATCTCTAACATAGTCACATGAACAAAGGGAGACCAGTACACAGGAGAAATAGATTTCTTATAGCTAGTGCAGAAGATATTTCAGGACTGACCAGGGATGTATGCTGGGTTTTGCAGCATTACAGAATAAAGCAATGCTACCTCCCTTCTCCCAGTGTTTATTACAAATACCAAAGGATTGTATGTGATTTTGTTTTACTTTCAAACTATGGCAGTGACGCTTTGCTAATGTTTATTACAAAAAATGAAATGCCTACCACACTTGCTGTTTTCTCTAAACATACCTTTTAAATAGAGTTTTATTAGAAACAAAGTTTAATTTCAAGCAGTAATGTAAACAATAAACTTTCTAAAAATATTGATGGGAACATTTAAACATTATTCCCACAGATATTAGATGTTTTTAATGTAAGCATAAGATTTTACTTTTGTTCGTCACTGCTGGTGGCAATTACATTGTCACATGGGTTGAACATGCCCTTTTGTAAGTACTGATCAGTGGCTTTATAGCTTCACTGCTCAGACTAGCCATGATTGCTTTCATTGTCTTTGTTTTAAAATGTAGTAAAGAACTATATATTGTTATGGTTTGGGGGATAACAAACATTGTGCGAAAATGCCATCTTGAGATTACTCTTCTGATACAAAATGAAGATTTTGCATCTGTACTCACACCTGATTTGAGAGGTTCCTTACCCTATACATCTGGATATGATAACAACCCAGAGAAACCAATAACAAACAGGTCCCTAATATAAAAACCATCATTCTACATCATTCTATATTGTTGATGACAAATTCATATGCTCAATTTTTATTAATAAGCATACTAATTTACAAAGCCTTATTGCAGAAGATGAGGTTGTGTTGTTGCTAATATTTGCATGAAACTGAAATAAATGAAATAATTCCTTTGATATATACTGATTTTCTTCAGATTTGCATTGACTAAAGCACATTTTTCATCTGGTTGTTCATCTTTATGGTCACCCAGCACAGATTCTGGGAGTGTTGTACTAATTTACGTGCAGAAAGGCACTCATCATGCAGGGTTTCCTTCCCACAAGCAGAAAGCAGACTGCTGCCCTTGTAACAACGTCCCTTGACAATGCCTTTTACAGATGCCCATTTGTTAGAGAATCTGCACCATGCACTTGAAAAGGGAAAAGGATGGAGCATGGATAGCATTTTCTGTGCTCCTTCGGTTCTTCACAGAAAGCTGCATTACCTATGGGTCATCCTCTTTTCACCCCACAGCTGCTACTGAGATCTGTCCAATACCAATCCAGTCCTTTTAGTGCCTATGTTGCTGCTGGAGACCATTCAATGAGCAAGCAGCTGTCTTTACATGGTATTTATTTGAATATGGGATTATTTCTTTATTGAAAGCAAGAGTAATTTTTTTTTAAACTGTGATACAACCCTGCTATAATGAAGATGGCCTGTTGTGACTGTAGTTCATGTCTGCAGTACAAAGTAGTAGATGAAATTTTAGACATAAATTTAAGTGCTAACAGAATCAGGGACACAGCACTAGCAACTCTGGATTGTGAAAAAAGCACTTAATTCAAACACAAATATTGCACATGAACTAACAATAAGAAACAGTAGGGAACAACAGAAAAGACTAAGCAGTTAGATGACTTTCAGTTTCAACATTTATTCCATGAGATCAATCCCTTATGAGATGCAAACAGATGACATTTTGCAATATACTGTTCTGTAAAATTAAATTCTCTCTTCTTTAAAATGCAGTTTCTAAACGGCAAAACTGTAGCAAGGAGTGCAATAATAAAAACATTTAATATTGTAGGATTAGGTAGTTTTCCTATCTTCCCTATCAGTTTACCTTTATGAACTTTCCATTTTCCTTTAATTTCCTTTCTCTATAAAAGAGGGAATCTGTGATACCAGAATCTGCAACAAAAGCTGCTCAGAGGGATGGAGTTTGGGCAGAGTAAATGTTCTGATTTGGCTGAAAAAGCTTACTCATTTTTTGCAAGGCCTTTGAAATTAACCTGGAAAAGGTAATTACAATAGAGGCTTTGACAATTTTCCCTCTACATTCTCCATGATGGGCTTGGGATTTTTTTTTCTTTCGGAAAGTTGGAACTTGGGGAGGAATAAACATTATGAGATGAAAGCAAAGGTGTTCAATTCCATTGAAAACTTTACTGAACTTTTACATATACACTTTTGTGACTCTGAATATGTTTGAGATTTAGTTGCAACTTCTTACTCTTTTGCCCATACTAGAATTTTTTTGTTATATATTCCTAAAATCCCCCTCCTTTTCTGTCTACTGCTTTGAAAACCATTCACATTCTTACAGGTGCCTGTGAATCCGTCTCTTTTTATTGGCATCAGTACCCCATATTTTAAGAAAAGCAATGAAGAATAGGCATATATAACTAAAATAAAATTTAAAGTTTTCAAACTGAATCTTACAATAGGTTTCTACTGCAGCCAGGAGTATAGCATACCTAGAGTTGAAGCTATATCTACCTGTTTGCAATCATAACCACCTACTGTTAAAGACTTGCTTTGTGCCTGCAAAAATACATTATCAGCATGTATCTTTCTGTAATATGCTTCCAATACTGCTTTCTTGTTCTTCTTATCTTTGGTTGTCACTGAGTGGCCATGGTTATTTCTCTCAAGGAGAAGATCACCTATTCTATTAGTTCAGAACATTTACACGATGAGAGGTACTTTTCTTTCAAAATAAAACATTGTCGTGGTTTAAGCCCAGCTGGTAACAAAGCACCACGCAGCTGCTCGCTCACTCCCCCCCTACGCCCCCTGGCCATGGTGGGATGAGGAGAAAATATAAAGGCAGGCTTGTGGGTCGAGATGAGGACTGGGAGGGATCACTCACCACTTATGGTCACGGGCAAAAGACAGGCTCAACTTGGGGAAGAAACAAAATCAATTTAATTTACTACAAACCAAAACAAAACAAGGATATTAGGAAGTAAACCCAAACCTTAGAACCCTCTTTCCCGGCTCAACCCCACTCCCGGTTCTCCCCCCCTCCTTCCCCCGGTGGCGCAGGGGGACAGGGGATGGGGTTGGGGTCAGCTCCCCGCACCTTGTCTCTGCCGCTCCTTCCTCCTCAGGGGGAGGAGGACTGCTCACTTGTCCCCTGCTCCACCGTGGGATCCCTCCCACAGGAGACAGTCCTTCACAAACTTCTCCAACGTGAGTCCTTTCCGCGGGCTGCAGTTCCTCACAAACTTCCCTGGCGTGGATCCTTTCTGTGGGCTTCAGCTCTTCCCAAACTTGCCTTGCGTGGGTCCTTTCCGTGGACCCATCTTCAGTCACAGCCTGCTCGAGCGTGGGCTTCTCCATGCAGTCACGGCCATCTTCGGGGGCCTCCACTCCCCCGCTCCCCTCCATGGGCTGGGGGGGACAGCCTGCCATCTCACCACGGGCTGCAGGGGCATCAACCTCCTCAGGAGCCCCTCTTCCCCTTCCTTCTTCACTGACCTCGGTATCTGCTGAGGTGTTCTGCTCACATTCTAATCTCCTCCCCCGCTGCAGGTTCCCCTTCTTAAATCTGTTCTCCCAGACGCACTTCCACCATCGCCAATGGGCTCAGCTTTGGCCAGGGGTGGGTCCGACTTGGAGCCAGGGAAGCTTCTAGCAGCTTCTCACAGGAGCCACCCCTGCAGCCCCTCTCCTGCTACAAAAAAAACCCTGCACCACACAAACCCATAACAAATGTAAATTTTGTTGAAACTCTGCTCCTCCATTTACAGACTTGCAGACTCATTGGAATCATAAATTTGGTACATTGGCTCAAATTTTTGATTTCTGAAAATAATTTTGTACCTAGCATTAATTGTTGTGGCAAAGAAAATTACTGGTTTTATTACACCATTAACATTAGAGCTTAGGTTGGACTTCATTGTCAGCTTCCAGCTGCATTAGAATTGGAAGAAAATCAATGCTTAATATTAGTATTTGGACTGAATATTTAATGTTCACATTATAAAGTTTGCTTTGTGTTTTGCTAGTAGTGCAGCAGGTGGAAAACCTATCAAAATGAGGACACTTAGCAAAACAAGTTTCAACATTTCATTTTCAAATCTGTGTGTTGAATTAAAAGCAACTTTCTTTGTGGTTTCAGAATAGATAGACAAATCTTTAACAGGCACTAAAGACTCAAGTTATCTGTTGGCAGAAAGCAAGGTCTATCAATACTCCTAGTCACTGGAAGAAATCCATGTTTTCCCCCTTACATTCTCCAGAAAAGGTACTCATTCTTTCTTTGCTTCATTCATGGAATTAAAAAGACAATATTGTAAAAAAACCCGCCCCTACTTGTATGTTTTCCAGGTTGTAGTCTGTATTAAAATCTCCACCGTATTCTTTACTCCCTATTCCTTACCAAGTTGTGGAGAAGAAAGGAAAACATGATTTTGAAACAGAGGAAATAGTAGTGAAGGAAATACTATGACTGTTCTGTCAAGTGTATATCTTTCACTGATTTCAAATAATCAAGGCATTAATGCTCCAGTTATAGTAAGACCAAATTCAAGGATTATTTTCTACAGTAAGAATGGTTTAATATGTTCAATAAATCTGAAAGAGCGGATTTATTACATGCCAAGTGCAAGATATTTTCCAAGTCTGTATGTCAGTATGCCATTCTTACACAAATAGTGGATTTTATAATTCTTTTTAATGAAAGCTTTGGAGTTACTAAAAATGTGGAGTAATTTCAAAAAGTTACTATTTCAAAAATTAACTATTATGAACTATTCAAAGCAAAGTATCCTGGGATTCTCCAAAGTTACAAGAGGTATTTTTTATAGTAAGACTTAGGAATTGCCACCATACAAAACTGAGGAAATAAGAGACCTAATAATAATAACTAAAACAGATGACCCATGTTATATTAAGTCATTATTGTAGCAGATTATCTTTGAATGGAACAGGAACTACTATGCACCCTTAAATTCATAGCCAGAAAATATCCTGAGATTGTAGGATCCTAATAATAGGATCTGGTTGGTTTTGGTGGGGTTTTTTTATATTATTGATCATACAACGCATTTGGAAGAAAAGGGAATGTGTGTCTCAGCTTTTTTGTAGATATAGGTATAGGCCTTTCAGTCCTGAATCTTTAAACATAATTAAAAGTTCGTATTTCGTATTTGCTTACTAAGGAACATATCAACTCTTGTATACACTGCTTCTTAAATAGCATTCACAACTGCTGTGTTGGTAACAAGAGCAGCTGAGAGCCTTTCTAAATATTCTTCCAGAACCAGAAGGCTAAAAATTTAGAGTCTGTATGGCAATAATCATAGCCATCTTTTTCAAAGTATGCTGATAGTGATAAAACATTAGAGGTTTAAAATACAGATTGCAGAACAGACATTTATAAGTGTTCTACCTATGTATCTCACCAGAATTGCATATGAGACATCTGTCTCTCCTTAGGGGAATGGAAGCCAAGTGTCTACTATGACTTAGAGGAGAAGCAACCTGGAACAGGAGGGATAAGGGAAAGGGCGTAAGTGGGGGGATGTTGAAGAAAAATGTAAATAAGGCAAATTCACAATTGGAGAAAGGAAATAAAAAGAGACCAGTAGTATAATTCCACTTGTCTGGAACTTGAGGAGACTGTCCAGAAGAGTAAGACTGAAATCTCAGCTCCTCCACTGTTTTTCCTTCCTCAACCTTTGGGCAAGTCTCATGGATCTAGATTCCTAGAGATTTCAAATCTGTACTCTGGTATATGCGATCTTCAGTCTTTCTGTGCCCAGGAAAGCTAACAGTTTTTCCTGATCTGATAGGTATCCTATGAGAATGCATTAAAATTATGAAGAAATAATACAATAGTTGGCTCTTAATAACTAAGATAGGGAATAATTTAATTATACATGATATGTGTGCAAAGTAACCATGATCCCAAATGAAACTGTCTCATAGTTAATACAAGTTTGTTTCACAAAATTAAAAAGCATGAAGAAACAGGAAATTTTCCATCTATCTTGATTGAAACTTAGAATTACAAACCTACATCCTCAAGCATGCTGTTGTGTTCTCATGTATGACACTTTTCTTTACCAGCAAAGCTTCATGATCTACCTACACAGATCAGTGCACCAGCCCTTGCAAGCCTACAGCTACTTAGGTATGCTCATCTCAAGCTTCACTGGCAGGGAGCTCATGTTTCAGGTAGGGACAGCCCTCATGGGCAGACTGGTGGTAAAGCAAGGGATCAAAAGCCTTTGGGTATTCACTTATTCATTGTTTATTCTTAAACACATATGGTTTATTCTTAAACACAAGAAGTTTAGAGGCCCAAGGAAGACAAGAAGACATTGAGAACAGTGTTGCTCATGTAATTTCACTGTTATCTGACTTCTGAGACATAGTCTGCCCACCAAGCAGTTAGACTTGAACCCAAATGCATGGTGCAGGCCATTAGCCTCCAGCCTGCCAGCCTGGGCACATGGTGGTCTTCTCATTTCCTATGGCTCATTTTTTGCCCACATGCCCACATTTCTTTCCCTTGGAAGTGAATGTGTAGTTCTGGGTTCTGTGCTGACATGAGGTTGGGACAGGACTGGGAAATGTATCCAGATCTGGGAATTCACTGACTGAAAGAGTCTGAGTTCCTCAAAGGGTTAAGAAAAATATATATTCACCCTTCAAGCCACTTCTTTTTGAGTGGGGAATTGACAGATAAGCCTCCTAGAGGGTGGTTTCAGTGGAAAAAACTAGGTTTCAATAAATGTTTTTGGTTTCAGACAGAAGTACTTTCTGTCTGGAATGAGATAATCAAAAGGAAGGTGAAGATGTATGAATTATTAGAGACCTTTTTTTTTACCTTGTAGAGTTTGTTTTTTTTTTTACCTTGCACTGAAGTTACCATTAACAGAATGCCTTCTGAGAAGCTCACCACTCAGAAGTCAGACACACAGAGTGAGAAATAGGAAGTCTTGTATATGTCTTTAACAGCTGTGTTGTCCTGTATGTATCATGAAGTAATTAGCACTCCATTGATCTTGAAGCAAGTGCCATAGATAACTTACCTTTAAAACCAGGTATATTCCCAGTCATAAAGTTTCCTTAAGGCATCTTCCTTGCTTTATAGCATGCAACAGATGAGAAAAGCCATTTTTTGTTTCTAATGTGTATGAGTTCATTAGTAAATATCTTCTACAAATCCCTGTGATTATTTCTGAGAAAAATATTTTTGCCAGTTCACTGAAGATATTATTAATTTTACTTAAGAACTTTATTTCACACAAGACTTCCTATTTGCAACTTACTTTTAATTATATCCTCATTAGAGGCAGATATGAGAAGCACAGCTTATTTCAAGTATTTATTATTCATTCTTGTATTGTTAATGAATTAATGCCTGAAGTGCGTCTGCAGTAAAAAGTCACCTTCTTGTTCATCAGTTTTGCATGTCCATAAAATAAATGTGATTGCTTCAGGTACTGTATTACATAGATTCAGTGCCATTGCTTTCCATATATAACATCTACATGCAAATTTATTCTGTTGTTCTTTTTTAAATAATAATCTGCTGATATATTCTTGCTCAGACCAGTTCCTATAGTAATTATAACCGAGTGTGCAGTATGTATTCACTGAGCATCTATAGTCCTATTCTTTCTCTTCCCATCAAAAGGTCATTTTGAAGACACATCAACAACATGCTTTCTATGATCTGTAAGCCCTGCAAAAACCAAGCTGTTATTTCAGCCTCTGGGCTGTAGTTCCGTATGCCTAAATCCGTTACAAAACATGGATTTAGCAGAAGCCAATGAAAAGCATAATTAACATTTTGGTATTCTGTGTGCCGTAATTTATTTTCCATTATCAAAGTTACATAGGCTGCCAAATGTGTGATACAGATTATGGGACAAACTGTGCTTAAAATGCAGGTTTTTTTCAAAATAACGTGTTATGTCCTGTGAAGTATTCATGGGGAGAAAAAGAAGATTAAAATGCATAGGTTCTATTTTGCCTTCAGCTGTTTTCTGGCTCCTCTGTTTAAGTCCCAGTTCAACAAAGTACTTAATTGTTCGATTAATTATAATCATTTGACTATTTCCACTGGGAGGAATAGTATAATATAGGTACTATAATGCTACAGCTGGTTAAATTGAATCATACAAAGCTGAAGGACCTGATACAGAAGGTACAGATAGCAGCAGAAAGATTCCCTTCTTTTGACTGTGAACTTTAGACCAGCCTGGAGAAAGTTTCTACAGACCAATTTCCAGCCCTTTGCTCCAATCTATCTTATAAATTAATTTACATTATCCTGCTCCACTTTGTTGTCTTAGTCTATGAAACACACTGATTATGAAACAATTAATTTTCTTTAAATTAATACCACTAGATCCAGAAATGGACTTAAAAGTCTAGAAGCTTCAGTAAATTAAATGATAAGCATTTATTTATTCTCTAGTCAAATACAAAACAGTCAAGTGAAACACCTATGCAGCCTATGGGTATTTAGGTTCTGAGCTATAGAAAGCTTAGTCCCTGCAAAAGTGTTCAATGTCTTCTTAATCTAAGGAGGTTCAACTCTGTGTCTCATTCTTCCAGTGGAGTGCCCTTACAGCTATGTTATGGGCTGGCACTCAGAGGAAGCACACTCTACTACACCTATAGAAAATGTATTAATGTTTTCCACAGAATGCACAATTTGTGGTCATAAAAAGAGCAAGATTAACATAATTCATGACTTATCTGGAAGGTACCTGGAGAACTGCATTCTGATCCGTTCTTCTGTAATTTAATCCTATGAAGGTATAAACCAAATTTTTTAAACTTTCCGTACAGCTTTTGTGGATTCAGTAGAGTATCACTCTTTTTAATGATGAAGTTATTGACCATTGTGTACTGGGTAAGTAAATACATGAAAGCCTGTGAGCTGCTGAGATTCTGCAAGAGTGGGGGTTACTTATGTGCCTTCAGGTAACAGGAGGGAGGGAAGAAATTAGGTGCAGAATGAAGGAGAAAAAAAACTTGGATTTTTGCCTGCCATTAGCATCTTTATTTTAGACTTTGAGGTTATTTCCAGTACTTTATTTAAAACAAGATGAATTTTAAGAATTTCCTAAAGATACTTATAACTATTAAAAGAATTTCTTTGAATTCTGCGAACAGATAGGGCCATACCAGAAGAGGTCAAAGCATTTGCAAGTTTAGCCCTGTAACTGAGTAGGTAATTCCAATGTCTATTTTCTTTTGATATTGGCACAATATTTTTACAAACAAAAAGTTGGAGTGGAGACAAAAAGAACTCAATATATTTATCATAAAATTCTGCATTCAAAAGTAACTTTGATGCTTCTGTTCCTGTTTCATTAAACCCCTCATAGGCAGCATAATCCTGATAATTTTAACTCCCTAGAAGAATATTCTCTATTTCATTTTCCTCTGAAAGAGCAAATTATTAACTATGTCATACTGTAAAAATGTCATCTAAAGACATGATATGCTAAGTAGAAAGGAAATCGCCAGGGGCTGTAAGCTTTGGGTCAAAGGACAGTTGTTTGTAGCTCATTAGTATGATAAAGTGAAATCTGAAATTATATTACATGTTTGTTTAAGATGTAATTAGTGAGGAAGTTATGCATTTTCAAGCATTCCATACAGATCTGTAGTCTCATATCAAAAGGGGCAGAAATGCTTTCTTATGTACATTATTTGCCTCCTCCAGAGGCAGGAGAACAATGCAAAAGCCAAAATCTATTGCTCAGCATTTGTTTGCTTTTATTCATTTTGCCTCTTTTCTCAGCTGTGCAATCTTGACTGCCAAATTATGATTTCACAGGAGAGTTCAATACAGCCTGTCCTGTTTCCTTTCTGCCATTAGATAGCTGAAGAAAATTAAAATAAAAGCTGAATTAGCCTCATGACTTTGGACCATGTAGGCCAAAAGTCAGCTTCCAGGTTAGTGTGATATGAGTACTAAGTACCTCAAAGGCTGTTTCTCAGGTGGACAAGCTAAATGCTGGACAGTCTGTTTGCTTACACTCGTCAAAAGGAGAATAAAGACTTCACACATGAGACTTCAACTGGACTCATTCTTTTTGGTGTCAGGGAAGCTGGCATGAAATAGGAGTTTCCACTTTTCCCTTGGGAAGTTGGTCTTAATGCCTTTCTCCCCCCAGGTACACACTGTGTTACCTGTCCTGCATGCTCAGTTTAGTGGTTCACCCACTATCCAGAGCTCTGGGCAACAACTACTTCCTCTCTTTAAAGCAAACTCTGGATGCAGAGCTTCAGACGAAACAGTAGAAGCTCTCCTTCAGTGTGTTGTGGGGAAAGGATGAAGATCCTGTTTTCCACTGGTGCACAGAAAAGAAAGAGGGCTTGGCAAGCAGCCCAGTGAATGCAAGCACCCACACAAAAAAAAAAAAAGAAAAGGAAGAAGAGAGAAAAAAATCTAAGTATGGGGGGGAAAAAGAGTGCTTGTTCTTAGAGTACAGAAGTGCCTGACCCATTTCTGAAAAAAGGCAGAGAATACAATAGATGTAGGAGTGATATACTTCTCAGACTGTCAAAATAAGGACCGAAATCCTGAAAGAGAAAAACCTTAAAGGACAAGAACATTTCAGAATTTTCAGAGTAAATATGGTGTCCACTAGATGGTATTGTGCTTAAATAAGAACAATGCACAAAAATAATTCAGTGAAACCTATTACCTGCATATTTTACATAGAAAGAAGGAACAATATTTCCCATGAAGCATGTAGCCATTATTTAGAGTAAACAACTGAAGACAATTATAGTATTAAAACAAAAAAACCTGTATGACCAATGGCTTGCTAGTTCTAATGTCAAAAGAGATGTTAACTAAATATTGTGCACTAAAACACAACCATGTCGCATTAAGTATTAGAAAAACATCCTTTTCTTCATTAAAAAATGCCATTTTACACTTAGATCAGTTTGGGATATTTTCATCACTTTCATCACAGTTTAGCTACTCCATTTTATACCAGGTGAAAACCTGGTCTCATGATTTGACTACAAATGTGGCAAGTACTGATTGCTGTATGAATTTTGGATAGCAGATTCTACCAAGTAAGAATTTCCCATCCATTTGGTATTAAATCCATCTAAAATCTTTGTACAATAGATCTTGTTAGTGGGATATCAAAACACCAACCAGCCTAGTTCTTGAAACAGATTCATTACTGCTCTGTCAGAAGAGCTAAGACCCAGGCTAATGAGATTACATGCAATATGGAGCTACTGCAGCTAGACTGATTTTAGAATTCATGTTGTATCTCTGATAGAATTCCCAGCTGTGCTGTATAGGGTAACTAATCAGCACTGACGTTGCTATCTCAGGGTCACTGCAAATGCATTGTGGGTATGAAATGCCCTATATAGGACAGGACAGACCTGCCATTAGAAAACATATTTTAGGGGAGGAAAAAAAGGGTATATATACAAAAACCATAAAGTGTATATGTGTGCATATATATATATATATATATACACATACACTTTGAGATGAAATAGAGCCAATAAAATTAGGAGAGCTAAAAATCATAAAAGGGCTAAGCTTTAATTCACATACAGGATGCAAGCTCTAGTCATTTATTCCGTTTTTAATGTTGTATCATTGAAGATTCATCCTATGCAGATTTCAAATAATCCTCACAAGAAACAAGGTTGCAGTGAAAGGCATATTTGAGGATTATTGAAAAATAAATGTATCTAAGCAAAATGAAGCTGAGTACACTGGGTACTTCTACAGCACTCTACACATTTCAGCATAATCAAACTTCTACTTTGAAAGAAAATTTAATGATTCGATAATAATTGGTTGACAGCTAAACTTTTTCCCTGGTTGCCAAACAGATTTACAAATATGCAGTTAGAAATACTGATTTAGCTACTGTATCTAATAAAATTACAGAGCATTGAAGCTTTATAAGCAGCATTTGTTGGTGTCTGCATACTTTTTAAAAAAACATCAAAACCCATGTTTTTTAGAATAACAGCCTTTGAAAATACTGTCAGATCACTTAAAAACTTTGACTTAAAACATTTTTGATCACAGATTACTGTAAATACCTCTAAACCCAGACTTACTATATATAAACTTGCTATGCCTCATGATAAGAATCTACCCCACATTAAAATACTCCCATATTTGATCTAATTTGTTTATAAAAAGACATCCCTTACACAAATAAGGATAGCTTTAGGAATAATATTTGATTTAACTCTTAATTTTTATTTATATTAAAAGAATATTTAAATGCCTCAATTGTGTCAAATCATGTGAAATATCACTACGAGTGAGTATTTGTTCCAAAAAGTTTCCAGACTGAAAAAGGCTTGTGTATGTATGATTTTTGTAGCTACGACAATGCCCGTTTAGAAACCTAGATAGAAGGAATATAAATATTTATTAAAGACATGTTTATCCTGCTTAAAATAGTATTGCATATTCTCATAAATTCCCAAGGAGAAACTGTACTTGTACCAGTACCATGCATCTTGTACCCTGCATCCATCCTATGGGAAGCCACACCCTAATGAATTAATGTAATGATCATTACATTGTAGTAGAAATACTTGCAATTACATACACAGACCTCTCAAAGCAAAAATTAATAAATCAAATACAGTTTGGCTTTTTGAGCAAGGACAAACAGCTTCAGAAAGATCAGTTTCCACCCATAAGGGGAATAAAATTGTAACAAGTCATAATTCAGTCTTAGGTGTGAGAAGCAGCAAGCCGCTGGAGATAGAAAGAAGTCTGCCCAGAGAGACAAGGTGGAGTTAATAGTAGAGCACTGGCATCCAACAGAAAACAGCTGCAAATTAAGCTACCATCCTCGTTCCAAGTGGGATCAGTTTGATCAAATGCCCAGTGAGATCAATGAGTATACATTTCCTGCCCATGCTCATACTGCTCCTGAGAAAGGGTAGGGATAGGTGTGGGGTACTTCTGCAAGTGCTGCGCAGACAGACCATTGATGCCTTTCCCCATTACTGTACACGTGCTCCTGTGAGTCAGGCTGCGGGGAAATGAATGCCTGTGGTTACAGCAAGCTGCTCCCCAAGATATGCATTTTTCCATAAGGTACATTCCACATCATGTGGACTGGATATGTGCTGTCACGTGACAGAGGAGGAAACATCTGACTCTCAGGGGAGACGGGGGCCAAAAGCAGCCTGCTGTTGTTAGAGCAATGGCCTCCCTGAGGGGTACTTGTAAAAGAGCACAGCCTGAAAAAAACAATAGGGCCACAGCATCTCTGGGCCCCTGTTCCAGTGCTGTACCAACCTCATGGTAAAAACATTTTTTCTTATATTGAGTCAGAATTTATCATGTTCCAACTCGTGCCCATTTTCTCTCGTCCTTCCACACTGTGCCTCTAGAACAGTGGACCTGTCTTCACTACATCCTCATATTAGGTAGCTGTAGAGAGCAATTATATCTCTCCTTTGCCTTCTCTCTTTAGGGCTGAACAGCTAGCTGTCTCTGCCTCTCCTCATACATCCTGTCCCTCCAACCAACCTGATGCCCCTTTGCTGGACTTATTTCAGTATGTTAGTGTCTTTCTTGTACTGGGGAGCCCTTAACTGGACTCAGTACTAACGGTACAGTCTCACAAGTGCTGAGCAGAGGGGAGGTCTTCAGACAGCCCATCATTACTGAGCAGATTGCTTCCAGGTTTATGAAGAATCTCCCTTGAAATTGCATCTACATGCCACTGAAAGCAGACACATAATCTCTCCTTTGTTTTTATTATTCCCATGATAGCAAGCCACACAGCCTAGAGAAGCAGGAATTAACTGTATTACAATGCAGAGGGGTAAAAAGCTGGTGAGGGATAAAAGAGGGATGACTAGGGACAAGAAGTTAAAAAAATGGGACTTGGATAAGGACTGGAGGCAAAAGGATTCTTGTAGCCAGCAGACTTGCCCATAGCTCCTGAATTTTATTCTGGTTTTTGCATGTAGCTCAACTCTGAATTTATTCTACTGTTTGCATATAGCTCTGGAATTCAAGGCTAAACTATAACCTCTTAACTTACGGATAGCTCTCCATATGTCAATTTGCTGTAATCTTCTGCTTTGTTTACTGAAGTGACAGACATTTGCACTGTGTAGCTAAATGATCCATTCTTGTGCATGAAAGAAATATTGATGTTGTTTCAGATTTCAGAATTCTTGTTTTGGTCACTTTGCTCTTTGAAAATTATATTTAAATTTTCTATTTAAAGAACAATATATTGAAAGCAAAGCACTAAGATATTTACTTTTAAGTATTCGTACTTTCTTATACATTCTTTAACTGCACAATCATACATTCATCGTTCATCACAATTCAGCTTGCTTGGCTGGTGTGTTGGTTAGTTTGCTTTGCATAAGGGTTCTGTTTCATTCATTACCTTGTTTCATTCCCTTGGATAAACAGGAGATATTATTTAATGTTTCTCTTTTTTCAACATGAAACATGTTAAGGTAAAGGAAGAAAAAACATTATTTTGAGGTGGGCTATTTTTAAAATAGATTAAACAGGGTGCTATTGCTGTATAGAATGCACAACAGAATGGTACAATTCAGTAGCCCTGACTTCATCAGCAGACTATCAGTCCTAATTCACTATACATAACTGTTCATCTTATGTCTTTACAAAAGCACTTGAAAGGCTGCTGCAAATTCTCATTTCTGTCATCAATTAATTGAACCATTCTGGATGCAGAAGAAAGGCAGCTAAACCATTAGACCTTCAGTGACATACACTCTCAGCTTTTCAGTTACTGGATGTTTGTTCCCAGTCTCAAGAAGATGGACTATGTTTCAGGAAATCAATTCTGTTCTCATTTAAGCCGAAGGACCTTGCTTTTGCTGCATATCCTGCTCTTTCTTCAAAAAGATTTATTACGAAAGATGTAGAAATTCTAATGGGGTTCCCTGAAAATTTAGATTCCCTGAAGGCAAACTCTGCAGTGTAAAGCCTCACTTTTGCAGTGATGTCTTATCACACGAATTCCTAAAAGTTGCTGCAGATCTCCACTGGGGTCTGTATTAGAGCACACAGCATTGTGGCTTAACCACAAAGAGGAATCTTCTGCTGTACTGACTGCTGCTTTGGCTAAACCAGGAAAACCTATATTTCCTCTAGAGATTAAAATTAAAAGCATGTTAAGACTGAAACATCTAATCTACATAGTGTTAAAAACACACATAAACTTCATAGATTGTTAGGTCATGTACCAGAGCAGAGGACCGATAAATTATCTCTTCTCTTAAACAGGTGAGCTAGGTAAAAGGAATTAATCACCACAATGCTCCTTGTTATTACTTCCAAATATATCCATGTAGGGTTATGGAGGGAAGGAAATAGAGATTAAATTTCACTCTTTATACAGCATAGCACTCTCTGGGCAAAAACCGTCACAAAGAAACTCAGGGTACAGTCACTTGCCAGGCCTTACTCTCTGCACTGCTTTGAAACTCGCTCTGAACTGATCAGTAAGCTGGACATGTTCACCTTGGTGTACCTCTCCTACTTTTCCAGCTCCTAAAAGGGGAAGAAAATGTATGAACTCTAACCTCACCTTCTCTTTCTGCTGCTATTTCTCTGCTGAGAAAGCAAGCAGGGAACAGTGAGTGCTAACAGAACCTGTCAATGTGATTTGATGCTATATGGGATGTACAGCTGAAAAGTCTCCACATGTGTTTGGGAAAGGCCAGTAGTAATCAAGGCTCAGAAGTTTTAAGGTAAGACTATATTAAAAGCAATTGCTCTAATTGTACGTTACCTTCACAAACTGAAAATACATGACCTTTATTTCATCTGTTCTTTTGTGATTAAGGATTGCTTATGCTCTTGTTGTTTGTGCAAGCAGAACGCCACCTTCCCTTAAAATATCAAACAAGTGCTTGTAAGAAGTTGACTAACTGACATAATTAATTCTCATTCTCCCTTGGGGCTAGAATATTGCAATTTGACTTACTTTGGCCTTGTGAGCCAGAAAGTACAGGGGGGTGTCGGGAAATCCTTAGAAATCTTCAGAACCTCATCTCAACTTTTTTTACCTGTAGATATCTGGGAGACAGGAGTTTTCATCTTTAACAGGACTTGAATAATTAAATCATGGTTTTAAACTAAAGGCTGAAAAGTTGGTACCTATGCTTATTTTGGTATCAGCATTGGGAAGGAAGAAATTTAATCATTCCAACAGATGATACCCCAGAAGTCAATCCTTTGTTATTAAATTTCAGCCAGTCACCAAACCTTTGGAACTACAGCCTTCAAAATGTTGTATACTCACTTATTATGGACAGTCACCTATCAAATGATAACAAGAATAATTGATTTCCTGTCCTTAAGGTTACCAAAGGCCATCTAAAATTTATTAATGTCTTTCATCAACTTTTCAATTTGTCAATTCCCAGGGGTTTCTACCAAGAGTATTTTATCTAGCACTGCTGTCAAAGTGGTGAATAAGTCTCCACTATTGATAAGGCAGGTGACATCATGCTGTTCTGAACACTGAGCAGAAGGTTGAAGCAGAGCCCAAATCTTAGTTGGTTTTGTCTACCCAGCTCCTTTTACAGCATCTCTGTGTTTTGAGTCACAGTAGATTTAGTTTGCAGATCTTTGCTCACCAACAATAATTCAAAATGCAGTTTCACTTTGAGATATAAATACAGAGGAAATCCAAAATAAAGTTAATTGAAAAACAAAATTAGTTATATGAGTTATCCCTTTTGAGTTCAAGTTATATTTATGACCCAGCAATTGTTCACTCACATTTGGTTTTCTTGAAAAACTTGCCTTTACTCCGGTCTTTGTTGAGAGATCCCCAAATGTGTTGTGGTGTTGTAATATATTTACCTGTTTGAAGTCTTATTTTTTGTGATTAGTGATCAAGAACTCACTTGTTGAGAAACATACTCTGTTTCCCTTATGTTCCTGCCTAGATGATCATAATTCGTATGATCAGAAGGATCATTTCTGCTTGAAAGGAGTGATCTCCATTTTTTCGTGATGTAAATCACATTTATGTCAAACTCAGACATCTTAAAAGTATTCTAGTTCTCTTCCCTGTGTCCTTCTGACTCAGTCAAGTTGGATCCCAGTAAATTTATTGTCTTCTCTAAACTCTTTATGGAGTCTCCTATTTATTTAGTATGAGAATCTGTCAGTTTTCCAAGGAAATATGGCTGGATGTTTGTATGCATTGATTCTCTCGTAGCATTAACCCTCACCCCATAATACATTACACTGTACTAGATGTAATTGCTGTACTGTATTCTCTCTTTCACTCCCCTAATTAACAGGACATTACCCTAAAATGTATCATTAACCATATTATTCACTCAATTTTACCTCAGGAATGGTCTGTCTGTTCCCTTGTATGACCAGACAGAGCTGCACAGGACTTCTAAAACAGACAGTACAGGAATGCACAGCTGGCTAATTTCCCCAAGCAGGAAGAATAACACATCTAACCCAGAATGTCCTCAGACATCATTTGTATTAGGACAAACATTCATCAACAAACCACAAACAGTTCAACATCCAATAGCTACTTTGCTGTAACCCATAGGCTCCTGCTAGAATCTCCCAGGCCCAAGTAGTTCTTCTCCAATTCTACTACCGCCATCCGTCCAATTTACTTTACAGAATTGATTTCTCTGAATAAGTTCTGCCATCCTTAACAGGAACTGTGTGCTATGATCTGACTGATCAGAAAACTCCTCCACAGGATCCAAGCTTCTGTTCTTAAAACCATCTCAAAAATTAGCCATTGCCAGGGATATTTTTGTCAGAAGGTTGACTAGCTGTTTAACAGGGTGTTAAGGGTAACACATTTTAATGTTTCCAATTTCAAGCTATTTTTTCGTATTTTTGAATCTTTAACATAGATGAAGAAGATGTATCTGATTGCTTTCTCGTAGACAAATTCAATATATCATTGAGGAATGAAAAGCTATTCTATTTTTCCTTGTTATCTCAGCTACTTTATATGGAAATACTATATATTTTTTAACAGAGAAAGTGTAAGAATGAATATTTTCCTGGAACTGAATTTACAGTGATAACTTTCTGAGATACAAAGAAAATTAATGTAAGCTGATGGATAAGACAGGATATGGAACCTTATGCATTTTGCCTCATGGCTACTGTCTATAGGGCTGCTAATAATACTTCACTGATGAAAATACTATATGTATATATAGAAAATGGTCTTTGGATAGACCAACAGTCTTTGGATAGACAGCTACAAGACAGCACTATGTCAGGAACTGTGAAACAAATGTTATGGATTTTGTAATAGGTATAACTGGGACTGATTTGGAATTGAAGAGTGCTAGTAGCAAGCTAATTTGCAAACACAGATGTGTGGGCAGACATATTATATGTATATATATGAACAGTTCTGCTATGCCATTCTGTACAGAATTATTCTGGGTACAAGTATTTGACAGAGCAGTAAAGTGCCAGTGAAATTGATGCCTAAATTTAGGTAATATGATTCTTTTCTGAAGGTGGCTGGTAAAAAAAAGCTGGTTTGCTGAATAGTTTGCCTCAAATTTATTAGAAAGTGCTTGGCGATAGTTACCTGATAATGAATATATGTACTAAAATATGCTATTCCCCTGTCAATATAGTTCAGGATTCTTTAAAAGACAGTATTTTGTTTGTGTTTTGTAAGACCCTCAGACTTCTTTTACAATGCTGCATACTTTCACAATCAAAGTAAC
This sequence comes from Haliaeetus albicilla, assembly GCF_947461875.1. Lineage (NCBI taxonomy): Eukaryota > Metazoa > Chordata > Aves > Accipitriformes > Accipitridae > Haliaeetus > Haliaeetus albicilla. The sequence goes on from NC_091501.1 coordinate 16,438,887, forward strand.
CTCAAATTCTGCCTCCAAAACCACTCTCATTCAGCTGGCATTTCTGCTCAACAGACTCATTGTTTATCATAATTCATGTAGGCTTTTCTTCGTAAATGAAAAATGGTAAAAAGTAAGGAAATATGGTTTAAATCCACCAAAAGTTTCTAATCAAATTTTTAGATATCAAAGTTTAAACAGTAATAGCTGTTGTTGAGTTGCAAAGGTGAGAGGAGAGATTATGCATCAGTTTAACAAACAGCAGATCAGATTAATTACAATGACCTCATTGGCATGAGAGAGATCAAAATTTAGTATAAAGTCTAATACACAAACTTAAACAGGTGACCATAAGTCTACTGTATTATATTAGGAAATGGGAGCTTATATATCAGAAAAAAAAAAGCTCCTCACTCTTCTATTTTTTAACAAAAGGGCAATATTTTCTGTAGCAATTTATCTAAGTATAAATCCACAGTAATTACCAAAAGTGGATCAAAAAACTTTGCTAGCAATTAGTGTATGTGGTGTTTCACCTTGATTTGTTTATCAGCTGGTATATCTGCATCCAACTTTTCATAGATGGGAGAAGCTTCAGCCCTATGGCAGCCAATGAAATCAAAAAAAGAACTCCATAAATTTCAGCTATGACACAAATCATTCCTTTTCAGAATAGCTGACTGTCAAGGTTATGGTAATATCTATCAATTCAAGCTCTTCTGAAAGGTACTCATGGAGAATGATTTAAATCTTCATTTTAAATCACATGCTGTCCCATAAATGCTGTATTGGTGTGATGGGGAACTTACATGTCTGTGGGGCTTCTCTGCAGAACACTGCATCATGTCAATCCTTGAATTTGATTGATGATGAACATAGTCTGTCTCAAGTACCCACATAAAATCCCACTGACTTCCAAATTTGGCACAGAATGTACCGAAATTTTTGAAAAGGCATATAAAATTAGCCTCCAATTATTTTTATGTCAGTGAATTAATGTACATAGAGCACACAAGTTTGTACTTTAAAGTGGACTCCTTGGACAGCTCAATAAATGGAAGATCTGGATTTCCAAACATTTCCTAAACTATTTTCTGATTTATTTTTGTTGTGTTCTGCTCCACAAGTTTGGTGTTTACAGTTTGTAAAAAAGTCATGTATTGATATTAAATTAGAAATTAATACCTTTCTGTAATCCCTAAACATGAGTTACTATTTAAAATACATTAATATTCAGTTTGTTCCAAGTGATACAGATAAATCTTGTCCCAAAACCCAACAATTTTCCTTTTTTTTCACACCACACCTCCCATATAATACATAATGAGATCACAAATTTGGGTCCATGGAATCTCAGGGCAGAAGAGCAGAATGTAGAGGGGAGCAACCAGCAATTTGTTCAGTACAAAAATTGTTTCATTCTTTATATGAAATTAAGGTTAACTAAAACATATTGATGCAGCATTTAATGCTGTGCAAAGTATTATAACAGACATTATTTACATTTTGAAAAATATAAACAAATTCTCATTTAATTAACATGATCACAATGTATAAAACTAAGCAACTCAATCATGCTATATAACACTTGCATACTGCAGAGCATCTTACACATACTGTCATTCTGAGTAGATACTTGGGGAGAGTTTATCAGGTGTAAATATACAAGTTTTGTTTAAGTTAGGTCTCTCTCTTCTCTGGTTTTCCTACCTCGTGCATTATTTTTTTTACATTTTGTCTTTTATTGCTCTGAGCTGTTTTTCTGATGATAGCGTCAAATCTGAGGCCTATTTAAGTTGTTTCAGTTTAAATGCATAAAAGTAAATAATTTCCAGTTACGTAATTATTGTAACTCCAAGCAGCTGTGTCTTTGTGATTTGCTTTATAACTACTGTCACTTTTCAGTGACTACCAGGCATTCAAATACCGGTAGTCTGGCTGAAAGCCATCATTAGCAAATCAAAGCAGATGTATTTGTATGTGTATTTTTTCTTCTCAGTCCTCAGAGTTCTCAGTTCTGCTGCTACCTTAGCGTTTGACTCCTGCCAAACTGATAGTCTGCCTAGTAGCAGCCATTGTTTTGTCTCAATATTGAGATTTTTTAGCAAGTACATTCCAAATATTAGGCACAGAAAAATGGTGTCTACAATGGTTTTCTATAGCCTTCAAGAAAGCCCAGTGGCAAAGCCATGATTCAGATGAATTCTGGAGAGGCCAGCCTCCTTCCTGTTCCCTGGATTTCTCCCTGTGCCAAGGAGCCTTCCTCTCCCAGGTGCTGCCTCATCCTCAAGTGAGGAACCATAGAGCATTTGCCCTCAGCAAATACTGCTGTTTCCCACTAGAATATAGTTGTTGGCAGTTAGATTTCTTTGACTATTACAAAAATTTTCTTACAAAACTATTTTTCCTTTGTTTAGTGGGTATCTTCAACAAGGAAATACTGTGATTAAGAGTTCTTGAAGTGAGATGTATGAGATGAAATTTAATAACTACTTCACCAGAGACTTGAGGAAATGACCCACATACTTTGGGCCACAGCTGTCTGTTTGTTGAATGAGGATGAAATAGTCTCTTTCTTTTAACCTTTTGTCATCTGTTTAGATTGTAAGGCCCTTGGGATGCAGGTGCTGCATTGCAAAGCATAGGTGCTCATTTCAATTGGAGAACCTCCAGGACTGAATACATTACAAGGGTCAGGAAGAATAGGGACAGATATTAAGAAGATTAAACATTGCAGAAGCACCAATCACTGAAAGGGTGAGGGATTCTAATAGCCAATTTTCACTGAAGAAACAAGGGGAAGAAAGCATGCTTCTGTGCAATCATACCCACTCATTAACTCAGTAATAATTGTATCTTTGGCTAGTGAACTCCTTGCATTTCAGATCTGGATTTTATTTAGCTGGGGCTACAGTCATTACCAAGACTCACTCCTCTCTCCCCAGCTTATTTTTAAAGTTCACTGTAGTGATAAACCTAAAATAGGTTAATTTTTGCATCCTTCTATAACCTTCATGCACTAAGGTCATCAAATTAGTGTCACTACTTTATTTCTTATTGTAAATGCTGACATCTGCAGTGTGTAAATCACCAATGTGTTTATATTTTAAATTGCCTGGAACATACAGTTTTGCAATAAAAGACAAAGATGCAGAAAAACCCCATCCTGACACTTTGGGAAGACATAAAAAACTCAAACTCAATTTAGGCCATGATTTACTTTAATAGAAGATGGAAAATGTGCAATAAAATTCTAGTTGTGTTTTTGTTTAATATTTTTTCTGGTTCTGTTGTCCCCAGCTGCCCTCAACAAATAGTGTCTAGAAATTAAAGTGTGTTATTCTGGACTATGGAATAAGGTTCTTTGTAGAGTGAGACAGAGCGGAAGAATCTGGAACTTTATTAATTGAGGTGGTAGTCATTTTTTTAAAAAGGCTAAATAAACTAATTTCAGTATGCATTTTGGGAGAGGAAGGGAAAAAAAGGTGCTAAATAGGTAAAGAAAAAAATAATCCAGTAGGAAAAAAGGTGATGAAAACAGAAAGGACCAAAAAAGCCAAGGTCAGAAAGAGATTAAATAAGTGATTCTGCAGAATGACTGCTTTCAATCTGATTCATTGTTGATTTGGCTACTTAAAGTCCCAGTTTTACAGAATGTCTTGTGCATTGTATCCTGTCTCGTAAACACAAGCAGAACAGGTCGCTCTGTTATATTTAAAATCCTTCAAATTCAAAATGGCTGTGAAGAGTAAAAAAAAAAAAAGTGATCTTAAAAACTACCTCTTGACCACAAATTTGCTTTAAAAATTTTGTTTTAATAGGGCAGCCAAAAGTTATAAACATAAATAGCATTTCAATATTTATTGAATTTTGCCATCAAGGAAAATATTATCTCAACAATATTTTAGAAAACCTTTTATGAAAAGCTAAAGCATTATATATATTTAGGTCTTTTAGCCATTAAATGTGCCATGTGACAACATAAATGCTTTGCTTCTGAGTCCCACAAAAATGTCTTTTCAAAAGGACAATAAAATTGCAGATGAAATGTTTTTATTAGAGATTTGGGTATTGTAAAATTTACTGCTATAACTACAGTGACAACTTAAGGGGTTTGGAAAGCACACTACAATGCTCTTAACCTGCACTAATTGCAGGTCCTGGTTTTTCTACTGTTCCACCCTAGCTTATCTTGTAAGGATATAAATTAAAAGACTTAGCAAATATCTGTGGTGGCACAGTACAAAATTCTTTGGAGCAGAGTAGAAAAGACAGAAGACTAAAATAATAGTGTGTAACACTTGATATCTAAGAAGTACTGTGTAAATAATAATTCTTGTGAACAACAGCTTCCTGACACAATATACACCTCAACTTCTTTTCTATATATATAAGCAGCAGACAAAGCTCAAAGCCAGTCATTTAAAACTTCAGGCTTTGAGGGAGGGTAAAGCAATATCTGATACAAGTGACCAGTAGACAGAGATGCGTCCTTCTGATTGTATTAGGAGCATCCCTGCCTTGTGGAATATTTGAATTAGTGTCAAGGTATCTCAGCTATTGTACCACCTGCAATGTTTGCTGTTCATGTTTTAGGGGTGACAAAACTGAAACACTGAAACTGTAATCTTAAACTACCCAGTGTGTCCAGCAGATTAAGCCAAGAACCCAGGAGAGGTCTGTCTTGTGACTAAATCTTGATTTTTTTTCGCAGGAGCACATTATGTCCTTCATGACAGCTACTTTGATCTTAGCAAGTCTTTAAATAACTGTTATAAGAGGGTAAAGGAGGTGATCACTGTTGTTTTGTTAAGGGGAAAAAACAACAGACAAAAACCAACCAGTCACAGAATATTCATACAGAAATGTTCTTCTTGGTATTTGTTGTTTGGTGTTTAGCTTTCTCAACAAATTCTCCAGAAAAAAAATAGTATGGTGCCATATAATATGTATATACTCTGTGTATATAAAGCTATACACAAATCTAGGCATCTAGGTAGGTAATCAGTATTATACAAAATACACCTTCCTTTCCTTCCAGTGCATGGGAATGTGTAGCCACTTTGCCTGAGGTCAGTTCCAGTGTAATACTTAAAACACAGAACTCTGACTGCTCAGGAGTGCTCCTGCAGACAGCATAACACATGCCTAAGTGGTTTGTTGAAGTTAACATTAAAACTGGACTTCCATAGTGCTGAATCAGATTTACACAAACCAAGTCCCTTGCTTTTAACAGGCATGTGATTATGATAAATACATATCACACAGTAGAAGTAACTGAGCAACTGTAACTGGTAGGTTGTGAGAAATCCGTTTTCCATTCATAACATTTATAACTGAGTTGAATTATTTTTATGTTTTGATAGATGAATATGATGGAAAGATTAACCATGAAAGTCAAAATAAGCAGGTAGAGTCATCCAATATTTTGTCTATGGCAAGAAGTACAAAGTACACAGAAGAGACCAGGCTCAGCGGAAAGAGCAAGAACTTAAGTGATGTGATGTTGGGGCTTCATTCATTCAGTTGTGTAACAGGCTACAATGTAATAGGGATAGGAAATCTTCCAGCTTCCTGGAAAATAGGAATAGAGGAGTGTATTATATGGTGAGTGTATAACAGTGAATGTGTCACTCATACTGCCATTTGTTTCTTCTGTTTACAGAACACTACAACATACTTCTGGATAGACTAACAATACAAATAACTTGCTCTCTGTTTTCAACTACTAGGAAAGTAATGGCTACTGTGTATTCTTCATGCAGATTTCATGCTCTAACAAAGCATATATTATCTTCATTTATAACAAATGAACACTGATAGCCACAATGAACATGCCTAATAACTTAGATGTTTATTTTCAGAATAGTACCCAAGAGTGCCCTATTCACTGTCTGATCAGGGGAAGTAGGAGGATTCCCAACTCATAGCTAGTGTACTGCTTAAAAATTGATGTTTTGTTGTTTCATATGCAGTTAATTGGAAGAAGAAGCAAGAAAAGTTTTTACTTGGCAGAGATACAGCACATGCTAACTAAATGACCTCCATTATTATTTGCTTTATTAATAAAATTACATTTTTGCAGTTACCTCAGTATTTGCCAATGAATATCGTGCAATTACTACGATTTGCCACTGTGAACTAACTACATGCTAGTTAAATAGCCTCAGCGGATAGGAGATGGAGGTGTCTGTTAGCAAATGCTGGGTTTTTGCTAGCAATCTCAGAAGTCAAAGTAAAGTAAAAAAAGAAAAAGAATCATTACATAGATCAGAAAGGGTATTAAGTTAAAGACAAAGAGGAAAGAGAGAAACTATAGCAACACTTTTGTTGGAAATGAGCATGGCTGAGCAGAAAACCCATGGGAAATTAATAAACAAATGTTCCTGAGACAGAAAGTCCCATCTTGCCCCTGGCAAGTCCATTTTGTCTTTATAAATAGCATCCAAAGGATGTGGGTCATACATAGCAGTCTAGTTAAGCAGTCTCTAATTCCAGGCATCTAAAATTTGGTCACATCAGAGCCTGAATTAAGATTCATTGTGAGGATTTCAGTGACTCCACTGGAGCAAGAGTACCGAGGAACAATCAGACAATAGTTCTCCCCTGTCAAATTTACTTGGGAGTGAAGAATAGACCTGGGCCTTTCTTGGGTTGCTGGCCATTCATTACTTTAAAAATGCCTATTCAATAGAAATTCCAAAATTAAGTGTCCAACTGGAAAGGAGGACTAATGGGGAAGGGAACAGTACACTCTTATTTACTGTCATAAATTGTGCAGAAGGGAGGCCGCAGCCTGGTGTTAAAATGATCTTGAGCTGTTCCTTTGAGTCATGAGAAGAATAAAATAAGAAGTTAATGACATTTATTTCACTTGTGATGTCTTGTTCTCTGCTGTGTTCTTTCAGGTAGCTCAAAAAGTAATTTTAGTATAGTCTTTATGTGAGCTGTGGAATGGTAGTCAAAAAATAACTTTTTCAGTGGAGTTCAAAGGACCAAATTCGTACAAGTTTTTTCTCCATCAGACTTTATTTTCTTCCACAGATTGTTTTTAGAGAGATAAACAAAGTTGTCATATTCTAAATCACTGCTGACAAACTTTTTTTGCAAAAAAAAATTTTACTTTTTTAGATAACAAAGCTTGGTAAATTCTCTCAGTACTGTCAGCATCCATTTACAGGAATATTAGCTCTGTCACATCGTCTGTGGTCTTTAATATAGAACAGTACTAATGCTGGAAATCAAGCTGGCTAGCAAGGAGCTTACAAACACAGAAACTGTCTTTTGGAAGAGACAACAAACTTCCATCTGCTTTCAGATGATCAGTGAGCTCTCCCTAAAGGCAGAACAGCGAGTGAAGTGTTCCTAGATGGCCACTGCATAAGCAATGGCAGAAGAAACCAACCTCTCCAGGCTGTCAGACAAATGATCTATAGTTTCCCGTTTAAAGGACTGAGCCATATTAGTCGCAACAAGTGTAATCCAGAGGCAAGGAGATAGGTAAAAAGAGTGTCTGTCAGTATTTTGGGGAGACTATGTGGCTTGAATAATGGAGCACAAGTTATATTTCTTACAATGATAAGAGCTTGTCACAAAATCTTTTGTAATACAATATCTTTCCATCACTCTACACTATAGCATGCGATGTTTTCTGTAGAGTGGGCTATACTAAAATTGTCAGCATTAAATGTAACTTATTCTGTGATTGTTCCTGACACTGCTGTACAAATCTATTCTCTACTGGTCTAGCACCAGAACTTTCAATGGTCTCTTATAACGCTCTCTCACAGCCATCAACAAAAGCCAACTGATAGATAGAAAGGCTAGATAGAAAGCTAGTGAAATATCCATTAGACTGGGTACGTGCTACATAACTGATGTTATGTCTTTTGTTAAAGATTTCCAGTAAGATGATAAACAGTATCTCAGATTCCAGCTAACAGAAAAGAGCAATATTTTGCCAATTTTATGTCATGCATGACAGTTATATCCAGGCCTTTTTGTTGCTTGTTAATTAATCATGTTTTGCCTGTCCAAAACTAAAAAAAAAAAATAGAGTATTAACTGTAATACTTTGCTTATAGGATAATAAACTGCACAGACAGTCCTGGTCTCTTCAGCTTTCTTTATCTTTTACTGTTTACCTGAAGTAGTGATCAGTATTCTAAGTCAGGCCAACCATTAATTTTCTCACAGAAAATATGGATCAGGCCTTTCAACGAGCAGATGAAACAAGCTGATTGTTGCCAGCCTTGATAAATTTTGCTTAATTGGACCTGGCAAACGGACAACAAACACTATGATGTGGACTTAATATAGCACCTACTCTTCTAAAACTTTGTCCGTAGTGCAGTTGGCATAGCATGCAAAAAGTTCTGCTCTCTACATTTAAAGTGCTGCAATAATTTATTCTAAAGATTCACAAAAAGATTCAATGTTTTTTTCTGGGGGGAAGAAAAAACACAAAACCCACACAAGCAAAACCAAACCACACAACCAAACCAAACCCCACAACTCGAACTAAGTTTCTTTTTATCCTTTTCAGTCTGTTAACAAATACAGAGTTTCTGGGAACAATCTGTTCTGGAGACATGACTCTGCATATAACCTCAATTAACCATTAGAAACCAGAAGAGCCTTTTGGGGCCTACAGTTATGTAAGAACTCTAACACTTCAACAAAAGATGTAGATGATATTATTTGTTTCATTATAAAATTACAGCAGTGAGGTCTTAGCTGAGCAAAAGCAAGTTCCTATTCTACTGATCTGTACCAACCAAACAGGACACAGCCTGTCTTATAATTAACCATTTCAAAAAGACGAAAGGACATGAGTGCCAGATTATGTGAGGCATATAAGCATTTGACTTGATGCCAAACCATGAATTACTCTCCCAATTTCTTCAGTCCTAGAGCACTGTATTCACCCAAAGACCACCCACTCTTTGCAGCATAACAAAGTAGAGACTACTGACAGCACCATAGGAAGTGATTGCTGGCAGAGACCTTTTACATCATGTCAATTCTGTACAGAAATAATTATTTTTTCCTTTTATCTATTGCTTTTGTGTTTATAAAGCTGTACTGTCTTTGTTCTTGAGCCTGTTTGATCATTGCAGTTAAAAGGGGCAAACATTTCTGAACAGTTGTTAATATTTCTTGGTAATATGCTTAGTATTTTCTTGTTGCAGCATACATTCAAAGCTAAATGACTTTTCAATATATTAAAACTTAAAAGTTCTCTGATTATCAGATTCTCTGATAGTTTAAACTGATACAGCTTCATTGACTTCTCTGAAATTTATCCATTTTACAGCAGCAGAACATTTGATCCCAGAACCTCAGCACAGGCATTCCACAACAGGAGGAATCCAATGTCCACCAGGGCAGACATCATTACCTTTGCTTTGTGTTGGTGGTGTCACAGATACCTTCTCTGAGTGCTTGTAGAACTTCAAGCTTATAGCTTTAAAAATATTCTTGTCAGGGACTGTGGTGTGTTGACCCTTGCTGGATGCCAGGTGCCCACCAAAGCTGCTCTATCACTACCCTCCTCAGCTGGACAGGGGAGAGAAAATATAAATAAAGGCTCATGGGTCAAGATAAGGACAGGGAGAGATCATTTGCCAATTACCATCATGGGCAAAACAGACTCGACTTGGGGAAAATTAATTTAATTTGTTACCAATCAAATCAGAGTAGGATAATGAGAAATAAAACCAAATCTTAAAATACCTTCCTCCCACCCCTCCCTTCTTCCTGGGCTTAACTTTACTCCCAATTTCTCTACTTCCTTCCCTCCAGTGGTGCCAGGGGACACGGAATGGATGTCAGGGTCATTTCATCACACGTTGTGTCAGCTGCTCCTTCCTCCTTACAGGCAGGACTCCTGCTCCAGTGTGGGGTCCTTTCCATGGGAGACAGTCCTCCACGAACTGCTCCAGCGTGAGTCCCTTCCATAGGGTGCAGTCCTTCAGGCACAGACTGCTCCAGCGTGGGTCCCCCGCGGGGTCACAAGTCCTGCCAGAAAACCTGCTCCAGCGTGGGCTCCTCTCTCCATGGGGCCACAGGTCCTGTCGGGACCCTGCTCCAGCGCAGGCTTCCCACGGGGTCACAGCCTCCTTCGGGCACCCACCTGCTCCGGCGTGGGGTCCTCCATGGGCTGCAGGTGGATAGCTGCTCCACCGTGGACCTCCCTGGGCTGCAGGGGGACAGGGGGACAGCCTGCCTCACCATGGTCTTCACTACAGGTTGCAGGGGAATCTCTGCTCCAGCACCTGGAGCACCTCCTGCCCCTCCTTTTTCACTGACCTGGGGTCTGGAGGGTTGTTTCTCTTAAGTGTTCTCACTCCTCTGGCTGCTGTTGTTCTCATCTTTCACACACACACCCCTTCTTATATATGTTATCCCACCGTCGCTGATGGGCTTGGGCTTGGCCTTGGCCAGTGGTGGGTCCATCTTGGAGCCAGCTGGCATTGGCTCTGACGGACACAGGGGAAGCTTCTAGCAGCTTCTCACAAAAGCCACCCCTGTACCCCCCTGCTACCAAAACCTTGCCACGTAAACCTAATACAGTGACTTATTTTGTCTTGCCTGCTCTCATATCCTTGTACTAGTGCTAGATTATTTTCTCATAACCTTTCCCCAAATCCTTGCTAACATCTGAAGGTGTCAACCACTTAAGACTAATCTACTTTGACAAGAAGACTGTATCAAGCACACCTGTAAAGTGATTTGGTGCAAATGAGAAGAAAACATAGTGGCCTAAGGAAGGCAAATAGCATCTCCCTGAAAATCCTAGAAGCACAACTGCCCACAATGGTACGAGCACTCCTTTCATACAAGTCACACAATACTTAAGGTGAGCCAGACCCAGAGAAATTTGATTTATTTTTTATTTGTTACATGTATTTTGAAATATATTTTAGTTCTCTTTCAAGAACTTCTGGTTGTAAAGTTGAAGAAAATATGGTCTTCTACATAACGTTTGAGAAATCCTGGACAACCTGGCTGGATTCTGTCCTTCATGGTGAAGGAATGATAAAGCAGATATTTATAGCTGCAGTTTTAGGTCAAGAATCCTTGACAAAAGGAGTTGTAAGACCCAATCTGTTTTTTTAAAGGATTTTTAAGGAAGGGAGCAAGGATTCACTTGGTATCTTTTTTCTTTATTTTTTGTGGGAGGGAGTCTGTGTTCTGCTCGCCCCTTATAAAAGAACTGGGATGCTGCAGGGGTTTGCTGTGATCTGACTCACCAGCTCTGGTCAGAGCTTTGCGTAGAAATGGTCTCCAGAGAGCAGATTAATAGGAATAGCTAATTGCAAATCAGATTCACAAGAAAAAGTGGTAGCAGACAACACCTCCACCAATATCAGCAGCCCAGAGCAGCAACTTCACTGGCACTTCCACTTTGTAGTTAATGCTGACAGCTGGGGGTGGCGTGGACAGCAGCATTCCCAAACCTGGATCCCTGCTACCCTCTGCCCTTGGAAGAGCAGATCCTTCTGCTCATGAGTTGGTTTTATCCACATCTAGATACTAGTGAGCATGTGAGGTACTGCTGAGGATGGCTGATCGCTGGTTACTTTTATTCTCGCTCATTGTATTCTGAGGTGTAATGGTCTTGCACATTTTGGGTTGTTCGGTTTTCCAAGTTGTTAGTCTTACTGAGTTTACGTTTCACCTCTGCTCCCTAGTAATGTTCTGCTTCTGTAAATCAGTTTAACCCACTGCTTGCAAATGGAGATTAACAAGCACTTCTTACCAAGAACCCAGATAACATAATTCCTATTCAGGAAGGGCTGAAATGTGGTTTTATGTTTTGTTTCATATTGTTTTCAATAGTTTCCCAGTGAACCTGGCCATAGTTTTTGCCAGTCAGTGCCTGTCAGAAAGGTTACAGCAGTTTGCAAAAATCTGGCTACCACTTTACTGGATGTAGATAGCTGGATTTGTGAATGTGGGCTTCGCAGTACAATAAGCACCTTTGTTTAGGGCTTTTGCAAAGTCTGGAAGCTCTGGCACTGCGCCTGGTTCAATGTAGCTATTAGAGTCTTTTCATTGACTTTAATTGGAGCTGGATTAGGGCCTAATTATTAAAAAAAAAATCTTCATCCTGCAGCTAGCAATGGTCACATTTGACCTCAAAAATTTCAATAAGAGGCATTGGTAGGGGAAAACTAGAACACAAAAAAGATAGAAAAATAATATTTTCCTGTTGAACAATGAATGATAGATAACTATATGTAGTACAGTGACCATATGCCTCAAATTTGTCTTGTACTCCCCACATTTTTTTTCTACATACGATCTGTCCAATTTTGATTTTTGGCAGCTGCCAGAGCACAGTGGAAGAGAGGGCTGTTTGTCTGCCTTTAGCTGGTGTGGGATTTGCTGTTGGCAAGCACAGATGACAAACACTTCAGTTCTGTGACCAAATGTCTTTGCCATTGTTTTTATTAGACTGTGTGATGTTTTGCCTGATATGAGACAAGATATTTTTGACAACTTATTGCAGTATAATAAATGAATAAAATATCAGAGAATAATGTATTTTATGTGTATGTATATGTATGTATATTTTTACGTGTAAAAATATGACATATTTGCAGGTTTTTTAGAAAGGAATTTACAGTTCACAAGGCTAATGCTGTATCATTGTTATAGATTTGCAGCAACTGTCCATCTGTGTCTCTTGCTCTTTGTCTTCAATTTCTTTATATTATCTATGTACTACAGATAAGAGGTCTCATGCTTCATGCCCTGTGAAAGTCCAAATAGAGCATGTGAAGTGTAATGGAAGCGCTGCTGAACTAAGCCAGAAAGATTAGTAATGCAGGAAAATCTAAATGCTGTAATATTATTAATGTTGTTATAATGAATTTCTGTATCTTAAGTCTATTTTTATTTTTAGGGAAGTAAATTTTTGACAATACTATTAGGGAGATAGGCTTTGCTTTGGGTTTTGTAACGTATTTTATGAGTTGTTACTTTTTGTTGCATTTGAAACATCTTCTATTTGGGAGCCATGAGAAGAATAATCTTTATTAAATATTTTATCATATATCCTGATATGAGATATGAGGTCAATGAGATATGGTGAAAAAGATCATGTTAATTTATTAATGCCAGTAACCTCTAGTTATGTGTCTTATGAAATGAGCCTATCTCTTTGATGGCTTAAAAACCTAAATAGTATTCTGGTAACACTTTTCATTAAAGGAAGAAGTTTCTTTAGCAGCTTTTGATTATGTTTCTTCTCAAGCATTGAAGATTTTTATTCCTGGCACACAAAATGCTAGGTTTTTTTTTTTTCTCCTCTTTCTCATCATGAGAGCATTATTATTTGCATGCAGTCAAACGTGGCAGACAACTGGAGAAACTTCAACATGGGAACAATATTGTTCAGCCTGGCAACTTGTACGTAAACCAGTTTATTCAGTGTACTGATAGCAAGAAATTGAAGTTGTTGCAAAGAAAATCTTTCTCTCTATTTTTTTTTTGTTTGTGTTTTCCTTCTCTCCAAGGCAAATAATTTCAAGCTGATACCTTTGATTCACATACTGATGGACAAATGTGTCAAAATTGCTAGAAGTGAATGCAGTAGAACATGTGTTTTAAGAAGGTCTTTATTCATTTATGTACTTATAAGTTTTCTATATTTATTCATGGTGAGCATGCTTCACCACCCCTGTCACACCAGCTCGGAGACTGAATTGAACTTTTCCCCTTTAATGGTTTTATCTTCTGAAATATCTGTAAAGTGTATTAGTTTGGTGGGGTTTTTAATCCCTGCTGGATGCATAACTACACAATCAGTTTAATTCACTATGACTACAGCACATCTTTGCCATCCTCAAAATTGTCTCCTCTTGGTTATACCAGATAAAGCTTATTTACCGATTGAATAACAGAGACAAAATTTTGACATCTGTTCTCTACCTTCTCCAGTTTTGTTGGGTTTTTTACTGTTGTGTTTAGTAGCAGTTAAACAGGTTCAAAACATGCCCTTGTTTCATGGGTTTTTTTATTTTATGTGCAATGCACCTACCTGGATGATAAATACTTTGCAATTCAGGCCACATTTTAGGTGTCTAAATAAGAAGTTAATAACCAAATTCCTTGTCCTTATTTGGGGGTGGGTAGGTAAAGTGACCTAATTGTCATATTTTCCTGAAGAATATACTAGAATATAGAGGATTTATTTTAAGATTTTACTTCTATTTGAGGTAACAAAAATTCCTGTTGTCTTCAAGGCAAGTTGGTCAAGACCCTTGTAACAAATACTAAGCATCTAATGCTAGGAAAAAGTGGGGATGGCGAAGAGTCCTTTTTGGGGAAACAAAACCATATACACCATTCTGGAAATGGGGGAGAAAGCTTGTTTGAAGGAGACTTCAACCAGTAAATCATAGAAAGGAAGATTGTGAGACAAGAAATGTCAAGAAAATCATGGCCATTTCTCATCTTAGAGCCTAGTTGTTTCTCTTAGCTACCAAAAAAGCCTTGGAGAAGAAATTAAACAATTGGGCAAATGTTGTACAGTGAAGTCTCAAGCCCTGCTCAGAGCTGGGCTTTTTTACAGAGTTCTCAAAGCCAAGAGTAGAAAAATTAAGAAAGTGAATGCCAGGAATTGTCAAGCTGTGGCAGACAGGGCTGGAAAGCATAGCCCTACAGAAAATGGCTTTTCAGGGAATGGGGAACTTGTGGGCTACAAAGGGCAGAAAAAAAGGATGTGCAAGCCCACAAAAAACATCTGAAAAAGAGAGGAACAGAAGATCAGTCCCAAGAAGAGCTATGAATGAAGGAAACTAATTCACATAAGTACAAATGAATTATGCAAGAAGGGAAAATTGTTTTAACTATTTTGAGCAGGAGAGAAGCAGGGTACCTGCAGGACTGTTCTAGGCCTTGAAGTACTTTGAGACACATTCCATTAAAAGCCCTACAAATTCTGAACTGATGTTCATTCAAACTATGAAGTATGTCACACACCTCTGTTGCTTGCCTCTTGTTTTGGGCATATTTCAATGTTAACATTTTCTGCTGTTTCTCCATCACCTCATTTCTTGGTAACGTGTTTGCCATGCAGATGTTAAGGATGGCAAACTGCTTCCCAGCATTAATGGGACTTGATAGCAATGTAATCAGTGCCAGCAGGAAGCATCCCTCCTGTTTGCTGCACAGCTTTGACTTTCAGCTATGTACATGGAAGACCACACATTCTGATATAAGTGCAATTTCTTTATGGATCATTTAGTACTATGTTCATAAAGTCTTTGTTAGACTTTTAACTTTCAAAGCTGGGGAATAGAGGGGAATATAAGGTAATAAATCTGCCAATTATCATCATATGTATTACCTTTCCCAGAGTTATATAGCTTTGCTCCAAACATAAATTTTAGCCACTTGTGCACCCATCAGGACATGGACTGAATTGGTCTCTCCAAGCCAATGCAATGACCATCACATAATCAACTCCTCTTTTCCATTCAAAACAAAATTCAGATAGACAACTCCTGTTTTGTTGATGTAATTATGTCATGTGACAGCAGAAGCTTCTTGTTTTGTTTTTTAACCAAAGTAAAATGAACAGATTTTCCATATGGAAATGTGCAGTATTAATCAAGTTTACTATAGAACTCTGTAACTATGTGCTTATTTCTTCTCTGAAAATGGCCAAGCCTATCATCTTGCTTCTAGTGCATAGATGAGTCATGTCATCTCCAAAGAATTAGTATCACTGCCTCTTTAAAGCTTTAATAGTACAGAGAGATGGTAAAAAATATATTCAACTATATTTTCAAAGGAATATTTTGAAACCAGCCTCTAGTTTTGCATGCCTAGCCAACTACGTGAATATCCCAAAATCTGTGTGCACAAACAGGATAGGTGTCAGCAAACTGTGAAGCAAACTGCCATATCCATGTACACAAAATAACGTCTTGGATGATGGAACCTGCTTTATTTTTCTCCTGTAGCCTTTATTTTTCTCTACTACAGCCATTATGGTCACCTCTGAGCACTTTGCAATCTTCCCAGAGCCAGATTCAGGCTTCTTGAATTTTACTTCATCACAAGGCCAGGAGCTGGGGCTGGTGTTGCACTGCTGCTGTCATGGGAGGGAAAATAAGGTGAGGGGAAAGTACAGAACTGAGATGAGGAGCACCCTCGGGCATCGGGCGTCCTGCTGCTGCCTGCTGGGGCCACCTCCAGCCCTGGCCATGACTGTTATCCCCAGCCTCCCCCCGGTGTGTGCTCTGACATAGCACCAAGCAGAGAGCAAGGCTACGACCTTCAGCGAGCCCCTTGCAGCCGGGTGCGTGAGGTGCTGCCTGCCACACGCGGAGCCAGTGCCGCAGTCTTCTTCCAGCTGACAAATAGGACTATGTGATTATTTGACATCCCTCGATGTCCAGTTGAGCAACAGAATCGCTAAGTCTTGCTGCTTAATAGGTAGCTTTTGGCAGGTTGTCAGTCCAGATGTCAGTCACAGCGGTGAATTTTTTCCAGTAACTGTATCCAGATGTTAGCTTTTTAAAGCTTTCTTATGCATGCTTTTTAATGTTTCTGTTCAGTTCCACTGTTGGCTCTACTGACAACTGCAGTGCTGCCGGCAGCCTAGCACAAGGACTGCAGTATTACTGTGGTAGTACTTTGTCTTTCTGAATGTCCTCCTGCTTTCAGTGATATAGGATGAAGAATGTGTGCTCTGTCTTGCTGAGGTCAGATTCATAAATTCTTCAGGAGCAGAAGACTGTAAGACCCTTTCAGGGCTATCAGAGGGCAGTTGCTGACAGACCCCACACCCCACACACCCAATGCTTCTCTTATAACTGATGTTTGTCATAACAATAAAAGGTAGAATATATTTCTGTAGATATTCTAATTGCAAACCACAGTTTAAATATTGAGAAGCCGGTGATCGCAACAAGCGTGCAATGGGGTAGTTGCCTTCAGACCATTATTTAGCTGCCCAGAAACATGTTATAATGCATCTTTTCTCTCAGCCCACAGATTTTACTCTAGTCTGGTCTCTAGTCCTTTGCTAGCTGGCAAGAACAAATAATTTCCCCTTTCCTCTGCCCATCGCTGCAGCCACCTTGAATTTTTGGCAGCTGCGATGTTGTAAGTGTAGAGGTAGGAGGTCATGTCAGGGAAGAACAAGCAAGCGTTCTTCAAACCCCGTGAGAGGGACAACATAGAAAATACCAATTTTTCCCTTTTCAAAATTCCCAAGTTGTGGGTTTGTAAATGTACGGTGTGGTGCTATTGTGAATCATGTTGGAATAATACGATTCAGCATGTCCTTAAGTACTCAGTTTCCTAGGTTAAAAATAAGTCTTATTTCTCTAAATGAGACTGTTCTATATTTGTTACAGGAGAAGTCCTCTAAAGGTGAGGAAGCTAGAAGCCTGATAACTGCACACACTGTTAATCAGATCCCACTAGGAAGTGATCAGGTGTTCCCTATAAAGATCTAAAAAGAGACATTCCAGGGAAAGATTTTTTTTTTTTCTTTTCAGAAGATTCTGAAAGTAGGGAACTAAATGCAAAGAATTTGTTAGAATAAGATAAACCAATGTGAATGTATTACACAGTTGAGTCAAGGACTAGCAGGGTCAAGACAATGAACAAAATTGCTGTTTTGTTTTGCAGCACCTAGCTGGTATTTTTAGCATACATATTTAACCCCATTTAAACTTCTATCTATGACAATCCTTTGCTGTGTGCAAAGTAAAAAAAAAATTAAGCTACTGCACTCAATTCTTATATGTCATTTATATATGCCAGTGCTATCTCTCTAGCTGTTAGCTATAGGTAAGCATTATCTTTTTGGCAGTGTTGTGACAGAATGAGTCCTTGACTGATGTTCTGATTGCAGGCCACGTCAGTAATAATAAAATACACAGAACTCTCTTGCAGGTGTTTTCTCACGAATATTCAGATATCTCTAAGTGTGATTCTTCCCATGTTTGCACTTTGCATAGTTGATTTTGGGGGTTTCAGAAAAGTAAAGGTGCTTTAAAAAGATGTGTAATGTTCAGTACTGTGTTTCAGTATTACCTAGGGAACTTCAAATTCCAGTTAGCAGTTAGCAAGTGTGTATGGATGATTTCTCTTAAACAGAGTTGGCTTTTGAGAACCAATGCCAAATTCTGCTCATGAATTCTGCCAGTTATAATATTTTGCAAAACACAAAATTACTAACCATGATTTGGACAGAGGAAACTCTGTCTGAAAATTTTAACTTCTGTATTGGAAACATGAAACTCTGCCTAATCCTCTTCCTTTTTTTCTGCCTAATTGTTCTGTTTTATCAAAAAAAAGTATTTTCCTGTAATTCATGCTTCCATCTTCTCATAGCTTTAGCCTGAAAATGTAATGGCAACATCTATTTATTTCTCTTGTTTGCTGCGGTATTCTCACATTCTATCACAGGCTAGAAAATGCTTTAATAAATGAGATGCTTCATTGATTATACAGTCAAGATTCAATGACAAAGCAATAGCTAGAGGATAAAGCATCTTGCTGGTCAAGCTGATTGATCTTTAAACTTCTGCCTAAATCCACATAGCAAACAGCTAATTGGAATGGTACAGTTCACTTACATAAATTTTCGATACACATGGTGCATTTTATCACAAGTCACAATAGTGATTCAGAATTGTATCATTCTCTGTAAAATATAACACCCTTGTGATCTCTGATAGAAAAGACTCTACAACACTGTGCTGGGAAATGAACAGCTACAGCAGGGGATATCAGATAGGCAGACTGTAATTACTAAAATTTTGCCAACAACACAGCACCTGTACTTTTATTAAAATAGTCTACGAAGGAACAAACAAACAGCTTCCTCTTCATCCTGAAAACTTGATTAGGGATGTGGAGGTGGTAGCATTGGCAAGAAACAACATTTATTTTTGTTGGAATCTTCCAACATATCCTGGCAAATCATTGACTAAGGATACTATTTAATGGTTCAATACTAATTCACAGAAAAAGATACTGTGCTGTTGTGGCTTCTGGAAGTGTAGTGGGTTCTGTATGTGGTGATCCAATACAGTCCTCGGAAGGGCTGAGTTATGATGAAAAGAGCAGGGTTCAAGTCAGCATTACAACTGGAGACAGAATGGTGAGCTACCATAAAGCACAAACAATTAAGAGAGTAACTTTAGGAGTCTAGCTCATAGATGCTTTGGAGCAGGTTTTGTAAATCCTAGTTTCTTTAGCCTGTACCTCATCCTTTTCTTTATTTCTAATACTCTATCAGAGAACATGATCTTCTCATACAGCGAAGTATAAGGCAATATCTACCAGCAATGGCTTCCTCCCTAATCTTATTGTTTATCTAATGTTTAAACATAGTTTCTAGATGCTACAGTCCTAACCCCTAACACCAATTTTAACCCTTGTCATACTTCATAGACCATGGATATTTACAGGACCTATAACTGAACAGTAAAGGTATTTAGCACTGCTGTACTTAGCATTCTCTGCTGTACCTTCTCAAAAGCTACTCTTAGAAATCCTAACTCTAGCCACAGCTCCATACCAGGACCTCCCCAAACACTCTAGGAGCACTCCATTACGCTGTGACGGTTAGAGCCATATAGTCATCTATTCCCCACTATAACTAAGGAAAAGCCACTTGCCCTTACCTGCAGCAGTTGTCATGCTTGCCTTGCCTTCTTTGAACTCCGCATCACTTCAGTAACTCCTCTGTAACCCTGCAGGGCTCTATTCGTTGTGGAGTGAGAATTATTCACTGTGATATGAATAAAACTGGAATTAGGGGTAGGTTTAGGTAATTGAGAGGCTGAGGGCTTGTGATCACATCTGAATGCAATGAAGTCCAACATCTCTTGCAGTAAGGAAACTGCAATTTCTTGTTGCCAGGAAGTCTTAAAGTTAATTCTGATAGGGTTCATGTTGCTTTATGTTGGACTGTTAGCATATAGCTAAGTCAATCCTGTTAGTCAGCTGTATCTGAAATAAAGAGTTTAAGACTGGGCCAGTTATGAACTTAAGAAAATAGAGCCAGATTTCAGTAGATCTATCTTTCTGAGAAATTAAGTTGATGGTTTCTACCTTATGCTCCATCAGTTTAGCTACAGAAGCACATGATGATCGTCACAATACACACTTGCTTGTCTTCACTCCCGTTTCTTTCTCTATAGCAGGATAATGACAGAGGGAGATATGTTTGTAAATGTAGGAGAGAAAAAGCATTTGATATGTGACGAATTGTTATTATGCCCAAGAGACAAATGGAGACCTTTGTATCAGAAAGTAATTAAGCTCTACTGTAAGCACATGAACTTCTAATCTCTAGCCAATTATATAAGTTTTTGGGTCTACTGGAGGGGAACCTTAAGGAAGACACTTAACCTCCAACACCTCTCACCTCTCATGTAATTTCTAGTTCAACATAGAAAGGGTGAAGGGTTGACAGGGTGCAGCTCCATAGAGGACAGGAGGCTAGCTCCTGAGAGAGAGGGCACTGAACCTACCTGGCTGGAGAGAGTTGTCTTCTCCTGACTAATATTATTCGGGCAATGTGGCCTCATTCCTTCATTTCTGGTGGAGGAAGATGATGGCAGTTTAAATTCTGAATTGCTGTGGCACTCACTGAGCTGGCTGGCAGCAAGCGTGACCTAGCTACATATGGGCATAGGCAAAGGACATGTCTACCACCCCCCTGTCAATAGCCTCCCAAAGCAACTGCCTATGTCTTGTGCCAGTTCTACTAACAGATCATTTGCCTGTTTAAAAAAATATATAATAATAATTAAAAAAACCCCACAACATTCTTTGAAGGACATGTTTGCATTTATTTCTGTTGTACTCAAAGAGTTAGTTGGCTTGTGTGTAGTTAACGTGAGTCATTTAATCCAAAAATAGGATTTGCACACACGTTTTGCAAATCTGCTAACAGCCCACATTAGTTCTGCACTCAGTCGTGTTTGTAGCAATGCCTTCTGGGTGCATATCCCTGCTTTCTTGAAATCCATTTTGGTCTTTCCTATTTTCCCCCTCTTCATATCTCATCTTTTTCTGTTCAGCTGGTTAAAGAGATATGTTCAGTCACGGACTTCAGTTTTCATATCAAGGTGACAGGGAAAGATCACTGCTTCTAGATTTTCTGATATATACTGATTCTTATTCTGTGATACCTTTGTATCATAACAGGAAAATTAAATTAGAGAACACGTATGAAACTACTCCCTTGGAGTACTAGAAAAATAAGATTTAGTAGTCCAAAAGCTTCTTTGAAAAGCTGCAGGTAAGTGTACCTGTGATAAATCAGTTCAGGTACAACAAGTCATGCAAAATATAATCACTTGGAAGACCAGAAACTCAACTGCATTTATATATATCTTATAATCCTTAAACAGAGTACAAGAGCTGTCCCAGAATAATGGTGTATTTTGAAACAGATATGGTTTTGATGCCCTTGTATTGCTTTAGTAGATATAATTGATTCAAACCCAATAGTCATGAATTATAGCATATAAAATAGTATATGACTCAAAAATGCTAAACTGATGGTCATTTAAAATGTCATCTGGGTTCTTCTAGATGGGGACA
This sequence comes from Haliaeetus albicilla, assembly GCF_947461875.1. NCBI lineage: Eukaryota > Metazoa > Chordata > Aves > Accipitriformes > Accipitridae > Haliaeetus > Haliaeetus albicilla. The sequence continues at coordinate 16,460,460 of NC_091501.1, forward strand.
TCTTGTCTTCTAATTGATAGAGAAGTTCAAGGCAGTTAGGGTTTTTTGCATTATTGTTTTTGGTTTGGTTTTTTTTTTTAAAGAATCTGTTATTGAAATATTATATTTGTGGTGTTCTGTTGTCGCAGCAATTAGAACTGTTCAGTTTCCAAATGAAAGCTGCACACTTGGGATCAGAACTATACAGATTAAGAAAGTGACAGACTGAGTTTGCTATGCCATAAGATACAGAGATCCTCTGGCACACACAGAAAACTTGAGCCCTGATCCATTATTGGAAACCATTAGCATAAATACTCTGTCAGGTCATTGACATCTGCATTATCAAATCCTCCTGTGGGACTAGATATTCAGCACTTAGATCATGCTATTAGTGTATCATATAGTAACGCAATAATCAGCAGAAATGCATGCCTAGGAATTCCTGAGTTAACATAGAACTAAAATAAAATTAAAACTGCACACAACTCCTTATAGTTTGGTACATGTTGTATAGTGGATTGCTTTAATGTTTTAAGCACCAAGCTTTGAGTCACGTTCAGACTGATCCAGAGACTTAAGTGGGAGTAAAGCAGGTCCTGCTCAGCTCATAATGCTCTTTAAGTAGCTAAATTATGCACAGTAACTGTATAACAACAGTAGTTGCCAGAAACCAGCTTCCCTAATTCCATGCTCTAGCCTTTGTTGACTGAATTATGTCTCATCTCGGAAAGATTTTTGTATGTTTCTTGATAAGGGCAGTTCAAAGCCATCCATTGAAATTTTCTGGGTTAAATATATCTTTCCAAAGAGGAGACAGAGGCACAGGAGGCCAGAAATTGTTATCTTTGATGCCAAAGAATTTGCCTGAGAAGTAATTTTAGTCAAAAACTCAGAGATAGAGGTTAATCTCTCTTGGGAGAGAGGAGGACTGCAGGGGCAGTTCAGACATCTTTAATTTTCATCTTATAATTCTCCAATACTTTTGTTTTAATGCATCATCATCAGAACATCTGTATTATTAGGCCAGTGTAGGAATTATAAATTTTTCAGGTGCTGGGAGCTAATCATGACTCTTGCAGCCTCTGAGTGTATATATGCTTTAAATGAGACAACTGCAACTCTTAGACATTGGGGACAGGTGTCGGGGACATGAATTTCTTGTTCTTCTAGCCTGGTACAAATAAAGCCAGCCATAAACTGAGCATCACATACGTCTTACCTTAAAATCATGTTTCACTACAGCTATTTATGGTGTTTGGTCTCATATGTCCTATTGCAGAATGTTTCTGGGAATTAACTGGAGTAGGCATTTTAGTAGAATTAATCTTAACCTAAGTGCCCTGATTTGACAACTTAACAACTGTGGAGCAGGAGATAAGCTTTACAACTGTCTTTATCCTACTAATTCAGGCCAGTGTTATTAATAAGGTGCGTGAGATTTACAGTTAGACCCTAGGAGGTAGATTTAAGTTTAACAGCTAGGAAAACTAAATTTTGTTTGCTCTAGATACAAGGCAGAGAATACTAGATTTTTTTGGTTTACTTTCCAGTAAGCTACTTTACAAATAACACCGTAAATTTTACACTATGGCTTCAATTACCGAAGGCTTTAGGCACCTGAATAGAATAAGTAATTTGCATGCAGATAAAAACATGCAACATTCCTTTAAAACAAAGAATTAAAATGTCTTACAATAAATAAAAATCCAAGATCCTCCATGGGTAAAACGTGTGTCTCATACATATTGTGAGAAATACAAACAACACATGGAAAAGGAACAAACTCATAATTCTTACCCAAGAATAAGTATACAGCCATCAATAGCATCTTACAGTTTTCAGTATTTATGATATTTATATAATACCTTTCCCTCTGCCATTTCAAAGTGTTTTCTTTATATTAAGTTTCACAGAAGCCGTGTGCAATAATATTATCCTCATCTAGGTAATGGAAATGCAAAGGTAACAGTAACTGACACCTAAAGAGTGCCACACAGAATACAACTAACTCCTACCTTCTTGCACCAGCTCTTTCTTACACACATACTCACTTCTGGAAGTATCTATTCAAACATGGTTTTTTTCACTTTATTCTGAATTGTTTTAAATATATTCTGCTTCTGAAAAAACCCCCCTATGATGACCAAGTTTTCTTTGTCAACTCCAGTATGCAGCAGTGTGTCTCCTCCACACCTACATTGGCACACTCTTAAATATACAGAAAAACTGCTTTCTATTTGGCAAAGTGTGCCAGATACCTGAATACATTTTTCATTCATTTTGGTTGTTGTAACACATGGCATGGTTTGTGACACAATAATTTGGAGTCTTTGGAATCTGTATAGAGATGTCACCACAAGCCCAATATGAAAGTCATGATATGATCATTTCCTCTCTTGGAAAATTCACAGCAAGTGGAGATACTCAGCAAATTGAAAGTATAGCTTTATGCAGCACTCACTGAAGAATGAGCATGCTCCTACAGTCCCCTGTGGCATCTAAAATTTCCTTGGAAACCTCTCCTAAATTTATTCTGAAGTATTTGCCTAACATGACCCTGTTCTGTTTGTGAGATTACAGCTCACAAATAAACAAGCTATAGCAGCTTTAGGCATTGATCCCATTACTCCAGTACTTTATAAGAAGGCACTATATAATTACTCTTGAAATGCTGGGCTAAAGTGTTATTACTACTAATATACCCTAAAATGCTAAAAGTAACTATAAAAAAATGCTGAAAAATATTAGAGTACAGAGCAATTTCACTTACAGATTGTGTTGATGTTTTCTATCACTAGATCATCTAATTAGCAACTCATGACATCACCAGACTTTAACCATCTTGGCTGACATTTTCTACCCTACTTGCCACAGGCAGATGTTGCTGTGGGCTCACTTTTCCTTTGTAAATAGGAAGGCATAAGGCCATTAGCTCACAAAAGTGTTAGGAACTAGTTTAATATTGCTTAGGACCTTAGATATTGTGATGTAAGTAGAATGGTCCATGTGGAAATGAAAAAACTTTGTTTTCAGAATGTGGTTTGAATCTATGTGAGGCCTGGGGCTGCACACTGAACCAAATGTTGAAAAACCCTTAGGCAGCAAGTACGATCCATTCTGTACATGACTGAGTCTGGAGTCTAGAGAAGAAATTAATATGTGATCATGTAATTAGACTGTAGAATAATTAATATACACAAGGGAAGGATAACTTCAAATACAGGTAACCTTAATTCCATTTTTTCCTGTAGTTAATTTTGCAGCCTTTATTTTCTTACACTGTAGGTATTCTCTATGTGATATATGGTATAAAGGAAAGCAGAAGTGCAGTACTATTAGCTGATTTTATTCCCCTTTATTAAATGTTAATGTAAAATCTACAACAATGGATGCAAATGCCCATTTACTATTTTACAACAGTTCAGCCGTCTTTCAATCAAAGAGAACTTCTCGGTCACTTAACCAAAAAAAACAAAGTCAGAATCTTTCACCTTATCTGCCAGGCTTCTAACTCTCTTAAGTATATGCTTGAACTTTGAAATTCCCAACACTGTGTGCAGAAGTCATGAATTATTTCTAGTTCATCAGGAAGGACACGTCTCTATTGCAAATGTGGTTGTGTTAGGTTATTACATTACAAAACTGTTATGCCTTAACTTGGTTTCAACAGAATTAAAATCTGTAGAGTGATAGAAATTAGTTGTGTTGTGACTGGAGTTGAGGATAACCTTTAGATTTATTATTAGTATATTGACGTCCCATCTGAAAGTTCCATCCAAGCTCAGAACTTTATTTATGATATGAGAGTACAATTCAGCTTTCAAGTACCATTCATAGTTTACCTTTCCTAGGATATACTGTAACATATAGCTCATCCCACTGACAAAGTAGAGTCATGAATATGCCTTTGCAGATAAAATAAGCAAGCACACACATACATGTATATTCACAGGGAAGTCTGTCCCTATATTGGTATCAAAAATTGGTATGTTTTCCTTATCTTCTAGTAGGCTTTTGTTCAATGAAATTGCATTGTGAAATACTCTAGAGCTATGTATGCGGTAAGCAACAAGCACTTGTCGCTTCTCAATCATTAACTCTCATTTTATGCCTAGTTCTCAGGCAGTTTCATGCTTCCCTATATTTCCTAGAGCTCTGATCCTGCTGTTCATGCCCATGCACAAGCCTCGTTAACATTTCTCTTCAAAGGCTGCTGGGACTAAGCATCTGTGCTGGTACTACATAGTGTAAATTCAACAAACAGGCTTGACAGTAAAAGTAAATGTTCCAAAATACCCAAAGTACTGTCATAATGTTGACAGAATATGTACAGCTATCCTGGGGGAGTGGGGGCAGGGGATCGAATTCTACCTGCTCAGAAATGAGATGCAGAGCGTGTAAAAAGAAGTTCACGTGTATCATTATTACAGACAAAGATAACTCATTAATTTTACAGATTCCTTTTTTTGTGATGACTTTAAATATAGAGATAGGTGATTACTGCTACTCTCATTTTCCTGGTCACCTTTTTCTCTTCTTACAGAACTGGAAATATGACTCCACTGAAGCTATAGTTTCAGCTTCCAGTCCTGGCTAGCTCAGCTCAGAAAGAGTACAATTTGGGGTTTACTTTTCATTAAAGACATCAACATATCTCTCAGAAGTCAACAGCAAATCTCTCATTGAATTCAGTTATGTAGGATCAGGTTCTAAATTGGAAAATTCAGCAGGTATACACCAGTAACTGAGGGAAGAATCAGACCACTTAGGCAGACAACTTTGAGGCTCTTATTTCTGTTCCTCTGTAGTCAAAAGTAAGCATTGTGGAAATTCATGTTTCTGGCTGAGAAAGCATTTGTTTAATAGCCTCAAAAATTTTGAAAATGCCCTCATAAAAGGTGAAATTTAATACCTAGAATGTACAGTTACAAAAAGAGCAAGAAATAGTCTTAACAATTTTGAAGGGATTTGCTTTCTAATGAGTGACAATGTTGATAAACACAAAGAATACTTTTTAAAATTCCAGTTCTTTGTTCAATAAATTCAGAAAAATGTTTTTTACTTAGATTTAAACTTTAACTATGTAGAATCCAAGGTATATGACTCAACCACTAAGTTAAATAAACGCCATGCTGTTCTTTTGATATTGCATTACAGTTAGAGCTGAGAAAACAAATCAAGTTAATTTCTTTGTCTAATTCCATGTTTTTCACATTAGAAATTTTATATGGCTGGCTAACTTTTTCTTAAAAGTCAGTCATTTCACAGCAGCGTTTTAAAATATTTATTCTGAGTAGTTGTTAATATTTGAGCTATTTTGGTTGCTACTGTACACAAAGGTTACCTCGAATGTTCTTCCTTCTGCTCCTTCTTCTCAATTTTGCATGAGCTTCCTGAACTACAAACTAAAGAATTGTTGTAACATGTCAAAAAGTGAAGTCATTCTTTAAGGATTAAGGTCAGGAAAGTGTATGTGCATTTGATATAACTGTTCATGTTCTTAGTGTCTTTTTGCCTCATGATCCTCATCATTTGCATCATTTGCTTCAGCATATCCGTGCACTTGGGTTTTGCTGCAGACTATAACGTCACCTTAAATAAGACCTACAGGATTTTCAAGTATAGACATAATCATTGGGAAAATACAACTGATGAGAAGTCTCATAAAAAATTAAGATAAATATTGATAGAAAAAGTATTGCTGTATCTGCCAAGCTGTTGTTGTGCTGTAAAATCAGCATTCTGTAATGCCAACCCAATCAATCAGCCAAATTTTTCTCTAAATGTAATGCGAGCTCTACACTTCACCCAAACCTCCTTGAAAATTCTGGCTAAGCTTACAAAAATGAACATGGTTTTAATTTGGGGGTCGTAACAAAATCTGAACCCAAGTAAGTTTCATATCATTTAGGAATTTATAAGGAAAGAGTGAAACAGAACTGAACAGGATTAAATTTTTATCTAGAGTATAAAAGTAAAAAACTTGGACAATTTCACGTACAGCGGGTGACATAATCTTTCTTATCGTGGATTGCTATGGAAGAAGACCTGACCAAAAAAGAGACTAAGACTGTTCTCAGCCTCATTTAGAATTACCAATGTTTATTGTCAGTATTTATTACCATGAAATTATTGAAAGGAACCTAATATAATATGGCCACAGTCTGTGTTAGGACCACAGTCTATGTTAGTCCCTGGTGCTGTTGTCCTACATACATAGCAAGTAATGCATCTTGTCTGGCACACTCAATTTTTCTGGTGAAACTTACAGTTCTAAATGTGACAGCAACTGATCATCAGGCAAGTATTTAGTAGTTAGAAAGAAACAACTAATTCATGGAATAAAATGTCAGATTATTACTTCTTCATGTCACTGAGACTTTATTTAACAAAGGTTTATTCCTGTTCTCAGCCTTATGTCTGGATTTGCAATTAAGGTCTTTGTTTAATTTCTTTAAAATATCATTCCTGTTTATACATCTTCTGTAATTCCATCTTTAAATGTAATTGCTTCTAAATCTCAGAGGATATTAATAGCTGCCTGAACTGATATTTTTTAATACTAAGAATTGTGATTTAAACTACTAAAGCAAAAACCGAACAAAGCAAACTAGACAAAATTCTAATCATGTTCTGGCAGCTAATTCTTTTTATTTTCTATCTGTACTACTTATTTTCATGTCTGAGATTCAGCTGTAGGTTTACAGTTCCATAAGGCTACACTGCCTGTGTTTACAGGGATGATATGAAAACTTGAACAAGCCACTCCTGCATTAGAAACCACCATTCCCTCACCTTTACTTAGGGTGAGGACACTTTCTGTTGACCCATACTAGTGGAAATTGGATTGCATATTCCTGGTCATCTTGCATACTTTTCCAGAGTACTCTTCTGACTGGGGAAGCTATCACTGAGGTTGTAGCTATATCTGCAGACAGTTCTGTTCAATAGGAATTTAAGCAATAAATTTTTCAATGTCTGCTGTTAGAGTAAAGGACACCTGTGTTGTGCAGATACCCTAAAATGGCAGTGGAAGGCTCTTTCCTCCTTCACCAAGAAGTCCAATTTTCTGTTTTCTTCACAGGCAGATGGTAGAAATGACAGTCTTTAACTTAGAGAATGCCTGTGATGTGTTTCAGAAACTGATAACAGAGAAATAGAGAAATTACACCCTCTCCAGATATTTTTTTTTCCCCTATTTTCTTTCTGGCTGAATGAATGTCAGAGAGGCAGGAATGAACCCCCTTCATTTAGTATATGTGCTTATTGTCTCCAGCCACAACATTCCTTAGAGCACAGTTCCTGCTCTATTTGAAGACATCCATGACATGATTTGTACAGACATACTAGCAGAATCTTCAGAGAATTAATCTTGATACAGGCAAAGATATTTCATCAATGCTGCTTTAATAGCAGCATGATCCAACAAATCTTGTCCATACTCTAGCTACTGAAACTTCCAGATTATGAGGAGTTTTAGCAGTGCAGCTCATTACATCCTCTCCTCAGTGCCTTGCAGTCAGTAAGCACAAAACTGGGAGGTTTATGTCTTATACAGAGTCCTGATCTTTCTTGATTGATCTGTTTTTCCTCCTTTTACTGTTCCATATAAAATACTCTTTGTCATTCTCATATATATGTATGTGTGTGTGTATAACACATGGCTGAAATTATTTTAATAGGTGTGCTCTCCAAAGTTTCTAATGAAGCGTTCTGATGCCAGTAATGTTTTACCATACCGTAAGCAATCTCAAAAGCATTTTGCAAATTGATTCCACCTGTTCTACCATGAAGACCTTGCTGGTGTCCAAATGATCAGATGAAAAGGCATTTCTGTGTTTCCTGCCTCAACCAAATTTCCCTAAACAGTAGTTCCATTTTTTCTCTTTCAGAGAGCATCTTATGCTCACTGAGGAACATAACTATGCCAAACAAGAGCTGTATGTAGAGCAGCTCAAGAGAAAGTGGAGAGGTAGCAATGAACTGGCTGAAGACTCCCTGGTCACAGATTAGAGCAGTCTCAGTTCCCCCTAATTATGTGTAGCTGCCTATGGCTTGGATGAGTCACTTCAGCAACCAGGGATCAGCATTGGAGTACTCCACTTGCTGCCCCTTTCATGAGACAAATACTCTTTTTTAGATTAAAAAAAAAGCCTGGCATAAACTCTTTTCATCATCTCTCCAGCACCTGTGAGTTTAGGGAAAGAGTTTGTGCAACAGCTGAGTCACAAGTTCAATGCTTTCTTTTAATACCTTTCTTTTTTCTTTACCATTCCTTCTCTTTCAGTCTACAGCTACTTTCAGTCTCATATCTGTCCTGTCACAGTCTCCACTTGTCATCTAAGTTCTTTTCCATGGCATTGCATTTTTATGCTTCCTGCTCTTTCACATACATATTCCATACAGCCCTTGAGAGAGCTGTCTCTTCCAGTTCCATCATGACAAATCTGCTCACTTCCTTTTTCCTTGAGTGATGCTTTTCTTCTGCATGGTCATTTTCTGACCTACTCTGCCTTACTGCATCCTGACTGTGCTTTCAGAATACAAATGCATTTTCCTTGTAGTATTCTTTCTTTTCTTGTTATATTTCCAGGTTGTTCATAGTTTTCCACACCGGGGGACCTGACTCAGTGGTTTACATCACATACCTCTTGTCCAGCAGTCCTTCTAATTATGCCACACTAGGAACTGTGTTATGAAGCCTAAACTAATCAACAAAGTTTTGTAAGATGTGTCTATGTAGGCTAAGTGGTGCTTAGTGAATTACACCAGTGAAACTTCCCAGGGTGGAGACACCCTCGCCTCCTCCACTTAGGAGCTCAGGCACAAAACTACGTGACGAATGCTGTAATTCTTAGGTCAATAAGATCCTTCATTAGCCACACAGTGATGCATTTAAGACATTCCTGTTTATTCTTTGATTATGTCTACCCTGGAGATTTTGCCCAGGCCAGCTGTAAAGAAGTTAGCTCAAGAACAGAAACAGTCTAGCTGTGACAGAATGGAGTTACATTTAGACCAATTTTCAACTTGCTATTCATAGCTACATGGGGTGTTTGCAATCAACAGTGTAAACACAACACTTTAATTTCCAGGGCTGATAATCAAGACAGTAATGCAAAAAAGATTCTAGACCCTGAGTGGGTGTAACCACCCAGGTCATGTACCCACCTCTCCTTTACATAGATCCATTATTCTCTCCACTGAATTTCCCTGAGATATTGTAGCCAGTTTTACTGGATGAGTTAGAAATGTGAATTAACAACACTTGCATTAGCAGAGGCTTTGGAAAAGGGAAACAACTAAGAGACAAACTAAGTTTTGCAAAACTGGTGGCATATTACATATAATTAGCATGTAACAATGATAACAGTTCTGAAAACCTACAGTAGTTTATGGAATACTCAATCTGAATTTAGTGTAATTAGTTCACTAGTACTTACATAGTTGATTTGGGGATTATGGTTAGAAAAGTCTTATTTCCCAGTATGAATAACATTTTGGGTGTAAGAGAAAAATATCTTAAAAAACCCCAACCTTTCTTCCTTTTATAATAGCAGAAATAATAAGGGTTCAGTTTTTCTGTATGATTTATTTGCACAAAAAATTACCTTTGATAGGATTCAGTTTACCGTTACATTAAATACCCTAAATAGATCTCAGCATGACAACAAATGAAAATGAAATGAAGTGTGGGTAAAAAAGGGCAAATTAGTAAGTAGTCCAGTGGTTTTGAACATCATTCTGAGTAGAAAAAAGCCATGAACAACTGGCATCCTGTGTTTCTGATGGAATACATCAATACCCTCTGTGGTTCATGAGTTGTTGTATCTTGAATAGCCAGTGATCCTTTTGGTTTGGACAAAATTCCTGTGCATTTACCAGGAAAGCCAAGATGCTCTCAGCAGTTTAGGTATTTCTTTCTCTTTTTCCTTTTCTGCCTTCACTCCCAACTCACTTTTCAGTGTATCTTTTTTCTTACAGACTAGTGTAGGATTACTTGGAAAGTTTAGAAAGAAAACACTTCTCCAGTTATCTTTTCTTCAGAGTAATGTAGTGCTAGGAACGATGGCCAAAGCATCATTTACATATGGGACAGCTGACCAAAGTGTTGCAAGGTGGGGAAAAAAACCCTAATTGAAAACACAAAGAAAATTTGTGACAAAAAAAGTCAGAGAAACAGAAAATATTATGAAAGCATATAGGTTACCTAAATAGTAAATACATCTTTGATGTATCACTTCAAACCAATTGTATTCTTTCCTTTTCTTAACTGTTTTCTTTTTCTGTTTGGAAACTCCTCTTCTTTAAATAGACATTGCTATTTTCTGAGTCCCTTTCAGCCAGAAAACACTCTTCAACCTCCAAACCAGCACGCTGCTAATTTATTCTGTGGAATCCTTCTTACTTCAAGTATTCTAATTCAGCAAGTATACTTTCACAGCAATTGAAAAAAAAAAAAATTCATTCTCTCCAGTCTCCTAACTTCAGCTGGCGTTGTTCACAGAATTAATTCAGCAATAATTTAAATGCATTTGAGGTCTTCAGATAGAATTCACATTTGTTACAATCTCAAGAGCTGGAGACTGTAAAATTCTTTTCTTTTCCTATAAGCTCATGACTTCAGTAGCAAATGTTGTTTCTTCCTGTACTATACAAATCTGTCCTGTTTGATCAAACTTGAGTCCCATATCTACAGCCACTCCTCAAAGCTATAATGCTGATACTTCTCCTTCCAATGATATTTTTTCTCCTGAGGCAGTTCCTTCTTCATGAGAGTGGCCAGAGCACTAACATTAGCTTGGAACTTTTTGAAAAAAGAATTCATGGTTTCCAGGATAATTACCCCAGCGTGTACCATACTTCATATGTGACTTAGCATCTGATATGGAGTAAAACTACTCATTTCCTCCACTTTCAGGGTGAGCCATGTGCAATACACCCTGAGTACCAGAGGGATTATTTCTGCAGTCTAATTCAGAGCATTTGCTGGCCATACAAGAAGAGAGGGACCCCCAAGGCTTCTGGAAATAGAAATCAGACAGAATTGGATGTTGCCATCAGACAACTCATTTGGTCCCTGTCCATACCTGGCACCTACCAGGTACCATCCTTCTGGGATCCACCTGTGCACACATGGAGACCAGTATTGCACATATAGCCTGTCCACTATTTGGGGAAGCACCAGGGCTGCTACTCACATACAGCTGGAATATCCTGGAACAGCCGGATCTCATGAGGAGGTAGGAGGAGGGCTAGCACATATGGTGCTTCCCCCACCTCTGCAGTAGCTTGAGCAGCCTAACCTGCAGGGCTGAGCATCACTGATGCAGCTCATGAAACAGTTACTGTACATCAGCTATAAACGTGACACACAGAAGGAACCACTGGCAAATGTTCAATCAGACCAGGGTACAACTGCCTTTCAAAAAATACATGGCATTTCAACAGCTGAAGAGCTGGGACATCAGCAACATGAAGGGTTACTATACTTGTTTCCATCATCACCTCAATCATCTTGTAGAACTGAATATTTCCAATTTTGCCTCCCTTCTCTCCTCCTTTTCTGACCCATATATCCTTTAATTGTTTGTTAGGGGATCATCTTTTGGCCACATGGCTTCTTGTTTGTTTTCCTTGCCTGACCTCCAGAGGGATCTGTCAGATAGGGATTCTTATCTTCAGCCCATAATCTCTTTAAAATCTTTCCCAGCTCATGGCACTCTGGTGTACTCTATTCAAAAGAACCTATTAGCTGTATTAGGTTAGTTGGCTTTATTATTTTTATATGGTTATTCATTAACTTCAAATGAGATTTTAAAAGACATCATGGGGAAAAAAGAAAAGAAAAAAATCCTCATACAAAATTACATACATATTCTGTTCTATGCAAGACAAATTCTGCCCTATACCATATGTCTATAATAGTAAGTTTTAAGTACTTATCAAAGACAAAGCCATTAATAGCTCTGTATTTCAGAGTTTGATTGTAATTTTCTGTTTGCAAAGGACTGTATCACTTTTATTTGAGATAAGGATCTCAGAAAAACCTGAATATGTATCTACAGCCAGTTTAGACTCATTTTCATTTGACATCATAACTAATGATGACTTTTAGCTTTATGATGACTTGGAAATCAGATCAATATTTAAATTTTGGAGAGGAGGTTGTCCCCTATAAGTGGATTCTTCAATTATATGCTCTGAGATGTGGGTTACACTTCCGTTTTGCAAGATGATGTTCTTTCTCAAGACTATTTATGTCTGAATAAGCTAGGCTAAATCTATAACAATCTCTGCCAACTCACTCCCCTTGCAAAGGAGGAAAAATCCTCACCTGGAAGGCAATCATTTGAGTGCTTTAGCGTGCCTGGACATAAGTATACAGAACAGTGAATAGTTCAACTTTGTTGCTGCATTATGCTTGCAAAGATAAGCCAAGAACAGTAATAGAAATGAAATTTAGATGTTAGTTGATGCTGCTATTGTGGTTGTGCAGTTCAATAATTCAGAAATATTCAATAGCCTATAAATAGAATTTCATCCTACTTCCACCACTAATAAATAAACAGCTGTTAGTTTGATCAGCAAACCCAACTGTGGGTGAAATACCATAATACAGAGATGCTTGCCAAATGCTATTTGGACACTGACCTTAGTTCATACAATTGTTCTAACATTTTTTATTCAATGAGACCTGACACACAGTTATTAAAAATAATCAAATATTTGCCAAGCAACAAACAGAATACCCATTGGCATTCCTCTTTGGCACCGGCGGACAGTCAAACACAGCCTTAAAGAATTTTGTGTCTTAGACTGTACTGAAACATGTGTATACTTTGTCGTGTGCCCTTTTTTAGAACATTTTCACAGGACATGGGCTTGTGTCAATGGATGAGGGTACCAGAGAATGTGTGATTCCTACTGAGCATCTTTTGAAAATGGGGTTCCAAATGAAACTTCCAAGAACTCCAGACAAACTTGTAGGGAAAGAGCTAATGAATTAGCTTATTTTTGCATTGTATTAACTATAAATGTGAAAAGATGACAAGAGCAACACACTGCAATGTCATGGTAATGATACATGTGCATATGGAAAGATACAGTAAGTTCAGCTTTACTGAGCTCATCACCTTTCATTCCTTTAAGAACTGGTGATGAAAATGAGAAAAAAGGATTGGAGCAGCTTGTTCCAGTAAAGCAATTCTCTAATGCATCAAACCATATTCATGAAAGTTTAGGAACCCTCTCTTTAATAAATAAGCCAATGATGTATATAATGGTACAGTAATAAAAATGCTAATTATTTAATATTGGTAAATAATAGATCTGCTTGCAGTAGCCCCATGTTAATTAGTAGGCTTATTTTTTTTTCCAATGCAGTTATATTTTCATGAATAATACTATGCTGTTTCAACAGAGAATGCTTCCTCTTTTGGATTTCACAACTCTCCAGGGCACACTAGAGAGTGAATCAGTTATGCCCAACATGCAAACATTAAGCAAACAGGAGACTCATTGAAGTTAATTTGATACCTTTTCTTTGATTTATGTGGAGTAATTTCAGCAAAATATCCTATAGGAATAGTGCAAAACTTTTCTGCACATTTTGCACTAAATTAGACTTACTTAGGGAAAACATATATGTCATGCTCAGTATTACTGTGAGGTATTAATTTGATCTGGGAAACTATGTAAAAGATTTTATGACTAAAAATATCTGAAGAAAAGAAAGGAAAATAATTTTAGCATTTAGTATATATTCTCTAAGGTTTTGATTACACATTAGCAAAGCTTTATAATACCTCTGTTATGTAGATATTTTTGCCAACATCTATATATACCTTGTGGGTAAAATGAAGAGAAAAAAAAATTACCTAAATTATACTACTAGTGTTGAAGCTGTCTTTATTTCCCATCCAGTAATCTAAGCAGTGGGATCTTTCATAGTGTAAACACAGCCTCTATATTCCTGCATACTTCTGGGAAACTCTCTCCTAAGTTGTAAGAAATATTGAAAATTATTACCTCTACATAATATCCTGAATTGCAGACTAACATTTTTCTGTTCAGTCCCTCAAAAACATAAAGCCAAAATCCACCTATGTTTAATTTCAGTACTGAATGCAGTATACACTTTTTAATTTTACTTTCTGTCTTCACTTTTGTTCTCTGAGATGGTGAATATCGGTTGCAAACACTTTTACTCTAATACCTGTTTGACTTGCAAATGGGAGGGACAGAGAGAGGAGATGTTGGTTAAAACAGAAAAACATTTAAGAATGTAATGAAGGTCTTTAAACAGAGCTATGGCATACAGCTGTAATAAGCCTCTCAATGGTAGACCACATTTTCTTGTTTCAGTGTAATCTCACTGACCTTGAAAGACAAACTACATGATTTTTCTATTGTGTAGATTCTGTCCCATTTTGTGATCTGAATAAAAGCAGCCTTTAAAAATGTAATGTCATGGTGCTATTCTCAAATGATAAATTGTACTGTCAATTATAATTTACTCATAGAGAGAAAAGATAATATAATTTCAAAAGAATATTGCAGGGAAATTTTCCATAACAATCAAGGAAAACATATATGTTATGAGTGACTGCTGGTGGTATTATTATTATTATTATTAAAGTTATTATACTTATTATTAAGATTGCCAGATACTATCCTTTATAATACAGGGGCTTTTAATCTGGCAAATTTTTACAGTAAGGGCTAAAATTTGCCATACTAGATAGATATCTGCCTCAGTCCAAATGTTAAGTACAGCCTGAGCCACATGATCCAACTGTATCAGTGAATAAGGAAAATGAAAAATATATTTTTCAAGTTATGCTTATTGGGAAAGTGAAATGTATTAGTGTAACTGTCAGTGGAGTGTAGTTCTGCCATGAGGGAAGATTCACTGGATGAGGAGACTGAAAAGTGATGCAGAGAAAGGGAGCTGCAGTGAGTTATCTTGACCTGCTGTAGCACTGGATCCCGGAGAACATTTAACAGGGACAACAGAAAAGATATAGGGCAGAGGACAAGGAAGGAAACTCCCCAGCAAGCCGTAAGAAAGAGCCTATGTGGCTGGGAGCAGCATAGTGTGGAGAGCATGGGACCAAGGGAGAAACAAGCTGGACAATAACCTGGGAGCAATGGACTGGAGGTTGGCTGGGCAAGGAGCCCAGAAGAAGAGCTGGGAAAGAGCTGGACACAGTCGGGTTCTTTCTGAGTCTTCTCATTTTTCTGCTATCAGCAGATAAAACCGAAAGACAAAGTGACTCATCCTTCTACAGAGCAGCTCTGTGGAAAGTGCTGGAACGCATTACTGCTTGTTGGCTGTGATGCCAGTATTCAGTTAAGTGGAATTCACTTTTTTCAGTTTATTTAAACAAAAAAAGGGAGGGGAGGACAAATTTCATAGAGTTTATTTTCCTTCCTTGACACCCACTTAGGTAGTGTGTCCTTCATTTACATATTACGGTCCTTTGTATTCTTGGTTTTTTACTCAGCATTCATGAGCACCATGGCATCCACAACTCTAAAACTGTGCTTCTTGTCAGTAAAGCAAATGAATTTAACCCCCTGCCCAAAAGAAATCTGATAAGCTCCATGCATGAATAGAAGCAGAAATAAAGAAATTTAAAAAATAAGGCAATAGGAAGCAGGTTGCCTACTATGAGAGGCAGAGAGGTTGGAGTCAGTGAGGGTCAGGCAGGGACTCAGAGTGGCTCAGAAGAGCAGAGAAATCATGAAGAAGTTGAAAGGCAAGAGCATCAAAGAAAAAGCAAGGCAAAAGAATGACCACAGTTATGTGCATGAGTCATCAGAAATGGCATTTGACAGTCCATGCTCAGTATTGCCATAAGCTATATTAGTATAAAAATGACATCGTTGTGCTACTTTATAAATCTGGTAACATGAAAATATAAATACCTCCTCATGTTCTATTAAATCAGTGGCATTGAAGAAGGATTAATTACATATGAGGAAGAGATTTACTAAGGTATCATGGTGGGTTGACCCTGGCTGGACACCTGGTGCCCACCAAAGCTGCTCTATCACTCCCCTTCTCAACTGGAGAGGGGAAAGAAAATATAACAAAAGGCTCACGGGTCACAATAAGGACAGGGAGAGATCATTCACCAATTACTGTCATGGGCAAAACAGACTTGACTTGGGGAAAATTAATTTAATTCATTACCAATCAAATCAGAGTAGGATAACGAGGAATAAAACCAAATCTTAAAACACCTACCCCCCACGCCTCCCTTCTTCCCAGGCACAACTTGACTCCGAATTCTCTATGCCCTCCCCACCAGCGGCACAGGGGATGGGAAATGGGGGTTATGGTCAGTTCATCATATGTTGTCTCTGCTGCTCCTTCCTCCTCAGGGGCAGGACTCCTCACACTCTTCCCCTGCTCCAGCCTGGGGTCCCTCCAACGGGAGGCAGTCCTCCATGAACTTCTCCAACGTGAGTCATTCCCACGGGCCGCAGTTCTTCACGAACTGTTCCAGCATGGGTCCCTTCCATAGGGTGCAGTCCTTCAGGCACAGACTGCTCCAGCGTGGGTCCCCCGCAGGGCCACAAGTCCTGCCAGAAAACCTGCTCCAGCGTGGGCTCCTCTCTCCATGGGGCCACAGGTCCTGTCGGGACCCTGCTCCAGCGCAGGCTTCCCACGGGGTCACAGCCTCCTTTGGGCGCCCACCTGCTCCAGCGTGGGGTCCTCCATGGGCTGCAGGTGGATAGCTGCTCCACCGTGGACCTCCCTGGGCTGCAGGGGGACAGGGGGACAGCCTGCCTCACCATGGTCTTCACTACAGGTTGCAGGGGAATCTCTGCTCCGGCGCCTGGAGCACCTCCTCCCCCTCCTTCTGCACTGACCTGGGGGTCTGCAAGGTTGTTTCTCTCACATGTTCTCACTCCTCTCTCTGCTGCTGTTGTTCTTGTCTTTTTTTTTCACCCTTTTTAAATACGGGTTCAGCCTTGGCCAGTGGTGGGTCCATCTTGGAGCCGGCTGGCATTGGCTTTGTCGGGCAGAGGAGGCTTCCAGCAGCTTCTCACAGACGCCACCCCTGTAAGCCCCCCTGCTACCAAACCTTGTCATGCAAACCCAATAGAGGTGTCTTGGTGCCTAGCTCAAACTAAATAGGTGTTTTACTGTGCTAGGCAACTTTGAGTATCTTATCCTACATTCTCTGTTTCCAAAGCAGGGAGAACCAAGGGCAATCTGCAGCCTTTACAATTGATATTTTAATTGTATTTTCACATTTTCAAGCCCAAACACCAATCATACAAATATTTGTGGCATTTCAACTGACTAGGTATTTTAAAATTAAATTATTTACACAATGGGAATGTAAATGATTTACACAAAAGGATTTGAACAGTTTCTTTAAAACATTATAGCCTGTTGTACAGAAGTGTACCTTTTTCAAAGTGAAATTTTAACACAATGGCTTTCAGCAGCTGCTCTCAAGCCTCTGTGGTGCATTGTATGAACTCTGCCTGAAGTACTTCATGCTTCATTTCCTCTAACTTGACATTGCATCTATTTGTTGAATAATCGGTGAAAACATATCATCATTAAAAATGTTTACTGTCCTATTCTAATGGGAATAGCAATAAAAGGGTAAGGGCAAAAATATGTCAATTTACACAAAAAGCAGCACAACAGCACCCTTCAGAGAGGCTTCACAAGGAACTATGAAAATCGTGCTGTTCAGAAACTATTTGGCTTCTTTCAGATTTTCTTACTGCTTCTTTCTGTTTTTCATGTGGTGGATGTTTGCATGAAAACAAGAGGTCAAGTTCTGCTCTCAAATCAGCATAAATTTGAAATTCAACAGTTACCATAAACAAATAGCAGTGTAAGGAAGAGAAATCCCGCACTGGCTTTCTGAGTCTGTTTTATGGCCAATGACCTAGATGTTGGAATGAATTTTTACCCAAGCTGCATTGCACTCAGACTTCTGGAATTATTCTGCTTCAGCCTGATTTTTAAAGGAAAACCTCTCAGTTTTTTACTTTTCCTTTCTTTCTTTTTTTCTTTTTTTTTTTTTCATGTAGGATCTAGAGGACCTCTCATTGTTTAATTGATGAAAAGTGAGTGTTGTGCCTGGAAGTGTAGAAAATGTGTGCTGGTGCCTCTTTTTGCTCATACATTATGTCTGACAGCGGACAAGTCAGCTAATATATTTGTGCCTTTGTTTCCTCACCTTGGTAGGAACGCAGACTAGCTTTAACAAAAGTTTTGAGGACCACTTAGTGATACATGAAAAGCACTTTAATTGGAAGGGGCTACTGAACTGCAGAGTATCATTGGAGCAACAGCAGAATAAGTTCAGTCATTTTTCATCCAAAGCATCAGAGTAAACAACACAAGTTGGAACAATGCACTGTTTCCAGAATGTGATTTTAAAGAATGTGTTGAGGTGATGATGTTGTTGCTATGGTTACAGATCCATCTAAAGAAGTGAACGCACTAAATACTATTATGAAAATTAAGTAAATATTAAGCAACAGTTTAAAAACAGGTGTGTAGGAGTCAATGTTTTTATTTGGGGCATTTTAATTACTCTTAATATTTGTGAAAGCAGCAGGCTGAAAGAGCTATCCAGAAAAGGGTATGATGCCTGGTTATTGCTTGGAAGGCAGATCTCTAGGGAGCATCTCACTGTTGACAGCCAATTTGTCAAGATCCAGTACTCTTCACCACTTGTCTCCATTTTCTCCTGAACTTATTTAACATGCAATGGAAAATCATGCTATAGGAAAAAATGTGAGCACATGTCCTTCAATAAGCATCATTGTATTAAGCCCAGGATCCTACGTGGCAGGTGACAAAAAGCTTACTCTTTACAACTTACGGATGAGGATAAGAAGCTCTGCAAGCTCGTATAATCATGGACATTTTGGTGTGGGTGGTATTTAATTATCTATTTGACCATGGTAGCACTTATAGCCCTTAGTCAGTACAGCAAGACCACATGATATCCTAAGTGGCTTCTATGCTGTTAAGCGAGGGAGCTCCCCAGCCTGTTTCTGGTTATTCATAGTGAAGGTATGCCAGGGCCTTTCCAGGCTCCTTTCTGAATGAGTAAACTTGTTTCCTCCAGGAGGAAACCAAGGCACAGCTGGCACCGTAGTTTGCTTCAAGGTTCACTCCAGCCAGAAAACACGAAATAGATGGTGCCAAAATGGGCTCCTTCAGCCTGGGACAGACTTCTGACATGATGCCAGCAGGCCCTGTGCCTGCAAAGACAAGCACATACCCTCAGGACAGGCTGCAGGGCAAACAACGCATGCTTTTGGCATCGTGCTCTGGAGACACTGCTCCAGTAGGCTGCAGTACTGATTTCACATTTTTTTCAGATTATCTCACTTTATTATCACTTTGAAAACACAAAATATTCTAGTTATGTCTCAGGGCCACAGAGCCAGAAATTGCTTCCTGAGGCAGATGAGTTTAGTAATGTAGATGTAGCCAGACATACTTTGCACTTGTCTTGAACACCATCGTGAATGTATTCTTTTCTATCTGAATACCAACATTTCAGGAAAAGAGGGAGCTATTGATTATTAACAAACCTTGAATGTTTAGTATGAGTGTTCACTTTCTGTAATCATGAAAGGGACATGCAATTTATAATGCATACGTTCAAATACAGGACAGGTGGTTGTCTGTCAGAAACTTACACATTCTCTAAGAGTTTGTACCTAAAAGAGTTGAGCTTTGGGAGAGACTCGGCATATGGTGGTTAAAGAAAAGCTGTTTTTTAAAATTGTACTGCCACTATATCTAAATATAATCCTAAAAAGAGAGAGAAAAAAATATCAAAAACCAGAACTGTAATTATGCTTAGCAACCTACTTCATTTATCAAAGCACATTATAAAATGAGCACAGAATTTAACTCAGGGAACCTGTACCACTTTCAATTATCAGGCCTATAAATTACACAACCAGTGAAATGCAATGAGATCAAAGACTCTGAACCATTTGATTTCCTTACACATGAGTGAGTGGCTACTGGGCACATTGATTACTCACCAGTGCTGAATAACTAGGACAGTATTGAACTCTATACATGTGGCACAGCTGACAATGGTGGAGAAATGAACCAGTGGATACTCTGGAGGTTTGTTCAGCAACAGAAGGCTGGTGTACAGATAAGCAAATGTCTTATGAATGTGCTAATGAGTTTGCTTTCTAACCCCATCAACTAAAAACACTGGGGCTAATTTCTTTTTCTCTGTCTCTTTAGAATACGTATCACTTCTATAAATTGAAATGCAGCCTCTTGAGTGTATTAAGAATAATTTCTAATTTCTAATCTATTCAAGGCATCCTCCAAAATTTGGATTATACCAGTATCGGGTGCCCTATATTATTGCAGTATATGTTCCTTTACAGACTATTCAACTTCATGCTTTCATCATCTGTCTGAACAGAGAGGGTAGATGATTTGCCAATATTTATGAAATGAATTTCGTAGAAGTTTTAGGAGAAATGATATAAAATACTGCTGATCCAAGCCTATTGGTCTTCCTGTTTTCTTCCAATAGCTTTTACTCAGGTCTCAGCTGTACAATTCTGCTTTTGTTTTTTCACATACACTCCTTAATAACTTCTATATATACAGTGGGAAAGGAGGCGGGGAGAAGGGAAGGAGAAAAAAGGCCATGTGAAGGCCTTTTCTCTCCTGTCCCTCTGAAGTGTTTCAACACATACTTCACATGCTAAATAATCTGTAAATATTTCCAGCAATGATGGCGGTGCTTCTTCCTATGCAGAAATGGAAATGAGCATTGTAGGGTGTACGGGCTCTGCACCAGCCAGGTCCACTGGGTCAGCTGTCAGGGTTTCAGCTGGTACCGATGCAGCAGACAAATCCTTCCTTCTCCTCCTCCTCCAGTAATAAGGACAGTAATTGAGAAATCGCAAGTCCATCCCTAGGCTTGTCACAACAACTGTGCATCATTCCTAATTTATGGTCTACTATAAACTGACAAGCTAGCCTTGTGTTTTCTACTTCAGACTTTACCTTGTTTCTTTTTATGTATTTGCTTTTACACATAAAGATGGAGATTTTGCTAGTAACACAGCCCGTCTGTGTGAAAATCTGTGTGTGCCAAATGAAGTTTTTTACTAGGGAGAATTTTAAAGCTAAGAGTAGACAAGAAGAGGCAGTTCAACTTAATTAATGTCAGAGTTTGTACAAACCACTGAATGTGTAAAGCGCTGTATAATTGCTAGGTATTATTACTAGTCTTGAGTGAGTAATTCATGTTGAATTATCTGTTTGCCAAATGTCATCTCTCTGTTTGTGAACTGTCATTGAAAGAGCATGATTTTTTTTCCCCAGATTTGTTCAAAACTCCTCTCCAAATAGCTTGTCAGTAATTCTTAGCCTGCTGCTTATTCATGAGCAATTCATTGTAAATGTCTGATAGTTGCAATTTGAGCTGTTTTGACTGCCCAGTTAGGTATTTGATATATTTCCTTTCAGACATTTGATGACTGTAACTTTTAACTGTGTAGTGCAGATACTCATCCGAGCCAGTATTAAATTTGCTTTCCATGAGTACTGGCTAATATCTGCCTTAATATGAAATGCAGCCCTGTTTTAGCATTCATATTGTGGTAGCGACTAGACATCAATCAGTTTAAGAATACATTAGTTTGAGAATGATACAAATATTGAGAAAATGATAGTCCTTGTTCCAAATTATTTACCGTATAGAAAAAAGGACTGATCTGTCTAACATTCTTGTCTGCAGGAGAATAAATAGAGTCCCAGTAAGGTGATCTGCAATTGGAAATTAAAGTGAAATGTTTTTACAAGAAAGCATCCACACCTATTTATCAAATACCTACAGATTGCTATATTTCAGCAAAATGTCTGTACATAGCACATTATGCTAACTGGGCAAAAACACATGGAAATATATTTAACATTTTCTGAAAGGAGGGGAAATTAAGATGTAAATCTGGAATGCCAAAGGGATGAGCACTAATTTCTAGAGCATTTGCCTAATCACATCTCAGTGCTGCTCCATGCTGAGAGTGCACGCAAGGTTGTATCAACTACTATAGTATGCAAAGCAAAAGTAGTTAAAAACTGTGAACAAGCCTAATTTTAAAAATTACTTAATCTTTGAAGTCTCTAAAAATCCAAAAGTAATATCTCTGTGAAGATCACATTTATTATTAAAGTAAGACTTTTCTTGAAGAAAATAAAATTTTATAACCATTTGCTACTTGCTGATGTCTAAGCAGCTAATAGACAAGGATATTATGAGAAATCCAAAAGAACTGGATGCACTAGGTTCCGTTCACTCCAGTTAAACTACAGTTGGTGTAATTCCAAAAAAAAAATCAGAAATTCTCTGCAGGAGAGAGATTCCTTTTCAAGGAAAAGAAACAATGTTACAGTGAGGGTTAAAATCACTTTGTCAATATATTACAGCATACCTATGGAACAGAACAGTCCCATCAGTCTCAGTGTAGTTGGGGTTGCTTCCACCTAATGTTTTTCCAAATAGTGTACATTCTTCATTCTTTTTTATTAATCACTCTCTTTTAATCTGAATAATTTCATTTTTCTGTTTCCTGAATTGAAGTAACAGAGCATTTTGGAAAATTGGTGTGCTTACCTGATGCTGGAAAAGAATACCTTCTGCTCACACAGAAGGTGCCAGGGAAGGTGGAGAGAATAACCTGTTATAATTCATCCCAGATGTTATCATGCATCATCTCTGCTAAGTATACTAATAGTCTGTTCACTGTAGTTCTTTGTACAAAAGAGGCACAGAAGGCAGAAAATCTCATACTGTATATGACCATGAAAAAACAGATGCTAATATCATTGGGAACCAGAGAAAAAGTTACTGCTTTAATTTTACTGAGAAAGATTATTTGCAAGAGCAGCCATTTGAATGGAAGAACTGGAATGACTTTGTGTAATGGCAGAACTTTCAGATTATGGAGGAACTCCACATTTCTGAGTAGAGGTTACTCACAGGCAATGGAATTTCAAGATTTCTGGAGTATTTGTGCACTTAAAAAGGAGATAGAGAAGACTGATACGAATTCTAGCTACTTGGACCTGATCTTGCACTCTTGGAAATGAGTGGCAAAACACTTACTGACTTCGGAGGAAATAAAACCAGGAGACATTGAAAACACATATTGATCCATATTCTACCCTGCTGGATGGCTCATTTTATTCCTCTTGAATAAGAATGTAAAGAAGGCATTTATAAGTATTATGCCATCTGCTTGGAAGAATGAATATATTTTTCATTTTAAATATCCATTTCTCTTAGGTATCTGGAGTTTCAAGAAAGTGAAATAATATTAAAAACCCTACTAAAACAGTTCATGGCCTTATTCTGTCATGATTTATATCCAGTGCATAATACTTGACTTTAGTGGTGTTGCCCAGACATATGTTAGGATAATTACGGGGGAAAGAATCTAATTGTAGTGTACAGTGCTGGTTTAAGCTGACAGATAACAGATTGCTATGTATAAAACATGTGCGTACATAGAGTAACAACATGTTAAATATCTTATTACATCTTGATAGATAGATAGTGTTGGGAGGATGTGAATTAGAGTACCAATTATTCTGTTGCAGTGGTAATGAAGCATTAGCGTCTGTATTCACATGCAACTATATTTGTGCAGCTAACAATGACTCTCCTTGGGGAAGCAGATTGAATGGCTTGATGTTGACCTCCAAGCTATTGCTCCCACTTTTAAAATTTTGTGTGTTAAAGATGCATATGTGTGGGAGGGAGGACACTAGTGACAGTGTAAGAAAACAGAACAGAATGGTATAAGCAGTATATTTTAGAGTGCTTTATTACATGAGAAAACTAGGGAAGAGGGGACTTGAGGTAAAGGAAAACAAGCTATGGGAAATGACATACAGAACAGTGTTTCAGACAGGAGAAATACCGTAGAGAGCCAGGAAATTGTCATCATATGTAACATCAGTCTCGAACACTGATTCACTGCTCTCTTTAAAAAGGTTTCCTTATGCATCTGCGTTCCACAGTTATTTGTCAGTCTAACAAATACAAGAACAAAGATGAAATGTCAGCAAATATATCAAGCTCTTGCCTTCTTCTGTATGTTGTGCTTTCACAAAATGCCAATCCAATCTACCAGTTTTCCAGCTTGAAAGATGTAGCTTATTTCAGATCTTGTAGGAGCACATATTGCCAGTAGCAGGGAAGGGCTTGTATTATGGCAAAAGCATGCTCAGGTTAGATAGAAGGACAAGATTCACTCTTTCTAAAATTTCCTTTGAAAGTTGGATGGCTGTTTTCCACACATTTTAAAACTTTTTTTTTTACTTCTTATCTAAATAACTATTAAATCATGCCAATGAATCCCCCTTCATACTGTAATAAATAGCTCAGACAACATTTTGAAACAGCAGAAAATACTTCATGCCCTCAGAGATGTCAGGAGACACAGTCTCAACGAAGCCTAGTGAAAGCTGGAAAGTATATGGAGGAGTGCGATGCTCATCTATTGGATTTACGTCTTGAATGACAGAGGCTTACAAGAGAGAAGGAGGACACAAGAAGAAAGATTGGTAAAGGAATCTAAAGGAGAAAAAGGAAATTTTTTCAACAGGATTAGCTGAAACACTGGACAAAGAGCATATGCTGTCCACTTAGGTCAGAGACCCGGCCAGGCCGAGGGAAGGAGCCACCCGGAGCCCAGTGACGATGAGCAGGGCCGAAGGCAGAGCCCTGCCCCGGGGAGGACGAGCCCCGGCGGCCACACGGGCTGGGGCCGGCCTGCCTGCCCGCCTGCCTGGGGAGCAGCTCTGCCGAAAGGCCCCGGGGCCCGGTGGGCCGCGAGCTGGGCACCAGCCAGCAGTGCCCTGGCACCAGAGACAGCCGGCGGCCTCCCAGGACAACAGACTCACGGGGACACTGGACCGACAGGGACAACGGGGATGACGGGGACGACGGACCAACGGGGACGCCGGACCCACGGGGACACGGCCAGCAGCTCCGCTCGTGGGAGGAGAGGGGTCGTCCCCTCTGCTCAGCGCTTGTTAGGTCATACACAGAGTGCCATGTCCATTTTCAGATCCCCAGTACAAGAAAGTCATTGACAAACTGGCATGGGTTCAGCAGAGGGCCACCACAATGGGTCAAGGGTGGGAGCACCTGCCTGTGGAGAGAGGCTGAGAGCTTGGAGAAGAGAGGATTCAGGGGCCCTAACAGCAGCCTGCTCAACCCTGCAGGGTGGGTATCAAGACAGCAGAGGCAAGCTCTTCACAGTGGTGTGAGAAAGAGAGACAACAGGCTTAAACTGAAACAAGAGAGGATCAGACTAGCCATGCGGAAAATCTTTTTCCCCATGAGGAAGCCAGGCAGCAGAGCAGCCTGCCCAGGGAGGCAGAGCACTCTCCATCCTTGGGGGTAGTCAAAATGCAACTGGACTCAAAACCCAACTCTGAGCACCCTGGTCTCATCCAAAAGCTGATCCTGCTTTGAGCAGGAGGTTGGAAACATGACCTCCTGTGGTCCCTTCCAACATGAAGTATCCTTTGATCCTTTGATTTATGTGTCTCCCATTTGGATAACATTTGAGAAATTCTTATTTTTAAGATTTTTTAAGCATCCCTGTATAATTTTCCCTGCACCTGGAAAACTTCAGCAGAGATGATGCAACTCTTCTGACTGAACTTATGCTACCTATCTAACTTCCGAGTGGTATATGCTAATTGCCAAAAATCTCTATTTATGATGGGCACGTTTCAGGGGATACCATAAACCAGAGATTGTTCAGAACAGGATTTTGGAGGTGACCATCCTTTTTTGGGCAGAAGAAACCTTGGGCATGTCAATGCAAATTGGCCACATCACCTGATGCAGGGCCAGGCAGTGGGCTCTGGCCTCTGTGACTAACTAGAACTGACTTAGCCTTTTAGAGGCACACAATGGGATCCCTAAAGGATCTTCTCCAGTAAAATTTGCTTCTCTAAGTTATATAGATGTAGAATTCATATCTAAATCATAGTAAGCTGCACAGGTTCAAGGACCTACAAACGACTTGCTGTAGCAGCCTTGATCTCTGAACGAGAGATCAAGGAGGGTGATGAGGTGCCCTCTGAATCCATGGGGTTTCTGCAGGAATCAATTTCCATTCCAGACAGACTTTGAGCACCTCTTCTGAATTCAGTCCCCTTTCAGCTTACCCACTGCTTATAGAACATGAGGAGTCTAGCTCATTACTTGGCGATAATTCTGTGCAGGAAATAAAAATATTTCAAGACCAGCTGCAATACATGCTGAGGGCCTTTCTGAAGGATGAAGTCTGATATGGTATTGTGGAACCCACTGTCACATAGAATAAGGAGAGGTAGGAGATAATTCTCAGACACATGGTGAATTCTGACATTGATAAGGAAGCCAACACCTTGAAAGACTCTGTAGGAAATGCTAAGATTTCAACAAAACTAAGGAAATAACAGGGATTTCAAGGAAAGTAGGACATTCAGATTCCTACCTTGCTTTTTCATTTCTTTTGAAAATCAGACCTAGAGAGTCTATCAGTCAAGTATTAGAGATAAGCACTGGGAAAGGAGATATACATCCTGGATCTCTCTTTATTTTTTCTTCAAATAACAGTTTAAAAACAAAAATATTCAGTGTTTAAAATGTCTCCAGTGATATGCAGAAATTACACCATAAAATTATAATAATAAAATTTGACACCAATTGGTGGAGTTCTTGTGCGACATTCAAAGAAGGAGGGTTATAATAAATAGCTAGGTACAATGGAGTATAATATTACAGATACATTGCACGTTTGCTCCCTTAAACTTGGGGGTTTTTAATATTCTTTAGCATCATTTTATTGATAATTATCAAGTGGGAGACTTCAGAGAGATGAGTGTATTACAGTGGATTTGTCTGGTCTTCCTTGGTTATTAAAAGAAATAAAATAAGGGAAATCATAGGCAGATCATTAAATGCAATAATAAAGCAATGGAAAAGATAAAGGGAAGACATCTGTTTCATGCAGGATTTATATGTAGTGGTGAACAGTCGGGATTTTTCCCCTGTAGTTCTGCAGATCAGGTCACTGGAGGAGGAAAGGATTATAGGAACATTTGCAGTGGGATACAGTATTATTTAGGTTTGAAACTGATTAATTGTGAAACATTGATGAAAATGAAGAGCACTACAAATCACTGCTGTTGAACCCTTTTTATTCATAGTGAGAAGCTGACAATTTAAAAGAAACTAGCTACTTTCTAGAAATATATTGCAACAGTTTGGCTTGAAAGCTCTTTTTGTGAGTCACTCCATCTCTTCTGTAAATAGTCATTATTAGAATGGCTTGAACGAAAACCGTTGATTCGACAACCCTGAACTTTGTGAAAGTCCTTATTTGAAATCAAACCTTCTTTGCAGCTTGGGATAATTTCAAATAATAAATATATAAAGATTTCTTCATGTGTTAATGTTTTACAAATTCAGCCTTAAATTAATAAAAGCTAGCATGGTCTTATGAAATGCACAGAAGTGAAGCTACTGTGGACTAAACCAAAATACTCAGTATTATATTATGTGTTTTACTTCGGAGTAGGTTACTCCAGAGTAGTTTCATCTCTGGTTAGGAACAAAACAGAAAAAAATCTTAAATATTTAGTCCCTAATCAGTCAATCCCAGTCAATCCCACAAGTAGCCTTGTGTCAGTTGCCAGGGCCAGGCTTCTTGAAGGAGGTGTATCCACTGAGGTGTGTGTTTGCTATGATTATGTACAGTGAGAGGGCAGTGTCCTCTCTGGGACATTAGCTGGTTCCTCTGCAGATAACTTCCCCAGTGCTGCTGTTTTCTTGGTTCAAGTTGCCATATAAGACTCTCAGCCAAGATAAAAGGTCGTCCTTCCCCAAGGCGGAGAGGTTGGTATGAACACAGTTAGGTAGCATGGTTATCACTGTATGTGGTGAAAATTAGATGCTGACCCAACTAGCAAAAGTAAGATACAAGCAAGAAGCAATACTGGTCAGTACATTGAAACTATTATATTTTTAAAAGAAATTTCTAAAACACCATCACTTTTCATTCATTATGTACATTAAAAGTTGGCGTGTATTTTTAACTTTATTTTCATTAATGACTTAATGTGTATTTGGTAAAATTGTCTTTCATCTGCTCATTGACTACATGGATTTTACAAGGAGCTCTTGGATCTTCTACATCTCCTTCAGTAATGCAAACATCCAGCTTTTTGCCGTCGTATTGGTGAATTAAATGCTAATAGGCTTGATATTGGCAAAGATATGAAAAAGAAAATATATGTGGAGCTCAGAAGTGGTCACATCTCTTTGAAATAACACATCTTTAATGGGATATTTGGACAAATTGGAAACTGTGATTAATCTATTTACATTTTAGAAGTTTTCTAGTTTACAAGAGCTTTTGAAATACCCTACATAATCACCCTAATGATTTATTAATGGATAAGAACAAGGCTTAAAAGAGAAGGTGATACCTTTATACACAGTGATACAGCTGGATATTCCAGCTCTGAGGGATCCAAGTTCTCATTCAGAAGCCACGGATCTCAATCTAAGTACAGTTCGAGAACTGTTGCTCTGAGTTAAAATTACTCTATTAGACTGGGACTTGAGTCTAACTTGAGAGAAAAAGGTGGTTGGAATATAAGGAGCAAGAGGAAATGTTAGAAGGAAACAGGTGAGAAGATTGATAATTCCAGTAAGTCAGAAGGATGGGCAAGTAATTGTTGCTGATGAAACACAGAGGATTTAGCAGGAGGTGAGGACCATATGTGCTATCAGACTAATAACACTATAGAATCCATGATTTTTGGACCAGGCACCTCTTCCTTTCTTAGTAAATGAGATTTCCTAATATACTTGTTGGCAGATAATAATCATGAGCAGCACAAATACTTTATATATCCTAATTTCCTTGCTTGCTTAATATTTTGTATGATATCATACAGACATTAGAAGTAGAGATGAATAGACAGATACAGACATAGATAGACCTATAATCTCTCCTTATCTAGGTATAGCATATTATCTATAGTAGCCACTCTACATACAAAAAAAATCTTTGCCAGTGTGACATTTCAAAGGCTTTGATTTTCGTTCGGTAACTAAATTGTCTACAATTAATTTCTATAAGCTTCTTTAGAAAAATACTCAGCTTTCTATCAGACTGAACCTTCACTTGGTCTGAGATGCTGCAGATTTTCAAACTGTATAAAACAACTGGTAAGCACACCATTCTAACCTTCTGATTTTTTCCAGTAATTTTCCTTGCAACTTCAAGGTTTTTCATCAAGTAGCAGAGGCAATGTCTAAACTGAGGTACTATAGAGGTGCCTCCTGGACAGAAAATACAACTGCTTATTATTAGAAATATTGCTAGAGAAAAGGAGAAGGAACCTGTTACTAGAAGCCAATAGTCACAAACAATGCATAGGGTTTACCTCAGAGCACCGAGAGGTCCACTGCTCACAATTTGAAAGGGGCAATACATTAAGAATGTTTCCAAAAACTGCTATATGATTCTGCCAACATCTGGACATGAATTTGGATTCTGCTTACTTTAATAAATAAGAAGCTTTTGATCACTGTGGTGGATACTGAAAGAACATTCTGGAGGTATAAACTGTATATTTACCATATCTTTACATCTTCTCCAGGCATGTGCCAGTAGCTGTGGTCAGAGAGCACAGCCCCTTACTGAGAGCTGTTGTGGCTCTCCTTACTATCCTAGGTACACGTCTGGTTGATTTTTGCAGGTTGAGTTGATAGACGACACAGATTTAGAGGAGCAGAGGTTAATAGAAGCACATGGGAATGGATTTTTTAACTGAGAAAAGTATAGTGTTGGTTTCCAAATATTGTGACTCTTTTCATAGCCGTTACAGAGCCCCTTGATTTATACAAGGTTTCTGGCAGTTGAAACAGCTACAGCATTATTAGTTCAGGACTTGCTGTGCTATGTGAACTGCATCACAGAGTCACTTGTTAAGGATGTGAAGGAGCTGGTGTTATGTTAACTAGTATTACCAAGCAATCTAATACTGATTAAAATTGTTTGTTATTGTTTCACAGTATTAAATTTTAATTAGAGTGCATAGATCTCTCTCTTGACTACTGTAAAGTTAAATAACTACTAATAATGTTTTAATTCCGGTTAGCTGCCATCTCACTATATTTTCAATAACTTCAGTAAGCTTTGAAACACACTGTAGAATGATACCCCAAAAACCCTATAATGAAATATAAAGAAAATAGTCTTTATGTTAGTGTGAATTCCGATCTTATGTTCTTTGTATTTTAAGCTTGGTCTTGTAATCTATCCTGTTCAATTATTTCTGAGTTCTTAATCAGGGTTACCTATCTCCTGTGATATATTGAATCACCCAGGAAACTGTCTATTGTTTAACAATTAACCAAGCTCATTTCTACTTCTAGCAATAAAAAATTGGGACCTTCGAACTGATATTTGCCTCTCAGCTTTTAAAAATGTACATTTGTATAGCAAATAAGTTAGCTACCAAAAAATTCAGATTTCTTGCAGATATATATACAAAAGTGAAGAAATCACTTTGTTTCACAGGTGTTTCAAAAAAAGCAAGGTATTGCTTAGCCTTAAGGGCTTGTCACTCTAAATCTACTCTAAAAATGAAATAATGTTTTATTCAAAATGGAGGATTTATCAACAAACACATGGAAATTTACTGAAAGCTTCCAACTGTGGCAACTTGGCAAAGCAACACATTTTGGCATTTTATTCTCTCTGTACATATGTTTCACTCACTTAAATGTCATCAAGAATTAGGATGCATATTCATCAAGAGAGTCTACCACTTTAGGACCAGACTTGTCATCCTTTATCTAACAAGTAGTCCCATTGAAGTTAGTGGGTGTAATCCTGATTCTGAAATAGTTAAGAGGAGTCAGTAAGCATACATTTTCAATAAGGACTGTGGGTTGTATCACACATTGTTTTCTAAGAAAATGAAGTGTTTAAGTATAGTAATCTGATGTTGTGGCTCCATCTTGATTTCTTGAGATTATTTACCTAAATTCCTTTGGAGTTTCACTTGGACAGCTCTGTACTTCTTTTTGCTGTTCCCTTAGCCAAAGTAGTTTATACCGTCACCTCTGAGAACCCACTGATTAGTTGGGCTTATTTTCATTTATAAGAGCAGAAAAAAGAGAACCACAGGCTTCTTTTTTTTTTTTTCTTCCTGGTAAATTTATAGCATTTTAATTAACCCCAAACCAGAAATCTTGCAATTTGCAACTGATGTTGCAAAAAGAATTTGTCTTTAGCATGTTAATGAAAATAGTAAAATAATAAAAAAATTTATCTCCTTAAAAAATAATTTTGCCAACTTTTTTCATCAATAAGGGTAGTTCAGCTCCTCATGTTTGAATAGGTGACTTTGTCCAAAGCCAGACAGTATAACACAGGCTCTCAACTTGACATCTGCTCTGTTAGCACACCTTATGCAGCAGCATACAGGCTCCTACCAGCTACTGAAGACTGATCTACTGCTTTGCTCTGCAGCAGCGGCCTGGTCCTTTAATCTATACGAAATACTGGTACAGTGTGAGATCCTCACATTTAGGAACTGCTTAAATAAAAAATAGGGTGTTTCTGACTTTTGTTCCAACAGTAGTAAACAAAAATATGTCTGCATATGATTTGTATAGACCTTGGGCCTTATTTTCAGTTGCTGACAATGAATGTGAGTGTAGCATGCTGTTCTAAACTCTCTCAGAAAAACTTAATAATCTGGCCAAAATGCATCAGTTTATATTTGTCAGTCTCCTTCACAGCTTCATAAGGGAGAGTTCTTATAAATCCATGCTAGTACTTTTTATTATGGAAGATAACACAACATGTAAAACTGAGTGTGCAAGAAATTTTTACAGGCACCCTTTTTTAATGCAATGAAATACTCCAATTTTTTCAGTATCATCTCTCCATCCATTTTCACACACCAAGTTAATAAATGCTTTATTTTTCCCTCTCTGTTGCAAACAGGTAAATGAAAATGATAACTCACTATTTGCTATTGGATTATAAAGAAAAAAAACCTGAACAGTTACTACAAATGAAGTAATATTACTTACTCTAGTCAGTGCACTTCTACAGACTATTTCCAATTTTACCTGTGATTATTTTATCCATGGCCTAGTAAAAGTTTTTTCAGTTATACAATGGTGTGATGATCACTGGTGTGGTGCTCTCTATTCAATGGAAACAACTCATGTCTAAACCAGTTAGACTGAACTGCTATACAGGCTTATCATTATTCACACAGTATAAGGTTTTCAGGTAAACAGTAAGTTTCATTGCTTCCATATTTTAGATTCCTCACCTTACACAATGTAAAGCTGACCAGATTACCAGAAAATGCTAAGTGCCTTTCTTTATTCATGGTACTTCAAGGGTAGGTAGGCATCAGAAACAAAGATGTTAAGAATCTAGTTGATTTTGATATTGCAATGCACATGTTGTATGAAGGTAGCATGAATGCTGTGATCGCAGTTCTGTTCTTTGGTAACCCTAGAGTGTATAGGTCCTGTAAGAACCAAGAGGAGGGACTCCACATGGTAACACAACACCCATAGGAGCACAGCACTTCACAAAAACATGTATAAAAATATTCCCATAGGGTGATAAAGGGTACTTTTTGGTTCCTAGAATGATAATGTTGGTGAGACTTTTTCTGAATTGACAGAAACAACTCTGACTTTAAGCTCCTTCTCCTTCAGATGTTACTGTAAGGCAGTATGTGACCTTTTAGGATATTTATGATATGAACAACTGAACTGCCTTTAAAATTATAATCCTTCAACTGTCAGCACATCCTTGCAAAGTTCAGTAGATTCATAAATAATGGAAGTTAATATTCCACTACAGTACTTATGTAAATTGTAAAGGCAGATATATATGGGCTAGAAATAAAAACACAATACTTTTTTCCAT
Source organism: Haliaeetus albicilla (assembly GCF_947461875.1). Taxonomy (NCBI): domain Eukaryota; kingdom Metazoa; phylum Chordata; class Aves; order Accipitriformes; family Accipitridae; genus Haliaeetus; species Haliaeetus albicilla. The sequence continues at coordinate 16,493,472 of NC_091501.1, forward strand.
TAGTATTACTTCAGGTTCAGAAGAGAAAAAAATTCTAGGAGTCATATTCAGAGTAAAATTTGTACTCCTAATGCTAGTACTTATCTTTTTCTTTTAAGGAAGTTCATTCTTGCATTTTCCAGTGTGCTGATTTAGTCCTTTTGGCACTTACCCAAATTCAAAAGTAAAATAAAGCCTTGATGCTGCAGTAACATTTCCAGCCTCCTCTTTATCTCCATTGTATTGCAAATATTTATCCTTTGCTCTCATGCAGCCTCCCACTCAGAACAGTCTGCCAATCTTTTTAAAAGCTTAGGTCAGGAGATTCTTCTCAGCACTGCAAAGCTTTCTTGGAAACATAGGAAAGGTCATATAACAATAAGAGTAGCATCAACATTTTGGCTACAGGCCTTCATGCCTAAATGGTTATGACTACTACTAGCATAATCATTGGTTCAGTAATAGATGCTTACAGTGAGGGCTGTAATTTAACCTTCCAAAACCAGCAGTGATTTTTCTAGGGGAGCTTTGTCTCAAGTAGGATTCATAAAGGTATTGTTTGCATATATTGGTGAGCATGTATGAACATGCTGGTTTTATCCTTTCTTTACAGAGTTGGGAACTGAGGTCCAGTAAGATTAAGGGTCCCTATCAAATAAAGTACTTGGTTATCCAGAAGTAAAGGTCTGTAACTCCTAAGCACCTGCCCCTCCCTAAACAGTGTTAGGCATACTACTTACCAATATGTTGCATAGAGAACATGAGGTATTTCATAATAAGATTTAGAACAACTATTACGCAAAAAATCAGCAGCATATCTAAAACCAGCACATTTAACAAGCCACAAGCTAATGTCAAGCAGTAGCAAAACAGTAGGCAGCAGTCTTGCCCCTTGGAGGTGCTGGGAAGTAGATTCTTTCCTTTCAAGAACTACATTTTTTCTTTTTCTTTTTCTTTTTTTTTTCTTCCTTCTGAAACATTGCCTGAAGAGAAGGGGGTAGTTTGGGTCCACTTTTTGGATCCTACTGTGAATTTTCAAGGGAGGCTTCACCTCACAGCTGCTCCTCTGCAGTCTTCCTTTAATTCATGAAGAAAGACGGAGGAGAGAGAGGCAGTTATCTCTGTCAGCAGATTCATTCTATCGTATGATAGAACACTAAGACAAACAGAAAACATTGTCACCAGAGATGTCTGTTACATCTGGTGCAGCAGAGAATATAAACCAAAGCTGAAGAAAGGTGTTTGCTGCACTGAGAAAAGGCTACACACAGGTCTTGCCTAGTCAGAAGTGGACGAGCTGTATTCATCCATACCCAGCCTTGCCCACAACATTTACTCCTCTGTCCCTTTACTCAGAAGGGAGCAGCAGCTGGAATTTATCTGCCCCTGATGCAGGTACTTGGAAGTTAGCAGAGGTTTGATGAGGAAACACGTATATGTCAAGCTGGTTTCAGACTTCACTTGTCACAACAGAATCCCGCTGCATTGCCAAAAACTGTAACCCAGCAACTCATGCTGGCAACATGACTTCTGTCTAAATTCTCGGATATGTTGTGAGAACTGTTCAGCCATTTACAATTGCCCCAATATCTTAAAGATTGGGCACTCACGTTCTCGTCTGTTGTTGTTGAAGTTGGAAACTCAAGCAAAAGAAATAAAGGTCCAAAGGAAAATAAATGAACATAACTGGATGTTGGTTAGAGTAGGCAGAAGAAATTATTTAGCTTTCATGGCCTGTTTATCAGAGGGCAACAGTATTCAGACTATTTCACCAATGGTTATAGCTAGCCTTGGTTTGGGGATGGATTGGTAAGCTTTTAGGGTGTCCAAAATCTTGAGGAATCCTCTTTCAAGGACTAGCTAGACACATGGGGTTTTTAGCTTTTCATTTTAAAACACTCACCATGGATAGTTTTAACTAAGCTTAGAGTAGTTTGAGCATCACTCTAAAAAGCTTTTAGATAATGACTTCATTGCCTAGTTATATCCTTGGGCACTGCCTATTTCAGACAAATCACATTTCAAAAAAACAGCCATTTCCTATGCTAGACTCAACCAAATGCAATTTAAAAACTTCTTTAGGCTTTAAATATCCAATTTTATACACAGTGCAAATCTCTTCTCCTTTTGACCTTTCACAATATTCAGACAGGGGCAAGATTTCCTGCTTGAAGATTTTCAAGGAATTGCCATACCTTTTCACCCCCCCAAGTTTAACTAGTGCCTGTTTACTGTATGTTAAATAAATTTTCTACTGTCTGCATTTAGTCACCAATCTGGAGCCTGCTCCATGAGGACAACTGTTTAAAAATCAAAGTTTTAACATTTGTAAAAAAAAAAACAAGACTGGCAAAATGAAAAAAAAAAAAAAAGTAGAACTGGATACACCCATGTATTTGCCTTTCAAAGTGAATAGCAAAGCTGGTTAGCCCTGTAATATTTTACCACACCACACTAAAACTACCAGGATTGTGCTATTATGCAGGGGATATCCATCTCAGTCTTATAGCTCACGTTTGAGAAGATTTATTATTCAAAGAGGTATTAAAAAAAAAACCTATAAGGTTAATTATATGTCCATAAGGAACATAAGCAAAAAAATGTGAGGAATACAAAATATTATGAGCCTTTATTCCAAGTAGAACATAATGCTTTCCTTTCTTTTTATTAAACTTTTCACTTCTTCATTTTCATACTAGTCACTGCTTCAAGTTCGCAAAGGGCAGCAAAACAAGAAACCTCTTTGGTGCAACTAAAATTTTAAAAAGCTGTTGGACTTCCATTAATGCAGAATTATTAGCTATATTTCTTATTAACACATTTTCGAAGAACTGTGCCAAAACTGAGCTTTCTATTTTCCATCTTTGATGTCTTCTAGCACTTTGGACAGGAACATATATTTTCACTCCAATTTTTGGGGTGTTCCTGACATATTTTGTGCTCACTCCCTCTGAAAATCTAGCCTTATGGATACATCTGCTTTGCTGTGGGTAATGGCCCAGGAATGCTGTCAAAGCCAAAATGGGTACCTGGCCACAGGAGATGAGATCTAGAGTACTCCCAGAGCCAGCTCTGGAAAGGATTTCCTATAATTATTAGGGAAAAATTTGACATACAGAGCACTCTTCAGCAATATCCAAAACATAAAGCAGTCATATGCAGCGTGAAAGGCCCCTGGACCTCGAGCTGTCTGATCTACCCTCTCAACTCAGGTTTTCTTTGTAAAGAGCCCTAATGGCACCTGCCACAAAGACAGATAAGATTCCTGAGTCCTGGGAAAAGCAAGTTTCAAGGCAAGCCTCCAAGAAGCACTTTGACAGGACTAGTATAGACACAGGCAGAGTGTCACAAGTTCAAACCGTTCCACAATTTAGCCTGTAAGTGCGTGCCACAATTTTTCTATACACTTTGTATAATACTGCCTGCTTCCATTGAATCTTGTGAGAGTTAACAACTGTAAAGCTCTTTGGAGCTTTAGAAACTTAAAGAGCTTTTGGAAAAAAAAAAAAAAGAGAGAGAAATTCAGTTTCTCTTTACAAAAGGGAGAACTTAAAATCTCCACTCACTTTTTGAAGAGTGTCTGGATGGATGCATCTCTTGAAGCAGATGTACTGGAACTAATACATAATGACTGACTGACATTCAACCTGTGACTCTTCAGTGTTAGTTAGCCTAGATGTCCTAAGCCTTTGATTTCACCTAACTGTAGAGATAATTGCATGAATTCTGTAAGCTTTTAGTTTGCTTTTAACAATTGTTGGTGATTTTTTTATTTCTTCTTCCAATGTGGCCACAGAGTGTTATACTTGCGAGTTCATTGTGCGACAAAAAGATTTGTCAGTCTACATCGTACTTTCTTCCATTGGCTTCTGGATGCTCTTTTCTTTTCAGCTTCACTGTTTTATTAGTATCATAAATGTTCTTATTTGGTTTACCAAACTCTTTGCAGCTAAAGCCTAAACTGAAGCAGAGACATTGTGAAAAGATAATTAGTCTGAACAACTTAAAATGTGTGAGGTTCTATGGGTTAAGTAGGTATCTAACACACATTGGACTCATTTTTCAAATCCAAACAGCATGAGCACTTTGTTAGGATTGTCTTAGGTTTTGGTTAGAGTATATTTAAGTATAAAACAAGGACAAAGAATAACCGAGAATAATAATAAAAAAAATCATTAACTGTGCATGGGAAGTTTTCTCAATTTCTTGAACAATTCTTTTCTTCCTTCCTCTGGAGAAGGATCGATCAGGAGCCCGTTTTTGCTGACAGCTAAAACAAGGCAGTGCTCCTTACCACTCGCTACTATGCTTTAGTACAAGAAGAGAGCCTATTTCTTTTGTTCTTTATTGCATTCATTTCAAATCATTTTCAGATGCACTTGAACTGTCATAAAACACTGATGCAAAGAGCAAATTGCTGTCTCGAGGTGGGCCCTGAACACACTTTACCTAGAGCCTGCCCTGCATGGCCCTAATCACTCCACAATAACTAACTTGTGATTTATATTCTTCTATGAGCTAATCTGAGGGGAGAAGTTTAATATGGTCACTGTCCAAAACACTACAGCTCCAGAATATGCATCTGTTCATAGATAGCAATTATGGTGACTGAGATGCACACCTATTCATCTTTGCTATTTGTAATCCCACATGGTATATCAAAACCTCCTTTGCAAAGTGAAAAATCAGGTTCAAAAGTTGCTTTGATGTGAAGACAAAAGGCCTGATTCTTCTTTTGGACTAGTTTAAAGTAAGTCTGTTGAAGGCTGCACTTGAATTCCAAAAAATAAGTTCAGTCTTAATTTCACAGCCATTTTCTATCATTTACTTTTGCTTAGTGTCACAATTTAAAATATGTTCTCAGGCAAACAGTAGAAATAATCAAAGAAACAACTGCCACAGTACTTCCCTCAAGAAATTACTCTTGTCTAGAAAAAACTTTATTAGTTTGCATTAATTTTCTACAATTATTTATTCTTAAACCCACATGTTTAAATATAATTATCTGCTGAGATAGTCACAGTATAATCAACATTAGTCACCAACAGTTGCTTTTTTTTTGCAATGAATAAGTAACAGAAATTGATATTTTAAGTGAAGACAAAGATGACTAAATTAATTTAAATCATTTTATATTAGGGAGAAATTCTTCATCCTACACAAGTTTATGAAAAAAAAAAAGAAATCATTTCATTTCTTTGCAAATTAACAGATCATCTGATAATATCTAGAGAAACAGAGTTAGAGGTAGGGTCTATTCCTTCTGTGCTACAATTGACACAAGACTAGAGTGCTAAATGGGCAAAGTGGTTTCAAACCAGTGCTATGACTTTGGATGCTCATTACACTCCATTACTTAGTAACCCCTGAAATGACCAGAGTCTGCACTACAGCCACCCAGCGACCATTTCACAGCCACAGTTCCCTGGTCAGGAGCCTACAATGACTTTTTCCAGCACCGGGGCTGACCTAACACATTTACTTTAAGTAAGACTTTTCTGTGCTCTGTGTGGAACCCTCCATCTTACACTACCCTTACACTATGATTTCCCTGCTCAACACAACACTTGCCTTAAAGACCTGACCTACCAAGTATCTCTCCTATCTAGAAGAAAAAATATTTTTATAATTAGAAGGAAATAAAATTATAGCAAGGAAAGAAAAGCAGGAAGAGGATGTAAGAAAAGATAATAGAAAAAGTACAAACTTTCATTAGAGTGTAAGAATCACATACACAAAGTAAATTGTTTAGCAAGTATATCCACAGGCACCATCTGTGGATACTGACTTGCTAATTGTTTGTAAATGAAAGGACACAATTCTGCACAAAGACAGGAGACTACAGACTGGGGGCAGGGGGGGAAGTTGTTGATATGTAACCAATCTTTTTGACCTTCCATAACACATTTAATTCAGAAAGACAGAGATCATTCAGGATACTTCTACAGAGTGTACATGCAAGTCCCATAAAGCAGATAACCTGCTCTATAAAATTCCGGGATTGTCCAACTGTGCTTCTTTAAGCAAAACCAAAAGAACAAAATTTACTTATTAGAAAAACAGGTTATAAGCATATGTAAAACCCAACAAGCTGCCACAAAGCTGGAACACTGCCTTTCTTCTTTGCTTACCAAGGATCACACACTTTCTGTGAAACACATAGAGATTTTGAATGCCTGAAAACTACAGTCAAAGCAAACCTACCATTACAAAACAGATGACGGTCCTGTTTGGTGTGGGTTGGGAAATCCAAAGTTTCCTCTCAGGATGCCCATGCATTTAAGTGAACAGAATGTTATTCGTGCCATCTCAAGCTAAAATTTGGGCTTGGGTTTTTTTCCTTTCCAGAAAGAGCAGAACACTTTTTTTGTAAAATCAACAGCAAACTCGGATAGACTGTGAAAAAATTCCAGAGATTCTCCAGTTTCAGTAACTCAGTGTCATCCAGACTGTGAAATGAAAAGATGTAACTGTTAAAACTGCTGTATAACACATCTTCAAACAAAGGAATGTTTTGGAGTAGCTGAAAATGCTAATTGCTTTTTAGTTTAATTAAAAACAACAACAAAAAAAGAAAGAATAACTTTAAGATTTCTACCTGAAGTCATGGGGTGTATTTTCCAATCTGTTAAGAAATAAAAACAAATCCAAGCATAAAATCACTGTTTTCTGCATACCCACACACTCTTAAAAACAAAGAAAATACAGCAAATAAAGGGAAAAAAATCATGACAGCTACAAGCAGCTCAAGTTTAAACCTCAGTGTGCCACTGGAAGTGCTTAGATTGTACAATAGACTTATCTTGTTCAGCATTTCTAATTTTGAAATTAGGCTCTAGCATTTTAATACCAACTTACATCAGAATGTTTGAGCCATGTATTTACAAAATACACTGCAAACAAAGTTTAAAAACTGGAAGACAGATCATTAGCAGACCAGAGCATAATCTAATGCATTTCCTTTCTCAATATCATTATCAACATGATCCTCCAAAATGTCTACACACAGTAAAAGTTCCTGTATGAATGCTATGTGGAAAGGACATTGCAGACTGTGAAATGCAAGTAAGCCTTTTTATGAATACCAGTGATGTTTCATCCCGACTGTCTGGTACCTGTTAAGCAGCAACTTGTCTTAGAGAATAACTGTTATAAAGGATGGCTATGTAATTAAGGCTTAACTGAGATCAGGTGATGTACTTTTTGTCTTTTTTCTTTTTGCTGAGCCATATAATAGCTTATAAATATTCAATCTTGATAAAATACCCGAATGAAAGAGATGACTAAGGGTGTGCTACCTCTTAGATAACAAAAAAGTCTTGTTATGACATGCCTGAACATTTTGTTTCACTGACAACCTTAGAGAATCTATTGCAAAATCCAGAAAGAAGAGGAGCAAATTGTATTAATAGTTAAAATGAAATTAACTGAATTTTCTGTGTGTCTTAGAAAACTGGTTATTGCCACTGTCAAGCTAAGGAGGAGGGTGAATGTATAGCCTGGTTTCAGTGGCTAAGTAGCAAAATGTGGGCTTTTTTCACACAAGACTGGATTATTTTAAAGAAGTTCTGTATTTCTCAGAAGATAAGTACTTGACTTACAGTCCAGCAATGCTCTAGGAGTATAACACTGTGGTGTTTCACAAACAAGTTTAACCTTCATTGACTAGCAATAGAGTTACCTCAATAAGCAGCTGAGGTTGCCAAGACTGGTTAGGCTAGTTATGTTGACACAGCCTATTGCTTTCTGCTACAGGAAACTCACTAATGCCAGGGACAGTTGAAATGATGCTTTAGCGTCTAGTGCCATCAGCCTGAAATGGCACTTGTTTTCTGGTTAGAAAAAATGACAGTATCTTTAAGTTGAAAGGAAAAAGAGTTTTGAACTGCTTTGTAGTGTAGGGAGCTTTTACCACATTTGGACAGGTGTTTAAAAAGACATAAGAGCTGCCAATACCTCATGTTGGTACATCAGTTAATGTTACTACCTCCATCTTACATTTGAGGCTTTGAAAGAAGAGAAAAGACTTGGTTGTGACTGACAAGCGGGAATATTTGCTGTGATTAAATATTTTTTTAATAATGAATTGTCAGAATTCTGCCTACCCCTAACATTAATGTTATATTGGATGAAGTGCCTTGGTACTCGCATAATTTGACTACTGCGTACAACTTGATTAGACAAGGCATTGAAAGGGCTCTATAATCTTGTGTTGTATCAAATGATTTGCATGTGCAAAATTAGAGTACAGTTAGATTTCAATATGACTACTGAACTGATCAGATGTATTGCTTCTGGATGCTAACCACGGCAGGTGGTACTAAAACTTCTTCTAAACGCTACTAAACACGCTCACCAGGCCATTTTTATTTTGCTCTCTGTAATGCCTAAGATACTTGTATCCAGCCAGCGCTCAAATTTGTAGCTTTGTAAACAGCAGACACAAAAAAATGACAAGGAATATGATGTGGGCAACTGGTTGATTCTAGAAAGAGTAAATAGAAAGAAGAAGAGGAACATGCATTTAGACTTAATTAAAAATCATTTACTCTTCTAAGTCAAGAATTTGAAAGTCAATTCATCTGTCATTCATCTGCAAATCTTGGGGACTTTTTTCTTCTGAACTAGTAGATAGCATTTTACTCCCAGAATAGTACCAGATGAAAAATAGAGACATTAAAGAGTAACCTGACAGCAATGAGCCAGTAATTACACAATTACGTTTGGCCACTGGCGGCAATGTGACAGAAGTAAAAAAAGACTGGAGAAGAAAAACACAATTTTTCAAAACATCTGAAAATGTTAAAGGCTCTATATTATACAGGGCTTTCCACCCCTAAAGTTCATACTAGGCTTCAGTCTGTCACAAGGCTTCTTCATGTCACATATGTTTTCTTTGTAAAAAAATTTGCAGCATAGCTGCTGTCTCACAGTTTGCAGTGAGTCTGTGTAGCCAGTGCCTAGTCTGCTTACCATGAATGTATCAATAAACCAGATAAAAGGCCCTATCCAGGTGGAGACGGGAGGCAGTCATGGGTTCAGCAAGCGAAAGGAGCTAAAGCTTTTCAGCTTTGACTCTCTCAGACTCATTAGTAACAATTTGTACAACCGCGTCTGTCGAAATCACTGCATCAGAGAGGAAATCACTGTTCAGTACCCCAGAGGGTTGGTAAGCCTGCTCCAGAAAACTGTCAGGAATAGCCACATTTACACCTGAAATCCAAACTTGAAAGATATTCCAGTAGGGCACGAAGAAAGCCCTTCAGATTGCAGTCTCTGGGTAGTGTTAGCAGATATCCTAAACCTCCAGTTTTAAAGGCTGGAGAGCCCCTCAGGTATTCTAGCTAACAGAAACCGGGCAATTAGAAAGTTATCCAATTATCAGGTGAACCCAGGATTGCACTTATGTTTGCTCTGCTTGTTTACCTGCTTTTAGTAGTCTGGCTGATATGCTGGCATCAAGTCTTGCTCAATAAATGCAAATGTGTGTGTGTGATTGTGAGGGGGCAGTTATTCTTGCCTAGTATTTTGAGTGCAAAGTGCAGTGAGGTGAAATAGGAAAACCCAGGTTACTCCACTTCTATAAGGTAGCAAATCCAAATAAAGCCGGATATGTGGAGACTTTTGAAGGTTCTGTGTTTGCAGAAATATCACAGACATAAGCTGGTAGTATCTCTCCCAAAATGCTTAGGGCCAACGCGAGAGCTAACACACACAAACACTGGGTGTTAGGGATATTTCCTCTCTGGCAAACATACGCTGGAGCAACAAGCAGAGGATTTATTTACTCCTGCTTTGAGCAAGTCCAAACAAAACTCCCATTTGTTGACTAGAGTGCAGAAAGTGAAACTAAAATGTAGCTACAAGCTTCTCCAGTGAAATACTTACTATTTTCACTGTATTTCCTTACACAAACATCACTCCTAGAAATCGAGCCAATGTAGAACAGAGCAACACTTGTGTCTTGGCCTCCAGTTCTCTGGCCAACATAAAGCAGAAAGTTTTGGTAGTCTTCCAGAACATAAAACGCAATGCAGTGCTCAATATTATGTGTGCTAATAGGCAAAAGCTGAGTAGAAACTCACATAACCACAGGCAGCAATAACAGCTTTCCGGAGCTGTTCACTGAGGGTCGGTGTGCCAGGTGCAAGTATTGAACAACTGAAATGTCTGGTCTTCCTGGAGGTCAGGAGCACACTAACCTTAATTAAAAGACTCAGAGGTGCTACATGCCAGTGACAAAGCTGGTGACAGGCACACGTATTTTTATATAATCAGACTGCTACACTCTATTTTGCACAAAATAACCCTCTGTACAGTGGCTACATGGGAAAGGGGCATGGGAAGACAAGACAGAAAAAACAAGGAGGCCTGGTTAAGGGGCACGGTTTTCTTTATTTTGTCACTTAGTGGTATTTTACATTTCAGCATTAGGCGCGGGCGGCTGAGTCGCGCAAGGAGCTGTCACAGCAATGCAACAAATCATCAACTCACCTGCAGCAGCAATAGCAACTCTGCACTTGTTTATGATAAATGTTAGTGGTGGATAATGAAAAAGGAGCACATTAGGAACCAATGGCAGTAGAAGGTTTTCAGTATACTCATGTGTGTGAAATGTGTATTATAATAGTTTTAAGTGGACAGTTAGGAGTTTGGGGGAAATGCAAAAATCACCAAATGTGTACATTTGGACTTTTGGTTTCAATGGGAATATTGTCTGGCTGCAAAGTGCAGGAGCAAGAATCTTTTGTCTTATTTATTGGCATGAAGTTTTCCAATTTTTTTGTGTGTTTGTTTTCCTATTCATTGTGGAATAAGAGCCTTAAATTATGATATTAAACCTTTGAATGGCCTTGAAAGCACAGGGATTCAACAGTACAGACAAAGCAAAATGCATCTGCCAAACTTTCTATTTTTACCTCTTTTAAGCTATTTTAATACCACTTCACTTGGGAAAAAAAACAGAGTCCCTTTTACTGTTAATAATATATTATTCTGCTCTTTTGATCCTTATGTTTTGCTTTCTAATTACCTAAATGTCATGCAGGCCTAATAAATTGGATAAAGGGTATTGATTACGCCTCTGGTTTTTGTACTTAAACCATAGAGTCAATTAATCTGCATTGTATATTTAGGAAGATCATCAGTTATGAAAATTGAAAGGAGGCAGACAAAATTAAATTGAAGAGTATTTCAGCAAATTAATCCATACCTACTATATATTCACAAGATTTTCATACAGTTCTGTTTCAAAATAGTAAGCACTGGAAATTATTTGAGACCTTGAGGAGATGCTGGTTTCATGTTTTACCTGCCTTGCAAATCAGGCAAATAAATGGTTTATCAAGCTTCCCAGGGTTTTGCCATTTATTTAAAACAAACAAACAAACAAAACCCCAAAACCAAAAACAACAAAAAAGAACAAGACTTGGAGTTGTAGTGTGAATGTATATAAACTTATTTTTTGCAAATGCAATCTGAGATAGAATGAGGGAAGGGGAAGGTATAGGCAGTCATGATGTTTTATCACTACCTTTGCTATCGAAATACCACATGACTGTGATAATGTGCAAATAGACGGGGTTAGTCTGGCTGAGCCATCGGCACCGCTGCTGGTATTACAGCTGCCCTAGCGCTGCCACGGCCATGGCACAGTGCGCAGTGCCCAAGGACGCAGCCAGAGCACCACGGCCAAGATCCCAGTAGGGTCCCTCCTCCTCGACTGGGGGTGGGAGGGGGAGATCTGGGGTTGAAACACTTCGGCATGTGGGGTCATGGCAGGTGGGCTGGGAGCTCCCGGACACCCCCAGTGCCCTGCGGGGCCGGGACCAAAGGAAGAGGGAGGGAATCTGCCTGAGGTGCTCCTCCAAGGGTGGAGTACCCCAACTGAGCTAAGCATGCGAACGCTGTGTTAAATGAGGCTAATGCTTTCCTATCACAGGGAGAGAGAGTGAAGATAAACATATTAAAGATGTTCACTTACTGCAGCGCTGGCGGCTATATAAGCCAGCGATGGCTGCGTAGATTAAATGCCAAAAAACCCTTCAGCGATGAATAGTCTGTGGCTGCACTGACTGCTGCTTCGGCTGTGATCATAATCACCTCCCTCCGACCGTGTACCACCCCTTGTCTGCTCTTCAGTTGTTTCTCATATTCTGCTTAGCTATTGCTTTACCAGAGTTTTACAATGAGCTCTTCAATGTGTTTGTACAGCACATACACAACAGACCTCAGTCCCTGACTGAGACCTCCAGGCACTAGAAGAGTACAAATGGCAGTAGTAATTGCATACTCATTGTGGACTCAAGTCTCTCACTGGAGAAAATGTGAGTGATGGCAGGCAAAGAATGCCAAAGAATTGGGCTTGTTTTCTACCTTTGTTTTTAACTTTTCTTTAATAGTAGCATTTGCTTCTTTTCCAAGGAATATGACTATTAGTGCACCATGGCATTTTTGTTTTTCTTTTAATGCTCATGTTTTCTGATTCTCTAAAATAATCTAAAGGAACCTGAAAATCTTTAATTTTGAAAAGAAAAATGTTATAACTTCAGGTATAATTTAAAATGTACATTTTCAGAGGCAAATAGCATTCTTAACTTTCAGCCTGAGACAGTTGGTAAGACATACAAGAAAATATTTGCTTGTTCTCACCTTTAATATGCAATGGCTCTGAGGGAAATCTTCCTTCTGGTCTTAAGGATTTCTAAAATAATAATGGGTACTAGAAAAGAAATTTTTCTCCAGACTAGTTTAAAAACTGTAATACTTTTTCTCCAGTTAAGGGACTATGTTTAGAATCCTTTTAAATATTAGCAAATTCTACATGCTGGAAGGATTGAATTTTCTAATTGAAAGCAAATGAAAAACAGCAGTAAAGGTCATTTTTTTCTTCAGGTTTTATTTAAGCAAATAGGTAAGAGGGAAAGGTGATTAGGAAACTGTGAAGCTTTGTTTCAGACTTACTTTTCAGTTTCTTGACTCAATCACAAACACACAGCCAATTGTGCTCCCATTAATATGAAATGCTGCGTAAGGGATTCCACTTCCTTTAGGAGGAACTGAATCCAGATTCAGGGTACAGGCAGCAGCACCAGTTGCACAGAGTAAACCCACTGACCAACACACGTTGGAGGGGACGTCTGGAGGTCCTCTATTCCCACCTCCCACTCAAAGTGGAGGCAACTTTGAAAGTAAGCCAGGTTGCTGGAGGCCTCGTGCAGCTGAATTTTGAAGGCCTCCAAGGATGGAGACTCCACAGCCACACTGGGCCCCTACTTCACTCCTGCACCATGCTCCTGGTGCACTCTCCATACACTAGAAAATCTAAAACACTATTTTGTTATGCAGCATAAATTTCATCAGCCAGCTAGTAGATAGGTATGCAAAATCACTATAACCAATAATTTGAGCAGAAAAAGAAAGGTTTGTAGAAGATAACTACTCTCTTTTGTCATATCAATAGTGGGTTTCTTCTTCTGTAACATTCTCTTTTACATTTGAACTATGTTAAATATTAAGCAAAGAAAAAAACCCAGACACATTCATGGAATTCATACTCTTTATCATTTATTTCTGTGATTAGTCTTTTTCTGACTCACCCAAAATAACTTGGTTTTAATCACCATTGCAATCACATTTCCATTGTAAATATGAATGGGAGTGCTGAAAGGGTAAGAGTCAGTAAGGCCTGAAGGGTAGCACCTTGGGTTTAGGCATCAGAACAGCTGTATCCTATTCCTGCCTCTCCTGCCTATTCTGTTTGTGAAGTACACCCAAGCTGTTTCATCTCCTTATGCTTTTCACCATTTCTTTTTTCCCATGCTCTGAGTCTGCAAAAAACATAGAGAAGACTTGCAAGATTGGTGACTTCTTTGAAAACTCTCTTAAGCAAGTATTGTCTCTCTCCACGGTTCTCTACAATGCCTCTAACAGTGCCAAGAATGTCACTGAACTTCTGGAGGCTCTCCCCTAAAACTAATAATTAAAGTTAAAATTGAAGGGTTCAAAACTGATACTTCGAAAAACCAGTTTCATCTCATTAATGTGCACTGTACCCCTCCTACTTCAATTAGGAATTTTGTCACATATGTTAAAGCTCATTAATTATCATACTTTGGGATCTTGGCAGACAGTTTGAAAATAATCACAGAGTCTTTGGAGCTTTGGTTTCAGAGGATTACTTCATTATACTCTGATACTGTTGTATAACTATCATGCTTGTGTTGTTTGACAACAAAAAAACAAAAAAGGGGGAAACATTTAAACCAGGTATTTTTTCTTCATTTTTTTCGTTTAAATATATTTTCATTGTCACTCTCCTGTGAAGCCAGGCAGTCAAACATCAAAACATTGCCAATTGCAAAATCTAGATGTCATGGAAGCTTAACTAGCCATATTAGTTGCTTCACGATATATACACATACAATTAAAATCAAGATTCTGAAAAGTATTACTCTGTTGCTCACCTAATTGATGTGCTATAGATATTTAGGGGAAAAAAAAAAAAAAAAGAAATCATGCTTCCTACACATACAGGAATACTGTAAAAAGTTGGAAGAAAAGAAAACATAGAAAATACAACGCAAGATGAGCTTTCCTCTTTTGAGAACAAACAATTATAGAAAATTCCAGGCTGCTTCTAAAAAACACAGCCAAAACTCTTGAAGCAGCATTATTTAGTGAATTACATCTCCCATTACCAGACCGGCTGGTTTCTAACATTAATTTCTATCTGTAGATTGCAGGGTATATGTTATAAAAAGAAAAGCTAACAAAGGAGGTCATGATAGTTGGGGTTATGAAGAGGAGGGAAGCATAAGTAAAGCTAGTGGGTGAAGGCAAAACTGAGCTGCAAAACTGTATTTTTAGTTGTTGTTTTTTGTTTGGTTTGGGGTTTTTAGTTTAAAAATGGAATACAGATACTTTGTCCAAGTTCAGTACACAGAGATCCCCATGAGAACAGTTGTTCTTCTGCCAGAATATCAGATACCTCTGTGCAGCTCTTCTTCCTTCTCCCCATCAGCCCCTGTGATCTATGATTCATCCTCCAGGGGAGAAACAGTGGAAAGGATATAGCAAGGCTTGGTAACTAGTATGGACTATACCAGAAAAGAGATGCGATGTCAGCAATATACCCAGGAAAAAGACCCTTAGCTAACCCACGTAGCTCTAAAGGAAGCATATTGCCAGAAGATGGGAAAATACAGTAGGTGCTCTGCCTTTGAGCAGGTCTCCGGGATACCCAGCAGATAGAGAAGGCCATGGCTTTTCAAAGCTAGGCACACAGCTCTGGCTTCAGCCTCTCTCTGCAGGGATTTAAGGGCATCTCTAAGAATTTTCCTTTCCATGTTTTTTATCAAAAGAGCCACAATCTGGCCATTAAATCAAAATTTAAATCACACATTTCCTCCCATCAGTACTGTCCTGGCTTCTAAGCTGCCTTTATTCTTTTATAACCAAACAACAGTGTAATGAATGGAGATATTGTGGCATGGGAAGAGAGAGAAGTTGGTATCTGTCTGATGTTAGGCAGATATGGGAATCTAGTGTTCTTTTGGAAGTAACACCCTTGTTTATCTCGTAGTGTTGACAGAGTCATCTGTGGGAGAAAGGGCTGCCCCATTTACTTGAGGTAGGCTTTGGAATGCAAAACTTCACAAATAAAAAATCCTGTAGACCAGGATGAACTCAATTATTATAAACTTAAGAAAAGTCAGGCTTGAAGAGCATGTCATAGGATGTTATAGCAGCATATTTAATGCTCAAATCCTCATCTGGAACAGGTCTCAAGCCAATAGAAGTATGCTGAGTGTCTGGCTTATGATATTACATTATATTACATTTTTCATTCCAAAGAATTACAAATTACTTTACAAATTATATACACAGCCTGCCTAACCACTTAAAAGCAACTGCTGACGGGGACAAGCTCAACCTGTGTCAAGAGCTGGCAGAGGAAATGTAGCTGGTGGAAAATTGAGGCTATATCTTGAGTGACCAAGGTTCAGTTTGCTAGTCTATATAACACTGACAAGTTGCCACCTAAAAAGCGGTTATTGCTGCGTGGTGTCATCCAATAAACAATGTAAAGGTGACCAGAGAAAATGATGACTGTAATTTTTAAAGTTCCTTTTGTATATAACTAAAAAGGAGAAATCTTTGCCCAAAAGTTACCACAAGGTGCGTTACTTGGTTTTCAAGATCTCATGTGAAAACACACCAAGTAAATTGTATGAAACTCAGTATGTGTATCTCAGAATAGTGAACGGCTCAGTGGATCTTGCAAGACTGAAAGTGCCTGGGTATTTTAAATGTGATGCTTAGACGACTAAACTAACTCCTCTGGGAACTGAGTTAATGTTTCAATTCCAATTCAGTGAAAAAATGTCTTATTGGCATGACAAGCTAGAGTGTTGCCAGAGTCTAAGGAAGGTATTCTAAAGTGTTTATCGGGGTGGATAATGCATGACACTGCTGTTGTTTCATGTTTCAACATCACAAGAAGCACTCTCTTCCAAACCTACTCCTACAGCCACTGGAGACCACAAAAACAGTCAGACGGTTCCTCAACTCTTGATGTGTGACCAGGATGGCTGCTGTGCGATGGCTGTAAGG
The DNA here is from genome assembly GCF_947461875.1 of Haliaeetus albicilla. NCBI lineage: Eukaryota > Metazoa > Chordata > Aves > Accipitriformes > Accipitridae > Haliaeetus > Haliaeetus albicilla. The sequence continues at coordinate 16,510,065 of NC_091501.1, forward strand.
TGACTCTACAGTGAGACACAGATACCCCTGAAGCTGAGAAAACTGGAAGATAAACCAAAGGAGTTCAGTAAACAGGATATAGATTCTAGAGCTATGAACGGCTATGAAGGAGAAACTGCCTGGGATAAAATCAGCTACTAGTTTTCTAGAAGGGAGGAAACAATTGAGGGGCTGAAATACTGTTGTAATAGTGGACACTTCTTTCAAATCCATCTGTTGTCACTCAGGCAGAAAATCAGAATGCTGCACTCTCCAAGAGAAAATCAAGTTGTTTTCTGAGAGAGGGAGGAAAAGGGGGGCTGTGTTTCAAAGTTTTTTCCTACTGAACAATATGTGCTATGGTCCCTGTGTCTTGCCTACTCCTACTAGCCAAAGGGGCTTCTTCTTCCAGGGGACCAGTGCAGAACTGGAACCTGGTTTTTGCTCTGGCAAAGTCTGTAGCAACTACCACGTTTTCTGAACATACTAATTACAACCCTCTAGTTAAAATTAGAGATATGCTAATTCCTTCTTTAAAAATTAGCAGCTTCATGCAAATTAAAAACAGACATCTGTGTCTTCAGTCAATGCTAGTCAGTCTATGCACTTTACACAGCCTGTTTTACCATCTCCCCACAGCCACAACCTCCTAAAACACAGCTCCACCACTGATCACAGGGCTTGCAGCACAGCTCCCCGTGTTGCTAGTGCCTTACACACACCTCTTCTGTGCATGGGAGCTCTGTAGCTTGGCAGTAACCATTTCTGTCATTTTATTATTGTTTTCTTTAGTGGGGTGGCAACCTCTGATGATTTGAAATTCTGGGCCTGGAGCCAATCCTCTAGGCTTTTTGAAATTTGCTTGTCACCAGCATAAACCTCAGGCCACTATTGTGGACAGGTGACAAATTCTCCCTATTTAAGGTTGTAACCAGCTCTCAGTGTATGTGTTGTTAGTACAGTTGTATGCATGTAAATCAAACTGCTAGCATTGAGGATAAACACTGACAGGGCTTGAAAATGTTTGATGGTGTGGGGTCAATGATGCAGACAGAACAAACCTTTTCTGAGTTACTTTATCACTGAAAATTCACAACCCACACTTTTCTGTTTTAATTCTTTTTTTAAAGTGCTACGCTGTTTTTAGGTAACGAATTTTAAGACTCTTGCTTAACAGTATCTATCTGCAGTGCTGCTTCATTATCGTCCATAATACTCCAGTGAATCACAGTACCTGCAGAAAAATGACAACAATTCTGCCTTTGTAGAATATCTACTGGGGGGGGCGGGGGGGAGAAATAAGCTTAGTGGAAATATAAATAATAGATTCTAATAGTCAGAGCTGTTCATAAATAAAAGGATATATACAGACCAATATGGTCTAGTGAAACAGGTACATTTTTCTCTAAGACTGACTTGCTGGATGATTTTGAAGGAATTACTTTGTCACTTTTTGGCTCAGTTTCCAAATATGAAATATAAACTGGTATGATTCTTACCACTCAGTGTAAATAAAAGTCTTTGAGCATATGAATAGAAATCAGTGTAGAATGCTAATATATTATTTTCTAGCTACATCCACATTCTGCACATGCGACCAGAGAGTGAAGCTGGATTTTTGCTTTTTGCACATCTGTGCCACTAGTGGAAGTTTTGCAAGCCAGATTAGGTCCTTGGGGACATAAGTGCATTCCTACTGCTCACAGTGTGTTTGTACAGTTGCAAAGTGGCTTAAACTACTAAGCAGTTCTGCTCATGTATGTACAAAAAATAACAACCATCATCTTACCCTGTTAGCTGTACTGCCTCTTCAGTGCTAAGCAAAGGAAAAATTGCACCCATAATATGCAAAATTGGGAGATACATGATTCATAAAACACAGAAGGAGTTTACAGCCTTATCAGGATGGGAAGAGACCAGCTCTGCCTGGAGAAGCTATTGGCTTCTACCAGCAGAATATTTCTGCTAATTCTGCTTGTTAAGAAACTGTTCTCAAAATAGCAAGAGGCTCCACTTAATTAAATGTTAGCCGGTTCCTGCATAATTTATATTTCATTTCGGTCAAAAGTCATCTGAGAACCCCAAAATACTGTGGCAGGGCTGTGTGCTAAATTCTGCCTTCACTTATACAGCTGCAGTTCCACAGAGGTCTACAGAATACTATGTGATGATTAGGTCTTGTTAAATTCATTTTACATAGAAGATGAAATATTGGAAAGCTGAATAACTTGCCCAAGGTCAGTGACACAAAGGGGAGCTGAATTACTAGGAAACGACAAGTTCTATTTGCTTGCTGAATTCACCAGACTCATTGAAAATTTAATTTCTGCTCTGCTGACTCATGTAGCCACATAGGTGTGGCTTCAGTATAGGTCATAAAAGTCTTTCTAGGGACACTCCTGAATCACATCTTCTTGTTTGGGCCTATTCTGTGTGTACATTCAAAAAGGATTGCCAGGTTTGGTCATGGTGACAGCAGCTGTTCAAACTGAAATATGATGCTGTTCCTGCTGCCATCAAGCACTACAGTTTTTCTATTAGTTAATAAACAGATATTCTTCTCTAAGGTTAGCCACAAAAATGTCTTTAAATTAAGGAACAACGCTTTTCAATAAAGATAGAAAACCAAAGTTAGAGGTGTATATTTACACATACTGTATTAAAACAAATAATTTGAAGGTTTTAATGCACTCTTTAATTTTGAAGCATACAGCTTTTATAATAGTTTTAGAGTCTGTATGACTCAGAAGAACAGTAACACCATCTAGATACTTCCTTTTTTTTTTCCCTAGTATTCCAATCCAGCCTGGGGTCATTCTCCTGCCAAGAGTTAGACAGCAAAGGACTTGGCATCAGCTCTCACTAGGACTTTTACACATGCTTATGCCCAATGACTAGTCCTATCAAAGCTAACAGGAAAACTCATAGTATAAAAACTTAAGCATATGTCAAATCTCTCATATCAGGGACTACATCAGCACTGGTTACTGCTGACTAACTACAGGAAAAACATGTAAGTATTAGAAGTAATCTGACAATTTAAAAATAACTTTGCAAATAAAATCAGACTATATTTTTGTAGAGTTGTAGCCTCTTGTAAATAACTGATCCACATATACACAAATGAATGAAATATGTTATTCACAAACAAATGACCTATTCACAACCATGCTAATAAGAGTTACATAACTAACTATATAGTCTTCTATCCACACATTAACAATTCTCTAAGTTTTTATCATGGCACTGAAATTAAATGTTCGAATTAGGAGAAGCAGCTTTAGGATCTTATCTTTTTTTCATAAAAGAGAACAAAATTACCTCCATCTGTAAAATCAGACTTCCACCTGCAAATCAAATGACAGCTAAATATCCTAAAGGGGATCCTTTTGCTTATTCCAGAGGACAGAAATTACTCATTTTACAATACCTTACTCTTTTAGGTGTTCTCTGAGCATGGTTGTCATACTGCGCCCACATCCACTCTCAGAGTGCAGATGCTGAGTAGCAGCCAGGTTCTTTCCACCTACCATACTTTTCAGGAAGGGAGCACATTGCAGAAGCTATGCCATCAGGTTAAAAGAAGTTGCTGGTGAAAGTCTTTGTATATGTCTGAAGAAGCTGTGTGTATGTCATGAATGAAAGCTCCCCATAGAAAATGTCTTGAGGAATAAAAGGAGCTTTAAATAATCTTTATTCATCTGTACCTGGGATGGGCAAGGCTGTGGCGTAGCTCAGGTGAGGACCAAGGAGGAGGGCCTGGGCTTAGGTGTAGCTCCTGCACAAACAGGGGAATCCCCCATCCAGGATTCTCCCAGCTCTTGTTCACCCAGCTCTCTGCCCAGCAGTCTCACACAAAGTCACCACTGCACTGTACCAGCTCTGACTTTGAACATGGGCAGCCAAAGCCCTCGGTGCGAGCGGAAGAGGTGATGGAGCCTCTGCACTTCACTCAGAGACTTGGTGGCAAACATGTTAGAAGGCTTACGGCAATTTCTTCTTTGAAATTCCTATTCAATCTTACCAGCGTTTTGGATAGAGATTTTCTCCAAAAGGTTTAGAATATGGGGTAGCCAATGGCTTGATAAGATTGTACCCTGTTTTTGTCACAGGGTGGTTTTGAACATGTTAGGATGAATCTGTACCCTCTGGGGAACTTCTGTAATTTTTACTTTTGGATTTATACCTTAGAGACATAGTGCCGATAAATTGATTAATGTCTATCAGGAAGTTAAGTATAAAATGATGAGGGCAATACTGTGACCTATGTAAGTATGTGAGAGCATTTTGTTTGATAACACTACTCCAGTGTGCAATATGTCTTTGTGAAAAGGACTAACTGGCATCCCAGCAGTAGCCTTGACTAAGTGTGGGTAGCTGCGCTTTCTTCTAGGCAGGCCTGCAGAAAGCATCTGCTTATCCTGTCTAGGAAGAAAGAAGTGTGCAACTGCTTTCCGGATTGCAGAACAGCAGTCTTTCCCACGTGAATCTCACCTCGCTTGAGAGCAAAATGGCATTTTCTACAAACCTGAAAACAGTGTTGGTAAAGGTCATTCTTTGCAAAACTTCATTCTTTGTAAAGATGACCTATACATGAAAAAAACTAAAACCAATTAATGAAATGGTGAGCATCACAGCAAAACCAAAATCTAAACATGTACTTAAACACAGGGTTGGCAGCTGTAGTTTTTTTTTATTTCTGTGGTTACTTTGTATTTTGGAGAAACGACTATCATGAGAATAGAACACCCCTTCACAAAATGTCAGAGTAAACTCTGCTTAAAACTCCCAAAGAAAAATCTTCATACTACTAATACACTTTCAAAATTCAACACTACCAGAAAAAAAAAAATCTATAAGAATATATTTAATGAATCAGGTCACAAGCCCAATTTAAAAAAAAAGTCTTGCAGGCATGAAGGGTAAAATGCTGAACATAAGGTGTAGTTTATTAGAAAATACTGCGTATTACTTGTTACAGGGATATATTCTTAACATAATAAAGCAAATTCAGGAGAGATTTGCCACCTGATTTTACCGTCTCTTACTTGACCATTAGATTCTCATTCTTCCATTTCTTACTGGACAATTTTAAAAGCATCTCCTTGTCACTGCTGTGCTATTCTTCTGACCTTCCATGCTGAGCTGATCCATTTACTGAACTTGAAGAAGCAGAACTGCCTCCTGTAAGTTACTGAGTACAGGTACCAGTGCCAGGATAAGACAGGCATAGAAGAACAGTAGGGTTTGAAAGAGGGTGGGGAGGAGGTTTGAAAGTAGTATAGGACAGAAAGGAGAATGTTTGACAAGTTTTTGACATCTAGTAAATGTAAGAGAAAATTAATAAATTGAGACCAAAAAGGGAAAAAAAAACATTTATGGATAGAGGAAGTCATTGGGTAGACATTAAGATTTGAACATGTTGGGGCCAAGTAGAAAAAGGAACTGGAGACAACAGGCACAAGTGGAGCTCTGAGAAGTACAAAGAGTAGAGTTGAAGTATTAACAGCTGTGCATTAAAGGTCAAATCCTACAGAGTGTATTTAGAGTTTGGTTCTTCTTTCATTTATAATTGCTTAACATTGATGTAGCGCTACTGACTTAACTATAGCAACCTTCATCGTCTGACCTTGATTTTATTTTTTTTAATAGAGACAGTGATTCCTATTTCAAACCATCAGATCTACTGATATTCTGAATTGGATTTTAGCCATAAGCAGGAAGTCAGGAAGTGCAAAAGAGCTTTTCTTTTAACAACAACAAAAAGTATTTAGGGCAAAAGATATTGGACAGCTGTTAATCTTGATTGCTCTGACTAAAGACAGAGAGAGAGGGTTGAATCCCTTCATGTATTCCTGTCCTTTTAGTTTCATACTGTTTTCACAACACTAGTGTGACAGGGATAGCTGAGCATAACCGTTCTTATTCATATGTGGACAGGGCCTGTAAACACTAATTCCCCCTTATAGATAATGAGTAACCCCCACTTTCAGTGAAACTGGCATAAAATTTCAATAGTTCTACTGGTTCAAGGAGGTGATCTGATTCCAATTATTACGAAGGCAGCAGATTGTATCCTACCGAATATAAAAAAGTAGAAAATTAGCAGCCTAATAAGTAACCAAGCAACAGAGACAAGACATTATTGCTATGAAAACCTTAGCTTTAATATTCACTGATTTTTACCCCAAATTTACAGAGCTAAGATGGCATTATCCCAGGCTTTTGCCAGGAAAGGTCCTGTAGCACTATCTTCTTTTGTGAGTTTCATGCCAGTCAGCAGCTTTCTCACCAGGACTCCACCAGAGCCCCTTAGTCTTTCCTTTCTTAGCTGCCTGACAGAGCTGAGCTCATTTAACATCTGTCACAGATACCATGCTTACACTTCTTAGTGCAGTGTAAAGATACCCAAGTTAGCTTCTTTACAGAGCAAATTATTCTGTGCAGAGCACACCAACAGATGCTGCTCCCGGCACCCTACCTAACCTGTTAGAAGTATCTTGAGCATCCCAGCTTGGTACCGCACTGTGTGGCAGAGACATATTATCACTTGCTTAACAACTTACACGAATGCCTTGGTTTCTACTTCCAGTATCATAAAACGGGGCTATTCTGCTTCCTTACAGAACAGCCATAGGGATAAAGTCATGCATACTACTGAAGTACTCAGCATGGTGAAAGAAGCCATGCAAAACTCAACCGGCGTCCTTCTGTGGGTGGTGGAGGCTGCGCTGGCCCCTCAGTGAACGCCTGCATTCCTCTGGCCTCCCGATGCCCCACGTGACTTTCTCCCTTCCTTCCAAGCACAAGTCAAGCAGTGGATCAAACATGGAGAAACAAGAGAAAGAAGGATTTCTCCCTATCCCCAGTCAGATTAGTGGCCATTCAAGCATATAGTTTTAGAGGAATATGCAAAGTAAGAACAGAGAGAAATTACTAGGTTGTGAAAGGGCAAGAATGGAGAGTAGCTTAATTAAATTAACTGAGAGAATATTTACACTTCCCATTTCTGAGATCTGCGATTCTGTAGAATAATCTCCCAGAGGAAGTCATGAAAACCTCATCACTGAGCCATTTTAAATGAGTTGGAATAGCTCTAGTGAGCAACAGTGTGGGGGTTGTGGACTGGCTTATGGTTCCTCTCTCCCTCTCTTTCTAATCAAGCACACTCCCCTTATATCTCCGTGCCATGAACTGTGGGATAATCCATATCAACACATTAATGTATTTGAATTTTAAAACCTGTATAGATACTTATCCCAAACAAATTAATAAGATTACCAACAGGATTAATGTACTGTTGTTTGTTATTCTTCTGTTTCCTGTGATCATACAATATAAATGTTAATTGAAAACTTTTGGCTCACTCTTGAAAGCATTTCATAATGTGGATTCCCCATGCACACACATATCTGTTGAAAGCTTTCCCCATAACTTTGCATAGTACTAAATATTTCTTCTCTTGTCTAATCCTAGGAAAGTTGAGGTAAAACAAGACCTTTATGGGTCAAGATCCTTTGTATTGTCTCATTATGCATCTTAGCATAGACATTTCTAAGTTAAAAACTGAATATTTCAGAGGATTTGAGTTGGCATTGCACGGCCCTAGGGACAGAGCCTATCTTGGTTATACCCCAAAGGGATCCTCTGCAGAAGTGATGAGAACAGCTGCATCGGAGGTCACAATTTCCAGTGCCTCATTTGGCATTTCTGTGTCTTTACCAAATGTAGAGTCTTATATTCGATAATTACCTAAATTGTGCACTGTTATTTTGCCTCTAATACCTGGTGCTGCAATTGTGGAGTAGCTTTTTCAACTGTTTGTTCTCCCATCTATGTACCAGCTGAGATAAGTAACAAGGTCTAAATATGTAGGCTTTGCATAGTACACAAGCTTACGCACCTCAGACTAGCTAATTCTGTTGCTACTCTGCAGAATTAATTCCACTTTAGCTTACTATGATAGTTTGTTTACTTTATTCATAAATATCTTGATTCTTTAGCAGAAAAATTATTAAAATTGAAACAAGAAAGAAGGCTGTAAATTATATTACTAGGAGGAAGACAGTAGTTACTGGACCCACTGAAGTTTTTCCTACTATTTCAATTAGAGACAATATTATGCTTCACTTTCTATTGGAAAATTACGTTTAAAGTTTCCATGAAAAACATCTGCTGTATTCCACCCCAGCACTGGCAGTCATTCAGCAATAGATTAAATCACTCATTCCATATATGCTAGTAAATTTAGTCTCCCTTCTGCTAAAGTTGTTATTGACCATAGCTTATTGAAGGACTCATTTTGTAAAAGTCAGTTTCTAACTTTTTCCAATTTGACTGCTTTTTACAAGTAAATACCTTACATTTATTTTTCTCTATCATTTGCACCTTGAATGCAAATGGAAAATCAGGCCATCAGACCTTTTCAAACACAACTGAACATTTATTTTAATCTTGGCTTTTGATGATGATGCAGACGCTATAGTTCGGAACTTTTTGTTTTATCACAAAGGTCTTAACATGGGCAAAGGTAATCAGGATCCCAGCTGATTACTTTCTACATTTTCTATCTTCAACTATGAGAATAGCTCATTAGAAAAGGGTTGCAATACAACAAGCACCAGTCATTCCCTGAGCAATGGGGCACAATTGTGCAGCTCACACAGCAGTAGTGTTTTACATATTTGAAATTTTGGATAAAAGTGATTTAGCTATCTTAAAATTAAATATTAATTTTGTAAGTGGGTTTCATTATTGCCTTTTTTTGCAATAAGATAAACTGAGTTTTAAAGATCCATAGCAAAGACAACAGAGCTAAATGCCACCAGAAACAAAACTAAAAAAACCCCTGAGATCTGTGGTTTCCTTCTTCTAGCAAAGGAATTTCAAGGGGAATTGGAGAAGTTAAGCACCTAAGTCTTAATGACATTGCCTAGACCATGGGGTAGCTACGCTTCATGGCATGTTTTACACTCCTGGTCTACCAGTTACCTTGAACTTTTCCAGAGCACTGGAGCTGTCTCCTAGCCCATCCATCCAGGTCTCATAGGTGCACACCCAGGTCTCATCCTGAAGAGGAATTTGGACATGACTGGATATGCACCTGGACCTGAGATCTGGGGAACGTTCATGGAGCCACAGAACCAAGATACACTGTTTAAGTAAATGGGAGTTAAGTCAGTGCCTTAAAAGTTGGGGTTTGTGATTTTTGAATTCTCCTTCCATATTTCTGTATCCTAAATTATGGCTTAGCCAGGGTCAGAAAGAAGAGTTTCTAAAATATTGACAAAATTTTTGATGGTTTTCTTGTATTCACCTCAATACTCACCTTTAAACTTAGTCCAAGTAGAATCCAATATTTAAAAACACATTACGTTCTTAAACTAAAAACGAATTAATCCTTTTTTGTGTTTGAGTGGGTCAGGATTCCGAATTTGCTATAATGTTGATTTTCATACCAATGCATTTTGAATTTCCAAGACATACAGAAGTGTTTGAAAATGTTTACGTGCATACTTGAGCCTTGTACAATAACTACCATTGTTGCAGAAAGACCTCTCCTCACTTTAGTGTACAAAGAATTAGTTGCAGAACACTACATGGATCATAAGTGGTAAATTATTAGTATCTCTAGGCAAATTTCGTGTCTGCCAATTTTTATACTGCAGAAATTGCCCCTTATATGTAGTTTACAGTCCTCCTACTGGTACTTAAGGATTATCATGTTTGAGAAACTGAATGATTACTTCTTTCTTATGATAATTCATGTAGTTTTATAGATTTTTACACAGAATATATATATTAATATGTAGGGTTGTAATTCTTCTATTGTATCCAGTGCAAGCAGAGCACCGTGAAATAAAATGTCTATTTACAACCTTTATTACAATAAAACCTTGTCTAAACTTCAAGAAATAGGCTGTCTATACCTATCATGATTAAAAAAACAGACTGTGAGTGAGGCCAAACAGTATCTTTCTAAAACTACTAGGAAACTTCCTAAGACTCATCAACAAATGTGTCTTATGAATGATGTCATGTATGAAGAGAAAGTAATGAGACTTGGATACGCAAGTAATGTATATGGATATGTACTTGGATATGTAAAAGCAACTTGACTGGAAAGTAAAATACTTATGCCTTTCTTTTGCTGCTAGTGCAAACAGTAGCTGAGTAAAGTGAAAAAGAAAAAAAGTCTGATTAGAATGAAACCTCTGCAGCACACAGACTGAGGCTTTCAGTCACCAAAAATGAAAGTAATGAACACTCACTGTGTCAGGCTTTGGGGAAATAATAGCTGTCTTTCAAATTAGAAGGCTTCGCAAAGCCTGTTAGAGAGTGCACAGCAGCAACCCACATAACTCTGCCCTCATGTTAGAGAATCCAAAACACAATTCCACCAGCAGTGCTGCATGCCGGCTTCACAAATATTTGATTATATGTCCTCTAAGAGCCTGACAAAATCTAAATGAATATTTGGGAAGATGACTAATAGCTTAGCATGAATATTCCAAACAAGCCTTCCTAGGTATTTGTATAAAGCCACTCAAATTAACCTGCTCTTTGTGTGTGTCTGTACATCTAGATCGGTGCATTTTCATTCCTTTTATTTGTTTCATAACGTGCATATAGACCTATGAGCCAGACAAACATGAATTAAACAAAATTACTCACTACATAAGAATAAGCAATTAATTTACAGTATATAGCATTAATATCCAGTAAAACATTCTACTTTAAGAGTAATTTGTTCCCCTTCTGATTTTTTTAATAAGCTGGTCCCTTTATCAAGCTTAATCCATCACCCAGGTTACCCTACCATTTGCTTAACTTTAAGCTCACATTTCTACTTAAGCATATGGTAGACAGTTTGAGGCCTTAGAACATGCCAGTCTTGGATATATCATTCTCTTCACCCTGTGGGAGCAGAGATAGCTGAAAGATCACAAAAACAGCTCCAGTGGAAAAAGCTATTACATTTTATTAACCAGGGCCCTGAACCAGGAATCATTACTATAACAATGCAAAGTGGAGGTAAAATATCACCTCATCAGTGTGATAGTATTTTACAACCATTTCATACTTATGCAAATCAGTGCATATGTGAAAGGCTATAATGAATTAATGGACCAACCACATAGTAGCACCAAGGGTAAAAATACAAATTTATTTAGGATTCACCAGAGTGATAGAGCAAAATTTTAAACTACAGAGAGACTCTTTTTCCAGGAAAAGTTCTTCCTCACATTCACATCACACAGCTATCGTCAAATTCTAATACGCCTTCAGATGTGTGTGAAAAATGTTATAATACACAAAATTTGTAATTGCTACAGGATGTATTAGTCGCTGGTGGGACAGGAAGGCGAGACTCCAATGAGTTGACAATCTTTCAAATAAAAGGTTAAATTTCCCTTCGTTAGATGGTAGGAAAGGTAGGGTTTTGACGAGAATCTTTCCTGGATGACTACTAATCTTTTTGTTCCGCACACAGATACACTGTTGCCTATTGTCATGGTAACAGGCAGCTCTACTCTGCTCCGCTTCTGCCTTTTCTTAGGCTACGGACACCCATGCACTTCTCCCCAGGGATAATCCCATCATTCTTCTAGTCTTACCCTGAAAGTTTTGCATTGGCCCTTACCTTTCACACTTGATAATCCACCCCTTCCCCGGGAAGGGACCTTTCTTTGCTCTTAGGGACAGGACACAGTGATGCGAGTTGGTTTTTATTGTCCTGCCATGGAAGGTACAGGCACCAGCTCATGTTCACACTTTACCTCACTGTCTGTACAGGTGCCATCGGATCACACCGCTTGGCTCCCAAAACTCAAGCCGACCTTGGAGCACCTAGAATATGACATAGGCATACACGTACCGACCAACACATTACTATAATGAATAGTTTTTATTTAGTAGCTGGAATAATGCACTAGAGAAAGAAAGATTCAAAATTAGCAGCCACATTTCAAGCATGTTCAAGCTCATCCAGTCTTTCACTTGCCTGCAAACTCTGCCCACCCGGCTTTCCGAGCAAAGCGCAGGGACGGACCCCAGCACCCATCCCACTAACCAGCCTGCTTGCACCTGCCTGCGGTGGCTCCCTCCCCTGCATTCATTGCGCTATTTGCTCTGGCTCTGCACCTTAAAGACCGTTCTTGTATTCAGATAAAAGGACAATTTGCTTCTGCCTAGATGCGTAGTTCTGCTAACTAGACAGACCTCACAGAGTGAAATATTTATCCTGCTCATAATGCAAACACGCCACGCGAGTGACAGCCTTTTCCAAACTATTACAAATCACCCAGGATCACTCCCACGCTTGTCACACATACCTATTCTCAAAATGGAACCGCACGTTGGCAGATTTTTCAGTCAGTTCGGGGAAGGGAAAGTGGCCGATAAGAAGCCCGAGGGCTGTTCTACCCTACACCAACTGGCAATGCTCCCAGAGGGAAAGTACACCAGCTGGGGAGAGGCGGACGTGCTCCAGTGGCGAGCCTCAGCCCTCCCTCCTCCGGGAGCTAAGGGAAGGGATGGTGCAGGACACGGAGACGGGAATGCTGTGACTGCTGAAACCGGTCATCCCCAAGGAGAACTGCCACCTTGCCAGAGCCACGTACTTTTGTAGCTCCTTTGGGTAACTTAAACAGCGTAAAGTCTGGAATAGACAAGGGTGTCTGGCAAAACGATTTCAATATAATATCAACTGAAAACCTTTGACCTCAGTTCTAGGCCTTTTATTATCATCTTGGGGGTTTTTTCCACTGGTCTGGCAGCGCAAAAAGAATCTGAATTTCTGATGTAAAAAGCACAGCAGAAAAAGAAACAACAAAAAAAGTTGTTTCAGACCCTCCTCACTTTTCATTAGGGAATAAAATAGGGTGAGGAGGGTGTTATTTATATTCCTTTTCTAGCCACCTTTGTAATGAACAGGCCAGCACAGCCAAGAAGCATCTGACTCATTCAGTTAGCATTATTAGTAATTTTTGCTTACCTTGTTTTTTACCTAGGGCTAGTCTGAGTAAAACTTAGGTTAAAACCTGGATGGAGACCTCAGGCTTTGGCCCAGTATGTTTTCGGGTGCAAATGGAATGAATGAATGAATGTATGAATGCATATTTAGTGCTACAGGCAATACTTGTCGTATTTAATAATAATATTGTGTCCTTACCTAATACTGTTCATCTGAGGCTCCCAAAGCAGTTAGTATTTGCAATAGTCATATAGTATTGTTATTAATTATTATTGTGTTTACAGATACAAGTTGAGATAAGATACAACTAAACACCTTCTCAAACCCATACAACACAATCTAAACCTGCGGATTCTCAAGAAAAAGATAAGCTTAGTAGTGACCTGGGTTTCACCTCTTCATGATCTAGACAGCCTGTCACTTGTTATGGCCCGTATAATTTGTCCATAATTATTAATAGCAGTAGGAATTCAAAAAAGCTAGGGTGGCTCAAAGGACTTGTTGCCCATGTACAAAACTAAAAACAATTGAGAAGGCCACTGGTACAGTGGAATGTGAAAGTGAAACAGTCTTTCTCAACCATGATAATCTTACAAAGCAATTATAAGTGACGTTGGGCTTTACATGCTGAATAGATAATACAGTACTATAAAAAATCCTATGAGCTGATTTTACTTACATTTTCTACTATAATCCTTCTCTCTATTTTTTCTAGCCTGTATACCCATCTACACACAGAGACTTTCTCAATACACAAGGAATCTATTAAATCTTTGGAGAAAGCAAACATGCATGAGAAAAGATGCTGGTATTATTCTGCACTATATCTCACCCGGCTCTCTGAATGCAAGTACAAAATGTGAGCAGAAATGAATGACAGCTAGGAGCAGGTTTTCCGTATAAGAAAGAGCCCACATTTACCCCAAAGCACTTGTATCTCCAGCACAGCACAGTTTCTGTGTTAGTGCAGCAGCGGGCTCATATACGAAAAGCCTGTTTTGCGTACTGTAGATGCAGTGGCAACTAATGGCATCCGAAGCAGGCAGACAGACAGCACAGTGGTAAAGTAAATTACTAATAGGAAAATAACTTAGGATGTCAAGAGTGAGGACCCCCGACTGCTGATGGTGTACAGAAGAAAAAGAGAGGTGTATAGAAACAGAAAAATAGAAATATCAGTGCACCGGCCAAGACAGAGGCAGAGCTTAGTGTGGAAACTGTTCAGCAAGATAAATAGAAAAAGGGGAATTCCCCCCTCTTAAATGCAGCTGTAGAGGAGAGAGCTGTATGCCACACACCCCTTTTATTTTTACTGGTGCTTCACAGAGGGTCACAAACAGGCTGCCCTGTTATATATGATCTTTAATAATCTCACTCACATAAACATGTGCACTAAACCAGAGGATTGCTTGTAACTTGTTTCCAGATAAAACATGAAGCATTTGGGCCCACAGTCTGCAGGCAATTTCCAGGCTCTGCAAAGGTGAAGAGAGACCTGAATATTTTTTTCTCGTTCCTAAATTATTACTGGCTCAAATGTCCTGAATACAGATTAGAAGAATTACCTGATTATATTAACCTAGGGAAAGAGATGAATAAAAAACCATGATCGTATTTCAGGAAAATAGTCTCCATTAGAGAGTAAAATCTCTTTCCCTCTCCCCCTCTCTCGAGTACTTATATACAGCACATAGTGCTTTTTATATCCCGTTTTTGGGGTACCTGGATCCAACTGAATATTGTCTACTCTGTTTGAAAGATTATGAAGTCACCCAGGACTCATCTCCTAGGACAGCAATAAACCAACCCTCCTGCCAGTCATAAACACATAACATGCCTGTTTTTAATGTTTGCTCTGTTCCGTTTGAAATGTTAATCATCTCTATGTAAATTCTAGCATACTGAAACTCAGTTCATATTAACTTCAAGTTACCTGATTTAGATACAGTAGAGGACAACCATTTATCGGCCTTTTTTTAAAGATCAAAGAAGTTTGTCCCTAAAATACGTCCCATAACATGCAAATTAATCTTAATGACTCTAATTAGATTATAACTTGAGGGTGCTTCCTGCTGTTGAAATAAAGTGTTACTGTATCATAGGCTTAATACGCTCCAAGGATCTGATCTTCTCAGCAAGTCACAACCACACTTCTTACCCCAGTCTATGACTTGCCTACCCTCATTGATTTTGTTACCAAAAAAAATCCAATCTTTTTTCCAACACCTCCTCTTCAGCTCTAACACCGATGACGTTGTGGAAATGCTCAGGGAGACCAGACTCCCTCATGATAGGTGTACGAGTTACCGTGGCTCTGTTGTGCAACATGTTCAGCAGCTGTATATGATAAGGTCTAGAGGCTCTGCGTACTTGCTGATGAGTAAGAAATTAATTCACACTTCAAGCTTATTCTCCACTGCTGTATCTTATACAGGGAGATAAGCATGTCATGGTGGTTATCTTGCTTTAAAATCCCAGTGGTGAGAAACCCTTATATTTCCACTGAGAGGTAGCAAAATGAGGTTGACACTACATCATATGCCTCTAAGTGACTCCACCTGCTATGTTTCACAGTAAAATAAGAATTTGCTGTCTCCACAAAGCTTTAAAGTGGGAAACAAAAATACAGGGTAGTCATCATGTAGGAAAACATTTTGTTTGACTTGGAAAGAAAAGCCTTAGTCAGCTGGTGCAAATATACGTATTTAAAAACAAAAAGGTGTGGTTGGTGACTGGACTAGCACTTCCATTTCCATGGGGAATACTGCAAACTCTCAAACAGAAGCTACTTGGTAAGCAGGAGGCGAGAACAGAAAACGTGCAGAGATGGCTGAATATTTGTTACACATGCAGCCCTTCTCCATGCTCATGAATCATTTCTTAACTGATCTTGATTTCTTCAAGTAGACTTGTTGTTGATATGCTATAGGGTATATCTTTAAAGCAACATTGCTAAGAAGCAAATATCATTATGAGTTACGTGCACAGGAAATGGGAAATCTGACCTATCTCTCTCTGCTGTCTTATTATATCAAAATATTATACTGTAAGGTTGCTGGGGGTTTTGTCTCTTTGTTTCTGTGTTTCTGGTGGTGGTTTTTTTAAATTGTGGTCTCTTAAACTATTCCTCAGTACGTGCTGGAGTTTTTATTTGGGCATCTCTAGGTTAATATTAAAATCAGTATAAATGTTTTTCAACTCATTCATCAGAATTAACTTAAGCATTCAGATTTTCTAGAAACACTGAAGTTGAATATGCATAAGGTCACTTTGGGGTTTTTTTTTGCACCAACACTGTGTGGCACAAGAGCAGAGAAAGAATTTGTATCTAACAAAATCAGAAAATGGAGCTAATGAATAAGAATTGGGGAAAAAAATTAAGAACCTTAAAATGTGTGATTATTTTCAAGAATATTCAACTCTTGCTTACAGATATTTGGACAACAAATACCATGACTGCACAAAGAGCAAAATAAGCTCGTGATTCCTATTTTTCAGCATGTTTAAAACTCAGTTGTTCATTAAAATAAAACAAGCGGTAACTGTAGGATCAGGTTTCAGACTCAAATGGGTTGTTTCATTGTGTATTTTTCCAGTTATTTTAGAATACTTGGTTTGCATGTTCAGCACCAACTTCTACGGAGAAAAAATGTGCAGAATGGATTTGAGGACTTTCACTGGAAGCCTGCAAGTTTCATGCTGAAATCTGTGCGGTGTGAATGCTAACATTCCTAACTTGAGCAATCAGATAAGCACCTGAGCATTAGTAAAATACAGACCTTTGGTGTAGGATTTGACCACAGATTTTTTTAATGGTTGGACAAGATGAGAATGGGCTTTAGGTGGTCAGTCCAAACGTGATAGGCCCAGGGTAAGGAGAAGGGTCTTCAGATGGGGCTCAGATGAATCCATTTAGTCTGTGGGGACATGGACAAGGACTTGGGCACTGATGAGCTTTAAGAATGCTGTCTGTGTTCCGAAGAAGCTAATGAAAGAGGGTGGCGGCAGAGTCCCTAAACAAAATAAAGGTTGTGAGTCTAGGAATTAGAGAGAGAAGCAGAAGGCTGTGGCTGAGGCTTCCTAGAGAAACTATGAGGCTAGTTTCCTTCATGAGAAGGAGTTGGCAGAGAATTAGAGAGCTGAAGTCTTTCAACAAAGGTGTCCTAATATTTGATCTGGAATGGTCAGGAAAGGCTGGCTCATATGAGACCTAACGAAGTGCAGCTTCCCAAAAGGAAACTTTTTTCCATATGAGTCATGTTTTTGCAAGAGCTGAGAACCTTACAGTGTCAACAGTGTGCAAGGAATGGGAGAGCAGACGGATGAGACTATGCCTGAGCCCTACATACAGATATGCAAATTTAAAGAGAAGCACCCCAAAAAAATCATAAGCTTATGGTAATAAAGAGATAGATTTACATGTAAAAATTCTAGGTCATTCTTCAACAACAGCAAATCTCTCACTGAAGGAACCTTGCGTGCTCCTCACCACTAATTTAAACCGAAAATATAGTCCAGTCATGCCAGATATAGTCAGTATTACAAGATCTACAGGTCTAATCCACTTTCCTGTAATATGAGTTGAATACAATTTAACCTGTATGCTGCAAGTTAGTGTAGGCACATTTGAGACTGAGCATTTTAACTTCTTGTCTTCCTAAAATCAGTCATACTTGTCTCAAGATGAAAAATTACAGTCGAAGAGGAGACCTAAGCTCAATAGATAACAAAAATGGGATATAATGAGGAGAAAATTTTTTTGCCTTCCTACTGAAACAAATTTACTATGTAATTTTCTTATGAATAACCTTCCATGACTCTGTTTGACTAGCACACAGTTTGCTGTAAAATGCTACACATGTGCTTCTAACACTATTTTAAAGCAATGTTGGATCAGATGTAGCTGAAAATGGCAACAGTAATTTTTTTTCTAATATGTCAGAATAAACATAGAACACTAGGTTTATTATTCTGAGGTTAAATTGCCTTTTGGTCCTAGTGCGGTAAATGTTACTGAGATTATTTTTATTC
This sequence comes from Haliaeetus albicilla, assembly GCF_947461875.1. Lineage (NCBI taxonomy): Eukaryota > Metazoa > Chordata > Aves > Accipitriformes > Accipitridae > Haliaeetus > Haliaeetus albicilla. Next base: position 16,528,051 of record NC_091501.1, read on the forward strand.
TAGTAGCATCCATAGCCTTTAATGACACTGAGCCTTCACTGTCATTATGGCTACGTTCTGGGTCCATTTATGATAAAGATGAAATATTTGGGTTTTGTTTTCTGGATGTTCATGAAGTCATTTCCAACTGGATTCTTTGAACCAAACTGAAAAATGTATTTTGCAACAAAGAGGCTTGAATTTATTAACCACTTTTTTTCTCATGTATGTCTTGAAACATGAAATGTTTGTAGTCCATAGGAGTCTGAAGCTTTACTTGTGAATAAATGATTTGTAATATGCTGATTTACTGTGGTGTTTTAGGGCCATTTTCTTCTGCCTGTGTGACACGAATTTGGGTCAATAGCATCTGCCCAAGGTAGTCTGATTTCACTTCTGGGTACTTGGAGTTATAAGAATTAGCATGGAGCTCTGACAATATTAGATGCTTTCTGAAGACAGACCTTTAATTTTATGCTTGCATCAAGCACAAAACATTGTAGGTAATGCACGAATATCAAAATGTTATGCTCTCTTCCACAGAAAGCTGATCTAAAAGAGTTTAAGGTCTCTTAAACTATTCTGTGTTAGACATCTGGAGACAGTGATTTAAAATTCATTACATTATCCTGGATTAGAAGGTATTTGGACATGTCAGTGATTTGTCACAGCTTTATAAATCTGTCCTAAAATGTCAGGTGAAAACTCCCTGAATTGGTCTCCAGTTTGTCGAATTTGGTCACCAACAGGCAATTCTGGAGTTAGTAGCTTTCTCGGTGGGTGACAGACTGGAGACCTGGAACTGAAAAGCAAGAAGAAAAAAAATGTGTTCCAATTGGCACTAAAGGCTTGGTTTCCTCTGTAATTTAGCGGACTGTGGTGAGTCTGCTTTAGCTTTGATCTGCTACGTAATTGTTCCTTCTCTATCACACGTGTGCTCTTGGGAGCTTCTGGTTCTTGGCAAGCTTGAAAATCAGGCAATTTATTTTGGTAACTAAGTATGGACATAGGAGCCCAGCTTCAGATATTTATTTCCCTTGCTGATAAATCACTGCTGGGCAGCTTCCTGCCAGCAGCACAAATGCCGTGAAGGGCTATACTGGAAATTAAGAGCTTTTAGCCAAACCAGGACATCACGAGTCTCACGTATTGCAATATTGATTTCTATTTCTTTACGGATGAGATTCTTTAAGCATTATTGCCTGCTCTGTATATTTAGAGAAGGAAATAACTACAACATTTCCATTCCAGAAAAACAGCTTTGTGGCCTACTCGCTGCTGAAATCCATTAAGTGACTCTGCAGGGTGGGAAAAGAGGTTGTTTCTTCTCTTTAGGTTATATCTTTTACAGCTGTGTGATAGAGTATGAGTCTGTCTGTGTGGTCAAGGCCATCCACCTGATTGCTGTATTTTTGTCCCACATTTGTTTATATCAGCATCCCTTGTGGATATCATAAAGCACTTATTTTCAAAGCACTGAAACTGTGAAAATACGCTATTCTTCCAGAAACACTTTGTCAATGATAGGGAGGTCAGTGCCAAGATGAGAGTGAACCTGGCAGAGGCTTGTTCCTTCAGCTCCGCCCAGCTTTGCGCAACTTTCCAGCAGGCTTTTTAACTGTGCATCTCTAACTGGCTCCAGTTGGCTGGCTGATGCTGAAATTGCTGTTGTTGTAAGGTCAGCAAAGGCCTTGGGTTTTGTTTGTTGGGTTTTTTTTCCTTGATTCTAAGCTCTTTCCTGTTGTGTTATTGCGTAACTGGAGCTCTTGACAAAACATGTGTCCCGAAGACTGTGCTCTCTGGGAAGTGCTCAGTTCGAACAGAAAGTTGTCAAGTTGCAGTAACAGCATTTGTATTCTGGGCAAAAATTCATTTAATGATTTTGGATTCAGCCGTGCCTAAAGGCTTAAAGAGGCATTTTTACGACAGAAACAAACCATACCAAATACTCAGTAAGCTGTTCAAATGTCTGTGTCATTACTAAGACTTTCATTTCCACTGGGACATAATGCAGGGCTGGGTGTGTTTGTATGTTTGCAATACTTGAAATACGTGACAGGCTTCTGGTTTTCCTCTTCATTTGTTCTTACTTCTTAAACAGTTGTTAAATGTTACAGAGACACACTGTTTTCTGCAGTTGCTGAAGCACACAGTGAATGGAGCTTTTTGGTGAGCAAATTAGATTCTATGCATTACCTTAATTGGAGATTCCCTACAGATTTTGGTACATACAGAATCTGTTAAAAATAAATTTTAAAACAATTAAAAGTAATTCTTATGATCCTGCTTAAAAGTTACGTATGTTAAAGCTTGAAACACTTCCCATTTTGTCTTCAGATTTTCTAGAGTTTTATGTTTCCTTCTCCGCAAGGCAAGGTTGTCTTGTTAGACCTACATGTGGTATACATTTTGTTCAGCTTTGTGTTCACTGTCAACTTTTTACCAGTCAGATATTATGCTAGTAATCTTGGTCCCCATAAGGCTGATTTCTTCTGAAGACTAACAGAGCACTGAAGAAATGTTTAAGGGATGCAACTGTAAACACAGGGGCTGTAGTTAGCATTGATCCTTTCGCAGGAAAGCTTTTGCCAAAAGCTTCTTGTGTCACTTATTTCTGATAGTATTTTGGCTTTGGATAACCTAACAAATATCTGACATGCTGAATGAAGCAAGTATCATTCCAAAACCATACTTGTATTAAGTTCTGTGATGCCTATGGAAGTAATTGGGTTTTTACTTTAAAAGTACTTATCCAATACTTCCTGTCTTGGAAATAACTACAGTGCCTTGATACTGAAAAGCAATAAAGAACTGTGACACCAAAGGAAGTGACAAATTATCTTAATCTTATTTTGTTCCTTTTTTCTAACCCTGTGAAGACCTGTGAAATGCATTTATTTATAGATTCCTCTCTATCACCAGTGTAACCAAGCTCTCCTTCTACAGCTAACTCTTTCATTCCTGGCAATCACAGTAAAAGTAGCTGATAATTTCTCACATTTTTCTTGGAACATTTTCTTTTCTTTCTCTAGTTTCCTTAGGAACTGGCTATAAACAACTTTTATATATATATATATATATGCTGTATAGTAATAGTGCATATGTCCAGAATCGAATCAGGTCTCTTTCAGGTCTGCAGCTGAACAGGGTTGGGTTTTTGGTTTTTTTCCCAGTGACAACTGCTCCAAACTCAATTTTATCTTTCTTCTACTTACATTAATTCTTCTGTATTGTGGTTCTAGTGGTTCCCTAGGAACTGTAAATCAACATCTAACATAGCTTTACCAGGTGAACATAGAATCTATAGTCTTTTCAGATATATGACTGAAACACATTCCAGAATCAATTTGAATTTCTCATTCATTTAGATTTTTTGTGTAATATGTTGCTGTCCATCCCATTATGTTACCTCCCATGGAAATGTGGAAGCATCTTCTGATCTCAGTCCTCTTTGGGTGGGTTCCACTATTTTTAGCTATTTGCATGCCGCTGTGATGTGGTTACATACTGTTGCCTTCCTTCCTTCTTGTCACCTGTACTGGATGCAGTGTACAACCAGGCCCTCTTCTACAGTTTATTGTTATTCTTCTCTTTTATAAAGCTGTTCTGGTGTAAGCGTTTCTATGGCACTAATTTTATTATACTGGAAGTCTGTCTTTCTCATTTCTCTCATATTTCTTTTGTTTGACTTCACAGTGTTACTGGAAATGTTGTATATCCTGCTGGTGGCATAAACAGTGCTGTTGGTTTACGTGATCTTTTCACTAATGGTCAACAAAATTTAAGAAATTGTTCCCTGGGATAGCTGAACTGGTAAAACATTTTTTTTCATGGTCATGTAAACAGCACTGAACAGCTCTTGCTAACAAAACGTCTTCTTTTTCTGCTTGTTTTTTGTTGCAACAGGCAATCTTTATAAGTGGTGCTAGAAAAAAGATCTATCATCAAGCAGGAATCAAGCATGTCCTTTCCTCTGCAAACTTTCTCCTTTCCTTTCGACATTAGTAAAGGGACACACAGATGATAACTGCATTGTCCCATCTCCTACCACAAATGTTAGGACATTTATCTGATACTCTTGTGGCTTTGTTGAATGCAGTTTAATACACCCACTAGGGTTTACGTAACTTCTCTAGCACGGTGGCAGGGAGCTCTGCTGTTGCAGCTTGCTGTGAAACACCAGCAGTCTTCAGGGCCTCTGGCATACTGTTGCTTACTCCTGTTTTCTATTGAGCAGGGTTGCTTCATTTTTCTGTGCTTTTGCAATCCCCTCTGCAGTTGTTTTTGTTATAGGATCTATTTAAATGCCCTTCCCCCTGCCTTTACTCAGGAATTCTGATTTTCTTTTTCTGTCATTTCCTAAGATTTGGGATTACTTAATTTCTTTCGGTTTCCCAAGAGTTCTCTTGTCTTTCTTTCAAGCTTTTCCCAGCAGACTGATCTCAGTGAGATTTTCTTGTTTTCTTCCTAACTTGAGAATAGTATCCATTTTTTTTCTCATGATGTTTTAGGAATAATAATGCATGGTGGCAAAGCTTTGAGAAGTTAATCTCTTCAATTTGCAAGTCTGCCATATGCATTCCTGCCCTCTCTAAAACCTGAAATACTAAAAAGTTACAGTAGAGTTTAATACTCTCTGTAGCTTGATTGATGGAAGGAACAAGAGCATGCTGCAGTGGCATGAAGAAAGCAAAACAAACAGAGTGCTTATCTGGAGAAATAACGCAGCTGATGTAGACTTACAGAGGAGCACAGATCTCAGGGTAGAAAATGAGATCATCAGCTACAGAAAGAGCAAAATGCAAAGCTAGAAGCCAGTTGTAATGGAAGGCTTAGCACAGGAGAGAGAAGAACAGTGCCACGTGGATATTAAACATAGAGAACAAGTGGGCAGGTAGGAAAAAAGTAATATCCAGAACAGACTGGAGGGAGGGAAGCCTCATTATTCACAGCACCAATCTGACTCCTCTGGGGACCAGCTGGAAGTGCAGAATTTTGCAGAAATTATCACAAGAGCAGACAGGTGTACAGACAGTGTTGGAGAGAAGATGCAGCCTTCAGGGAAAACAAAGAGCAGAGGAGAGGTCATTCTGTCACAGCTTTTACCTGTTTCTGTGCTATGCCGGTCCTCTTTAGAAGGAGCAGAAGTGTAAATGGAGGGAGAGAGCGGTCGAGTTAAAGAAGAATACTGGGAGAGGAAAAGATGATGAGGAGGAAGTAGGATTCAAGGTGAATGGGCATCAGCCATTTCAGAGGCAGAAAAAAGAAGTTGAGAAAGGGAGGCAAAATGAGAATGTAAAAGCCAGCAGAGCAACGAGGCAGAAAGGAAAGAGAGGGAAAAAACCAGAAGCTTTTGGGTGCTTAATGCCAAATAATGAAGGGGAAGTGGGAGTGCAACCTACAGGGACTTCAGGGATGCTAACTCTACATGAACAAATACTTCAAACAAGATATTTTAAACATGCAGAAATCTGTAGAAAAAAAATTGACATTAAAATTGCTCAATAAAGAAAATTCAATTTCAGAAAACTGAAAGTATAAAGATAAAATAAAACTACTACAAATCAAGCTGGGTTAACCTTTGCTACAAGCTGGGACAAATGGAAATAACTGGGGAAAAAAAGAGATGTATTAGCAGCAATATTTAACCAGGGAGCTAGAGACTGCGTGTGATCTGTGAACTACTAAGTGTTTAATGAAAGATAACCCTGTTTTCAGTGAATACAACCCTGCCACACAGGGCTCCTGCCTCCCCTGGGAAAGAGAGCTCCACAAATAAAAAAAAGGGTTGAAAACCATTTGAATGACAATAGTATATGAGAATATACAGAGTATGACAGAACTATATGAGCACAGAGTGTGCAGAACTAGTGAGACAAATGACAGTGAGTTTCTGGTTGTAATCGAGTGACCCGTTGCGTTAGAGGATGGAACACTCTCCAGTACAACAACTGTTGTCAGTAATACTTGGTGCCAGCAACTGGCTTAGTGGAGCATATTTAGTTTCTCCTTCACAAATTCCTTCCTCTTTTGTATCTTTATTACTTTCACATATATGCATGTTACCCTTTTCTTGTAGTAAAGATGCCTTTTTTATCACTAATCTAGCATTTTCTTTAATGCAACTGAAAAGTCTTACATGTGAGCACCAGCAGAGGTAAAAACAAAAGATGGCACAGAGAAATAAAAAACTAGAAGAAGTGGTAAGTGGAGAACACTATGGAGCAGAAACTAAAAAAGTTCAAAGCAGATTAAATTCTCCAGAAATGGAGGATATGGTTGGAGGAGATTCAATCAAATAACACAATTTTTCTTTAAAAAGGAGATAGGACTGACGAAAAGGAAGATGAATTAAGGTAACTCTCTTTCTGAGTACTGCAAAACCAGAAGCACCAGATTGCAAATGAGAAATCCTGTGCTATAGAGATTTGAGAAAATATTGCGCTCTTGGAAAGACTGAAATATTTGAGACACAGCAGTTGTATAACTGAAACCAAAAAGGAAATCTTTCAAGGTACTTATAATGCTTGAAAGTACCGTCAATTTTGTAATTTTCAAAATCAGATGTGAGATCAGAATACTATAGGGATCAAGAGACCCAAAACTCAGAAAAAGGATTCTAGAAGAACACAGTTTTAGCTTAGCAAAGACTGTGAGAATTAACTTGGCTGCAGAAGAGAGCTAGATCTGATTACAGGCTTTGAAAGGGAAGCCAGCTGATGCTACACAACCACATCACAAAATGAAGAAGCAGAGCAGATCTCAAGATTCAGAGGTGAAGTCTGAAAAATGCAATCAACCAGAGTAAATTTTCAAGAAATAATGGAAGACACTGATTGGAAGAAAATGCACAGCTATATTCATAAGAAGCAAAAACATTTTGCAAAAGCTCCCCATCAGTGTCTTTAAAAGAAATATTCTGTATGGAGGGTTCTTTGTGGGAACTCTTCAAATGATAGTTGTGTTTCAGATGGGATTTGTCTCCTCTGACTACAGCAGTTTATGATATAGGTCTCCACTTCTGCCTGGGGAAGAATCCCATTGTTGTTAAGAGAGTGCTAGTCAATGTAGTCAGAACAGTTCAAGGCGTGATTCTGCTGAGTGGATACAGGTACCTACATCAGAATAAGAACTGCACCATAGACTACATTGACTATATTGACTAGCCCACTGCTGCTGTAAAAGCAGCCTTAGGAGACACCTTCATTCTGTCAGAAAAATCCAATCCCAGTACCTGAAATACAATGAATATGAGTTGGACACAATTTTGCAGGTAAAGTTTCAATAATGTTTTTTTCAGTTATATACCTATCCAGCACAAGTAGGTAAAACTCCTGTCATGCAGTGAACAAAATATTCTTACTGCGAGTAAAATGTAAATCAGATGTAAAGGAAACAAATGTGACAGAACAAAACTCTGTCTTACCTCCCATTGGGAGGGCTGAAACTATGGAAGAGATGGAGTTCATGAAGATAAAATGAAAAAGATGTGCATAGGAAAGCTGAAGTACACAAAAATATAGCAAAATAAGAATAGAATTTCTAGTAAAGAGTCCAGGCCAGAAAGAAAGTGCTAAGATGATAAAAGGTGAGTGCTCTTAACAACAAAACAACTGTTGGAACAGATACTAGCTTGTATCTAAATATACTCAAGGAAACCTCAGATCAACAAGTTAAGAGGTGGCCTGGATTTGCCTAGGACGCTGGGAAAATTACAGATTAAAAATAGATTACTTTTCTTGTTATTCTGCTATAACACTCTTAAAGAATATCACTGCTACACTGGTAATCTTATGTCTAGTCCATAAAGACTGACATACGTATCACACCAACTGTGGTAATTACAGAAAATGGACCATGATTTGATTATGATGTTAAATGTCTTGCAAAACCAGTATCACTTAAAGCACTTCACGGCCAATGTATCCACAACATAACAGTTTTATGGAAAATGTCATCAAGATTGCAACAAGGGTGTCTACAAAAGTCTCAAGGGTGAAACACTATTATTTCGCCTTACTCTGAAAATAGACTATCAGTTGCTGAAAGTTTAATGGGGATAGCTTAAAATTCATTATAAAGTTGGTACTATTAAATACAAAGATATTGCAAATTCTTACTAGCTCCATTAAGAAAAAAAAGGGGGGGGGGACGGACACGGGGAAATGCACATGGGAAAAGATATGAGAAAAGATCACATAAGTGAAACCCTTGCAGCCACAGGGCTCTGTGTATCTTCCATAATGCAAATCACAGGTGAAGCCCTTCCAGATATTCCACATTAAGTTTCTCCTTATTTGTTCAAGCAATTACTGAACAAAGACAATTCTTAGGAATCACACAGGTCACCTTCTGCTTCTTCCAGAAGAGAGAAAGCTTCTGCATCTCCTAGAGTTTGAAACAGAGCAGGTTTTTGAGGAGTTGGACAGCAGCAATGAAGAGAACTGTGTGAAGAAAAGCAGATGTTGGAAGTCTACCAGATACTGAAGAGACCTGTGACACAGAGGAGCCAGCTGAGAGACAGAGAATTTATTTGTGTTGTACTGTATATGATTTTCTTCTGGATGATTCAAATGAAAGGGTTATCTGAAAGATGAATTTCCTGGCTTCAGCCAGCTGTGGCTAACAACTGCTAGTAAGAGGACAAGTGGGATATTGAGAGAACTGCATTTCCCTCACAAATTCTTTCCTTCCTAATATTATTTTAAACTAATCCTGGTAATAAATGTGATTAAAAAATGTCATTTGACTGTTGTGTGAAATTCACAGACAGCCATTGTTATGGTAGGCTTGAGGGCTTCCTAAACAAGAAGGCTGTGAAATGGTGTGAAAACAAAGAAAAGAAGGTTCCACCAAAGCAGATCTTGATCTTAAGGCCTCAATCTTTTTTGAGGTATTGAATATTATACGATCAGTAAAAGAAACCTGAAGGTCCCAATTATGGCATCCATCATTTCAGGCTGGAAGACTGGGCAAGAAGCTCACCATGGTATACGTGATATGGACAGTAAGGTAAACAAGTCTCTGAAAATAGACCTGTTACAAAAAGAGTGTTCTCTGTTCAAAATTGCACCAAATGGTCAATATGATTCTGACAAGATGATGCTGGTTTGGAGAGTAATAAGCCCTTTTGCCTTTCTGATGTTGCCTGCCAGGGAAAAGCAAATGTCATGCTCTGGCTTTGGAGTTTGTTTTGTATTAGCCTAACAGGATCTTTAAAAGAAATCGGTCTCATATAAGGATTCACTATCCCAAAGGTAGCAAAATCTTCACATGACATAGCTATACCTGGAAATCATTAACTGTGACTAAAAAAAAAGTTTTGAAACGAGCAAAACTGCTTTTTCTGTCAAGCACAGATTGCAAAACTTATTAAACTGCAAAATAATGTGTTGTTTCTACTGCCTGAGTAAGTGCAGGCTTTAGTTCTGTATCTCACAGCCTGTGAAAACAGTCTGCTAGGCTATCTAATGCTGATGACAGGGAGGCTAATGACCCAATGCTTGTTCACTCAGACTGATGCCTTACGCCAACCCAGAAGAGGACTACTGTGCCACTTGTACCAATGACCCCCAGAGAAGCTTGCAGCCTTCAGAGCTACCAGACAGGAGCCCTGAACTGTTATCAGGCTCTTTATTTGGAGCACAGGAGAGGCTCCATTCTACCAACAGAGCTGTCTGCAGAGGCTGTGTTAGTCAGCTTTTTTCCTCTCTCTTATTTCCTCTGACCTAGGCTAATTGTTCCTTTCATCTACACAGAGATACCCTGACTCCAGAGAACGTCAATCAGCGTATTTGTTGATTTTCCCTCCCTCTGTCATTGAGGAATGTAGCCTACATGGAGTGGTTCTTCTCTTCCTACCCCATGTGTTGGATCTAGTTATCAAGTCATCTCAGGATGAGTTGGATCAGCTTATAGATCTGAGGGGAAATGAATTATTTGAGAGGATTTGTGATTTATTTTCTACCAGATCAGCAAACTGACCTAATTCACCATGGGCTGCAATATTGGTACAGAGGCAAGAAAAATTCACGTTTAGGGATGGGGCACAAAGGAACCCGCCCTTTGGAAGCAGCTCCCTCATGAGAATGTGTAATATAAATCCACACCACCACCAATGGTCTTTTCTTACAATGTTAAGCATTATATTGCCTTGCTAGTTAAACAGCATAAAAAATGTGAAGTCACAGACTCCATGAAATAACCTCATCCAATTTGATTCATATTGACAGAATACACAGAATCAATCCTGATGAACATAGTTCTGTGAAGAGGCTTTAGGTGGAGCATTGGGACTGCAGTCCACTCCCCGCTTCAGAGGCTACTGGCTTTGTCAGGTGCTATGCTTAGATGTAGTCCTTTTTTTCCTGGCTCATCATATGTTCATTGTCACCTCATACTTGTTGGGAGAGGTGTGGGTGGATTTCTCTGAGCCTTATTCAATGAATGTTCTCCCAATGCTGGTTTTTAATTAATCCCATTTAAAGAGATTCATTGTCTTGTGGGCAGGGTTCTTTTGCCTCAGGAATTTTAAATATTTTTATTATGAATACATTATTGATTTTTTTTTTTTTAAACATCAATAAACTTACTGCTCCCTTAGTCCTCCCTGACCCTGAGGGAGTTGCTAGGAAAGGTACTGTCATGGGGAGGTGAAAGAGGAAGGAAAAAAGGTGGGGTCAGAATGGAGAACCACAGGAAAAAGCTCAGTGAAGCCGGGTTCTTACTTTTTATCCCAAGCTCCCAGTGATGGGTGGCCGATATACTGGTGGGAGGGCTCTGCCTCGCATACAGATTAACAACTTGCTCCACATCCTCTATTCACTTGCCATTGGTGACAGGAGCAGCAGATAGATCAGGCCATACATGCAGAAAGCAGAGAACAGCTGTGTCAGTGGTGGTCACCACTCCAACACTTGGTCTTCAACTCTTCTGGGAAAAAAAGTGTTGGCCAGATGGGAGCATCCTGATGGATTTCTCCGAGTCTTATAAATTGGGCTGACCAATTTCACATTTGGAATCTTTAGCTCATTTTTACAGTAAAAAAATAATGATGTGAAAGGTACAATATGTAGTATCTTAAATTATGCATGGAGTTGTTACGGTGATATAAACTCCTTTTAAAAGAGATTTTTACTCCCCTTAGTGATGTAGCTTTTAAAAATTATTATTCTTGAGTCCCTCTTTGAAGAGCATTCAAGCACTTATCTGACTGTAGAAAAGATGTACTCTTACTGAACTTTGCAAAAACTCAATGTGTGATTTGTTTTTATCAAACTCTTAGACTAACTTTGAAGCAAAAATTTTAACTATGGAACCAACAGCTGCCTTCAAAAAGAAGAACTGCCGGCACCAGCCTGCACAAATGATGCAGGTGTGGTTTCCCTCACATTCTTTGGAATTCATGAGCTCTGTTCCACAAAATCGTAAAACTCTGAGCTCCCAGAAATCACTGCGCGTTCACGGTACATGGCACCTTGCAGGATCAGTATCTACAAATACAGTCATAACGTACCTTCCATGTGTTCCAGAACTTATACCAAATTTTATTTGATGACTGTTTAACACAAAATACATAAGAGTTCCTGAAAAAATGGAGCAGAACCAAGATCTTCCATCACTCCCCAGATGAGCTTCCTATTCATGAGACCAACAAGTCATGTCACCACCCTGTAGCCCAATAATTACATTTGCAAAATAATGTGACTTCAAAGGGTGAGGAGGAGCACCTTCAGTAAACTCATCGAATAGTCTCAGCTTCAGAATAGCTTATAGCTTGGAGCAAAAGCCTTTTCCTGAGAAGAGAGTGACATGGTTTTAAATGCCCTTCATCCTTCAGGCTGAAGAGGTTTTCTGTAGTGTTCGTGGTGGTGACTCTGCCGCCAACCTGTTTGCTATGAGTTACACAGAAACTAATCTTGTCCTTCTTAGGTGTGGCCTGAATGCGGCGGATTTATCAGGCCTCTGCGGCACTTGGAGGAATGCCTTGCCTGAGAATTCAGCCAGGCTCTGACAAATTTTAGGTACCACGCTCTTGGTTTTACCAAGATGGTAGCAACTCTAAACATATGCAAAGCAGAAAGAAGGCTGCAAGGCAAGGTACTGGCAAAATTTAGTTGCCTAAGGAAGGCATTTGGCAAAGCACATGCTGGGATTAGGCAGGATTTATGCACTGAAATCCTACCTAAATACCTAATTTACGGATCTGGGCCAATATAAGCCTAGCTGTGCTGCATGTCCTTCTCTGCCAGAGAAGAAAATTGATTTTGCATGGTGGAAGGTATCCAGTGTTCTGGAGATCAAGAGCACTTGGTCTTTGCTTTAGTTAGGCTGCGTGAGGAAGTATCAGGATATGACCACTACCACGCCAGGAGCCCAAAACACATGTGATTTCCCCCATGCTGTTGCCAGACAGCTCTCCACAGCCCTTCAGAGGAAGAGTCATTATTCACTTTTACTCATCATCCAAGGGCTCTTGCTCTTAGGAGAGAAGGGAACTGTTTGTAGAATAACTTGTGTTTTCTCCAGTGTATCTTTCTTCTGGTAGTCTATAAATCTCAGATGCTGTCAGCGGTGAGTGGAAATGAAGGGTATTGTTGGACAGGGAGGAATTCTTATCTCCAGTTACTTAAAGATAACTTAAGATCTGCTCACATGTTCGCTGCTCTTCAGGTCTGGAATATCTTGTGTGGGGCAAGTGGGCTTTAAGGCTTTGACCATACGGTGTGGTGGGGACCAAACCACACAGCAACTTGTTCTGTCAAATTTTATTTTTCCCAAGGTGTTCAGAATGGGAGAGAGCACAAAGCTGCTATGCAGAACACCGTCAGCTGTGAATTTCAAATGTTTTTGTGGACACAGGAATACCATCGGACTTCCCAGCTTTACTCCTCATTCAGAAAGTGGTTTGGTAGGGCAAGATTCTCTTAGAAATATCACGGTCACGACGCAGTTCTAGTAATTTACATTTGTCACGTGTAACTTAAAGGTGTGCATAGCTATGCATAAATGCACATGCGATCAGATTATTCATGTGAATAAAAGTACACACACACAGACACTTTCATTTCTGCAGACATGGATTTTACCTGAATTACCACCGCCTCCCTAGACACCGAAAACACGTATGTGCGCCATACCCTAGATCCCTTTTGAAGGACAGGCACACAGTGCGGGCAGTGTTGTTTACGTGAGGAGGAAACGGGGCACCTCTTCACTCTGGCTTCCGAAGACTATACTTCTACGTAAGAAATTTTTAGAAAGCTTGAAGTCGAGGGTGTGAGACGAGCGTGTGCACCCCTGGAGGAAATTCGACAGAAGTTTTAATTTCCTGTGGGAACGCGCGCCCTGAAGACCCGACGGGAGACGGCCAGAGGCGGTGCCTCCCGCCGGCAGGACTTCGCGGGGGGGGGCCCGGCCGGTGGGGGAACCCCCCCCCCCCCCCCGCAAGAAGCGAGGGCTTCGCTCCCCGGCCAGCTCGGACGCCGTGCCTTTGGCCGTGCCTTCGGCCCAGCGCAGTCCCCGCGGCGCAGGACCGACCCGGCCCCCGCGCTCCTCACACCGTTACCGGACCGCGCCCGCCCGCGCCGTCCGGGCGAGGCCCCCCTCCGCCCGCACCACCGTCGCCAGCAGCCGCGGCCGGGCCTTCCACCCTGCGGGGCAGCCCTCGCCGCCTCCCGGGCGCTGCCTTCCCCCCCCCCCCGCAGCGCAGCGCAGCGCCGCGCTCTCCCGCCGTACGCCCCTGTGAGGGGCCGGCGCCGCCCGGCGGGGCTCCCTCCCCGCCCGCCGGAACCCGCCGCGTCCCGCCCCGCCCCGCCCCAACGGCCGCGGCGGGGGCAGGCGGCGCGCCCCCGCGGGCAGCCGGCCAGGGCGCCGCGCGCGCCCCCGCGGCGGGAGGGGCGGGCCGGCGGGGGGCGGGGCGGGGCGGGCCGCTGCGCCCCCTCCCCCTCGCGCTGCGCCCTCCCCCTCCCCAAGGTGTTGGCGGCGGCGGCGGGGACGCGCTCGCTCGTGCCCGCGCCGCCCCCCCCTCCCCGCTCCCCTCGGCTCTCCCCGGCTGCGCTGGTAGCGGCGGCGGCGGCGGCGGCGGGTCGGCCATGGCGGCCCCGGCGGAGCTGAGCGCGGAGCGGCTGCGGGCGCTGCCCGGCAGCTGGAGTTACGGGATCAGCCAGGGCGGCCGCGTCTTCTTCATCAAGTGAGCGGGGGGCCGGCGAGGAGGGGAGCGCAGCGGAGTGGAGCGGGGCTGGGCCGGCGGGCGGGGGGCCGGGAGGGGCGGGCGGGGGGGGAGGGAAGGCAGGCGGCGGCGGCGGGGCTGCGCCTGCCTGACTCGGTCCGTGTGTCCGTCCCCGCAGCGAGGAGGCGAAGAGCACGACCTGGCTGCACCCGCTCACCGGAGAGGCCGTGATCACCGGGCACCGCCGCAGCGCAGGTAGGCGCCCCGCCCGGGGGCCGGGGGCGGCCGGGGTCCCCGGCCCTTCCCCGGCACGGCCCGGCCCGGCGAGCGCCGCCCTGCTCCCCTCCCTCCCCTCCCCGCTCCCCGGGGTCTCGCCGAGCCCGTCGCCCCGCGCCCCCCCATCCCCCGGGCTCCCGCGGCCCGGCCCCCGGGCGGGCTGAGCCCCGACGCCCCTTCCCCGCCGCGGGCAGCGCCTCTGGCTTCGCCCCGGCGCCCCCGGGCCGCCGCGGGGGCCGCCGCGGCCACCCGAGACAACTCCTCGCCCCGCGCTGCCCTCACTTCTCGCAGTTGTTTGCCCCCCGGGTCGAGGAAGGATGACATTACGGCGCAGCCTCGCGTGTCCAGCTCGCCACCTTTTTCTTACAACGCTCCCCCTCGCCCCCGTGTCTTTCCTCCGTGCCCGTGTGATCTCTCTTTCTTCGCTCGCTTTCCGTCGCCTTGTATCGCCCCTATAACATTGTGTAGTTGCCATCGGAGACCGCCTCGTTCCTCTCGTGCTTCTTGCAGGCTACCCCGGCTGTTCACCTGCACAGCATCCTGTCTCGGGTTAGCGTTAAACCACACATCTTACCTCTGTTTCCAGCAGTACCTAGATGTAACCACGATAGGTACACTAGAAACGGGGAGGCTGATGTCACTAGTCACCTAGAAGCCCTTCTCCTCCCTGCACTTCCATCCAGGCTGAGAGTGTGGGGGGTTTCGAAGTGACTGAGAGGGGTGGAATAGGTAGGAGGAAAAGGGACTGAAACGTTAGGAATAACTTGGGGGGAGGAGGGTGGGATCGGTCTTCCTTGCTACTGCTGTTTGTTCCACTCTGGAGAAGTAGCAGCAGGAGGTGCTGGAGGAGGAGGATTTACAGCAGACACTCTGGAGACCCAGAGCCAAACTCCGACTGCTGGCATTGCACACAGGCTGCATATGCCGCTGGGAGGTGGTGGAGTGTAGTAATAAGTGCAGTTGTTTTTATGTGTGTAATCACTTGGATAATCGCAGGAAAATCTGCAACTGAATTGGACTATATCAGATTATTTGCTTTTTATGTTTGGTTAATACTTACGCATTAAGAAATCAGAAACAGCCTTTTAGAAGACTGCGGGCAGCCTTTCTTTTTTCTTTCTTTTTTTTTTTTTTTTGAGTTGGGAATAGTTTAAAAAGCACAGGTTTCTGGCTATTAGAACTCTGCAGTTTGATTTGCGATGAAGGTCTGTTGTTTGTAAGAAGTCATTTAATGCCGGGAAATAGAACTACTGATTGCTATCAGGCTTCTCTTTCCACTGCTTTCAGTACTCAGATTAATTGAGAAACTGGCCTTCACTTACAGCAATATGCATGGGGGCAGATGTATGTGAAGTGCTTTGCTTGTTGGACGCTAACATTAGCTGAGTATTAATTCTTTTTTTAAACTATTACCAGCGTCTCTGTTGACTGATGGTGATTTCCCAGTAATTTGCTAAGTGTCTCATTTGTTTCTGCCATTAAGTGCCTTCTGAAGGAAATGCAGTTTGCTTTTGAGTACCTGGAGTATTGTATGTAGCATAGCAGAGTTATTATCAGGTAAATTAAACTTCTTTCTGAACACAAGAGTGAGGCATGACCTTGAATATACTGACCGTGATTTATCAATCAGATACTGAAGTATCTGCAAAACAAACCTGTTTCTGTAGTTTTCCTCATTCATGTGTATGTTAATGAATCTCTCCATACATAGATATAATCAAACAGATTAACTCTGGGTTTTATGTCTTGTTTTTCCCTGACCATTTTTTTGGAACCTAGTCAAAATATGTTCAAAATATGTCTTCTCTTAAGAAACAATTTTTGAGCGAATAACACTTCTTTTGGAAGTGTGTATTATTATAAAACTCCTTATTAAATAATACCGTAAGACGTTTACTGGACAATGAGGAAAGCTTTGTACTCCATTATGAATTGAAGTGCTTTTTATTCCTTGAGATATTCAGCACTGGAAAGGTATTTTTTGCAAAGTTGTTACAGCAGTCATAAATACTTCTGCTAGAGAGACTTCCTGTTTGCTGTACTTTGCCCTGTGCTGTTAGCAAAAGACACCTTGATTTTTGTTCTAGAGAAGACAGGAGTGAAGAAAAAAGCCAGCCAGAGCAAATAAGTGAACTGGGGGGGGGGTGGGGGAGATATCACATGACCTGGACAGAATATTTTTTTCTTTTAATTAGGAAATGCATTCTTGCTTTTATAATTCAATGAGCGAGTCCTACATATTAATTATTGTTTTTAGTAACTGGGGCAAACTTTTAAGGGTAGCGATGTATCTAGAGTTGCATAGAGGTGCCCAACATCTTCAGAGCTTCCATTACATCAGGAAGCTGTTACTTGAAAAAAATTGACCATTAGTGGTGGGGTTTTCTTTTTTATATGCGGGCCCCTGACTCTTAAGAGTGATAATGGAGAAGGAGAAGACATACCCACTTCCTCCACTAGATTTGCATTGAAAATTATTTTCATGTAAAATTGAATAGAGTTGTAAACACTGCAGGAACACTTGTTAGTCACAACAGTGGTGGAATTATGCTAATATAATGCTAATACTCTGTGGTGTAGTTGATATCATGCTTGTTAAGATGCTTGTGACTTGCATGTAACGCAAACTCAGTAAATGGATTTTTGTTTAGCTCTCTGCCTGCCAGGTAATTTGATGCTACTGAAGTTCCAAGCAGAAAGATCTGGCGATGACCATGAGTTCTAGTTACTGGTCAAAGGAAGGAACATTGTTAAATAAGGCCACGCTTAAACCCTTATTGTTATTATTTCAGAATGAGAAATCCAAATTAGATTTTCATGCATGTAGCTTCTCTTGGATTACAGAATTTAAACTGAGACAGTATTGTGAGTCAATTCTACAATATTTGTTTATAGGGCTAAAGTTTTCAACAACTGGAATCAGACACACAGTATTTTAACTGCCTTAGTTTTAGGGAGTAGACCAGTATGGCTAGCATCATTTCAAAAGGTAATTGGAATGTTTTGCTACTTGTTTTCCAGACTTACCCACAGGTTGGGAAGAAGCTTATACTTTTGAAGGTGCAAGATATTATGTAAAGTAAGTTGAATGTTTATCTGTCACAATACTATAATTTTCAGATAGTTTGTCTAAATGTTGCTGCAATCTTGAATGTATTCCAGACTGAATTTAAATGTTATGCTATAAATCTAAAAGGAGTATTCAAGCTTGTCATAGTGTATGTAGACCTCTGTTTACTGAATTCTGCACAGCTGAAACAATTTCTTGAGTTTTTGTGTTAATACTTTTAATTAAAGCTGCTTGAGTATGCATATTCAAATGAAATTTCTGCTGTTAGTGTAACCGTCTAGCAACAAATGTCCTTGCAAGTCGAGAATACCTTGAGTTTGTCTGTTTGTTTGACGCTTGTGTGTGTACACTGTCATGTCATAAATGCTTTCAGAAAGGCAAGATCTTACTTTGTCACTGGGAGAATAGTCTTGGTTCAGCCCTATTCTCTAATAATTACATTGTTTAAAGCCACTCTGAAGGTTTAATGTGGCCATTTTCTTTGCAGACCTCCTGTTTCTGCTTCTGGCATTGATTTTCATTATCTTTTTATTCAGGTTGTAGTATGCTTTGAAGAGTGTGTCCACTAGTAGACTTGCTGTGTGTGTTGTCTTTTTGAATGAGAGGCGTGGAAATAGAGCTCTTACGTAGAAGTCCAGAGGTCGTGTTGATCAGATCTGTACAAAATCTTGCAAGCTTTTCCTCTCTAGATAGTTAGACCATCCTTTTCTGGAAAATTTTAAAGTGGCACCTATGTATATTGGTCTTGTTAATATGCTTCTTTTTCTGTTATTTCACAGTTTGCAGGCTTTTCTCGATTCATTCAGGAGTTTTTACTCACTATACTGTGTGTTTGGTTTGCCATCTTTAAATGAATAGTGTCGTCAGTGGGATAACTTCTATGAGTGAAGGTTACTAATAGTCATAGAGGTTATAAGCTGCAGGTAGGTTTTTCTGTGTCTTAGTATTGAGCAAAAGGTAGCTGCTCTGTGTAAGTTGCATTGTAGACATTGTGAGATGGGTGTTGCGTATGTGTTGCATGGTTTGTTTTATATAGGAACGTGTTTGATTTGATCCTAAACAAAATTTAAAAAAAGTACTGAAGGATAATGTCCCAAAAATCTGGTTAGAACTGGTGCTGTGTTCTCTAGAAGGGGACTTTTTGTTAATAGGTGACATGTTTGTTTTACTGTTGTATTGTGCCTTCTTGTAATTTACATTACACTAGTGTTGTATAGCAACTGACAAGAACTACACCAGGCTGAGGACACGAATGTACTAAGGATTTCACTTCTGTTGTTCTGTTCAGATTATTAAAAGAAGATGAGTGAAAAATTAAAGAAAGCTGTATTTGTGTATATAAAAAGAAATTCTTCTAGACTTTCAGATGGAACTTGTTCACGTAGAATAAACCTATGAAGAAAGTGTTAGCTATAGTAACTGGAAAATAGCAACTTGAGTTTTCTTAGTATAAAAAAAAAAGCGTGTGGACAACTATTGTAGAGTGACTGATGCGCTTATGCACAAACTTACCAAGTGGTAGGTTGGTTGTGTACTCTTGTCCTTATAAGATCTTGTGTTCGAGGTGTTACCATAACAGTTAAGATGTACATTAAGTTGATTGTTTTGCTGATAGCCAACTTTAAATAGCTCTGTTTATATTTAAAAGTTGTGCTGCATCTTTGAAAACATGTTGCACAAACAGCACTTCTCTGTGATTTGGTAGATGTAGGAGGATAGCAGGGATAGTGCTGTCAATCCTGCTGAAAGGTTCACATGGTATGACCAGTTTGGCATCCTTAGTTAAATACATATTTGTTGTGTAGCCTCTCAGGCTGAATTTAAACTGCTGCCCAATGATAGTTTCTCCTTTTAAAGCTGTCTAGCATTCAGCCTTACCAGTGCTAGAGAAGATGCGAGAGCTAACTTAGACAAGGTGACAACATTATAATCACTATTTTATAATCCTAGGCAATGTAACTCTGGATGATGTGTTGATTATAATAATTCTAGTTGTCTGAATCTAAACTGCTGTGGTGCTCCCGCATTGAGTGGGAAACAGCGCAGGTTGTTATGACCTTGTGCTATACAGGCACCCCCACATGTCCTAAATATGTTGATTACAGCATAATAAAACTGTGTTAAAACGAGAGATACTAAAAACTTGTTCGTGATCAGGTCTGAAGCAAATATGTTGGTTTATGTCTGGTATGAGTTACAAAGTTACAAGGGAATGAATGTTAATAGCACGCTATTGATGCATTCAGCCATGTGGAACTTGGCTGTTGGATTTCTGTACTGTGTCCAATAAAAGAGTTAGAGAAGAAGGATAGTCAAGTTTCCTGATCACATAAATAATTTCACCAAACTTCTGAGGCACAGCTTCAGATGTGTGGGTTGAATAAAAATATTTGACAACCTTGCTTTATAGTAAGATATTATGCTAGACTGTGTTTGAAAATAAAACCTTTTGAAAATTATTCTTATGGTTCTTTAATAATAGGTCTTCAGTGTTCCAAGTGGGTGTGTCGCTGAATCGATTACTGTGCTTTTTCTGGCTTTGATGTAGTAAACACTGTATAATCAAATTGGGATAATGTCGAGGAGATAATCGTCAGCTAAACCTTAACATTCCTTGGACTGGCATTTCAAACAAATGACTCGGGATACAGACTGCATTGAAATGTGATTTTTTTTTAAAGGACACTGTATTTTTCTTGGGATGTGTACATTCATCTTCTGAATAAGTAAATACCAAATGGTGACTATTTTACACTTTTTTTTTCCCCACGACATTGAATTTGTTCTAGCTTTAAGAAGGAAAGATATTCTGAAACAGGGATAAATAAGAGTTGTTTCCATTGCATAAAGTGGTTTTGTTTTTGTATAGGGTTGTATTAGTAAGTTGATGCTAGCTAGACTTTGACCTTTTTTGCAGTTTTTTGGAGTTAGTAGAAGAAATCTAATACTTAGTAATGAGAGAATCCTTCCCCCCGCATCTTCCCCATCCCTTGTAAATGCAAATGACAAAAGGTGGTGTTTGTTATTTGGACTAAAAAAAAATGTAATGCCATAATATATTGTATATGTTTGCATGAGATGTGGTTACATTGTTAAAGTGTGTTGTCTCTTTGGGAGTGAGAAAGTCTGGTTTTCTTTACTTAATGTTAGAAATGTGCACAGATAGCCCTTCCTCATCAGTTGATGGGAACTCTTGTCAGAAAACTTTTCTAAGTAATGCTTGGTTTGGGTGTAATCTTTATTTATACAATAACTAAATTTTTACCTGGAATATAGGTCTGTAAGACTGTAGAATCGACACATTCAAATATAACCTTTAATAATCAGTTTATTATCAGTTAACTATTGAATCTTCTTTATCATGAAATAAAACAAGATATGGGAAAACTCAGTTTGAAAATGATGGCAGAGCATGCTGAAAAATTTGAGATTTTCTTTTGATCTGCTTTGAATACTTCACTGAACTAGTTATTTATGCTTAGTGTATTAAGCACTCATTGAGGTCTGAAAAGTTAAGGACTTTATCCTCAAAACAGGTTTAAGCTGGATAGTAGTATGGGAAGCTTAAGTTACTTACATTATTTATAAGTGCATAAGGAAATGGACCCACATGACAATCCCAGTATGATTCTTGTCAATTAGAGAAGACATACCTGGTCATGGGCTTCAGACTCCTCACCTGTTAAGATCAATGAGGATTTTTTTTTTATTTTTAGTACCTCATGATGACTAGACAGTCATTAGGCACCCAGGTACTGGTTTTGAGTGCCATAAAATTACATAAATATGTCTTTCTCTGTGTGTATGTGTGTGTGTATTTATTTATATGCATGTGTTTAAGAAGCCCTTGTTGCTTGTTAAAACCACCTGACTATCTAAACTCAGGCATTTGCTTACTTCCCTTTTTTTCTATTTTAATTTCAGTTGTTCTGAACATACGTTAGGATTTTTGTATTGTTTTTTTTTTTAAACCAGGTTTATATTATTTAAATTATTAATTTACCAAATAGAATTGTTTTAAAAATCAGTCCAAGGATGATATTTGAGGAACTTTGCATCAGTCTACATAGTTTGGCTTCTACAAAAGTACTTTTAGATAAGCTGTTTAGGTGTTAGAATTTGATATTTCTTAACTCTGCTGTTGGACTGATACTTTTTCGGCAATACAAAAGCTGACTGAAAGAGTTCTTAAAAACTTAAAGAATTAAGAAGGTTGAAGTTTCATTTTTAGGGCTTTGTGTCAAAGTTTACCTTTTTCTGTATTTATTGGAACAATTTTTGCCTGTTGCTGAAGCAAGTCATTGGCAAACCCAGGCCAAAGCCGAGGTGAGTTTGCTGTTGCATCAAATAGAGGTTTTGTATGCTTTTATAGAGACTTTTATCAATGCAGGTTTGCTTATTGTAGGCATGTAGCTTGAAAATTGGGAAGGTAAAAAAAATTTATTAAGTGATTAAAAGGGATAAGATCTTTTTCAGCCTTGAGTTTCTGTTGTTTACTGAAATAAACCTGTGCTCATTGAGAATTCAGCTTTTGTTTGAACCTTTGTCTTTTATATGCATTATAAAGATCCGATCCTCTCCCATTCAGCTGAGACTCTCCAGAAACATCAGAGAACAACTAGTCATGTTTGCAGAGAAGCCCTTGAAAGGAAAAACAGAATTTGAAAAAAAAAAAAAAAAGAACAGATCAGACTGTTTTCCTCCAGTACTAAAAATCACTGTGTTCCTCCCAGAAATTTAGTTCTTTTTTGTGTTACCTCTAACCTTTATTTTACTAAAATTAAGGAAAGACTAAAGTTATTCTTAGCCTTCATTTGATTCATTCTTACATGGTAGGACCTCTAGGTCAAATATTGGCATATGATTAGATGGGTGAACTGGGACATAACATTACAATGAACTGACCTGTGCTTTTTATCTTTGTAGTGAGCAAAGCTGTTCAGAAAAGGAGAACTTTTTAGGAATGCCTACAAATTTATTATCTGGTTTAACATTTGCTTCTTGGTTCTTGAAATATTTCAGCAGAATAAAAAATACTGCAATGCTGAAGCTGGATGTGGAGGTGGAAGGATCCTAGACACAGGAAGAAATGAGTGTGGGTCAGAGGAGGAGGGGTGGGACTGCATCCAAAAACCAGTTTATGGGCTGGATGTGGAAGGAAGAGGATGGAGGTAGTGGTTTACTGAAGGAGAAGGCTAAAAGGGTGGAAGTAGTTGCAAAACGGGGAGGAGTGGAAGCTAAACCAGGCAGAAAGGAGCGGTGGCAGTGGAAAGTCAGTAAAAGGAGTTGGAGTGTGGGAGCTGATTTCCTAGGAGTGAACTCGGTGGAATTTCTCCCAGAGGGAAGGGTGGCAAAAGTTCACCCTGTGAAAACATGTTGTCTGACTCGTGTGCAGGTCTGGCAGGGCCGATTATCCCTGGTTTATGAACCTGTTTCAAAGTTAGTCTGGCAGGTAGAATATCAAGTGTGGACGTTAGGAATTACTGTGCTTGTGAAGTTTCTTTTTGAATGTGACATCTGTGGTTGATATTTTGAGCTGTCTGTTTCCTGAAGTGTGTTTCTAAATTGGGTAATACCTTGAATGCTTTAGTTTTACTAAGATAGACTTGAAACCATGAGGGAACTTACTGATTTATTTATTTCTTTTTTTAAAACCATTACCAAGTTTTTAAACACTTGTAAGAATTAATGGATAATTAAAAATACAAAAAAAAAAAAATCTGTATGTAAGTTGTTACATGAAATGTTGAAATCCATGAGGAAGACATTGAAGACACTCAACCTTTCTGATATCTGTTAACAGTTTAGTAAGTTAATTTTCCTGGTTTTACATCCTGGTTTTGGAAGTGGTAATATTTCTTCCCTAACTTTGGTCTGAATTGGTGATTGAGTAATAATAGCAGATAAAGCTAGTATATGCTTTTGAGATATTATTACAGTGAACTCATCTGTGGTCTTTCATTTTTGCTATCTAAAATGTGTGAGGGATGGTAAAAAGCAAAGGAAATGCTGATCGATCATAGCTTTTATGTAGATGGTTGCTGCGTTACTTTGTAAATATAGTGATGCATTTTTTTCCCCCAAACCCTCCCTCCTTTGCAAAAAAAGATAACTAATGTTCCCTCTTGAGAATTATTTTCCGGCCTGTACCAGCATTTCATCTGCCTGTTGTGTCAGGGTGTTGCACAGCTGCTTTTTCTTTTCCCCGTCTCGGTGCCCATGTCCTGCAGTACTTGGAACTGAGGGACACTTCCAAAAACACCTGAACTGGCAGGCAGGTACCTTGTGAACTTTGCCAACAGAGAAGTCTACTTGCTGTAGCCACTATTTGGTAGAACTTTTATGGGTCTAAATTTTACCTGGTGCACATTAAGTTCTGCTTTTACTTTAAAGGAATTGCGCCCACTTTTTTTCTGTGGTCTACAAGTGTTTTGTTGTACTGGATCAAAACCAGTGTCTGTTGTGGTGCTGCACTAAGCCTGTTTTTCCTGCATATGTTTATGTTACAGTGGCTCTTATTATAATGAATTACGCTTTTATTAAACCTCAGATACACTTTGGTTGGCAGTTCAGAGCGATCTTCAGTACGCTTCTGTGCGTGTGAGAGAGGGAGAAAACTCCTGTGAAGCTTGAGGCAAATGCTGGCTGGAAGCAAAGCTCCACAGCCCTGACTGCTGGGATTTCTGCCAACGTGGTGCCTGTATGTGTGTTTTTTTCTGTGTTTCAGTAAGTAAATACCTAAATTTAAACGCTTCCCCCTTCTCTCTCCTCCCTCCTTTGCCTTCTTTCTTTTGAATGCGGGAGATAGCCGTTCCTGTTCACTTCACTTGCTCTTGCATTTGGTTGAAGGGAAGGTATTCTCTGACAGTGATGTTGAGAGGGAAGAAGTTGCATCAGTAGCCACCTTCAGAACGAGTAGTTTGGGAATGGGAACTTGATAGCGTAGGCACTCCAGTAAAACTCTTTGGGAAAGATTCCCATTTCCCAGTACTGGGTAGGACAGGGAGGTCTGCTTAAATAGTTGGTTGAAGTTGCATCTTTCTGCTCCAGACCTATATAATTTGAGTTGAATACTCGTTTGAAATCTGTGAAGTGGAAAAAAAGGCTTTTAGACAGCATTTTGAATGCCTGTGTGGCCTGTGATGGTCTCAGAGCTTTATATAAACAATTAGAAAACCACTTGCATATTCAGGAGGCTTCAGAAACTTAGTTCTTCATGGCTTTCTCCATGGTGACTTAGTAAGAACAATTATTTGTGAGGAAAGGTACATTGCCAAGCAACCTATCCTTTAAAATTAGCGCCCTGTTTTTTCCCTCTTTGAGAATCTATTGTAGATATGTTTAAAAGAAGTAAGTACTTAAAAAATTAATTTTGTGCTTTATTAACTGGAAGTATTTCAGTGTTTCAGACCAGGTAAGAGGGGTCCTAGTAAACAAAGGGTTTTGAAAGAAAAACACCTGGTGAAAGTTGTAATTTAAAATGCCATCTTTGCCATCTTTCAATTCTGCTATTTCATGGGAACTTGCATGTTCTTTACTACTCTCTGAGTAAGTAGGACTACTGAGATTGTATAAAACCTGCAAAAATACAGCTTTTGATACTTTTGTTTTTCTGAGCTGCATTACTACTACTAGCAAAATTGTCATTTTATATTGTTTTTATTCTCTAATTTTGTGTTAAATCCTACAGATTATGCAGCTGCTGACCAATGTCTATCATTTATCATTTTTAACAATATCTTTTGGGATGTCTAAGAACAGATGATATATCATCTTTAAAGTTTTTCAATGAACTTGGTTAATAAGAAGGACAGAAATCTCACTTCAAAATAAAATGTTGTAAGCAACAAGAATAAACACATGGTACTCTCAAATACCTACAGGGCAGAAAAAAACTTTTAATCCAATTGAATGTCAAAAAGGATAACTTGGTTTCTTGATGGAGAAAGTAAAGCTGGCTAAGACTGTTGGAATTTTTTTGTTGGTTGGTTGGTTGTTTTTACATGTTGGCCACACCATTTTCTAAGGCCACTTTATTTTGTATTTTTCCATATACAAAGAAAATACTCTAGATAAATTTAAAACCTCTTGGTTGAAATCTTTTATAAAGTTTGATACAGAAGATTGAAAAAGAAAATTACAAACAAAACTATGTGTTTGAGCAATCGATGTCCTAACATGAAATGTTTATCTTAATTAATCAGAACAATGATGCAAGTTAAACTTCATTAGAAATTCATATAATCTGTTCTGATCTTAAATCTCTTCTATGGTACAATCTCTGTCTTCTAAGCTTGATGGGGTTACCAGTTACTTACCTGGTCTGCAACACTGAAATGTTTTAAGTTGTTAAAACACACAAATGTTACTAAATTTTTTTGTGATTAGTAACATTTTAGCTTTTACTAGTTAATCAATCTTCTTTATTGTATCTGCAGAGTTAAAAAAAATTGACATTTGAACCCATACATTTTTAGTTGGTTGAATTGAACACCTAAGAACATCTCTGATCTAGTGAATTTTACAGGAGTAGGTCACTAAAGTTATCCTTGATCAGACATGAGGTAGTTATTAAAATTGTTCTACAATGAATTTGGAGAGTTTGGGAGCCTAAATACTTGCTCATCAATGAGAGTCTTGGGATATCTGTCTGTAGTTTGTGGTCAGTAAAAAATACTGACTTAGAGTTTCTTATCTCTTTATACAAGCATGCCGAGGGACTACACCAGCTGATGAACTTTGAGAAAGTAGTATGTTCTGATCTCTGCCATACAGTCTGTCTCCTGCTTATGTCCCTCCTTTTACTCAACTTCAGATAAAAATGAACTGACAATATTGCAAGCAGCAAGGCCACTTAATAAACCTTGCCTTGAAGTAGTGTGGAGATGAGACTAGAAGGAAGCAGAGTGTGAATTGTGCTAATACTGCTAGAAAAGGTAGTTTGACTTTTATTGCCTTTTGTTCTGAGCCTTGTATTTCTTTTTCTGCAGCTCCTGTCTGTCTGATAACTCAATTACTAAATTAAAGTTTTTTTCCTGGAAATTGAATTAAAAACTTTCACAGGTTAAAATCTTCTCTGCAGTGTTTGCCACAAATATGGTTTAAGAAAAGTTTTTTGTTCTTAAGAGCAGATAAACTGACAACAAAAACATTAAATCTGTATAATTTTCTAGCTAAGTACTTTGCACACTGCATAGTAAACAGCATAAAAGGTGAAGTTTTGGAATTATTTACATGTACCTAGTATTATGGGTAAAGTGACTTCTGTTTAAATATAAATTAAATGAGAGTATCGTTTTGGTCCTCTCTTTGCCAGTAGTGGTTATATATTTTATATATTTTTATATATTTATTATTTATATATATATTGTATATAAGTACACACACATATGTGTGTGTACATATGTATGCCCACATAGACACATATATGTACAGGACACATTGTTTTTATGGCTCTTCCAAGGACCTTCACTCCAAATTTCTTACATGGAACACTTGCATTTTGCTTCACATTCAAAATACAAAAAGATTTCTAGAGATCAGGAAGAATCTGAACCTTTTCCTGAAGTGCTCTTTATTCTTGTACGCTAAGCTAAACACAAAAGAGATTTTGCAATATGCTTCAGAATGGAGCTCACTCTGTTGTGGTTTTTGTTCAGCTTCAGGTGAGAGTGCCAAACCTGCCTAACAAGAAATTCGGGATTTCTGTTGCCTCCGATTCCTCACTTTGTGGTTTAAAACAACAAAAAGTGCTATCAAATTCAGCAGTCAATTCAAATGCCAGTGCTTTATCCTCTTCGTTATAATCTTTTGTTTGGCTGTCTGCTGCTTCAAAACATTTTTGAGCTCAAATATAGAAGTTATGTGAAAATCTTGCAATTTTGTAGATGGAAAAGAACTATGTGAAGTGAGATATAAGTAGAAAAAAAATCTGTTGATTAAAGCAGATTGATTAGCTTATAAGTGGAGTTCGTTGTGTTTCACAGCCCTTGATGATTTGAGCTTGGGCTACCTGAGGGACTGCAATCAGGCTGAGGAGTTGGAATTATTAGCAACCTGGTTTTAAATAAGAGGGGGAGAGAGTCTTTTGCAGTCATTGTTTAGTAATGGAGTTAGTTTTTATTTTTTTACTTTTAGTGATGCTATTTGTAAGTCATTAAAGCAGGCAGAAACTTCTCAAACTTTTAATGAGGATTGAAGGTACTGTCATTTTAGACAGGTATTGCAATCAACATTAACTTGTACAAGAACTCTTGCATTTCAGTTATTTTATTACCTTGTTTAAAAATTGCCTTGTACAGTTGGAAATAGGGTTTTCAAAGAAATTATGGTAACTTAAGGGTTTTAGTTAATTTTTCAAGGAGGTGAAGAAATTAATCTGGAGTTGGTTCAGAACCTGTGTCTCTTGTACAATTTCACCAGGCCTGGTTATAGGAGATTATGTAGCTGGCAGAGTGAATCTATAAAGAACAAATATAATTTTTCACTTGTTTGAAGATGGGATAAGCACTTCTAGGAAAAATGGGAGTAGGATTTGCTGACTGGCTCTTGTATTCCTGTCTAATTTCTTTGCAGCAGTAGGGACCTAAATGGTAATGAATGGAGGTGAATATGTTTTGGATTTGCTTTAACTGCTAGATTCAACAGGTGTCTCTATTACAGCTGTAGTGGGAATAGGCAAAAGCAGAGCTTATGGGGGAGTTTTATGGTTTGGGGGTTTTCTTCTGTCCAAATTTGACATAGGTAGCAACCACAACAAGAAATCACAAGCAGTGCAGACAAAGCTGTAGCTGGCAGCTGTTAATTTGTTTTGAGCAGATGCGAATATTTCAAGTCTTCTGATTAGTTTATTTTCCTTGAGTTGAAGTAATTTGCTTTTACTAGTTGAAAGCCCTGCCTGCACTAGTAGTTTGAAAAAAAAAAAAAACCTGGGGACTTATTTATATCAGAAAAACAACTGTCTTCAACTCTTGTCTCTTCAATTCTTCTTTTCTTCTGCTGTTTGACCTTCTCTTTCTCTTCTTCCTTTCTATTTTATTTCTATATATGTGCCCTTATTGTTCACCCTACTCTTTTTCACTGTTATTCTGCTTGCTTCTAGCACTGGTAGCTCAAGTAGTGTTAGATTTGATCTTCCCCAGTTGGACTGCATGCCAAATTTTCCTAAGGGGAATGTAAATACTGTGAGGTCAGTTCAGTATCAAATGCCTGCAGCCTGAAATGAACCTTGCAGGATCTTCTGCTATTCAGTTAAAATTAGGACCTGCTCGGGATATGGTGCTAAATACTGAAAAATCAAGACTTTTAATTATATGTTATGCTTTACAGTTGTTGGTTTGGTGGTTTTTTAGTTTAATTAAGCTTTTTTTTTTTCCCTAAACTAAAAGCAAAAGAGCGAGCACTAGGGACAGCTCACTATAACTGTGGTAATTAACAGATATGTTTAAAAACCTCTATATTGATGGATTAGTTGATATATTTCGTTAAGGTTGTAAGCCAGAGGAAGTGGTATATGTGTGTGCATGCTCACCTGCAGCATATTTAAAATGGTGATACTTAAGCATTGAACTAATGTGCTTTTGATAGCAAATAAAATCTTCAGTCCATCTATTCCTCCATGTTTCCCCTCACCTCCTTCCCCCCTCCCTTTCTTCCCCAAAAAGAATGGGGGGAGAGAGGACTGTGGTAAACTCGCAGAGCAAAGCCAAATTGCTTCTTATGACTTTCTCCGGTACTTCATACATACCTGCTAGTCATTCTTTTGAGGGAGAAATGCTCACTGTGTTTCCTTTAGATCAGTGGTGCTCTTTAATTGGCCATATGATACTTGCATCTACGTGCTGCTAAGGGCTTAGAATCCTAGAATGATTTAGGTTGGAAAAGACCTTTAAGATCAAGTCCAACCATCAACCATGCCCACTAAACCATGTCCTGAAGTGCCTTGTCTACGCGCTTTTTGAATACCTCCAGGGACGGTGACTCAACCACTTCCCTGGGCAGCCTGTTCCAATACCTGACAACCCTTTCAGTGAAGAAATTTTTCCTAATATCCAACCTAAGGTGCTTGATGCAGCACTTCTCATTTTACAAGGAGTGAAAGTATAGATTAACAATTGAACTTGAGTTTTTTGCTTTGTAGTGCTGTCAGTAGATTGGCATACTTTAGGCATATTTGTCTTTTGAGCTGTTGTCTATGAAAGATTGGCTGCTATTAGTTTTGGTGAAGGAATCCATCTAATTGATGAAACTAGAAGAAAATAACCTCTGAATGTTAATGGATGAGTCGGGTTGAGTTGTTGGTGTATTCTGCTGGCCATACCATGACAAGACTGATTCAGTCTCCATTTTTTTTCTCCATGTCTCTAAGACATCATGATAATGTCACTGTGAAATCACAACAGAAAAATATGACTTGCAGTTGGGAAATTTTTGCCTTCTTTTTATCAAAGCTGTTTTATTTTTGTGAGGAGATAAATAGTGTTGTGGTCATTAGAGAAGTCCGATCTGCTTTACAGTGCTTTTGTAATGTTCATCATAAAGTTTTACCAACACATCTGTGGTTTTGTGTGGGACGCTTTCATAATACCCAGATGAAGAAATATTTAACTATTGAATGCTACGCCTTGATTTTCTTAGTGGATGAAAGTGAATATTGAAATTAACTGTTAGAGGTATTGATGAAGAAGTACAGTGCTGAACTGAGAATAAAACAGATTCTAAAATGGAAAGCATTTGTAGCTGTCTTGTAAGTAAAGTAATACTAAGTTCAAATTAATACATTATGAAACGGCTCATTTTGAAGCAAAGATAAATGTATTATGGAGTGTAAAGCCATCTTTGAAGAATGGTACTCAAATATATTTCTTGAACAATTTTGTTAATACTTAGTTGTGTGCCATTGAACAGCATTTGTTACTATACTTGAAATTATTTATTTGGAGATCATCTTTACATACCATTTCTCTCTAAAAATGAAAAGCATAAACACCTGTGTGCTGGTAGGACAATGCTTAAAATATTCAAGTAAAAATTCAGGTTAACTGCTGTGAAGTAATAAGAACAGCTGATCTACCAGTTCTGTGCTTTCTTTTAGAACAAAATAAAAAGCTATTTTTATTACTTTATCAAAAGAATGTGGGGGTTTTTGTTGTTGTTTATGAAATGATGTCATAGTAATTTCTAATTTCTGTTTGAAATTGATGGGAATTTCATCTGCAGGATTATAAGAAGTATGGTATGTGTCTAGCTGTGTAGGGTTTGTGAAGTTTGTTTGGTTTTGTTGTTTTACAACACTTTGCAACAGTGCTGTTGAATTTCTAGAGCCTTAAAGTCAGGGAATAAAGATGTAAATACTAATACATGCATAACTTCACCATATGGATTGACTCTGTTCTGGCTTCTGGAGCTGCCTGAGTTAATGACACAATGTCTGTTCAACTCATCATTGCATCAGTGCTTTTCTTGGTCTAATTCTGTAACCCCAGGATTTATTTTGGGAAAGACCCAATACTGTTGGCTGAGAAGTCTACAAGGGAATGTATGGTGGGTTTTTTTTCTATAAAATAGAATATTGGTCTTTTTTAGAAGCTTCTTTTGAAGTATTTAATGAATCCTCCTCATGAGGTGATGATTAAACATAGTTCCCTGTGCATCATTAAAACTTGAAAAAAAAAAGTGCTGATATTTGTTTTTCATTTCAGTAGGAAAGGATGCAGGTCTATTCCCTCAAATTTCGTTGCATTTGCTGTCTTTTGTACAGCTATATTCCCATTAAAACATATTTCTTACTGTTGCTGAATGAAAAATAACTGTTCAAGGGCTCAAAGGACAATCGTAATTTCCTCCACATCTGAACTGTGTGTTCATTAAGTGTACTCTGGGACTAACCTTAGATGTTGGAGTGTAGCCTCTGTAGTGTTGTCTCTCTGCAAACCACTGTCAGCTCTTATATCTGTATTTAAGTAATTTGGCTATGCCCCCTTTTATGTAGATTAAATATTACTCTTCCTAGTCAGTGAAGGTGGATTCCTGGAGTTCTGAAAATGAGCTCTATTGCAATACTGAGAAGAGGTGCACTTACAAGTTGCATCTGTTTGGTTTTGTCATTTTAAATAATTTAATCCAAAGTTAGAGGAATTTGTTAACATCCCTAAAAATATGTAGAGATTATTGGCAAATCATCTTTTTTCATATACAGTTTTTTCATAACAAATGTGTAAAACTAACTTTTTTAAATGGGGGGATTAAACTGAACACAGCTAATTGTTTCAAATCCTGCTCATGCTGTAGACAGTAAAATGTTGTATCTGAGCAACTACTGGAGTACCATCATGTAAAAATTAAAGTTACAGGAAATTATATTGCTGTGGAAAAATTAGTTTGCTTTATTCCCACAGGCACTAATTATCATTGTTCTAAACTGAAACATGTACTTTTCTGCAAAGGATCCTTGTAAGGAAAACATAATCAAGAGCCACTAAACTCTCTGGTCTTATTTTTAGAGATAAATTCTACTATTTCATTGGTTGCTTTCCAAGTTATGTATTGAAATGGTAAAAACAAAAAAGCTTGCTTGACTTAATTCCATATAATGGTACATACTTAGCACTCAGCACTCAAATAAAAGAGATGGGAAGGGAGAAGAATCTAATTTCATAATACATTTCCATAACTTAGCAACTTGGGCTTCAACTATGTGTTTAAATATTTGTGGTTTGTTTTTTGGTTTTTTTTTAATTTTCATCCAAAACAACTGTTCTTCTTTCTTCATTTTTCAAAGAAGCTTGGCTTTTCCTGATTTTAGACAATATTTTGTACTGCACAAAATATCATGGAAATGCTCTGGTGATTCTGCTTTGAGCTATTTCTGTATGTGTTCAGGTCTTTCTTTTTTGGTGTTCTGATAATTCTTTGGGCCACCAGAAATTATGAGACACCATTACTAGTCTGTAAGCTATACTTGGATATTTAATAAATTAATATATATTTACTTGCTCAAGGTGTAATGAAGAAGAGCATATAAATGTTGCGTGTGGAACAATCTTTGAAGCTGTGATTTTATTTTCAGTAATTAGCTGTACTCGTCTTCCAGTGTTACTACTTTTTGCTGTTGTGATTCACCTGCTAGCATAGTAATGGCCAAGATAATAATTGAGGAAAAACTGACTGATGGAAAGCTGAGAAGACACAAGTCCCAAAAAAGATAACAGTATCAGGATATTAGTTGATGTGCATCAGTAACTGTAAGCAATCTATTGAATGATAGAAGTATTTTGTGAATTATACCAGTAAATAGGCAGGGAGCTGAGTGGGGAGAGGCAACATGCTTCTGAATGGACACATTTCTTCAGAATAAAAACTTTTAACGGAGAAAAAAAAAAAATCTAAGAGGAAGATTGCTTTGCGCTTCTACAAATACTCAGGAATAGGATTGGCATATAGTCCCAGCAGCTGAGGAGAGGATGATTAACACTCTACATGAAGTTAGGACAGGAATTTATGTACAATTACTGTTCTCTTGAGCTTAAAGGAAACAGCTATGTTGTCAAGGTATGACCTGTCTGGGCAGTAGATGAACTGAATAGTGTGAATTCATCAAAAGTTTATGTATCTTTATAATGCGTTTTGAGGCAGCTGAAGTGGTTCATATTAAATAGTTTACATGGCTCAGTTCTTCCTTTCGAAGAATTTTTTTTTTTTATTTAACCAAAGTTAACCATCTGCTTGTAGGAGATCTTTTTGCTAGAAAAACAGATTGAAGGTTTTCATTGTGGTACAAGATTAATAGGTGGAAGAATATGAAGTTAGAGGCCAATTAAAATATTTTCTTTTTTACCCTGTGTAAGTAGTTCAGCATTAAAAAAAAATATATATATATGGTGAGGTCTGTAATGACATTCTATAGAGAACTTATTTTGGTGAATGTTTTTTCCTCTTTATATACTTGTTAATTGTGACTGCTTAATTGACTTTCTCTTTTTTTCTTTTCTTGTATTTGCCTGGGGACAGGGACTTTCCCCAAAGTAAAATAACTAACCAAAAAAAGTACATCTGTGTAGTGTTAATACTGGTTCAAGGGTTTTTTTTAGCTGACTTGTAGTGTTCATTCTTTAGGTAGTGATTTGAAAATTGAAATCCCTTTCTCTGCAGAGTCTACCACTGGTTTCTTTAAAAAGAAAAAAGTGTAATAATCTGCTTCTTATTTAAGGTAACTAGGAAGCAAATTGCTCTCGCTCGATGTGCCATGTTGAATACTGATTTCAGCAGTAACATGCAGTACAGAGGAGAGGGTATAAGCTCCATGTTCTTTCAGACTGTCTTTCAAAGATTTCCATATAAATCCCAATTGTGAATAGTAGTACAGACTTTGTGAAGTGGGCACTAAAGTTAAGCTATGAGTCTTGTTTCCCAGGAGCAGTTAAATAATAGCATTTTTTTTTTTGTTCCCTGATGTGATTGAACATCTACACAGCCAATCTGCAGATGATGGATGCTATTTTATCACTTCAATCTATGGAGCCACCAGGTCCTAAATTTTAGTGATGTCTTTGTAACGCTGGTTAAGTTGTTGGTTGTTTTTATTTCTTCTTTATGTCTCTTTTTGAGCCAATATCTTAATTGAATCTTATTTCCTCTTTGTTAAAATAAACTTAGAGCAAACATCTGTTCATAGAATGAATATTCTTGCACTTTTAGCAAGGAAGCTCTATATATGTTTAAAAATAACTGCATGCAACTCTATCAATTTGTTGCTTTACTAGTATTTCCAGAAAAGTGGTGGGAACTTACCAACAGATGATCAGCAGTCCCACTGCAGTGGCAGGCAAGTGGAAACAGAGCATCTATACATAACTAGCATTTTGTTGTCATGAGCTGTATGACCAGTGCTTTCCAGACATATGCAATGATATCTTGTTTATTGGAGACAAGCAGCGGTTGTTTCTACTTTTTACGACTTGCCGTGATCTCCTGGCAGTGCTAAGAGAATCCTAAGCCTTTCAGAAAAGCATTTGCTTAAATCGTTTCATTTGGAAAGTAAAAAGGAGATAATTCTTTTTAATTCTTAGGTGTACTTTTTTTTTTTTTTGTTATGATGCCACTGCTTTTGACTGACCTTTTCATGCAAGGATTTCTAGCTCTTTTTAACAAGACTTCCTATTTGAAAGGCAGCACTAATTTCTAAAATTTAATTGACATCTTCATGATGTTAGGTTTATGAATTGACAGTTACATGCACTCAGGATATTAAAAAAAATAATCTATTGATACTCAGATTATATTTTAACACTTTCATTTAGGAAGAAAATGGAAGCTGTAGCCTTGATCCCCAGTGTAGAGAAAACAGGCTTCTTAAAATCAGACTCCAGTTGAAAAAGTCACGTGACTGTAAAGGCTTGCCATCTGAAATAATATTGTTTCAGTTAAGCGTGTCTGGAAATATGAGCGTAGTTTTAAGCTAAAGTAGTACTGGTTTGACAGGAAAATGATATAATAGAACTAGAGAAGATACAGAGAAGTTGGACAAGGTTGATTGGAGACGGAAGCTCTTCATTCGAAGAACACCTATAATACTTCATTGAGGGCTGATGTGGAGAGCGTAAGTCCATAAAATTATAAATGGTTGAAAGGAGAGTAGAAAACACATTTGCTGTATATTCCAATGAAAGAACTAGCAGGAGGAATTACAAATCAAGAAGAGTTGACCCTTGTGGCTAATGTTCAAAAGGTCTGAACGAAACGCATATGTAACTAAGGAAAGTGACTGAAAATGTGTAGGAAGCATAGCTCGGGATGCTGTAGGCTGTAAGTCTACATTCATGAAAGAAGAATATCTGGCCACCTCTTTCATTTGGTATCCCACCTCTGAGGCTTATAATTGCCGAAGCAAGGTATCACTGTCTGACTCTCCTGTTCTGGTGGGCTCTCAAAGACGTTTGCTGCTTATTGTGGCTGGGATCCACTGTGTTTCATGGATTTTTGATCTGACCTAGTTCAGCTGCTCTTAAGAACAACACTAATCACCAAGTTATAAATATTCATTTACTAGTAGTAAATGAGAGGAAGGTTGTTTTAATTATGGTTATGCAGATTCTTAGGAATGGTCTTGCAGAGTATCTCTGACTGGTATCTTATCACTAAAGCTTTGATGGATGCTGTGTGTGCACAAAACATTGCTGTATGGGAAGACTTAATACTTTCCCTATAGTAATGTATTGGTCTTACCTTGTTTTGAAAATAAACTATGTAAACATGAAAATGCTACTGATCTTCCTACTTGAGCTTTACTACACACAGAGATTTAATGAGAGGAACATAGAACTTATGAAATCATTAGATACTGTCTGCTAGCTGAGTATTGATTTAGACTGATGTAACTGACTTAACTTTTTGCACAAAAAGGTTTGTGTGAGTGAGGTGGTACCTGGCAAAGAGATTTTAAGCTGAATTGTTTTTCAGATTGTAAATGGAATTGAAGTGTTAAAATTGTACCAGCTTTCAGGAATCCTGTGAGATAATTTTGGAGATAGATGGAGATTGACTTAGATGATGCATGCTTGGGGAGGGGAGAGTGAGATATTTTCAACAGTCTAAAGGACACACTGATTACTTATTTGCAAAAAAATTAAAAAATTGTATTCTCCTCTTTTCTTCCTTTCTTCCCAAAAGACACGACTGTTCCACCTAAGCACATGGGCATTTAGGAAGAATGATTTTTCTTCAACTCTAAATCAGTACTTGGATTATTAGGAAATAACTATTCTTTCTATATTACTCTCTCAAGAAAGAAATTCTCTGGAAAATATAACAACTGGGATACAAATACAGTAGAGCTTTAATCATCATTTATACAACTTTTTTCTCTGAAGTTAGAGATTTCATTATTATTTTTTTTATTAGTGAAACTGTAGGAATTTGAGCAATGAATCTGGAAGCTCTCTTACATACAGATCTCAATGTTGGTCAACTCTGAAAATTAAAATTTGTTTTCCTGCATGTGGCCCATAATTGATATCAGAATTTAGAGTTGCAAAGTAACAGGCCTATTCATAAAATCAAAAGACAATGACTTCCAGTGATTTAGTATTAGCAACAATAAGGTTGTATACACAAGACTCCAAAAGGCTTTGGAGTACAAGAACTCTATTAGAAAGCTCTGTGAAAGGTTTAATTTTTTTGAATCAGTATTATCTTATTAAAGAAAAGAGAAAGCCTGAGTTGTTCCTTCTTGGATATTTTGAAGAGTGAAAATACAGACTTCCTGGCTGACACAAATGGTGTTTTTTTGCTGTTAAACTACATTTGTGGGAGTAGACGTGTAAACTGTCTCAATGGATAGGAATTAATTCCTAAATTTGCTGGATGTGACCTGTGGAATATCTTTAAAATATAACGAGAATGCTATAAGGAGAATTTAGCTGGTAAAAGCTGCTTAGTGTAACACCACCTGGATTCCTAGTCTAGGGTTTATTTGCATTTAATTATTTCTCATTTGGATTGGGAGGAACAAGATTAGGAATAAGTATATAACAATACTAGAAACCTGGGTTCTCGTTTTATCTAGTAAACAAATACAAGAGAACTGAGTAGCAAGAATATTGGAAACTGGTAGTTTATAAATCAAATTTGTTAATTTAAAATACTCATCACCAAGACTTAGGTTGTGAACCATTCTACCAACACTGCCCAAATTTAATCCTACCAGGAATTCATCCAAGCTTTTAAAGGCATTTGATGACTTTTTTGCATGGCTTATCCATTTTTGAAAAGAGAATAAGAAAATAACATAATTAAAGAATAACTGAGTTTCCAAATGTTGATAAAGATCTTGCCATGCTTTCCCAATTTTCAGGCTCTTCAGTTTGGATTGTTTTGTGACTACTACTTTACCCAAAGACATGTCAGTTTAAATCCTGAAAAACAATAGAAGAATTGTTTGGCAGAGAAGTCAGCAACTAGTCTTTTGGCACTGTCTTCAGCTTTTTAAGCCAGGTTGCTGACAGCAAAAGCATGAACAGAACTTTGAGGAGAAAAAAAGAAAAAAAAACCAAAAAACCAACAACCCCCCCCCACCTCCAGTCTTCCAGAATTAAGTCTAAATGGAAAATGGACTCCACTTTAGAGAGACTACAAATTTCTATGCAATTACTTGGAAATTCTTCCGTATAAAATAATAACACTTGAAAAATACTTTTATCTGAAAACGGGTTCTGTTTTCTGTATAGGTTAATTAGCTCTTGTAATTACTGATACCTACTCTTTAATCCATGTGATGGCACTTCCACATCAAAAATTATAAATTATTGGGGCACAGCTACGTTTAGTTTCTAATTTTCATTCCCTGCAAAAAAACTCTTAGGACCTAACTCTTGCAAAACTCTTTGTAATAGATGAAGGAACTGGAATACAGGAAATAACAGAAGGAATTCTCTTAGAAGTTGTGTCAAAGGCTGCCACAGTAGCATTTGCTCTCTGCCACTGTTTGATGTACACTTTTTGAGCAGGCTTGAAGCAATGGTGAATAGAAGCTGCTTTAAGTGCTGACAATATAAATTATGTAAACAAAAAAACCCCCAGACATGTGAATTCTGTAACAAAAATCTCTGATTGTGCATGGAATTGTCAGTGAAAGTTATCCTTTGTTAACCATAACCATTTTAAGAAAGTGGGAGTGCTGTGCAAAACAATTATTTCATGCTTTGTGCATTCTCTTTGAAGCACCCATGAAATCAGTTACTCTTTCATAACTGTGATCAAAGAATTGTATATTATGGATGTAGGTTTGCCAAGTCCAAAGTTAATGGCTCACTCCAAGGAGAAAGAGGGTTTTAATTTTTTTTTTTATTTAGTGTACCTTTGGAACACTTTCCCAGGATAGGTTCATCTTAGCTTTAAATTGATTTGAAACTATCTAGAAAAGATCAGTCCCACAGATTCCTTCCCTGTAGTCATGTGGTCCTTCCTCTCTTATCATGGCACTTGCAATCATGCAGTTGTAGGGCAAGTCAAATCAAACTGAAAATTTGTCCTTTGTAGGAATAGTTTTCAGTCAGATGTGTGAGCTGACTTGAACCTGTATCGCTTTCAAGAAGTGCTTCTGCAAATACCAGTTCATCGGGCAGTATCAGCTAGCCAGAGAAAAGACTTTTATGTTGGCATAGCTCCATCTGTCTTAAGAGGGTTTGTTAATGCTGAAACGTTTCTCACTAAATAGCATGCTGTATGGTACTGCTATGTGGGGAAAAAATCTGCTGTGTAGATTTGCTTATAGTTTCTATGCAGTGTTCTTATGTGCATATGTAAGTAATGCCAGCTCAGTGTTTCCCTGCAACTCACTTGTGTTTCTATTTATACTTACAGTTTTCTTGGATTAGCTAAAACAGTAACTAGGTGCTATTTCTAGCATAGAAGGCATATTGAAATAGAGACGTAAAAATATTCTTTGAAGTCTGCTTTTACGGCTGCCTCCAAAATCAGCAGAAGCTTTAGAATCCAGCAAAATTGTAAATACTGTTTATTGAATTGAATTGAACAACTAGCCTGTCCGTTCACAGAAAATTGAAAAGGAATGCTGTAGTATATAGCTGAAATGGTAGATGAGTCAAGTTAAAATGTAGCTGTACTAACAGGAATTTATTACAATTGTAGAATTAACTGTTCTGGTTTAGCAGTGTGTGTTGAGATCTTTGATAACTGGAACTGTGAGATGAGTTTAAAACTTTTGATTATACTTGTAAGTACAAGTCTAAACTTCTGTGAACTTTTAAAAGTGACTTTGGGAATGGGGGAAGGCTACTTCCCCTTCATGGTTTTGCCTGACTAGTGTGTGTGTGTGCGCATGCACATATGTGTGTATACCTATGAAACAAGGTTGGAGATTTGTGTAGTATTCATTTAGTTTTTATGTTAAAAGTTCAGGCACTCTCTTGGGCTTCTAGGTGACAGTTAGAGGACTGTTGAAATGTACATAAGAAAATGAATGCCAAGCTGACTGAGCAGGTTAAGGTTTTTTTCAATCTCTAGGTTAATAATTTTATTTTAATCACCAATCCCTAATGAATAATTATGAGTAAAAGTAGAGGTATATTTAGATAAAACAATTCATGTTTGAGATCTCTAAAATTCCAGCAAAACCAGAAAAGAATTGACTTAACATTGCTAATGTTTCTGTGGTAAAGCAGGCAATGAAGGTAAAATAGAAGGAGGGGAGGGGAGCACCAAATAAGAAATAAAGGCAAAAGGAACATTTACCTTGGCTACAAATTCCTGGAGGAATTTGAATCCTTAGGTTGTCTTGTGCTCATTACTATAATTAATTTAAAATCAAAACAAAACAAAAAAACCCAAACAACAAAAGAAGTTGACTTCAGAAGTGCAAGTCATTCATCACATTGATAAAATAAAGGAAAATACCATTCATTTATCTGACTTGTTTGTAAATAGTTTTTTTTCTCCACAGATTATTTGATGTGTCTGTTTTAAATGCAGAGAACATACGCCGTATTTGCTCCACCTGTTATCACAGTGTAGCATTAAAAAATGGACCTATATGCCTAGAAATAAAGGAAGTATTTCTGACTGAATACCATGAGTTTTGTCAGTTTTGGCAAGAAGACTTGAGGACATGATTCTGCCTTGAAAAATACTGTCAGAAACAAGTTTTCAGTGCAGAATCTCTATTATAGGAGAGAGCTGCTGCTGCTAACTTTTTCAGTGCTATTTGACATAGCAATATCATTTTGTCAGCAACAGCAGGGGCTTTTGCCAGCTCTTGATATGAAGATGTAAATATCCTTGAGAAGTGCCTAATCTATGACTTGCCTCATCTCAGTTCTTGCCCAGAGAGGCAGTGGGGTCTCTGTCTTTGGAGATTGTCAAAACTTGACTGCACAAGGCTCTAATTAACCTGAACCAGGTTTGAAGCTGGGCCTGTTTGCAGCAGGGGGTTGGACTAAATGAGCTCCAGAGGTACCTCCAGGCCTAAATCATTTTGTGATTTTTGTGAGTGAAACAATGGATCTTCCGTAAGAAGATAATATTGTAGTAGCTTTTTTTCCATGGGCATTAGCTTTTGGCTGAAATGTGGAAGGAGGAACATTAAGCAAAAATGTATCTACATACACAGATTTATTTTCTGAGAAGTGCTTGATCTCAGGTTGAGTGGAGAGTGGTCTTTTGTTGCTTTTGTGTTTACCAATACAGTTGTAGCTTACAGAGAGTTGTAAATGTCTCTGAAATGGCACAGTTTGTTCAGTAATGGTGCAAACCAGGCACCTTCATGGATCCCAGTGCCAAGGAGAAGTGAATTTTCAGTGTGGTCCTCCTGAGCTAAAAAATCAAGACAGACTTTGAATGTGGAAATTCAAAGTTTTGTCTGCATGTACCTGGGAGGGAACTGAAGCTTAAACTGAGGTGGTTGGCTCAAACTTAGTTCAGAGCACCCTGATGCGATGCAGTCTGGATTGGGGTGAATACTGTAAGCAAGCACCATCCCCAGGGCTCTAGTAAAGCTGTCATTTGAGTTTGTTTGCAGGACTAGAGTTTTGTATGATGTTAAGAGGATACTTAAAATGTGTTTTGGGGGAGAAGACCCCTTCATACCTGAGTGGTTATGATGAAAGGTCAGTGAATAATAGTTGAAATAAATTAGAAGTTAATGAGATGGGTTAAGGCACCAACTCCTCCTGCATATATTGAGCTGAGGAGAAATTTATGGTGCTTTTTCTTTGTGTTGTATTTTTAGTGTTTCTGATATGTTCATAGATTTTTATTTATTTTTTTTAAGCCAAGGATTATTTCTACTTCATGTTAGTTTTTATAGTTTGTTTGGAAGCTTTAAGCGCTACAGTAACTATTAATAAAAATCTTCTCCATAATATGTTGAATTTGGAACTTAGACCTTTTAAACTTATAAAAACCTTGTTCAAAAAAGTCTTAATAATCAAGATTATTTCTTCTGACCTGTCTAGGACAAGGCATTTTTCCTGGTCTTGTGCTTTAACTGACAACTCTGGAGTAAATATAACAGCAGAGGGAGCTTGGTGGTGTTGGCATCTTTAAATGCATCATTTAAAAACAAGTCAAAGAAAAAAACCCAACACTTGCATACCTTCTTGAGAGAGCTTTGTGGAACACTTCAAAGGAGAAACATACAGTGAAGCTGCAGAGCAGTATTGACAGTTGCCTCATTTCTGGTTTGGTTCTGTAAACTGTTAGTTGGTACAAGAGAGGTGCATAGGCAGGAAGATCTCTTTTGCTTTT
Source organism: Haliaeetus albicilla (assembly GCF_947461875.1). NCBI lineage: Eukaryota > Metazoa > Chordata > Aves > Accipitriformes > Accipitridae > Haliaeetus > Haliaeetus albicilla. The sequence continues at coordinate 16,569,804 of NC_091501.1, forward strand.
TAAACATTTTCAAGACCATGGATGATGATGATGATGATTATAGCGTTTCTCAGTTTGGTTCATATTGTTGCTCTTTTTTTCACATGAATGGATAGCAGAAGAACTCAAATGTTTGTGTTTTTATGCAAATTTTTTGTACTTTTAATCTGTTTTCATGCTTTTATATGTGCATGCGTGTCCAAGAAGCATTTGATTCTGAATCATTTAAAATGGAATTGGAGGAGGATTGAGCGTGACAACTTTACTGGATGTTACCAGGCAAAATAAGGTGGTGGGGGGGGGGGGAGATGTTTTGGGTTTTTTTGGGGGGGGGGGTGTTTGGTTTTTTTTATTCAATAGTAGTTGAATATTTGCTTACAACTATAAGCATAGATGTTTCTGTTTTGCTATGTGCTATGTATTCTCTAAAATGTTGTTATTCTATTACATAAACACAGAAGGCAGAGGTAGCTAGGTATCTAATAATACAGTTGGGTTTAGAGAGTCTTGACTGTACAATATATATGAAATAAGTTGCCTTAAACAATGCTAAAAAAGAGTAGTGTTCCATGAATGTGTTAACAGTGCAGATACAAGCTACCATTATGTATTTATAATTAGAGTTGACTGTTTGTTGATACAATGCATTCAAACAAACTGTATGTTATGAAGTCTCAGGTGTATATAGGTTTTTTAGGTACTAAACATCTCTCTCCATAACTTTATTGTATTATATATATTTATTGATGTGATACAGAGGTACTTTCATTTTTTGTTTTGTTCTTTAGAAACATTTTTTCAAACATTTGTACTGACCTGGAAGTAGGCTGGAAAACAGTGTAATCTTATTTTGTGTGTTTCCTTTAGCTTTTATTTATACAGTGTAGCTGTAAATTTTACCTGTAAATATGGTAAAAAGAGTCAGAACTTCATTAATTTTATTGTTACTACTTGTACTATGTGAATTTTCTTTTTGGTGGTTTGAGTCTGTTGCAGTGCTTGTGACAAACCTAGTTTAATTTCTATTTCAAATATAGTTTAAAAATTAAACAGTTCCCTCTGTTATGTGGGAGTCTAAAGTGGGAAGAAAGGAACATGGACTTTGGTAGAAAATGTGTGTACTGATGGACTGATCTTTATTTTTTTGCTTGTTGTAGAGGATCTTTTATAGAAGTTAGATAACATATGCGCTTATTTGGGGGAGTTTCTTTTTTTTCCATTTTTACTATTTTTTTGTAACTACTGCCTTTTCACGTCAATAGATTAATTTCCTAATCTTATTTCATAGGTATGTTTTTCTTGAAGAAATAAATTGCGGGGAGAACGTCTGGGATGGTAACTGTGGTCCCACTGATGTACACACAGACTTGTAACTCAGTTGAGAACACTTTTTTGAGTTGACTGGGTTTTATGCTCTCTCTGCAGACTTCAGTTAGTGTAACTTGCCTGTGGCAAATGCAGATCACTTCATAGAAAAACAGCTTTGCCTCTTTATGTGGGAGAAGAGCAACTAGTATAGGTACAGCTACCCTCTGACATCTTTGTTGTCTCATTCTTCTCTCTCTCACAGTCTTCCTCTCACGCATATTCCCCCTTGCTAGTGTATAGACGGCCTTACTTTGTCTTATAGCTGTTGTCACCTGAACAAGGCCATCTGTGTCAGCTGGAGTGGACTGTGAGAATGTTACTAAAGGACTGTTGACTTACATGTTGTTGTCCTCTGTCTTGATTGTCAGCCAAAGGGAAGCCAGGCTGAAAGATTCTTAGGGGGAAAATGTGACCATGGAGAGATTAATTGATATGCGTATGTAATGACACTTGAGTACAGTAATTTCAGGCATGCCTGGAGTGGGTTAGAGCTCAAAGATGATTAATGCCTCGAAAGTTTTGTGAAAACAGATAGAAGGATCTACTATGTATGAGAAAAATATTATGGAGAGCCTTAAATATTAATTCCTGTGTGAGATGTTAGAAAATCAACTGCTTAATCAAGAAGTCCTTCCTGAGTGAGATTTCTGGAGCCCAAAGATGACGTGTTTGCTCGTTTAATTTTTGGTTTGTTTGTTTTTAATCTCTGACATCTGTACTAGTTCCAGATGGAAGCTGCATTGCTGCGTGGTTCTGTGCTGTGTGCTTGTATTTCCAGTTTGGTCACTGTTAGAGATTTCCACTGTGCTTTCACATCTTTAACATGTCCTAAATTTCTTAACATTCACTAGTAGAGCAAAGTGAAGGCTGTCTAATAGACGTCTTCCAAAGCATGGTCTTAACCAGCATTCAGAAAATAGAGCAAGCGTGAACTTTTGGGCACCTCCTAGAGAGAATCTGGGTTGGGAGAGATCACTACTGCAGTTAATTTTAGTTCATGCTTCTGGAAAACATTTGGAAGCATAGATGAAAAAGTGGTACAATGAAGAATAGGCAGGAGGAAATTCTAAGTAATTTTTAGGATGCATGGGGTAAAGTTTGACATTTTGGTGCAAGCAACCCCAGCTGCCTATACTATGGTGGCAGTAGCTGCTCTGAATAGTGTAGAGGGGAAATAGGTGAATTACCCTTTCCCTGCCCCCAACCTCCAAGGAAAAAGAAGTTGAGATGATTCTTTTTGAATGGAATAGTTTCATATGGACAAGGCAAACTATTTGTAAGAATAACAAAAATACTATAAGAAGCTCATTTATGGAGCAGGATATTGAGAAACCCTTACCTGTTGAGTCTGGAACTTCTTCACTTGATCAAGCCTGTTTCTTTCAGAAACTGCATGAATGTGAGTCATGACTGCAGTTCTGTCACATTATATGAAAGGCTTTGATCTTTTATCTAACTCATGCTAATTTCTTTGACAGTAGTTTTTGAAGTAAAATCAGCGTACATGTGTTGTGGGGTTTTAGGGTGGGTGGTTTTGGTGGTGGGTTATTTTTGAGTATTCAAATAGTGCTCTCCTATTAGAAATGTTGTTATTTGGGGAAAAAACTGCAGCAGTTTAGCAGAGGGCAAGGAACCACAAATACTGTTGTGGTGGGTTGACTCTGACTGAATGCCAGGTGTCCACCAAAGCTGCTCTGTGACTCCCCTCCTCAGCTGGACAGGGGAGAGAAAATATAAATAAAGGCTCATGGGTTGTGATAAGGACAGGGAGAAATCACTTGCCAGTTACCATCATGGGCAAAACAAACTCAACTTGGCGAAATTAGTTTAATTTATTGCCAATCAAATCAGGGTAGGATAATGAGAAATAAAACCAAATCTTAAAACACCTTCCCCCCACCCCTCTCTTCTTCCCAGGCACAACTTTACTCCCAGTTTCTCTAACTCCTCCCCACCAGCAGCACAGGGGGATGGGGAATGGGGGTTATGGTCAGTTCATCATATGTTGTCTCTGCCGCTCCTTCCTCCTCAGGGGCAGGACTCCTCACATTCTTCCCCTGCTCCAGCCTGGGGTCCCTCCCATGGGAGGCAGTCCTCCATGAACTTCTCCAACGTGGGTCCCTTCCACAGGCTGTAGTCCTTCAGGCACAGACTGCTCCAGTGTGGGTCACCCGTGGGGTCACAAGTCCTGCCAGAAAACCTGCTCCAGCGTGGGCTCCTCTCTCCATGGGGCCACAGGTCCTGTCGGGACCCTGCTCCAGCGCGGGGTTCCCACGGGGTCACAGCCTCCTTTGGGCGCCCACCTGCTCTGGCGTGGGGTCCTCCCCGGGCTGCAGGTGGAGATCTGCTCCACCGTGGACCTCCCTGGGCTGCAGGGGGACAGAGGGACAGCCTGCCTCACCATGGTCTTCACTACAGGTTGCAGGGGAATCTCTGCTCCCGCGCCTGGAGAACCTCCTGCCCCTCCTTCTGCACTGACCTGGGGTCTGGAGGGTTGTTTCTCTCACATGTTCTCACTCCTCTCTCCGGCTGCAGTTTCTGTGCCACAGCAACATTTTTCCCTTTTTAAATACATTATCCCAGAGGCGCTACCACTGTCACTGATGGGCTCAGCCTTGGCCAGTGGTGGGTCCATCTTGGAGCCGGCTGGCATTGGCTCTGACGGACACAGGGGAAGCTTCTAGCAGCTTCTCACAGAAGCCACCCCCATAGCCCCTCTGCTACCAAACCTTGCTACTCAAACCCAATAGAACTATACTTAAGGGCTGTAAATGATAGAGAGCTATTGAGGGGGCTTAACGAGTCCAGGACCTTACTTCTAGGCACAGAGCTTGCAAAATGAGACTACGCACACCTGTACCCGGTAGGAGTGTTGTCCCTGTTCTAAAGGAGTGTTCGAGTTCTGAATGTATTGGTTTGGGTTTGTTTACCTAGAAATTAATCTTGACTTTGCAGTTTGATTGCTTAAGAGGGTAATATTTGCCAGGATAGTAGCTCAGAAATCTGAGAAAGATTAATTTGAGAATTGAAGACATAGATTGTTTTTTGACTAGTGGAAGCCAAAGAGAAACAGAACTTAAGCTTCTTGTTGAAGTGACCCAAATATTAAACTATAGCCCTCACCTTTTGTTTCATAAGGCACAACATAAGTTAGGACAAAGTGGGAGTAAACACTTGTGGTTTAGACTAATAATTTGCTTCAAAGCATAAAGCAAGACTTGATTATTTTCGTCTGTGGGAGGAGTCCTCTTATTATGTCTGTTGTGGCGATGTGTGAAAGTGTCTATTTTTTGAGCTTCAGAGAGCTATCTTGTAATATTTTCCTCTTTACTGTGATTTTAATACTTCTTTTTTATGGCCTGAAAGGTATCTGGATGTTTAGTTAGTTTTCCGAATTAAGAACAAATCCACCTAATGTTTTTCTTAGACACTTATCAAAAATTAGCCATCCTGTGTCCAAAACTTTAGTATCTTTCTCATTTGACTTCATGAAATAGCAAGCACTTGTGAAACTTCTTCCATAGGAGCTTAGCATCCCTTTTGATGAGTATTTGATCAAATACAGAAACCTTGTCTTTGGGAGAAAAAAAAAATAATAGAGAGGTGCTTTTGTGTGATTCGTTTTACCTGAACTCGGTTGGACAATGGAAGACATTAATCAGCAAAGTTAGATTTATTGCTTTAAGACCAACAATATTGTAGCTATTATAAATTACGCAATGAAGCTGTGGTGAATGTAAAGTTTAGTGAGATTTGTTTTAAGATTATTCATATGTTGCACAACACCATGTACATGGGATTGTAGCTTTCCTGGGCGGCGGTGCAGGTGATGAATTTACAGTTTACAGCAATTCACAACCAGTTTAGGACCTCGTCTTTCAAGTGTATAGCAATGTGTAGTTAAATAGGTAATAGCAATAAAATGCTAGCTTTGCTGTTTGTGTTGCTTTGATTCAATGCTGTCTCTTGAGCTTTTCACTGTTTTGTTTCAGTTCTCACTTAAAACATATGAGTAATGCTGGGGTGGAGGAGTCTTGGCAAAGAATTATCTTACCTCAATCTATAAATGGACAAGGACTAGCACAGAAGGAAAAAGTAAACATCCTTTCTGTACACCACTACTTAACTGGAGTGTGTTCTTCCTTGCTAAACTATGAACTTTATGGTTGGTGTGCTCAACAGGAAAAACTTGCTTTTGGCCTCAGGGCAGGTACCTGATGACTGCTGTGAAGCTCTTGTGGGGTTTTCTTTTTTCTTTCTCTTTTTTTTTTTTTCTCTTTAAATCACTTGGGTTTATACAAACTTTAATGCTGCTGTTGACTTTTCTGCTTTCTTGAGAAATAATGCATTATGCCAGTGTGAAAAAAGGAATGAGTGAAAATTGTATGACTTCTTAAACACAGCTTTATATAACTGGGATTTATAACTTTTCAGACCAAAATATTTAAATAAATTTGGTTTAGTGAGATTAAAGTTTAATCTTTTTGGAAGAAGATACAACAAGAAGATATAAGAAAAATGCCTCAAGGCAGGAAGTAGTTTCATGAATGTAAGTGTGTTTTGATTTGTAACATGGAAAATGTTATATGACATTGGTACCTACCAGAAAAATGAGAATAAATGGAATTTATAACATGACAGCTCATAAGTTAAAATAAATAAAAGCAGCAACAACAAAATATAAAACCAAACAACAATGAAAGAAAAGCAAGTGCAGAAAGAATGTTTGACTCAACATAGTGGTTATAAAAGTTGTTCAGCTTTAAGGATTTTGAGATTTTGAATTCTTTGCCTGGATGAGGGGGAAGGGCCAAGCATTTTCAAGCAGGAGTATGGCTCTTGGAAGATGTACATTTTGCATTGCCTTGCACTTTGTAGCTGGATGCTTACGTTAGTAATAATGTTGGTGATGCAATGCTTTCTCTTCCAGCACATACCACAAAGGATAGTTTGTATGTATCAGTCTGCTTTAGCTCTCTAAAAGTCTAGATGTATACATGTTAATTATACCATGCCTAAAAAAAAAAAAACAAACAAACACAAAACAAACAAACAAACAAACAAAACCAACAACAACAAAAAAACAAACAAAAACCCCCAACCCAGGAAACTCCCCAAATCCCCCAAAACCAGCAACCTATAAAATTCCAGTCTTTGTTTTATTTAGGAAGTTATTTATGGGGCGGGGCGAGATAAAGGTAAATATTTGGGAATTAAGAATTCAAAAACTAGGTGCAGCATGGTATGATAAATATGAAACTGGTACAGTTTTTCAGCATTTTTAATGTTTTGGCTGGTGTCAGCCAGTCCTTTCTGTGTGCAGTCCACTGTCCCCATTTAATTGTTCTTAAGATATTTTACCTGAAGTGGTTAGAATTCACTGGTATCGGTGAAATTAACATTTGAATCAGTATCAGCGATTAATACAAATTGGAATTTCTATCAGTGAAATTAACATTTGAAGTTCTGAAATAAAGAAGTTGAATAGCTCTCAAAAGTGGTAGGTAGTTCAGAACAACTTTTAAGTCAGTGTTCTGGGTGAGAAGGCACTTAAAGTGGCAGATGCAACCTGAAACCTCGGTAGTGTTCTGAAGGAAGGCTCTAATCTGAATACAGCAGAAAATGGACTATGCTAATATGTTACCAAAATAAGCGTAAAGAACCACTGTAGAGGGTTAAAGATTGGAAACCTGCAAGGTAAAGGAAGCTGAGTTGATCCCTTAATGAGTCTACCTTCAGGTAGACTTCAGCAATTCATGGTGGTTTTATTTAAGAGGTTACCTCACTTAGATCTTAAGTTTAAGAGGTTACCTCCCCACTCTTTTCCGAAAGATTTTTTTTTTTTTGGTGTGTGTGTGTGTGTATGCATGTAATCCTTCGAGGAAAACCAACACAACAAGAGACATGTCTGTTATTTATAGCAGAACATAAAGAAACTCCATGGCTTACAGTTTACAAATTAGCATGTATATTCATGGCTGAGTTGCTGGTAAGTGTAGTCTTCTTGGACGTACCTATTGATAGGATGAAAGCCAAGAAATATAAGTTGTAGTGAGGGAAAATTGAATTAAGTTTTAAGAAAAAAAAAATACTATGAGGGTAATCACATATTGGGACAGGTTGCCCAGAGAGATTGTTGAAACTCCCTCCAGGCCTCAACCGGACAAAACCCTGAGCAGCTTGACCCATGTTGGCCCTGCTCTGAGTGAGGAACTGGTCTAAATGTTTTCCAGAGGTCCATTCTAGTCAAAATTATTCAGTGATTTAGGATTCTGCCTCCCCTGCTGCAGGCCTGGAAACTCCTAGGATTGAGGTGGGGTGGGCAGCTGTCTTTTAACCTGTCTTAGGTCTTGAATTGCCAGAGTGCATCTCTGAGCTGTCAGGTTATAAATTTCTAGGTATTCTTTGGGGGGGCGGGGGATGTATAGAAGTGTATTTGGAAGTCTTCTCATAACCTCAAGTAACCTAATGGAACTAATATTTCTATTTTTTTCCAATTACTCCTTAAAAAAAAAGTAGACATCAATTGGGTATATAACGTGAGGGGATTTTGCTCATTTGTATTTTATCTTTAATAGATATCAACTGGCATCTGAACTAATTAGTTACAGATCCTTATCAACTCTTAATGGTAGTAGCTCTTACATGTGAAAATACTGAAGTGTCTCGCTTTTTCTTCTGAGAAATGTTAGATATAATTTTGCTTCTGCAGTAATTTCAAGTGCTAAAAATATATTTTAAATCCTGGTAATTTTAAGACTGTCTGGTAGCTGCAATATGCATGTATGTTATGGGTATGACTAACAGCCACCTTCTTATCTTCCCATCTTAAAGAGAATGTCTTGGAAGACTTCTGTCAGTCAAAAAGTAGTTTATAAATGAAGCCAAAAAACTGAACTCGGCATCTGAGTTTTACTGCACCTTGAGGGCAAGGGGAAGAGCCCTTTTCATTTAAATCCACATCAAAGAGTTCTTTCACAAATTGGCCAGAGTCAGGATGGTCACTGCTTGACATTCACACTTCTGCCAGTGAGTAATTGTTATCAAGGTTCCTTATGGAATTATAGAAAAAGATAATATGTAGTAGTCATCCTCCTTGGATTTTTAGTGGCTTTTACACCACCAAAAAAGAATCTTCTAAAGTTCATTCCTTTTTTTTGTCTTGCAGTCATGGTTACACCATAAGAAACCCTTCTAATAAAGACTACATTGTCAGATCATTGGGAGCATGCATTAATTTGCAGTGTTGCCTTCCCTGCCCCCCCGGGTGCCCCATCTGATAGTCCGTTATTGGCCTGTAAGCAGATCTACTAATTGGAAAGATTACAGAATTAGAATTGTAGACCCTTTAAAACTTTCACTAACTTCCATACCATTTGTTTGCTGGAACAAAACGCAACCCTCTGCAAGGCTGTTTGAGACAGTCACTCTTAGAGCATGCTTTACTGGTTTGTAGGCAAAAACAGAAAATGAGAGGATGTAGCCAAACAGGAGCTCTTCTTTTTTAAGTGTGGTCATCATCTTCAACTAAGATACCCCAACTGAAGCTACAAAAAGATTTCAAGGCAAGCAAGTGGCAGGATATTTAAAATAATGTGACATTTCCCCATTTTTAAATAGCCTGACTGCTGGCATGTTTAAATTCAGCTTCCTACAGAAGTGTGAATAAGTTATTCTGTGTGGTTGGTTTACTTCTTAATTTTATTTTGAGAACAGTAAAACTTCCATGCAAGTTTGGCCAGCTCCCTCTGTTGCAAGCTCTGAAGATTTCTGTTCTGTGGTGGGCTGAGCCTCTCTGTGAGCTGGAGCACCATTTATTTCCCAGGTGTGTTTCCTGCAGAGATTGTTATCCCCAGGAAACGTGGGCCTCCGCTCTACACTTTGTCAGCCAGGGTGGACCACTGAAGGAAGTAGTTAGTAGCTTAAAATTTCCTTCTCCTGTTACTCTGTTTCAAGTGTTCAATCTATGGCACTAATCTGTAGCTACTCTGAAGTATTTGAAAACAAAACTGAACCTAACTGAAATGTGTAGGGTTTGCAAGACCTCGGCACCAAAGGTTTTGCTTTTAATGGCTCCTATTTGTTTCCTCTACTTGCTCTGCTGTGGTCAGTTACTGTTAAACATGCGTGTTATGCTCTTTATATTTCACACAAGGTTTTAAAATATCCCTGTTCCTTACTTATCAGCAGGAAATATACAATAGTCAAAATAATATCAGTTTCTGATGTATTTCCCTGCTTATTTTCCTCTCTGTTCAAAAGTTTTCATGGATTGAGGTGGTTCAGGATTTTAAACATTTTGTGAAGTTCTGTGCCTTTTTTTTTTTTAAACTAGTGAATCTTTCTAATTTAGCATACCTTTCAGCTAATGTGGACTTTCCTCTTACGAAAATCTGATAGTCTTAGGACTTGTAAGACTTTGAGAGCCTTCCATTAAGCCCTTTTTGTGATCCTTTGTTGCCGCTTTCTTTCAGAAATTTCCTAGTTTTGAAGTGTCAGTGTCAATTAAGGCAGCAAAGTAATAATTCTTAATTTGTTAAACATTTTATCTTGTTGACTGTTAAGAATTTTCATTAAGGCCTACTTTTTTCTCTTCCCTAGTTTCACTTAATGGATGCTAGAGGCCTTTTCAGCAAAGATGGTTATACCAGGATGTACTACAGTTACACAAATATTAAATTAAGCACTTACTATCCAGAATCTATAAATTTTACACAGCCTGTAACTGGATGTACATGCTTGCTTTGAATACTTGATGTAGAAATGGTAGAGTAATCCATTATCTTTTATATATTTAAGTGCGTAAAGACTGCTAACGCTAGTTTTAGTTATAGCTTTTTTAGCAAAAGTAACATTGTAGCACACTCGGCTGTAAAAATACAGAACAAAAATATGAATTATGTAGTATTTTTCTTTGTGCCATTGTAGAACAAGTTGCTGAAATATGTCTTGCGTTAAATATGAACTATTTTCACAAAACAAACTGACTTTTTTTTTTAAAGAACTTACTTCAGACAAAGGAGTTGCATTTAAACAGAGATACAAACTCTGGCAACTCAATTCCTTAAAAGATTATAATCTAAGCCCCAAATTACTATGTACTAGCAGAAAGGGTTTAGCTGAATTGTCGTAAAGAAAAAGGGGTCCCTTCAGGTATGAAATGGGCTCTTGGTAGAAGTTGTAGCTGTCACACAGGTATTAATATGAATTTGCATTATATGCTTTATGCTAAAGTAGAATCACTGAACTGAAATATGTTTTAGATCCCGGACACAGACTCCTTGGCCAGTTATATATTATGGGGGGACTGTTACATGCAAGAGGAATACACAGTTGCATTTTGCAGCAAACACATGAAATGTCTCTTTCACAGTAGAACATACTTATTCATTTACTCAAGCCTTTCAATTTTGTAAATGACCAAGTGGTTCTGGTTTCAACTCTATTGACAACCAAATTGGACTGAAATAAATCTAGAAGGTAAGCTTCTACATTATAGCCCAAATAGTGCCTTTCCACTGAAGTTTCACTTGTATTGTGTGCTTACCAATTATTTTGTGTTTAAGTTTTCCCTCTAAACATTTGGGTTCAGTAACTGTTCTGATATGATAACAGTACAGTATTTTGTGCTCATCAGAAGTCTAAAATATATATATATATATGAAAGCTTAAAAATAAAAAGGTCTAATTAAAAAAATCTGTTTTGCTAAAAAATTGTATAGGTGCATAATCACAAGAACTGAATCTAAGCTGCATTTTTAACTGGGGGTATTTGTCTTTAGTTTTCTCTGCACAGGAATTAGAGCAGGTCTTAAACTGCTTAAATGTGAAGAGCTTGTTAGGCTAGGTACTCATGCAGATCTCTTAAATAACTATTTCTTACCTAAAACATGCAAAGTACTTTGAAAATCCATCAGTAAGGATTCTATAAATTCTGTAAATTTACACTTTTCCTGAAAAATTGTTCCTTAAAAAAAAAAAAAAAAAAAAGAAAAAGCTTTAGTTTCTACTTATCTTCTGATCATACTTTTAAGATGTACTACACTTGTGCAGATTTTAACATTTCATACTTGGAAGATATTTGTAAATGGAGATGTAAAGATATTCTGCAACCACTTGTAGAACACTTTTGTTTAAGTTTGGGGATTTCCTGCTAGGTGTTATCTCTACTTGATATCCTCAGTTATCCTACTATGCTGTCCTATTCATGTTCTAAGCTTTTCTGACACTTCCTTTCCTCTTGTGAGCGCACTAGCTCCTCTGTGGCCCCCTATGTTTCCATATGAAAAGGCTGGCAAGAATGTTAATAGTTGTTATGGCAATAAGCAATTTATGAGGGACACCCCCAGTATTTCAATATTTATTCTTGCCAGTAAAATACAAACACAAGTCTCAACTTCTTGTTAGCATTTTTATTGTTTTGATTGTTGTCTGATGGAGAATCACACTTGAAAATGTCATTGTTTGAGGGACTGGACGGACTATCAGTGTGTTTAGGCATTAAAGAAACAACTCTGTTTTGTTATAAGTGGAAATTCAGAAGAAGAGATAAACTTAAAATGCATAGCAACTTCTAGTTGCCATGGTGCTTCAACTTGAAGTAATTTTCTTCGATATTAAAATGTTTCTTGGGTGTCATCTTTGCTTTTAAGTAGTCACTATTTAAGTAGGAAATGGCTCTGGGGAGAAGTAATGAGCAAATGTTTTGGAATATCTAATGTGACAACCAATGAAGAAGTGTCAAGAAAATTCCTTAGTATTAAAGCATCTGTTTGGGACCTGTTTATTTTGGCAATATAGGCTTTTATGACACAACTTCAAAACACTGAAGAATGGTGAGTTACTGCAGGCTGCCCCCCAGCCCTGTGTAATGAGTCAGTTCTTCAAGAAACAAATATGAAGTTGAATTTGTCGAAACATGGAGTCAGTAGACTGGATCAGTCTCCACTGTATCGTGTCCCTGTGTGTCAGTCTGCTACTGTGGTTCATGCATGGTTGCTCTTCTCATCCCCAGTTCTGAACTGACGGTCCTTTTATCAGTTATGTTAACGTGCCTGTAATTCTTGCTTCCATGATAATCAAGAAGATTCTTCATCTGACTGGGCATACCACTTTAGAAAGACTTTAAACTTCTTCCAGAGCTTTGATAGCTTGCCTTAATGATTTTCAGTGTCAGAGCTGTTAAGTGTTAGACTTGGGTCCCCCATGTGGAATTGAGCTGCACTACAGCTCCCTGCTTTCCCAGCTGAACTGCTGTTGTTCACTCTTTCCCCCCCCCCCCCCCCCCCCCCCACTATTTACTCTTTTTGTTTCAGATAAGCTCCTTCCATATGTTCTTCCTGAATAAGACCTTTTAGCAAAATAAAAATAGTAAAGAATTCTATCAGTTCCCAAACATTTTGTCTTGTTCTTGGTAATAACAAGGGTTTGCAAAAGCCTCTGAAGCATTGCATGACTTTGATATATAAGTAGTAATAACACCAAAATGGTAGTCTAGAAGCTGGCTGTAAATGAATTTGTGTTGAATTTCATTTAAACAGTTTTAATACTGACCGTTTCTCTCTGACGCTTTAGCTGCTCGGCATATAAAAATTGTCAAAAAGTGTCTCAATAAGTAACTTCAGGAAGTTGTTTTTTCAGAACGTACTTTCTATTTTAAAACAATAACATTTAATTTTAAAAAACTTGAGTTAAAATGTACTCCTTCACTGTAGTCACACAAAGATTGCAGCTGATGGAGTCATTCTGTACAGTGAACAGGCTAATTAACACAAGTTGCACAATATAAACTTCAGATTGCAACACTGACCTCTTTAAAGAGCTTGCATAATGTGTATTGAAATGATCAATACTGTGTGAACCAAACATGGCCATGAATTCAAAATAACCAGGTTTAGCGTTAATTTGTACCTCCATATTTTGACTGCTACCATGTAGCTGCTGAAACTCAAGGTATCTTTGCAGAAGAAAATACTGCAGCTTGTAGCTTAAACGTCTTACCCCTGTATTCAGTCAGAGTTTAGTATTCACTCTGATTGTTAGTGAACCATCAGTAGAAAAGTGACATTACTAATATTTCTAGAAGTAAAAAAAAGTTGTCTCAGGTGGGGTTTTTTTGGTCTTGGAAGCAACGATCATCTTTCTTTCCTACTTAGTCACTGAAAACGTAACACTCTACTACTAAATATAGCATATAGATGTTTTGAGTGCCATTATTTCAGGCTTCAGGCTAAGGCATAACAGGACAGCAATCTTCTTAACACTAAAAGATGACCTCTGCAAAGCAGTGTCCTGCAACTTTTCAAAGTTACCTAATGGACAAAGCTGAAATTAAGCTGCAGCTTTATCCCCGCTTCCGAGTACAGTAGAGCAATGGGTGGTTATTTGCTATCGCTAGAAAGCTCTATGTGTTGCAGCAGGGTTTTACTAAATTTCTTTTCAAAAACTCCAGGAGACCACTTATGTAGCTGGAATGCTATAGGCTGTATGCCACGGTCTGGGTGAATGTCTTTTTTTAGGTGAAAACATGGTAATAAAAGTTTGCATATTTGACATCTCCATGCTGGGTTATTTAGCTGAGAAATTATTTGCGAAACAATCAGAAAAACAGTAGTGAAAACTGCCTTCTAAAGATTGCTTTTTTGATGCTGTCACACTGCTGCAATCAGTTGTGATGAGAACCAGAATGTTTATGTTCTGGTCCTCAGTCTATTGTTCTACCAGCTCAGGACCTCTGTCCTCATTTCAGAGCCAAGAATAAAACACATCACCTCAGACAGCAGGTGAGTTTTTGAAATGTGCCTACAGATTAGTCTTTGTGTCTGTCAGCAGTCAGTACAACTTAAGTTGCTTTTTACTCAATTAAGGTGACGTTACTGAGCAGTACAGTGGATGTAGCTAAGCAGTATGTTAAGCTTGAGGTAGTATGCCTGCCAGCAAATTCTGCTGGAACCTCCACATCAACAACACTCAAGTTGTTATTGTAAATGGGATAGTGTTTTGAGTTAGAATTCCGAAGGGATTTAATTTTCTAGCTTCAGGCACCTCAAAAGTTATTTCAAAAGGGATGCCTGTGCTGACACTTGCACTGTAGTATAGAGTTTCCTGGGCTGGCTTTTTAAAAATTTAGCTTACACACCAAAAGCAGTCAAACCATAGTCAAAGATAGAGCTTGACATGATTTTGAAGCTTTCTTCACAATGTCTCAACTCTGCTTGCACCTTAAAACTCCCTCTGCAATCCCTCACTAGTGATTCCTATGTTTTCATAGTTTCTTCAAGTACCTCATATCATGCCAGCTTTCAGAAAGGGCATACATGGCTCACCTGTGCTGCTGCTGTTATGGTGAAGCTCATCATTTCAAGCACATTTGGCAGCTCCTTCATTCCTTTGTTAACAATCTGTAATTGTTTATTACTTTTGCATCTATATTTTTTAACAAGATTGCTTTGTGTTTTGCAAAGTAGAACTGTAAATTAAATCATCTCATTCATGTAGCTTCTCTAGTTTAATACCAGATGCTTCCAAAAGGTGCTTTTACACAAGGAGCTTCTTGTGATAAGAATTGCTCAGTTTGTCTCTTGTTTCTGCTCATCAGTAAGTATCAGAGATGAGAAGCATAACCTAAAACTGTAAGACTTGCAGTTGCTACCAGGGTGACACCATTTTAGGCAGTAGATTTACTTAAAGAAATGTCAGCTAGGATCTTAAGTCCCTTGAGTTCACTATAGCAGCTGTCTAGAAACTGTAGATCTCATTGTCTTAACAGCTGAGTGTGTAATATCCTCATTAGATTGAGTATTCTTTACTAAACTGATTTGCAGCGTTAAGTGCAGTGTGTGATTATGTTGCTGCTTTAAAAATACACTGAACCTTTCAGCTCAGGAGGTGAGGAATCTCTTCACATCAGCATCAGAATCACCATCAGGTTTAGGCTTCTGCTTGCATCTGCTCTTTGGATCCCTGTGGCCCTCTTGTGTAACTTTGTATAAACAAAAGCCTGTTTCCACATTGCCTAAATGTGTTCAGGGTAGCTTTTGAAATAAAAATGATGCCTTGAGGAAGTTGCTACGAGTGCCCTTAGGCTGTCATCTTGGATTCGTTCCATGTGCAGAAAGACCTTGTAACTGACTTAAGGTTGGGTGTTGGATTTTTTTTGTTTGTTTTGTTTTTGAGGTATGTCCCTGTCCCCCATCCCCATCCTGTGCTCCCCCCCCCCCCAAAAAAAGATGCCAAAGCTTCCTCAGTGTCAGAAAAGGGGAGAGGAATTGTGTTTATGAAAGGAATTAGAATTTATTTCTAAAGTCAGTAGTAATCATGATCTCCAAAGTAGTGTATGAAGACTAATAGTCTTAATCTGTGTGAAATGAGAAGCAGTTTTGGATGTACTCCCAAGAAAAAAGCTACCTTTAGAACAAAATACTGCATTTTAATCTTTATTTTCCTTGCAAGAAACCTGCAGAGATTGTCTCGTTTCTTAATTTTTAATATTACTGTGGTATCAAGAGGAATGAATCTGCCAGAATAGAAAGTAAAAGAAGAGCCAAATTGATGCTAGAGGTAAGACAGACAGAAAGGGATGTCCTAACCTGGAGAAGTTAAGGCAGTTGTTTATGTGTGAAATGGAAAGTAAAGTGAGAAGTCAGCATATAAGAAGAGAGAGTGGAGAAAAACAGAAGGGAAATACAAATAAACATTCTTCTGTTGAGGTGGCTCTTACAGGATATATATAATAAATATCTCATATCTAATGTAATATTGGAAGGGGAAACCTGGAAAAGGGAGTCTATAAGTCTGGGAAAGGTTTCTGAAGAATAAAATAATTGGTTAGTTTGGCTAGAGTAGCCCCAAAGTGTTTCAATAGTCTCCAAAAGGCTGAACTGATT
The DNA here is from genome assembly GCF_947461875.1 of Haliaeetus albicilla. Taxonomy (NCBI): domain Eukaryota; kingdom Metazoa; phylum Chordata; class Aves; order Accipitriformes; family Accipitridae; genus Haliaeetus; species Haliaeetus albicilla. The sequence continues at coordinate 16,586,036 of NC_091501.1, forward strand.
GGTAGCTTATGATCTTGATTTTTGTTCCAAAGTTTCTATTTAGCTTTGTAACCTTGAGCTAGAGGATCAGCTACAGTGATTTGAGAGGAAGGACTGGCATTGGCTGAATTTTCTTCTGTGCCTGTATGGCTTGTTGGGTTTTCCCCAGGTTATGTTCAGTTTATTCCTTTATAAATACCGGATCATTTCTTACATGTCTTCATACTTGAGGATTTCCTCCTTTGATCTCTGTGCCTTCCTGCTATAAGACTTGATCCCTCAACTTGGAATTAACAGTAAAGACAGGCTTACTACTGGTACAGGCTTGCACTCAACCCATTCTTCTCCTTTTCTATTAATTTTATTCTCTTTTTTTGCTCTCAGTCCATCACACCTCGGACAGGAGAAGGGCAAAAAAGACTCCAGATGCAGTAGACTGCTTAAATTTCAGTAGGGCCCTGCTGTTGTCCTTTTGGGAGACTTTTGAGTGCTTCCTTGCTGAAGCCACTCCTCTCTCACTCTTAGGAGCATCCTGGAGATTGACCTCTGTGGTCAACCCCAGTTACTGTAGAAGTTGATATCTAGTCAACTGATGCTCAAGTCCCATTAAAACCAATCCTCTCTGAAGTGTTTTTGGCAGCAAGGCTCTCTGAATGTGTTGGAGGTTGGTACTGCCAGTAAGATTTCCATGCCTACTTTTGTCCTACTTTCTGGAATGATGGAACACTCACATAAAAATGCAAGTATATGTAGAAAATTTCTAAAATATTACAAAAAAGAGGAAATAACTCTTCATTTAAGGAAATTGCAATCTTTTGCTAATAATAATTTATATATTAATGTATAAACTGATCCTGGATTAGTGCTCTCTCCATGGGCAAACTGTTCTTTTCCTTTTTGTTCCACAATTTTATTTTTCTTTTGCAGTACTGATGTATTGGTAAAATGGAGAAGTTGGATCAGTACCACTGTTGTTCCTTTGGAAAAATGTTTTACCTAAAAATTAAATCTGGAAAAACTTGATTAATTTAGTACTCGTTTGTCATGGTTTAACCCCATCTGGCAAATAAGCACCATGCAGCTGCTCACTCGCTTCCTCCCCACCGCCCCCCAAGGGATGGGGAGGAGAATGGGAAAAAAAGTAAAGCTCGTGGGTTGAGATAAGAACTGTTTAATAATTGAAATAAAATATAATAATAATAGTAATAATAATTGCAATGAAAATGAAGATAACAAAAAGAGAAATAAAAACTAAGAAGAAAAAAACAAGTGACGCACAATGCAATTGCTCACCACTCGCTGACCGATGCTCAGTCAGTCCCTGAGCATTGATCTACCACTTCTGGCCAACTCCCCCCAGTTTATACACTGAGCATGATGTTCTACGGTATGGAATATCCCTTTGGCTAGTTCAGGTCAGCTGTCCTGGCCGTGCTCCCTCCCAGCTTCTGGTGTACCTGCTCGCTGGCAGAGCACGGGAAACTGAAAAATCCTTGACTTAGTTGTTGCTGAGCAGTGCTTATCCTAAAACATCAGTGTGTTATGAACATTATTCTCATACTAAATCCAAAATACAGCACTGTACCCGCTACTAGGAAGAAAATTAACCCTCTCCCAGACGAAACTAGGACATCATTAGTTACTTAGTCTGGGATTATCAGTAGTTACAGGGGGGAAGTTGTTTGGTGTTTAAATAAAATATTTAATGAATGTAAGTTCTTAATAAGCAAATATAAAGGATGAGTCAAGAGGTATATATTGTTAGATACTAGATCCAATGATGTTTGTGATGCCTATAGTTACGAAGCAATACTTCTGTCTAGAAGTTAAAAGCACCTTTGTCTGTGGGCCATTCCCAACCCATCAGGCTCACTAGCATCATGCTGGTTTGTTTGCGCTTCTCCTACTGCTGCAGGTTTCTTCATTCTCAGAAAACAGCAAGGAAGGAACCTAAAAAACCCCTCTGTTTGCCTCTTTCAAGGTAAAAGTAGAGCAGTTATATAAGTGGTGCGGATCAAAAAAAGTTTTGAATGTTCATACAATGATTGTTGCTTTGAAAAGAAACTCTGAAGTAGATTTGGGGGCTTGTGGGGATATAGCATTTCTCCACAAAAGGAAAGTTTACTGACAAGTTGTATATATTTTAGTGACACGTTTTCTTTGTTTCTTTATTCTAAGATAACAGGAGATTATCCTGCCATATACTGTCCAGTAAGCTTTCCTTGTTACAAGATCACTTTCAAGCCTGTCTGTAATTAATTGACTTTCAAAAGCATCTTGATTTCCTTGTCAACAGTGCAGAAGTTTTATAATAATAATTTGCAAATTCCTGTGTCTTTGCTGGAGGACAATCTTGTTAGTATTCTTTCTTGCCAGGAATTGATCATCCTAGATAGGACTTGTAACTGAATCTTAGAGGTTGCTGTACAATTGATTTGTCTTATTGTGAGAGCTCTGCATAGGTGCATCCTCAGCTGTAAAGCCTTTTGTTGGGGATGATCTAAAAATAGAGCAGAATTCCTTTGTATTTAGTAATGTGTGGTGGAAGTTTCCACTATAAGATTGTTGATTGAAGTATGTAGTAGGTCCTGTGGTAGGTAGCTAATCCTGAGTGCTAGTCAACTTCTCTTTCCAGAATTTATTAGATACCCATGTTTATATGTATATCTGTGCTTGTATGGCAGTTGTGTAATATCTGAGGTCATAGCTGTTTAAATCTTGCCTGGCTGGGAAAAAACCCTCATATTAAAAACATGAATTGTGCCTGTTGAGGATGAGACGTGCCAGTGATTTCATCGGCACTGGGAATCTTGGACTGTGAAAGCCAGTTGTCCCCAGTCCAGTTTATTAGAGCACGAGCCTGTGTAACATGATCAGGGTGATTTAGACCCTTGTTAAAGGCAGTAGTGGATCTCAGAATATGTAAATTTCTGCTTTCTTCACCAGTCACCTCAAATGTACTGTAGAAAATAGTGAAATGATTGTTAAGTTCATGTGTGTACTATGTTTAAGCAAGAATAATCAGGTGCAGGTGTGAAATCACATCCAGTGAGCGGAGATTTCCTGAGATACCAAAACCAGTGCAAGCAAATTGGAGAGTCAGGGGAACACGACCTCTAAGGAGGGATTACTTAGCCTGCAGACGAGAAAGCTGAAAGGGAACATAACTCCAGAAATACATTAACAGCTACAACAAAGTGAGAGTAATTGGTTTTCTATGTCTCTGGCAAGTAAGACAAGTAATAATGGTCTTAAGCTGGAGCTGGGGAAAAACAGTCTAAATGGAAGAATGTCCCTGATATTTTCATAAGCCTTGATGGGACAAATTGCAATGACAATCTGTTTTTGTATACATTCATGATGCCAACATACCTGCAAATTGTGGTTTTGTTTATTAAACATGTGATGAAATCATTAAAATATCTAGCTATAGCCTAGATTTAGTGGTTAAGAACACACTATGCATAAGCACCATTGTTCCCACTGGCAAATTAATATGTCACTTTACACGTGTCTTAAACTTCCTAAATCATTGTTTGTTGAGCTGGTTTGGTTTTGGTTTTGGTTTTTTTTGGTTTGGGTTTTTGTTTTTTTTTGTTTGTTTGTTTGTTTATGTTGCTGCCTGCATTTTGAAAGACTTTATAAATGCATATTACTTTCAGGAGGGATTTTTGGTTTTGTTTTGGCTTGTTTTCCTTAAGTAAATTCATCAGTTGCATTCTATTGCATATTGTCTGCTTTTTGGTCTGTCTTTCCTCTTTCTATACCTGAATGTAATCTCTTTGAAGTAAAAGGTTTTATTCTGTGCTCACATGTAAGGTAAGGTACTAGTCCTTGACTAAGATTCTTTGTTTTCCTGTACCATGTGTAGCGTACAACTCAAAATACCATTTGGTGTCTGGGACAAGAAAGAGGTCTTCTAAGTAAAAACTGTCATACAGTTGGTAGCCTGCATATGTTCATAATTATATCAGGGTTTCAAAGCAGCCGTGTTACATGGTATCTATTCAGTGATTATTAAAGACTGGAACTAGTATAACGTAACTTACTGTGTGGCATGTTTAGGAATTGGCTTCGCGTTGTATGCTGGAGCAAGTGTTTTCAGCATTCTTTGGGGAGCTGAATTTCTGATTTTCCTTTGTTCATCTGGTTACACAGTTTTTATATGTAAATGCTCCTTCTGCAGGGAAATTAATTTTTGTCTTTTTGGAATTAATGCTATTTTTCTTATAAATACATGTGTAGCGATGACTGAGTATACTGCCTGTGAAACAAGTGGAGAGTCTTTTAGTGCTCTTTCCTACCCAAATGTTGTTTTCTGTGATTGTTGGTAAAATTCTTGACAGAAAGCACAGTCAGTTCACCTGAATTGCAATATTAACCTTGCTGTGATGTAATATAGGGAGATATGTCCATGCAGTTTTAAAGCATGTTCTGTAGGATGCATCACAACTTTTCCTTTTTTTGGAAGTTTGGTTTGAAGTCTGAAGTGCCATTAGTAATTAAACTTTGTGCTAGGGTGTGGAAATATTCCTGCTGGAAATAATAGATTTCTTTTTTTCTTGTTTGTTAATAAACTAGTGAGTTGGGAGTGCAGGTTCTATGCTATGACATGAATATCGATTTAACATATTATTTTTAATAGGTGGAGGGGAGAAAAGACCCACAAGCATCAGTTTGCTCTCATAAAGAATTATATACTAGTTTCAAAACAATGCTAGTGTGTTCCCTAAATGCATATTCAGGGGTAGGATTTTATTACAAATTTAAATGTTCTATTTTATTATTATGCTGATACCCATGTTCCTATGGTGGAAAAAACATTAAGGCTGCCTTAGGGACATTTGGTCCAAGTGGTGTTATTTTGTAGCTCAATCTTAATTGTCTAGTAAATGGAGGTTATTTTTTTTTTTGATCAATGGTTGTTTAGAGTATAACTTCAAAATGCTTGTACTAGGCAGACCAAAGAGATCTGCGTGTGATGAATGTTGAGACCTTTAGGAAAGAATATAATAAAAACAGGGTAACTATGAAGAGCATGGCTGCAGCTAAAAACTGCACCAAAGTGTGGTGTGATACTTCTAAGTACTTTATTCTGCATATGCATGTGGGTTTTTTTTTTTTTTTTGCTCTCCAGAATATTTTGTGATAAGGAGATCCAGAATTTTTTAAAGTTCCATTTGTTTCTTTTAAAAAACCCTTGCTTTTCACTAAAGATACTATTAACATTACCACTTCTTATATCTTGAGAAATGATGAATGCTTCCTGTGTGGAAGTAATTTTCAGTATCACTTTTTGGTATCATTTGTGAATTCAGCTTTCTGGTTTATCTGCACCATTTTTCATGTGTGTCTCCTCCCTGCTCTCTGAGCTGGAGTCCTGCTCAGTTGAACCTCAGCTCTTTTAGACCATTCCATGTTTCTGAATGTCCCTCGTTCGGAGTTGGGGGACAAGACTGGATCTCCATGCCCCACAGAATTCTATGGTGACAAGGTTGTTTACTGTTATCAATTCCTCTAACATGTTTGCCTTTTTGACTGCCACTGAGCTGACGCTTTTTGAAACCACCAGGTAGATCTCCAGACCTCTTCTGAGAGGCAGCACCTAATTCAAGCCTGATCTTTGTCTCTGTGCTTCTCTTTCCTTTAAGAATCGCTTTGCAATTAAAGTGCCTGGTTTCAATTGCTGTCTTCTATCGCAGGCACAGGCTATTATGGGTTTTCTCAGCAACTCTCTTCAATCTAATTTTGCCTGTCCTGAATAATTTTGTATCAATTGCAAATTATTCCTATGCTATTCACTTGCTTTTTCATATAGCTTATGAATATCTTGAGTATAATGGGTTCTTCTATTTTGCATCTTCCTACCCGTACATACAGAGGACTCTGTTTTGTTTCATTGCAATTAGACTTCTTTAAGAGGTCTGAATGAAGGGCTTTATAAAAATGGGATTTTTTTTGAGATAAGCATATGGATCTGATTAATACGATTCCATTTCAGTAGATGTGCAAGGTGAGGCTTTCCCCTACAGAAGTGATGTTGACTCTTTTCACAGTATACTGTATATATTAAAATATCTGTAAATTATGTTTTTCATTATAATACCTGATAACTCACCCAATACAGAAGCTAAACTTGAAAAAAGTGGAGCACTTTATAGCACATAGGATCAGCATTTGGCATCTTCATTCTTCTGATACAGAAGTCAGTTTGTGTGAGAGGTACACCATTATGTCATACTACCCTCTCCCCCCGCCTTATTTCCTTAGAATTGTTAAATAAATACTAATTTGACCTGGTGGTTTTATTGCAGTTCACTTATATCAGCTCTGTAAAATAAATCTCTTGTAATGACATTGCTTTGAGACAGTTTATAAAACTCTCTTGCCTGTAAAGAAACACTTCGGCACTTTTAAGGGGAACTTGGTTTCTCCAATGAGAAGAATGTGGCCAGCTCTTTTGCTGTGGTTTTGCCTGTCTTGAGTGCTCCTTCTGCATCTTTGGATCAAATCGGTTCTTCAGATTCTGGAAGAATTTTGTCTGCTTGGAGAAAGTCAATTTTTATGCCATGTGCCAGAGGTGATTTTTCTTGGCCTGCTGAATTGCGGCTTTACGTTTTTGCTTTCCATACTTTTTGAAACATCTTGTTTCTTGTGGGTTTTATTTAGTGGCTTTTACGTTTTAAAGATTACAACTGCTAAGAGCTGGCTGCCGTGGCAGCTCTTCTGCTGCCCACTCCCCCCCCGCTTTGCTTACTGCCAGCAGAAATGGAAAATTCTCAACTTTCTGGTAGATGGCAGCATTTACTGCCTGTTCTCCTGCCCATCCCAGTGCTTCACTGGAGGAGCTGGATGGCTAGCTTCAGTTAATACGTGCTCATAGGAGTAACCTGTTAAAGCAAGGAGGAAGGGGGTGGGGGGAGAGGGGGAATTTTTCTCAGCTTTCTCTCAGACTCTGAGTGAGCGCTGCCAAGGGCGTGATACTGACTGTGGCGATGTGCCTTTTTCTCTTTTTGGAAGCATTAGCCGTGCTTACTCTGAGCACCTCAGCTGAGGGGTGATTTTCCTTTTTCATATCCTGTGTTGTGTGGTAGCTCTTGGAGGAGACTGAGTAGCTCAGCCTCTAAGTAAGAGGTGATGATAGTCTGGTGCACAAATCTAAATATGACTGCAGTATACATATACTGTAAATACAATATATATAAATAGTGTATGTTTCAGATTAATTAAACTCAGGCGAAGCTTTGAATTTCATAGAATCATAGAATGGTTGGGTTGGAAGGGACCTTAAGATCATCTAGTTCCAACCTGCTTGCCATGGGCAGGGACACCTTCCACTAGACCAGGTTGCTCAAATTTGAACATAAAGACTAGGATTCTTCTAGAAAGAAATCTTTCATTAGTATGGCTTTGCTTTAATAACAGAGATTATCCAGACTGTTTAAAGCCGGTGGTGTTTTCAGTGTTTATTTCAAGTTCTCAGTATTTCTTCTTCTTTGCAAACCTGTTACAAGACAACAGTCAATGTCCAGTCTAATATTTTACTTTGGCATAAGTTTAGAAGTGGACTGTGAGGACAAAAAAGTAATGTGGGAGTAGGACGTGGAGTAAAATTTAATGGGACACAGATGAGGATGGCATGAGAAAAGTAGGTATGTCAAGGTTGAAGAGAATTGCAATATTCAGTGTTTTCATTCTTCCTGTAAAAACAAGCATGCTTGACTTCATTGGGTAGCCACGCTTTAAACCAGTTATTAGGGGGGGGAGTGGCAAAATATTTTTGACTGTTGCTTTTTATGTCATTGAAATGGTTGAATGTTAGAGGAGGGAATGAAAAGAGTTCATTGTGTTATGGAAGTGCTGTCTTTTGTCTCCAAATCAATTCAAGGAACATAATGAAAATGCAGTTAAAATATGTTCATTCTGTTCTTCCTGTTAACAAAAACATTTGGATATTTTTTGCCAGTCATATCCAAGACAATTCAAAATCATCAGAACGTACATGGGAAATCTCCTGAAGAATTTGTAATTCACTGACTGGTAAAAGCATTAGCCTTTATGGAAGAACTTTATATTACCTGTGCTGCAAATGTTAAATCATGTGTTGCTTTCCTAATGAACATCTCTAACACGTTCCACTTTCTTTGGGCTATAAATCTACTGGAACCAACCAAATCCTTATGTGTCTTGAAGGCAAAGGTCACTGGTGGTTTAGGAGTTTCTCAGTGTGAATAAATCAAATCATTGATTCAGAAGAGGAAAGAGAGTGACTTTTGTAATGATAAAATATTTTATATGTAAAGTAATTCCGTTATTGCTAGGAATAGAAATTTGTGATTCTGTTTAGTCTATTCTTGCCCTCTCTTTCCTTCTCCCTCCCCTCTGTCCCAACCTTGATTATATAGCCCAGAGGAAAGAAAGAAGTATTTCTTCCCAGGAAGCTTTGTTTTTTCCACTCTCTGAAGGTAAATTCTGTTCTTTGTATAAAATTTATGTTAAGTCCTTTTTCAGTATCTTTGAAACTTTAGATGAAGTAATGGGCAAACAAATGTGAGAATGTTTTTTCTGAATAATTTTACCTTGTGTCCATTCTACTACTTAAGATGCCTGTGGTTATGGTAAGAGCTATATCTGTGGCAACCTTTCCTGCTCTTGCTATTCAAGCCAGGAAGAACATGAGGATCATCTTAATAAATGCAGACTATCTTATGAGCTTTGTCTTTTCAGGACAAGCTACATGTTTGGATGGGATTTAGTTTTTGTTTGGGGGTGAGGGTTGAGGTTTTTTTAAGTTGCATTTGTATATTAATTTACACTGCAGATCAAGTTACTTCTTACAGATACTTCTGTGAATAAGTTATGCATGTTCCACATTAAAATATTAATGGAGGAGATACTTGACTCCTTGGCACATGAGTAAGATTTTTCAGGTGAAGTGACTTCAGGTTGCAAAAGCCATGCCAAGTACTGTGGTGCCAAAGAAAAGGACTAGCTTATGTGTAATTATTCTCAGATGTACTTCCTATAATTAATTGCATCACACTTAACATCAGGAATAAACTTGTAAACAGTCAGTTTTTCCAACTCCTTAGGTTACGCTTATATGAATCACTTAAATATGGGTTGTTCTGGGATACTGGTAAGGATTCTGGGGAAGGAATTTGGCACCTGAGTAGAATTTCTTGATGGTTTCAAGAGCAAAGAGGAATTGGGAGGTGATTTTTAGAATGTTATTGGGACCTGTTGCCACACTTACCTGCATTCATAGATGAAGAGGCACAAACAATCTATCCATGGTTTGAAAGCAGAAAGTTGCCAGGAGGGCACACTAGTGTAGTCATCAGTTCAGCTTTCTAAAGTTGCTTCTAAACTTTAAAATATGGGTAAAATATTTGAGGGTTAATGCTGCTTTTGTGTTAAAAAAATTGAAAGCTTTGGAGTAAATGCACTTTACAGGTAAACATAAGTGCTGACACTTTACTTTTGAGTATCTCCTACCAAGGCTTAAAAGAGCAGAAATGCTATATCTTGTCTTTAAAATAAATATCTATGTTTTAAAATTCATATCTGGAAGGAATAAATTTGATAATCATCAAAGGTAACTTCTGTCTTCAGACTCAACAGGAAATTCAAATGCCTGTCAGTCAACTTACACAAGTCACCTCTCAAGCACACAAAAGTCTGAAACAATTTATCAAAAGAGATTAAAAAGAAAAGGAAAAAAGTAATATACCAGAAAGTAACGTTAAAGAATCAAAATGTGCCTATATCTAAGAAAAACAAGTTTGGCTTGATGTTCTTTAGTACATCATGTTTCAAATGTGAAGCTGTGATAGTAATTTTGAATGATGATGTAATAATGGCACTAAAATATCTGTATGCATGTAATTAGGGTATTTGTATTTCTACCAAGTTTTTTATTTCATTTCTTTTTTCTGCATGAGCTTTCTGGATAATTCTTTTTTACATGGGTCGGCAGCAGAGTACTTGATTATTGCTTGGGGAGATGGATTTTTGCGTCCCATTATAAAACCTAAAGGAAATAGCAATTGTAAAATTTGGGGGCAGGTGGGTGAAGGATTTCTCTGAATATTAGCTTATATTCAAAAAAAACCCAACCAACCAAACAAAACACAACACAACAACAACAACAAAACCCAAACAAACCACAAACAAACCCTGCAGCTCCTATGTTTTTCACAGCAAGTCTTTAGTAATAAAACAAATAGTAATACACTAAGTAATATTTACTGTAACACAAACTTACTTTCAAAAATTGGTAGTATGTGTGTTTGTCCTAAATGCATTTATTTAAAAACAAATTTTTTAAAACTCATAACAGAATTAAATTTTTTTTAGTGCTCATATAATATTTTGATGTTTCAGTCTGATAGGAATCCTGAGAGTGTCTTATCTAAGGTAATTTAGATTTTAAAAAAACAAAGTAGTCTGAACACACCTTGCACCAGCTAGAGGGAAGGAGGGATGGGATTGCCAGCAAAGATCAGGATTTTAGTGTGTTAGCACATTAATTGAAACTTACTTTTTGAAAGGCACTTTTTTCTTTATCCATCAAACTTCCAGTTCTAAACAAGTGACTGAATTTCAGACCCTGTTTGGGTGTGTGGGGTTTTGAATGTGGGTTGTGTTTTGTTTGTTTTAACAGTGAATGAATTTTTCAAAATAGGGGAAAGATGATGCTGAATCTTGTTTAGGCACTGCTGTGCAATCATGTGTGTCCCAGAACTTCTTGGGCTGTGGTGTGACTTCTTCCAGTGAGATGGAAGCTGCAAGTATATACCTTGGGAGCTGCCCTCCTGTAGGTGGAAAAATTAAAAGGCCATTAATACTTGATTAATCAACCCCCAAGTAATATTTGGGGTTTATTTCACACTGCTGTCTCTTTAGTCCTTGCAGGTACAAGATGTTGCCAGAAGTAAACACCTGTAATACACCCTTTGCTAAGGAAATACAACAAAGTCTTATTTTTCACTAGTGGCAGAATGCTGTCAACCTATTGCAGTGCAGCTGGCATCTCTCTACAATTGAGAGCGCAGTAATGCATTTTTGTAATACTGTAATATCCAAGCATTATAGTCTTAGCAGCTAAGGATTTACCAATAAAGAATATTAATCCATAATTAATGTTGTTTCATAATTATTGTAACAATACTACATGTGTATATACAGAGTAAGTCAGATCATTGTTTCAAGGGTTTTCAAACATAATATAATTTGTTTGAAGTGCAGCATAGGATATTGTATGGAAATCTGTAGCTCTGTGTAAATAGTTTTTAAAGCACTTCAGACCACAGAGGTTTTTTAGATGGAGGAATTCATGTGATAAAAATGTTAAACTTCTGTTTGTCTGCAGATGGTTTCCTGAGAATTTTTTTAGCCGGACATAATGTAGGGATGGTCTAGTAGGGTTTGCTCTGTGCATGGTTGAGTTCTGCATGTCAAACAAACATTGTGAATTTTGCCTACAAAATCACTTACTGTAAAGCTACACACTGCAATGATAAACTTCTTTGCGTATAATACATTGTAGTAGACAGAACTGGTATTGGGAAGAGAAACTTGTCGACAAGTTGAAATAAACACTTTTTCAGTTTTTGTCCATTTATGCTGTTTGCATACTGATAGTGTGCCTAGACTCACACTATAGTGTGCCAAGATCTTGTGTTTCAAACATTGAATTACTACAAGTAGTTCAGATTTTTTTTAGATTTTTCTTCGTTTTGAGTTAAGACCAACAACAGTTTGTCAACTCGGGGTTTTTTTATTTAATTTGAAGTTATTCAGTTGTTTTAGCAGTTTGCTTGGAAATCTTGAGTCCCAAGTGGCTTGAAAGGTGCAAAATCAGCATCAGTCTTTAAATAACAAGAAAATTTCTACTTGTTCTTCTCATCTCAACAGTGGATTAAAGTAATAATGTCCTCATGTAATCAGTGGAGAATGAAGCATTTAACCTTTCTTTTACTCTTCTGTTTTTCAATTAGGATGTCAAACCAGGTTTTTTTCCATTTTCATATTCAGTACTGCTTTGTGACTCTATGTATATCTGTGTGTGTGTATATATATTTCTAAGTAATATCTTAGCCTTTAAAAAAAAAAAGCCTGTCAGAGGCTGCTTGAAAGAGAAGTTTAAGTGAAGCTGTGAATGAATTTCCTCTGGCTTGCATTGAAGCCACAGGTATTGGCTATCTTGCTCATTAATTTTTCTTTTTACTTTTTTGGACTAATTGGGTTTTTGGAGTTTGGTTTCAGCATGTAATATACTGCACGCTTTACCACTCAAATTTCCTGTGATTTTTTTTTTTTTTTAAGTGCTTTGGATGAGAATGAGTCTTTTACTTATAGGAAGTCAAACCTCCAGTGTTTGCCTTCCTGTTCTTAAAGATACTTTAAATACACATTATTCCCATGTCAGTGTGAGTGCATCTTAATTTTAAAGATGGGTATTTTAAAAAAAATACAAATAGCTTACAAAATATTCTTGGTATTTGATACCTTAACTAAAATGTGACTGTAGGATTCAAAATTGAAGAGATTTTTATTGGTAATGTAAATCCAATTTAATCGTTGATTTTTCTTGTGTTTTTGTTTTTAGCTTATTTCCTGTGAATCATGTTTGAATGGTATCCTGAGTACAAATTGTATACTTTTTGAAGGACTTGAAATATTGGAGTAATAATGAAACTTTATCCCTGGGCTGTTGGCCTGAAAACAAAAGTCAATTAAAAAAGCATTTAAAGTGTTGCTCCCTCTAGTTTTTATTGATGCATGTAGGCTTTTTCATATTGAGGAATATAAAACTCATTAGATCAGTTAAATTGACTTTAACAAAAGGGAAAGCCATAATATGATGATTTTCATCTGTGCTGGTTTTATTTTAACTGTCACTTTGATTAGATTTGCTTTCAGCAGGTTTAAGTGCTTGGTATCTGACAGTAGGAGTTCTTGGTGAGGATAGCTCCGCTGAATTGGTGGCAGCTTGTACAGAAGGAAAGCCTGTGATATTAGCGGCTAATCCAGCACTGTGCTCGATCTGGTGATTTAGTTGAGAATAAAATTAAACAGCTACACACTAGCTTGTGAATTTGTTGTCCAAGTATATTAAATAGTATCCCTGTTTTAGGCATCTATCTGTGGGGACCCCCTAACAGGGACTCTTATATCAAGTATCTGATTAAAAAGGATAATTACATACCTGTGTTGTACAGTAAAGTTCCACTGCAAATTAGCTGTGGATCATTCAGAGTTTAATTATCCTGTTCACTGGTTTAATAATCTTTCACTGTCCGTGGCTTGAGAATTACTTTCCTCTCCCTTCCACAATCTATGCTACATCAATTTTCAGGGAAATAGGGAACAGTCCATAAGCTCTGGCTTGCTGGAAGATGATGTTTGTATTTGGCAAGCTAGTGCAATTTGAAGGGAAAGTCAACTCCATGCCACAAGTTGGTTGATCATTCCCTATCTTGAAAAGGATGTTGAAGAAGCCAGGGGAATAGAAAAAACTATTTGAAGAAATTTGGAAGTTTGGAAAAAAAAACAAGAACAACAAAAAAACCCACCACCACCACCCCAACCACCCCAAAAAACCCCTCTAAATTTTAATAAATTGATGCTGTAATACCATTCATACTGGGCTCTACAGTAGCTGAGAAAAGCAGCCAAATATAGGAGAAAATATCTCTAGTAGATTGATATGTCCTGTCTTCAAGGTATCTAACAGAGTATATTTGTGGTTTTCACAGCATTTGCCAGAAACTGATTTAGGCAGGGATGAGGATTTTTGTTTTGTTTTTCAGGAACCTACACAAGAATTCCTGGCCAACAGCAGTCTGTGGTTCAGTGATTTCCAGAGGCAGAGGTGATATCTTTCTATTTTATTGCAGCTGATGGGTTTCTGTATTCATTCCTGAACCCAGGCAAACTCTCCAGAAGTTGTTTCAGAGTTGTTAAACGGAGCTCCGTGCTGCAACTGCATGTATGAAGGGCTAACACCTTTTTAGTTTTGAATTGCTACCATCTAGTTTCATTTGGTGTGTCCTGGTTTTCCTGTAGGTGCGGTGATGCATTGTTTACCATAAAAGCCTGAGTGGTAAAAAGATCTTTATCACATCCCCAGTCTAAGGCCTATCAATCTATTTTTGTCCCTTACATGCGGAAAGTGTTCTACACCCTTTAGTCATCCTTGTTGCCATTTCTTTGAAACTCTGTGGGGTTTTTTATATTTTGTATGTGTTTAAGGATTAATCTACACACAAAACTTCCTGTGAATTCTCTGTGAGATGACCAGACTGTGAAAAGGTATCTGTTCCAATACTAAGGTTTTGTTCCATGGTAGAAATGGTGAGCTCAGAGCCCATTATTGAATATGTAAAATACAGCGTGGGGTTCACTTGCGTCATGGTATGTTACCACTATTAAATATCACTTGCTCTTTTACTGCTTGTGGTCCTAATCTTATATAGTTCCTCTGTAATTCTTCAGTTGGGCCCTTATCGTTGTATCCTGAAGAGCATCCTTCGTATGAGATACTCTCTGGTAAAGTTTTACCTCTGTATTCATCCCCTTTTTGAAATCAGGATGAAGAGTATATGTGAGCTCAAGCCCTTGCAGGTCTTACTCATATCCTTTCATTCTTTTGAACCAGTTACCATCTATGTGACAACCTTTCCTCTTACGCTCTGGCACCTTAGTTTCTTTGAGCAGCTCTGAGTGACCTTATTGGATGCTTCTAGGAAAACCAGGTTCTCTGAGCTGAAAGGTCTGTTTGCTTTTTTCTGTTGTTTGTTGTTTGGTTTTGTTTGGTTGGTTGTTTGTTTTTTGTAGTTGTTAGTTTTTTATTTACTACTACTAAGTCTGTTGGATGCCTGAGGTATGGCTTTCCTTTTCAAAAGCTGTTGGTGACTTTTCCCTGTTGCAACAGATTTCATACCTGTTAACTCCGATATTTAGAATAGTTCTGATGGCTTTGCCTAGTACAAACTGTAAGGTTTACCTCGTCTGTAGACCTCTAGCTGACCCTAGAAGCTCTGTAAAACTTGACATAGAGTCAAGGGACCTTCCAATTCTGTGGAACTGAGGCAATTTGGATACCTTGGATAACAGATAAGCTCTGTGGTTACAGAAGACCATCTGGCTGCTTCACCTTATTCAACCAATACTTTTATTCATTGGACAATCTGCATTGGGCCAATTAGGTCAACAAGGGTGCCATAAAGGCGCCCCCAAGTGTGAAAACAAATAGAGGAAAGTAATGTAACTGAGCTTTCTGCAGTGACCTTACCCTTCTATCAGCCCTCTTGCTTTTTTTCTTTTTATTTATTTTTTTAAATTTCTTTATTGGTTGAAAAGCTTCCCAATTCTGAAGTTTGAAAGCTATATTAGGCGTGAGATACAGGGTCTGTCTCTCCCCTTTTCAGGCTCTACACATTTGCAAGTGGTTCCTCAGAGCCTGCAATGTATTTATTTTTTTGACTTGCCTGTTTGTGAGTTTTCATTGCAGCTAGTATTCTTTCTCCCATTTGAACACTTTCAGAATTTTTCTTTCTTTCAGTAAACTTCTCTTACCTTGCTATTTAGTGATGCTGACCTGTATTTTGCTTTAAATAATTTTGAAATAAGCAATACACATTTTCCCTGCAATATATTACATTTTCTGTAATGTAGAAGAGTTTGTCCTTTCATTCACTGCAGGGATTTCATCACCTTAATTTTTGCATATCTAGAGACTTGGGAGATGAGGCAGAGATCTTAGTGCTCGTTTGGATTGGTTCAGCCAGTGCTCGTGTCTGCAATTCTGTATTGGGTACACAATCAGCAAGTTGTCAGAGTAGCGTGTTTTTCTAAATAGTTAATTTTAAATTCAATAAATGATTGTATTTGTTTTATAAATATTAAGTGATAAATCTACAAAAGGATATTTTTACTTTAGAATTCCTTTCATTAATATAAGGAAGCTGCTTAATGAGCACATGTGTAACTGCAATTCAGAATGAGTTTAAGAACTTTGCAGAGAGCTTTGGATGGCTAGTAAGTTAGTTTGAGAGGAGAATTTAGATATTTTCCAGATGGGATCTCAGCAGTTTTAAGTCTGGCTTTATCAGTTAATAAAAAGGATTCATGCTATGTGACAGTTATTGAATAAAGATTTGAAAATGACTATAGGTCTTGCAGCACAAAAGGGCTGCTGAGTTTCAATGTTTCTTGCACAGAAACTTGTATTTGATGGGTTGTTTCACTTGTGTTCTGCGTCGCATCCAAAACTGAAAAGTATTTTATGCTGCTTTTGTTGATGCTGAATAGAATTGAAGGATGTGTTATCAACTGACCAGGTCCGTAGCGATGTTGCCTTAAAAAAATTTCTCGGACTTGTACAATTTTTGCAGTATAAGAAATTTGCAGAAAAATCAATTGGGTTAGACATTAAGAATAAGTATTCAGATGGGATTCCTGAGATTGGCGGTTCTGAGCAGAAGTAAATGTATTCATATATGGAATCACTAGATTTTTTTTTTTTTTAATGTCAATTCTGGGAATAGACATAAAATAAGGAATGGCACTAATGGGTCGAATTTTAGAAATAGTCAAGAATTTGCCTTACCAAGTACAGTTCCTTTGTCAGGCTGTTGTTCGCTTGCCCGTCTTGAATGTGTTTCTAAAGCTAATGACTATTTTTAAAAGAAAAGCAAATTTGCTAAGAGAATAATGGGTGAGGAAGAATTCTGTCTACTCTGAGGACAGGTAGTGAGTTGTCTGTCTCTGTGTAGCTAGAGCTTGTCATCAGGAGAGGCACATACGTAGCTTGTATTATTTATGAAAGGTGGTTGGTTCAGATGTGGTCTTATTCTTAGACACCCCGTCATATAAATATATATATAAAAACTTGGAAAGCAACACTAACGATCTGGGCAGCAGTGGCAATTTTATATTTTCTGGCACATTGTCTGATAAAATTTTCCAGATGAATCATCTATGGTCATATATTAAAGACCAACATGCAGTCTGCTTTTATAAGCTGTGAACAGCAGATATAAACTCTATTTTTCCATTATACGTATTCAAGAGCACAAGCACAAACTATTGTATCTGTAACACTTAGTATACCTATACTTAGGAAGGAAGTTACAATATAAATGGTAATGCACAAACTCATAGTTGACTATTCAGTCTAATTGTGGGCATATGAAGAGTGACAGACTGTGAAGACAGACTTACCAGGGGCTTGCAATAACTTAATAAGGAGTAGAATACAGGTCTCTTCTCAGATGATGCAGTAAATGTATTTTGCGGATCCTTTGATGCCTCATTTACCCTTTCATGCCATGTCATGTAATTGTCAAGTCCTCCATCGTGAAGCCTTCAAAGGAAGAGATGAGGTGAGGAGGACATCCTTTGGAGAAGGTCCTTTGAGTCAGTAATGGTAATACCCTTTTGGTGGGTTGTGCAAGCCCCGCAAGATAGTTGAAGACTATCTGTTATTTTTAGATTTGCTGCAGGTGTGCTGAGAGTGCTGAACTTGGGCAGAGTGAGAGACTTGATGCTTCTCTGAATGTCTGGAGTTAACTACTCAGATAAACTGAAAACATAGATAGTGACAGAAGTAAAACAAGCACTGCAGATAACAAATGCTATTTTTCTATGGTGTTTTTATGTCCTAGTCCTGATTTTGGTATTAATCAGTTCCTGATGCCTTTAGCCATACGATACGTGCATTAATAAAAGTTCAGAAGATTTGCGTGTTCCTTTTTTTTCAACCATTTTTATTCCTGATTGTTTGAAGTTACTATTAATGAGTAATATTCAACATCTATTTAATTTGCTTTCAGTATTGAAGGCATTGGGAGATGGGTTAACAACAGGGAAAAAATAAGAGAAGAAAGTTTAAGGCAAAAATAACACATGGGATGGAAAGGAGGGCTGTAAACCCAGACAATATTTTCAAATTACATGCAAGAATAATTACAAAAGAAAAAAAAACCAGAGAAATACACTTATTAAAAAACAGAGAAGTATACTTATTAATATAGGAAGACTGGAGCATTGCACATAGGCATGCTAGAAATATGTAGCATAAACAAAACTATGAATAGTAACAAGAATGTAAATGATGTTATGTAAATAAGAGAAAAATGACTCATCTTTTGAACTTTGCATATGTAGTTTTTTTCTTGTGGTTGTCTAGACCCAGATATATACTTTTTCTTGGTTTCATTGAAGAATGTTCTTTCTACTTGAATAGATCAGCTGATAGTTAAGATGTGAAAACATAATGGCAAACAGATTTTAAATTGCTACACGTATCTGGAGAACATAGCTCTAAACTATATAGAAAAGGAAGAAATTTTAGATATCTGTGATGTAGTATTTGAGAGAGGCATTCTGAGGTATTACTAACAGTAGTCCAAATCCAGGAAAGCTGCTTGTGTGATCATGCCAAAGCTGGGAAGAGAGCTGAAAGAGCTCGTGAGAGACATGATTGTGGAATTCTTTTTAGGATGCCAGAAAGCCTTGTGAAATGCAGCTTTATATAATTTACTGAAGAATTTATCATGTTTAGTTAAAAACATCAGTTGCGTAAGTCCAACCTTTTAATAAAATCCACATAGTCAGGCCTAATTATAAGCTCAAAAGTGAATCATACTTCATTCTGAAATAGTATTGAGTTTGATATTGAGACTTAAAATGAACCTAAACATAATGCAAAACACCAATCATATTGAAATGAGCTGCTCTGCTGTCAGAAAAGGTGAACAAAGGTGTTTGTGTGAACTGTTGCTAAGAAGCTGTTAGAAAGCAGCGAAGATATAAGTATTCACCACCTGATTTCTTGATAAATATACTAAAAGAAAAAAAAATCTCAGTCTTTAAACGTTTTCTGTCGTGTCTTCTGTGTGCCGAGTTTACTGAAATTAATCTTATTCCTGTAATGGTCTCCTAGGGCTCATTAAATTCAGTCTTTACGTCAACACACAGTAGTCTGGCATAGTTTTAGTGTGCTGGGCGATAACAAGGCGATAACAATATACCCACAGAAATTTAACTTCAGAGCAGACCTTTTGAACTTGTAAATTGTTGTCTAGCTCGAAGAAAATTCTCAGAATTTGTGCTTAGCTTGATGGGATTTTGGGAAGCAAAGGCAAATAAACCTAGAACAAGAGAACAGTGTTTACTTCAATTTTAATGGATTTTATTAGCGACTTCTTTTTCCCCTTTATCTTCTATGTGTGGAAACTACAAACTACTGATTAGGTAGATATAGATTTGCACAATGAATCTTTCTTCAATGGCACTTTTTTTTTTTTTTTAGAGTGAAGCTAGATCAAACCTGCCTGGATGAAAACATTTCTCACTCAGGAGGCAGCTCTTACGTTAATGACATCTTGCATTTTAAAAATATGTTGCATTTCACCAGTCTGAATCTCTGCGGAAGTTCAGAGAGCAATAACAGAGCAAATGATGAAAAGTTAGGTGATGAAAGAAGATAAGCTTAGATAAAAATGTGAAATATGATTTAATACTCATTTCCTTTTTCTTTAAAGAGTTCATTAGCTGACAAGGAAATACCGAAATTCTTATCAAGAAGCAGACTTTTCATCGCCTAATAGTAGACTGTAGAAATTATTTGAATTTTGCGACCTGGACAGATCTTGTAGCATGGGTTGTTTTTTCTATGTATTGGTACAAGAAAACTAGCTACCAAGGTATTACATGATTAAGAATCAAATTAATTTAGTTAGTGTTACGTGATTGTAAATAAACTTCTTTTTATAGTGATGTAGTATTAACTCTGGAGTATGAAATGGGATGTTTTAGTTTGTTCATGCAAATCAGGTTTAACTGTGCCATAGCTCTGTTGTGCATCTTGACTTCTGGGTTTATGCCTGGAAGGAATTTCTAAAGTAAAAGTACTTCCTATCGTTTTGTGTGAGTTCAAAGGCAAAGGGCAAGGATGAATGTTGAAATAATTACCTTAGAAAATATTTTGTTGTCATGCCAAGAGGATTTTCAAAGGATAGGATTGCAGTGTGTGTCTTGGACTTCAGATCACTATGGCTGAAGCTGCAGATTCCCATACTAAATACAAGCATTTTCACATAGATACAAAACCCTAATTTTTAAGTTAGTTGTAGACATTAGTGAAGCTTAAGAATAATGTCTTGCTTCTCTACTGAACGTTATATTAACCTTTATCCACTGTACTAAAAGTAAAGGATTTGATACATGCCTTCCAATTAGTAGAATTTACTCCAAATTCAGTTAAGTAATTCTATGTCCAGCTGTGGCAGAGACCAGGATGTGGGCTGTGTTGCTTTTTATGAGGCATCTTTTAAAATATAGCATTTATAAAATAGTCTGCCTGGCTTTGCGTTCAGCTTGAATGATAAGGAGGAAAGCATTTAAAAAAAGAAAAAAACAAAACCAAAGTGCCTGGGGCATAGCTTTTGTCTTCCCACAAGAGGGGAAAGATGTAGTGTGTTCATGTGAAAAAATGAATATACAATAAATATGGAAAGAGGCCTGTGAGATAGAGAAAATCAAAACATAGAAGACTTCTGTACTACTTGTGTTTGTGGGTGAATTAAAAGATGTTAATCTCTAAAAGGAAGGGGGTTGAGTATCTGTTTTCTTTGACATAGGATTTTTGCACGTGAATAACCTGGCTTTTGATATCAAAATAAATTGTTTCATTAAGAAGCTAAATGGTTTCTTTATGTATAAAGACATTTTAAGTGGAGGTAAACTCCTTTGGAACATAAATCACTTGTTAGACAGTTCTCTGCCCTTCCTTCTTGCCTCCCCCACCCTAAAAAAAAAAAAGCTGCCCAGAAATCACTAGGTAAGATAATTCTTAAATTGATTTGGAGAATACTTAACAGATTTGTTGTCTTTGATTTATGAATTGTGCTGCTTAGTGTTCAAATCATATGCTATCCTGAAAAGGTTTTCAGCCTGTTACAGTGGTATCATGTAATTACATTGAAGCACATGATGATAGTGTTTAAGCCTTAGGATGCCTTGCAGGGAAGTAGTGCAAATAATTATCTGTGCATCAGTGCAGATTAAAAAAAAAATAATAAAAAATCAATACTGCTTGGTGGCTGAGTTTTGCGTATTCCAATTAATGATTTTAGATTTGACTTAAAATTCTGAAATTGTTTGGAAGTAGGCCATCTCATGCTGAGATGAAGCATCAGGCCATTTTAAATTAGATACCGAGCATGCTCATATCAAGTACTCACTCTTTTTAGATTTTGCAGTGTGCGTCTCGGTTCCCTGTTAGTAGAGCTGTCATTCAACTGAAGTAGAGGAGAGCACAGCATGCCCTTTTGTCATCTTTCTATCACTGCACATATGATTTCTCTTGGAACTGGAAACTTGAGCTGTGAGACAAGCCTTGCTGTTAGATCGCCAGTGTTTTTGGTGAGTTGATATTCATCTCTTTCCTTTCCAATGCCTTTAGATATCTCAGATAAAACTCAGCTTCATACTTGTCTCTATTCTCTAATAATGGTATCTATTTGAAATGTCTCTGCCGTCGCTCGCTTCAGTAAAATAATTCTGGTATGTGTGTATTAATTTCTTCACTGGAGAAGAATTGCTTTTTTAACAGGAATGCTAGGTGGTTTCTCTGAGAAGTCGAAAACATGGGCATATATCCTTTTTCTTCTGACTTTAAATTAGCTAATTATTCTAAATATAGCAACAGTTCTTTAACAATCACTTTTCAGTCACTTTTCATTTTCTTTATATTCTTAGTAAATTGGTTTAAAACCTAGATTGTTTTGTATATCTCTTATTTTATAAGGAGTTTGAGTAGTCTTGCAAAAGATAATTTTATTTATGTAAGACAATGCTGAAGGATATTTACAGTACTTGGTTTCAACGCAAATTGCTAAACAGGGTAAGTCAACTGTTGTCATCTGTTAGTTTTGCTAATAGATATGCATGTGTTTCCTCCTTTAACCAGCTAAGAAATAGAAAAAGGCATCTCCTAGTTCTTTGTTATGACTGAGATTTTGCACTTTGGTAGGATATAATAGGAATTGCTGAACAAATTTATAGTCTTTATAGTAGCTAAAGTGAATGTTTGATACAGCTTAACATTTAATTATCTTTTAATTAACTTTTAATTACCTGTGGGAAGGCAGGATTTATGATTCAAAGTATTACCAAAGCTTAGTTCTTGCACTTGATTTAAAATCTTATTTTCCTCCAAGATCATCTGCAAAATATGACTTTTAAAAATTCTTTAATGCAATGCATTTAACTTGTAGCAAAAAGTCAGTTGACAATATACTTTTAAAACATCTAAACTGGGGTTGTAAAAAGCACTAAGTGAATTGATAAACTCTGACACCACCCACCCCGGCCTCCCCCCCCCCTCCAAAAGTTTGTTCCTCATTGCACTTATCTCCCAGTAAATAAAGGTGATTTGGTATCATGATTGAGCTTCATGCATGTTTTAAGGTTTCAGTTGTGACATACTAGAGTTACTTCCTAAAATACAGTTCATGACTGGATTGAGATTGGAGGTCTTAATACATTCACATATATTTTTTGGTTGGAACGGTTGTTTGTTTTTACAAGCAGATACTCTTTGTCCTGTTGTGATTGTGTGTATAGACTTTAAATAGTCTTCTGGATAAAAGATTTGAATTACAGTGGGAAAAACTGCTTGTCAGTGAATTCACTGAGCCCGACAAAAGAGATTCTTGCTAAACATAACCCCTGTTATGATTCCAATTGACCTGATTCATAGGAGTAAAATCAATAAACCCATAAGCTTCATCATTGCCTTGACAGTCCAGGTTGGAAGGGAGACAGGATGGAGAGTGGTGTATATGAATCTTGAGTACTTGAATGTTAGTTTGCTTGACCCCCTGATACAGGGTTCTCAGTGGAAGTGATCTAAATGGGTGTAATAGTTAAGATTTTTGTTAAAGCCTGAGGATAATGCATTTAATTGAGGCCTTGCTGTGGCAAAGGGCTGTCATAACCCGTCAGAAAACCTGCACTTTGGCTGCCAAAACAGGATTCTAGTGTGCAGCTCTGACAAATGATGAAAGAGAGACAGCGAGGGGTAACTGCAAACCTGTGTTGTGCAAAATATATTACTATACTGAATTGTTATCTTCAAAGCACATATTATTTCTAATACTAAGTTTTTGCTCTTATAACTAGAATATGTTGTTTCATAATGGTGGTGCCTTCAGGTGCCATGAGCTGTGTGTCTTAGATCTGGAAAATGCTACAAAGCCATACAGATTTGCCATAGGACAGTTTCTGGATGAACAGCAAACTTGGAGAACTGAAGGCCTTTTAGGAAGGGAACAAAGAGATGAAAAAGGTAAAGACTTGCATTAGTGACTGCAGAGCAGGCAATGGGAATGGCAATATAAGAGGAACAGAGTTCTAAAAGGTAAAGCCATGCAAAAAAGCAGCATTTAGCTGTTTTGGCGGTGTTCCTTTATCACTGTGAGCATGCAGAAATTTGAGATTTCTGGTTTGGATTGCTGAAGATGTTTGACCTTAGTATGATTCTACTGAGATTACCGTTTGAAATGACCAAAGGTATAAAAAGTCATATTTTACAGGTTTTTTTTAAGGGAGCAATTGTTAGTCTCAATGAAAGCAGAAATTTGCAAGTGTTAAACATCTCAAGTTATTTTTGTAACCTTGATCTTGTCTATTTTACTTTTCAGAATAATGTTCATCCTTTCCTTTGAAGTAAATGCTGACTCTGGTTAGTTTTCCAAAAAGAGGAATTCCTATATTATAGTTATAAAGGTTAACTGAAGTTTTACAGGCAAGATACTGTCTACTCTGCAGTGCTACTCTTGTCTATACCCATTTTATTTAGCATATAAGTCCACTTTTGGTCATGGATAGCATGCAGAAAAGTTTGCCTGGTGTTTATGATCTTAATGGTGATTGCGCATAAATAGATGAATTTGAGATCTCTGAGAACCTGACACCCATACATTACCTTTTCTTTTGCTGTAATTTTACTGTGTTAGTTTTGTTAATGTCTTTATATATCTGCCTGCGTATATATATATACACACGCACACACAGAGAATATGCAGAGAGGGAGGGTGAATGTGTATAAGGGCTGCTGGTTTTACAAGATTATTCAGAATGCACTTAAAATTGCACTGAATTGAGAACTAAAATGAAAAAAGATAGTCAGTTTTATTCAATTTCAAAGAATGTTGATTCAGTCATTTTACACATGCCAGTCATCAATAGGATTTTATTTTATTTTATCTTATTTTATTTCTTTTGTTTTATTTTATTTTGGATCAATATATTGTAACTTGCAATAAAATACCAGAGTGTAAGGTTTAAGTTCTTATGACTCTGCTATGTAGACCTACCTTTCATATTTTCAGAAACTGTAGGTCTCTGGAAGGATCTTTGAGGTGTCCATTCACATGACTGGCAATATAAGGCATGCAATTCACCTTGTTCAGTTATTTTTTTGAAAAGGATGAAAAAAACTTATTGTGTTTTCCACATGAATAAAAAGTTACTGGCTTGCGTGGTGCTTCTTCACTAGGAGAGCAGTATACCCATAAGAATGTGGTAGTGACTTCAGTTATTTTAAGAAAGAACCACTGCTGAAATTATGTTTAAATAAACCTTGTGCTGCTTGAATTTTTTAAATATAAATGTTTGTACAGAACTAAGAAAAACAAACAAACAAAAAAACCCCAGAAAAGGATATGGAAGTTAGGGATGCGGGGTGAAGGGTAACCTCTTGTGTATCTATATCGCTTAAGCTGCCTGCCAACTATTTTTTGAATGATTATAATCTTTTGGACAGTGAAGGCTCAGTCTTTTTCCATTCACGTTGTCTTCTAAATGCAAGATTTTACTACTGCTAACAATTGCACATATTCAGTTCTTGTGCCAGATGGAAAGCCTGTAACAATTTTAGACTAAAGGTTGTGTCTAAAAACCTTGTCAGCATTCTGCATCAAATCTTGACCTATTTTAGACAGTATGCTACAATATGATGCTTTCAAGAGAATAATGCCTTTTTTTTTTTTTGGTTTCTTTTTTTATAGAGTGGAGGAAGGAGTGGAGCTATGTTTCACAAACATGATCTAAATTTACTTTTCCAAATGAAAAAGAAACTGCACACCAGTACTCATTTAAAATAATTAGCTGTCATGTCAGCATTGGGTCTGAGGTTTTATGGAAAAATAAAGAAGGCATTATTAGTTCTTTTTATATATACGTAGTGTAAGTTGAGAAATAGGTTTTTTAAAATGAAAACCTAAAGTGTTTTAAATTGTTTTGTTTTTAAAAAATCTTCAGCTTGTTTGTACCAAGAGAGTGTAAGGAGTTGGCTAAGTCCTTGCTGAATGAGATGAGCGTTGTCTCTACTTTTTCAGTACATTGAGGTTTAAAATGGTTATTAGATACAGTCCTGTTAATTTTGGCAGATTTTAGCCATGAATACACTAGATCATTGCAATTCAATAATGAATCGGTATTTAGTGGGAGTGTCTATCAATAAAAATTTAGAAAATGATTTTGTATAAAGTGAGCATTGGGAGCTTTAAATTTCCTAAAAGGTAACCAAGAATAAAACATTCCCTTTTGTAGTCAGAATTTCCAGCCCCCCCAAAAAACACAGGGAAGAGAAAAGGGGAAAAACAAAAAGGAAAAAAAAGTATGGGAATGTTTCTCAAAATAGTACCTAAGTTTTAATTTTTTCCATGTGTTTTCAGCACAATACAACGTTACTTGCTTTATGTATATACATGCATCCATATTTTTTAAGAGGATCTGAAATACTATTTTATGCTCCAGAGAACATCAACGTTTGAAGTATTTGTAGGATACTCAGTCTTATGCACGCTTCAGTACTGTGGTAGGGAGACAATAGCTTAGTATTTAAACATCTCGGTGGCTTTAAGAACACTAGAATTGTGTTGTGCTTTCTTAAAACTAATCTGAATTTAATGGAAGTATGTGCCATACAGTGACTGATTTGTTTCTAAGCCAATCACAAATTTATGCTCTTCCAAAGCATGGCCATTGGGGGGGGGGGGGGGGGAGGGGGTCGTTAATTTTTACATAATTCAGGCCATTTGAAGGGGCTTGTATGCAATTCATATCCTTTGATACATTCTTGTCCAAAAACCTCAACCACCAAAAGGTTTCCATGTTCTATAGTTTCCCATTTATATAGAAAAGATAATCAGTATTTCAGTATTTAAAGTTTATTCACAAATCTGTCTGTATTTATATTTCAGATGCTGCCTTTGCATCTTTTACCTTGTATAGAATAATGTGTGCAGTTTTTTTCCAGGGAATTATATAGGCATCATAACATAACCATGTTGGTAGATAATCTGTCATTTACATGCAAATTAACATATGGACAATTAAATAAAGTCTTTTTAATTGGTGAAAAGATTGTGTTTGGTGACAAAACTGAGTAACATCCTTAGTGGAATGACCTTCAAGGTTTTGACAATATTTGCTATGAAGTCTTTTTACAGAGGTCTCTCTCTCTTCTTTTTTTTTTTTTTTTTTTTAAGGCCATATTAAGTGTGACCCATGATTAAGTTAAAAACAAAAAGCAGAATGGCTGTATTGCACTATTTTAAATTGTGCCAATTCTTTGACAAGATGTGTTCAGCATATGATGGAGATTTTTGAGGGAAGAATGTTCTGAGAATCAAGAAATGCGAAAAGGTTTTCAGAACTGTCATTAAAAACCAGGACATCAGTACAGTTTTGAACAATTTTACTAAATCAAAATTTTTCTGATAGAAGACATTGTATCTTACTTGGGAAATCTAAAATAGACTTTTTCTTTGGTTTTCCTTGTCCTGAAAAATAGTATGAAACATTTTTCTTTCCCTCTGGAGAAAATAGCCTGAGACATCAAGGTTGTCATATTCTAGCAGAGAATGAAAAGGCATGACTTAAACAATGCCATTTTCTGTAATGCCATCTGTTTCATCCCACACTGCCCAGGACATTTTTTTTTCTTTATGAGCAAAGACAAGACAGATATCTTTAGTAGCCCTCATGTGGAGGCTGTCAAAGTAGGTACTTTAGTGCCACCTTTGAAAGAATCTCAAAGTACAGTGTGGTTCTAGCCATAATGTGTTTCCTGCAGAGACAGCTTCAGTTACCTGTCTGGTAAAGTCTGGCTGCTGCTCAGTGGATCACAGCAATGCCAGTGGGAGGCAGGATTTGCACAGAGGATGAGGGAAAGAGGAGGTGGCGTGAATCAAAGATTGAGTGGTGGAATTTCGCCAGATCCTTGAAATTGTATCCTAAAATGTATCTTACAGAAACATCTGTAAGATGTAGCTGGTTACAGATGGGTACTGGTCAAGAGGAAAAGAAAAACCAGCTACTGAATGGCTTGCTTGAGTCCTTTGGAGTACTCGTGACGCTAAGCAGTTGAGACCTTTTCTAGACCTAGTGAGTTCGATTTTTAAAACTGGTACTCGATAGGTTTAGGCTGAATTTAATTTCTAACTGCTTCAGTGATCAGAATAGGTTGAGAACATTCTCCACAACCTTCTATTACAGCATTAGTATCTTACAGTTTCAGTTGCATTTAGTTGGTTTAATGATGGGGAGTATTTTATATCATGATATTAAAAATTGGAAATTGAAACAGAGGTTTACTTAACCAAGGTCACATAGGAAGTCTGATGAAGCAGAAAGTGAAGCCAAAGGGCATATCCCTGATGCAATTAGCTTGATGTTGTGATCCCTGAATGACTGTCAGTGAAATACCTCAGGTACTGAAATGCATGTCAGTGCAAAGCTGCACCTGGCCCCATATGAAGAAAAGCCAAATATCCCTAGAGAAACTTTTTGCTCATGAGGCTGGACTGTTTTTGAGATATTAGCTACCAGCTTTGCATTATCCTATCTAGAAATTCCAGATCACTCACAACCCATTCTGCTGTCTTAATATGGCACTGCCCTGTAACATGATAAGCTTAAGGTCCTTACTTCATCAACTTGGGACCCTGATCACTAAGGTATTCTTGTCCTTGTTGTGTCCTGTAATGATTCTCATTTGCAGGATATATTCAGATTGATAATTTGATCCATTGGATATGTTTATTTCTCGAACATGTCTGTGTTGAAATCAAGTAAGAACAGTTCAGATTTTGTTTAAACGGAGCTATTAAATATATAAATTAGTGTGAGACTTCAACAAAATTACATTTATTTAATTTTTTTTTCGTTATAGTGACACATCTATTAGAGCAGCAATGTGTCATCTTCTGACAACTGTGTTGAAGTGATGTTGAGACGTTCTGACTGTAGTCCCCTCCTCCATTTTCACATAAAAATTTCTGAAAACTTCTACTGCACCTGTGTAAAGCTGGAACAAAGTCTCAGAACTGTATGAAAGAGTAATAACACAGCAGTCAAGGGAATAGAAGCTAAGAAATGTCAGAGTCACTGCAGTGAGAGTACATGGGGGTGTGTACATATGTGTATATGTTAGTCTAGCCAGTACTTTACATTAACCATCACCATGTAGTTTCTCTAACACTTCTAGACTTTCTGGTCCAGAAAGAACTTTAGCTTCCTGGACTGAATTTTTTTCTCTTGTTACCTCCATAGTTTTATTTAAAAGATTAAATGCAAATGGTAGAGCCGTTTCCTTGAAAGACATTAGAACGAAAATATTCTTAATAGTTTTGAAATGTTTCCAGCTGGTTCTCTGCAAAGCTCTGATATTCCTGTGGCATTGAAGAAAAGTTTACAATTAAGAAGATTGGACCCTTTTTCAGTGAAAAGCATTTCAGACTGCAAATAGTGTACACATTTTCTTTTTTTAATTTGTGGGACCTCTAGCACACACCGATAGTATCCTTACTGCTAAAAATCTAAGCATTGTGACTGGTGAATATACTTCCAGTTCTCTACAGCTTTCTCATATGGAATGAACTTGGAAGTTTAATTGAAGAATTACAGTAACAAGTAATAATAATCATTAAGACCCTGCTGCTCTCGATCTAGAAAGTAAATTAGTTAAAGACAGTAGATTCCTTTGCTGATTCTGTTGACATTGCAGTCCTTACTCTGGAGGCAGAAATTATAATTTACAGATGTTATGGTTTAAAGTTACTGACAAATAATTCTAGCATGTCATCTGTGTTAGAAACACTACCCAAATACGTAAAGAAGTTTATAACTTTAAACTAGATGTTTTTTTGGAATGTGCCAAATCTTTTATGACTCTGGAGATGGTTATCGCTAATTCTGTTTCTGTCAAAACATTACATTCATGTTTTCTGACAAGCAATATTCACTTGTGTAGCCAATAGATGTGGATCATCAGGATTTATTCTGCAAAAAGCTGAACTGTGTGGAATGTGAATAATCCTATAATTATTGGAAAAAATGTGTCTTCTCAGTCTTGAGTACTGAATATTTGATATCCCGTTTATTTTTGAGATATCAAAATGACTGACCTAACAGTATTTTGTCTGATGTATCTCAGTGGAACTCACTCATGGAAACTGCCAGTGAAGCTAAACAACTGCTGTGCACCAGTATGAACACTTCCAAAATCATTAAAAGAGAATGGGAGGAAAATTCTTACAAAGCTACTTCTCCCACTGTTGTCCTAATCCTCAAGGAAAGTCTGCAAAGTCTATTTGAAAGACAAGCATGGGAATGAAATTCAGAAATCTATTAGATCTTAAAACTCTTGAACTCAGTTGTTTTATATCACATTAATTTTCTTGTCCACTTCAGCTAATGCCACCATTTTAGCACCTTCCCCTTTAGTGGGAGAAAAAAAGGAATAATTAAAAAAAAAAGAAAAAATTATTAACAAATCTTGCTCCCCTCTACTGGACTCTAACTCCTTTTCTTCTCAGCTGGTCTGATAAACATACCTAATTTCAACTCAGCATGATGGTTTTCAGTTTTCCTAAATCAGTGAACACTGCTGCATTTATTTCAAGATTGAACAATGGCTTTTGCTTCGTAAGCTTGTAACTCGTTTCCAGCATTGTCAGTAGATGTAACAAAAGATGCTGATCCTTGTGTAAACCTTGCTTTAGTGGCTTCAGTGCTGCTTGTAGTAATGCTAATATCAACATACGACACGACTACACCATGCAGATAGCATTCATTTTACTGACAGAACATACTCTTTCCAGATGGGTTGGTCAGTTCGTTTCGTTCCTCAGAATAAATGAGGGGTGTGAAGGCTCGTAGAACCACTTTATGACAGTCCAAGGGCTTTGACTTAATAGCACATAGGAACCTCAAAGTATGCAAAAATAATGAAGGTTATTATTTCTCTGTGTTAGAAGAAAAGGGGTGATACAGGAATCCTTGGAAATAAGAGGAAAAATTCCAACCTAGAAGTTCTTTAGATGCAGTTTAGACCATATTTATTGTAACATCCTTTGGGGCTATTCTAACCTATTAGATAGTTTTGAGTTTGTGTAAACAGTGCACATTTAAGTATATTTAAAAGAAGTGCAGCATATAGGTGATTTTCAATACCTGTGTTAGAGTATTTTTGGATTGCTTAAAACCTCTGGTAAATTTAAGAACTAAATTTTAAGTTAACTTTCTTTAGGTGTACTTACCTGCAGTGGGTTCAGTTTGGACCAGTGAGATTTGATAATTGCTTTTCTTAAATACAGTGTTTGAAGTCTTGCATCAATGTTTTGGACCTTCAAATGTGGGTTCAGTATCTCACCTCATTTGGTGCATGAAATAAAAAAGCCCCGGGGCTCTTTCGTATCATTTCTAAGGTTACTGAAGGTGGCTGGTAAGTAATCACAGGATTATTCAGTTCGAAACTGACACAGAACATCACTTGTCCAACCTCCTGCCCAAAGCAGGGTCAGCTCTGAGCTCAGACCGGTCTGCTGAAGGATTATCCCATATGGTCCTGAGAGCCCTCGAGGATGGAGACTCCACAGCCTCTGGGCAACCTGTCCCACCACCTGACCGTCCTGCATGAAGAAGTTTTTCCTCATGTCCAGTCTGAACCTCTCTGGTTTCCCTTCACGTCTGTTGTCTCTCAGCCTCTGGCCGTGCTTCCCTGTGAAGAACTTGGCTTCGTTTTCCTAATACGCTCCCTGTAGGTACAGGTGGGCTGCTGTTAGGACCCCCGGAGCCGCCCGCTCTCCAGGCTGAACCGGCCCAGCTCCCTCAGCCTCTCCTCACGGGGCAGCTGCTCCAGCCCCGGACCGTCGTGGCGGCCCTCTGCTGAACTCGCGACAGTTTATCCGTCTGTCTTCTATCGGGGAGCAGCAGAACTGGACGCGGTCTTCCAGGCAGGATCTAACAAGCGCTCGCGGCCCACCGGGCCCCGGGGCCTTTCGGCAGAGCTGCTCCCCAGGCAGGCGGGCAGGCAGGCCGGCCCCAGCCCGTGTGGCCGCCGGGGCTCGTCCTCCCCGGGGCAGGGCTCTGCCTTCGGCCCTGCTGAATTTCATTAGGTTCTTATCGGCCCATTCCTCCAGCCTGTCTGGGTCCCTCGGTACGGTAGCCCCTGCCCTGCAAATTGGTGTCATCTGCAAACTTGGTCTAATCCACCTGCTTTTGTCGTTTTCTTGAAGGCTCCAGTCTTCCTCTCTGTTCCCCATTTGAACTTCAACTTCTACCTACTGCGTACTTGAACCCGTCTAGACTACGTGGCCATCTCTTAGTGTTAATCCAGCCAGATCATAGTCTCCAGGGAAATCTTTAGTCACTGCACTGGATGTTGGCTTCGGTGTCATTCCCTGTAATTCATTTGGGTTTGTGCCATCTCCTTGCTTGCTGCCGAGCCTTCACTGGATTGCGTAGTTTGAACAATACCCGATCTTGACCAAAACAGCAGTCCTTCCATATTTTTGTGACTAAATTGAAAACAAGTTTGTCAAAGGGTTGCCACAATAATCAACAGTGTTGCTTATTAACAACTGCTAACATGCAAGCATTTGCTTAGTTAGAAAATAGCACATAACATTTTTCATCAAGCTTTTCAGTAATATGTCAATATCCCTGTCAGAAATTTTGAAGTATTACAATGTTAGTTAGTGGATACTACTGTTGCATTCCTCTGTTACACAATTGCTAAATTTTGTAGTTCTCTTAAGCAGTTACTAGACTTTAGGCATCACTCCCATTATGCTTTTCCTTGGCTGCTGGCTTCCTCACATTGAATTCAGATTTCCAAGACTGTTAGATTAAAAGTCACTTTTCATAAGTGGTGTACAAATTTTAAATAGTGGTCAGTCAGTTGTTAGACAAGGCTAAATTTAATATTAGATGCCACTAATATAAGCCAGAAATATTTGAAATAACATAGTTTTGCAGTCAATCTTTGAATATAGAAGACTGCTATTTACACGTTTACTGCATCTAAGGTATATCCTTGAAGTTACACTAAATGTCAGAATTATTTTTTTAAATACCCATTTGGTTCATCTTTCAGAAAATACTACTTCTTGCTATGCTCACTGTTTTTTTAAACTTTTTGAAGTTTATGAGGAGGGGTACATCGGAATGCTGATAAGAGTAGGCAAGTGATATCTCTGTGGCAGCAGCTTTCTATGAGATTCTTTTTTTTAAACAGAAGATTGCTACTAAAACTTCTATAAAAAGTAGTTTTATTTCTAAAGATGGCTGGTTTTCTTTATCATAACCTGACGGAATGACTGTCAATTTTAGGACTATCGATCAATTTAAAATCTGTTTTCATTATCAACTACTTTATATTTATCAATTCCTAAAACTTTTTTGCATAAATAGGAGTTCAAGATGAATGTTGATTTAGACTGTTTATTTTTCATAGAACAAAAATCTCCTTTAAGTACTAGAATTTTTGGTTTGAAGAACCTTCAAGAACAGTACTGTATGAGCAAGTGATGCTTCTTTAATGGCCTCCTTCTGGATTAATTTTTGGTTTGGGTTTTGGGGTTGTTTTTTGCCACTGGGGGGAGTAGAAGACTGTCACAGGCTTCAGGGAATGGAATAAGAGCGTTTGTCTTCTGTTTCAGAAGATTCAGGTCTTAGTTGTGAGCTGTGGGAGACTGTGGGTCTTTCATGTCTGGCCCATGCTTGAAAACCTGTTTTACAGTGAATAAAGTCCCTAGGTAATCAGGTTTCGTGATTGCTTTTTTCCCCAAACAATTACATTCTGAATTTGGACTGGATTAAACTTGAAGCATATTTTAGAAAAGGAAGAGAAGAAAATATCCTCTACATTATTACTAGTATGAAGAGTAGATTGTGATTGGTGTTGGCTTAAGTAGAGTGCTAAAATTCTTCTCTGAAACTTTTTGTTGCAGCCGTGCCTAACAGCGAGCTCCCTCTCAGCATGAAAGTGCAATGTAAATGACTACGTCACTTGGATTGGGGTGGTTTGCTTTAATAGAAGATTCTGTAGCTGAGAAATGTGTATTTTTTTTTAATTAACATTCATATGGCTGTTGCTTTAACTAGATGTTTGCTTTAATCCTGGTCTTCCAGAAGTAAATATAAAAATATTGTTTCCTTCCTCTAAAAGCTTTAGAAAGGAGGAAACAAGTTCATTTTCCTTGTTTCTTTTAGTTTTTAAATGCATAGAATCAAAGGCTGAATACATGTAGGGTGCTATAAACATGTTATTTTAGAAAGACTAGCAACTCTAAATGCTGACTGTTCATTCCCAAGCTTATTTAAGGTTCTTTGTCAGTGTTTATATGTCACTGTAATTGAGAAGTGTCCCAGAGGCTGTTGCAGCCTTGCCTTCCCTGCTAAGGTTGCTGGACTGGTAATGTTCATGCTGCTTGCAGGTTCTATTACATATCTTCAACCTGTTTGATATTTGGGGCAGAACAAGACATGCCAGTTGCAAGCCCAGGTTGGGCTTTCCCTTTGGAAAAACTCGTTCTGTCTGTTCTGCCAACAGCAAGCAGTCAAAATTCCTACTTCAAAATTCATTAATATTTTTGTTCATGGTATACAGAGCTTAAACTAAGCAGAACAAGCTTAAGGAAATGCTAAAGCAACGCACCAGTGCTGTCATAGATTTACAGCAATTTTGTGAAATTTCATGGGTATAGCAGAAATTGCAGAAGACAGCCAGTAGGTCCTGGAGCATACCAGCAACCTGGGTTTGGTTCCTATGGGGTCATTTGCTTTTCCACCTCCTCTTTCTTGTTTTGAGAGATATAAGCTGCCTCAAGACCTTTCGCCCTCAATTTTTTATTTTTTTAATAGGACATTCAGTTATAAATTATTTTCTGACCAGTGTTTGAAACAGCTATGGATTATTATTCTAGGAACATAACCATCTGAGGGGACTGAGTGAGCTGGCAGATGTCACCATGAGACTGTTTTTTCTTTTATCAGTGTGGATAACCCTGATGACTAGAAAAAGGCAAACATTACTGTTTTCAAAAGAAGAGCAAGAAAGAGAATCCAGGGAACTAAACACTGGTCAGCTTCACCTTTTTTCCTGGGAATATTATGGGGCAAATTCCCATAGAAACTATTTCTAGGCTTGTAGAGGACTGGAAGGTAATTGGAAACAGCCAGCACGGTTGTATCAAGGAAAAATTGGTTGCTTGACCAATCTGACTACTTTCTACAATGACTGCCTCTTCAAGTGAGGGGGAAAAACAGTGGAAGCCACTTACCTTTAGCAAGGCTTTTGGTATAGTTTCATGTAGTATCCTTGTATCCAAATGAGGGGGTATGGATTGAATGAACAGACTACAAGGTGGGTGAAAAACTGATTGCACCATTGGGCTTAAAGAGTAGCAATCAATAGTTTGAAGTTTTAAACGAGTGGCTGTTTACAAGAAGTCTTTCTTGCAGTTGATACTGGGGCTGAAACTATTTTAACACTCCTCAGCAAGTTGGGCAATAAGGCAGAATGCACCATCAGCAAGTCCCTGGATAACACCACCCTTGGGAGGAGGGATCGGTATGCTGGAGGGCAGGGCGGCCATTCACACGGACCTCAGCAAACTGGAGGAGTGAGCAGACTGGAACATGCTGAAGTTCAGCAAAGGCAAATGTGCAGGTGGAGGAGCAGCATCCTGGAAAATGGCTTGCAGGTCCTGGTGGACAGCAACCTGAATGTTAGTGTTATGCTGCAATGGTGACGAAGGCTAGCCACGTATTGAGCTGCCTTCAAAAGTGATGAATTGAGGGGAATAATGTGTCCAGATTTGGTCCTGTCAGTATGACAGGGAGACAGACAAACTGAGTCCAGCACTAGCACGGTTACAGGGCCAGCACATATGATGTACAAGAAGAGGCTGAAGGGAATTGGTGTGTTTCTGCTGAAGAAGAGAAGGTAAAAGCAGGGACATAATTGCATGGGCTTTGTAGAGGAAACAGACTCTTCTCAGAAGTGCATAAAGAAAGGGCAAGAGGCAACGGTCATAAATTGCAATGAAGTACATTCTAACAGGTTAAAATAATAATAGTAAAAAAAACAAATCACAAAGCTGTTGAGCACAGAGGGGCTATGGAATCATTATTCTTGAAGATTTTTGAAACTCAACTGGACAAGGGCCTTTCCAACCTGATCTGGTATAG
This sequence comes from Haliaeetus albicilla, assembly GCF_947461875.1. Classification (NCBI taxonomy): domain Eukaryota; kingdom Metazoa; phylum Chordata; class Aves; order Accipitriformes; family Accipitridae; genus Haliaeetus; species Haliaeetus albicilla. The sequence goes on from NC_091501.1 coordinate 16,621,577, forward strand.
AATTTATCTCTGAGCATAGGGTTGAACTTGATGACCACAGGGGTCTTGTCCAACTTACATTTTTGTATGAGTCTCATTTATATGGGAAATCTTTTTGATTTAAGTTTTTTATACAGCATAGCACTTATCCTGAGACTGTCCATAAGACAGCCTGTTGCATTCATCAGAAGCACATTCCCTAAAGCAGATGTCTAAAGAACTTGGTAATAACATGAACATAAAACCCTAAATTCTGTGGAAAATACAGGTAAAGTTGCCATGTGGTCATCTGTACCTATGTGCCCAGAGCAATTTTATTTTCCCCTGCTCCTTTGACCCAGTTAATGTTGTTTTTTCTTTATATTGGCTTGACTGAAAAACAAAATCATTTTTCTTCTTATTTGAAAATAGCAAATTAGGTTTACTGGAATGGTCCATAACTCTCTAGGATAGATAGTATGTTCAACAGTGACAAATTGTGACCAGTTGTCCTACTCTGATTTAGATTTTCAGGATTCATCAGTTTAACTTTTATGATATTAAACTATTGGTTTAAAATTATAGTGCTTCAGCACTGGGTGCTATCTCAGTTTGCAGGCTGTTTAGAAGTGGGGAGTTAGCTTTTTGCTATGAAATGTAACTTTGTATTTTACTGAAATCAAAAACTGAAAAATAGCAGAAAGTTGGTGTATTTTACTACTAAGTTTTTCTCTCATTCAAAATTAGCCCTTACCTACCGGTAAGCTACCATGTCTCAAACCTGATAGTTCTGTCTTCCAGCTGCCTTGGCCCTGCTTGTCTTTGTCTTCAAACATCATGTGCTAATGCTTTATCAAATCTTAACTCTGAAATCAGGGGTGGAGGCTATTAATGAAACATATTCTTCTGGAAATAGCACAGCTCCTACAAAGAGAGGCATTAATGCCATGGAACTAACAGGACATTAATTACTTCTATAAAGCTTATCGTGTGCTAGCAAAAGAGGAAAAGCCTGCCAACTTAATTTCAAGCACTGGGTCAATTTTGTACATGAACAGTGCAAGCGAGAAAGGGAAGCATAGTCTCTAGTATTGACCACTTAACACATGACTAATGGTAAAACTCTTCAATTTTCCAACTGGTTTCTGGATTGTTAACTTTTGACTTCAAGTTTCATATTCCATACCTTTCTGGAAACACCTCTGCTCAGGTTTTGCACTCCAGACTTTTGCCAATTCTAAGTGTGACAGGTGAAATTGTTTCAAAATAGGTCACTTGCCTTAAGGGTTAGCATTTCTGGACTTTGAAGCCAACCTCTTTCTGACACAGAAAAGTTATATGATCTCACCCATTAAGAAGACCAGCCTCATTTTAAAACTCTTTATTTCCAGTTTACATATCTCAGACAACTTTCATCTGTTTGTTCTAACCTCAAGTGTTATTTACCTTTCCTATTTCCTTTTCCTGCGTTACCTATACTTAGCATCATCTTTATGTAGCGTAGTCCTGTCCTACTTCATACTGCTCGGCCAGGTGAGGCTTATTCCTGTTATCTTCCCTCTTAGAGTGAATGGTCATGTTGGTAAACTTTTATTTTTGTTCTAGTTTAGAGTAATAGGTATAATTAATTGGCATACATACATTACTTAATCATATCCTGATTCTGCTGTTCTTCAACCTTTCTCAGGCTATGGACCCATTAGAAAAGGGACAAATAAAGTCAGTGGGAAGTGCAGACTTCTCCGTGTTTTACTACAGAAGTAGCCACAGGACACTGAGGTAGAGATCTCAGGTTAGAACCATCTGCATGCATACAGGATGCCATTCACATTCTTATCTTTTTTTTTAGCAGATATTTTGTTAGTTAGCGGTATCACCTTACATTTGTACTCCTGAATTTTGTTCTGCCATTGTTGCTCCTTTCTCTTGTTTATCCATTTCTTTCTGTATGAAACTCATCTATTTCTTATACTTTATCAAATATAGCTCATATGTCTGATGATGCCCCTTGGCTTTGTCACCAGCAGACTTTATTATGTATGCCTTTCTTCTTAGTTACTAATGAAAACACTAATTTTAACTTAGTCCTCTGAACAGGATTGAATTCTGGTAGTAGTCTTCTGTGCATCAGCTGGTTCCCGGTTTTGTACTTGGCTGCTGCTCTTGAACCAGTTTCTTCCCTACCCCAGTGGCAGCCTGTTCCCATGCATTTGTTTCTGTTAGTTCATTCTGCCTTCCAGATCCTATGGTTGATACTCTTCACATTGAAAACTGAGGAGGAATATTACTCAAGTTTTGGTCCTTATCTCTGCTAACTCCCATTCTAACCCCTTTCTGACTGCATACCAGTTCTGTGGGTGGGGTTGGTTGGTTTGTTTTGGTTTGGTTTTTTTTTCCCCCAGTCGTCTTTCTATCAGAAGAGTGTTTTTAGTGTCTAACTTGAATTGCCATTTCTTTACTTTGAAGGCCTGTGTGTTCTTTCTGGTTTGTTCCTTTATCCTTCCCTTAGAATTTCTGATCTTACTCATGCTGGATCGTTTTTAAAAAGCAGTGATTTATCTTGTGAATTTGAAACCTTTTGCTGCAAGATTATTCTCTTTATAGCTTGCAGATAACTTCACTAATTATAACGTCAAAAAACTTCAGGCCTCTTCTGTAGTGAAAGGCTTGCACTGCCCTCAGTCTAGTTGACTGAAGGCAGTACTTTCCCACACAGTGCCCCCGTTGATTACTAACCAGCTCTAAACTAACATACTGTTGGTTCAAGACTGTTGACAATCTGTGGGCTGTCATATATAAAGATATGTGACATTAATTTGAAAATATTCATAAAGATAATCTTTGATGTTTATGATTTTAATATGAAAGCTCTCTGTCCGTACTCTAGTCTAAGTTTTGGAATTTATATAAGACCCCAGCCATCCCTGCAACTTCAACTCTAATTTTTACTTTTGCAAAAGTGCATTTTACATACCACATAATTTATTCATGCTGTTCATCTCCTTTTTGCTTTATACTTTTGAAGTAGAATGTTAGTCCATGGTTTTTCTTTCCTGCATAGAAATTTCCTTCAGTACCTCTGTTATGATCATTCCTTTCTTTTCTGTGGTGTTATTCACAGTGTGTATAGCTTCACATCCTGCATTAGTAGTTTGGATGCATCTATTTCAGTGTCAAAGTTCCCAATCTTAACATACAAGGATTACATTTTTTCTATTATTTTTTTTTTCTTTTCATCCAGTTTCCTAGCCTTTTGTTCACAATGGAATTGGGCAAGTGCTTTCTGAGGATCTTTGATTAGAGTCCATTGTGCTTCTGTTTACTCCCTGTGACTGGGACAAGGCATGCGGGATGAGAGAAAGGGTAGTGGGGCAAATGTTGGGGCAGAAGGAGGTCAAGAGAGTGAGAAAGGTGGCCCAGCTGAGGGCCACCATGTGGAGTCGAGAACTTCTCGGCTGAATTAGCTGGAGACTGGTAGAGAGATGCTTAGTGCTGTGGTGGTCTGCGCTAGTCTTTGCTCTTCCCCTCCAACTCAGGAAGTGTTTTATGAATATTGCTGCAACAAATAAAAACTTTGCAAGTTTAAGGTAAATTAGAAGAGTGTATTTAGATAACAGAGCCAGCATGTGTTGTTCTTCAGTTTTTCTGACTGTAACATTTTGTCCGACCTTGTGATGTGCTCTTAAAAATCTTTACTATTAGCTCCTGTTGAAACTTAATCGTGTTGTTAAATGTTTTGTCTTCCATCATCTAGAGGTAGAGATTTTATTGGTAGAAAAGAGTCGGTAATTTGGAGCTGCAGTAACATTTCAGAAGTATGTGACATCACTCTGGTATCAGCTTTCTCGGAGGCTAGCAATCCTGACAGCTAAGTTGCTTTTTCTCTGGGTCGGGGTTGTGCAGTATTCACTGGGGAGCGGCTTCCAAGAGAAGAGGGTTGTACCTCACGTCCTTATGTGTTTTTTGTTGTTTGTGTGTGAAGCTTTTTGTAAAGAATGAATTTCCCCGGAGACTGGTGAGTAATTCTCATACGTTTTAACAACTGTTTTTCTTTAGACATAAAGCATTTCTTCCTCCTTTGGAAAAACACTTTTTTTTTTTTTTTTTTTTTTAAATCCAGCATTCAATAATTCACAATATATTCAAAGTAGCACACAACATTTATAGCATTCAAGTTAAGATTTTAAATAGAAGACTAATTTTAGGTAGAAATTAAGTTTTTACTGATTTATTACTTCCTGTAACTGTGTATAACTTCCAAGATTTTTATTCAGACATGCTTGTCTACTAGATCATATGTCTAAGAGATTGAATGTAGCAGGAATTTGAGCTTTTTTAATTAGCTTGCAACACTGAATGGGAAGTACTCTCCAAATAGACACTTGTAAGTTGCCTTATTTTAATATACAGCTCATACGGCAATGTTAATAGATGACCATCTTTCAAATGTTATTTTGGGGGTTGTATATGTGTGTAGGGGGGACCAAATGGAAAAACAGATGCATTTCTAGTTAGTGTATGTATCTGTATGTGTATCATCTGCCAAGCTGTATGTTTATTTCTATATGAATGTCATATATTGAGCTGCAAAATCTGTCAGCATAAAAATTATTTAGGAAAAAAACCAAACCCAACCCACAAAACTGTATCTGGTTGTAGCTTAAGTTTTAAATAACTGAAATACACTTTAGTTTCCACTTCATGGTAACTGTTTTCTCATCGCAGAAGAAATATAAAATACATGCCTTTTTTTCTCCTCCCTAGCACTTAAAGGTCTAATTGTAAAAGTACTGCAATACTATGACATTCAGAAGCCTTGGCTGATTCCAATTTTGAAAGGGTTTTTATTTTAATATGCTAATAATCTTCCATATTATACGTAGAAAATTACAGCATACCTATCTACACAGAGGTATTTTGCAAGGGAAGCCCAGGGTTTTGCTGTGTCACTTTGGTTTTGGTTTCTTTTGGTGTTTTCTTTAAGGATGACAAGTCTTGATGAATGAACACATGCAAAAATATCTTATTCATCTGTTTGAAGATTCTGGGGAGTAGTGAAACTCATCTTGGTAAAAGTTAGATATTGATTTCCAGCGGGAAATCATTTCCAGACTGAATTTAGATGGGTCTGAATCAGAGCTGTGGGTAGCTATGTGGATGTGATAAGCTAGCTTTCAGAAGCCTGTGCTTAGGATAATTTAATTAATGAGTCAACTGACAATTTTTATGATACAGTGGTGTGGTGATGATATATTGCATGTACAGAATTGATATAATATTTATGATTTATGTGATATGGCAGATTACTATTAGCATAGAAATTCCTTTGTAGCTCTGACTCTTCACGTTGATGGCTGGCTTCCAACCCAGAACTAAAAGCAATGAGCTGTAGGAAATGCTTTTTAAATTATATTGTCACTAATAGAACTATTTTCTATGTCATTATAGTTTCCAAATAAATTTTAATGTTGAATTTAGATAAATTGTAATGGTTCATTTTAGTGAGATGTTTATCATACCTACTTGGCTTTATTTTTAAAGCTTGATAAGTTAAATTTTATTACCAGTTTTATCACTGTTGTTTTTAGTGTAATTTGGGCTTACCCGAAATAGGTTTTTATAGGCAGTTATATCAGACTGTCTTCAAAGATATTTAAAGTGTTGGTCTTTTTGATATATGTAAACCCTAATGAATGTGCTATTAAATGGAAAGGAATAGAGAAATTATACATGAATATGAGGTGCTATAAGTATATTAGGTTAGGACTCATATAAGTTGAATGACACAAATAGCTATTTTCTTGTTCTGTTGACTGGAATTTAGGACTGTGCGTAAGCTTCTAATTTGCTGCTTTTCTTTACCAAAAGAGAATATGCAGCTAAACTTTTTAAATTCATCAGGATAACTTGTTTAGATCCTTTCCAGGAAAAAAAAAGGCAGTGGAATGAGAGAGGCCTTTCTTAAATATAGGTCTAAAAAAAATACTACATCAGCTAGCTTTATCACATAATTGCTAATAAGAAACTTTCTGGTTTTGTTGGTTAACTGAATAGAGCCATAGTTTGAGTTAGTGTGGTGATGGCTGGAATTTTCCAGTTACTTTTTCCTACCTATAGGAGTAACAGTCTTGCTCATAAGTTTCCCATTTTCTTGCAGGATTGGGGGGTGGGGGGCTGTTAAGGAGAAAAGGATACAGTTTAAATATGCGCAAGTGTTTTTTTAAACCTGGAAGTAGATCTTATTTGAAATGTGTGGCTAGCTAATATAGGCTAAAAGAGGAATATATTTATGTATTTAAAGGTATATGTCACCAAGCCAAGTGACTGAAAGGAACTTCTGGCTTTGCTTCTAAACTGAGCCAGTTGTATCAGTCAGTCTGCTTTATTGGGGGAGAGGGGGGTGGAGAGCGGGGTTAAATATGTTTCTTCTGGTACTGAAACTCCTATTTTATCTAAATAATATGATCCCTAAAGGAACACAAACTGAACATTCAGTGTGATCTATATTTTCCCTTACCTGACTTTAGAAACAAATTTTCTTCATGAAAAGAGTGAAAGCTATCATTCTGCCAGAAATTTTAAAAAGCTTAAAGCGTGGTGTTTATTTTGGGGGGGGTGGAGAGAGGAAGGGGCAAATTTCTGATTTCATCTGAGCAGTGAAATAGTTTAGAGCAATGATCATTGAACAAATTCTTCACCTCAAAATACCTTCTGCCTAATGAGGAAAAGTATGAACAACATTCATGGCAAGACATTACCACTTGTTCACACTTGCTTTTGGTGAAGCTGATGAATTTATTGCTTGGCCTGAACATTTTATTTGATTTGTTTCATACATTGATCTGTTTTCATCTTCTAGAATGTTCTTTTTTCACAAAATACTGAAAATGCTTATTTTGTGAAGACCATTTTTGCTTCTATAAAATACATACTATGGGATCAAACTTTTAGCTTAGCATTAAATCATTAAAAACTTAGCTCTTTAACAATGTCAATCATTTTCTGGGTTGGAACTATCCAAGTAAAAGAGAGAATAAATTTTATCTGAAGTTGATCTACCAATTCATATTTTGGCTTGTGCATTTTCTGCTCCTTTAAAATGCATAAAGTAGGTTGGATTGTTTGATTTGGATGTTTTTGCCTCAATTATCACCAGGGAAAGGGCATGAAGAGGGAGGAGACCACGGCAAGTTTTTTTCCTGACTGTCATTGGCAGAGCATTTTCAGACTCCCCTGCCCGAGGCAGCCAGGGAACAGGAACAAATTGAGTGTTAGCATACCCTGCAGTCAATGGACATCTGGAAACTTCCCAGCCTAAGGCAATAATACGGCCAAACTCCCTACATTCATACTGCATGGAAGAGTTATTCAAGTGGCATTTTGTTTTCAACATGCAAGACTTACTTTTGTGCCCATTTTTCATGTGGAATGAGAAACTGCTGGTGAACTGTCATTCTCCCCCCTCCCCAACGTTCCATTGTTAAAATTCCTGACCCTTGCTTTATGAGACTCAAATGGGATAGAAGGAGAATTAATAATATTCACAAATAGTAGTTAATTCTACCCAGCAAAGACCTGCGTTGTGGAGTTGCTGTCTTTAAAGTTGGTGTTGCTTTGTGATCTCTCGATTCTTATTGAATGTCAGTCCTAAACATATACAGAAAGATTTGCAAAGGCTGTGTCTTCAAATGACCTTTTTATTGTAATGTCCACCATTAAGGAGAAACATTATTGTATATACAGCTCTAGACAGTAGCCTGTTTTAGAGATTTCATTCCTATTTTGATCAGAGCAGGCATACACAATAAAAGGCTGACAAGCAGTTAGAGCTGGTCCATGATACCTGTTTTGTGATGTGCACTGTGCCTGAATCTTTAGTGTACACCAGGAATCTGGGTTTAAAGCAAACAAACATACAAGCGAACAGTGCTCTTTTCTGCCAGGAAGGACCAGGGGTCTTTAGTGCAACATCTAGGTTTTGGTTTTGGTTTTTTGTTTTGGTTTGGGTTTTTTTTTTTTTCTTTGTAACAATGATGAAGTATTGTGCTACTATAAACCTTGCTAGCCCTAAGTATATTTCAAACCCCCCACACTTTGTAGCTAGGAGAGGGGGTATACCCATATAGAGGCTGGATACCCATAAAGAATGCTAGGAAATTGTGGATACCAGAAGAAAACCATTCTGAAACAATTTAATGTCAGAAGGTACATAACATGTAGAACTGTATTGAGTAGCTGTAGATCTGTAAAAATTCTGCGTAGCATAGTCACTTTATAGATCTGGAATATCTCTAAAATTGCTGATTCTGGAAACGTTCTGGAAGGTGAGAGATACTGTAAAAGCATCTTTTTTTACAAATATTCTGTTTTATAGTCTTGAAATGTAGCCTAAAATCTGCTTTTCTGATAGAACGTGTAATCCGGAAAGAAAAAAAAAATGACGGAAGAAGTTTTCACTTCTGGGTTTCGTATGAAAATTCACTGCCTTGCAAATCTCTTCCTTATGTTCATGTTTTCTAGTGGTAAAAGGAGAAATGAGTAATACTCCATATGGTAAACTGCAGTTAATTTATCTTCTTGGATACAATTTTACTAGTCCTTTAAAATTCTTTCTAAAGCCAGATTCAACATAAGAAAAACAAGTTCATAAAGAAGTTGATAGAAGATTGTGTTTCCCACCCAATACAAAGAGTGGTATTGGATTTTCTTTCTCATTTAAAAATTCCATTGAAATGACTTTGACATTGAGTGTGATGTCTGCCATCCAAGTGTCCTTTTGTCCCAGACCCCTTGCTCTGACACAAATGAAATGAACTGATTTGTCATTTTTACATATGGTGTTTCTTTATGAAATGAGTCTTTACCAGGACTTTTTTTTCAGCACCATTTAGTTACACTCTTAGAAATGTATAGTACTGATAACTGCTCTGACATTAAAACCATCACTTTTGCCAGCTTGAGGCTGAGGTTGTAGTTACACCAATGCAATACTCAGCTGTTGTCAAAAAGGCCGGTTACACTTCTCCTGGCTGCACCCTGTGCTGTGAGCCTGCAGGAACGGTAGTGCCATGAAAACCAACTCATTTTCAGTTCGGTGAATGCTGCGTGACTGCTTGAGCACTGGTGCCAGCACAAGAGCAAAGGGTGGAGTGGGCTTGTCATTCTAGAGCAGCTAGCCGTTTTCTCAAAGCGATTGTAAGAGTGTAGCCCCAAGACCTGGCTTTGAGCAGAAGACATCGACCTGCACACAGAGCATCCCTGCACATGTAACAGCTGTCTGTTGTTTGGGTGGGCCTGGCATATGCATTTCCAATGCAACAGCCATGTATGTACCTGCCTTACTGCTGCACTGAGGCTGAAGCCTGTGGTTCTTCTATCCCAGTTGCAGGTTGTGGGCTGTATTTTGTGTGCAGCATCGAAATACTTCTGTGTTACAGCTGCTCCTGTGTTATATTAATTTCAGTGGTCGGTGGCAGGTGTGTGAGTGTGCGTGCGTCACATCAGAAAATTCTAGCTGTTGGGATTAAAACTCAAAGAGTCATCACCGATGCTGTTAGCATTTTATTACTCAATATGTGAGAGAACAGCCTACCAGAGTTGGCCGAAGATGGCTTGTGTAGACTTTGGATGGCCCAGCACAATTCCAACAGCTTGAAAAAACCACCTGTGAAAGAAAACAGCTCCCAGCTTCTGGCTCTCACTGAGGTATGAATTTAATGCAAGAAAATGCTGACAAGGTCATCAGAGGCATCATGTCTTTTCAGAGGAGGTATTGACCTGCAGTTTTTTCTACCGCTGCAGTTAACCTATGATAGTAATTGGAAGAGACAACCTGGTGTGCTATTTTCTGAAGGGCTATGTGTTGCTGGGTCAGCAACAGTTTTTAATAAAAATTAAGTGTTATTTCAGTTGTATTGTGGGATAAGGATACAGTTGTGAGGGTCAGGATGTAAAACTAAGACTGAGTTATAATAACTTTTTGCTGTCTATGTTTCCTGCATAGCTGTCAAATCTGCTGACAGTTCATTTTGTAAATAAACTGTAGTTGTTCCTTTGCATTTATGAAAAAAATGGATAATGCAGAACAATCTGTGTAGGTGTTGAAACTGAAGATGTGAAAATACAAGGGGAGACAGCCAAGAAATACTTTTGTCAAATGGAAATTTCCAAACTTCTAGAGCCAATGGTTTGATTATACGAGACCAACAGACATCAAAGTGATTGACAATCTGCGTATAAGCACTAGATGTAAACTCTTGATCAGATGGGGTGCTAAAATTTCATTTGGTAAATTGAATAATGATATAGCCTACTACCTAAATGACCTTGTTATTATGGTACTTATTTTGGCCCATTTGCCTTTTAAAAATACCTGAGTGTATGCATTAAAACACATTCTAAAAAGTAAATCTTTTTTCAATGTACTGCAGCCATTTCCTAAAAGAAAATACCTTAAATAGTTCATTTGTGTTTATCCATCATACAGAATTTTTTTCTTTATTTAAAAAGGCCAAATTGCTTTAATCTACAGAGAAAGCGTATTGTAGTTACTCTTCATCTGTTCCACTTCCTTACCTAATAATGAGTAACAGTGTTGCTGAAGTTGTCATAAATTGTTGCTACTACTTCAGCAGTCTGAACTGTGGTATTCATTTATTTTCTAAGAAACTTAGCATTCAGATAGGAAAAAGTAGCTATAACACTACATAAAGGAAATAGTACTTAATCTTGTGTTCAGATTGACTTGCTTTTTTTGCTATTTGTAGGTAGGCTGGTGCTAAAGTCAATGGATTTTATCATAATAATTTTTACTGTGAATAATCTTTATATGGAAGTATCCTTTTAACTGTTTTTTCTTTCTTAGTATTCTTTTTTTAACTAAGTTGGCATTTTTGAGATCATTTAGGGGAAGATGTCTGAATGATGTAAAAGATTCTACACAGCTAGGAATCTTAAGTAGCAGACAATGACATTTGATAACAGTACCATAATGTTACTAAATTTTTCTGTGTGCATTCTGAACTAACAGAAAGATACTCCACTGTCTGGGGCTCCTACCAGTTGTGATGAGGCATATAACAACAGATCAAGAGAAAGCAAACCAAAACTGTATTTGAAGGAGGGTTCATTCGTGGTTTTGGGGGGGGGTTGTTTGTTTGTTTTTTATGGGAATCTGACTAATCACCTGTTACCTAATCTTGGACATTTTCCTTTAGACCACTGCTTCTAAATGCTCCCACTCTTTCATTTTTGTGCCTGGTAACAGAGGGAGGGCACCAATCTCCAGTTCCCAGCCATAATTTGGCTCTGCCTGTTTCCGTGGTGTATTTCTCAGCCCTTTTCTTGTTGCATAAAACTGTGGGCTTCCATTGCTTTTTGATCATATGCATCAAAGCAAGGAATTAATGCTGCAGACTAATAGCATTAAACAGCACGGAAGATAGATTAAATGCTGTGAAGGGCTGGTTTTGCTAATTGCTGACAGGTATTCTTAGCACCAACAATTAGGCGTAGACAGTCACTTAACTCTGACAATCAGAGTTAAACTCCCCATAGGAGCATAAGGGCTGTCGCCATAGACCCGACAGTGGGTCCATCTGGCCTGACATTTTCTCCCTGGTAAGGACTTCTGCTGATGTTTGAGACAAAGGTGTGTGAGGAATTAACATCATGTCGAAGTGTGATTCTCTTTGGTATTTTTTTGTGGATAATATTGTAATGGTGTTTTTTCTGAAAAGCAGTATTTGCTGAAGTGTTGAGGCCTGCCTAATTTTTAGAAATACTTGAAGCTAACAAGATGAATAGTAGGGAATGATGAATTTAAAACCAGAGAAAAGAGAGGAAATGTGGCCTTTTTTGTAGTTAGATCAGTTCTTAGGGTTTCCCACAAGCCTGACTGGCGTCCACACCTCCAGATTAAAATATATTATATCTATCTCCACCAGGATCTTTAATCTGAAATATGAGCAAATGAACATTAAGTGCAAACATGAACGTGAAGTGTGAACATTTCAAGGAAACAACATAGTTTTATTTAAAGGACGTGAGTGTGCAGAGAAAATCCTGAGATAATTTCTGATCTACTTGTGATTTCAAACAAATCCAAAATGAATTTTATTTGTTGCTAACGTTTCAGTCTTTTGGAGCCTTCTAAAACAACTTGCTGCTATTCTTCTAAGACAACAATATTATTATTTTTCTGAAATGATCAGCTGCTGAAGCTGAACCCGAATGGACTGAAAGAAACAAGAGCTGAGCGAGGCTGAGCTGTGCCCTCAGACCTTGGAGATGACAGCTGACACGTTCAGCGTTCCAGTTCAGTGCCATGCGTTATACCCTGTGTGTCTCTGTACTTGAACTTTACGTCATAAGCAATGAATATTTTTAATGAAGTTTGTACTCTTTTGTCTGAGATGACTGTAGGCCCACACATGGTGTAAGCTTCAATTATTTATCCTCTGGGGTCTGGTGCACATATTTGCATACGCTCTATCAGTGGACCACCAAGATTATTCAATTAAATCCTTACAATGGCTTTAAGAAGGCCTGTGATTAAAGTGTTAGTGATGACTGTTCATTTAGAAAATAATTATTTTTATAAATTTCAGTGTCTACCCTTATATCTTGCAAAATAGGATCTATTGTGGGGGAAAGCCTGAAATACAGGATGTGTCTGAATTGTTACCACAATTAAAACTGATACGCAAGTGGATGCCCCAAAATTTCAGCTGCTTTATTCTGTCAGATTGTTAAGAGAAATATTTCTAAGCATTTCCCAGATGATGGTAATGTATTTACTTTGCAGAAGCTTGCCAGACCATTTTCCCCTCTCAGCAGACTGAGGAAGTGTCTAGTTATGACCTAGTATGTTCTGATATAAGTGCTTGATAAGCATGGCTTTCTTTTAAAAGTTCTACTGGGTTCTTAATAGAAGTGTGTTGTTATTTACTAAAAATGGCTGTTTACTAGAGATGTGATTGTAGAAGTATGCCAACTCTAAGGCACTGGGAAAGTTATCAAGAAATCATGGAAGTCATGTAACTATCTGAAGATGGTATTATTTTGTTACACTTCTGTGTAACCTTGGCTAAGAAAGGGATTTGCTTCATAGACAGCTAATACTGTGATTCACATAATCTGGAAAAAAACAAAACAAAACAAAACACCCACCACCACCACCCCCCCTCAGAGTAATAATAAATCATAGCAGATGGGATAAGGGAAAGAGATCCCTAGAAATCTGGCCAAAGGTAGAAAACTTCTAAGAGAAATAAGGTATTTAACTACTTCTGTTAACGCATATCCGATTTTGATCCTGATGTGCTTAGCTAGATTTGTGAAGCAACACAGTGTGATTTCACCAAATGTCTCTTGAAAGTCTGCTGTTGAATTTGAGGTAGTAATCTACTGAAATTATATATATTTTTTTAGATTTATATATATGTATTACATTTGTAACTCAATAAAATGAAGCAGCTTTACTTCTTTGCAGTTCTACAGCAGGAGTTTAATTGAAAAATTGACTTGTGCTGTAACTCCTGCAACTATTCTTTAAAGGTTGTGACTGCTGTTAAGTAGTTTGAGACTAAGCTAAACAAGATTCTGAGTTGTATGATACAGGAGTGAAAATAAATACTAAGCAAGTCATATCTTTTAACAAACCAGCAAGCAGTCCAGAGTGAAGACAATGGACAGCTGAGATCTAAGGAGACCAACAATGGAATGTGAGTTTTGAGAGAATGAGAATCCACAAAATTTGAGTTATTTCAGTAGCAGGTAATTATATGCTGTTATTGAAGAGGGGAAAGTAGGGAGAGGAAGAAGGCATGACAGTGAAAGCATTGAAATTGTTGCACAAAAAGAGTGGAAAGCTGTGGAACTACATGCACAGTTAATCATTTCATGGTCCTCTGGTTTGTCAGCTGGGAGAGAGGGAGAGGCAGGGACAAGGCTTTTAAGTGCTAAATGTTGAAAATGGAAGAGTCATGCAGTAGATGATGAACGTGTACTCATAGGGTGCTCTTTTGTCTATACCTTAAGCAAAAAAAAACAAAACCCAAACCCACAAAACAAACAAACAAACAAAACCCAAAACAACACTCAAACCCCACGCAATGTGGTGAAAACTGGAGTGAAAAGAAATCTGATATGTAATGTATGTGGGGCAAAACAGATCATTAGTAAGAGAACTATAAATAGGGGGCAACTATACCAATTACCTAAATTTTGTGAAGGGGAATTGCTGCCTGTTCTGAAACGCTTGTTCTGTATCAGAGAACGCTCCAAACTGGTTGAAAAAACTGAGGGGAGTAAACACTTGTAGGATTTATTGTTCTTGTTAGCAAATGCACAACTGTTTCTGAACGAAATCCAAAGTTTTCTTTTGTGTGTGTGTCCTCCGATTACTGAATCCATTGAGATCCCTTTTGAACTTAAAGTGGAGAAGGAGCTGGATTGAGCAACAGGACAGTCAAGGTTGTCAGTGCTTGAGAGGTGGAGAGAAGTGGCAGTGATGCAGGCTCTTCAAGCCGAATGGAAATTAAGACGTTGTAGCACAACTTTGACTTTTTTCAGGGTATGCTAACTGGAGACATCCTGAGCTCTTGAAACCATGTAAGCCTGCAGAGAAGTCTGACCCAAGTCAGACTTCAGTTGGAAGTACTTTTGACAGCAAGATTGGTTTTTTGCATAGGCCATATATTAATGTATTTTAAAATATATATACACATATGTAGGTAATAAGCCACTTAATTTGTCTGCATTATCTTTTCTTATAGTTATCTTAGCCAAGCCATTCTTTTTCAAAGCATAATTATTGAAAAACATGTAAAAATTAGTAAAAGGAAGTGTTATTAGAGTAAGTTTCTCTTGCAAAATGTCTCTAGTTTCTTTACAGTGAAATGGAAGCATAAGTCAAAATTACCTTTTGAGTTCATACTTCTGTTTCTAACACTTGCTCAAGAGCACATTTCGCTTATGCTTCTAATACTGTAATAAATCACAAAGGGCAAGGCTTGCAGAAATGAGCTTAGTGATATGTGTTGGAGATAATTTTCTGTCTAGTGAGCTTTGAAAACATTTAAAGTTGGTATGCAGCTATCAAAGCATTTACTAAAAGTTTTTACTGAAATTGATGCTTAGAGTTGTGGAGGGTGACTAAGACAACTGAATTCGCTCTAATTTACTTGGTGCGATGAATTGCTCTGGGTAGTGTGGTACAATCACGATCATGCAGTTAGTTACACAGCCCAAGCGTATCTGTCCCTTATAAATTCAAGTCAGGTTTGTTTCTGGTTCTGAAAACCTTTAACATTCTATGTGTAAGAAAATACCAATTAATGGTTCCTAATTAACTCATCCTAATGAAATGCAGCAATTTATTAGTCTGCTAATCTGAGTGGTCTAGCTTCAGCAGCAAAGAGACCGTGTTCTTCGTATCGGAACAGCTGTTGACTGTGGCTTTTTGTTGCCCTCTCCACAAGTTAGCTTTTACTGCTTCCATCCTCTCTACCTCTTCAGGAGAGGCTGCAGCGTGTCCCTCCCGCACTGGGGAAGCAAGCTTTTGGGCAGCACTAGCTGATCAGACATCTGCTGTCAGTCTTCAACAGGAAGAGGCAGCAGCAGCCAGATTGGAGCATCCAGTGCTGCTTCTGGTCCACAAGCCACCTGCTGAACCATACTACTCCAAATCCCGTTTTTCTTTAGAAAACAGATTGTGGGTTTTCACTGCAGAATTGTTATGTTACTCTAGTTCTTGGAAGCTTTCCAGGTAGTTAACTATTAAGGGATGCTTGGATTTCAACTATCAAATATGAGGCTTACAGATAATTCTGCCTTCTAACACCCAACTCACTATTTTCTCAAACTTATCTCAAACAGCAAATGATGTATTAGTCATTTTTACTACAGACTAATACTTACAGAATTGAAAATTTTCATCATCTGCAGTGCTATTATCAAGGTACTACATTAGACGCTGTGCCCAGAGCTTAAAATGTATGTAGTGAAATGTTTTATAAATTGATGATGTATAGTAAGTACCTCTCCCAAATTGCCACACTTCTGTTTAAAGGTGTGTGGCTTTTGTGGCCTTTACCAAGTCTCATTATCTTACAAATTCCCAAATATGTTATCTATAGAGTGAAAGACACGTTCCTACAAAGTTTTGGGAAAACTGAAAACAGTAACACTTTCTTTTCCTGAAAATACAGTGCTTGATTAGAAAGAACAGTTACTTATTAAAAGCTTCTCAGTCTGTATACAGTATATGCTATTTTAGAAAGTATTTAATCCTAGCATTTTGAAAGAGTTTTCAATATTTGCACTTAATTACATAAAGTTACAGTTTTACATGGGAAGTATGTCATGAGAGCATGTTAATCATATCTGCTCAAGTGAGAAAAGGCTTTGCTTTTACATACATATTTTCATTGGAATATAAACCTCATTTTAGAATAATCCCATTGAAATAAAGGTGTACAATTTCAGGGCAGTAGTGCTTAATCGTTTGGAAAATAAATATCAATAATAAATGAAAAGCTGAAGTACAGTCAGTTGTATAGAAATGTCCAGGTGCTTTTCCATTACAGCACCAGCAAGGATACCAAAACTCCCATAACTGTAACTAAGGAGGGCTTAAAAGGAAAGTCCACAGAATTGACACATTGCTTGAAAAAGTAAACGCGTAATAGGCCAAGAAAATGGTGGCAGCAGCAACTATAGTTTAGGTGTTGCATTGTCTGCCAAGACAATTAGTAGAATTTTGTATGCACCTTCCAAAGTGTGTGTACACATGAAGGATTATAAACACTTTACTCTTAGCAGCATATGTGATGTTATACAGGTCTGTCAGCACTTTGCTTTGAAACTGTCTCTTTACACCCTCTTTTGTTCAGACTCCCTGATGTTAAGTTACCATACTCACATGTTTTCCAGTGGAGCCATGCAGCCTGGTTTCCAAAGTTGTTGTTTAAAAAGCTTAATTGAAAAAAGGCTCATAATTCTAGGGTATGATAGCACTGACAAAAAAGTGCTTGCATTTGCTATTTACTGTACAATGTGGCATTACAGACTTAGTAAAATAGAAGAGTTGGTACAGCCACAGACCACATCCTTGCTAGCAGTTGTGTGGGGACTGCATTTACTTAAATTTTTTCCAAATTCAGGCAACTTTTTGTTAGATAACTGCAAGTTACTGCATTTATTTCAATTAGAAATGAGACATTCTTGCACTAGGAAGCAAGCATACAAGGTAAAAAATGCTGATGTAATTTCCTCCCCACCCCCAGTTCAGGAATGAAATGCTTCACAGAAGCAGAATAAAGCTGGCCTAGACTTGTCTTATGTTTGTCTCCAGTTGAACCTTAATTTTAAATGTCAGTGCAAAAATTTAGCATTAACGTAGAGAGGATGACTTCATTGCTCTGGTAATTTTGGTCGTCTTAACTTATCTGTAATTTTTTTAAGGTACTTTGTCATGAAGCAGGTATGAAAAATGCATAAAACTGCTTCTCATAAGAAATACCTATGTACTCTGAGTATATTTGTGATATACAGAGTTTGCATGTTTGCATAATAGAGATTAGATTGTCAGACTGAATTGTACCTAAGATGTAGAATAAAAGTTAGGAGGCAGATACTTGTTGTAGCATTCTTCTGAAATGTGTTCTTCAGTGTTCACTTGTCAAAAGGAACAGTCTTTCTAAATTAAAGATATGGAGGCCTGTTGAAAGTTGTGTTCTGGTTTATGACTTTGTATTCTTTCAGTGAAGTAGAACTCAGCCTTTGCTTTGATGGTCACACTGAGAATGAGCAAATGAGAAGGCCCTAGCATTTAGGAACGCATAAATAAAGTCTACAAAGAAAGGGCATGAGAGAAGCTTTGAAGTGGCATCTAGTTTTAATTTTAGTGGGAGAAAACCAGATGTGTCTCTGGGAGTTCTGGCCCAGCTCTTTTTTTTTGAGAGGACAGGGAACTCAACCAAATCATACAATGGAGAGACCCCAAACCAACTGTCTCCACCCTAGTACTTTGATCTTTCTTGCCACTTCTGAGTGAACTGCTTTGTTCCAAAGGAAAGATGGTCTAACCCTTCATTTTTAATTGTGTACATCCTCCTGTACAATTGGATTACATATCTCTCTTTTTTCCATTCTAACTGCTATTATCTGAGTTTATTTCCTATTTTAAAAAACCCTGATACTGTTAAAGATAATAGCAATTTCAAAACAGCGAAACTGGAGAGAATTTTGAATTTGCTGATTTTTGCGGTGGTGTATGTTAGAACAAAATATTGGTACACAGCATTTCTGGGTCAGCAGTCCTGTAAAACACAAAGTAGAATGAAAACAAACAATCCTGCTTGTGTAGGACTTCTGTTGGCAAGTGCTGCTCCTGGAATTATGCATTCTGTTGCTACTTACAAATAGAATAATACATTTGAATGATATATTTGAAGGCTTTTTTTTAGTAGTCCTTGGATCACATTTGGCCATCAAAAAGATTTCTGTTGACTGTATGTTTAGTGAGTAGATTAAAACTATACAAGAACATTTTTTGAGGATGTCTAGAAAATAAGTAAAATAATCCTGTCTTCTAAAGAGATTAAGGGTCTCAAGGGAGGGAAAGGAGGAAAAGCGTAGATAAGAAGGCAAAAAACGTGAGTCAAATTCAAGGTTATTGTCAATTTCTAACCTGAACAAGAGAAATCCTTTTGCTCTGAGGGCTTGTCCATGTGCCAAAGCTAAGCTACGTGCCAAATGATTCCAAAGCTTGCAGTGTTCAGAGGAAAGGATTGGGAAGAAGTTTAAAAATTTTGAAGAAAAGAGGTCAAGTTAAGTTGGTCAGTTTTCTTGCACTGAGATAGCTACAAATGGAACTTGTCCCTGCATGAGCTATTTTGGTGTGGTTAGGGTTTTGTGTTGTGGGGGGTGTTTTTATTTATTTATTGTTGGTTTGTTTTGGTTTGGTTCTGATCCTTTTATAGCAGGTCATTTTCCCAGGCCACTGCTGGAATCAGGAACAGAATATTATCTTGATACATGCAAGAACTATGCTTTAATTTGGATTGAAATGCTTATCTCTCATGTCATCTTAGTCAGCTGTGTCGATTTCTGGAGCCCAACACATCCCAGTATCAAATATTAATGAGGAATAATTTGTGCCATGTACTGAGTCTGCAGAGTATGCTCATGAATACTAATAAAATACACAGGGAATTTTTTCCATCTTTGGCTCTAGTGTTTATCATGGTATTAATACAGCCTAACTATGGATGCTAAAATAGTAATGGTCAGTTATATCCTTCAGTATAAGTGTGACAGTGTGTGTGTATAGTTACCCTGTATTCTCAAAACACGTTGATATGAAAAATTGATTGGAGAGAGAAGGAAGAAGGGTATTGTTTCCATGTACCTCTTGCTTGTGTAGAGATACAACCTCCAAAAGTTAACATGCTGGCTTCTAGCTGCCTGTGTCAAAGTGAATCACTCTTTACCACATAATAAAAGTACAGACACATAAATATGCAGAGTTGAAACTCTGAATTACACACTGGAGTTTGTATAAAATCGAAATTAAAGTTCTCAGTAAAAAACAAAACAATTTTGGCTTTATTTCCCCTGAGATTTACTGATGAGATATGTATTATTATAGTGTAATACATGAAATACTAAGTGTGTTTGTGGACCCGGAAATTCATGGATGACTGAACAACTGTCTAAATTGGATGTTGAAGATTGTGAGTATCAAATTGTAGCTTGGCTTTAATGAAACCCTCTGTAGTCTGCAAGATGGAGTTTAAAACAAATGCCTTAACCTACTGTTATGTAGGAGGGTTATGATAATAATCATCAAGCTACTCTACACCTTACGCAAGTATTTTGAAGAGTCTTGTCAAAATATCGGCTAAATTAATGCCAAAAATGCAGTAATTCAGATGAGTAGTGAAAAAGTTTTCAAACAGAAGTATTTAAAATCTATTCATCCAGTTAGACATATTTACAGTCGTCACACTTCTTAGTTGTACAAGCTGAATTTTCAGTGTTCACTCATGAGATTTCACTTGTGTCTAAGCTGAAGAGAAAGAAAAGGTTGTTCTTCCTTTGCCTCACCTTTTTAGAAGGAAGTGACTATAAAGGTCTCTCAAACTCTAGAAAGAAAGTATTGTATATCCCACAGGAGAGTGTTTAATGTCTACAATATTTTTTTGCCTTTTATGTTATGTCAGCTACACCTCTATACATCTTGACATCAGTGTGAGTAGTAAGGAAAACCGTATTTTGTCCAAAAATTTTTGGAATGCTGACTTGATATATGACTCAAGCCCGAAACAAAATATTCTTGAATAGATTTGTGTCAGTGCTGCTCCTCCTCTCTAATTTCCTCCCCCTTTCTGCTTTCCCTCCTGGTTTTGTATGACCTCCCCTTTACAACCTTTGAGTACGGACTCTTCCTCTGTCATTCCTGTGAGCCGCACGCACTGATACAAAATGTGCCATGTGTCCCCTCTGTAGGGGTCCTGAGTATAGATGGTCCTTGGCCAGAAGTCCTAATCCATTTATTGCTACATTTCTGGATGTCAGCTGATAGTGAACAAGATGGCAACATTTTGGCAAAGCTTGTGGAGTGCCAGCTCATCTCCATAATTATGGGGGTTTTTTTCAGTTTGGTGTAAGAGTTTCTGAAATGTCAGAGGGAACAGAAAGGTTTTGGAACTGAAGAAAAAGAGGAATCACAGAAAACCCTGGATGCTTCCTCAGGAATGTTTTGAATTTTAATTCTCTTCAATCTGGGCCATTTTCACTTGAAAGGCTTTGTAGGACCATGGCAATTCGGAATGGCACAGATGTACTCTTTTCTGTCCCCTCATTGTAATGGATGTATTTCTGTAACAGAAGCTTCTTTAGAACCTAAACTTAGAATTCTGCTGAATTTAGTGTGAAGATAAAGTACCAGCATTTGCCAGCTCACTAGTTAAGCTCCATAACATGTCTAGCCATTTAGATATTAGTAGGTTTTTAAAATCCCAGTAAAGAAAGTGCAAGGAATTGGGCTATCTTTCTAATCTTGCGCTTTAGGTTTATGCAGTGTTTTTCATCTGTCCATTGACCATGAAAGTAGTGTGAATATTTTTTATTAGGCTTTTGTTTGGAGGTAATTTTAAATTAGTAATGCTCCATAGTTGCAAAATCTTATGATCCAAAAGCATTTTCAAGAAACCTGGGGAATGTTAGTCTTTGTTAAGTGTAGGTTGTTTTAAGAAGCAGGAAGGGTAGAGAGTTTAACATTTGCTGGATGAGCTGTGCTTCATAGTTTTGAAAGCTAAGAAGGTTAAATGAATAGGCAATAAAAGAAGTAGGTGTTAAGGATGAAGTGCCATTCAAAGCTTTTTGTTGTTCTGCACCTCTTGTGCTATCTTGCAACTACAGCTTTTTTTTTTTTACTTTTTTTTTTGTCCAGGTTCTCTGTCCAGGAATGTTTTTCAGGGCTGAACTTGTGATAAGAAAGCCATAGTGTTATATAAGATACCTTACATGAAAAAGATTATCATCACATATTCTTTGCAAAAGTAAATACTAACAAATTGATTTACTCTCTTTGTGACTTAGTGCTGATTTCAGATACTGGTTTTCTTGCATTGTACACTTCTTTGTCTATAAATATTATTTAAAGTGTTAAAACTAGAACAGGTCAGTTTGTTTTGAAGCATGTGGGTTATATCCAAATAACGCATCTGCCTTATATAATCATTTCCCTTTTTTAGTCTGATTTCTGCTTATATGCTTTTTAATCTCTGAACCACGTTTCAGTTTCGTCAGTGCACCTTTCCTGCTCTTTCCTGCATTTCAGGGCCAGAGAGTTCAGAGGGGCTTATGGCAGTTCAGCCACCCTTGCCTCTCCTCGTTGCGCAGTCTTGCTGCTCGGCCAGCTGGTAGCTCGTGCTCTCAGGTGTGCTCGTAGCATAACTGGGGTGGGACCCTGCCGCCTGTGTGGAGGCTGGGGGTAGAAAAGCCCTGGTCTGCAGCAGGCACAAGTTATAACTGTTTGATATGCCTGGTAGGCAGTAAAGGCAATTCCTCCCCTTCTCTTCCTTCCCCTCTAGGGCTGGAGGGCTCAAGTCAAAACATTTCATTCTTGAGTGGCAGCGGCTGCTAATTGTTGAATTTTGGCAATTGCTTCCAAATTGTCAGAGCTGCTGTGATCTAGCAACACCTGTGGTTCAGGGGAAGGAGATACTGCAAAGTGGGTGTTTGTGCTGGTGAGGGTGAAGCCCTCAGCTGGCAGACTCCCTGCCCCTTGAGGGTACTCCCAAGACAGCTGCAGGGGAGCAGCATTAAAAAGTCACCAGCAAAAGTAGAACTGTGATTGCGATGCATCACTCTTGTTCCCATCGCTGAATATTTATCTGTAATTATTGAAAAATCTTAAACTAGTAACTTCATGGTCTAAGCTAGAAGACAATTGCTTTCACGGTAGTGATATTTCATCCCTACAGAGCAGTTGCTTATGTCTTATGTTTAACTTGTCCCTGTCTAGCTGAAATCCTGTTTATGAATATATAAAGACTTAGCTGAAGTGAATTATTGGTGATTATATATGAACTAGTAACACACTTACTGCTCTAGTTCTTAAATTCGAACCCATTACCAACCCGTGCCAATGTTTCCCATCTCTTTCCAGAGTATTAATGAAGATTCTTTAATACTTGTTATCATTCTTTTTGTTAGTTTATATATATATGTATCTGTGTGTTGTGTACATGTACATTGTTATATGCTGTAATGAAACATTTGTAATTGTTTTCACTGGGCTGATATACTCAATGTACTGGATTTATATACTTGAGTTGGAAAATCAAAGTATCATTGCCTAATAATTTCCTTATCTCTCTTCCACAGTCATAATGAACGAAAAGTAACCTGCAAACATCCAGTAACCGGACAGCCATCACAGGACAACTGTATTTTTGTTGTGAATGAACAGTAAGTGGCATCTGTTTCAGTCTATAAAATACATGTTTTAAAACTTGTTAATATTGAAGTAAGATTCAGTGATTGCTAATTGCAGTATTTATTTTTTCCAAGTCAGATTAGCATGTATAAAGTTTTACTTGTTTAAATTATTTGAAATACTAATAAATTTGAAAGTAATATTAAATATTTAATACTAATTTTTAAGATAAAAACCATAGCCCAAATTAGTTATATGATAGAAATGCAGCGTATTTATGCACTGTGTAAATTTCCACTTATCACTTTACTTATTCTGTAGTCAAGACATTTTCTGTATCATTGGATAATAACTTGGTTTTGCTATCTTTGCATTGGTTTTGTAGAATACACAACAATATGAGAAGGTATGCATGGAAGTCATACCTGACCTCAAGATTTTACATGTGGCTGGGTATTGGGTGTCCTACTCACCACCACCGCTGCAACACATTATACAGTTGCTAGAGTGAAAACCATCAGAACTGCAATATGTGAAATTTCATAAACATGCATGTTCTCACTGAAGTGGGACAAAGCCATATGGGGTCTTCAGAGACCATTTCTTCCCATTTCCATGTCATGCTCATACCTGTCTTTTTTCCTCCCATCAACACCTTATGCGAATGCAGAAATCCTATTTTAAAACAATGGCTTAAAATTCATCTATAATAGATTTAAGTTTAAAACACAGTGCAGGTAACTTTACAGTGAAGTGTGAATTGCTTTCAAATTGGAAAAGTAGGACACGGGCTGTATTAGGCTACATCTAGGGGTGTTTTTTAATAGCAGTCTGCACACACAGCATGTTCTAGTGCTATTACATATTCTATTTTCAGGACTGCTGCAGCAATGACATCTGAAGAAAAGAAGGAGCGACCAGTAAGCATGATATGTGAAGCAACTAACTATAATCTGACATCAGATTATGCTGCTCATCCAATGAGCCCTGTGGGCAGAGTAAGTGTGTCAAAATTAAATTATAATTAAGATCATTCTGTTATTCCACAAGGTACTAGACAGTGCTATATATTAGTATTTCATTGAAAAAGAGAAACAAAGCACATATTTTTTTCAGGGCACTTGGCTCCTTTCATGTTTAATTTGGAAACTGAAGTGTGTGAAACAAATTATCACTGAAGCTGTAACTTTTATCAGGTATATCGGATCTTGTGACTTGCATGTACTTAAATTGTTTACAGAATCTGACCTTTCTAATCTGTGTGAACAGTAAAACGTTGAGTGGCTGATCAAATATCTGAGTAAGCATTGTTACAGAAATTGCTCAATCACAAATAATTGACTAGATTTCTCCAGGTAAAATAGACAGAATTATAGTTGTACGTAAGAAGTAGTTACAAGAGAGATGGAAGGTGACCCTGTGGTAAAATTACAGGGCAGATGACATGACTTGCTGTCATTGGACAAGAGGTAGAAGTCCTGGTTTCCTAGGAAAATTCCTGGGAAAAGTCTTAGAGATTCCTAGGTCACCTTAATTTGTGTCCCACTTTCCCCATTCACCCAACTTCTCAGAAGGTTAAGGTAAATGCCCGGATGCTTATTGAAGTGATGCGTTCAATTATATTAACTTCTAAGTTTATTGGATAAAGCTGACGAGGCGGTGTGGATTTTTTTTCCATTTTCTGGATAGCTTTCCTGAAAGGAAAGTGCGCTTGCTACAAAATTAAGAATTTCCTTAAGTTTACTCGGACAGCAAAATAACAACTTTGATCAGTGATGACAGACAAGAGCCCTGTAATCTCTTCTACCCAGCAGTTAACATTTAAACAAGGAAAAAAACCCCATACTTTTGCTAGTCATTGAAAACTTCAACCCTGAGAAGGGCTTTTCAGCAGATTAATCCAACCTGCAAGAGAAAAATAAACTTTGGAAGGTGTTTTAACTGAGCAAATTCCTTAATTTCAGAAACTTGGATTGAAATAATTTATTTTCCATGTGGTAGGGAACATTGTAAGGTTACTTTAAGTACATCTTGGAAACATTTTTTTGTTGTTTTAAATGTCTCAGTAGACAGGCAGAATCCTTGACCTACATCAGAAAATTGTTACTTAATAAGAAAATGTCTTGATCTATTAGTGTTGCTGGGGGGGGGGGGGAGCGGGGGAAAGAGGAGTCACAGATAAATTATAAACAGTAACAAAATCCATCTCAACTTTCATATGATGATGCTTAAGTCCATGCAGGAAAGCCAGTTTAAAGCAAAACAAAACAAACTAGGAAAACCCCAAACAACAACAACAAAAAACAAACCCAGCTAAGCCCTAAAACAACCAAGCAAACAAAAAGCCCAAGACAGAGTTGTAATAGTGACATAGATTGCAATCCTCGCACAGAAGATGAATTACAACAGAACTAGCTAGGAAGCACTCTCAGGTTAAATGAGGAAATGAACTACAATTTAGGAGCACATGTTTTGCAAATGTATTTTTCACACTCCTCTTTCAAAAGAGAAGTTTAAAATGCCCTTTAGCATGTTTGTTTCATAGTGTTCTAGAAGGAAATCAAGAGTGCTATGGCCTGGTTATTGTAATTTCTTTACTTTCAATGATTAATGACACTTTAGCTTCCCGTGGAAAATACTATATTTTGAAAAAATAGACTTTTATTCCATTTTTCATTCCTCCTGTCTGTTCCAGTTATTTAAATGCACTTAAAATATTAATATGATTACTGTGACTGTATGTACAATTACTGTACATCAGTTTTCAAATGTAAATTTGTGTGAATTACTGCAACACCATTTAAAAAATTTTGTTTTCAGGAGATGAATGCTTGCAAAGTAGAACCACAGCTGATATTAGTCAGCATTTTCTGGCGGTTATTTAAAGCTAATGAGTTCAATTATTTTTAAAGATAACTATACAGAAATTGCCCACTGGTTGTACCTGGATACAATAACTGATTTTCTTCTATGTTTTTATTCATATCTCCTAACAGTAGAACCTGAAATTCTTAGCTGTCTTATCAACCTTTGAATATGATATGTAGAGTCTGTGTGTTTTGCAGCACAATAAGAGGAGTAAAATATTGATGAGGAAAGTAAATTACAGAGCAGAAGAATGCTTCATGTGGTTGCCACACCTGTTTTTTAGGTGTTTCTGTTTTCAGAGATAGCTCATAAACACACACAATATTGGAAGGTGATGAGGAATGGAAGAAAAGTTTGTGGTACAACTAAAGTTTCAGACAATTCAGGGGGTGTAGAAATAAGTTCTCCCTTTCTTTAATGTTAATTGATCTCAAATAGATACAGAACTTCACTATTTTGTGGGTGAAAGTCTCACTGGAGTTTAATGCTATATATATGTAATGCTGGCCAACTAACACACTACAGCTCTGTTAAGTGCTGCTACTTCCCTATTAGCTTGAAGTGTATTTCTAAACTTCAGGCCACTAGCACAGACCTCTGACTGTGGAAGAAGATCTACATAGGCTTGAGATTGCTACAGAGGTATATATTTCCACCCCTCTTTTTAAAATTAAGAAGTTGTTTTTGTAGTTATCTTTTTATTTTGGTTTTTTTCCCCACTGTAAAAATCGCTACCTAGACAAATATGATTATGCGTCCTGAAATGCATTCAGGGAATCAGCTTTTGAATGTGTAAAGTCTGTCATATTACCAGTCACACCCCACAGTTCATCTTTCCTGCTCTTTATTGCTGTCCTGATTATCAGCAGAATAAAGCTAAAAGTTTTCTCACAGTGAGTGTAATGGAGTGTTAGCCCAGTACAGCTGCTGCAGAGCTCCTCATGTCTCCATTACAGCTAGGATGTTTCACGTGGGTTATAAATATTGTTTGTTTATAGATATTTCATACAGTGCTTAAGCTAGTCCAGCTTTGAATGGCTAGTTTAGGTATAGCCATACATGTCTTCTCAGGATTCAGGTTAGCCAGAAATTTTGGAGTCTCAGTCCTGAGATACATTAGCAAACAGCATAGTGAACAGGAGCAGTGTGAAGGGCAAAGTATTGCTGCTCGGGGCTCAACGCCTGTACTGTGTTTTCATGGTTTATATTCGGATGAGTCCAGTAGTGCTCCTTGTGCATCTTACATTTTAGTCTTATCTAAAAATAAATCCAGTTTGCTGTACTATGCAAACCAAAGCACAATAAGAGTGAATGATTGGGAGATTTGCTTCAAGAGCAACCTCCTGGTCCAAGCTAAAATGCTGAGGCAGAAACCCACTCAGCTCATGGAAAACTGCAACATTGGAAGGCGCTGAAATCGCCGACAAAATTCAGAAGGCAGCATCATGTTGGTTTGTGGTTTGGAAGATAATGTAAGACTTGAAGAGTGGAAACGTATTTTTAAACAGAAGTTGAAAGTAACAAAGATTTAGATTTCCATTCTTTGAGTTTACATGCAGAAAACTTCCTTATCAGCAAGGTTCTCAACCCATGTTTTTCAAACGTAGACACAAGAAGCTTAGTGTTAATTAATTACTTTTGTGCTAGTTCTGAAATTGGGAAGAAGCCTCACAGAAATTCTGTGTCCTCTACCAGCTAAGCAGAGAGAAGAGCAGCTTGCAGAGCGATGAAGTGTGCAGGCCCAGCTACTGACTGGACTGTTGCCCAGAGTTCAAAACCCTGCCAGTGGTTGTTTTCTTCAGGTTTGGGAAAGAGTGGATATCACTGGCTGGACTTCCTGGCTTCTTTCTCAGTACTGGAACTGTACAGGGTCCCTCCCGTAGGTTCTGGGTTTGGAGGCACGACAGTCGCTGGGACCGTTCCTTAGAATGGGTCAGATGGCGCCAGATGTGACTGGGAGTTTGCTAGCTCCGTTACCTTCTGCACCTTCCAGCAAGTGGTTAGTAGTTGGACCCTTCATTCACTCTCCTCCTTTTCTCTTTGCTTTTTCCAGAAGCTGGAGCTGTGCAGTATGCCCTGTATTTTTAGGGCTGTGGGGTAAATAGTTGAACCCTTCGATTTTATTTTTTTCCTTTCTTCCTGTTTCCCCAGTTTGAGATATATTAGGCATGTGTGTGAGAGAATATGGGATGGCCAGGGATCCCAGACATAACAAGAGCCGGAGGTGATCTAAAAAGTTTGAGTTTATGTATACACCTATGATATTTCAATATCCTAAAATACTCATTGTCTTAAGGCTCAAAATTTGTTGTGAACAGTTATTCTCTTTATGCAGTGTGTGGTAAAATAATCACGAGTCATCTGAAGTGTTCTCTGTATTAACTAAAATTAGAAAGCACTTGTGATGCTGTGTTTAATTAAAGGAAGTTTGTATTCACAGTTGGTAAGATGTAACTCATTAAAACTTAGCTGTGAGCTCAGTGAAAATGGAGTCAATATGGTTTATTATCAGACCTACCTAAGAGATGCCTATCTAAATTATCTGAATTTGTTGGTAGACTTGGCATTAGTAGTACTTGTGGTTGGTTTTGTTTTCAGAAGCATCCTTAATGCATTAGCCATTTTATAAGCATAGGAAGTCTGGAACACTCTTGAGAGGTTTTGAACCTTTAATACCTAATATTAAAGCAGCTATGAGTGTTATAAATTATTTCTGATTAAAATCTTGGCACAGTTCTGGTGTGATATGCCAATATAGTAGCCATACAGGTTAAATGAGATAGATGTAGCTAACTTTATAATGTGCTCTGGTTTGTTATATAGGTTCTCTGTATATTCCCTTTTTTTACAGCTGGATGTCATAAGTCTCTTGGCTTCTTACAAACCTTTGTCCATTTTGTACTGGTAGAATTGTTCAGATGAAAATGTGAAAGACTTTTACTTTTAATTAGGTTTCCAAACAGAGTTGAGTCAAATTTCTGTATCTCCAAGGGAAATTAAAAGCACTCTGATTGTTTTTATATTCCCTCCTGATTCTTTCAAAAAAGAAATACAAAACTACATTGTTTCATTGTGTTGTAGGCTTAAGGCAAACACACGTAGTTTTTGTAATATTACGCTTTTTTGGCTAAGCTATGTTATATTCTTCAGTTAATGGCATTGTTGACAAAAGCTGCACATCATTTTAAATTGCAGTTTTCAGTTTATGATTTTTAACCTACTGTGGAATTCTCTCTGAAGCGTGTATAAAACCCAACCGAGTTCTGTGATGTGTGTTGAGAGAATTTCCATAGAAAAACCCCATACCCTAATCTGCAGCGAAAACCGAGTGTTTGATTAGCCTTCCTCCTTTAGGAACTTTGCATAACCTTATGATTCATTTCAGTAGTAGAGATGGGGAAGCTGAAGCACAGGATTATATTGTCTCAGTTCAAATGGTGGATTTGGAGCAGAGCCATGAACACAGCTTAAACTTATTTGAACTTTACTTCCTTTGCAGAGTGGGATACTTTTGCTGTATCACATTGCATGCTCTCTGAGGCACCAGTTCTTACAGAATGTAAAACACGAACGTTCAGCTCAGTTGCAGAACAAACTTTCTAAATGTAGGCGGAAAAGAATGAAGTGTGAATTGGCAAAGCACTGCACGTTTCTTTATGCCTTTTCCTATTTCTCTTGGTTACTCGAGTAGAAGGCTAAAATCTAAAATGGCTTATTTATCTTACTTCTCTTCATCATCTGTGATCATGGTGTAGCTGTAAGGTTGTAAAAAGTATAAGCAACAGCAGATATAAGTAAGCACTGGAGTTTTAGGGCAAATGTTTCAAAGTAGGCCTTAGTGCAAGCAGGTAAAATAATGAATATTCAAACCAGCCAAGGGATCACAGAGCAAATGGTTCTTGAGAGGGAAGAAAGAATTAAAAAAATTTAGTGTATGTTAGAAAAGGGGGAGTTATATCTTGTTGAAATCTGAACATGTTTGCATATATTAGGCCAGTGTTGGAAGCAGGAAAGAGTAGCATTTTCTTGCCCAAGTGATGGAATTTTTCATAATTTATAATAGTTCTGTTAGTTTTACTTCTCTTTCTACAGCTTGGTAGGCTACCTACCTTATAAGAAGGTCAGATATGTATTTTGTTGGTTTTTCTTGTTTAAAAAAAAAAAAAAAGCTTTACCTACTTGTCTTGGGATTTGTCTTTAAATTTTCTGCAGAGGAAAAGAAAGAAATGCTGAAGCCAGCAGAACCATCATAATAATTATTTATCTAAAAAAACAATACAGTTTGTATTCTGCAGTGCCCCGGAGGAACATGTGCAAGAAAAAGATCTTAAAGAAAAGAAAATGTGTTACGATTTTTCAACAGATATTGATGTCATGTTTTCTTTAACCTGTTCGATTCAATTTAGACATCACGATCTTCAAAGAAGGTTCATAATTTTGGAAAGAGATCAAATTCAATAAAGAGAAATCCTAATGCACCAGTTGTCAGACGTGGCTGGCTCTACAAACAGGTACTCTTCCCCTCTTCACCTTTTTTTTTTTTTTTTTTTTTTTGGTAAAGTATATAATGTACAAAAACCAATCATTGGCATAAACTACAATAATAGCAATATCAGAGTGAAACTATAAACTGTGACGAACTGACACATGGTATTTTAATTAATTAGCTATTTATTGGATAACATTCTGATACAAATGAATAAGGGCATCAGACAAGTGCAGAACATTGATATATTATATTTCTGTCTAAAATACACAAAGGGCTTGAAAAATCTAGGCAGATGTTTTTAGTAAATAGCTGAATTAATTTCAGGCATGCTGAGGTGATGGGACAAGGATACTAAGCCCAACATACTGGTTTTTTAAATTCTGAAGTTTCTTTTGGTAGACTGTATCTCTTAATGTTTTTTTTAAAGAGTAAGTAGGTATTTTCAATAACAAATTGGAAGTCACGCAATTTTTTCACATGCAAAAAGAGAGGAATGCCTGTTTTCTTAACTCAAAGATAATTATCTTAAAACCAGAGATCATTTTAGTTTTTCCTATCGAATGTAAACTAATCTGAAGTATGTGCTCTTTAGTATTTAGTGACACTGTACCTACCCTGTTGTAGATTTGCTATTCTGCCATACCAGACCACTTGCACTTTCTTGCTCTGCAGGAAATCAGAGTAGAGTAATTTGGTCAAAAAATTGAACAACAAAACTGATTAGGCCATATTAGGAATATATTTTATAAATCCACCAAGAACCCTGTAACAACTTGCCATTTAAACTCAGCTGAGGCAAATGTGTACATGTAGTTTTGAATCTACATTCATTTACTGTTGCTACTCTGATAGACTGGTATGACCCACAGAGCTTTCTGGATGCTGTTGATGAGTCAGTTTTTAAAAATTACTATCAGATAAAAAGTCTAGAAGTATCTGTTTAGTAGATTTTTCTATGTTTAGATACTCTTGTGGCCTCTGCTCTCATTCAGTGTTGAGAGTGAAAAGTTGTCACAAAGGTGACAGATTTTTTTGCTTTGTTTTGGGGCTATTAAACTTTTTAGCTTGAAAAAAAATTCACTCTTTTCCTAAAGTAACATTTTCTGGATTTTTTAATTAAATGAGACAATCAGTTAATTTGATTGACATATGAAGTCTGGATTATAGCACAGGTGGTTGTGCTCATAAGTATCTGTTAGTTTGTCTTTGCTGCCCAGTTCTGAATAAGTTAGATTCATGATGATCTGGCTTTTCATTCTGAAGTCCTTTGTAGTGAGTTTTACATGTATGAAAAGATATGGTTATGTACCTGAACTAACTTACTGGAATGCTCTAAAGATTATAGCTGATTTATGTCTCTTGTTTTACATCAAACCATGGATATTCAACACATAAAGTAGTACAAAGATGTTGCTTTCTGAAAAATTATACTCTATGTTCATATTACCAAGTCCATTTTAGTGTACAATTACATTATTTTACTAATGAAGAAACAGTAGCTATACTTTAAGATCACAGAATTATGATGGTTGGAAGGGTCCTCTTGATCATCTAGCACAACCTCCCCTGCTCAAGCAGGCTCAGCTAGAGCAGGTTGTCCAGGACTGTGTCCAGCCAGGTTTTGAATATCCTCACAGATGGAGACTGCACCACAACCTCTCTGGGCAACCAACTGTGCCAGTGTTTGATCACTCTCACACGAAAAAGTTTACCTCTGCTCAGGTGGAATTTCATGTTTCTTAATTTGTGCCCATTGCCTCTTGTCATGTCACTGGGCACCACTGGGAAGAGTTTGGCTCTGTCTTCTTTACACTCTTCCATCAGGTATTTATACATGTTGGTAAGATGCCCCCAAGCTGCCCTTTCTCCAGACTGAGCAGTCCCAGCTCTCTCAGCCTTTCTTCACATGAAAGGTGCTTCAATCCCTTAACCATCTCTGTGGCCCTTTGCTGGATTCACTCCAGTATGTTCATGTTTCTCTTGTACCAGTGAGCCCAGCACTGAACCCAGCACTCCAGCTAGACCCCAGTAGTGCTGAGTTGAGAAGAAGGATGTCCTCCCTCCATCTGTTGGCAACCCTGCTAATGCAGTCCAGGATGCTCTTGGCCACCTCTGCCATGAGGGTCCATTGCTGGCTCATGATCAGTTGTTGTCCACCAGGACCCCCCAGGTCCTTCTCCACAGAGCTCCTTTTTAGTTGATCAGCTCTGGTGTGTACTGGTGCATGGGGTTGTTCCTCTCTAGATGGAGGACTGAGCATTGCCCTTTGTTGAACTTGATGAGATTCTTCCTGTTGAGGTCCCTCTGAATGACAGCACAACGGTCTGGTGTATCAGCAACTCCTTTATAGTTTGTATTACCTGCAAACTTGCTGAGGACTCATTCTGTCCCAGTGTGCAGGTCATTAACAAAGATATTAAATAGTCTTGGCCACAGTATCAACCCCTGGGATAGACCACTAGCAACTGGCTGCCTCTGGTGCCACTGATCACCACCCTCTGGGCCTGGTAGTTCAACCAGTTTTCAATCTACCTCACTGTCAAAATGCATACCATTGGACAGGGTTCATGTGTAAAATGATTTAAATGCTGTGATGTTTGATTGTTTTTTGTAAGAAAAGGCATTGCTGTATGTTTCCATGTTGTAGTAGTAATTGAAAGGCAATTTAGTCAAGAGCTTTACCAACAGATGCTATCTTCAGAAATTTACAGTGAAAGCTTGTGCAGGTTTCTTTTTAATAGTAAGATAACTTTCTTAACATGTTTGTGTAATCACAGAGAACAGCAAGTTTTGTTTGACTCGGGGTGTGCTGTCTCATTGCGTGTAATGCTGTTCTGTGTCCTGGTTTCAGCTGGGATAGAGTTAATTGTCTTTCTACTAGCTGATATAGTGCTATGTTTTGGGTTCAGTATGCGAAGAATGTTGATAACACACTGATGTTTTCAGCTGTTGCTAAGTAGTGTTTAGACTGAGTCAAGGAGTTTTCAGCTTCTCCTGCCCAACCAGTGAGAAGGCTGGAGGAGCACAAGTTGGCAGAGGACACAGCCAGGACAGCTGACCCAAACTGGCCAACGGTGTATTCCATACCATGGGACATCCCATCTAGTATAGGAACTGGGCAGGGTGGGGGCGGGGGGGATCGCCTCTCGGGGACTAACTGGGCGTCGATCGGCGGGTGGTGAGCAATTGCACTGTGCATCATTTGTATATTCAAATCCTTTTATTATTGCTGCTGTCATTTTATTAGTGTTATCTTTATCATTATTAGTTTCTTCTGTTCTATTAAATCGTTCTTCTCTCAACCCACGAGTTTTACTTCTTTTCCTGATTTTTCTCCCCCATCCCGCTGGGCGAGGGGGGAGTGAGTGAGCGGCTGCGTGGTGCTTAGTTGCTGGCTGGGGTTAAACCATGACATTCTGTCATTTTTCTACTAATTTTTAAGTCTGGAGTCAACTCTTTTTTTGGAAGGTGTTTACTGTGAACATACTGTTACCGTATTATGACATAATCACAATAAAGAGGAAACAATAATTAGTTAATCCACTGATACAGAAAGGATGTACTTTAAAATAGGAAAGAATTTAAAATATGAGAAGCACACAGTCATTTTGTGTGTGCCTCTGCTATGTCTGAAGAAGGCCAAAAGATCATTCCTAGCTTGTCTAATTGCTGGCAGAATTTTTACACGTGGCTGCATAGAAACCTGCTGGTGTTTTTGAGTGATGGGATAAATGTGACGTTGCATAACAGCCTCTTCAGAAAGTCCGTCTGAGGGTTTGTGATAATCCTTTATACTGAAGAAGTTTGGGTATTTTCACAGCGTACGGTTGATTTTTATGGCCAGTGTCCTCTGGGCCAGGGGTTCAGCATCCTAATCGACTACAGAGTCAGTGACCTTGTCAGTGAGGTGAGGAAGGCAGCCTCCCCTCCTCGTGTCTGCCTTTCCAGCTGGGAAATAGGAGCTGACTGCTATGGGCAGTGCTTCCAGACTTCATTAGTGGTTGTTAAACCACTTTGAGGTCCTCAGAAGGAAGGTGCTATAAAGTGTTTAGTTATTCTATTTATGAAAATGTTTGTAGCAAAAGGATGTTTTTAACTTTTTCTGAATAATATTTCCTAGCTAATGCTTGCTTCACCCTTTCTTCTCCCACCTTCAGCTTACTTTCCTCACCCCAAAAAGAGCAGAGCTTGAAGTATGATGCTAAAAATTATGCTGAATTTTCTCAAAAAAACCCCCCAAAGAACCCCAAAAACAAATCCACCCCACCCCACAGTTTTTCATTATAGAATCCCTCTTCTTGGTTGTCACAAAACCTATTTCCTACAGGAATATTGATAATTCACATGTAGTTTTCTTCTTGGAACAGATTAACATATTTATTAAATCTGATTCTACTAGGATGTGCGTGCTGCAATGCTCTGGCTTATTTACACTGCAGTAGCGGTGGCAGTCTTTCATTCCGAGTTGTGCAGTGTAAATTGGTTATAAGCATAAAAGAAAATGAAATTGCTTTATGAATAAACTTTATTTGGGAAAGAAATTTCCTCTAGATATGAGTGGTAGTAGAAGATGAAGCTCAGCAGAGAGTTTCTTCAGAAAACAAAGGATGATGTACCCCAATTACTACCTTGCTCTTTTCCTTTTTAAAAAAAAAGTATACATTTTTTTGGTTAACTGTAGAATGTAGACTCTAGCATGCTAAAATAATCAGCTCCTGTTCTTGAATCATGTTAACTTTAGGCTTCCTGGGCTATGATCTTTGTTTGCAGTGTCAAGTAGGTGATGAGAAGTCAAAGATACTAAAAATATCTTAGCCAAGAAAAGGAACTACTAGCACATACCACAGTTATGTATAACTTGGTTTACTTTATGAACTATTGCTGTTAACAGTTTGAAAGTTCTTACTTGATCACTTTGATTAATACAGGATAGCACTGGAATGAAGTTGTGGAAGAAACGGTGGTTTGTGCTCTCAGATCTGTGTCTCTTCTATTACAGAGGTAAGTTCCACTCAGGAGAGCTTTGTTTGCTAGTTTTACTGGAAGCAGATACATTTTGACACACGACTCAAATGTAAGAAAGAAGAAGCTGCTACTTAATTTAATGGATTAAAGTAGTTGTATAGCTGTCAATATACAGGCCTGCTACTTTTATCTTCTTTTTTTTTTTTTTTTTTTTTCTTTCTTAATTACCAATTTCACATAATTGCTTCCTGCTCGTCAGGTATGCTCAAAGGGCAAACCCATTCACAGCCACCTCTTTTATTAAATTCTGTATCGTAGTTTTCTCACTATTTCTGTTGCTAGGAACTAGATATGCCAGGTTAAATCTGATTTTGCATGCAAACTAAGTAACTGAAATGGGGATAGGAAAGGGATAGTGCAGGGGAGCTGAAACTCTGCCTTTGGAATGATAAAGAGAATATATATGCATTTTGGGAATCTAATCAGTGTTCATGAATACTTATAAAGTGAAATGTTGTCTAATTCCATATCAGTAGAAGTCTCTGCTGTATTTGGAACAAAGAAATCTGTTAGTACCCTTATGTAGCTACATCAGACTTATTTTACATGGGAAAAATTAGCTGCTTATAATTCTAGTCTGGAGATATGTATGTTAGAAAACTGATTCCTTCACCATTACAGATTATTAAATGTAGTGCTCCTGAGGGGATAAGCAAATGGGATTTGTGCATATGGAAATGTATTCAATCCTGAAATAAGGTGTACAGCCGTAATAGTTTAAAGGAGGCTATGAGCAAAGAACATTGTAAAGCATGGCAAAATAGAGGAAGATAAACAGTTAAGGCCATCTACAGCCTTAACTACAGATGAAGGATAAGAAAGGGTTTCAGTTTAGGATGAGACTTTAGAACTGGTAGAAGCGATGTTGATGCTGGTGATGCTGAGAGCAGTGACTGATGACTTTAAAATGCTGTTCTGTTAACGTGCAGCATGGTTCTAATCTAATCAAGACAAATCAGGTCATGAAACATAAAAGCTCTGTAACTGTTTAACTGTTTTAGTTAACAAATTCTGAATTATTGAAATATAATCATTAGGCTTTGTTTCTTTACCCCAAGAAGTATAGATGTTGGGTAAACCACTGCTGAGTCAAAATTAGGCTATAATTTCAGTCATGGAGACATTGATTGTGATACAGTTACACTGCATTTAATTAAGTGGTCATTATATACTCTGTGCTTTTATAGGGTTTTCTTTTTTAAACAAGTCTTCAGGCTCTGCCTTCCAAAGGGTCTAAAGACAATGCTGCTTTATAGCTGCCTTAAGAACAAATTAAATTGACTTAAAGCACTGCACATGAAGTATCTCAAAATAAAACAAAAAGCAATAAGCAAAACCAACAACAAATAAAATAAATCGAAACAGCTCTATAATCTTACTTTTTCATTTCTACATGTTAGTGTGCCAAATAAGCTGAAATACAAGCAGAATAGTCTAAACTGTTTACATGATAAACTTAGCTTTTAGCTATCACTCACTTAACAGAAAGCAGTTAAAGCAGATAAACTGTAATTAAACATGTATAGTGATAGTCTTAAAGGTATTAGAAATGACTACTAAAATATAAAAAACTTGCGCTCTAAAACATGTGCTTTTACATTTTTGTTAATTCTGTCTCAGATATTGAAAAAATGGGAAGGGGGGAGCCATGCACTTATTCCCAGATCGCAAACAGTGTTTCTGTTTGTGCGATTGTGGTTGTTGGGGTTTTGGGGGGTGTTTTTTTGGTTTTGTTAGCAAATCTTACTGAACTTTTACAGTTGTGTTACAATGTTAGCAGCTTAAATCTAATTTATAGATGAAAAGAAAAATTATTTCATTGTATTTTTTTGGAGCTTAGAGAATACTGGTTTTCTGTTTCACGGAGGGATAAAAGACTGCCTGCTTTCATATTGGAAGGTTATTGTTGCAACAAATAAAAGATCTTAGAGCTAGACAGAAGATCTGCTATTTTTCTCTTGTATTATTCATACACAGCATACAAGTAAAGATGGGTATGGTACAGTGTAATGTGTAGATAAAAGCTAGTCTGATTGGAAACACATTTTTAAAATCTAGAAATGGAATGTAGCAGTATGTCTTTAACAGAGACTAAAGTCCTCCAGACATGCAGCTGTTCAGTGGAAGAAAAATGCTTAATGCTTCTATATGGCACTAGTGGGTGTGACTTAGTAATAAGTCAAAGTGTAATCTAGCAGAAGAAGGGAATTTTTCCCAAAAACAGCAGTCCAAATAAAGTGAACCCCAACATTTGCTATGCGTTCTGGGACAGGGAAAAAAAGGCAGATTTTTTTCATGTGTGGGGCTAGCAAGGAGTAAATAATTGAGAGGAGAAGGTGGGATGGATTCAGGCTTACTTATGAATACAGTTGACTACCTGAAAGTAAATCCACTCCCTTCATTTCTTTTCTACCTTTTAATCAGAATAATTTTATGGTCAGTTCTCCAATTAAATTACTATCCAAGAAAGCATAATTTTTACATCTAACATGTCATGTAATACTAAAATGGCTCAGCAGAGCTTTCCCCATATGAATAACTTAAATGAGAGTTGTGGCTTTTCAGAATTTAGTGAGTAAATGAGAACCGGGAAAAGATTTGTAAATCCGTGTATGAGAGGGAGTTCTTTTGTGCTGTTGACATGTATTTTAATTGTAGCTATTAATTTTCCATGCTTGAAACTTTGGAATATCTATGTTTTCATCTTAATTTCATAGATACATAGTCATTTGTTGTGGGCAGTATCTTCAACTAAAGGAAGTGTTATGGGGGACAGTGTCCTAAGATACGGGTTGTAAATAGAAGTTCTGTATCTGAAATAGAATTAAGATTGACTTTGTGAATTGCATCCAATTATTCCTTTATTAAAGTATAATTGGATTAAAGAGCTGGTTGTGGTTCCCAATTAAAATGTCAACTTATTATTACAATGTATTGTTCTAAAATTTTATGTAAAACAAGGTTCTGGAAAAAGGGTGTTTGTTTGGGGGGAGAGTTTGTTTTTTACAAATTATCTGAAACATGAATTCTTACAAATAGAATGTAACTGAGTGTAAACTCTTCATGGGAATTATAAAAACTTGTAGCTTGATATGCCCAATATCATAAGAAGAACGTGCAAATTTTCTCTGAGGCCGACAATCAGAAGCAGTATTTTAAAATACTTCTGCTCTCATAGGTATTTGCAATTTTTACTGAGCAGGCA
This sequence comes from Haliaeetus albicilla, assembly GCF_947461875.1. Taxonomy (NCBI): domain Eukaryota; kingdom Metazoa; phylum Chordata; class Aves; order Accipitriformes; family Accipitridae; genus Haliaeetus; species Haliaeetus albicilla. Next base: position 16,660,073 of record NC_091501.1, read on the forward strand.
ATAGATAGCAAGTATTGTTCTTGTCACTGAATTAGAGGCTTGACTTCCATCTGCTTTTCAGTTTTGAACTCATATGCAGGTGAGCACTGATCCCAGAAAGCTCTAGGCATATCCACTCGTGGTGTTTTGCATAAGGCAGATTCCATAAAGTAGCTCACGTGCTTCAACTTTTGCAAACTAGCACACTCGGGGGCGGGGGGGCAGGTTATGCTTGTCCATCTTGGGAAAAAGTCAAAGGTGGCCGTTTTCAGGTGGCCGAGATTTCACGGTGCTTAGCAGGTTTTGGGGGGCACACACTTGTGCGGTACACGTCCCGTGGCGTGTGTTGGCAGAGGGGGGCTGCACAATTGCTCTTGTGGTCTGCACCCTTCTGAGACTCTGTACAGGCACCTGCACAACAAATCAGTCGGGCTTTCTGATTCTCTGATGCATTTTTTTCCGAGGTAAACTTCTTGGTAGTGGTCTTGTGTTGTTAAATACAGAGTTTCACTGAAGTGTCTGAATACAAGTATTATGTGTCAAAACACTTTGTTTCTCTAATCAAAGACTATTTATTCACAGATGAGAAAGAAGAAGGAATACTAGGTAGCATTCTTCTACCTAGTTTTCAGATATCTGTCCTTTCTGCTGAGGACCATATTAACCGGAAATATGCCTTCAAGGTAAGGGAATCAATTTTTCAGTTTAATTTTATGTCCGAAAGCACAATAGCCTAGTGATCAGAACTCATTTTACTGAGTAGTTATGCAAAAGAGGATTGACAAACAGCTTCTGAGACTGATTTTTGCATGATACAATAGCAGAGGATTCAGGTATTTAGCCTGATGTAACTGTAGACATAACTATCAGAGAAAATGGATGAATATCACTTATTATTAGTCTTTTATTTTTAGTTCATGGATCTTAAATACTGTGTGTTGGTTTAGAATTGTAGATGCATCTGCAGCTGGACTTACCCACTAATTAAAGCTCTTTAGATACAAAGTATCTTTACATATAAATAAAAATAAGGTTTTATTATCAATTGAGTCATAATATTACGTGAATCATTGTTAGGAGTGTTTCACAGCTAATGTTTTTAATCATGATATAAATCACTCTGCTAAATATTTTCTCTTGACTTTTTGTTGTTGTTGTTTTATGAGCTCCTTTTGGCTCTTCTTTTGGCCTCCTAAGCAACACATCGTTTATTGACAATGGTAAGTACAAATTAAAACTTACTGTATCATTCAGACTGCAAAAATCTATGCCAAAATCTTATTTATAATAATTAATATAATTTACATTAATGGATAGTCAAGATAGTTTTTAATAGATTGAAGAAATTTAAGGGCTTTTTATTGAGCGTACTAATGAAGAAGCAGCTATGATTGAAAATTGTAGGGAATTATTTTGAAAATATGAATGCAGTGACAGACAAACATTGAAGTGTTCCTTCTGATGTTTTTTCTGATAATATTATTTGCAGAAATCTTATTATAGTAAACATTAGAGTGAGTATACGGTAACATTATTTGCCTCTTTTCTTTTACAGGATCTTATATTTTTATTGCAATGACCATGTCATTTCCAATCAGGCAGCTCATCCAAACATGAGGACCTATTATTTCTGCACAGATACAGGGAAGGAAATGGAGCTGTGGATGAAAGCCATGACAGATGCAGCACTTGTGCAGACAGAACCTGTGAAAAGGTAGTGTGGATCGACAAAGCAGTGGCACACAGTATTTCTTTTTCATATTTAGTTTGATTTATTTAAATGAAAGAGTTTACCTTAGAATAGAATGTAAGTTGGCTGAAGTAATTTCTCCTTATATTGAAGACCCCTTACTAATTTAACAATGTTGGATAAAATTTTGAAGTGGTAAAAATAGACTAAGTTCTGTTCTGAATATGGATGCCTTGAGTGTAAGGGGCTAGAAGGAAAAAAAAAAAAAAGACTGTTTCCTTTAGCATCAAAAGCAGCATCAAAAGAAGTCCAATGACAAAATACTATGTGCAGGCATGTTTGTCTTCCCCTGCCCTCCTGACTGAATAGCAATAGCAGCTCAGCTGGTGGTAGTCTTTGGCTTAAAGCTGTCTAAGTCTCAAATTCACAACTGTAGTTTCTGGCTAAATTAAACAGTTGTGCCTATGGGCAACCTGTGGGGAGCAATTCTTGTTCATCATTAAGCTGTCATCAAATTTATACTTACCTAATCTGGACCCTTATCCTTTATGTATCCATGTGTTGACAAAGAAAAGCAAGTTATCACTGGAAGCCTTGTGTTCTCAGAAACTGAATATTGTCTGCTCCTGTCTACCCAGTAAGAATAGTTTTCTCTCTGAATGTGGTCCCTTGGGTCAGCTCCATGGCATCTATAATGGAAACCTCATCAGTTGAAAATTTAGAAGCTTCTCATTATTGATGGTACAGAAGTTATTGCTAATGGCTGCTGTCACTTGATCTATTCTGCACTCTGTTAGTTCTTGCTACACTGGAGCTAAATGAATGGCAGCAATGCTGAGAAATTTTAAGTTAAAAAAAAAATTTTAAAAAATCACATAGACACAGGTACCAAAGAAGGAGAAGGTGCAATTTTTGCAGAAGAGTAAGCACATTCAACTTGTTAAATTACAAGCAATCTTTCTGAATTTTGCCTTGCTAATGCAAGTCATCCCTCTTAACTTGTTCCTGGCATTTCTATATCCCATGTTCCAGTATGGTGCTGGCAGAAGCATAAAATGGAATGCAGAATGATTAGACACTTTTAATGTTACATGTTTTAATGTTTTGTGGGCTTCTTAGTCAAACATAATGAAGCTTTTACTTACACCAATCTACAGGACATTCAGAAGGCTAACAGTAAATGAGAACACTTAAATTTGCACCTGTGCAACCTTTAGTGACTAATCTTAAACAAAAGGTTGAAATCTTAGCTTTCATCTCCAAGATCCTTTAAATATAGAGATAGTAAATGAAGTATTTGATTCTCTGCATTGGACAGCATGGCGAAATAGCTTAACAGAAAAAACAGATTGTTCTCTGTACTTTGAAAAAATAACACATGTGCTTCAAGCTCTCAGGGGTCATGTGTGTTTTTCCCAAAATTACTGAAAATAAAAGATTTCAGCTTATAGAAAGGAGGAGTGGTAGGTCCAATTACCACAATGAAATTTGATCTGATTATGTATGATTTCATATTATATATGAAGATTTTATGGTTTGTGTCTTCTGTAACCCTCCTCATGTTTGGGAACAGTTGATGTTATGGGAAAGGGATGAGCAGAGTGAATTTGAGCATAAGCAAGTAGACACTTAATAGCATTTTCACCTTTTACTTCCTCTGTTCAGAGCTTTTAAGAGATTGCTCTTAAAAGAATGAAGTTACTTTACAAAATAAAATGTTTCATTTAACTTAGTGAATAATAAACTTAATCTGAAAAATCAGTTTTGGTTTGCATTGTAAGTGTATTGCAGTTAGCTGTGGTAGCTTACAGATGGTGAAATGATTAAACCAAATCAGACCCACTTAACTTCTAACAAAAATCATGTATTGATTGTATAAGCGCTTCATAGGGGGAATAATACTCAAGTGAGTCATTCTGACTCTTTTTTTGAACCAGTGAAATGACCTTCATTTGATATTTGCAATACTGTGAAGATTGAACGTTTGAAGAGGACATCTTTGTAGTAGGAAAAAAAATAGTGTGAAAAAAGTGCATCTCCATTTGACAGAGCCTCCTTAATAAGTGTCGTCTTCATAGTCTCTCCCATAATAGTCAAAGCTCTATAGAAGATACTTAGTAAATTATATAGACAGATGTTACGTTATTACTTGTGACATTTCTTTTAACATAAGAAGCAATCTAAAATGTTTATGTAAATATCAACTCTTTTGCGCAGTTCATTAATACAGCTGTACAGTCGTGTTAGCTGCCTCAGAGCCCATGAAGACACGTCGTGAGCTCCACTGCAGGCGGGTCGTCCTTCTAGGCTGCAGTGCCATGGCAGCTATAATAAGATGGATGTGCAGTCCACTGCCACGAAGGGTGTTCCAGCTCCTGGAATGCTTGGCCATGCATTCCTACCCCCTTCTGTCAGCTGCATTGATGTCTGCCTATTTCAGGTGTTTGGTAGTGTATAGGCAAACAGTGGGGAGTCCCAATCCAGCTGAACTTATTTTACACCTTTCATCCAGCTATACATGCACCTGCGATCTGCCTTGCATTGCTTTTGGTGCTTATCTTACTCCTTGGTGAATCTGTAGCACACTAAATGGGTAGAAAAGCACTCGGCAGCAAAAGCAGTAGTTTTCTGCCTGGATATCACAGGCAGAATGGACGTGCCAACAGCCAAAACAAGTGTCAGAAAAGCAACAGGAAAAGTGACTTATGTTACACCATCTTGTTGTTTTAATTCAGGCGAGAAACCTCAGGATGAAACAGAAGTAGATGTGACCTCTATTAAAAGTTTTGTTAGTAGTCTTGAAATAATTACTTCAGAGAAAATAACATTTCAAGACCAGCGAGGTCTAAAAGACTTTTGTGTCTGTTAGCTATAATAAGGAAGAAAATCCTTCAGACATCTGTTTTCTAAAGAATCCATCTTTTGGCTATCAAACCAGTTCTTAAAATGAACCATGTAGCAGGATATGATCTTATCCAGAAGAAATACTGTTTCTTCCCTGTAAAAATCTGTTAACTATTAAGTATTGTATTACCTCATCTCTAAGTAGCCTAAAGTTTGGCATGCACATAGCTCTAAGCATAAATGATTTTGGTTCAGTCAAATTCAGCCAGTACCTTTATTTCTCACTTCTGTTTTTTCTAGACGTTCTAACATTGTACTGAATACAGTTTTCTAACAGACTAGATACTTGCAATACAATAGCTAGAGTCAATAAGAACTTACTTCCTTAAATATCTATGCAAGCTGATGTTGAACCACTCTGAAGTGCTTATTAATATAAAAAGCCCAATGATAAGTCAGAGTTTTTACAGTATAGTTCTTTAAATCTAGAAGTCAAGGTACTTCACTGCTTATGATACTCTGGAAAGCCAAACCCAACAGTCTGTTAAATTGAATGTTTCAGCTTTAAATAATTTCAGAGCTACAATTTGTATCTTTTTATTTTTCTGAGGTTTTCTATAAAATATTCTTACTTTCAACATCTAGTTAGCAACATAATACAGAAATGAGATACTGAGTTGAGAAAATAAAAATGTAACCATTTCTTTTAGAACTGATCTGCAGTCACAGCAGAACAACTCCTTTCTGATGTATAACTGCAGGGAAGAAGAAATATTATTTGGTCCTATTGACTTAACTGTAATTACTCCTTTCTAAACATTTTTGTTTTAATTTTACCTAGATAGTAAATTCAAGTTTAATAATGTACTGAGAGGCCTATTAAAATAATTAAACACAAATACTTTAGTCAGTGAGGAACTATTTAAGCCTATGACTCAAAATATGATCTCAAACAACCTCTCTGAATTAGCAAAACATCTTACTCCATGTTGTATCACTGCAGACCACAGTTAAGTTGTATCTATGAGTACTGGTTGCTTGCTTGTGTTTGTAGATGCTAATATCCACCAACATACTGATTTATCATTTTTACCCTAAATGCTGATTTCTCTACTCTCCCATGTTTAAGAGCATCATTTTTCTGTCCTTTCACTGTCAGCTGTGTGTGCTAAAGCCTTTGTTTCTTCTGAGTGATGCAGCATGTACTAAGAAAAGATATTTTACTTTTTTTTCCTCCTCCTAGTGTAGCCACTTTCCCTGAACAGCATAAGCTAAGCTGCCAAAAAAACGCTTGTTAGCATAGCGACATCCACAGTGGGGGTTTACTGATGTTGCTGGGTTTGGAAAAAAAGGCTTTTTCTTTTCAAATGCCTCTGCCTGGCTTTATTAAATCACAGTCCTCATGTCCATCTGAAACTTAATTACATGTCCCCTGCCCAACCCTTTCAGAATTATTTTGTTTATATAAACCAGCAGAAAATAGTACTTTTCCTGCATTGCTCTTCCATACATATTATTCCTGTTTGGCTGTAGAGAACTATAAATTGCATTCAGTATATGCTGAAAGTGCTCATTCGCTTCGTCTTTTCCCTCTTCCGTCCTCAAAATACCCTGCACGTTTTGTTGAATGTGTTTTTGAGAGCTAAATATAAATATGGAGCCAAATATAAATATGGATTTATGTTTCTTATGTTTACCTATTAGTTTCTGATAATTCTTTCCCATTTGGATCCTTTGCTGTGGGAAGAGGTCTCTTGCTCACACTGGGTTGACTGATTTGAAGCACAAAGTTAAAGGAGAACCCAGAAGTCTATTTGAAAGTCAGTCATTCAGCCTCTACACCATCGCAAAGAGTGTCAAATATACATGCTTGGCTCTGCTGTGTATAACCATAGTAACGAGTGATACAGCATAAAGATTGCATGGAAAAACAACTCTGTGATTTTGGAGTTTGTTGGTTTTTAATTAAGACAGACAGTGGAAAGTAGTATGACAGTGTGAATCGAACACTGTGCCAAGTCTTGCCACATATCTGATGAATATCCTTAGAGATGCCACTCTCCCTCTGCACCACAGATTTCCATCTGTAAAAATGGCAACTGCTTCTCTGCTGTAAAGTACCTTGAGAAAAGATTGACATAAAAAGCTATATAAGGGGGTAGGTGGTACTGTTAAGGCATGTTGCATATATTAATGCCCATGTTTAGGATTATTTGCAAAGTAGTCCTTACATTTATTTTTAAACTCTTGAGCGCTGGCTGAAAGCTGAATTTTTAACACCCTTTTTTGACTTGCTAGTTGTGGGAAATGGAGTTTTCCATTTGCTTTCCTGTTTAGGGAATTCCGTCAGTTTGTGGTAGAACACTGGGTATTTCTGAGGTGGGAGGGAGGAGGTGATCCAGTCTTTTTCCATAACCTTGAGGAGGAACCGAGGCAGAAATGTTTGGTCTTGGGAACAGTTTTTAAAGTCTCGGGGGGGAATAAAAACAAAACGCCTCACTTAAATTGTAGTGTGAGACGATCACAGAATTTCTTTGCTGATACTTGGAAATTATAGAAAAGGTGATATAGGTATAACAGTTCCACCACATGTCCTTCCCCACAAAATTCTACATAAAACCTGGTTCTACATAGGGATTTTCTTTCTCTGAAAGTTATGGTTGGCAGAAATATTACCCTTTCCTTTCTGCTAGCAGAAAACATCAGATATATCTAACCTCTGCATTTAATAGTGATGTATGAGAAAAAATATTGTGTTTAAAAATAATGCTGATGCACATAGCCAGGGAGACATTCATGTTGGATTATTGGCAGGAATGTTTCCATTTGCAATACGTTTGACGTGTGTGTACGCTTTCACATCGGCAGCTCAGGAATAATCACTGAAAGAAAAGGACTATTTTGAGCTACTTATATTAATACAGTGAATTTTGGAGGACTTCTATAACATTATGAAGTATCAAGAAGAGATTGGGATCATCACAACTATGTCAGGAAGAGGCTCGGGGGAAAAGAGTCACACCCCTTGTTAACATGCAAAGTGCATGAGCATTTCATTCTAACTCAGGCACAGTATGCAGAGGACATTGATGTCTTGCTGTTTCTGACTGATACATTTGAAATGGTGTACTTGTCAAGGTAGGAGTCTCTTGATTCCTTTCACATCATGGAGAATTCATAGCAAGAGTAGGGTGGTAATGGGAGGTGCATTTGAAATTAAGTGTCCAATACTATTAGCAGTGGGTAGTATTTTATAAGGACCTTAACAGTTTTCAGTCCTTTATGTATTTGCTAGGGTTCTGTCCTAAATAGTTGTTGGCCTGTTGGGAATTCGTGGCTTAAATAATCTGTTGGGGAAGTGTAGACTTGTTGGACATTTAAGCCTGCTGTTCAGGATGGGGTAAGCAAAATGCTTACAGCTATATGTAGTTTTTCTACTTGGAATTAGAGTATTTTTCAGAGGAGTGGTTATACTTGTGCTCTTGGTCAGTTGTGTATGTGATGGCCTTTTTACACATGGATTAGGCATTTGAACTGGACACAGTTATAAAGCTGAATAATACATTTTCAAAAAAGATGCCAAACAGCGTGAAAGGTTAATTTGACATCATCTTAAAATAAAGATTTGTTCTTGCTTTGGTTTTATACAGAGATGTATTCTTAAAAAATTAAGATTCTTCTTTCCTCCCATACCAAAAAAATGTTGATCAAAACATTTTATGGTTTGGGTTGGTTTTGGTTTTTTTTCTAGTAAACTGGAAAAAAAAAAAAAACTCACTATCTGAGCTGGATGTTCAGTTTATGTCCCAGTACAGAAAATGATACAGCTTCTTGACACTTTGAAATTTTAAAAAGAAGATAGCTAATAGAACTGCATACACTGAGTACTTGTATAAGTACTGTAGAGCAGTAACTGTTCTAAAAATATCATTATTTTTGTGGTACAGTTCCCTAAGTCAGCAGCTATTTTCTCCCTTAAAATTAGGGAAGCCACAGTTATTTTCCACAAAACGTGTGCCAGCCAAAGTGATAACATACCAGCAAAACCTAATTGATGCCCATGACCATGAAAAGTTGTTTGCTTTCTTTAAAGGAGCTCATTATATGTTAAATTCAGCAGTATTGTGAATCACAAGCTGGTCAGCAATGTAATCTGGTACCATTTTTAAAGATGGCTTTAGAAATCATCTGAATTTCAGGCTGTTGACATCTGGAAGCTGTAGTGCTTGGAGAGCCACTGAATATTTTTATTGTTGAGTGTCCAGCCCTCCAGGAACTGAACATCCTATTTTTCAGACTCTGGCTTTATTTCTTCTTGTGCACATCTTTTCTAGGGGGTTAACTGGAATTTAGCTTAAAAAATTTACCCTATGTTGTAAATGCTTTTAAAATAGCAAAGAAATAGAGAAGTGTGGAAGAAAAACCACTTATACTCGCCAACCAAAAAACCCCCCAAACTAACCAAACAAACAAAAAATAAAAAACACCAAACAAAACCCCAAAACCAAACCAAACACCACCACAACCCCCCAAACCAAACCAAAACCCAAAACAACAACAAAAAAAACCCCTGTCCTTGATTATTGTGAAAATATGTCCTAGATTTTTCTCTCAAAGACAAGATATAAGTGTAAAATATCTGGACAGGGATTCACTGAAATAAACCTGATAAGCACCAGTATATTCACTTGTCATTTTTTACTATTTTTAAATGAATGTTTTGTTGCTATTATAGCTTCTTATATATTCCTTTCCAGAGTAGAGAAGTTAACCACTGAAAATACACCACCTCGAGAGGCAAATAATATTTCAAACCATCGGGTGCTAATTAAGCCAGAGGCACAAAATAACCAGAAAAACAAGGAGGTGAACAAAAATGAGGAGAAGAAAGCTTTGGAAGCTGAAAAATATGGATTCCAGAAAGTTGGGCAAGATAAACCACTAACGAAAATTAACAGTGTAAAGCTAAATCCTTTGGGATCCGAATACAGGACTTTACCCATAAGCACGATTCATGCTGGACACTTTAGACCAGTTCATTTAAATGGGTCTGAGAATAAAGCTGTTGGTGTTGTCCTGGCAGACGCTGGAGATGGAGGTCAGCACAGTGTGGTCCAGTCACATACAGAGTCTGAACGAGTTATGCAGAGAACTAATTCAATGCTGCAGTTGGAACAATGGATTAAAATACAAAGAGGAAAAGGACAAGAGGAGGAAACAAGAGGGTAAGTACTATGTAATTTTTATTTTTACTAGGCTTTTTAGCAAATACTAAGACAGGTATCCTGGTGAGGTTCCTTTAGGTTTTGGTCTATATTACATAAATATATAATTCATTGTTCTCTGTAAGAAGTGCCTGGATGACTGCTCAGAACAGATTTATTAAAGTTTTGCTTTTATTAACATTTGAGTGATTAGTAATAAATTAAACTAGATTAATAACTTAATAAATAAAAATGGCCAGAAACCCTTTTTGGGTGTTAGAAATTTCTCTATCCCAGCAGAGAGGTGTCATCAATCATAACAATTTTTTTTCCTCTTAAAATCTGTTCTTGAAATTGCCCTGTCTTCTGCATTTTTGTTCACAAATACTTGTAATAATATTTTATTTAAAATTCTTTAAAAATATTCCAGGGATCTTTTAAACTTTAAACAAGCTTTAATTAAAGAGAGAGAGAGAAGCTTTACCTAAGAGTAAGTCATAGAAATCTAACTAACTTGATGCTTAAAGCTTCTTTTGTCATGAAATTAAACATCTCCCAGTTCTAATATTGAGTTCCAATGCTTATTCATGAAGCTTTAAAATTATGTATGAATGATTGACAATATTGAATCTTGTGCCAACAGCAATTACTCTGTCTGACAAAAGTGTAGGTACGTTGCTTCCAGGATGGCTTACAGACAAGCAGTTCTAGAAGTAAAATATAAAAGTTTTCAATATTACATTAGATAGGAAGTATGGAGATGCTATCACAGGAGGTATTTTGAAGAGCTGGAAATTAGGGAGTTTGTGTATGGATAGATGACAGAGCAGAGCTTAAGACAGAACCAAGTTCAGAAAATGTGTTTTCTGCAAATTTCAAAATATGGCGGTTGGGGGCTTTTCAGTTTTTGCCAAAACTTGAAAAATTTACATTAGTTTGACTTACAGTTGCCAATATTGGTTGAAAATTTCCTCATTGCCATTAGTCCTTCATTAAATATAATTAGGAATTGTTAATGTGTTGTTTCATGAAATACTCCACATAAGCAGTTTGATGAAGTTTGAACTTGCAGTGCAGACAGCGACTTGCACACCCTGACATTTATTTTGTAATGCATGCTGCAGAATGAGAACTGAGAAAGCTCTTTGATGCAATTAGATTTTTTTTTAAATTGGACTATAAAACTTGCAACAAAACAGTAAAAATTTGAATAGCTGTGCCATTTTTCAGTTGCGAACAAGTATAAAACCCTAAAACTGATTTCATCGTGGGAATCAAATAGAGGGAAGTACTGTTAACAATATGTTACTAATTAACAATATTTTATTCTTGACTATAGAGAACACTTGTTGCTTAAATAAGGGTGGCATTGATAGCACAAAGGGTGTGCTTTCAAACGCAGTTCTACATAAAAGTAGCAAACTGAAAAGAATTTGCCTTGAGCTATCTTTTTTGCTTTGTGTGGAAGTGGTCTTGAATAATGATCGAAATTTCTAATGTATAGTGATGTCTTTAGAATGTGGTTTCATTTAAATTTTAAATTTTACTTTTGTTCAGGTTGCCAGTTTCTGGCTGGAGACAGAAATTTAAGTAGAATTGAAGTTGGTGAATGAGAGTAGGAAGCTCCAGTTTATGTTAAAGCTTAAGGTTGGGGTGAGAGGCTAGTAAGGCTGTTTGTCGTAGGTCCTGTTCAACTCATAACTTGAATTTATGAGAAGAGTAGACTTCACTTAATGGGGAAAAGTTGCTGACATTTAACAAAGATGCTATCCATTGTATACGTCTCTCTGATGTGTTAGAGAAGTCACGGAGAACAAAACTGAGTATCTCTGGTGTGTCAGACTGAAAAAAAAATTTAGTTCTTTAAGAATATTAAATTTTTAACAAACAGATTCAATTAAATAACTATATATAAAATAGGAGCTGTTAGCTGCCCTCAATACGGAATGAAAAGACTTCACTGTAAAGCTACTAATTTTTTAGAGGAACAGGCTGACCCCTTAGTAATTTGACTGATGAGAATGATGGCATTGTAGTTTTTTAATTCTTGAAGCTGTTATCTGCCATTTCTGTGGATCTAGACATCTAGTTTTGCAAGAGCCACACAAATAAAAGCAACTGATGCCATGAGGAAGACAAACCTTTTTTTAAAAAAACAAAAATAAATATTTTTTAAATAAAAACATTCCACTTCAGTATCATTTTATTTAATTAATTTTGCACAAGTCAGCTACTAGTAAACGTTTTCACCAAAAGCGGTCCACTTGAGTGGTCTTTCTCAAATGTGAAAAAAATTTAGAAGGGCTGCATGGTACTAAGTGAGGTTTTTTGTTGCTGCTAACCCAGGATGTGAGACTCTGTCTCCCCACCTTGCCCATATAAGCTTCATCCTATGTAAGAAATGCCTGCTGTACAGCACCAGGTTTCCATCTTCACTCTGCCACCCTTTGCTTGATTCGCGTGTGGAAGTTCTGTATTCTGGACCAGCTGGTATTTGCATTCTTTAGGATGAAGGACTATTTTGAGGTTTCGATCTGAGGGTATTCATAACATTGCAGGACTGAGCCCCTAGAAGTTTAGCAGCAAGGTTGCTTTCCCAAATAGTCCAACCTGGACACTGGAACCAGTATTGCCACCCAACAGTAATCCTAGGGACAACCTCTAAAGGTGTCTGAGGAGTCTATAAACTCATGTGGAAGCCTTTTTTTCACATGGGAACATTTGTAGGGAGCTTTTTATGATGACAGTTGCAGAAATATTTTACAATTCACAGTGTGCGTGACTGCTTGACTGGCTGCAGCAGTCGCCCTTTGTGTGCGAGGCAGCCGTAAGCTGCAGTACTGTCTGAAGTTGTTCTTTGGATTTGACTAGAATGACATTTTTGCAAGTATCAACAGGACATTGGTGAATCTGTTTTGATTTTATCAAATGATAAAAACAAGGCTTAATATTGAGGTGGTTGGCCTTTTTACAGTTTTCATGGTTTACCAATAGAAGTTGGATATGTTATCGTCCTAAATGTTCTAGAACATAAGTAGTTGCATGCAGACTTTAAATTGCTATCTTTACATAGTAAATCTTCAGACAGCTTTTCATCGGGTTGTCTGGGATATTTAAAGGAGCCAACAGGATTACACTGCCCATTTGATTAATAAAATGGGAGAGGAGCTTCAGTGAGTGAGGTGTATCTAGCTACCAGATATCTTCATTGAAAACATCAGGCTTCCCCATACCCACTTGTGAATAGCTAAAATAATATTTTGAAAGTTAGAAATTGAACCCAAAAGGGTCTTGGTTGTTTGTTTTTTCAATATGGAGATGGAGAAAAGCACTTATCTTTAATGGTATGTTACATGAAGAAATTTAGAGGTATTTAAACAGGTTTTGCAGCAAAAGAATAGGATTTAGAGTCCATTTCCCTGTTTTATATTTTTTTTGGTGAGAATGGAAAGCTGTCCAATCTACAAAATGGAGATAATACTACATTAATTCTTAGAAAGCTGCAGAAACTGTAGCAGACGGATTGTGTATGTAAAGCTCTTTATAGCAGTTTTCATCTCCAAAATGTTACAGGTGATCATAAATACTCAGCTTAACTATTTTCAGTGAAAAGTGGATTTTACCATCATCAATTTCCTTGATAGTTATTCCATAAGCATCTAGCATCCATAATGCTGGTTTACCTTGCCATTTGCCCTACATCACTTCTTTAATGTTTTTGTGGCACTGAAGTAATTCAAAACCGTCTTCAGATTCTGGTGCTTCGTGGTGGCAGGGATTTTAGTTTGAATTAGTCTGGGATGTAGTTAGAAGCTGCTGCCCTCTGAGGGCTGAATCATGTCCAATTTGAGATCAGTTTTGTTGTCTGTGGGCAAGCATCTATCATAGATGTGATCAGTAGCAAAACGCTTTAAGAGGTGCTCATCTGAATTTTAGATAAAGGTTGAATGAATCAATGTTTATGACCTAGATTTTGTCCTCTGAGAAAGCAAGAAATGCTTTGTCATGCTTAAGCATGCATCGATACGTGGTATGGAAAATTTTGCATTTCAACTAATGCTGAAAGTTGGTAAATGACTGTAGCACTCCAGAATTTTAATGTGGCAACAAATTAAAGAATAAGCCTTTGAATTCATATCTGAGTTGAAAAGCAATACAATATTATTATAAAACAAAGATGATATTTTGCTATTTGTTTCACTTGAGTAGCTGATATGGAATGGCTTGTCCTTGACAATTGCAAAATGTAATTTCATTAGACAATTACTGCTATTTTTCCTTGGTCTGCTGTTTAAAATTTTTTTTTTTTTCTTATGTCCATAGTAATTGCTCAAGATCTTCTTAGGGAAACAACAGGAGAGCTTTTTTCACTTTTGAAAAATGGGCTCATATGGAAACAGGATAGAACTTCAAAGCTTTCAAAACTCTGAACTGTCCAGCATATAGACAGGTTACAAGATTTGATCTAAACTTAACATTACTAAACTGTTCAACTGGTAAAAAGATGAAATATGGATTATATAATCAAGCAGCTAATCAGAGAGAGGATCGAGTTTCAGCTGCCACAGTACATTCAATCAATATAGTTGATTCTTTAATTGATGGTTGTCTTGATTTTCTTGCATGTTTTTAAAATGGTACCTGTAGTATTAAAAAAAAAGGTAAGCGTTAACTAGATAAACCTAACAAATATTAAAAAACTCTATTGCCATAATATTAATGCTGTCCACTAATAAAAAGAAAATTTGTGTTTCAGCATAATCTCATATCAGACGTTACCAAGAAACATGCCAAGCCATCGAGCTCAAGTTTTACCTCGTTACCCAGAAGGCTACAGAACACTGCCAAGAAACAGCAAAGCGCGGCCAGACAGCCTCTGCAGCGTAACGCCATCAGCTTACGACAGAGCCATGGGACCAGTTACAGCCGAAGAAAAACGGAGGTCGATGCGCGATGACACAATGTGGCAGCTCTATGAATGGCAGCAACGTCAGTTTTACAATAAGCAAACAACTCTTACTAGACATAGTACTTTAAGTAGCCCAAAAACTATGATTAATATTTCTGATCAGACGATGCATTCAATTCCCACCTCACCTTCTCATGGTTCAATTGCTGCTTTCCAAGGATATTCCCCACAGCGGACCTACAGATCAGAAGTGTCTTCACCGGTGCAAAGGGGAGATGTAACTATTGATCGCAGACACAGGACGCATCATACTAAGGTAAAAATACTTATTGTAGTAGTTGAAAATCTTATTTACAAGGATTTTTAGTAGAAAGTATACAGTTACTGTAAAACTCATGTTGCACTGTATTTTATTATAATGAAGATTAAGTTAGATCACTGTTTTTATGGAGAAAGGTTTGATTTTAAAAAGCATTTAAAAATGTAAAGGTAGTAAAAAGGCATTTTTTTTAATACACTAAGTGAAAACATGTTGTCCTAATACTGCTGTCCTTGATACTCTGTTTCTCTAAAGGATAGAAAAGGAGTCAATAGGCAAAATGTTCATAGTAGTTTGTTGTATGTACAGAAATCTTTCTCCTTTCTAGCTTTTTTTAGCTGGAACTCTGAGGACTGCAAATCCCAGATTTCTTTCCACATGCTGTTTTCTATTCTTCAGCCACAAGTTTGCCTGCCGTGGGTTCCAGCAGAAAACTGAACATAGTGGTTTCTTTTGATGCCTTTGAGTTATTAGGGAGATCACTAAAGATCAGAGTCTATTTGCACACAACCTTAGTGCTTGACTGGTGTAACTTTGCTGGTCTTCATCAGTGAGATGGAGACACAAAGAAATTGTAAACGGGGTGCCGTATGTGCCTCTGCTATATCCATCATGCTTGTGTTATTGTGATGGGTTGACCCTGGCTGGACGCCAGGTGCCCACCAAAGCCGTTCTATCACTCCCGCATCCTCAGCTGGACAGGGGAGAGAAAAATATAACAAAAAACTTGCGGGTCGAGATAAGGACAGGAGAGATCATTCACTAATTACCATCACGGGCAAAACAGACTCAGCTTAGGGAAAATTAGCTCACTTTTTATTACAAATCAGCCAGAGTAAGGTAAATGAGAAATAAAACGAAATCTCAGAACACCTTCCCTCCACCCCTCCCTTCTTCCCGGGCACAACTTCACTCCCGGATTTCTCCACCAAGCCCCCCCAGCGGCACAAGGGGGACAGGGATGGGGTTTACGGTCATCACATGTTATTTTCTGCCGCTTCACCTCCTCAGGGCAAGGGCTCATCACACTCTTCCCCTGCTCCAACGTGGGGTCCCACCCACGGGAGACAGTCCTCCACGAACTTTCTCCAACGTGGGCCATTCCCACGGGCTGCAGTTCTTCACGAACTGCTCCAGCATGGGTCCTTTCCACGGTGTGCAGTCCTTCAGGCACAGACTGCTCCAGCATGGGTCCCCCACGGGGTCACAAGTCCTGCCAGAAAACCTGCTCCGTGGGCTCCTCTCTCCACAGATCCGCAGGTCCTGCCAGGAACCTGCTCCAGCGCAGGGTTCCCACGGGGTCACAGCCTCCTTCAGGAACCCACCTGCTCCGGCGTGGGGTCCTCCACGGGCTGCAGGTGGACATCTGCCCCACCATGGACCTCCCTGGACTGCAGGGGGGACAGCCTGCCTCACCATGGTCTTCACCACGGGCTGCAGGGGAATCTTCGCTCCGGCGCCCGGAGCATCTCCTCCCCCTCCTTCTGCACTGACCTTGGTGTCCGCAGGCTTGTTTCTCTTACATGTTCTCACTCCTCTCTCTGGTGGCTGTTTTCCGCGTCCCAACTTTTTTTTCCTTCTTAAAAATGTTATCACAGAGGCGTTACCACTATCACTGATTGGCTCGGCCTTGGCCGGCGGGGGGTCCGTCTTAGAGCTGGCTGGTATAGGCTCGCTCTCTCTCGAACACAGGGGAAGCTTCCAGCAGCTTCTTACAGGAGCCACCCCTGTAACCCCCCCCGCTACCAAAACCTTGCCACATAAAACCAATACATGTTAATAGATTGGAGGTAATTACATAAAAATTACTTTCAGTTGGATATAAAACTAAAGTTTGTGTAAAATGCTCCGGAACATTATTCCTAAATCTTTCTCTCAGTTGTCTTTATGTTTCTTGATGCAGGAAAAAATCTTTAACTGCATCTTAAAGCAGTTTAAGTTTAAACAACTTACAGTTCATTACTAAGTCTTGGTTTTGGAAGTTTTTAGGTCCCTATCAACAAAAGAGTCATTTTGACATCCTTTATGTCTCAACTGCACTGGAAATTTAGTAGTCAGTACTTCTCACACACCTGAGAAATATCACTAGGGTCAGTGCTGCAGAGCATGTGCTTACTTGTCCTTTCAGCCATGTTTTGCTTTCTGATATCTTTTTCTTCCTTGTGAAACACTTTATGCTAGCATTTCAGTTCATATTTAGTGTCTTTTGTACAAGACTTCTGTTTACCTTTGGTTTTTCATGCTATTTGGTTCATATTTTTTTAGTTACACAACTACCTTTTGCCATTAACTTAAAAACACAGACATGTTTTTAAGAGGGAGACTGGCTATTTCAAATCAGTAAGGTAAATTAAGGTTTAAACCCCTCTATCTATATAGAGGTCTTAGGTTTTTAAACAGCTTTCAGTGATGGGTGACAAACTAAAATTGTTGTTTACATGGGCTATCAGTAGGGCAAAAGCTCTGAGGGAGGACTGCTAATTAAATGAATGATGAAAGCTGGGGTATTTCTAAAATTTAGTGGTAGGCTACTCAAGTGTCCTAGATAGTAGATCAGCAGAGAGCAGAACTGGCCAAAGCTGGCACAAATCATAGCAAATTTGTCATGAGCATGAAGTTGGCTTGACTTTTTTTTAGCATTTAATAGTTTTTGAGGTTTTTTGATAACTATGGCTCATACTGTGCTATTTTGTTTTTGTACAGCATGTCTTTGTGCCTGACAGAAGGTCAATGCCAGCAGGTCTGAGTTTACAGCCTGTTACTCCTCAGAGTCTCCAAGGCAAAACAGTGAGTTGCATTTTTATTTGGTACATCAGGGTTCTTTTAAGATTAATGCTTTAAGTATGAAGAGGCAACACTGAAATTTTATTCTATTCAAAGGTTGCATTAAATGTAGCCTTTATTTTAATTATCAGGGATTTTTAAAGCAAATAAAATATTCCTCTGTGGTTCCATTGAATTCTGAGAATATTGTGTAGCTGCCGAGTCCAGATTTTCTTTGAGAAATACAGATGATTTTTTTTTTTAAAATCATCTTTGATCCATTACTGAAATTCCTGGGAGAAGGTAGAATACATCCCAGAACACTTATTTCTCCATTAATTTAGAAAATCCTGGAAGTAAAGTTCACCTTTTTTGGAAAACTTGAGGATGCTAAAATTGCATTTGGTAAAATTGTGCCCTTTCTGACATCTCCTGTTTTACTGTGGTAGAGCTGAAATTCTCATCGAAGTAATATGGGTGAATACCATCCACCTTCCTCATTCAAAGATGACTCTTAGCCAAAAGCTAAGAGATAGTCCTAAACTTATGTCATTTCTTTACCAGTTTTTGTCTCCTTTCCGTAATCTTTCTCCGTCCATCGGAAATTACTGTTTGAGAGCATTATGAATTAAGAATACAGATTTTGAATCATGCTGTAGGCAACAGCTCCCCAGTCCATCCTTCCACTGCCTCGACCCCTGTTTCTTGCACTTCCCAGCATGAATCCCTGGCACCTTCAGCAACTTAGGGGTTGGCCTTTGGTAGCTGGTGCCTTATCTCTGCGCCCTGTCTTCTGCAGACATTTCTTTGGGTTCATGGCCCCATCAGCTCCCCTGGGCTGAAGCTGGGCTGATGAGCAGGGTAGGGGGCAAGGAGGTCCAAGCTTCTGCCTGTAGAATCCAGAAGTCCTGCCCACAACACAAGTGTTGCAGGGGCCGGAGGAGGAAACCTGTAGGTAGCTCTTTAAACAAAATGTTGTGTTGTGGTTGTTGCAAGAGTCCCAAGAGCTGTATCAAAAGCACACCACTTACAGCAATGTCAAAAATGTTTGCGACATTGTGAATGTCTAGAGAGGAGTAGGAATTACTGTTCGATGGGCTCCTCTATGGAAAAAAGTTTGCTTGCAAACGTTGCATTTAAGTACCATTAAAGAGTTGATTCCTAATGCACTAAAATCGGGCTTTTGCAGAACATACTGAGAAGAGTTTTGATCTTGAAAAAGTGATTCACTGTTCCTTTTGTTTGAAGATGCTACTTTTAATTCTCTTATTTCTAAAAATAAGTTTTCTTGTGCTTTGAAATGATGTTAATTTTCAGACTGAAAGCATTGTCACTGATTTTTGGAGAGAACTCAAAAATGTCTTGTATAGCAGTCTAGATTCTTACGCTTACTCTCTGAAATTCAGTATTTCAAATCCAGGTATTGAAAGAGTACTCTAAGAGGAAGATTGGCCATTAGACGATTTGGCTTTGGTGTTGGTTTTGACAACTGAAGCTATGTGGCGATCCCTTGCTCCCTCTTGTGGGTTCCTTTGGTACGAGCTCACAACGGTGCCAGTACCACGCTTAGTCTCGGGGATTTTTCTTCTTTATTCTAAGAAACTGGTATTCGTTTTTCAGTAATTTAATATGTGGTTCTCTGGAGCTTTTTTCTTTACTCTGCTTTGGGGAAATTCTGTGACTGTGGGAAAGAGCAAGCGGGGTTTTAGGGGTTTTTTGTGTTTGGGTTTGTTTTGGGTTTTTCAACTCGCAGAACTTGTGGGGAAATCAAAATGCTGGGTGAATATTTAACTTTTTATAAGGTTGACTTCTGGAGAAGTGTAAGAAACAGAAGCAAACAGGAACATAACAAAAATATGTGATGTTAATGGGTTTGTTTTCTTTAAAGTATTGCTAATAGAAGTGGCTCCCAGGAATGGTTCAGGTAGAGTTTCCCAAACTGACCTAAACTGATCTGTGTGGAATTACCTGACAAATACCTATTTGAGTGTGACTTTATTTCCATTATATATATAACCTTGGACTTTAAATACTATTCTTCATCCCTTCCTAAGGCTGTATTGTACATCTTAGTCATAAAAGTAAAGCAATAAATTAACTGGTAGCCTCTGACCTGTGGAAGGTGGGATGGAAAATTATTTTTGTCATGCTTGTGCAGTTTTATTTTGTGAAAGGTGATCGTTTCTGATGTAGTTCAGTTATCGTGGGGTTTTTATTATTTTTACTTTTAATTTTGGCCATCCTTTCACCCAGCTCAAATGGCTGTCCATGTACAGGTAATGATATCCTAAGGGCTGGAATTATCTCCCCTTTTACTTAAGTCAATATCATCAGTTTGATATGCATGTCAGAAAAAGTTTGAGGGCTGCACAGACTTTCTCCTGCAAAATCCTCACTTGTTTTTGTCCTTTATATAGAATGTTCCACTTCTACAGCATTTGCAGTATCAATTGTTTTGCGTAGTTAAAAGTTAACCCTTCATTATATATTTGAAAGTGGTCACTTTGGGGGAAGAATGGTGTATCTTTTGTTGTATCACTATAGAAAGTTTTTGTAAGAAAGATACTAAGAACCCTTATTTTAATTAAGTGTTGTTCAGGATACCAATTAACCTTTTTTCTACTCTTTGGCTTCGCACACTGCACTCCTTCAGCCAGAGGAGCTCACGCTGCTGCTAATAAAGCTGAGACGGCAGCAAGCTGAACTGAGTAGTATCCGGGAACACACACTAGCACAGCTCATGCAACTAAAACTTGAGGCCAGCAGCCCAAAGGTCAGCTATAAAGCAATGTGTGTCATGTACCATTCTCACTAACTTGTAGTCATTCATTAATCAAAGTTTGCATTGTACCGTTAGTGCAAAATTTTCTGACTGCTATGGGAGTAGAATAGAATAACATTGGTTGTGTATGTAATGTTTTGCTATTAACCCTTTGAGGCTTTACTCACAGCTTTTTGATATTAGCTAAGTCAAAATTACATAGGAACAATTCAAAATATATGGTAGTTAAGTTTAAAGTTAAAGGTTTTTTACCTATTGTTTTAATCAAAATCAGTGGTGATAGATCATGAGATTAATTTATTGTTTATACTGCCTCATATCAGATACAATCTTACGTGTAATCTGTGTAGATAAATCAGGACATGTTTAAAACACAGATTTATCAAAGGGTTTATAGTTCTCTGTGTAGTAGAAATTTACATTAGCTTACTGTATTTTATATGTAAAGCCAAAATGTAATGTAGTAGTTCGTAGTCTGATTCATGGCAAACTTTCATCAATTCTGTTTTGGGATCAGAACTTGTTAACACTTCACCAAAAAAAGCAGATAAAAGCAGCATTATATTTCTACATAAAACAGAAAGATCACTGTCTAGTTTACATCTTTTAAAGCTCTTTTCATACATTCTGCACTTTCTGTCCCTTTCCTTTTTCTCCCTGACTGCTGCCTACTAGAATGAGATTCTTTCACATCACCTTCAAAGGAATGCCATATATTTGGATCATCAGGTGGGATTTGCAATTTTCTTGTGTGTTTACATTTCTTAATGCTTTTTGCCTGCTCCTATCAAGCTGGAAATATTTGGGGAGAAGGATTTTCAGTGCTTTTTATCAAATTGGATATTTAATAAACACCCTTTTTAAGTAGCACAGAATATCTTAATCAGTTACAAATTTGACCTGTAATGGGAAAAAAACCCTCAATTTAAAAATTGTCAGAATACAGTAGCCACCCACCAATTAATTTT
Organism: Haliaeetus albicilla; assembly: GCF_947461875.1. Taxonomy (NCBI): domain Eukaryota; kingdom Metazoa; phylum Chordata; class Aves; order Accipitriformes; family Accipitridae; genus Haliaeetus; species Haliaeetus albicilla. The sequence continues at coordinate 16,681,531 of NC_091501.1, forward strand.
TCTGTTCCTTATTTCCTTCTTATAATAACACTAACTGTAGTATTGTATCATCTTTAATCAGAGGCGTAATATATTTCCAAGCTCATATGACACACATGCAATTTATAGAAACTTCTGATAATTTTAGTTTTCTGAATTAAGAAGAATTAGATGTTTCTACAGGACACTAAATGAAAGGGAGGTCAAACAGGAAAAAATGTTTTAAGCAAATCATAGCATGGCTCATTAGTTTTTCTCCTTTTACTCAGTTATTTCTTAAAGGTTTAAAAGATTTTACTTCTTTACAATTTCTGATAATTTATGGAGTGAGGGTACAATTCTGACTTCACTAACATAATTGATTGCCAAGTGAAGAACTGTGATATCACATACCTCTTTTTATGGGTTTGTTGCACGATCAAAAGGGATTTCTGTACAAGTTATGTGTGAGAAGTTTTTAAATGGGAAATTTTTGCTGACACTTATGAAAGACAGTCATAAGTGCTTAGAAGAGATATAAGCAACTACATGTCCATTAGTTAAAGATATAAAAATCAATACAGCTTATTCTTTTTCTAATATTCTTTCTTGTAATGAACTTTTTCAGCCTTACACTTAAAACGAACTGTTCTTAGAACTTTTATGTCCTACCTGTTCCTCTAATAGGATTTCAGTGAGTTACTAAAAACCACACACTCACACAGAGACATCCACACACATGCACTTAGTTCACCCAGTGACTTTATTTTCCTATTATCTCTTGAAAACAAGGTGTGAATTGTGACAAATTCAGTTAGATGCCAATGCATTTCTAAACATCTCTGTCTTAAGGGGCTGCAGGAGTTCCAAAACAGTAGGGAAAAACTGCTTGCTAAATTTGGCCAAAATATTTCATCCAACTCGAATATTTCCAGTTTATAATGTTTTGGAATAAGGGAGTAATTCTGTCTTCAACAGTGTAATTCATTGCCAAGAAAAGATAACTGTCTATGTGAAGTGTGAAACTGTGTACCATGCTGTTGCTTGATTAGCCAAGCTTGTGAGTATAATAGACAGGATTGAACAGAAAGAATTGCCTATATATAACATGCAAAGTGATAAGAAGGATTTTCTTTTGACTTGCATCAGATAAAATTTAGAAAAGTGATGTGATAAACATTAATTTAGGGAAGTGTCTAAATCTTACAAATGTGCCATAATTACCCCTACCAGAGATACAAGAAATCACTGCACTTCTTACAGCAAGAAATCATTATCAAGTCTAAAATATATTACCTTAATTACAAAATCATGGAAGAGCAGGTTGGAATACTTGTCCCAGTTTCTGATCAGTTTTTCTTTTTTTCCCTTGTCTTAATATAATCCTGCAACCTACCTGTATGAAATAAATACCCCTGAGACTCTCTTTGCTTTGAGTACCACTGCTTCTAGGGGTGGTATCTCATTATATCTTTTTATTACTTTGTCCATTATCAGTTTTCTTTTATGTTGGGAAGAAAAAAATCAAAGTTTTTTTTAGTCTAGTTGAGACCTTTCTTCCTCGTTATCCACAACTGTAACCAGCTTGCATAATCACTTGCCCTCTTTGAATTTTAAATGTCCAGTGTACTTAAATAAGGTATTTCCGCTTGTATTAATCCCTGAAAATAGTGTCAAAACCTGCTTTGCCTAAAGCATGTGGTGGAACTCCAGTCCTGTTATCTTCAACTCTCACCTTTTTGGTCGCAAAGAATCCAGTACTGTGCATAACAATAATTAGTAAGTTTGTACCAAGGTTGCACAGGTGAATTTTTCAGGCAGACTAAAGTTCATGTGTAGGGAGGGTAACTTTTATGCTGTTGCAGTAAGTTGGTGTATACTGGTTAGGTGGCTTTCTTATCAAGACTCAAGAATATCCCATAGCCTTTTTTAAATCATACTTTGTTTTTGTACTGCTGTTTCCTGTTGACATGCTTAGATACACTTTTTGATGTTTTTGTGTTATACTTTCAGAATTTTTGTTGTTGTTGTTGGAGTCCAGAGGTAGGGAAGAAAAGATTGAAGAGACTTGACACACTTACGTGCAACCATATGATTTCTCTGATGTCCAAAGAATGATTGTCCAGCATCCTTTTTTTTTAAAGTGAGGTTGTGAACCACTCTGCTGGCTCAAGGTTCATAGAGAGGTGGGAGAGAGACTCATCTGCCTTTTAGGAAGTAGTTCCTGCAACACAGCTAGCAACCCTAGGCAATGATGATTTGTTTGCCAACGTGGGATGGCAATGAGGGCACATATAATCTCAGTCTTCTGCATTATCAAATTTTAAGGGATGACTTATTGTGTATTACTAAATCCAAGCCAGCAGTCTCCTTAATGCATTTGTACCCAGTAATTACAATAACAGGAACAAAAAGTAGGAATTTTTTTTCAAATAAAAGCTAGACACGCTTTTTTCTCCTTTGTAAATAAAGCTGGGGCAGGAGGTCCCACTTGAATCTTTCTGTTACTATGGAGAATTCCAGCAAACCAGTCTTTTAGTACACTTCTGAATTTTATGTTCATAGTAAAACTTTTCTTTGGTTGAAAAACTCTTTTCTACTGAGCTCAAGCTATGTATGTAAAACTCTCCATGCATGTTGTCATACTGATTTCAGCATATCCCAAGTTGGTTTGTTACAGTAGAAGCTCTACTAAATTTCATTTAGTCTTGGGGTTTTTTTCCCGTTTTTTGAAATGGCTATTTATGTAAATAGTTTAGGTGTTAAGTAGTTCATATACTTCTGCTGGTACTTTCATTTTTAGTTTCTTTCACTTTTCAAAGGGTGCATAAAAATAAACAGAACTTGAACAAGAAGTTGTCAAATAAAGAAATAAAGGAGTGCAGGTCCCACAGCCAACATCCATACTGTCTTGGTGTTTCGCTTCCATTTTTTCCTCTTCACCACCCTCTTTCTGAGACGCTGAAGGTGGTTCTGGGAAAACGTAGTAAATTAGGGGAGGCCGGAATAGTACAAGGGGGTTTGGATAGAGCTGACAGATATCATGTATTATATCTGATATCTTGTGTTTCAGCCTAGAATTCTATGTCCTATATTAGCAAAATATAGGATTACTACTCTTACTTGTATTTTTCAGGTTATCCGGAAAAGGTAGAGTGAGCTGACCCAGCCACCACTGTTGTTCTTTCTGCTGCTTTTTTTTCCCTTTTACCTCCCCAGAGGAAGAAGGGAGGCTCAAGGACAGGGGCTCTGTAGGGTGAAAAAAAGTCTGCGCTGGAGGCAGCATTGCTGTAAAAAGGCAGCAGGAAGGAAAAGTGCTTTTTCCTTCTTTTTTTGGACAGAAGATTAAAGAGCAGAGGAAAGGTGGGAGAAAAGCTTGGTCAGGTCCTATTGCCACTGCTTTTACCATCAGGAAGCTTGAGAGGAAATGGGTAAAACTGCCAATCTGAGCTCAGTCTTTTGTCACCCAAAACATATGGTCTTATCAGTGAGGTCAACTGTCCTGGTAGGGAGCCGCTATTCCAGCTGATCGCTGCCACCAGAACAGCACATACTGAAATGTCATCCGTATAGGGTGTTATCAAACACAGAAGAGAATTTAGGAAAAGGAAGGAAGAGAAAAATTGTCAATAGTTTGGCTTTACAGTTTAAAACACAAAATACCCACTCAGGTACTCACTCATAAATAATGTAGCTGTTCATATAGATCATATGTCAAGGTGGTATTTTTTCGTTGCTTCCAACTGGAAAATGCTTTTATATACTACGTTAGTAAAGAAAAAAACAAAGATGAAACATCACTTCTGGGAAGAAAGTGTTATTTACTAGAAGTAGAAAGTGATAAAGCCAGGACTGATGGATTTTCCTTGGTTTTACTGCTGTGTTGCTGTGTGGCGTCAGGCAGTTCACACTTCAGTTTGCTTATAAAAATCTTAATTCCAATTTTTTTGACTTAAGTGGAGAGACTCTATAATGCTATTAGTATTATACATAGGATCTAAAAGGCATCCTTTACTGTACAATATTTTTTTTTTTTTGGAAGTGAGAGAAAATCAAGGCTTATTTCTGTTGTGAACAAGCAAATATTTTTCCTTGAGCTATTTATTCAATGTGAATAGTGTCCAGCTTCAGTTTGGGAGTAGCCTCATGATAATGCTTTAAGAACACAAAATAGGTATCCTCTTCACCTTTTAGAGCATAGGACTTGCCGTTGTGTACAGCGTAGCTCTAGTTTACTTTGACAGTTCTTCAGTATGCATTGCCTTGCGTGTGCGCTAGCTTTAGTTAATGGAAGGTTTGTGACAGATACATACTCCCTCAAGAACTTAACTTCTCAATAGTTAAATATCAGTATTTTTTGGAAATGTTATTTCCTAAATGGACAAAAAGCTTGCTATATTTGACTGCTATAAAGGCTCTTTGGTTGGCATTACTTTACCAATTATCTGTTTTTTCATCTTTGTTCCATAAGGGCTTAAGGAACTGGAGCTTTTCTGGAAATAACTGGCCTTTGCAGTGTTAGATAAGCACAGTTAAGCACCAATGGTAGTAAAAATATTGGAAGAAGTCCTATAAATCAAAGTTGGAGCTGGCTGGGGGACAAAACATTACTTAGGAACATCTTTTGAGGAAATCCACTTTTCTTCTTTTCTAATCTGGATAAGAACAATCTTTGAACAGTTCCACAGAAATTAATTCCAGTGTCTGTTATTAGTCAGAAAGAAAAATTTGAAATTCTGTAAAAAAGAATTAGCCAAACAGCCTGAAGCTGTTGAAATCCCCCTAATAAAAATGCATCCAAACTAGTATACTCCTAATAAAATATTTCAGCTTCAGAGCAATTTTTCCTTTACAAGTATTTCAGTTGGCTGTAGTTTGATTGCTTGGCTTTGGACCTTATTGTTGATCTTACTATTGAGCTATCTTTTGGTATCACCCTGTGCTCACACTCTCTGGACAAAATTTTAATGTAAAGGGAGAACAGCTTCTTGTGTCAGTTCTCGTTTTCTGTTTATGTATACTGTAGATGATGATGCCAATGGGAGGGGTTGCTCGTTTGTTTTTTTTCCTGCCTTGAACAAACAGAGCATCATAAGCTTGCCTTCTTAAGATAAGGTACTGTTTATTGGGTGATGAACTTATCAGCTTATCAGACTTTACTATGTATAAAACAACAACAACAACAACAAAAAGGTCCTCTATCTGTAACAAGAAAAATGTGGCTCCTACAAGGAGAAGAAAAAAATACTTCTCCAAATGTACAAGTTAGGTTTTATCCTAAGTAATTAGGGGCAAGAAATTCCAAAAGGCATCAAAAACTCAGGCTTTCTGTTGCATTTCAATCTGTGCGACAAAACCTTCCCATGCAAATTCATGGTGAGGCCATATATATACATGAAGACAGAGTGAAAGATCATAAATATTCATACACACACTTCCTTCCTGTGTAACTATACTTGAAACAGGTATTGCTAAAGTTTCCTAAAATTTTCAATAGGTCCTAAAGCTTCCAACAAAAATAGGAGGGGGATTGTGCGTTAAGTGACTTTTCAGTTTCCTTTGGAGAGGAAAACTATCTGTTTTCATAACTTTTTCCTTACTGTCAGGAAAGTCTCCCTTTTAAACCCAAAAATCCCATACTATTTTGTGTTGCAATTTTTACTGTAATAATCAAAGTATCTGGTTTTGACATTTGCACACACATCAATAAATACTAATCATTATAGAAAATGTCTGACCAGTTCTGAAAGAGTTTCACACCCATATATGAGGGTGGATAAATACAATGGGTAATGATTCAAAGTTCCTAAGTATATAAATCAGTGCAGTATATAAAGGCATTTTGTGATACGTGAACATAAGTCTAAACCTCGCTTCAATATTAAGAAGCTGGGAATGCTTATATCTTCTTAATGTACATTGAGTTATTAAATCTATAATTTAAAAGGTTTTCTGGTAAAGGTTTGCATGTTCCTATTGCATAATCCGATAATACCTTTCATTTCAATCTCATGCAAAGTTGGGCTTATTTTAAGCATTTTTATTTTTAAAAAGGGAGAGTGTTGGTGAATAAATGTTACATTGGTTTTGAGCATTTATGTGGTTTTGTTACTTTTTTTGATGTTACTGAACTTTTCAGATGTTGATATTACTGAATGATGGAATATATAAAAAGCATGGGATAAAATGTAATCTACTGCATTATTAGAAAAAATTAAAGTAGAGGCTATATTTTACAGTGTCGTCTTTCAAATCTAGCCATGCTGTAAACTGATGTTTGCTGTATGCTCCTCCTGATTTGAAATAGATGAAAGAGAATGAACCTTTAATCACCATGGTTCACACTATGATTGAGAACTCGGCGCTAAGACCGCAACTGTACCAGCAAGTAAGGTCTTGGATAGTGAATGAAATTGCTTTATCATCTGCGAAAATTTTCCTTAGTGACAGTTTTGGTTGTTCCTCAGATTTATTCATAACATTGGTGTTCTCTTATTTGCTTTGGAAAACCACAAGTCATCCATGCTTTATAAAATGCTGCAATATCGTTAGCATGGCTTTTGCTGCGTTTTTGTTGTTAAGTATTAAATGTACACTTTGAATAACTTTTTCTGTCTAGACGATTTAATTAGTTGATGTTTTATGCAGGTGTCCAGTAAATTCATAAAACTTCCAATAAGCTTCCAACATTTGTCTTAGCATGATTCTCTGCAATTAGTGTTCAAAGGTGCTTCTTTCTTTTGACCACTACAAAAGCATGTGAGTGGTGTTTACCTGGTCATTTCTGGCAATTTTGTTTTGTTCTAGGAAGTGGATTTACAAGTTTTTGTTTGCACCTACCAAGCCTTTAGCCACTGAAGAAAGGAAGGATCAAATTTACTTTGATCTGGGGACTGTAAATCCAAAAGGCAGTGTCTGTTCATAAAGTCACAGCAGACTTAACCGTGCACACTTAGAGTATCTAGTGATGGTTGTAAATGGTAAGATGGAAGAAGAATCAGAAATGTGAATGGAAATATTGTCTGTGAGTTGAGACCTGCATTAACTTATGAGCATGGCCAATACGTATCTGTTGGCACTGCAGTGTCTTAGAGATACTGGGCCTTAACTGAATAGCTCCTGTCACATCAGGGACTTTTTAAGAAGTTTCTAGCCTCAACTGCAACAAAGATGTTGTTCTTACTTAAAAGACTATGATATTTTGCAGCAGATGTGGTGTGCAATTCTGGCTGCCCATCAAAAGGGAATATGTGACCAGTTCCCTTGCACTTGCATTTATGCCCTTGTGAGCCAAACGACATATAAAGGTTGCATAGTTTGAAAAAAAAGTAGATGTTCTGCCATGTAACACAGTCATTTATTAGTGATTAATGCTTTGCTGTGTTTCTAAAATATGCTGCAGCTTAATTTCATGTTTCATTTTTTTGGAAGTCAACTCCACATTGTAGACTTGCTTGTGATCCAGAAAAGTTGCAAGAAAAATCTCAGCTTTCCAAAGGAAGTTGGGTTGTGAGTGACTTTGATTTCAGGATCATCCAATTTGTGCCCCTATGTGCACAATAGGAGCTTTAACATGGAACCTGAAGGAACTGTTTAGGAGAGGAATGGGAGAAGTAAGGTGTCCTCAAGCCCTAAAAGAAAGTGGGGTTTGTTCTTTTTTTTTTTTTTTTTTTTTAAGAAGCCTAGCTGTTATGATTTTTTAAAAGCAAGTCAATTTTCTGTAATGAGTATGTAAGACAAGTAAGTCAACATACATATAATGAACAGAGGTGCTTTGGATGTGTCAGGGTAAACTAGCTCAGCTTCTAATGTAAATATAGACACATTTGAGGCATGGCTGTGCCTGGGCTAGTCTGCCTGCTTATTGAGGGATACCAATAAATTTCAGAGCGCTGTCTTGACAAAGCTATGCTGTCAGCTAAGGTATCGCTACACAGCACTGCCTTCACCTTGTAGACATACCTGCTGCTTCATACTTGACACTGAATAAGCACCTTTTTTGACATTCTTGTCAAAGAAACAGTGAATCTAGCAGGTCATGAAGATGGAATAACCTTTTGTCACTAGAGATGTGATCTCTTCAGGTCAGAGTGTTTGTGACAAGTTGGCAGGCTTGTGCAGAAAAACCCATATATTGCCTAAACTGGAGAATAGCAAGACCTTCTGCTTTCATGGATAAAGTCTCCTCCACAAAATACTGCATTAACCAACTGCTGGGAAAGGATAAAAATACACTCAAAATTTCACTGCTTAAATAGTCTTCTAAACTTCTGAGATGTAAAACTAACCTGTTTAAAATTCTGGCAACTTATTTAAAGTTTAAACAACATACAATTTTTTTTATTTAAATAAAATAAATTGGGTTTACCAATCATCTTTCCCACTGCAGTTTTAAAGAAATGTAAACAATTGGGAGAAGCCTCTGTGTAAGCAACTGAAACCTGTTTTGTTGTCAAGATGATAAACTAGTTTGTGATGACTGTAACCATTCTTGTGGGTAGAGAAAAGGATCTTTCTTTGCTTCAGTTTATTCAGTTCAGTTTTATGACTGAGCTCATTTAGAGTTAAGCAAAGGAAAGCAAGAAACACTTCTATTTAATTAAAAATTAAGGTGTCTTCCTTCCTGTTTGTAATGATTAATGGTTCTTTAGTAAAATAGCTAAAATAGTATATATTTTAAATATGCTATTTATAAGACGTTTTTGTTTGTGATTTCTTACATCTTCACAGTTATTTAAATCACATTGACTTACATCAGTCTGCTCTATGGACTGTACTGTAAATTTACAAGTATAAGCCAGGGCAATGATTCCATATGTAGAGACAAGAAAAATTGAGGCTTTTTACAGCCTGGACCCATTTCTACTTTGGGTTTTTTTTTCTTTCTTTCTAATACTAGGTGAGGAATGATAATCTTGTTTTCTAAAGCAGTATATACCGATTTTAAAAAGTAGAATTATCCTCTGTTCTTCTTACGTGTGTGTGTTCCCTAAAGGGGGGAAAAAAATGAAAATCTGAGTGCAACAAGCTAACACCTAGGTCTTTGCTTGGGTAATTATTCTTAATACATTAAAAACCTATAAAAATAGTCCTTGATTTTTTTTCTTCTATAAGGATAGGGAGATCTTGTTTATGGCATACTTTAATATTATCATCATCATCACCATCATCATTATTATTGTTATTATTATAGCAGCTGCATACATTTAAACTGTTATGCATGTTAGATTTTGAGATTTGTAGGTAGAAATATTTTTAAGGTTTTGCTATGAACACGAGATGATTGTATTTGAGCTAAAAATCTTGTATTTCCAATTTGTATTTGAAATGTTATCTGTCACATTATGCAAAATTAGAGGAGAATCTTGCTTACTGTGGGGTAAATGCCCATTTGACCTGCTTCCTGATAGTAAGAAGTACTTTAAAAAAGAAAAAAAAAAAGAAAAAAGCCTTTGGAAGTCTGACTTTAACATTGTGCTCCCCACAAAATGTCCTAGATTGTCCTGTTTTAATTTCCTAAGTGCAGTAACCTTGCAGAGATGCTTAGTGTGCTTTCAGGGTGTGAAATTTCCTGCCATATATTTATTGAATCAAAATGGTTAGCAGAATCTGAAAATAGCTTATAAGGTAATGAAATAATACTGTCACTTAGTTTTTAATATTGACTGCTTAAATAGGTTTAACCCCTCATGTCTCAAGAGAGATATTTGCCTAATCTGCTTTTATTTGGGAAGAAATTTCCGTCTAAGGACATCTTACATTGTGTCCTTTGTGGTGGATTTATCCACTTCTGTGATTCAGCTGGTACTGGCGTTTGACGGAGATGGGGACTGTACAGTAGGACTGTAAAGTAGATGACAAATTATTTCGAACATAAGATGGCGATTCAATTAAGGTCACTTAACCTTTTCACATGTCAGAGGTTTGGCCACCCTCTGCATGTGCAGTTTGCCTTTCAAAAATGATAAGTTCTATTTGTAGGTATTCAGGGTGCGGCTCCTTAATGTCTGGGAGCTGTACAGTGTATTTCACCGCGGTAAGAGGAATGGACTTTTTTATGTTTGAGTAGGCAAATGTTGAGGAAAAGTGTAGAAGTCAGCAGCAAGTCATGTCATTGATTCAGTAGGTGGCACTCTTTCTCTGAAATTAACATCCTGGTAAAGTGTTTGTAGGAATGATTTGGCGAGAGAGGTGTTTGTTGAATGTGACATAAAATATATTTTGATAACTTGATCGTTGGAGCTCTTATAATGCATTTGCCAAGGTTATGAGGTTGTTAACCTTGCTTGTAATGTGTAATTGCATTTTGTCTACTGCAATTCCTCTCATAATTCCAGTAGGATGTGATAGCATTCTGCACTTTTTGCCTTAAGCTGATTTATACATGTGCTATGGAAAGAGAAGCTGCTGTTTTGTCAGAGATGGATTAAGTGTTTCATACTATTTTTAGAGTTTTTGCGCTAAGTCTACGTAAAATGTTGCAGTAGAGATGTTGAAATGAATTGGTGCTCCAGCAGTGCCTATTGTGGGAAACTAGTACCGCTGACAAAAGCAAGAAGTTGGCAGCAATTTTAAAAGTGTGATAGGATTTTAATAAGAAGAATTAGCACGTGCATAGTCTTCTTTGAAAATGTGTTTTTGTTTTCTGAATACTTAAAATATATTCCTTTTAGGAGGCAGGCAAGGATAAGGATGCTGAATTGGCAAGCTGTTTTAAACTTGGCTATAATTAAGGCTGAAATGCCAAAAAAAATCAATATTTTTTTTTTTTAAATTAAAACAGTGTAAAAAATACTGCCTTGAAAAAATAACATTACATTTTTCCAGGCAAGCTATATAAAATGCTAAGCAGTGTCTTGGGAAGATGTATTTTTGTAATAGGGAATAATCTTTCTTTTGTAAAATCTTCCTGTTGTGAAATATAACTAGGTTTTCTCTGTAAGTTAAAGACATTTGGCCATGTTTATGAGTTTGGTTTTTTTTTAAATATTTCCATTCCTCATTTTTCTCTCATTGTGATAAAATCAACAGTTAAAAAAAACACAACTCTACAATAGTAAGAGTTTAAATAGATATCTTAATTTTTGTGACATTCATGAGGTGCAAAAGTGCTGTGGCTTTCTTCATATTCCAACACTCATTTTCATAAAATGTCCATTTCAAAGAAAGTTACTGTGTGGTTTTAATACACTATACATACTTTTAAATTGTCACCAGGTGCATTTGCATGAGGTATGTGGACATAATGTCTTGAAATGAAACACTTAAGTGTGTTGAAGATTTACTATATGTTTGGAATGCTTGTCTGATTAACCCTTCCCTAGTCCTTTTACTTGTAAGTGTGCTTTAACATAGAATTGTGTTTTTGTAGTCTGTCTTGCACTATTAAATCACGATGACCTAATTATGACATATACATGAAAGGAAAGCATCTATGTTGGGACTCAATGCACACATGTTTTTAATTAAATAGAATACGAAGGTTGATAGTGTTATACCAATAAGTGCAGTATAGGACATTAAGTAGTTACTGTATGTGACAGTCCATTGTAAAATGGAGCGCTACCTTTTTTCATGTAAAATATTTTTAAATCTTGTTACTGGCCAGTTTGGAGACTGAAAGAGTGAAGAACTTAATGTGAGGAGCTGTATGAAGGTAGTGTGAGGATAGCTTACATGCTGACTGGCATGAGGAGACAAGTTTGCATAGGTCCAAAGATAAAATAGAAGGCCTTCCATTTGTGGCATTTCTGGTAATACTTTTGCTGTGGTTTAACCCCAGCCAGCAGCTAAGCACCATGCAGCAGCTCACTTGCTTCCCCCCCCACCCAGTGGGACGGGGGAGAGAATAGGGAAAAAAAAAAAGTAAAACTCATGGGTTGAGAGAAGAACAGTTTAATAGAACAGAAGGGAAGAAACTAATAATGATAATAATGACAATAATAATAAAAGGATTGGAATATACGGAACAAGTGATGCACAATGCAATTGCTCATCACTCACCGACCGATGCCCAGTTAGTTCCCAAGCAGCGATCCCCCCAGGCCAACTCCCCCCAGTTTATATACTGGACATGACATCCCATGGCATGGAATACCCCTTTGGCCAGTTGGGGTCAGCTGCCCTGGCTGTGTCCCCTCCCAACTTCTTGTGCCCCTCCAGCCTTCTTGCTGGCTGGGCATGAGAAGCTGAAAAATCCTTGACTTAGCGTAAACACTATTTAACAACAACTGAAAACATCAGTGTGTTATCAACATTCTTCTCATACTGAACCCAAAACATAGCACTATATCAACTACTAGGAAGACAATTAACTCTATCCCAGACGAAACCAGGACAACTCTGTTGGAGGGGAGGGAATCCATATGAAAAAGTAGGCACAAAGGTATTTGGTGGCACGTACTGGGCATATGTCTGTAATGAGATATTTTACACATACTTTGTATACTTAGGTCATTCTTTTCTGATTTCGGATTCACATCAGAATATCCTCCTTGTGAATAGACTTGATCTTAGCGGGCTAGAGTAGTTAATTCCAAGTAGAATGAGCCCCTGTGTTTAGATTGCACTTAAGAAAATGTACATAATGATGTATAACTTTGTCTAGGTGTACTCTGGCGTTTTCATCTTCCTACATAATCCATACTTGATTGAGTTAGTGGTACATCTTTAAAAATCCAATTTCATTAGAAACATAGTGTATTAAGTTAATGCAACTTTCTGCTGACAGTCTGCTTGACATCCCATTTACTTATCTTCATTAATACATACTGGCTAAAAATATATTGTTCAATATAGTATGTTTGACTTTCAAGCAAAAGCTGATTTTGCTAGTAAAACTCTTAAGCTGAACAGTAGTTTCATTTTCATAGTCCAATTAAGTTGTTTTATGGCATTATTATTCTTCCTTATAGTTAACACAAGAAGAATGTAGGGGTACACTATACAAATATAGAACTGAAGAGCTGGATATTGATGTAAGTAATTTGTATTTCTTCTTCCTTGGAAATGTTGGTATTTGTCTCTTTATTTATACCCCTTGACTTTAGGGTTTGAAACACACTTCATATAGGTGATTGCCAATAGAAATTGCTTTGTGAAACTGAGGGGCATAAGACTCTTTTTGTAATAAGCTTCTAACTTGCAGGAGGTATTATCTTTTAGGCTGTAATTTCACGTTTTATATCTGTGCAAAGGTGAATTGCTTCCAGAAAGGAATTAATTACTTTAAAAGGGGAAAACTCTGTAGCTGTAGTTCAGTTATAAGCATGAGATGTAATTTCTCAGGAAATGTGACCGATACTGCAAAACTGAAATTTGGCATGGGTAGTTACCATTTAGAGTATCGGGTTGCTAGTTACTAAAGAAAAGGCGCTTGGTGTAAAATTGGTGGTGAAAAATACACTCATATAGTCATACTCTATATGCTTACATATGCATGTCTAGTCATTCTTGCACAATGCAACTAAGAGTAGACATAATGATTTAAGGGATGTTATATTAAGAATAAAAAAGAAAGCAGGCTTCCAGTGTTTTCTTAGAGTTAAAAAGTCAGAGCAGCACAAACTGAACAAAAAAGGTTGTTCAAATAGAAAAGTAAACTGTTTCAAATTGGTTAGAGTGTGCTGAACAGTTATATGCTCGAGCTGGAGTGGAACAGCTTTAGTCATAGCCAAGCCTTGGTAAGAGCTAAAACAGAGCAGAGCATGGATAGTCCTACTAACTAACTATTAAAAACTACCCCAGAAATAAACCATGGGAAAGGCTGCAAAAGTAATACAATGTTCTTTTGGCAATAATACTGAGGAATATGTAAATTAAAAAGGTATTTAATACCTATTATTAAGTTGTAAAGATTTAGCTGTAGAATCACAAATTATATGTTTTCAGCCATGCTGTTTCAAGTTATTATACACTTATTTCATAGTATCTTAAGAGGGTTTCTTAAGGTTAATTTGAAAATGCAAGACTGATGCCTTCATAATTTTAGAATTCCTATTTTGTGGTAATAATATTTTATATAGATTCATGTAATGATTTGATCAAGTTATATTTTGATTACTGAAGATGTTAAAAATGAAATCCTAATTGCAATCATTTTCTGTTATATACTAGGCTAAGCTTAGCCGTTTATGCGAACAAGATAAAGTTGTACAAGCACTGGAGGAGAAGCTTCAACAGCTACACAAGGAGAAAGTAGGACAATTGTATTTATTACCTAAAGTGGATGTTATTTTACATGCTTATTATCAGAACATTGATAACTGCAATAAAATTAAAATCAGGCTAATGATGCAGAACATTAAAAATAATTCTTTTTATTATAATAGTACACGCTTGAGCAAGCTTTGCTATCAGCAAGTCAGGAGATAGAAATGAATGCAGATAATCCCGCAGCCATACAAAATGTAGTCTTACAGAGAGATGACCTGCAGAACGGACTACTTAGCACTTGTCGAGAAGTATCGCGAGCTACTGCAGTAAGTAATACGTTCTTGTCAGTAAAACTCAATGAAGTATTAAACAATTATCTTCATGTTCATATTCTTAATTGGATTGTCTTTGGTTATTTTTCATTACATTCCAACAAAACTCAGTTGTCTTTTACTTGCTTGTATTTTTGACAAAGGCAGCTGGAAAATTATATTTTCACTATATTCATTGAGTAGTTTTTTTGTTTGGGGTTTTTTTTTTTTTTTGGCCAGGAATGAGTGCACACTGACTTTAATTGGTGTGGTAATTTTGATCTACATGATATGAAAAATTGATTACAGAAGAAATAAATAATGTAAATAAGCTGTTTCGTATGATGGCAAAATAGTAGCAAGTGCAAACTTTATCAGATATTCAATCAGATAGGCGATGTATTTTAAGCAATGTTTTAAGGTGTAGGATAAAAAGAAGAAAAGATTATACTGTCGTGGTCTCTTAACAGTGGGCCATTATATTTAAAAGATCTTTCAAGTTATGGACTTTCAAAAGCCTTAAAAAAAAAAAAAAAAAAGGAAAGAAAGGGAATTGTTATTTACTGTCTTTTTCCACTTCATGATGGTTTCTACACTGAAACGACAAGGCAAAGAATCATTTTTCCCTACGTATGTGTATATATCCAAAAAGGTATTTCAGTGTTAAATTCCAGTGGTTTGCTGTGGTGAAACTGATACAAAGCAGGCCATGAAATACTGGTTTTAGTCTGAACGTTAGGCCATGTTGTAAGAGGAATTGGTTGGACAATGAAAAGGGAATTAGGGGAAAGGAAATCCTCATGATATACTTTCCCTCATTAAGTTTTTAATTTATGCTAAATTGAGTAAATTGCTTGATGTAGGCTTAAAAAGCGAGATGGTAGAGCTGACCTCAAAGAAGATTTTCTTTTTGCCCCTTCTCCCTTCTGGTGTTTGTAGTTTCACATATGTAAAGTCATGGTGTATTAGCAGGCTTGGAGCATTCACGGGTAACCTCACAGGCAGGGTTGGATGACTTATGTTTGTCGTGCATAATACATTGCATATACATGCACATGCTGTGCACTCACATATATGTATTCTATGTGATAAAAGAGGCAAATTTGCATCCATTTTTGTGGGTTTTCTGCCTCGGTGGAAGGACAGCTTAAGACCCACATGCCTGCTGACTATAAAGACATATTCTGAAGATTTTGCCCTTGCCTATAATTTTTGTTTGTGAAAAGACAAAATGCTGTTTGTTTGAATTCCATTCAGTATCATTAGCAAATCAAAAAGGTGTTTAAACACTGCATTCTCTAAAATACATATTTATTTATTGCTGACATCTGTTTATACATTACTTCCTTAAGTTTCATGCCACTGAATAAAGAAAAATAATTTAATTTTTTTTTGTACTTGAATGTGCATCTCTAATTCTTTACTTCTGTTAGGAACTGGAAAGAGCTTGGAGAGAATATGATAAACTGGAGTATGATGTAACGGTTACAAGGAACCACATGCAGGAGCAACTTGATCGGCTTGGAGAAATTCAGGTGTGGCATAGCTCTTAAAGTACACTTAAGTCACTTTCATTTTCTATGATTTTGTTTAAAAACTATACAAATGAAAAAAGGGGGACATGTGCTGCGTGAACTTCCAAGGTATAAAAAAAAATGAGAAGTCTGTAAGCTCTGAAGAGGTCTTCAGCTTTTCCTGGTTTTTTGAAGCTATAGCACTGGTTTTCCTGTGTCTAGAAGCCTCCTCTTTCTGTTTCAGTGATGGGGTCCAAAAGGGGGTAGTTTTCTCAGACTCTAATTGCTATGACAGTCATATTAAATCTTCGCACAAATTCTTCCATTTAACTGAATATTTTAAAATGTAATTAAATCATTCTATCAAAATAAATTATAATAAAAAATATTCTAGGCATTGCTTCAGGTCTTGCATATGAAGAGTTCTGACGTGTAGCTTATTACCTCACTGTGCTGTGGCGGATTGGATGGGTAGTGTAAGTTCTGAATTTCTCAGGAGATCTTTCTGAGACACACACACACAGAGATGCGCAGGCAGAGATGTGCATATATTATCTGGAGTGGGCAGATGGGTGTGGTCCATGCTGGGAGGCATTAAAGGCTGTTTGCTCCAGGGATTGATTTTCTATGCAGCTATGAGAGGCAGATTACAAGGAAGCCCAAGAGCTGAGAAATTTGTGTTATGCAGTCCAAAGCATGCATGACCAAAGCATGCAAACAGACCCACAGTTCATATGCTAGAATGCAAACACCATGTTCATCGGCACCTATTTTAGGGTTGGAACTGATGATTCCTTTTCTTCTGTTGTAAGACTCCCATGCAAAGTTTGCTTGGATTTTCTTTGGAGACAGTAGATACAATTCTATTCCTAAGTGGAGTTTGAACTAGCAAATTGCTGTCAAATTAACTGACACATTATGAAATTAGTTAATCTTACACTTCTTATTTCTGATAATATTTGAATGTTGCACTTTTATGGGAAAGGAGAGTGTCTGTCATTACTGCACTTTATTTTCCTTCAGTGGGAAAGGATACGCAGTGTAATCTAAAGAAAGAAAAAGGTTTTCTGGTTTTTTTCCGCTTGCAGTGTATTCTAATTTATTTCCTATATATGCTGTTTATTTACTGGCAGACTGAGTCAGCAGGGATACAGCGTGCTCAGATTCAGAAAGAACTGTGGAGAATTCAAGATGTTATGGAGGGTTTAAGTAAACATAAACAGCAAAGAAGCTCTTCAGAGGCAGGTAAACTGATTGTTTTTATCTCATAGGAAGTGCGTTTGGATCATACACATTTTTGAAGGATAAGGTCCACAGTTGCTTTTGCATTTTTGAAAAAAATGGTACAATTGCTGAGAAAAGAAGAAAGCAATCATCTATTTTAAGTTAATGCTTTCCATATTTGATAGCAACAGGTTATAGTTCATAATTTAAAAGCTGTTTATTGAAAACAATTTTTCTCTTGTCTTTCTACACCTTTCCCCCTCCCCCTAAACAGGCATCATGGGATCAAGGACATTTTCAGCTATTAAATATAAAAATGAGGTATGGTTTTAGCATATTTACCGTTTTATCATCACTGAATTTCTACTATACCTATGATAAAAATGAACATTATAATAAATTGTTTTACGCATGTCTGAAGTATGTATTCAGTATGTTTCTGTGAAAATATTGCATTATGAATTACTTTTAAAGACTGATACCTCCACTAGTAGTTCTAACACGTTCATTTGTTCTCTGTCTTTGTATTCTCACTGGTATGTTTCTCTTTTCCATTTCTCACCTTTTCCTCTCCCTAGGCTCTTACCCTAGAAATATAAACCCTGACTTATGGATTTGTTTTCTACCCACCATACTTTTCATGGGAAGAAATACATTGCTTTATATGTTTATTCACATATTGAGCCGGGTTCTCAGATGGCCAGAGCACCCACAAGAAAAGCTGAAACTGTGGGAGCTCCCAAATGTTCAATTCCTCTGAAAATCTGGCTAGAAGTTACAGTTTTAAAGGGACATTGTCATGGTTATCTAAAGTGTATGCAATATACATCTGGCTTACAGAACTTTCTAAAAGTCTGATTTATGTAAAAATCTTAAAAAGATACTGAATTTAATTTTTAGAAGGATGATTCAGAGAGTTCATACGTGTCCAGCAGAAAGTGCAGGTGTTAGAATTGAAAATCTTGATAAGCTGAATAATGAAACTATTGAAGTATTTCAGTCTAGGTGGTAGTAATAAAATGAAAGCAAATGAACAAAAAAAACCCAAAGAAACCCAAAGAAAAAGCTCTCTTGGCCTTTTTTTTTTTTTTTAGTGTGACATTGTCCCTTTAATTCCACAGTCTATAGCTGGTGTAGCTATGGTAATATATTTTTCTTTTTAAGTTATAAATAATTGTAACAGGTGTGCACATCTAAATAAGGTGACTATTCTACAATCTTTAGGAAGAGGAAGTAGTCCCACCTCGTCCTCCACTCCCTCGGTCCTATGACTTTACAGAGCATCCTCCCATAATCCCCCCTCTGCCCAGTGATAGCAGCTCCTTGCTCTGTTATAGCAGGGGCCCAGTACATCTGCCAGAAGAAAAGAAGATTCACCAAGTGCAAGGATATCCGAGAAATGGATCTTACTGTGTAAGTGGCTTAAACTGCCACATTGTTCTTGAAGCATCCCCCTTCCTTTGCACAGTCACAATTTTTATTTTGTCATCTGGCTACTTTTGTGTTATGTTTCTGCTTTTGTTTACTTAGCTTTCTTTATAGCTCCATCATTTGCTCTTCACGTTTTCCTGTCATACATTCTGCGCTTATATAAAAAGTCTTAAGACTTAAATGATTGTCTCTGAGTAAATTTCAGAAAATTAGATTCTTCTACTCACAAGTTCTCACAAAACTCTAGGCTCAGAATCAGTTTTTGCTGGAACCTTATACAAATTTGTTTACTGAAGATCATTTAAATGAAAAAAAACCCCTCCGTATTTTTATGGCAAGTTTTTTCTGTCATTTCTGTCTGCAAATGTTGTTACTCAAATTAACTACAAAGAAATACTGCTGCAATAGTGCTTCAACAATGAAACATTGTCTTAAAGTGAGAACAGAGTCATCACAAAATAACTGTTTTGAGTCTTAAGACATAAATGCTTGTACAAAAATGCCTATTCGTTTACCTTATAACTTGCCGTTCCTCAGGGTCCTGATTATAGGCTTTATAAGAGTGAACCGGAGTTAACTACAGTAGCAGAAGTGGATGAGTCTAACGGCGAAGAAAAAACAGAACAGATTTCAGAATCAGAATCTACTGCTAAAGGTTTGTCCCCAGGCATGGTGTTTACAACCTTTCAGCCTTTTTCACAAGGAATACAAACCTTTAACTGTGTTATAGAAGCTATATCATCTTTTGCATTTTTGTAGCATGTCCATTTCTTAATATGATGAAACAGCTTTCACTATAAAATAATGATTTAATTATATGACGAGAAAGATTTCAGTCAATTACACTGCAGAAAAATCAAACATTACACTCACCAACAACCCTGAAATCCTTATTGACACCATGTCTAATCACATCACTCACATTCCCCACACACCATTCCCTTGAACAATTACCCATTTTATGTTCTTGCTCTTGAACAATTATTCAGTTTTTGAATCAAGCTCCTGATGTTATGTCACTGGAACGTCCAAAAAGGCAGCACCACAGAATTTTCAGGCTCTCATAAGGCAGGGAAACAATGTCTTTTTCTTTTTTTTAATCTTGTAATTGTTGAATTGCCTTCTGTCCTCTGATATAATAGGAATAATGATCATGACCTTGGAGTGTACAGACAATAAAGGTCTTTGCAATTGCTAAATGCTTTAGATTCTTCTCTTCATCTAGCTTCCATAAAGGCTACTAATTGCTTGGTAGAGTCTTTTACCAGGAAGTGCTTCTCAATTCTGTTTGTTAAAACACACAGAATAATTTGTTAAAGGTGACTTCAGGAAAAGCAGCTTGAGCACCTCCCCAAAAACATATTAAGAGCTTTTAGAAAAAGTAACTAAACTTACCTATTTTTTTTACCGTAATGGTTGATGTTTCCAGTGCCAGAAAGATCACTGCCTTCTGTTCTGCTACTTTGACTAAGCATGTACATAGCAGGCTGGTGCAACAGTACCAGAATTTGACCAGGAACTATGGCCATATAAGGATATTATTTTCATCAGAATGGTAGTGGAGGTTTTTAAAACTAAGGTTAGCATACAGTTTGGGTGTAAACAATGTGAATGGCCCCGTGATATATGATGCAATTAAGCTTGCACTTACCAGACAATTAGTCAATTCAGATTCACCATGGTATTTGCTGAGGTTATAATGTTCACTTAAGATAGATATTAAATTTCTTTTAACTTGGTGGTTTAGCCTGAGATTTGCTAATCATCAACTACCTAAATTGAGGAGCTGCCTTTCTGACAACATGCCTAGGTTTTATTGACCTGTGGTGTTCCAGATTATTTATAGTAATTTATGACAGGAGGGAAAGTAATTATCAAGACGATACAAGAAAGCCTACACTGACTACATAAAGCAAACCAATACTTTTTGAGCACCCCAATCTGCTTTCTTTTTTCTTCTATAAAGACATAAGTAATTTTATTATGTCCATTTGTAGAAAAACAGTCCTCAGTAAGGGAAAGCAGTAATACAAATTCTTCTAATATAAATAATATTTAGAGGAGAGGAGGAGAATAGCTGTGCAGTGGTAGCAAGCAGCGAGAGGCTTTTTATCTCTTAAACAACAATGAAGTGGGTTTATCGTAGCTGTGTTTTATCATCCGGTCCATGCTTTTGGGCGTGTGAATTTTCTAACCGATATTTCTTGTTCTGGGCATTCACTTATAATAACAATCCACATGCAGTAGGAAAAGTAGAACCATTACTGGTTGTTTGGGGTTTTAATAGTGTGTATGCCATTGCAACTATATGCTGTTTCAGCATTTTTATGCCATTCTATCTTAACAGTTTATAAGCTGAAAAGTAAACAAACTCAAAGGCAGCTCATCTTTGCAATTCTTCTTTCTTGCTGTTTTAAGTAGTCAAATTACATAGTTTCCTACTGAGGGTGATTCTAAAAATTAGTAAATTTCAGAGGAAATTTAAAAATGGTTTTCTAGTTCATTGTGGATGTTAGTGTACTAGACACTTCTCATGTCAGCCATTTCCCTCTCTTTTCAAATGTCAACAAACAGAGAAATGTTTTCATGAGACTATGTAAGGTAACCCTTACAGCTGTCTGCAAGCAGAGGAGTATTTATGACCCGAGTGGTACATAAAGGTAACACAAAAGGAAAACGGACTTCAGCTGTGTTTTATCCTTTCTATGTCTAAAGGAGACCCAAACTGTTGCTTTATAGTTTTTGTTTTGAATGATGGATTTGGCATTCAAATACTTTTAGACTATTTTGTCAGCCTATCAAACAATTTGGAGAAAGAGTTGAGCCTTCACCGAGTCAGTATTTCCTCTCAAATCTGTGCAAGCTCAGGAAAAACAAGGAGAAATAATTTGGCTATCAAAGAAGATATTATATCTGGTTTTTAGGTGAAGTCAGCAAGAAAACAATATTTTTAATAGTTTGATTTCCTGTATGTATAAGAAGCAAAAATGAAGAGTGTGTTATTTATCTGTATAATTTGGTAAATTTTAACTTACTTCAGTTTTCTATCAGCTTAATTATATTTTGGCAGGGCTTCTCTAAGTAGAAAAACTAGTGGTGGATATTGTTACAAGAGGCTGAATGTAGTGGACGTCAGGACACAGAATATCCTCAACTCCCGACCAGACGGAGCCTGGCTGCTCTGGTTCCCTATCCCCAAGTAGCACGAGCTGCGAGGCTGAGGATATAGTCCCACTGTGCATAAGCACAGCCACAGCTGACCACAACAGATAACACAAGCGGGTTTGGGACCAGTGCCATTACAGGCACAGCATAAACAAGACCAACACTCGCATGACAGTGGAACAACACAAATAGCATGATCCTATTCTCACTCACCAGCTAACGAGGCTCAAAGCCTGCTAACTGATCTCCTGCACATCTAGACATGAGCACATGTGTGCATACCCACAAATGAGTCCCTGCAAAAGCTGGCCAGACCTATGGTATCCTCATCTGTCAACTCTCAGTACCTCTGGCCATTCCAGTATCTGAATCCTAGACCTAAGGTCTCTTGGACAGCTGGCTCCCACACCTCGTATTCTGCTTGCCATCTAGTCTTGTCTTCAGTTTGCTAGCATCTCACAGACAGAAGGTTCCCCGGTAGCAGGTCCAGACCTATGGTCGCTCCAGTAGCTGACCTGCAGAACTGCAGTCTTTCCCATCTTTGCCCCCCAGACCTATGATCTCTCTGTAGCTGGCTCCTACTCGCAAGCTGGCCTGGCTTGAAGATCACTACTATCTCCCACGTTCTCATACACAGAAGGGAAAGCTACTCCATGGAAAATACTTAAGAATAAAGTTTAATAAGAACATAGGCCAGACTGCAATGCTAAGGCACAGGGCTAGGTCAGACAAGCATACTGACAAATGGCTTGTTTGTGCAAAGCTGGCCCTTTTTACTCCCCCTTCTCCCTCTTGTTCCATGTCTGTTCTTTCCCATCCACCTTGCCCCATCCCTTTTGCAGTTTTTGTTTCCTCCCAGATAAACAACCCACCCACAATTACTTTTTGTTCATTAGTCCCACTTTTGCTAGATTTTGTATGTTTGACACCATTATCTAGGTAAGCTTGGCTGGAACTGGTAGCACTGGTATGGCTACCTAGGCATTCTGCTGGCCTTGCAAACCCTATTCCACAAAAAGTCCCCGGTGTGGCCATCCAATTAGCTGTGAAGTTTGGCCATCTTTCACGTAATTCCCCCCTAACCATCTGTGAAATCTAGCCATTCCACACAGCACTAACTTCTGTCTGTTTCTCACAGACAAAATTTTTGCATTTATATTTTTATGTCCAGCAATTTCTTGTGCCATGTGCAGTAGTTTCCCCATGTTCTATTCAGCTAAACCTCAGGTGGGGGGCTAGTCTACTGCCTGTGTACCTTAACAGATGTGGTAGTTAGGCATTAAGATCTTTGCTGTCTTTTGAAGAATAGTGTCCAAGGCAGACTGTGTATTTTCTAGAAAACAATGAACTGGTTTGGCAATGTTTTGCATAGAGCTTAGTATATTGCTTTACTGTTTCGCAGGCTCACATTTTCCTGTGGGAGTTGTACCACCCAGAACCAAGTCACCAACACCAGAGTCTTCAACAATAGCATCCTATGTCACTTTGAGGAAGAATAAGAAGATAGATCTAAGAACGGTACTTTAAAATAACCTTTGAGTATTGATGGATAGTGATGGGTACACTTCTAAGTTCAATTTCTGTAGTTACTTAAAAAGTTGTAGTTATGTTTTTAATTTTCTTTACATAAAACTTGCTGTTATAAAAATGTGCTAGGTTAATGGAGACAGCTGTAGAAAGAATGACAAAATTATAAAGGTCGTGCATGTTAAACTGCATAGAGATTTCCCTAATCTCAAACTGGGCAAGAACTAAATGGTAATGATATATCTACTAAGCTACTGAAGTTCACACCTGAGTTGAAAGGACAGGCAGCATCTTAGGCTAAAGCTTTTGGAGGACTTGTATTTGGCTTCTGGGGCAATTTAACAAATATCAGTTTTATTTATTTTATTACTAATATTATTTGGGGAAAAACTAAAGCAGCCAGAAAATAAGGGTACAGCAAGTAATAATGTGGGCAATAAGCCTGGCATTTCAGATTAGAGAGTCCTGTAGTCTCTGGGTTGAAGACAAAAGTTTACAGGTAGTTCAGGCAGAAGGGGGGAAAAGTTTTGCCATTGTTGTAGCGTGAATAGAACAGGAGAAATTGTAGGAAGAACAGGAGAGGAGAGAGAAACTCACAGGATGTTGCCTGGAGAAAGAACACCACTTTTCAGAAGTGAAATCAGTTACTGTGAATGTACTGAATGCAGCTGATTAGCCAGAAGTAAATTTTTTTTCTGTCTTACAAAGTACAGAACTATCTGAAAAACAGTGAATTTCAAGAACAGAGTAGGTAAAGTGATGGTTGTTATTTTGGGAATAATATAATGCTTTGAATTACAGATTTTTAAATGGCCATAGAATCGTTTAGGTTGGAAAAGACCTTTAAGATCATCGAGTCCAACTGTTAACCTAACAGTGCCAAGTGCACCACTAAACCCTGTCCCTAAGCGCCACATCTACACGTCTTTTAAATACCTCCAGGGATGGTGACTCCACCACTTCCCTGGGCAGCCTGTTCCAATGCTTGACAGCCCTTTTGGTGAAGAAATTTTTCCTAATATCCAATACAAACCTCCCCTGGCGCAACTTGAGGCCATTTCAGTTTGTTTCAGCCTGTACTTGCCATTAAATGATGCCCAGCTGTAGTTTTTCTTGAAATAAAAGGGCAGAAATCACTATTAGATCAACTGGTATAAATGTCCTGGATCATTAAATTTCTATTATGTTTTTGTCTCAGCCAAGTAACTTGTGTTTGCCTGTTGTATAATGTCTAGTAAATTGTTTCGACTGATAGGATGGCTTTGAGAGAGCATCTACCCATTCTCTTAATGTTTATCATTGATGGCGACAATGTCACTGTTCAAAAAATCAAATTATTCCTTTTATTTCAAATTTCATTGTTCATTTATTAATAATTGGTTCTTATACTTTCTTCACATACATAGGAGATCTTTACTTGCCCACTATTCTTCTGCTTCTTAGTAAATCATTAGGTGATCTTTTCTGGTAAACTAAACAGTTTAGAATCTTGCTTTTTTAATGAATAAATATATATATTATTTCAGGAAAGACCAAGAAGTGCAGTGGAGCAGCTGTGTCTTGCAGAAAGCACACGGCCTCGAATGACTGTGGAGGAACAGATGGAAAGAATAAAGAGACACCAACAAGCTTGCCTGAGAGAGAAGAGAAAAGGACTCAATATTATTGGTGTTTCAGACCAGTCTCCTTCACAGAGTCTGTCATTTGTCAGAGAGAATCCATTCAAATTGGCACAGGTGGGTCCCACATTATTCAAAACCTTTAATGTGTCTCGTTAAAAGAGAAAAGTTACAAAACTGTTCTTTTTCTAAA
This sequence comes from Haliaeetus albicilla, assembly GCF_947461875.1. Lineage (NCBI taxonomy): Eukaryota > Metazoa > Chordata > Aves > Accipitriformes > Accipitridae > Haliaeetus > Haliaeetus albicilla. The sequence continues at coordinate 16,706,627 of NC_091501.1, forward strand.
AGATCACACTGGGGTTGGGGGGGGGGGGTGGTTTTTGTTTTTGTTTTGTTTTTTTTAACACTGATTTGGAAATGTCACCTTCTATGTTTTGTATGCAATTTAACATCTGATTTTCCAAAGCCAGATTAAATGCATTGCACTGTTAAGAAGTCACATATTTCCAAAGAAGTTTTAGTTGTGGGTTGTTTTTTTCCCTCTGAGCATGTTAAGCTGCCTTCAACAGCATTGGATCCCCAGAAGACACTGAATTCAAGTTTTGCCTTTGCGTTAGAGCATCTGTATTTGGGCTGACATCATGAGTGCTAGATATGAAGGGGGCTTCTACAAATATTTTTGTGATAACACTGCCTTTCTCAAGAAGAGGACACGCAAAGCAAAGCTTTGCAGATGTTTCTTTTTGTAGTTTTTACAGAGGTGTTTGAGCTTTACCACTTTCCTATGGTACCCCTTCCTACCTCAAGGTGAGGAAACTGCAGTCATGTATGTGTCATACCTGCTTAGCCAGCACATTGGGAGCAGAGTGGGGAAAGCGGCCAGATCCTCTGTGCCAGCACTACTTGCTGTACAGACCTGAAAAGAATTTTGCTCATGTCAGCATGTTCTTCAGTCTTCTGTGTGAAATCGGTGCTACGTGGATGAGATAAGAAATTTATAGAATAAGTGAGAATGTGTCTGAATTGAATATTTAGCTAGTCATCCGTGCTACAAAATCACTTTTTCTATCACAACTTTAATTTTTCCAGAATGCTATTTGGCAAAAAGCCCCAAGATATGAGGTATTACACTGTAGTAATAGCTCTTACTTTTAAAAGCATAGTTTGTATGCCTATTGATTTTTATACAGAAAAATGGTGCAATGGCATTAACTGCTGGAAGTCTTTTCAACTGGGGTTTGGTTCTTTAAGAACTGGAGGAGAAAAAGAATTTTATAAACAGCCTACTGTGTAATTTTTAAGTTATTACCACAATACAATTGCTTCACGATTGTTATTGTTTCTGGACAAGTGTATTATATGGGTGTATACTTTAGTTAGGAAAGTAGAGAGATTGATTTGTGAACTGACTTGCATGGAATTTCCTCTTAACAGTGCATGTGCTAAATCACATGAATTCAACCACAAGATTTACTACTTTCATGGCTCCTGTTTTTCTCAGCCCTAGTACTTAGTTTGATAAGACTTATATGAACTCACTTCAGTTTGTTTTGCTACTCTGCCAACATAATGTTTGCAGTTCACAGTGTTAAATCACATCTACCATCCTTCCTCAAAATTTTTAAATCAAATTATTCTCTCCGCAACGGATTTTTGTTGGTTTTTTTGTTTTGTTTTTTTTAAGGAATAAGTAATATCCTCTTGCATAATCAGCTGCTATGTTGTCCTCTGTTAAATCAGTTAACAGCATAGACTTGGAAGATACCCAAAATAATTGGAGAAAGACACAGTGCACTTGTGTGCAATTTTGTACTGAGCAGATTTTTACTCCCCCCCCCTTTTTTTTTAAACCAGGAAAAGCTATTTAAAAAAAAAAATCAGTGCTTATGAGGGCAAATAAGAATGCTACTAAGCCTGTGTGTGACTGAGCTAAATATGAATGAAATTTCAGAAGACAAAGGTGACTAATAGAAATGCTGGATATTGGAGGGGGGCACAGAAAGTAAATAATCTTACAGAGAAAAAAATTGTTAGGTACAAAAATAAGAAAATTCTAGGTCCTTAACAATTTCCATTTTCCTTATTGCAATGTGGTATACTTAAGGTTTTTTTAAGTACTTTTTTTATCAGAGTCAGAGGACAGCAGAAGAACTGAGACTGTGATAACTTTTGTAAGAATATGTCTGTATATCAATTTTGTTCCACAGAATCGAAAAAAGGATGATACCGTATCTAGTAACATGAAGGAATTAGAGAGCACCAGTAAAGAAAGTAATTTGAAACAAAATAATGAGAGTCCTGGAGAAGAAATAGCACAACTAAAACATGATGGAGAACAAGAACATAATTCAAGTTTTACTAAAGAGGTACTAAACTGTCCCTTATTAAACTGTACATCAGCCTGTCTTGCAGTAGGAAAATATTTTGAGCCACAGACAGCAGAGTATGGGAAATTGAGCCAGTTCCTTTTGCTTGGAAGATTAAGATATCTTTTTGGATATAACAAACATTCTATACAGAAGCGCAAAATTGTATCGGATCTGTCTATAGCTGAGATACTGAATTTTCTTGTATGTGGTCTTCCTAAATTTCATTTTACTTAACTTTATCTGTTACTATCTTGATTGATTGGAAAACTACAAAATTGTGGTCTTTATTTATTTGGAAACAAAATCAATACTAATGTATCTTTAAATAATAATCATTGATCTGTTCATTGCTCAGGATATCCCAGTGTAGTTTTAGACAGTCATTTACTACACCTGACTTTTTTGTTTGGTTGGCTATAGCGCATCAAATAGTTACAGGACGCAGAATAAAACTGACTCAACAATTTATATATGGAAGTAAGCAATAACTGTAGTTTGTGCTATATGGTCACTGGATTGATTTCTGTCATGAAATAGTCTCAAACTCATTTGGCAGTGAGTTACCTTGGTGTTTCTGGTACTAAAGTGCCCTGAACACTCAGCAAAAACAGACTGACTGTGAAGAATAGATTACTGGAGTTGTTTCTACGTAATCATATTCTTTAATCATCCTTTGCTTTTCCTTTTCTTCACTCATTTTTCCTTTTGTCTTCCTATTTTATATTTAGCTTTTTTAAACATACATCTTATGGAGAATGGTATAAAATCAAATAATTAACATCTGTTGTTATTCTTTAAAAGCACTTTCTTTTGAGAGTCTGTTGCTTTATTAAATATGCATATCTTTTAAAGGAAAATTATGTAACACACTTACATTGGTTATATCTAATGAAACCTTTAAGAGCAGTGTTCAGGCTTATCAACAATATATTCCAGTAGCTGGAATCTCTGTTGGCATTGTGAAGAGAGGGATAGCATGAAAAAAACCAGGCAGGCTGCAATCCAAAGAGTTCAGATAAGTTCTGGAAGTTATTAAGCCAAGCCCTGCCCATTGGCTCTGATATAAGTTTCAGGATAACTCTATTAACCTGAATGGTATTGATAAAAATTTCTTAAGTTATGTAATTCTGAGTTACTAAGTATACATGATGGCAAAATTTGTCTGTTAATAAAACTGTTTCCTGACACTGTATTTCTTATCTGCCACTTAGTATGTGTTACAGCTTATTGTTTCATGATTTCAATTTTTTTATAGCTGACAAAAACTGATGATATTTTATCAGATGCACATGTTGTATCTGACTCAAAAGAAGTGAGTAATGAAGAGAAAGCAGAAAAGGAAAAGAAAAATAAATTGGAAGAAACACATGATGGTGATATAAGGTAAAAATAAAACAAGATGTGCAAGTTTAAAATAGCCTCTGAACATTATATTTACTAGCTGAATGGACCAAGCAACTAATGAAACACTGCCATAAATACTTATAAGGTATATTTTTATGTTTTTGAGTGGTTTACATATAGCGAAATCTGGTGAGAAACCTAACCGCTGCGGGGCTTCAGTAAGAGGTGATGAGTTGGTGGGTGAAGCAATGTTTACTTTCAAGTATTGCCCCAATTTATTGTTATAAACAGAATATGTTCATAATCCTTGCTTTGGGATACAAAATGTATTTAGTAATGTCGGTTCAAGCTTTGCATTAGTTTATTATGAAAGCTTCAGCCAGGGCTTCTGCAGCAAGCTCTTTACTGCTGATATTTAGGAGCAGGCTAAACAACTTATTCTGTATCTCCTGCTTTAATTTTTACTTCACTGTTTTGGAGTATTGCAGAATTAGAGGAATATCATGTCTTGGATATTCCTTTTTAAGGATTCATAACTTTAGTGTAAGTTACACTGTAGATCCTAAGTGAGTTCTTACATTAGGTCATAACTTTCTCACAGCACCCTTCAGCAAAATAGATATCGTGGAGTAGGAAACTGCATGAGTATGTAAAAGAAAGGAATTCAGTTTCCAGTACTTTTTTTTTAAGTCTAACTTTACGAGGTAGAAGGGTTTCAAAATACGTGCTTAATTTATATTACACAAACTTCCAAGTTGCAATGTTTTTCTATTAACAAAAGAAAATTAAATTGTAACTCCTATACTTAGTGGTTAACACCTGAAATTAAGTTAGACTGAGTTCTAAATGCTGTACTTTTTTTAACCAGCTTGCAGAGTGTGACCACAGTTACAAACCACAAACCCAAAACCAGCTCAGAAGAAAGTGAAGTAGTTAGTGTTCAGGAGCAAGAAGGGATTATGTCTTCATTTGAATTAGCAGCACAGTCTTCAAAAGCAAATCAGGCAACAGCAGGTATGGAAATGAGTTTGACTGAAGCACAACTTATACAGTACATATGTAAAACTTTATTTCATTTTGATTATGCCTTTTGATGCTTTGAAACCCTGGTGAACTGAAATTGCTGAGCTGGTCTAGATGTCAAGTGTATGGTTTTATAACGTAGAGGAAAAAGTGTTTCCCAGCAGAAAATTACAGAAATTCCATTTTTCTGAGGTTTTAATGTAGCATTTAATTCAGGGAATTAAATAACTATTGCCAGAAATTGAGTCATACTATAGTTGTTGGTTGGAGGAAATCTTTCCCTATTCATCTTGTAGAACAGCATCTCAATCCTGGATATATATGGATTATTTACCCTTACCTCCTTGCTAATGGATGGCCTCACGTATGCCCAAGATGGAGAAATCCTTGAGAGCTGCCAATATATCTATTAGATTTTGAACTAGCAAGTAAAAGACCCCAGTTCGCTCATGTTTTCAGGAGTAAAAAGAGATGAAGAAACAGAAAACACTAGCTGACTAGTAAAATGACTGATGGTGTGCTACTCTGCAAGAAGAGAAGGCTGGAATAAAGCAAATTTGTTTGCAAAGAGAAAAAAAGGGGGGGGGTGTAGGGGAGGAGGAAGGAAGAAGATAGAATTTAAGATATTATTAGGATATCTAGTGATGGGAATGGCTAAGTAAGCCAAATGGTTCGATTTATGGATAAAAAAGGTGACCTCGACCTTTGTAGTGCAGTCAGCAACCCTTTCTGTGACTTGATAATCAGAACCAGACCTTCTAAGTATATTTTATAGTGCTCAGCAGAATAAAAAATGCTTAGTTAATCTGAGCTGGGACATAAAGGTGGGTCTGGGAGTATCCTGACTAGTTAAATTTTACTGGTTTTTTTCCCCTTGCTCTTTGCAACATAAATAGCAAGTCAGCATTCATGTGTCCATTGTTTGTTCCTTTGGTGTTCTACTAGTTGTTTATAGGCCTGAGTAATGATCTTTCTTGAAAACTGCTATGCTCTCCCCTGAAGCTGTGCTTATTGTGCTGATCAGATTTTAAGTCTTTACTTGTGTAGCTTTCATTTGGTTCTGCTTATATTTATTATGGCTTGAAATGATCATTTTCAAGCTTATATTTATTATGGCTTGAAATCATGCCTTCTGTAACTTGTATTCTTATTTATCTTGCTGTGTGACTCACAGTGAAAAGTTTGCCTTCTTCACCAGAATCGTCATTGTCACCAGCTCCATCTACACAGACACAGCTCACAGAAGGATCACATTTCATGTGTGTATAGTTACAGAGAAGTACGTCTTTTTTTTTCCACTCCTCCTGCCATTTTCCTAATATTTTTCTAAGTATATGTATTCTAGTTATTTTTCTAAGAAACATCCGTAGACCATACTTGGCAAGACAAAGTTATCTAACAATGTTGAATATAAACTAACTAGAAAACAAAACACATACATGTATGTATTTGCTTGCAAGTAATATATTCTCTAAGTACTAAGAGAAAAGACTAATTGGCTTATCAAGCACATTCTCCACAACTGTCAAGATAATAGCCTTTTGAACTACATGAGAGACCTAAGCTATTACAAAACAGATACCCAGTTAAGCTATGAGCATCAGTGCTCAGGTGCAAATGAATCTTGATGCTTCAGTTGTGGTAATAGGCAACTAGAGCTAGATGTCTTAGTGATGCATAGGAGGGAATGGTCTAATGGCCCAAAGAGTTTATAGCTTAAGACATAGATGACTGAGGCATGAGAAACAGGAAGGGAAAAAATGAGGGTAGAAGAAATGTAACAATTACAAAACTTTTTTTTTTTTCTTTCTATAGAGATAGCCCTATACAACTTTTCTTCCTTTGTCGTAGTAGGTGATTTCTTCTAGGAATCAAGTTAAAAAGCATGAGTTAGGCTAGATTTACATGTTCATACTTGTAGTGTTACCTACTTAATGAATAGAAATGGAAATGGAAGTAAGCATATTTGTTTATAAAAGTGTTTAAAGAAATTAATAGGATACCAATGTGAATGCTTCAGCACTTTACCAGCATTTAAATCAATCCACGTTTCTTTGTTGTCAGGAAGTACCTGTTTAAATAAGCTTTCTAATAAAAGAATGAACTTTGTTTCAATGGTAATGTTAAATGCCATAGGTAATGTAACTTAAGAAGACTTTAAAATCAAGAAAACTTTAAAATCGAGACATTTTCAGGCATTTAGCATGAGGAGAACTGAAAAGGCATTTTTTCATTTACTGTCCCAATCTGCATTGCCAAGCTTTCATCTTGGCAAAATTAGACTTATTATTCATCACAGATAGCTTTCTTGTATGAACTATAGGCAGGAAACTATTCATATTCTTAAAAAAAAAAAAAAGGAAATTATTTTTCTCTTTTTCTCCTTCTGAGAGTAGAAAATGCACTCTTCACATTCAGTGCTGACACCTGTGTTGCTGGCTTCCTGATGGATGTGGTCTGTCAGGATTAGATTTAGCTTGGACTTTTTTGTACTTCTATTCAAAAGCTTTATTACAGAACTATTTAAAAAAGATAAGTGGGACTATTGAGTTTTTCTGGAAATACTGATTTGTGTTAATACTTTTCAGTTTCACTGTATAAATACACAGGCATTTATCATGCATCTCCTTTTCAAATAGGACAAACATTACCCCATCAACTCAGTTTCAGGTCAGTAGTAAAACTGAAACTGCACTGCTGAATTCTGTCCATAGCCACGGTGTGCCTGTCTTGAAAGGAGAAGCAGCCTATAACTTCACCAGGAATCTATTACCAATTGCATTAAGTTGCTTTTAGCTCTCATCATCATCTCCAATGATCAGATCAGCAAATTCATTTTTTTAAGGATTTATGCTAAATATGAGACTAGCAAGTGAAGCACTCACGTAGTGATCTGCTTTGTAACTTAATGCCCAAGCCTTCACATCCCACAGTGTGCTGTATCCTTATAGGTAATAGTGTAGCTGTAACATTCCCATGTGAAGTACGGTTCTACGAATAGACCTTAATTGCTTATGACAAAACGGTGCATCTGGGATGGCACTTGTAAAACTAATGCTCTGCATACACATGCCTCACTATAATGAAGAAAGGATTCCAGAACTTAAAGTACATTCACTTTGGCTGTTTAGAATTTGAACTGAGTTGGAAAAAGCATTGAACTATGTGCATATACATTCCACGTTTCTTTGCTGCGCTTGATGCCACTGTCGGTTGTTTTCTAGGAGCTCTAAAATAAATTCATGCCATGAGCTGGGCCTAGTATACATGGGAGATGTATGAAGCATAGTCTGCTTGCCTGAAGTATTCACTGCCCCTTACCTTCTGGGGCTGCCGCTCCAGTATGCCAGTGCTTTGCTGAAAGATAGGTCTTTTAACGGGCAAGAACTCAGTGTGTCTCAGATGCAAGAAATCCTAATGCGGCAGAGGGAACTTCAGAGCTGTGGGATCAGCCCTGTTCATATCCAATGAAATTTTTCAGACAGCATCTGGAAAATGTATGGTAGATTTCAGAGAATAATGAGGTAATACCTATATTTGGCTTTTATGGTCAATTAGTAAAATGATACTCTTGGCACGATGCCAGGGGAATTTGGCATAGGGAATCGGTGGCATAGGATATTGTAGGACTAAGGAAAAACCCATTAACACAACGCTACTTTCTTTGTCACGGCTGTTGCTTTGCAAAGACAAATCTGGATGTGTACCACTAACATTGTTAGGTTTTAAGCATTACATTTACACTGAGTAATGGAGGGATAATGAAATCTTATACAGCACCTGGATCCAAAGCACAGAAGCATTTTTGCTAATGAACTGTTAAAAGCTATTTATAGAAGTCCTTTCAACAATTACCAAAATGCAGCAAGCTCTGGGTGGAGCACTTGAACTTCAGAACACTTCACAGCTATGCTGCCATTATGGTGTAGCAACTGAATAATACTGCATCCCTCTTCAAACTGTACCTGTCCTTTGTAAGAGCAATTAGGGTCTTTGGTATTATTACTAGTTTTGTATGAAGAACATTTGGAGATGGCCATGTACAACAGGAAAAAACTCTCAGAATAAACAGGCTTTCATACGAAGTTGTGTAAATTTGAAAAAAGCTTGCTTTTGCTTCTTGCTGTCAAAGTATCTTGACAGCAGTATTATTCATCAGAAAAATTGATTTGGGAAACAACTGATTTCTAAAATAATTTATTGTGTTTACACCATTGATGACTACTGCTAGGATGAGGTCAGAAATTCCTTGTTGTGTTTAATCCCAGGAGTTGCTTTATACAGTATTCTGTTGTCGCTAAAATAGAGTAACTTAATCTATGTCTGTCTTTCAGCACTAATGGCTTCTATTGAAACAATTCATGCCTGAGATGTATGGACCTGACCTATGAAAAGAAGATATTGTACAGTATATTTTAAATCTATGAAATTCATAGTTCTGATGCTTTTGGCCACAGAGCATCATTTTATCACTTCCTGGAAAATGTTTATTCCAAGAGAGCTTTAAATGGCCCACATGTACACTCAACAACCTTCAAATTGTTCTCCTGATACCAGCTTGCTGCTATGATTTCTGTGCACATAAGATAAAGGCTCTTTTTAATGTGCAGCCTACAGTCAGAACTTTATTTGATATTCTCCAGAATTTAATGTTCTTTTAATTATGGATCATACAAGTTTACTTTTTTGCTTCTTTTAGATGCATAACTCAGTTAATTTTACATATCGCCACTAAATCTTGTTTTACACTTTTAAAACATTACAATTTATTGTTTTAACATTTTATTTGTAAAATTTTTATATATATATATACATATAGATATATTTAAAATGTGCCATTTTTATTATTGCTTAGTAAAATATGTCCTGTTTCTGCTGTAATTATTTCTTGGTCAGGTTGCAATGTCAGCAGTTACTGCCACACTTCTGTCAACATATACATTAATGTTAGTGGTTACTTTTTCTTAAATAAAATGGAGTGTAGGTATTTTGAGGTACTGGGCTTTTCCTTCATTGGGTTAGGGTGTGTACAGCAATAAGCAGGTTTTCAATCCAGTACTTAGTTTGTGTACAAATGTAATTATGTTCATTGTGTATATATTATACAATGAGCACATACGATGTAAGTATAAGAAGCCACTTACTATTGTTCAAATACGAATGTTCATATCCCATTTCTTTTATAGCATATTAAATAAATGTTGATGTTCTTAAGGACTTGTATGGTTAGTATTTCTTCCAGCAAACAGATGTCACACTGTGTTCCACCTTTTGATGTGGGGAATGCAACAATTCTTATCTCATTGGCGACATCACCTGTCAACCAGAGTAGCAGTGACAGACTCTTAAGAGATTCCAGTCTTCCTCTACAGGAAAGGATAAGGCTGTAACACAGAACAAAAAGACAACCTGAAACTGAGACGCAAGAAATACAGGTTCAGCTCCTGATTCTCCCAGACTTGTATCGTGATGTTGGAATAATCACTTAGTCATTCTGTGCCTCCATTCCCTGCCTGTTTACTTAAGAGGTAATAGCCTGTCTTACTGGGGCGTGGTGAGTAGTAATTCAATATTTGCAGATGTTGAATGCCACGTTCAGTGGGGTTAAGGAGAGAAGTATGATGATTCCTTGAGGCTCTGAAATCTGCAAAGCATCTTCCAGAAACTGAAAGAAAACCTGAGATAGTTTGTCAAGTGTCATCATGCTACAGATGTTACTAGCTTCACTTTTCCATCTCACACTGCTGTCTGAATTTGCCTGAGACAAAACAGGTTTAGGAAAGAACGATGGATAATGAAAAGATTTAAGGAAAAGCTTTTGAATCTAGGATATAAAGCTAAGAAATCTTTTAAAGGTTCAGGCAACTGCTGTGTGCTTCAGTGCATATGTGTGCCATAAGTGGTAAGGTCAGTTTCATATGAAGACGACTGCCAGCTCCTGTTGTGCTTTTTTATCATACAAATCATATCCTGTTCAAGTTAATATTGCTGTTTTAGAGACTATATAATTCATTGTGCTTTTCCATAGAGGAGTGCCTGACATTGACACACAGCTGAAAATTAACTCTTTATCAGTCCCCTAAGTAGGAGTTTGTGTTCATTGTACTCTTCTGCCACTCTCAGCTCTGCTGCCAGTTCTTCCTGGGGCTCTTTGCCACAAAGACAGAGAGTACCTGTCTGTCTACCTGTCATTTTGCCATTTTCTTTGAAAAGTGAAGAAATAGGAAGCAGAAGTTAGCAGCAGAGCTTGGAGGGTCATAGTGAAAGAGCTGGCTGAAGGAAAGAAGATGAATCATGATGCAGACAGACAGAATCCAGCTGAAAGTTTGACCAAATAGCCTTTCTTCTTTTTTTGGAATAGTAGCCCCAAATTACTACATCCTTCCATCCAAAACATAGAGTGAAGAGGAGGAATGTGATTTTTATTGCTCAACCAGCTGAGGTTTAAGTTCAGTGGCATCACTGGAACACCTGGGGCAAAGCAAATAGGACACACCCTGTTCTCTCCCTAACCCTTCTAGAGAGAGCTGTTCAGCTGTCAAGCTTTGCAATCTCTTTCTGTCCTTGCTGCCAAGAAAAGAATTGCAACAAATAAAGGAAAGAATGACTAAGTGTTTTTCAGACATTTATAGATCTTGTCTGTGTTTAAAGCAGTTGTCAGTTTGGTATATCTGCGAAGTACATGAAGTTTATGCTGAAGCTGTGGGAGGGTGGGAGAATTAGCAAGTCTTTGCTGGTATAACTTGGCAAAGACAGCAAACGTAAATGATGCAGGAATGTAGTAATGCTCTCATAGACTATAATTTCACTTCCTGTGGGCACTTGCAGCAAAGACTTGCAGTTTCATTGGGTGCTCTATTTTTTTGTCGTATGGAAAAAATGTATGGCTTTGTGTTATCACAGAGCATCTACTGTCTCTTACCTCATCAGAATAACTCATCCCAGTGATCATACTCCTGAGATATAGAAATATCAGAATACTGATATTGTCAGTCTTCAAACATCTATTTTAAGTTTGTATCTAGGATATTTTTATATTTCTGACTGATTGCTTTATTGGCTGTTGCACTGACACTTTGTATATATGGAACATGCTTTTTTTCAAAAGCAAGAGTCCTTAGGAATAATGCAACACATTCTCTACAGATGTTCATGCTTTTCAGAACCAATTACATCTATTTTTGTCTTTTGTTCACCACTTGCATTGTTCCAAGGCTACTAGAGAATGTGATTCTTTTAAGTCCCTTAATAAAGTGACATTACTCAAAAAGTTATAGTTGGTGTCTTGGTAGTTTTTGACTGTCGTGGACTGGCTCAAAGAGAAAGACATCACCAGGCAGTTGAAACTCAAACCTTGTTTATATTATTACTGAGGGGGGAAAAGTAGTCTTCAGTTAGTATTTCCTTATAAATATATCTGTCATAAAATGAATCCAATAACGTTCTATTTTCAGGAAATCAGAAAAATTTTAAACAGTTCATTTCTATCTAAATCACTTTAATTGGACAGTATGGGAAAGAATTATTACCCACGCTATTGGATCCACTCGATGTAGTAACCAGGAGTACATACATGAAAAACGTTAATGGATTACACTGTTAGTAATAGATCTTCTGAATTCTTTAGTACTTGGACTGGTGGCTTAAGTTATATCCTGGTTGAGTAAAGCAGCAGAGTGGAAGATCTTTCATCAGTGGTGGTGCTGGATAACTCTTACCCCAAACTTTTCATTACTTTGTAACAATAAGGTTACAATAAGGTTTTTTTTTCTTTTCTAATAAATCATAAATAGTACTCATTCAGATCTGAGAAGTGGGTCATCATGTCTTTTCTGCACTATACTTTTTTGTCCCTGTGATTCTGGATTTTGCTGTACTTATTTTCTTAAGTTATTCTAGGGTGATTTAATCTTATTTCAGTTCGAATCCTCAGTTAAAATGTTATTTTCCATCCTTTGGAAAGTTGACATTTAAATGGCCAATGAACAAATTGCCTATACCTGGCATTAATAATATATCTGAAACAATTTAACTTTTTTAAGGATGCATGTGAAGATAACAAAGCAACATCTGGCCTTCATTTCTTCTAAAGAACATTATATATACTTGCTGTTATATCCTTGGAGCTGTTTAGCTTGTCCATATGGGAACACTGCAGAAGCTGCTACAAAATAAAATGGAATATACTGGTGGCTGAAAGCAAATGTCTGGCCCAAAATGAAGGCTAAAAGCAGCTGCTTTCTAAACTTGACACGCACAACTTGTTACCCAGCTGTTCCAGATGTGTCAGTATTCAAATGTTACTTGTGGAATGAAGTTTTTGGTATTTTTTTTGTGATGTTTCTTCAGTCTGTTGTATGCCAAAGAAAATGTTTTTAAGGTCTGTCTAAATATTATCTAGCCGTTGTTGAGAAACTGCAAGCAACTCTTTAATTGTAACTATGGTAAGTAACATCACCACAGTGGTTGTGAATTGGCTCATATGGCAGTCTTGCTATGGATGCATTTAAGAACACTTATTTAGGCTGGATTAGGTTCTGTTTGGAATAAAAGAAAAGCTGTAAGCAAATGGTGCTGTTTCCAGTGGGCTGCTGTAGAGTATATCAGGACAAAAACAGATGTGATCTCATTAACTTCTTTATGGCTGAAACCAAACCTAAAACGAGGAATTAATTTTTTGTCAAATTCTATCCAGATCCCTGTTCTATGGAGCAGGAATACTTCAAAGAATTTCAGACTAAAAATGGAAACAGCCTCTTCCTCTTTCGAAGGTGAAAGGAGTACTGTTTAAAAAAAAAAAGAAAGCAGACCCCGCAGGTTTAACTTTATACGTAGAAGATGCAAGATTTACTTGCAGTCTAGAGATTTGGTCAATGAAAACTTTCAGAAAAATACCTGGCCCTCATCTGTTGTCATCTGGTAGTTTTTGTGAATCACAGTGAAGTGACTGGCACTGTCCAGGACTCTCTTTTGCAGCTTTAAATCCACTCCAGCCCAATGCGTAAAATATTCTGTGTTCCTTGTAGGGAGAAAAAAACGTGTTATCCATACAACAGTTGTCTGTCCCTACATAAGCAGCTGAGTCCAGGACACCAGTTTCTTGCTTGAAGTTGCTAAAAACCGCAGGTGCTTAGCATCTTGAAAGATCAAGCTCAAAGCATATGATGTGAGGCACCCAACACTTCCAAGTAACTTGCATGTGAATCTCCCTTATTATCAGCAATAGATTCTATTTAGATGAAAAAAAGATATTTTTTTTTCAAAGTACTAGTCACACTGCTAGAAATCAAATAATTAGTAGGTACAAATATATAAAATTCTTTGAGAAAATTGTCATCAATTGACGAGTACATTTCAAAGTGATTGAAAAAAGCTGCAAAATTCAGCAACTCTCAAGTCATAAAAATAACTTCTTCACAATATGAATTTCTGCTGAGTCTTGACATTGATTACATGTGTAGTCAACTGCTTTGTATTGTGCAACTTTCTTCTTGGTAAAATCCCAAGTCAGCAAGAAGATGGAGGCTGTTTCAGATGTTTTAGCTTTAAAGAGGAATGATTTTTTTTTTTTTTTTTTGTATTTTCATGCTCATGCACCAGTCTTGGAAACAGACATTAGTGGCTATTGCATTTATTCTCCTTATACACTGAAATGGTCATATCTAGATAGAGAGAAAAAAGGCAATGACAACTGAACTTTCTGATTAATGTTTTCTGATGTTTGTGACTGCTGCTATTTTGTGTTTGATTTCTGGCTGCCTGGAGACTGTTTCAGAGTTTACACATGCAAGGGCTGGTACTGCACGGAAGCCAACTTGTGTATGAGTGAGGACTAGCTGAAGGTGTCATTTTTGTGAGCTAGGAGATTGCCTGGAAATCTGGGATTGTTTGATCTAAAGCACCTTTGAATAACATTTCTGGCTGTTTTCGTAGCCTGTGCCTACATACCTATAATACCTTGTAACTACTGTTTCTAGTATATTGTGCCTACAAATAATAAATATTTTTAATAAAGACAAAGTGCCTGGATAATGTGTGAGATCCTGATCACTATTTACAAGGTAACAGTTACTAATTAAAGAACCAGCTTCTCAACCATTTAGGAAATTGTGTTAGTGAAGAGGAATTGGTTAATACTCAAATGAATTGCAACATTAGGAAAAGCATACTTGCTTATATAATCTGATTCTGTGGAATATGGGGGGATAACTACTCTGAATTCACAGTATTTTATTTTAAACCTTTTATTTCATGATCTTAAAGCTATTCCATTCTGTGTGATCTGCTAAATACAACCTAGCTAAGCTCCTCTTCATTTCCATTATCCAGAATTTAGGACAAGGAAGAACAGAGGTCATGACATTTTGATCATTTTTGCCTCATTAAAATCATGTGGAACCCAAGGAGCACAGTTAGGTCATGTTTGTAAAAGGTAGGAGTCTAAAGCCTTGCTCTGTGCCATGCCTATTTCAGAGAAGTGCTCTGCACGAATTACCATACATCTTTCCCTGTCTGTCTGGTTCCAGGCTAGAGCACTCCAGTTATTTCACCTTGGAACAGAATCCCTAACTTTTACAACATTTTCAGGCAATTAATCATAAGCAGTCTGTGAAGTCTAAGATCTCTTTACAGCTGATGGCTCTAAAGTATTAGGAGGATGACTGTACACAGAAATGAATCCCAGTTAAAGCCGAAGCACTCCAGACTTTCTAGCCAATTCCCAAACCCTCGGATGTTGTAACTGCATCTTTGTCTGAATGCAGCAAACTGGATTTCTGTTCAGTTGATCAGATGACCTCCTCCAAGAACTGTTGATTTTAAGGATGCCCAGCAAGCTGGATCCGTGTTTTGAAAAGTGCTGCTGGCAATCAGTATTACTGCAATAGGAGGCTGTCCCTCCCACAGCCCTCCCTTTTCCTGCAGCTGTCAGTAGGCATAGACTCACTGGCTTGTGCTGTAAAAACAGTGTTTTTACCTGTTGGCCTTGGTGCACAAGCAGCCAATCTAAGCTTCCTTCCAGTATCTGCACTGGGAAGATAAGTTGTGTTAACAGGGGAAGCAAAAGATGAAGGGCATGTACATTATCAATCCAAGTTCAAGTACTCACCCGGAAGGACCTCGAAAGAACAAAGTTAGCCTCGCTGCAGCTGCCGCTGCCACTTTCCCACTTCAGCTTTCCTCCTTTTTCCTCTCTGCCTGTGCTTTTGTCCTCATGGCGTGGTTGCCATTGTATAGTAGTTTTAAGGCATGAAAGCAAATGATTGCTGATGGGTGACATGATAGTGCTTTAAATGAGAATGCAGATTGGTTCCAATACCGAGCAATATAGTAACGTGGACAAAGCAAGTGGCGGCAGCATAATAGGCTTAGAATGATCGCCATAACCGTAAGCGACTGACAAAAGAAACTGTGGTACACAAATACCAATATGTGTTTAAAAAAAAACGCTGATGTTAAAATGTCCAGAACTGTCAAAGATCCTGTGGTCTGGGAAAATGTAACTTGCAAGCTGTCCAGATGCGGCACAGACTGCAGCTGACCTGTCATCTTAGTAATATTTAGTATCCCATTCTCTTCTGACTTTCTGGGAATCTGGGTGCTGAGCACGCGCAGGAAATCGGGGATTACAAACTTGTCTGAACTTTTCACTGCCAGACATTAACATGCGGATGCAGCAGCCTGTATGTAAATGATGTTATCTGAGCTGTTTTATGCATGTGTTTCCAGGATAAGAAAGGAGATTATTTCATTGTGTGAACTAATTACCTGTGAAGAAAAAATTAGAGCCTTTTTAATGTTAATGCCAGGCTGTATTTTTATTAACCTTCATACTCAATGATCCAGTGTTGTATGTTTATTGTGTATTTTCAAATATTAAGGACTTGATCCTTTAACCTAAATGAAAGAAGTTCTTGATGTGACTTTGCATAAACAGGTTTCTTTGCAAGGTTGTAGCCACATCTCAGAGCCTTCCTTTGCCCATGAAATGGGGTTGCTTCACCAACCATAAAGACAAAGTGACTTTTAAGTGTCATGGTATTGCTACACAGCATGCACAGCAACAATTAAAGATAAAAAGTGGACAATCATATTAAACTGGAACTACAGGACAAATTACTGCAAAACAGAGAAAATATGTTCTTGGCTTAATCTGGAGTTGCATACAAACAGAGCAACAGAGTTCATGTTCATATAGCAGACCTGAGCCCAGATAGGAACAGCGATTTTGGCTTCAGGTGGACAGCTTGTATGATTAAAAGTTAAACATGCTCATACTGCAAACATTATGATAGGAGAGAGAATTTGTGCAAGAGTCTGATCTCTTGTGGTTACTACATCTCAGCCGAAATTCAGCATGTTGCTTATTAATACAATAATTAGGTAAGGGAAGAGGGGAGTAACTCTAAAATATTTCATGTTTTAATATTTGTATAGATTTTAAACCAGCATTTATTTTGTCATACTTTGTTAAGCATGATATAAACTCGGTTGTTGAGGTTTGCATATATATTTTACTATAGAGCATAAGCTGATGATAATATGTTACTTGTAATGGAAATAAATATACATGCAATATGCCAAAGGAGGTTACCACAGTACAGCGCAGGTGGTGGAATGAGATCACCTAGTGCAATAAAAGAGAGTCCCAAAACCTGACTATATCAGTATGAAAAAGACCTCTAAAATGCATGCTAGTATAATAAAACTGAAAGACAAGTGGTTCACAGCCATTGGTCCAGCACTTAATTCATATGAAAATAGTCAAGGGGGGGGAATGTTTTTTTTTCTGTAAAGTCCATTTTAAACTGGCTGCTTTGCTACCAGGTTGTGAAACTGGGAAGTGAACGCGGCTGAGGAACGTTTGTGTAAGATCAGGTCCTCAAGGTAGCAGGCAGCAGAAGAATAAGGCAGAAGTAGGTCATTGCTCTCTACAGAGCTGGTACCTTAACGCTTTTCAGTGCCCAAGTTACGCTTCTATAATACATGCCTCTTCGTTGTACCTCTCATGCGGTAGCACAACCTAAATCACATAGTCTTCTCAACTTAGAGTCCCCAGTTTTATGTGAAGACATGTAGGCATGAATTGTAAGATGCACCACATTTAAAATTAGATCTTTTTTACCTTGCTCTAAATTGTTATAATAAAAATGTTTCCTGTATTTCCCAGGCTTTAAATAGCTGAATCCACTTTTCACCAAGATGAAACAAATACTTAACATTGCCAAACCCACCTAGAAATTCAACCGTAAAGATGATGGTTCTGATAAATTATCTAGTTAAATGTAGTATAATGCCAAACTGCTGCCATTCATCCTGATAGTAGGCCTATATAGCAACAGCTTACTAAGATTTTATAGTGCCACATTTTCCTACTATATTTTAAGTGCTATGGTAGGTTGGTTTGGGATACGGAACTGTCTAGGAAAAGTACTGGACAGAATTTGTTTCTTGAATACAGTATAAATGTGTCACTAGGCAAAAATCATTAAGCACATAATAAATGGTCATCTTCGCTGAAAAAAAGAAGTTTTAAAAGACTACATAGAATCAAAAGTGTTATGTCATTAAAAACTAGGCCCATCTCGATTGGGAACATTCCATGTATACATATAATGAGCTTTCACTGGACAGGCAGACAACTATACTTCAGAGCAATCCTGGGAAAGAGACTATTATACACATCCTAACCATGGTTAAATTGCTGCATAACAAAATGATAAAATGGTTTGTCCACTCCTATAGCAAGGACTATACGTCCCTTGCTTTAGAGAGTCTGTGAGCAACTGACCTGGGAACAGACTTCAGGAGAGGGGAATTGCTGCTTTGGCTATTAGAAGACATGCAGCTCATCTGTAAGGCACATCATTGGGGCATTAAGCTAATTTAGGATTTAGGTCTCCCAATTCTGCAATGTATTCCAGGCTTCCTGAGGGAGTGACCCTCTGAAATATTTAAATTCTGAATTATGGAACGGTCACGGTGCAACTTAGACTCTTCTGTGTGATATGTCCCCACCTCCTAGTAGCCATCCTCCATCGGCCAAGAATATCAGGGTTTGCTATGAGTTCCTCGGAACTCCTTGTTTCCCCAGCTCTTGGGCTGAGTTTGACATTCTGGCCCCACTGAGGTCAATGGGAATTTTGCAATCAATACCAGAGCGGCCAAAGTTTCTGACAAGGCTTGTAGAGTTCATCTGAGAGCAGACATCTCTGATCATTTAATTTGCAGTAAAGGTGGCTGTTGTGAGATTGGGTGTAAAGTGCTCGATCTCAGTTTCCACTCCATTAGTGATAATCGGCAGGAGCATAATGCAAGTTTCCAAATGTTCATGTTCATATTTCCCAGTGCTTCAAATAAACAGTATTGGAATTCAATCAACATGTGCATAGTCAAAAAGACCTTACTTTCTCCTTCCTTGTTTACATTATGAGGATCTCAGCCATGCAGCAACCATTTTCAGCCATTTCAGTAAAAGAAAAGCTTCACTGTGAATGAGGAGTCTCAAACTGGTGCTTGTGGTGATTACAGTGGGGCAGTTGGCATGGACAGCAGGTTGCCTAACTGCAGCATGAAAGACAACGCATTTACTTGGAATGGAACGGCAAGAGCTGACCACGTTAAGATCCCACTGTTGTCAAAACTATGACCCCAAGCAGCTGATACTGCCATAGAAATCCTCTCAGGTTCTTGCCCCAAAGCTGCCATGCAAACATCAGAGCATACAGACATGCTGGCCCATAACATTGAGATAACAGGAGTGGTAGTTGTTACGTCGATGGAGTTGGATTGCAGAACGTGCTGGTATTTGTATAGGTTTTCTGCAGATTATTGCTGCCTTCTACGTGACATTTTTGTTGCCAGGGTGGGGCAAAAGGGAGTACAGGAAGACTAGGTGCTGCTCCTGTTAAACCAGATAGATGAACTGGAGGTGTGGGGGGTGTTGAAGGGGGAGGAGGGGGGCAGGAGAGTTCCATTTTTGCCAGATTGCAACTACATTCCAGCTTCAGAGGGCAAGAGTGGGGAAGTTTGAAGAGTAAAACCAGGGAGATTTGACAAGGAGGCGCTCCCCTGGCTCTGTTGTCAATATGCAGACAGGCAGTGCATTTCCTTTGGCACAGAATTGCTGCAGTGAGCCGATGAAGATCTTTTCAGTCCCTGGGCTTCCTAGTGCTGTCATGACAACAGCTACTTTCTCGGTCCTTCTGAAACCCCTTTTCACATTCAGTGAATGCCATGCACAGAAAAGTAGGTTGTTCTCATCAATCTCCCTCTCTCTCTCAGATTTGATTGATTGAGAATAGGGAGGGACGCTCTACTTCTATGGACTTCGCTTATTTTCCATTAACATGACAGATGCTTGATCTTATAGGAAAGGTTTGAAGAGCTATGAATTGGAAACATTTTAATAGCTCAGAAGACAAATACACTATCTGTAATAAATATTTGTCATTAGTGGCAAATGACAATAAAGTCATCCTGCTGGTTTTGTAATTGGTGAATTAGTTTTGATTACTTTGAGTATGACTTCTGCTGTTCGGTGAATACCATAATAATGGAAAAGCTAGTTTTTGGATGCAAATCTGAACTGTTCTGAAATTCAGGTATTTGCTTGTGCTCAAGCCTACCAAATAATAATTTCTATTTAAATACACTAATTCTGTATATCTCTAGCTGTTTGATAAACATTCCATGACCTGAATTTTTCTTGTAACATGAGCAGAGCAGTGGGGAGAGAAGAGGAATCGTCCAGCTGTTAAGGTTTTGGGAAATCTGTACTTTGACACCTTTTCCATGAGACTATCTTGCCCAAGGCTGACCAGACTGGGTGATAAATGCCTCTCTTAAGGATAACCTTCCTCCCTTAACTCTCTAGCATGCCAAGATCTGGCAGTCATGGAAGGTATGTAATCTTAGATGTATGCCACTTTTAATCTCACAGGATTTAGCAGGACCCTAAATTTGTCATACGCGCTATCATGCGAATTCTGAATGCAGTCATTAGGCTTTCAGGCTGCATCTAAACCTGCCTGCAGGGACTCACTGCTTGGTTCCAGTCATGCAGCTCAGCTTCTGTGGCTCCTGACTAGGCCTCCCTTCCCATCTTTAGAAATCATGGTGCAAGGCATGACCGGTGTGAACATGGTTTTCATCCCCAAGCTGGAGCAAAGCCAGGGCATATGGTTATATATGGGGATGTAGAAAAATATTTACTGTTTTTGCAGATTTGACAATGCCTGTGTCTTTATGTAACATGGGAACAACGTCTCAGCTTTACAGAATCACAGAAAAGTTGAGGTTGGAAGGCATCTCGGAGATCATTGAGTCCAACCCTGCTGCCCAAAGCAGCGTCAGCTAGAACAGGCTGCTCAGGACCACGTCCAGGTGTGTTTTGAATACCTTCAGGAATGGTAATGCCACAACCTCTCTGGGCAACTGCTTCCACTGCTTGACAGCCCTCACTGTGAAACAGTTTTTTCTTATGTTTAAATAGAATTTTTTGTATTTCAGTTTGTGGCCGTTGCTTCTTGCCGTTCACCAGATGCCACTGAGAAGAGTCTGGGTCCATCTTCTTTACTTGCCCCATCAGATATTTATACACCTTGATAAGATTCTCCTAAGCCTTTACTTCTCCAGGCTGAACAGTCCCAGCTCTCTCAGCCTCTCCTCATCTGACATGCTCCACCACTTTAATTATCCTCAATTATCCTTATCACAACATGATCTGGGAAGCTGACAACCATGGTTGGAAGGACATGTGTTCACAAGAGCTTGATCTTAGAAAGACAAGAGATTGTTTCAAGAAAAAAAAAAGCACAAACATTATAACTAGATTTCTGCAAGGGAATTTTCATTTAAATTTTATGAAATATTAATTTTAAAAAAATTTAAGACCATATTCTGGTTTTGACCACAAATTGAAGAAGAGGAGCTTTAAAGTAATCCGAGAAGAACATGGAAATCGGCTGCAAACTTGTACTCCTTCCAAGCTGTGATTTGTATTTAATTAGCATTCAATTCATTATGCATTTCTGTTTGGTTGTAATGGTTACACACCGGTTTTGCAACATGCAAGATCTTGATTACTTTTATGGTTTTGAAAAGAATCTCCATGTGTGCAAAGAAGGACTTTGCTCTTGACTTCACATCTACATTTTTAGAAAAAAAACTGCTGGGATTTACTGCCTAGCGTGCTTGTGCAGAATTGCCCCCGCCATTGGGATGACCTACCCCTGGTTTTATTGTAATGCTCTGTAGTAACTGACCTGCAGAAAATAAATGAATGTACTGGTGGCAACCCTGTATTTGTGGTCCAGCACACACCTTCATTTAAAGCTGGAATCCAGCTCTGGTTTGCATAAGAATGTAGAAAACATGCATTCCCCAAATTAACAGCATGCTAAAGACTCTTTAATCTGGAAGCAAATATGTTAATTATTTATGGTTAAAACTAATCTAAATTGTACCCTTCAAGAATGTTGATTTTTCTGAGACTTAAGAATTTTGGCTGCTTTTTATTGAAAAAGGGCAAACTGTGCCAAGTTAAAAATGTACACAAGAAGGTATAAGATGCTTTGGGAGGAAAAGAAAATGTCTCTGATAATTTATATATTTTCTTGAATCATAATATAAAAATATTGACAATATTCATGACAGAGAAAAGATGCTCTATTTGCTTGTACAGTACTGCATATATTATTGTTTTACCTGGTCATATGATGTATTGCATCAGCTATTTAAATTTTCCAATGTGGCATTTGGAAAGCTTTCTGAATAGTTTCAAAGAAAAGCACAACACATTTTTAGCATATATTTATGCAAGTCCCTGGAACTCACAAAAATTAAGACACAGGGTGACAGGATTAATATTCAGATAGATATACCCGTGCAGAGGTATTGCAAGTAGCTTTTGCTTTTGAAGCAAATTCTGAGTTCATCTCAGTGGTATCTATAATAACTAATAGCTTATCATAGCTAAATAGTATCTATTTGAAATTCTGTGCTTATGTTTCAGGTTTTGCAACAAGCTGTAAAGCACATAAATGAACCATATTATGAGTCCACTTAATGCCTTGAACTCAAAGCTTTGTATCTTTCACTTACAAGAAATCTTCATGCTTTCTTGTTTTGCTTTTTGTTTTCCTTCAATATCATTTGACAGCAAATTTAACATCAATTAGCATGCATTTTAGAGAAGACGTTTTATGCACTTGTAAAATATCTGATTCCTTGCAATTATATCAGAACATCTATAGAACGTGGGCTTCCTCTTACTCATTGTGTTTATAGGTGGCTTAACGCAAAGATGCCCCCATCTCCACTGTTGTAAGTTGTTACAGTAATACAAATACAAATATAATGTTAGGATGTGCTTTTGGATGAGCTCCAGAATGATAGAAAAGGGTTTTTCATTCCTGAACTAACTCCTGGTCCTTTGTGTCACCTTAATAATTTCTTAATTTTTCTGTTCCTTTTTTTTCCCCATCCCCAGAGTGGGCACAGTTACATTTAACTGAGCTGTCTGGAGTTTTCTGAAGTTTCATGACCTAGCAGCAACAGAATGCCCTTTTTTTTTTTTTTCTTTTTTTTTTTTTTTTCTTTCCCCACCCTACTTACCACTAAAAGCAGTTCCTTGGTCTAGCTCATGGCATGAATTTCAGAGACAGCTGTGCTGGCACAACAGAAGAGGCAGTGTGTCACCATGAGAGCTGTAACAAAGCATGTGCAGGGAAAAGTGGGAAGAAGGACACGAGCAGTATTTAGGATTCATATTGCTGCAGTGTTTTGCAAAGCCAGTGTACAGCCCCAGTGAGGGCTCACCACTGAATGGGGAGAGAAGAGGGACCCCAGCCCAGCAGGCATTCCCAGCCTCAACCTAGGCAAGGCTTGAAGTTTCCTATAGTCATGGTTTCTAAGCAAACAGTATGGGGAAAGATTAAAGGCAGCTTTAAAAAGTAAACAGCGTAGAAGCCGAGTTTAAAGGGAGAATTAACTGGGTGCTGCAGGAGAGGGTGGGGTCAGAATTGCAGAATGAGGCAGTTTCAGTCTGGTCTGAAGGGAAGGGTGAGAACCAGTGCTGGATGCTTACTTGAAGCAATGGGAGATTGCAGCCTCTTCCTCCAGACCTTGAATTTGGATGGGGAAGGGTGGGGCAGAAAGAAGGTAAGGGTGCAGTTTCCAGAGGCTGCTGAGCAGGCAGAATATTGTGAGCAAGGTGAGTCATGAGGTTCAGGCAGCAGGAATTTCCTGCAGCAAGACATGCATGGGGAGGCAGGGGCAGGAGAAGGGAGCCCACTGACCAAGTGTTTTGTTTCACAGAATTTCCCCTGGTATCCTAACAAGTGCAGGACGGGATGTCGCTTTTCCTGTCTCTTATGCCTACGGCATTTTTTTCTTCTCTCTTTATAGGCCCTTTTTACTGTTTTGAAGTGTTTTTGCTTGCATACTATACATCATAGTGTTATGATGCTGATCAACATTAGGGAAAAAACCTCAAAAAACCTGCTTTACATGTACAAAATCTTCTGATGATCTCACCTAACTGTCCTTCAAAAAAAACCCCACAAAGCAGCAAAATCGTTGTGACTCAAGAAAAGAAGAAACTACTTCTTTGGAGTGTGCTCATTATTGATTCTGCTGTCAATGTGAATGCCCTGCATCCTGGTGTTACTGAGGTAAGACAATAAAATCTTAATTTCTTCTCCCTGCTCTGCTGTGTCTGCAGTGTTGTTTGTTCTCACAGTAGTGGAGAATGGTTCTGCTTGGACTCTTTGCCTGTGAACAAGCTTCTAGTTTATCTACTGACTTTTTTTTTATTTTGTACTTTGTTGAGAATGTTTTCAAAGTACCACAGATTAGTATGCCTCAACATAAATATCTCAGTTTTAAAGCATCGTCCCTGTTGTAAAATGATCATACCAAGCTAAACTGAGCATATGAGAAGTCCTTTGTGTGAAGGACAGAGTAACATCCTCCCTCAAAGCCTAAGTGGATGTTTAAGTTCTTTTTTCCAAAGGATTTCCTAACAGCGTGTCTCCTGCTTTGAGCTTTTATCAGACCATTCAAATGCAAGTGATTCAGATGCCTTTCCAAGTTCTAGACTCACCTGTTCCCAGAATAATCTCCTCTTTCAAGAGTTTTGAAAAGTCAAAAATCTTGGAGAAAAAGGAGAATTACCTTTGGTAAACTGCCTATTTTTGCACAGAGAAAGCTCAGTAACAAGAGATTCAAGTAATCATTGCTGCTTGCCCTTGATTAGGACTTCACTATAGCACTCAAGGACCAAGCCTGGACACAGAATTTTGTGGTTTTGAAAAACTGAGAGCAGAACACCAAGAGATTATCACCGAGTATTTCTTTGATGACTGCCTGCTGCAATAGTGACCCCTTTGGTATTGATCTCTTGCTTAAATGCTAAGTGATTTCCATTAGGCAGGTTCACACCGTCCTTCCTATTCATTTGTGTCCTGAGGTTTCCTTCCCTGACCCTCTTCGAATACACAAATTACCTAATGAGCTGGCGTCTCTACCGCTCTACTTAGGAAAGTGGGAGGTCTGAATCACCCTGCTTGCTTTCGGTACACAAGCACAAGGAGCCTTGCGTGCACACGCGACCTCAAGAAACCCCGAGAGACTTGGGGGGAAAAAAAGGAGGTTTATGGGCTTGAGAACACACAGTGGAGTGGATTTGGACAATTCACATTAGGGTACATAGAGTTCTTTGAAGTAACTTTCCCCCCTTCTTTCTCATATACTTAGGTTGTGAAAGGTGTCTTTTAGTTAAGTCCTTTACATATTTTTGGTTTCTCATGACTTGATACCTCTCTGATTCTGTCCCTTACTACAGCAGAGAACTCCAGAAGGGAATCAATGGGTAGAAGAGAAACAGGAATTACTTCAGCTGCTGCCATCTTCTGAGTGAATCAAAGGGTGTCGTTTGTTTTTGAAACCTCACGATTTTTGTTTGATAAGACTAGAGGCAGCAACACCCACGTGGGAGTGCCACACCTTCCTAAGTGAAGTACAGGGCACGTTGTTACCGGGACCAAGGAGGAAAGGCAGAAGAAGATGTAGAAGCTCAGGGTTTGGTGACTATTTTGGTGGAGTTAGTAGACCAGCGTTACATATATTACACATATGAAACAGCATTACAGCTGTCCTTGTCTTTTTTTTTTTTAAAGCATTCTTACCATTTCCACTTTCTAGCTGATGCTGGTTTCTAGAAGTCTCGGAAACTATCATCACTCTTTTGCTGCTGTTGGTTTCCGAAGTTTGCTTATGCTCCTCTGCAGGTTAAAGATGTCATTGGTTTCTTTCCAAAGATTAATCCAATGTCATGTCCCTTTGCTCCAATAGTATGTTGCTGTTTCAGCACTGTGGCATTCAGTCTATGTTGACACTGCTGCACCACGGGTTGCTAGCGTTGCTGCTAACAACTGCATTTGTTGATGGGCTGGGAGACATCTCCAGCTATGCTAATACAAGCCTTAGAAGCACTGTTTCCAGATTTTAATCCTACGTGGTTAATTTCTCCTGGAATCTAGGATCTCTGTGGATATGCCAGATATGCCTGCTGTAACTTGAACTGGTGATGTTCTTCCTGTTGTGCAGAAGGCACAATGTTTTTCTGGAGTAAGTTGCGGTTCTGTGTTTTGTAGTTTGTTTTTAAACTAAACTACCATTGCCTCACGATTTTTTTTTAAATGTGGCACGCTCTGTAAGAGTTGGGTAAAGATTGACAGATGCATATATGACATTCAAAATTCATGTGGAATAGCATTTTATGCTTTCAGTTACCCTCTTCATGCCTCCAATAATTTGTCAAGCTACCTGATTTCATCTGTGTTCAGATTCCACCCACCTTCCTGTTCTACTGCAAATCCCTATCCTATAAACTTTTGCTAATCACTTCCACGTGCCAATTTATCAAATGCTTTCTTGATGTCCATATAGACAAGAGTCTGGTCAAAAAGCCTGTCACATTAGTCTGGCATGATCTACCTTTAGTAAACTTTATCCAACTTTAATATTAAAATTACTTTAATTTTCAGAATTTGTTCTGAAGTCTTGTACGTGATTGACAGTCATCCTGTTCAGCTGTCTTTCACCTTTCCCCTTCTACACATACACAGCTGGTTTTTTTCAGATGACACAATTCCCAACTCAACAAATTTACTAACCCCATGCCTCCGGAACCAAATTTAGGTTCATGAGAAAAAAAAATTAACCAATTTCCGCAGTTTTAGTACATTGAACTCTTTGGGTTTACTTTCATTTGAATGCAGTAGTCTGTATTTTGCACTCCCTTTTAGTCATACTGCTTTTGCCCGGTAGCCAACATGCCTCTTTACCGCAAACAGAGGTTTAGGGCCACATCTAGTTTATTCTCTTTTCTCTCTCTCCTCACTGCATAGCACGACTGCTTTTTCATTCCTTTTTGTCAGTATCGCTGAAAACCGTTTTCTGTCTCCTTTGTGTCTCCGCCGAGCTTGTCTTTTGACAATCCTCACTGGGTAATGTCACGTCGTGACCTGCACCCTGTAGCTCTCTTTGCTAAGGAGCCTCGTCTCTCCCTTTCTCGTAAGCTCCGTTTCCCCCCTATTTTAAGTTACTACGAGTCCAGTCAACTCCGGAGTCCCTACAGCCTGCTCCCTCCCCCCCCCCCCCATTTTTCCTCTCACGGATGCAAATGTCGCCAAGTTTTCCTCAGCCGTGACTCCCGCTCTCTTTGCCCCCTCCCTCCGGCAGACCCGGAGGCCTAAGGCTTAACCCAGGTCCTGACTGAACCGGCCGGGAGGCTGCTGAGGCCGAGAGCTGTGGGACGCTTGCGCCGCGGGGGTTTCTCCCGCGGCGGCGGGGGGGGCGGAGGCGGTTCGGCGGCGTTCCGTTCGGCGGTTCCCCGTTCCCGGCTCGTCCTGCGGGACGCCCCTCCGCACACGAGTGTTTAACCCCCCGACGCGGTGAGTAACGATGACGCGATTCAAGCGAGGCGTTAGCAGCGGGCCAGGATCCCCGCCGCCCAACCGCCGCGCCGCGCGCCGCCCCGCCCCGCCCGACCGTTAACGCCCCTCCCGCGCGCCGCCTCCCTCCCTCGGCACCCCGCGCCGGGGGCCGCCGCTCCGCCCTTCCCACGTTTTTTGTCCCCGGGCGCGTTCCGTAGCGCGTGCGGCGGCGGCCCCAGCCCCTCCTCTCTGCGGCTCGCGCCGCCGCGCGATTGTGCGGGTGAGAAGGGCAAGGGGAGGGAGCGAGCGCGGGGGAGGGGGGGGGGGGGGAGGAGGGAGCGCGGCCGCGCGCACGCCCCCGCCGTTGCCGCCGCCGCGCGCGCCCGGCCCCGCTCGGCTCGGCTCGGCTCGGCTCCGCTCGCAGCGACTCGCAGGCGCCATGGCGGCCGCTCGCAGCGACATGGCGGAGCCGGAGGGGCTGCTTCCCGGCGAGGCGGCGGCCGCCGCGGCCGAGGAGGAGGAGGCCGGGGCTGGATCCTCGTCGTCGCCTTCGTCCTCGGCGGCGGCGGCGGAGACGGAGTCGCTGCTGCTGCTGAACGGCGAGGCGGAGAGCATGTCGGAGCCGAGCCCGGAGAGCGCCAGCCAGGCCGGGGACGGGGAGGACGAGGACGAGGAGGAGGAGGAAGAGGAGGAGGAGGAGGAGGAGGGCGGCGAGGAGGAGGAGAGCAGCCTGGTGGGGAGCAGCAGCACGAGCAGCGGCTGCTGCAGCGACGAGACCCGCTCGCTGAGCCCCGGCGGCAGCAGCGAGGCCGACGCCAAGGAGGAGCCCAAGGGCCCCCGGGGCAGCCAGGAGGACGGGCTGGGCCGCGGCGGCGGCGGAGGCGGCGGCGGCGGGAGCAGCTCCAGCAGCGTGTCCAGCGGTGGCGACGAGGGCTACGGCACCGGCGGCGGCGGCGGCGGCAGCAGCAGCGGCAGCAGCAGCTGCAGCGCCACGTCGGGGGGCCGGCGGGGCAGCCTGGAGATGTCCTCGGACGGGGAGCCCCTCAGCCGCATGGACTCGGAGGACAGGTCAGTGCGCGTCCCGTCGTCGTCGTCGTCCCCCGTCCCCCCAACCCCCCGCCGGCGGCCGCCGCCTCTGCCCGGCCCCGGCCCCTCCCCGGGGAGCGGGGGGTCCCTCGGGTCCCGGGGCGGGCGGGCGCCATGTCCGGCCGCCTCCCCGCCTCGCAGCGCCGGGGGGCTCGCCCGCCCGCCCGCCATCCCCGCCGCAGCGGCGAAGGGGCCCGTCTTCCCCGGGCGCCCACCGCCCCTCGCCTCCCCCGTCCCGGCCGCGGGGGCTGTCAGGTCGGCGCCGGGGGGCAGCCACAGGTTTCTCCGGCCAACTTGTGCCGGGCGGGGCGGGGGGCGGCCTGCGGCGGCGCGGCGGGCCCTCCGCCCCCGCCGCGGCTTCTGCTCCTCCAGGCGCCCTCCGAAAGCCTGCCCGCTGCTTTTGGGAGGAGGGGGCGCGCCCCCCCGGCCCGGCCCCGGGCGGCAGGCTGCGTGGGGGGCTGCTGGAGCTGCAGCCGTCGCCGTTAGGCGCTTTACGGAGAGCCCCGGAGCGGCCGCCGCTGCGATCCGAGCGCCGGGCGCTGCCTGTTCAGGTGAAGATACTTGGTTGCCGCTTTCCTCAGGAGCCGCTGAGTTTTTTCAGATGGTGCTTTTGGTTTTCTTTAGGGTCGTATCTTGCGCTAACGCACAGGCGGGGTGTGCCAAAGCTTCGGGATGGGAAATCATCAGTGGATGTGGGTTTTCCTGCACTCGCACCAGGGTCTGTACGCTAGAAGCAGAAAGCTGAGTGGTAACCTCTGAAAGCGTAAGGGGGGGGGGAATAATCTAGTTTACTAAAATAAAAAAGGGGACCAGCTTTTCCGTATTAGGCATACCCAAGTAATAAACATGCACACTATTAAGTGAGGCTCGGTAATCTGAGGCTCAGTCATCTTTGGATGAGTTTTGTAATAGTAAATGTAAAGATTATTTCGTAGATTTTTGTATATTAAAGTTATACATCTCATTTTACCAAGACTTTAGCTTGATTCTTGTGGAAAGGCACAACCAAATTCTCACACATGGTTGAATTCAACCTTTCAGCTCTGGTTTAGCCTACGAAGTCAAGCATTTCAAAGAACATGGCTTATGTAGTAGCTTTCATGGATGTTGTGTGCAACGGTTTAATTGACAAACTGAAAATAGGATAAAAAACGGACATAAGAGCGGTCTTAAAATGCTGTAGGTCCCTATACTAATTAGTCCTTTCAAATAGTTTAAGAAACTTGTGCTGGTTTTTTTTAATGTAAGTTTAGCATTAAAACGTATCAGACTTCCCTGTTTAGAGTTACAGCTAAGCAACAATTAAAATTTTGTTTGTACTTTCTTGAGGCAGTTTCATTGTTAAGTGTGAAGAAATATGTGGTTTGGTCCAGAAATGTACTTGAATATATGTTAGATCAAATTCTGTGTAGCTATACAAATACCCTGTTTCAGAAGTGGGGCATCACTAGATCTAACCTGAAGTGTTAAAAACAAACAAACAAAACCCTTGTGAGTCAGTTTCCCAAAACCATGTAATTGGCCTAAAAGTCTTAAGATGAGATAAAAAAATTCCGT
Source organism: Haliaeetus albicilla (assembly GCF_947461875.1). Taxonomy (NCBI): domain Eukaryota; kingdom Metazoa; phylum Chordata; class Aves; order Accipitriformes; family Accipitridae; genus Haliaeetus; species Haliaeetus albicilla. The sequence continues at coordinate 16,736,600 of NC_091501.1, forward strand.
TCTTTGGTTTCCATCTGACTTTTGAGAATCATAGGAGTCACATTTTCTTTCTTCCAAACTAGTGCAAGATGGAAAGGAGGGGTGGGCGTTTGGATATGGTTTTGGTTTTTTTTCAAAAGCTGAGACTTATGTGAAATCACATAAGTATGGGAGTAGACTGCTGGAAAAACAAGAGGTACATAATGGAGTTTTAAGATAATAGTTTCTTGTTTTTCATCGAATTAAAATCTAAATCTAATCCTGATCTTATCTGAGTGCATGTCAGTTTGTGGGTTGAGGAAATAACAGAAATAATTTGTAGGGGTTTTCTGGAAGTATAGTGTCATTATGCCTTGCTTGTGCACTCCAGAGTTAGTGTGCTACTTTCTTTCTCTGTCATTGTTCTTACAGTTCTCTTACTGTAGTCACACAGTTAAATCCATGTGCGTACTCATCGTTGCTCCTTTCCAGTACCATTGGTACAGACTCAGTTGCAGGAGTGGGACTCTTTGCGTTTAGTGGTTTAAATAAGGACTGCGCCTTCCTTTTAATCTTTGGCAGTTCAAGATAAAACTTTGCAGGCTAAAAACTTGGGGTGCTGAGAGGGAATTTTGTGCTGTAATTTCAAAGCCTGGTTGTTGAGTTGGGTAGGAAAAGAGCAATGCTACCGAGAGTGCCATTTGTTACTCCTGATGATCAAAATTTCATTTTGTATGCACCCCTTGCTGCAGCATGGTAGAATGCTTTATTATTTTTGCTACGTGTAGTCTAGCAAGTCACTTGCTTGACCTAGTTAGGATCCAAATAATTGCTGCTGCTTGGATGCTGGCTACAGCATAATCTTGTGCCTTTTAGATGATCAGATAGATAAGCAGAGTGTTGCAAAATGTAGGGGATATGCCGAAGAGCTAAAGAGTATGTGAGGTGGGATGGTGAAATACTAGGGAAGAGCTGGGAACAGTTTAGACTTATAGGAGGAGGTACAGGTTTATGATAATATGTTAAAATCCTTAAAGATTTAATTATTCATTGATTTGGTCACCTCTGCATTAAAATGTAAGTTCTGTAACTATTAGAGAATCATACCATATCTATTAAGTGATATTTTATATGAAATGGTTTATTGGACAGTACTTCATGACCTTTGCTGACTACCTGTGTCTCTGAAGTCATAAGAAACTTGGTGTCTCATCTCACAGTGTGATGTAGAGTAAGATTACCTGGGTGAGAGCGGAGAGAGAAAAGGAAGGAGAGAGGTTGAACTAACATACTTGAATTTACATTCCCTGGGTTAAGCAAGAGGAAGCTGGTAGAGGGGTACGCTTGGTAAAGATTCTCCTGCTGTAGGCAGGTTTGGTAACATTCAGATCATGCCCCTAGGCTTGGAATTTTTTTTCTTGTTTCCTCTTTAGAAAATTTGAATAAATAAGAGGGTGTGGTGAGAGCGCCTGAATTCCGTGAGTGATCAAATTCCTGTTTCCCTGTGTACGGTCTTCATCATTTGCCACAATTATCTATGTGTTATCTCTTCCATTTTTGGCTTAGTGATATCAAATATAAAATAAACTACAAATAAAACAGCTGAACAGGAAAATCTTGCATATGATCAAAATATAACTACTGTTCAGCAACTTCTAACATTTTGAATGTATTTTCAGAGTATCTGCTAACAGAATAAATAATTTGGGGCATTACTGTAGGAAATTTGTAAGTGTTTATAATGACACAAGAAACAAATATAAAGTTGAATATCAGTGCCCTGAAACTTAGGGTAAATTTTAATCATTTCCATACACATAGACAGACTTTGTACTTTGTTAAAACATATTTACCTTCCCCTGCAAAAAACCCAGAAGCCAAAAAGCAAAACCCAAACTGATACCTAGGATAACCAGGTGGCATTTTCAGATCAGTGGTATTGGTAATGACAGTTGAGTGCAATAACTGTAGGACTGGTAGGTGTCTTGTTGATGTGTAATCATTCCAGGTGTTTCCTGGGAATTGTGCGAAGTTCCCGCTACCGTACTGAAGTTTGTCTATGACTTTTGAGCAAGCTCGGATTAGTTGGCTCGATAATAGTAGGCTGCATTCAAGTCTAGTTATCCTCCAGATTTACAGTTAGAACAAAGACTATCAGCATGTGAATGCTGGTAATTTTCCTGTGCCTTTCCCTAACTTCAGACATGTGCTGAAAGGATGGATGTGTTTCTCCAAAGTTCTCTGGATCTGCTAGTCTTACTACAATGCTGAGAAACATTTGATATGACTTTAAAGGAAAAAATAATGGTTCAGTTAACTATAAACACAGTAACCAAGTTTAGCATTGGGCCACAGGTAATGAAGCTAGACCTAAGTAGATGCATGGATTTGGGTATAAATCAGCTGATCTGAATGCAGGGAACATGCATCTGCAGCTCACTGATGTGTTATTGCTGAACTACAGTATTTACTTACAAACACTTAGTGTCAGATTACTGAAATAATTTAAATATTGTTTACTGGAGAGTTTATTAGGGAAGTATATTTGAACCTGAAAATAATTTCATTATCAGATTTTTGTTTGATTTAGAGAACAGTGGTAGATCTCACAGTTGTAATAACATGTTTAGCAGAAAAGTAGCAAACCTATATGAAGGGCTTTTTTGTTCACCCTTGTGAATTTGTCTTGCATCTTTGTATTCTCACCTAGAAGTGACGCCTGGTCTTCCGTTCTTACATCATCTTTACCCGTCTTTAGCAGTTTATCCTTTGCTCCCTCCTCTTACTGACTAGGCAAGAAGCACTGAAAAAATATGTTTTAGCTGGAGGTATCAGCTGTTTTGCTGACTGGTATATAAAGTGCTGATTAACTAGTTGGTGGGCCAAATGTAACAGGTTGTCGTCGGACCTATTTCCCTCACACACAGCACTAATTAATGATTTTCATGTAACTTGTAAGGCTTGCTTTTCTTTTTTTTTTTTTTTTGTAGCCTTTTCATGTTTACTGTTATTCACCAGCAGAAATGGTTATTGAGAGGGACTGATTCAAGGAATACTTATAATGCTCAAGGACACCGCTAGCTATCTTAACAATATTAGACATGTAAAATACTTCTAGAAATGCTATTATTCTGTTCCCATGTAATAGGTAAGCAGTTTTGAGAACAGATGTTTCAGGAAGTTTTTCAATAATAAACCTTTTTGTGCTTCAGATTGTCAGGTTTGTTCATTTTATCCAGTGAAATGAGGCAGGGTGAAACTAACACGTTGAAAGATAAGAGATTTAGACATGAAAAATCCAGGGCCTAGGCTGCGTTTTTTTTAGTCTTGTTTAAAATGAAGGCCTTCTCAAAATCTAATAGGTGTGCTGATTTTATAATATTAGTTATTTAAAGGTTTAAATATAGTCTTTATTTTATCTGGGTTTTGAAACTCTTTAAAGTGAAGAATTTTCAAGACTGACTAGGCACTGACATCTGAATTGTACGAGTGATATTTATGAAGGCAGAATAGTAAATTTGAAATATGATCAGGAAGGCATATGGTACTAATAGGTATGCTTCATGTATCCATGTGACCAGATTAAAAAGTGCTTCAGGCCTCTCTTTGCTGCGTAGTCTCACTTGTTCCTATCCAGGAAGTGAGGAATCATTCATTAGCACTTATGGCAAGGTGGTTAACTTGTTAAATTTTTTTTAGAGTGTGTGTAATATTGACGTGTCAGAGTGGGCTATATGGAAGATTACCTGAGTTTCCAAAATTCTGCTGAAAATTACATTTTCGGCGTTTCTGACTGCATTTATTGTTGCTGTTGTTTGCTTTCAAACTGCAAAATAAACCCCTTATTTCTGTGATGGTTATGTTCAGGCCTTTCTGGCACTGAAGAAAATAGCTTTTGATGGGAAGACAAAACAGCCCAGATATTTTGTATGGTGAGTATCTTTAGTAATAAAGCTGTTGGTTGGTATAATTGAGTGGTTAACATGAGGTCTTTTTGTGAACTAGATGAAAGAGCTTGGTTTAATGAGCTGTTATACTTATTGTAGTAAGATGTAAATATACTTCATAGAATTCGAGAAAAACATTTTCCCATTCAGTGTAAGAGATAAATGGTATTGCTTTTATGTTGGATTTATACATCCACACAGGTCTATGTGCATTTTGTTTAAGTTTTTGACATTAAGTCTGGTAACTTCTGAATATGAAGTTTGATTGGTGGGTTGTTTCAGGGAATTTCCTAGGCAGTAGTGGAAAGAACTGTCTTGGTTGTTTTTTGGGTTTTTTTGTTTGTTTGTGTGTGTGTGTTTGTTTGTTTGTTTTTCCTCCACTTTGCAGTTAAGTTAAACTGGGTGTTATGTGCAGCCTGAACATCCGTTTGGCAGAGATATGATATCATGCATTTCTGGAGTTGGTCACAGATAAACCTAACTTTTTTGGATGATGCAGTGGAAATGTTCAACCATAGCCACTCTTATTCAAATCTGCACAGCTTTCCCAGAACTATCCAGTTAGAGAATAATAGTGGGGGAACGAGCAGTATGCAGAGCTAACATGGAAGATGGCAATGTGGAAGTACACATAGAACCTGTTGCGTTGGGGTAGTTGTAGAGCAATCTATTATTGGGTAGGAAAGTGGGGACATGGCATAGAAGGGAGCAGATGGAGTATTTGAGATGGGAATAGAGGTTTCTGACAAGGGGAGATGCGAAATACATACAGAAAACTTTTGGTATGATAGGGAATGAGATATGTCTAATAGCCTGAGGAAAAAGCAAGATCTTAACCCAAAGGAAGTGAAAAAGTGGTCTCTGCCGTAAAGGAGCCAAGTAATTGCAGGGAATCCTTGAAACAGGTGGGAATGTAATCTCCAGTTAACTTGTGCAGGAGAAGGGAACAGAAGAGAGTAAGGAACTCCTTTGTTTGAACAGTGAGTTTTACCCACTCTCCCAGTGGCTATTAAAAAAATACGGTGGCATGACTTGCAGCAAAATGAAAGTTGTAGGTTTGGAAGATTCTTTGAGGTAGAGATTTCTTTGTTTTGTTATCTATCTGTATAACTGGTTCCTTTTATAACTTTATATACATTCTGCCCAGAGTTGTTTGTGTTTAGAATATGAATGTGTTCAAATAAATTTGTTTTAGAAAATGAAATATAAATATTCCATGTTATGCTTGCTATCTATCATTGGGTTTGTGATGTGCTAAGATAGTGTTTACAATTCTCAGATTGTGATTTTGCAAAACTGAAAAACAAAAAATAGTTGGGGAAAAAATTTGAAGCTTCTTACTCAAGATCCCAGTGTACTTTTTCCCCTTAATGGTGGTTTAAAAAAAAAAAAAAAGACCAGGGATTTCTTTTCCCATATCTAATTTTCTTCTCTGTACTAGAATTTAAGATCTTAAATATCTTTCGCTAAACTTCATTTGCTAATGCATACTTTCTTTAATAGAGGGTTGCTTAAGGTATATGCAAAGATATTTGATAGTGATTGAAAAGCAAAAGATTTGCTATGATCTTCAAAGTCCTGTTGTCATCCTGATGCACCATAGGAGAGTGCTGTAATTTAAATAGCTTGTGTAGTGTCAGAGGGGATAGAATGAACCTAAGTTGTTTGAGAGACCTGTAAAAGACAAAATTTTTGGCACATATAGTGGTAGTATCATTTATTAAATATACTTTACTAAATAACAATATGGCGTAAAGATTCTTCCCTTACTGTTAATCTTAATGTTGTTCCATGCAGCATCTTGTACAAATTACTAGTTCCCCTGTAAAATTGCAGTAAAGCCCTTATTTTGATCATTATAATTTATTGTGCTGTAATCATAACTTAGATTCCAAATATTAAATATCTTAAGGGTGCAAAGAAAACATTTTAGTTATATACACAGTAAACAGAGAAATGTAAACTTTTTTTTTCTCATTTGAAATAAAACTACTTTTGGCATGTCTTTAAGTAAGACTTCCTTAGGCTAACTTGCACACCAAGTTGTAGATTAGACAAGTTGTACAAGTAGTAGTTCAGTGTCCAGCAGAACAGGAATCAGACCTTAATTTATGACCTTTCTGTTATGAATTGAGTCAGTTATGGAGTTTTACTTTGCTGGTTTCTTTGCTTTTGGTGCCTGGTTAATGCTTGAAGTAGCAACTATTCACTGAGGTATGAGTAGGCAAAGCTGCTACTTTATAGAATGCTATCCTATCTATGTATTTTTATTCTCTATTAAGTTGAACCTAACATGACAGTAACTGAAACTGGAGGGGTTTTTTAAGTCTCCTCTGGGAGTTTTGCATCTGCGTTTGGTCATTTTTTTCTTCTCGTTTTCTGAGGTTTTGTTCTGGGGGTGTGGTAAGGGAAGGTATCCTGAGGATGGGAGAATGGGAGAGTAATAGTTATAGCAGGTGAAATTTCCTTGACACCGTGCCTGAAGGCTGTTGACTTCCAGTGCGGATTACTTCATATTGATTATGGTTCTCAGAATGGAAAGTATGGTTCAAAAAATCTTTAATGGCTCAATGTGTTTCTTCTGTGCTTGTCTTAAGCTGTGCTAGTAAACATACTGTTTTATCAGTAAAGATTGAAAATTATGAACCACTTGTTGCTGTTCCTTAACTTTCCAAGGAGATTATCAAGTTGAAGATAATGTGGTTCCCAGAAATGAAAGTCAGTTTTATTTGTATCTTTAAGGCAGAACCACTTACAGTTTCTTGATTTGTGTAATCCTTTTGCATATGTAGTCTTTGTGCTGTCATAGCACAAGGCATGCACGTTTAACCTGTTCTACTCTCTCACTGTTCTTCTGATATTTTGGCATTCCAAGTTTCTTTATTGTGTTACCTGTTCCTCTCTGTATGCTACAAACCCAGTGATAACCTGGCTTTGTGTTATGTAAATATTATGAGCCCAAATATTCTAGGGCTAACAATCTAAATAATCAAAGTAAGTGATCCAGGAGAGTGGAAACAGCTCTAGAGAGGTGGTGATTCATAACATGCTTTCTCAGTCTTGTTTTGTTTCCTGTGCATGTTTGTTATTTTAAGTTCCTTCGATTTCTCTGTCTTGAAGAAATTTTCTATCTTCCCCTGGTTTTATACTGCCAATCTGAAGTGTTGGCAGTGTTGCTCCCTTTTCTAGGTATTATACCTAATCTAGATGCAGCTTTACTCCAAAATAAGTTATTGCTTCAAAATGAATTTCAAAACAAGTTTTTTAATGTTATTGCTTGTCATGCTGTATAAAATTCTCCCTTGACTTTTTTATTCTTCCACTATGTTGATTTCTTAGTCGTCACAGCTGTATAGATACTCAATAAAGAGTTTATGCAGCCTTGTTTTTAAGATTGATTTATGAATACTTCTTGAGTCCTGTTCATTTTGAAAAGTTTTTGTTAGAATAACTTGATCTGTGTAAAGCATAGGTTTGATTTCCAAAAAGATGCCGAAGTGATTCAGAAGCACAAGTGCTTCCAAGTGAGTGGGTGCCCTCAAATCATGCAGTCCTGGAAATCATGGTCTTTTTCCTTTACCTAGAAGTTGCCTTAATGTTGATTTTACTTATTTAAATGATATTAAGAACCTGGAAGTGTTTCTGGAAAATGCTAGACCACCAAACACTGCTATTTTCCTTCTCTATCCTTCTTAACTTTTTAGTATTATATCTTTTACTTGCGAGGTTCATTCTCCCTCACTTTCACAAAGTAACTTTGCTGACATATGCACTTCTTGCCTATCCTACTTTTGCTCCCTTGCCTCTGAAGAGCCATGGAGTCAGTTGTGTTGTCTGGTATCAGGGGTCTTTGTGGATAGGAGCTGCAAGAGCAGATGTGAACAGGAAAGGCACTGCCTTTAAAATACAGTGGTGGACTTTCACTTCATGTAGTTCTGGCTTATTGTTTTGATGCAGATATTCTAATTTTTTGTTGCCATGTGAATTACCTTTCTCTTTGACAGCCATTTAGTGTTCTGCAATCTGTTTTTGTTTTGGTGGTGGTTTATCTGCATACACTATTTTTTTTCTTACTCGTGGTGGTGGTGGTAGATTTTCCTGAATTCAGATACTGATCATTATCAGTCATGAAATTATTTTGGATACTTTAATTTAAAGACAAATGGTTTTCTCAGGAAAATAATAAAAAAACTCTTAGAAATATGGGTAGCTGAAGTTATTCTTTTTTCTAATTTGAAAATTCTCTCTGGGTTATTTGCTGGTTAGATAAAAAGATATTGTAAGAGCTCTAAAGCATTATGCCGTTTGTGTGCCACAATCGAACTATATCCATTAAAATAAGGCAAAAAGTTTTGCTTGTGGAACATAAATGTTTATTTAGGGAATTAAATTGATAAATCATGGAAATTTAGTAGTAGGAGTATATCTGTTACCAATGTAGATGCATCATAAAATACCAAATTCACCAAAGATGGGGAGAGGAACAAAAAAGATCAGGCAAATGTTAAACTTTTCTGCTCTGTTGCTGCCTCATAGTGGTTGCTCATGTTTTCTGAGCTCTTAATTTTTCTTAGGATCTGTTTTAATCTTACTTTTAAATTGGCATGATCATTTGGAGAGCGTAAAGCAAAGATTATTTTAAAACTGCTTGGACACCTGTGTATAGTTGCCTTGAGCACTGCATTTTATTGCCTACTGGTACCCTGATGCAGATGTTCTGATAGTAACTTCATAAAGGGGTTGGCATTAAAGTTTGCTTAATGTTCATTGAGGATCAGCAGAAGTTAAATCTTAGTACAAAAACATATGAATTTATTCTTCCTCTGCTTTCATTTAGGAGCCAGTGTAGCAATTTCTGTTACTAATCAGTTGTATCAAGTTCAGTTGCACCATTGAAATTGTTAGCTCTTAGAAATGATGTTTGTCCTACTTCAGTTTTTAACAGCATTGGTCTGCAGTTCATGTTGCTGGGTGGGAGGTAAAAAAGTAAAAGTTAATCACGTAATGCTTCTTGGAGAAGATACAGCAGGTCCCACATTTAGAAGTGATGGAGATTGTATAAAAAAGATATAATTCCTAGGACAGATGTAGGAGCTCCTGATGAATGATGGGAGCTCAGGGTTGATACTTTGATCATTTTCAAGCTTTGAGGATTTGTCTTTGTTTGACCATTGATTGCATTAGGAAGTAGTGAGTGTAAATCACTTTGAATTTGGTTGCCTCAAAAACCTGTAAAACTGCTAGGTGGTCTGTTGTTTTTATGAACTAGTCCATTGGCCAGAACTGTACACAAGAGTTTTCCACCCCTTGTCTTGGAAAGGAATAGAGTGATGGGGAAACTTGTGAAGTTTTTGTTTTCACTCTGGACTTTTGCTAGTGAAATGAAAATAATGAGGTGCTGGGGTATGTCCCTAGGCATGCAATTTTTTTTTTCCTTTCAATTTTTGTTCTGTTTTGACTTGGCATTTGTAATTGAATGATTGCGATTGAAGCTGTTTGCTTTCTTTTGGGATTAGTACCTAGTTGTGATTTAGTCTTCCATGTGGTAAAAGATTTTCTGTTGGATTCTAGGTTTTACCCCTTGAAGTTGCTGTAAGAAATGACTGTCACTCACAGTGTTTCCATTATTCTGAGTTTGTTTTATCTGAGCGTTATGGTTCCGTTTTCTTTCTTAAGCTTCCCTCATGGATTGGAACAATGTAGCTGAAGCTCCATGCAGAAATGACAGGGCATTTCGCTGACTAGTAAAAGCCAAAGAAACTAGCAGCATCGGGTTTTGGTTTTTTGGTTTTGGGGTTTTTTTTGGTTTTTTTGTGGGGTTTTTTGTTTGTTTTTTTTTTTATCCTTAAAATGTTCACCTATGTCCAGTGAGGTTTGTACTGTTTGGATTCTTGAATGTTAATTATTCTTTTCATCTAGTAGGAGACAATATTCTGTGGATTTGATGCTCTATGACTGAATTATCACTGTGTACTTTAGAAGAAACTGTTTCTGAAGATTCCTTACTTTAATTTGTGTAGTGTGCAGCTTGATGGCTGCTCAGTAGTGTTGGTTTTAGCGACCCTGCAATGTATGTTTCCTGAAATCTCTGCTCATTTTTAATTTGATGCTTTTACAAGATGAGGTTATTTATTATAGGATCTGTCACAGTCGTTTCCCTTGGTGTTAGCTGAAATCAGCTGGGTCCTTTGCTTACCTACTGAACATCTGGGGACTGGAAGCTCAGCATTCTCGGTGGAGGTACTGTAACTCTGAAATGAGCTCCTGTTGATCAGACTGAAGCAGTGCTTGTTGACCCTCAAGGGCATGGTATAAGGCCCATCTGTTAGGTCTGAATTTTGCCTGAGGGAAGGTTACTTCAGTTAAGGTCTAGAGGGAGTGCGTTTAGCAGACATTAAAAGTATAATAGCAAATTGATTGGGCTTTTGTGCATGTGTTCAGTGCCTGTCTCTACTATTACTTCAAGTGGACAGTTGCTAATGGGGGTTCCTGGAAAGTAAAAACGAAATTATGCTGCTGTTCTTTTGTTTTTGTTGATTTTCCTTCTAGACTCCTACTGCCTGTTGTTCTGAAAGATTAACAAAAAAAGGGAAAGAAAAAATTTGGGCCATTCCATTAATTAAATTCAATGGAAGGGATTACTTGCAGTAGTGACGAAATTGATCTCCTTGGAGAGCCAAGCGTGTGTCAGGAATGATGTGCAATACACCATTTTCTTTAATGCATTAAATCACAGGCTTGTTATATTTTCATTTGCATTTAACTGTACACAACAATTAGTGCCCAAACGTGCATGTGGTAAAATACATGGTTTGAAATGTGTGTATTTTAAATTGGGAATAATTTGGAAATTTTTGGTCCTTATAGAACATATTCATGTTTACATGACTGCAACAATGGCTTAATTTTGCTCAGATCCTTAAAGAAAAAGAATAATCCAGGATTAAAAATGGTTGAAGAACTTTTTTTGTTCTCTACAAAGCACAAATGACTTGCAAGTTCTTCTAAGTTTTTAGCTATTTTTTGTTTCAGTTTCAGGATTGTTTTTAAATACAGTTTGGACTGGATTTAACCAGATAGATGTGTTTGGTTCACATGCACGTACAGATTGCACAGGTAGTAACCTTTTAACGTGAAAGTGATGCTAAAAAAAAATCTTAATCATCTTGATTATGAAGATGTATTATTTCTAGCTAAAGGTAAAGTAGGCATAGGTAAAAATAAGACCTGAAGCAGTGTGTTTGAGGTAATGATTCCTCTCTTTAAGCTTGCATTAGTGTTGTTGCTTAATGAATACACTTTAAATGTCAGTATCATTTCAAAGCTGTTGATCCTTCTGGGTGGAGGGAAAAATTGTGGGAGGAGGGAAGAAGGTCTGACTCTGCTGAGAAGATCCTGTGGTTTTGGTTCTACCTTGCTGCATTTGGAAGGCACTGTTTGCCAGTGTTTGCAGACTTGGTAAAAGGAGGTGTGGGTTTAGTAATGTATTTTAGAAAGGCATTCAGTTCTTGCCTCTAGAGCTGTGATTTTTTTTTTTTCTTCAGGTTGATTCTGGTGCTCAGATCAGGATGAAAGCAGGGATAACATAAGCTTGAAGACTATGTTGTGCTTGCTGTAACAGTTTTAAATTTTAGTAATTAGTCAGTCTTTTGAATGGTGCTTCTTAAAAACAGCTATTGTGTATGCAGGCTCTCTCCAGCAGTGACTGTTTTTGATGCTCTATTGTTTAAGATGACCCCTGAGTTGAACTCCCTGAAACTCAAATGTCTAATGTTCTTCATCAGGCTATGGTCTATAGATCCATTACAATGGAGCTGGAGCCTGCTTACAGCTTGGGAGCAAACCCAAACCTGTCTGTCACTAGCAATAGGGAAATGCCACAAGCGCTTAAGTTCTACTCGTGTCATTCTGCTTTGATAGTGGCAGTCAGGATTTAAACAGATCTCCTGGCTGAGGAAAAAGGGCTTAGAAAAAGGCAGAAAAACTTGCTTTAACTTATTTAGCTAAAAATTTGTTTCAATGTCTTTGTTTTGTTACCAGTAGTTTGCCAGAATGTCTATGTTTTCCTTACTTTGTTCTGTTTTCTCCTCTGATACACATTATTACTTTCCCACTTACAAGCTTTATGGATTTCAGATGAGAAAGCAGAGGGATGTAATTTCCATTACTACCTTCCCTTTGTTAAGGAACTTTTCCCTCTCTTGGATCATCCCAAGCAGATAGAAAGTGAGATTGGATTGAAAAGCCCCATTCATAGATTGAAAGATATACAGACACTATTTTAGTAGTCCATCCCTTCTTGGGCTGAGTTGACGTGCTTCCACTCTTTGGTCAGGAAAAGACTCAAGCGGATTAGATAAGATGGTGGAGTGTGTGTGCACATCTTACCCACTTGTATGTCCTGCCCTCACACCCTTTCTGAAATCCCAAGAAACAAAAAAGTGGGTGAATTGGCAGGTCTAACAAAAACAGTGTTGCATTTAAGTCTTTGCAGACTTAGCGGTAACCGCAGTTCTGACTATAAAAATTACCATCATCTTCCTGCTTCATCTTGAAATGGCAGGTCAAGGGCAAGAGACCTCCCAAGTCAGCGGCTTCTCTGATGCTATATATACTACAAACTTTCCTTTGAAAAGCTTCCTGTTACTTTCTCAGTGTATGGAAGACTAGAGAAAACGTGCGCATGCTTGAGATGTACAGGGCACTGTGTCAGAGAGGAATGGTGTTGCTAGTCTTTTACAAATTCTCTTTGCAGCCTTTACCTCTTTCCTGGGTGACCCAGAACTCACTAAGTGAGAAAGACGGAAACTAATTCTAGGTTCTCAGTACTGTGAGGCGCCTCATCACCTGAAATATATTGGAGGCATATCTGAAATATCTGGAGGCGCAGAAGGGAAAAAAAAGAAAAATGCATTTTACGTTTTTATTTAATGGGTTATTCCTAGAGAAGGAATGTGTCAGGGCAATGAGTTTCTTGCATTTTGGTGGAGCCTATCAAGAGAACTATCAGAAAACAGCAGTCTCTTGTTGTGTGACTCTTAGCCATTTTGTTTTATAAGCAGTTTAGCTATTTCTCTAGTAGGTCCTGTTACAACTGTACTCTCCAACATCTTACACGAAGTTCTTCAAACTAGAAGAAAGGAAGGCATTCCCTCTTAAAATACTGATTTGTTATCACTTAACTGGATTTGAATTACTACTTCTTTTTTTCCATTTTTAGACTATATCTTGAATAGATTCTAGAATCACAGTCCAATGTAGCACGTCATCCTCAATTTCCAAGAAATTTTATATGCTACTACTTGGTCTAAGTGCTATGGGCAACCTTTTTTTATTCCAGTTCCTCTGATAGTAAGTTTTGATACTGTGTATGCAACTCTAATCTGTTAGCCCTTAACAAACACTTAGACTCTTAGAACCAAACCAAGCAAACATTTAAACTATTATAGCTGAATCAGCTTTCTAAGTGTTACTGGTTTCTCATGTCATTAATAACCCTACTTATCAGAATATTTTTTGCTGGCTCAGTATTAGTAGTTGACTTTTACATATTTTTCTCCAAAACCAAGAGTAATTTTCTACAGGAAGGATAAGATATTAAAAAAAAAAAGTGCCTAAGTATTTGCATTCCTTAGGCTGTAAAATTAGAGACCTGCGATTTTGTATCAGAAGGTGGTCAAGGTATATTGCATTGCATTTGCGATATGAAATAAACTGTCATCCTACAGGTTCATCAATTTGAGATTTTTTTCATCTCTGCTTAGAGAAATTAACCAGATTGCATGCTTGTGAACCGGAGGAACCACACGCACACCTTCATGAGTGTGCACTTCCCTGCCCCTCCTGCCCCCTCCCCAGTTCTTTCACAGAACTCATTCTGGGTTATGTTTTCTCATTGCTCTCCTGCTTAAGACCTGGCTGTAAAAACAGGGAACCCTTGAGAGAACTATGCTAAATATCCCTTCATAGTCTGTCCTTGTGGTCACCAGCACTGTACCTCCTCTTAGTCAGAAGTTTGCTTATGCCTGTTTGTGGGGTTTTCGAGAATGGTACTAATGCTGTCAGTGGATGTAGAAACTCGGACTGACTGTAAATAGCTTGGAAGTTTGAACTACTCCTTAAAGTGTTTATAAAGTACTGTACTTTAGTACCTTTCAACTGTGGGAAAGTTAGGGTTACTTATCCCCATGAAATTGTCTGAGGCAGCTATTGCATTAGTGCTGTATCTGCAGTGCTTTGCCATCCGTGGTTAAGCAACTTCCTGTTGGAACCACTGATCTGTGTAACTTTGCTGTATGCGACAGAAGTGGTCAGGCTATGTGCCATCTTGTATGTGTTCAAACTTCTAAGTACTGATTTTGAGAACTGTATTTGGATAACTCAAACTCAGGTGGGGGGGGTCACAATTATTTATTCAATTTTCCTATCATCCTTTTGGTAAACTTTGCTTTCATAATACAGTTTTACAGCTTTTACTTTTGGGGATAATTTTTGGCTTAGGCATCAGCTGAGGAAGGAGGGAATGTTAGTCTCCTAGTTGCATCTATTGTGAGCCTGGCGTGGTGGAAAAACTGGGATTGCTTGCAACATTTTTTGCACTTAAAGCTTCTGACAATTCCCTAGAGGGATCCTAAACTACTGTTCCCAGTAGTTAGTGGCTGTTAACACTGTTGGGACTGATAGCTTCAGCTCAGTGCTAGTTGAGCTTTTTTTGGAAGTTTCTGATGAATCTAAAATAAGCTTTTTGGGAAAGGCAGCAATCTGGAACAGCTTCAAAACCATTTCTATAGGCTTCTATTGGCCACCTTTTCTTCATTTGCTGGTTGCAGATTGCAAGCTTGTATGTCATGAAAGGAACCAAGACTAGTGAGTGGTTGCGGGGGGAGGAGGTGGGGAGGGATCATGGAAAGCTATGTGTGTTCAGGGTATAGAAAAGGGAAGAAAATAAAAATAGTGGGCACATGGAAAAATGCTGTGTAGCAGCAAAAAGCCTGTATGACTTTCGTGGGTAGAAGTCATGCCTTGTAAATTGTTTGATCTTTTTTGAAATTGGGATGGTGAAAAAAGTGTGTGGTATTTGTGTAGCATTTAGAAAGTATGTATTTGATATACTTTTATTATTGGAAAGGTCTCTAAAACTTTCTTTTTTAATTTGGAAAACAAAGGCCTAAGAATAATTGGTCAGTTTTAATAATAGCAGGAGACTAATGGGTTGGAAGAAGATATTTTAAGGGTTCTGTGCTTGGAATGTGGTAGTCAGCATTTATGTTACCTTGCTGGTATCTCTCAGATCAGAGTTTGCTCATGAAACCAAATTACTTAGGGTAGTTAAAGCTAAAGTTTAACTGGAATGCATTGCTAAAGGGAATCTGTTATTTTGACTAAGGCAAGACATTTTTTTTATTGATAAATGAAGTGGAATCTGCATGGGTGAGAGGGGGGAATCTAAACAAGGCAGATGCCTGATGATTTCAAAAATCTATCACAGGAAAAAACTGCTAGCACGGTAGTGGTTAAAAAAGATACAGATAATGTGAGAAATTGCAAGTAAATGCTTTTAGAGCAAAAGAGCAAATATGCTAATGATATCTTCAAATTTGGTGTAATTTTTGTTTTAGCCATCTGCAAATATGTAATATAACAATAATGGGTATGTAAACAGTGATGGTCAAAAATACAGAACAGCATCTGTACCTTTAAAAGCAAAATGCTTTAGTATAGAAATTATGTGCAAGAGGTGGGGGAGAAAAGGGATGTGATAAAAGTTAGGAAATTATAAACATTACATAGAACTGAATAGGAAATGATTATTTTCTTTCTTTAAAGTAATGTAATTAGATATTTTTTTTTTTCCTTGCGCTTTGATCAGAAGAGTATGTGAAGACACCCATGTAAAAATTACTGCTGCATACCGGGCTGTAGTAGCAGAAGTGTATCTGTACAGTAAATAGAAGTGATTCTTCACCTCTACTTGGCACCATTAAGACTATATCTGGATTACTGTGTCGGGTTTGGGACTCATCCCACATACTTGCATACTAGTGAGGATCTGGTGGAGAGTCTCCAAGATGGTTAGAAGGCTGAAGCAAATGCTATACATGGAGAGGCTGAGAGACTGGGGGGTTTTTTCAGTTTTGGGGGAAGAAGGGCAGGGTTATTGCTGTTTTCAGTGACCTGATAGGGAAGTTTAGCAAAGGAGGAACCAGAGTCATCTCAACCCTACAGCTGCCAAGGATGAGAGGCAACAGACAGAAGTTGCAACACTGGAAATTCTGATGAGATGTTGGGAAATTTTCCCTCTCCCCCATAATTAGGTTAATCAGACATTGGGAAAATTGTTCAGAAAGGTAGCAGAAACTCCAGTCGTTGAAGACACCCATTAACAACTCAGCCGGACAAGACCACAAGCAATCTGATCTCACTTGCTCCTGTTTGAGCAGGAGGTTTGGCCACCTGATCTTCTGAGGTCCTTTCAAAGATCAGCTGTTCTGTAATGGTGCAGCTTTGTGGAAGACAAAAACATACAGGTCCTAAAAGGCAGTGAACAGGTTCACAAGGAAAAAAAAAAAAGGGTATATCAGTAGCTATTTAATGTTTATCTGGGAAGAACATCGATCTCTTTCCATACTTTTTGCTTATATATGAAAAGAGAGGACACTCTATGCAATTTTTTTTCTGGTCCAATTTGATACTTGGCGCTGTATCTGCTGAGATACAGAGCAGAATGGCTGATGAAAATGACTCCTGCCGGCCATGTATTCCCACTGCTGCTTCTGGCTTCTCTGGAAGGTTGTAAAAGAACAAAAAGCATTAGTTTAGACCATGCATGTGACGGATACCATGCTGGGGCAGGCGTGGGAGTACCTTAAACCTTCTGTAGAACTTTAGTGCTGTATTCTTTTTAAGGATCTAGTGTTAGCGGTGGATGCTGGGCTAGATAGAGCTCTGGTCTGACCTAGCATGCCTTTTTTTTTTTTTCGTTCTACTCCTTTTTTTGACCCCTTTTTCTTTCTTTTTTTTTGCCCCCCCCCCCCCCCCCCCCCCCGGAAAATAAAAATAATGAATGGCTGTTTAATGTAGTTTAAAAATGACTGTGTTAATCACATGAGAGTTAACTTTCTGACAACTCAGTGAAGGAGAGAATTTTCCATCCCTCCGTTTTGTTGCCAGTGTCCAGAAGAAGTTATACTGTTGAGTAATAGTAGCTATTTCCTGACTGTACATTTATTATACTTAAAGTGATGAACCACAGTAAATAATGTGTAAGATTTTCTTTTCAACCTGTCTTAATATATCTGAAACAAAACCCCAAAGAGCTACAATTTTTATTTGTTCTGTTAAAATGCAACAAGTGTGAACTTTTTTTTTGTCTTGCAGCATAAGCAGCACTATTATGGATGTAGACAGCACAATTTCCAGTGGGCGTTCAACTCCGGTTATGATGAATGGACAAGGAGTTCCTGCCTCCTCTGCAAAAAGCATTGCTTATAACTGTTGTTGGGACCACTGCCATGCTTGCTTCAGCTCCAGCCCGGATTTGGCAGATCACATTCGCTCCATACATGTGGATGGTCAACGAGGAGGGGTTGGTGTTACTTCTTGTTTTCTCCATCTTTCTTAGTTGCCAATATTTTACTCTTTAATGACAGTAGCAAAATTTATGGTTTAAAGTATCAGTTCTGTAGCTAGTGACAACTAAGGTTGGGCCTTCAGCATTCTGGTATTAGGAATTCAGCTATTGTCTTTTGCATAGTTCACTTGATTTGGTATTCTGTGTTTTTGATTGAATGTCGAACTTTAAGAATGTACTAAGTTCTTTTAAGTAAATGATTTGAGGCTATCAGGTTTTTGATGGATGTGCTAACTTCTAAACATCCTGAAGCTGTTAGTGTATCTTTAAGTGCTTATATTAGGAATTAATTTTCTTAAAACTATTAGTGTATGTGTTACTACAGTGAACTCAGGTGAAGTCATATCTTAATTATTTTTACAAATGGAGTCTCAGTAGAGGTAAAATATATACAGAATGTATAATAGGGAAGATGTAAGACTCATTGACTTGAGAGTACAAAGTCTTATCGAAACAGCTCAGTAGTACTGATGGCAAGTATACCTTCAACATAATTGCATCTACTGTTTTTTGTTTTGTTTTTTTTTTTTAAATTGAGGTGCATATATAATCATGTATATTTCAGTCTAATCCCTGGTCAAATGGTGCCATTTCCTTTGGTCTCACAATTTCAATGTTTCAAAACATCTTCCAGTAGAGTAATTTCAACTCTGTACTTACTACCTGGCCCTCCCCAACCTCCCAAATTACCTTTGATTCCTGGAATATGTCGTGTAAACTACCTTTACATTAACACAAGCAATCTGCCTGCTTTCGGTGCTGTATGTTGCAGCTCTTCAATTTCTTGGAGAGCTAATATCAAATCTTAACCTAGAATAGTCATTACCTTTTGTCTTTTTGTCCTGTGACTTCTCCAGAAGTGAAGTGTTTTGGCCATTACTCTCTGAGTGAATAAGAGACTTAAATAAAATGCTAATTTGCATTACTTTATTATGTAATTGTGTCACTGAGACAGCTGTGACTCTGGTTGTATTTAGCTAATTTTTTTTGGTGTGATTGAACTTTCAGCTTCATATTTGGTGACTTTTTTCAGTCTAAGCTCTAAGCAGAATCATCCATCCAGTGAGCTGGCTTTTTAGCCACCCATGAGATGATTTCTGTAGTTCTGTTCATAGGTTTATAAAAGTGTTAATATGAATCCTGGATGAAACAACGAAATGGATGAGATAAATTGGTATCCTGTGGGTTTTCACATAACTGCATCTCTGGGGATCATTGTTATGCCATCCATGAACCCTTTTAATTTCTTAAAAAGGGACTGGAAGATTTTTCAGGGTGGTTTTTTTTGTGGTTTTTTTTTTTTTTTAAATTGCATTTCTGTTCACTTACATTCCATGTGATGTGATTTATGGATATTTTTATTTAGAAAATGTTAGACTGTATTTGTCTTTCTGAAAGAGGAGTTTGTTGGAAGCACCAAGTGTCTAATAACTGTTGCATTCAGTTCACACTTTCTATCCCCCTACTGGAGTTGGTTTATTTTTTGAGAAGTTCTTCAACTTGATGCTATGGAAGGGGACTGATCGTGGCTGTTTTGTTTCAAGGATTTGCCTGCCACCTGCTGGTGAGGTGTTTAAGTGGTGTTAGAAATTATATTGTGGTTTTGATTGGATTTCAGGTATTGCTTAACTACATTGACTATAAATTTGAAGAAAAGTGAAGGTAGTAACTGCTTATTGCGAACTTGAAAGCAATGTGATAAGCATCCTTGTATGGTAAAATGTATATTTTCAACCTAATACTGATATAATGGCTCCAAACCAGATAGATCCATGAAGAGCCCAGGAAACTTTTTGACAAAACAGTTTTACTTCCCCAAAATTTTTTTTCAGAAATATTTCGGATTCAGCCTTCTGACAAGGTTCCCAAGAAGCCTCGCCTGGACTTCTGATGGGTTGTTGTAAAACCAAGTGCTTGTTTTTTGGAGGGATTGCATTTCCGCAGTCTGTAACTTCATAGTAATACTCCTTTGCTGAGTGCCCCACAGTCTGCAGTTCCTGATGGAAATATTGGGACAGTTACAGAGCTGTTGCAGAGCCAGGAATCTCGGAAATTCCAATTCTGTGGCTGCCGGGGCATCTCAAAACTGAGGAGTGGCAGACACCAAAGGTTTAGGGGCTTGAGCCTTGTGTGTCAGTAGGTCTGGATCAGTCATACAAACATGCAGGATTTTCCAGCTTTGTATTAGTAAGCTGGGTTACCTATATATTATATAAGAAGTACATAGCACTCCTGTGGCTGCTCTTTTGTTTTGAAAATACAATCTTTTGAAGACTGAGTTTTTTAATCTCTAAAAGAGAACAAGAAGCTCAAATCCAATCAGTTTCCTGCAGTTCTGAAAACTTGTATTATCGACAGTGCTGTTCCTGGGGATTGTATTTTGCTGCTACAGATTAGGACTGCACCTCCCTTCACACACAGACCTGTTGAGGAAATTCTAATGAAAGGCAAGTTCATTGAGCTTTTTCATTCTCTTGGTTATAGACAGACACAAGGACAGGAGAGAGAAAAGCAGCATGAGTAAGTTCTACTCCCGTAATTGCACTATAGTGCATGTGACTGATCTGTACACTGGAAACACAAAACACCCATAGGTTTTGAATCCTGTGAGAACTTGTAACTTTCTTCATCAGGAATTGAGTATAAGTCCCTAACTAGAGGTATCTGGTATTCCATAATGTAAAACTCTGGTATCTAAACAACTGTATTGTAATTAAGAGTTTTCACTTTTTCACTCTGAAAGAATAAAATTATTAATTGCTTATGAGAGTAAATTATTTAATTTCTATATCTGCTACCCAGAAAATGTAAATTTGTCATTTAAAAATCTTCTGTCTCAATATCTGGCAGATACAGATATTGGGTACAAACACAAACTTTTTACAGTGGATGCTGTAGCTCTCAATTGTGTTTATCTGCAGGAGTATCTTTTTTTTTTTTTTTTTTGGTATTTTATTCCGGTGACCAGCTTTTTGGAATACTTGTGGTTGCAATTATTTTTTCCTTGGTGAGATATGAGAACTGTGTTGCAAAATAAATGGTTATTGTTCAAAATTCTTTGAAGTACTTTGTATTGTGAAAACAGGCTTCTTTGCTAATCAGATTTTTAAATTTTTTTTTTACTGTTTTCTTTGACTTGTGTAAACTTACTGAATTTTTACTCTATTAGGTGTTTGTTTGCTTGTGGAAAGGTTGCAAAGTATATAATACACCTTCAACAAGTCAAAGTTGGTTGCAGAGGCATATGCTGACACACAGTGGGGACAAACCTTTCAAGGTAAGGTTTATTGTAACATATATCATCCCTTATTTTAAAAATGATCCTATTTATTTTTCCTGATACAATATATTAATTGAAAAATGCCATCGCAGGAGGATTTCTTAAAAAGCATCCAATGAGCTGAGCCTTCATCTTTGCAATAATAGTCCCTAAAGGTCCTGTTCTGTTATGAAAACAGGTGAAGATACCATTATTGCTTCTCTATCCCTGTTTCTTTCAATCTATAAATGGTAGGGGAGTGTAAAACTAAATAGTGCTGAAGATCAATTTTTTTGTGCATTTTCCAGTTGAGCTGCTTACTCTGTAACAGGGAGATATTTTGCCCCATGCTTTACACATCCACATTAAACTCTGGATCATGCCTGATGGTGCACATTCTGTGCTTGAATAAGGGCTGATTTTGTTAAGAAAATTCATTTGAAACACAGTCAGTGACTATTTATGGTTAACCTCTCTGAGAATAATAAGGAAGTCAGGAATGCAGGACCATTGAGCTGACTGTATTTCCTGCATAGTATTTTCTAACTTTCTCTTTCTTTCTCCCCCTAATCTGTACCTGCAATTCTAGGTATAGTAGTGTTTATCATTCCCATATCCACCAATCCGTTATTAATGAGTTGCTTCATCCTCTTATGGATACAGTTGGGGCAGTTCATAGCTGTCAGTCCTGGATCACTTGATGGTAAGTCCCACCCACACTACTTCAGACTGAAGTTCTCCTTCCATGTAGGATATGACAATGAATTAGGGTTGGGTTTTTTTTGGTTGCTTTTTGTTTTGGTTTGGTTTTTAAGTTTAGGTAGCATTTTATGCCTTCCTCTCCCCCACCCCCTAACCCCACCAAGTTTTAGTCACTGTTTCTCCGCTTCCCTTTCCTCTCTTTCTTCTCAGGTTAATATCTTCTGGTTTGTGGGTGGATTTTTGTTTGGTTGGGGTTTTTTTGTTTGGTTTTTTTTTAAGGCAGCTTTATTACTAAAAAATACTTTTCTGTTACAGTGATGTCTTCCAGAAGTTACTTCTGTGTAGCTTATAACAGTAGTTATGACAGAAAACAAAACTAAACTCAAAACCTAGAGAGTAAAAATAGTACAGTGCACGTGAAAAAGTTTATTAATAAAGGTTAGACTAATTTCCATACTGAACCATGTAGTTTAATTTGAAAGTCTCTGAGAGTGAACAGGAAACTTGTTCTTGAGGTTATCATACCCTTTGTTCAAAGGAATAAGGTTAGCATGCTCTTGGAAGCATAGCATAAGGATCATAGATCCCTGAAAGTTCGCAGATGTGATTGTTCCAGCAACTGATCTAATCTTAAATGCTAATCCCTGAATAAAATAAAAACGACAGTTATCAGAGGAAACTTGTACCTTAGGTCTTCTCATTTTGGAATTAAATATTTTACTTACCTTACAGTATAATGGCAAGCTTTTGTCTTGAAGGAAAGTCTTTCAGTAGGATAATTTGTATACTTATTTGGTCTAGATCAAAGAAACTCAGTCTTAGAGACACTGGGTTTAAAAGAGGTGGGCATAGCTCAGAAATACCAGTAGTACTTTTGAGTCTGTTAGAGTTACCTGGCAAAGTCAGTAAAAGTTGGTATCCCAGTTTTTTAGCTAGGCTGGTTACAGCTAGAGGCCTAAAATCTAAAACAATCAGTTCTGATAATAATCATCTTGTGTTAAACATGTGTTACTTCACTAGCTGATTTTCTGTACTTTCTGGTCACACTAAGGGAAAGAACAAAACACAGGCTAGGATTGCAGTAGCTAATCATCATGGCTCAGTGTGTGTCACTTCAGCATTTTTTCCTACTGTTGTCTTTAGTCCCACTGTTTGTTTTTTATCTCTTTATTTCTCAGTCTGTTCCTGGGGGGCTTTGAATGGAGGATAATTGTGGTCTGAGTAGAATTTTGCAACCTCTTTTATTCCCCTGCCATTTATGCTGAATATAGGCTTCAGGGCTCATATGAGGTAGCCAAGTATGTAAGTGTCTGTGATAGCAACCTATTAATTA
Organism: Haliaeetus albicilla; assembly: GCF_947461875.1. Taxonomy (NCBI): domain Eukaryota; kingdom Metazoa; phylum Chordata; class Aves; order Accipitriformes; family Accipitridae; genus Haliaeetus; species Haliaeetus albicilla. The sequence continues at coordinate 16,759,429 of NC_091501.1, forward strand.
ACTAGCCCCCTTTCCTCACTTGCTTCTTTTCTTTTACAAGCTTTTGAAATCTACAGTCCGATACAAAAACACTTAAAGTGTTGGATATTAGTCTTGGATCGGTCCAAGAACAGCCATTACTAGTTGTTTTACGGCAGTCATTCAAAAACAGAGCAAATGTTTCTGTTTGGTGCATTTAGCTGTTCTCATAAATCTTAATTGCTCACCTTTTAGGAAAAGCCAAATTTTTTCAAGTCAGAGTTGGATTAAGGACCTCTTGATGATTACTGCAGACAAGATATCTCCCAAAACCTAAATTACAAATGAAATTTCTATTTCCTTGTGGGAATATACTTGAGTTCTAGCATAGGAGGAAGGAATCTGTCATTTTAGAGAACTTGCTGAAAATACCTTTTCATTCAGTGTTTATTTAAAAAATAAGTAAATGAATGTCAGGATTTTTGAGGAAAGCCATAAAAGACAGTGATGGAAATAGTATGGGTGTATGCTGTTGTCTGAAGAACTGCTGGTCAGAATGTTTTTAAGAAAAGCAAAGAATGTTAGCTAGGAAAGTGACAATTAAAAGCATGGAAAATTTACTTTTGTGAAGGTGAAAGAACACTATAATCGTATAATGACCAGAGAAGAGTAATAAATATATGGCAGGTTGCTATATTCTCATATTTCTAGTTAAAATAAGAGACAAAAGTATTTTCTTAAATTGAAAGGCAGTTGGGGACTGTCTCAGGCATAAAGCTTTCCTTTGCACTGTAACTACTCTGTTGAAGGATATGTCCCTGTCCTGTCACCCTTTTGCTTGCAAATGGACTCATTTTATGTAGTTGCCCATTTTGGGTTTAATTATCTATTTTTGTGATACACATGGTGTTGTCCTTTGATTAAAAGTTTATCCAGCTGTAAATGAGCTGCTGTGCTTTCATGTTGAAAGGTCTTTGTGGGTTTACCTGCCCTTTCCTTGCATTCATATAAACTATGTGACTGTGTAATTAATTTGTCACAGAAATGAACTAAATTCTAAATTACAACGGCAAAAAGTTTCAAATTTTTCTAAGTTTCTCCTTTTTTTTCTGTTTGTGTGGTTTAGTGTGTCCCCCTCAGCAATAATATTGCATGCAATACCTGTGTCACAGAAAAGGTAAATTTCCTTATGAATACCTGTTTTTGAGACCTTTGTTATGCTATCTCCATTTTTATATGGGGCAATTTCCTGGTAGCGTATGTCCAGTTCATAAGGAGGAGACATTTTATATCTGAGTCATCTGCTGAACTAAGGGGGGAGGGGGGGGAGATACCTTAGATCTTTGGGCAGAGCTCAGTACCTCAGTTCCCCTTTAGTCATCATATTGCTTTTCTGTGTATCCCCTCCCTTTTTTTCTAAGTTTTTAATACTGATGGCCTTGGGTTTCTTGTGGAACACATGGATGGATGTTTTTTTTGCTTGTTTTTTTGAGGCCATCATCACTAAATTTTATTACTGATAAAGTGTCTTTTCCTAGGGCACCCACCAATCCCTCTAGCAAAGAAAAAGTGTCCATCAAATGAGACATAGTTACCATTGCAGCTAGTTCTCAGTCTGTAGTCAAATAAGATTTCTGCAAAGCAGCATGCTTTTCCAATCCTACTTTTGATAAGCACCATTTCCTAGATTTGTTTTTCTTGTCAAGAGGAACAAACAAACAAACTGGTCTTGCAGAACATTGTGCTGGTTGAGAACTTATGGGCCTTCTTTGGCCCACTGTTAGGTAGTTCTGAAGTTATTCTGCTCCTCTTAATACCTGAAGTTCATTGCTCTTGTGCTGCTGGAAGTTTTCTCTTTGCTTATTGCAGTCTGATTCTAGCCATCCTTTAATATTTTTTTTTTTGTCATTGTAGAGATTCATTTAATATAGGTATTCTCAGAGCATGTTAATTGTTTCTCTGAAGACATTTAGTATGTTCATGTTTGTGTATGATTTTGCATTCAGAGTTGAGAGAGAAAAACATAAACATCATTCATTTTTAGTTCTGCTGTTGCGTAAGTTTTGCGGCTTTTTAGAAACTGGTGGAATATTGTAGAGTATCATCAACATGTAGTGGTGGTCTTGTCAAGGCTTCAGCAACTTAAAAACTTTGAGGCTTTCAGAGCATGTAGGCAGGTGAATCTAGAGGAATAATCCACTGAGTTAGAAAACAGATGCTGGTAGCGGTCTTTGGCAAGCTGAGAAAAAGTGAATGAAGAAATTCTATATTACTTGTCTTAATAAGTATTTGAATAGTTAATGTGCTGTGACAACCTGTATTTTCCAGCATGGTTTCTGATACTGGGGAAAAAAAACACCTCCAAAACCCAATCAAAAAAACCCCAACAATAATAAAAAAAACCCACTCCCCCCAAAAGAAGTACTACTTGCCATGCCTTGTTGCTGTACAAGGCATTGGAAGTTACTTGAAGAAATATCAAATAAACTCTTAAAATGTAGTCTAGGTGACCACTACAAGATGTTAGGCACAATGAAAGGACAAATAGTAGAGTGAGCACAAAACAGTGGGAGATTTTATGCAAAATAATTGCATATAGCAATCTTCTGTAAATATAAGACTGCATGTGGGTATGTTACCAACTGCTTTCACATACTGATTCCAGTGGGTATGCTCTTAATGTTAAGATTAGTAATGCAAGGTTTGCTCATGAGGAGTAAATGCTTTCAGTAACATTGAATGACAGTACACAAGTTCATTGGAGTCCTTCATCCTTTGTTTAGAAGGGGGGAAGAAACTAATAATGAAATTTGGTGCTCATTCTACCACCTGTAACTTCCAGAATTCATTAAGGGGTGACTGTATTTGGTATGACTCTCAGCAGAGTAACACTTGTTGAAACATAGAAAACACAGACAAGCAGCTTCAGTCCTCATTTGGAATTCATGTCTATTAACTCTCTTGGCAGAATATCTTCTATCCATTAGAGCACTGCAGATGCAGATAGAAAATGTAAAGGCATTCTGCCTGAACACTTAGATGTTGAGACAAAAAGAAGGTTTATCCAGATGTCTAAAATATTGCTTTTAGATTTATTGGAAAAATTGCATATTGAATATTCTAAAAAGGAGATTTGGTTATTTTGAATTTAGGAAAAAAACCTGTATTGCTAGATATTTTTATATCCTGTTTGTTAAAGTCACTGGTCATTACTGCCCATTAATAATGGTGGGTATGGGTACACTGGAGAAATTAAACTTCTTATGTGTTGACTTATTTTCTCTTGAAGTAACATATCCACCAATCCGGACCCAATCTGTCATATTTAAAATCAAATGCAAAATTTTGAGATTTAGGTTTTGGGGGAAAAATGAAGAGATTGGTTTAAAGTTGTGCATAATAGTTGAGTTTGATTTATTAGAAGCCCTCTAGATCTGTATAATTATCTGGTGGGAAGCTGATTTGGTGTGACTTACCGTCCAGAGATCCTGAAGTGACAGCCTGAACTGCTCCTTTATCTTTGGAGAGAAGAGACTTTACCCATTAGTAACGGATTGCTGGATATATTATTTTAGAGAAAAAAAGAAAAAACCAGGTAAGATTTTTCTCCTCTTCTACTATTTCCTGTCTACTACAAAGGCACTCTGTGTCATCTTTGCTATATCAGCTGTTGGTTATTTGATGACGTGATCAGGTAGTCTCAAACTACACAATATCTGAATGTAATGATTCCTGCAAATAATTCATACTGTGGCTGCAGACTATAAATAGGCATTCTGGAAAAATAATCATTTCTAGTTGCAAGTTACATATGTTGAAGATTTAAGAATGCTGGTTTGGGGCTTTTGAAAGTAAAACTTGGGTAGAGCAAGAAAAGTGGTAGCTTCTGTAGGTAATCCATATAGAGTATCTGTGTTTTCTTTGTACATAACTAGACAAAAGTTATGACACTGAGTCAAACTGCAGTTTGTCATAAAACAATGTTTCCCATCTGACAAGAAATACAATTAAGCCTTATGAACTTGTGTTTTAAAAAGTTTTAGAAATGTGCCTGACACAAGGTTTATGTGTTGTTTTCAGAAGGTATTGCCTTTTGATATTATATTGTAATAAACTTGGAATGTGGTAATGCATGCACTGTACTGAGACTTCAGGTTATTTTTGACCTCTAGCAGGCATTGGCAAGACTGAAATTTTAATTTCTCAGTGTGATTGAACTTCAAGATATGGGGGGTTTTGCATGTTTTTTGTGTCAGTGTTTGTCAGATCTAAGTTTAGGTTTAGTTGCTTAGTTTAGTTTGATGAAACTGCTTTTATGGGCAAGACAGCTATTTCAAGGACTTAAAAACTGGAGAATAAAAAATTGTTTGAACTAATGCACACATGTATTTTACCTGTATCTGTTGATGGTGAGTTTGATCATCTTTAATACAACTAAGTGGGTCAGGTTGGGTGGGGCTTTGAGGAATCTAATCTGGTAGGAGGTGTCCTTGCCCATGGTCGGGGGGGGTGGAACAGGATGATTTTTACAGGTCCCTTCCAACCCAAACCATTCTATGATTCTGTAAGTATAAATTTCCATCTTCATTATTAATTTGAAGTAATAAATACTGCATTGAGGTTACTGTAGTGTAAATGAGATTTGGATCTTGAATGTTTTGAATTTCATAGATGTGCTGGGATTTCTTAGCATGGTGAGTCACTACAGTGTAAGTATACAATATTGCTGTTGTTGGAACATAGGAAATTATAGGGCAAGGTAAAAAAGCGTAGGTAGGTTTTTGCTAAAAATCTTCACAAATCTTAAGATACTTATTAGTGGGGGAGACAGGGAGGAACAAATACGGTGTGAAGGATCCTAAAGCTTTTTGCCAGGGAATTATATGTTTGTAGCTAGCTCAGTACTTAGAAAACATTCCTTAACTTCCCTTAAAAAAAGAAGGGGGGGGGGAGGAGAGAATAAAAATGTGAAAAAAGTCCTCCTATTTTTTGTCTTTTACAGTCTTGAAATATACGTACATATTTTTAGTCCTATAGCAAGTATTTAGTCCTTGGGGATAACACAGGTTTTTCTCTTCATGGACACTATATTGTTTTATGAAGATCATGGAAAATAATTTGCTAGGTCTGAGGCAAAAATAGACTTTTCAATTCTGCAGCCACAGTTGGAAAACAACACAGGTTTTAGGGACAAAACAGCACAGCTGGGTTTTAGGGACAAAACATGCTGAGTGGTGTTCTACTGCTGTTTTCTCGTCTTTCAATCAAATTTGCAGCCTTGGGGCAGATGACTGTAAGAGCTTGCAAATTCATCTTTAGTCTTCAGAGAAACCTTAGCACTGCGTACATAGTTGCAACGTTACTTGTACCCAAACTCCTGTTGGAGCTGCCTCATCAGTTTGCTTTGACGGGAATTGCTACAGAAGAGAGGTTGCTGTGGTTTAACCCCAGCCAGCAACTAAGCACCATGCAGCTGCTCACTTGCTTCCCCCTGCACCCAGTGGGATGGGGGAGAGAATTGGGGAAGGAAAAAAAAAACCAGTAGAACTTGTGGTTTGAGATAAGAATAGTTTAATAGAACAGAAAGGAAGAAAATAATAATGATAAAAATAATAATAAAATGACAATAATAAGAATTGGAATATACAAAAGAGGTGATGTACAATGCAATTGCTTACCACTTGCTGACCAATGCCCAGTTGGTTCCTGAGCAGTGATTCCCCCCAGGCCAACTCCCCCCAGTTTATATACTGGACATGACATCCCATGGCATGGAATACCCCTTTGGCTAGTTTGGGTCAGCTGCCCTGGCTGTGTCTCCTCCCAACTTCTTGTGCCCCTCCAGCCTTCTTGCTGGCTGGGCATGAGAAGCTGAAAAATCCTTGACTTAGCGTAAACACTATTTAACAACAACTGAAAACATCAGTGTGTTATCAACGTTCTTCTCATATTAAACCCAAAACCTAGCACTATATCAGCTACTAGAAAGAAAATTAACTCTATCCCAGCTGAAACCAGGACGGGTACAGATGGAAGAGCTGAGGAAGATGGGAAGGAGGGGGAGGAGCAGAACAGATGTGGGAAAAAGTTTCCAATGGTTTAGAGTGGTGATGCGGTTTGTGCTGCTGGCTGGTCAACTCATTTGCCCTACTACTATTCTCTGGATAAGAAGAAAAATCAATCATGTGGATACATAATTCATTGCAGCCAATGATGGAATGTGTATCTTAAAATCACTTTTCTATTACCCTTGTAAGGTCAGAGCACAAAACAAAAAGTTTGTGCCTCCTTCCCCGACTGTATAATTTAAATACTCATTTTGCAAATGAAATAATTGTAAATATAAACCAAATACTTATAAAAATACCAATAATCATTGTAGCCAGTACTAGCTTAGTTGCATGTATCTTGCGATTTCTGTGTTTCTGCTTAATTATTGTTGGACCTTTTCTTATTTTTTTGTTTGAGAAGGAGAGGCCATTTTCTTTAAATGAGAACTTTCTTAAATACTTCTGAAGTAATAGTAGCATCCCAAAATAAATGTATAAATAATTAATACAACTTTCAAGTTACTGAAGTTAAAAGTTTTAGACAGAACTGTAAGATAACTGTTTATTGGCTTTGTATAGCATTTACAAAAAGCGTTAAGCTGTTTCAGATTTAATGTGAGTAAGTAAGGTGGGTAAGGATGTATGGTTTCTTTACTTCTGCCTTGTCACAAGAAAGGAGGATGTTGGAGAACTGTTGAGAAATACAGAATAACAGTGCAGTATTTTGAAAGACAAGGGGATGTTGGTCTGTGAAGGGGAAAGTTATTCAGAAGCATTTATTTTCTGTGGTAAGAGTTTGTCAGTGCATTGTTTGAGATTGGTTTTATGCTATACAATATTATAGAATATTATATAGCATAGAAAAAATTATTATACCATGGAATAATTATTGAGAGTTCTAAAGTTCAGATAGAAATTTATTTCAGGTTATGCTTCTGTTTTTAAGAATTGCATGGTCGTTAAGAATTTCTTTTCCTTTTAGTGTGTTGGAGGTTGAGCAAGAAAAGTCAAGCTGAAAGATCTATCAAACTCCTATGAATGAGTGCCATATAACATGCTGATACAGTTGTTCTGTTCTTTTCTCATTAGTGTGTAGTTGGTGGGTGCAATGCCAGCTTTGCATCTCAGGGAGGACTTGCCCGTCATGTGCCAACACACTTCAGCCAGCAGAACTCTTCAAAAGTTGCCAGTCAGCCAAAGGCCAAAGAAGAATCTCCATCTAAAGCTGGAATGAATAAAAGAAGAAAGTTAAAGAACAAGAGACGACGATCATTACGTAAGTATTTCCAGAAGTAGAAGTTCTTGAAAGTTTTGTCTTAGATAGGAAGTTCCTCTTCATTGTGGTTGTTTCTCTGCAGAAGTGGGTCTGATAGAGTTGGTGATTGTTGGCATCCCTTCTGATGGGAGGAAGACAATTCCAGATTCTGTGTTCCTTTTTAGGGTAAAGCATCTATGTGTTCAGTAGAAAAGATCAGTTTTCTGTGAGCAAGTTTGAATTTACAATTCAAAAGATGCTTTTCATTTTAGAGTCACTTTTGGTTTACTAACTATGTTACTGTTGGAAAATGTTCTGTTTAGTGAGGATGAGATCTGAAGTTCAGTATTGCAGACAGAGATTGCAGATTCATATAAATTAGAGATAAATGCATATTATATAAGCTCTCTTTTGAGCACATTTCATTAGCTTAATGACAGTTTTATGAGCATAACCAAGATCTAATTTGGGGCAGATTTGATCTGCTACATTTTTTAAATCTTGCTCTGCACAGTTGATATTTGTTAATTTTATGTGAACCAATGTGCTGAGAAGTGTGATTTATCATTTAAAGTGAGAATTGTTTCCTCTAGCAAGTAATAATCACTTACCTAGTACATTTTTTAGTCCGGTTTGATCCAATTGTTTGATTCCTGAGTTGTCCTAGCATCAGACTAAATAACCATGTCAAATTTATTTAGAGAACAGAAATGGTTAGGAAAGACCAGGCTTGTTAAAAACATTACCTTTGTTTTATAATTGCTTTGGATGCAACTCTCCAGTACTGAACTGATTATTTACTAATTTCAAACTGTTACAGTGACAGTTAGAGACATGTAAAAACTGATTTAGATTTTTTTTTTTCCTGCTGCTATGTCAACAGATGAAGAAAAAAACTTCTATTAATTTTTACCTGTGGTGTAAAGGCAACCTTACAGTATTGGGCAGAAGTGCCAGACACCTTTTTTATGAACCACTGGACCTGTTATATTTCATACTGTCCACAGAAATGGAGCTCTGTTCATAAGCAGGCAATTATTTCAGTCCTGTTTCCTGGCTGGTGGTAGGATTTTAGTGATGGGGTGCTGTAAAACTTGTGTTACTTTGCTGGGTCAGTAATTACAATCTTATTTTTCCAGAACTCTTCTGTGGCAGAATACTTCGCTGTATTGATCTTTCTCTTCCTGTGAAGAAGTAGTTACCAATTATTCAAATAGTACTGCAACAATGGATGCACATACTAGTGGTCTTAAGTGATTAGTCTATATCACTTCATTGTGACTATTCTTATCTTAATACCTCACCTGTGTTTTAAGCAACTGAAATTTGTGAAGCAGTGGTCATGTTTCTGCCTTGAATGCAAAGAAGCCTGTCCTGGACAGTTACAGTATCACCTAAAATTCACCTAAAAGTTTATTTCCTCTGTCTGTCTTCCACACTGTGTGACAACTATGCAGTTCAGTGCTAAAAGAGTCACTGTTAAGTTTGGTTATGTTTTTTTTTTCTTTCAGTTTTTTTTTTATGCTTTTATCTTTTTAGTTCATCTTGGATTCAATGAGAGACTTACTTGGAATAGTTGCAGGTTCCTAAAAGATTATCTTGATTTGTTGACTCAAACAAAATATAGATGTCCAAGACTGGACATTTCAAAATTTTCACTTTCAGAGATTTCTGAGTTACATCTTAGCTTACTTCTCCATATTGATTTTGTTAGGTGGATGATTTAACGCACCTTAATTCAGTTCCCCCCCCCCCAGTATATGCAGAAATAGTTTTTCAGGTTGGCATTTTATTAGTAATTGATGAACATTATTGACTTACAAGTTTCAAATCAGAGCTTCATAGTTAAAACTTCAAATTATTTGCTAAGGTGTTCTAGTCATAGTAGGAATTTACTTCAGAATTCTTGAATGAATCTATGGCAAAAAAAAGTAAGTAGTAAATATTATGGGAATGTTAAAGACCAGACTAGTACTTGAATGCTCTGCTGTCCTGATCAAGTGTTGCGCAGGAAGAAAAATGACAGCTGCTTGAGCAATTTTTTTATCATCTTGCCTCTTGAGATGAATGCAATGCTGGCTGTAGAGTTTTGCCTTAAGGCAAAAATCATCTCTAACTGAGTTGGGAACTGACTACTGTAACGTATTTCTCCAGAGGGTATGTGACCCAGAAATACATCCAGAGTTGATGGCATTTTCTGAAAATGCTAAGTATTGGTAGCTTTTCTTTAAAACTTTGTGTGGATTATTGTTGATTAGGTGAACTTAACAAAGGGCTGATACAATTCAGCTTGTCTTTCTGTTTCTTAGCTTAGTTTTAGTTAAAGACTGAAGAGTGGAAGTTTGTGTGTTTTGCCTTTTCAAGAAGAATGGGGGAGGGGAAGGACCTTAATCTAAGAAGAGAAAGTAACAAAATAACAGCATTAAGTATTTGCAGTCTAGAGTTTATAAAGCTGGGAACATAGATTTATATTTAGATATTTTAAAATTGTCCAAAAGGAGAGGTATTGAACATACGTACCAGGTTCTCTGGAAGTTGTGTTACAGGAAGTTATGACAAATGGATGTCAAGCAAGATGCTATTTGATAGTGTACAATCTGTTTAAATCATTCACAAATAATCATTTGATGAAAAATTATAGTTTTGCATCACAAAACAATTTTTCTCCTGGAAAAAATGTTATCAATGTGTTCTTTCTACCTCCTCTTGGTTTGATTAGACCCAGGCTTTTTTTTGCAAGGCGAAAGTGGCTTACTAAATATTTATTGGCAATTGATTGCTAATACATACTGCTATTGCAGCATACTTGTGTATAAATTCTTAATAGTTTAAATACAGCAAATCAATAAATTTGCTTCATCTGTTTTATATCTGAAGGTTAACACTCTTCTGAGAGACATTAATGCATATATAAAAAAAGGAGACTTTACTGTGACTTTATATGTGATGACAACATGATCTTCTAACTTAGACTATAAAGAGAATTCTTACTGTTACTTCATTCTTCTTTTTCCTTTTTTTTGTAACATCTTGCCATTCTTAACTATTTTGGATTTCTTTTTTCCTGTCTGTTAACAGTATGTGGGGTTTTTTTAAGTTTGGAAATTAGTACTCTTATGATGAAAGCATGTTTTACTATAGACACCCTTATAGCTGGTTACATTAATGGTGCTATAGAGACCATCTGATTTGCCATATAAATGTTGATGCTCCAGAATAATTCAGGATTCCAGTCAGTAGCTTGCTTTTTCTTCTGGATAGCCTTATACACATTCACTGCCCCATGTACTCTGTCATTTAGAGGTATAGAGCCAAACATATTGAAAGTGTGTGTCTCTAAAATAGGTAATAGTATTGCTGTTCTGAAGCTACCCTCAAAGAATTTTTCAGAACCTAAGATTATATTTACAATATTGTCACTTGCTTTTCCAATAGTAAAGATGACGCTATAGTTATTAACAAGCATGACAATTAATTTCACTGGAGAAATGTAGGCAAGATAAGGAAACTTAACTGTTCATGGAATTGACAGTAAGACTATGTTAGTTATCTAAGACTTGGACTTTAATTTAGTATGCTACTGGGATGAAGATTCTAATTTATTTGACTTAATTGATGTGTACTTGGAACTTGTATTAAGCAGGAAGGGAGATATCTTACTCTGAAAATAATTTTGAGGGAATAGGTTTAAGATACATAGAAGATACAGCATTAACACTCAGTAAGGAATAAATAAAACTAATCATATGCCTTTGACAATTTATGCCCTTTCTTCTGCATCTGTTGAATATTATTCAATGGTAAATCCTGAAGAAATTTGCTATGTGAAACCAAAAGCAAAAATTGGGGATTGTCTTTTCCTTTCTACCCTCCCTTCCTTCTTCCCTCATATTTATTTGTAAAATATTTATATGCTTGCATCACTGACCACCTGCAGCATGAGCTGTGTTTCTATGTTACCACTTACAGTGAGAAAACGTTTCAGTGAGATGATTGCCTAATTGGCAGTATCCAGCTGAGATAGAGTAAGGACAGGACATAATGTACGGATGAATGCTTAACAACAATTAGTCGTAGGAGTGTAGCAAATACTACCTTTAAGTGGAATTTGTAGTTTGTTTTGAAATAATGGATAGATAATCTTGGTGAAAAGGAATATAGATGTTGTTTTAAATAAAGACAGCAGAACTTTGAATCACTGTTTTTGCAGATTATGGGATGATACATAGTCGATAATGTAATATCAACTCATGACTCATTCTTAATTTTAATTTTAGTGTGTTATATAGAGAACTACTGCTCTCAAGGCTTAAAAAATCTGAATACTTTCATTCATACTTTATTTGCTGATGTAATTTTACTACTATACTATATGGTATATTTTTAAATATTTGTGTGAAGTATTTCTAACAGTATGCAAATATATGCCTAGTAGCAGTTATTTTTTAGTTAAAGTATTTTTAGTGTAGAATTGATAGACCTTCTTTACACTCCTAATCAGAATTCAGTAATTTTTTACTGTTCAAGAAACACTTAACTATAAAAATCCTTTTCTGAAACGAAAAGGTCTTTATTAGTGCCTGCTGGTTTTAGACTACTTGTAAAATATCAGATTGATGTTAATTGCACTTTACTCATTATAAATTGAATTGTACTGTGTGATGTAGTTGGTGCTTTTTGGCTAGAAAATAATCTGTTTACTAATAATCAAAGAACGTGGAATGACAATTTGTACATAGAAACATATCAAGCAGTGTGGAGTTTTTCATGTGACTTTTCAGCATTATTACTTGTAGAGATAAAAGATTTCTTGACGAGCTAGTGTTTTCTGTATGTTCACAGTAATTCTTACTTAATACTTTGCTTTGTGTTCCACTGCAGTATGAAGCAGTTTTGGTTTTAGTACTGTTGTTGATCTCTTTGCAGCACCCCAATACTCACTGGAAATAGCTGGATTTTTCAGTGGTTGTAAATTCGATCAGACCAGATTGTTTTTAGTAAAGTTAAGAAATAAGGTATAGATACAATTCTGCTTTTAAGATGTTGATTGTATGCACTATCATGTTTTGAAGTACTTGAATACTATTTTTCAAAAAGTCACAGCAGCAATATTGAAACTATTGACTGTGCTGAAAGGGTGACTTGGCCAGTTAGGTTCCCATAAACTTCACAACCTAACTGGGCTGGTTTTGCATTAAATTAGAACTCACATTTATTAATGAGTTCTGCATTTAGTTTCTTTGTACTGGAACTTTTTTTTTTTAAAGAGATTATAGCAATGGATGTTCCCAGAGGTACTCACAAAAATTAATGAATTCTTAATTTTGAAGATTAAAAAAGAATAAAATTCACTTGAAACTTAAAAAAATGAGTGAGTGTAATTCAGTTTGTCAAAATAGCTGTTTCATCTACAAGGAGTCTGTTTTGACCAAACTTAAATGAATTGTGCCCCTCTTGGAGTCATTTCTTCCTCAGTTAAATGAATGTTTACAACTCATTGACAAGGTAGTGCTACTACCATAATGATAAATGATTTACTAATGACACCTCTCCTATTTACATGCTTGACTGTGTTTGAATGCTTTCAATGTGTTTAACACTAAGGGTCTCTTTTCCTTTTTTTCTAGCAAGACCTCATGACTTCTTTGATGCGCAAACACTGGATGCTATAAGACATCGAGCCATCTGCTTTAACCTCTCGGCACATATAGAAAGTTTAGGAAAAGGCCACAGTGTTGTATTTCATAGTACCGTAAGTATATATATTATACATTCTATTTGTTTACCTATGTGTCTAAAAAATCTAATACTTCAGAAAGATTTCTGTTTTCTTCTTACTGCAGTAGGCATTTAATCAGAAGTAAGTAACAGTGGGTATTTTACGTTGTTGATCTGTCCATTTCTAGTAGTAAATTAACTTTTTACAAGTAGTGTTAATAGTTGTTCTAGCTCACAAATTGAATAGCTTGCAACATTTCCTGTCTGATACACTTGGGAAAATATCTAACAACAAGTATGTGTTGCAGAAAAATTTGTCTGTATCTTCTAAATAAGAATGCAATTCAGACGGCATTTCCATAGTTGTGAGTGTCAGTGCTAATTTATCACAAGGAATATTTTGAGGGTAATTGTATAATCGAATATTTAAAGATGCTGATCTGAAATTTGGTTTTATTCCTTGTTTTCACTTTAAAAGATATAATCCTGAATAAGTGTATTGTCCCCCCCCTTTTCTTTTCTTTTAGTAAACTTACTACCAAAATGTCAGTGAATTGCTAGAAGGAGAGAAGTACCAGGTGGGAAACTGGCCTTTAGTCCTGTTTCCACATACTGTTTTGTTAATTTCACTTGTGTTTGGATAGGCTAGACATCAGGATTAATTTAGAAAAGTTCATAATGGGGAAAAAAAAGCACTGAATTGGGGTACAGGGATCAGAAGTTCAAAAAGCTATGTAATCTCAGGTTTTCTTAACCAAATTGGGAGATATGGGCACATAAAAGGTAGAGACTCAGCTGAAGAAAAAAATGAAGAGATGGGACAAAATGGGGGGGGTGAGGGGGAGCACGCTTTGTAAATTGGCAGACTAGTGCAAGATGAACTGCAAATTGTCCAGAGAAGGAATGCTGACTGCTGTGTCTTCAGTTATGGCTTAAGGTTAACACATGATTCAAACTATTGAACTGTCAGTCTTTCCGTAAATAAAAGTTGATTTTATGTGCGTGAAAATTATTTCGTCCTGTTCTACAAGACTGATGATTGCTATAAATATCTGTGGCCTGTATTAGAAATTTTTCCCAAATGATTATTCCTGAACTTTATGTGCATTGAGCACCAGCTGCAAGTGGAGGTTTGCAGGTGGCTGAGCTGTTACTGTATTTAAATCTCATTCTAGTTTTGCTGGCCAACATGGATTTTACAATGCTGTGAGAAAAGCAGATTCTCTTCCAATTCACAGCTTGCTTTAATCTGAAAGGTTATCCAGACAGACCACTCAGTTGTGGAAGCTCACCTCTGGCTATTGGAATAATTCATAGGAGATGGAATTAGAGGGAGGAATGTGCTCTAAAACTGCTTCGAATTAACTTGGAGGAAGTGGTGAAAATCCTTTTAGCTTATCCATGCATGCGTCACTTGAGATGGTAGGGGGTTGATTAGATCTGAAATTGCTTCAGCTTCATTTGTGGGAGAGGTTGTAGCAGTGGGAGAACTGTTCTAAGATTCCAGCCCTATGCTGCACTTTGCTACCCTATTTTCGTGTGCTGCTACAGTTGCGTTGGGCTTGTGCTGGACATCAGCTATATTGATGAGATTGAGCCTAAAAACTGCTTTAAAAAGAAAAGGTGCAATAGAAGCAATCTTGCGGATGTACACTGTTATACTGAGCTAGTGGTCACGTCTGATGCAAACACATTTTATACAATTTAAAAGCATTAGGACATTGAATTTGAATAGTGACGGGCTAAATAGTATAATAAAGTTTGCGTGGTCCACCTTCAGAAAAAATGTGTAATTATGAGGGGCATTAATTTGAAAGGTGAAAAAAATGAAGATAAAATTGTCTTGCTGTCTGAAAACTGACATAAATTATGTAGGTTTATCTTTTTTATGCAGCATAAGAATAATGTCAGCACGATGCAGTATTTTACAAGATGCATATCCTAGTAAAAAATTATTAATGTGAATAATTTTTAAGCAATCACTGTAGGTACATTTCGTCTCCTATGAAAATGCACTGCTTTTATATATTTTTCTTTTAAACTCATCCTTTTCTTTATAGATGTGGAAAGCTGTAGAATGCAGTTATCAATAAAGCCTTTTTGAAGAAACGTTTTTTGCCATCCAGGGTTCATCTTTGACTTCTTTATGTGTTTTTTTTCTGCTTAGCTTTTTTTATTGGAGTCAAATTCTTGGTACTTTGATTCCCTGAATTGTCAGATGGAGAAAGTCAAGCATTTCCATTTAACCTAAAGAGCAGATACTATACTGATTAAAAACCGCAGCTTATAGGTTACCCTGTCTTCCATGCCCCCCCCTGTTTTTTGAAATGGCTAGAATTAATTCTCTAAAATACTTGAATACTAAAGTGTTCTTCACTGTTTTTAGCTTTTTCAGATATTTCAGTTCAGCAATCACATGTATTGATACTAGTTTTATGTGTTTTGAAATCTTGAAACTTTCAAACACAATAAGTGAGTAAAGTAAGACGCATACCAATTTATAGGGTGAATTTTTTTTCATCTTCCAGAAGAGGTCAGCAGAACTCCATTTCTGATTTGAGACAACTCTGATGCACGTTTCCTTCACAGAGATAAATTCAAATTAAATTTCCCTTTTGTTTCTGGGACAGTGCATGAAATTTAAAGAATATAGTAAGAGTCTTTTTCAAATAAAGCTGTACTGAGCATACATCTAGTGGCTGAATTAAATTTTTAAATGAAAAACTTAAATGGACTTGAGTTCTTTACAAAATATTTTTAAGTCTTCAAAGCATCATTATTGCAGACATGCTAGACTTCTTCCATTTCATTTGTAACTCTTGCAGACTTGACTATAAAGCTCTGATTACTAGTGTCAAAATAGCAAATAATTTTTTCAATTGCTTTTTGCAAAACTTTTGCAATTTTGCATTTGTCTGCATCAGAGCTGTGTTTCTGACTCTAGCCTGCCTAGCGTATGGTAAAATTTTCATTGCACTAATTGTGATAAAATTGAATACTTTTTATATTAAAACTTTTTAAAATTTTACAATTTCAAAATATATGTGGGAAAAAGCAATGACAGCTATAGATGCCAGATTTCTGTTGTCGCCTAACAGAAAGCTAGCATACTACTTTAATATTAAACAAAGATAGGCTTGTTCCATATATATGGAAAGAGGATCTTCCATCCCAGTCAAAAACAAGTGAATTGCTCAGATTTTGAATATTGATAATTTAGTAGGGACAAGAGAAGCCAATGATATGGGGAAAATGTCTGCAAAATTCACATTGGATACAAGTATATCTCTCTCTGTGAAAGCATCCTAGCTATAACTTTCATAGTTTTCATGTATTATATATGATTAGCTCTTCTGTTATGAAAAAGGTTTTTTTTTTTATTTTCTACTGCAGAAAGTTACTTTATCCTCCTGTCAAACTTCTGTGTGTGTGAGAAAGCTGGTTCAAGCCCTTAGTTTAGCACTGATTGCTTGAAGATGTTACTAGGGCTCTAGAATAAGAAAATGGTACTTGCAGTGGTACAATTCAGGCAGTACTTGAATTGCCCTAAATTTTGTACCTTGAATTTCTTTTGCACATCAGTGTTTCATTTTTTTTGAGTTTTTACAAATATCTCTCTTTTCAGTGTGTTGATGGTAAGACAGGAGACTCCTAAATTTTGTACTGAAAATGAGAAATTGTTAATGTCAGTTTGTACTTTTTTTTTTTTTCTCCCGGTTGGAGAATGCGGGTGGCGATATTGGGTGGTTCTCACAGAGATCTATGGTGTTCTGGAACCACCATGAATTATATTGTAAATCCCTGTAGAAGCAGTGCTATTGATCATATGATAGAGGGACAGCAACCCCAGCTTTAACTAGTACTTAGATGTAATATGCATCTGTGTCTTGCGTGGGTCCCCCGCAGGGCCACAAGTCCTGCCAGAAAACCTGCTCCAGCGTGGGCTCCTCTCTCCATGGGGCCACAGGTCCTGTCGGGACCCTGCTCCAGCGCAGGCTTCCCACGGGGTCACAGCCTCCTTCGGGCACCCACCTGCTCCGGCGTGGGGTCCTCCATGGGCTGCAGGTGGAGATCTGCTCCACCGTGGACCTCCCTGGGCTGCAGGGGGACAGAGGGACAGCCTGCCTCACCATGGTCTTCACTACAGGTTGCAGGGGAATCTCTGCTCCGGCGCCTGGAGCACCTCCTCCCCCTCCTTCTGCACTGACCTGGGGTCTGGAGGGCTGGTGCTCTCACATGTTCTCGCTCCTCTCTCTGCTGCTGTTGTTCTTTTTTTTTTTTTTTCACCCTTTTTAAATAGTTATCCCAGAGGCACTACCACCGTCACTGACGGGCTTGGGCCAGCGGTGGGTCCGTCTCAGAGCCGGCTGGCATTGGCTCTGTCGGACACAGGGGAAGCTTCTAGCAGCTTCTCACAGACGCCACCCTTGTAGGTGTCTCTCCCCCACCCCCTGCCCTGCTCCAGCCTTGCCATGCAAACCCAATATTCCAGTTCTCATCTACAAGCATATTGATACCGTCAGATATCATATATCTGTATTAATAATCTGGCTGTTAAATCCATGGTCACTTTTCTCGGCATCATTTTTGTTTAGAGGATCACTGCATAGTTGTAAAAATAAAACTTTAAACACATTTGTGAATTCCTTGAAATGTAATGACTAAGTTTAATATACCATGATATTTAGTTGTGGGAAATTGGTTTGGTTGATGCAGATTATGGACTTCAGTATTTAAGTTCTGTATGCATTTTACTTTAGCCTTTTTCGTAAAGATCACTTGCCACCCTTCTGTATTTCTGTGCTTTAAAGGTTCTCTAGTAAACTTTTGGAGTTTACAGTATCTGCAGTGACTGTGTATAGAATCTTTGAAAGATTTAGTAAGCTTTTTATGCTCAGAGGTGCGGAAAGTGGGAGAATTGGTGTTTGAAGCAAATAGGGAAAATCTGTATGAAGTATTGTGACGTAGTAAAGGAGAAGGTGAGGGTAAATCAGTAGAAGAGGAAGCAAATGGCTTTTCCCTGTGTTTCTGGATACTGTAAATTATTGGGGTACCTTCTGAATGCTGGTGTTAAAGAATATATTTGTACCTGAATGAACAATATCTTTTTTATACTTTCTCTGTGTGGATTTCTAACTTTATCATGGCTAAAGGTGGGAGTATAGCTTCAGGGTCCTTCACCTGAAAACTATTCTCTGTGAGAGTATCTTATGTGCTGGTCTACTGTGAGCTAGTATGAGAAACTGAGAAAGGAGTTCTCACTTCTTGTCCAGGACCTTACCAGGGGAGTACGTATGTTCTGCTTACACTCTATCAATTGTTCACAGGTTTTTGACATGTCATTTGATTTGTCATTCATATAACAACAGTAGCAATTGTACTCTCTACAGTGTTAAGGGTCCCTGTTATGTATGCATTAAACAATCTGTCAGCCTTTGCCTCATTCAGTTCTTCGTTTAGGTATTGAAAAGCAATGAGTAAAGGTTAATTAGAAAGTTATACGTATGACGTGTCCAGATGTTAAAGCATTTGTGAGAGAAAATTTTATCCTTATGCCATGCTATAATTAAACTATAAGCCGCATCAGTTTCTCACACCTTCTATAGATGTCTTGTGGAACTACATGAGCATATTTGTAGAAGAATGTATGTTCTTCAAAGCTTTTGGAGTAGCTGCTTAAAAATTTGAACTATTTTAAAAGAAAGAAGACTACTTACAGGATGCGTTTTGTGGGTTTTGGTTTTTTTTTTTCAGGGATCACTCAGTAGACAAATGTTAAAGGAAAATATTAAACCTTGCCAAGAATGGCTTCAGTAGTGAAATATACATTCTACTTATATATAGAATTAATAGAACTTTCAAAGAGTAAAACAGTTTGGCTTTTATGAATGTCCAGTTGAACATGAAGAACAACAGTTTTTGAGAACAAATCTGCATATTTGGTTTTAATTATGATTTATGTAATTATTATCAGGTAATAGCTAAAAGAAAAGAAGATTCTGGAAAAATAAAACTCTTGCTTCATTGGACACCAGAGGACATGTGAGTATATTGCTAGTGATACAGGACTTAAATGGGGAAGGATTTACAGTGGGGTAAATGAACTGTCTGTTACTAAATTATGTTATACCTTTGAGTATTTAAATTAAAGTTCATGTTGTAAAAAATGGGTTTTAGAAAGTAATCTAGAAGTTTAAAAAATAATAAGCAATGCTTCAATTGATTTTTACTTTAGCTTTCAAGTCTTTAGACTCTGATACCAGTTCGGGTAAATTTGAAGCTGTATTTTTGATGCATTTTGTCACTATGGGTGTTAATAACAAAGTCCTCTAATTATTCAGTGAAGAGTTCAGGTTGGTTTTTCCAGCCGTATACATAAGGAAATTTATCACTGAGACAACTTTGTTTTACCCGCTGATTCATCATGATCCTGAAATACTTTTAGATACTGAAAAATGTACAATCATCAGTGTAACAGTAATACTACAAGAATCTTTGCCTAGCTGCCACAATTTAACAGTGTAATAACCACAGTTGGCCCTTTAAGGTATCCATCTCATATTGCTGCTTCTTTGGATTCTCCCATGGAAGCTTGGAATACTCTTCCAGCATGTTTGGCTGCTTTTTTTCTCTTCCAGCCCACCTCCCTCAAAGTTCTGCCTCGTTCCAAATGGGTAGCCTTGTGTGTAATACAGGATGAAGGTACTTCCCTTGGGTAGGCTTGGGACATGTGAAGTAGTAAATGTACTTTAGAAATAATTTATCTATTTCTTTGAAATAGCTGAGATCTCGTATCTTTCTTCTGACACAGAAAAGAATTTTTATGTAAATACTTTGATCTTAATTATATGGAAAAGTAGAATGAATGTTTTGTTTCCACTATGCTGTAGGAGAGCAGTAGGCAGAGTAGTTTTAGGAGAGGCAGTAGGTGTATGCTCCATGTCTTCCACAAGTTTTAAGGTGATTAACTACTTTCCTTTTAAAGGTAAGAATAATTATAATGGAACTTATTTCTTGGATCCATAATCCTGCATACCGATTCCTGGATCCATGGTCCTCCATACAGATGAAGTTACTAGGATGTTTAGTTCACATTAAGATGGAAGTTACTGAGACGTTTAGCTCACGCTGAGGTGAATAGCTGCATAATTAGGTAGGACCTGCAGGTTTAGAGGCTCTTTCTTAAAAGGAACTTGAGTTTTACCAGGAAGATATCTCTAAATTGGTAGAATTGTTTAGGTAAGGATATCTAAGCTTCAGATGAAATAGTCATAGTTCATGCAATTAAATTTTAGAACAGGGGGATCTTTTAGATTCAGTGCTGCTTTTAAGTGAGTGAGTGGGATGGTGATCCTAAGCCTTAGCATAACAGAAATTTACCTTTGCTTTGGTGGTTTAAATTAACTCAATTTTGTAGTGTCCCGAATTAGCTGTGTGCAGTAGTGTGGACTTGGCAGTGTGAATCTATTATAACTTTTATTTGCAGAGGACTAGGGTTGCTCATAAGTTATCCACAGCAACATTTGGCATTTTGTTGCAATTTTAAAGTGTCTTTAGCTTTTGCTGCTCGTTGCAGCACTTGTAGACTACAAGTTTCGATTCAGTTTGGGAGAGAATAACTAAAATATTCTAGTAAAAAGTGTAGTTTCTTGCTTCCTTTTAGGACAGCTGGTAATACTGCATGTAACAGCTTTCTAAAATTGTTCTTATTAAAATATTACAGATAAAGACAGTTAATGGCATTTTAAGATAAAAAGCATTTTTAAAAAGCATATAACACTCTGGGAAAATGAAAAGTAAATAAAAAATCACAGTACTTTTTTCCTAATACAGAGTCTAATGAGTTTTTTGCTCATGCAGATGAATACAATATTAGAATCTCTGCATTGGAGAAGACAAGTTATTCACTAATGTTAAGACATCCCTGATAGAATGTAGATTTGGTTGTCAGGTCAAAGGAATAACGTGTTTTATATTTATATTTCTTGCCTCTTGATTGGGTTAGGTAGACGGTATATTTCCTGTACCGAATGATGTAGTTTTGAATTATTGAGTGTTGAGTAGATTCAATTTCATCTTGGTTATTACAGTTAAGAACAGCAAATGCAAGGTATCATTGCTCATGTCATCCATCTGTCTTACACAGTGAATGTGTAAGACACTTGCACATACATACACTTTAGAAAAGTTGGATACAGTCATGATGATTACTTTCCATTGTGCTGAGCTGTTCATCAGCCTTTCAGATGGAACTGGTAATAATGATTTAACTTTTTCTACTCTGAGTTGTCTTGAGAAACTGTTAAACTGCTCCAGGTCATCTGTACATTAAGTAGTTTTTCAGGAAAAGTTAATACTGGTCTTTAACCTGTTTCCTATACAAGAGGGAAATAACTTTTAGAGCAGGAGTTCATTCTTTGTGCCAGTACTTCTTAGCTTACTGAGTTGTTGTCTTTATATTTCAAATAGTCTTTGCAAGTGAAAAGTTTTCTTATTTGCTGTTTGTATCGCTTTGCATCTTCAGCATATAGCTTCTACTAAAAATGTCTTCCAAATATTGCTTGTCAAAAAAAAAATATTTTGGGTTTATTTAAAAAAAAAAAGTCTTATGATGTTTTTTCACCTTTCATGATCCATATTAAACCTTAGTAGATATATGGATTGCCTCCTGGGTAGTCCCCCCCTCCTTTACCTACTGGGATAGAAGTTCTCTGTTTCATTGCATTTTTTGGATGGTTTACCCAAAAAATTGAATTTGACTTACAGCTAACTTTCATTTGCTGAAAAATAGAGATTCAGTTTAATAATTCACGAAAGTCTGTAAAATTGCATATAACTTTGGTCAGAGAAAGAACTGTTTCATTTAGAGGGTCTTAAATATTGAGTTTCTCAATTTGAAACTTGTTTTAAAACATTAGAATTCTTAACTACAAACTTAAACTTCTTCCCCAACCTGAAATTAATTTTTGGCTCCTAGGTCACGTTTACAAAAAAAAAAAAAAAAAGTCTTTTTGTGGGCTGAAAATAATCTTAAGGGGTTTTTGGTTTGGGTTTGTTTTTTATTTTCTTTCTTGGGGGGTTGTTTTTTTTTCTTTTTTTTTTTTTTTTTTTTTCCAATAGTGGAAGCAAAATGGATCACTTGTTTGTTCTGCACAGCCTTGATCAATGCTAACTTTTGGAAGGAGGCAGGAAAGCGTGTTTTCAGTAAGACATTCATGACCTCTGCAAGCCCAGTGCCTCTCATAAGAATGTGTTACCTGAAAACCTCAGCAGGGCCTTAAAAACACAATGTGGTTTCAGTAAAAGAAGCAATAATGCAATAAGGCACTCTGAAGTAGGCATATTTTGTTTCAAAGACTTGAAGTACGAAACGTGGATCAATTGTGTATGTTATCTCCAGCCCTCTTCCCCAAGTTTCACTGCAAGTGGCACTGAAACAACAATTCCCTTTAATGTGTAAAGACTGAGTTTTATTCCATCTCACAATGAGAACGGTGACATAGCCAAAATATTTTGTGGTGATTGTCTGGATTTCCTGAGAAGATAATCAAACAATTAACTTCAGTAAAGTGGGAACATTTTGACATTGAAAGCTTTGAACTTGGAGCAAGCAATTTAGTATAACTTGAAGCTCAGTGCCTGCAGTATATGGTGGCCTTTACTTGCTTTTTTAACAGTGTCAAAGAATTTTATGTCCAGTTAAATAATGTATTTTCAAAGATCTGTTGTTTTACCTGCTACCCATTTTCACATTAAATTGTTAAAATAGAGAATGTAGTGCCATTATCATTGTATGTTTAGTTTAGTATTCTTCTGGAATAATCTAAAATCTGTTATGTATCTTTCTCACACTGAGAGAAAAACTTTGAAGTATAATATGTAAAGATTGGCTGTCTTTTCCTCACTCCAGTGAAGATGCTTTTTAACCAGTGAAATGTGAAGATTACTTTAAAAAACTTCATATGTACTAGTTTACCGCATAATTTTATGGTAAGAAAAACGGTTGATCTTTTTTGAATATTTTTATTTTATTTATTTATTCATAGTCTGCCTGATGTGTGGGTAAATGAAAGTGAGCGACATCAGTTAAAAACTAAAGTAGTACATTTATCAAAACTACCAAAAGATACTGCCTTGCTTCTGGACCCAAACATATACAGGTAATGTCCTAATTTTGAAACTTTCCTTACTTAAATATAGTCTTAAGCCTCACTTAACTTTTTGACGTTGGAAAATCAGGATTGCTAATATATTATACACCAGACCAGGGAGCTTCAATCCTGTCAGCGTCCAGGAGTTAAGTTCTGAGGTCTTAAGTTGTTTCAGAATTACTTAACTTCTTGAACTGAACTCTAGTTACTGAGAAACGGGGAATGTTTGTATTTACCAAGTGTATTTTACTTTTTTGTGCTTGGTGTACAGAAATTCTAGTAAAGGAGGTACATACAGTGGAATCCTGAAAGATCACTTCTGTTAAGATCACATACTGGTTTGTATACCAATTTTTTTAAAGTCCAAATTTATCTTTACATATTTTATATTCAACTGTAATACATGCAGTATTACCTTGAAATCTGTACTTGTATACAAGTACTGTTATTTTTTAATACGAGATTCTTTAGAGGGGGACAGAAGGGGACAGTACATGTTACTTGTCTTTAAGCTGCATTCACATTTGTGTTTTTAGGACTTCAGATTGGCTTCTAATCCATCTTGTTTCTAATAATCTCCTGATTTTCCTCCCCCCCTTTATTAGTGTGCTCACATAATTGTCAGTACCCACAGTTCTGTGTGTGTACAGTTTTTAAAGGTAATCTGAAATGCTTAATTCACTCTTCAAGTTTTTGAACGTCCAAAGATACATATTTATGGACTTATACTAAAAATCCATGAAAGTGGGTTTGGGGAAAAAAAGAAGTTTTTTCTGCCATAAACAGAAATTCAGTGTTCCTACGTTTCTTCTTTAACATCTAGTGACCTAGTGTCTAAAGGAGTAACTAGAACACTTATCTGAGGTCTTGATATGTAATAAGCCTTTCAGTTCACCTTTAATATTCAGTGTATTTCACTAATCAAATTAATGAGAACTTGGTTTACAATATGAAAATAAATCATCATACTATATCTGCTATCTTTGTAAATGTAAGTATTTAAAATACTTACTTTTAGTATATGAATTACTGATGTTAACATTAAATCATAAAAAAGTTATGAGGAAATTGGATTGTGTTTTTTAAAACTGCTTAACACAGTGACTGTTTTATAATCTTATTTAAGTGTTAATTATTTATATATTGATTACCTTTGCAGAACTTGACAATTATTTTGATTTGAAAAGGAAAAAATAACCCTTTAAAATAAAAATGTAATGGACTTTGGGATTAAGCCCCTGGAGAAAAATGAGCAAGCCCTTCTACCTCTCCCAAATAAAATTAAGGTCCCCTCACATAATGTTGTACAGATTTTTAGCAGTATAGATCAGTGTGTGATTAAAAAGAGCTTTGGGACCAACTGTGGGAGATTAAAGAAATAAAGTTGAAGACCAAAACTTTGCAAGGGGAAAAAAGTGGTTAAGGGAATTCAGTGACAGCTATAATGTCATGCTAAAATGATGACTCCAATAGAAAGTTTGAAATAATTCTCTGAAACGTATGCTAATATGGGATCATTTAAAATGGCTTTCAGTTTTAATCAAATTAAATGAAAGTAGATTTTAAATAGTCATAAATTCATAGCATACACTAGCTGATCAAATTTACATCTCAGGGTCTTTATGTAAAACTGTACTATTTTCTTTTACAGAACAATGCCCCAGAAGAGGTTGAAGAGGTAAAAACCAAGCAAGTGGGGACACCTGCAGTCTTAGTCACTGACAATGGATTTAGAAATAAAGTTGCACATTAGTCAAATCCCATCCTTTTTTTTTTTTTTTCTTAGATAAGTATTTATGCTTAGTGTAAACATTCTGTGAATGAAGTTGATGCTTCCGTGGAATATATTAATATATTACTGTATATCCACATTTTCATGGAATGGTACAGTGGGAGACTGAGCAAACACTCTTCTGGCAACTTAGTGGAACAACTAAAAGGCTTTGCATGCTTGCTTCTTTAAGCTGCTTTTTTCTTTAGTGAATACAGTAGTTTATATTTGATGAAAAGAAAAAGTAACCATCACCATTTATTCACAATTCCCAGGAGAACTGTTAACAAGCTATTAGTCTTTTTGTCAATGTTAACTAAATATAACATATGCCAGACAATAAAACAGCTACCAAGGGATTATCCTGTTGCCCTTTGAGTATGGTGGATAGTAATCATTTGTCATTTGTAATCTCGTGTCCTTTTGCAGATCCCTAAAATATGTTGGATTATAATGTTTAAACAAATGTTGATGGAATGCTTGTCTTTTCCAATCAACTATGAGTACATATAGTACGGTTTAAAGATGTTAAGAGTGTTGCAGTACGTCTGACCCCCTTTTCAGGAGTAGTATAGTATGTTAATGAGATCTGCTTTTATGTGATCCGTATCAATGGACGGTTTTTGAAAAACCTGTACTTAAGCAGTTAGTGTTATTGGTGTTTTATTTTACTTTTTTGACCCTTTAGAATCCCCATTCACTTGTAAAGTATACTTTTTTATTTGGCCTAATGTTTTCTAGATGTAAAGAAAATGGTATTTTTTAAAAAAAATAAATCTAGAAATTCAATCCTTTATGCACCAAAGTTGGCTTTGAAAAGGAAAGTAAAATCATTTTCTTGCTTAATAAGCAAGAAGCCGTGGATTTTTTTTAACTGACAAATAGAGATGTGTCTAACCTGTTAGTCTTTGTATGGAGACAAAAATGTTGCATATAGATAATAGGACATTGCTTGTAAATATTTCAGCAGATTTGTAATATATTTTTATATTATGAAATGTACTGTAGATGTTTTTCTAGAGGCATGAAAGTTAAAATGTATATATTACGGTAGAAATAATATTGAAGGATATTGTAATTCACTAGTGCTGCCAGAAGAATTGTTTAAAAAAAAGCACCTTCCTTAACAATAAAAAACCCCCTTCTTTTACATACCTAAGGGACTATATACTACTGTTAATATCTGTTGTAAGAACAAAAATACATTGAACATCCTTCCCAGAAATCTTAGAGGGATGAATAGTACCCATAATTAATTCATGGCACTCCTTTCTAATAGTGAACGTGAAATTAGTTTTTTCCTTACTATTGGAAGGAACTAATATGTAAAATTTGTACGGATATATGCAGTCAAACTGCAGAGTTAGTCCTCCTTATTTGGGAGGAATTTACTACAGTGAAACTAATAACCAGCAGTTTTTACACTAAATTTTTATTAAATAGAATAAAACTTAAAGTAACCCTTTGGTTGCAGAAGTGAGCATATCCTAATATAATACAAATGCATTCTGCATTGGTACTGACACGAGAGTCTTGCTTAGCTCCAGTGGGTTAAAAATGTTACTTATATACACAAAAAAAAAAAAAAAATCTTATCAAACGAAATGAAGTGCAGATTAAAAGCACCACTAATATAAGATGTTCTGGAATGGTTGTTTAATAAGGGTATTATTCATAAAATCTGTAGTGATGTGACTTTATTTTTGAAAAAATGCAGTGTTTTGGTTTTTTTTTTTGCTTGAGCACTTCACCTACTGCTTTTTCTGTACCTATAAAGTAATCCGTAATCTTTGTTTCTTTTTTTGAATTTGTTATAAAATTGCCAAATAGAAGTGTTTCAGATATAGTTTGTATTTGTATTTTTTTAATTTTATTGCTTCATGAGTTTCTTGTAAGTCATTTATAATTGACAGATGATTGTAGACCTTGCCTGAGTATTTTTTCTAATAAAACAAAGCAAACAAACCTCATTAGCTTCAAAATTGTAAGATTTGAATGAAGTTTTCAAAGATAGATATAAAATTGTCACTATCTATTTCCTCTATAACACACGTACCTTTACAAAACGGGGAATTCATGGATTCAAGTCATGTATTGTTCATGGAAACTGAATTTCTTTTCTTGGGTTTGAGAAACGTATTATCTGGTGTTCTCATGGTACAGCTTCTGTCTTGGAAGGAAAAATCAGTTTAAATTCAAAATATCTGTGAACAAATGGATATGTTGGAATTAATTAAACTTTCCATAGTAGTAAAAGGTAAGTGGACTTTTGGCTGGTTTATACCTTGAAGTTATCAAAGTGAATTGCTAAAACTATTTATGCTTGAAAGTTGTTTCTGTTCTACAAATTATGTAATTATTTGGTGGTGTTTTATGTTTCAAATGACAGTCATGCCTCTCTAAAGCTCCACTTCAGTTTTTGTATGTGTCGCTGGATGAATTTCAGTTTTGTTAGAGTACCAGATACATGGAACTGGCACAGCTTGCTGGGAGGCATTGATCACTTTATTCTGAAAAATATCTTACTGCTCTTATTGTCCTTCTTGAAAAGTGTTAATGAAATAATTGGCCCTTCCTCTTTTGAGTAGTTCCATGTGCTTTCTTTCGGCATGTAACATGTAGAGGTTTCCTCCTGTCTCTCAAGACCTTTTTTTTTTTTTTTTTTAATAGATTTTCCAAAAACCTACAGAATGCATTCCCTCCCAGCTGGAGTGTTTTTCTTTGTAGAGAAATGTCACCAAGAAAAACCTGTAGTTATTTTACCCTTTGCTGCAGTCTTTCTGGACTGCTTTAATGAGTAACTATATAAATATCGTAAATTTATACTTTTTTGCTTAGAGGTTCTTTATTATCTTTAACACATTATAGAAGGTGAGCAAAAGAAAATGGCTGATTTTACAGTTGAAGTTAAACCCTGGCAAAATACACTGGAGTGTGTACTCCACGAGGAGAGGCTGAGGGACCTGGACAAGCTCAGCCTGCAAAAGAGAAATCTTTGGGGGAACCGAACAGCAGCCTTTCAGTACCTAAGATGTTACCAGGAAGGTGGAGCCAGCTCACTTAAAACTACACAGCCCGAGGGTGAGAGTCAGTGGTCATAAATTGAAATGGGAGATTTTTTTCGCTCTGAGGATAGTAAAGCATTGAAACAGATTACTCCAAGGGATCCCAGAAATCTCTGTCCTTGACGGCTTTCAAGATCCAGCTAAAGCCCTGACCAACATGTTCTGGATTCAGTGTTGTTGGTGTTGCACTGAGCAGGAGTGGACCTCCCTTGGAGGTCCCTCCCGACATGAATTGTTCTGTGTTGCTGTGATTCAGAACTAAGCAGGCTTTCTCTTCCAGCCCGCATGCTCAGGAAGACATCAGCTATGTTTAGATCACATTAGCAAGCTGTTCATATGTTTGTAGATCATGGCTAGAGTTGGAGCTGTTTGAATTGAAAACTGATCAGCTGTGGCAGTAACTTGGATCTGGGGCTTTAGTCTGTGTTTGGTTTGGCCTACGATATGTTTGAACTACACTGGCACTATCGTCTTAAGGTAGATGATGATGCTTGAGGATGTGGGTCAGAAAAGGGTGTGGGATGGAATGTTTATTCCTTCGCTGTCAGGTGACACCATTTTCAGAAATCTCAAATGTGTTTGTGGATGTCTTGGGTTATCTTATTTCTGGGACACATTTAAAGAGGAAGTACTGAATGAAGTTCTTTGAAAGTCACACTTTTCAGGAGTTGCAGTGCACCCAAGTAGCTGTGCCCAAAATCACCCGTCCTTTTGGAATGTGTTGGCTTGAATTTTACAGTTTTCTACAGCTGAATAACAGGATTTTTGAGTGAGGAGTGCTGTTTTGGGACTGAAGAACATGTCTGCCTTTTGCTTAAGTGGATGGAAATTTTTGTCTGGGAAGACTTGCTAGCATTTGAGCATAGTATACAGCTGACTTTTTTAAACTAGGTCTCGTTCTGTCTACTAAAGCACTTTAATAGATGGAGCAGAAACACATCAGTTTTTTTCTAATACTCATACTTATATTGCATATAAGTTTCTCTGAAGTTACTGTGATTTTTCAGTTTGGGGCCAAATTGCATAATATGCAACACTGTATATTTTTTCCTTTACTTCTATATTCTATTAAGTAATTATATCAGTAGTTTCCGATTTACATATTAAAACTGGCCTAGCTTCATTTGGGAACAAATAGGTTAATTATGTTTAAATCTGCATTGGTTTTAATAATAGGAATTTAAGTGGTTGATTTCAGCTTTTCAATGCAGCATGTGAATTGGTTATCGTAGAAGACCAGTCTTATTTAATACTTCAGTCTGAAATAGATGATATATTCTCACTTAATTCTTTCTTGCCTTGACATTTTAAACTTGCGTATGAACCTATCATTTCTCTTGTCACATTAATGTATGACAAGTACAACAAAAAAAAAATCATCTCATCAGGAAAGTTGGCTTTTAAAAAAGCAGCTGAATCTATGGTTTCTTTCAGTCATTTTCTATAAGTTGTTAAGCAGACATTCTGTGAATGGCTCCTATATGCACAAGGCTGTAAAAGTAAAATAAACAGCTTGATCCCTGAAACAAGATACTCTAAACAAAACATTCCAGCAGCAGAAGATGGCCTTAACATCACATGGATTTTCTTAGTCAGTTAAAAGATGCCCTTAGATCTGTTAGTTATCCTGGTGTTTACTTATTCCAACCAAAGAATACTCTTTGGTAAACTATGTTGCTTCAACTTTTAATAAAAATTTCTGAATTAATGCATTTTGGGGGGAAAAAAGCCCCACCTGCACTACTGTTTTGAGCAATACGAGGGAAAAAATATTTTAAAATAAAGAATATCCATTTTTTCATGCCTTTTCAGTAAGACCCCTTTTTCTAAAATACTGTGTGCATGCAATTATATAAATCAAGACTAAAAGAATGAATACTCATTAATACAGCTGTAGTCTCCTAGTGCTTACAATGAGAAGAATTGGGTATAAAAACTAGAGGTGAATCTCTCTAAATATATTTATGAGAAGAATTGTTACAGTGCTGAAGGGCTTCACTTTTGTAATCTCTATTATAATATTTTTAATAACGTAGGATGAACTAAAATCTGACCAACAATAAAACCTGATACTCCTGGAAGATTAAAATTTTTTTTCAGCCGTCTGTTCTGTTACGTTTCCCTGAATATAGCTGACAAAGTAGAAAAAACAAATAGATCTAGATATGCTGTCAAATCTTCGGTTATCTCCTGGAGGGGGATAAAAAAGCCAGATTATTTTTTTTGTGTTTAAAGCAGAACGTTGGTTCCAGGAGACAGGAGCTGTGAATTTACTCCTTCCAGGTAAGAAACTGGTGATGAGCATAGACCAGTGTTGCAACTTGGGGTTTTGGATTTTGACTGGAAATGGCAATGCTGAGAATTTGTTTTTCTACTGTGTAACAGCAGCTGTCCTTACAGTGAAAAAGTCTCCCCAGACTATACGTCCATGTGTCTTAATTTTTATACTACAGTATAGAGTACTCTGTATGGTAATCTACAGAGTACGCGTGTTTGGGGTTTGGTGTAGCTTTATCAAAATCCTGTGTAATAACTGCTTTGTATTTTTCTTCATTTTAATGAAATGTATAGTTGGAAAGCTGTTGTCTGCCTCTTAATGCTCTAATTCTTTTCTAGAGAAGAGTTAAAATCAAGATGTCTTCAATGTCACAATGTACCTTAGAGCAGAATAAAGAAATGTAGTTTGAAGTGTAAAGAGAATAAAATGGTGTTGATCGCATACTAAAAGTGGGCTGTTGGTTGACAGCCAGGTACGGGTAAATTCAACTCTTGCAGTTGTTTGTGAAGATTAATGTGCTGTGATTCATGCTACATTATTTGTTTTTACTAATTCTAAAAATGGCCCCTTTTCACTTGTGTAAATCCTCCTTGGTAGTAGAGTAACAAATAATAAGTAATATGATAAATCTGTTTACTTCATCCCAGAGGAGAGATAATTGCTGATCAGCATACCCTTGGGTTGGCTTGCTTACAGAAGAGTTGAGTACTGTCTACTGGATACTGTTCAAAAGTTTTGTCAAATTTTAATATCCTTTCATCTTAGTATTTTGCCTGTGTTTGTAGTTTCCGTGGAGGATATAAGATCCCCTCATATATTTACTGTGAAGAACTGCCTCTGATTTGAGACAGTCGGTAGCCCTTCTGACTAACAAAGGGAGGTAAGAAAATTTAGTCAGTGATGGTTTGTTCAGTGGGTTTTTTTGTGTTGTTTTGCTGTTTGTTTTCTTTTTTTTTTTAACTTGAAAGTGTATAGTTGCATTGTATTTAAGGAGGATGTTTACTGTATTAGAGAGATAGGTGTATCTACATGGAAATGTTCCTCCTTCTGTAATACTTGCTTGTGAGAACAGCTGCTTTC
Organism: Haliaeetus albicilla; assembly: GCF_947461875.1. NCBI lineage: Eukaryota > Metazoa > Chordata > Aves > Accipitriformes > Accipitridae > Haliaeetus > Haliaeetus albicilla. The sequence continues at coordinate 16,790,755 of NC_091501.1, forward strand.
AACAATATCCAGCAAAAAAGGCATGAAAGATGTTTCACCATAAGTTCCAAAGGGACTTATGAAATACTTGAATACTAGTAACACACAACTTTACAGTCAAAAGCTAATTCTGTAATAGTACTAGACGTTTAATGCCACTGACCAAACTCAGAGATCTCCTTTGTCTGAATGTCATTGCTCAGTCGTGGTTTTTGGCTTGTTCCGTCCATGTTGTGTCTAAGCTGACATAGCTCAGTGAGATTTGTACAGGCATACGGAGTCTGACCAATGCCTCTTCACTTTAGAAGGACTTCATTACGGATATTTGACTTGTCTACCTCTGTTCAAATCTGTTGTCTGAAACGCAGATTGTGAAATCAGGGAAAATGGAATATGATGTCACTTACGATTCATTTAAGCCAAATGCTCAACATGAGCCACTCTAAACACGTCAAGGCACTGAAACATATATTTGGATTTACATAATTTCAAGGCCAAAAAATTAGTAAATAGGTTGTTTTGGGAGAAAGGCATTGAAATGTGAGATTTAAGACTGCCCTTAAGCAATAAAGGTATTCTAAACCGTTTTAATTTTAAACACTTTGCAGCTTTTACTTTCTAGTGAATATGAGGCAGAGGCTTGGACCCTGCTTGCTTTTTCTTTCTTCATGTCATAAATATTCTCTCCTAGAGCATTGAAAATATGTCAGTTACACTTAAAACTGTTTATTGCACAGCAGATGTGTGCATACAGCAACTGTAGCTGAAAGCCAAAGTATTTAATTAGCAGTTGCCTGCAGCTGGATTCTTTCTTTTTAAACAAGTGGGGAGGTGGGATAACATAAAAGGATGTCAAGAGACATTCTGCTGACAGTGAGCAAGTTCATGTGTAATGACTTATTAAATATTTTGCTCTGCCTCCATACTCGAGCCATCGTGCAGTATTGCTGCCTTTTCATTGTGCTGTGCAGTCACGTATGAATTTCATGTCCTCACTGACCAGATACATGTGCTGCCTCATTCAAATAACATTTGATTGGCTTGTATACCCTTAAGAAAGGAGGATAATAGATACGAAGATTTTTTTTAATAGTCTTGTGCTCATCTGTTAGTTTCATTGTAGCTGTTCCCTCTACAGTTGTTGAGAGTTTGCCATTGATTTGAAGTCTGAGGATTTATGTTCCAGTTAGATCTTGGAGTCTGATATCTGACTCATGTAAAGTTCTGGATTTCTTTGCTCACGCATTATATACATAGTCTCTCAAGTTGTAACATAGGCTGCATAGGTCAATTCTATGGTGGCTGGAATTTTTTTTTTTCATGTTTTACTTCTCATTGACTAGTTAGTAATAGCTTTTAAAATGAACAGATGAGGATAAAGTTGAATGTATGCTGTAAAAATTCCAAAGAGCTGGTTTTGGGGTGAAAGGTGGTCGCTACCTTAAACTGCATTTATTGTTGTTCAGCAGTGAATTATTGTGGAGGAAAAGTGCAAAACAAAAGCTTTGTCTTGGTTAATGCCTCATCCGGGTAATCTACTAGAAGCTGTGCAAACTGCACATTGTCGTTTCTGATGTATTTTTCTCCTTGGAGTCCTCTTCCTTTTTTTTTTTTCTTGGCTAATATATTTGTTAATTTTAATCTTAGAAGGTATTTCATAATTTAGTAACCATTACGTGCATTTCAATGGGTGCCGATTTCAGCAATAGAAGATACTCTAAGCTGGAAGATGGTAAGTAGTTGTCAAGAGATGCAGCCACATGCTGTGCCGTTTAAGGAAAGTATAAACGATGTTGCTGTCCCACCCCACTGTTCTCCGAGATGCTAGGAACCCACACGTCACAGTATGCATTTCCATTAACTGTGCGTTTTAGGTACAAATTTAATTTCATAGCAATCTGTAGCCGAAAGGTGGCAGCAATCTACCACACTATGACTACGCATAAATACATCACTTTATGAAGTGATATTACTTAAAGGTGTTCAGTTGCTTTTCTAAACCAGTCTCATGCAGTTTGTTGCCTGTGTTGATATAGGGTGGAATTATGTATTATTGTTTTAACAGCTCTCCTAACTGTCTTACTGGTTGTTGTGTATCTCAGATATTGCAGAGAACAGAAACTGCCTTCTCTTTTAATAAAACTGACTAGTAAAAGTGAAAATACTTTAATGAAAGGTTTTATTTCATTATCCAAGACCTGAAAAGTTTGAACATTATCAAATTCTGTAAAATGTGGCTGGGTAGTTATGGTGCTTGGTCACCTTCTCTTAATTACCTTTTCTTTGCCAGTGATGCCCAACATTGTACTTTTGACCACCTGATTATCTTCCTAAAGGGACACGACAAGATGTTTATGGAATTCTGTATTTATTGTCCAAGTAAGTTGCATATCAAACTTTCTTGTTTAGGTAGTCAGATCGGGGGTTTTTTTGTTTATTTGTTTGTTTTTCCCCCTCCCCTAAGTAAAAAATCTGGCAATTTCAGCATGGATTTAAAAACAAAACAACTTTCAATTCCTGCCAATTGCAAAACCTTTCAGATTATTATTCACCTTAGGAGATGAGAGAAGAATGCTGCTAGAATCAGGATCACAGTTTCTTTTGTATCTGAGTAGTCGTTTCAGAGGGAAAATGAAATTTTTGTCTATAAAATGAGTAGCCATGTACAAGGCAGGATTAAAGCAAACTTGCTAAACTCGGAGCTGCAGTTGCTCTCAGAATTGTCCAATAGCAGCATTGAAATGATGGCAGCAAGATGCACCAAACCTTTTGTGCTGGTAGTTATAGAACTTCTCTGAAGAAAACTCTTTTTACAAAAAGTGGTATTAGTCAGTTTGCTTTCTACTGTATTTCTTGTTTGGATGCCCCCAAACTTCACTATGCATCTACTGTTTTGCAGTAATCACCTACATAACCTTTATTCTCTAGTAAATGAAAGATGATGCAACATAGTTCTGTTCCCAGCAGGAAAGGGAATTACTTTGCATCTATCCAAGAGTGGTGCAAGATAATGCAGTAAACGCAGAGCTGTTGACATACACTGTCTTGCTTGCTCGTGCTTCAAGCCTGAAATTTTAAGCTGGCATCTCAGAAACTATCTTGCATGGCCAGATGTGGAAGAACATAGCAGTGGATGGGCTGTGCTCCACACCTAGCCCAGGAATTGTAGAACCTGAGCCTTATTTCATACCAGATCTTTTGGTTGCAGCCCTCTTTCCTTCATTTGGTGGTTGCCTGGAAAGCGACCAGCTTCTTATCACTCTCTCTGTAGCTTTCCAGGGATTCTGATAATGCCATTGTCAAGCTTCTGGTGCACTGTACACATGGTTATAGTGTTAGGCTCTTTGCAATCTCAGGTAGAGATCAGTACATTGGGTACAGTTGGGTCATGCTTTCCAGTTTCTAGTCACAACAATGAAGGCTAAAAATATACGAGTAGATTAATGGCAGGTAAGTCTGACGTGAAGGCAATCCCTTGACCTAGGCTTAACTCTCACTACTGCTATGGCAAGAACTTGCAAGGGGAAGGTGGTAAGATGGCAATTTCTTACCTAGCCTCTTTTCTCTGTTTCTGTAGATCCAGTTCTTTATTTGATGGTGAGTAAACATGAGTTTGCATTTTTTTGGCAAACATCTCAGCTATGTAAGAATTTGTTGAGCCAAATTCAGTGTTGCTGTTCAACTCGGTAGTCATCCAAAATGGATGCAAAATACTGCCAAAGCAGAAGTATAGAATTTCTGTACTTGTTCTGCCATGATGTGAAAGGCAACAGATGATTAACTGAATGAAATTAGAAATAATAATGGGATAGCGGTAAATGAGTCACAGTTAAAAATTGGATTTAGATGCTTTGGGGGATTTTTTCCCAATGATTTAAAGCTTTTTTTTTTTTTCTTGGCCACGTCTGTCTGTGTGAAGTAAGTTGTTTTCTAATGATCCATGTGGTTTTGAGTTCATGTTTGTGTTAGAAAGGTGCTCATCAGAAGTTACAGAAGAAATCAGGTTGTCTTTTGGTTGGAATCCATGATGCAAGTTGTTTTTTCTATTTCTACAAACTGTCTAGTCAGCCTCCTTGCCAAAGCATAAGGTGCATTTACACTGCGTGGTTCCCCTCCCTGTCCCCAACAGTAGTGTCATCAACAAATAATCTTTAGGTTTTAAAGCACTAGTTTTATAACTTGGGTAGCTATTCATTGTTTATCCCTGAAGTACCTCCTGACTGTAAGTACACAAGCAAATGCTGAGTAACTAAGTCATTACTTGCATGTGTGTCACAAAGCCTAATGTCATTTCATGTAAGTGGTGATTTGAGTCATAATCATGTGTGTTTCCATGGTCCTTAACTATGTGTTTTGTATGATGTACTGTGGACTTCATAGCGAGATCTATTTTGTTGTAGTTTGCACAGCTAAAAGGAGCACAGTATTCCTAATTTTTTTGTTTTAACAAACAAATCCACTGGTTGATGTGTGATGTACGCGTGACAGGAATCTGGCAAGTGGTGGCGAGTATGTCACTAGATACTGGCTGCCTATTTAGGAAAGGTTCAAGCTTTCATGGAGCTTAGGAAACTGTCTTGGAGCTACAAGTCAGTTATTGGTGTATCTTTCTTGTGCACTGTCACCATTTGTTTTCAATTATGGATGACTTTTTCCAAAGCTGATTTCATTCCAAGCAGTGCCTAAGCATGAGGTCAGTGAGGAGAAATGATTGCTTGGGCAGGTTTTATCTTTCCAGTGGTTAATTTATCACCTCTGTAAATAAAAGACAGTCCGGGCTCTGTGTTATTCTATATTTCTTTGTTAAACCCCTGCAATGCCGAAGAGTAGAGATGGGCAAGATATTTTGCAGTCCTATATGAACAAAATTGCCAAATGATAATCCCATTTTTATTCCAGATGGATGAGGTGATCCATTTTGCATCCACCATAATTAGAGTTTATGAAGCAGCCAACTCAATACACAAGCTGCCATCTGCACTTCATCCGTTCCTTTTATAATAAGGGACAAAGTTTTAGCTGTCAGTCATACAGATGATGTGTCTTTTGAGTGATTGTATATTTTCAAAGTAAAAATCCAAAAGTCAGCATGTCCTTCTGTTCTTGTGTGTGCTTTCTTCCTCTTTCCCCCTTTGTAGATCACTTGGTTTCAGTTTGGGGGCTTTTTTGCTCTCTTACCATGAAAGAAGCTGTGCTGTTTTGTCACTGAAAAGGGGCACCCACAGGAAAGGAACAAATGGTTCACAGGTAAGAAGCATAAAAGGTGGCCTGATATTGCCAGTTTACTTCCAAGCTGACCTTTCAAGCTGACCTTCATTAGATTTCCAGTGCTAAAGCATCATCCCTACCTGGAGGCTTTTCAGGGCACATCTGGTTGGGGGAGGAATAGAGTGAAAACAATATGCACCCTCCATTGGTGTCCAGCAGTTTCTTCTTCATAGACTGTCATAACTCACAATATCGCTACTCCAAATTCTTCCGTATGTTTCACTGCTGCTGCAGTCCTCCGTGTTTCCTCAGACTCCTCTTCTCTGGCTCAGCTGTGCTGTGGCTTCCCAAGACACCAGTGACAGCAAGGGGTTTGGAGGCAGAAGACCTAGGTTCTGTTTCTGCTTGGTTTAGGAAACTTGCTGGCAATGGTTGCTTACCCTTCCCTGCTTTGGCAATTATAGGGGCACCTCACCTAAGCATGGCACGTTTGCCAAAGTTGATAGGATTTCTGTCCAAATGATGACTGAGCAAAAGCGTGAAGATTTGGTCTCGAGATCGACATTGCAAAGTAAAAATGAGGGGAAGGGAAGAGTGAAGGAATATGCTTCTTACAACCTTCTTATATCCACAGCTGCTTGAAACATTAATCTTGCTCATTAACAGTGGATATAAAAATGTGTTTTCAAGCATCCAAAATTATTTTGCTGTTGTTTCATTCTAGCACAAGTTTTACACTACAAAAATCAGAAAGGGTCCCTGCTTTATTTTTAGAAGTGTTACCAAGAAGGAGCTACACTTACAAGTGTTGAAATAGAACAGAAGTGTGATGTAGTGGATTTGTGTGTGAGAAATTTCTTCACTGATGCACAATTGACCTCAGAAATCCATCTTTAAAATAAATTGAGACCCAACACTTCAGTAATGTTCAGATGGTCTACATCTGATAATTTATATCTTTATTGATTAGCATACACAGCTTTTTCCACGTTAATTTTCTAAAATGTTTCGATGAAGGAGAACCCATTTAGTCTAAGCCTCCCACAAAAGAGGGCAGGGTTTTTGTACTGTTTCAAACCAGTTTTATCAAGGAGTGACTAGAGAAACTTCCATGTTATTCACAGACAGAGGAATAAAATGCCTCCTCTTTGTTACATGAGATCAACTATCCTAACTGTTCAGGTTAACCTAATCCTACCTGAAGAGAATTAATGTGTAATCCCCTGAATGCTTTGTGATAAATGGCTGGAATGGTAGTCTCTAAAGATGGACCTCTTTTGCTAGTGCATCTGGATCTGGAAGAGTGAATTTGCCCAAAAGCTTACACTGATGTAAGACATGAATTCCTTGTAGTCACTTTTCTGCAGTGGCACCAGGGGTTTTCTTCAGCTAGATGTATGTGAGAAAGGACGTCAAGCCAGACTGAAAAGTGACTGGGATAAATATGCCTTTGCGCCTACATTGGTAGGTGAGTTTAACTTGTATTGGTGCGTTGTACTGGTAAAACTTTTGTTTTCTCAGTGTAAACGCAGCTTATAGTTCAAATGTATTAAACCATACAATATTTGATGTCTGTGAGTCCAGACGCTGTAAATTTTTTAAAAAAGGAAGGACACTTCTAGAGGTAAGGGGGAAACAGAAAAGGGCTAGAACCTGAAGAAGTCTCTGTATCATCACTGAGGGGGGAAAAGCACCCACAAACCATATTAAAATGGCAACCTATTTTCCTATTAATGCCTTAATCTGCCTCTCGGTTGCCCTACTGGTCAGGGGACTCTTAGTTATCTTTGTGTGAACTTCTGGGTTCTGGCATCATCAGTCGTTTTGCTACATTCCTGGTCTGTTTAATACTGTTAGATAAATGACCCCAAATGACTCCAGTCTTCTGGACCTGTTCACTATTATTAGCAAGGTTCCATGAGAAATACAGGGGCTGATGCATTAAGCGAGTCTTTCGGTAAACACAAGTTATCGGAAAGTCCTGTTTTAGCAGCAAAGAGTACAGCGTGTCTAGGACTGATGCTTGACTTAGCTGTACTAGTATTTCTAAATTAACAAAGTTTTCGCTGTGTTAATACTGTTTTATCAGGCAGCTGCCTTTGAGACGATTACGTGAAAGGAAAAATTTCGTAAGTTTTCTTCAGTGCAGGCTTAGTTTTCCAGCCTTGAGATAGCGATGGATTAACTAGTCTTAGTCCGAAGTGTGCGTGTGTGAATGAAAGACGTAGGCTGTAACGCATGAGTAAGGGTACGTTTAGTAACGATTAGCAGACTGCTGCTGGTTATAACATAGCAATAAAATATGAGGCATTGGAAATTGCATCTCCCTGTAGTATAAGAGCCAACCACAAGGTCAAATAACGTTTGAAACCAGGTTGTAACAGAAACTACGCTTAAACATACTGTTAGTTCTGTGATAAATGTCTCTCCCCCTGAATGATACTTGTCTTCTTGATTGCACTGAAAGCATATATGCAAGCAGAGCACACAACTTTTCCTTGTGTCTAGGTTCTTAAAAGGTGATACAATGCTTAGTTCCTCAGCTGCAGATCAGAAGGCCCCAAGTTTCATTTTCTGCCTTTACAGGAATTAGTTTGAGTACCAAAATCAGCCTAGCTGCTTGGCTCTGCTGGCTACTGCCTTCTGATTCTTGTTCTGATGGGTCAGTGGTGCTAAGAAACACTTTGGAGACCTCAGTGTTACCAGAGGTTTGGTGTCTTCATTGGTGTTGGACCGTAAGTTCTGTGGGTCAACTTCTGCCACCCTCCCCTCCTTCAAGATTCACTGGTCTCCAAAATACAGCTTCAGTCTTTGCTGTAACCAGGAGTTTGGTGCTTACCTGGACCTAATTAGTAACATGTTCTGCTTACCTTGTCTGCATGCCCGATGGTGTAGTTGTGTTCATGACATACCTACCTGATCAGAGGGTTGGCACAGAGTGTCTGTTAGACTACATGTCCTTAATGGAAATTCCTTACAGACTATCATCAAACAACTTAACTTGCCCTGCCATTTACTTCCCTATACCCTTTCCTTCAACTTCGGTTTCTTGTCCAGTGTAAGTGTTTAAAAGACTGAGGATTCAACAAAAAATATTTTCCCCTTTCAACTGCTGCTCTCCCTTGTTTAGTCTGAAGAAAAATTTCTGCAGTAAGAAGTCGGTTTTGAACATCTAGTCACAATAATCATGCCTACATACAGTTCATATGGCTAAGTCATATTTTGTGTACCTGACCTTATGACAAAAATCAAGCTCTGTAACTGGTCATTTTATTGTAGACAAAATTTAAAGACCTATGTACAGGATTTTACATGAAACAGATAAAATATGAGGCTGGCTGTAGTTAGATATCACTTCAATGCCTTTGAAGTCAAGAGCTAAACTAAGGAGAGTGTTTTCAGGTAGATGGGTTTCATCATCCCCCAAGGAATGACTATGCATTATTTAAATTGAATATCAGATGTGCTTTAATATACTACTGGGATTTCCAAAACAGCCATAAGTCTGTAAAACTGCTAACAGATAAAGCTGCCTATGGATCTCTTAAACTTTATTTTGCAATATGACGTAGTTGATAGAAGAGAGAACAGGATATTCTGTATTTATTTGCATATAATACAAACCATATATGTATTATATATACGTTATTTTATACAAAGAATGTATATACTGTGCTTATCAGTGTCTCTGGCATTTTGATTGATAACAGTATACTATGCATGTCATAATATGGATAAATTTTTAGGAAAACCAATGAGAAATTACAGTTAAAACTGCACACTGCAGGAGGGTCAGCTGTGCTGCAAAGGAAAAACAAATCATGTATGTTTGACTTTTCTTTCATATTCCTCATTTATTTATTAGGGGTTTAGAGGTTTTTTGTGTGTTTTTTTTTAAGACTATTGTTTAGTGTAAACATCTTATGTACTGCTGGTGCTGCTAGGACAGGTCTATTCCTAAGCGTGATAAAATTAAAGATAACAGGGTAATATGGGGTTTTCAGAAGTGGTAGTCAATGGCTGCGTAATTTGTTGTGAATCTTCTTGCATGAAAACCTCATTTAATTAGGTTTTCCTTTCTCCATCTATCTGCTTAGTTGCTTTAGTAGAGCTACAAGACGGAATTGTGTGTCAGACTGCTCAATCCCATCCTAGGTAAAACGTTTACTGGTTAGAGTCCATGTTTTCCCCAATTTCTCTATTTTCAGTGCCAAAGTGTAAAGCCGTTGTTCTATGAGAATGAGCAAGATTAATGCTTTTAAATTAAGGAGATGGCATGATGTGATGTCTTGGATAGAAAGTGCATATTTTTTCTGGTAGAGTACCAAAAGTTTGACTTTATGAGAGGTTTGTTTTTTTTTTTTGAGGACAGATGAACCCCAACCCAAAGAGCGTGAAGGGAAAGTCCTGATCTTCCTAGTAAAATTTATGTGAACAGAAATCCCAGCAACCAAATTCTGTGCAGCTTCACTGGGGACTTTTTATGTAAGCTGTTAAATGGTGTAACTTTATTAATTGCAGCTAACACGCTTGTAACCAGGTATTTTGGGGTATTTGCGTGGAGGAGAAGCTTTCTCATAGGCAGCTGAGACCTGATCTGAAAATCAGGCCTTTGGATAGGCCAGCATCTGTTGAACACAAGGATCTTCAGAGGATTGTGTGAGCGTGGAAGGCAACGAAGGGCACATGTGGAAGAGGAGGTGGAAGTGAGATCCATCAGCATTATCTCTCTGGTAAGTAGTAAGATTAAGCAGCTGAAAGCAATCTTAATTGTCAATAGACAAGGTTGCCTTCAGACCAGTGGTACAGGTGAAAATGAGTAATTGGCAGCCTCATGGTATTTAGTATCACATAAGTTCATATAAGAGAGAAGTTGTATGTAACCCTGAGGGCTGCTGTTTTAAACCCCACTTAATTTGCGAAGTCAAGCTCTGAACATTAAATCTGTTGTTCCTTTTTTATCAGAATAAACTTAATTCCTCTTGTGCAATGCACTGAGATTTGGTTTTGTTTTATGATATTACAAACAATTTTTAGCTATACACTCTGGTAGTGGGAGGTGAGCCTGTAGCCCTACAATATTAAATGTGCTCCAATAATTAGAACTAAAAGAAGGATGCTACTGGTTTTGTTCCTAAAATAATGCATGATTTCTTTTTAATGTATTCCCAGTTATAGGTGAGACATCAGTGGAGAACTGAGTGTGAGGACTCCTTGGTTATGTTCTAGGCTTTGGGAAGGGGATGTGGTATTGTTTCCAACAAGAATTGCATGCAACCATAGGCAAGCTATTTAGGTGTGAATGTTTGTTCTGTATGTGCCTTGGGGATGCTTTGACTTTGCACTGTCATATTGCAGGTGTAGGTTGTTCTAGGGAGAATTACAAGCCCTTGTTCAAATAATGGCAATGGCGAAATGCAAAAGTGCTACCTGCAGCCTGAGGATAAGGTAAAAATTCGGGATCACTGCAGGTTATGGCACCTCCCCTCAGCAACAGCCATTTTTCTGGAAAGTGTGTGTCAGCAGGAGAAAGAAGAGGTCTCATGAAATTTTATCTTTCTTTTACAGAGGATGCCAGGCGTTTGACACTTGGCAAATCTGGAGTCACTGAGGTTCTGTAGTGGGGGGCAGGAGACTGTCCCAGCCAATATTATTGTAGGCTTGGATGTTTCAAAAAATGGGGGGGGGGGCAGGGAAGGTGCCAAAATGAATCAAAATGCACTGGGGTGTGGAGTGCCCAAAGCAAGTTTAATTTTAAATGGCTTCTTTCATTCAGCTTTCTCCTTCTTGAGCACTTAACTTGCTTTTACTCTTGCTTATATTCTGTTTCTTTTTCCTATCTTTTTGGGAACTATATTCAGTTTTCGCAAGCATGATTTAATGTTTTCCACTGTCATAAAAGAGGCTGGTTTACGAATTGGACCACCCAAGTGTGGACTATTATGTCAAATAGGATGGTGCGGGAGGTCTGGGCTTGCTGCTTTTATTTATTTATTTATAGCTTTGGAGGTGAGTATAGTTCCCAGGAGGTTGCCAAAGCTCTGTGGAATGGGGAGTTTATTTCAATTCACCTCCAGCTAATGGATGCAAGCCCAAGAGCTTCAGTTGCTTTTGATCCAACTGTGACTCCAGTTGTTTTTCTTTCAGTCTAGGAATTTTTTTAAGCAGCTCTATGACAATGGTACCTCTGTTTCATTCTAGCAGGACATGCCAATAATTCCATTCTTCAGATGCACAAAAGAGGCTTTTCAAGAAAAATAGTTATTCAAGTAGAAGTCAGTGTGGATCTCCTGGTAAGTGTGCAGAAGCCCCAACTGCAGTGATATTACAGTCTTCTGAACACTGACATCCTTCGGAGCACACGTGTGTCCCTGTGCTTCTGTTCAGGATCTGTGACCTTTACTGAGTTTGATCCTACCACTCTTTGACAACAGGATGGAAGCTGGAGAGTCTCTCATCTGCTGCTGTTTGTTTCATCCTCAAACTTGTTATGAATTTTTTTTCTAAACTTCAGGTGCTCCAAAAAACCAGAGGGGAGCAGAGAATGAGAGACTGTATATACTAGTGACTAACAAGGTGGATGGAAATCCACTCAACTTAAACCCTATTCATTGTGCAAAGGCTGTCATAACCTTAGTCACAGGAGATCCCTCCTGTTTCAGAAAAGGAAACATCTGTCACAAACAGTCAATCTGGTTAGTAACTAAAATGCACCCAAAAATTGTGCTGTAAGGCTCAAAATAACATGTCTGGTAGCGATCAAATTCCGCCAAGACTCATGCAAGATCAGAAGAGAACCTAAATCAAATCATTACATTCTCCTATGTACCACCTCCCAGGCTAACCAGCAGTTTGTACACTACTTCCTACTGGAAGAAAAGGATCTTATATTCCTGTTTGTGCTGCTACATTGTAGATAAAAGGCAAATATTTGTAAAAAATGCTACAATGAAGGATGACTCCAACTGTGGCTACAGCAGTCATCTGGGGAGCAATCACCTACCTAAATGTAGGCATTTGGTATGCTTTCGAAGCTATAGGATATTTGCACAGAGCTGGCAGAGGTGATGCAGATCCTATGGCAGACCTTGCTCCTTCTGTAGCAATAGCTGCAAACCAGGTGGGTCACTCTATGATGTCTAGAATTTCGTGAGACACTTGAGTTTTTGTCACCTAAAATACTCCCCTGATAACATCTAGGGTTAAAAGGAAAAAAGACATTGAAGATGGAGGAGCACTCTTCTAGGGAAAGAGCTCTTACTAGTCTCAGGAATGAGATGCTTCCCTTGTTGAATAACTTAAGGGCAGTACTGAAAGTGTTGCCTCTGTGCTGTCAGGTATTGGTCCTCAGGAGGACACAGAATAATGTAATTTACCTATCACTTCCCAAGTGAGGAATGGCCACTCATCCTTTCTTTTTCTTCTGTTTACTCCCTGTATACTAGTCTCTTTCCAAAGGCAATAGGTTTAATGTGGGATGTCTGAGAAGCCCATTAAGGTCATATCAGAGCTGATCTGGAAACGTTATCTGTTGTTCTTCATGTGGGAAGAAGTTGTAGCCAGTTGTACTCAACTACCTTCTTTCTTCCATGCTCTGGAGGAGTCTGGTTCCTTTCCCTCTTCTTTTTAAAGATGTTATCCTTAAAACTGGCTATTTTGCTTCATTTTAGAGAGCGATTGCACAGGAGGAGATTGGTTAAGTATATATATGTTGGTACATATATAAATTTATACATATCTTCAGTCATATATATACAAGTATTTAAAGGGGCAACTTCATATCATGTATCCTCAGGATTGTTTTTTAACTCTGAGCTTGCAGGAAATACATATACTTTTACACAGCTGAGACTTACCAGAGAGCAAAATTATTACAACATATATGTCTATCTGCACCTACATAGCAGGTAGTTAGCAGCATATTACAGTATGAAAATAAATAAGCTTCACTTCTGTTGAATTTATGTTCTCTACCTGTTTGTGTCTCAGGTGGTGTCTAAGTTGAGAAGATGACACTTCTTTCACCTATTAACAGCTCCTTTTCTGTTCATGCATCAGTTATCCTTCCAAAAGAAACCAATATGCAGGGAGGAGCAGGCGGAGGAAACAATGCATACTTGGACCTCGACTCTCCAAGAGTCAGTAAGACAGTAAGACTTGTGAATTTGCCCAGACTTGAGCAATAGGAACTACCCTGCTGAATCCATGGTTTAGAAACATCCTCAGGAATCTACAATAAGCTAATGCTTGTTCTGTTGTGTGAGGGTATTGCACTTTTTTTTTTCCTCAAAATGGCAGTAGCAACAACAAAAAATTCAGCTGAGAAAGTACTACTTTAGATAATGGCTGTAATGTGAATAAACCTATCAGATGTGACTAACAATCCGGTCTGTTCTGACCTTACTAGTCCATCTGCTTATCAGACTTCAAGATTTTTAAGCAATAGAGCTTGGACTTAGTTTGGTTATTCTTTTCCAAAGTGTCTCATTAATAAGGTAATATAAGGACAATCTGATGGTCCTTGTGGCCCTAAATGATGGCACTGAATGTGGCACCTCAACACTGCTGATGTCTAAGATGGAGTTGGCTTTTGTGACCATAGTGTCATCCAGGATGTTATGGGGTACCAACTGGAAAGCTTGTTCACTGCTGAAGCTCTTGAATACTTCTGTGAAAATACTTTGGTCTTTTGTGTATCTCAGCTGAAGTACACTTACTCAGCAAGTTCTAGTATGCAGCCACTGATACTGTGTCTACTGTTATTGGACACTGTCCAAATATTTCAGGAATTTAATGTTCTTGGTGACTTGTGAAACTCACTCCATCACACTTGCATGGTGTTCTTGGTGTCCTTCTGAAGAACTGATACCAGATGAGTAGGCAGATAAGTTGAGCAACAATGTGGAATTAAGCAATCTGTACTACTAGATCAGATAATAAACGTACAATATTGCACGTCCCATCTGCATTTAACTGTGCAAGGTTCCCCTTGTGCTGAGGGACCCGTGACTTGCAGTGGGATCTGTGCTGACTTCTCACTGAAGGAGGGAGAAGTTACCTTGTAGTAAATTGTGACAGTTTGAGATGTGTCTGCTGTGGAACCCAGAACCTGTCTCTGCTCTTGGACTTCCAGATACTGTGAAGTTCAGTAAAAAGACTTCTAGAAGAGTCATGTTGCACCCTTGATGCCTCTCTCATGGGAGGAGGAAACAGAGTGGGACATGTTTGCCACATGATGGACCAAAGTTTTCAACATATTCTGGGCTTCCCCCATGAGAGGGACAAACATCAGTCATGAGATGTATGCTCACTGGTCACTCAGTGTTATTATTGGTAAGCTAAGTGACCTTTCTTTACTCTGTAAACACATTGGGCATCATGTATATTTTGATTTCAGAGTACTGGAGTTCAGAGACACTAGTATCATTTATGGGGTCTGTAGGATTTACTGACATTGTTGCAACTGGCTTGCAAAGCTGCTGTTATCCTATTTCTTAGGTATTTCTGGGATCACTGTCTTAGTATTAAGCATAGGCACCAGCTGAGTTAGAAATGAGTAACACCTGAATACACAGAAGGCAGGAAAACGATGAAATGGGAAGAAAATGTCAAGGGCCCAATCCTTCTTAGTCTAGGATGTAAGCCAATTTCAATGGGGGTCTTTTTTGGTGAGTGAGATGCTTGCAGGATCAAGTCCTAAGCTGTCCAAGAGCATGTGCAAAGCTTTGAAGAGGCACTGTTTTAATCTGTTCAGTTCCAGAGTAGCAATGTGTTGTGTGATTGTATTCCAGCCACTGATGCAAGTGTATATTACAAGGGAAAAACTGCCAGCAGCACTTGAAGGCGAGTACCTAGGCCTACAGTGTGTGAGGCAGAACAAACATCCCCTTTTTCCAAGCAAAACACGTCAATCAATTTAAACTTTTTTTTTATAAACTATCCTCCTTCTTCAAATAATCTTCTACGCAGGAGCTCAGAGCAGCAATATTGTCTGGAGGCATCGTGGCTATACAGTGCACAAGCCATACCATAAAGCAACGCGTTTGTTGCAGCTGGGGGAGCGATGGAGGTGGTAAGTAGACAGCTGTGCTAAGACTTTGGAACCCTGTGGCTGGCTGGTGGTCCTGCCGCGGCACTGATATCACCTGGTCGATGCTGTGGGCTGTGTGGTGCCATCAGCACCGCCGGCAGCTCCCCTTCGCTGACCTCGAGGTGCCGAGCGAGGAGATGCCGGCTGGTCACAGCTCAGCCCCGAGAGCACACTCCTGCTTTCAACCACCAGAGTTTGACCCAGGTCGACCTTGCTTGTTTCAACTCTCTCTGTCTTGGGAGTCCCAGATATATAAACCCTTTAAGGGTTGGTTTGTTAAGGTCCTTGAGCTCTAGCCTAATTCTGCTCGGATGTTTTGGGAATGTAGAGTAACTGGAAATTTTGGAGAAGGGCTGCTTTTCTCGTGACGAACCAGTGTTCAGAAAGATTAGTTTTATCAGTGTTGTTAACTCTGTTTCCATGCATCTGAAAAGACAGCAGACAGATTCATTTTGCGTGTTGGCGAATTAGTCTCATCCTGTCCAGAAAACCGCTAGTGCTCATGTCTTATCAGGATCAAGCCCTTGATTTCTGACTTGTGTTGACGGAAAAACAGAGCTTTGCTTTAGACCAGCGGGGATGGTAGTTGTTTACTATCCTGTGCTTTTTTTGGCGTGGTCTCTCCACTGGCTCAAGCTGTGGATCAGACCCTCTTGGAGCCTGCATGAGATGCACCTGCTGTGTGTGTAGGTGCCAGGAAGACTCTTTGGACAGAAGTGAATTTCACCTTGGGTGAAACTACATGATGTGTGTATTCTCTGGCAATAAAACCTGCAGTGAATCAGTCTTTTCCTCACCCTGTGGTTACAACGGGTCGATGTTTGGCAGCAGGCTGTTTTACACGCCCCTGAAGTTCAGCCCTGACCCTGTAAATTAATGGGAGCTACAGCACTGTGGGCTCAAGTTATCGTCTAGCTGGACACATCAATCCATTTTGCTTGGACTCTTAATCAACTGCAATGTTTGATGTGTAGATGACTTAAGTTTGCTTTAAAAAATAGATGTTTTGAATTGCCTATTATCTTGTACAAAGTGGAACTATTTGCCCAACCCCGTGGTTGCCGTAGAGACTTGTTGCAAACAGTGGATATAAGTGTGAGCTTAGTAGGAGGAATGTCCAAAGGACAAGTATGCGAGTGTTGAAAACGGAAAAATGTAACATCTGTCAAAGAGTAGGAGAATATTTGCAATATTTCAATTTTATTGTATACTTGTTACAGGCCTCTGGAACCTTGGGCAAGCACCTGGCATTTGTATTTCTTCCTGAAGGCCATTAGGTATTTTGGTCGATATTTAATCCATCTCTTCCTCTCTAAGCCCCGAGACTGCCTTGTTTGAAGGCAGAAAAAATCTGCTTGTTTCAGACAACATGGGAGACAGTTAATTCTTAGTGTTTGGGAAACAGAAACCCAAACCTTGGAGTTCTGTTTTGGATTTTATTTGGGATTGTAGGCTCTGTAGCATTTGCCTGATGTAAAGGCTTCTGCATTTGTCGTAGTTTTAATATTAGTATGTAAAAATTAAAGGTCACGGTTGTTGTTAAGCTTTCATTTATAAAACAGTTAAAGGTGGTTATCTAGTATATTCTAGATGTTTATAAAAACACAGAATTTGTTATATAGGCTTATAAGCCAATTATTAAAACATCTGTGAATCATTTGATACTACTCATTGCAAATAGAATATTAAAGGATACAGCAATAATGTGTGGTCAACTTAGGATCCCAGTCCTTTAATAACCTTTGCCCAGCTGGAGCTTTTAAGTTCATGCATTTCCCTACTAGTACTTCTCAATTGCTTCTAGAGAGAAGTCCCAACAGAAGCTGGGATCTGTTGGCATGAATCTATTTCAGTGGAGGCTTAGGTGTTTCATCCCTTTCTTGTGCATACATCTACATGCAGTGGAAAAGAACAGTTAGCCAGCAAGGTCTCAGTTTTCTCAAATGCTTCAATAAGAAATAAATAACTACCTTCAGTTTGTATGGGAGCAGATTACCTAGCGGCAACAGAAATGATTGTAGCTAACTTGAATTTAACTCTTGGATTTTATTACTATTTTTTTTAAAAAGGTACCAGAAAGGTGGTGGTGGTGTTTTCAGAGCTGTAGCATGGATACTACCTAACCTTTTGCTTTTTGACTATGTATGCAAAAGGTCTATCTTTCTGCTGGCTTCTGTGTTTAAAAAATTTGTAGCTGCTGTTATTCTCCAGCTAATTAGATCTGTGAAGTTTTCGATCAGATTTAATTCTGCAGGCTTTGAAAAGGAGGAGGAACCTTATCTTCAGGCACATCTGGAGGGTATTTTTGAAGCCCACCTAGAACCCTGTTAAGCCTAGTGAAAGAAGGGCTGCGAGGAGACCATCACTAAGTAGAGGAGTAGCAGGGTGCCCCTTCCAAGCACAGCTAGCAGTAACTTAGGATTGGGGGGGGGAAGCATATCACGTGGTGGGGTTTGGGCAAAACCTGCATAAGTGGTTTATCTAGCCAAAATTAGTGTTTCACAGGAAAGGTGCACAGCTGAAGCTCCATAATTTCAGGATCATCACCCGATTGCAGTAGGTTATCTTGCTACGTGCCACCACCCTCGTCTTCTGTCTCCACTGAATTTACACATGAATAAACTGCGTGGCTCCTGTCTGGCAGGGAGGGGATCAGAAAATCCTCCTTTTGGGCTCCTTACACGTGGTAGGTGCTCTATAGGTGGCTGCACAACTGGGAGCAGGGCACCCCGCTAGGTACTGACCTGCGCTAGCACTAAATGTTGCTGGTCCTCTGTTCACCCATAAGTCCCTCGTTCTTCTGAGTGTTAGGATTAGGAGAGAGTCTTTAAGGTTGTAGAAACAGGGTTGAGAACTTGGCAGCCTAATGTTAAGTTGTCTGCCTTGTATTCCTGTCTTTCATTCCATTATAAATGTAGGGTAAGTGTAATGAATGTCATGACAAAAAGTTTCTGGGCTTCACTGGGGGAGGAAATCACTAGTTTGACTTGTATCTCAAGACAACTAATTGATGGCTGTGGAATAATTTCACAGATACTGATGGATTTTCTGGTTTATGAGCTTAAAGGCTTTCTAGAAGTAATTCACATGATGAATAATTGGTGCCAAACAACAGAAGCACAAATGGGACTTTCCTTCTAAGCAATTTTATTTTTCTGAGTTTTGTTTGTATGTGTGTTAGGGGGAGTGATCTCATTATTGTTATATGACATGCTAAACCTTCAAAATGAAATAAACGTTTGTTGTGTTGTCAAGGCATCTGGTCAGTAGCTAGGAAATGAGAGCAAACAAAATCAAGTTCTAAAGAGAGACAGGAAGTTTTTTTAACCATGGAAGCCTATCTATGCTTGAGGATCTGTCCTGTCCAAAGCACAAGTTTGCTTTTTATTGCATCAGTGTTGCTGCAAAATTCTGAACTGCTATTGGCATATAAACTAATTGTGTTTTCAAACTAAATTTTGTCTTCCTTCTGCAAACAGTGGCTTTGCCTTTGCAGATAAGAACGGAGGAACTTTTATGAGAGATCTGACTTTGCCTAGCTCTGATCTGCTTGATCTCAAGAGGGGTGAGGGCAGGATGGTTGTCCTTCTAGTATAATCACCATCAGGGTTTGGCATTGCTGCAATATATGGAAAACACTTTAAAATGCTTCTTAGGGCATACAGAGTCTAGGATGAGTAGAAGTCTGTGAGGTTACTTCACTGCAAGTGGAATTTCAGCACAAGTTTTGATGTATTTAATACTGGCAAGTCTGCCAGCATTCTGATCATGTGGTTACGTAGCTCTTGTATAAGGTTTTAAATGCAGCTTTGTTTAGGATGTCTCAGTGGGATCACTGACCATTGTTTTTTAACTGCTCCACAATAATGCTCCTGATCAGTGTTTCTTCACTAAAGAATCTTTGAGGCAAATTCTCAGACATTGCATCTGCAGAGACATTGCATCTGCAGAGACATTGCATCTGAACGTCATGTAGACCTACAGTGTCATGTTTCATATGTAGGACTTGTGCATCTATATCCTGTTCTTTCACCCAAGCAATGCCACCTTGCTGTTTCTTCCCAGTGTCATGCCAGTGCACGCTCAGTTAGTATGTCAACTTGCAGTACGTGATGCATGAAATCTGGGAATGGCAGGTAAGATGCAGCATGCTGCAGCAGTGCAGTAGGATGGGCTTCCTTTGTGGTATAGCTCCATAGCATAAGACTGTATCTGTTGTGCGACTTGCTGGCAAAGACCTAGGCTCCCGTTTCACGTGGCTCAATGCACCAACCTTCTTTTCTTGCATCAGAAGGAACTCCCAAGTCCTGAACATGATGAGCCTGCATGGTGCCTGATGCACAGGTAAGGTTCAAAACGGCGGGTTACTGGTTTTATGAATACCATTGCATTCAACCCTTCTCTGATAACAAGTTAAAATTCAGTGAATTATTGTACAGAAGCAGAACTGTTGTTTTGAGAGTCAAAGTAATTTAGCCAAATGCATAACTGCTGCACTGGAAAAAAACCAGACAGATGTGTGGTCTGCTCAGTTTCCTGCTGCTTCCCAGATGCATTGTATTCCTACAGGATATTCCTCTTGAAAATCTTTGACATGTGCACACCTTCATTTTTTGCATAAGCAGTGAGCATGTTAGCTAATGACTTAATTTATAGTAAAGTTGTTTTTTTCATTTATGTGAGACAATTTTGTATGCACGTGTGCCTTGTTTCTTCAGAGCGAGAAAAGAAGGCCCCCTGGTAGGCAGGCTTTTAAAAACATATTAAATTCAAGCCTGTCTGTATGTATGTGGTCATAGATAATATCCTTTAAATGCTACAGAGGTCTCTGTATGTACATATTTAAATAAGAAACAAAGTGACATTCGAGTCAGGAAAACTTCATAAATCCTACTGTGGTGTTAATCTGTATACCACACTGTACGTTTTGTAATTATGCACTTGAAACCGTAAGCAAGAGTATGCTATGGCAAGAAAAGAAATTGAAAGGTAGCACCACACTGTTATGAATCCTTAAATTCGTCCAGCCAACAATGATGATTTTTTTTGTCTTAATTTGAATCACTCCCTGAATTACAGAAAAAACCCAACCCATCATAAATCTTCAACCCGTCTACTCCCTGAAGGACAGCTGACAACCCATGTCTAGCATAGAGAATCCCAAAATGAGAGGTGGGGGGAGCACACGCAACGCAGCATGGCCAGTGCGTGAGACACAAGGTATTGGACAGGGAACGTGAGTTTCATGCTCAAACCTGGGGACTGAGATTGGAGAACTGATTAGACTGGAGCAGAGATGACTGTCTATGACGCATTCCTTGATGAATTATAGGATGGCAGCCCCCAGGAAGCCCACTGCTGGCTGGCTTTTCTGAAAGACCACCTTTGCCTTCCTTAAGGACAATTAAGGCCATCTCTGTGTCAGGCATGCTGTTGGAACTGTGTTGTCTATAAACGTGTCTGTCTTTTCTGCATCCTTATGAATGCACAATGTCTGAATGAATTGCAGTGAGCACACATATATGGTACAAATTCATAAATTGGAGACCAGCTGAAAAAGAGAGGGAGAAGTATGAATGGATCAAATAGTTAAATACTGCATTAAAAAAAAAAAAAAGAAAAAGGTTGATTCAGCCACAGGGAAGAAGAAAGCAGTGAACTATGGATTTTGCACGGTTGCTTAGTTTGCTGTTCACAGAAAATTGCATGGTTACCCGAGCAAATGCCACATCAGATGAATTATCTGTGATCTACATGACATCTCCTTCACTGAAGCACACGTGCATGTCCCGGTCGCATGGGCAAGTTCTCGCTCAGATGTGTTTATTGTTGGACTAGCTACAAGAAGCACAGAACTGATGCTTGCCACTATGTGAGTTTAAAGCTGTACAACTCCCCCTTCCCCTCCCTCCAAACTGTTTTATATATAAGAATTACTCAGTCACTATATCTTGTCTTCTTTCTCCTGCTCCTCTCTATTTCTCTGCCTCTGTTTTCTCCAGTATTCATTCTTCCAGAATCTCATTTTTGTTAACAGGCTATAACATCCTTAGAGTGCTCAGATGCATCTATTAATACATAGTGACCTTTTCATTCATCCCTTTCATCCCCTGATCTCCCAAGTCACTCTAGCCTCTTGGTGCCTTGCTCCATAATGTGTTTTATTGCCCATCGGGTCAGTATTATCCCTGCTTTTACAAGCATGATAGTCCCCACCCCCCAATTTATTTGAGTCTATTTTTGTCTTCAGACATTGTATAGGATATATCTTACCTATAAGTGTTCCATTCCAGGTTTTTTTTAGATTTTTCAAAAGCATCCAATTCATTTAGAGTGACTTGTATTCCTCTGGGGTTGTGCTGGAGCTGTTGGGACCTCGTGCTTGTTCCTGAGTGAACTGTTACAGTGCACTTGCCATTGCTGCCGCCTTCCCTGCCCTGCTTAGAAGGGTGGTGGTGGGAAGTTTTCTCCCTCAGCCTTGAGCCTCTGCAGATATGAATCTAAGTCTTTCCATAGGTGCCCATTCCTTTCCCCTGTCGGTAACCCCACTTCTCCAGGGAGCCTGCTTCTGTCCCTGCTCCCAGATCAGAGAGTACTGAAAGCCCAGCACTGAGATCCACGTATGCAAAAGGGAGGGCGTCTTTCTGTCTCGCAGTCGGCTCACACCCAGTGCTCAAAACCCAGGTACAAGTGCATCTATGGTGGGTGGGTCATTGGCTACTTGGAGGTTCTCATTCAGCTGTAGGTAAATGTCTGCAGCACGAGGGACCCTGTGAAAAGGGTAATGGAGGACCGTCGGCGAGCTCTCGTCATCTAGGCTGCATCCCCTGCAAGGAGGGTGGTGAGGTTTTGATTTCAGGCTTTGAGCTGTACCTGCAATAACCAAACCCTGAGTTCAAAGTGGAAAATAGTGATGTGTATTGGGGAGGGTGTGCAGAAGGAAAATGTGTGCGAACATGGGATTACAGTGCTTCACTTTTCCTGAGGTACTTTAGTAAATGTTACCCTGACTGACTTACGGTCGTGGGATCACCAGAGTGAAAGCAGGATTTGATCCTGTGGTCTTTGAGTCATCATTTGGCAACTCTCACCTGTCCCTTTTGTTTTCATCATAACAAAGGATAATGTTAAGTGAGTGTGATCTGACACTGAGGAAGCAGAAGTTTTTCCTGACTTTCTTGCATCTTAAAGCACACTGAAGTGGCTCTCCTGAAAAAGCTACCACCTGATGAAGCTCTGTTTAAAACAACGAAGTAGAGACAATATATTCCATCTGTCCCACAATTCAGTATATCGACAGGAAAAATAAGTAAAATATGTACAAAGAAAAGATATGTACTTTCCCATACTCACTTGGCATTAAGGCAAAAATGCTAATAGAACTGTGGATGTGGGGTGGTTTGTTGGGTTTTTTTTGTTTGTTTGGGGTTTTTTGGTTGGGTTTTGGGTTTTTTGTTGTTTGTTTTTTTTCTCCAGACAGTGATTCAACAGTAATTTTTTGCTAGGTCTCTTAACTGGATTTTGCCCATAAAATTGTGTTTCAGATTTATTCCTCCAGATGTGAACTGCCAGCTCTGACGCATGAGCTGGAGCTACCTGACTCACTTCAAACCTGGATGGTCCTAAATCAATAGAGACATCTTACACCAGCAGTAGCTGTTAAGCGCTGCTAAGGGGCTACTTAAACTGCCAACTCATACATAAAGTTATTTCTGGTACAGCTCCCTGAATGGTGTAGTTCCTAATCAAGTGGATTCAAGCAAATCCTTTATATTTTTCAGCTGAGAGAGTGGTAATGATGCACAGATGAGACATAGCAAGTCCATGTTAGCAGTGGGCAGATGGTAAAATGTGAATGCAGAATGAGTATAGAAGATATGAGGATAGAAGCCAGTATCACAGTGATAGATAAGGCTGTGCACTTTTAGGTAAGAAAGAAAAAAAAAAAAAAAGGTCTTTCTGCTCTTTCTGAATCAGTGTAAATACTTACCCTAAGATTCTAAATCAAAGAATGAGGCAGGAGCAGTGATAATGCCAAACCGCTAGATGTCTATGTAAAAAGGAGTAAAGCAGACTGTCTTTTCTTTGAGGGACCTTATGCCACTTGGCTTGCTGGGATTAGACTGTATCAGCAATAGAGATGACAAACTGCACTGACAATTTGCACCCCTGTGCAGCCGTAGCTGGAAAATTCAGTCACCAATGAGCAGTAGTGTGATTGTGTAATAAAAAAGAGTGAAAAAATCCAGGCAGCCCAAGATCAAAGACATGACCAAAAAATCAGGGAACAGAACATAGGTCAACCTAGACAGTCCAGGCTAAGTCACAAAGACCCTGATAAACCCTGATTTTGATAAATCACTTAATTTCTTTGATTTCTGTCTCCTGGGCCGCATAAGAGCAAAGAGGATTGCTTGTCTCTCTTAAATAGGTTTGGGGAGTTATTTTAACCTGCTGTCTTTACAGAAGCTGTTTAGGCACTATACCAATCTGCTGAAAATGAACCTGTGCAATACCTGCCACTCCCTCTCCCTTTCTCTTCCCCCAGCAGTTTGAATAGGCTCAGCATGATTCACAGGCAGAGGTGTACTCCTGGGTGCTAGCCATGTGTCTAGTCCTTTTCTTGGGCTGTGGACTCCTGAATCTGAAAAATACGGGTTCTGGGGTAAGCGTGATGCCCTTCCTACCTCTTCACCACAGGAAAATATCTTGACTATTGGAGCTGACCAGATAAATCCTTAGGAATGGTGTGCCTGGTGAGCAAGACAGTAGGATTAGCAAAATGCATTTTTTAACCATAGCCTGGAAACCTCTAGAGATCCCAACAGCCCTTTGGAAAACAAGAAATGGACCTGAATGCTCTGCCTCTGCCTGACCTCATTCCTCCTGAGCCCAGAGGCTTGGTTCGGCATCCTTGTGCCTGGCAGCTGGCCTGTCATGTGGGCTCTGCTGGTGGTCTGGGCTGGTGCTCTGAAAAGCAGTCATTTCTTCAAAATAAGCTTTGTCGCACCTCTGCCAATGTCTCGCCTCTCCCTGACCCAGCCTTACCCAATTTCTCAGTAGAAAGTTATTCAAATCAACAGCAGTACTTTAATTGCCTGTAGAGCCAGTGAAGGAGACTTAAATGTTGGCTTGAGTGGTTCTCATATGGTTCTTTCTCTCTTTCAAGCATGTGAAATGCACAACCATGATGTCAGAATTGACGGGTGTTGTCAAACATCAGTCAGTTTTCAGCTGAAACTGGGTATCTCAATCCACTGTGGAGGTTAAAATGCAGAGTGAAAGTAATAATTACGGTGACATTCATAAACCAACAGGCAATTACAGTTTGACACAGATAAAACCCTTGTCTGGCATGAGGTATTTAGCACAAGCATTGTAAATGTGCCTAAGCTATTTAGGTGAATAAGAGCCGCTGTCTTAGCAGCCTCCAAATGCTCCAAACACTTCTGAAAACAGGTCTTAGCTTCCTATGTCACTTTTGTGCTCTGAAAATGTTACGTGCTTCTTAAAGAGCTTTTGGAGAAGGCACTGAGTCATGCCTGAACATTGTACAAACTACCTGAAGATGCAAAAGCTCCAAAAATTCTCTGTCATCTCAAGTCAGATATTCTGTTTAAGACAACAAGAAAAATACCAGATGTCTTAATTTATCATGAGAATTACAAGGTATAAAATGAATATGGCATAAAGATAAAAAATAGATAGTTTGCTTATTTTGATAATTAAGAAGTGCAAGCACATTATTTGCAGATATCTTAAAATTTTATGGGTAGGTAATATCCAAGATCAATGTATATATTATATCGATATACTGTTTAGCTTTGCAAATGACTTGTGGAAGTCTGGATTGTTCTACCCAGTCAACTTCAATATAAATAGTATTAGAAAAATCTCTTTCCTTAACAGAAAGGAAAAATCTTGTTGATTGGGCATGGATCTTAATGTGGGTAAGAGAGGGGAGGGGGGGAAAAAATGCTCTCCTCTTGCAGAGGAGGTGGAAACTACAAAAGGAATGGTAGTATTTGAGCTTTCTTTGAGTTAGCCAAATGGATTCCAAGGAAATAATTTGGAGTGCGGGTACCTTACGTGTATGAGCTGTCTAAGCCTTCTAGGTCTCTACACTGTCTGAGGGCATAAAGAACAGAATTGTCCAACTGCCCCTGAGTTTGCTCTTATAAACTGTGAGGCAAAGTCACTTGCTGGGTCTCTAGTGTATTGTGCCATTCCAACAACGTTGTTGTGAGTTTGTGCTGTTATAGTAACTAACTGTGAAAGGTGAGCTAGGAGGAAGCACATCAATAAAACAGCATTGAAGCTGAAACTGCTGCTAAAGACAGCGATAGGAAGATGTTGTAATACCTCCAGAAAAATCCTCCCTGCAAAGTCTGCATGAGTTGGAATATTTGCCAAGGGTAAGCAAGAAAACGT
The DNA here is from genome assembly GCF_947461875.1 of Haliaeetus albicilla. Classification (NCBI taxonomy): domain Eukaryota; kingdom Metazoa; phylum Chordata; class Aves; order Accipitriformes; family Accipitridae; genus Haliaeetus; species Haliaeetus albicilla. The sequence goes on from NC_091501.1 coordinate 16,816,463, forward strand.
TTAGATGCAGAGTAGTGACAAGCAGTGAGAAACCATGCATTCAGCTGGTGCTATGGGTACTATTTCTCCAGGACACTGACAAAGGAAGTGGTAGAGCCTAGCATCATAAAAAGAGAAAAACAACTTAAAAATGTGAGAAAGCTGTAGGCAAAGACCAGGTAATTGTAAAGAAGGACAGAAGTATATAAGGGCAAGATAAGTGATAAAATTACTGACTTAAATGAAGCAAGGGACCAGGAAGAGTCAGTGGATATATAGGCCAAAGAAAACTATGACAAATACTGGTGCAATGTTATGCAACTTTCCTGAGAAGAATCTGCAAAAGACCTTATAAATGAAAGTTATGAAGGTGAAGTTAGTCTCAGCCTGCAGGATGATAAGTAGCCCAGATTTCTTCTGTAAGAATCCCTGTACAAACATCAAAGAGGCCATCAAGTGGAAGGGAGAGGAAAGCCAGTCATACACTCACGGATTTTATTTAGAAACTTCCACCACAGTCCGCTGAGGAATGTTGTAAAGTGTGATGTACCAAGAAAAATAGCACAAAGGTCTGATGCTATTCTTAATTATCAACTTGAACAATTGATCCAATGTAGATGTTAGCATCAAACTTGAATGCATTCTCCCACCTTCAGTAAATAGCATTGCTATTGACTTCGTTATGAGAACTTGCAGATATACACATGGAGTCATTACATGCTTTGGTAACAATATACTAGATAATTGTATGTAGATTATGTAGCTCTTTGATGTGACAGTTCAGTCAGAAACAAGTAAACACAAGAAAACCATCCAAAAAAGAGGGAGTTGGTCATCATTTTTTTGGAGGGGGGAGGGGAAGAGCCCTACAAATAAATTTAAAGAGAAATCAGAATCGGGACTCTAGTTTAGAAGACAAAGACAGAAAATAGTGACTCAATTTACATATCTTGGCAGTCACATCCTCATGAAAACGTCAGAAGCTGGCTAAGGCAGGGTTGCGTTTGGCAGCTGAAGGTTTGTTTTTGGGAAATCTGCAGTTTAAAGTGAATAACTGAATCTTCATTTTAATAAATGTATTTGAAAGTTGTAGGTGTTCTAGAAGTGCAGGAGGAGATCTAAAAACTTCAAAATGCTGCAATAAATTTCTAAGAAATACAGGGATTCAGCAACTGTCAACAACCCCTTAGGTTTGAAGAAGGTATTAAGAGAAGAGATTGGAAAACTTTGGATGCTGTGTTGAGAAAATGTCTACTTGAATGCTTAAGCAATTGAGTAATTGTCAAATTATGCAAAAGAGACTAAGGAACCTAGAATCCCTCCAGGGGTACTACCCAGAAAGGGGAAAAAATACTGCTATTCTCCAGGGCACTAGAAGAAAGGCTCAATACGGATAAACATAGTGGATACTTCTTATGGATAGTAACATCTAAATACACCAGGTTTTAAAGTCAGTGAGCACAGAGTTATCTAAATTTATAGTGATTCTTGGCATATTTTTTAAAAAATACACACAAAACTCTGAGAACTAAATTCTATTCCATGCATCTCTGATATCCTAGGAACTGAAGATTAAATGTGTGAGTAGGAGCTTTCTCTCCATGGTTTAAAAAACCCACCCATTTCACATATATGCCTTCTTTCATATGGTGCTTTGCTCTATAGTAAATCAATCTTAATACCAATGCCAGTCCTCTGGGGTTATACGTTATTTGAATAAGTTATTCAAATTGTCTGCCTCTTTTTATATAACTAGAGTCATTTGAACTCAACTAGTTGCCTTCATGCTGAAACAATGTATATTAACTCATGACTGGATTTGTGGTGGCAAATCCAAGTTAACATTTCTGGAGAAACTTAGAAAAGCATAAATGACTGCTTTTTTACAGAGGCAAGGGACTGGATGTGATCCTTTGCCAAGGTGTGGGCCTCTTTTAAGAAATAAATGTTTGTAGAAGCTGCAGATAGGCTAGTAAAGGGGAAACTGTAACTTTATTACAGAATATGATAGAAAAAATACTCCCAAACTGTGCTAGATGTTTGGGAAACTAAGCCAGCTAAGAAGGCTGGATTGGGTGTTACTCGGGAAATCTGTCACCAAACCTGGACCAAGAAGGATAAGCAATGTTGAATTAATATCTTGCACTTCATTTAAGTGTCTGGAGATGCCTGGAAAAAAATGCCAGCAAGGTGGTGCAGAATTGGGACACAAAGTCTTTTGAATAGTACTATGTTGGTTGGAAGTGCCTGGAGAATTGACTTCAGGCTGGGGGTCCCAACACATCACAAAAAGAATTACTCCTCTCCTGCTTGTGGGTGCACCTTTCTGCTTTCCTTCTGTCAGATTCTTCTCTCCCTGCAGCTCAACTTCCAGAAAAGAGCCCAGAGGTTGCAGAAAGGACTCCACAGGAACTTGTCCCATATATAGTGTATTTCCCCATGCAGTTCACTGTGTTAATGGTCCTGGCTGAGCTGCCATCTCCTCTCATTCCTCCGCTGCACTACTTACTGTTAGCCTACAAAGCCAGCATTGCCCACTCTTTCTAAAGAACAGCTCTTCAGTTTCAAAGGGTGCATTAAATCCTCTCATATGACTCGGTTTCTCCAACACCAGCTATCTGACAGAATGGAGAAAAACCTCAAACTCCAGTAGAAGAACATCCAGTCCCAGCTGCAATATTCTCATCTTCTCCTGGCTTCAACAGACAAGTTTAAAATTTTCCAGGATTTAATGAAGTACATGGCAGAAGTCTTAGGCATTCTCTAGAAGGCTGTCCAAGAAAAACAAGAAAACTTTCGGAAATATTGCACTTGTCAACACAAGCAGTGTAACCATGCCCATCTGGCATACACCTGTATAGACCTTGGCTATGTCCAGAAAAAGCAGGCGGAAGACATCAAGCTCCTGCAAAAGCTTTTTTTAACATGTTGTTTTGCTCCTGTGCCTGACTGCAGTGCTGAAGGGAATCGAGTAGAAGGTCCACCCTTAATGCATTCTGTGGGGAAAGACATCCTTGAAGCATTTTGTATGAAAGTGTTTATCCTGCATTTTTTTAAATGGTAGTGATGGATTATGTGATACCATTTTTTCTTAGAAAATCTACCTATGTAACTCATTAAAAATTGCTAAACTAGCTACAGCTCCAAGCAAGTCATATCTCTGCCTTCTATGTCTCTAGGTTACACTAAACATAGTTGGCACTCCAACATATGCAATGACTTGTACGGATGCCATCATGATTTTAGCTTTCTGAAATCTTCTGAGTGATCCATGTAACAGTTGAGGACATCTGTCTGAGATTGTCTTCATCAATGGTGTATGTGATGCTTTCCACAGCATAATACGCTCTCAGGCAAGTTCTGCGGGGCTTCTGTGTCATCATTCCTTAGAAAACCAAACCAAAACAACAGAAAACTTGTGACAAGAAGCATATTTAAGTATGATGCTATTCTGTCACCAGCCACTAAAATTCACAGGTTTAACATGGTAGAACCAAAAAAGGCACCCCGTGCTTTGGATGAGGCTTTCCACAGGTAGTAGGTTTGCTGATGACACTAGGAGAATTTTGCACTGTTTTTCCATCCTACTGTCCTTGAGATCTGAGGAAGACTTCATCATGAAGTTCTGTCAGTTCTATTGATCTTTGCTTTCATAAATATATTAGGTCACATAAATATACACAGCTTAGTATCCTTGCAATCCCTTTGGCTGTTTTCTCTCTCTCTCTTTTTTTTTTTTTTTTTCCTCCTGATATTATGGGATCTTTCTTGCTGGAACTCCATACTGACTCCATATAAGCCATGTAGGCTATCCAGTTTTTATGCTGTCCTCTAGAAAGATACGAGGCTGATTTTATTGTAAGTGTAGCAGAATAGATACTGACATCAGAAGCCCCCAGTCTCAGAGTCCTGATGTGAATGAACACTGATGCACATAGAACACCTCAAAGCATCGGTTTCTCTGGAATAGATAATAGTTCTTAAAGTTTTTGAAAGCAGTCTAGATTTATATCTAAACACGTTTGGATGCAGACAATGTATAGTAGTGACTGCACATCACTTGTAGACTGCAGAAAAAGAGGAAAGAAGGATTTTTTTAAGAGGAATGTGAAAGAGTGAGAAGAAACTGTACCAAAGCAGTGGCATGCATTTAAGCCTGTGCTGAAACTAATTCTTATGTACAGCCTTTCATGTGAGTTATGTAGAAAAGTCCGTTATTTCATTTTCTATTTATGGTACATGAGTACCTAATAATGGTAGCTACTGCTTTTCTTTTACATCACTTACAATTTAAAAAAACCAAAACCAAACAACAAAAACAAAACCCCCAAAACCAAAACCACCAAAAAACCAAAAACCAAAACCAGATTTGGGTCCTCTCTGTTCCTTCTTGAGGATACCATGAAAGTATGCAAAACACAGTATCAACTGGCATTCACTGGGAAGTACAAAATTAAGGATATTATATGGGGAAAGATGAAAACCATTAGCAGTTATATTTAAAACCAAGGAGGCAAGATAAATTTTAGCTGGCCAGAGGAGAAACTTGGGGAATTGTATGTTAAAGAGCAGGCAAAATTCTGATTGGATCCTTGACTGATTAGGGAGACAGTATGTGTGGAAGATAATAGTCAAATAATATTATACTGGACTGAGTTAAGAGTGTTCATGCTGTCATTACTTGATTTCAGTCTTTTGTATTGTAAGATTAATTGAATTCAAAGAAAAAAGGAGTATTTCTGTTCTTGGAAAGACATTTGCTGGCATACTGCATTATGTTACATATTATCTATCAAGAAAGAACAACTACAGTAAGATGGCTGCACAGGCTTGGAAGGTTGCTACTAGGTGCTCTAATATGTTTTAAATACTTGTCCAGTGAAGTCGTAATCAGGGTTTATTTGGTGAGGGGTTTCCATTCTTCCTGAGACAGTCACTTTGATTGGTGTTACAAATTACTGAGCTAAAGGCACCTTTAGTCTCATCCTATTCAGCCACATGGTTTAAAGAACTTAATTTTTTATATTTCTAAGAGGTTGGCAGAAAGGCGACACAGGGCCTATATGTGGTCAATTCACAAAAGGTACACTTCTTGAGAAAACTAAAACTATAGTGGAAGACAGAGAAAAATTTGAGTATCTGAAAAGGATAAAGTAAATGGGATTAATCAATGGCAGAGACTAAACCTAAAGAAAAGGTTGGGCAAATTACTTTGACCTGGAAAATCTTCAGGACAGATACTGTTTTTATTGTTCTTTACTGGGTCTGGCATAATGGGATCCTATTACAGCAGCTCATCACCGCTCCCATATTGCAAACGAAATAGGAACAGGAGCTGTGGCAGACTGTCACTGTAGATAAGAGCATGTAGGGATAATGTAATGACAGGGGAAATGTGAAATAGGTAAATACTGAAACTGGTTTACTGTAAACAATGCAAGTGTGGCGTTTACGTTATGGAACAAATTGATTTGCTACTTGAAGACAGAGAGTTAAGTCCTCTGCATTGGTGGGATGAGGGTGGGCTGGTTGATTCAGAGGACTGCTGTCACTGTCCTAGTGTTCAGGGTTAAAAAGAAGGGGGTTGATGTGTTAGTAAAATGACTCTCTGGAAGAATCCTACAGCTGGAATAGCTGCAAGATATCACGGAGGGAAATATACCTACCATCTTGTATAAAAACACCTGTCCAAGGTGGTTTTTTGTATCTTCTAGTAATTTGTGCCATTTCATGACCAGTTCCCTCAGTATGTGTGCTGGTGCTGAAAGGCATAACTGCTCTATATCACACACCCCTGTAGAAGCAAGGTGGTTTTGCACCTAAAAAAAAAAATCCTGTGCTGCACATCAGTCTGCTAAATGTAGATGGTTTTAACGTTCAGAAACAAGGAGGAGGCAATAACATTTAATGTTCTGATGATCTCCTTCAAAAAGCTGTGTCTGAATTTAGATAGATCCAGAAAACCTGGATCAAGCTGAATTTTTAAAGCTCTCATGCTGTGTGCGCTCAGCTTTGAAAAGTAGAAAATCAAAGCACTTGCTGGACATCCAATCATTCTCTTTATGGGCTCCTCTGTGCATGCTTTACTCTTCAGTTCCTTAGAGCATTTGATCTCAGGTTTTTGTCATTAGCAGCCTTACAAATAATCTTCTTACCTGTTGCTTCCCACAGTAGTCCTGGCTGCAAAGGGCTGGGACTGGGACTCTAAGAAGCAGCAATGCCAGCATTTGAATGCCGAATAGCAGAAAAGCTGGTGAGATAAAGGAGCTTTTGGTATAGATGATTTTTCTTTTCACTTCTACCATCATCCACAATTTTAAACAGAAGTTGTTTCTGAGTTTCAGCAAAGCCAACCATGCAGACTCCTTGGGGATCCTGTGGTTGCAGGCTCTGGACAGGAGTGCTGTTGTCTGCAGAGAGTCCGAGGAGTTTGCCCATGATTTGGAGCTGGGTGAAGAAGCAGTAGCAGCAGGATGGTGGGTTGCGATCAGTGCTTTCTTTTCTTTGGCTCCTGCTGGGCCTCGTTAAGTCTTTAGTACTTTCTTCAGAGGAATGAGGCTCCTGCAACGTCCCCTCTACGCCCAGCTTTTAGGCCACAGCCCTGGCCTGGAATTAGTGGTTTACCATCACACTGCTTGCACACTAGAGTTGTTACAGCTGTGAGCAATTGCAGTTGGCCCTGGTAGCCAGGGCAGTGCTATTCTTCACAGCTGAAATGAACAGAGATCCTTTAAAAAACTTGAGATCGCTCTCTGAGGTCAAGTCTGAGTAGTTGTTTGTCCTGACTGTGAAAATAACTTGATTGTAAAAAAACATTTATGACACTTTCAACTCTGTCAGTCAGTATATGTTGTCAAGATTATTCTGAAAGATGGAGGGTAGACCAGGGATAGAAACATGCTTATTTTTTAAACAAGCTGAGATTAGAGCAAGCGTTTACAGCTTTGCAAATCAAAGAAGCCTGGGACTTGCGTCTTTGGAGACCCTAAAGGCCAGCTCTGTCAGCCAGAAATAAAACTTGCTAGATAAGACAACATAACCATATTCTGAAGCCTTGTCCCATGGCGACATGATCCTGCTGTGCTGAACTGTCTTAGATCTACGCCATCGGCTGCTCCCCCGGGGGAGCGCCATGGCCTTCTGTGACCTGTCCGTGCGGAGCAGAGCCCTCCTCCGCCACCGGCATCTGCTGGTGACTCCAGTGACGGGGCTCTTCTCTTCGCGCAGTCTCTGGTTACAATGGCATGCGGCACTTCTGGCTGTGCTTCGGTGTGTCGTCTTGGTTTTCTTTTGAAAGGACTGCTTCATTTTCTCCAGTGCCCCTCATCCCTTTCGTCCTGCCGTCGGAGAATTGATTTACAATGTATGTCAGACTTTGGCCAGTGTAGCCTTGACCAGTCCCTTTTTCTAGGGGAGGAAGGAAGAGGAGAGCTAAAAAAACCCCCCAAATGCACAACAACTGTTGATTCTGGCTTTATTAGTGTAAATACCACTGTGCTGAAAAACTAAGCATGCAGCTTGATATCTAACTTTGAAATGTGTGGTGGTAATTGAGTTCTCTTTTTTTCCCCCTTTTCCCCCTTTTCCCCCTTTTCCCCCTTTTCCCCCTTTTCCCCCTTTTCCCCCTTTTCCCCCTTTTCCCCCTTTTCCCCCTTTTCCCCCTTTTCCCCCTTTTCCCCCTTTTCCCCCTTTTCCCCCTTTTCCCCCTTTTTTCAACATGATTTGATTAAAGATCCCTTTTGACCAAATTTGGAGAGATTTGGGTAAAGGCTTTTGAGGAATGCCTTTCTGCTCCAGCTCTCAGTGAAATTCATCCAACTATATGACACAGAAAGGTTGCTGATACAATTTCTTTGGAAGCTGTGTCATATTTTCTCCATGTTTCAGGCTGTTTCCTTGAAACTTGCTTTCTGCCCATTGCTCTTCTCACTAAACCTGAATCCAAAACAACAAAAATTACAAAAAAGAGGGGGGGGGGGGGGGGGGGGGGGGAAGGAACTACTGAGTCTATTCTAAGTTCTCTTCTGTGGCTCCCAAAAAAGCACTCTGCCAAGATTTCCAATGAGTGTTGTATGCCTGGACAGCTGTAGTGGTAAGCTGAGACAGGGGAGTACTATTACAGTACTGTACAGGAGCCTTTTGTGGGTTCAGTAATTGTGGAAATTGATCCCAGTTTGACTGTGCCAAGCTCCATATCCCTCAGCAAGCTGCAAGATTTCCTTCCAAGCTTAGTATCAAATTTAAACAACCATTCCTCAGGCTGTCCCTAAATTTTTGCCACTTTGGCTCAAATGTTTGTCAGCTCCTTTTCATCTCATTGGTGGTAACGACATCCCATTCTGTTATACGTCTTTCTGCCTTTTACTGAAAAATCCTTCAGCTGCAATAAACTGGGCTTTTTTCCTTTCCTCTTGCTGTTCTCTTAAGCCTCTTTTGAGATGTCTCAAACGTTAGTGCTAAAAGTCTCTAATAAGCTAGAACAATAGTGGTCTTCCTTCTGTATTTCCCTCTTGTCAGTGGTATTCAGAGTTGCCAAGATGAGTCTTTAAAGCCAGTCCTGAATCTTAACAATCTCTCCATCTGACATTTTGTTCCACAGACAGTATGTTGGTTTTGTGACTACATATTGTATGTATCCTTGATTTCAGGACTAATTGCCTATCATTATAAATATTATTACTAAAATAGTTTTGATAGTCTTCCATAAGAATACTCTACTAGCTCTCCAGTATGCTTACCCATCCACAACATAAGTAATGACGTTAGAGATAACTGATCTGGATACTTTTTTTTTTTTTTAAGAGTGTCCTAATTTGCTTTCTGCTGCTGCTTCACTTTTTTTATGATTTCAGTTGTTTTGGAGGTTGGCAATATTTAGACTCTGTGAAATTCCTTAATAGTAAGGGATTCCCTATGTCTTTATGGATCTGCTTTTGCTTTGTCTTTAGGGTGGTATCTTCTGCCTGGTCTGCATTTCTGTTCCCAGGGTTGGTTTTTTTTTTCAGTCCAGACTTGTCTGAAATTTGTTTTTTTACACTTACATGTGGTTGGTTGGGGTTTTTTTTGTTTTGCTTTGTTTTTGAGGAATTAAGGTTGCCACACAGACTGGTAGAGGAGGTTTTCACATTTTCCATTAACAAGTCTGTTCCTGGGGAACAGTACTTTCTCAGGTATTGCTATAAATAGCCACAGCATCGTACCTGCGATTGACTTTGTTAATGTGCAGGCTGTGAAAGGTAGATATTCATTGTCACTTCTGCTCATTTGAGGTAAATTAATTAACATTTTCAACAGTTCCCAGTGTCTGTTATACTGTGTCTCGTGTTCTCTGCTGCGTTCTTGGGATGTGAACTAACAGTAAGTCTTTTGCAGGAATTGAATTCTGTAAATATGTGACCATTCCCTTCTTCCTATGCTTCTTGACTTTTGACCATATTCTGCTCTATCAAATGTATTGTCAATCTTAAAACATTTTGAAATGTTTTCATGTTTGCAGTGAGTGGTTTCTCTCCAGATGTGGAGATATGTCCCCACATGTTACGGCATTGATATGACAGATGACCACTTTGGTAAGCTGAGTGCCTCTGCTTCTTTTTTTTCTTTTTTTTCTTTAATCTTGTTTTCCTATTCCTTTCCACAGATTTGCCATTTTTAGGTAGCCAAGCCATTATCATTCTGACTGTTTGTTGTCTTCTTGAGAAGAAAGCTAGCAACAAGAAGTAGAAAAATAACCGCTGGCCAAATATCTGTTCTGTCAGGGCCTAGCAAGTTCGGTGAGGTTACCTTTTGTGTCTGCCTGTGCTTTCAGCAGTCAGGACAGCTAGGGTCGACGTGAGCCTTCACAGCCTTGTTGGTGGCTGAAGCCAGTTTCAGCTTACAGTGTAACTTGTGCAGAAATGTGTATTCTACAAATCACACTTTTTTGTTTAACAAAATAATACTTAATATTACAGTTATTTACATTCATAGCAGTATGGTGCTTTGATGTTAACACCTTGGCTTAAACATAGTTGCCAAATGCTGTTCCTCAACATGTGTTGCATGTGTGCTTCCTTTTAAAGATTTTAATAGATTGAAATAATGAATTCTTTTATCAGACTTGAAATGCATCCTAATGATACACATATTCACGATAATGAGTCACTGTCTAACAAAAGCAGTATCTTAATAGGGAACCTCTTTTAAGCATTCTTGGCTACTGCAGCAGTCTCCAGGATAATATTTAGAGTTGGCAGATGGGTCAAGTTGCTTCCAATGTATTCCAGAATGGACTAGAGTGAAAAAATATGGATTTGTTTTCTGCCAACACTTTAAAATCTAAATCCCTGTATGTTCCATCCGCTCACGCTGAATGGAAGTTGTGAACAGCAAGGCAGTAGAGTTTGAAAAGCTGCTAGTAGAAAGCTAAAGAGCTTCTGTCTGAGCACAAATAGACCTAATAAACATACTCTAGGAAGCTGAAATGACTTTGTGCTTATGTCACAAGCGCAAAATCTGGCCAGCATCCGTGGTTCAGTCACAGACACAATCTGCTACACTGAGAAAGTGACTTAGTTTCCTTGAGAGGCACCTAGATCCATTTTAGGTGAATAAAAGGTGGTGGATTTTCCAAAGTGGTAACTGCTGTTTCCATTGATTGTATTAGTGCCCAGATACAGATTATTGTGCCTAATTATCCATGTTTAAAGATGCTATCCTTAATCCCTGGTCACATATGTCACTTTTCTCATCTGTAAAATGATGATTACATGTTCTTTCTCAAAAATTTTCTCTCATTTAACTTCAGAGTGTAATTTGGGTGGGACAAAGTCTGTGTCTTGGTGTGTATAGGACACCTAACAAGATTGAGCCCTGACCTTTGTTGGCATCTTAAACAGCTGTTACTTTACATATAATAGTAAAAAATGTGTTGATCCTTTTTTTTAACCTGAGCATTTTCAGAATGCAATATTGCAGAAGTTGTAAGTATCACTACATTTTGCTTTCAGACATTACTGTGATGTCACAAAATTATGTACTTTGTCTTGCCACTATCATAAGAGAGTTAGCTTGGATGGGGTAACATGGAATTTATTTCAAGTCAAGTCTGGTTGTGCCAAAAAACTTCAAAACTTCCTATCCTTCGATGCATGAGTGGCAAAAAGCTGCTCTTCTGCTCCATTTATTACTGTCTGCCCCAATGCAAAGAGGTAGAAAACTAAAACAATGATGGTGGGATATCGATCTGCTGGGATAAAACTGCTGGTTTGTATCAGCAGAATATCTGTTGAGAATGAGAGGGGAAAGCATCAGAGATGAGATACCGTTTCTTACACATGCTGTTAAACAGAGTGTGGGTTTTGTTTATCAAGGCTATATTCTCTACAGCACTTATTTGTGGGAAGAGAAACGTATTTAGAGAAAAACACTGCTGAAAAAAAAATAGGACTGCTTCGGATAAGTAAGCGTTGTGGAGCTGTCAGCAAGCTTGTTACTGCTCCTGGCATGTCTGCTTGCTGTGATTCTTGACTAAAAAGCACATTTTCTGGAATTTTAGGTGGCATCTGCAGAAAATGCCCAAGGTGTAATGGACGAGATGCCCAGAACTAATTATCTGCGACATGGAGGGAAGTTTATAGCACTTCTATTTTGAATGAATAATTCCAATTAGATGAGGACATTTTTAAAGCATTGGAATTATTGGGGGTGGGTGGGTGAGGACCCAAACACAGCTTGTCAATGGAATCTGTTGATGCTGGTGTTTAGTGGTGTAGATATTAACAGTGGGATAATACTTACAATTCATTTAGCTTGAAAAATAAAAGCATGCAGTGGAAGGCCAAGGTTTACAATAAATGAGTCTCTAAAGATAGGCTCCTCGCTCAATGTTTATTTACTTAATAAGGAAGATTGCTTTTTAAAAGTGTCAGGTACTCATCAAATGCTATTAATACCAGCAGAATGAGTAGCAAAGGAAATAACTAAGAATGGTGCCATGATCATTAAGTTGGTTTTGTGCTAGGTAATCTGTGCATGTGGTCAGAAACAAGCCAAGTATTCAGTCTGCGGATTCTGGCCCAAATAAGCCTACTCTCTGATGTAAAATAATATGAAAAACCAGAATTGTGTGTTACAGACAGGAAGGTAAGGGTAGTAGAAGAAAGATCATATGGTCAACTCGGGGAGGTGTACGTTTCTTTTGTGGATTTGACATTGTATTTTAACTGTCCTTGTTCCTACAGGCAACATGGAAAGCAAATGTTGACAGAGAAGGTGGTTTGGCAGATGGACTTGGACAGCGTGCCCTGTGCAGAAGGGGCAGCATGGAAGGTGACACTGAGGGACCTGTATGCCTTTGAAGAAAGAGGCAGGAGATATGGACAGATTGGAACACACATGGCCAGTAAGATGTGAGCTCAAAATGTAGGCTTGCTGTGAAGGGGACTGAATTAGTTTCAGATGACATCATACATAATCACTGATTATATTTAGAATATGTGGTAATATGGTCTAAGACCTTCCATATGTTAATTCTGCAAACTTCAGTATATATCTACAGGAAGTTTGTGGAATCAAAGCAAGCCTAGGTAGGGAAAATATTTTCTCTATATGAACTTTAAACACAGTTCTGCAAAAAGGTAAGATACGACAACCAAAATTATTTTTTTATTATCCACGTTTGTTGTCTTTAATGTATGCAAGAATTGCATACTTATGTATTCAGGCTTAGTTCATATTTTGGGACATGAAGATATTTGTCCATATTTATCAAGTGTAGTGGTTTTGCTGAAAACTAGAGAGTAAACATTTCTAATGTATTACATTATAACATGAGTGTTAAGGCTCAAATACTTCTGTGGAATCTGTTAGCCAATGTTGAAAATATTGCCTCTGAAATGTCTTTACTTACTATATATGGATGCTATTAAAAAAAACCACAAACAAGCCCCCTCCAAACAACAACAAAAAAACAAACCAAAACCCAAAAAAACTCTTGTAGCTTTACTTTTTATGTGCAAGATCTCTTACTGTCCTTCTGTCCATCCTTATAGGGATCTCAGAAGCATAATACTAAATACTTGAAATTATGAATGTTCATCCTGATAGCAACTTGGTGTAGATAAGTAACCTGGGCCCTTAAACTCAGGCACAGGGAGGATTAAATTAGTTAAAAGCACCTTATTAACCTAGAGTGAGCTGGGACTGAGGCAGACTACTTACAGAACATTCCTTCTACCTTTAAGAAACCTAATCTATATTACTACAAGTACTGCATGGATTTTGGCTGAGCATCTGTGGGACAAACTAACTTGCAAATCCTTTTTTTTTTTTTTTTTAAATAGAAAGTCTAGTGAAAAAAGGACTTCTGAAAAGACTGAAAAGTTTTGCCTGTGCACCAAATGATTTGAAAACACTGCTGAAAGAAACTATTGGAAATTGTATATCAGTCATCTTATGTTCCCAATGTATAAGGTGACCCTTCATCTGGATAGATCTTATCATAAAAATTGCAAAATTGTTGAATAGTTAAATATAATCTGTTTGAGGAGCCCAGTTCAGACGGTGTACAATATTAAGTTCCTGAACTACAACATCTTATCAAAAGACACTTCAAATTTGAGATGAAATAGATATTTTCTGTAGAAAGCCTACACTTCTGTCTTTCCTACTCCTCCCCAACGTTTATTAGAGAGCCCAAATTTCAGCTGAAAAAGTGTTTTAACAGAAAATATTTGACTGACCTACTTACAACCGTCTGTTTGAGAAAAATGTTTTACTCAAAACTGTTTAAAACCAAACCTTTGTTATGCCAGGAAGCTGTGATTTAGCCCAGGTCATGTGGCAACTAGGTGTCAGGGCTGAGATGTCTTTGGGAAGAATTTCCCTTCCTCCTTGTCTTTTGATTATGCATCTCTTCTCCCCCAAATAATTTCTACCGCTATATGTGGGACTGAAGTACTACTTTGGCTGCACACAGAAGGAGTACAAATGCTTTTCAGAATATTTTATTGAAGCTGTTTTTGTAGTAAATTCTGGGGTGGCAGTGTCCCACCATTAACGTTTGAAATGTGAACCTGCACCTTCACATTTCACCCAAAGCTGCCCTCTTTTCATTGAAGATTTCCAAATATATAACATTTATTTTACTGCCATGGTGATATGAAAGCACCATGGCAGCACTTGTTGTCATTGGAAGAATTGGGGCTGTTTGTTCTTCTAAATGTAATGAAGAAATGGAAGAAACCAATTTTATCATTCTCACATGTTTGTGCTCTGGTATTTTGAAAAAGAGAACTTTTTTTGTTTTTTTCTCCTTGTGAATTAGGTGTAGTAAAAAAACTTTTCCATAAATTTACTAAACCAGATCACGCAAATGCTCTGGAATGGGCTCTTCTATACTGGTCAGGCAGAAGGAGGTATTTGCTGACTGGCCCTCGTAGTCCTCTTTGGTGTGGTTGTAGCTGGTGTGAAGCAGTGGAAATGACTGAATATGAACATCAGGGGGCTGGGTAACCAAATGGAGAAGTTTACACCAGCAGCAGGGAAGTGAAATGAGCATCGAAGGGACAATATAAACAATGTATAGCAACAGTCTTGACTGGAATATGTGTGAAGGATATTTGATCTTCAGTTAAGGTAGGTGGTTTTGCACCAGGCATTAGTAATAAAATCTTCAAGAAAAAATGAAAAATCACTTGGGAGAATACTGAAGTAACCTCTGTTGGGCAAGTCTCTAGACCATTTGGGATGGCTTTAAAAGGGAACAGAGATGTCTTTCTGCTGTTAGAAAGAGAGCGACAACTGGGAATTGTACTATTATGTGAAAGTTCAACTTCCCACATTAGAGAGAGATTGTCGTAGAGTCCAACAAAAAACAACAAAAGTGATACTATTTTAGTGGTAAGCAGTGAAGGCTCAGAAAAAAAATAGGCATAGAAAATAACTTTGGACAATATGATTGAGCATGAATGCAGGAATTGTTGTAAAACCCATTTACCTTCACTTTATTACTGCATTGTTGTAGTGACTAGATAGATTATTTTCTTCTCAGATACCACCAGACATTTCTTCGCTACCTGTTTTTGACAGAGTTCTTCAAGAGCTGCTTAGCAGGAATTGCAGACTGCTTCCTGAGGGGTACAGTGTAATCTCTTGCTTTGGTTTACAAGTACCCAGACAAGTTCAACTGCAGCAACACTTTGTTCAGGTTTACTGTCTATATGAAAAGAATGTGCTTAGTGTTTTAGAGCTTTCTGTCCTTTTTACAGTCCTGCAGCTTTGGTGCAGGAGCCACGTGTTTCAAGATTCTGGTAGCTGATTCCTTGCCTTCTAGGGAGGTCAGTGTCTTGTTTCCTAAGAGACAGGTTGGGAAAGGCTTGATGGTTTTATTTTTTTAACTTCCTTTTTGGCCTCTTATAAAAAAGAGAGATGCTTATGGGACTGGTGTTTTATAGTTTTATCAGTATGAACAAATAGATGAGCCAAGAGATGACACCTTGGCATAGACCTTGTATACAGTGGAGAAAACCAAAAATTCTTACAAATTGAAGTCTGTGTCCTACTGCAGGCCCATCCATAGGTAAGAATGGGGAGAATAATGAGAAAAAAGAGTTGTTATGCATGTGAAAAGCCAGCTGAGTAGCATCCTTTTCTAGTTTTATGCTAATAGGATTACAGCCTGCCATTGCAACTGTCTTTAATCATTTACTTGTCCAGTACAAGACACCTTGCCTCATTGAGTTATATTGCATATAATGCAATGTATGTGTCATGTTGGATAATGGGATGTAACAGACTTTTAAAAGAAATACCTTTTCCTGTTACAGACAGGAACAGAATTTCCATTATGTGTACAGTGCAAAGGGGAACTCATTACCTAATTATTAGTTCACTGCATGGCATTTTAAATCAGTATAATGATACCAAAATTAGCAATGGATTATAACAGCAGCCTTTTCTTTGCTTCAGAAATATTTTAAATATTCATAGCCAGGATCTTGTTGAGAGGAAGCTCTGCAGAAAATGAGAGTCTTCCTTTGTTGCTGTTCTCTGGACAGTGAATTTCCCCACGGGGAAAGGATGAGAATTTGGTGACATCCAGAGGAAGCCACAAATCCTCACTGCAATGCTTACCTATGAACAGACTCACTTAAGAGGAGAAGAGAATCAAATGATGCAATCTATCACCATCTGCCTATTATCTGCAATTGTAGTTATTGTAAGGAGGAGAAATGATGTTTCAATGAGTGAGTTCAGTTCAATTTCCTTCCCCCTTGTAGTGCTCAAGGATAGATCATTGAGTTCTTTCTGCTTAACAGGATAACTACCTTGACTTATAAAGTCAGATGGTCGGACTTACTCCTTAGACACTGAAAACGAGTAGCTTGGTCTCTGCTTAGTCTCCCAAATGTAAATAACAACACAGAGGTGTTCTGAGATTTTGAAAAGAAGCGTGTGATACTTGGCTTGGATACAAGGGTAATAGAAGCAACAGAAGAGGCAGAACATAATGGATAACCTATCTGATAAAGACGGAAAAACATTTATGACAAAGGTAACAGGAAAGACCCTCGGAGCTGCTACAGTTGTGTTCTGTCCTCTGACCGAATGGGGAAACACCTGCAAGCACTGAAAAGCATCCTTGTGGTACTGCACTCGAGGGTAGGGACTTTTCCTGGAAACAGCTTAAGTGTAACTCCAGCGAAATAAAAAAAATCCCTCCTCAGACCTTCACCCGAAGAACTGACTTAGCTCTGATATATTAAAACACTGGCTTAGTTATCCAATGTTGTCTTCCTATTCATTTCACAGTGTACAGGAGTTACAGAATTGAATAGTGTTAAAACACTTTGCCCCTAAGACCTGTTTGGATGCTTCTGACTATAGGAGCTGTTATCCTGTCATTCTTGTGTGACAAGAGCTCTTTGTAATAACTGTGTACCTCTAATTGTGCACATCAGCCAAACAGGATTGCCCCATGGCAGTGCGTGGTGTTAGAAGGGTTTTGAAACTCATGTTGGTTTGGGTTTTAGAAAACTTGAAACTCTTCACTTTGGTCTGGCTTTGTATTGCTTGATCTTCATGCTCAGTTTCAAAAAGAGGTTTGGCTATACAAGGCACTACATAGCTGTGTCCATAGTCACAGATGTGCACAGTCGGGCACTATCTGAGGCTTTCCCAAATGTGCTTTCATTCTTTCTTCCAGTTCATGTGCCCAGATGCTTCCCGAGAGAAGTCTAGTACCAAACATAAGAGAAAGTATTTTGCCCTTTCAAGTTTGAATTGCTAAATGTTACTGTTTCCCTTGCTTGGGGTCAGTACAAGGTTTTCCCTGTTCTAAGCAGGGTAGAAAATTGCCAGCATCCTTTTTTTTTCCATCTTCACAGGATTTATACATGTGCAGTCACTGTTGATTGGATTCTCCCTTTTCAGGCACCCAGCTGTGCTGCCTGAATGCTCACCCCAGCCTGCTTGCCAATTTTAAATGCTTTACAGGGTCATGTTTTTATTCAAGACAATCTGAATTACATATCACATCAAAAAGCCACACACACACAAAAAAAAAGCCACAAAACCCCAACACCGCCCCCCCATCCCGCCCTGCCCCAACCCCAACCTCGCATGGCCTAATTTTTTGAGATATGCCACTGTAGAATGATACGTCTGTTATGACATATCTGTCATGACAAGAGATGCATCCAAGCAGGAGTAAGGTTGGGCCCCTCTTGAGAATTTCAGTGGTTGGTTTGCACTGTTCCTCCTTGAATCTCTCACCTTTTCTGCCATTGCAGAACTCTTTCCTCAGTCATCACCTTTGCAAGCTTGAGATGCCTTATGCCATGGAAACAAAGCTCTTCTAGCCACCTTCTGCATGAAGGAAAAAATGTCTTGTCATATAATGAATGAAGTTTCATAAATCTTTTCCCATGTTGAATGCTCCATTATTTTGTACAGAAGCTCTTTTCTGTATATTTGGTTTTTTTCTCCTTTGATTTGAAAACTGAGCTACTTCCATGAGCCAACCCATTATGAGCTTGGGAGAAACAAACCTGATTTTATGGCTAGAGGGGAGACCTTCTGAAACTTAAAGAATCTATGGGCTTTTGACTACAAACCAAAGAAACTGCAGCAGTTTTAGTCCTGATTGCCATGGCTCAGATTGCTGTCAGGGACATCTCTCTCTCGTATGATTGTCTTCAAAGTATTTCTCTTCTTGACATGCTTGAATGATAGCATGCTATGTTTTGAATAGGCTGCTGAGGCTGCAAGATTACAAATGTATGTTTACATAAGTAGTCATTGCTATTTCTTTTTTTTATGCTTTTATCAAAAGGGATATGACATTTGTGTCAAAATTGACTCTAAACACTTTTCCAATGTTATTGGCATAATAGCCTTTGTTAAGAAGGCTTTAGGGTTCTGCAAAAACTAAAGCTAATCTTTGAATAATAGCATATGTAAGCTTTAATTCAAAAACCTACTGGAAACAGTGGAAAACTGACAGAAAGTTGTCATGGAAACCATCTAGATATGGGTGAAAAAAGCAGCTTTCATTCAGGGACCACAATTCTTTGCAAAAGACTCCGTAGGTTTCTGAAACATTTTTTCTACTCCATTCTGATGGTAGGACTGCTTTTCATTTTCATAAATGCATGTGTGGATTCACACATGTACACAAATGAGGAACATTGTGCTTTGTGCTGGATAAATAAAAAAATAGTTTTCAAAGATGAAATTACTGAGAACCAGAGAGGCAGACTAAGAGGAGGATTTTACTGGACTCTTGTGTTTGATGACAGCTTTTTCATTTTGGGTAAAATGTGTTTAATTCTTGTTGACTGAGCACAAGAGAAAAAGTGTGCATATAAAATAAATGTATGGGCATGATGTGGAATAGAGAGAGAATATCTGACAAGTCCGGCTGGTCAGGAAATAAAACAGCAGCTGAAATAAAGAATAAGAAAGGAAGACTGGGCTTATAGACTGTATTTTAGATAATCTTCTATTGAGTTTTTCTTGCTACAAGTAGTTCAGTAGTTACTCAACATTCCTAACAAATATGTAGTATGTACCTAAATATGGATTTACAAAGCATTTTTTTTAATTAAGTTTTTTAAATTTTCTAAACATTGGACAATGATAGGTCTGTGTCATTTAGGCAAACTTTTTAAAATGTTACCTTCTCTATCTTTACAGAGCTCTTTCAACTCAAGTATTTAAGTGTTACAATAATCTTTGGAATGTATAGAACTGACAGTTCTGCACAGAAAACTCACACTATGTTCTCAAAGGCCTATTATAAACACTTTGAGAAATCTGAAGTACAGAATGACTTCAAATAAGGAAAGACAAGTCAGATCTTGAAATTTTTTTGTGTTCTTCAGGTCCGTAAGAAAAATTCATCTACAGAAAAGATGTGAGATGGTTCAGCAAGACAAGTAGAACTTAGAACTATGTTCCAAGCCTGCTGGGACATAAGAATGTTCACAGCTGTGTATATAAATTGTCCACAAAGCCCAGAAATTTATCTCTAGAGAGTGGACATACACAGACAGATGCCTGGGGAAGAGTGAGAACAGGTCAAAAATATGTGCTATTTCCACGCTAGTACTTTTTAGGCTGTGACTATACTCACCTCAGAGAATTTCATGAGCATGCTTGTGCCTACTCTGCTTTGTGATCTATAATGCATCTTTACAAGCATCTGTTTGCTTTTAAACCTGCATGCATAGTGGCAAGGAGTTCCATAAGTCTCCTCTATCCACTGCATTGAGAACCACCCTCCTTAAATTTGTTTGTACCAGTCTCATGGCAGCTTCATAGGATGGACCCTACTTCACCTTGGAAGGAACAGGGAACAGTCAATCCCCATCTCTGCTTTCATTGTCATTCAAGATTTCATAGACTTCAATCATGTCTCCCCATGTCATCTTTCCCAGGCTGAAAAGTCCTCTTCCTTATAGAGAAGACATTGTGTACTTTGACAAGCCTTGCTGCTCTTGTCTGAATCTTTCCCAGTTCTAACATATTCTTTTTGAGGTGATGGGACCAGAGCAACACACATTATTCAAGGTATGAACAAACCATCAATACATACAATAGTACAATTAGGGACCAGAATAACATTTGACTGGATTAGGAAGATTTCCTCAATTTCTGTAATGTGGATATTCTCACAAAAAGCAGGCATGGCTTTTCTTGGTTTGTTCACGAAATGTGTATGTAAGTAATCTGTATTCCTATACACCTGCCATACAACACTTCTTTCCAAAACTTAGCACCATACAATAACAGGTTCCATATCAATTTTGCAGGAAACGCTCCTCAAGTTGCGGTCTTTATAGACCTGAATGGGTCTCAGGTCTTTCGATGTGCTAGTGTGTATGGGGTTTTTTTGTTGTTGTTGTCAGTGTTTCTGTGAAGACCAGGCACCCAGTTCCCGTTGTTCCCACAAAGCTGAGAAGGCTTAATAACATACAGTAGGTAATAAGTAAGACTTAAGATGAAGCTTTTAGCTGAAAGACCAGAAACACTTGGTGAAAAATGAATCAAATACAATTGTAAATCTATTCTAGCTCAACAACTGGGTAGTCATCTAAACGTTAAATTTTCTTTCTGAAGGTATCGCAAGCATATTCTTGCTATTAGAGATGGGGGGCTATTAGAGATAGGTTATAGCTCAACATCAGACTACTCTGTGCTGGCAAGCTCTTGCCAGAGTCTTTCCACCTTATCCTTCCTGACTTGGAGACCTAACAGCTTCGAGGTGTGGTTTTCATGGAGTTACTCAACCATTGATATCTTCCTTCAATCATAGGCAGTGATGACTTCTCACCTTATTTTTTTTTTTTTTTTTTTTTAACCTAAGTCTGGCTTCCTATTCCTAATCCAATAAAAACACATTTTTAAGATTTGCATCGCTTGCTGCTGTGGTATTTGGAATAGAAATGCAAATAAATTCACAGTTCTTTCTGGGGATAAGTGCCTTGGATATTTGAGGGGTATTATCTCTGGTTCGGTTTGCTGCCCTCTGTCTAATGCAGAGTTTCTACATGATGCTGTGCTTCCTTGATCACTAATACTTAACCTTTCCAATGTGGGATCATTTACTGTTACATGCTTGGTCTTGGCTAGGAATAGTGAGTCAACAGCTTTATATATTAATCAGAATTCATGATGCAGAGTTTATATTGACCTTCCACTTTCAAGTCAGCACTGGGAGGACAGGCAATATGTGACTCAGTAAAAATCCCAATATAAGAGTAAGAAATCTGAATCTGCAAAATGATGGCTCTTGATTCAGTAGTAGAGGCCCTCGAGACAGAGCTACTGAATAAAGTTGCAGACCCCTGGATACCTGTGAAAGCTGCTGTTGACTCACTCTAACAATTACATAGAAAAGTAGTGTACGTATTCCATAAACCTCAAGGCTTCTTCTATTGTAAGTTTGCCCATGAAACTTCATGTTGAGTAAGAATGGTAATCTGGAGCAGATCCATCTAGTCCTGTATCTTGTCTTTGATAGCAACAGTAGTGGCAATGCAAGAAGAATAAGGCAAGGATATAGTTCCTGAGTCAAAGGTAGTGTCTTTGAGTTTAAAAGAGAGCAATGTGGACGGCAGGTTGAGTAGTAAGCTCTTTATTCAGCCTGCCTCCTCTGGCACCGGTGTGTGTGTTGGGGGCAGACCATGCTTATCACCGACTTCAGAGTGCTGCACTGACAGTACTGCGTACAGGCCAAGGACTATCATGTCTCAGACTGCAGTACTAATATCCTCCATCTGGACAGAAGATAAAACTCTGACCCAAGGAGGCAAAATATGATTCCTTATGTTTCTGAAGCTTGAATTGTGGCTTTATCTTGAAACACTAAGTGACTGCATTAAAACTGGTGTAGAAATCATTCTCACAAGAGCTTAGTTGACTGCTCTGCCTTGTTCTGTTGATACTAGGTTAAAACAAGTAAAGGTTTAATAAGGATTTCAAGCAGGTAGCCCACACTATTCATTTTACATGAATGGTTATATACTCTTGTCTGTTTAGCTATTCATTACCTTGCCCTTTGGTACAATTGCCAGCTAAAGACTAATTCATTCCTATTTTTATTAAAGCAAATGTACTTGGTGCTATAATGATGAGCAACAGACTAAATCCACAGTGGAAGAGAATTACAGCTGGAGGCAGAGGGGGTTTAGGAGATCAACATAACATTTTTGGTGGAAGAGAATGGTAGTTTAATAAAATATGACACAGGATTAATGCTGTAGATGACCTTAAAATACGGAGTAGCAAAGAGCAGAGTGGCAATTATACATACATGTATAGCTGTAACTGGCTGATAGTGAATGCCTGTAATTTTTTTAAAAAGACCATCAAAATGGTATAAAGGGCCCTAAATATTGAATGCTTGTGTTCATGTAGTTTAATGTGAATGTTAGCTTACCAGAGAAGTAAACAAAACCAAACTCTATTGTTTATCCCATTCTGTGAAAACTTAAACTGGTTTTAGAAAGAGAAATTTATTACAGCAAATTTCACAGTGTTTAACTATGGTGTTATAACTGCCTGGGCAGGCTCGAGAGCCTCTTAGGTTGGCTTTCCATTCTCATGCAAACTGCATCTCTCTCCATTCCAGTCCCCCCCTTGTCCCATACATCAGGGGTGTCCATGTGGCAGGACATGTTCTTCTGCTGGGAGCAGTCCTTAACCTGCTCAGCATGCGTAGTGCTGCACTAAGCTCCCACAAACCACAGATAATTTTTTTGATGTCACGATCTTGGAGACTGTTAGACATGGGCCGATGCTGGGGAACGCAGTCTGCCTCCAGCAGGTTCTCCCGGAACTTTGAGGGCAATAAACTGTATTTTTCCCAAGACCTCACTTGTTATGTTTATAAATGCTTATTTTTAAAAATAAACTCCAGCAAGCATTTCTCATGTGTCTTAGTTCAACTGCGATGTGTAATAGGTCCTTGCATCAGCCTGTTGTAGTAACCTTTTCATTTAATTCACAGCAACATTGAACAAAACTTATGAGACAATGCTGAGATTTGCTTACACCCAGTGTCAAAAATAAGGCGTTATAAGAATGATTTGTGACTGAATTATCATTCACCTTCTGTTATTGAATTTTAGGCTATGTACACTGAAATGCCACTTCAATGACTTTTGCTAGAGTTTTAAAAACTATTTAATGTATTTTTAATAATATTGTGACATATTTTCCAAAGATGTTGGTTTAGTTTTATTAGAAATTGATCCATTTGTATTACACATTTTAACACTAGCAGTACCTAGACTTATGCTAACAGATGCTTCATAATAGCTATGCTTTAGTTTTATAAATGTCTACATTTGTAGTAGGCATATCAAGTAATCATATGCCCGCAGGTATGAAGGCCTTGTTCTGCTTTAATCATAAACTGTTTTTGCCAAGCGCAGTTTACTTGTGCTGAATTTGCAGTGTGAGGATAAAAGGATGAAGGGTGAGGCACTTGCTGAAGGAACATGCCAAAGAGGTAGGGTAAAACGAGTGATTTCACTGAAAGCTGGCAACCGTGCTGTGCTGTACCCCAGTCTGGACAGTGCAGCGGTCACTGAGCTCCCTCTGAACAAACGCCGTGGCTCTGACCAAAAGCTCTGGGAGGAACTTGCCCGCAGGTCCTCTGGTCGCCTGCATGCTGTAATCACGTTGGGGCTGAAAGATGGGTATCCTTGAGCATTTCTTTTGGAGTGTATCTCTGATACGAGGCAATTGCTGCGTGGAACGGAGTTGCGTACATATAAAAGCGATACGGCTTCTAATAATGCTCAGTTGTCTGAGCATTTTCGGTATCAAATCCTCACTGTGGACAATGCATGCTGGTTCCTGGTCAACAATTTTAATGGGGCCTGAACAGTTTGTTGGTGGAGCAGGGTGCTGTGTGCCTGCATGGCTTTTGCAACTGTCAGCCTCTAAGCATGTTGCAGTCTGTAAGAAGTGATGCAGCTAACGTCTGTTACGTCTTGTTTAGTCCCTCAGCTTTTCCTCTGGAGGACAAATGTGCGTGCTGTTATTTGTACCATTTTGTACGGGTTCTGTTTCAAAACAATACACAGCTGTATTCTTGTGGTAGAAAGAGAAAAGGGCAAGGTTAAAGAAGTGTGCTTTGCATACAGAGTGGGATGTGGTAAGACTTGTCTTAGCTTCTGTGGGAATTTTTTGACTGTCTTTCAGGAAACCTCGGTATCCTGCACAGCTGAGCTTTGCCCTTACGTAAACAGTCATATTGCGCTAGTGTGTTATTGCTGCTGACAACGTGATTTTCATCCTGCAGCTTTAGGAGAGGTCTTAAACATATACCTACAGTACCTGAGGGCTACTTCATGATGAGCAGATAAGAACAGTGACCTGACATTAGGCTTTTTTCTGTGGGAAGTCATGATGGGAGAGCAGAGTAAGTCGGAGCTGCCCGTGATATTTTGAACTGCAGAGGAGAGGTGTTGCAGCATCTTCATTTATCCAGAGCTTATTAGGAGCTGTTGGGTTTCTGTCTGGGCATGCTCTGCTGTGGTAGTAGGCACGTGTCAGTTAAGAGTGTGGCATCTTCCTCAGAAATGGGATAAATCCTTTAACTGATTGGAGGTGGTAAGTACAAATGAAAAAGACACCACTTACAGTTTTTCTGCATAACTGAAAGCAGGACACTAGCATTCAATGGGGAAGCAATTTCCTATTTCTGGAAAAGAATTAAATTTTTTTTTTACCCCCATATAATGTTCTACAGAATTTTGTAAAGAAACTGGAGGTTAATGACCCAATGCAGCAACATACCTAAGTACTTGCTTAAGTTTAAGCAGATAGACAGTCCTTTTGAAATCTGACAATTAAACCCTGGCACCAGTGGAGTGAGTAGCAGAGTCCCATTGACTTCAGTGAGCCAGGATTCATTCTAATTCCATAATTAAATCATCCTGTTCTTCAGAAAAAGTATTAGAAAGATAAATGTTCAGTAATTGCTTTGAGTATTTTCAGTGAAATCTATTTGCTTAGGATAAAGCTTTTCCATGACAGAGAAATAACTACGTTAATGATTTCAAACTGTGCAAGAGATTAATCTGAAGGTGAGGTAGTAAGTTTGTAGGCTACTTTCTCTAGTTAGTGATATTGGTCTCCCTTGTTGTGGTGTATCAGTTTCCTTCATTTGCTCGCTTTTCTGTCTCAGACAGAAATCTGTTGAAATCAAAGATGGCAAAAGATGTTAAAATATTTCTGCAAATCAACTCTTAAAATAACATTTTAGTTTTTTACATTCAGATCCAAATACAATTATTTAGACGAGAAAAGCCTGGGGAAGGAGGATTTTTCTCTTGTGAACAATTTCTCCATTATTCCTTCTGATCTAATTGGCCTAAAGCAATCTTCCCCCATACTTTCCACTAAGAGGAAGAAAAAGGATTTTTTTTTTCTGCTTCAAGGAGAAAAAACATGATTTTGCAGCCTCTATTCAAATAAATAGTTGTATTTACTACTTTTGCACTGGAGAATTATTTTGCATTTGTAGAATTAGTTGTGAAGATTTGACTAGGTTTTCTGAATAAGGTGACTTGCGTGATTTAAAAAAAAAAAAAAAAAAAAAAAAATCAACCCCAAAAGTTGCCTGAACAAGTCCCACTGCCACACAAGAAAGATCACATTGTTACTGAAATGTGGGTCACAGCAGGATATGCTTCATATGTTTAATTGAATCTTTTTATGAATAGCACACTTTCATGCATTTCTTATTAAAGGAAACATAGTGTTTTCATTTATTAGGAGATAGGAGCAGGACTTATATTGAAGAGATTATAGGGTATGATTCATTCATCACCGGCTGCCAGTGCTTCCGACCTGTGAGATGATACCTTATGAGAGGGCTTTCTAAGGGCAGGAGAGTCGGGATTTCAGCTGATGCCCTGAGGCAATATGCTCTTCAAGGACATGCTCTCCTCCTCCATAGAGATCTTGACTCAAAGACCAGCTGGAGGGTGGGAATGCCATTTGAACACTATGTCTGGTAATACAGCATCTGAAGGAAGGTTGTTTCTCCTTTCCCATGTCCATGCTGAGCAAAGGAGTACAGCACGGAGACACTGAGTTAGCAACCCAGCTCAGGTGAGCGTTACATCCAGCGTTGCATTACCAAGCAGACATGTAAGCTGGAAGTCAGCCCTGCTTCTGGTTCCCATGTTAGCTAACACAGAGAGGCATCTTGGGTGACTCTGCCCTGCATTGCGTTGTCTGCCCATTTTGGACTCACTGTGTCAGGGAGCCAGACTGAAGTCTTTATGCCAAAATATCCCAAGAATTGAAACTCTGATCCAGACAGAGCTTGCTAGTAGGTTAGCTGCAAAAGAATTTCTTCTCTTCCTAGGCAGGAATGATCCAAGATTACAGTTCCTGCAGACTTGGAGAGAAGGCAAGACTTAAGCAAGACTGGGAAAGATGCAAAAACAATGCACCGGTCCTCTTTCCTACTGCAGCAATCCACAGGGATGGGGTAGGAGGATGATGTTGGGTCTTGTCTGTACAGATGGAGAACTGTGTGGGGAGTCTTTTATTTGATTTAGATGTATTCCCTGTGATGGTAGGATAACTTGCTGAAAGGAAATAGCGTCTGATTTGGACAGATGTCTGTCATTGTAATTATAAGCTTTCAGGTCGTTAGTGACAGCAAAAATTGTCAGAATCAAAATATTTAGGCTGCCTCCCAAGTGTGTTCTAAATCAGGCTGAGCCCTTGTGCAGAAACTTGAAATAAATAAACACATTCTCCCTGGGGCCTCTTGTACACACAGATACAAAACAGTTTTTATCAGGGGAAGGTAAAATGCATTTGATAAACCCAGAAACTGAATATATATATAAAAAAAAGATAAAATGCATGTATCCCTCCTCTGTAATGTTAGCACGTGTCCACTTCACTATTGCCTTTCCAGTAACGCCTAGAATTGGGCCACAGTTTTAGTTCTCCACTCCCAATTTGGAGCGGTAACAGTAACGGCAGAGGGGTTTTAGAAAGTCTTTTTGTTTGGTCCCCCTTAGGAGGACTAGAATCAAGTCAGCTAGAGATTTAGGGTTTTGGTTTTAAGATCTCAGCTCTGCTGCTCTCTTGTTTTATCTATTTCTACAAGGTCCTCAGCTGGTGCAATTTCTTATAATGGAATAACCTGTTCTGTGTCTTGCAGGGGAAGCATAATCTTTGTTGTTTCTGTTAGTCAAGTCAACAGCAGGGAGAGATAAGAATATTTGAGGCTCTTGAGCAGATTCGTTGCTTGGATTTCCTGCTGGCTTGGGCGTGTTTTCTTCTCCCCAAACACCCATTCAAGGCAAGCACTTTTCCTTGTCCAAGCCCCTCTCATTACCCAGGACTCCCTTTCAATACCAGATTCATATTAGTCAGTGTTTATGCAACTTTCCAAATGTTACCGGAGAAGGAAGAATTCTTTGCCAGTTATAATTTTGGGATGTGGGCATACATGATGGTAATAGCCCATCACATGAGCTAATTAGTAGATGATTACTTTAACAGGAAAGGAAAACATACTATAAAAACTTTCTTCTATTCCACTTGTCCTCATCAAGCACTAACCCTGACCTAAGCCATTTCCATCTCTTTTTTCCTTTTTGTTTTGATATTTTAGGAGATTTTTTTCCTAGGGCTGTTAAATCTGCTTTACTGCTTTTCCATATCTTATTTCAAAACATGACCTTAGGCAGGATTCAGTTCATCAGTTAACAATTAACAAACAGGCTTGTTTCCAGTCATAAATACTTAAGTTCTCTAAATGATGTTTATTCTGATCTCTCTTAAAGGAGAATCATTAATGCAGACTCCTCTAACCTGGAAATGGAATTCAGATTGCCTGCAATTACCTGCAAATGTTTGAATTAACATAATAGAAGCCTTTCTCACTTCACAAGCCTTTCTCAATTCACAAGCATTTTTTTGAGTTCAGGGTCACTCCTTAGCCTTACCTACAGCAGGGTGATTGGTTTTGGTTTTTTTGTGTCCTGCTTTCACATCACATCTTCCTAAGAGGATGAGCAGCACTGGCACTCGCACTGTGCAGCTAGAGAGGATTTGTGTAGGCTGAAAGACGGGTCACTGCCAGCAATCGGCAGCTTTTGACATCTCCATGTCTGTGACCGACTGAGGGGCTTGGGGATTTTCTCTGCTGGAGTCGAGCAGTTGTGGAATTTTCTGTTTAGATAAAAATTCAGAGGTTTTGAAACTGCACCTGCATTGCAACTAAGATTACCTGTCTTTTTTTTAAAGGGCTCGGTGTGCAGCTGGCTTCTGATCTTTGGGGAAAAAAGCCACGTGGAGATACTCCTATCTTGAGGACTCCCAGGTTCATAGCCAACTGCCAAGAAGCTGGCAGAGCCTAGGTGGATCTGCAGCGAAGCCGGGGATCCCAGACCACTTTGAGAGGTGGCACCAGTGAAGCCAACCTATAGAAGAGCTGAAGGCTGGTCTGTGGGTGCTTCCAGGCTTTCAGCTCCCTGTCACATGGTGAGGAAGACTTCTGGGATTAAGGGTAAGGAATAAGTCAGCTTCCAAGCTGATCTCTCTCTGAACAAATTCATTCCAGTGGAATGTTTCAGTGAGAGCCATTTCCCAGTGGAAAAATGTAGTGCTGGAATATCATCTGGCCAGCTCTGGTTCCTGTTTTATTCAGGACTTGAGCACTCTGGTCCTAATTCTTCAGTTCCTTAAATTTCATCCAGGCGTTTACACCTGTCGGATGTGGGTTTAATAGGCTTTGCTGTTCTGCTTTTATGCCTTTCTTTGTACTTTTCCAATATAAATAATACTAGAACAGTAACAAAACCAGAATAAATGGCTAGGAGAGATTGGATGCGATAGGAAACCAATGTGCGTGTCATTTTCAAAAAAGCAAAGTATGTTCAATCCACTGCCTCTGGTTTCTAGGTACTGTTCACTCAATAAGGGAACAAGGTACACTGGAAAATTTTGGAAAATCAGTCCCTCAAAGGAAAAGCAAGGGCTGTACCCACCGACAGATGGTTTGGTTTGCAGATACGTATGGTTTTTGCCATGTGCCAAGAGTTTTGCTGAGTTTGTTCAAAAGATTGAGATGTCAGGAGGAAACGGCAGGACACCCTGAGTTCTTAGGCTAATGCAATAGAGGAGTTATCTGCCACTCTTTGACCACAGATGCTCTGAAATTTAAGCAAGGTTTTCTGTCATCAGAAGCACATGCTCTGATCCTCCGCAGTGTAAAATTCAAGCAGAACACCGTAAGGTTAGAATAATGCAGAGATTTCTTAGCAGCTCCTTGTGGCTCTTGATCTGTTAGTGGAGGGTATCTGGCTGGACCATCCCCATAGCTGGCTGCTGATGGATTTCCAGAGCTGGTCCTGGGAGCTTAGGGCAGTTGGCAAACTCTTGAAACAAGCTCATTTGTGATATGGAGTTGACCAGGCACCCACTTCTCCCTCAGGTTCTCAAACACTCTCAGTGCAGCTGAAGTGATACAATTAGCATTTTAAATAAAGACCGTGCTTCAAAGAAATTATTTCAGTTAAGATGACCATGTGGAAGGGTTGCAGTATATGTTTGATGCACTCATAATAGCCTGCCTCACCTGAAAGATTGTGGTCTGTAGTAGCTAAGGCTTTTGGTGGAGTTCAGAAACTTCTTCAAACAGAAGTGCATTATGTCCAGTCAGCTTTGAAATAATAAAGCTTTGCATAACCAGGAACAAGGGCTGCCCTGCTCAGTGAAAGTGTGCACTCTCCAGGTCGTCCTAAAGTAGCAGAGATAATTCAATGCCACAACTGGCACCCAGAAATGCAGCAGCAATGATAAGGTACATCAAATCTCTGATCCAGCAAACCACTGGCAGTACCTAGTGTGCTGCGCTGTATGAAACACAGAGCTCTGAAAGAACTTGGTTTTTTTCCTTAGCCCTGGTTCATAGAGCTTATGTCTGTGTTTGTCCAGGCCTACTGGAATGCACAGCAATGCCTCATCCCCATCTGCATGCTCAGGATGAAGTGCAGCCTGGTCCTGTCCTGACCAAAGGAGCACTCCTACATCCTTCAGTTCAGGTGGTGTCACAGCTCCGTGTCAGAAACACGGCAGTCAGAAAGGGCATCGCGCGGGCTGGAGACAAGCGTGGTTGTGAAGTGGTGTAAGTGCCTGCCGAATGAAAGGAGGACTCGAAGGAAAGGAAACAAGCAAAGAGTAATGGGAAAAAAAAGACGATTCCCACCCAAATTGAATCAATAGGTAAACCTTCTGTAAGTAAATCCCTATGTTTGTAGCATTCATAGTAAGATAATGCTGAGATGAAACTGTAACAAGGTAATCTAGCTCCTAGGTTACTGAGTTGAATTTGGAGAAACTGATGTGCATGTGTGTTGCTTTAACAGAGAAAAGTGTAGGTGTCTGAGTGTATGGTGTATGTTTGTGGTCTTGACGTGTATCCTAAAGGCCAGTGATCTGCAGAAAGGGGGGACTTTATATAAACCTATGCATATACACCACCACCTTCTTGACACTAAAGCGAGTTAACTAGCCAGTTGAAAATTTTAAGGTGTCTGAACATACCAGTTGGTCATAAGATGAATGGCTGTTTAAGGGGAGATGAGACCTGTTTATGCCTAATTAGATTACTGCCAGCTGTATCTGTATGGCTTAGGTCTAGTGAGTCCCAAGAACATCTGGTCCTCATAAAGACTATGAGCACAAAGAGGGATTTTGGTTGATGGGAAGAACGCATTGCTCGTGACTGCGAGGCAGATGGCAAGAAGTGTGAGGGTAGAAAAGCTCCTCTGGGAGTCCCTGGTTAAGGGAAGCAAGCAAGAGTCAGTTTCTAAACACTGTAGGCCATGTTAGCTGGAGGAATCTTCTGCCCAAGAAATTGTTTCCTGAGGCAAACTGTATCTGAACAAAATACATTTTTTATGTCATTTGTTTTCTTCCTGCCTTGATGAGGTAGCTGGCACAAATATCCACAGAAAGACATCACGGCCCTTGTGTTATTTTCTGCAAGGGATAATCTGTACTGAAACACTGGTCCTGGAACAGGGAAAGCTTAGCCTTTTCTCCAACTTGTTCAAGAAAGTGGTTGTGATTAAAATAATGAATGAGGGAAAAAGAACTTGGACTTCCAAAGTTAAAATGTTCTCTATTTCACCAAATTCTTTAATGCTTTGAGCTTCAAATCCTGTTACTGCTAGGTTGAAAATAACAGGGCTTTCACTAGCTGTAGGCAGTCCTGGGTCCCTGGAGCTTTGATAAGCAGAGAGAAAAGTCTAAAAGTTCAGCATCTGAGAAAAGAAGTCCAGATTCTTTTCCTGATAAATAATAGCAATGAAGTAGTATTGTTCCTGTGTTTGCACTAGATCGTGGAAGTCATGCAATATTCCCCTTGTGCGACATTATTTTGCCTTTACATCCTCTCAACCTGACTATTGCAGCTCTCTGGCCCAAATCCCAGCTTTTCAGCAGGAGCAGAATGTTGCAGTCTGCCCTCACATATATGTGTCAGGAAACATGAATGTCAACCTCATTTTCTAATAATTATGTTGGCTCCTGTCTGCTTTAGAATCCAGCTCAAAGCACCCTGCATCTATTTAAAACTCTATTTGACAATCTGTATTTTAGCACAAAGATGCTGTTTAGCTTTTTCTTGAAAACAAAATACAAAGAAAGGAAGGAATTTTGTTGAAATATATTGGTGGATATTAAAAGCTGCAGCTTGTTTCAGCCACTGCGTTCTCTATGCATCTGGCAGAAACAGTGCCTGGCTTATCTATTACAGAAAACTCCTGTGGTCAAAATGTATTTCTGCTGCTGGAAACAATTATAACTTTCTTGTTGCTCATTATTTACATCAGGAGAGTGAATCCTAATTAATTTTTGTTAGGTACTTACTGTGATTGCTCAGCTTTCTAAAGGGAAGATGGAGGTCAAGAATCAGAGTTCATGGAAGGATTTGCTTTTTTGAGGTGCTTTCCGAAGGTCTTCATTGCACCTGGAATTTGTCAGCCATATTCTCTGCAGGGGGAGTATTATTCATGAAGTTCTGGAGCTAGTAAAAGAGCATGGTCCAGGGCTAGAGCCTTAAGCAGTCCCACACGCTTTTCTTCCCATTCCATTTCACCTTCTTCAGTCCCAGCACTCCCAACCCTGACCTG
Source organism: Haliaeetus albicilla (assembly GCF_947461875.1). Classification (NCBI taxonomy): domain Eukaryota; kingdom Metazoa; phylum Chordata; class Aves; order Accipitriformes; family Accipitridae; genus Haliaeetus; species Haliaeetus albicilla. The sequence continues at coordinate 16,848,610 of NC_091501.1, forward strand.
CATTTCTGTGACAGAGATGAGACTTTGGGGATAGACAACGTTAGGACTGTGTAATTACAATGTGAGTATCTTGTGAGACAAAATTCACAGCCTGGCCCTGCTCAGGTGAGATTAAAACTCTACAGCTCAACTTAAAAACATTCATGGTTATCTCTTGATGGTCCAAAGACCATCTCATCTAAAACCAAGGAGAGCTTCTCCTTGTCTTTGGAATTCATTATTCTTAAAATTGCTGCTTAGACACAAATTATCAGTATTTAATGAAATGAAGTCCTTTTTAATAATGATGTCTATACTGCACAGTAGTAAGAAATAAAACATTGCAATGGTGTGTTATTTAATGAACAGATAAGCAGCAACTCTTCTAACATTTTGAAATGAGTTTAAGGAAATGGCTTTTTTGGTTATGATTTTTTTTTTTTTTTCTTTCCCCCTTTCAATGACATTTGGGCATTTAAATCTCAGGCTGCTTGGAAAACAGAAGTCTTACTCCTTATTTGGCATAGAATTCAAATAGGGAGAAAAAACTGTCAGAGTCTGTATCTGGTTAAAAAATTTCCCAGATTTTATAGAGAGTTTGGACTTGGGATATTGATTTCTTGATTTCATTCATTCTAAGGAAAGAAGCCAGGCAAGAAGTTATATGTATTAAAATACTATTTATGTATTAAAATATTTTATATGTATTAAAATACTTGTATGGCTCTCATCACTAGTTTTTGAGTGAATAGGTTTGGATCTGAATTTCAGCAGCAGTCAAGAGTCTGGATCAAGGCTTTAATTTAGGGCCATCCTTCATTCTAAATGGCTTCTGTGGGTTTATGATCCAACTTGGGGTTTTTTTGCTTGAAACTCAATACATTTAGACACTTTAGGCAGCACATTGATTTAGATTGGCAAAGTATAGCAGAGTTGTCTGCAGATAATGAACTTGTGGATATCATGGGAAGCTGACACTTGTGATTGTCAACCTTGACCTCCAACCCTCTTTGCTTTAATTAAAATCTTTGTGAAAAGCTTTGCTTAGTCAAAGATCTCTGAGGAAAGGGCAAAACGTAAGTATCATTTGTAGTGAACGCACCATAAAAACTTAAAAAAAGAAATCCATTTCTAATGATGGAAAAAAAAAAAAAGAAAAGAAAAAACATATATATACACCAGCTCAAGCTTCAGGATAAATTGCCTAGGGGTATGGGAAAATCTAAAAAGGCAAAAAGTTCTGTGTTGCTTCCTGACATTTAAGCAAACAGGTTTTTGCAGCTGTGTGTAATTACAAGAAGTTAGAGGACTGTTTATTTAACAATGATATATTTATACATTTACTAGGAAATACAGCATTAGTCAGAAAGGCATTAAAATATCTGTTAAGCTATCTGTTACATTATCTGCAAACCAAAGCCTTTAAGAAGTAGTATTCTTCCATACAATCATTTTTCAGTTTCCTGTAAACACAGCAAGAAAGGCATAATCCAAGGGGGAAGTTCACGGAGGTTCACACAGAAACAGTGATATGCACCTTTTAAATTTATTTCTCTCTCTGATATAAATTTAACACCTGTTTACATCTCAGGACTTCAGATTTTTTTTTTTTTTTTTTTTTTTTTTATGTTTGTCTTTGTGTCACTTTTGTTAGGTTAGGAAATTGTAGTATCTCCATTCCTGAAGGGGGAAAATGAGCTCTGGACTGATAAATGCAAAAGACTTCAGGACAGAGGGGAGTTTTAGATGCCCAGATCCAAGACTAATCTCTTACCTGCACAGGTAGTCCTATAGACACCCTTGCTAGTGAAGTGGGTTTTGCTCACATGAGGTAATGCATGTCCTGAATGGCTCCTGTTATGTTATGGTAGAGCAGTCTGCTGGAGCTCTGTGTGGATCCAGGCAGAATTTGAACACTGGTGGTGCATTCCCTCTGTGGCCTGGCTTCAGGACATCTGTCAAGGTATATCTCTTAGACTAGGCTCCACACGGAGAACAGTGGCAATCTCGGCACTCGTGACAAAAATGTGTCACGGAGAGGGACTAGATGGTGATGGTACTCCGGTTTACACAACAGTCTCATGGTTAGAGCACTTGATGGTGATGTGATGCAGTCCCTTCCTTATGGTATGTGGGATTATAGTCCACGTGCTGTAGACATGCTATTCTTGAAAACGTGCCCCAACTATCAGAGGATAGTTGATGTATTGAAGATACTTGAATTTCAATTCCTCCTTTAAAAGTTTTCTGTCAAGTTAAATAGCACAGGGAACTGAAGCCAGTTTTTCAAAGTCAGAGGCTAGCATCCTACCCACTCATATTAAAACCAGAAGATGGAATTTAGTTTTAGTATTTTTCTTGTGTAATTTCTTTTCTTTTTTCATCTTCTTGAATTAATTTAGTGGTGCTGAAAAGTTCTGAAATTATTTCCTGGACTGGATTAATTAAGACAATGGGAGTTGTTTAGTTACTTCACTGGGAATTAGGACAAGTAATTTATTAAAAGGCAAGATACAGCATGAACGAGCAGTAAAGCCAACTCTCCCTTCTCTTGTTCCTCCTACAGAAACACACAGGCACTGTCATGTGTAATTTCAGCTTTGGTCTCTAATTGTGAAAATAGGTTGTTCTCCAGGCTTTTTCATTTCTTAGTGATTTGAGGAGAGGTCACTGGTGATGATGTGGGCACCTTCCTACTGCAAACTGGATTAGTATCATGAATTCTTCTCACAGGTTTTATCAAATAAGTGCCAGAGCATAACATGCAGTATTTAGAGTAGATTTTTTTTTCTTCTGGTTTGAAGCAGTTACGTGGTGTGATGTTCATAATGTTTAAATGACTCCCTTGCTGGCACATCTGCCCTGTAGATTTTAGGGGTGGGGAGCAAAACAGAGACAGTGACTGAAAATGACTAACCAACCAGTGGGATGTATTTGTAATAATGCATAATCTTATTAATAGTACCGATGTCCATATTGCCCCTCCACCAGTAGACAGCATAAGTCATTACTGATGTTCTGTTATGACAGCTGCAAGAGCATTTACTGAAAAATCTCCTGAAGTGTTCAAAGCCCCCGCACAAGCTAGCTGCTTTATGCGTGTGAAGGGTAAAGGTGAAAGCCTTTTTTCTCTGCCCACAAGAACATAAGTACTTGCCTTAATTACTGATTACTGCTCCTGTTGCAGTTGGGGTTAGATCTTTGCAGCTGATTTCAGTGAGATTGTAATCAGGGCAATAGAGAAGAGGGTGCCTCACAAAGAAGAAAAACACTTTTACAATAAACCTTAGTAACTATGAGCGATGTTATAGCTTTCTTTTCCCTGCAAAAAGTTGACATTCAGTTTGCTCTAAAAGGCAGACTATGCACTCTTAACCCATTCTAGGACTTCTTCCATAGATAGAAAACTAAGCAATCTCAGAAGTAAAAATTAAAAGATGCTGTGAACCTGAGGAAATAGCACCTGCAAAAATGCCAGGTTGTCAATCAGATGGAGAAGTTCTAAGCGGTGGAGAGAGTATACCATGTTTTGTCTTACAGTGGAGAAAGCTGTCAGTACTGATTGTATTCTTTTGGGCCACAGTTAATAGGACCGTATTTCTTTTGATGCCACCAGCTGTGGTTAGAAAACCAGCACTGAACAATGCTGTGACACTAGAAGGGAAAAAACAACCCACTGACCTTTTCTTTTGCTCTTATTCTTTTAAGCTTTCCTAAAGAGGGATAGAACTGATTGAATTACTTTTATGGAGAATCTTAAAGAACACACCTTAAGGCTTTTGCCTCTTTCTGCTGTTAGCAATACTGTCGGAAAGCTGCATGTATTGCTCTGCTAGAACAATCATAACTACCCATTGACTTCAAGTTCCATCTTATTTACTTCAGTGACAGTGACTTGTGCAAGCATGATTGAATTCAGACAAGGTGGTTATTTGCATGGCATGTTCTGCCTTAAAATTATTAATGTCTGCTTATTCTCCTTAATCTTAAACATTTTGATGCATTACTCTACAAATGCCCTTACCCTACAAATCAACCTGAATCTGGTTTTGAACACTCCCGTAATTTTAATAATACATTAATTTTCATAGTATTAAGAATCTTTTAATCTCACTCTGCTCTAGGATGATTTTCACAAGCACTCATCGTTAATCTAATCCTTTTCCCGCTGAAGTTAACAATAAGGCTTCCATTAAATTCAATGGGAGGCAGAATTAGGCCAACTTTAATGCTTTTCAAAACAGTACCTGGTTCATAGACCTGCTTGCTGCCTGAGCCCTCAGATAGGAAATGATGAGATTATAGTTTGATAATAAACCTCTTTGTCTACAGTAAGCCAGATGACAGGCTGGGTCCCAACCTTGATGGTAAGGGAAGTTTAGGTCCCTACTTGTCTGATGCTTGAATCTTCTGCAAAACAAACTAAATAATATGTCACTTTTAAGAGCCAGAAGGCTATCTTGTCACACTTTCTTCTGTTTATTGCTCCTATCTTTGCATTCAGTGCAGGTAAATACTCCTGTAAGTAAAGACTCCAAACTTCTTTTCCTCATAGTAGCCCTAAATTGACTCCTTATTAATTCTCTGTATTTTTCTGGCTGTATACAGGGATGGGAATGCAGAACATATGGTAGACTGCTGTGAGGTTACTCTGCTGATAGCAATATTACTCTAAAGATCTATTTCTATAATACATTGTCTGACTCTGAACCCCTAATTCACAAGGAGCACATAATGAATTCTGACTCTTCCTATAGATTCCAGTAATCCTCAAAATCATGGGCAATCTTTGCTTTTCCGTTCTCTTTAATACCCAGTGGTCCTGTATCTTTTACAGTCAACATTCTTATTGTTTGATCTTGTTGCTAGTTTCTGACTATTTTAATTCTGCAATTAGTTATGTGTCCTCCACAGAGCTGTGTAGAAACATAATCAACTTTTCTGTACAGACAGGGGATGCATTTTGCAATTGGTGTGTTGTGATGAGTCCATTTGGGACCCTAATGAATACATTAAACAGGTTGGGGGAGATGGGAACTGTTTTGGATTTATCTGAAAATGATCTTTGGAGCAATTGAGCAAAACAAAATAAGGAAAAAAAATGTTTTCAGTGCTTCAGTTGCGACATTGTTTGCTTCAAAATGAAATGCTTCAGTTTTAGGTGACTTAAACTTCAGGCCCAGTTCCAAAGAAAAACATCTTGGTTTAAGAAAGAATATTTTAGCAAAAGTTTTTAATTATTTTGATTCATTGCTCCTTCTTTGTGCCTTTCCCTTTTCTTTGTCTGAAACTGCCAAAGTTGTGGCACTAGAGCTGTAGTTTGACCTTTACTGTTTGCCACTGCATTTTTTGCATAGTTCCAGTTGCATTGTCCTCACATCACACCAGAGTGGAAGACAACACTGAAAGCAGAGCCTGGACAGTCAGAGTTTCCTTGAGTGCCCTCACAGACCTTGACTCACTTTTGAAGCCACCTCTCTGGGCTTTGCTTATGTCATCTACAGAACAAATGGAATAAAGATAAAGGCTAAGAAATTGCATTCAAGAAAAATGTTCTGGAAGAGATTTAAAAATTCCTGGCTGAAGGATGCTACTACTACTGTAACTACCAGAGATGAAGGGGTTATAAACTCTTCTCTGCTTGTTTTCTGGTTTCTGATTCTGCCTTTGGAGCAACTGTGCTGGCCACTGTAAGGAATAGAAACACTTAACGAGATAGAATACTAGTTCAAGCTGGTACGTCCACTTCTAAAATCTTCCCTCCATAGTAAGATGGTTATAATTAACTGTCCTTTCTGGCATTTGTTAAGATACTCAAATAAAAAAGACACTATAGAAGAACAAAGTGCTATCAGTAGGTAAGGCTGCTGAATGCAGTTACTGGTTCAACAGAGCACTCATGGGAGGTTGGCCAGGATTAATCTTAAGGTCCTAGCACGTTTGCAGGTGAAACATATTCTAAAGTGAAATAAGAGGTTAATCATTAGAAGACAGCTGACTGCTCTAAGCAACAGCCTTTTTTCATCAATGCTTGTGATGCAAATAAAAAAACCAAACAACCCTACAACTAAATATAGCATAAAAGTCCTCAAAAGCCAGTCAATAAACAGTAATTATCTCTCACAGCTGGAAGCATGTTTTGCCTTGAGTGTAACCAACAAACTGTGCTTGACTGTGCAATGATTATTTCAATCAGGTTATAAAGGAGAGTGTTATCTGGGAGCTGCTCTCTTGGAAGGTGGTCTTGTAAATGTGTGCATATTTCCGACCTCTTCTCCTCCTTTCCAAACTGCTACAGACCTTGATAAATGGTAAAGCCTGCTGATTTGGACGCAAAGGAGATTTGTGATCCAAATACTGCTGTTGGGCAGAGCTTCATCAGATCTCTTCCCTGTGCTCCCACTTGCTACTCCTGTGCAACCACTAGTCTCAAAACAGCAGAGCAGACTTTCACTATTTGATTGATCCTGCCAGGTCCCATGGATGAATGCCACTTGAAACGTGGTGAATCACAGTATTTTGGGAGGGGAAAAAGGAAGGGAAGAGGCAAGAAGGCAGCTCTTGGAAGAAGAGTTAAAAAATAGGTCTGGCATGTTTCATGGTCCCTGACACAGTGATTTTTTCAGACACCTCAGCAGCGCTGGAGAGTCACCTAAACTATGAGAGCTTGAGAAACATGATCCTCATGACTGGCTACCCTAATGCTGTCAGACTGAAGGACAAGTTTTAATTGATTCTCAAAATTAACATGTCAACAACCAGAACAGGAAACTGAATTTTGTAGTGTTCCTGTAATGCATCCTCCTTGTCCCAGGAAATTAAATTCTCGGTGTCCTACTATCAAACTGTTCATAGCAATCCTGGGCTGGTATACGTAACTCCCATTTCAGTAACAGCCACATTTTTTAGTATCATCTCGCAAATCATGGGACCTGTTTTAGAAACTGCATGACCTTTGAGGGTTTCTGTTTCCATGCTAGAATGATGGTTGTCTTTTGAAGAATAGCATCTAATCTGGTGTTTGGTCTCCATTTCTGACAGCATCCACATATCTGATTGTTTTCTCAGTGCATAAATAAAATATTGCAAGGCCCTTGTAAATGGATGTGCACATGTCCGTAGTCCAAATTGTTATAAACCTTCCTGTATGCAATGTGTTCTGGGTTTTGAAGAAATTTCTGAGATGCAGCTGCAGCTTCTAGACAGACACTTCACATATTCTCATCTTCTTTCTTCCAAGCTGGCTTGGTTGAGGTTTTCCCATTTGTTTTCATATCTTTGGTATATTTGAGAAAGAAAAGAGGCTGCCAATCATTTTACTTATTAGTTAAGCAGATCTCTGTTTTGCTAGAATGACATGAGCAAGGAAGAAATTTTGAACTCCCACAAGGCATGTTTTACGTTGTTTGGTTATTTTTTCAAACAATAGCCTCTTTTTCTTGGAAGACATTTACATTTTCATAACTAGCATTTTAGCATGCTGAATGTAACTTTTACTCCATTGTGCTGTTCAGTTTGTATTTTACTACTTTAAAAGTATTTAGACTGTCATTAAAAGTTAGTTGAAAATAAAAGCTGGTTCCTTTCTAGGTCAGGTGCTGCTTTCTTCTCTTTTGATTTTGAATTATTTGTGCCATGGGTTACATATGAAATTACTTCAGTTCACATGGGGAATATGAAGCTGAGAAGTTTTGTGGAACATCTCCAGACACAGCATATTTTTTTTTTACCTCTACTATAGCCAAAAGGGAAGGATCCCCATTGTAGTTAAAAATTGTGTTTTTTTCTCAGTATTGTATTCTGTCTTACTATGCTTGTTCTAGGGCTCTTTATAAACTAGTACAGAACAGCAATATCAGCAATGATTTCCAAGACACAAAGAAATACAACAGCAAAGCAAGTGAGCTGTTGATTGAGTGGTAAAAATTCATGTTGCTTGCTATAAGATGTTTAGTGCCATGCAACTGGATGGCAGAGGGGTCTTGTTGGGATGTTTTGCTAAACAAACCATTCTTCTAAACTGAATGTTGGGCAGGACACATTAGATACATCTGAGGGTTTTGCAGTGGTGTCATTTCCAGCGCGTACCTGATCTATCCTTGAGAACCATAAAGCTTGCTCTAGTCAAGAGCCTTTCTTCCTTTCTTCCTATATGGATTGAATCTCCCTTGATCAGAGCCACTGAGGAATAGAATAGATGGAGTTGGGTGGTCATAGGTTTAGGTAGCCCTAAACATTGCAAAACTGTGATAGAGCGCAAAAGTATGATACAGTGCAGAAATTCATCACAATCAAAAGAGGTTCTCCCGAGATTAGCATAGAACAAGGAATCTTGGTGTTGTTCAGATGTTCTCTCAAGGCTACATTCTTGGCAGCAGCTCCATTTGGCTGGTCTTTTTGTTTTTCCAACTGTATATGGACTTCTTTTGTTTCAAATTAGTCTGTTGATTGGCTGCAGATGTACAGCAAAATGTCCTTTGTTTTAGTGTACATTTTCAAGTGACTAATGATTAGCATTGGTTGGAAACTTTTCTGTTGAAATGATTTGACAGACATTTGCGGTTACAGCAAAATTGATATTTTCTGTGGAAATGCATCACTTTTGCCAAGGGAAAAAAAAAAAACACTTTTTTGTCAAGTCATCCTGAAATTCATGGTTTATTTTAGGTCAGCTTGTTAATGGCTCTAAGTTGTTGCATTGTTTCAGGGCACTACTTAAGACTTGTTTTTTATGACCTCTTCTTTTGTTGCTCTGGGCTCCATTAATCAGTCTACTTCATACAGCAGTATCTCCTGTTGGAGACGGCATGATAGTGACCTAGGAACTGTAGTAGCTGTGATGCCTTCAGAGAGAGAAAATATCTCGTTGAGGACGTTGTGGATAAGTTCATAACTTGTGGGGAAAGTGCAGCAACACCAAGTTTGCACTTACAACTTGGTAGGGGTTTGGGTACTTCCTGTGCAAAATGTAGCTGTGGAAAACATAAAGCTTCCTTTTGAAAACATTTCTATCCACTTCTAATAGGATTAAAATCTTATTTATATGATGCCTCGTGTAGTTTTAGCACTTTATTTCTTTTTGCAGAGGTGTTTTCGTGCTGAGTTTTAAGGCTTAAAAATCAGAACAACAGTAATAAACTCTTTTGTTTCTTTCTATTTGAATTTTGAGGGTATTTTTATAAAGCCTTTAAAATTCCCTCAAGTCCCATTTTCAAGCTCTTCTCTACAAGTACAAGGGCTTGAAACTTAGCTTTCATTAAGAAAATAAAAGTTCGTTAAGTAATTAATTGTTTTCAGGAACTCTAAGGGAAAAAAATAACATCATAAGACTTTCATTGATGTCATGAGAACTGGCAAATATGGGATAATGATAGTGCAAGTTTTCCAATCGCATGTAAGAGCCATTGCACAGGAGTAGTTGTGATACTTGTTCTGGTGGTAGCTCAGAGCTGCTGCGAGCTCAAGTTTGTCTTGACAGTGAGAATATACTAAATACGAATAGTTTTCCTTGAACTCAACGGTGGGCCAAGGAAATGTCTCTGAAGCCTGCAGTGATATGCCAGGGATGAATTGAATCTGCCAAGTGTAATTTGGGCCAAAGTAAGGTGGCATGTAAGCAGATGAAGAACCCAAATTCATTGGAAAACTTTTAATCTCCAACATGTCAATGTCCTGAGGTGAAAGATTTCTAGTATTTATCAGTCTGAGTTGGAGCTAAGCTCATTTCTTCTTTACTCCATCATTTGTATACCTCACAGGGAATTTTGTTATGGTTTGTGCAAGAAAGAGGAAGTCATTTTTGCACTGCAAACTTAGTTTATGATAAAATCTATAAGTTTTTAAATAATTTTAATTAATTTTAATAATTTTAAATTTTTTTAATTAAAAACTTTATTTTTTAAACAAAAATAAATGGATGCATTTTCCTCTTTTGTATCCTTTCTCACGCTTTTGCTAAAATGGCTATCTCCATCTCTGATTTTTGCAGTGGCTTCCATCTCTATGGTCATAAGTCATTAAATGTTCACAAAAGTGAATAAGCCGCTTAATATCCTATTCCCTTGTGACTTAAGACTTTATCTAAAAAATCCCCTAATAAACATCCTCCCAATTACTTAAACATCTGTCCTAGTACCATGCAATTGGAGCATGGAGGAAACAGAAGGGACACACTAATCAAATGTAATTCTTGTAAAACAGGGACATAAGGAGATCAGATTGATAACTGAGCATATCAAGGATTTAATGTTATCCAAATACTTAAAGTCCATGCTTATGCAGGTACTAATAACCTCAGACAATACCTACAATATCCTTCATTTGAAGAGAGATTAGAAAAGCCCACTCATTTGTACCCAGTAGTGTGCATGCATAGGGACGCTAACTTATTAAAATTAATTTTACAATTAGAGAACATGCTGAATTTGTGAATTAGCACCATAATGACAGGAACAGATGTCACTTGCTGCTGAATGAGCAACAGAAAATATCAGGAGTGTACTGTGCAATGCTGTCTCATGCTTTCTGACAGCCAACTTGAACTCCCTGAAGTCAGCCTGCTCCTTAAAAACCTTACCCTAACGTTTGTCTAGCCAGAGGCATATTGCAGTGGTGACAGAAGGCACCCCTGCTGCAAGTCCTAACCCCCTCCATCCCCTTTCCTCAGTCTGCCAGAAACCCTGGGCAGAGTCTATTCAACGCAGTCATTCCCCTCAGGGATCTGTCAAACAGAAAATCAAAGTTCATTCTCCAGAGACCTCTCTTGGACCAAACCACATACAGATCGAATCCTAATTATATAATTTTCTATTGCCAAGCATCATTTCACTGGGTCAAGATGTTACTTATGTCTCATGAGAATGCAATTTTATTTTTCTTTTAAGCATTACGTTAATTTAAGGCAGAGATGTAGACTCTTGGTCCCACAGCTCTGTGATGCCAGCAAAATCATAGGAGGTTTTTTAAAGGAGGGGTAGAAGAGTTGAACAGATACTTTTCTGTGATTACAAAGAGAAAAGTGAAAATATGATGACTGGAGTGTAAAGGATGAACAGCCTACAGGTTCCACTAGAGCAGACATTGCTGCTGCTTTAGTGATGGGAACCATCCTGTAGCTTTTGTGTATTTGATTAATAAGCAAGATAAGGTTGGAAGGGTTGAAAAGTTATGCGTAATGTAGGCATGCATACTTGGTTGCACATTGCCAAAAAAGTGAAAAAGGGGAAATTGATAGCTGGGGGTCATCTGTAGGGTATCTGAGAAGACGTAGTGGAAAGATCAGCCATGCAGTAGTTCTTCAGTGTCCTCAACACCACTAGAACTCTGCAGAAAGCTATTTGTTTTTTCCCCCTCCTCATGACTTCACAGTAGAAATGGTACAGACAAATTACCTCCAAAACCAATGTGACAGTTTGATACTAGGTAGTTTTTAATTGAGTGGTGTTATAGTGAGAGAGACTCTAAGAGAGGGAGACCTCATTCCAATCTGTTTACACAATTACATGAATCTGTCATGGACATGGATAGTCATATAATCCAGATCTCCTTTTTGTGAACAAGCCAGGGTCAAGTTTCTTCCTACATGCCCTGAAAATGGGAGTAATGGGGTTTTGTCACAGAGCACCCTTTGCAGCAGTATGACATGTGATGTTAGGCACTTGAGGTTTGTTGGCCATACAAACCCTGTTCCTGTTCTTGTTCGGTTCAATGCAAGTGATTTTGTGAGGAAGTAATTAAATCAAATGAAAGCATTATGTTCTCCAAAGAAACAGCAGAAAGCTAGCATGGCATTTACAAACCATATACTCTTGTTGAGCCTCCAGCTTGTTCAGGAGGCCTTTTCTGCTCTAATTCTTTTGATTTGCTTTGGTGAGTCAAGCAATTGTGTGACTTAGCAAGTACTCCTATGGACACGTACGCACCAGGGCGTTGGATCACATGTGAGTTAAGACATGGAGTTCTTGTGAAACAACAGTGTGGTTGAGATGGAAGCGTTCTGATCCTGTCTCTTGAAATATTAAGCTTAAAGCTCCATGTTTTGCAGTCATCACTAGCAGTTGCCATGTCCTCGTTTCTCATTTTGGAAAGCTCGGTTTCCTCTCCAGCTCCTCAGCGCAGAATGGCCGGAAGGCGTCTTGCGGTTCCAAGAGAGACTCGCAGGCGTGATCTCCATGACCTAGCCTGTCCAGCTTTGGGTTTTCCGCTAAGGCACGTTTGCAACCTGAATATACGCACATTGCATCTTCGTAGCCCGCCTGTCCCGATCCCTGTTGCCGGGGAAGTACGCTTACCTGTTCCTGGTGCCATCTGAGTGTACTTGGTCAGTGCGTGTATGAGGGTCCTACGTTTCTTTAAGCTAATTCCGTTTACCATACGTTCTCGCCGGGGTGCCTCCCGCCCGGGAAGCCCCGTACCCGGCGGGACCACGAGGGGGCACCCGGGACACGCCGCTCCCGGCCCCGCTCCCGGCGGGGGCAGCCCCCGCACCCCACGGGCGCGCAGGCTGAAGTCAGCGCTTCGCTCCTCCGTGGAAACACGGCGGCAACCAAAAGGGAACGGGCACTCCTCTGCCAGCAGCCGCTTCTCCTACTTGTCAGACCGACGAGTTTCCAGCAAAGGCGGGAAGTTCGGAGAAATAACTCAAGCTCGCTAAAGCAAAGAACGAAATGAGACCGAATTGCTTTGAATTGCCGAGTTTAAATTAAGTTTGTTCTTGTCTTGCTGGGCAAACTTTAATGATCTGCCCAAGGTACTGTCATACATGCCATTGCTTATGGCACTCATTCTCTAACTCCTAGTTTGGGTAATACATTTTCAAAAGATAGATATAGATCCAGGCATCTCTCGTGAGAAGGTGGAAATCAGATCATTCCAGTTCTTTGTGTTTGGGGGTCTTTTTTGTTGTTTGTTTGTTTGTTTTCCCCTGTCTCTAGTTGAAAAGGGCTACTGCTGGAACCAGAAAGAAGTTGTCAGAAAGGTTAGCCAGATTAGAATATGCTTCTGCCAGCTCTCCCTAATTTCTTGGGAAGGGATTGATGAAACCTCAGGTTAGCTGCGTAAAAGCTACAAGCCAAATAAGTCATCAGTCTGCTGTTAAACTGTCACAGAAAAAACACCTAGGTATCTGTTCTTCCTGTCTACCTTGAAATAGTCTCACAATGGGAAGAATTGCTCCTTTGAATATTCTTACTTTTTTTTCTTCTTTTTTTTCTTTTTTTCTTTTTCCTCTGGGTATGCTAGAAAAAGGCCAGGGGCCTGATTTTTAGATGGCTTAGCTGGTCAAGATGAATGTGAAACCAGAGAACCATAACTGGCTAGTGATAAGTAGGTGAGGAGAAACAAAGATCCTTGTTGTCTCCCCAGCAGGTAGTCTGTGAAAGCTCCATGAACTGATATTTATTTGCTGATACCATTTCATATTTAAATTCTGGGACTCTCCTTAGTGTAAACATACAGGTTTTGGTTTGATTTTTATATAAGTGAACGGGTCTCAAAAAGGAATAAATCATATATGGTGAATAAGATACCTGCTGTTACATTTCCTGATGTTTTTCCTTCTTTTTTTTTTTTTTTTCCCCTTGTTTTGCTAGAAGACTTCAAACAATATGTGACAGTGATTTTAAAGCTATGGGTGATTTCACAACTTCAGAAATAGGAAGCTAAACTTTGAGTGTGTGCTGAGCCTGCAGAAACACTGCACAGGAGTTGAGAAGATAGTGAATATATTCCATGGCCTGAAGGCAGGACTGACACTAAACCACTTTTCTTTGACTGGGCAAAGCTTGTCTCTTTCTTTGTGTTATATAAAGATTTGGACAACATGAGCAGAAACCCAACAGGACTGGGACTTTTTGTGAGCTTGTAATAAGGGTGATCAATGACAAACCACATAGGTATCTTGTATGCTCTCCAGTACAACAGCGTCATGGTTATCTTGTCCGGGGTTAGGCACAGAATAATTTTCATTAATATAGGGAGCTTTATATATAAAAAAGGCCATCAATATGCATAGAAAGTGCATATTTATAAAAATATGGCCAGATTGCAATTTTGTTTTCCTTCTGGAAGTTGGATATTTTCAGACAAACATTATCTAGCCTTTTACCATGTTTTCATAAAGTTTCAAAACACAAGATTCAAGAGATCTGTGATCACATTTTTATTCATCATATCCTTACCGCAGATTTAAAGAAGTTTTCTTTTTTCCCTACTCATTAGTTTGGTTTCTCCATTTGCAAAATGTAGGTAACTCCATTTTTCAGGGGTGATGTGAGGGCAAAATCCGTCAATGATTTTGTGACATTCATATTAAAGTTGTGAGGGCCATATAAGTACTGAGATGTCAAGAAATATTAAACAATCTGCTGCAAATGTCTCTGCTTTTTTCTGTGTAGTTCATTAGTGCGCACTCAGAGGTGACCTTAGTGTTGCTGGTGGCACCCCTTCAGATCCTGTTTAAAACAACTGTTGAATGACTCACTGTTTTAGGAATATGGAAAGTTTCCCAGAGTGCGTTTATGCTCTACTGTCTTAGACTTCAGGAGATGGAGCTGATCAGGAAGGCTGTCAGAGATGACTGAATGTACTTACAATGGGTGGACTATTCTGCCTTGCTTTGGAACATCTGCTGATGATTTTAAAAATAAATAAATTAAAAAAAAAAAATCTGTTGCCTCTGCCTGGTAGGAAGCAAATACAGGTTGTTTTTGTGTCGCTGATGATGTATCTTCAGAGGGTTAGGCATGCCAGTTGCTTGACTTCAAGGAAAATTTTCACAGTGGAGTGATGACACAGATGTAGTGTTGATCAAGAATAATTTTTCTTTTTTCCAGTACTTCTGTTCTCTCTTTGCTACTTTAGGCATGGCACTAAGCCTTACAATTCAAATCTGAACTCCAAGATTCTTAAAATGTGAGTTAAGATGTAGGTTTTTCACATGGGTTGTTTTCAAAATTGGCATCTCCTCCTTCCCCCGGCCAGGTTCTTTTCTTCTGTTTGTTTCTTCAGTGAAATTTATAAGTCCCTGTTTTTTCCCATGGCACGCTGTCGCTGTGGAAATTAGTATGATGTCATAAACCTGACATTGTGACTTCAGATTCAGAGGAAACAGACTGCCAAGAAGCAGACAGAGGCTTGTTGAGTGTACAATTGTGTTGGAAACAGATGAGTGAAGCTTGAACTGAGGAAGCAGAATCTAAATTTTAATGAGAATTTTCCCAGAACTGGAAAGAGAAGAACTCAGGATGTGGTCTTCAGGTCTGTTCCTGACACAGTCCTGAGGGTGATGGATATGGCAAGCTGCATCACAGTTGTTTATTGTCTAAAAGTTTAGAGGAAAAAGGAAGTTAAACAGATATGAGTGGCATCTGAGATTTCAATTTGAAAATGAAAAGTGTTTAAGATTAGTGGGATCAGATTTCTTACTTGAATTGCCATTTCATTTTCTAGATTCTCCTTTTCTCTTTTCCTCTTTTTTTCCTCCCTGACTGGAAGTCTTTAGTAATTTAGTTGGGAGAAAAACTTTGAAAAAAATGACAAAAGTGTTCACATCTGCCTGCAAATGAAAGTAGTATGAATCAGTTGGTCTGGAAATGAACAAATCATCTCATCTGGAATAAATGTAAATATCTGGTTTAAATGTCAACATGAACTATTTTACTGCTGGTCAAAAAATTAAAGAAGAGATAATCAATGGAGGAAAATTTGCATGAGTTCTTATTTTCATGCAGCCAGTGAAAAATACCTACAAGACTGAGTGGATAGCCTTTCTAAGTTTTATTTGTTTTTCTTTCTTGAGCATGGAGGAAGAAAAGAGAAAAATATTAATGGAGAATGATGTATCCTTTGGACCATCTAATTAGTAGATGACGTTATAAATCTGAACATAGCATCCAAGCTCAACAGAGAAGCAAAACCCCTGACGCTCCTATATTCTGCTAAGAGTTGAGGATACCGAAGGTGAATTATGTACATTCATAGTTTGAACATCTGCTGCTAACTAGCACTAACACCTTTCTCTCAGTTGAATTTGAATACTGGAACACAGAATCACAAATTCATATATTTAGCTGTAGCAACACTCTGAGTGGGTAGATTGAGGGAAAAGATGGGCTTCTCAGATAACAAGTATCTTCAAAAGTGGAAAGTTAAAGTATGTTGTGCTTTGTCTAAGACATTCCTGTTACATGCAAGAGTGAGTGAGCGGCTGCGTGGTGCTTAGTTGCTGGCTGGGGTTAAATCATGACACAGGAATAAAAAGAACAGAGATGAGAAGATCACGGTGATGATTCATACTTTGCTTTACAGTGAAAGAATTAAGATACTTGTAGCTTGTGAAAAAGAAATGGCTTATTCTTGGTATGAGTGCTTGCGTGGTGGGAAGATAATGACAGGTTCTTGAGCTTAGCAGGCAAAGTTATCACAAAATTGTAAAGAAGCAAAAAACCCTCTTGAATTGGTTATAGAGTGCATATGTTAAGAGCAAAGATGCAAAGGCTATTTAAACACCAAATGAGCGGTGAAGATTCTTTCAATGGAAGGCTGTAAATATTCATGGGATGTAGTTCTTAGTGATATGCATTAGTGCAGTCAGAAGTGTTGGACCTGATATAAGAGTTTCATGCAAGAAGTCTGAGGCCTAAGACACAAACTAGAGTTTCCATGTTTCTCAGCCTTGCAATCCATGAGTCTTGAATATATTGTTGGTTTTGATAGAGCAAAACCATGTTCATATTGCAGAAGGAGAGCTATTCCTGTGATTAGACATGACAATAGACATGCGTTTCATATGTGAATATGATTTACCAATCCATTCTTGTACTTAGGAAATGAAGAGGGGAAAAGAGAATTAGTCTTTAATGTATCAGAGATACATGAGAAAGTAAGTTCAAGTAATGATTTTGAATGCCCTCATTAGGCTTCGTTGTTACGTTGCATCTCTTTACAATGGTTTGATTGTATTCTAGGTCACTATTTTGTTAATTAATCATAGCTTTATTGGGTTTTACTGTTATTATTATTGTGGTCGTAAAACTTTGCGATACAACACAATAAAGACTAATGAGCTGTTTTGAATAAGGTATCAAGGCTACTTAGTTTAAATAGTATTTGGAAGAGTGAATTTAGCTCATGAGCTGCTATGACCTGAATTTTCACTAGATAGGGTTCATCTTAAGGTAGCGTGAGGCTATATAACTTGTTTAAATGTTAGCAAGATAGTAGTTTTAACTTGCAAAGAACCTCACTGCGCTTTCAGACATCCTTCTCTCTTCATCTTTGATCAATAGGTTTTATTTTGAAACTCTCTCTATATAATAATTATGTATGTTTATGTGCATTTAGAAGTTAAAGTGTTATTTCTATTGTAAAAAGTGTATTTGTGAAAAATGTTCCAATAGTCCAAGAATAAATAGTACCCTGCAAATAGCATCAAAGACACATCAAGGACATTTTCTTGGATGAACTTTTTCTGTGCTGCTCGTTGATCTTGTGTTGTGAAATGTTCTGGCAATTTGTGAAGCAGTGAACAGATGAGTTTCCTGTGGTTCTAGGAGGTGTCATGGATATAGGACCACAGCTTTCTTCTAATTACAGCTGAACACGTGGGTGCCTTGTGGTCAATGTGACTTAAAAAGGAGAAAACAGATATGCCAAGTCTTTGTGCATATTCATTAGACTGATATATTAAGAGAGAATTATTTATGAGAACATGCCATCTCACTGAAGTTATCAGAGGTCGTTTGTTTGGGTTTTTGTTTTGTTTTTGTTTTTTTAAACTTTGGTTTTTTTCTAAAATGCTGCCAGGAAAAAAGATGTTCTGGTACATGGATAATGAGGCACTGCATCAAAAGTATTTCTTAAGTGCAAATAGTTACAATAAAAATTGCCAAGAGTGGTGAATTATCTGGAACACTTGCTTTTTAAAATAGCACCCTTTCCCACACACCCGTATAGATGTACTCAAGAAAGATGCTGTGGTCCCACTGGTGTGTATTACAAAAACCCTGCCCTGAATTTCCTTTACTTCTGGTTCGGATTGGAGAGATTTATGCTATTGCACAGGCTGCAGTATAAGGCATCTCCTCAGTCATAACCTTGCCACGGCAACCCTAAGTGTTACAGTGAAAAAACTGTGGTTCCTATGGAGTAATTTGCACTGAAAAGATATTTTCATGGGTTCAGGTCTGCAGGCTGATGCATGCCATGAAGCACAGCCAGGATTCTGCCCATTTGCCACCTCCTGACAACAAGGTTTGGGTGAAATAGGGACCGTTTTTACCCTGCCTATGTTTTAAGTGCAGATAGGCTGCCCTTGCTATCTTCCCTTGGATTCAGTGTGGACTACAGGTAGTCCTTTGAAATCAGCAGGAGAGCTGATGGAGGGATGTGCAACTCATCAGAATCTGGGGAGAGAGGGGAAAGAGAATCAGGTCAATTGCTGGCATTTTTAGCAGAGGTGCCTAAAGGGCTTTTGAGGCTGAATTCCTTTTTTGGTTCTGCAGCTGGCTTGGCTTGGTCTCAGTTGGAAAATACAGGGATGGATCTCATATTAGGGCTTGTCTTTGGAGGAAATAATTTAAAAAATAAGTCAAGGTATGATCTCAGGTCAGAATCATTATTCTGCAAAAACTTTCACATAGATGCTTGTCTTACATTTTAGCTTATGCTAGTTTTGGATATAGATTAAATTAAATAGTGTGAAGGCAGGAGGTTTACTGTGAAATAAGAATGTCCATATGGTGAGCTAATGCCAAGTTATTAGAGCCGTTTCCTAATATTAGACAAGCTCTTACAGGTGTTTATACAACCCCTTTCCTGTGAATAATAAAGAATATGGATCACTAGAGCTGTCAATCAGGCCCCTTCATGCTATTAATTTCTGGTGTTACTAAAAATGTTTTTTTTCGATTATGAATTGAATGTGGTGAGCTAAAAGCCATGATGAAACACATGGTCTAAATCTTCAGGCTGCTCAAACATCCACTTAGGAGGAAGAGTTCCTCTTATTGCAACATACATGTGTGACATTTATACTGAAAATGGCATATTAGGATTTGGGGTTGATAATGAAGTTATTTATGCAGTAGGTCTAAAACTTATGAGAAATTGAAGCTTATAGTATAGTCACAAATAACTGTAACTGACTGGAAAAACATTTGCTCTTAAATGGCAGCCCAAAATATTTAACAGAGAAAAAGAATGTGGATTTTTTTCCCCATCAGAAGTATTGAAACATATCAAAACAAACTTTTCATGTTGTTTCTAAACAGCCTTTCCAAAATGGTTTGGAAGAGAGCGTAAGAAATCAGAGAGAGGAAATCTGATTTTCTATTTCTTGTTTTCAAGGAAAAAAATGACTAAAGAATAAGAAAATGAGATTTTTCTTCTTCTCCTCCACTACTAATTTCTATTTTAGGCTTTTGCTTTTTTTCAACTTTTCCTTTAAAAAAGAAATACAAATGAGTTGAGAGAAAGGGAGAAAATATCATGAATATCATGTGAAAAATTGTAAGTTTTGCATTTCTGCAAAATGTGTTCAAAGAACATTTTCAGAGGAAATGCAATGGTATAATTTTCTTTTGACCAGCAGTCCATCTCAACTGAGGTTGAAGTGTTGAATTTTTTGTTTGAAAACTGCAAGAATTAACCAAAATTACTTTGCCTAATACATCATGTGAAAGTTGCACATTTCATCCTAGCAAGTTTTCAGTACTTCTAGCAACTTGCTATGTGAGGTTTTGTGTATATGCAAAATTTCTTGCCTGGTACACATTGGCCAATTTTGTATGCTGTTGTACAATTCTAGAAATGTCAATTTTTACATGGGATATCAAACTGGGTTTCTTCTTGCTTGTAGTAACTGAAAATATCATGAGCTGATCCAATGTAAGGGAACTATTTCCCTGTGAGTCCTGGAAATTGCCAACTCTGTGATTACCTACTATATTCTATGACACTCACCTTTTTTCTTTAAGGGTAACATTTTTACTGGCAAACGTCTTATGAGCAGAGGCTGTAGGCTTTACAAAAGTGGATAGCTTCCAGCTTCATAAAGGTCTTTGATTCTTCTTTGCCATAACTTATTAGTTCAAGGTTTCATTAAGGCAAACTTAACACCAAAATGAATTTTGTAGAGGTAGATACAGATGCTTTTGGCTGCGAGCATGAAGTTCTTGAGATACTAAAATAGGATTTAGTTGCCCAGAAACCTTTGCAAAGTTTGGTCTTTAGAGAACTGTGGAGTTCATACAAATTCTACACATTATTCTCTGCTTAAGTCTGTAAAATGTCTTGAGAGCCTCTTGCTCACTAATAACTTGACCTGCTTATGGTAGAAAGACTGAGGATGGAAATAAAGAGACATTAGAAGTATAACAAGCACCCCTGATACTACAGCATGAGAGACAAGAGGTGAAATCTCTGGCCATATGAAAAAGATGGATCTTGATACAGGAGCTGACGAATGTTGTAGGGAGGCTATCTTACATGCTGAGAATAGCAAGTAAAGATCTATATTTAGGGACCTGACACATTCCTGAAATGTAGCTCAGTAATTATTTTGCATGTTATTGTATGGGTCAGATTCTTAAAAATGCGTCTGATGTTGGATACTAAAAATGCCAGCTGTCATGCTGCCATAATAACTGTAATTAATTGTTGGTAATAGTTAGCTGTATATACTGTTGTTTATCTACTGATCTCATCACAGTTCATGAAGATCATCAACACTACTGTCCCAACTGGGAAAGTGTCCTTTGTTTAAGGAAGCCAGGTAGGTCTTGAATTCAAATTTTCCTAGCCCTTTGCTGTAGTTCTTAAATCGCGCTGTCAGGAAGACTTTATTTCAGCTTTTTGCTCCAGCCTCAAAACTCTTCCTTTCCATCCCTCCTTACCCTCTTATTAGTGACTTCAGTTCTTTTTGTACCTCAGTGCCGTTTTTCTCTGTCACTCACCTCTGAGAGTAGCTTACTTTTACCTCTTACAGTATCCAGGCTTAAGTAATACAAATTCTAACATCTACAGTCAAACAAGCCATGTTTAGGCCTGGGTAAAACATCCTTGTACAGATGTGAGAGCTTTCTTAATTGATTTCTGAGAGAAGGAAATTGGATAAAAATAGAAGATTCAACAAAGTTAACTGTGGAGAGTCAACCATCTAAACCCCAGAATCCACTACCACTGTTTATCAGCATTTGAAATGAAAAATGGAATGATTACCTCTAGAGTCTGAACCATCAGAACTGAGGTATGTAAGTGGATCTGTATAGAAAATCATGCTATTGTCTCTGCTTTTCCTGTTAGGTTGAAATAATTTGCTCGTCACAGCTTTCTTGCTTTTATAATGAAGGTAGTATAGAATACTTTGTCTTCTGTACCATAAAATTCAGCACTGTCTAATTTCACAGCTGCTTTTTTGACCATTAAATACAATACCATTTAAGAGGATTTTTTTCCAGCTGTGATTTCTCAGCCTATGTGGTCTAGTAAGAGCCTCTGGAAGTGTTCAGGAGTATACCTGGAAGATCAATACAACCAATCTTTTTATGTATACTGCTTGGCATCTCAAAATCAGTCCCTCAAGACAGGCTTTTCTCTGATTATGAAGTGAACTCCTCCATAGCCATACCATATATTGAGAAGGATTTGTTTTCATTATTCTATCTGTTGCTTTGTGGGGCTAACAGTGTTTATAACTGCCTCAGTGCCTACCTCTCTACTCTGCAGAATAACCTGCTGTTTCAGTTTACTTTCTGCATGTTGCAGAAGTCTCTCCCATTAGAATTACTGGCCTGTCTAGGATCCAGACCTGACATACAAGCCCCGTCACAATATTTTGGTTCAAAACAGGTGCTGGTGGGTGGCATGTGCTAGCAGCTCCAGCTCAGCACACATATCCCTTCACACTGTCAGTTTATGTGTATGTTAAGGACACAGCCTAAGTATAATTGCTGTCGCAGCCTTTTCATGAATATTCTTTTGTTTTGCACCACCTGTTCTTTTGGTGTATATAGTATTTCTGAAAGGTATTAGATAAGTGCTGTAAAGTCTTCCAGATGCTCCCAAACCATCCTGCCAATGTGTTTCACAGCTCTTATTGCAGTGTTTTCTTACTGAATGGCTTGTTTATAGGTGAAAGGTTTAGGAGCAAGACATATTCAGATCTGGATATTCTCAGCTGAGACTCCAGCTCAGACTAAAGTGATTTCTAATAGAAATAGTTATGGACATCATCTCCAACTGTTAAGAAGTGGCCTGAGAGAGTGTTCTGTCTTCATGTAAACCATCGACTCTACCTCCAAACATCAATAACTCTTGATCACTATTAACAGTGTCTAACGATTTAGGAAAAAATCTCAGGTTTGTACTGTGGAGTGATAAATAGTTCAGGAAACCAAAAAATCTTGTGAGGTTGTCTAACACAGTATATTGATCCAATCTCAGAGGAATGTGTACTGGCCAGAAAGCAACAGTCAATTTGTCTGGGGAAAGAAGAAAAATTACTGGGATTAAGAGAATACACAAACGGTGAAAAAAGCTGTATTTCTGGAGCAAGATATTTGATGCCAAGTATTTATTTAGAGTTTTCTTTAAAATTTCAGAGCAATTATCAAATTACTCCTCAAATCCAAACTGGAAAGCTTTTTTCCTGGCACATGTTTGCAGACCAGTACAGTTTAGAAACCATGATAGGTAGTGAAAGAGCATTTAAGATGAGAACCTAGTCTTTCCCCCCATTCCTAGTAGCATTCTGGACACCTAAGCTGTTTTATATAACAGGTGACATTTAATCATCTGTCTGCAGATGTAACTGTCATGGTTTGATATTTTAAAATCCTATTAATTTGGAGTAGTATGGAGCTGTCCCAAACTACTTTCTTTAAGCTTGTTTTGTTATAGAAAGTATGACAGAGCCACTAGAGTAAATTAATTCCATGTAGACTTTACCTACAATGTTTGTTTATACTCATGGATCATAGGAAACTTCTTTGTAACAGTCTTTCTATTCTCCAGATGTTGGTACTTTGCTTACTGCAATTAAAAAGAGAAAAGTTGATCGTAGCTCCAATTTATTAGGTATCGGACACTTCACAGCTGACTTCATGGAGGAACTGTTAAAACTTCTGAAGTTACATTTTGGAGACACTTTATTTGTGAAATTTGGCTATTTTATGCAAAAACAAGTTTTATGATATGAAGAAAGAAACTGCATATATTTACCCTGGGAGACAAATACAGGTTTGAGATGTGTGTTGGATAAAGAAATTGTTTTCTTTGAAGTTTGAACTTTAAAATTCTGTCCTTACATGCATTTCTCCACGTCACATTCAGAAATGGAAAAGCCCCTTGTTTGCATGGATCCTGTGTTGTGGTAACTGTTGTTAAAGTTGACTTTTGAGTAACAACTGTTGTATGTCTGATTTTATGAACTTCATGTTCTCATAGCTGGCAAAGAAAGTTACTAGACTAGACTTTCACAGCTAGGAAATTAACTCCAGCCCTATCTGAGGTTTCCGTTGAGTGAATAAGGTCATATATTCATTAAATTTCCCTCACGTTGTAAGTAGAATTATAGGGATTGAGTGCAATGGTCACTGAAAGGAACTAAAGAGAATATTTGTGGGAAGGAAATTTTAAGCTCATAATAATGACTATTTGCTCTGGAAAACTGATTCAATTCTGCTCATCTGAAAAAAATGGAACATGTGACCTGTATGTTAGTGCAATGAAGGTGGTTTTGAAAAACCAAATGCTACAACAAACTTAAACCAGAAATTTTGTGCTGTAAGTGCCTAGTGTTTAGGCGAAACATCTCTTTCTTGTTTGTGCATGAGAGTAGTTGCTTTTGCTTTGTTTGAATCAAAGTGTAAGGCTGAAACAAGACATACATGTGAAGAGGCTGATTTGAAAACTGTGGTAATAGTTATGCATCCAACTCTTACTGAAGTCACTTATACTCTGTAGCCACTACATTTAATTCTTGGGAATGACTTTCTAGGAGACTAGTCCCAGAACATCTAAATCTGTGTGCAGAAATACTGGACTGCAGTTATGCAGTAGATCATGAATTATTTTATAAATGATGACAGCATATATACTATGATCTATATTTTCAGTCTAAGTACTGGCTAGTAAAGAATGCTATTACATTCCATGCTATTGTAACACACGTGATGTTACAGTGACTAGAACCTTCCAGTTAGGAATGTAATTTTTCTGTACTAGGTGCTGTTGCAAAATACAAATTAAGATCCCCGCCAGAAGTGTTTTACAAACTTAACCTCCAACTTGAAGTTCTGCATTTTGTTCACATGTACTCTCCCTGCTACTAAAGTCTCTGTATCCTTCCACTAAGTTGTGCCTTCAGAATTTAAAGAAGCTTAACTGATACCAAAGCTTCATGCTTGTCTCTCTCTGGCTTGCAAAAACACACACAGATCTGGAAAATACATTGTAAATTCCGTCACTGCTTGCAAGACTCTCTTACAGCCCTCAATGGTTCCTGTGACTTCCATGCAGCAATTGGGTTTTGTTTTCCAGATGTATATGCAAATTAATTTTAAGTACCTATGGAAAATTAAAGTAACATTTTTGCAGGACTTGTATTTGCAAAGTTATTTGAACATTTGAAACTATTTGGTGTATTGATAAAGATTCAGACCAACTGTTTAATTATGCAACAGTGGCATTTCTTCTGTCTGAGAACATCTCAGGGATGTTTTGTATAAGCTGTTTACAGAACCTCATTGCTTCAGAGACTGTACCAGCATAATAAATACTTTGTTTGCTCATACGTTTACAGGAACATAACCTATATTGTCAAAGATCAGAGATTTTCCCAGGACTATAATCCTGTACCATAACTGGCAAATTTCCTACAGTTCTTAAGCTCTAGGTACATGGTGATAAAATGTATGCGTGTAAACAAATACTG
The DNA here is from genome assembly GCF_947461875.1 of Haliaeetus albicilla. NCBI lineage: Eukaryota > Metazoa > Chordata > Aves > Accipitriformes > Accipitridae > Haliaeetus > Haliaeetus albicilla. The sequence continues at coordinate 16,873,520 of NC_091501.1, forward strand.
CAAATTGTATGAACAGCACTTTACTGTCAAATGCTGTAAAAAGGCATGGTAACCTCTCATTGTGATTACAGATAAAGCTAGGCTGATAGGTGTTGTTTTCTTATATCAAGAACATGGTAGAAAATGACAGGTACTACAGAAGTGTTGGTTTACCATAGGCCCAAAATTTTGAGGAATCCTTTAAAAGGAACATACCTTCTGGAATACCTAAATGCTCTCAGAGTAGGATTTTTTCTTACTATCTGGCAAAGAGGAATGTAAATGGATAATTGCATGGTTTTGCTTTCATAATAGTTAAAAGTTTGAAAAGACCAGCAGTACAGAGCCCTGCTATGCTCCATAGTGAATACCCCAGTGGTATGACTTACCATGATAAATGTATCCATCCACCTGTCCACGTGCTATATATAGACTTTATAAACTTGCCTGCAGCTACATACTTATGCCTTAAAAACAGGGCAGGTTTTTCCCTTGTGTATTTGTCCTGGCCATGAATGCTCAGACAAAGCCATTCCTTACAAATCAGGACAATGCTACTTAAGATAGGCAGATACAGTTTTCCTGCAATGAAAGTTGTTGCTTTGCCTAAAGGATCAGTGTAATCCTCTTTAAATGCACACTGGCTACCATGACAGCTTGCGCCTGGCAGAGGGTCTAACAACATGCTTTGCCTCAAGTTTCCCCCACTGCAAACTGAGCAAATCAAGCATTTAGCCTGCTTTGCTGTGTTGCAGTTAAATACCCATACCCCTTCACTCCCTCATACTACTAGCACATATCTCCAGCAAAGAGCGGATGACAGTTTACTACTAAAATCTATATATTCAGAGATATTCAGACCACTCTGGTTAGAGAAGTATAGGGCTTTCATTGCTTCATCCACCTGTTTTCCTGTTAGACTTGCGTTCAGCAGGCTTTTTTCCTTAGTTTTTGACAAACTTGCTGATGATAACAACGCTGGCACTTCCAGCCCCATCCTAAGAGACAGTTAAAACTGGTCAGAGGAACAGCAGTCAGCTGTGGTGCTATAACCAAAAGCTGAGGGCAAATCTTCTTTCACCCCCCTGTACCTCTTAACTGTATACTTTTAGGGACATTTCAGCCTCAAGTAGATGGGGTTAGATGGAAATGAAGAAGGATCAAACTTTGTTCCCTTTACAGCATATTGGAAGAATGGTGTACAGTCCCCATTCAGCCAGTCCTGTTACTGTTAAAATCAGTCGTCAAGTTCTGTGAAGAAAAGTTTGGTCCTTCTTAGTGTTCTACAAGTCTAATTAGATATGGTGCCCACATATTACCTAGGTTGACGGTTCCTCATGTGTCAGAGACGTCTGATCTCACTCCTACTGAAACTACCAGGAGACTTTCCATGAATTTCTATGGCAACTAAATGAGAAACTGCTTTTAACAGGTACTTTGATACTTCAAATATTGATGAATCTGAAGGGTGTTTTGAGACTTAGCATGACAGAAGAGAAAAAATTGGTTGTAACAGAAAAATCTGCACCCTGAACAGTCTTGAAACAATTGGTAAGTAGTGAGCAGTAATGGAAGCTTGAAAAGGTTCTGATTGTCAAAAATGGAACTGAAGATGTTTTACAATGCATCAGTAATGAAGAGCTGGTTTATAGATCACAAAATTTTAAGACTTATAAAAAGTGGGATTCTTGGCACAATGCAGCACTATAAAGTATGCTATTCCTTTCAATCTGCTCCCAATGGGACTGATTCTGCAACAAGATCAGTGGCACAGATATCTTTATAACGCCATGGTGTTTCTCAGAGTTAAATATACTCAGGGATCTGAAAAAATGGATTTAGTTGCAAGGCTGAGATCTGTGCTTATAAAACTGAGGTTTCACCAGATGGAACAAGCATCAGCGTGATAACCCTGACACACACAGAGCAATACATGTAACTGAACTTCAAGTAGGTAGATATTTTTTAAGACTGTTTACTAGCAGGCTCAAAGGTCAGTAGTACCTGCCACTAATTCACTACTCCTTTCTCTTTAAAATCATTTAACTGGGTGTTCCCATATCACCACCTATACAACATGTATAGGATAATATTATCAAAGATGGTTCTCTCATGTAGTTTTGGTAATTGTAACATTATACATATGATCATTCTGTAACACACTAAACACCCTTACTAGAGAAGAAGGTATTTCTGGTATTTCTCCCAACTCATATATATTGCAACATCTATTGCAGCATATTCCTTCACTCTTCAATGCAGAAGGCAATACTCAAAAGACTGTTTTAAACTAATTTTTTAAGCTTTTCTGGTTTTGTTCATTCAAGAACAAACATGTTCTTTTTGCAACTTGGTAACAAAAAATGTGGAATGGAGAATGATTACAGAGATATTCTTAGAAACTGATATCAATTTAGCCAGTAGAACTGATATGTAATATGTGATACTTCAGTGAAAGGACAGCAGTAATGCTTCCCTTTCAGTAAAGGACACCTATGGTAGAAAACGAATCTCATATAACTGAGCAGTTCTTGCTTCCATGCACCCAATTTCAAAGCCTTTGCATCCAATCCTAGTAAGCTTGAACTGAACCCTACTGAGTTATTGATGCTTTATTGAAAATGGTTTTCAGGGTCTCTTTTTCCGTGTTTCCAATGTAGTTCTTTTTCCTGTAAGATAAGGACATATTGACTGACCATCTAATTATGAAATGTTGTTGATACAGGTAAGTCAAAAGAGGTGTGACACTGGTAGATACAGAATAACACTGCTGATAACTTGCTCAAATATTGTATTTGGTTTGCTTTGTTACCTTGTATGTTTGAGCATTACAAAAGATTGAGCACATATGAGCAAACAAGCTTCTTACTGTAATCTATGCTACTAATAGCCACTGTTTGTAAATGTTTGCATTCTGGTTTGCTAACGTTGGAATACATTTCAGTTCTCCAGTTCACACCTTTCCCTTGCTCCTGGGGGTTAGCACTTACTGCAAGTGAAGCTAACATTCTTGCACAAATTTCAGCAGCTGGAGCTTTGACAGTTATCAAATCTTGTGAGATTCCACAATAACATGCAGGAATAGTTATCAACAGTTGTTCCTTTCTTTCCTTAGGAATATTTTGTGGGAACTTTGAGCTATAAAATTGTGCAATCTTTGGAAGTCAGTGTGGATTACGATCAACATATTCTAGTTAATCAGGACCAGGAAATTAGTGAGATCCTTACTGTGGTCCCCATGGATCACCACATCTACAGTGCCAGAATGGAACAAGTGAAGTCACCTGAACCTTTCACTCTGATGAAAGACTGGAAAAATGAGTACAAGGCCTCCATACTTTCCTAGAAGCAAAGAAGCCTGAGTGGCTGATTGCCAAGTGTACCATGCCAAGAGTTGCTGGGATCTCCGACACATTCCAGTGGGAATATTAACAGGTCGGCATATTGCTGGGTAAAGTCTTCCAAACTTTCAAGAGTGCTGTGAATTTCTACTGTTTAATGTATGTACGGTTTGTGGTCCCTAGCTATCCGGAAACTCTCAAAACTCTGCAAATACCTTATGAAACACTCACACCCAGACAGCTCTCCAAACATTCCTTCTCCCCTCTTTGAGCATATGTGGTCTCCAAATCCTAAAACCATCCGGAAGTATAAGCTATAGTCTTCCAATCATCACCTTGTAATAGGATTAGCACCCCATCAAGACCACAGATGCTGGGCATCTGCTGAAATAGCTGTAATACTTTGAAATAGAAAATATCATTGAAGGGGTGTGTGGAGCCTGATCCAAAGCTCACCAAAGTCAGTGAATTCTGCTAGTCCACATGTCTCAGTGGGTTTTGTGTTAACCCGTGGTCAATAACAGCTTTGGATCCTCTGGGTCTTTATCCCATCTGAATATATTCTGAAGCAGCTCATAAAGACCAACTGAGAGGTATTTTGTCCCTTTAGGCTGTGTGAAAAGACTGAAATAATATAAAGTGGCTACCAAAAGTCTGCTCCTGGGCAGGGCAAAGACACTCTCTAGAGAACTTCTAGAAGAGCCTTTTTAATCCATGGTCTTAGGAAGGTGAGAGAGGAGTGCGTCAGATGTAGACAATGTCATTTTAGTACTTGACTGACTGCTAGCAGCCCTGTAGCCCACAATAGGGTAGAGTCCAGAAAAGTTCTAACTTAGGTTTTGGGTTGTCTAAATTATGTTGCAGGCAGAAGTCCAACAGCCTAGAATTGGGATGTTTGAAAGCTTCCTTTGGTCTCTGTCTTGCTGCCCTGGGGGTGCTCTGCTCTGCCTCCCAGAAGGGCAGTGAGGAAACTTGCCCCTAGTCTGCTTGGCACCTGTTAAGCTTAAATTTGCTCTGTAATTTTATCAGAGTGACAAGGGACTTCAGTTCTAATGTTAAAAAAGAAGTTACTGTTGAAGACGTGCCCTTTACTATTTTGGAGGCTCTACCTAAGCCCTACCCATCTTAAATTTCAAGAACATGTATAACAGTCACTTGTAGGTTGTTTGTCTCAATTTGATACATTTATTAGTTTTCAGTGCTTGTTTGCCTTTATTCTGTGTTCCTTGTTGGACAACCTATTAAAAAGTGTGACCTGTGTTGAAAAATCAGTCCTTGCAGCAAATTATAAGCTGTTTGGAAAACATCAAAAGTAGTGCCACTTTTGACCAGCAGGTGACAATGGCTCTGTCTTCCAGAAGGCGTAAAAAGGTTATCAGGTACTATTACTTGCCTGCTGACAGTTTAGCATGAGTACAAGTACTTTGCTGGATCTGGAATATACTGACAAAACATCCATCCATCACAGTAGGATGTTGTGGGGTCATTTGGTAGTTTTTTTTCCCCATCAATATGGAGTTTCTGCTGGAAAAGTGAAATATGAGTCAGGATCTAAACTTCTGCAAGAAACAGCAGGCATCTGTTTTTTTTTCTCAAATTCATGTTTTTGTTTCACCCATCAGGAAGGAATCTAATGATGCTTGTTGCCAGCTCTGAACATCGTATGAGGACATTTGAATCTCTGTCTTTGTCGCGGACCCATCTAGTCTTTAAAGTAAGGTCAAGAGAACAGTAAAGGACTGGAACTGAAAGTCATATTAGAAATTCTTCAAATGGGAAGGCATGCATTAGCTGACAGTAAAGGAATTTTAAGAGGCAAGCACCAGCTGTTACACTAATAGAAGAAAGACGGAACACACTTGACCTGGCAATTGTTTGGGGACTTTATTGTAGTAGAACAAAAGGAGAGCCTGAAAGCACATGAAAACTCTTATGATTGGGAAGGGGCGGGCGGCCAGGCGGTGGAGAGAAGAGGAAAAGCAAAAAGGAAATTACATGTGCCTTCAATTCTCATTTACCAACTGGCCTGGTTGCAAACGAAAATTAAGATGCAAATTGTTTTGGCTTTTCTTATAGACTGCAATACTTATAAAAGCAAACGCGACTCAGTATATTCATGTTGGCCTTAATTTGGTCATTGAATTGTGTTTTCCTGGAACAGTTGAAGTGGGAAAATACTGCTTGAGCTGTCACCTTCCCTTGGGGTTTTATGCCAAGGAGGGTACCTTTAAATTGTGACAGTAGATCACCCACAGGATGAATTGTATCACTGCTTCCCCCTACACCTCATTTGCCCACAACAGTTTTTTGGCTGGCACTCCTTCTTTGGGGTCAAACTGGGTAGCTGTGAGCCCCCAGCAGAGGCAGGTGATGGAGATGCCAGAAAAGCACGTACCCACATCCCTAGAGAGGCTTTCTGCCTCTTGAGTTGTTGCGGCAAATATCACTAAACTGAGAGGTGTCAGAATTTAAGATTAGGAAGCTCCCTAAATGGCAGAGGGATCTCTTGCAAAACTTGGATCAGATTTCTGACTTACGTTTGCAATTATTTGAATCTGAGATTTTGGTCTGCATTTCTCTGTAGTAGGAATGAAAAAAAAGTGATTTTAACAAAATGAGAAAGAACTCAATGTTCACTCTCAAAATGAACTGAAACAGAATGTTTTCCTGCTGTTTGAAGTTGCTTTAACTTCACATTATTTGAAAAAAAAGAAAAAAACCCAATACTTTTCATCATCTTTTTTTCCAGATTTGGCAATGAAAATTGGCTACCCTTGCCGAACGTCTGCTGCACTGGTCTTGTTAGCCAGGAAATGCAGTCTTGTAATTGGTAAATAAATTGTTGCTTTGCTTACTTCATATTTAGACTGGTCATTTGTTATTGTTATTACTGGTAATTAATTTAATAATTTGGCAACTTGAACAAATATAAAACTATACATCCAAAATGAAAAAAAAAACCAAAACCAAACAAACCCCAAATACTAGAATAAGAAAACTTTGTAATGAAAGGTAACTTTGAAATTAAAAAGTTGAAAAATGCTTAGAAACAGTAGCATTTGTACAAACTAATGTTTGTAGTTAGAAAATATTTCAGCGAAGTATCTCCACGGAGATCTGATAGCCATATTTTTTGTAGGTGTGCAAATGTAATAGTGTTATATGTAGAATATTGAATTGATGGATGATGAAGTCAGCCACTCAGTTTCAACTGATTGTGAATCAAGCCCTAAATGCCAGTAGATGTTTCCTAAAATTCTTTTGTACCTCTTATATGGCAAAATGAGCCTTTTCAAGGGTGGTTGGTACTGAGTTGAGACAAATAGTTTTAGAAATGTGAGAAGTTGTGAAAAGGCTGCTGTCTTTTTCTGGAACTTAAACAAAATTTCTGGGTAAGATGGTAATTATTTCTGTACAATAAGAAATGTGGAAAAATAAATGCAGGATGAGTGAATACGGGAGATGAAAAAAAGGATGTCATTAGCATCATTTAGAAAAAACTTTGTTTCAGAAAGAAAGGGTGTTTTTTTAAATCATATTAGGAATAGAAAAGCCACTCGTTTATTATTTCAGTGATATATTTATGAGACAGACCAAATGTGTCTGGTAAACTGAAAAATTCTGTTTAACATGCAGTGATCACTGGAGTAATGTGAACCTTTGCTTTATTTATTTCTGTGGCGCAGCTCTCTTGCAGCTCTTGACTTTTTTCTCACAGTAACACATTATGAGGGGCATACAGGCTACTAATTATATCGTACAGCTACACAAGCAAACTAAAACTTCATAGTGCTTCAAAGAAACTACAGATTATACTTTTCATTTGGTATTTGTAGTTGTAATGATCATGTTATTACTTCTTTCATTCCAGGAGGGGCTGATTCAAAGCCCAAAGAAGCTGTTGAATGAAGTAGTGGTGGTCTTTGATGTCATAAAAAAATTGCAAGTATTACAGACAATGTGGTTGTGTTAGATCCAGTCAAGTCATCCTATTTCTAATGTCACAATAGATTACACTAGGTGATTAAGTCTGACCTCCTTGAATGCCAGAGATGAACCTGAAATTGCCAAATTATTCAGGTACTTGTGTTGATGAAATGGTGCAAAAAGCTGAAAAAGATAGATCCTATTATGCAGGGAATTGGTTGAGGCTAGAGAAGCGAGGGTAACTAGTGAAGTGAGGGTAAGTAGTGAAGTGTAAAGACTGGGCTGAGGTTCTGAAGTAAAAGAAGAAATCCCACCTGATGAGGCCTGAAGTAAGATGAACTAGCAGAGATCGAGAGAAGAAACATTTGTCTGTGCCTTTTGAATCAGGTTCCCATCAGCAAGCCAAAATACGTAATTTGTGATTTCATTGTCAAGTGGAGGGTAAATACAGTATTGGCAAAAAACTGACCTGGAGGAAGAACATGCCATGGGCCCTCATTTAGCACTTAAAAAATATGTTTTTACTCAGTCATTACAGGACATGTAGCTGGGTAACGGCGACCAAGGCAGTAATGTAAAGCTGTTGCTGACCTTTGTCCTCAACCCAGTTGGGTGGTAGCAGTTGCCTGGGGATAGCATGCCAGGGCTCAGCTGTCCTGCTCCATGGGGAGCAGCACATTTGCTGCCAAGGAGTGTTCAAACCAAGGGGGTTCCTACCTCTCCACACATCATTTGGGGATTGTCTAGGGTTAGGGAAGCCTTCATCAACCTCCGAGACTCTGTCCAGGAGCAGATGGCAACAATACTTGGGACAGCAGAAAGAAGTGTTTCTTGGCAAATGTAAACCCATGTGCTTATGATGAGCAGTAGGCAGCTTCTATCGCAGGAGTAACCCATCCTATGAAAGTAAGTTAGTCTGACTTCCTGCAACTATTTCAATCTACCACTCATCCTCTGAATGTTAATTTTGATCAGTCCAGTTAGACTGTTACCTCTTTTGCCTGTATTTTTTTTCCCCTCAGTGTGTCCTACTTGCAGACCTGTATTTTAGCCTTTTCTGTAGTACCCCCCATGTCTTGCACTTAAGTGGTTTCTTCATTTGTTTCTGTCCGGGGGGGAGGGCCGGAGGGAGAAAGGAATATGCCACAAATACTTTAGGAATAATAGAGTGTTTCTGGACTAAAATAATCAAGGATTGACACATCGACCTTTTCCACAACTCTGTCTGGCAGTAATGGCTATCAGCTGCTCTGAAAGGAGTTCCAGTGAGACTGACGAAATGGCAGCCTCACTCCAACCAGCTACACTGCCTCAGGTAACTTCTTGTCAGCCAGTGATAAGCTGCCTTACTGTGATTCTCTTTTCTGTTCTGGAGCCAATTTTCAGTTGATAGAGACATAACTTCTTTCTCTTGTCCCCACTGTTCAAGACATTTGTTGCATCCGAAACATTAATCTCCTGTGAAGGTTGTTAAATGTTTTCTGAGTATCTCAGGAAATGCTCTCTATGCTATCCCCCCATGTATGTACCCTGGCCGACATCCCCTGGGAGAACTCCAGCCAGTTAGCAAGACATGAACTCCTTTTCCTGAAGCCTGGTTGGCCATCATTAATCAAGCTGTTCAAATAGCTTGCTTTGTTTTAAAATCAACTTCAGCTAATGTGTGTGTAATTTCCTGCTGTGTCCCCAGGCTCTTTCAAAAACAGTGACATGATCTGGGACCTTTCCTGGTTGCCCAGGCTGCTGAGGGATCTCAAGTGTTATAAAAATCATCTGTAAGGGAGCAGCATCCTCTTCCTCAGCCCTGTGTGCGTCTGTGGTATGCTGCAAGATGGTGATGCTTTTCCAAGAAGGGAAATAAAGTCACTTGATTGTCATGGGGGTTCAGGGTACCCTGCTCATGCATGCACCAGCACTTCATGAGAAACCCCCCTCTCTCTGTGTGGTGCTGTGGGTCCTTACCTGCCTCTGATGGCTCCATGGCAAATTAGCGCTAACTTCTCTGAAGTGACTAATGGACTTATGTTAGGATAGTTGATGGCAGAATCTGTCTTCTGTTGCTCTTAGAGTGGCGTTAATTAATACCCCAGCTGAGGGATATGACAAGAAATCATTAAAACATGGAGAAAAATTAATCCACACCTTTTATGAATTTTTGAAATTAATCTTGGCAGGGAAGGGGACCCTAGGGTGGCAACAGTTTCTCTCCTGCCACTAACCTGGAGACAAAAGTAGATAGTTTAGGGAGGACTCACCTCAGTTTCACCTTTTACCCATGAGGTTTCTGACCTTAATGATATATCCCAGAGTTTTATGTGGTGGGTCATCCTGCTAGAGATATGCCACTTCAGTATTGCACATTCACTGAATGAGTCAATGGCAGAACTTACTTACCTGCAATAGGAAGCCAAATATATTCTCTTTATGATATATTCTCTTTCCCCGATGAACATTCAATTATTTAAGGAAAACAGAACAACCTTGTTGGGACAAATGAAAGTGTCCATGCAGTAGTACCTTATGGTTAGATGAGAATGTGAGAAGAAAGCATTCACACCTGATTAGGAAAACAGAGGAGCGAACCTCAGTCTTCAGTATCCTGGAAATGTCCTATAGTTAGTTCCTCTGTTCTTGTGTGAAAGGAAAGCAATCATGAGAACTTCAAATATAACTTTATTTGCTTTGTTTCTCTTGGTCCTGAAAGAAAAGATTTCTTATTCAACTGTAGGGAATGTTTCATTTGACACAAAACAGATTTCTCCCTCCCTTCCCCACCCCCCTAGCCCCCAGCCTCTTTTCTCTCTTTCAGTCAGATTTTTTAAGTGTTTTCTACAGTTTTATCATGAGAAGTTTTTTCAGAGAAGCATTTTTGACTCAAATGCTGAACCAAAAAGGATTTGTGCAGCCCTGCTTAATATATTCAAGATATTACTTTAGGTGAAATTGGCAATTTAATAGCTTTTTTTAGTCAATGAACTGGTTTTGTAGCCTTCAAATGCTCTCTACATTCTATCATGCAGTGAAATGTGTTGTAATGCATTTTTAGTTCATTATTAGTTCCCTTCCACTTATGATCTTCATAGTCTCCGTGCTGCAAGCTAGCAGTAAGTTCTAACATAGTGCATTACCGTTGTGCCAATGTTGACCAAATGAATCTGTCAAATGAGCTGTGAGATCATCTTTGTTAAAAAAAATAATAAATTGAAGAGTGGGTTTGGTTTACAAGAGTTCCTATTATTTGCTTTCTTTTTTTTTTTTAATTCCATTTTTTTGGTGATAAAAGAATTAAAAGTGGCAAAGATGTGATATTGATAAACAAGTAGGATGACTCCTCTTCAAAATCCTCCTTTTTTTTTTTTTTTTTTGCAAGATTGGTGTTTTGCATCAATGGAGATGTAGCATAAGAGGAGCTTCTTTTTCTGTAGGCAAAAAATTATTGGTGATTAACAGGAGAGGATGCAAAACTTAAGGTGATATCAAGTAATTTTTAAGGTGACAAAATACCTGTCATTCTTAAACTTTTATCTTATAACAGGATTCACTTTACATATGAAGCTCCTGGTTTTTAGAAAGCTCTTTTCAAAATATATCTTATATGGAGTTTTAAAAATCTACCTCCTTTAAACTTTTCACATTCTTAAAAAATCCCTCTAAAATATGTATCAGTCTTCTGCATCTTGTCCTGTTGGCAGGTAGCTTTCAAAGAAAAGTAGATTATATCGATCCATAGCATGTTCCAAAGTAATTGTATGTATTTTATGTAACTGAATAAGTGTCAGAACTTTTATGGAGCATTGCAAGGGACACCGCTGCCATGACAAATGCCCACATGGGTGAGGTCTTTTATGGCGAGAGGACGCATGATCAGGGGCTGCGAGTGGGATCAGCTCAAGCCTCTGGCGAGGCAGTGGGTTGTCAGAGGTCCCCGATTCCTGGGGGAGGCTGCGAGTGAGGGTGGGAGCTCCTCGCTGAAGTTGCTGCCTTGTCCTGCCTTCCCAGGTGGCAAAAGCCACTGCCAGCCTGACCCTCTGGAGACCTCCCTTTGGCTTGTTGCCCCTTCCCGTGGCAGGAATGGCCTTGGCCAGGCTGGGCCTTGGCAAAATTCAAGTTGACCCTGCCTGCGAAGAAAGCTTTCAGAGAGCCACTGAGAGTGGAAAAAACGAGAGGAGCAGCCCTTTTGGGCTGAGGGTGCTAAGCTCTTCTCAGCATCGGTTGCAACGGGACGGGTTAGGTGACACCAGTGGGGACCAGAGCAGGTCTTGGTGGGCTGAGCAGTCTCCACGGGGGAGCCCAGCCTCTGGTCAGACCTTCCCATGGAGAGGGAAAGGAGAGGCTGGCAGAGATGTGCAAGGAGGAACTGGGAGAGGAGGGTGCAAAGCTGTAAATCCTGCCCGCCCATGTCGTGGTGTGACACTTCTGCTTCCTTGCTGAGCACGGTGTATTTTCCCTGGCACTGCTGGGCACAGTCCCCGCAGCCACTCTGCTCTTAGGGAGCCTTTTCTTTGTTCTGGAGATCTTTTTCTTTGTGCTTCAATGCTTATTGACTCTGCAAATATGCAGGTTGCTCTGTATGAAAACTATACTACTGTTTGCATCAAGAGGCTTTGTTTACTAAACCAAACTATAGTTAAACATAATTTATCATAATTATTCACCAGCTGGTCATTTAAAAGCAAAAACCTTGGTACTATGTGCTTGGTGCCTGAAGCTGTTCAGTTTAAACCTTTATTAATAATGTTCTCATGCCTTTTTCTTTTAATTCCCATAATGGCCGGATACTGTGCTATACATCAAAGGAATTTTGGTTTTAAAAGCAATGGTGAGTGCCATGCACTGCATTCGTTCCCCTTTGATCGCCATCCGCAGCACAAATAAATCTCATTAATCAATATTTTCTCTATTTCCTCTTTGCCTTTCTGTCAGTGCCAGAGATCTGTTTCTGATTTGCTATGCTTCATTTTAAGTGAGGGGAAGATTTCTATGGCTATCTTCTGTCTAAAAGGTAAATTTCTCATTACTTTAGGAATGAAACTGTATCTGTTGTAACTAGGGCTTGATCTAAGCCTTCTCCTCTTGAATGTCAAAGCGGGAATATTGAAGCAATTAGAACAGGCATAAGTCTGTGAGCAATCCATTGGCCAGGATTCATTCACATAAAATATTTGGTGTACTCTTGCCAACTGGAGACAAATTAATAAAAGTCACAGTCTGTTCACAGACAATTCTTGAGAAAAGTGATAAATTTGCTGAACAAATTGTGACTTGCTCATCCACTTCCAGTTGTGACTAGAAATTACTATGAGTAACTGGTGTCCTTTCCACACAAGCCTCGGAGACACAGCCCTCTTGCATTTCCTCCTAAACTGCTTTGTCGTTTTGTTGTGTGACTCCGCACACTTGCTGCTATGGTATGAATGAATAACCTGAGAAGCAGTTTCAGTTGTAGCTTGTGCGTAAATGTGAGGAGGAACTGGAGACCTTCAGATGAAAGCCTCTGCTGAAAACTCCAGTCATTAGCAGTCTCCATCTCCACATTACCCAAATCCTAACTTTCATCAAGCCAAGTGTATGGGCTGTATATATGCCCAGTATATGGGATCATTGCATGCTTCAAAGCACTGTCTGCCCTTGAGAACTGAGTGTGGCAGAGGGAATACAGTGGTGGTAAGGAGTCACATCTGCAGAACTAATTTTGGGGACTGGGAGTACACAGTGACTAAAATACAATGTTTTTAAGGCAAGTTAAATTGCTTCTAGCCCCAGACGTGCCTTAGTCCTAACCTTTACTATGTTTTAGCTGTGCTGTACTGACCATTATTTTACTATTTCTAGTGCGTTATCTGTTTTAAAACTTCAGTGTAAAACATGAAATGCAGCTTCACCTCTCTGCATTATGTACACTTGTGTGGGTTTTTTTCTGGTTTTGGTTTTTTGGTTTGGTTTGGTGTCCCCCCCGCCCCCGCCCCCCCCCCCCCCCCCCCATTTTTTTTGGTTCCTCCCCACCCCCCTCATGTATGTTTTGTATTTGTCTTCAGTTTCTTCGTGCCAGACATTTTGGTGCATCTGCTGCCACCAATGAATGGCTGTGCCGGGAAAATCCAACTCCTTGGGGGCGGAAAGGGAGAGAATGGATGATTATTTTTCCATTCTATTGAACAAAGCTGGCTTCTGTTGCCATTTTTAACACTCCAGTATTACTGGAATTAATTTGATGCATCTGTTCCTGAATTACCTCCCATAGTTCTAGTCCTTACTAGACTTCCAAACCAGTGTTGATTTAGGCCTATTTGTTCCAATCCTTATTGCATTCCCATAAACTCTCTGCTATTTTAAAGCAGTTTAATTGCTTTTTAAATCCTTCAATATTAAAGTTACAATAAATTTCAAACTTTGTTATGTTATCAAACGTACATCTTTAGATTCTCTTGAGTGCTGTGTAAAGCCTGGCACATATCACTTTGTCCAAGTAAGTTGTGAATATTCGGGTTCCAGAGTTTGGTCAGGGACAATTTAACAGGAAATCCCCAGTGTGTAGCACTCTTTCTGTAGGGATTCTCCAGACCCCAGCTTAACTTGAACCTATTACTGTTGACTTAAACAGCACAAACATTGAGAGAATAAATGTCCGTTTGTCATAGATAACATTTTCTCACAATTAACCCTTTCGGGTAGCATGTCATTGACAGATAGTTGCTTCACGTTGAATTTAATGTTTTTGTACTTAGAGCTGTGGGGAGATAAAGATTAATTTAATCAATATACATTTGAGCTGATCTTGTTGAACAAACGTAATTTCATTTGACTGGTCTCACTGTAACTCATCCTCTGTGAGTTTCCAGAGTTGCATCTCCTCTGGGTTCTTATGCATGGATTAATTCAGAAGCAGGAGGAGCAAGGTGGGAGAGAAGTGTCTTGTAGGGAGGCATTAAAGAGACAACACTGAAACTCCCGTTAAAAGCAGAGGTATCCTATTGAAAAACCAGTCTTTAAACATGCTGCTGGGGAGATCCATATTTTCTGCCTTCCTCAGGTTAAATCAATTTAACTCTCTAGTGAGTATTTCTCCCTTCCCCTTCCCTTTCCTCTGCCCCAGGAAACAGAGCTGAAAACACAGCGGGAGACCTAAAAACTTCCCCTAATCTTGGTCCAGCCTGGGACATAAATTTAGAACAGCATTACATTACACTTCCTATGGCCCTGAGAGGCTGATACGATGGCCAAGAATAGCCGAAATAGAGCAATGCTCTGGCCATGTTCCCTCAAACTCTCACACTGGGAACCGAAGAAGGAGAGGTACCGAGTTATTGCAAAGGTCCCACGCTGCCCAGGAAAGCCAGCTGCACTAGTGGTGCCCTTCCTCCCTCCTGTGGGTGCTGACGCAGATGATTTATACCACCAGAAAGAGTTAGCATGCGTGCGACGTGCTGAGTAGCTGCTTTTAAATAGGCTGCCCATATCAGGAGTGAGAATGGCGAGGAATCCAGAGGCAAAAGATTTATTTTAGGCTGGAAAGGGGTAAAAGAATGTAGGTTTGATATGTACTTTTTCTTAGTAATTCCACTAAATCTAGCCAGAGTTTCACGCTCCCCACAATTAGGCTAAAATCCACTGGAGATTATTTTTTTCTTTATTTTTTTTTCCTAAAACTGGAGGTAAAAATAACCACTTTACCCATTCAAAAGCATTTTGAATATCAAGTGATTAGGCTTTTTAATGAAAGAAAGCACATGGTTTATTTAAAAAACAAACTGCAAAGAAAATATTTTTAGCCATTTCAGTTCTAAAACCTGATATTTTGAAATCAAGTAAAATACATACTTGTATAAAGGTATCTTATTTTGGTTTTAGTTTATTTATACTACTTTTTCTTTGTATGCATGGGAGAACATTAGTTTCAGATAGGCCACTTACAAACAATTTTAATGAAAACACCTGCTCCACAAACACATCAAGTCACTTCATTTAAAGAATAAACTCCTTGGCCTTAAAACATTCCCTGAGGGTCAACCACTTGAGCAAGGGTGGAAAAAGAGGTGGTAGTGTTCCAGATAAACATTTCTGCTCTCTGTCCCACCCTTTTAAACCCTAAACTAGGCTGGACCTTTTCAGTGTTGCACTGATTTTGAGCAAAAAGGGGTTCCTATGAATAAATGGAATTACTTAGATTTGTTCTTGTGAAAGAGGAATGCTGGTGCTAATCCATCTGATTTTGTTGGGGGAAAGCAAAAGGGTAAAACTATTGGTGGTGGTCTACCTGGTTTTTATAGTATTTCTTAGTAGTCCCATCAGTGAATGAATGTTTCCTCAAGCATCATTTATACTCTGTCTTGCAGGAATATTGAGAGAGAAATTCTTCTTGGTCCTTTGCTTCAGAGTATAATCCAAGGTAAGTTTGATCTGGAAATTGGACATCTTAGGGAGAAAAATGTACACTCAGGGTGACGTTCACCTCTGCTTTTTGTGCATATAAACTCAGGGTAAACTCACCAGTTTTTTGTTCATGTGCAAAATATTGCAATGCACCTTCCCTTTGAGGAGACAGTAACCTTCTAACCTAAATCAGGAGGTTTAACCTCAGTCAGAAGGCTCAATCTGATTCCTTAGAAACTTCAGAAATTTTTAAGTGTTGCTGTGCTCAACTTTTTTTTTTAATTCACCCCTCTGACATGATATCTTTCTCATCCTCTTTCCCTCTCTCCGGCAGCAGAAGAGATTGCGTTGCCTGCACGGGTGAGACAGCGCCATTCTGCATTCACTTCAAGTAGCCGGGGTGACTCTGCGCTGGCTGTGGCATCTCCTTTTAACTGAAGGCTTCAGGTATGCTCTTTGTAGGCCTGTGCATTATAGTGACATGGTATATGAGTGAGGTAAGTACACAAACTGGGGACTACAGAAGGTGTGCATGTGTTTATCCTTATATGAGCCAGAAAGGCCATAAATGCTTCTGTGGGAAGAAAGGAAAAGCAAGTTCTGTTGCCAGACCCAGCTGTCAGCTCTGTTCTTTTCAAGCACTTTTAACCTGTCTTTGTGCCTGTGAATACTAGAGATCAAGGTGGTACTGGATAAAACAGGGAGACTTTATACCTACATTTCCTGGAAGTGAGTGACTGTGCCAGGTGCAGGAGAAGAAGTAGTCAGGCTGAGATTGAAAACTAAGTTACCGTTTTTTTGTGTATTCTTGGTCTTTAGAAGCAGCTGATTCCTTTTGGCAACAATCAGAAAACATTCATATTGTAAGATTTTTTTTTTTTTTTCTTAAGTGCTCAGGGGGCTTAGGAAAATGAGTCCCGTTAACTTTCAGTGAACTTGTTCAGCTCAGCCCGAAAGATGTTTTGGATATTTTTCCCTGTAAGAGACAGTCCAAAAAGTTCCATATCATGCTCAGTGGAAATACTGTTCATGTTTTCTTTACTGTTTCTACAATTTGTGGAAATGATCTGGTGTGAAATTAAATCTGTTTCCTTCTGTGTCTCTGTCCTTGCCCTTGCCAGTTCTTCTTGCCATTTCTTCCCTGGCCAAAGCCTGTATTACAACAAAAGCATGGCAGTCGTCTTGCAGCTGGAGGAAATGAAATATAGATTAACTTCAGTCCTGCATTTTTGGAAAACCTCTTCTTGGCCTTATGAAGGTGATCATAAATAAACTTTGGCTTCTGCTTCAGCCAATCATTTTACCTAGGAAGACCAACTGCATACCTCGTTTCCCATTTTCTATGGTTGTTACTAGTAGAAGACAAAAAGACCCCAGTAAACCCACTGGGACTACAGAAATTCTTGAGAGTACCAGGAAGCGAAGGGAAGCTACAGAGGGAAGTGTCTTCTCTAATTGTGGTTTATAGGTACTTCTCTTTGTGCATGACTCCATTGCTGACGAGCACTCATCATGCAGAAGCACCCGCTGGTCTGGGCGTAGTGCAGTCCTGGGCGAGGGACATGCCACCACGCGCTACCTCCCAGCCGGGGCTGCCTGCATGTCGTACTGGCCCACAAAGCCTTGCAGTCTGACTTGGCTCTGCTTGACTGTTGTTATTTCTGGTTCACCTCTGTGTAAACTAAACCACAGGGATGTTAAGTTCATCCAGGCTGAGCAGTTCATTTGCTTTACATTAGCATAAGTCATGTACAGAAAGTCCCTGATTCCAGACTCGCTCGGTAAATACAGCACTGCGTTATCTCTCGCAGCTGCTGATTGATGAGCCAGTATTGAGTGCTGTGGTACCTACTCTGACTTTTGGATGATTAAGTGGGTTTGGATATTCATAAAATTAAATTAAACCAACTTAACTGTGTAGAAGCCTAGCTTAGGAATTGGTCCCTTTTTCTTTATGCTCCTTATATAGTCATAGGAGAGAGAGATTGTTCACGCTTTGCATGACTGTTTGAAGAAACAAACCATCAAATCCTATCAAATCAAAGTAGGCTTCTGGCTTATGTATCCATATTTAGAAACTTAACATAGAAGGTGTGATCAATTAAAGAAGACTATATCTGTGTTGCTAAAATGCGTGCCTATTTAGCTAAGTGCATTTCACTGACCAAGTTTGAAGCGGGTAGCAGATGGGTGTCCAAACAAAGGGGTGACACGAGGATCACTTATCATAGGAGCAAGCAGAATTTTGGTTTTCCAAGCAGAAAGATTAATGTGTCAACTTTTTGCAAGCTAAACTGTTTATTTAGGGTTTTTTTCAGAGTCTGCTGAAATAAGATGGTTATCTTCAGAATTCCACCCACTGGAATCCGTGGATTTCTGTAGTTATCTGGTCCCATATCTTATATTTTTTGTGAGCTGGAAAGAAAGCAGAGCTTGTCTGGAAGGAAGCTTGCACTGAAGTTTCAGTGTCTTCTGCTGAGTTAGATTCACTGTTTGGCTATGGAAAAGAACCCCAACCTATCAACAGCTTTGTACACTGACAAACTTAAACTTATTTGGAAGAGTACTGAGTTTTTATACACATAGTAGATTCTAAAGTGCTTTTTATATAGTTCAGTTCAAGTGGTTAAAGAGAGAAAGCATGAGAAATGTAAACATTGTTGACATGAGCTGTTTTCTATTAATTAACTTAAGCATATCAAACAGAATGTTGTTGCCAGCACTTTGCATGCTGTTCCCTTCCCCAGGAGCTTGTTTGCCAAATACAACACAGGTTAGATGTTGGGAAAAATAATCAGGGGAATCAAGTCTTGATCTAAATTTCTTCTGCTATGTACGTGCCTGACACTGGCACACCTGTGAACACGTTTACAGGAGCAACTAGTTTTACTACATAAATGCAAGGAGCTAGACTGCTGAATCACCTCACTGAGGCTTTCTGCTAGGTCTTGGGGTTTGGCAGCTTGGGGTAATAATGCTCTACGGGATCTCTACACAGCTTTATGCCTTCTTGGATGACTGGTAATCAAAGACTATGCTGTTGGCCGGGTACTTGCAGCCTTGGTCCTTGGCATCCAGCCCCGGTATTCTTTTGTCTCGATTCTGCATAGTGGTTATCACACTGGCTCAGCACAGAGAAGGAGCAAAAACATTTTTAAAAAGTGCAAAGGAAGAAGTAGAATTAAGATAAACATTTACATAACTGGGGAAAATTACCCAGGAAGGACTGGAAATCTGATGACATTCTGTTTACCTAGTGCAGTATTAAAACAGTTTGTGAGAGATACAAAACAGAACACTTTGTATAAATCACTGTGAATGTAAGGACCTGTGAAGTGAGACAGTAAACACTAAAATTATCAAGCTGGCTCAGCATGATAGAACTTACTCAAGACTCAATATTTTGCACAATACCTTTACTGAAGCTCTCTTGAGAAGGGAAAAGAACAAGATGGTACACAGCTTCATGTTAAGAAAAGATAGTATATACTCTATATGTAGCATCTACAAACTTTACCCGTTCTAACCAAATCTAGACATTGCTATTCTATAAATGCAGCTCTTTCTGAGACTAGAGAAATTGCATTCTTGCTTTAGTTTTGTTAGGATACTGCTACTAACATTAGATAACCATAAGATGTGTTTGCACTTTTCATTTGTTTTAGGCAGTAGAGGTAAAGTTGTGCAGAAATCTAGGCTTTATATTGACCAGTTCACTTGTCTTCTTGATACAACCTGATTTTGGTGCCCCAGAAATGTATTCACCCTTCTAAGAGATCACACCCCATCTGAGAGATGCACCCTGGTTTTTCAGAAGCAGAGGTTTCATTTGGAAAACTAGCACAATATTCAGATGCTCTTTCTGAAGCTAGTCTGAATTTTTCATGCCCTCAAATTAGATTAAATGCATATTTTCTCTCAAGATTTCATCGTAATCCTAAACAGGATTTTTCAAGAGTTAGGGTTCAGTTGCAATATTGGAGGAGGTGCTGGCAAGCGTGGAGATGGATATTTCCTATTTTGGCTGGGCTAGTCTAGCAACCCTCTTGATTACAGCATGTGGTGTGTGAAAGCAAGCATCAAACCAATCAGATAGGGAAGGCTGGTAAGCGAAGTAGCTTAGGAGGTCTGGGAAAAATCCACAACTGGGAGATCTGAGCAAAAAAGAAGTTGGAGAATTATTAATGTGCAGATGGATTAGAAATCCTTCTGCAATGGGAAAGGACCACAGCAACCACAAATTTCACATTTTCAAAACAAAATACAAAGATCGATTCTTTAACCAAAGCTTCTCAATAATAACATAAGACAAGCATATTCATTAAAATAACACAACCACCTTGTCGCTGCCTGGGAAGAGAGAGAGAAATAGTTTTGTGCACAGCTTAGATTTTGTAATAAATACTGTATAAGAACATAAGCTAGATAACATATGTCATGATAAATAGAGTCTAGTCTACCAGGAGGCATTTATTAATGAAAACTACAGTGACAGCCAAAGCAAACAGGCCTCCACAGAGCTCAAGTTTCTGCTTCATATTCTTTATTTGCCAGTAATGTCTAGAGCTCTGTACACAGCAATGAGACATATAGTAGCTGAATGATAAGTCAGAAGATGGATACAAGCTACTCAGTTACGCCAGTAGATACGGAGACACAGGAAAGACTCTGGCACTAGATGAGATGAGAGAGCAGAGCAGAGGAAAGTAAGGCTAAAGTAGCACAGTGAACATGGAAGCGTAACTGTGAAAGGAGTCCTGGGAGGAGGAAGGATGAGCTGCTTGAGTGCTGGCGGTGATTTATTTGCTTTTTGTGGGAATGAAAACTAGCTGTAGATTCCAGTCCACTGTCAGTTCTGAATATCTGGACAGATTCTGGACTTGCATCCAAACACTGTGTTCCCCTTTCCTTCTTGCAGTTTCTTGCACTTCTCTGTCTTTCTCATGTCTCTGCTTGCCCTGGTGGCAGGTGTGTGCTCCTTGAGGGTGTACTGTTTGAGGATTCCCCCATGGGAAATGTTTCTGGACTTTCTCAAGTCGGTGGGGAGCTGCTTCTTGGATCAGTACCTGTGATCAGCGTGGCACAGTGCCCAGCCCTATTAGCTGGCAGTAAAATGTAAATGCACCTTTCTGCATCCTATCTTCATCAAAGCAGCAGTGTTCAGAACACCAGGAGGATGTCAGGGGATTTTGGGTGCTCTAAGCTTGTTCATATCGTATCTTATTTTATTTAATTTTATTTTGTTTCATTTTTTTAACCTTTGGGGCAGGTTTTGTTTTCTTCCCGTTGTAAGCAAAGCAAACAATTGATTCCAAGGCCAGTAAAAATGTGATCCCTTCATAAGGTCTAAAGCTGAGCCTTTCCCAGTAATGTTATGACAGGTCATTGTTCTGTCATAAGATTATAAACTTTTTTTGGTGTTAAAATATAAATAAATAAATAGGAAAGTTGTACGTGCCCCCAGGGCACTCGCTCAGCTATGAAAATACAAAGTACAAGTACATTTCTCATCACAGAAAGGAGAATGGGGATATGCTCAGAACAATAGTAGTCAATTTCAGAAATGCTGTGATTTATTAAGCATGGCAGCGTCAGATTTTTGAGGCATGCATAATATAATCTTTCTCCTCCTCCCTTTTCCCCAAACAGATAAAACTTTTGGTTCAATAAGGACAGAGTTCACATGATGTTGTATGCTAGAGGAGCAGGGAAATGTTAATTCATAACAATTTGCCCTGCTCATCTCTGAAATGGATTAATAATTAATTAGCTTATCAAAAATTTGTTGTCCACTTCAATAAGATTTTTTTAGATGTGGTTCATCACTTCCCCAGAGGTTAACTGCCATGCAAATACTGTGAAGAGCAAGACAAGAATTCTTCTTTCTCAGGCCAGCTGATATTCAGGTACATGACAAATACATGTCTCTGTATTTCCTCTTTAAGACACAGATTATCGTAACTCAATTTATTTTCCATTAGGATGGTGTTAAGTAGCTGTTATCAATAACATAAGTTAAAAGTACTGTAATATAATTCTTCCATAGAAGTGACATTTGAAGAAGTTTCTGCTTAGATGGGAAGCCTTCCTGATCCATAGTTTCCAAGGGTTCATTTTTCACATAAGAAATGCCCCATCTCAATACGCAGAGCTGAGCTTGCTGTTGGAGGCCTGACTTACTGGCGTGTTAACAATTTTTGGCACTTGCAAGTAGAACATATAAAACTGATTGGTGTTGAAGCTTAGGTTGGGGAAAAAAGCAATTCATATCTGATCTCTTGCTCAGCTTTTGTACTTGGGAGGTCTCTGGCTTACTATAACAATCAGATAAAATTGGCTGCCAAAATCAAAAGTCATAACAATCTACTTGGCAAACTCGCCAGATTTGCTGGAAGATCTAACACTTGATCTTCGGACATCTGCCTTTACTCTCTCTGTCACTCAGTAAA
The DNA here is from genome assembly GCF_947461875.1 of Haliaeetus albicilla. Lineage (NCBI taxonomy): Eukaryota > Metazoa > Chordata > Aves > Accipitriformes > Accipitridae > Haliaeetus > Haliaeetus albicilla. Next base: position 16,895,586 of record NC_091501.1, read on the forward strand.
AGAGTATTGTGTTCCTAGTTAGGCTTGCTTCTCCCCATACTCAGTCGGGCCATTTTCATTGTCCTACCAGAGACTTCGTGGCCCTACTTTGGTTGCTGTGGCTAAGAAAGGTCATTCTGACTCTTGTTCACTGTGAAGCTGCCTCTACCAAAAAGGATAGCCTGGACTTTTGCTTTTCTTTTCCACACGAACCCCTTAGCTGTCTCTAGCTCCCTTCAAATCCTGCTTTGCCCCACTACAGCTGCTCCCTGGAAGCTTGCTGGCAGAAAAACGGTTCTTATACTTCTCACCTATTAAGAGATTGATCGTCTTCACGTTGAAAACATTACCTTTTGACCACAGGTTGTGATCTGCCACATCCACGCTGCTCTTTCCCACTTGCTTCGGCATCGGGCAGGGCCAGCGTGATCCCGGCAGCCAGAAGGGTTGTTCTGGGACAATGGAAGCGGCAGCCGTAGCCAGAAGCAGGCTGTGACTCACTGCACAGAAGATCCCTCACGCCACGCTGGATGGGGTCCTGGCACACTCTGCTCTGTGACGGGGAATGTCATGGCTGGCTTTGGCGAGATGTGCACAATAATTACTGAGTGGGTTAAGGAGGAAACGCAAAATAGCTGGAGCTTCGGCCCTAATGAAAGCAGGGCTATTTTGTTTCAGTGTAACTGCTTTCCCTCAAGCTAACTCATGTATGGCTTTTTGTAGCTGTAACATGACGCTCACCCTGTTTCACCCCAGAAAGCTAAACCTCCTTTTTACCGTGCCACTTCATCGGCTAATTGTTGGTTGCATGCATTATGTGAGACAGTGCTTCGGCACAGCAGGCTGAACTGATCCCTGTTGCAAGTCCATTAACTCAGATGGAGCTACCTCCAGAGATGAATGTGTATAGAACTTCAGCGTTACTTTAATCAGAGTATTTCATATTCATGAACCTGTGTGTAAAGAGAGCTGTGTAATTAAGATCATTGATAATGCTGCAGGGTATTCAAGCTAAGATAAGGAAGGTAACTTGTTTTTTAAGGGCACAAATCAATCTCCTGCTGTGGTTAGGAAAGCTTGATCCAGTGCACGTGTTCAGCAGAAGATTTAATGGTTGCGCTGCAGTTCTTTGAGTGCATGTAACAAGAATAACATTTTCTGATAAATAACATGTTCATTTTGCTCAGTGTTGATAGCTGTAACCAAGGCTAAAGCTTAGTAATATGCATAAAATTTGCATTGAATCAATGCAGTGCTTGTCTGTAGCCCCCTCCTCAATACTGGGAAATGACAAGATATTGGCAGATAAACTGGTGTGCCTTTCCCTTCTCAAACTCCTCAGAATTCCTCAGCATGTGAAAATACATACACCTTTTTCTGAAGGGGAAAAAGCCACAGCAGGTATAAGGTGTATGCACAGTCTTATAGTTCCTCGCTTCAGAGCCCAGGAAACTCTCCTCCACACAAAATGTGACCTGCTGTGGGAAAATGGAGTTTTGACCCTATAAGTCTGCAAATGGTATTTATGGAAGAGGCTTAAAAATGTTTCCTCAGTGGTTTTAACACATCATGCAATTAATAATTGGCTCTGTATTCCCTTCTGGCTTAAGTTGCAAAGGAAGGAGGCACTCAGCAAGGCTCTCCTTGGTTTCCAGAAATCTCACAGCAACTTGCCATGAAACTGTTCAGGAGAGAGGCCCGAGAGCTGATCTGGGGAGGCTTGAGAAGCAGTTTGTCTGTTGTTGCAGGCTGAGCCCTCTGCTTTTGGGGAGAATTTGGCACTTTCCTGAAGAAAACTCATCTGAGAGAGAGGCTGTTGGATAGGGGAACACCACCTCCTCCATCTCTTTCTTGGTGAAGTGCAGGTCCTACCTGCAGAGGGAGCAACAATTTTTTTCTCCTATTTCCTTGCATGCTGGTTCTGAGATCCAGGAGAGAAACCCTCCATCTCCCATGGCAGCACCACTTAATGTATTGTGTTACAAGTCCGTTCTCCCTTTAGTGTGCAAATCTGTAGGGGACTTGTGTGTCCCACAGCCGGCACCAGGTCCCCTAGTTCCTGACTGAGTCTCACGTAGTCACCAACTTGGAGCATTTTATGAAAGTAGAAACGGTATTGCCGGGTTAATCACACGGCAAGTTCTGTAGGTGGATCTGAAGGGTTTGTTTGGGGTTTAGATTTACACAAATGCCCCTGCACTCATTTTTGTATCACTTTATAAAAAAATGGCTTCTTGAATTTGATTTTGGTGTACGATTCTTATTTCCAGTCTACTAGTTTTCTGACCTCACAAATACTCATTTGCAGTTTCAGTGGAGGCTCACTAGCAGTTTCTCTGATACTGTACTTTGGGAAATGCAACCCGATTGTTGCCGTATTCATTCCTATGCCTGGTACAAACACTGTTCCAAATGACATTGGGAGACATGAAAAGCTGATATATTTTGATATAGTAATGTTTATATCTCTGCACAATGAGACAGGCAGAAAACCACTGCTCTAAAACTTTTGCATGGGTGAGAGGATGGGTTTCAGTTTAAGTCTAAGACAAATTTGGGTCCCTTAATATAAACGTACCAGCATGTGAGCTAGGAGCTTGTGTTTCTGGTTTAGTCAGTACAGGTCTAGTGAAGTGCCATCCGGAGAGTCTAGAGACCTAATCGGCTGACAGGTTGCTAGAGCCTTGTTTCATACACAGGCACCAGTGAGGATGTGTGCTCCCAGCAGTACCCTACCTGCCCTCCGGCGATTCCTCCAGGAGAGGCTGTGTCTTACATTGCCCCTGAGACACATCTGCCAGCCCCACTTGGAAGTCTCAGATGGCAGTCGGCATCCGTGCCTGGACAACTTAACTGAGCCCTAGATGTCTCCTTTGGGGTGGTCCGAGGTTAGTGAGAGCTCTCAAAGCTCAGTTGAATGATTTGCCTGGCTCTGCACTAGGCCATAGGTAGAGCTGAGACTTAATTCTGCAGCAAAAACGCACCTTGAATGTCAGGAAAACTCCAAGGTGTTTCACAAGAATAATCATATTGTCTCTGATGCTTTTGTCAAGTTCTAAACAAGGTTATTCTTGATTTGCAAAACTTACCAGATGCTGTTAAATGGCTGTCACCCCTTATTGGTCATGAATTAGCTGGTGGGTGAACTGGCCCAATGTTTAGCTCGCCAAGCAGTAAGTCAGGTTTATAAGGAGTTTGAAATTCTCTAAAGAGAGAGACTGTTGAATATTAAAATTATATTATAAGATTATAATATTGAACAGAGCAGTCCTGAATACACTGCATGTTTCATTCAGAAAGTTTACAGCAGCTGAGGAAGAACAAATGATGGTTGTACACTGCGACACTTACATAAATTTATATTTTAATAAAAATAAAGTTCTGAACTTTTTTCTTGACATGTAGATCCAATAGTGGTTTAATTTCCAAAACTGTTCTCATGCCTAGAGAAATACCTTTGCAGTTTCTTAGGACTAGATGCTTTGCAAAGCATAAACTGGCAAACGAGAATGATTATGTGTATGGCATTATGAAGTAATGAAGGTTTTGAGTGAAAGCTAAATCATTTTGCCATATAATTTTCCATGAGTTGTAATGGAAGATGCATGGTTAAACCACCCATACTGCAAGCCTTATTCTCATTAGAGGTTCTACCACTACCTTCTTTCCCTACACTGAGGTCTCTGTTAGTCTTTTATTTTACTTTTTTTCCTTTTTCTACTCCAGACAAATACCACAGTGATGAATATGGCAGAATAGCTTACAAAATAATGGAATTTCTGTAGTTTTTCACTGTTTTCCCCCTCTGTACTTTACCCACTCTTGCCTGATGATATTTACAAATATATAACCAATAGCCAAACCAATTCTTTTTTTCAGAGGACTCCAAGCAAACCATTCTGGAGATTCTAGAAAGCTCAAATAATTTATTTCACAGCAACTTATATATTTATATCCCTGGGCATCTTCCAGTTCTGGAAAAAGGGAGGAACACCAAAGTACTGTGGCACAGTCACTTTTTTTTATGGCATTCCTGCTTTAACCTCAAATGGGAGATCTTGCCATCTAGACAAATGTCCTAACCACCTGGATCTATTCCAGTATGAGGTGCTCTAAGTTTCTGTGAGAAGCTTTAAAGTCTTGGGATTTGTTCTGAAGAAATGCTTTAAAGTTTTAACTTCCTAAGCCATTTCAGGACAAAGAAATGGCTTTTCAAACTCTCCAAGCTTTTCCTAATATTAGATTTTACAGGCAGGTGGATCAGTACCTTTTTGTTTCTGAAAGCAATAACTGTTAAAATGCATTTCTAAGTAGTTTTCCAAACAGTAAACTTATTACTGGCAAGCTAGTTCAGCTGTAAGCAAATAATATCTAGCTAGCATTTTATATAATTTTGGTGAATATGGGTTAGTAACTAAGATTTTATCTAAAGAGCTGTGCTTTGGAAGGAGACCAAATAGAATTTCTCTTCTGATTGCAATTTTGTTTTGCTTCAGTTTTTCTCAGGAGGATGAGGATTATTATAGCTGAACAGAAAAACATCTTTTCCCACTGATTTGAAAGCAAAATGTAAAATAAACTGGTGTTGTAATAAAACTTAGCCCATAAATATAGAAAAGGAAGAAGAAAGGTTTACCCTCAAACCAAACAATCAAACCAACCCTTTTTTTTTTTTTTTTTTTTTTTTTTTTTTTTGGTGATGACATTCATCAGGCCACGTTTCTGCAAACCCTTTTCACGCCTTTCTGGATGGTGACAAGAGAGCTTGGATTTTCCTAGTGATGATTAGTGTCTTGGGGCTCTTCCCAGTGTGGTGGGTGATGCTCTGATTGTCCATTCTTATCAGGCAACATTAGAAGCAAGTGCTTTCTGTGGAATATTTCTTGTGCCAGAGGATGTGCATCATTGCTTCAACTCTTTGGTTTCTTTCTTTCATAGAGATTCATTTGGATCTGCAGAGTTGTCCCTTGAACATGAACACTCTGTGTGATTGGATATACCTCATTCCCTTCTAATCTCTCTCTGCCTTTATATCCATTTGTGCAAGACATGGTTAGCATTCACAAAAAAGCATTCTCCTTTCTCCTATAGTTCAAGCACTGAATCAGGCTAGGTAGATTCTTTTAATGCTTCTGTCACTTCTTATTTTGTATGTTCTAGCATAAGTGACCTGGCCTTTTGGTATCTCAGTTGCCTTGTGTCTCAAATAAGGAAAAAATGCCTTCACTCATTACTGCTATTTTTCAATCAGACCAGCCAAGTCTATAAGTGAGGGAACTGCATATTTCTCAGGGCAGAGTCTCAGTGACAGGGAATGCAAATAAGGCAGCAGCCTGAGTGAACCTGAAAAAGAAAAACAGGGAAGCCACGTTTTGGTGTTCAGCCTGCATGGTGAGCTTCTCCTGGACAGCCTACCTCTCCTCCTTGTTGCACTCCTGTTCCTGCACTTTGGTTAGCCTTTGCTGTGATATCTCACCCAGAAACCATAAGGGACTACGTGTCAACTTCCAGATCTGCTGGCACTGCGGTCTTCCTCACATGTTTAGTAGCAGTGTCTGACGTGGAATATGTCAGAACAGTCAAAGTCAGTATGTCTGCTCAGGTAGTACTGATCCATGGAGTTCAAACAATAAAGAATTATATATCTGAAGTCTAATTTTTCAGAGGCCAACTAAAAAGAACTGTAGAAAGTATATAATATACTCTGAAGTAATTATTTTGTAAATTTTCAGAATTTTATATACCAGTCTCTAGAAATTACATTTGAAAGTTTCTTGATCTGATTCATTTTGAATACTCTAGATTTTTCTCCTCATTTTCATTGTACAGTAGAAAATAACATAAGTTTGCTTCAAAGATTGCTGCTTCTTCATTTCAGTATTAAATACAAATGCATTCTATTTTTTTTAATGAAACAGATCAATTTAGTACATCATTTCCTTCTTATTTTACCTGTACTAATATCTATTTTGCAGCACCTGTTGCAGTACCCTTGTAAATTAAGGATTTAAAATTTGAAAAAAAATTAAATGTTTGGTTCCCACAACAGAATCACAGAATAGTTGAGGTTGGAAGGCATTTCTGGAGATCATCCAGCCCACCTGCTCAAGGTAGGGCCAGCTATAGCAGGTTGCTTAGGGCTGTTTCCAGTTGAGTTTTGTGTAGCTCAAAGGACAGAGTCCACAACATCTCTGGGCAACCTGTTCCAGTGTTTGATCACCCTTGTAGTAAAAATCTTTTTTTGTATATTAAATGGAATTTCCTGTGTGAGAAGAGTCTGACTCTGTCATCTTTACTATCTCCCATTCGGTAAGATCCTCCCATATTGCTAAGATCCTCTTGAGTCTTCTTTTCTCCAGGCTGAACAGTTCCAGCTCTCTCATCCTCTTTGTATGACAGATACTCCAATTCTTGCATCAACTTCGTGGCCCTTCGATGGACTCAATCTGGTAAGACCATGTTTCTTTTGTACTGAGAAGCCCAGAACTGGACACAGCAGTGCAGGTGTGGCCTCACCAGTGCTCAGTAGAGAAGGATCACCTCTCTCACCCTTGCTGGCAACATTCTTCCTAAAGCGACCCAGGATATTGTTGGCTTTCTTTGCTGCAAGGGCACATTGCTGGCTTATATTCAACTTGGTGCCCACCAGGAGCCCAGGGTTCTTCTCCGCCAAATTGCTTTGTAGCTGGTCAGTCTCCAGCATGTCCTCGTGCATGGTGTTATTCCTCTCCAGGGCAGGACTTTTCATTTCCCTCCACTGAATTTCATGAGGTTCCTCTCTCCTCAATTCTCTGGCATGTTCAGGTCCCTCTGAAAGGCAGCACAACCACCTTACGCATCACTCCCTCCTCCCAGTTTTTTAATCTCTGAAAATTTGTTGAGGGTGCACTTTGTCCATCATCCAGGTTGTTAATGATAGAGTTCAACAGTATCAGCCCCCAAAACAACGCCTAAAGAACAACCTTAGTGACTGGTTTCCAGCTGGATTTTGTGCCACTGATCACAACCCTTTCAGCCCAGTAAGTCAGCCAGGTTTAAATCCACCTCACTGCCCACTTATCTAGCCTGTACTACTTCAGATTGTGTATGACAGTGTGTTATGGGAGGCTGTCAAAAGTGTTCCTAGGGTCAAGTTAAACAGCATCCACTGCTCTCCAGTCATCTACAAAACCAGTCGTCTCACTGTAGGAGGCTATCAGGTTGGTTAAGCATGATTTCCCCTTCATAAATCCATACTGACAACTCCCAATCACTTTCTTATCCTTCATAGGTTTGGAAAGGGTTTCCCTAATTATGTGTTCCATCACATTCCCATGGACCTAGGTAAGGCTGACTGGCCTGTAGTTCTCTGGATTCCACTTCTTGAAGATAGAGTTGTTTTTTCCCTTTTTTTCTTACAGTCCTCAGGAACCTCCCGTGATCACCATGACCTTTTGAATGTAATTGTGAGTGGCCTTGCAATGACGTCAACTAGCTTCCTCAACAGTCATAGGCGCGTCCCCTCAGGTCCCATGTACTTGTGTATGTCCAGTTTGTTTCAATGTTGTCTAACCTAATCTTCATCCACTGAGGGTAAGTCTTCCTTCCTTTAGACTTTCCTGTGCATCTCCAGGGCCTGGGATTTCTGAAGCCAGGTGTTTCCAGCAAAGACTGAAGCAGAGAAGGCATTGAAGTCCTCAGCCTTTTCCATATTTCCTGTCACCAGACCTCTGAACCAGTCTACAATGAGCCCATATTTTCCCTAGTCTTCCTTTTGCTGCTGATATACCTGTAGAAACTTTTCTTGTTTCCCTTCTTATCCCTAGGTGTACTTTGACTTTCCTCACCCCATCCCTGCACACTCCAACACTGTCTCTTTATTCCTCCTGAGTCACCTCTCCCTGCTTCCACCTCTTGTGTGTTTCCTTCTCACGTTTGAGTCTAGTCAGGAACATCTTGTTCACCCGTGCAGGCCTCCTGCCACCTCTGCTTGATTGCCTTCTTGCCAGGACAGACCAAGCTTGAGTCAGGAGGAGGTAGTCCCTGAATATCAACCAGCTCTCCCAGGACCCTCTTTTCTCCAGTACTGTCTCCCATGGGCTTCTCCCAGGCAGATCCCTGGAGAAAATAACATGCTTTTCTGAAGTCTGGGAGTTGTGCTCCTGCTTTTTGCCTTGTTTCCTTCTACAGGATCCTGAACTCCACTACCTTGTGGTCACTGCAGCAAGGCTGCCCCCAACCTTCACATCCCTGACCAGTTTTTCCTTGTTTGTAACTATGAGGTCCAACAGAGCATCTTCCCTTGTTGATTTCTTGATCACATGTGCCAGGAAGTTATCACCAATGCATTCTAGAAGCCTCCTGTCTTGCTTGTGCCTTTCTGTGTTGTCCCTCCAGCAGGTGTCGGGGTGGTTCAAGTCCCCCATGAGGACCAGGGTCTGTGAACATGAGGCTTTTTCCAGTTGTCTGGAAGAGGTCTTATCATCTTCTTACTGTTCAGGCAATCTGTGGGAGACATCCATCACAACGTTGTCCATGTTGGTCTGCCCACACGCTCTCAGGTCTCTCATCATTCACCCTAAGGCACAGCTGCCTGCATTCCCACTGCTCTCCCAAATAAAGGGAACTCTTGTCGTCATCCTAGTTTGTCCTCCTGAAAGAGTCGGTATCCATTGATTGCAGCACTATGGTCATGCATCTTATCCCACCCCCTCTCTGTGGTGTCAGTAAGTTTGCAGCTCTGCAACTGCACACAGACCTCTAATACTGTTTGTTCCCCACACTGTGTGCGTTAGTGTACAGGCATTTCAGAGAGGCATCCACTCATGCTGGCTTCCCAGAAAAAGTGAGAGCTTCCCCCATAATGTCCTCCTGGCAATTCTTTATTTGTTTGCATACAGTTGGCATGAGCCTCCTTCTGCCCTGTTGTGATGCTTCAACTCAGGAACACTCAAAACAGAAATGTTAATTGCTGATAGACTTAAGTGTGTGTCATAAATTAATTTGCAATTATAATACCACCACTGGATATTCAGGAAAGGCGACTGGCTTGCAATTGCCTATTGTGGCAATTATCTTTAATTTTTCTGACATCTTGCATTTATACTCCCAACCCTATAGCTAAGCTGATTAGAACTAGCTGTGGTAAGAACTGTTCTGCTGGCTTGCTGCCCATAAATAATATTCCACCATTTCCTGAGGGGAAAAAAAGTCTTGTAGACTCATTGCCATTTGTCCTCACATCTATTTGCAGCTCCTTATTTCCCTTGAGAAGCATCCAAGACTATTTGGAAGCTGAATTTTCCGATGTCCTCACTGATCTCCAACCCCTTCCCCCTCCATTTCTTGGAAGGATCAGCTTATGAAGACAAATCTTCCACATTGTTTAATTCCATTATTCACTACTATGTGTCCATTTTATTTCTACTTTTCACACAGCATTTTTTAGCTCCTCCTTTTTCTGAACTTATTTGGAAATCAGACCCCTGTAACACTTAAAGATGCATAAACATATAAAAAATGGACAGTTTATCATGTTATAGATCTTTTCTTATTTAACAGCAGATTCAGCTATCAGATTATCATTAGGTAATATGCTGACATACACATCCCTGAGGGAGGTGATTATGAACTGCTGGAAGAAAAATGATCAAGATTAGTCTGCCAAATATATGGAAGGTATTAATCATCATCAAATAGAAGCTGAAACAGCATTTTTTCTCAGAAAAGCAGCAAACTACAATTCAAAGCTTGTCCCTTTGTCTGCAACATTACTGTAGCATGCAGTGAACTGGGTTTTTTTGACTGAATCAACTTTGACAGCATATTGATCTAATAATTTCACAGTTGCTTTCTAGCATTTTGAAGTTTTCTCTTTTCCTCAAAATTCCCTTTGAAAATGACTTAATTTTCCACTTCTCATCATAAACGTTTTGCCCTCGCTACAGATAGCAGTCTGCCTTTCTTTAAAATAAGCGCATCAAGCGTTACATAAGGTGTTAAGGAGGGAGCTCTCATCGTGCTGATCATGGTCTACGTAGCACAATGCAGATCTCAGTGTAACTGGTGGCATCAATAGAATACAAATGAAAAAAAATGTTTTGTTGTTAACTACTGCCCTCAAATTTGCAACATCTTCAAATAAATAGTTGTATATCTAGCAGATTGTTTAAAACTGTGCTGTGGGCACCTCTCAAGACTGGGAACTCAGTATTGTTAACAATTTGCCACTAAGATTTTGCCAGGAGTCGCTAAATGGCACAATTAAATTTGTCGTGTTCCTTCAAGGTTCATTTCCTTTCAGGGAAAGATCAGTTGTCAAATAGAACAAGAGCTGTTCTAGAGAAACAGGATAATCAATTAGTGACTAGTGGAGCACTTTTACCCAAATTATCTTATCCATTAATATAATATTTTTCCTAACACAGTTGAAGAATTCTGTTTTATCTGAAGAGTAAATGTTGTTAAACTTCAGAGTCCAGAAGAATTTCTAGATTCAGACTGGGGACTGAACATTGTAGGGAGTATAAAGCTAACTATCTGGGGAGTTTTGACCAAGAGAGAGAGTCAATTTCTCCAGTAAATGACTCTTTGAGGATAATATCTTATTCTGTGTAAAAGCTGCTGAACTCTTAACCTAATGCCACTGAAGTTTTTTTAGTTTCTGCATATCAGTTGGCATAAAGATCTTATATTATTCTGCTGACAGCATTGCCATAAATGATGCAATACAGAAGTATGTTAAATACTTTACTGTTTCCATTTACATTTGCAAGTACTTACATCTGAAAAGAGCAGGTGAGAGGATGGCTATTTAAAATGCTTTTTCCTTCTTCACATAAAGTACAGTAGGTGAAGCCAATGTTGAAACAGGTGAAAGTATTACTGTATTCTTGTTATAAACACAAGGTACCACTAAGCACCGCTTTTTAAAAAAATCTTGTGTAGGAGACCTCCTGAGAATGAATTAGGGAGTGTGCGATCACATTAAAATAAAGGATTTGTGTTGCAGTAGCTGGAAGCAGAATTTGGTTTGTTCTCCTGCCAAATGGATATATACTGATTTGTACTGGGCTTATTCAGTACACTGGGACCAAATTGTGTTTTTGTTGAAATCAGTGATAGAACTCCCATTGACCCAAACAGGATCTGGAATTAATGCTCTGTTTCTCTGAAACTCATGTTTTCACATCATTTACAAGAGGAAACTTTTTCTTCTTGGTCAGCGTGGTAGGAACTTGTCAGAACATCATGGAGATCTATGAAGTAACTGCAGATTAATGTGACTGGAAATGAGAGGAGAGTTTGACCTGCTGTCTGTTGGAGAGGAAACTTGAAGTAATGAAACCAGAGTGCAAGGAGACCACTAGAACTGGAAGATGGGCTGCTATTTGGAAACAACACAGCAAGATCGTAATAACCACTGGAGCTGCGGGATTGCTGTAGCTAATACGTGGTTTGGAAAGGGGGGAATTTCTTATCCCTCATACTTTCTCTTAACTGCCTAACACAGCTCCTGAGAGAGAAAGAGCTGGGCAAATAAATAGCTTGAAGGCAACTGAAGCTAGACAATGTTTGGCTGTAATATTTCTTTCTAAAATTCAGGCAGGAATTGTAGCAAATAGGTACAACTAGTGGCTTTCCTCAGCAAATGAAGTGATACCTCAGCCGAGCTTTTCCTGTTCTCTCAGTTCCCTGGAAAATTATGTACATCATAACGTGTTCAGAGATGACATTGATGCCAGGTCACACAGCTACTAGCTGAGAAGCGCTGATGTGCAGTCTGAGAATGGTTAATGTTTCTTTTCGTTGCATAGCCAAAATAAGACAGAGCTATACTGCAGACTCTTTCCCACTTATACTCTGGGGATTCTGAAATATTTCACTTTTCCTGGTGGCTATATGCAGCAAAACAAAACATTAGCCGGTAGTTTACATTCTTGCTGCCTGCTTTATTTAGCACCAACCCTGAAGTGACTCTGGGCATTTATAAAAAGACAACTCTCACAACACTAAGCCCATGTGAAAGATGGTGTTGGCTTTCCTCTAAAAACAGAGGGTGTGCTGTACAGTGCCAAGCTTAACTTCATGGCTATAGTAAGCCAGGGAGCCTGTTTTCTGTCCCATCATTGACTGTGTAATGCTCTCTGCAAAAGTGCACTGTGGGTTAATGGTATAACTTTATCTTTCTTTCCATGTGAATTCACTCGTCTGAGGATGTGTCTAATACTTAAAAATGAGCCCTGTATCTACATCAAAGCAGGACAGTCCTTCCCAGGAGAAGGATGTGTTGCAAAATGGATCTGAATTGCCATTGCCCAGAACCTTGTATTAGTAAAACTGGTACTAGGTTAGAATATAAACATTTTATATCCCTAAAAGTTAGGGCCGCCTTAGTGCTATCATAATGACACATCATTCAATGGAAAGTATAGGATATAGCCTGTTTCCTTTCTATATTCCAGTGTCTTCATGCCAATAAAAGACAGAGAATTACACACCAATAGGAAAACACTCAGGTTCTTTTTAGATGTCTTGAGTGTGGTTTAAGAGCTAAAAGCAGAGGAGAGACCAGTCTAGTGGAAGTTTTCCTTAGGTCGCTATTCAGCAAAGGCCACAGAGTTCAGAACTTCCCCAAAGAGCATCAACACCCCTATGAACAATGTAAAACAGCCTGGTGGGTTGGAGGAGAATTACCTGATGGTAAGGGCTCTGAAGAAAGCATGTTCTGACAGCCTATTTTGCTTATAGATGTGGATGCTCAAAACAGGAATCTCTCTTTGAGAAGGGGACAGGGCAGAATACAAATAAATCAATACACCAGAAATGCTTGTGGGACAAAATGTTTCAGTCTTTCAGGCAGCTGAAGTCCAGACATTCAGGGGAAGTAAGTTAAATAACTGGTGGTGCATTTGAATGAGAACATTCATCTTGTTTGTCAAAGTCTCACAGATATTCTTCAAAATGACAGAAGTGTCTGACCACATTTCCCCCCTTCCCTACCCTGAATGAACTTGTGAACTAGTTAGGCGCTGTCTGGGTTCCGGACATTTCAATAGTTTTGGCTCTATTCTAATATTAAGCCTAGAGGAATTCCTGTTAATTTTGTTTATGCTCTTTATTAAGCTTTTGTTTTGTTACTTCAGGCCTTTTCTGTGTGTTGAATGCACTAATGGGAAAACCATTTTATTCGATGAAATCTACATTTCCATAATTTTGAGCAATGGCTACTTTCTCTGAGAACATCCTATGCAAAGATCCAGAGTCCAAACATTCCTGAGCTTCATGGTGTTTGGGTTGTTTGCAAGACACAAATGGATCTAGACTTAGTTCTGCAAGTGACTTTTCTCTGTATGTAATGGGGAGAAACAAAAGCTTAATGCTCTGCATCTGAATTTGCTATGGGTAGCTCTAAACCCCAAACAGTTTGGGGGCTTGTGCCATAAATGTTGGAGAACAAGTGATTGGGAGGAGTGCTTGCTACTTCCTTAGCAGTGGGCAATCGAGTAAGCAAACATCTGGGGTGTGCTGGGTGTTATTATGTGGGAGCCTACAGTTAGCAAATCCAGAAACTTGTGTTTCAAGAATGTTCTCTTGGCAAGTGTTATAACATGAGGACAACCACATCAAAGAGCCTAGAATTGATCAAGTTTTCTTTTGCAAAGCATGGTGTGGAAATAGCCAGCCATCCTCAGGCCACAAGTATTGTGCAACCTGCACTATTGAAAGGAACATTTTTTCAGCTGCTTTTCTCGATCAGCATCATAATGCATTTATCAAGATGAAATGATGCCAAATCCATCAATCTCATAGATCTTGGATTAGTCTGGCAGGTGCATATGCTACCTAGATTCATCCAATTTGGTGTTTGTTTAATGTGGTGAGGCAATCCTACTAAGCCTTCCGACTTCCTAAGTCTGTGGTTGTACTGACCAATCCACTGAAAGTGCTCATCAAATACTTTTAATATAACTCAAGGCATAACTACCATTTTGCCTGATGAAGCTTTTAAATAAGCCCTGCCTTTTTAATTTTTATTTTGGACATGTCAGAAAGTTTTGCAAAAATTTGTATTTGAATCGTTAAACTTGGCTTAGAGCCTATGACCATTTTTTTTCTGTACTTGCAAAGCCTATAGATACAGAGAGATTTAGAAGGTTGGGTTTTGCTTGACCATTGCTCTTTTTCTGCCTTTGTTTTTATTTCCCAGGATGCAAGGCATAAACCAACATAATCATCCCTGGACTATAAGGAAGAAGATCTTGAAAGCAGTCAAAATATCTGTTCTGATGCTCTTTAAATTAAAAATACATATAATTTTACATGAACCTGCTGTTCTCCCTGGTAGATAATGCTGAAGTATAAAGTGCTAATGAGGACTGTACTATGTTCAATGGAAGCTTTTTACTCTGGGTCTACTTGATTTACCTGGCTAAGATGGGTATTTCTGAAGAAGAGAAACACAGGAGAGTCTGCAAATCCTGAGCCCTCATGAATGGTACATGCTTTTTGAATGACATTTCAAAGGAGCTGAGCAGCAATTGAGTGAGGAAGTGAAGTGAAAAGAGTCAGCCTGGTATTAGTCTATTGCTTGTGAGACTTGGGTATGTAGAAGCAAATTAATTCTTTTGCTTGATGCATGTTAGGCTCCTGGCTGTGTTAACTCATCCTAATTTCGGTGAGTGGTGCCATGTGGAGCACCACTCAGTCAGTATTCACCTGAGCTGTTTGTGCAACATCTGAGGGAGGGGAGTCACTCCTTTCTCTGTCCCCCCATACCCTGTGCAAGGGCACAGAAAAAGCAATTTGACATCTCTGTTGATTTTCCTGGTACTGACTGGTACTTGTCTGAAGCTTTGAGATCAAATTGGGAGAAACAAAGGTACTGCAGACAACAAAACAAAACAGAAATATATTTTAACTGATGAAAAGCTATGTTTTCTCCCAACTTCACCTCAGGTCATCAGACAGGTGATATGTCTGTTCTTCCCATAAAATAACTTGACAGTTCACTTTGGAAACTGTCTTCTAGGAAAGGTGAGACTGCATCACAGGATATGTGATGAGGTAGCACTCTGATCGCATGAGAACTAACAGATTAGCTCAATATATTACAAACTAAATTTATAAAGTTGGCTTTGACTTTACCAGGACAACAGGAGCCTTGTCCAAGCAGCTGTCACCAGGACTGGGACTAGTTATGAGACTAGGATTGCTTTTAGAGTTTCACTGGGGAAAGATTTAGTATCAGGAAGTTTCCATTTGCTTGCCTGCTTGTGTAATGGATGGCATGTCTCTTTCTTTACTATTTCGGGTTTTTCCTGGCTTACGCAGCAGCATCTTGTAATATCATAACATCCTTTATTTAGACCCATGCAAGGAGGAACTCAGGTTGGTTGTTTGTTTATGCTTGGAACTGGGTTACTTTCTTTCTGTGCAGTTTTCCTTCACCAAAGGTGTGAGAAGGGACTGACTCATCTCAAATAAGGCAAATTAAATGCTGGCAAAACTAAGAGTAACTCTGATTTCACCATCAGACTACCCTAAATGATAACATGATCTACTGATTATTGGAAAAATTATTTCAAGAAGAAAAAGGCTTGACTTGGTTTTGCATTTAAAACTTGAACAGGACTATGTATCAGACTTCTATCACAATAAACCTCTCTTAAAAATTTTCTTCTTCTATTGCTTTTCATGTGTCTCTGCATTTCCTGATTCAGACCTCAACTGAAACTAGCATGAACGTGTCCACTTAGGAAGCCTGGATATTACAGTAGGTACTGGATAAGCATCCTCACCTGGCGATGATATAGGTAGCCTATTATAAATCAAACCTCTTTCTAGTCTTAAGCCCGTATCTTATCTTGTATGAGCAGTGCTCACAGATGTGTGTTAAGGCTAGAGAATCATGGTGAGACTGAGGAAAACTTCTGTAAGTGCTTCCTTTATTATATGAGCATCTCTGGTTGAACTGCTCAGAAAGAAAATTTCTGTGATAAAAATGATAGTAAACCAAGTACTGCAGACATAAATGACAAGATTGGTGAAAATGCAGAATAGCCCTGCTAAATAATTTGAATTCAGCAGCTTTAACTGTAAACACCATTAGTGTATAACATGGCTGACACTTCTGTTTGTAACTTAGGATGTTTGTCTTCACTGACCCACAAGGATCTCACCAGTTTGGTGCTTGTTCTTTGAACTTTCTGGAAGGTCATCTGGCAATATGAAGCTGCCGCTTTGGAACTTGATGGTAGGGCCAAGCTCAGTTGCTGTCTTCAGCTCTAGCCTTGGCTACAATTCAGTTGCTTCCTGGGTATGATGGGGACGGCATTGGAATGGATCTCTGTCATGAGCAAGCTGATGCCACCTTCAAGGCCTCTTTTCTGCCAGTAGAACAGTGCTCATGACATTTCAGGTTACTGTGGTATGAAATCTGTTGAGTTGTCAGGCAGGCACAGAAGTCTCTGTAACCTATTCGTTCTTTGCCTTTTTTTTGTGTGGTAATTGCCAGAAAGCGTCTTAAACCATGTCAGTTAGGTCTCATCCTGCTCCCATTTAATCACAGGCGAATCTCCAGTTAACTTAACTGGGGCAGAATCCAGCCCATTGTGCTTGTGGCTTTGTTTTCAAGAGCTCGACTGAGACCACTAATTCACTGCACACAAGCCAGATGGCGGATTAAGTTAACAGCTTTTTCAAAGAGAAAACTGGTCTGCACAGGCTTTTGCCTGATGTTGTCTCATACGTGGTTTGTTTTGTTGTTTCTTTCTAAATCTGTGTTAGTTTTTAAGATAAATCTATTTACTTTTTTCACTTTCTAAAAAGTATCTGTATTTTAAAAAATTGTAAGCCTCCCTCCACCAAAGTTAAAAGTCCCAGCAAAGAGTGTGCTGTAACCTTTCAAAGAGGAGTAGCAAATTGTTTTGTTCCCGGAACTGCTTTGAAAGATCCGCGACCTTTCTCCTGGTAGAACCCTGCAGAGGTACTGCTCCGTACAGTGCTAATCACCAGACCGTGCCTTGCGGGCCTGAGCCAGCTCCCCTTGACAACTGGAGCCTCCCCAGTGGCAGTGAGGGATCAAGCTCTAAAGGCACACTTCACACCCAACCGTTAAGCAAACCCTTTGGACTGAATTATGACCTCTCAACCCCTCTTACTTACTCACTCATCTTTGCAAAGACAATATGAGTAGTCCCATGGAAGCTTACCAAGACAAGTATTGTCAAGGTGAAGTGTTGGACAAGAAGTTGCAGTGTGGTCTTCAATGTCTGAATATGGCCATGCCACATAATGATATAAAATATGGTTAAATCCAAGATCCTGCTAAATGCTTTTGTCAAACCTATGTTGTGGTTTGACAAAATATACTTTGTGATCTATTAAGAACATTTTTAGCTGATTGCAATGTTCCTTCTAGCCTTAAAATCAACACAGTACTATTTGTTTGAAATATTTAAATGCAGATGTCAAACAACTGCAAAGTTATTTTCATTCTGCCTAGTTAGAAAAGAATCGCATACCACTAAATGAATTTCCAGGTTTGCTGCTACTAACAGACCTGAATACGGTTATGAATATGTCATTAAGTTTTGCTCCCTGTGATGAACGCAGGGAGAACTGGGGATCATTAGGTAGTTTGTATTCCATGGCAGGACACATTTCACCGAAAAAGTCCAGCCATCAAGAAAAAGGTGAATATAGGAACCAAGTAAAAAAGGGGCTCTTGAGTTACTTCATTTGTCATTATGTATTGAAGAGCCATATTTTGTCTTGTGAGTCAACTAGTATGCCTCATGGCCAAAATTTGTACCTGAAAATGTAGACTGGAATGCTACTGACAAGAGAAAAAAAAAAATTGATGCAAGATCTTCAGCTTGTATAAACTTTCATAGAGCTGCTGACTACCAGAACTGTACTGCTTAAGGACTGAGTTTATTAAGGTTAAAATGCAATGATAACCCCAAAGGCCTTGATCCTTAAAATTAACATTTTCCTAAACAGTTTAATTCTCTGATCAGTTGGATTTAATATCTACATATATGAATTACATCTATAATTTTATGCAATAGAGAGATCCCATATTATTTCATTAATGAGATAGGAAACAATTGAGAATTAAAAACATAAATTGCTATAAAATAGATTTAGAATCAGGGCTATGCTCAAAAAGTTTCCCTGCCACAGTAAATAGCCCCAGCTGAAGAGTATAGCAGATTTTCTTCGCTTTCATAAGGATTAAAGCATAGCTATGGCCAAAACCAACCAGCAGGAAAAATTCTGATGTGCAGTCTGCTTTGTTTTGTATAGTTTCATGCTATGTTAATACCACAGTACCTTCCAGCATGCATAAACCAAATGATTAACCTCTGTCTTAGGTGGCTGTTCTATATCAGTGTGTCCCCAAGAAGAAGCATACATGATATTAAAGTGGTAAGGTTTTTCTTTTTAAAATTTGTTCAGACAAATTTGCGTGGGGGAGAAACTTCAGACATAGTAACGTTTTACTCTCTGTTAATATGTATTGCTACTATGTCCAATAATTCTAGTCTGTTTTTATCTTAGGATATGTTTAAAAGGCTGACAGACAGAAATCATCTTGGTTACTGAGCAAAGTTTGTCTTGAGTTCTTCGACAGGTTATAAATATGGAACTATTTTTAGAGTTGTGGGATCAAATATGCATCCTAATACACAAATACTAGGTAAAATACCCGTAGGTAGTCAGATGCTCCCTGGTAAAATTTAGTACAGTTCCAAAAGAGATAGCCCATGATGCCAAAAAATCAAGAAATACTTGAGACGTGATTTATTTCAAAGACTGACTTTCTGTAAGAAATTCCAAGCCATGCCAGCTGAATCCAAGAAAAGGACCAGAGTCCTTGGAGTGTGTAGAAGCACATGATTTTATAATTTATGGTTCTAAATGCAACTTGTTTGAGATATTACCAGTGAAAGCATGGTGACATTTAAAGGGAATTTGTGTTTCATCTTGACATTTCTTGGGTAGCTTATTTAGTACAAAAGTCACAAAATTAATGACCAAATGCAAGATATCATTAATTTTCCTCTGGATTTGCAAACATCTATCCCTGCTCCAAATTAGGAACCTTGAGTACGGTAAATTAGTCCTAGAATATTAGGTGCTGCTTTATATGTGGAAACTATGTTCTGGTTTTTATAACAACACCATTTCGTAAACTAGGACAGGAGTCTATGATTGTCAGTAATATGTGTCCATAGAAGTCAATGACTGTCTCTAATCAAGGCAATTAACCCCCTTCTGTTAGAGACTTGATCCTGGGATGTAAAGTCTCCAGCATATAGGTGCTGTTGTATAAAAGTTTTTATTTGTACTAAATAAGAACATCTTAAAATTTTCTACAGAAAGCAGCTCAGCTTTCTGAGTGGGTAAGTCAGTTGGTGGCGGTCTTTCCTCTGCCAAATCAGTGGATGATGCCCCTCTTGTTGGGCAAAACCATTGGAATGGACAAGCAAGAGCTGATGGGCTAGAGAATAGGTCTTTCAATGGTCTCAAAAAAACCTAGAGAACACGAGGCAGTATACAAATGCTCTTTCATAAGCTGCACTGAGAACATGCTGTTTCCTAGCTAATACAAAACTAATTGCTTGAAGGGAAGGCGTGTAACTAAGGTCACATATGGTGAAAATAACCAGGAAGTACACCAAGGACAAAGACCACCTTCATAATTAATCTTTAAAATGCAAAATTGGAATTTCTACTTAATACTGGGTGCAGAAGTTATTAGAAGCTGCGAACATTATTCTCTTTCTCTCTGTGCATAAGACTCAGAACAAACCTCTCAGTATATGTTGTTTTAGCTCTTGTGGTAGCTGTATTTGAGTCCTAGTATTTGTCAGACCATCCAGTCTGCGTGCCGACATGGGAAATCTATTAGGTGCAATAGAAGCAGAGAGCAAACCGAAGCAGATGGTGCTGACGCTGCACTATCAGCATTACCTGTGCTTTGGGGGAGAGACTGCTTTGAACTGGGTTTAGTCTGGTCCCCTCTAATGGAAGTCCCCAGGATCCACGTGGTTTGAAGCTGTCCACAGTGCCAATCTCCTCCAGGCCCTGTGTCCCTGGTAGGAGTTGGAGTACATTTGGTACACATCTGGAACAAAGTCCAGTTTCCTCCTGAGGGAATTTAGTCCACGTGTAGTGAAATCACTCGGTGAATCAAACTAATACCCAACAAGTGGGGATGACTGGGGAATTTAATTCAAAACTGCACCACTGCTCTGAACCAAGACATAAATGTAGGTGTCATATCTTCTCTCCTTTGTTGAACTTTGCATTGGTAACTTGGTAAAGAAGAAGGTCTGTCTTCACTATCCAGATAAAACTAGGAATAAAAATAAGGTATTTTTTGCAGGCAATGTTGCAAGGCTGATTTGAAAACCAGCATTTAATTTTGTTTACTCAGATGCTAGATAACCAAATCCTATCTAACTTTGAACCAATTAAGGTAGGTTTTCCTAGCTATATCCTATGACTGAGAAGTGTTAAAAAAGGAAAACTTTTGCAATTAACCTCAAATGTGCGTTCATACATAAATACAGCCATGAGACCTGTCTAAATGTGAAGCCTTTATGTGTATTCAAATTTGTTTGCTTAATTTTTCTTGAATGCAAATGATCATACATGCAAAGAATTATTTTAATTGGCATAACTGCTATAATTTCTTTTGTTCAGCTTCATATAGCTTACTTCATTTCACACTGCAATAAGTAGGGCTTTTTTCTCCTGACATGGGTACAACTCAGCCTTTTGGAAATGACGTACTGTTACTACAACAATGAGTGTCGCAATTTACAGAAAGTTTTGCTGCTGCCCAATAGTCTTGGAGGGGAAGAAAAGTCTTTAGTGAGTCACAGCCTGATTCTTACATTTTTACACATAAAAATGGACTGGCTTGTATCAATACTGAGACTTAACCTGAAAAAAAAAAAAGACCTCAAAACAGATATATCTTTTTCATTTTTTACCTTTTTAAAGTTACTTTCCCAAACCCTAGTTATACCTGTAAAACTCCTTCCCCCTCCCTGCCCCCAATATCTGGTTAAAAGAGATCAAAAGGTTTTTTACAAATTCATATCGATCAGGGTGAACTGCTTTACTCAGAAAAATCCTGTGAATTATTTCAGGTTTAAATTTTACAAAAGCACCTTTTTAGTGTTCAAATGGTTTGAACACAATTCCAAATACTGAACACACTACTGAGAACTTCAGTACTACAGAAAAATTAAACAGTACATTAGTTTATACCCTCTTTTGAACATCAAGCAAAGTAAAACATGCTGGTTTTATATCTCTTAATGTAAGCTCTTTTGTGTGCTTCCAGAAGATTTTTACAGAGTTCTTCATGTTGCCATGTATGGCAACATGTACGTAGTATGAAGATGGCTAATCAGAGCTTGCTATCAATTCTTAGTAGAGCATGGAAAGGAAGTGAGATATCTGCAAAAAACTGTGAAGGGCAAAGTCCGTGAAGAACCAAATGGGGAAAGCGTGGTGGGAAGTGGGTTGGAAAAACATCTAAGCTCCTATCTGCCCCAAGGAGTCCGACAGCACGGATTGAGTGCTCTTGCAGCGAGTGTTTGGGTTTAGAAAGGCGATGGCAGGGAATGCTGACTTGCTCAATGGAAATCTTGACAAAACGTCTGGTCGACTCATTTCCCTGATAGTCACGGAGATTGCTCCTGTCTAGTTTTCCCTATGCAGAGGCATTCTTTCCCCTGCCTTACTAGGACCCTGAGAAATAGAAAAGAAGAAGATGTCATCTCAAGCTAATTCTATAAACACAGCTATCAGAAAAGACATTTTAAACTATCATAAAAAGACCCGTTGTGCAACTGGAGTCTTGGAACAGGAATGGGTTATAGCTCGACCATTGTTAAAGGTTAATGTTCCTATCATTGCATTCCTTTTTCTAGTTCCCATAACCAGGCTGTAATGATAGATAAATATATGAGCTATTTCTTTGTGTTGGCAAAATCACAATTCAGAAAGACATAGTTTCCTAAGTTATTTTTAAACTAATATGCTAGTTTATAGCTAGATGAACAAAACCATCTTTTTTAAGAAAAGGAAGGAGAAAGATTTTTTTATGTTCTGCTGCTCTTGCAGAAAGCAAGGATTTTTGTCTATCAAAACAGAGTGACAACTTTCTGAAGTCAACTCATGAACTGAAAAGGAAACTAATTAAAACAATAACATTAATTTAATGTTGCCAAAAGTTAACCAATCTGGTACTTTCCACAATTATTTTTACTGTTGTAAAATAATTCAAACGCCTTTTTCATTGTTTTGTATTGTTATGTTCCTGTAAGCGTTGAATGCTGATTCCAGGGCAGAAATTCTATTTACTGTTAGCTGACTGAGCAACAGAGTCTGCACATCTCTCTTCCCAGCTCTTCCAATTTTCATACAAGGAGCAAAGTAACGTCTCCTATATTTTATTGAGTTGCTATGCTGCTTGCTTAGTGCATGAAGAGTGCTTTCTGTCGGTGAGGTACTCTGATAAAAAAATGATAACTTCCAGGCAAGTCTGCAGATTGAGGCCTAAAACTTTTCTGATGACGTGGCAGCAGGAGAGCATCTTGTTAGCCCAGGCTTTCTTTAAAAGTCAGGAGGGAACAGATTCAATCTTCACAGTCCCACCAGATTTAGAGAAGCTTCTGAGGTTCCCGTAAAATTCATCTTGCCCAACACTACTAGTCTGCTCAAACATCTGCAAGATTGCAGGTGCTTCTGAGGTGGTAGGTCCTTGTGGTGGAGCTTGCGCATTGTTCACTGTGTTTTGAAGGCAATTTTCTGGTGAGTCCTTAACACAGCATAGCTGTGCTGTGCTCAGTGCCTCTTCAAAAGGGCTGAATGCCATATGACTGTTACTGGTTACAGGTTTTCTGGTTAAGAGACAAACTGAGAGGAAGAAGCAGGCCAGCTGTAGCTACCTCCTATTTTTGGAGTCCAATCTCTTAGAAGTATATGTTTCTGAACACAAAGTAACCCAAATAGGTTTTTTTCCAGGGAAGGAAAGCATTCCATTAACTCTTTCCTGGCTTGTGGTGGATTTGAAGGGAAGTAAATAATTCCTGCTTTAACAATCTCCAGGAAAATACCCGTGAAAGATAAGTCAGATGAGACTTTTTGATAGCATGGCTCCATGGCAGTGGTATATCCTAGTGAACAGAGCCACCCAAACTTGGGCTCCAGATAGTGTCAGGGTAGATGGCTCTTGTTCCCTGTAGAAATTCAATGTATCTGATTGTTCTTTGGAGTGTGTGTTAAACTGTCCTTAAGCAAGAGGTAGACCATAAGCCCTGTTAAGGAAATTCTTATTGAAACATTCTTGCAAAAACTTCATCTTTCTTTTTTTTACACAAGAAGAAATATTCAAGGTCCTTCTATAATTGCTTTCCGTGTCTGAGCGGTATAACTGCCAATCCTGTTTAGGTAACTTGTTAGGTAACTTCTTAATGGAAAATTTAGACTCTTTTTAAAACAAAACAACCCCCCCCAAACAAACAACAAAAAAACCCCCAAACCAAACAATAAACCCCTCAAAAAACAACCAAAGAGAAAGGCAAACATATATTAACTTTTCAGCAAAGAACAGATACTGCCAGTGCATCTCCACGAAATGATAACTGCCCTGCAATAATTTTCTGAAATCATTAACTCTGAAGTCTAATAACCACTCTAAAAATATAAGCATTAGCTGTTTGCTTCCTGCTATATTGATACTGAATGCAAAGAACCAATAATACACAATTTTCAGCTTTGTTATCATTAAAGAAGCTTCCTGCATTTGTCCCCTGTGCAGACCTTCCACTAACAGAGCTGTGTGTTGGTTGTTTATGCAGAAAAGCAGATAGTACTGTTTACAAGCTTCATGTGGATAAAAATTAAATTTGCCCCTTGTTAGCACTGAAGTAGCAACTCTAATGTTTTTCAGGTTATACCTTTTCTCAGTCTCAATACACCTTAATTTCTTGGCAAGACTTTACAGTAGCTCCTGAAATTCTTCTATCTTGTTCTTCTTTTTAAAGCATGCTTTGCATATTGCTCGATATAGATTAAACCCCAGAATTTTCATTGTCAGAAACTACAGCGTTTCAAAACAGATTTTTGCTTGGCACAGATAGTCAAGATATCTTTTACACAGAAATTTTGATTCTGATGCACTGGATAATTTCAGGTAAATATCCAGGATGACCACTATGCTTTTATTGCAGTACTCTCACTGGTGCAAGCTTCCCCACTAGCCCTATGCACCACTGAAGCAAACGCCCTACATCACCCATCCCCTGCCCCTCTCCACAGCATGCTGCGTTCTTCTCTCTGGCTTTTGTGCACTTTTGACACTTCAGTCATATTCGGGTCATTCTGACCTTTGATTGTCTCCTATGGCTAGTGTGAAAAAAAGGTTGCTATGTATATGCAGCTCTATCTCATGGTGGCGTTTTGCAGATCTGCAAACTGATCTGAACATGCACTCAGAGCCCTATCTTTGCACATTCGGAAGGCTCTCACAGATTTATTTGTATTGCCAACAACTTTAGTTCAGCGGTAAAATTGGTTGGGTCTTCCCAGCCTAGGAAAGAGAAGACAAGGTTAGAGTGGGTCCTCACTGGAAAGGGAGGCTGCAGCCCTACTGAAACGGTTAAGACTTTTCCCTAGGTCTTAACTGGGACCTTGAGCTGAATTCTGCAATGCAGTTGTAAAGAATGTTGCTCTGCAAGGTGAAAGAGGAAGATTGATTAGGCAACTTACACAAAAACAAAATGATCCTTCCCTTTCTCTCCCCTCTCTCTTCTTCCAGCCCTTCCCTTCAAATAACCTCCTGTGAAAAGGTAAAAAATATAACTTAAAAATGTGACACATTCTGAGGAAGATTGCCGGACTTAATTTCCTTTCTGTTTTTCTTTACCTCCCAGTATAACCTTTAATGTCATAGCTCAGAAGCTTTTTTTGGCAAGAGGAGAGGGTTGTTGCAAGAACAGAGATAGCTAGTGATATGCTTTAGCGTATCACAATACGTATGCAAACACATACCTTGGGTAGCAAGGGAAGAAACGTTGAGGACTACCGGGGAGAAAGAACAGGATGAACTTGGCCAATGAAAGGCGCCTCTTAAAATGTTGTCATGCTCTTGATAGTGCAGATCTTGGTTATATCGTGAATATTTTTTCTTACGATTAGTTTTGTTACACATGTAAAGATACTTTTGTAGTAACGGACCACACAAAGATGACTGGTGATGAACACGTCTCTCTCTTCTGTGTAAAACTGATTCAAGTAACAAGAAATGACTGCCTCGGAAGTGTAATCAGTGCCACGTTAGCAGTCTTTGGCTGTTCGCATTTACAGTGCAATCCTCTCAGCATCACCTTCTTTCCAGTATGATGTCAATAGACATTAGCTCCCATCAAACATCGTAAATGGCAATGACTCATGCTGAGGCATATGTAATTAATTATTGTTTCATTTTTGATGCTGATACTGCTGTTGGCTCTTTACATAAAAGAAATGGGAAAGAAGGAAAAGGGGCAGCATTCTCCTTTCTGGTAGCTACTTTATAAAGTGTTTGTAGCTTTCAAAATAAATGACTGTTTTTTTCCAAATTTTTTTGAAGGGGGAAAAAATCCTCCTGAGATGCAATCTTAAGCAAAGTACAAGAAGTTCCCAAAGGATGCTGAACACGAACAAAAACATTTCCAGCATTCTTATAATAATGCTGTGTTTATTTTGTCAATTAATGATTCATTACCCAAAACAGCTTGTGCATTACAAATGGCTCTACACTGTATTTATGGAGCTGCAAACTGTAAAAGGCAAAGATGCTTCACTTTTCTTGAAACCATTTCTTTGTCTGAATACCAGAAAACAGAGTTGTGAAGAGTGGGTAGTATATCATATGTTTGTTTACTTAGTCATCTAGTGCCTTTGCTCTTTGATAAGGAGCTCCTATCCTATGAAGTTTACCATTGTAAGAACTACCAGACCTGGGTTATCTTTATTTTCCTTTACAAAGTGCTAGTAGGAATGTAGGCAGGACTTGCAGACTGGAAGTACAGTCTGGAGTTAGTCACCTAAGTCTGGGAGTATCAGGCAGAGGGTGAGATGTGGTTTCTAAGTCTTTTTTCTTTAGATCTAGAGAGGCTTAGGACAGCCTCTACCACTGCCATGTGTGAGCAGGGCCTTCTGTTGAGTCTGAGCAAAGAGACCTGAGCCACAAATAATGGCTATTTGCCTTTCAAGAAGACACGATGCCCCATTACCTGCATGGGCAGAGGGACAGTTATTGCTGTGTACCTAGAAGCTGAAGCCACAGAGGCAACTGGTTTCAAAGAGCCATTATAAGTCGGCCATGCAATTACAGCAAGACAGGAAAGAGATCAGACCAAATATGCCTTAGGTGTAAATCAGTCCAGCTTGTCAATGACTTTAATGGAATTGGTTGATTTATATCGGTCGAGAATCTGACCTATCACAGACAGAGATGGAAAATGTAGCGCAGTTGGGTTCAGTGGGAGTTGTGCTCCCCTGTCCAAGGCACAGTGTAATCATGTGTATAATATAACTGAGTTCCTGCAGCTGTGGGAGATACATCTCAGATTTCCCCACTGTGGTGTTCTTAAAATTATAGCAGAGCTTTTCAATCACAGAACATTTTTATTTGATTTTATTTTATTACCATTAGGCCATCTGAGCTTGGCTAAACATATGGTTGTAACTTTATTAGACTTTTTCTAAAATTAATTACACCCTTTTCACCCTTGATGGCTTCCACCTCAATAAATTACATCATAAATGGACATAGGTGAAAGCTGGAATCTTCTAGCGTTAGTCTAATATAACAGGTTTAATGGTTTTACTTTGCACATAATGGTTACAGAATTTGATCAACAAGCCCAACATGGAGAAACTCTCTTGTCTTCAAAAGGCCATGCTAAGCAGACAATGCCATTGCTGGTGCCAAAAGGTTCACGTTGTTTATTTGAAGTCTTATCTTCCGAACAGTTTCTTTGGCATTCAAACATGAGTCCACAGAGGGATTTACTCAAAAAGCCTCAGACATCCAAATCTCCCAAGAGAGTCCAAGGTGCACAGACTCCATCTCTAACATCAGTACTTCTGCATAAATTGAAAAGCACCCAATCCATTTCAAACCAGCAGGTAGAGAAGATGAAGGGCAGCCAGTATGTTATATCTGAAAAGGAGGGGAAGGATGTTTTGCTCAGCACCCTTCTCTCTGCTTGGGATTCCCGTAATGGAGCTTACTTGAAAGTTGTGAGAGAAAAGAGCTTTGGATCCCCTTACAGAAGCTATCATTGCTATAAAAATTAACCTGCCATTGCCTGACTGTGCAATATTTGCACAATTGTTGAATTCTAGTATATCAACACAGTGATATTAATCAATAGTATCAGAGAGCGTCTGCAAATCATCAACTTTTTTTCCCCCAGAATTATTTTTAGTTCTTATTGTTATCAGTTTTTATGAGCTTTATGTATCTTGTGAATGCTAGCTAACTGGAGTGATATAAATCTTAGAGTTGTGAGAACTCAAAAAATACTTGCAAGCAATTATGCAATAACTATATTAAAATAAAAAAAAAAATGGGGCCAAAGTCTAGACATTTGCCTTTCAGTTATGTGATTTTTATCTCTGTCCTTCAGTTTCTCCATGGAAGTTGTCAGTAAGTCTCCCCACAGAAGAAATTTTAAAAGGTCAGCAGCAGAGTTGGCCAAACAGTACAGTTTAAACTGGTATTGTATCATTTTTCCTTATTCAGTTCGTTAAAAATGTAAAGCCAAAGTATGCATTATTTTCTTTGATAAGCCTTCTGTATATTTCACTAGAAGCTCTTCTGTAGTCCAAAGAGCCCAGGTCTGGTTCCAATACTTTTTAGAAAACAGTAAAACAATGCTAGTTTTCCGCTGAGCAAAGGTTAGACTCAGATATGGAAACTGAATAAGGACTCTACTCTGCAGGTTGGGATTCGAGTGAAATTTCAGGGTATCACAGGCAAGTCCATGCTCTCCAGTTGGTGCCACACCATCCTTTGGCAGGGACTGCTCTCTTCAGGATTTCCAGAGACTTCCAGATGTTTCACCAATGTGCAGTTTCAGGACGTAGAATTACTATTATCTTCCCAGAAAGGACATACGAGGAGTTGGATGGAGGAAAGGCCATACAAAATGTAGATCTTCTTCTGAAGAGCTTCTTCTGTGAGTATGCTGTGTATCTTTGCAGATTCTTGCTGGTAGCCTTTAATTTCTTTTGCAGAATTCAGCTCAGTGACTTGAATCATGGACTTTGCATGAATTAACACACAATGTGAGTAAGTAAAGACTACCTACCAGTACAGAAAAGACTGCTCAAGAAGTAATCTTATATAGAGTTAAAAGTATGCTGTGGCCCAAGAGTATGTTCAATTTGCTTACATTAGCAGTCTTACAGAAGCCATTGGGTGTTGTCACATAAGTGAAGTTAGGAGAATTTGGACTCCTAATTGGATTCTACAGCTCTGAAGTGATATATTGTGAAGCGCTTTGGATGCTGTAGAGGAGCTTCTGTCATCAGAGCACATAGTGGAGGAAAGAGCAAAAATACTCTTTTGGAGAAAACAAAATCAAGAGAAAGAAAGCAGTCCAATGGGGTTGGTACCAATCGCAAGTCCGATGGAATCCAGTTGTTTATTTTTCCCAAATACTTCTGTGTTTCCATGGTGTTTTGATTTATGAAGAACACTTGTGGAAGCTTCATTTTCTGGCAATGGAAACTAGACAACCTCAGAATACAGCTGATCTATTGTTTCTTTAATGTCAGACAAACAGATAGAATGGTGGAGAAGCCCTGTGCCCATATCTTTCTTTCCAGAATCCGATTGCCTTAGGCTACCAGGGGTACTAAGCTACAGAGGTACTAAGAAGAAAGATGAAAGCTTAGTGGCTATACAGAAGGGCTTATGACAGGTTAGATGGCTAACTCAGCGACTTTTGTAAACCTGGACTAGTGCCTTCATCTGTAGGATATCTAGGTAAGTTTGTATGGCATTCATTGATGTCATGGTGCTCCAGCCACATATTTTGATAACTTTTTTTCCTTTAAATGTGGAAGTCTATTTATAAGGTATGTTATTGTTCTTTAATAGTTCCTCCTTTTGAAAACTCTGGATAACCATTAACGTGCAGGCACTACTGATGATTCTTTTCTACCAAGTATTTACGTTTTCAGTACTGAAGCTATTTTGTTTAAAGCTATAGCAGTTTTATCTACTTGAGCTGCAGACAATTCTCTTGAAATTTTCTTTTTTTGAGGGGGAATTGGAAAAGAATTCTTAACAAATATTTTCATGTGTAATAAGAAAAAGGATCATATGATAAGGGAATGGCAGGAGAATTGCTCACAACACATAACAGAGTTAGCTGAGAGGGGATTCATTATTAGGCAGTAGGTAAATTTACATGATATTTTGAGGCAAAAGGGAAATGCCTAAGATATGGCAGAAATATTGCCTGTTGATACGTAAAATGAGAAACTGGTTCTCATGAATTGGCAAGTTCAATAAAAACATGTTTTTACTCTTTCCACAAATTTTGCTGGTTTGAGAACAGAATAGATTTGAACGTGCTCAAGCAAAACCACTAGTGTTTTTACAATCAAGTTCATGATTCCCAGCTCAGTTTGCCCCTACTTTATCAATTCCCCCCCACCATGATTTCTTGTCTCAAACAGGTAGCGAAGACCTATGAACAAATCACCTGCTGTCACCTCAGACATATTGTTTTGAGGTTGTTTACTAGCTTATTTCCATGTTGAAGTCTCACAGTCATGTTTCTCTCTCCAGCCTCTAATATTATTGCTTTTCTGAGTATTGTTTCTTGAACTGCTTGAGACTGTTGACAGAAAACCACTTACTGAAGAGCTCTACCAATACCACTCATAAGAATGCCAGAATAAAAAAAGACAGATGATACTATCTTTATTGATTGAAATATTTGAATCAGTAAAAATATTCATTGTCTTCTAGAACCACTTGATTTCATCCTAAATGGCTTGTTTAGCATTGAGTGAAATAGCGATAGAAGTTATTTCTTCTTGGGAGATTCTTTTTTGCACTTAATTTAGGTGAGGATCGGGGCTATTGCCATCTCTTGGAATGTTTCTCTCACCGTTACATCTGCTTCCTCCAAATTGCTCAGCTAGTGTGTTTATAATCACAATTAGTCTCCCTTGGGGGGTTTCTTTTGGATGTCTTTTTAAAGAAAGCAATTTACGGGATTACCCTGATGAAGTAATGAAAATGTGCTTTATTGCAAGACAGTCATGGTTCAGCCTCTCTCATAACCGAACTTGAAGTGTTGGAGCCAGTGACAATCTTTTCAGGGATTTTTATTCAGTGAAGTTTGCACGGGAGCTGTGTTCTGTCTAGTATTCATGTAGGTGTGTGGAATACAAGCAGAATAAAGGAGTGCCAGCCAAAACATTCTAAGCACCTTCTGACACAGCCTCAAGAGAGACAAATAATATTTTAAGTTTTGAACTATAGTAACTTAATAACCCACCACTGCTAAGATTGGCACTTGACAGCTTGCATCCGCTCTGATACTGGCAGATGAGGGACCTGGCATGTGAAACATTAAAAATCCTTCTCTTTGAAGTCCACAGTGTCAGTGCTGTGCTTGGATACAAAATTTGTTTTAAATTTCATACCTGACCTCCAGAGTTTGGCCTGTTAGCATCCGAGGTTTTGGATTCAGGCTTATTGCTAGTGGAAGCGTTCTCTCCCTTTATGAATGCCATAGAGTACTGCAGTCAAACAACCTGAGCTGTTCCTATGCTCTAACACCTTCTTCGTCTCAGTCCTGGAAAGCAGCGTATTTCAAACCCACTAGAAAAAAACATTTGACGTATGATAGTTAAAAGTCAAGATAGTCCCTATCTCATCCCACTGTGTATTTATAATCCCTCTTGAATTCCAGCACATTTTGTTTTGACAGTTTTCTCAAGAGTTACCGAGATGAATATGAGTAGTTTCAATCTACTCCAAAACTCTGATACAAAATAAAAGACACCAGAGATTTAAATGATATAAACAGCTATGTAGTGAATACTTAACCCTGTCATGGCAGGAGAGCTCAGGGCCTCAGTTTCAAAATAGTTTTCTTCTTCAATATCTGTTATAATGCATTTAGTCAAACCATAAAGCACAAAGTCCTGAATGTACAAGGCATACTTAAGTGCTTTATTTTAATACTTAAGAGACATATAACAAAAGATCTGGAGCTTTTTGATAGGCCACCCTCCTGCAGGAGCTCTGCTAGCAGAGCAAGTCCCTTGGTGGCACAGCCCCTTTCCTCCCTCCCCACGGCACCCAGTGCGGCAGACCCCACCACGCTCAGCCCTGTTCAGGCTTAAAGCAGAAATCAGTCTCACCATGTTTACATTGGGGAAGACCAGCAGCTGCCTCGTTAGTGAAAAGTTGTCTGAAACAACATGGTAGTTTTGCAAGATGAACTGGTACTTTTTTTCCCTCCCACTCCCCCACCCCCCCCACCCCAGCCTTCTTTTGTTGCTTTATCTTTCAAAACCATTCCAGCAAAACATAGACTGACTTGCTGAGTAGCCAACACAAGCAATGCTGTCTCCTGTTCCTTACTTACTGTATTCCCTGCCTTTGGGGAGCTGGCACTTCAAATATGGCAGAGGGAAGAAGCTGCTGCCCTAAAGTCGCTGTTGGAACACGCCTGCTTTCTGACTCTTCATCTCCTCTGATCAGTGAGCGCCTGGTATACCTTCTTTGCAGCATTGCACTTCAATGGTCTGTACCATGTAGACTACAAACGTTGAATTGCACAAACAATTCTGGGATAAAATCCCTGAGTTGTCCCATCCCCTTGGAGACCTTTTCTTGTGGGAACACAGGGAGCTGTGCCCAGTTGCCCTGACGGACAGATTTTGAAAGTGTGTCTGGGGCAAGGCTTAATTGACGCTTCTGGACAATCCTACTTAAATGCATTTCAGCCTTGTGCAAAATTAAACCCTTGGGTAAATGTCTTCAGATATGAAGTCGTCTTAGGAAGACTGCTTGGCTGTTATGTTGGGAAGTGCTTACAGCCCTCTGCTTGGAACCTGTGCAGCCACATCTGAGGCACCATGTCCTGCTTAGAACACCCCCATGCAAAAGAGAGATTGATAAACTGGAGCAAATCTACCAGAAGACCACTTAGATGGTTAGGGGCCTGGTGCATAAAGGGCGGCTCAGGTAACTGAGTTTTTCAGTCTGGAGGAGAGAAGATTAGGGGAATCCAGTTGTTCCCTTCATCAACCTGAACACAGGAGGGTGATAGAGAAGATGGGGCAGGCTCTTCTCAGAGGTGTACAGGAGAAGGAGAAGAGGCAACTGTCACTGTTGCAGCAAGGGAAATTCTGCCTTAAAGGAAAAAAGAAGGAATTTGCAGTGAGGGTGGTTAAGCTTTGGGCCAGATTTCCCAGAGAGGCTGTGGGAAAAAAAATCATTCGGGTGAGTTCTGAGTTCTTGCAACTTCACTTTCTTTTCATAATGCTGCAGTTGGTACAGATACGGAACAGAGGTGAGAAGCAAACTAAATGTAAATCATCTTCATAAAAAAGTTAAATGTATCTTTGCTAAGGTCTTCCTTATCATGTGAAAAGATACTGCCTGGTTTTGGTCTATGTTTTCATGAAAATGACCATACAAAGGGCATTTGAATGAAAAATGTAATTAAGACCAATTAAGCTCTTATTCACTTTCCCTGACTGATTTTAACCATATCTCCATGTATAATACCTCTAGTTAATTGTCATCTCCAAAGCTAAATATTGATTCTGACGTTAGCTGGCTAGATAAGACAGGCTACCTTTCACTGAATATCCATGTTCAAAAAAGACTTTCTCATATTGCAGAAACAAAACAAATTCATTATTCATCTTTCAAGTCTATTGTAGGTCTTTATAATTTATTCTAATTCTATTCCATCCTGTTGTGGTTCCAACGGGGTGCCCTTCATTGCTATCGCTGACCCACTTCCAATAGTGCATTAAGCTACGTGATTAACATCTGTCACATGTTGTTTGTTCTCTCATCTTCTCCCCAGGGATGTAAGTGTGAGCAGTGAAGTGTCCAGTTAATTTGTTATTTTAAATATGCCTGTTGCAATGTATTTATTAATGAAGGCAAAGTCAGGGAAATGGGGCTTACATTTGGACCAGAAAATGAGCAGGTCTGTGATGCATTTTTTCCTCAGCCCTGATGTAAAATAATAATATTGTGAGTAAAATTAATGTAGAGATTTCTTTTTATAGGAGTGATGTGATGTCACGTGTTCTTTTTACAGGTTCTGTCAGTGTTTTGGTTTACTACACTTGTTCTTACAGAAATGCATGTCTACTTATCAGTGAATTATCCTGAGTCCAAAATGCTTTTTGGATCATATACCATCTTTTATCTGCAGCAGCAACACTGAAGAGATCATAAGCACATATTTGTATGGTACAATCTAATAGTATTTTAACCTTAGAAGGATTAGGCCTGCCAGGAAAAAACAGGCCTTCATCAAGAAGTGATGGGCACAATTTTACAGCAGTTTAAATTTTTATCTTATTTTTTCTCATCTGTGGTTTCTGAAGTGGTTCCTCATGCAACTTGTCTTTGCTTTCCTTAGTCATTTTTTGTCCTGTTTATTTCTGGTCAGCTTGGCCTGCACAAAAGCTAGAAGCTGTGAGCCATTAGCTTTTAAAAATGTGAAAACTTGTTTTTGTAGTTATTGGGCTGTTTCAGCTGGGAGGCTAATCAGTAACTTTCTGAGAAATACTAATTAATGAAAAATTTAGTGGTCTGGATTGCTTTTAGAAAAAGAGACTCATTCCTTGTCAGGTTTCTATATCCACTGGATGTTTGCTTTGTTATCCTAAGAGCACTTTCTAAATAGAAAAAGGAAAGTTTGAAAAAGAATGCACGATAACAGAAAATGAGAAGATTATAAATATGAACTCTGGCTCTCTTTCTTAAACTGAATGGCTAAACTTTAATTAACCTTACTGGGGCCAGGATTTCATTCTGAAGGTTTCCGATAATGTTTTTCAAGCCACAGAATGCAAGTGTGAAGAAATACTATTATCAATGATATACAAAAGTGGAGCATGCCAAGAACTACAATGTATTTTATGAAATTCAGAAAGTTTTCTCTGTGTCTTTGCACTGTCACCAGACTTCCCACATGGGACTGATTTTCCCTGTCACACTCAACAAAACAGTTGCGAAATTTGGCATATCAGGTTTCAGTACTGCCACTTCTATCTCTTCTCCTTCACTCCTTGTTGCCTGGTCTAATAGAATTGTTCGTCTTGTTCTGGTTTTGCCCAGGATAACCTGCAAACTACAAAAACATCCATTAGCTTTGATTAGTGTTATCTAGGTTTTCAAAGCTTAGCAAGCTGATTTAACAGTTCCTACTTCATGTTACATTTTTCAGCTGAGACCTCTGACCCACTGTTGATATAGCAAGGATAGCTAAGATTACAACAAGGAGAAGACCTGGATACAGGAGAGACTATTTGCTCCACAAAATCAATTTCAGCATTTACCAAGCTAGGCTGAGAAGCTGTTGTTCATTAAGCTGCAGCAACAAGATACCTTTGAGTGACCATATCCTCAGGCAGAGACAGGAGATTACACCATTCTGTCAGAAGTAAAGCAAGATAGAAGATGGCCTTAAAATTGGAGATGAATTTTCAAAATTAAAAAGAAAATTCAGTTCCTGATGTTAAGCTGAAAGGCTGTCAAAACTTCAAGAGCATACTTGAATTAATCTTTCTCTCCCATATCAGGCACTTAGGAGTCCAGAATGAAATACCTATTTTGTGCCATAGTCTTCACACCTGCCTCAGGCTCTCTTCAGTCTGCCCCTAGGATTCGGCTCCCTCTTCTGAATCCCCTCATGCTCTGCAGCAGTAGGAGATGATAGACGAAGTCTGTCATCTGCAAGAACTTTCTACCACAGACACCTGGGCTACCCAAAAAATCCTAGGCCTCTGTGGTCTGGGTGCTGGACTTTCGACCTTTGTGTCAGGTACTTAATCACTGAGCCAACAGGAACTTTGGGACTACACATAATACTGAGCATGAGTTACTGAAGATGCCATTGCTTCCTGTCAACTATTATTACAGGGGTAATTTCTCGTGTAGTTAATTATGTCTAATGTCAAATTAGAATTTGCCAGTGTTGATTATAATTGGTTGTGTTTTGCTGCACATGGAAATTCTTAATGCTGCGTTGTTTAAGTCATAGTTCTGGAGTAGGAGTTAAGAAATTCTTCGTAGTGAGGAACTGACAACTGTAATTGTGCAATGGATTAATTGAAGCAGGTTAAGCAATTAAGGAATTCTATTTACAGCCAGAACATAGTTCTTTCTTTTCTCCCCATTCTCCTTATTTGTTACCTTATGTACAAGAGAAAGAAATAGCACAGCTTATGTTCCCACAGTCTCAACCAGAAATGATGAATGTTTTGCGTAAAGGTAAACTCAGTGGGCAGCATGTAGATCTGCATTAGACATAGGTCAGAATTTGGGTTTGATGGCCAAGTCAGGGCCAGGGTCAAGTTCTGATTTATATGAGTCAAAGAGCTTGGCAAACTTCTTGATGAGATTTCTCATCAGAATGGGAGTGCCGTCCCTTATGCTCATCTTCTTGGACAGTCCTCATCTTGAGCAATGTGGGTCAGCTGCTCCTTTGTGAAAGTTTCATCACTCCTCTCAATCTCAGGAAAGTGACAGACTGTTTCTTAAAGATTTTGGCAATAGCTGAACCTCACAGGAAGAGGGGCCTCTGTATTGTTTGCATAGGGGCCAGGGCCAAAACCATGAATCTGGTTTATGATTCAGGGACTGGAGTCTGAATAATCTGGAGGAATTTGTACTTGGAGTTCTGGTTTTGGCCTACGGCAACTACTTTCTTGTTTTTATTTCTTATATATTGATGAGGTGTTTGAGCAGTATAGTTCACAATGAATCAAAAATATATGACCCAGCCTGGGGCAAAGTACATAGGGTTTTGCTTTGTCCTCTCACTGCTACCTATCCCTTGGCCGCTGTTTCATGATCCTAGGATGACAGGGTCCATTCTTCATGGGAGAGGAGATGATTATCACTAATGCAGATAGGGATAACAGCTTGTGATGAAAGAGTCCAGGGCAAACAGGTAAAATAAACTTTTAGCTGCTGTAAAGCTGGTAACTCTTTAGCAGTCAGGAACTAGTTCTTGCGAGTTGTACTTTAGTGCCATTGCAATTTTGTGTCAGAGCAGTGTGCATATCAGCAAAAATCACCGTGATCTCTCTCATGTCCCATTTATTTTGCTTATTTTAATTATGGTTCTAAATCATTACACGGTTCTTCTCTTGGCTTGCTCTTCATACTGGAGATAACATAATTTGTTTGCTGTATCATTTCTAGGTCTTGATATTTTCATTTAAAAGTTAAAAATGACTTTTCTTATTGTGGCAGCAAATTCCTATGCATTTTGTTTCAGAGTGCAAGTTCTTTTCATTTGAAGGACTTTTTAAGGACTGATATGCTAGTAAGACTTCAACATTGTTCATTGTTAACTCAATTTTACTTCAGTCATAGATTAAAATTAGTTTTCAAACACTTATATCCCTTTTTAAGTTCTTAAGTTTTTAAGTTAAACAGTAAGTACAGCAAGCATTATGGTCAATCGCCAGCAGTCCAGATAAGATCAGGCTTTACCTTCTTGCTGTTTCCAAAATGACATGAAAACAGTCCTTCCTACTCCTCTAAAATTCTGAAAAGATAAACAAAATCTTTTAGGTATTTCTATTTGTCTAGACATAAACCCAAGTATTTCTTTTTCTACACTAAAAACTTCTGCTGTTACTATTATGTTAGCATTTAGAGACTAACCCAGGACAGGGCCCCAGAGATGATTTCTATCCCAACAATCTTACTATTAGAGATGGCGGGAAGCAATCTAGCAAGTAATTTCCTCACTGTAGTCTCCCATTTTCCCAAACCTTCATGAAGAAAGGTGATTTCTGGTTTTAGCTCTTCTAGACTAGGGAAAATGTGGGTGCTCTCCCAAAGGAAACAGGAGACGTGGTTGCCTGGGACGTAGAGAAGGCTGAGGTACTCAATGACTTTTTTGCCTCAGTCTTCACCGGCAAGCGCTCCAGCCACACCGCCCAAGACGCAGAAGGCAAAGGCAGGGACTGGGAGAATGAAGAACTGCCCACCGTAGGAGATCAGATTCAAGACCATCTAAGGAACCTGAAGGTGCACAAGTCCATGGGACCTGATGAGATGCATCTCCGGGTCCTGAGGGAACTGGCAGTTGAAGTGGCTAAGCCACTATCCATCAAATTTGAGAGGGCGTGACAGTCCAGGGAAGTTACCACTGACTGGAAAAGGGGAAATATAAACCCCATTTTTAAAAAGGGAAAAAATGAAGACCCAGGGAACTACAGGCTAGTCAGTCTCACCTTTGTGCCCGGCAAGATCATGGAGTGGATCCCCCTGGAAACTATGCACATGGAAAATAAGGAGGTGATTTGTGATAGCCAACATGGCTTCACTAAGGGCAAATTGTGCCTGACAAATTTGGTGGCCTTCTACGATGGGGTTACAGCATTGGTGGATAAGAGAAGAGCAATTGTCATCTACCTGGACTTGTGCAAAGCATTTGACACCATCCTGCACAACACCCTTGTCTCTAAATTGGAGAGACATGGATTTGAAGGATGAACCACTCGGTAGATAAGGAATTGGCTGGATGGTTGCACACAAAGAGTTGCTCTCAACGGCTTGATGTCCAAGTGGATAGCAGTGATGAGTGGTGATCCTCAGGGGTTGGTTTTGGCACCGGTGCTGTTTAACATCTTTGTCAGCAACTGTGGGATTGAGCGCACCCTCAGCAAGTTTGCTGGCAACACCAAGTTGCATGGTGCAGTTGACATGCTGGACAGAAGGGATGCCATCCAGAGGGACCTTACCAGGCTTGAAAGGGGGGCCCGTGCGAACTTCATGAAGTTCAGCAAGGCCAAGTGCAAGGTCCTGCACCTGGGTCGGGGCAATCCCAAGCACAGATACAGGCTGGGGGATGAGCAGATTGAGAACAGCCCTGAGAAGGACTTGGGGTGTTGGTTGATGAGAAGCTCAACATGACTCGGCAATGCATGTTTGCAACCCAGAAAGCCAACCGTATCCTGGGCTGCATTAAAAGAAGCGTAACAAGCAGGTCAAGGGAGGTGATTCTCCCCCTCTACTCTGCTCTTGTGAGACTCCACCGGAAGTACTGCATTCAGCTCTGGGGCCCCCAACATAGGAAAGACATGGAGCTGTTGGAGCGAGTCCAGAGGAGGGCCCTGAAGATGATCAGAGGGCTGGAACACCTCTCCTATGAAGACAGGTTGAGAGAGTTGGGGTTGTTCAGCCTGGAGAAGAAGGGTCCAGGGAGACCTTATAGTAGCCTTCCAGTACCTAAAGGGCCTACAAAAAGTCCCCTGGAGAGGGACTTTTTACAAGGGCAGGTAGTGACAGTACAAGGGATAATGGCTTTAAACTGAAAGATGTTAGAATTAGATTAGATGTAAGGAAGAAGTTCTTCACTGTAGGGGTGGTGAGGCACTGGAGCAGGCTGCCCAGAGACACTGTGGATGCCCCATCCCTGGAAGTGTTCAAGGCCAGGTTGGCTGGGGCTTTGAGCAACCCGGTCTGGTGGAAGGTGTCCCTGTCCAAGGCAGGGGCATTGAAAGTAGATGACCTTTAAGGTTCCTTCCAACCCAAACCATTGTATGATCCTATGATTCTACCAAGTGGCTTTGGTTTCTAGGCTATGTGGCCCTAAATGTGCCACCAACTCCTACCTCAGCTGGGTTTCTGGGCTTCACTGGTAAGTTGCTACAAACCCAAGGTCACTAAGGTTTGATCCAAAGTAGCATTCTGCTCTTCTGGAAAATTTTTTTTTCTGCTTTGCAGAACAATTAGTTATTTTTGTTGGCTTTCACTCCAGAGAGACAGGCAGGAAACAGAAGTACTGCTGTTCCTGTGAGAAGCCCAGCTAATTTGTAGCCTCATTGAAGAGGAGCCAAAGGCTTGGGGAGCCTTCAGTGTGCACGAGAGGGTACCCTGGTCTGTGCACCAGCTGGGCTTGCTGGGGAGGCAGCCCTGTGTGCCCAGGATGCTGTACCTTGCTCTGTGGAGAAAGCAGACCAGACTCAGGTCCTCCCATTCTCTCTTTGCATGGCAGCAGCAGTCATGGAGTTACAGGAGG
This sequence comes from Haliaeetus albicilla, assembly GCF_947461875.1. NCBI lineage: Eukaryota > Metazoa > Chordata > Aves > Accipitriformes > Accipitridae > Haliaeetus > Haliaeetus albicilla. The sequence goes on from NC_091501.1 coordinate 16,934,891, forward strand.
GCCTTGTCTTTGTGCTGTTGGTCACATTGCTGGTGATAAGACAGTTAGGCTCATTTGCTGCTAGCTGCACACACTCAGTACCTAGTTTCCAGGTCATGGGAAGTGTGAGGATGAGCTCTAGAAATAAGAAGTCATCATCTTCAGTACAGCTGGTAAGGTTTCTGGGAAAAAGCCTTTATGGGGGATGTGAATGACAGTTCATCTAGAACTTGATATGGCATTGGTGGGGACATGCTGAGGAGTGTGGCTTAAGTCAGCCAGTATTGTGGGATTCTTAATCATGAGGACGCTCATGTTATCTTGGAGCAAACAAGACAGGCAATCCCTGACAAAAATAGCTGTACAGCCAAGATACTTGCCATTGTACTGTCACTGTGGGCCTGCTGTGCTTAAGACCAAAATCATAATCTTGCTGAAGGCTCCTTTATTGCCTACACCATTTTTCATTGTCCAGAGATTTCAATTTCACAAATGAAAATTAGGAAGCATCCTTGCCTTTATTGCTGAGCTGTGCTTTGCTGCTAAGCATTTTAACTTAAGTGTTTTGAGGCTAAGATCAAGACAAAGCATTTCACTGTCATCTCTTTGCTAAATCAGTCTCTGATGTTTATGATTGCAGCATCAAAAGGGCCTAACTACTGATTCAGCCTGAGTATGTACTAAGATAACATGCTGAAAAAATACTGCCTTTCAAAACTCGAAGTATGATCTTCATCTGCCAACATACCAGAACATTAGGAGCTTAACATCGTGATGTAGGACACAAGAAACAAAGATTATATAGATTTAAAGATGCTGACTTCTGTACCTGAAAAAAAAACAACCAAAAACGTAAGACAAGTCTGTCAGTCCACTGCCAATCAAATGCCAACAGACAGAAGCAAAAGGACCATAGCAAAAATTCTTGTCTGCACATATCAAACCAACAGCTACTTCCCTTGACGATGAAGTGGAGAAACTGCAGAAGGTTCAGAATACCCAGAGGAAGGGCTTGGAGGCTCTAAAATGTTTGAACTGACTGGTGTTTTTACATGGGTGCAAAACAGAAGATGATGTTCTGGGATGACTGTTGTCAATGAAGTTGCATTCTGTTAGTTTTTCCTCACTATCGTCCTATGACTTCAAGTTGGTTACACAGTCTTGGACACTACAGCAGTTAGGCTATGGACATTGTAACCGGTTATGACAGGGAAGTTTTGACAGTATCTTCTGTGAAATGTTAGCTTTCATTATTTCAGTCATTTAATGCAAAAGCCTGTGGGTAGTAATTTGTGCATGCTCTTGGGAATCAAAGTCCAAGGCATTCATCAACAATCTTTCCAAGGTTTTCCATTACCAGATCCCTGAAATGTTTTCTGGACAACTGTGAGACTGTCAGGAACTGCCAGCTTTATTCCACCTGTATATAAGCACTGTAAAGGCCAGCAATATCCCATCTCGATACCTGAAGAATGGTGCAGACCTTGAGACTCTTGCTGAACAGGGAGTTCTTCAACTGGTCATACAAAGACCACAACATTCAATAAGCTTAATGGCAGTATGGGCATTTGTGGATATCACAAGTGCTGTGTGAGCAAAGCATATCAACTATTCCTCTATCCACTATTTGCTGAAGGAAGAATATTTCCAGTACTGCTGCACCTTGCCTAGTGTACTAGTGGGTGATAGTTGACCCCAGTGATGCCAGACGATTACCATTTTTTGAAGTGCTTCCCAAATCAGGTATCTCCAAATTGGAATTTGTACTGTACCAAGAGCTTCAGGGAGTGCTTGCCAGAATTATAAGCATCATAGCATCCTTCAGCACTGTGCTGACTGTAGATGCAGCTGAGCCTAAATTTGCTGAGTGACTCAGAAAACTCTAGGTGAATTTGAGAAATCAGGTGTTCTGAGTTAAGAGGGAAGATTATGCAACTAGATGAATCAATGTTGTTTTCTTGTGCTGTGGCAACAAAATAAATGGCAATGATGCATCTGAAGATAAATTCAACAAAGGTAAATATAGGTCCTTCATCTAGATGGAAAAACTCCATGCAATTGGAGGCAAAGTGGCTGGAATGCAGCTTTGCAAAAAAAAAAAAAAATACCTGTGGGTCCTAGTGGACACCAAACTGGACATGAATCAGCAGTATGCACTTACAAGAAAGGTCAAACACATACTGGGTGGTATTGGTGAGAGTGGAAGCAGGCTGAGGGAAGGGATCCTTCCCCTCTATTGCTCTAATCACTACTACAATAACTTTGTTTCATAAAAGTTAGCAACCGTTAAAATGCCTTACTGCCTGTTAGCAAGGGACATCCTTAGAGAGGGATTTGCCAGCACATAGAGGCATTCAAAAATATCAAACAACTGCTGTCCAACTCCACACTCACCCATTATAATGAACAGAGGCTGGTGCTGATTACTAGCTATGCATCTTTTTGTGGTTCTGGAGCCATTCTCAGCCATTCATTAAGAGATGGAATTGAAGCACCTTTGTCTTTCTATTGAGGAATGCTGACACCAACTGAACAAAATACAAATTGGTTAAGGGCTTGCCACTTGTAAGGTTTTACTTCAAAGACAAGCGGACAGCTTCAGTCATATTGCTGTGCATGCAGCGATAGAGTTGCTTGTATGCAGTAATTGAGTGTTACCCTAAGTGCTTATGATCACACAACTTTTTGTGAGCCAGAAAAATAGATTATAAATGCCAATGTGTGAAGATGACTGCCATTGCATTTGCCAGATTGTGCTCTTCCACCTGCAGCTGAATTTTCAGTGCTGGAATTCCTCCCATGCCTTTTCAAGCCAACCATGTCATGAAAATGGCTGCCAATGATCTATCCAGAGCTTGGCAAGAGTCCTTGGCTGGGTGGGGATGAAGAGGTTGGCCAACAGAGTAAGTGAATAGAGCTGAAATAGTTTTTAATCCAGCAATCTGATCTATCTGCTTATGACGAAAACCTTTTATTTTGCTGTGCCTGCAGGAAATCAACAGATTTTTTGGGTTTTAGCTACATTTTCTGTAGCAAATTCAGATATAGTGCACCTAAAAACATTGACCAGAAGTTGCATATGATGCTCTGGAATCAGTGCTATGATTCAACTATGACACAGTTGAATGTGTCAGCCACCAATAACCACAGTGTTTCCTTGGGATATGGTCAAGAATCAAATTCACTGGCCTCTTCTTTTGAAAGAATTTCCTGAGTGTTATAGGTTGCTATACAAAATAGCTTGAACTGATTTTTATTGTCACCACAAACATTCATTTCAACAGCTTCTGCTGTTTCTCAACTATTTGCATGTCAGAATTACTGAATACGCTGTATTTGACACCAGAACTGTCTTCAATTCTGGTATGTTCAAGGGCTTTCCCAAAAGTAACATGATTTGAAATGTTACTACTGCATCATGCCTCTTCCAGGGAAACAGTCTGATCAAATGGCTCCATCATTCATGCATGTTTAAAAAGGATTGTAATAGGCTCACTCCTCACTAGTCAGCATAGTTACTCTTGTGCAACTACTGGAGTCAGCCCAGATGAGCTAAACCTGGCACAGGTCAAGCCACATAACAATCCTCTCAACGCTGCTTTGTCTGAAAATTGTGGTACAGGTAAAAATAAGCTGTGAAGTCATCACTATCATTTTACTTCATTTGTATTTGCAGAGTAAACCAACTCAGAATTTCAAGAATCTGTGAAGTTGAACCAAATTAACTTCCTTTAATACTTATTGATACAATCTTGTTCAAGCTCACTGGAGTCTTTACTTAGATGGAAGGAACACTTCCAAAGTGTCAAGCAATGTATGGAAAGATCACAGCAGAAGTGAGTGCACACTGGCAGATTATTATCTATTGGTATATGCACAAAGGGAGATCATAGGACAAGAGGCCATTTGTGATGCTCTGCTGGTACTCATGAGAGTGTTTTCTTTTGATGCAGAAAAAGTTAATGAACTAATGAATGTTGTTCTTTCCTCTATTGCTACAGCAGCAACCTGGGATACAGAAGGAGCTCATTCATGTCTTTTTTTATATTATGTTGGTGATACACCAAATGTCATGTTCACTTGCTGTTGACTGCCTCAGTTTGTGTCGTGCTTCTCAAGCACAATAGGGAAAGAGAGAGAACATATAACAAGAAGAGTAATGACGTGAAAACATTGCATTAATTCAATTGTTATTTAATTTATCATTTAATGCTTTCATGAGGTTTTACAGAGGATGGGATCAACAGAAAGAGAAAGGCATTGAGAAAGGCATCTGGAAGAAGAAAGATGAGGTTGTCAGGGCGGTCAGAACCTGGGTGACAAGAATGTGTGGAAAGCATGTAACATGGGACTAAGATGACAGAGCTTTTCTCTTTTGTTATTGAGCTAACAACTGAAGAAAAAAAAAGGAATTGCACTGGCCTTCTAGGATCCAGTTAGCTGTATAGACACATAGCTGCTTTGGTGGGACTGATGTTCGCTGGAAAGGATAGACGCAGTGGGATGACAGCTGCAATTGCTTGCTGTATGGCTGTTCCTGCTAGGGGCAGCATGCTTCTGCTCACAACTGCGGAAAACACTCTACAGGTGCCCGAAGCCAGAGAGAAACCTGCCAGTCTGAGTTTCTTAATGCACCTCCTTTGCTGGTATATCTTTGTTTGCCAGACCTACTTGAGCCCTTAGGTTCAGGCTCCTGCTAGAGGTTGGGGGAAGGAGGAAGGGTGAACTGCAATACTTTGGGGGTCTGGGCTAGTACGAAGACGATTTTGGTGGTTCTGAGAATCCCCTGTCAATTGCCACTGGCCCTGTACTGACTACTGAGGCTTCCTAAGTGTTAACCTCAGTTCCTAGCATGACCTAACCTTCTTCTTCCTCTCAACTTAGCTTGGTAAATTAGTTCTGACATAGAATATTTAAAGTACAAACAGTCTATAAAATGTTAATGAAAAAAGGTCTCTTTTCCCTGACATAAGATTAACAAACCCAAGCAAAACTACCAAATGCTGTGCAACTGTATCTAAGATGAATAACATGAGCTCTTACAACAACTTTCAGTGCATAAATGAAATGAAATTTCCCTAAGAGTTTATTGATGTTTCCCATTATGACACAGTGCATATGGTTCAATTCATTCAATGAAGTTTTATATAAAAACAAAATTAACCTATAATTCTGCCATTAACTGCCAACAATTAATATTACCTCTGTAGAACTAAAGTCCCCTCAGTTTCATTATTGATAATTCAGCCCCAGATATCGGTAATTTATCTTGCATCGGTGCACCTTAATCAAAAACAGAGAATGCAACTACTTAAAATTATTTCTCATTTAATGATGTGCTTTTAAAAGAGGATATTTCATATTAGTGGTTTCTTATGATGGGAGAAAAAAAAATCACTCTGTAGCCTTTCAGGAAACACAGTATACAGATAACAAATCTCTTAATCACATTTTTGTTTTCACAAAACTTCATCTATGAAGTGTTTTGGGAATTAATGTGTAATCTGTTAATCTGAATAATGCCATACTGGAAGTCTGTTTTATGTAGCCTCACTGTAACATGCCTATGAGTCCTTAGAAAGCATTAGAAAATCCCTCTTGCCTTTGCAAATGTGGGGCCAAGTTATTAACGTTTTTGCTTCTAATTATAAATTAGTGGGTTTTCTTCTTTAAAGACTACAGCATTTGGACCATACGAAAGCAAGAAAGGAATAATAAAGTCAGAAAGTTCACCAAGAGAGAAACCCCCCGAAACCTTTTTGTCTTTATAGAAGAAAATGAAATTAGATTTACAACTAGCTTTTTACCCTTTTTCATTTTGATGTGTGCGATATAAGGTTTCCTACAATGAAGGATATTCCTGTGTAAACTTTTTTGTCCACAGTAAAACACGTATGCTACAACTGTCTTGCTAATAGTATATGATACATTTTTTTCCTCCTCTTTGTTTAATTTCCAGTAAATACGTGTGTTAACTTGTAAACAAAATTATATGAAAAATCATAAAGCAAAGAAAACACAAAAATAATGCCCCAAAATAGGTAAGACCATGTGTATCTCAGGTGAGTATTACAAAAGAAAGATTCAAAGAATGCATGCACATTTTTGCCACTGATTCACTGGAGGTGATAAGAAGAGTAGGAGTTCATGAACATCACTCTGAATGCCAAAGCTGCCATCCATCTGATGTATTGCACCCAGTTGGCCATATGTCTGGGAGTGTTTCATGCCATGCCCTGGGGTCCTGAGGCAGTGATCATTCAGAACTGGCTGGAACATACTGTATATCCATTCTGTTCCTCTCTTCTTTCCCCAAGAGTAAAGGTGTTGAGAAGTGGCTGGTATGCATCTGGATTTTATCGTAATATGGGCCAATATGTTCAATGGGTTTTTTTAAGTACTTCCAGAACCAACTATTTATATATAGCTGGTGAAGAGATAAAGATGAGTTACAGATTGACTTTGATAAGATAAAATGAATTATTCTCATGGTATATGATATGTTCCAGTACCATAATGCTGGAAAATAGCCCTAAACAACGAGCCATGGGAGCTGCAGTTTCATTCAGTCAGCCAAAAGCTGCCAGCTCCAAACCACTGCCTAAAGGAGGCTATGTAAGAAAATGGTTTTGTTGCACTGCCCAGTTTAGTGAGTAACATCAGAGGGGGTGGGGAAAAATCTTGTGCTGACCTACGCCACCACCCCTGATACTCGTAGTTCAGATACTCCTGTTACATACTGTAAAATCATAAAAGGAGAGGGAACTAAATGACTTGAAGGGCTGAAAGAAATTGTCTCATCCATCTGTTTTTCTCATCTCTTGTCAAGATCGTCTAACTTGTTCTTTAAAGAACTCTGAAGATGGGAACTCCCCAAATAGAGTTATATGTTTCTTCATGATTTTTCCCAATTTTTTTTTCTTTTTTTTTTTTTTGTTGTCATTCAAACCTATCAAACAGAGCCATGAAAAAAGTAATCCTCTTCCTTTTTACAGCTTTTTTCTATAACTGAAGATTTTTGTCATGTCTTCTCTAGTTGTCTGGCTTTTTTTTTTCTATTTTAGGTGGAGCTATCCCATTTTCTTCAGCCTTCTCTCACATTTTATGTTTTCCTTGATTATGTTTATATTTGGTGTTCTGTCCAGAGCTTCTTCACTTGGCTGACTTCTTTCTTGAAGCATGGTGCCCAGCACTGGACAACTACTGCTGGACCTAAATAACCTGGAAAGATAGATTGTCATTGTGCTTTTGCTCTGATTGCACACCTTGTTACATTGCCTGCCTTTTTCAAAGCAGTGTGGCCCTGTTGACGTGCAGCTTGAAAAGCAAGGACAGGGTCTGGGTCTTCTGTGCAGAATTCAGCCAGTGTTTCCTCCCTCTTGTTCACTTTTTCAACACAAGATGAGAGTCATGTAGTAACCCCTGTGAAATATTGTCCTGTTTTCTCAAAACTTCAGTTCTCCGGTTTGTCATTTTGAATAGCCCCCTCCTCCAGCATATTGGCAGAAGTTCTCAGGATAACCTGTTCTGGAAATATTTTTTACGCCATCATTCTACAGCTGCTGATGGTGACGATGATGCTGGTGATGATGATGACGTCCCTTTTTTTGTAGCTTTGTTCAAAATTTTGAAACTGGGAATGGAACCCTTTTTTGGAAATCACTCCTTATTTTCTTTTTAGTACCACAACTAGTACATCCTAGAAGTCAGATAGGTGTTCAGCTGAGCCTTTTGGGAGCTGATATTGCGAAGCACTACATCTTGGCAAGAAGTCTCCTTTGGAAGCTGTTAGCATATGACCTGTTCTGGGTTTTGGTGGTGGAGAGAGAACTCTTAATTAGGAGACAGCGTATTGTCATAGTTGTGTCAGATACTGTCTGAATTTAGTGACACCTAAATAGACAGTGGAGCCTCCAGTGCTAATTCTGAGAACTAAGCCTGTGGGAGGCTTCACTGACACTATGACTACCTCAGATTAGGTGTCTAAAATTAGATGTTGTAGTATTTTTCCCTCTGTGCCCCAACTGTCCTGTGGATGTTACTCATTTCATCTAGATTCAGCTGTGTAGAAGCTAAAAGTGTCTAGTTTAAGCTAGATGTCTGAAATCCTGCTGTAGCCAGGGGACCCTCCAGAGGATCGTTCATCCTTTGTCAGCCATTGATCTCACTTTTGAATGAATTCTTCCCTGGACAAGCTTATTATATTGGCTTGGGCATTGAAGGGACCTAGATGACTAAGAGTGAGACTGCTAACATTAGATAGGATTAACATAGGCTTACATTTGGGGTTATTCATATGTACAGCTAGATAATTATACTTCATGAGGACATTTAAAACCTAAATGGTGCTACTGAATGGACTTGGTTGATAATGTATTTTGGAAGTGTGAAGGTAAATTATAAAAGAAGGAAGGTATGACTCTTGTATCTTTAGGCTCACAAAGACTTTTGTCTTGTTTTTGGAAATGGTCCATGAAATGGCAATGAACAGAAGAGCCTCCTGGTAAAATGAACAACTCATGCATTCTACTGTGCAAAAATTTGTATCCAATTAATGGAAAAATACGATATGGCTCTACAGGCTGGAACAAGTTTTGCAAAAGTTTATTAGGTGACCTTTGTTGTCTTTTCCCTTTGTGGGATTCTTCAGCCTACTAAACCAAGGTTACGTTAGTGTAGTTAAGCTTTAAGATGCTTGGGGTTTTTTTGTTTGCATAAGTTGAATTCTGTCCTGCATTTTGTATGTCAGAAGATTCTTTCATCTGAATTTTTTTTTTTTTAAATCTGATTTAATATCTTTTAAATCAATGACTTTCAAGAAAAACAGTAAAATAAAGCAGCAGTAGTTTATGGATGGTCAAGAGAGTGAGAAGAAAGTGGGACATGAAAAAGGAGAGATAATGAGACTAGAATCATTCCTGCTATTATGGGTTCAGCATACGAAATTGTACCAGTTATGTGGTGTTGGTACTGAACTGAAAGAAAAATTCTTACTGAAAATCTGTGAACAAAAAGAGAGGTTTAACTTGTTTTACATGGAAAAATGCTGTGACATATAAAAAGAGCTATGTAAGTTCCTAAATAAATTATTATCTTGGAACTGTCGTTACTCCATCTTATAGTAGTTTAATTTTTCATATTTATTACTTTTCTGGATAGTGGAAGATGATAAATGAGTTTCTGAAATTGGGAAATAAGCTACACTTTTCATCAGGTATTATTTATGTAAATACACTTTTCTGGACATAGTAAAAATATGAACATAAGAATATCTGCTTATCTCATATTGACATGTGCTGAATAAGGTAATCTGAGCAATCCCATCCCTATACATTATCTATGTTTTTAGAAATCTTTTCTTCTTTTATGGAATTCATCCTAGCATGTCGTGGCTCCTAGTAGAGAAATCAGAATCTTAAATGGGCAGGAAAATAAAAAAACACTGATCACATGAATATTTGTGAAAATTATGATTAGAGAGAGATTTTAGCTACAAAAATTACATCTTGATTCAAATTTTCTAAAAATTTATAGATGTTTCTCAAGGTATCCCTGAATTAACATTTGAATAGGCCAGTTCACTGCTGTAAAGTTGAAAGTCTTGTAGCCACTTTTCCACTTTCTTTTTTAGTAGGCTTTGCATTCAGGGCACATTAAGTCCACCCCTGATCCATATGAACAGTCTATGTCCATATGAACAGCAAGTGTTCAAAGATCTGAGTAGTCAAATATCCAAATCACTCTAACTTGGAAAAATTGAACTTTAGTAATGCATAAACCTTACAAGACTTAGTTTGGGGTATCCCAAAGATCAGATTTCCTCCCCCCCACACACACACTTTTGAAATTAATACATACCCTCTATTTCCAGTCTGTTACATCCCATGAGACAGTCTTTCATTTCTGTGCAATAAATCTAAGGTCCTTCATGTGAACAAACTGGGAGTAGGAAGGCAACATCAATACATTAGGTTACAATAAATAGTTGAAACCTGTAATGCTGAAGTTTTGTGTTTCTTAGGTCAGCAAAGGCACCATTCACTTTCTGTATTTATATTCCTGCTCTGATGTTTACTCTGTTCAACAGTTCCTAATCCCTTCAGTTCCTTTCCCTCTTTATTTAAGAAAAAAAGTCTGGCAGTTGGGATAGCAAAAGCTTCAGACACACTGTGTGACCATCTGGGAAACTTGACAGTAAAGTGTTGAGTCCAGCAGCCAAGTAGTTGCCTCTGTCCTTTGCACTGCAATTGCTGGGTTATATCAAGTGAGAGGTTTTTTATGAGAATTGGTAGAAGTATCATCATGGAAGCATTTGGTCATCCTTTCTGCCACTTTACTGAGTTCAGTGAAGGGATGGAAGAGGTTCAGAACAAATGCTGTAACAGGAGACTTTCTGGTCTGTTATGCCCAGCTGTGATTCTGTCCCCAGGCCTGATGTAACGGTGGCATCAAGCGCGCACTACGTTTGTCGATCCTCAGCTGTTCTTCATTTCCCCACACATCTGGGGCAGTAGTTCTTATGTTGGCATAAGCTTTCACCGGAACTAAAAGCAATTCAAATCTTCACCCTGAAGCCTGATATTTTTAGTTTGTGTTCATCTCCTTCGATATCTTTACCTGATTTTAAAAATTATTTTCCATCAGAATCATAGTTTACCATAAAAATCGCCATTGCTCTAGTTTATCTCAGAAACCAATCTAAGTTTACTGTCTTACACAAAATAACAGACTCTGGGGGCTTAAGGCTTTCCTGAGTTGCTTGTCTTAGCACATTATATGACTAAAACCAGGCAAAACAGATAAAAAGCACAAGGCAAGGAAGACATTTTGCTTCTTGTCTTCTACCACACAACACTGCCACCAGCATGGCAAAGTGTTGGAATGACATGAGTTTATAGATAAAGAACAGCTGGTAATAACTAAACTAGAGGGAGACAGGAAAACACTTGCAGTAGCTTGATCCCAGGAAGGCTGTGCTTTTGGTTTTGTTTATTTATTTTCTGATTTTTGCAGGTCTTTTTACACTACCTTTCCATCAAGTAACACGGTTGTTATCGTGTAGCAAATCAGAGGTGATCACAACACTTGATTAAAAGTAGCAAATCCAACCATGATAATTTTGGATGATAAAGAAGTAAAATTGAAAAGACTACGAGGGAAGCACATAAAAGTGCTGCAGAGACACCAACAGGGAAGAATGCAGATCAAACGGCAGAAATGACAGGTGAGCAGTCTGTCCAAGTTTCAGGAAGATTACCATGCTGTACTACGATCTGACTCACGTTAGGTATTTGTTAACACTTGCATGGTGCTGTGAGGATGCACGTTTTATTTAGCATGACTTGTATCATTTGGTAGAACAAGTTCTCTGCAATGTAACTGCTATTGAACCCGGTTTCTGTAAAATCAAAGCTATGCAAGAGAATTCAACTATTTCTGCCAGAGCCCTGAGGGGCATGACGGCTCCTGCCCACCCCTTGGGACTCCCTCCACCCTGCTCATGGCCCAGGACCTCATTGCAGCCCCTCGAGGCCCCATTTCAGCCCCTGCCCCGGCGATGCCACAGCAGGGCTGGTCTCCAGCTCCCCAGAGCCCTGCTCGTCCCCAGGGAGATGCCCCATGCCTGGGGTTGGGGCTGCCCCCGGCCCCCCGAGGGCTGCCAGCCCACTCTGCACCCTGCCAATCTGCACTATTACGATTATCCCAAAAGACAGATTTGTCTCAGGGAAGTACTCACAATTCCCTCTCTCTCTGAAACCTCTTACTGCATCATGCATTGAAATATAGTACCTGGAGACACTTGATAGCTTCAAATGTGGTAATGCCTCTGTTCTTCATTCCTCAGGTCTAAAGACCCAGAACCCTTAAATGTCCCCAGAATGCTCCTTTCAAGACTAACAATCCACAGTAAGTAAAAATACTTCTAAAAGTGCACTTTCACCATACAGTTAGATATAGTTACAAGCAAGGACTGAAAACATTACCAAACTTAACTCTTAAATGGTGTTTTTCATTGGTGGTCTTTTTAATGGTTTCCAGAAAATAAGATAAAGGTGAAGGTATAGGGAATAAAACTTTAGCTTTTTAATATAGATAAGTGTAATTATGCTAAACTGTATACTTATTCTGAGAGATACATCTGGAGTACTGCAAGTACTGCTAAGTAGAGTGAAAATATAAAGAAAAATTAAATAAGGGCATAAAGAAACTCTGAATGTTCACATTATGCTATTTGCATGAATGGCTAAATCACAGGACATTTTACAGGTAAAGAAAATAACACAGATTTATTAACATATTTCATACAAATAGTAGTATAGTGTCATTTACATGAATATGAGTATTTACTGAGTGTAAATGGCAACATTCCACAAATTATATTACATGCGATGAACAGAATATCCACTTGCACCAGGAACTCATCTACACCTTATTTCACAAGTACTGGTAAAGATCCCGTATGCTTGTCTCGTTTTTTTCACCCATCACAGCATACAGATATGCTTATTGTCAGAAGTCTGTCAACCATGTATTAGTTTGGACTTTAAAAATACAAAATTGTCCATCAAAAGCCTCCTAAAAACTGTCCTGGTTTAAATTAACTCCTATACAACCTGAAACCAGACTCATGCTCTGTTGTTTCTCTGCCCTCTGCTAAGAAATGCGCTTTCTTGCATCCCTTTTTATAAATACCTGATGTGAGCTCCCCAGCTTATCCAGAGGGTTGACAGATCTAGGTGTACCAGAGAAGAGATGCAGCTTTTAGGCTTCTAGAGGATGCCAGGGAGAAAGTTGCCTACCACGTCCCTCTTATGTACCAGCAAAGCTCCAGCTCAGATGTGGTCACCTGTAGATGCAGCTGTACGTAGGCTATCACCAGGGCTGAAACAAACCAACTCGTTGTGCGTCTCTGCCTGCAGTCTATGAGTGTTCTTTGAAATTTTTGTTCAATTATTTTATTTTGAGATTTTTATTTTGCTTCTGGAAAAAGTCCTTAGCTGTGTCTTATAGAATGTTCTTAACAGTATACTTGACTTTTATGTCTGCAAGCGGACAACTGAAACATCTTGCTAAAGTCTCTTCTCTTTACAGTTTTTTGTTTAAGTTCTGTCTTAACAATTCCAAGGCCTTTTTCTTTACTTTTTTCCAGGCTTCACTCTAAAAAGTCCTCCAGCTGAGTTATGCCCCTTCGTCATGGAATTCACACCCCACCCCCTCCATTGACGCAAACTTTGGAGAGCAGCTCCATGGAGGATAACCTAAGTGTTGCCTCCAGAGCTAAGTGTGCTGTCCTTGCTTGTTATTGTAACGTTGATATACATATCTTCCTTTCCTCATTTGTTATATCCTAATGTCATTAGGACAAGCCTGCAGCAATTTTAAAAGCTGGCTGCACAACCTCTTTGACGTCATTACAGAAAGGTCTCGACTGCAGATCCTGCATATACTGTCTGTGATATAGTGTATAAAAATCCATGTCAGTGTTGGCTCTCAGGGAGCACTGGAAATGATTCAACTGTCTGGAATGGGCAGATGGCTGCTATCAAAGTTTTATTATCACCGTCATTATTATTACAGTGGTTTGTGACACATATTGAACTTTCAGACTGGTGTTAAAGCTTAAGTATTTGAGCAACACTTTCTGAAATTCACATCCCTCAAATCCTTTCCAATCTGACTCCAAAAAGCGGGAGTAAGTTTAAAGCTAATTAGACAGATTGCTTGGTTCCACTTCCAACTTTCAGAATAATTATCTCAAAATCCTTGTTCTCATGTAAACGCAACTGTTAACTATTTTTAATTGCCTTGATTTATTGCAGAACTTAAATTCAGTACATGTTGAATGTTCAGCAGGGTGGAAGGAAAATTTGTGTTAGTTAAGGGTGCATATGGATTGGATTGTCTATCAGGGCCTCTCTTTGGAAAAGCTTATAGTTAACCTAGGCTACTAGATACTGCCTGCTGGAGGCATCCTCTATCACTAAGCGTACTGAGGGATATAGGATTACTTGATACAGGTTTCTTTTAAACAACTGAATTTGCAACATGAGTAGATTTGCTTGGACATTGTAAGAGTAACATCTTGTTTTTACCTTGTAGCTGCTGCCCGCGTTCTGTTGGGTATTTGCGCATTTCACCTCTCATGATTCTTTTGTATTACACCAGCAGATGGCTGAGGCTTCTTCTGGGTCATCATGATAGTGGCCCCGACTGGGTTATGTTTGCTTTCTGTCGCTGCTTTGTACTTGTCTTTGGTTTTGTCTTCATTGCTGTCCTGTAGCTTAACAGTGTGAGGTGTACATAAACCACCGCTGCTTGTGCCACTGCCTTTTTGTGGTTGTATTTAGTCAATGACCTGAATGCAGTGGTGTTGGCTCTTGGATTCTTCGTTTGGGTCAAGTTCCCTGTTTAATTTGGTGTGCTTTTCACTCTGTCTGCAACTGGCCTGTCAGCAGAGGTATGATTCACTGGCATATTAATTTCCATTTCCAAGAGGGCATATTGTGGTTGGCCAGAATTTCTAGGCAGACATCTTCTCCTGTTTGTTTTGCCTTCACCATCAAACTCTTCCCCCCCCAGTGACATTTCGGGTGAGGTACCTAGTAGGCAAGCTTTCATTTACTGACTAAGAGCCAGTTTGTATCATGGCTATCTCCTCTTAACATCATCTTCTCCAGTACCTTCATAATGCCCTGGAGTCCCTTTCAGTGTCAGGTTCAGTGTCAGAAACCTTGTTACACACCTGAAATTGCTCTTCTAGCCTAGGTTGGGTCTGATATGCTCTTTCACGGAGACAAAGGGAAATAAAACCACTTTTCATTCCTCCTCTTCCTAAGTCTGGGTCTATTCTCTCTTCTGTAACAGAGTTTAGTATCCAGATAAGTATAACAGTAATTACGTGCATCATTTCACTACCTTTCCTCTATGCTACAGTTGTGGAAGTCTGATTTTGAAGGGCGGAGGAGGAGGAAGGAATGTAGCTGTATTACCTGACTGACTAGAGCTGCTGTACTCTGCATTCAGCACGTTCGCTTATAAACGATACTGAACAAAGTTTTCCCCTAAACTAGCTTTTGCTGGGCATTGCCTGCTGCTAGTGACAGAAGCTGCAGTCTGTAATAGATCAGGTCAGCTTCCAGTGACGCAGTTTCGAGGAACATGAACAGAGCCAGTCTGAGCTCCAGAAAAATCAATCACAGAGAAATGGCTTCCAGTTTGCAGCCGTCAGAAACGGTGGCAGCGATGGGGCATTACGGGGCATTACGGGGCATTACCCTACTGTTTGTCAGCTAAGTGTCTTTTCCAGAAAAGCAGGGTCAGTCTCTCCACAGCTGTTTGGACTGTGTCACCTGTAACCAGAGATAGCTGAGGTGCGAGAAAGTTCATGTAAGGAAGGACTAGTGATTGCCACGACTGGTTCTTTTTCCTCTGTCATAACCGTCTGGAAATTTACTTCTCTTCATACCTGGCTTTCTGCAAAATCAGCTGTGTAACTCTCAGCGGTGCCAGAGTTGTTCTCCTTCTGTTGTTCAGGGAAACTCACTGTGTCTCAGCCTTGGTCCTTCCCTTTGCTGCCCACAGAGCATGGCTCTGCAGTGAAGGTCACAGGCATCACAAATCTCAAACTGGCAAGGAAACCGAAGTGTATGTTACTCGCTATTCCAGACACGACTGCTCTCAGAGTATCATTGAACGTGTCTTACCGCACTACATTTAAGTGGAATGGAATCTCCTGAGAGATTTAAAATAACCTAATCACCAAAAGCAGGCAAGTTTAGTGAGCCTATGTCTGTGTTGTTTTCAGTTAATTTCCCTAGCAACCTTGAGCGGTCTGTCCAGGGAGCTGTGTCTGTAATCGCCTGAAGTTTTTCTCAAACTCTACTCCCACTCGTAGCAGGCAAAAAATACGTTTTGCTGACACCTTTCATATACTTTCTCTTGTCTTCCCCCAATAATTAACATGACAGATAGTGGCAGAGAGAGATAAAGCGGCCAATGTACACTAATTTATACAGTGCTTTAGGGTTCAATGGATAGCTTACTAAGACACGTATCCTCTTTCCTACCCCCTCACCTAAGATATTCAGCCAGACTTAACTCACATCCCTACCATGACAGCTTACTTCTATGGTTGTGCAAGCATAAGCTACTTGTTGGATGTGTATCTGACCTTGCTTTCAGAGGAAAATGAGGCTGCAAGGAGATTTGCAATCAAAACCAGTTAATGATGAGATGAAACCATGTAAGAAGAATTGACTGAAAAGGATAAATGAACTCATGTTAAGTTCCATAATGTTGCAACGGGCTTGCTAACCACACCCAAGCTAGTTCACTAGCAGCTAGTTCAGGAAACTCCTTGCCCATTTCTGGGACAACTGGCTTTTGACACATCTTCATGGGATCTGCACATGTTTGGCCAGCTTTCCGCACCCTCCCAGCTGCATGCCCAAACCTTCTTACGATCAAGACCACAGACATGTATTTCTTGAGCCATGAGGAGGGTGATCTGGAGGAGACTTTCACAAGCAAGACATGGTGTTAACCCCTGAGAGGTCCCATCACTGCACCCTAGGGCTGTGTCTGGTGTGCAGCTGAGTCCCACAGCAGGCTGGCAATGTGTGCCTTGGCAGCTCCTTCTGGCCCACTTCCCCTCATAGCTGGGAGTGTGGATTGCCAAAACTGTGCTGCTTTTGGTCATGGCAAAGCCATGCTTAAACTGCTCATAGACAGCATCTGGTTTGGCAGCAGTTGCTGGCCCTCCTAGAGAAAAGAGATGTCCCAGTGAACGGAAAAGTGAATGAAGAGGGAATTCTTTTCTGCAGAGGTCGTATCGGTCCGAGGCAGGTTAGCTCATAGCCTAGCCATATCCAGCAAGTGGTACCACTGTGCAGGGCTTCTGAATTCCATCCCTCAGTCAGCAGCCTGTTTCATGATTGCTCATTTGTCTCCGAAGACCACTACGGTGGGCTGGAACCAGGACAGACCATTCAGATTAATCCAACTTTGAGCCTGGAGTCTACATGGTCTGAGTGTGTTCTTGAAATAGGTTTGGCCCAGATCAAAGTGAAATAAAGCAGAGTTTGCATATTTTGCTATAAGAGTAGAATCAGAGAAATCTGAACAAAAACAGACCAGATTTTTTTTTTATATATTTGGATTTTTATTTTTTCATGGAAATCCTGAAAGAGTGCTTCTTTCCCATTGCTTTAAAAAACATTGGCACTTGACCTATTTTCTTCTCAGGTTTACCTACATACAGCATTTTCTGTAGCTTGGGAGAACATGCCAGCTGCAGACAAGAAGAAAAAAGCATTAGCCTCATAAAATTACAATATGATCTCTAAGTTTGGCTGGTGACCATGCTCTAAAAACCACAACAGTCAGGACACAGGGTCAATTGTGAGAGACACTTAATATTCTTAGGCCTGTTCATATAAAGAAAATAATTCCTTTATGAACAATGAAAATGTGTGTGCATGCATGCACACAGGTTTAGTAGTCCAGAACCAGATGTGTGATAGGTGAGGTAGCATTTAGGGAAGTGGGGCAGGGAGAGCAGGGGGAGAAAGGAAAGAAAGAGGTGCTCAGGAAGGCGGAAAACACTGTTTTTCTGTAACAAAGTAGTAGATGTTTAAGTCGGGGGTCAGTATTTCATAGGTATCTCATTTCATGGATATACAACAAACACTATTTTTGTAGATGCTGGAAATATGTCCTTGTGTATCTTTAAAAACCCTGCAAAACAAACAATGATGGGATTTTAACTTATTTGATTTGCTGGAGCTTTACTGTTGAAAGAACCCCAAAGACCAAGAGATGACCTGGCATTTGAAAGAGGTAGATGAATGGGACATCCAGTGTATGGACATTAGTTTTCATTTGAGAACATTTGGCTGCAGCACCCAAAAAGAATATTTTCATCAGTTATTGCTCAGTTAGAATTTAAGAGTATGGAAAAAAAAAAAAAAGAAATGCAAAAGTGACTGTGAAATAGAGTCTCTAGATATAGTTAGATTTTTGGCCATCTCGGTTTCCTGGTCCCCTGTATTCTACACACAATACTGTGGCCAGAACAAGCTACTGTAGATGTGAAAACAAAGCGCACATCATCCTGATCTAAAGCACATGTCTCGACCACTCCATCTTTCCTCAGAATTTAGCCAGTGGTAACACATTAAAATACTTATGAGTCCATTCAGCACAGGGCTGTGTTACATATGTATGCTAGCCTATTCATTAAAATTCGTGAGTAGTAGCGCCTTAAATTTGCCTACTACAAGGATTTTTTTGTTTGGATAGTCCAGACAGGCTCATAAAAGCCACCAGTGCTTTATATTCTAGATCCAGCTCCGCAACAATAAAGCTCCTTGAAATTACATATATACAGAACTAAACTAAATGCCACAATATAAAGAAAACTGTAAAAGCCCCACATTGTATTCTTAAACTGCCAGCTTAATCATTCCCTGTAAGGTTAGTGTCTGTGTGCTGGCTGAATTAAAGCAGGTCTTATATTTCATGGCGAGAATTCCAGTAAAAGTGGAGCATGATACCAAATATTTTCCTCTCCATTGAAGACTTTATACATCACCTCGAAATTAATCATTTCTGGAAAACATATTTTTTCTGAAGAATGGTAGCATGAATAAGTGCTTCTACTAGGCTAGTAGGTTATATAATAGACTGCCACTAATCCTTTTAGCTAATCCATCTATTTTATCATTCTCACCTGAGAAGAGGTCTTTTTTCTTCACTTCTCATGGAAAGTTTAACGTTGGATTTGCACATTCTACAAAAGACTTAACCATTTATATAACATAACAAATATGTGTGATCCTGCTGATGTGATAACCACTGCGAATGAAGTTTCAGACCTTGTGGCAGACAATCTCCTGCGACAGTCTCAGACTGAGTCTGCTGGCAGGTTTAGGTCTAGAAAGGCTTTGCTTTTAAAATGGTTTGTTTTGAGAAATGGTGTATAGAGTACTCATTGGAACAAAGTGAAGTAACTAATGAGCCTGTCTAATTAATTATGACAAGAATAGACGACACAGGTAAAATGACAATCATAAAAAATGGAAGAATCATTTGAGTCCTGGTTTACAGAAGGATTTCTATAGTTTATTTGTATCAAGTTTGATTTAAATTCTCAACCAAAATTACCTTATAAATATATACATAAACACACATGTACATGCTTTAGCTTATATGTGCAGGCTATAAATTATACCTTTTGAAGGTGAATTACGCAACTACCTAGAGACTTTTTAGCAAAACCTGTAAACTAGCAAATGCAGCAATGATGAATAAGCACTGGTATTTCCATATATTTTTAATTTTTATATTTCAGTTGAATTTATTTTTTAACTTTCCCTACATTTTCACTCCTACATTTCCTACTTATTTTTTTCTTTTTTTATTGATAACCCATAGCTTGAACAGATCTTGGGAAGGTACACAGAGGTTAGTGAGGGATTTTGATCTCCAGATCAAAAGATTTGCAGTGTTTTGCACAGCAGTAACAATCAATGTTTGGACAATTAGTGGAAGCTTGCCGAGGAGCGCCTTTACTGTTTCCATCCTGTGAACCACGATGGCCAGTGACTAAGTGTGTTTATGGGTCACTTCAATTTCTGGTGCTTCCCACGTGACATGGGTAGTCTCTACTCTCTCTGAGACCTACACTTTGTATGTCCTCTGTGTTTCTGTTTTCTGTCTGTCACGCTGTAATGTTCCTGTATTCAGTGCTGCTTTAAATGGTTTCCGAGCTTTGCAGGGGCAGTTACAGTTGTTCCCAGCAGCAGCTGCCCATGGCCTTTCTTCTAGATACTCCATCAGACAGGAAATCTGAATGTGACGTAGCAACTCCTAAGTGTCTGCAACTTGCTTTTTGACTTACCAACTTAATTTGTGATTTTCAGTTAATAAGCCCTGCACTCTAGTAATACAACGCATGTCCCATTCAGCCTCATCCTTGTTGGGATTATGGTAACTTCTGGCAGAGGAGCAAGTGGGAGGCTGGGAGTGGTGACTTCTGTAGCTGTCTCAATGCCAAATGTGATGCAACGGGGTGAAAGTTTGAGAACATCTGTGAGCTGCACTTGAGGAAATGACAACTCTGCAGGTATCTGCTTAGAAGCACAGCTAAAAGCACGTTGTTCCACTGGGGAAGTTCTAAATAAGATGTGGTATTAGATTTATTGTCATATGATATTATTTAATTTAATAAAATAGGCTAAAGGAGAAAAGACTTGTCATCATTTAACCTCAGCTGGTAACTAAGCACCACACAGCTGCTCGCTCACTCCCCCCACAGTGGGACAGGGGAGAGAATTGGAAGGGTAAAAGTGAGAAAACTCATGGGTTTAATGGGTAAAGCAAAAGCTGCGCACGCAAGCAAAGCAAAACAAGGAATTCATTCACTTCTTCCCATGGGCAGGCAGGTGTTCAGCCATCTCCAGGAAAGCAGGGCTCCATCAGGCGTAACAGTTACTTGGGAAGACAAATGCCACACCTGTGAACGTCCCCCCCTTTCTTTGTTTTTCCCCAGCTTTCTATGCTGAGCATGACGTCCTATGGTCTGGAATATCCCTTGGTCAGTTGGGGTCAGCTGTCCCGGCTGTGTCCCCTCCAACTCCTTGTGCCCCCCCAGCCTCCTCGCTGGTGGGGTGGGGTGACAAGCAGAAAAGGCCTTGGCTCTGTGTAAGCACTGCTCAGCAACAACTAAAACATCCCTGTGTTATCAACACTGTTTTCAGCACAAAACCAAAACTAGGATAAATAGGCTAAAGCAGAAAAGCCCTCTCATTTTTATAGCTACATGAAACAAAAGGTAAGATGGACTTAACAAGATTTCCTCTAGCTGTATGATTTTCTTCCAAACTGTTCAAAAAACAAAGCAGTGGACTCTGTGCAGAGGTGTAGCACAAAATCTGTTTTTCTCTTTCCCTTTCCTTTTCGAGTTCCTGATAAAGCTGTTGAACTTTACAAATAGCAGGGCATTCTACAGGCAAACAGATTGCAGCACAAATGTCGTCATGTAAACATAAAATATTAGAACAGCCTGGTCTTTCTGTAAAGCCATTTCATGCTGTAGCCAGAGAACATGGCAGGTGTCTCTAAGTGTTGTCACCTTGAGAGAATTTGGAGCCTTTCCCTTCTCACAGCTCTGATGTTCTTTCTTCCCCATTCCCAGTCTCTGTGTTCCCCTGTTCACTATGCCCTGCCTTATCGCTGCTGGCTTAGGCTTTCAGTGTGAATGAATCTTTGACCGACCTTCCTCATACCTTTTGCTGTGCCATATAGCTCTGTCAGGTCTGAAGCGGTTTATGAATTTTATTTGTTTACATAGCTCCAATGTGAAGATTACTCTGTGAAAGTTCTCAGGGCATCCTGAGTGAACGCAGGAGTTCAGCTCCTCCTTCAGGACTCTTTATAATAGATGTATTTTGGAAGAAAAAAGGTGGGTTTTTTTCCTTGTAGGCTATCTGGGAAAGTCTTACTTTCTCACAGTAAATATTAGAGTACCTTTCAGTTTTGATCAGTGAGGCGGCTTACTGACAGGACTACGGTTTCTGGTGTATGTAGTAAACTCAGTCTGAAACTCATACCCTGTCCATCACATTGTTGTTACAGGCATAAATTTAAATAATATATATCTGTTTCAAATAAGTTGCATAGTTATGCTTTTGCCTTGCTTTTCTGCAGCATCTGTGATCCATCAAATTATTATACAGCTGGTTAGATGTAAAATACATTTGTGTACTCAGTGCCTGTATTTTCTGTTTCTGTGAATTGTTGGTGGTTTATTGTCTCTTTGTTTCAAATAGGCAAAATTTTAGTGCTCTATATTTGAATTGTATGGACAGCTTAGTTTGGTAACTTACATCATCCTAACCTAACTTCTATTATGGAGAGAATTAGGTGACATTTTATAATGTGAATCTACCATTAATTTGAATCATTATGAGAAGCAACAGATAGTGTAACTGCTTAGGTATACATAGATATGCAAACACAAATTAACATTATTCTGTTTATCTGTCATTGGAAAGAAATTTTATTTATGCTTAGAAATATAGCATCACTAGTTTTAATGTTATGGTTCAACTACAACTTGTTTTGAATGTTTTTTTCAAATCAGAGGAGCTAATTGGAGAGAAGAGTTCATCTCAGAAGCTGAACCAGATGGTGATCAGGCCAACAGGGACATGTACTCCTTCACTCCCCCTGCCCTCCCTCAGACTGAAAGCAGTACATCAACACTAGTAATGCCAACTTCCATGACCTCAGTATTCAATGATGTTTTTCTTACAGTCTTACCATTTTTTCAATCCCATAATATTTTGAAGCCCTTCTAATAATTTTAGAATAGCTGAGTCTAGCAAAATGGATTTTCACCAGGGATAGTGACTATAGAATGTGTTTGAAGTCCAAGTTGTTCTGAGAACATAGGAAAGGCTTTCTTGCTTTCTGCCCCTTATAACGCTTAAGACACTGACAGTCTTTCCTAGAGCAAATCTGGTGTTTTGGTCAAGGGATTAAAAAAATCCTCTCTCACTGTCTGCAGTACCAAATATTCTACTTGTCCTTGTATTCATGAAACAATTCTGGTTGTGTCACTGCTGGTGGAAGAGTTAAGGAGTCTTTCACTGATTTTTAAGTTCATGAAACAATGCCAGGCCTTCTTTGCAACATCAACCTTTAGGTTAATAACATTGTTTCAGAGCAGTGTGGTAATGAAGTTTATGTACCATCATGATAAGGGATACATTGGCCATCAAGAAGAGTACGTGGTTTAGGAGAGTCTTAGATGAGCTTGGCAGGCAGAATCTCAACTCCTAATGGCAGTTTGCTGTGGGATCACATGCCATTTGTGCAGTGATGTGTTTGTTGACAAATGTGACATAAAGAAATTTAGGAGGAAAAAGAAACCACATTTTCTTAAAGCGTTTTAGATCACTTTGTGGTCTAACCACATGCTCAAAAACTTCCTGAGCTGGAAACAGTCTCCAGATGACATACAGGCTTTAAAACTTACCAAAACAAAAAGTACTCTACCACAAAAGCATTCCAATGGTTGTACTCTGGTAGAAAATAGTTTCTCATCATATGCTTTAATACTGAAAAATGTTCTGTTTCCTTGTCACCTTTTCTTCTTCTGCATAAAATATAAACTTGTTATAGTTTAACATAGCTTTTGGCGTATGGGATAGCTT
Organism: Haliaeetus albicilla; assembly: GCF_947461875.1. Classification (NCBI taxonomy): domain Eukaryota; kingdom Metazoa; phylum Chordata; class Aves; order Accipitriformes; family Accipitridae; genus Haliaeetus; species Haliaeetus albicilla. The sequence goes on from NC_091501.1 coordinate 16,958,089, forward strand.
TGTATACACAGCAATAAATTGGGGTGTACAGTAAAACTTTTCGGTAACTTGCCAAATTATCTCCAATGTCAGCCAGGCACAACTGTTTTTCTTGGCATCAATTTCAATAGCATTTAAACTGCATAATGCACATTTCTAACATCTCTTTTGTAGAAATAGCAGTTTCACTGGAAAAATTTAATCCACTGGGAATCTGGGGAATAATTGACCACCGTGTCCAACAGTAATTTCAATTTAACGATGTAATTTATCCATGATTTCAGTGGGGCTTTGAGCTAGAGGATTTATCATTGAGGCTAACATGGGTAGAGATTTTTTCTGATCTTTGACCTGCATGCTTTCTTTTACAAGCTCCTACACCGTGAGAGCATTGACACTTCCACTGTGCAAAACACCATTGTATGTTTCCTTGGGATTTTGGGTTTCTTGAGCATACTGAGTTGTACAGGTTATATTTCTCCTCTGTACTGTTAAGTGTGTCTGTACTGGAGTCAGATGTAAAGGCACCTTATTTAGACTTACCTGGCTTTAAACTAAATACCTTGGGACTGATAATCTAGAGCTCTGTACAGCCTACATAACCTGCTGAAGAAACTTGGCTCTGCACTCCCAGGGCTACATTGTTATCGATACTGGAAGTAGCTGGTTTAAACCCAGTTAGGGAGTGTTCCCATGAACTATTCACACCTTTCATTACAGGGTAATATACTCTTAACTAGTTAAATGTTTACTGAAATCCAAGCTAACATTTGGAGCCTGATTCATCCTCTAGTCATCTAAGTCCTATCTTGGTGGTACAAAGGGACCCTAAATAGGATGCATGTTATGTTTGTATGAACCTATGCAATATCGAAGCAGGAGTAAATGATCAAATGTAAGGCTTCTTAGCTTAATATTGTAAAAGTATTCCCAGCTTATAAGTACACTTGTGCAGCTTGTGTAACACTCTGTAAGCTTAAATAGGCACCAGTCTTCAAGAATTGTGGTCACAGTCGCTAATAAACTGCAATGCTTCCCTCCATCTTTCCCCTGAACAGTTAGTTGATCTTGTCTCTGCTCATCTGTGAAGGTAAACACAGGACATCCCTCAGTCCAGATCCCTCCAATCACAAGTTACATTGTATAGTGAGTTTATTTTTCACCAACTGACCAGGATTCATTCTGAAAGTTTCTCTCTCCAGGTCAATAAACTTAGTCATTCTGAAGGATTTATCTTTATGTTCTTCAGAGGTCTTTACTTTTATATGTGCTTCACATCTGCTCCTGAAAAGAAAGCTTTTTTTTGCAAAACCTGGAAGTAAATCTCAAACAGTTCAACAAAATGGCTTCAGCTTTTCTGTGAAGATGAATATCGATGTTCTAAAATAAAAACCACAATAAGTTTCAAGGTCAAAAAGCAGCTAACTGTTTTTCAATCTTCTTCAAAGTGTCAACTTTTAAAATTTACATTAATGGTGAAGGTAGAAACCTGCAGAATTTAGACCAACTGACAGCATATTTTTTAATGATTTGTGACTATTTTGTGTTCCTTAGAAATAGTCTACAGACTGCCAGTGTTAAATATCATTGTGTTAGAACTCAAACTGAGAGGTCTGGTTCTTGGGGTCCATTTTGAACTCTGCAGGAGTCAGCCCCTGCCTCTTGTTAGTTATATAGCCCTGTCTTTACTTTGTTTCAGCTTACAGATCTGTAGAACTGGGATACTTAGCTATGCCCTTCTAAGAGATGTTGGTAAGCATCATTATTAGAGAAACACTGGCATCTTTCAGAGTAAAAGGCTAAGTATATTACAAATCAAGTAAACATTATTTACTTAATAAAGCAAGTAAAACTGAACTCAAGGTTTGAAAAAATTTAGTGGTGGGACAAACTGTACGTGACCCATGTAGTTCTAACACTTGCAATTCTGCAAGATGAAGTGGGCGCTGTAAGGATTCTTTTAGTGCCTTTTTAGATACTTACCAGCAAAACATCATAGGACGGTTCCTGAAGTATCATTTTTTTTAATTTTTGAAGCGACATATGCATTCAAAATATTGCCCTGACTGTGGGAAAGATATTAATCACATTTCTATAATATATTTCAAATTTCCTTGAGCTTTATATTGTTTCTGACCAGCTGTACTGCTATGTCCACTAGAAGTTGGCCTATAATAAGGTCTCGGGAAAGAGCATGCCTTCAGTACATGCTTGTGCCTGCAGTATGAGGTCCTGCTTTCTGCTCCCAGCTTCCCTGATTTTCAGATCTATTGCACGTAACACCTCTGCGGTTCTGCTGACGTCTTTGCCTGAACTTTGTGGTGTGTATTTTATACGCTTTGTTATAGCTGAACACAATAGAGGTTTGTGTTGGTTTAGAATTAAGTATACAATTAACTGTTCTCTCCAACAAGATAAATGGTACTGATTACCTATTTCTTTCTGTGTAAAGATAAATCACTATAAGCAATTCCTGATTCTTTGTGCTGTGTAATACATCAGCCTGAACACTCAGTTACACAAATAGAGCAAGCAATCATGTCCACTTTCCCACTTTCCTTTTTTTTAATGAAAAATGTGGTAAGTGAATTAGAGGCTAAATTTTAAAACTTGATCTTTTTAGAGTATTATTTGACTAGGCAGATTCTATGCTATTTGCATATACGTATGGGACAAGTGTATCGGCAAGAACCCAGTTTCTTACTAAGACCAGTGTGGCAATTTCTGTGCTAATTATTCTGACTCAATGCTACAAGTTCAGGTTTTCTACCCAGAAATCTACAGAGTATTATGGTCTGTTGCCTTTTTCTCATCATAGAAAAATCTATGAAGACGATAGGTGTATAATCTTTCTGCATAGTCACTATTTGGAATATGAATTACCTAATGCAAACAAATAAGATCTTTGGAAAACTACTAGTTCCATTCCAAATATTTTATACGGTGAAACTACTGTGCCCCTGTGTCATTTTTTTCTTTGACAAAGCAGTGGTTCAGGTTTAGTGCTTATTTCCTTTGTGAGCTGATGAGCACATGTGGGTTTGTATTGCCTTGTGTAAATCAAATCAACATAAAACTAATGAAATACCTGAACACTGTTCCCTTCTTTCATTGTGAGTCTTGTTTCCCGCACCCTGAATTTTTATAGTATGTGAAATGTGAAGCAGATATGCAACATACAGCAAGTTTCAGTATCAATCAATACAGAGGCTATGGAGTGACTGACGCAGACCTTGCACTCCTTGATCTAAAAGTCTCAATAACTTGCCATGCACTGCTTCTTTTCATATGCCTATCTCTTTGTCACACCATTCATATTCATATCAAGGACTTTCCAATGAAAAAAAGCATCATTTATCTTCTCTCCCGTTTTTCTGCAATGTGATTGAATGTGATTTTTCTCTAAGTGATATGTGTTGCTTAAAAAATATGTATCTCTCTCTTTATGTTGCCATTGATTTCAAAAGAGATAAGGTCTTTTATTGAATCTACCACAGATTTGGGACTTCTGAAATATAACACACACCCTTGAGTTCACCAAGGGTCAAATACACTCCTGTGCAGTAGTTTAGCACAACTCTTATCACTGTGTAAGTGCCTCATAAATCTTGAAAACAGGAATTTTCTCTTTGTGGGGATAAATGTTGCCTAACTCAAAGTACACCTTGTAGTGAATGTAGATGTTTGGAAAGGTCTTTGAATTTTGATTATAGTTAAGACGTTGAGAACAGTGCAGTTATTGATACTGCAATCCAGTCTTTATTATCCAGAGATCATAATGCTGATTTATTAATGAAGTTCCAAAGATACAGGTGTGACTTACTAGACCAGACACTAGGTGCTCCTGAGTGCCTAGTGCAGATTTGCCATTGTTATGTGCATAGCTGGGTTGAGTCACTTAACTTTTGTAGGTGTGAGAAGTGAACAATAGTGTGCATAAGAATATTTTCTTTGTGCCTAGTATGGCAGCAGATATTAATTAGTTAATGCGTCTGGAGCTTTATAAGGTATAAGTAATATACAGAAGCAGCTCTTATGGAGTTCTTTCCTAAAGGCACAGAAAGCCATGCCTACTTTGGATGAATTTTATTTTCTCCATGTCAGCTTTTTTCATCTTAAAGGGCTGGAATTCAAGCTGTGTTTATGGATTACGACTGATCACAATCTGTAAGACTTGTATATCCCTGACTATGCAAACATAATTCTGATCCTGTGTTTCTAGAGAAACTGCTTGTGGAAGCAAGATTTAAAATTTGTTTTCCATTAGTATTTAAGCTTGAGATTAAAATTTGCACTAATGAAATTCAGATGCACAGTTTTACTTAGAAGCTGAATATGAGAAATCACCAAGCTGGCTGGAAAAAAAAAAAAAAAAAATCAGGCACGTATTTACAGGAAAGAGTTAGACATTACTTATCTGGGTCTAACAGACAATTTAGAAGCAAAAAGTATTGTAATAGATTTTATTACTCTCCCCTGTCATCTGGGGGTTTTGTTGTTGATTGTTTGGTTTTTGAGGCTGGATTGATATACATTCAAGGTGATCTGGGATCACAGAGCCACAGAATCACTGAGGTTAGAAAGGACCTCTTCAGATCATCTCTCCCAAAGCCCCTCCTCGATCAGGGTCACCTAGAGCAGGTTGCCCAGGACCACGCCCAGTCAGGTTCTCAATATCTCCAAGGATGGAGACTCCACAGCCACTCTGGACAACATATTCCAGTGTTTGATCACCCTCACAGTAAAAAAGTGTTTTCTTGTATTAAGATGGATTTTAATGTGTTTGAGTTTGTCTCCATTGCCTCTCATCCTGTCACTGGGCACTTCTGAGAAGCAGTCTGGCTTAATCTTCTTCATTCCATGTACAGGTGCCTGGGGTTATTCCTCTCCAGATGCAGGACTTGGCACTTCCCTGTGTTGAACTTCATGAGATTGCTGTTGGCCTGTTTCTCCAGCCTGTCCAGGTCCCTCTGAAGAGCAATATAACCATCTCGTGTATCACTCACTCCTCTGCTTTTCATATAATCTGAAAACTCACTGCAGGTGTACTCTGTCCCATTGTCCAGGTCATTAAAGAAAAGGTTAAATGGTAAGAACATGGTATCGACCCCTGAGATACACCACTAGTGATTGGCTTCCATCTGGGCTTTCTGTGGCTGATTACACTCTTCTGGGCTCAGCCATTTAGCCAATTTTCAATCCACCTCACTGTCACTTACCTAACCTGTACTTAATCAGTGTATTCACAGGGATGGAAGTGAGGCTGACCAGCTTGTAGTTTCTTGGATCCTCCTTCTTGCCCTTGTTGAAGATAGAGATGACATTTGATTTCTTCCATTCCTCAGGAACCTCCTCCAATCACCATAATCTTTCAGAGATAATCAAGCAACGACATCAGCCAGCACCCTCAGTTCTCATGGCTGCATCCCATCAGGTCCCATGGGTTTGTGGATGCCCGGTTTGTTTAAGTGTTTCTTAGCCTCGCCATCCTCAACTGAGTAAGTCTTTCTTACCCCAGAAATAAGCCCATTAAAATCAAGATAGAGCAGCATACAGCCATCAGTATTAAGCCTTTTGATTTAATCTAATGGGGCATTCTGATTTTTTTTTTTTTCTTTCCATCAGGGCAATCCTGGAAGGTGCTGAGCATCCAAAATTCCTCTGGCAGCTTCTTGGCATCTGGATTCTCAATACTATTTTCTAGGATCAACCTCTCCAGAATCGCTCATGAATTTCACGTATAAACTTGAGGAATGAATCTTGTAGATATGACATACATTTTGTTTGTTATTTTAGGCCACTTTATACATGATTTGATCTTCAAGGTCAGTGTTCTTGTCTCTTTTTTAAGATAAACAAATCTGTATCCTTCTTTGACCAGGACATCACATCTTAAAAATATGTGTGACAGAGCCGCAGTTTACGTTACATCTGTTTCAACAGTTGGTTCTGACAGCCAATGGGAAAGGGGCATAGTGTGCTTCCCTGCCTGGATTTATGACTGTGCCTTCATCATTTCTGTAATTCTTTATTGCAGCAATGTCCTGGGAAAGTTTTTATCTGACTAGGGTAGGTGATATCACAGTGGTCACACCAATGTGAAAAAATGCTGATGTTAATGTACAATTAGCAGAGTTCCCAACCTGTTGTTTTCCCTCCACACCGTGTTTGTGCTCTTTACCAAGAATCTTCACACTGAAGGATATTCTTATACTATTCTAAGATTTCCACACTAGGCCCTTAACAGAAAGAATTAGTGACAGTTATCCAAGCAATTTGTATATGTCTCAATATTTTTATATAGCGGTTTTTGTTTGTGATCTTTTTATGTATTGTTTTGTTAATCTTCTCTCACTTTTCAGTTGGTCTCTTATGACTTTCTGGAGTTTTCCCACTGTATGGTCCCAATGGACCAAAAAGGTTAAAATCTTGGTCAGTAAACAATTTCTGGTGGGAAATGCAAAATATTAGAAATTCCCCAAATGACAAAAAGTCTGAAAATGTTTGCATTTCATTGTGATTCATTGTTTAAACAGAGTATTGTATGTACTATAATGTTATTTAAAATAGTGGTGGCACAATGGGAATCAAAATGACAAAGTTCAAACTACATGATTTCTTTAGAAAAGCCAAATAGGGATACCAAACCATAAGAAACTCTAATGTTTTATTTGAATTTTTTTTTTTTTCAGTTGAAAATATATTAGAATTGGCACATTATTTTAATTTTAGTAATTTCTCCCTGGGAAACTGTTCCTTTTTTATTATCATTATTATTTTATCAATAGCAGCATTTGCAGAGGTTTTTGCATGATATTTTTGTGTTCTGATTGGTGAGCAAGAAAAGTTAGGAAAAATTCTCTATATTTACACGGAGTTTCATCCTCACTCTCTAGTCTGTTCTTCCCCACTTCTCTCAGCCATTTTAAAGAAATTCCAGATACGTTAACAGAAGGTCATTTCTATGGGAGACTCTACTGGGAAGAGCTGGCAATCCAAACAAAAAAGAGAAAGAGGGGAAGAAATGCTAATGTCACCATTGTACTAATGATAAACACACTGAAGTCACTGGTTAACCCTGTGACAGAGCCAGAAACTGAACCTGGCGACTCTGTCCCTGGCTTTAGCAAAATAGTACCATCTTTTAATAAGGAGCTTTGCCATAGGTGGCAGTGAGTGAGAGGCAGTAAAAACTGAACAACTTGCTGTTTATTTCTTTATGATGGCTTACATCTTACACCCGTAGCATCAATACTGAAATACACTTATAAGCATTATATTGAATACAGCCATTGTCTCAGCCATAACCTCTTTACCATTTAGGATTATTTTATTTCATCATTAAGACACTTACATGACATAGCACCTTCCCCCTCCCCTTGTTACCCCCAAATATTCCTGGTCCTGGTCTGACAAAAGTAGTTAATTGTAAATAGGTTTACTTCTCTACTTCAGAAAGCTACCATTGTAGTGAAGCAATGAGAACTTCCATCTATTATTCATAAACTGCAGGAGGCTAAATAATCTATTGCATTATAACCAGCACTCACACACACAGATATTCACATACACTGCAAAAGAATTCATGCTTTGTCTGGAGTAAAATGAAGTCCCAGAGGTAATTTCTGTACTGTGTGGGAAATAATGTCTCCTGCAGGAAATTTATAGCCATGATTGTTTAAAAGAAATGAAAAATATAGTGTTAAATGTTTTTAACAAAAGCATTCAATTCTTTCATATTTTTCAGCTGACTTCTACCACTGCCAATTTATAGAATTTATAAATCCTGGACAAAGTTTTAGGTCACTTCATAGTAACAAGTTTGACTAACTCCTATATATTGTTTTGGTCACATTATAAAATGATTCATTGAATATGCATTTAATTTGAATTAATTGCTAGCCTACACTGAAAATAATAAAGTTTATACAAAAGTTGATAAAAAGCTATTTGGAAATGGCATTAGAAGATACTAGAAATAAGTTTCTTTCAGTTTAATAACTGACAATAAGAGTTGTCCAAGAAATAACAGATTATTTGTCTTGAGAAGGGTCTTTTCCACCCTTATTTAGATGTAACTTAATGCTATAGGTGAGATGACCAAACAGGCAAAAACCTGTCACTACAAATCCTGAGGCATCCATTCAGTTCTTGTCCTGAGCTGACACCACCAGCCTCCTCGTATGACCCTGCTGTGGTTGGGCTGAAGGCTTGACATTGATCAGACATGATAATAGTTATATGGTCCCTTGCATGCTGTTTCCTATAGAAATTGCCATCAGCATGCTTAGCTGAATGAGTTTTCTCATATGTTGTGATGAATTTACAATACAGCTAAGCATCGTCTTCATCTTTATAGAAAAGGGGAAACTCTGAAATGAAATTCAGGTTTCTACTCATTTTCTTTAACCAGAACTACGCATGATGATTTTTTTTTTTTTATGAAAAGAACAGAGTGTGGTTTCCCAACCTGACTGCTGTCTGAAAAAAATTAGAAATAATCCACTTTAACATGTCTTTTCGTCCGCTTATCTCAGAGTTCATAGCCCACTTTCAGGGAGGTGAATCAAACCCCACTGTCTTACCTTTACTGCCCTTCCCCTTTCCAGCTGCCCTTCCCTTCTGAGATGTCTGACAACGTTTCTTTGGAGTTTTGGGTGATTATCAGCAGGTGCACAATTTCCTTTTTGCTTTAGCTTTTCTGTCAGTAAAAGGAACATAAAACCAGCTTGCCTGTTCCACAGCAGCTGTGAGTTAAAGCTCATGCTTATAAAGCACATTAAGCTCAGTACATGCTAATGTCAGATAAGGGTAGGTTAGTGATTGTTATTTCTTTGGATTAATTGATAATAGGAATAATTGAAGGTGAAGATAAAATTTAACCCTTTGGCCTTATGTAGACTTGAGAGGCTGTATTATTTTCATTCACTGACTTTCTGCTGAGGTAAATTTTATCTTTGAGAAAAAAAAAATTCCAGCCATAACACTGAAGGGAAATCCTGTAATATGCAGGGGAAAAAAAAAAGTCCTGCATGCCCTTTAGATCCTCTGTCCCTTTCTCCTCAAATCTGAATCCACTTTTCCTTTATATGAGACTGCCATTAAAGCACAAAAAGCTCAAGATACTTATGGTCTTGCGGTCACCATTTAAGGGATGCTGGGAGTCAGAGAGAAGCACTAAATTGCTTGTCTAGTGATGGGCTGCATGGGCTTTGGACCAGACAAGGGGCTTATTTTAACTCTGTACTTGCAAAGATTCCTCACAGTATCTTTTTTACTGCATTTAAATCCCTTAATGTTATCCAAGTAGCTCACTGTGTCCCAGAGCATCTTCTTTTGTTGGGCTTTGAGGAGAGCTGGGAAATGTAGATGGATAATGCAGACACAACCAGGTATTTCCCTGCAAGATATCTATCCAACAGCTATTCAACCTCTCTTGTTTAGTTAAACTAATAATTTAAAGATAACCATCAGGCATTTTTCAGCAACCCCTCACTGAAACAATTGCATGTTTCATAGTTTCCAAAAGCTTCCACAAAAGTCAGCAGATTTATGATTTAAAGAAAAACACCCTATCACATTCAACAGCTTGCAAAAATAAACTTCCTCCCAAATTAGACGTTCCCTGATCATGGTGTAAGCTTGTTTAAAGGGCAATTACTGCATAAGACCTTTGTAACCATTTAGTTGAAAGTTGCTTGTTGTCTCAGTGAAGTGTTCACACTATCTACTGCTGTTTGCTCTTGCCATGCACTTGAGCCATGCTTGCTCACAGCACGAAATGCAGCTCATTGTGAATAGGTTGTGTAAAAGCTGACCTTTAGCAAAGAGGAAATAATCCTCAGCCCTTGAAGACTTAGAAACTTCTGTAGAAATTAATCATCACTTCTCTCGTATCTCACCAGGCCTTTTGGGACCTAGCCCTAACCTCACAGGGTCACAGTTCTTCCCACGCGCCACTCTTGCTCTTGAGAAAAGTGGCTGTGAGCAGTTCTGGAAAAGGGACTTTTTATTTTTTTCCAGGTACCCAATCCAGTCTCCCAGGTGGGAGTATCTCCATGATACTCTCATTTTTTCACTTGATGACTAAAAGCGATGTGAGGAAAATTCAGCACTAGACCCAACACAGTATCTGGTAAAAGCTAGTGTATAAAGTTCATAGTCTTCACCATCTTCTGGCTCTTCCTTATTAAAAAGAGATGTGCTCTCTTCTTTGCACAAATAATCTTCATTTGCCTAATGCATGTATTTGTCAGTTGTGGTCCCAATGTTTTACTGCCCCTTAGGGAGCTAAGTCTACTTCAATCAAAAGATGGCAGCAATATTTGAACTTGCTCATATGGACTGGCTAAAAATAGCAGTGTAAACAAAAACGCTTTCAGTTGCTCAGCAAATCATAGCCCAGAGAATGCTGCATACTACTTGGGAATATAATCACGGTAAAACCAGGAAGCTAGGAGATCTCTCAGAAAATATAACTGGACTCTATTTCAATTATTCTCTGAGGTACCTTTAAAAATTTAGTTATGTAATAAATGTGGTTTGGAGTTATGCGTTGAAATGGTTTATATGCGTGTTGGAAAGTGGCACTTCATCAGAACCACAACGTTTTTTTCTGAAATATTCCAGCTTCAATAAAACTTTCAACAACACAGATACTTTGAGTCCAATACAGAATTTGCTGGGACTAAAACTGGGGCTGGTAGCTGACGATGCCTGCCCTAGAAAAGTTGCTAGCCCAGAGACTACAGTGTTTGTGTAAAATGGGGTAATTTCTACTCAGATTCCTGGCCTGATCAAGCATGAGTGTCCTAAGTGCCAGCATGTTAGTCTGTTATAGGCATTCATTCCTCTCTTGCTTTCACTGATGTAAACAGTAACAAATGAATGTTCGTGGCCCATAATTATAATTTAACTGGAAATTAAAAGACAATGTGTAGCAATGGGAAGATTAATGTAATGGAACAGCTTTCCAATAGGAATAGCAAAAATACTGATCTGATAAAGCACAAATCGCAATTTAGTTAACATAGGACTTCATAAACTTCTGTTTGTGAAGGGATTATGTATGCATTTGCCTATAACTGCAGAGAGGGAATGAGATATGCCAGCAGGCCCATTGCAATGTCATATTTTTAAAAAGCCTCCTAAATTCTTGTCTTCATCTTGCTGCCATATGGGGACAGTTTTTGAGCTTAAGGTGAGATGGTACAGTAAAACTGTTCCCCTAGTAAGTCTATTGTATAAAGAGTTTTAAACTCAGGTTTTATACAAGGATTGAATTAGTTGCCCAAATGGCAGCTAAGTCATAACATCTAACTCTTGTGCATTTTCATGCAGTTGCTTTCATAGTTATCCTTGCATTTCTCAAAGTTCAAGAGCCCAGGTACAGGGAAGATGTGACAAAGACCTGATGTGAGAGACAGAAATTATCAGCGTAAGAATCCTAAAATGCTTAGAATGCATTAGCACAAAACTTCTTCAGCTTCTCTTTTCTGTCTATTTATTTCTGGTTCAAAAATCCCACAAAATTTTAAGGCATCATATTTTCAGCAGGAAAATCTGTGAAAACCTTGAAAGTCACAATCATAATTGCAGTAAGGCACATTACATTCTCTTTCTGTTCCTTTGAAATGACAGATAGAATGAAGAACTTGTTATTTAAGTATTGTGTTGTTTTAGAACTTAATATAAACAACTCGGTGTCATTAAAAACGTAAAAATGATCTTTGAAAAAGTTATGGCACAGTGGGTCCCAGTGAACATAATTGTCATCACCAGGCCAAAACTGACTCAAAAATTAAATTTCAGGTTTATCAATTTTAGGCTTCTAAGAAAACATCTATTAATTTGAATTTTAAAAGAATAATAGAAAATGGCAGGTGGTTTGTTCTGTATTCTCAAAAAGCAAAAATCTCCTGAGAAAAGAGGAGTGTGAGAACTAGATAGCCTATTCTGATAGTGATGTATTATATGGAGTACTTGTTTTCAAACTAACACAGGAAAACACGAAGATTTACAATTAATAAATCTAAAATAGTTACAGGTACATCTTACCTGCTAAGTGGTTTGTCATTCACATTCTATAAAACCAAACAGTTTTAGCACCTAAAATGCTAACAGAATGAAATGTTATTTGATAAGATGTACCAACAAACATTTATAGAAATGAGTACTGGCTAAGATGAATTGAAGTCTTTAACAAAATAAAGTAACTATTAATGAACTCTCATTTTTCCTGTCACCTTTGAACACATGGTGATACTATACTGACAGGATACAAAAGAGCCCTTCTTACATGATTTATGGGAGGTCAGTTCCAGTAATGTGTCCTAGCTGTATCATTTTTAGCTGACAGAAGAAAAATGTAAGATTTTACCAAGTCTTAATTTAACTTAGTTATGTCGGTAAATATCCAGTGCCACGACCATGGCCGTGTTATTCATTCCTCCCTCCTTCACAGTGCTCTCAACCATCCCAAATCCTGCACTGAAGCCCTGACCCAATTGCAGCTGAGCATTGGAAGTTTGAATTTGATGGTATTTTTTTCTTCCTAAGTTTTCTAATTTCTCTTCTGCAATTCCAAAATACCAATGCTATGAACTGGCTTCACCATTACTAACTTTGGCCATCTGAAAGTTAGGCCTCAGTCTAAGCTGGTTGTCCATGCTTCCAACTTTGTCAAGAGACCACAGAGGGAAAAAAAACTATCAGAGGGCAATTTACCCATATTATTTGAGAGATGTACTTTAGGGATGGGATTAATTTCTCCATGTCTCTCTACTAGTCACACAAGGAACCTAGATTAGTTGTAGGGCTTTGCATGGGAGACGTGTGTTCCTCCCAAAGACGTGCTACGGCTAGTTGAAATCTAAGAGGGACCTTCTTGTAGTGCAGAGCTAGCACAGCGACTGCAGTCTTTATGACTACCTGAAAAGTCCAGCTCTGGAAAACACATGATGAGATTGAGTCGCTGTGAATATTTTTCTGGTCTATTCATCGCCATTTTTTCTAGCCACAGCTTAGGTTTTGATTGCTCAAGCTATCTTCCTATGTCTTTTAGGAGAAACATAATCACCCTGTGCAGAACTACAGCTCTCTCAGAGGGCTGTTCCTCTACTACTCCTAGCATCAAAATGGCTATTGGCTTTAATGAAAGTAGAGTCTGACCATCATGGCTGTTGCTTCACGTGCTCTGTTACTTGCCCAGTTTGAATTCCTTCTGCCTCTTAGCTCACTGTGAAGTCCAAGGTTTAAACTGGCAATTCTGAGAACGCTCAAGGAGAGGTGAAGGTATGGGTTCACTAATTATCTTGTTTCTTTAGGACTCTTTAACCTTCCTCGTCACTTCTTGGTTTTAATTGAATTAATGCATATTTCAATAGTACTTGAAACAGATATTTCATTTTGGATTTTTTTGTACTTTTGAAGGGGATGTGGGTAGGGGAAGGGAAAGGCATTCCTAAATAGAAAAGGTGGTTTACACTGTGATTTACCAGCCACATAACTGATGGTGGTAACAGTCAGCACTGAGAGAAAAAAGACACTACAACCATGCATTAGTATGTGGTAGTATTGATCCTACTGCAGAACTTACTGGTTAGGGACTGCAGCTGTTTATTTTTACTTTACTTTTTTGTTGAATGTTTCGGATTCCTTCCTGTTGAGATGAGGAAAGGGGTGTGTTTGAGAGAAATGGCCATCGAGAGAGGATCATTGAGGCACCGCATCTGGGGCTTGAAGACCTGGGCTCAATTTTCACCTCTGACAAGCTTTCTTGATTCAGTGTGAGCAATTTGCTTTTCCTTGGATTGCATCTGCACTTAGAAAATGAGCCTACTCCTGAACAGAGGTGTTGAAAGACTACATTAATCTTTGTGGGGTGCTCATACATGGCACACTAAGCACCTGGAAAAATGGCCGACAGCCAGGGCTAGGCAACTTACTAATTGCTTTCTTTCAGCTCAGGTTTTTGGGTTGCTTTGTGACCTGTTATTTGGGAAGACACCAAGATACATGTTTTAACTATTAAGTATGTGACTGTAAAATATAGGTTTGTCTATGACAGAGCCATGACAGAACTGAATGATAAAGAGAAGCTTCACTTTTCTGCTCTATTACTTTTCTTCACACAGCAGAGTGACTGTTGCTTACATGAAGGCAAACAGGAAGGAAACTCTGAAGAATTCAGAGTCAAGAGTAGCTTTGCTGGATGTGATCCCTCTCCCAAATAAAATTCATACTGGGTTATAGTAACACATGAAGTTCCTCATAAAATACCTGAGCCAGCTTTTAATTGCCTGCTTAGAAAGATTTGCATTGAACTAGAACTTATCCTTTCTTTTCAAGGAAATCTATGGTGCACATTTTCTTGCCTGAGTGCCTACTGTATTTTTGTCATATGCTAGCATCTGATTTGTTCAATTAAATACTTTGTAGGTGTTCCTGTTCCCCAGAAAATAAATCCCTGGGCTTCAGAGCAATACATAATCATGCTTCTGACAAGTCATTGTACTTTTTAAAAAGTAAACGGTAACAAAACTAAAGAAACCAAAAATACTTGGAGTGCCACTTCTGGAGGTGAATTCTCACAGAACTATTGCTGCAACATAGGAAAACTGAAGGTCCATTTTTGTGCTAAACATTAACAGCAGCAACGCAGTTACTGTTACTCTGAATTGTTGACAATGTGAATCCAGAGGTAAGTGATATATGTTTCAACTGTTCAGGCTTTTGACCTTTTCAATATTTGTTTGCCATTTCATTCTCCCACCCATAATCTGGAGATTTCTGGCAGAGTAAATTTGTTAGTCCTGACAACCATATTTTCATTTGGAAGCTGGACTGACTGTCAATAAACATCAAATGAACTACTTGATCTTCAGGGGACACCTGTTAAAAGGGAGGGTTCATGCGTCACACAGAATTGCTAGAGTAAAACATTTTATTGCGTTGCTTGATGGCAGTTATCACTCGGGAACCTCGCACGTCTCCCCAGACATCGGGTTGCTGAAGACTCAAAATCTTTTCAAGTGTTTTTGTGCATATGTCTTTTCTGGGCATGCATTTCAGTAAGGTCTTCATCTTTTATATTAATCAGAAGTGCTTTTTAGATCTATGTCTACAGCTCCTCCAAAGACAAAGAGTCTTTACAAAGTTGACTGTGGCTGGATAATGTCAGTGAATATGTCTCACACGCTACGGACCCAGTCCAAAGCCCATCAAAGTCAACTGCAACCTTTGCACTGACTTCTGTGTATTTTGTTTCACATCCTTGGGGCCACTCTGAGTCACATGAATATATTTTGCCCCACAATTAATTAAAATTAATCAAATTCCTGAGACTACTTGTGAGATCAATATGACAGTGTGGAATTTGCAGTGAAGTTGTCATTACCATGACATAGTGCACGTTTTACATTATCCTTTGACTTTTGTGTTATTTTATGATCAGGAAGTAACAGTTTTATTTTGGGAGTATCCTGTCTACTTGTGTTTGTGCAGTGTGCATTTTTATAATATTTATGCACTAATGGAATTTGTGATATTTAGTTGAAGATGAAAAGGTTTATCTCTTTAAATTTTAAGTAGTTTTAGTGCAGAAGGAAATCCTATGATATTGCAAAAATGTATAAAATTTAAGGCACTAGAATTACAAACATAGCATTGAAGTAAGTGGTCTGAGCTTCAAAAATCCTTTGAATACTAAGATAATTTAATTCTTTGTATCTGAATGCACCTTTCAAAAATGGTCTTTTTTCATAAAGTTTACGTATCTTTGCAAGAAATAGTTTTGGACTTGACAGGCCATGGATTTTATGCTCCATTTATGTGCAGGATTTTTAGGTGCCAGGTCCTATTCTTACAGAAATGAAAATTGATTCTCTTCGGTGCTAGTAGTACAAGTACTCATCTACATCTAAATCTCTTTTCCAAAATATTTATTGTCTAATTGTGATGTTTATAAACAAACAGCCTAATGCAACACCAGCTGTGAAAAAATTCAGTGGGGAAAGCCACCCACACTCCTAATCTTATCCCAAGTGAAGTGTGCCTTATGTTTTCACAGACTGCTTCAGGATAGCCTCCTAGACAGACCCGATTATCCTGCTTCTCAGGTGCTCCAAGTAACAGTCTTCAAGCTGATTTCTGTGGCCCTCTTACCCCGTACGCTTACACTGCAGTCAAGTGACTCCAGCATGGAACAGCATTCCCAGGCTTGCTTGGGTCTGGGTGCTTCACGCAGGACGAGTATGATTTACACCCCAGGGTCGGTGGCACGTGTCTCTAGGAGTACGAGAACAACTCTGCACCATACTCATACTCACATTTGCTAGCATCCATGCTGCACTGGCGCTTTCTGGCTGCTGTGTAGACCTGCCTGCCAGAGCATGCCATCCAATGAATGTGAGCACAGCGTCTAGCATCCAATAATAATATTCTATGATATCCATTTCTGGTTATAAACAGTTTGCCGCAAAACCGAAAAGTACCTACTGTTCTCAGAACTTTTTTTCCCGCAAACTCAGGCCCCTTTAATCTTCCTAGGATTTTTCTCAGTTTGTTTTTCAGGAGTTTATTTGATTTATGGCTTTATTAATTTTCCAAGAACTTTTGGTAGTAGCATGATTTGCCTGTGTTTTTCCAACAGGAAATGAAATCAAGACTGCTGCGTGATGCCAATTGTCAAAATTTTATTAACAGCAGCAAAATGTTTCTTGGAGAAAAGTTGAGTTTTACCACCTGTGTTCTTAGTCCTGAAGATAGTTTTCTGTGAGGACTTGGGCAAATCTCTTCACAGCGCTTCACCTCTGCATAACATGGGGATAATAATGCTTTAGCCAGCCTAGAAAAACACAGTTGAAAGTACAAATAGAAAGCCTGATGATAGGAATGAAAACTGTTCTATCTGACCCAAATCTTGGAGCCTTGTTGAGGTTTTTACAAATTAGCTTTTGATGTCCTGTTCACAATTATGAAGAGTTAAAAAAAAAAAAAAAAAGAAAAAGAAAAAAGCCAAACTGAATTCGACAGAATCCTTCACTCACTTTTCACTTGAACTTCTAAGTTGTCAGCCAGAGTTTGCTTACATGCATGCTGAGCAAAAACTATTAGGCCATTATTGCTGGAGTCCCTAGAGGAGTAAACCATTTTTTATTATAGTCTGTGAGAGTGTCCTCTTTGACATCTGCTGGATTGGATGGGTTGGATTGAGTTGTACAAGAAGGGAAGAAAAAAGGCAACCAAAACCCAAACTCAAATACCACATTACTCAATGGAAATTTGCTTCCAAATGTTTTCAGTGTTTTCAGGGTTACCCTTGTTACAGAACAGCAGTTGCTTCTTCCAGCTGGATAGTACAAAATGTCTCCTTGTACCTAGATAAATGCTAGCAAAAATCGTATTTCTTTACTAATACATGCTAGCTCTATTGTGGTGGGGTTTTTTGTGGGTTTTTTTTTCACTCTTAGCTTAGAGTTATCCTTTTTAATTAATTGAATTAATACTAGTCTCCTGATACAGGTAAAAGAACAGAGTTATGTCCTGTCTCCTGAAGTTTGTGCCTTGAGTCATTCACAAATTCCAGAAAAATTCAAGGGTGGTTATCATCCAATACAGCTGTGGCATAGTTTGAAGCTTTGAGAGTGGTGAGAGGTGGACAAGGGCCTCACAGTGATAGGATAGGTTTGTTAGCAAACTCCTCAACAGCAGTATACTGGCTTTATTAAGATAAACTAAAGCAGATATTAATTGGAACCATCTGTATCCTTGACAAAATAAAAGAAAGAAAAAATGTTTTAAGGAGAGATAGAATCAAATAAGAAGATTGGGTCTAATACATATATAATATGGTGCTGACAAGCCTAAACAAATGCCCTGGAACCTGAATTATAATCCAAAAAAGCTTTAACTGAAGTTCTGAAATTGAAGTTATAAAGCATATCTTGTGGTCTGACATACAACTGATAGCTGTTTGAGGGTTTGGCACTAAGCCATCCAAGTATTGAGTTTAGAGCAGATGGTGAGGGTGTTGCAACTCTCAATCTGTTAGAAGTAATATTTAAGAAAATTGTGATAGACTAATACTAATCTTAAAAACAATGTTGAAGTGTTACTTTTTCTTCCTGACACTACTAGCAACAAGAAAAATATGAATGCAAGTGCTGGTCTTTCCTTCCACCACTGATCAGAGAGCTTTTCTTGTCTCTACTGGATTGACTCACAAAGTGTCTTTTTATAACAGGTTATTTTGATTGCATTTTCTGTGTATAAAACTTTCTTCTGTAAAATGTGTGTGTATTTGCATTCCTAGTTTATTATACTCCTGTTGCTGTTCTTAGTGGGCCTGTAATGTTTACAGGGTGAAAAGAAGAGGGAACTTGTTTTTAGTACTATATTCTTTGTGTCATTTGACACAGAATTAGGGAAGACTGATTTGGGTGTGAAAGTTGTCCATGGCAGGCCTGAGATAACACGCTGCTATTATATCCACAGGGAGGAAGCAGTGAGAAAATCCTTGGAGTTCTATATAAACAAAATCAGGATTTTGATGGCAGTATATGGAAATTCACATTTGCTCTCCAGAAGACATTTCTTTCTCCTGTAGGTTTTGGAAAAAAGCCATGCAGGTAGTAATATTTTTTTCCATACCAATGGAACCCAAAACACCTTATAAAAGCATACATATGTAGCAAAACAAATATGCCTCTGTATGGGTTGCAGCATAAGCCACACAGATAACCAGTGCAGAGCAAACATGCAGATACAAGATTTTTTTTTTCTGCACTCTTTTTTATCCTTATTAAAACAACCTACATTATCAATGTACCACAGATATAACCAGAATTGTTAAGGTTTGCCAATTAGTTATGTTAAAACAACCTAAGTTAGACAGGTAACGTCAGATTTACCAGGCTGGGTTGTACACACTGGCATAACTGGTGGAGTTAAAGCAGTGTAACAGAGAAATGAATTGAGCTCTTTTTTTTACAGAGCTGTTTTTTTAGTGAGTTTCGCTGTTATAAAATTGAATAACACATTTGTGAATGATGAAATTAAAAATTGTGGATCTACGTAGGTAGTACTTTAAGGGCTACCTCTACAGTTAAGTTAGAAAGAATCTTCCTGAAAAAACACATTAAGTCTGACTAATGTTTCATAGGAAGCAGACACTGTGCCATAGTTTTTTTTATATGGAACAGAACCTATTAAGCACCTCATGATGTGGAGGCAATTCCAAATTAAGTGAACAGAATTTTCTTGATTTACTGGCAATGTTATTTTTCAATGCTACAACTAGTGGCCACCGGCATGCTTTAGAGCCAAAACAACATTCAAGTAGTCCCACCCCGGTAATTTTCTAGCCTGGTTTTGGATGCAGTCACTTAGAATTCCTTGTCTAGTTAAAAAAGCAATAACAACTTGCCTGTTCCTTCTTCGTAGTTCAACAGTATTGTCTTTCTGGAAAACACACTCTTGTAACTCAATGCTATATTAAAGGAAAATGGCCAACATAATCATCTTTTTAATCTGAATCATATCTCCTTTTAAGAATTCACTAAAAAACAGTAAATGTTAATTCATTTTGGTCTCCATGACGCACGCAAGATAGGGCAGAGTTGACCAGCTGCAGTTAACCTAGTGCTAAGCTCGGCCAATAGATTGCTCCATACTCCAAGCAGATGTTTCTCTTTTAGGCTAATGGAACTCTTGCAGACCATATCGCTTCCCAAGAGAAAACACCAGCACAGTTGGAAGCTGGAAGGACTCATCTCAATAACAGAAGCAAGGTGCCAGGAGCATCAGCAGCAGTTTATTAATAAAAATCCATGAACAGAACAGAACAGAACAGCAATTGCATTTTGTTTTAGCTTGTTTAAAAAAAAAAAACAAACAACAAACCAACAGCAAAACCGACACTTTTTGTTCTCTGCTTTTAGATGTAGCATTTCTTTTTCCTATAGTAATTGACTTCTGGGTGAGAGAAAAGGAAATTAATTTCTTGCTGTTAGCTGTACTGTTGTTGCGTGTCAGTCATAAAATGGGAGAGAGAACTGCATTTATGTAAATACTCATTGTTAAAATTCACACATCAGAGATGATAATTGATATGCCATAGCCATGTCTTAGTCTAAAATAAGGAGAACTTTATTATACTTCAAGAGCATAGACTGGATTTGATTTGAATCTTATACCAGAAGTAGCTCTACTAATGTCAGTCAATTCATACTTGTTTGTGTCACTGTAAAAAAAGAGTAATGCTCATTATATTTGCTGTAGAGGATGAATGACAATGAACAGACCTAGGCTTCTATATTAGACTTTGAATAAGAATTGTTTCCAATTCCTGGAAACATTCTGTTTTCTCTTGGGACTTGTATGTCCGTTTTTGTCTAGTCAATGGTACTGAAAGTTACTTACGAAATGGTAATTAATGCCAGGGTTTTATATCTTATGTAAATGTGACCTGAACCCTGGAGAGCCAAGTTTCATAGAAAGGACATAAAAGACAGGGAAAATT
This sequence comes from Haliaeetus albicilla, assembly GCF_947461875.1. Classification (NCBI taxonomy): domain Eukaryota; kingdom Metazoa; phylum Chordata; class Aves; order Accipitriformes; family Accipitridae; genus Haliaeetus; species Haliaeetus albicilla. Next base: position 16,978,589 of record NC_091501.1, read on the forward strand.
GGGGAACAGTTTGTCTTGCTTCATTGTTGTTTTCCAGAAGCAGTAGCAAAAGATTGAGTCTCTTTCTCTTGCTATGGCAGTGGGAGAAATTGTTATAAAATTCTGCAAAGCTTTGGAACAAAAATATCTCTATCTCTCTCTTTCTTTTCCTTTTACAGTATCTAACGTAGTTGGGTCCAAGCTCTACCTGGCTCCTGCAACGCATACATTTCTCCCTGGGGAGATATGATGAGGGGGGGAGATGCTAAGAATTTCCTCTAATGGCAAGAAGACAAGAGTGAGAAGAAACAAGATGTTAGTATCAGAATACTGCTTTTCAGAGCATTTAGGGAAGGTAGAGCACCCAAGAAAACCTCACCACAGAATGGGAACTGCTGGTTCTACCAGCAGCCTGGAGTGGAAGTGTTGGGCAACTTGCTACTCATTTTCTCTTGCTATTCATGTTGGGTTGTGGGGCAGGGAGTGCTTATTAGCACTCAGATGTGTGGGTTCAGCTAAGCAACGAGCACTACACTGTGACTACCAGCATCATTTGTAAGCTATTTTGCCCTGGTGAAACCTCTGTTATTGATGCCAAGGGAAAGAGCAGGGAAATAAGTAGTTTTCATTATAGTCCAGTTGAAAGGGAATGGCAAACAACACCATATCTCACTTTTCATTGGCTGCATAGAAGTGTTGGCTTTTAATAACATCTTCTTAAGATTATTTATATAGTCTATTTGCCATTATCCATATCAGTTCATGCCCTTTGTGTGTTTTAGATAACATTGTTGTGTTTCCTTTGACTTAACATTTAGTGTGCTGTGAACTTGCCAATAGTCAGAGTAGTTCTGGGCTGCCTCCGTCTGATCCCTTCCATAAGCTGTTTATTTAGCAACAATTCATTATTACAGATTGTAAATTCAGCTTTCACACTGGAGGTCTCTGTAGCTACACTTGCAGGTTCTCTTTGCCTGTTCTTCTTCTTGTTTAAGTTTATATCTGGTATTTAGATGCTGAGAAATCTTTTTAGAGTGAAAGGGAAGAACTCGGGCAAAGCTCAGCATCCTTTCTGACTGATTCTGGGATACTGTGCAATGGCCAAATCTGAAATTCCCTAAAGCCTGATCTTGTTCAGTTCTGGGATTTAGACTTGGCTTTCTCTAGAAAAGTGGCCACCCACATGAGTTGTAATCAGATCCGAACAACTTCTACCTGCCGTATGGCTCTCCAGCCAATTTTCCTGCAGGATCCATGAAGATCCATTGAATATACAATTCAGAGCAGCCCCCTGTGCATCAGTAATACTGTTGAAGAGCTAGGATGGGTCATGTGACACAATCATCTGAAGCAAAAAATGTGTATACAAAAAAGCTCAAGATACCATCTAATCCCAACCAAACACTTGGCAAAAATGAATATGAATATTAATTGGATTGCTAATGACTTACTGATGCTAATTGCTAATGATTAAAAACCATAAGGATAAGAAAGAAAGGAGGTTTTCAGGCCCTACACAGTCTAAGTACTTGCTATACCTGCAGAAAGATGTTCCTGATTAGATAGGATGTAAACTATCACAGTTCTCCCTGTCTGCCTAAAAGTAAGCATAAAAAAAATGCAGCAAAGACAGAAAACAGCTCTTCTCAGAGTACAGGCATCTATGAACAATCATGATAGCCTTCCTTCTCATTTCTGACTCCCCAGTCATTTGGAAGTCCAGCCCCTGGTACAGGATCAATACAGTCTTTTAAGATTTGTGGGGATTAAGAAAGGTATTGTGTGGGTTTTCTCCTCCTTATGGATCTCATATTGCACATGAATCTGATGGCCAAATCATAACTGTGAGACTGCAGGACTTTTACTTGTGCTGACTGCAAGGCACATGGCTTTTTGTTTGGTTTTTTTTGTTTGTTTTTAATTTCCAGTGTTTTTAAAAAATATTCTGCAGCGTAGACTTTAATTTGTATTACAAGACAGCCTGCCTCTACCAGAAGAAAAACAATCTTTGATACAGAAATTCCTCCTGAGGAAGGTTTCCAAAAATGAAACAAAGGAGGAACAAATTATTTTTTCCAGAATCTGAGCTTTGAGAACGACTCAGAGCAAGTTCCCTCAGAGGGAGTACCCAAGAAGCTACCTCTCTCATTTTAGGACCATAGAAGCCAGCTAGGGTACTCCTGTGTAGTAAAAACCAAGAAAGGAAGGAGAGGGACCACTGGAGGCATTCTAGGTCATTGCCTCCTGACAGCCACCCGAACCCCAAAAGCAGCCACCGTCACACACCACAGGCAGGATGTGTTGTGCCAAATGCACTTCAGTCATGCAATAAACCCATCTATTCCCTCTCGGTGGGCTGGAAAAAGCAACTGTGTGCAACACACCTGTGCAGTGGCAATACCCATTATCCAGCACAGATAATAGCTGGGGCAGGTGGCATTGCACTAGGACTGAACCAGGGGGAGCAGAAGGGTAGCAGGCTGGTGACAGTGTTTGAGAAATGACATCAAGAGTGAGTGCCATGTAGCAGCTGAAATCTGAAGAGAGAGCAAATGTCGTTAGAAGTTGCAGGTGGGCGTTCATGCCCAAGTGAGGGACTCCACTAGCACCTGTCATCAAACCGTGAAGGAAGTGCAGCAGAGAAGGAAGGCAGTATCAGGAGCTGTGGAAAGAATGACTGACTTTGGAGAAGCCCCCCAGACTAGCTAGCAAGAGTTCTTGGGCAACAGATGACAGCTGAAAAGAGGGAAAGTTTTACTTAATGTTTATACAAACATATAGTTGATGTGTAGACGTATTTTCCCAAATCAATGCTGTGATCCTTTTCCCTTAATAAAATTGTAGGTATACACGCGAAGCTTCTGAGCTCTGTACATTCAAGGAAAGGTGTTTAGTATTTCCTGTAGGTTGCGTGGGATTTTGAACCAACAGAGCTGGTAATTTGAAAAGGAAACATAGATGTGTAATTCTGACTCTTTTTCCTGCCAAGTACCCTTGGCAGAAGGATTACATTTCACCAGTCTATTCCCATTGACACATTTCCACAGCTCACTTCCAGCCCTTTGCTGGTTGCACCTATGTTCTTTCGCTAAACACAAATTCCTTGTCCCCATGCTGAAGGCTCCTTGGAGTTATTTCTTTGCCTGCATCTCTGTTGTCCCTGCCTCCTACCTCCTGTCTTCCTTAGGCTCCTCTATTCCTTCAGCTCATTGCTCATTGTCTGGTTTTCCCACACCATTTTGCAGTTTCATGTTTTCTCTCACTCTTGCGCAACAACCCTGGCTCCCTCTTCAAAGCTTGCATCAAAAGCCTGTCTTGTTCTGCATTGCTGATATCTTGATTGCTGGGGTACTTCTGTAAGTGAAATGATGATCCTGTTTGCCCAGAATAGATTTTAAGTACTTGATAGAGGAGACGACTCTGTGTTTTTATGTATTGTAAAATACCAACTGCATTTTCAGCTCTTTGCTCTTAATAAATGGCACATAGCACAAAGGACTGGGGTAAAACATGGTATGGTGCTGCATGCTCTTGGTTTTATTGAACTAGTCTGAATGTGAATAAGCTGCAAGATAAAAAGAGTTAAGCTGAGATATGCTCTAGGGCTTTGCGATAATAGAAAGCTGGAAGGGTATTAATTTGTGGATTTCAGGACAGAGTTCACGTTTACTCACTTATTAACCACTCCCATTTCCTTCATCCATTCAGCAGATAAAGCTGCTATCTAAATCAATAGATGCTATGCTTAAGATATTTCCTATCATAGTTCTGGAGCAAAACCAAATTCATTTGTTTCAAACTGGAGTCATTCCCAGTTCTTAGTGGTAAAAGAAACATATATATATATATATATACACACACGTGTCTATATATATGCACACATACACAAAAATACACACTTAGAGTCGCTCATGCAGTGGAATAAGACTAGATGTAATGTGAAAAATAGAACTGGAATGATTAAACTATATTTATTAATGAATTTTAACATCAACAAAATACTAACCTCTCTAGAGGATGCTGTTTGTTCACTGGGCAATTAAAAAATGAACCTTTAACTATCTCAACAAAGGGATGCTTGACTTCTGAGACATTTCAAAGATTTATACTTTAATGTATACTTACACTACTTTACATTTTTATTTTCATTGTACTTTAATTCAGTGAATAGCCTTTGGATTTTAAGAGCATCAGTTTCAGATGAGTGTTTCAGCAACTACTGTTGCTGGTTTGCTCTTTAGCAGAGTTGTTCTGTGTCTGAGCTAGATGTCACTTCCTTGCCTTTCCCCTGGAAATTTCCAGGGAAAATTCTGAAGGTGCTGCATGCCTCTCTAGCATCACATGCAATTACTATCTTACTTTTCCTTCTACTTTGCTTCCAAGTCTTAATTCTAGAGGAGGATGCCCAGCTCTACAGCCAGCATAATCCAGCACTGAAATCCAGACTTTCTTTTGTCAATGTACCTGCTTAAAAAACTTCCCATCTCTGCATGCCACAGTCCTTTCTCCAGAGGTCGTGAGCATCCACCTTGCTCTTCACCGACTCCTGTCACCATTCTCTGGCTTCATATAGTAAATACACTTTTAAAAATAGCAATTAGTAACATATAACTGACTCTCTGCCCTGCCATTTAGACAAAGTCACTAGCCACTCCACCTCTACCTGTCCCCTCTTCTGCTGCTTTTCAGTATTATTCCTGTGCATTCTGATATGGCTTACATTTTTTTTTTCTCCTAGAAAATACTATGCCTTTCAGAGTCTCTTATGCCAATCTCCAGTTATCAAAACCTCATGTTAAACATACGTTGCTTTTTATCCTATCTAATCCATCTGAAAGGCTGTTCCAGGATTTCTTCTTTCCAACAGTTAATACTGAATAATTTATAGCCTACATTTATTTGTAGCTGGTATATACACTCACATTTCAACTTGTCCTATTGCTTTAATAGCTCTTAATAGCAAAGTATTTACAGACATATCCCTTAAAATAACTTCTTGCTAGCCTAAACAATTAGAGATTTTGCTGTTTTCTTTTAAAATAGACATTCTATTTCCTTGTTCATTCTGAAAGACTTTATCTGTACCTGTTAGAGTTTGAATTAATATTTACTGAACATGAATGACCATACATGGGAATTACTAGTATGCCTCAGTTTATTTATCTAGTAAATTCCATCTTCCCTTCATCTGTCTTCAACTCATTTCATTTTCTCCCACAACTACTATTCCTAGCCTTCTCTGTCTCAATCAGAGACTTTTTACTGAGCCATTCCTGGTCTGATTAGTTTATAAATTTACATCCTAATATACAGGTGTTGTTTTTCTCTTTAGTCTCAATCCCTGTCTTCATCCCTTTGTCTCAGTTTTCATTCCTCTCTACTTACATCACATTTAACTCAGCAATCAAATCAGGCTCTGAGGTGCAACAAAGTGGTTGCCAAAGATCCAGAGCTTTCAGGTGAGGTGAATAAGGCTTAGTCCATCAGCAGCAGTATATTCATGTACCCTCACCTGGAAAACCTCTAGTAGAGAGTGAGTCTGTAAGAAGCTGATTTGGTAAAATGAAACAAATCACTTTTGAGCTTGTGTTAACTGTGAATTTTCAAATGGCTATAACCTGGCTGACTTTGGTGAATTTTCAGAGGATGACTAAAAGATCAAGGTAAATAGCTGTTCTCTTTCTGTGTCAGAATCGCTGCTCCCAAGTATAAGAACATTCTTTCTCTGTTGGAAAAAGGTAAGTAAATGGTTCTTAAGAAGAATAATAAGTCTCATTTTCTTCTGCTCTAGTTTTCAGTAATGATTGGACCATTTTGGCTGGAACTTTATAACTTCCCTTCCATTTAACTAAAACAAAATATCAGTCTGAGGCAGAAAAAGAGCCTGGAAACTTTCAACCAGAAAAGTTAGTTTAGTAATATTGTAAGTAATGGGAAACAGTGTTCAGTGAACTTTAATAATATAGGTAGTTCCTCTTTTACTTATAACAAGAATTTTAGTGTAAAGTGTGTGTGTTTCATTAAATACAATAAGCTGAAGTCCCTACTACTTTACTGTGTAATGATTATTGTATATTTAAATGCAAGAAATGTACTGAAACTTACTGGAAATCATGAGAGCATGCTAGCTCTCAAGGTGTTTCAGTTCAATAAACCATTTCTATAGGACATACTGGATAGCAAAATTTGGTGCAATTCATAAAACAATGTATATTTTAAAAAATGATATCTCATTAGAGCAAAAGCCTGAAGGAAAAAGAAGAATTCTGGCTTCCATTCTTGGGTCTGCCTTGGATTTCCTGCGAATGAGGACAATAATTTAGCCTTCTGTTTTCATTTGCCTTATCTTTAAACACTTCTCTATACATAATCCTTTTTCCTCCTTTGTTTCTTAAAAATGCTTCTAGAGCCAGGACTGTTCTTTAAATGGGCCTGTAGTAACTTGCATGCTCGCTGGTCCTACTTTTTTTTCTTGACTATTGGCAGAATTTTAAATGCCACTGATAGCTAGTTTTTTCGAAACCTATTCCAATTCTATATGTCAGCATGCTTGGCTTGAATTTTGGTTTAAAGCTGACCTCTGTAAATAAACCCCATTGTCTGGGAATCACCGAAGTGATACTATATTCATTCTAGGCTCTTTCACTAGTCTGACTAGGGCAGCATATATTTTGTGCTTGCACAGTGTTAGTGACTGGTAATAGTTTGTTTCTTCAGACAACAGACAGATATTTTGTTAATTCTGTACAGCCTCTGTAAAGCTTCAAACTGAGTTGACATGATATTGTTTATTAACATGATTCTGTGGCATACATTCCTGGAATACTCAGCTGATTGCTGATCCCATAAATACCTGTGTGTTATTCATCGTGAGGTGCACGTTCTTGTTCAGTGTGTGCCAAGAGCTAATGGGCTGGATGAGAGGGCTTAGTCCAACTGTTTCACTAGTCTTTAAATACAAGTTGTTCAGTACACCTATATACAAACCATTCAGCCCAATAGGTTCAAACAGATGCCGCAGGAATCTGAGATGACAAGAAACTCCCTTCTGTGGTCCTTCTGTAAGGATCTGCATGTTGATTTAGGTCAACCAGAAAATCACTAGTCCATACGTATATGATTAAATGTCTTTGATAAGCTGTTCTTTTATAGTAAACTGGAGTAAGACACTTTGCTCCAAAACTATGTGCTTCAATAAATACAAAAAAGTATCATGTTTATCTGAATGTTTCATCTGGGGCAATCGAAGCATTTAAGTTTCTCTTTCCAAGAAAAACTCAGGAACTATTGCATGAGTGTTTTCAAGAATTATGAAAACACTAGAAACTAAGGGTGGCTTGCTCAGTTTACTGTAGTGCTTATAATACTAGCCTGGAAGCTGGTATCTGTGCTTCTGCTTCTACCTCTATCCTGCTTCATACGTGCCTTTAATTCTTCAAGCCTTTGCTTTTCCTCTCACTTTTTGCTGTTGACCAAAATGGAAAACATCACTGTGCCAACATGTAAATGCATGGTTTGTCCACACTTTTGAGTAATAAGTACATTTCTTTTTCTTCATATCTGAAGGTGTATCACAGAAAATCTATGCATTCAAAAAAAGGCAGCAGGGACGATTGATTACACAGCATCTGCATGAAGAATGACTGAGTAATTTAGACTTCTGCACCCTGAAAAAGATGCAATTTCTAAGACATAGCCTAGAGGTTGATAATAGTATGAAGATAGTTGATACATATTTAGGTTGTTTACCATCCCTTCTGACTGAGTGGACCTAATAGGGGACCAAATCAAAACAAAATGGGGTGGTTCCTCAGGAAACTGAGAACAGACCTGTGGAACTCCTTGAGAAAGGATGCGGATGCAAGACATTTGTGTGTCAAGGGAAGCCTGCATAAGCGTTTAGAAGACTTAAATAAATCACATCCAGTTCAGGGAATAACATGAGCTGCAAGAGTCAGAGATAGGAAGATACTTAGTGGAGGTATATAGCCTTTCCTTGGCTGCTTATGGCTGCTGTTTGCCACAGGATAGGTTTAGATGGACCTTTAGTCTGAACCAGTATGGCTATTCTTATATTTAGTCTATTTTTTTTTCCAGGTGTAGCACTGAGAATACTTCTTTTACATCAGAAATTATGGTCTTTTTCCTACTTAATGACAATGATAACAACAGGATCATTGTGTCAGCATAGGAGACCTTGGTTCTCCTGTGGCAGAGGACAGCTTGGACAAAAAGCATTCTTGGAAGGCATTCTTGTCCCTCTCTTTACAGAAAAGACAAACCTCAACAATTAGAAGGGGCCTTTTACTTTGTGTGCTAAGTGTATGCAGAAGCACAACACTTCCAGTATTACCTTACTAACCCAAATGTTTGGTAGACAAAAAGTTAATTCTCTAAATACAGGTCTGAATCTTCATTTAGCCTGGGGGGAGGTGGATCAAAATGTACTGCCTGGATGTAACCTGGAGTTACATAGAAGTCTCAAGAGGTTTTTACAGATTGTTGGTTGATAATATAACTTGATAATTGGTCAGGAGCTGTTCCAAGCCACATAAAAAGAAAGCTTGATTAAACAGCCCCAGGGAACTCCTAAAGTCTCTGATTTGGCTTTGAAAGCTTTTGGCTATTGTGAGTGTAATCTTGGCATTATCATGTAACAGCTCTAAACTCAGGTTGAATTATCCCGAGTGTTATTTGTTTCTGCAGCTTTAAGACCAAGCAGGAGTTGCTGTAATATGCCTACAACCGCATACTGTTAATATGTACGTGGTGGGTGGAAATCCCCAGGTGAGTGGAGTAGAGTGAGCAGGAGAAGACTGTTAGTCTCTAGCAGGTGAACAAACCAAGAATTATTTGCAACCAAGTCATGTGTCTTTAGCTAAATCTAGTCATTAAGAACATGTCTTTTGGAGACCTCGGAGTTGATTTGCATTGGTTGTGCCAACCTAACAAAGGTATTTCCTGTTTAACGCAATCTCAAGAAAGCAATGCTACATGGAGATTTATGGTCACACTTCAGTCATGTTGCTGCTCTTCAGAAGGAAGAGGAAAAAGAAAAAAATCTAGTCCATTTCTCATTTGACTTCATTATACTCTAAGATTTGAATGGCCTCCAAGAGCTCTGGTCCTGGGGGTTCGGTGTGCACCCTCCAGCCAAGCAGGGAGTGAGGTACCCTGGTGGGCAGTGTGCTGCTGAGGCTCCGGACACGGAAAGCTACAGAGAGATACAGAAGGTAGTGAGGCAAGCTTGGGGCTGGTACACCAGGACTTCTAGGTGGAACAAAGCTTAGCATAGCAAAAAGCAAGAGAAGTTTAGTAACCAGAAGAAGAGGGATACCCTTAGATAATAAAACATCATTGAGGGGTGTCCTGAGTTTGTTTCTTTTTCTGTGACGTAATTTTATTTTTTTTAAATAATGAAATTTTGGAGCATTTACTTCACTACTAGAAATTGTTATTCTTTTCCAATTAAAAAAACAACCAGTATATCCATTTGACCAATATAAATTATGATTTACTTTCTCAGGCTCCATGTACTGGGAAGAGTCTTTAGTGTATCTGTTTTTAAAATGACAAATAGGACTTTATTCTTGGCAGATACGTGTCAAATTGTAAAGCACTTTCTGCCAGTTACGATAAGGAAGCTTACAGCTGTCTTATTATTATTGGTGGCTGTGTCCTTTTTTGTTTGTTTCAAATAAATATTTAAATTTCAGCTGGACAGAACTAGACCTATAAAATTAATATTTTGGTTTTCTCATACCTATAGTTTGGATATGCAGAGCATAAAATGAACTTTCCATAGCTTAAATTAAAATATTGAGCTTATTGTAATTGGACTATGCTGTAAAAAGGTTATCTATTGCATATGCTACCAAGTCAACAGAAATGAAAAATTATGTAATTTATGCAGATGAGCATAAGAAGGTTTTTAAAAAGACTTCTGGCTACTGAAATACCTAGGTCAAGTACATAAATAGTCTTTGTAAATTAGCATACATTTGCAATACTGCAGCACTAACTTGGTGCTTCTACAAACATATGTTAACTAAACATTAGTGGCAATACACCCAACTCATCCAGATACAGAGGTGGGTCCAGTGGAAGAGTCAGAACTCAGTTTTGTGCCACTGCTACTCTTCAAGCAAATGCATCCCTTCTTTTTCTCAGTTTATTCATCTGAATGTTGGGTGTGAGAAAACTGCCTCTTACACAAATGTCTCTGAAGGTTTCTATGTTTTTTAATATATACACACGAAAAAGAAGTCTCAATATGTGAGTGAAAGACTAAGCAAGTGCTGTTGCATGTTCCTTAACAACACTCTGCAGCTGAGAAGACCTGTCAATATTGGTGGACTCAAAAGAACTTGTTTGAAAGCCCGTTTCATGCTTCATTCTTATTAGAAGAAAACTAGGCTTTCAAGTTTTCTAAACTTCTCGAAATTGCTTATTTAAAGATTGCTGCTGTGTGTGTAAACTGGATCCAATTTATAGGGCTGTTAGGCTAGTTGTCTTTGTCATATTATTTTCTTCTTGTTATTAATGACATGAATAAGTAGTTTTAAATTGTGCTGAATTGAAAATAAGTTTTAAATTAAGCCATCCGGGTTGAATAAATAACAATGCGCTACAGATAGACAACTGAAAATTAGTCAAGTATGAAGTGATGACACATTCAGAGTGTAGAACACCACATTAGATTTAATATAAACGTACAGAAACGTCAATTTTTAAGCAGAACTTACTGTGAAAGTACATTGGCATTATCAGCCCTTTTAGGAGTTTCTGTTCAGGTGTGTGCATGCACATTGTACACGTTTAGAATGACCACTGTGCCTTTATTTGAAAACTACTTTCAGGATATTTAAAAGAAAAACCATCTTCGAAGCATTTTCAGCTACATTTGCGCAAAGGGAAAGTGAAAACACTTAAAGCTTTGCAAAATGCTCCCGTTCGGAGCATTTCAGAAATAAGCGTCCTTTCTTCTGCCCCCAAACCAAGATTTCATTACTCCTCCTCCAGTCGGCTGTTGCCATTTCTGTGTGTTGCTGGTTTGGTGCCCGCGCGTTAACGCCAGCTCTCCCTCCTGTGGGGCTGCGTGAAGCCGGCTGGTGCACGGGGACGGCGACTGCTGGAGGGTGGCAGCGACCCAGCCGCCTCCTGACAGCAGCAGGGGACATCGAGCCCTACCGATAGCTTTGAAGCAGCTCTAATGGTCATGGTGCAGTAAGGAGACGAGTTGCTTCCAGAGTACCTCTTAGCGGATTTTATGCTAATGCTGTAATTTGCGGTGCCCTGGTCCGGAGCCCGCAGAGCAGTGGCTGTGCCCGCTACGTCCTGCTCTCGCTTCTCTGCTGCAGGTGAGAGCACTGAGCCGCTGGCATGAGCAGGGTGTATTTTTTAGCTAAGAGAGAGTGAAATTCTTTGGACAGAGTAGGAACTGGAATTGAGCTTTTAAATTGTGACTTTGCAATTACTTTCCACACGAGGAATAAAGAAATTTCAGGCTACTGACAGTCAGATAAGGTGCTATAGCCCTTTCTTCTTGGAAGCTCAGCATTCATCCCTGACTAGGTATCATAAACCTCACAAGTGAGGTACTTTCTAAAATTATTAGCTTGTAAATGTACTCTTGTGAAAAGGTGTGATTAAATATAGTCCATGCACTAGGGCAATCAAGAGTATTCCTGGATGAAGGGAAAAATCAAACTAATGGTGCACGAGCCCCTAGCAATTTCCAGCTGCTTAAAAACAGACATGATTTTATTTTCTTTCTGAATATCAGGATAATTACACACTTCTGGAAGATTTGGTCTTCGTAATGGAGAGCTAAACATGAGTTCAGATCAGAATTTAATAGGATCCACAGTCCAGTGGTAGTGGCTGCAAGCTTATAATTTGGCATATTATGGAAAAAGGATGGAAACACAAATCAGGTATTCTTAAAATTCATCAGGGTTTGGTTCTGTGTTTCAGAGTTGGGATCATTTCTGGTCTACTGTAATGTAAGTAGAAAGTGGAGTTAAAAAAAAGAAGACCACTTTTTTTTCTTTCCTTCGGCAACATATGTTACTGTGTGCTCCAGGATTAGTATTAGCTCAAGGAGCTCTTTCTGAGCATAGTTTTATTATGTCATCTATTCACTCAGTTAAGATTAACCAAAAAAGTAAATTATTTCTTAGGGATTTTCAGGTTTTGCCTTCACTGCCTTACCTGTATGCATGTTATTGTAGTTTAAGAGTGCAGCTTATGGTAGTGAAACACAAGTTTTCAAGTTTTGCAAATTAATTGAACTATTGGAGGACTAAGATATTACTCAATTTCAGTCAAGTGTATTTGAATGTAATATAAATTAACAACTGTAGCACTGACATTGCGATTGTTGTAATTACTTCAATAATTTTTCCTCTATCTTCAAATAGTTCTTGTAACTTTTTTCAACAAAGATTGGTTTATCAAACAAATTCTGAACATGCTTTTCTTTTAATACTGAATATCAGATGTAAATTTTTTGAGTGGGTAATCTTCAGGTAAAATACCCCATAGTTTTGGGGGAAATTTGTTTTTCTTCATTTAATTCCCTATTCAAACTTTTCTTCAGGGCACTGTGTTCATGACCAAACCAAAGAACTTCTTGCTCTTCATCTTCCTTTTAGAACTGTTCTCCTCTTTCGGGATTGAACTGTAACTTTTTAAAATACTAAACAGTTGGATTCATGTAGAAGGACCTTCAGAACGATGTGCATTTAGCAGTTACATTCACATAATCTTAAATTATGTTGGTGAATTTTTATAAACAATTTAATTTTCTGTACTGTTTACTTCTCTTTAAAATATTCTTTAATGGAAAACACAGCACTTTTAGCCAATTATTTGTTCTTTCTTACCTAATTTCCTGACTTTACTGATTATATTCAGTTCTAGGGCAGCAGAAATAAGATGTTCACCCATTTCCAAAGCAGCAGTGAAACCTAAGTATGTTACTGTTTTACTTTACCTCCAGCTGCTCATTACAGTTTTCTTTGCCTGGGTAAAGTACGAGGACTCCCTAACTTTCACTTTCAGACATTTTTTGCTCAAAATAACCAAGCTTAATTTAAACAGTGGGTCATTGCTAACCCAGCATAGGAACGTGTTGCTAACAGCTATGGAATCCAGTGTCAGACCTTATAGTCCTGAGCTGGAATTTACTTGTTTCTATATTATTATATTATCAGTGTTGATATTTCTCTTTCTTTTTGTCATGCCTGGGAGTGCAAAAAAGAAGTCTACAGGCTGCATGTAAATTGCAGACAATTATGGATCCTTTGACAAAAAAGGTATCATAGGAATGCTAATTATTGCTAATAATAATATACTACAACATACTCCTTTTGAATGGTGATGGTCATTCAGAGTCCTGGGAAGAATAAATCAAAAGCCTTTTCTTCTTCTTATCCAAAGACAGTACTATGAATTTTAGTCACAAGTGGTTGCTTGCTGTAGAAGGGTACACACTACTGCTTCTTAACAATAGTACAGCATAAGCTTCTGCTGCTCCCTGTTCTGTTATTCCACAGTCTGGAAGCAAATTGTCAGGGAGGCTTTTTACATAATTGTGTTGGTTATGAAATATCTTAAAATATATGAATATATGTATTTCATATATGAAAATCTTAAAGTTTGGTTATTCACTCTGTATATCACCAATTATAACTTGATAATTTAATATTTCAGCAAGCAACATGGATTTACCAATCTGTGAGTCAATGTAACTAAAATAAATGTAAAAAGAACCATATGCAATTTGAAATACCAAATATGTAATTATTTTCACAATTAAAATAATTACAATATAGTCAAATATATTTTAAAACACTTCATTTACAAATACTTTTGCACCAAGAAATGCTGACCACAATAACCACAGGTTTTGAGTCTCTAAACCTTACATTAAAACCTAGGAAAGACTTCATTTTAACTTGGATAATTATTTTTAAAAAGAAGTGGTATAAAAGCTAAATGTTTGCAGTGGGGGGGATAATATTGTTTGTGGCTTACCTGGTCTTTATCAGAATAATCGGGCTCCTGACAGTGCCTGACCATGGCAGCATTGTTTCTGCAAATTACCCGACTGCCTGCAATGTCTCTGCTTCCAGCAAAGAACAGTCATCTCCCAAAGATAGTTGTAAGAAAGCTAATTTGTCTTCATTATTGAAACTGAGTGGCTTCTGAATATTTGGGAATGTTTTAGGCACAGAGAGCTCATCTATCACTAGTTTACTCACTTTAATTAATGGCTGTTGCTCGCTTTTTCAAATAATTCTATTTTTGGTATACTTTTTGCTCCATAGAGTTAACCTTTTTTTCCCCCTACTTTTCTGATGATCGTAGAGACTAGTTTTCATTTTAACATCATGTATGAGTTAAAATTTCTAAACTCTTAACAGCTGAAAATAAGTATCCATTGCTTTGCCCTGGCCGAACAGAGGTCCACTCCCAAAAATATTTCTTCACATATATTTTAGTCTCAGTCATGTCAAACCTTGCTCTCAAAAATGTACAGAAGTTACTCAGCCTGTCCATAGCACTGTGAATTCTTTAGGAGATAATGTCTTTTGCATTTGCTTCCACATCTGGAAAATATTATCTGTATTAATATTTTTTGCTTAACTCACAATAATACCCCATCCACTTCGAGGTGAATGTCTGCAGTCAATATTGTTACCTTTTTTTTTAAATATGCATTAGTTAAAAGAATGGAAAGACTACTTTCAGATTTTTTTTTTCATCTATGTCCAAGTATATAATCATCTGGTTTTAGATGTGGCAGCTGATTCCTGTCAAATAAGAATATCAGTTCTGTTGTGTCCGTATCGTGTCGATTCCAGGAAAGTTGTTTTGGAGCCAGAAGGGAAATGTATGGAAATCCTTGTAGCAGCACCATTCCCATAACAAACATCAAAATAGCGTCATGTTTGTTTTTGAAGATACAAATGTAGTAGAAAAAATAGCAATAATTTGTTCTGATCAGCATAACCTGCGGGTATTTTGTGGGGTTTTGGTTTTTTGTTTGTTTGTTTCGTGAAAACTGCACAGGTGAATGGGATGAGAAATAATGTGCAACAATGAAGGCTTGCTTGAAATCAGGCATTCATCAACAATTAGAGAAAGCATAGGACTTGCAGATAGTTGGCTTTTTTTTTTTTCTCCTCTTGATGGTCACATACTTCAGGAGGGGCTGCTTTGTTAAATGGAGGCATTTGCTGGATAAGTCTTGTATTTTTTTCTAAATGCTTCTTTGTAGTCAAGGAATTGAGGAAACTATTCCTTTCAGACTTACGTATGTGCAAAACTTCTCGTTATGTTACCAATAATTAGTATCTTGAACAAAGTAAAGCCACTCATTCTTTGCTTTGCCTGTAAGACATTCCTCAGCATGTTTGTTCTTTGATCTATTTACACTTAAGTTTCTCTTGTGCTAGACCAGCTCCAGCAGTGTCTGTTAAGTAGTTATGACTATAGCCTGTTATTTTAAAGATGATAGCCTGTTATTTTAAAGATGATGAACTTTGTGACTCAAGCATTTCCCTCACATAACACACATGCTTCTGAAGATTTTTTTCCACCTTTTGAGCATTATGGTTTTCTGTCCCAGATGCAACACAGCTGAGATACGTAATGCAGATTTTTGCAAGTTTCTAACATGATGACATTTAATTAGGACTGGACAAGACCTAAATGAAGCAATAAGGTCAGAGTATGTATTTCTCTACTGGATTTTCTTTTTCCTTTATTCACACATTCTTCCTGTCAACTCACTGCCTCTGATTTCATCTTTTTGAAATGGCCAAGTGACCCTGACTAGGTTCTTCCATGGAACAAATCCCTCTATAGTCCACGGGGAGTCCTGCTTCCAGTGTTCCAGTTACTGAAACTGGTTTGCCCTGCTTTGCAGCCTTTGGACCCTCTGTACGAAACACCTCTCTTTGACTGGACTATTACTAAAGTTGAAGAACTTGGTACAGGGTTATTCATTCTCTTCTAGGTTTTTTCTCAGCCTCAGGGCAGAGGATAGTGGACATCACAGGTGGATGCAGTCTAGTGCAAGTACATCAAGAAAGCTTGCAATAACTGACAGCTTCGTAGCCTAATAGATGCAGCCTCCAACCATCGCACTTGGTGCAATACGTAGTACCCAATCTTAAAACAAATGCAGCTGTTTCTTAAGAGGGAAATGAAAATGTGGTGCTATTTTAGTTTAGAAGCTGTTAAGTTTATCAAATTTCTTTACTCTCTGCTTGAGATTTGCTTATAGTAATATAGCATCATTTTACAGTGGTTTACAGAAAATGGAATGAAATCCATTTCAGAAGCTCTGTAATATGTAATTAAAAATTCCTTGTAAAATGTACATCTCATGCAGTATAGGTGTGGTTTCATTATCCGTAAACTTTTGATCATCTTATGAATCATACTTAACTGTTGTCATTAATTACATCTTGTACTAAAGAACTTCATTGCTACTTTTGAATGTAAATTCGGACCTCTTAAGAATGGACCAAAAGTAACCTCTGCTTTGGGATGGGGGGAGTGGGGGTGGGAAGGGCTCTGAGCAGACTCCATCTGTCTATAGATTCTGTGTTGTTTTATTTTAACTATTAGGTACAGTTACTGTACAGCTTCTGGAGGACAGCTGTGTATGAACCATGCAGGATTAAAGAACCAAAAATGTTTTGTTGTATACAAATAATAAAAGGAAAGTTTTCCATAGCTGCTTTTAGACGTCTTTAGGCCTCTGTGCTTAGATAAGCTCATACATTATTGAAAGAAATTATGTCCACATTATGCCTGTGCATGCTGGGTCACTTTTCTGATAACAAGAAACTTACATAGCAGGTAATAGTATACAAAATATTCCAAAAGCAGCTTTTTGGAACAAAAGTTGTACTTCACAATTTTTAGCCCAAACAATGGTAGTTATTCTTTGTCCCATTGGGCTTCAAAATGCTAATTTGGTATGAAGCAGGGAAAAACAATATAAATCTTAGGATGCTGAAAAGTGGGGTTTTGTCATTGGGTCTTTTTTGGGGTTTTTTTGTTTTGTTTTTTTTTGTTTTGTTTAAAGAAACACGTGGTAAGCATATTTAACACCAGCTGCCACAAGTAACAGTAAAGATTTGTTTTGCTTTTTAAAAAAGTAGGAAATCCAGACCAAAGCAGTTATGGGTGTGTGGTATTAACTACTGTTTGACATACAGAGTAATTAGTGCAAGACAGTTCCATTTTTTTCTTTTCCTTCCATGTATTTGCTGCTTTCATATGTCTAGAAATAAATTTATAGACTGTAAGCTAGAGGAAACAAGTAATACGGTCAACTAGGTTCTCTTCCTGGGCACAGAATATCACTTACTGATTTGTCTAGTGAAACTGAACCTCGTAGCTCTTGCCTGCAGTTAATCAATCTCCTTCCTATGTTTTGAGGCAAGATAGTGAACTCTTTTTTCCTATGGCAGAAATGAGGCAGAGCTATGGAGCGCCTGATGGTGCAATTAAAAAAAAGTCCTCATCACAAGCTGAATTTGGCTGTGCTCTATGCCATGATATCAGCTGCAGTGTGGTGCTGTCCATATTTCAGTTTTAAAGACCACTATTCAAATGTATTGATGACTACTTCAGAATCCTAGAAATCCTCCTCCTTGCTTTTCCTTCCAGATAGTCTAAATCATCCATGAAAGAATTGTCTAACCTCTTTTTAAAGAAGAGTCCTCAATGTCTGTTGGTAAACTGGCCCCATGCTTCACTGTCCTTGCTGTTAGAAAGTTTTATCCTTGTGTCAATGCATAGCTGCCCTTCCCAGCAATTTAAGCTCATTACTTCTGCTACAAAAGAAAAAAAAACACTACCTTTTTTTTTGCAGTTACTTTTTATATATTTGGAGACTGCAGTTCATATCAAACGTCTCTCAGATTCAAGCGCTTTGGTTGCTCAACCTTTCCTCAGGGGCCATGCTTTCCATCTGTTCTCCTGGTGGCAATGAGAGCCTCTTTCAGCATTTTTTCTTAGTGCTTGTATGTGCTACTAGCTCGCAGGTGCATAAAGACTTTGTCAGGAAAGATTCGAAGCTGAATGTATGTGGCGTGCTGACGTCAATAACCTAGGCTGCAAAACAACCTTATCACCTGGAGAAAACAGAGCAAGTCTATAAAAGTTGTGTGAGTAGAATCAGTTGGTCTCCCAGTGCTGCATAATCCTTCCTCAAATACAGTAACCCCCCAGCAGACCCACACAGCTTGCTCAGCCTCTAGCTAGTCAGACATGTTCAGACTTGACTCCTCAAGTAAGCAGATGAAATAACTGTGCTCAAAGAATGTCTTATTTCCTTGCCCAAAACCCTGTTGGGTGGGTGTCCTTGCACTCCTTCGAGGCAGTGACAGGCTCATTCTCTCTGGCATGAGACTAATGAGCAGAGTCCAGTTACTGCCTTCTTCAGATGTTCTCTGGTGTCTTGTGTCCACCCTGATCTTGTGCGACTGAGAACCCGTGATCATTTTGCACAAGGCAGCTAGCTTAGCCCTTGAAAACAAAAGCTGTGCAGGAAGGGTTTTCCAGACCACCTAGTTCTTAATAGCTCCCTTTGCTTTTCCCTTCACTTGAAACCTGCATCCCTGGGGCCTATCAATAAAAGGGATGGGTTTCCCCCACCCCTAGCCACAGATCCTCCTTTGTGTTGACTATGGCTTGTGTATAGTGAACAAGCTCATTGGACTGATCCAGCTGAAAATGAGTTCAGCAACAAAACTAACAATGAATTTTCTGCACAATACTCTGTTTTGCAGTGGGATGGCACAAGCACTATTGAAGGAATAAGGAATAAATTGGGGCTTGTATGGGGTCAAGGTGTGGCAGCAGCCTATACTTAAATTCACTGAAGTCACTGCATCACCAGTCTTGGAGGAATCTGATCATTATTCATCTCAGCCAGATCATCAAATCTCATGCTTACCCTCTCAGTGAAGTGCTGCAGTGCGTAGGCTTCCTCCTTCCCCACATCTCTGCGTGACTGGTGTTCTCAGTGCCATTCCAATGTGCTGTCATACTGTTAGGCAGGGCATCACTCTTCTGCCTATCCCAGCAGACCTGCATCACTGGGAGTGTTGTTTCAAATATGTTTCTCCCTACTGTTTTGTGTCCTTAAAACACGCTGCTTTTATGCGTTCATGTCTTCCTAGCTTGTCGATGTCTCTGGAGCTCATAACTAAGATCTTTAATCCGATGCTAGGTAAGCTCAGGAACAATAAAAGCACAGCTTGTGAAGGGAGCAGCAGCTTGAGAGAAGGGGATACATGCACATCTCTACCTTTTTGGATACCAGCAGGTTTCTGTATGCCAAACCAGTTCTGCTGAACTGCTTCTGAAGTGCCATGTTTCTGCATAAGCACAACAGACACTACATCCCTGTACCAGCTTGGGTGCCTTGCACATTGCTTGAACTTTAGGCATAGGCATTTGCGCCTTGTTGAATTTGGGTTCAACTGACTGACTTACCCTTCATAGAAGACATGTGACCAAAAAAGCAGCTGAGGCCACATCCTGATTTTCGGCATAGCACCCTAGTCACAAGATGTTGGTTCCTTTTTGCATCTTCTTTTTTATGCAGCATTGTGTTCTGGATCCTATGGGACTATCTTTTCAGAGCCAGGTAATTCAGTTAATGTTCACGTGCTCCCTATGTAACACAATGTACTGTACAATAACATATGATGTTTTTCATCCTTGCTTTCCAAATCATTACATTTCATGAATCACCTTCAACTTGCACTGGTAACAAAACAAAACCATGCTAAAGTCTGCTGCTGCATATTTTTTTTCTTATCAAATTCCTTTTCCCATAAAACCTTATGTTGAAATATTCAACAAGCTTAGGAAACCATGTAACTTCCCCCTCCCCTCTCATTACTGCCTACCAGAAGTTGGTTTCCCTATTTAAAATGAGACCTTTAGACCATTTGCGGTTTATCTTACGCACAATAAGCCAACAGATGAGGTTCCTCCTTGACCCTGCAGCTGATTGTGAAACTGTCAGGAGAGAGTTATGCACTTCAAGAAGGCATAAATCATGTAGTTAATCATAATTAAACCTGTAGAAGTTAGACAGGAATCAGTTAAAGGCACAAAACTAATCTAGCAGCCATTGCAGCTGCCCTTTTTGTAAATCCATCATTTGGAAAAAAAGATAAGCATCCAAGGAAAAACAAATGCCTTTTGCTTGAATGCACACAATTTCCAATACAGAGGTGGTTGCCATGAAATCCCAGCTCTAAATAATTTAATTTGCTTTATTCAGACATGAATTAGAGATGAAGATGGGTGGGGGATCTTGTTTTGGTTTTTGTAGGGTTTTGGTTGGTTTTTGTTTGTGGTGGGTTATTTGGTGTGGTGGGGGTTTTTTGTTTGTTTTTTTTGTTGTTGTTGTGGTGTTTGGTTGTTTGGGTTTTTTTTTTCTTTAAATCATACTTGTGAAGTTCCCTGGTCTGCCTAACCCAACAGATATTATTGGAAAAGAAGGTTTTCCAGACTTCTAAAATCAATTAGATATAGGATTGAGTGAGCACAGACCCGGGCATACAGGGGATGTGCAAAATTCAAGCCTGAATTTTTAATTTGCAGCTGAAACTCTAAGTGTAAATCTTTCTGCACTCAGATTTGAGTCCTGTGTTTGAATTTCTGTCAAAAGTTGTTCCTGTGGCTGTTACTTAGGGACTTGGAGCAAGTGCAGTATCATTCTAGCCAAACAAAACCACAGAAAGCAGAGCTTGGCACAAAAATAATTTACTGTTTGATTGAAGTGGAGGGAGGTAGGGGGATGGGAATCCAGTTCAATACTGGGATAAAACCAAGCCCATTACCTCTATGTATTTATTTTATGTTAGGGTTGGGTTGGGTTTTTGGCTTGTTGTTTTTTGTTTGGTTGGTTGGTTGGTTTTTTTGTGTTTGGTTTTTTTTTTCATAAAAGGTGTGGAGGGGCAGAAAAAGAGGGAGGAGGAAGAACAAGAGATCAGGAATAAAGACTTGAACCCGAGTCTGCCTTTTCCAGGGTGAGTGCCAAGATCAACTGTACTGATGGCTTCTCTGGCATCTTTTTAAAAAATCTTTTAAACGTAGTTTCCATTTAGATAAAGAAATATACATTGGAGAAGAGGGTTTATACCCCGCTGGATCCAATGTCCAAGGTAGAAGAATGTTCTGTGGCAACTGGACTGTGGGAGAATTTCACACTGAGGCCCAGTGGGTATTAGCTATTTACACAGAATAAAAGATCTGCAGTAGGAGAAGCAGAGAGCAGCCCACCAGTAAGCCTCCTAGTAAGCTCACCCACCAGGTACACTGGCATTAAAATGACTTCTGTGGGTACTTTCACAGGGAAACTGAGACTTGCTCATGTTGTGGAAGTGCCTTAAGCACTGGACATTTCTGCTATTATTTTTCTTCTCTGCCTCTCATCCTGTCTCTGATTTTTTTTTTAATTTTTTTTTAACTGAAAATGCCATTTTTCTTGATGCAAGTTGCTTTGAGCCTGGTACTGTTCCATAAACAGTTTTGCTCTTCATATGTCAACAGTTTCTGACAAAAGAATTCATTTCATTAGAAAACCCCTGATCAAGCTGTAATTGGCACACTGCATCCCAGAGCGCTTCTGTACAAAACGAGAATGCATATTGCTATGCTCTACTCCTTATGGTCTTCAACTCTAATTAAAGATGCCTTGCCATCTGTGAAACAGTTGCAGCAAGAAATGTGAAGGTAACTCCAGTTACAGTATAATAATTTCTAGCCTAAATGTTCCTTTAATGTTTGCTCTTTTGTCTCCACATAATTTGGGAATAAAATCCTTGCTGCAAGAACTTTTTGGGCATGGCCGTTTCTGAAATGTCTGGATTACTGGTCTGTGTTATTGGGAAAGTCAGATTAGATGATAACCATGCTGCTTTCTGGTCATAGGCCCTATTTAACATTTATCCTTTTCCTTTACCCCTTTCAAAGCATAAAATGCAGACTTGACCCTGTGCAAGAGCTCTGTGTGGAGCATTTCTTTGTCATCGCCCTTTTTTTTGTATATATTTTCAGCTGCCACTTCCCAGAAACTCTCTGGGATAAAAAAAATGTGTAGTGGAGGCCCACCATCCCAGGAGAGTACGCTCAGCTGCAACAGGTCTGAATTCACAGTGTACTCAACTCTTTTGGAGAAAAGACCTATAGAACTGATAGGAATGGTAAAGGAAGGTTAGATATTGCTAAGGTGCTACAGTAGGGTTTTTGTCTTGTGCTTTTGTTTTGTTAAAAAAAAAAAAAGAACAAACAAAAAAACACCAACAAACCAAGGTTTAATAAGGACTTTACCTTCTGGGAGAGATTCGTTGGTGGAAAAATATCTTCTTTCATTTCAGAAGATGGTTTAAAAACTTGCAGAAAAGTTGAGCTTTTCTGTGATGGTCTCTGGCACCTGCTGGTGCCCAGCAGATGGTGCTGGGAAAAGTAGATGTTTCTTATTTACAAAAACAACAGTGAATGTTATTACTGGGTATGCTTCTCCCCATTGTCCAATGCAATCTTTATTGCATCTCCTGCATGCATGCCAAGTAGCATGAAGGACACTTCCTTAACCATCAGCCACTGGAGTTGGAAAAATTATAGCTCTGTTCCCCAACCAGGTGTGTAATCTTCCCTGGGGAATGTTATACTCCACACTTGATTTGGCATACAGTCATAGATCTTCCTCTATTGTAAAGCTACAAAGCCAGCTACAGCTATTTTGCAAAATGCATCCTACGCCCTGAGAGGTGGGAGATGGACTAAGCTAGCACAGCTATATCCTCAAAGCCATGTTTTTGCCTTGCACGGATTTACCAGAAAGGTTTCTACCTCTGGCTTGCACTGACAATGATTGTATTAGCTGGCTGTACAATACATTGCAGGCAGAGATGAACAAGTAGATAAAAAAAATTTGAAAGCTGTTGTGACATCAAGAGATAGATGAAATCACCTAGACAATTGAATCACATTTGCAGCAAAAGATAACTGCAAAATGATTAAATCCACAGGCCATCTTGCCTGCCTTGTTTATGTCCTATGCTTTAAAATACTGAGGCCAAAAACACCAGAGGCCTCTGCTGCTCAAAATGTCAGCTTGAATAGTTGTCTGGGGCTTTCAAGTCTTCTCTGGAAATAAATGGTATAAAGGCTTCAGTGTGAATCCAAGTTGATACACAGAGTGTTTACAGACCTTGTTCCATAGAGGCTGATCCAAAGTATTTGGTGGAAAGGGGATGGGTGATATTGCCATGTTTACTTATAAGCACTGCTATTCTATTTGTACTTCAGCCATGGTTAGTCCTAATGATTAATCAACTTAGTGGGTTACCCAGGTATCTGGACAGAGCAACCACATAAGTCTCATTTTCTATCCCGAGAGAAACCAATCCAACTTACAGCAAAACTAGAGCTACAGAGGAAAGATCAGAGGCTGCATGAAACAAAATTGAGCAGCATGTACTGTGGAGCTCATGGGAAAATCAGTGAGCATGAAGCCAGTGAGGTCTGTGGCTTAGGGAAGTAAGATGCTGCTATGGAGCATCCCAAGGAGACAGCGCAGGAGGTGGCCGCTGCAGATAGCGCAGGCACTTATTTGTGAATGATCAACCCATTTGGAGATCTTTCAGCAGGGCTTACCTGCCTGCTCTTTACTTGGATTGGAAAAGTGAAGGGTGGTGTCCTGGGGTCATGACTAAGGCTGTCATGTTGATTGGGGTTAGGACTTGTAAACCTGTGTTCAGTTCTCTGTTTCATGCAAATTCTTTGCCAACAAGCAAGTCATCTAGCCTCCCTGTTTCTCACTTCCCTATCTATAGTATATACATAAAAACCTCTGTGTTATCTCAGTGTGGACTTAAATAATTTAAGAAGTAGGAGGATCTGTTCCAGCAGTAGTAGGGGATATACAAACTTGGAAGACAATATGCTGGACATAATGGAAAATGGATACCCCTAGAGAGGGAGAAAAAGATAGTCTTTTAGAAAGTAAATGCAATTAGAAAAGTCTGCAAAGGAAGTTATCTGATGTTTAAAGACAAAACAGAGATTCCCCCCCCACCACTTTGATTTCTCTTGATTCTCTGGAAATTGTTTCTTTCTGAATCAGCTCTTTACTGGCTTGGTATTAATGTCTTATTGAAGGCTTACCAAACTTTATTTCTTATTTGCTTTGATATGGCTCTAGGTGATAACTTCATATCTTGCGTTAATTTGACTTGGAAAGAGAAGTATTGGATGGTTCCATTCTGTAATTTGCAGAATAAAATTAAGTACCCATATCCTCACTGGATAATCAGAATTTTTAGCACCCTAATGCTGGGCTCAGCAAGCTGAAATATGCAACAAAACTCAGTGAGGAGATTCCAGAACTAGAGCTGACTATGTTGCACTGTACTGCACGGGGAAAACTGGCTGGAGTCCTACAAATGTGGTGGCCACAGTAGTTCAGTAGACACCTGCACTAGTAAGTTCTGCCTTGCAATTATTGCTGTGCCTGCGTGTTTGATCTGTTTCAGGTAACATCGGTGACTTTCTGTAGGACTAAATGTATGCACACAGGGAAACAACTTTGTAAAGGGGGACTAAGGCTGGGATCTGATGTGCTACAGACCTGGAAGTAAGGGATGCAGAGGCACCGCACCCCAGACGTGGTGTGCGCTGCAGGGGGGAGCCTGTGCGCCGCCATCAGTACTGCAATGCCAAGGAGCCCTGCCTCACCCAGAGAGCTTTTACAGGCATTTCTCCCAGAATGAAGAATTATTATTTTACCTGGCCAGAATCCACAGCTTAAGTATAAAGCCCTCATCTCCACCTCTATGGTCAGACCTGTTCTTTGAACACTCTGCTCAAATTTGGTCAAAAACTGATGACACACAAAGAGAGTGTTTTCTTATCCGTTAAGGTGGCTTTTCCAAAAACACTGCATATGGAGCGGTGTTTGACCATGTATGCACCCAGGTGCTTGTGTATGTCCAATGAAAAATGAGTTTAGTGCTTTGATAAATGGTAGAAGAGCCATCTATATATTTCAAACTAAAATGACAAAATAACTTGGCATATTTTCCTAGCACAGTCACATGGTATTAAAAATGTTTTGTGGAGGAATTATTTTAAGCTATAAAATATTCTGTTTGTTTTTTCTGACTACTGAGATAACAGCAGAATGTTTTGTCTACGCATATCCAGTCTTCATTAGCTGCTGGAAGATGTAAAACTGATTCAAACTTCTTGGAACTTCAGCTCAAAACAGGCATAATTTATAATGCTTTGGATGGGAAGTTTCTGAAAGAGGAACTTACTTTAATAATACAGGGTTTTGTTGGTTTTCTTCTTTTTCCTTTTTTTCTTAGGGTTGTTGGTGTTTAGAATATAGTTTGGATTAATAGCCGTTGGTGATTGTGTTACTGTTCTTTGGTTTTGTTTCCATCTATATGCCTAGACCTCTTGCTCATAGTTGAACTGTTGGTGCTATTAATTAGTCTTACTGCTGGTAGTTGTCTTTATTATGGTGAGACCTTGATGCCATGTAGGAATATGGTTTTGTTTCACTAGATGCTGTATAAACAGACTAAGACAGTCCATGGCTGAAGGCTTCACAGTTTAAGTATGCCAGGGAGCAGAGCAGAGCAATGGATTATAATAAACAAGCAGAAAAAATATTACATAGGGACAGAAGGTTTTTTGATACGGTTTATTTCATTTGTTTAAATTTTAAGTAGGCGGTGCTCAGTAAAAATGGAAGGAGATAATTTGATTAGGAAAACAAACAGTAGAGAAGTTGTGGGAAGGGAAGCACTGAAGTGAACCTAGCAGGGAATAAGAGAAAGGGAAATAAGGCAAGTAGGTACAGTAAGGGCTGAAGTGAAGTGTCAAAGAGAAAGTTGGAAGAAAATATATGGATTGAAAACTATAGTAAAATTCCTGAAGACATCATGAACACATGGTATTATCAGTTGGTATTGTACTGTTCAATCTCCAGTTTACACATGCATTTTGTGTGTAAAGACCTATTGAAGTTTCTAACACCAACTTGCTTCATGGTGCCCATGTAAATGCTGGTAGAGGGTTGGGGCCATCCCTGTGCTGCTCAAGTAGTCCTTCTCTGATGGACCAGTGCTTCTAGGCTCTTGGCAGTTTGCACAAGTTTAAAGATGACTGTGGGTCTTGCTATTAAAGATGAGAGATCAGACCAACATAAACTGATCTTAACAGCAGGAACAGAAAAGGAGCTCAAACTCACTTCTGTAATCCTTATTGCAACTGAGGATCTTGGTAACTGCAGTTTGCTCTGACAAAGGAAAACAAAAGAGGCAGTGCTCATCTGACTTAAAGAATAGATCTGTTTTCCATCGTGTCTCATACTCCAGTGGTTACTTTCCATGCCTCTCTTATTAAAACTCTCTTCCTTTGACATTGATAATGGGTCAATTAGTAGGTAGTCAGTGCCTATATTAATATGCATATGAATATTTGCAGAAGTGAGTTGTTTCCATATACTATTTTTGGAGAGGAAATTTTAATCTGGAGTCTGGTCTCTCACATTGCAGCTTTTTAATGAAGTTGAGCCTGTGCCACCTGCTAGCCATACCCATTACTTGGAGAGCTTTCATGTTGCTGCTCACATAATAGTTGATACATAACTTGTTTTATGCTGGATAATCACCTTGAGGCATTTCTGCATTGATTCCAATGAAGACATAAGTTATCTTTTACTGCATCCTTGTTATTGGGTTTTTTAAGCAAAAACTTAAAAACCAGTTAAATACATTTCCTGTCATAAACCTGAAATCTTGTGCCAGTACCTTAAAATGCAAGAACAAGCCATTAAAAACTGCCTACAAACATGAAACAACTGTTTTAATTTGTTGCCAAAACCAGTTTATCAGATTAAGATAGCTGACTGGCCTTCCTAATGTTTGTGCTTCAAACTCTTTCTTGTCTGTGGTTTGCTGTGTGGGATGCTTTTGTGTCACTGGTTTAAGTCTGACCTTTAGTTATGAGAAATAATTTTGTTGTTGTTGTTATGAATAGAACACAAGAAAAGTATAGCTTCATTTTCATTATGCTACCTTTAACACAAAAACTCCAGTACAGCTGAAACTACCAGATTCCTACAGTCTACAGCAGTGTTACTTAATCTTCCCTTACCTCTAGGTAAGGATGTTGAGTATTGGCCTGCTACACAGATAGAGGGTCCATTTCTAACCCAGAGATCTGGTATGTTTAGTAATTGTTTAGCTACTCCTACAATGTTGTGAAAATGAATTTGTGTTTGCAGTGGGTTCCAGGATGATCGGATGAAAGGCTATGAATAAGTACAAAGTATAATTATTAGCCAATGTTTAACAAGGATTTATGGTTAGCACGCTGCCTGTGTAAACAGTATTTAACTTGGAGTTAACACAGAGTGAGAGCCGAGTGCCCCATGCCACTATGAGCTACTTCTTTACTCACACTGAAACTCGTCTTAAAACATTTGAGATCTTTTGTCTTCAGTTTGTTGCAGCTCAGTCTAAAACTCTCAAATGAGGCTACTTTTCTGACAAAACATTGTTTATGCAAATCTTAAAAATAGGCAGGAAAGAACCACTGGATTTCAACAGCTGCTTTTACAAGGGTGTATTGGCAAGTAGTTGTCATTTATTCAACCATCAACATAGAATTAATGCATTAAGGTAAAATTTAAAAGTTTCTTTAGATTATCTAAAGAAACACATATTTAAAAATAAATCTCTAAGTTTGACATATTCATGAACACTGTAGAACACACTAGACTAATCTCTTTCTGGTTTAAATTAGCAGTTCTTGGGTTTCTGAAGAGTTTTGCTGTTTTGCAGTAACTGAGTGTTGAGTTCCTAATCGTAGGCTATATGGCATACATCACCTGACAGTGGTCAAGTTAGAAGTACTTTGGTTGAGGAGTTTTCATCCAAAGAACCATATCAATATTTTTTGTGATTCTCAGTGCTCCAAGTATCATTGTGGATGCAATTAATGCACTTCATATTTTAAAGGAGATATTTAAGGTAATAAAATTCAGCAGGTAAAAGAGGTACACTTTCAATGACATGAATGTCATGATCACATATGCATGTGCATCTCACACTGTAAGTTGTTGCTCACTGTATTTATTCAAGATCTGTGCAATAGTTTTGATGGGAATAAGAACCTGGCACACCTTTCTTCTCCCCGTCAGAATTGATACCCAGAAATTTCTGCTTAAATGCCTACAAGTTCATTAGAGCTTCTCTGTAAGCTACTTAAGCTGCTTTTTACCTCATTACTTAAGAAGAAAAAAAAAATGTTCTCTTTTAATACAGTTGGACAGGGGTTAGAGAGAAAAAAAAAAGTAAAAAAAAAGAATAAAAAATAAAAGGGTATTTTAAAGGCCTATAGCATCCCAGAGAATTTGCTAGGCTTCAGTATTTCACAGTGCTTACCAAATTCAGCATGTGTCTTCCTCTTTGCTTGAAACCTCTCTGATTCCCATTCAGAAGACACAGCTGCTTCTATGCCTTTTGTTCATTTATAGGCTCAAGCAATCCCAATATACTATAGAGGAGAAAAAGGCAGGGGGGACTTGTAGGAACATCCTGACAAACCTTAAGGCCTTGTCATAGCTCATCACAAAGTGAAAGGTATATTCCTGTGAAGGTCGTCTCAAGGATGGTCAGAGCAGCAGCATGTCCACTGGCTAATGCTACCAAGAAGAGCTATAAATAGAACCTCTTCTCTCCCTGGTGCCAGCTAGATGCTAGATTTGTGATCATGGCATTTACAGTCCAGCTCCGTTCAAACAGATTCTGTGCCAAACAGTAGGTGAAAAAAGCAAGCAAGCTTCTTCAGATCTCAGCACCGGGGATGTAGAAAATTAGATGATGAATTCATTATAAGCACAGAGTCTTTGTGGCTGAAGTAAGTACTACTCCTGGGTCAGATCCCTTTCTATCTTCCCTGATAAATGAACTGGCATCAATGGGAATATTACAAAGGCTTTATGTTTTGGCTTTAGTTTATTCAGGCATAGACAGAGGAAAGGCATGCATTTTTCACTCAGCCAAAGACCTATTAATCACAGCTTTGTCTGCGTAAGCTCTGAGGAGCCAGGTCTAATACGCTAATAATTAAAAAAATCTTATTCAGTGTTCTCCCTTTCACCGGTTTGCCTTACAATGTGCGATTCGGTGTTCTGTCATTCTCCAAGAGAAGCAAACATTAGCAGATAACTCTCAGAGCAAAGAATCTGTAGCACTGGACATGGGCTGCTGATTTCCCAAGAACATCTGTATTTTCTTTGCTGAACTGGAGACACTAAAACTTTGTGAATCAATAGTTTATTAGGGTGAAGGGGGGCTTTTTGTGTGTTATTGGGGTTATTTATATCAAGTCGGAAGACTTATGGCTTTGTGTGCTGAAAAACCCCACATTTTTTGCACAGGTGTACATCTATGTATATGATCAATTTTTAGGGGTCACTGGGAGTGTCGCATGTAAGATGATGGTCCTTGCTCTTGCAAGCTTACAGTCCAAAGGGGAGAGAAGGAACAGCAGGAAACATGGCAAATACAAGGGAAGCTCAAAGTAAGAGCAGAGCAAAAGATTCAATAAACAGCACTTCCAAACCAGCAAACATCTGTCTGTTACCAAACCTCTGTTGCAACAGCACCTTCAGAGGAGAAAGCAAGAAGGCAATCTCAGGATCTATTAGCTGTGATTAAACAGCCTTTAAAGAATTAAAACCATTCCATCTACAAGCTTAAAAACAAGACAACCTTCTTCCCAGGCCTGCATATTCAGCTTGTAGTCCTGAGTAACGCTTTCATGTGTTTATCAGTTATGCTGCCTTGCCCTTGCTACCTGATTTGCTCTTGGTTACTCTGTGCTACTTTTTGGCTTTTAAATAGGCATCAAGTGATTGCACTTAGCTTTAAAAAAAAGGTATCAACAGACAAAAAGAAGCAAAACTCAGCTTGCTTTCACTAAGGTTTGACTTTGTAGGACTAGCAAAAGAAAACAGAATATATTCAAAACATCCATGGATGATTCAGAGCATACACGACAGATCTGCTAAATAAATTGATGTTGTCTTGTATAAAGTTGAGGTTAGCTTCTGCATGAGACATAAGTACCATTAGTAGATACTTGTTAATAACTCAGAGAGAAATAGCCTGCGTGCCCTGGAAGCAGGAGAGTGGCAGTTGTGAATGTGCTGCTTTGCCTTCAGGGGTGGAGGAGGATGGGGGAAGGGAGCTATGGACATGTATATATTTACTAAGGTTTTATCACATATCAAAAACTAATCTGAATTCTTTGAGGGCAGTAATTTAGTAGTTGAGGCAAATTTTCCTGCCTATCTAGATATCGATTTTGTATCATAAACAATAAAGTTGCAATCTTTTTTTGCTTCTGAAGTAATTTCTAAATCTTTCTAACTGTCAAACCTTTCTGACTTCTGCTTCTTGGTGTGGCTGTACCAGTTTCTCCTAGTTGTTGCCATTGGGGGGGGACTGCTATTATATTCTAAAATGGTTTGTTGGGGGTTTTCGGGGGGGGGAGGGGAGGAGAAGGGTGAGGACATGTAACTATTTTAGTTTCTTTCTGTGCAGTAAAACAGCCCTCTGTTTCCCGTGGGTTAGAACTGTATCTGTTACAGGGTTGGGAGCATCTCCTTTCACTGTAATGAAGTTGCACCTACAACTATAGTTGTTTAATGAAAGCCAGGAGGTGATAATGGAGTGAGTTCCCCAGCCCGCAGTATGTGGAGTCTGGATACAGTGTGTTCCTGTAGTCTCCAGTAAAAGCTACTAATTCATACCCCCAGGGACATACAACATACTGTGGTGGATTAGACTGTTCTTAGCACCTTCTTAGTTTTTCCTATGGTACCAGAGTGTTAGTACTAAGCCTTTTCTCGTCTAATTTGTTCTATTTTCTAACCAAGGTCTTCCAATCACCTTTTTTGGGTGTTTTTTTTCTAAATTTCTCTGCACTTTTGGTGATTTTTAGTGTAGCTGCTTATGCTCCTGTCGCAGAGGAGCAGGATACTGGTGAGTAGTCTGTGTTTAAAACTCTGCAGAGTGTTTTCAGAGCTTTAATATTGATAAAGATCTTTGAAAGAAGCTTTAATAATAGAAATTTAGCCAGTTCCTGGCAAATCGAATGCTATTACAGTGTGCCTCTAAGCTACCAGGAGATTTTGTTTAAGCTGGTGGTTATTTGGTTTTGACTTTTTTTTTTTTTTTTTTTTATTATGGGGGTTGTTGTTGTTGGGGGGGTGATTTTCTTGTGGTGGGGTTTTTTTTGTGTGTTTTTTTGTTTGTTTAGAGGAATGGAAATACAAGTAAGTCAGCAGATGAAGGGTTGTGCTTGAGTGTATCCTTGATTTCCACTCCCCACTCCAGTTAAGGAACCTTCTGTTCTCTATTTCAGGTCTCTTCTTGAGCTTAGGGGTGGGCTCCAGGATAAAAAATATACCAGTAATCCATTTATAAAAAGGCTTCTTAGAGTCATGCGAAGAAAGTTTATGAGCAGCTTCTGGCTGACTCATTACTGGAAGTTACTAATACTGAGAGTTAGTAAAAGGGACAATTGATCAACATTTGTGCCCATTCTTCGAAGAAGTCATTTGTTAGGTGACAGAGATTGTTAGGCTTGGCTGAAGAAAAATTCCTGTGTAATTAACTACAGGACCAGGTTCCTTAGGATATGCTGGTATAAATCTTAAGAAAGTCTGCTGACATCCAACAGTGATGATATGGTACACTTCATATGGCTTTACACACAGTTTACAATAGCAGACGCCTTTGAGCAAACAATCTATGCTTCAAACTTTACGCCTGTGTATCTCTCTTCTAAATTGTTTTTCTAATAAAAGACGCTGGATTAACTAAGCTACCTTTTGTTAATTAAGCAAAGGCTTGCCCTGCAGTCATGTAGCCTTAATTGGCACAAAAGCTAGTGAAAAACCAAACACAACTACTAAACTGTCCAGATTATCAGAGCCTCTCCAAAAGGAAATTGCACCAGTAGTACCGTCCTTCGTTTTGTTAATTGCTTTAAAAATGTTTACAGTGAGGGCAAAGATTTTTAAGCATGCCAGAGTAGTGGTTTTTTAAAATAATCACTGTTCACATGCTTATCTGAAGGATATAATATAATTTGCCTAAATATGAGCGGGTGACAAATAAAATAGGAATATCTATCATTTATGTGCAATATGCCCAAACTAACTGTGAGAGTCATTGCTTTCCACTGTTTGATCTCTCAGCCTTAATTTTCTGTCAGGCAGATTTTCTACATTGTTTAAAAATGGGCTTACAGCCAGATGTGGGATACAGAAAGCCACAATTATTTCTACTTCATAAATGGGCAGTTTCAAGCATGATCTCTTCTATGGGTTTTAAAATACTTTATCTGCATTTTGTGCTTTGAGCCTACCTCTCATTTCCCCGAGAAAACTTTGCATTGTGTGTGAACCAGTACGGCAGAGCCATGATCAGATAACCAGGAGTTTCACCTTCCTGTACTGTGTTGCTAATGGCTGCTCCCAGTCTGAGATACCACAGACCTTCCATCTAATCTCTATATTTTTAATCATGGCAATGGAAATTGATAATCTTCATTCAGCACTTTCACCTGTTTTTAGGAGTAGGTAGGTGTCGAGTGGGGCGAAGGTGTCAGCAGTACTCGCTGGGGAAGATGACAGAAGATGGTGGGGGGTGGGGGAAGACAGAGGCACCCGGCCCGTCCTTATCAGGACTGCACGATTAGGAATTTTAAAGCAGATGTAAAGCAAAGATGTGTGTATGAAGTCACTCCATCAGCAAAGCAAGTGGCAATGTAACAGACATGGAGGTCCTAAGGCACCCCATGAGACTTTCTGCCCCTAAAGGTCCTGCTCTTGTACAGTAGGAGAGGGGGTGGACAATGACTTGGTTTTGAAAGAGTGGGCTCTATATATTTTCCACCAATTTAATATGAAGATACTAAGGTCCAGCACAGTACCCAAAGCATCTGTGAAAAGGGGCAAATGCTGGGCTGTCGGAAAGAATTTCTGTGCCTGTGTACTCAGCACTGTACATCCTAACTCTCCCAAATCCTCTTCCACCTTCTCTGGAGGAAATCGTCTGCTTTGTACCCTAAAAAGCCTCCCGGCATCCTGTACCCCTTTATCCCTACCTCCTTTTAGACTTCCATCAGGCACCTTCCCTAGGCTTCCCCATATTGATGCCATGTGCCACCTCCTCCAGCGCCATAAATGGCCTCCCTGCCTACAGTCTTTCTCTTTTTTTGGCTCTGGACAGCCTTTGTACAACCATCCATGTGAGTGCACAGCCACTAACTGGTGTATGGGATTTGAGAAGGGACTAGGGACCAGCTTTGCATTTTCTTAGAAAAAAAAATCCCTTGTGGAAGGCTCTGTCTGCCAAGGCTTGGGTTCTGCAGAACGAGTTGCTCATGCTTGGCTCAGGGCAGACGTAACCGTCTGCCTGTAACCCTCCCAGTGGCCAAGGCCTAAATGCTTCTTTGTAAAGAGTATGTTTACTTTATACAAAGACGAGACTTTTGAAAACTTGATTTTAATAAAAGTTAAAGGTTAGCTAGATATTTGAAGGGGTACAAGGATGGTTTATTTTATCCTACCTTTAAATGTTAAGGTTAGTTGGTAGAGCAAAGACAGTGCAGAAATTAATGGAGTGTATACATAAAACAGGAATACTGTCAGAGCCAATTTTCTCAAGCATTGTGAATACTGCTGACGTAAAATGAAAGAATCTTTTTTCATTGCTGTGCTCTTATGAGTGCCTATGAACTTGTCGGAAAGTCGGCGATGAAGTTCTGGGTACTTTTGGGAGGCATGTACAAAGAATAGGTGCAGATTCTGTCATTCATGTTTATAAATCACTTCAATAGTCTTGACTCAGAGGAGAATTTTATTGAATCTAGTGCTATCTTTCTTGTAAAATAGTGTGCCTGTAGTCTACAGATTTTAAGGATTTTTCTTTTTTTTTCCCCCACTGTATATTGTAGAATTCTACTTTTTCCTAATACGGTGTTTGAGAGATGTTTTAAAAATATAGCATATTGACATTTGGATTTAATTATAAATTTCAAAGATAGGAACACATAGTTTATACATTATTTCAGCATGATGTTCATTGGAGCAGTACACAATGAAAACAAATTTTATGAAATTTACATTATTCAAGGAGCCCAAATAGTTAAGTTTTTGAGAATTTGTATATTGATAAGGAAAGAGGTCAAAATAGTGGTCTGTTGAAATCAACAGCAAACTCTTAGTCCTCCACAGAAATAAACCTGTGGGCTCTACGCAAGTTACCTGAGCTGGGAAGCAAACGCAAATTAGCTTTCCTTCACCATTTATTAGAGGATTTTGTGAGAGAAGGAGAACTAGAGAAAGAAGTTCTAACACTGCTGAATTTTAAGACAGTATTGGTATATCGTTCATCTCTGGCCAGTGATATTTCAACACATCATTTTTGCAGCTACAAAAGCTCAGAAGGATTTCTGGCTAAGCCTATTTGGAGCTGGGTCATTGCAGGGTAACAGAAATACTTGGCATAGGATTTGTCTCCTGACTTTTACCATAGTTTGCTTAAGAGGTAACAGAATCTTGTCCTGAGATCAGAGCTCTGCCATGGTTGATATTCCAAAGGCTTGCCTGGAGTGGCAAATGTAGGAGACCAAGTACAGCAAATGGGTTTATCTGGCATGGTCTCCTGTAGGAGTACCCTTATTGCTGAATTGGTGAGATATGGACTGGGTAAGTGAATGATAAGCTGAGTGGAAAATTGGCTGCACTGTTGGGCTCAAAGGGTTGTGACCATCAGTGTTCTGAAGGCCAGTGGACAGCCAGTCACCAGTGACGTTGCTCAGGATTGATGTGGGTGTCAAAATTTTATAACAACTTTATGAATGACTTGGACAATGGGACAAAGTGCACTCCCAGCAAGTTTGTGAAGCAATACTGAGTTATGGGGGGAGCAACTGAGGACGGGGCTGCTATCCACAGAGAACTAGGCTGGAGAAAGGGGCTGAGGGGGTCCACATGAAGTTCAGTAAAGGAAAGTGCAGAGGACTGCGCCTGGGGTTGAATAAGGGGCTGGGGGCCTGACTGGCTGGAAAGCAGCTTTGCAGAAAAGGGCCTAGGAGTCCTAATGCACAAGTTGAAGATGAGTCAGCAGTGGGGCTTTGCAGCCAAGGGGGCCAAAAGCATAGTGGGCTGCATTAGCAAGAGTGTGGCTAAAAGGAAACGTTTCCTTCCCTTTATCTGGGACTGTGAAACCGTGCCTGGAGTGTCATACTCAGTTTGGGGCTCCCCAGCACAAAACAGACATTGACATACTGGAGTGAGGCCAGTGAATGGCCACCAGGATGGTTGGGGTCTGAAGGCACGTAATGTATGATGAGCAGCGAAGAAGAGTAGACTAAAGAGAGATTTTATCAGTGCTTACAGCCACATAATGGGATAATAAAGAGAAGAGGCAGCCAGGCTCTTTTCAGAGGTGTGTGTGGTGGAAGGGTGAGAGGTAATGGGCACAGAAAAATGAGAACATGGGAAGCTCCCATTTCTTACAAGGAAAAAACTTTCAACTATGGGGCTGGTTAGACACTGCAACAGGGACCTGGAAGGGTCATGGACTCTCCACCCTCAGAGATATTCAAAACTTGACTGAACAAGGCTCGGACGAACCTGCTGCCACTTTGAGCAGCAGGTTGGATTAGGTGGCCTCCAGGCATCCCTTCCCACCTGCATGATTTTGTGGTTCTCAGCAAGTGGGGAAAGAAAAATAAAAAGCAAGACTAACTCTAAGATAATGAAATTTATATAGACCCATTAGCATATGATATTCTAACACTTTTAACACCCATGTATTTCTGTTTTTTCACTGAACAGTGTGCATCCCAAAAACTGAGTTAGTGCTATGGTGAGTTAGCTCTTGCCTAGGGTGTCTCTCACAACCATTCTACAATGGAGCATATTCCTAACATACAGAGTTCTTAATTCATGAAGTATATTTCCCTCACAAGCCATCAGTTAAAATGTTTTTGCTTTACTGTAAATGTTTCTCCCAACTTCTCAAGTTCCTTTGTATTTTCAACTTTATTCATCCCTTTGCAGACCTGCCACCTTCTTTTTATAAAATTGTAGGCTCTAGGAACACTATTTTATGCAAAATATTGCACTGGATTCAGTAAACTTTTTTTTTAAGATATAAAAATGATTTATAAGAAGACCCATGTGTCATATCTCCCAAAATATACTGACAAATGGGAATCTTCCAATTCTATAGTCTCTAGGGTGCCTCTAATGACTGCCTGACCGTAATCCAATATATTGCAGGACTCTGAAGCATACTTTGTCTTCCTAATGTTGCTACTTCCAATATTTACCATCAGTTCAACTGCATTTTCAGAGTCCCCTCTAAGACCCTTGTGATTTACATGAAGATTACAGTTTTCATTTATTTCGGAAGATTCTGTCCTTTAGAATAGTGGATGAACTTAAAATACAGATGAATAAAAATATACAAGAAGAGAGAAGAAAGATGAGAACGGTGAAATAACACATTCCTTCAACAGTTTTTTGAAGGAAACTGAGGAGACTAAGGAAGTAAGGGATTGCTTGAGCCATTGAATCAGACAGCTGGAGGGGGTGCAGGTGGAACAGCTGGAAGAGCAGGTATAGAATTCCAGTCCCCTGGAGGGAGCATTTGTCTGGCTAAACGAGGAAGAAGGAAAGATTTGGGAAGGCAAAAACATGCAGAGAATGGAGAATACTAGCCTGATTATGTAAACTTGGTGAAGCTGGAGAAGGGGAAGTAGATGTTAGGCTAAGCTGGAGCTGGAATTTAGAGAGAGTAGACCTAGTGATGGGGAACAGTGGTAAAAATTATTATTGAACCCCGGAAGGCACAACAATAATCATGCTCATGAAAATACCTTGCAGATTTTAAATACTGTGGCCAATAATGGGTTTTTGCTCTTGCTTACATTTTGGTGAAAATATGAAGTTATTCTAGTAAATTTAGTATCATAAAACCCTGACAAGAAGTCGGTGTGAAGACACACTTGGAACAGTATAAATAGTGACAACCGTATCTCAGACTGCCTTCTGCAGAGGTGCAACAGGCACTTTCACTGAAACATTAAATTGTCTTTACTGTAAAATAGATCAACATAGAGGACTAAATTATTTTCCATTGCAAATTAAGTATGTGAATAGTCTTTAATTGCTATAAAGATACGGGATTGACTTTCATTATTCTGAAGAACTAGAGTTGAAATGTGTTGGTTAACTGATTCTGCGTGATGTAACTGTTGATCAGGTCCAGCAATGGCTTGATCTGTTGTTATCCCATTGGTTTACTTTGGAAAACTTGATTTTTGACTCTTCATTGTATGAACATCTAGCCTTCAAACTGATAACAAGAACAATGAATCATTCCCTTTCATCTAGTCAAAAGAACAGCTAGTGACAGAGAAGAGTAGGAAGGAACAGATCTCACAGGATTGTTCTGTGGAAGGTATAGCCCAATAGATAGGGGGGGGCTGAAGTGCAAGTTCCTTTCTTGATTTAAAAAAAACCCAAAAAACCCTCCAAGAAATAACAATGAAGCTCTTTAGACCAAATTATTACAAGGTTAGATCTGAGCCCAGTTCATTACAGTTGCTCTGGGCTGTGTTGGTTTTCACCACAAACAAAGCCTACCAAGATACTTAACAAATTTTCAGTACCAAAGTGCTCTCCATGTTTCCAGTGACTGAATACTTATTCTGCAAACTTATCAAGGCAAATCCTTCAAAAGACAATTCAATTAGTTGTCTTACTTGCATGGGTTGCTTTTTTTTTTATTCAAACTTTTAATAAGATGTTCACTGGATCTAATACGATCATAGCTCGAATGTCTTTAGCAATTGGATGTGAACTGAAGAGCAGTCAGATGCATTTCCATTTTAATTACAGCACCAAATCTGCACTTCTGAAATTGTACTTGAAGTTTCTGGCCATATCTTCAGTGACTGAAAGGAGTTTGATTATAACCACTAGCATTCAAAGGTCAGTCTGCACCTGAGGTAATGTTTTTATCTCTTCAGAAAATAAAAATATTTCAGTCAAGCTTAACCTTCCTCTGCCTTACATGCGTGAAGCTAATACATCACGAAGTTTTAAAAATTAATTTCCATTAGGTTTCCCAGTGTATAGGATCCAAAAATTGTAGTTAAGATCTTTAGAAAAAGACTATCCTATAGTCTATAAATCATTTAAAAAGCTGGGATCCAGGAGGATCTCAGTTTCTACTGAGTTATAAGAGACTGTCTACTAAGACAGAGATTCTTAAGGTACTTTAAGTATTTTTTCATATTTTTTTTTCATGTGCACAATTTAATCATTGTTAGCATTGTCTAACTGTTATTTTATACTTATATAGTTCCTGCCTTGTGCAGGAACAAGAACACTGCACAATTAGATTGCTTCAAAATCTCAGCAGAACAGCCACTGAAAAGTGATTCAGTAATGCCTGTCTACAAGCATGTGTGCATTCTACTTGACATATTAAAGATGTCTTTCAAAGATTGTGCAGTTTCCATCGCTACAACTTACAGTGGAAGCAGTACTCCTTTTTATTACCTTGATTCCTCTTTTGCCAGTACACTTCATTGCTACACAAGAGGTACAAATCCTGGATTTTTAAAAAAGTATATTCTGCATGGAGGAGAGGTGTCATGAACTTTAAGCCAACCGAACTTCAGGGATCTGTGGACTCTCACATCTGCCTGAACAGCAGAGGAATTGCATTTGTTCTGGGGGTGGCTTGTTCCAGATTTACACTAGGATGAGTAAAAAAGAAGTGGCTTGGAAGTTTTACCCAAATAAGAATTGAAAATTACCTACTATTTGAAATCAAAATTCTATGCACTTGACTGTCATATAGAAACAATTATCAACATTAAGAGAAGATAAGGAAGCAGGTGAGTGCAGCCAAATGCCAGTGTATTTAGCACACTTCTGATAAAGGAAATAGCCCCTTGACCAAAAGCATTGTGGTTGCCCCTTTTTTTTTTCCTTTTTTTTTTTTTTTTTCCTAGTAGGAGTGTTACACCAATCAGCATCTGTAGCAAGCAGCAGCAAGTCTAAAACAAATAAACTTGAGTGGCAATTTCCTGCCCTGGCTTTCTAATATCAAAATGGCCAGTGTCTAATTAAAGTACTTCTTAGAAATGAAATAAATGGAAACGCTGATATAATGGGTCCAATGTTGTGCTGAGCCTTGTTTTACCGAGGCTTTGTCTTCAGCAGAGGTACAAAAATAAGGGCAGAATCTGGCCCATATTTGGAGAGTCATGTTCAGAAAATGAACACAGCTATTAGATGCTGGTATGTAAGAGAAACGAAGGAATTAGGAGCATGGTAGTGATAAATCAGGATATAGCCTTGTCTCTGAGAAATCCCAAAGCAGATGCCTTAAAATGTGTTCAGTTTTGCCTTGTGACAAGTCCATTATCTCACAAAATGGAGGAAATAACTATGAGATATGGTATGTTGCATTTATCCATTAAATTACTTTTAGCAAAGTAATTTTA
Organism: Haliaeetus albicilla; assembly: GCF_947461875.1. Classification (NCBI taxonomy): domain Eukaryota; kingdom Metazoa; phylum Chordata; class Aves; order Accipitriformes; family Accipitridae; genus Haliaeetus; species Haliaeetus albicilla. The sequence goes on from NC_091501.1 coordinate 17,018,246, forward strand.
GCAAAGGTGACAGAAGGAAATGATTGAAATCTTTTCTGCCCCTTTGCATATTCACAGTGCCCTCTGTACATCGAACTGACATGCCCTGGTTTTAGTTCAGTACCTACAGCTGTACCCTGGCTGTCCATGTAGGAAAAGAAAAATATACATTTTGGTTTTAATTCACTAGACTTTTACCATCTTCACAGAAATTGCTATTTGATAAAGCACCATCTTTATTCAGTATATTATCTCTTTAACTTTCTAGCAATGGGTTAGCAATCCCAATATTTTTTCGTATCTTAACAATGAAAAAATATTTGGAGAGTCTGTGACTTGTATCCCATCTACTTTTGGCTGTTCCTGTTTGTATTGTGTAAATATTTTGAATGCTTTTACTTATCCTCCAAAAGGCTATTTGCAGCCTTTACATGATATTAAAGGCTTTTGTCTGGAGACTACAAAGGCTCAAGTGTGTCTAACTATTACGTCAGCTTTTAGATGCTTGACTTTGATTACACAAAATTATGAAATAAAAAAGAGTTGTTCCACTGGCTTGTTAATTAAGTAGTGATATTTCTACTAGCAGGAGGTGGACTATTTTATTTTCTTGCTGAACTGTTTGCAAACTTTTTTGTGTTGGATGTTTGGGGTGATAGAAAAGATATAGCAAGAAAATTGGGCACTTAATTCCCTCTCAAACCCCTTATTTTTACTAGTAAGCAGACTGCAACAGCAAGAAAATCTAATGTAGGTAATAATGCAGCATATAATCACCTGTGGAAAAAATCCAGTCCTTCCATTAGTGAAATTAATCAGGAAATTTAAGTTCTTTTCAGGGCTTTTTGGTTGGTTGGTTTTTTTAAAAACTTTCTGTAATGATCACACTCCTTTCAAAAACCAAGGAAGTAATAAAAGCCTCTATCCATTGTTTATTTCACAATCCTTTGAAAAATCAATCTTAACCCACTTGTACCCTTTTTAATCCAAAATTTTCAGAGGAACAATAGATACTTTGCTATGTGGTGTGCTGGTTCCCATTCAGTGTGACTCAATAATTCGTTCTGTTTGCCTGGAAAGATAGGTCAACGTCTACATGGACTTGCATAACATTTGTGCACAACAATGCAGTGTCATTAAAGGCAGGACAACAGTTGAAAGGCAAATCAACAAAACTGAGAATCATTGCTAATGTGAGTGTAGAGGTAGAAGAGCGAGAGCAGACTAAGAGTTTGCTTTGGGTGCTCTTCCAAGAAGGATGCCAAATAGATATGCCTCACCCTGGCCAGTTCTTTCAAAAAATTAACTAAAGAACTTCTGGGAGCTTGAGGGGAAAGTAAAGGAAAGTTTACTTTAGCTTTGGGTAGGAAAAAGAAGAAAGTCTTCTGGGTGCCAAAATGTCATATGTTCTCAAGTCATACTTAGTTTGCAGGCATTTGCAAGGTTTTAGCTGCCTTCTATCTCACTGGTCCTTCAAAAGCAATACTTTGCTTTGCCAAGAACCACTTTAAAATCCATTAAACACAAGTAAAAGTGTCAAGCCCATTTGTTCTGCCTCTGTCTCTTCCGTAATAAGCAAGAAAAAAAACCCAAACCATTTGTTTTTAAGATACTCGCTTTCTTTGTTGTTAAGATGTTTTGCTGTAGCTGAGGAGCCGTGCTGCTGAACTGTTATAGTTCTGCGCGTTTCATTTTCCAGAGTGGAAAAGAACTAACACAGTGATCAGGACAAACTGGTTTGGGTTGACTGCAGCAAGCTTGCACTCCAGGTTCCAGACCTGAGAGAGATGTATAGAGCTGTGCATTTGCTCCTTCTGGAAAGCTGTAATAACTTGAGTCTTCCTTCCACTCTCCTATTTTTTTGTGGTTTTCTACACACACTTCTTGATATACTTCCCAAGTATAGGAGTGTGAGATCTGTTGAAGCTGCACTCTCTTCTGCAGAGCACAACCTTCTCTCCTCTCTCTGATGCTGCATACACTCGCTGAGCATCCCTGGTATTTTGCACAATCAAAAAAGAGCTATGAGGGTAGCAGAGTTGAGACCAGCGCTCCTCTCCAGAGCTTCTCTGACAGACATTCAGTCATGGCTTCTAAAACTGTTCATTACTGCAACTTCTTAAAATCACAGAATGCTGGGCCAACTAATATGGCTGTTAATGATCCCAGCAACAGCAGGTTTCATTTTCTGCAGTTCTGTTTTTCTATATCAGTGTAGTTGGGCTTACACCTCATAGGAAACAACCCCTTTTCCTTAACACACCACTTTTAAAAAATAGGAAAAGGTAAGGCAAACAGGTTTTCTTGCAGGAAGTTGTTTGCAGATCTGTGTTTCCAGGCCTCTTTACTTGTCTTGCTTACGTTACCTGTTTCATCCAAATTACAGTAAAGCTACTTGAATTCCCATTGGTTTGTTTTACTCAACATCCTGTTAAGGGCAGAGGAAACACACTTTACATGCAAAGTTCACTGTTGATCTAATTAAGTTCTTAAGTCCTTAACGGTCTAATCAAATACTTACTAGTCAAGTTGCAACCATAAGTATTAGTATAATTGTAATTATATGCAGTTAATGTACAAAGAAACTCTGTAGCATCCTTTTCTCTGATGCTATTCTTACCCTTCCAGTGCCCCTCTGGGCCCTAGGGTTAAAGGCTTCACTATCGCAAGGGCATGGGTCTTGGCAAGTGATCAGCATCCCTTTACCAGGAGGAGGAGGAGGAGTATGTAGGTTGTTTCTTCCTTGTTTCAGTTCCCACATGTGGTCATTTTATGTTTGTCGGCATGCTCTACACCCTGCTTTTTCTTCATTGATCTGCAGTTCCATGTTGCATCCAAATTTACCGTATCTGTTTTATATATATGTAAAGAGAGAGAGTACTTGTTCTTCTTTACCCCCTAAAATCATTTTTGCCCAGTTCTTTAGCTGATGGTGAGAGAGTGGTTTTTAGCCCTGGAATCATCCTGTACCCTTGCTCCCGGACCCTGTGCCTGTAATCCCTCCCCACTGCTGCTCCTCTGGTATCGTGCTGTGCCTGCATTCCTCCAGGAAAAATCTTTGTGCTGGGGTGATTGATACTTCATTATTCACAAACAACTCTTTCTTGCTACTATTAGTTACAAAAATACATATAGTAATAAGAGTTATGTCACAAAACTGCACAGTGCTAAGCAAACGAAACAAACTAGGTTAATGGTCACTGCATTATGAGATAATTTCTGTTACAAGCAAACAAACAAAAGCAAAGCTCTAGGGTAAGTCAAGACAAGTCCAGACAAAGCATGAGAAACCCTGAGGCCTGGGCTGTCCCCGTGATGCAAAACCTGCTGCCTGTTACCAGCAAGGCCGTCACCGTATCTACTGGTCTACAAGGCTTTGGGTGTTTCAGCACCGCCACCAGCACAACTTTTTAAGTGTTTTTCTTTGTGGTACCCAAACCCACCCCAGCTGTCAGCAAGGTCGGTGTCAGTGATGCCGGCTGCTGCAGATGGCCCATGGCGGGGGACATGGACCCTTCGCGGAGGGCAGCCGGCCTGGCACCGACATCCCTGGGCCGCGGGTCTCCTTTCTCGGCTCCGTGCTTGTGACTTTTCCTCCGACTTGGTGGTATGTTGCTTGCTGTAACTGATTCAGGATCACTTTAGCCAAAGGATTAGAGGCTTTTTTCTCTGTATTTTCATCTAGGAGAACCGGTAATCTGAGGGGAGATGGTTTGATTTTGCTATAATGGGGTACAACCATGCCATCTTAATGTAGTAGGCTTGGTGTGTTTGGGTGTGCTTGCAGGGAGAGGTGAAGGTACAGGGGATGCCCAAGACAAGTGGCATCTCTGAAGTAATACCTTATCCTTCCCTTCTGCGTGGAGGTGTGAAAGTAAGGCATCGTATATTTTTTCTCTTTTTTTTTTTTTCCCTTCTTTTCTTTTTGTGTGATGCTGTTATTTCCAAGGTCTTTGTATAGCTTTCCTAGCTATTAAGTGCTTCCTCTTAGGACATTGGAATTCAAAGGGATTCTTCCACATTCTTAAGGGTTTGCAAAGGAAATATTTGGAACAGACCGTAGGTTTGGGACAGCCAGAGGAAGAGACTGCTGACAGAGCATACCAGTAACTGTAGCTATCAAAATTGCCACTACTTTTGGAAGTAAACTTCTTAAGGAAAAGCCTTTTTTAAGAAGGTACCTATTAAAAACTAGTTCCTGCTTTCAATGGTGCAGGTAATAGATAAGCATTATTTTCATTAGGACACAGGGCTAGTTTCTCTATGGGGAAATTATTAATTATTATTTATGCAAACAGCCAAAAAGACAGGTTGTATCAATAGTAGATGTGCATATGGCCCTTTTTTCACTTAGCTCAACTGCTATACTCAGCGCACACAAGAAGGATCTAATTCATAAATCAGGCAGTGGTGTTAAGGTGGTGTTATGTTGTTATGCAAAGCACTTGTGCCTTGCAAGTGTAAAAGTGAATTTTTACCATGTTGCTACCTGGTTTATTTTTAATGTATTAAAATTTGACTTTTGATCTAGATACTGTCGTAATGATTGCAACCTGGAGAGTAGCAGCATATCGCCTGGTTTATTCCAACTCACATAGTTTTCCTTGTCTGCTGTGTTTATATAGCCACTTTGGACTAAGAATGTGCTAAGAATGCCCTATCTGCATGAAATTATTCTTCTTATGAAATATATTTACTAGAAGCCTGAGAAATGTGCTGTCTTGAGGTAAAAGGCAACTAGCAGAGAGGCAATTGTGTGAAGGAATGAAGAACAGATACCTGTCTGTACATTTGGTGCTATGACTCAACAGAAAAGGGTGGTTCTGCTGAGACATTTCAGTGTAAAAAGTCATTTATATGATTGAAATAATAATGTATTTTGTGTTTTGAAAATACAGCCTATTGGCAAAGGATCCAAAATTTGGGAAACGGTATGCATGCTTCAACTCAGTCCTACTTAACCTTTATTAGTAGGGTAAGACTGTGGAATGTGATGGGTTATAAGGAAGTAGGCAGAGTTAGAAAGACCTTTTGAATGGTAACTTCAAACACAGTCTCTTTTCTCTTTGGTTATCCGTCTATTTAGGTGTGTTATAAATAGCAAAGAGAGATTGTTAGATACTTTCATAGGAAAGAGTGGGGGCAGGACAGGGAAGTAATAAGTTATGAGATACCAATCATATTTCCATCAACGGAAAATGACTCGTGATTCATAAAAGCCTTCTTTATGCTAGAATACATTGTTTAGAATTTTGTTTAAATATTAAACAGAACATCTAACTTTTCATCAACTGCAACTTCCTGGCCTGATTTCCAAAGGACGTTCTATAAATAAAATGTATATTTCAAAGCTTGAATTCTCTTTAGAAGACCCTATAGGCAGCTTCAGTTGGATATTGTTTTTCAGCGCAGCCTTATTAATTTGCCAGCTGAACAATGTTATTGCAAGGAAAGCATTGAGTAAGAAGTGTGTTTTGAGTTGACACGTCAGAATAAGGCACCTTATGAAAACAAACATGCAAAAGAAAGATCTCTGCAAAATCCAAAGCCAAATTTATATCAAGATTGCTGTTCTGAATAGCAGTGTACAGCAGCACAGTGAGATTTCAGTCAATTCACCACCTGTGAGTAATCCTCTAAATAAAGGTATAAATTTCACAGTAAATCCTTCTGCAAGGCTTTCAAAGCCCTGCACATTGTCAAGAAAACATACAGTGCACAATTCATTATGATCTATGGGGAAAAAGGAAGCCTAGAAGATAATCCCTCTGTCACTTTCTTGTCACACAGGCTATTTGCACATACTTACTTAAAAGAACCAGTTTCTTTTCTGGTGCCTTTGCTGAGATGCCATGTGACTCCATAATACAGTGCATCCCAGGCACTGGAGGGCAGGTGGGCAGGCCTTAACTGGAAAGTAGAAAAAAGGAAAGTCCTCTCTGAAAAGGCTTTTCCACCCTTTATTATTACATTCTTGTGTCAGGGGTGGAGGTCCACTGTGTCTTAGGAGCAGGTGAGCTACTTTGGAGCTAACAGAGGCAGAAGGCGGACACAAGACGCAGTGCTTGTTGGCAGGCTGGTTTAGTGTAGGGACAGAAGTCCACACCCCAGTGATATTTATCTATTTGTGATGCATATGGATATACATTTATTTTATTATTTGCTTGTTTTAATTGGACACACTTCGCCAGAACAACGTATGATATCTGGTGTGTCTTTGAACTTCAGTAACAGCTATATCTGTAGCATTTAATAAGCGGGCCAGGTACAACTCCCTCGCCAAGCGGCACAACATAGTGTGGCTTGTGTCTGTGCACTTAAGCTCTCATTCTTCCTCACCCCTGCTGCGTCCCACTCCCCCAAGTGAGGTGGCTACATCCAGGCTGCTAACTATGAGCAGTGCCTTGCATGATCTGTCCCCTGAACTATGGCCAAGCACTGATCGGGAGAGTAAGCCTTCGAATGAGCCATGACCGTGCCAGGGAACATGCCAAGAGCGAGGAGGTTCAGATGATTGTGGCCCAGTGCTCGGTCTGTGTCCTGGCCTTCTTCTGTTTACTGGAACAGGCAGAGCACGTAGCCAAAGGGGTCAGGATGAGAGCACAGCACTGAATGTTTTTAGCACACTAGGGACATTTGCCCTGCTGGCCTTGGCAATGTTTTCTCATGCACCACTTTGGTGCATACCCTCGTTCCCTTCCCCTCCTTGCTTTCCTCCTCTTGCACCCTATCTTTTCATGCATGTCTGAGAGAGATGGTCTGAGCAAAAAGCCTGCAATTATACTTCACCCTGATCACGTCCTCTAATGATTGGAAACATTTCTTGAATTTTAATCTGCACAGCCATGCACATAAGAAGGCCAGGCACATCTGGTCCAGGAGTCCCAGTCACAGACTTGGAATGAAGGACTGAGACTCTACCACCCTTTAAAAAAGTAATGTTCCCAGGAATGTACAGGACTGCAGAAGGCTGCCTGATGCCCTGCCAAAGAGCCTGCAATAGTGTGTGTACTCCTGTGAACTTCTGCAGAAATCACATAGTTTAATTTTTGACTTGGTTTGATTCCAAGGGAATACAGAGCTCTAACCCAGGCCACCCTGTGTTACACACCAGTGAGTTTCCCACTGATGGGCAGTGTATGCCTCTGGGGCACAAACACAAGCTGTGGTCAAAAGTAAAGAGAACCTCATTAGAGTGGAATAATTATCACAAGTAATAATACTGGAACTGAGTATTTTCTCCTGTTAATGTGGCAGCAGTATGGGTAGTAATAGCATCACAGAAAAGGCAGTGGTAGAAAGGATGGATTTACTATGTGGGTGACTAAGGTGAATTCTCCCCATTTTACATAGGTGAGCTCATAAAGTGAATAAAATACACCCCCAGTGATCTATGAGTTCATGCCCTGCTGCCTTCCAGCAAGACAAGAGCTCCCTAGTGCCTGAAGCATTTTTCAAAATACTGTATAGGATCTAAAATCACTGAAGTGTTTGAAAACTTTCCTAGCACTATATTTGTCTGTCTGTGATGATGGAGACCTGCTGGAGTGTTAAGAATTACTTTCAGGGTATCCTGGGCCAGACCTTAAGAGCTGAGAGTGCCGCTTGATTTGGACCACCAATCCTATGGGCACAAATTGGTTAAGACATGCAACCCACGAGCATCATTTAGAGGAACTGTTAGTAAAGGGGGGTGTGTGCTTGGAGGTTATTTTAGTTCTTTTTATAGTTTACAGAGCAGTTAAACAGAGAAGTTGTCTTCTTAACAGAATGCAGCAATAAGTTGTCTTCACAGTCAAAATCCAGGACAGGGATCTGGAGAACTAGAAAACAAACACAGAAACATGGACGTAAAACTATGCGAGGGGGAGGAGGCATGCAACTTCACAAACTCCAACACAGGAGAGCTGACCCTGCTCACATGGAGATCAAGGACAAACTGTCTCCTGGCTTTGAACCAAGAACTGGTTCAAAATTAAGATAATAGGAAAATTTACTTTTTATTTGCCTTTTTTTTTTTTAAAGTGTTTATTATTTTGCTCATTTGAAAGTCTATTACCTCTGTTCTAAGAAGTTGGTTTGGTTTTTTTTTTCCCAGGATCAGAGATGTCTTGCATTCCTCAAGTGCAATTCATTTCTAATAAAAAGTTCTATGTTCCATATCAACCATTAACATTTCCAGACTGTAAACCTGACACATCTAACAGATTTATACTTGTTTTCTATTAGCGTGAAGCTAAGATTGTGAAGGTAACATTTAGCATGCTGTGGAGACTGAGCCACTCCTTCTGTGTCCATGACTTTGTGGTAAAATCAAACTGCTAAAATATAAACCAGGAAAAGCAACTCTTTTCTGAAGTGGCTGAAGTTTGAACAATTGTAGTTTTAACACTCAGTGCAACAAAGAAAAAAGATTTGAAATACAGAATTTATTAATACCCCCCCCCCAAATTAATAAGAAAAAATCCTGTACCTAAATATTTACTGGAGAACAAGTGACTACCTCAAAAAATAGAGGTAGACAAGAACTACACAGAACAAGCTAGGCTAGTGCAAACTGTCACTAATTCCTTTGAGTTATGACACGATGGGCATGAGCAGCCACAGACATGGACATGTCATAGGCTGGAACTCTGGGTGACTGTAGCTCCCAAGTTCCCCGAGTTGTGTGCAGGGAAGGGATTGCAAACCTGCTGTTTCCTGGTATTGCTAGAGGGTAGATGGAAGTCTCCCATCAGTTTATCATTGTAACATCAAGTCAGAGTATGAAAATGATTGAGATCATGCCTTACATAGCTCTTGACCAGTTCTGTGCTGGACTATGGGAATGCTGGGGCAGAAGGGCCACCTTGTGTGCTGAGCAGGGACAAACAAAATCCTTTTTACTTGCCTGATCAGAAACTTTGGTTGTACCTACTGGTGCATTTCCTAAGCCTCCCTTAAACATGCAAACAAACAAACCCTCTTGTTGTTCAATTCCTGGTTAGCGATTGACACTGTTTTAAGTATTTACAGTAAGCTGTGTTTAGATTCTCAATGGAAAAACGTGCTTTTTTTTTTTTAGTAAAGCTTATGTCTATAAAACAAACACAGAATCTGATTCATCATTCACACCAATTATTTTTAAAATAAAACCATCAAACAAATAAAACTCTAACTAGAATTACATTTGGTGGTTCATTAACAGGAACAACAACAAAGTAACATGGAACATAGGTTTTGATCCAGTGTGTGAATACAAGGTGACAAACTAGCCAGTTCTAGATGTCTTAATACTTGGGCCAATTGGCTACCTCTAACTGTAACGTGCCATATTTTTTACCCAACCCCCTGTCACTTAAATGCCATGTAGCAGAGCTTTTTAAGGAGGTAAGAACTTGATGTTAACTTTAAGGTTAATTCAGTCCACCTAATTCCACCTCCCCCAGCATAACTAGAGAAACGGGAAAGAAATGGTAATGTGAATAGACATAAATTAAGGAATTAAAATGACTTTGCAAGAAAATTCTACAGCCAAACTGACCTTTGTTGATGGAAATAATTTGGTAGAAAGCTTAAAAATAGTAAGGTGGATCCAAATGGTCCCGCATTTTGATTCCAAGATTGCAGCTTAGTTTCACGTTTAACGTTGGAGCCAGCAGGCACATAACACACTCCACCAGAGGACTCTACAGCAGGACCACCGTGGGTGTGCACCAGTCATGACTTAAATCTTTATTTGCCTAAATAAAAGAATGAGTTTTGCTTACTGACTATTGGCTAAGCCAGATAAGGCAAACAAGAACATATTTGTCTAAGAACAGAGAGATTATTTTTTTCTTATGCTTTGAGGTGACCCTATGTAAGCAAAATATGATTTATTTTTTTAATTTTTTTTTCCCCCCCCAGAAAGCATAGAGCGTGGTTTTGTATTCATCTCAGCAGAGTGTGTTTAATTGGGTACAGCACTGCCATAAGTTGACAGTACAGATTTCTGGTCTGGAGCCAGTTAATGTTTACTGCAGATGTATCTCGGGACTCATAGGCCTGCAAAAATGGAGCTGCTGAGGGACCCTACAAAGCAGTATATTTGTGTTCCTGGTGGAATAAGTAAGCTGTAACTCTAGCTGTATCAGATTACTTGACATGCTTCATAGGTCAACTCATGGAATAATGTCAGCTAAAACCTCCCAACAGTGAACCTCCATCTCTTTCTCTTCCACCAACCTTGGGGGGGAAATTCTGGCAACCACAATCTTTTATTTAGAGGAGGTTCTGGTTGACTTGTATTGAACAGTTCATCATCTTTTCAGTTTCTTCTGTGTTTTTCACATATTCATAGATTTGAAATATTCCAGTAGTTTTACTACTTTGGTAGCTAAGTTATGGATTATTCATTACATTTATTTCTTTTAATGTGGTTTCTTTGCTCTCAATTTAATGTGTATACTAAAATGTGTTTACTGCAATATGTGAGCATGAGTGAGAACTAGGATTATTTTTTAAGTACCAGCAGCAATGCTTTTGTTAAGAATGTCAGATCCTAACAACTGCACCTACATTGTGAGTAGCAAAATTTCAATGTTCAGTTTGTACGGCACCTGGAAGTAACTGTACTAAGACGCTGCTCTCACTATCTGCATTAGGTATCAGCTGAGAATTTTAAGACATAAGACTCATTTCATTCCTAGGATCTACCAATAACTCATCTTTTGTGTAACAGAGGTTGAATTGTTTTGAATGAATATGAAAAATATTAAATACAGAAATATTAAAAAGTTAACAGACAATTTTGTACTCTTACAGATGTGTTTAAATATTTAATGTTTATGTGAAGGTGCTAAAAAAAATCTTAGTATTGTGTGCAACATAAGGACACTACTTTATTTCATCTTTTTCTTTTACACAAACTGGCAGCATTTTTAAAACAGCTCTTTCACATCAGCTCTGTACATAATTGTTCTGTTTTGGCTGGCTAGTATTATTTGCTGAAATACCACTTCTTATCTTCCATCTTTTTGCTGGCCGTTGTCCACTTTTCAGCTACTCCTCTGCATCTTCTGACTTGTTGGACTTCTTTGGGAGAAGATTTATAGTGCTTTAGATTGTCTTTGTATGCTGCCTGCTTTTGTTAATTTCTGTTTTTCTTAGTAGTATGTCCCACTACAGTATTAGTAAGGAGCAGTCAGATCTTCTGTGAATAACTGAAGGTGGCTTTCAGTGTGTTGCAACTATGTGGAAGTGATGAAGGAATAAAGTTATTTAGTTTTGAGCCATAGTTCTTAAGACATTAATTAATTAAGATTTTCTTCTGATATGACAAAAGTTTCCGTGCTTGCATTTCAAACTGGATGCCTTACTGTTTTCATGGTCACCATTCTATAATTGTTTGATGACACTAAGAACAAGAAATATTTCATACTTTCTTTTGCAGGAAATAGTACAGAAAGATGTCTCCTCATGAGGAATGATAGAGGACAGTAAGGGATTGTTGTAATTTTTCTTCTTTCTTAAAAAAAAAAAAAAAAAGCTGTTTTTAATAAGAACCTGGAATTACTCATTTGTAGTCCATCAAGGTTTTTATGATCTTCAAAACAGGGAATGCTTTTTGTTCCAGCTGAAGTCACATACCAGAGTGATGAGCACCAGAAACCCTAGAGAGGCAGGAAGACAGATGTCCTATAAGGTTAAATTCTTTTCTTCTCCGTGTTGACTTTTTCTGTAGAACATACCATGATGTGGCATTAGCTACAACCCTCATTTTTAGGAGTAAACTGCAATCATTATTTCAGGCCATATTCTTATTCTCCCTTGTTTTAATTTCCGGTTTTACATGTGTTGTAAAGCTCAACAAGACGATTTCTGTTGTGAGACCTAAATACAACTTTATCATAGTGTATTAAAAAACATGATGACGGTTATTTGGTTAGCCACCAATTTCCTTTCTCATGCTCTCAGTCTCAGATTACTAAACTATCATCTGGCATTCTCAGACATGCTAACTAATTGCCCTGTAGTAGACAAATAAAGAGCACATTTTACAAGTAATGTGTGGGACGTACTAACTAATGTCAATTCATATGTTGCCTGGATACAGCTTTTATTTGTGTTTAGGATTATTTAATTAACTTCTTAATTCTAAAGTACAAAGAACTGAAGCATACAGTCCAAAGTCTAGTCAATGGAAAAACTCAATAGATTGTAATGGACTTTGGCTCAGACACCTACTGCTATGGCCGTCAACTATATTGCAGTTGCAACATAAAAGATGAAAATTAAAAGGGGCTTCGATGAAGTTGAAGGAGGCTGTGTGGAGGGGGAGGATGTCATTAGGCATACCAGATTAGTGAAAATGTGTTTGTAGAGAGCATTGTTCAACATGTGTCATATAGAAGAGTAAAAGAACATTGAATAGCTGCTCAGGTCAACATTGTTAATCTTTCTAATAGGCTAAGCATGAAGGTCCTGTGGAAGAAGAACTATATGTGGTAATGGGTAATGATCTCTGCCTGCTTTACATTGGTCCTTCTTATGTTTTTGGAATGCAAGTTGCAGGAAATAGTAAATGTTTGATATTGGCATATACTGCTCAATCTTTAATGAAGAGAAAGAAGGAAGTACAGAAGGCATATAGGTAATGTTTAAAAGCAAGTCATGGCTTCATCTCTGTAATCTTCTAGAAACATGTAGTGTAGAAATGTATCTGCTGTCCTAGTTAATTGAGAAAGATGGCCGGGGCTGAGGCCTCTGCACTTGAAGAGGTTGATCCAGGAAGAAGAGAACTTTTCATTCATTTGCCCTCAAACTATGGTGAATTGCCATCCAAGAGTAAAAGGGGAGATAGACGAACATAGCAAAATTGTCAGATTTAAGGAATTCATAACACCACCTGAAACATGAATGTATCATCAAGCTGCATTAGGCTGCCTGTGCAAGATGAGATGGGGCCATTGGATGGGGTTTTTTCAAGCTGTTAGGGGTACAAAAAGTCCACAAAACCTTAAATGTATGCTGGCTACTGTAATATCCTAATAAGCTTGTCTAGGGTAGGTGAAAACACCACAATAGTAGTGTATCTGCCACTATGGTTGTGTCTGCCATACCTGGTTTGTGGTGAAATGAGGGGGTTTAGTGTAAATCATCTAATTTTAGCTTTGTCATGAGTAATAAGAAAGTATCAAAATAAAAAAAAAGTCATTGAACAGTGAACTGATGACCCAGTTCAAGAATATGGTGAAAGACCATTTTAGTAAAGGTGAAAAAATCTAAAGGAGGACTTTCCACACACAGGGATGTGGAAATAGTTGTCCAAGTTATATTGCCATTTTCAAAGCACTGCTGCCATTTAGCCATACCTTGGTGTGTCTTGGAAGCTAGGTTTTTGTTACTCTTTCTCTGCACATAGTCAATGTTACATGAGACCAAGTACCTTGCAGATCATGTATAGCTTAACTGAGATGTCAGATGATAATTCATGGCATTACCTGGGTAGATTTACTTAATTTGCCCAGGAAAAAAAAAGGGGGTTGGCAGAGGATATTAAATGAAACGATCCATGTATTGCCTATTGCCTTGACCACCTGGAGCCAAACATGATCCCATGAGTTATGATGTGCAGAACTGTTGGATGGTAAAATTCCCACTGTATTACTCTGTGTGGAAAGGGGAGAGATGGCAATGGGCACGGAACTCACCCAAGAGCACTGAAAATTCAAAGTGTAATGAATGTTTGGTGCAGGTGATGGAGAAGGTACAGAGATGAGGGCCAGGAACTAGCGGTCACAGAGCTGGCTCTCTCTGTTCCCTGGGACTGGAGGAAGAAGCAACCCAGAGCAAAGAGTTTTCCTCCTCTTCTCCGGAGGCATGACTGATGGCTTCCTGTCTTCTGTGCTCATCCTTGTAGGTGCAGACACTTTCTCCTTTCTCAGTCTACTTTGAACCTGCAGCATGAATTAAAACAGTGGAAAATTTAAGCATGGCATGGATAGATGAGCTGCCTTGTCTGAAACAGAGCCATCTGATGTGATATAAGGTCACTGTATTTGTTTTCCAAAAAGTTTTTTACAGAGGCAATGGTTTACTGACTATGAATACTTTCTAAGACCTGCTTAAACAAAAGCTGTGAACTTAAACCAGTCTGCTTTATTAGAAGCCAAAGGTTTGCATTTGCTGTACAGAATGGAATTTTCTACTGCCCTAATCTGACTGGAATGGAAAAAAAAGATAAATTTGCACATTTAAAAATTAAATGGAAGAAAAAAATATTTTTAAGCAGTTAAAGTTAGATAGCTATAGATGCACACACATATATACACAGGTTGAACACCACCTCATTCCACACTACTCCCAAACTTTGCTCTCGTGCTGAATCCCTTCTGACTTGTTGCAAAAGGGACACTTGACACCACTGCAGTGATGATGTGGTGGATTTGATTCACAGCCTAACAGAGTTAAGGTGTTTCATGCACAACAGTTTAATAAGAAAAAAATTCTCAGGATGTTTATTTCAGTGTTATTTACTCGACTTTGTTTATACCAGTACCAAATCCATCTAATCCATTGGACTTTTTGAGATTATGTGCAGTTGAAATACTAAAGTCTTTCAGAAAGATTTCCTTTACTTCAGTACAATCTGTCCCTAATCTTATGGTAGCTACCTTGCAGCCCATTAGTCCTTCAGAAAAGCTGATCCAAGTTTTACAATCTTCCCACCTCCCCACACTCTCGATGGCTTTTCAGAAGCCAGGAGTTTCTTTCTAAAATCTCTTTCTTGCCTCATTATTTCCTGGCGATTCTGAGCCGGTTCTTTGTTTTCTATTCCAAGACTCTGGAATGTCACAATATTTCTCATTCAATTTTTGAGGAAGAGCTGTCTGGCTGTCATGTAAAAGCTTGTGTTCTGTTCCAAAAATTCATAATAACTTTATTTAATATTTTAACATGCCACTGTTTCACTTAAAACAATATATCTAGTGTTTTTGTAACAGTGATGGTATGGAGATTATGGGAAGTAAGGTGTGTAAGGATATATTGCCTCCCCTTCTACAACTTGCTTCTCTTAGAAGAAAAATGGAAAGAAAAGAAAGTTGCTTCACACAGTACTGCCTTGTGCAGCTATCCCACAGTAACTGGAAGAATATATTTTTAATAAAATATTTTAGAACGTTCCAAGTCATTCCTGAAAGCCAGTTCCTGTCAGAAGTCCTTTTTTCACCTGTTTGTTGCCCTTCTTTTGCCCTTCTGAGCTCATTGGGATAATGAATAACATGCACACCTCAATTCTGGGTGAGTGGTGTCTAGCATACTGTAAGTATCAACATCAGGACACTGGAAGAAGTGTCACATAAACCTGGAGGCCAGTATGTCTAAGACACATGCTTGCATGGGAAAGATGATGTCCCTAAACCCCCTTTCCATTGCCCAGTGCTTCAAGCAATTATGGCTGTCAGATTCCTGACCTGTAACAGCCATCTTGCTGTAAAACCTTAAGTGTGCAGGCATGGCACTCAGTGTCCACTAAATATCTAGGTGAAATCAGCAAAACTGGCCTTGTTCACCATCAAATAAAATACAAAGTCCTGAATCCAATGTATTTTAGCATGCTAGCTATTTTGCCGAAAAAAACCCTGCACTTTTTTGTCGTGGATTGACCCAATGGAAGAGGTGTTAATTTATCTTTGCTATGAAGGAAGTTTACAGCATGAAAGTGTTCCACAAGGATAGCTTTCAAGCTGTTTTTCCTCTCAGCTTTGGCCTTGAAACTCCAAATAATAAGGTATTGAAAAGAATAATGCTGTAACTTGAAAAAAATCTTTAAGAAATGCACTGTCTTAATAAAACCAAACCAAACAAACAAAAAACCAAACCACCACCAAACATTCTGCCTCTCACACTCTCTCATTCACAGAAAGCCCCCTGGACAGATCAAAAAGAAAATACTTTCCTCTGCCCATTTCAGGCTACAAACTAGACAACCTGTTTGCTTTTTATTTTGGTTAGCAGCTTGGACTCCCTTACTCCACAACTAACCTGAATAAATATTATGCCTTAGCTCATTTCAAGAGAACAAATTCCAAAACAAGCAAAGAAACAATAGACAAGAATTTTTTTCTCAAGGAGAAAAATAGGTAATTAATTTTCCTTCTAAGAAGAATAGATAATAATTTGCAGGCATTTTTTTTTATCAACAAAAGTACAATTTATATAGATTTTTAAGTCAGGAAGGAAAAAAGAAACCCATACACAGTAGTTTTGAACTAGCTTCAGTCCTACTGTGCTGTGTACACAGTGCAATAATATCCTTAGCAAAACAAGGAATCGTTTATACAGCCCCATGCTGCAAAGGAACCCTGTAAATACTGGAATTTTACATAATGTAAAAGTGTCATGCTTTATAGAGGGTATCACATACTTTTGCTACCAGGAATGAAGTTTTGTGGTTAGTAAAAATATTCATCTATAGAGCTGTTGCTGATGTTGAACAATATTGAATTTTATAATACTTGCTCAAGTTCAGACCCTTGCGTATCTCCTGCTAAGCAAAATGTACAGAGCATCGTGTCTCAGTGTGTTGACTCTTTCCAATTCCTTGTGGTGACACCTCCCTCCCCCCGACACAGACACAGCAAGCGCCTGCTGATGCCGATTTCTTGCTTTCTTTGAAAGAGAAGGGAAATAAAAGGCCCCACTGCATACCTATAAGCTCTCAAAACCTGATTAAACTTTGGCTGTGGTGGACAGCTTCCCTGGTAGCTCCAAGGCACAGCTCATGCTGTCTTTTTGAAGGAGGACAGAAAGGTGTCTTGCCTGCAATTCCTGGGGGGGAGCGCAGTTGCCCGCACATACTGCAGCTTCTGCACAGTGATCCAGCCTGGGACTGGATACACCTAAGTGTTTCTTGCAAGTGATGACTGTTTATAAGTTTGTGTGTCACTTGTTACATTTTGAGAGCTTCTCTGAGGAGCTCCAGCCTTGTAAAATGCAATAGGAGAAAAAGAACTCTGTAAGGAAAAAAAGAAGCTTTGCTAATCAAACTTGGTAATCATAGCAAATGCTGTGGCTGGCAAAAAACAAGTTGAGGACTTTGGCAGCACTCTTGGATCTGCGGATCTCTTGTCATTTTTGAGCGTGAACCATCTGGGGCTGCGAAATTCCTCAGGAAGGCTTGTGCTCCTTGTTTATCTCTCATGTTGTCCATTAAAAACCTGACTAGAAACCAAAGATTTACAGCCCTGATGCAAGGCATGGTTGTCTCCAGGGGACTACACCTAAGTGGATAGAAGGCTGAGGAGGAAGGTTGGATCCACTTGTTTGGGGATTCAAGGTACATGTACCTCAGGATGCCCTTGTTGGAAAAGGTGCCAGGCATGAGGTCTCCATAACAACAAGGTACTTGGAGGCAGATTTACCTAAAGGCATGCAAGCAGTCATGCGTCCTTTTTCCTCACAGTTTGAGCTCTCCAGGCACAAGCTGGCTCAGGAGGCATTTAGTTAAGCTAGTGTGTTACTGTGTAGGCCAGAATACTCATTAGCTGGTACCCATGATTGCATTAACATTGCTGCCCTACTTCGGCACAGGGCTGGCTTGCCTCCAGCAGGTGCAGACAGTCAGTGCAACAAATATATGAATGTCTCACACCAGCCAGAATGACTGGCCCACAGGAGAGGAAATGGGAAATCCTGTTAAGTCCATGAACAGCAGGGAGGCACAGACAGTCAGCACCTCCAAAAATCCTGGTACTTATTCGGGGTTTTGGCCATGGAACTAGATGCCTCATTTTGGGCTTCCTATCCCTGTTTATGTTGTCTCCATTTCTCACCTGTATATCTTCACCGTTTTCACTGTTTTTCCTGAGCAGATCTTTCTGTCTCTCTCTTACTAGAATATTTTGCCCGATGCTTAACCCAAACCAACTCAGCTGTTGCAGTGGAAGAAGAGAGCATCACTGTTCCCAAGGGAACGTTCTCTTCCCACGATTGTTACAAGATGCTTCTGAGTAAAAGTTAAAATAAAAGTCAAAATAAGTTATGTCTTTTTAATTTGACACAGCCTTGCATTACGCTTTCCTATCTAACACCCTGCCTCATACCACTCTTCTGACTTTGCCTTCCTACCTGCAATCATCTGCCTCCTGTGAATTTTTGTCATTTGAAGTCTTCCCTATCCTGGCACTAAGAGTGAGCTCGCATGAAGTGTGAACATGACAGACATATTGTGGAGTCTCAATGTAATGTGTTGCAAAGTGAGCGTGCTCTGTTGGGTAGCTCAGCCGCGTTTTTAAAAACATAACAAATAAATACACAGTTTTAACATAAAACTGAAGACTAGCCCAATTCAAATTGATTTTTGTTGTACTACTTTTTGGAGGCTTTTTGGCCCCATCTTCAGGAAGAAAATGTGTGGTGATCCCAGCTAGTTAGAAATGTAGGGTACTTTCACAGAGTGCATTAGAAACTGAATACAGAAACAATGATGGGGTTTTTTTCCTCTTCCGTGAGATATTTGGGACCCAGGGAGGCAGGACTATCTACTCTATGCTATGCCACACTACTGCCTTAATAAACATAAGTAAGGAGAGATTCTGGGCTTTGGGTCTCGTCCTTTAGTGTGTTGATGCCCCCTTAGAAATTCCAAGTGTCATCCCATTCCCACAGGACCTGAAAGGGAGATCTTCATCACACAGTAGTGTCTGATATTTAGCACTAGAGTGTTTACATCCGTGTGTCACAGGCTGTGTCTATACGAATGTTTGATTTCCACTCAGCATCTTATGGCATGACAGCAGAATCAGGTCAAGTACTGATGAGCTGGGGCTGATGTTAATTTTTCAGGACCGGAATGTGAATCTAAGTATGTATTCAACAGTAGACTAAGATACTTTTGTCAGTAGATGTTAGGTCCGTTATAGCCCTCACTTGCAGTACTACTTTGAGAATTTCTTAGTTTTCCCCTCACTTTCATTTTTTCAGCTGCTGCATAAGAACAGTATTCTCTCAGTGTAAAGTGCTTTGATAGCTTCCAAATGGAATTTCTGTAAGTACACTGTGGGTTTATTATAATACTGGACTTTGGATTTCACTCTAGGGAGAGTGCATTAATTATGTAAAGCAGACCAAAATTTAGCAATGCTAATGGAGCGCAATCTATTAAAAAAATCTGAGAGGTGTCTTGGGACTTTGGACTGTTGCTCCTATACTTTTGAGCTGGCTCAGAGATGACACAATAAATCTGTTGTATTCTTCAAGTGCTGGGTTGAACATCATGTGCTCTTGATAATTTTAAGGGTGGGTAAGTGGAGATAGACACTGTTATTCACTGATAAAGAATGGGATGATGGGTCTGTGTCTTCTCTGTGTGGGATGTGTCTATGCTCATTTCTGACCTTAGCCTTGTAAGCCATGTGGAAAAATCTGTCCTCAGATATGGATCCTTCTAGGATTGCTACAGTTTTTAAAAGATGCTGACAGGGATGTTCACTTGGGCAAATAAAGAGGTAGCACTAGTTTGCTGTCTGCCATCTAGCAGAGGGTGGTTGTACCTGGTAGCTCAAGAAGACCTGGAGACCTGGACAAGTCTCTCCAACAGTGCCTAGGGAATGTTCAGAAGGGCCAAGAAAGATGAGCAGAGATTTTGGGTACCCTATGCCTTTGCAGTGAGATAAGAAGGGGAATATGGGCAAGCATTCAGCCTACAGCATGAACAAGCTTGAATGTCAAGGGTTTCCCACTGGCACAGAACAAAGAGAAAGTATTCACTGACTCCTGCAGCCTGAGGGCTGAGGCACAGCAACAAGAGCATTGTTTCTGAGTGAGGTTCTTGCAAAGATCATAGGCTAAAATCCCCAGTCTGAATGCCCAGAAGCTCTGACAAAACTTAGATCCTAAATCTGTAGCTCAGGCCTGTTTCTGAAACAATTATCTACCTAAGTAGGCATTAAACTGTTCCTAGATTTTTCTGCTTTGCTGTTTTCCTACATTGTGGACACAAGTGGAAAGCTCCCACAAATAAGATCTTCATTAGCAAGCTGAGATCCCAGAGTTGGAAGACATGGGAAGGAATTACCATGGTCCTGAGGAAGGAAACTGACCCAGTTCCAGAAGGCAGTGATGCAGAGAGAGTGCAATTGGTTTCATCAAACAAGATGCGTAAATCTCTGGTAGAAGTATTTCCAAACTTTGGGCATCAATCCAGTTAATTTTCATTTTTAAACCTAAAAACTTTTGATTAGAACTAACATCGTAAAAATCCTATGGCCAGAGTAGCATAGGACTAGACATCATGGGAACTATTCACTTTCAAGATAGTATTCTGAGGGTTTTTTATAGTAAATGGAGGAGAGAGGAAGGTGCTTAGTACTAGGACTGCCTCATTTGAACCATTTTTTATACTTATTTGAGGATGAAATTAATCACACCTTAGAAACAATTTCCACTGAGAAGTCGAGGTGAATGTCTCAAATATAGGCATATATATTTCTACAGTTGTACCCCACTGCAGATTGTGATTGATATGGATTTTCTGTAGTGTTTTTTTGTAGTTGAGCTGTTCAGACAGAACTTTCTCTACCCCTCTCTTTCAGCTGGAGAGTTGTTTTCTGAATGTTGACTTTGAAGTAGAACATTGCCTATAAAACCAGTGGGAAAGAAAAGCAAATCAAAATCTATTCAAACAGTTCTCTCAAATCAAATGAAAACTGTGCCTTTGCAAAATGTGTTGCTTTAATGGACATTCTAAAAATGGAAAATTTCTTCTTCAGTTGAAGCAAGTAGCTTTCAACAGAGATTCTTCTACAACTCTGTTAGCAAGAAACAAGGCAATAGAGTTTAGAAAGTGCATAATATAGATGTCAGTGTGCATTCCACATCTATGTTATAGGTAAACACAATATGGATATAATCGAAATGTGTTTTCTGTTCCTTTTTTTAATTTAAAATTATCTGAAAAATACTGTCCACTTGCATAGCAGAGAACCACTTAAATCCACTCTAATTTGTTTAAGCAATAGAAATTTTTAAGTGCAACCTCCCACACATGTACCCATTCATATTCTTCATCAATGCTAATTTATGCTTTCACCTAGAAAGCACTTTTCCCCTCACATACCTCAGATACCAAAGATGGCAAGCTGTTGAAAAATAGTGTGGGGTTGGGGTTGTTTTTCATTCCTAATGGTACTTCCTTTATATGTGTGTTCCTAGGATTACACCAGGACAAACTTGCTCCAAAGCAATTGTACTAACTCCAGTGTGTTTCCTAACTCTTAAGTGTTTGACTTTGCATCCGTAACATCATGTAACGTCGCCTGTGCCTGTAATATACATCCTGCTGACAGTCTGAGCGCTTGCTGATTAGCTCCCACACACTGGTTCCTGGCCAGTGAGTGAATGAGCCACTTCTTTTTAATGCTCCAAACTCCTTTAAGCTCCTGCTCCATTCTCATCTCCCAAGGCGGCGTAGCTGGGTGACAAGTAAGAGGTCTCAGCCCCCCGTGGCGTTCTCGCCAGCCAAGGTTAGGTGCAAGCAACAATTTACATTTTGTTAAAAGCAGAGAGGTGATTTTATGGTGTTTTGACAAAAATGTGAAATGTGAAGTAGTTCAGCCTTTGTTGCTTGCGGAGCAGGTTAAGAGCCCGGTAGGCACTGCATATTTGCTCTAATAAGCTGCTGGTTCAAACTGAGGAGCATCCATCACCACCCCAGTACCAGCACTGTGGTTTCACCACCTTCCCAGATGGGAACAATCAGTATCACGGATTTCTATACCCTGTTTAGTCTGTGCTTTTTCACTTCTGCTTTCTTTTATCAGTCTTACGTGCTCTTTGCCTTTCTGATAGCCGGGAGATTTGTACCTGCATTGCCTGTTATTTGAGAAGGAGGTTCAGCAGGAAAGAGTCAGTCAGTCCTGGCTGAAGGGGAGGCCTCCACACAGCATCCCTGCTGTGGCTGAGCTCTTGGGGGGCTGTGTTCTCCTTGAGAAGAGGAGGAGGAAAATGATCTGACAGGCTGCAATGTTATCTGAAGGATTTGAGGGAGGGCAAGACTTGATCCTTTTGAGTTGACTTTGATTTTGAAAGGACTAGTGTCCAAGGGCCCTGAGGATATCTAACAGCTCGCCTCACCCTGCCCAGAGCCCAGGACCTCACTTCAGCCCCCCGGGGGCCATCAGCCCCTGTCCCAGCAATGTCCCAGCAGGGCCAGTCCCCCACTCCCCACAACCCTGCCTGGCCATGGGGTCCCTGAGCTGGACCCATCCACAGGCCCATCTGCTGGCCCATCATCAGCCCATCCCCAGGGATGTTCCCCATGCCCAGGGCTGGGTCTGCACCCAGTGCCCCCCGCTGCCCTGCTCCTGGCCAGGGTGGTGGGACAGGCCCTGGCTGCTGGGCCCCGCTCGGCCAGACTAGGGGGAGTCCTCATAGCTCCCAGCCCCCAGGGAGCTCCTGGCCCATGACCAGCTGGCCTGGGCCACCTTTTTGACACTGGTGAATTAGCCACCACGAATGCAAGTGGGTAGGAAAGTCCTCTTGACCTAAGTGCAGACCAGAGACGTCTACTGCAATTGCCTCATCCACAAATCTCATCATTTTATGACTGAAGGTCAATCAGGCTGGTCAAGTGTGACTTACCCTCGGTAAATCCATGCTGACTGTTCCTAGTCACTTTCCTCTCTTTCATCTGTTCAAAAGTGGTTTCCAAGAGGACTTACTCCACGATTTTTCCAGGGACTGACGTGAAGCTGATGAGCCTATAGTTCCCTGAATCACTCTTTTGAAGGACCCCAAAGAGGAGTCCCCAAAGGACCATTCTTTTTTTGAAGATGGGTACAAAGTTTGCTTTTTTTCTAGTCACCAGGATGTCCCCTGATCTCCATGATCTTTCAAAGACTATAGAGGTGGGCCTCACTATGGCACTGGCCAGCTTCCTCAACACCCTCAGATGAAGACTGATATGGATTGAGTTCTCACAATTAACCCCTGACTCAGACTGCACCCACTGCTGGTATTTCCTTTCCTCCTCAAAGCTTGCCTCTAGAGGCCTGGAAGAACTTCTGGTAGAGACTGAGACAGGGAAGGCAATGAGTACCTCTTATCTGTCCACTGTCACTGAATCACCTCCTCTTTTCAGTAATGGGACCTTATTTTCCTCGTTTAGCCTTTGATTTTGGCAACTACATTCCCCAGAGGTTTCTCAAGAAAGCTCAGGGGCTTTGAGCCAGACTGTCCCTCTAATTTCAGCTGGTGAAGTCTCAATATCTTTATTTTCAGAGTCTTTTTGAGTGCTTTTTTTGAGGGGGAGGATCTCAGCAATTCCTTTAACCTACTTTTACGTGTCTGTGTGTAAAAGAATTGTTATGCTATCTCACAGCAGCATTCTGAATTGTTTTAAAGGGAGTTCAGAGCCTCAGCCATAAATGTCATTGAAGTGTTTACACAGTAAACATTTTCTTATAGCGCCCCTATTCCAGAGCCACAATGCAAATTCTCCCTGTGGAAACACTTTCTGATGCCTTCCAGAAGAAAGTTGTTTGTAACTAAACGTTTCAATGTGTGCATTCAAGCAATACGATATATAAGATGTTTTCAAAACAAAAGGTGGTATTAGAGTTGTTTTTAACAATGGGATGTATAGGTCTCATGTATGCACTTGCTGAAACATATATCATGTCTTGTCTTCCTGTATATTCATACAGCACTTAGCCTGATAAATTGTTATATCATTAAATGTCTTTGCTCCTTCCATATACCAGGTTTATCTCATTATTGTGTATGTGGGCACCTGTTCCAAATTATTTCTAATGACCTTAATTGGGCTAATTTAAAAATTGTAATTATTGTTTTTGAGCCTTTATTTAGAATAGAATTCCTGTGAATTTGTCAGAAATTGCAGGAGTTGTAAAAAAAGTTCCATGCACTAACAACTCTAACAACTGCTGTAGCGGCTGTAAACAATATGTGCTATTTCCATAATGTTCAAGTTGCAATAAATTTGTTTCTCTGCCTGCCTCAGTGCTTCACCTGCTCAAAGTTAAAATTTTAGAGTAACCACCTCTTACTAAATCATTGCCAAAAATAAGTGTAATAACTACCTTCTTAATGGTCAAAGAGTGCAGCCAAAACCAACAAACCTGTTCACTGAAGGAAAACATGTACACATTGATACGAACTGTAAAAAACATGTTATCAACATCTTGGGTTTTTTTACTTCCTTTAAAAATGCTAGACTGAAAATCATCCTGTCTTTCCTTTTCATGGGTAGTCATGTGTATGACAGTGGGTACATCTTCAAAAACCTATGAACTCTATATATGCCGACAGAAGAGGCATATTTTAGTATTGGTCACTCATTTAATCAGCCTGGCCCCGTTGGTTCCCTTCCTTTTGTGCACAGCTCTCTCCTCGGGGTTAAGAGCAAACCTGGAATGGGAATCATGGAGGTCAAGTTTTGACCTTCCCTTCCACTGACAGGAGAGCCTGCTGTAAAATACTGCTTCTGCCTTGTCATATATCCCTTCTTTCCTGTACATCAGCCCCTTTAAAGGTTAGAGACCTGCTGTGTCAGTAAAGGAGAGAACAGCACCAGCAGGGCTTTATGGTTCTTCCATCCCTTTTTATGTTCCTCTGGTTTCCTTTACCCATCCCCACCGGTGAAGGAGGAACTGAGGAATGGATCACAGGGCCCTTACTTCAGGCATAAGGAATGTGGCTTTCGAAGTTCAGCCAAGTACGAGCTACCAAGATACAACGCTCTTTTAAATTATAAACCTTCAGCCAGCAGCACCTTATTCCACGTATCTGTAGTGCTCAACACAATGCAGACCTGCTCTTTACTGGAGAACAGAGGCAATACCACAGAACTACTGACAGTACTGAAAATTTACCAGAATTATATAGCACGTGTCTTTTGTTACAATGCCGTGAATGACTCTGTGAGGCTGAAGACAAATGAACCAAGCCTCTTGTGTAAGCCAAAGTTTGTGATAGAGTCAGCAGTAGTTTTCCCTCCACCCTGATTAAAGAAACATTATCTTAGTAAATGTTTCTTGTTGATTACACCAGTTTATAATCATGCTCAGCTAAGTATCAGAGCACTTCAATGTTTCTCTCAAGGTCATTGATGAGGAAGAATGCTAGGGAGTGAAATAGGGTTGCCAGTCAAATTTTTGTGTGTTGAAGGTACTTCATATATTAGTTTCATTTGATTATCACTAGTCAGCACTCAATAGTATGTTACATGTATTTCAAATCCAAATGACTACCTGGTAAGTTATTCTATGGACTCTGGGTTTATTTCACTTATACTCCTGGAATCTGGAATCATGTCTAACTTGCAACCAAGAGTATTTTTTTTCCAGGATGGGGAATTACACTAACTTTTCAAAATACTGCAGAAAAGGTACTACTAAGAAATTTGCTTGGGAATTAGAAATACACTGTGGTTTTGTGTATTTACTGTGGGACATGGTCAGCATCATCTTGGGGGCAGCAGTAATCCCTAGTGGAGTGCTGAGTATGGTTATCTTTTAGTTAGCCTTCTGGTTTTATAATGCCTTTAAAAATGAACCCCATATAGTTGCTTTCCAAGGAAGAGTGGTGTTTCACAGATAGATGCAAGAAGTTTGTTTCACAGTAGCATTTGCTACATTTTAGGTTTATTTCTTTTTCTCATTTGATTCAAGAAGGCCTTTTGTTCAAGCTGATAGCATGGTGATTTAACCCTCTGTATTCCAGGATTTGTGTATCTTTCCTACCTTCTGACACCTACAGGGCACAGGGTGCCATTAGTTCATTCATTACAAAGGTCTTTCCATTTTTATATAACCTCTGTCTTTTGTTTTTTTTATCTTAAAAGAATGTATTTTACATTCTTGAATTTTAAAAACAATGTGTTTATATCCCTGCATTGCTGAGAAATCTTAAAAACAAAAGTTTTCTGTGTGCATTACAGCTTAGAGATAAAAATGACCAGGTAACAACTAATGCCAGTAAAATATTCCATCTTTAACAAAGGTTTCCTCTAATGGTGACAGCAATTACAGTGTTACAGTTAGGTATGTGCCAGGACTTGGAAGTCTCAGACAAATTTCATCTATGCTATCACTTTAGATATTCAGATTTCAGATTTTTTTTTGTTTAGGATGATATATCTGACCATGTATTTTTTTTTCATGGTGATTGGACCAAGTAAATATGAGATTGAAGCATTTTGTTACCATCTCAAGATGTTGGTAAATAGCAACAGAAGCATGGTGTGGAACAGATGGATGTTCTTACTTGTTTAGCAGGTGAGTAATTTCTCTGCAAATGGAAGCCTTCCAGCTCAGCTTTGTGGCACTGCAGCATAGTATAGTGTACAGTGCAGAATATGGATGCCTATTGGTCTAGTTTACTGGGAAAAATAATGAAATAGAATAACCAGTTCATGCTCAAGAAAATGAAGTGATCACCTAGAGAGGGAAGGAAGCCAAAAAAAAATATCTGAAGGTATCAGAGTTGGTGAGAAACAACATGATGGACTATTTCTGGTAAGATTTCCACTGAGAGATATTGCACTATGGTGTGTTGGATTATTAGCTTGCTAAATTAGCATTATTTCCAGATAATAATGTTTCACAGAAAAATGTATCCTGTTTGGAGGGAAAAAAAGTCAGAATTCTTGTAAGTTTGTTCTTTTTTTGAATAGCATTTTTATTGTAAGTTCTCTCTAGTTTTATTTTCTTATTTCAAATTTCATGGAGTGACAACAAATCTGTGGGTTTTTTCACACAGGGCTTGTTACCAAAGTGGTAAATGCAAGGCACTGCAGTTCAGTTCCTGCCTGTTAAAGTTTAACTCTTAGCCACTTAGTTGTTCTGTTACATGCTTTGGACTACTGATGTCATAGAGCTACGTGGCATCTATTAAAATTAAATTGTAACAAACCGATAGAATATGTCTGAACACCAGGTAGAGTTAAGACCTAGAGTCTGTTAATGTGAATAATTACTACCTTGGGCTCTGCTCTCGCCATTGGCCTCAGCTCAACTGAAAGCCTGCAGAGCTCTTGGGTAGACTGAGCTGCTCTGCAGGGTGCTCTTGGGAACAGTTGTACTTTTGTGAGAGCTTCAGATGATGCTGTTTTCTATGTTATTTATTATTAAAATAAACAATCAAACCCAAACTCCACAAATCTAGGAATAACCTGGAATACGAAAGATCAGTGGGGTCCAAAATCCTAACAAAGGAATTCAAGTTCAGAACTGAGCTGCTAAATCAGGACATATTACTAAGGGCTCTGGCTTATGTATTCAAAGATGTGTAATTGTATACAAAAAGATATACTCAAAGAGAAATCCAGTGAAGACTACAGTAGTAGTTATTGGACTACACGGATACCCAGAATCTTAAAATAATTCATTACAAAAGAAATAATCAAGCAAAATATGATAGCACCTTTACAGCTTTAGCAGCAGCAAAGATACTGGGCAAGGTATACAAAGTATTGGAAAATATTAACTGCAGTGAACTGATGTGTGGTGAACTGAATGTTTAGAGATGTTATGCAAAGTGGACCATTTAGAAATATACAGCTTTCTCTTTTGCTGAAAGGTCTGTTTGTTTTGGGACTTGAGAATACAGTTTTGTTTTGTTTTTAAAGCCTGAAGATATTGGGATGGAAGTCCTGCCTTCCAGGGTGCTCCAAAAGGAAGCAAATTTTTATGATTTTTTTTTTTTTCCTGTTTAGAAGGTTATAACATGGAAACTTAATTTAATGGGACTATACTGATCCTTTCCTCCCAGAGTGTCAGCTCTTGGGACTGCATCACATAGTGGTGCTCTCAGCAATACTGATGCCAATACTGAGCAGATACCATGTCTAGGCAGTTGGAATGTTTGCTTTGATTGTATTTCCAAAACTTGGTCAAGAACAGATGGCACATGTACATATACGTGTGCCAAACTACAGGAGAGTGAAAGAACTCCCTGGCAGTTTGACTGCTTTTATAGCAGGATTGTTTTGTGGCTTTTGTTGGCTGATTTTTCTTAATCATTTTTTTCTGCAAACTACTCCAGCAGGATAATCCTTCTACTACCAAAATTGTAGCTTTTGAGCACCTGTGAACTTACCAAGAGCCTGGTACCCAAAGAGGTACCACTGAGAGTAGTTTGTCTGATGATGCCTGTAACAGGGTAAATAGCTTCTTTTAAAGATGTGTCCAAGTATCCAAGACCTCTCGGGAATGAAACAGCACACATTGCTGAGGACAAATATAGAGTCCTGTTTCCCAGCTTTCAGTCTTAAACAGAACTTTGAATTGGACTCTGGCCCTGAAGGAGTAGATAAAGACTAATGGTACAACTCTTAGAAAGAGATTTTGGGTTAAGGGCTGGATTCATGAGTTGTCTGTATCTGGAGGTTTTAGTTCTAAACTGAATCGAAAGGCACTATTGCCTAACCCTAAGGAAAGCGGGAAGAAGAGTTGTTCAGTGGGATGAATTTCTCTATTCTTTGGTTTGTTTTCTGCAATGAAGCTTATTATTCACTTAGATTTCATCTTGTGGAGTTATTAGGCATAATGGGAAATAAACAGAGACATGAAAACCAAGGCAGTAGGACAGAATATGGGAAAGGGGACAGTTTAAAGTTCAGACATAAAAGAAACAGTGATAAGATGTGCCCCAAGATGCCACTGCAGAACTATACTAAGCACATTAAAGGGCAGGCTTTTTGAAACATGACAACAAGCTCTTTAAGTGGTGTGACTTTTTACAAAAGGCTGCTTGAAGTATCTGTTTGACAGAGAAGACAGAAGTAGAATACTACAGTGAGTCTGGTACAGCTGCCAGCCAGGTCAGTTGAGTATGCACAGCCTATTGGAGTTATCATCTACAGGACAGAATGTTATTATTGTTGCTAAGCAGCTCAAATAAATTGAAAGTGAGGTGGCAACAGTGCCATAAAATAGCATATGCAATAATTCTGATATGCACTACCACTGTTATGAGCATTGTGCATATTAAGCAATCCAAACCATAGATATTTACATAGTAAAACCATTAAGAATAAGGAATGGCTGCTGATTTCATTTGAGTTTGCTGGTACAGATTCAGGAAACCAGCATCCTGATGTCAAAAGGAGAACTAGCTAATCGTTGAGCAGGACATTACTGGATAAGAAGCCACTTAATATGTGACCTAGAAAATATGATGGGTTTTCCACCCAGCCTTGGAAAACATAAAAGCAGACTTCCTAAGGCAAATGACACAAACTGGTGTTTCCAGAAGAAATGAGAAATATTAAAAGTGACTTTTTTATGCTTCGGCTCAGTTTGAGAAAGGATCTTGCTGTGCTCTTTTTGCTGGTTTGTGGGGTTTTTTTGGTTTATGGTTGGTTTGGGTTTGGGTTTTTTTTATTTGAGGGTACACCCCAAGACTGTTGTTAGTGGAAATACAGGGCTTAGTTTCTAAAAGAAGTAGAGACCCCGCTAAAGTCTTAATGAACTGGACTCTTGTGCTGTTGTCTGCTGCCACACTTTATTATTTGCACAGTCATGGCAAAATTTTGAGAAATAGAAATTATACTACTGACAGCAGGAATTGTTTATGTTTAAGGACAGATGCTTTTTATACAGCATTTATTTAAAACTATGGATTTTTTGAATGCTTGTTTATGAAAATTTAAAACAGTAAATTAGCACTTTCTTCATAAAAAGTGTTTCCCTCAGTAGAATCTAGTTTTCAAGAACCTCACAGACTTACGTAACATACCGTGTAACTAAATCAATCACATAGCCAGCATTTTTAAGATATTCAAATGCCATTTGGGGAAAAGAAATACTTCCTGAAATAACTCCAAAAGTCCTTGGGCATCCTTTGCTTATAGATGCATAAGTCTCCCCATCACTTCTAATAATATAGATACCACAGTAAAACTTACATAATGAAAATGATTTTGTTGTTCCTATAGTAAGACAGAAGCAAGGTATGGAGGAAACTCAGTCATCCTAACGGTTGAGCAACCCCATATGAACAGTGGGACAATAAATAAAATCATAATGGAGATTTATCATAGTTGTCTGGGCTTCATCTCCCAAGATACACTCCATGCCATGAGTCTGATTAATGTGCCTTGCAGCTTGGTCGTCTGCATCTAGATTGAATTCTGGTAGATGTCAGCTCACAGTACCATAGCAGAAAGTAGCCAGATACAAATGCCAACCTTGAAAGTGCTGTGCTGCATCAGAAAGGAAATGTAAGTGAAGAAAACATTTCAGGTCAACTGAAAAAAAACCAACATTGTTCTTTTTTTTTTGGTTAAAAAGATAAGTTTCCTTTTGGTTTTCCTGAAAACTTATTTTTTAAAAATTACTTTCACTGCAGAAAATTTCAGTTTTGGTGATAGAACATTTTTTTTACAGGGGCTACTCAGCAGAACATTTCTGTCTGGCTCTTAAAATGGTATTCTCCTCAAAAAGTTATTCTGTCTCTGGTAAATGAGAGGTCCAGTAACATGTCTTAGGTAGCATAGCTTGTTGGTACCAGTCCTGTAGGAGAAGAAAGATGGCTTTTATAAATTTTAGCCAACATGAACTTCACACATGACAAACCCAAGATCAGGCTGACAACATGCTGGCAGATTTCAATGGAATGGGAAGGTGGTTAGGTGTTCTACTATTTATTTTTTTTTTTATGATAAGTGTGATTTTTTTTATTGGTTTTTAATATAAATTACAAGCCTTGGCTTGCTAAGCTTAATTTCTGTGAGGACTGCTATCTCTGTGGAAAAAAAACCCAACACCAAAACATATTTGCATTCTAGATTGAACTCGTAGAACCCAAACAAGGGTTAATATTAAACTAGACTTTCAGCCATGAGGTAAACAGTAATGAATATGCCTGTGCCATAAGGATCACCTTAGTTATATTTGTGAAGCCCAAGTACATATCTGCTGTAGGTAGTAACTCATCTTCCAGTGACTCTCTTACAGGTTTCAGCAGCACATGTGGCTGAAGCCCAGTTGCAAGATGCATCATCAGAGTAATTTATAGTATCTATGTAGTGTTTATCAGAATATAAATATATAAAAGATAAAACATGCATACAAAAGATAAAACAGACAGTTAAGTAAGCTGTGCTGCCTGAAAGCTAAACATTTTCAGAGAGATAGATTGTAAGGCAAGTAATTTCAGAACACAATAAATGATAATCGGACTTATAAAATAGATTTAGACATTGCCATCTCTTATCCCATTGCATTGATTTTCACATGTCTAAGGAGCAGCTACTTTTTTATGCTGATGTAACTTCAGCAGTTAATTGGGAAAGATGAAGAAACACAGGTCACATGGAAGAGAATTAAATCAATTACAAGAGGGAAAAGTGAAATAACTGCATGTGTGATCATTTGATGTGTTTTCTGAGAAGTGGTTTTGCTTTCTCTTTCACCCCTTCCCTTCCAATTCTTTAATGCCTTATTCTTTTTAGGAAGATGGCAGAAGGCATACTGATTTTTTTTAAAGTTAATTTTGACCAATAAGCAATGATTAGTACAAGATAGACAAAGGTGGCTTTGGCTAAATTATGAGCCTCTGGGCTTGATCCATGCTCTGGCTCCACAGGTGCACACCCTCTGATAACAGCAGAAAAGGAGAAACTTGATATACTGATCAGCAGCCATTTCTTCCTCCTCCTTTCAGGAAACTCAGGTTTTCTTCAGGGAACACAGGTACAGCTGTAGCTCATGAAATGGTTGCACGATGTTGAC
Organism: Haliaeetus albicilla; assembly: GCF_947461875.1. Lineage (NCBI taxonomy): Eukaryota > Metazoa > Chordata > Aves > Accipitriformes > Accipitridae > Haliaeetus > Haliaeetus albicilla. Next base: position 17,049,946 of record NC_091501.1, read on the forward strand.
AGTCAAGTCAGGTGCCATTTTATGCCAGTATTTCCTTACTGGTCAAGCTTGTGAACAAGTGTCAGTTGAGTTACTTGCACTTCTTGGCCCAGGTAGTCTGGTTAGCAGTCCAGGTGCCATGCAGATGGTGAATTTGATCTTTTAATATGTGCTTTTAAAATCCTGATGGTATTATTAGAGCTGTCATGTGTCTTACCTCAGACCTCAGGAGGATGTTAATTTCTGTCTCAGGACTGGGAAGAATACATAGCCAATGTGAAGTGCTTCCATTCTTTGTCCTTTGTAAGGGACCTTCTAGAAAATAGTCTTTGAGAGTGGTGGGGTTTTTTAAGTCTTATTTCTTATGTGTGCCCTAGTCAGGTCCTTTATAGATGGTTCATTTTGTCTTCCTTTACATTTATACATTGGGATGGCTCCAAGGCCAGGAAGAACATTACTGAAGAGTAAGTGGTTGAGATATCTTTTGTCTATGGTTGAATTCATCATTTGCTTTCTCTCTCAGATGGTTATATCCCAGTCTCTTGGGGAACATCTGCCTACTCTTGATAGGCTGAAAATTAGCACAAATTCAAATTTTGTCTCTCTGATCAGGAGTGTTTCCTTGCATGTGTTTCTAGCTTAGGAATACAACCAGTTCTGCAGCTATCCTTGGGTGACAATGATCAAGCAGCGGCCAGGACAGCTTTCCTTTATTTGAATTTGGCTGCAGTTGGTATGTGGCCTTCGCTTTTGGCTGCCAGATCCCCACACCCTAATCATGCCTCTCTCATTTGAGAATCTGACTGTTGTAGGCCTTTCTGCTTGGGACTATGTCTTAAATATATTTGGAAGCAGATAGTTACCTGTAAGCTGAAGTCTTTCCTGATTGTTACGTCATTAAATTTGCTAACTCTTGGCTTTTCAGCAGATTCTGAGATGTTGGTCTTGCTCTTAAAGCTCCTATATAGTTTGATAATTGACTAACCCTCTGCATACCAGTTTTAGATGGAAATGTTGAAGCTGGAATTCCTTTGATTTGAGAGGGCTTGTGAGCATCTGTGGACTTTGGAAAATGTCTTCTGGTCTCATGGGCTTTTTTTCACTTAAGATATCATCAGCAATATTTGAGGGTGATATTTGCAGCTGTCTGTTTACAGGAATATCAAATGTGTCCAGAGCACGACAAGTGTTTGCATGTCTTCTCTTGAACCTGAAGAAGAGAAATAAATACTTGTAAATGAAAATGTACAAATGTAATTATGCTTTAAAATGCTTCTTGGAGTACAGCTTTAAAATTGGAACTATGCTTAACATTCAGCTATGCAGCATTCTCTTCTTTGTTATGGAGCATAGTCAATATAGCCAATGCAAAGTATATGTATAGGTGTCAGTGAGTTTGGTAGTACAGGATGAGGGATCCCATGAGTGGCCTTTGCTTTTCAAAGAACAGCTCTCTGTCACTTTTGACAGACAGTCTTCGCTTTAGTACAGACCGGAAAAGCCTGTGTGGAACAAAGTGTCTTTGAAGTGTACAGCTCCAGTTGGGTGGGTTTGTGTTTTCTTGGGTTTTTTGTTTTCTTTGCCAGTTCAAAAACAAAATTCTAAATCATGCCATAATTTCCTTTTCTGTTATATAGAAAAAGAAATAACGGTAATGAACTTTTTGCTGTTAATTATAAGAAGTAGATATGGTCTGAGACTGAAACCCCAGAACTTCCGAATTATGTGTCTGATTTCAAGTTTGCAGTTGGTCTTCACCTATGAAATGGAATGGTAAAGAACCCTAAATGTAGTTCTCACCCCCAGGCTTTGTAGATGATTGGATCTGGCTCTGACTTACACAAAACTGTAAATATAAAGCTTAGTAAATATGAAGACCTGCAATTGGATCCAGGAAACCAGTTGCATGCAAAATTCAGTGGGGCTTAATCATCAGCTTTGATCATGGGATACAGGCCAGACATTTTCCTCTTTCTTCAAGTCTTATGTAAGTGCACTTTCAGAAACCTCACTGTCTGCGTTTTGGAACTGAGTTAGGGTCCTATTTTACTTTGCAGCTGGAGTGGAATTTTTTCAGGAGGACTGCTGTTCTGGTTTTTGGCTTAGCTCAAGAGGCCACAGGCTCAACCCAATGGCATTTCTCTGTATGTCTGTAGAACAGTAACTTCTGAACGTCACATCCGATCACTTTCAAAACTTCAGGAAAAGTTACAGGTTTTGATAGCCAGAACCTTGTTGATTTAACAAAAAAGCAAGAAGAGAAAACGGGAGACGTGGAGCTTCTGCTTTCTCTCAAGTACAGCCACAGTTTCGGTCTTTTTAAGTCAAAGACCTGGTTAATGGTTCCTGTACAGCAAAGTAGAGATGCCATCTCCTTCTTACAGTTGCTTAACAGATTGCTATTCTGATGGACTGCCTCCTATGAAAGTTTCAGAGGTGGGAGATGGAGGGGAAAATGGGAGACACCAGAAGGTGTGGAAGAGTAGTTTGTGGAGTTAGAATATCCTAGTAAAGAAAGCCAACAGCTTAAATACCAGCAGGGACAGAAAGAGCAAATGGGAATATGTAGAGCCAAGGAAAGAGACTGCTGTTATTGGAGACAACTGGGTTGCACAAAAGCAAATTTCTTGTGGACCAGAAGAAATTGGAGATTCAGCTGCCAAGAAAGAAGGAATACTGGGGCAAGTTCAAGGCCAGTAAGGACGTAGTAAGAGGTGGAGTGGGGACTGGAGGGGGGGTCTGCAACATCGGGATGTTTCTGTAAGGTACACCTGGAGGATCCTGCTATGCCAGAGATGAGGAGGTGCTGTGCTGCATGGGGGAGGACTCACTGCTGTGGAATGGGACGGTGCAAGCGAATGGGGAGAAATTTTGCATATTAACTGGGACAGTAGAAGAGACAAAGATGGGGAAAAGCCAGCACCTCTGGGAAGGGGGGAAGGAGGTTTTGTAACAAAGGATGATTTGGACAGATGGGGAGCGTGGAGGAGAGACTCAGAAGGAAGGCAAGAAACCTCTATGGCATGCTGCAAGCTCAGCTTACAGAAGCTACAGAGTGTGTGACCCTCTCATTAACTTCATTTCACAATGTTCCCTGCATGCTTTGTGTGGCTTCCAAGTAATGCATGACATCAGCAATCTTAATAAAAACCACCTGCTTGGTACATTTTATGTTCAACCCTGTTAAACTTTCCTAGTCCAAAATATCCAGTGCTATCTGGAACAGGAGTATAATTAGTTTTCTCTAAATTTGCTGAGCTTTGTTAAATGAGTTCTTTCCTTAAGGAGAAAAAATGTGAACTTATGTGCTTTAACTCTACATATTTGAAAATCACCTTTCAGCTGTTCAGCTTTGTACACTGATAAATACATCTGTCAAAATTAAATCCTGATCATCCTCTTGAACCTAGTCTACTTCTGGCCGTGTTCATGACCTGTGTTTCAAGAATGAATTAATGACTCCTGTGCACTAGGGAAGTATAGGGTATAAATGGCCATAGATCTTGTGGAAGGAGTATTCAACACACCCCAGAAGATCTCTTTAAGCTTCAGGTTGCCTGGAGTCTTTCAAGTCAGACAAGAAGCTATGTTTATACATCCCTCCTCACAAGGAAGAAGCTGCTGTAGGCCAGAGGTAATTAATATCAGCAGTTAAACTAGCTGCTTCAAGAAAATAAGTAGTATTAGAACTAGTTGCTTAGCTTTCCACTATTGTGCTCCAAAAATTCTCAGGCTGTTATGTTCCTATCTGTTAAATAGTAGCTTAGTATCTCCCAATATATAACAAAAGATAAGGACCACTCTTCTTCCCTGGGCTACTTTGGAAAGTTTATTCCAGATTTTGTTTAGCTGTGACAGAGGTTCACAAATTCTCAGTACTGAATAAATAGGTGCAGGAGCCTGTGTTTTTTGAGGAGTCTAAGTTTTCATTCTAGAGTCACAGCCAGAGGTCAGAACTCCTTCCTGTGGCTCCCTTGCTCTCCAGTTTAATCTGTTATTAGCGACTGAAAAGCGCTTGCCTCAAGGTAGGTTTTCCATTTTAAGTGAACGGAGCCATTTGCAGGAGGTTTTTGAACTTCTTTTTGTTTTGTCAAACAAGTCAGGCACAAGGCTGGCTTCTGAAAACTTATTTTAGGACAAGGAAAGGGGTCGTGACCCTGAGGTTTTGCTGTTTAAATCAGCAGAACTTCTTTGGAGTCCAGCTAGGATAAATGAAAGGGCATGGGTTCTGCTGGTTGTGTTGTAAATTTTCCAGAGTGCTTTTTCTGAACAAGCCAGAAAAAGATTTGCCTGAAGGGACACATGAATATGGGGTACATGAATAACTTTTTAGCATAGAAGTTCTGTTTTTTTAAGGGACAAAAATAAAAGGACTAAAAAGTGGGTACCATAGAGACTGGTGGAGAGAAGGAGGCATGAGGTTGACCACTGTGTACTTTCAGTAGGATGTGCAGCATAGTCGGGAAGCTGGGTGGTCTTCTGAGACTGCTGGGCCCTCCTTGAAATCTGCTGCCAGAGCTCAAAATCTCAGATAGCAAAGTCCCTGTGCCATGCTTAAAACCTGGGGCTCAGTCTGGAAGTAAAAAGTGAGTGAGATGCCGTTTCTCCTGGTCTCCTTTGAATTACCTGCAGTGAGGAGACAGAACATCTCTCTCTGATTGAGGATTTCTAGTTCAAGTCTTTTGGAAAGAAAAGGAGTAAAGTGATCTTTGTTTACACTTAATAGTCTTTAATCAATACTGCTCTCCTTTGTGCTTTCTTGAAAATGTTGGTGTCTTTTGGACTCTTTTGAGGATGGACCATGAGGGCATTACCACATCTAGTACAAAAGAAAAAATGATTGTAAATAAGTCTCTACATATAAATGCCCCAGACCTCTCTGTACACATATTTTTTAAGCTATTTCTTCACCTCCCCTCCCCATTTTCACATTTAGATATGGGTAGCTGTAGTGTAAAACAGAGGTATATATTTTTGTCTGCTTAGGACATGAGAAAGGGCACAGTGCTTTCTGTTTCAGCAGCTGTTCTCAGAGGCCAGTGTGCTCACTGTATTTATTTATTAGTGGGTTGTTTTGGTTAGGATATTTTTTTCCCCGCAGTATAACTTGTTGCAATTCTGCTGTAGTTGGTGGACATGCTTTCCCTTTCTTACACCAACAAAGAGATTGGCCCAAGAGAATTTTGTGGATTATTCCCTTTTGACCTCTAAATTCCCCAGGTTAAGATTTTTTCCTACATGGTTCTTCCATTATCATCTAGCTCTGAATGCATCCTTTTGGTATGTGAAATAACGAGAGTATATGCCACGCATTTTCTGAAGATATAAGCCATAACCCTCAGAAAAGAATTTGTTGCTTCTCTAACCCAGAAGCCATTGAAGAAATTGCATCTGGATGAATAATGAAAATACATTGCAATAAAAGAAAAACTGCAGATTCTTTTTGACAGCAAGCATGGTTTCTAATGTTTCCTTAATTTTCACTTACACATATCTGAAGTGATGATTAATCCAATGAGATGTGCCAAACTGCCCACATAAATCTGACTTTCATAATCAGGAATTATCTTTAAGTTTTATAAAGTGTTCCAACATTCAGATCTAAACTTACTTTTGTGGTGCAAATAAATATCACACATATATATATATATATCTTCATTTCTCAAATTTCCAGTAGTTCTAAAGGAAGAATTTTCATTCACTTGAAAACAGCACCTTTCTCTGCAAACGTTTACTCATAGCAAGAGCAACTGTGTTTCTTGTGAACAGTAGCACAAGCATGTTGCTTGCCTCTAGATTAAAAAAACCTGAAGCTGAAGACTGAATTCCCCTCTCCCTTCCTGTTCAAATTGTGAAATTGGCCTGAAAAAAGAGTACTTTTTTTTTTTTTTCTTCTTTCCTGTTTCCAAGTCATTCTGATGCTCTGTGTTATGATCAGGAATAATGGATCCTTCTTAAAAAATGAAAATGTGAAACGCTAGTCCTGTTGATTCCAGCTGTTCAGGCCTTAAGATAAAACAAATGTCATGCATATCACAATAAATCCTGAAAGCTAGTAAAACAACAAAAAAATGTGATCAGAAGCTGTGCAGAAATGCACAGATGGAGAGAATAGCTTGAGGGCTGATAAAGTTTTTGCTGACTTTTCTTCTGGTGCTTGTCATGTGACAGCTACTAGCATCAGGTGGAGAGTAGGGAGCAGCATACTTACCCTACAGCAGCTGGGACCTGCGTAGTTACCTGACCCTGGATCTCTGCTTTTAGGTCTCCAGAGACAAGGCAGGGCAGAAAAGAACTAATTAGTGTAGGAGCATATACTAGATGCTAGTGTATAGCCACCTGTAAAATTGTTACTTAAGCATGTTAATTTTTGAAGAATAGGGTAACACCTCCTAAAATTTCACATGAATCTTGTAGCTATGGTCTGTGTTCTGGATTTAAGTTTGCCAAAGCAAGACATCTTCCACTTGCTGTGTATTTTTGGTAAATACAGATATTTGGGCTCTGCTGCCCCTGTACGTTTTCATAACAGGTTTGTTGCATAAAGACTTAAAAAAAAAAAAAAAAAAACGGCAGCAGACCACATAAACATTTCCAAGACAATAGACTCTGAGGTTGTAAACACATGCTTGTGACCTTATTAAGATGAGGAGAATTTTGGTTTGAGAAGAGGAAAAGCTTGTGATCAAGCATATACAGTCACAATAATAACAAAGGAAAACAGAAAATTACTGTCAGCATAATTATTTTGGGAGTCTCGCTTCTCTGTCCTGCCCAATGCTGCCTCTTTGTGACGACCTTTATTTCAGGACAGAATACATAGTTCAACTTAACTGAAATCTAGAAGTGTTGTAACTCAGGAAAGTTTGTGTTAAATTTTTACTTACCGTATTATTCAAAGGAACAAAACTGCACAAAACTAATTTTGCAATCCAGAATTGCTACAAAATGGAAGTTAGTGCAAGCACTTCCAAGTATTATCAAAATGGCTCTTCCTTGAAGGATCACAGATATGAAGATTATTTGTGTAACTTGGTTCCCATCAGCCTAGAGAGATATATAAAATGTGTGATGAGGTTTTAGTAATTCAGCATTGTTCCTGTTACTAATTAACCCTACAAGCAGCACCAAAGATCACTGCAAAAGTCATTTTGTGGCTCCACCTTTCTAACATGGCATTTCAAATAGATGATGTGTAAATGTTTGCTTGCTTATTTTCTGGCCTTTTGTTACTATCAGCATTGTGTTACTTTCCATTATACTACCTGTGATGAAAGTAGTGTATGTAAATAGACCTGAGAAGAGATGGAGCTGGGGGCAGCTTGTATATGTCAGTGTTCATGTAAGTTAATCAACCAGCTGGTCTTTCACACCAGTTCCTTATTCTCTCTTTTCTCCCCAGAGCAAGAGAGATTCATGCTTCCTGACTGACTGCATGAAGAGGGGAGATTATGTCATTCTAGTGGCCAGATGGCCTGACCACAAAACCCACTATGTCAGCTTTAACAGTCTCAGAAGGGAAGCTCCCAGCCTCAGGACTGTCCCTTCACAGACAGTGGGAAAGCACAGTGCTACAGGCATTTTCAGAAGCTGACCTGAAACTCTGCAGGCAGCACTTGTTTTATAGAGAGGGTTATTCATCTGACACCTCTAGTAAGAGGCTTCTTCCTGATATACCAGTATAAAGGCACTGAGTAACCCCAACGGTGCACACAGCCGATGCAGGGACACACCCTCCCATCCTTAGGCTGAATTTTAGATGCAACTTTTGTTTTGGCATATCATTGTACCAGAGCTAGGTTTTGTTTTATCTTGCCCTGACCTTTGTAATTCTTTTGTGTATATAGGGCAAGCACACCACATTAAGAAACAAAACTAAATGCAGGAACTTCTTTCAATATAGAGACACTGATGCAGAAGGAAGGCAAAGGGAAACAAAGCACAGAGATGCGGTGGGGAACTGTTCTTATTATTCCTGTCCATGTCATTCTAGCTTGTTTTCCTTAGATACTGTATTACATCTTCAGCCAGTTTACTTTAACTCTGTTTCACTCTTTCACTGACATCAACCTTGTTCTGTTGCTGTTAACTTAGAGAGGCTTAAGGTTTGTCCCACTGTATTTGCCCAGCCCTCGATTTAACAAAGGCTTTTCCTCTTTTAAAATTTACTTGAGTGTTGGTATGAAGCTGCTTTGGAAAGAAGGGCTTCTGACAGACCTTGTTTAGTCTACTGCCAAATTACTTCTCTTTTTTAAGGGAGGTTTGCAAGTCTTAATTATGGTATTTCTACAAAATCCTTGAAGTAAAGTATTAGTTTGATGCATTTCCTTATTTTTCAAAAAGGAGGAATTAATTATGGCTCAACTACAGAACCAAAGATGTTTGTTTAAAAATATATATCATAAGGCTTCTGCAATCTAAATCCACATTTAATGAGTGTACAGTATGTGTTTTCTAGCCTGTTTGCGTTGCTGGTCATCTGTGACAGAAGCTTAAGTTGTAGATGAAATCCATCCCTAAAAGAATAGGTAACAAGGCAGTGTAAGATTTAATTACCATTGCATGAGTCACTTCATTTTCACATGTCTCTTTACACTTGATTGGACACACTGATATTTTAAACGCATTACAAATTTAATCAAAGATATCAGATAAGATACACAATGTTGAAATTACATCCAGGAAAACATTTGGGACTATCGAGTGGGAATTACTCTTGCATAAAAAATAGAGATTCTATACTTCACAAGATTAATTGAATAAACAAAGGAATATTGAAGCTCCTCAGAAGTTTATATGGAAGGTCAATTCATGGCATTTCCCAGATTGCAAATCAATGCATTGATCTTGAATAAACTTGTGTATTTGAATAACTTCAGGGATGACACCATCAGACTTTTTCCTGTGTAGTCTGTTGAGAGTGCTCAGATGAGATCAAGACTAATCCCACGTGCAAAGTCATTCAGAGTTGTGTTATCAAGTTTAGAGGGGCTAAAGGTTCAGTCTTGCAAATTTCATTCACACAGATATATTTATTACTCTTTGAAGAACTATAGTTTAGAAAGGAACAAGCTCTTGAAGTGGTGTCGTTAATATGATTATTGCTTTACTATCAAAGATATAATACCCTGAGGGTATCTGAAGCTATGTTCTTTAGCTTCCTGTGTAGTATATAATCTTCCTCACATTTATAAAATGTGCTCTCTTTTCTTGAAACCAAGCTCCAAAACATTATCTTCCTTCTGGATTTGCTCCATATGGAAAACATGCCAGACAATGATAACAGCAAAAAAAATCAGAAGATATAGGAGTTCAAAATTCTGTTCAGGTGACTAGATAATTTCAAATAGTTCAGAAATGGCCTTCACCACAGGCCATTCTTTATTATGGATAATTTTCTATTGATTTTTTTTTTCCAGCCATTTAGACTTAAGAAGTAGAAACTGAAGAGATTAAAATCAATCAGAGCGCAGCATAAATGAATATATATAATTTTCTTTCTTACTATGCATGGAATCTACACAGTTACATTTATGTGTTAGAATACCATTAGACCAAAATTTGTAAGTTGAAAACTTTACAAACTCATCTTTGACCTTGTTTAATGAAGTCTCAGGTGTGCAGTGCATGTTGAAAGAAATACATTGACAAGTTTGTATAAAACAAAAGGTGGTAAAATTAATTGCAGCTAACCTTAGAAAAATTTCCATTCATTGCTTACAAAACAGGTTATCACAGTGAAAGACAATTATATTAAACTTAAATATTTCTGAGTAACTTCTTGAACTCTGCAGAAAAATCCATACTCTGACAATATGTCTGACCAGGATTGTCTTAAGATCTTGTGTTAGAGGTCTTTTCTTGATTTGTCTTTTTCTTTTTTCTTTTTTTTTTTTAATAGTTTACACTATCTCAGCTTAGGTGTCAATATTTAAAAGTAAATAAGGAAACAAATAGTAAGTATTGAACTGGTATAAATCAGAAGTAAGAGGTTTCTTGCCCCGTAGTCTCTTACTCTACAAACATCATTGCTGCAATTTGCATCCTGGCCTGTTTCAGTGAATGCTTGTGCTGTGCCTTAGTCATAGACTGCTCCGGAGATACTTTAGGATACAGCAAACAGAAATGCCCAGGTCTTAAGATCACATATACGAAGTGATTGCTACTCAGGAGCTGATAACCGGGAGCTCCCATTTACCCTTTCTTTTGTTATTAGGATCAGATTCACGGAAAGTGAAAGAATTTAAAATTCTGGTAAACGGAAGGTTATTTCTGCAGAACAAACAGGCAAGCAATGACGTATTCCTCCATAATGTGCTATTGAAAGCAGATTACCAGAACTGAAACCAATTATGAAATCCAGGATGAGGAAATATTGTAATTTACAGGATAGTTAATCTGTAAATTCATGTTTTCTTTATCATCTTTCATGTAGCAGTCTCTGAGTTTCCTTGCTGTAACATAAAATGGAAGGTATATTTTGAAACAGGTCAGTCCTTCATTTAATTTGATGTAGCAATATTCAAACCTATTGCGTTCAGCTCTGACTATATAGAAGGTATCATTTTAGAAGTTGCTTATTACTTTAGCTTGATTTGTTCTGCATAGAAGAGCAAACCAGAAAAAATTCAAGGTTCAGTTTTCCATCACGTGTGGAATATTCTGTATTTTTTGTCTCTTTTTTTTTTTCTTTAACTCAGACATGAATGACAGACTTCTATGAGTATTTCAACAAAATGCACAAAAGCTGGAAAGTATTTGAAAACCAGAGATTTGAAAAACTTACAGACAAGCTCTTCCTCCTGCTCCTGCCACAAAGACTGAGGGCCAACATTTTGCCTTTCTTCCTCTTAGGTTAAGACAAAATGTTGAAAACTACATTCTTCATGTATAAGGCTGGAAGGAAATTGGCCTGAATGAACAAATTGAACAGGTGTGTCACCTTCTATTATGCAGATAAAATAAATAGCTATGTTTTGTGAAAGCGCTGTCAAATTAGCAACTAAACAATGCTAAAATACTCTTGTAGAAATTAGAGAGTTCATAGCTGTGGTAGGTTGACCCTGGTTGGATGCCACCCCTGTAACCCCCCCCGCTACCAAAACCTTGCCACACAAAACCAATACAATAGCACACATGGTAAGCTCAGTAGCTGTAAACCTGACTCTTTCTATGGTTATGCCTGACTTCAGGCCTCTTCGATACTGAACAGTTTATGAGCTCCGTCTTTGGGTTATGAATGTCTTCCAAATCTTGAGATATTTATTTAGTTTAATTTAGTCTCTAATAATCTGATTGGAATGAGACAGTATAAGAAAAGCTCTTGTTTTCACTGTAAGAAGAAAGTTAGTATCATCAGATTTATTTGTTTGGGTTTCTGTTTATTTTCCTGTTTTGTAAGGATTTTTTGGTGGAGGAAGTTTGCTTTTAAAACAGGAGAAGTCAGAATCCATCCCTACATCTAGTTTAGAGAGAGATGAACAATGAAAAATGGATTCGTTGAAGTCTGGTTAAGGACCTGGTTAAAGTTCTGGCTTTCTCTAACAGTAGGGAATGTGTTCTATTACTCACTTTCTTGGATTAGATCTAACGAATCCATCAAAGCAAAAATACAAGTTATTTCCTTCTTGTATTTGTAATCAAGGTTGTTCTAAAGCTCATACTGAATTTGTGCCTCAGAAAGCTTTCTTGCTAGAGTTGCAGTGTTTAGGGTGATAGGAAAAACCTAAAGTCCTGTCTGTTTCTGGAAATGTAAGCATCTTGTTGCATTTTTTTTGTTTGTTTGTTTTAGTTTAGGTGTGGCAGTCTTGCGGTACAGGGAAAATTCCATCTTGGTTAATTATGTTCTGTCTTTCCGATTGTCTGCAGTTAGACACAGCCATTTCCTTTTCTTCCAGCTTTGTTTCTCACTGTGATGTTTATATGAAATGTTAAACAGCTGCTTTCTTAAGATCCAGAGGTGGATGTATTTACAACACAGGTAAAGTAATTCCTGTGAATGGTCTATACTCCAGAAGGTGTGGGGGGGTTAACCCTGAAAACCTTAAGGTAGGCCATAAGCATTTGTCACAAAATTCAACATCCTTCTGGGAAAGATGTAAACATTCTTCAGTCAGTCATGTTTTTAACTTCTGAAAAAAATGACCTTCAAAAGAGGTAGAAAGGCTCATTTAATAAACAGAAATTACTTTGACACTTTTTGTTAAGAAAACTATGGAAGTTAAGAGTGTCACTGCTGTACGCTGTGCCTTCCCAAAATGGGAGGAGCTGACTATGGACCTTGTTAAAACATCAGTGTAAAGTCAGGCATTTTGGAGTGATGTATAATAGATGTAAGTAGGTTGTATACAACTGGGAATACGCACTCTATGCAAGTCTGTGCTCATTATTACAGCATGACCTAGCTTTGACTCTGCATAGTCAATTAAAAGAAGAGCTAAGTCAGGTGAAAAAGGCTGTATCTGTGCATGGACAAACTATCCATTCCTTCACTGTAGATTTTAAAGTACTAACAGTAAGTGAGGTTTAAAAAAATCAACCTTATTAAGCCTGCAAAATGAAGAATCCATGAAGTAGCTCCCTGCCTGCACACTCCTGCCTACATAGTTTTAATTCAGACTTTTTGCCATATATAAAGCCAGTTTTAATTATGATCCTATACTATTTTTCTGACAGGACCCCTGCTTCATTTGGTGCACAAGATAGATAGTACTCATTTAGTAATCTTGTATTAACTTCATTGTTTGGCACGAGGCCTTTTGTACCCCATTACTAAAACCCTGTCTGAAGAGAGAATTAATTATTTCTCCTTTGGCTTTTTTGGCAGTGCCTATCACTGAATGTCTGAGCTCTGCATAGGCTTTCTTCTAGCTTCACACCAAAACCATGAGGTGAGAGGCTGATATGGTTCCCATTTTATACCCAGAAAAAATGAAGCCCCAGGCAGACCTGAGTTGAAATTACATACTAGTTTTTAATATGGGAAGCCTACATTTTTTTCAGGTTCCTGGCTGTTGTATCAGGATTTTATCATCTCAGTGCCAAGCTCCTCATATGAGCTGCAGCTAAGATTTCTGCAGAATCATACATTTGACATCCATAAACCCAAAGCACGGTATTAGTGACTACTGCTAAAATTTATATTTTTAATGATTACTCAGCCTTTGACAAACACAGGCTTAAAATCCAGGTTTTGGTCAGCTTTGACTGTCCTTTTCTTCCTGCAGAACTCTGTTTTAATACCGGACCCAGCCAAGAAACAATGTTCCAAATATAGGAATATTTTCTTGAGCTTCAGGAATTTTTTTATTCAAATCCAAGCTGACACATCTTCCCTGACCCACCTTTTCCCTGAGCACCCAACAACTGCATTTTTTGCCCATCCAAAACTCAGCAATATTTCATTTCAGAAAGCAGAGGCTGTTTCCACAGCTCAAACAGTTCAGTGTTTCAGAAGCAAATCATATTTTGCTCCTTCCCTGGCTCTCAGACTGAGGAATTATTGAAACACCAGAAATTCTTTCTCCTCAGTGGTCTACTCAATCACATGGAAAGCATGGTCTCCCCAGCCAGCCCTGGTGTCTTTTGTCCCCTTTGTCTTAACTGTCTCTGGCCCTTGCTAAAGCCTCTTTTGCTGCCCTGAAATCTCGTTCCTGTGCTGCATTCAGTGAAACGGCTACTTGCTCACAGGGCTGGAAGGTGGGGGAACGGACGGAGAGCACAGGGGACAACCTTTACGCTTGCCGGTCAGGTGCCCATCCTCCAGCAGCTGGAAATGCTGGTCATGTGCTCAGTACCAACATCTTTGGGGGAGTTTTCGCTGCAAAACAGTAGAAAATTCTGCTGAGCACGTGCAAACTGGTTTTTCAAGTGCTTTTAACATGGTTGAATTAGAGCTCAGCTCAAGGGGATGAAACCCTGTGCCTTCCTGACGTAAGACCACTTCCTTCCAAATGTTAATCTCAGTGTTTCAAAATTTTATGAGTGCTTCAAAACACTAAAATGACCTGAGAAAGTGTCACCTGATTTATTTTTTTTTTTAAACAGATGGGGAGTGGAGGGAGTCAAGTAACAACAGATATTTCTCTGACTTTGTGCTTAGAGATGACCAAAACATTTGGCTGAAAATGTCCAAACAAATTGAGCCTGAGGCATACCCTGAGCATGGGGAACTTTAGTCTCAGTGGCTTCAGTTCTTTATGACTTTCCTGGCCTTCAAACAAGATCATAAAAATCGGAAGTATTATGCAATCTTAATAATAGGCTATGTTACCAGTCTGCTCACAACAAACCAGTCAGCATAACTGAAATTCCTAGGTATACTGTGGTTATTAAAAATGAGTTTCCTGTGACTTGCTGCTGGCCTTCCAGCACATCATAAATGTATTAAAAAAAAAATAATTATGCTTTTGCTCTTTAAACTTTAAACTTGATTTTCTGCAACTTTCCCCAAACCATAGTGGATCAGGTATTGATCAGTTTTAGTTGTACTTGGCTTCTTACTCAACCCCATAAATAATCCCTTTCTTTTAATTGATGGTCTCTGTAAACTTGACTTTAGCAAAAATGAAACTACTAGAGACTGATTTTTCACCCAGATGAGACAACTTTGTTCTGGTTCTATAAGAAGTCTGGGAAAATGGCCCTAGTGGCTACTATGAATAATTCAGGAATATAATGTATAGACTTTACTATCTACAGGCATCAGTATCTAGTACTTTTTTGTTTCCCGAGGTGTAGATAGAGTTCCCAAATAAAGCAGCCATTGAAGTTTATCTTCTGAAAAAAGCTTATGAATTAGCCAAAACAGGCCTTAGGTACAGATATTGAAAAGAAACTGAAAAACTGAAATAATGGCTGCACCAGCAGTGACAAGGCCTGGTTTTATCTTGATAGTATTATCAAGTAACTCCAAATGGTGAGCTGATCTCATGGATATATCCTGTGGTACCCAATGACTGTTTACTGACCTTGACATCAGCGGTGTATTTGTCCTAGAGATAAATGAAGGCATAGTTAATCTGGATTAAAACAGCAGTGAAACAACTTTATTGAACTTTTACCTAAGTAAATAGCTGAATTCAAGCTCAGATTCTCCAACAAGCTTGAATTTCTACCGAGAGGTTAGTTTAAATGACAGATTTCACTGCTGTTTATAAATGAGGTAGCCAACCCAGGTTAAGCACCCACAAAGACAGGCGTTCCTCCAGCAAAGACAGGATATGAAGCATATTCCCGTACAGTATGATTGAAGTCTTGGAAAACTATTCATTTGGAGAATTGATGAAAGAAGTTGCCATGACTCACAGTCTCCTCTGAAGCTATCAAAAAAATATGGTTTCAGCCCCAAACACTGTAGGCTGTTGATTTGTCTCAGCTGCTGTATTTTGTTTTCTTGTTTTCTACCATTCCCAGGAGCTATCACAGTCTTTCTTTTTTCTTCACCTTCTGTTTAGCAGAGATATTCTGGGACTTTCCTTGAACATACCCGCCATAAGAAAAGTGTTCAAGGCAACTTTGGGAAACCTTGATGTGGCCATTTTTCAATTAATTAATTAAGTTAACAGATGCTGAACTTTCTAAATTCATTTTCAGGAACCTATCCTATTTTCCTAAAGTGTCAAATTCAGTGAGGCATCTCTGAAAATCAAGAAATATGAAACAAATTTCAGGCTCTGACACTGATCTGCTGTGAGACTTTGAGCCAGGCATCTTCCGTCTCAGTTCTCTCACCTGTAGAATGTGGATAACACTGTTTTTTACCTAGCTGTGTTAAAGTACCCGGAAATCTAGATGCAAGGTATACTCAAGATAAAATGTCCCTTACTGCATAGCAAAGAGTTACATGTTGCAATGTTTTATGTTTTATAAACAATTCTGAAATCTCTGCAAGGTACTGTTTGTAGTACTGGGAATCTATTATTACTATATACTTATTTGGGGCTTTTTCTTTTTGATACAGGCAGTATTTTGCTATGAGTTTTGCTGACATCTCCCATGTGTTGGGAAGACAGTTGGGGGCATGCCTGCCTTTTACAGTTAGATCCTGAAATCCACAGTTTATGAATCAAAATAAAGAAATGAACTTACTGTTGAACCCCCTCTCCCACCCCACCCCCCAGCATTTATATCATAGATTGATGAGATTCTCAACCAGTGTAGAATAACATTTTGTAAAATCACTTCCTTCTAGGTGATGACAGATTTCAGGGATTAAAAGTAAATACAAGTTGTATAATTCAATTTCCAGTCTTGCAATTCCTCCCATAATAATAGACTTATTACTCTTTTCATTTTAAGCTTCTTGGCCTATTTCTGAGCGGTACTGAATATCCACTGCTTCCAAGGAAATCAGAGATATACATGCTCATTACTTCTCTGAACTGAATGTCTAGAGCACAAAGCTTTGTGATGTAGTTGTGGATTAATTGTAAATTACAACAGCAAGTATGATGAGTTGGTCTATGCATTTTGTTCTATTCTAGTTAAAATAATTTGAACCATTTTTATGACTGTTCATTTAATGCAGACTTCTCTGTTAAGTAGCTGTACCACCAATCACTGTCTATACAATAGAGCAGAATAGCAGTGACTAAATTTTTTATTCTATTGCTGGGTCTTTTCAGAATTGACACAAGCAGATGCAGTCTATTGCATTAGGCCTGAACTGAGTCCTTTCGCATTTGTGGTTCTTCGTGGTGAATCTTTGTAGAAGGGAGAAAACTTTTTTGGTTAAGAAGTTTCCTTACATCCCACCCTGCATGGAGTATTGTGAGCGATTAGCTGTAAATTGCTGATAAAATGAGATTTTATGGTAATAGGTAGCAAGCTATTGTCATGCAAGACAGTTTGGTTTACCAAGAGTCAGTACTATTCCATATCCATATCCAAGGCTTGACTTTCTCCCTTCCAGAATTGGGGTCCTGAGGTGCAAAGTTTTAACTCCAGAGTTGAACTTCACTTAGAGTATAGCATACCTGGGTTCCACATATGTTATGTAATATCCTCTTTATTTTGTTTAAATCTGGTCTAAGTTTTGGACTTTTTAGAAGCAGGTAAAATCAAGCAAGTTCTGCATAGATTCATTTTTCATAGCTCGGGCAAATGCTCAGCATATATTACTGCTGCTGAGCTATATTGCCATGGAAGCTTTAGAAAACTACTAGAAGAGTCAGCTGAACTCATCGCTGTTCCTCTGGAGGTAGCACTGACATACATGGTAATTCAAAGAGTTTACTGTCTGCATTAGGAAGTAAAATCTTTTTCTGTTTGTACATAATTAGATATAATCTTTCTTGCATGAGTAAGTTGAGAGCTAAATTAAAATAATGGAAAATCAATTCTGTAAGGGCAAATAAGATTATCTATCCTTTCAAAAAACAACTGGAGGAAAGGTATTTGTATACTAAAGGGTCATATGTTACTTGACAGAACTACCAAAACCATTTTTAAGGTCTTGGGTTTGGGAATTTTTTTAGTAATCTTTTAAGAACCTGGATATTTCTCCTAGAATTGAATTAATTTCTGCACAGAGAGCAAGTGTTAAAGTCTGAAAGGCAGGACTGCTGGGAATTCAGGTAAGCAAGGCACAAGTGAAGGACCTCTAGAACTGCTTCAGTCTTTAAGCAGAAAAAATATACAACCATCTACAAACTGGAGCTGTTGAGAAAGAGCAAAATGTTTATGAAAATTATGGCCTTGGGTGTCTTCTGTCATTTAGGGTTAATCATACTGAACAATCTGATGCCCTTGCAATCGAACTAGAAGCCTGGCCAAATTTCAAGTCTATGTCCCACCTTATAGTTTCATCGAAGTCTATAACCAGCGAACAAACCTGTGGCTCACCTGTAACCGTTAACAGATCCCACTGTGGCTCTTTTGTGTTAACGGAAGGAGATCTTGGCACTGCGCTGTGGCTGTGTTCCTTTGTTGATTGTGGAGACCTCTGTGGAGGTGCTTTGAAAAATTGAGTTCAGTTGGACAGAATGCTAAAGGCCATGAATTCCCACTCTTTCTCCCAACATTGGCAAAATTCTTTTCCAGGGTGCAGAAAACTGTATAATTTCTTGTAGCAAGAAGTGGTAGTACTCTCTAGATTAGGAACACCTTTACTTCCATTATAGAGTAAGTCTAGCAGAGCTGCAGTAAGAGCACTGAGTAACCCCAACGGTGCACACAGCCGATGCAGGGACACACCCTCCCATCCTTAGGCTGAATTTTAGATGCAACTTTTGTTTTGGCATATCATTGTACCAGAGCCAGGTTTTGGTGTACATGAGTTTTATCTTGCCCTAACCTTTGTAATTCTTTTGTGTATATAGGGCAAGCACACCACATTAAGAAACAAAACTAAATCTTATATATTTTGGAGCTTTTTTATTGATATCATAACTTCACACAGAATGAATGAATGTAGCTGTAATTCTAGCTGGAGTTGAGCTCATTCAGCTGAAGTAGCATAACCCGCAGCTCTCATTGTTTCTAGCTTCGGAAATTCTGAGCGTACGCTTGGTGCTCAGTACCTGAGGATACTTCTTGCAGTCATACTTGCTTGGAGTGGTGGATGCCCTGTCAGCTGTGTGCTGCTCTTCCATGCATCTGCACCTGCGGACATCACTGGATTCACAGCATGGCACTGCGACGCTGCGAACCGGGCTCATGCATCGGCCTGTTGATGCGTGTGGAGAGGCTTCAGTACTCTCACTATAATGCTTATATGGGATTGATAATTATTCTTAACGGTGAATTACATGAAGGGAGCAGCACAAGTTCAGTCTCTGCTGCGTCTGCTGTACAGTGATGGCCTAGATTAAAATGTTCAGTAGCACACGGCTGATGTTAGCTATCTTGTGTTTTGTCAGTCTGCATATTTGCAAAATAACAGGAAAATCTCGTGCTGTGGACTAATATTCTGAATCAACGGTAGCTGTTGAACTTTCACTGAATATTAACTTCTACTGCACTTTGCAAGCATACTTAGCAAAAGGTGATCATGCCAGCCTGAGCTATTGATTGTATCTGCTACCAGATCCCACTGACAGCTCTTCCTACAGAGCATGCGGAGCTAATGCTCTGACATGCTTTTCAGTGACATGGCAATGAGGACCTGTGAACTGTTCTTTGTCTGGTTTCAGGTTCATTTGCCTTTCAGGATAAAGCCATCTTTTCCTGCTGATGGTGACTGTTAGCAACTTACTATCAAAGGTGTTTGATGTTGTTCGTTTTTTCGTTTGAACTATTCTACAATGCTGATTAGAGCCTTTCTGATATCAACGGGATTGTTTGAATGTAACTAGCGGAAGAATTGGATCCTGTACTCTTGCTCAAGAGAGAAGTCAAAAGGTCGAAGTCCACCTAAAGATTCATGTTATCATCAGAAACGTAAATAAAGGAGATGGGAGTCACGAGGCTGAATGAAGGATGATGGGTCAGCATCTTGGGCACTCCCACATGATGGCATGCGGAGATCCTGGAGGGCACTTTCAGACACTGGGCCTAGGGATATCATAAGTTAGTTAACTCAGTAGACCAGTGACTTAAACTGTCAGCTGTCCGTGGTGTGTGGAATCCCAGCAAAGTGAAGTTCTATTGAGATATTTCTTGTGCTCCAGGCTGCAGCGGGCAGATGAGGTGTCCTTTATTTGTACCCAAGAAACTTGCTGTGCAAATCCTGCACCCTTTTCCCATGAAGTAGTTCCATTGACTGCAGTCCACTATTTACATTTGAGCATTATTAAGCACTCAATGTCATTATTTCATGGTATTTTTTGTTGAAGAGTATTAACTCTGCAATATCATAGGTGCAATTAATTAATAAATTAGACTTAATTTTCATAATATATTAATAGTAGGCATCACATATTTCCTGATCATTTGTCTTCTCGAAGCAGCTGTGGCTTGAAATGAGTAAATCTGCATTTTATTAAACTTGCAGAGATGCATTTGAAAAAAATACCTTTTAAATGACAGGGCACTTCAGTTATCTGCTTTACAATTGTCCGCTTTAGCGTTATCATGACTTTGAGGAACAGTGAAACAACCTTTGAAAGCTGGTTCACTTAGCTTGTAATAAACAGCTCTGTGTCAGTAAGCATTGTATATCTGATAAGAGCCTCTGACTTGATATATATGCAAAAGTGAAATGAAGTGGTGTTCCTACTGATCATGACGTGCAAGGTCAGTACAAACTACTGAAACAGTGGATTGCAAAACAATACACTCTTGGCAGTAAAAGTCCAAACTCAGTACAGCTTGATTATTATAGGGAAGCATAGAGCTGTGCAACAAAATTAACACTGTGTTTGAAGTCAGTTTCTAAGAAAGGGTTATGAAATCTGAAGGAAGTTTAAGTGTTTGGTTTTTTTGTTTTCTTAATGTTCTGAAATTCTCATTCCTGTGTATTTTTATTTGTGCACTTCACCTCAGTGACAGTAGCATCTGACAAACAAAGTCCAGTTGAAGCCCAAAAGATTAATGAAAGGGAGGGAGAGGCAATTGCTTTTTCTTTTTGAGTGTGTTGGTGTCTTTTCTCAACATTAATGATGAATGTGAAAGCAATAAAGACTGAGAAGCTAAGAAGCTGGGACTTGGGAGAAAAAGCTACTTCCCACAAGGACAGTAAGCACATGAACATACTGTCAGTGAAACTGCTGGAAGCAAAGAATAGAGTAGAAGCAAGTTAAAAAAATTACCCACTTTTTTTGTGAAGATACGGAATGATAAAAGCAGGACAGTGGACTTGCAATTGGAAAGAAGAAAAGAAATAGAAGCAAGCCAGAAGCTACATCCTGTCCATAAATTTCATATGTTTTCAGCCATTTTTGAAGTGCTTTTAGCTCCAGTAAAACAATGGTCCAAAGGGCTGAAGACTTTTCCATATTAGTGGAAACTTCGCTGCAGTTAAAAGAACTTTAGTATGAAGTTCTTACTGAATGACTCATCATATTTGATCATTTCATTAGACCCCGAGGGGAAGGAAAAACTGTGAAGTCCGCTTGTTCTCTCCTTTTTAATCCCCTAAAACAAGTAGACATTTTGCTGCTTACCTAGCCCTGTGAAAGATGGTGGTCATATCATGCTTCAGTGTGCAACCTGAAATGCTGTGGGTTATGGTTTCAGTTATATAAGTAAAAGGCACTGGCAGTACTGCTATTCCTCTAGTTCCTGGATGCTTGTTGCTTTCCTACTGGCTGCTAAAAATGGGGCTGGGGTGGAAAACTTGACTAGTAGTGACTGTCCAGATAGCTGAAGAGACCACAACTACAAAAAAGAGGGTGGCAAGGCTAGCCAGGTCTGAGACACACAGCAGGCAGAGCTCCCTCAGCTTAGGACCATGGGAGAGGTCTGTTTCTCCTAGAGGCACTCCTCTCATGAGAACACACTTCAGTCAACCCCTTGAATGGTGGTGTTCACCTTTTGTTAGCAAATATGCATTAATTTTATTGGCAGTGTGTCCCAATGCCGCCAGCGTGTTGGTCCACGTGAGTGACAACTGGTAGGATTACCCTACAACCCTGTGTGGCAGACGCCTGATGTAGTGGCTTCAGAAAGTCCAACCTAGGTAATGGCCCAGGGTGGAATTTGTTCTTTTTTTACCCTAGAGTGTTACATGTCAGAAGGACATAAAAAAGGAAATAAAGCACAGGAAACACAAATAAACTTAATTCCCAACCTTCTTCAGCCACAGCTGCAGTGATCCTTGCACAGTAATGTTAACTGGTTCCCTTACGCCTGCAGGCTTGTTACCTCTCCCGTTTACTCTTTAAGAATGAGAATTTGAGTTGACTTTGCTGAGAGATGGACTCCCAGTTCCAGGAAGGAGTCTTGATGTTCTCCCAGCCCAAAGGTTAAGGCTCTAATCCATCCCCTGGAGCTAAAACAAGACAATGATAAAACTTTCCTACTCCTTAGAGAATATAATTGTTGTCAAAATATTTTGAAATGAATTAAGGTTACAGTTAAAAGTTTCCATTCACATGTCTTCCCTATTGGCTTGGTTGCTGCCATTGTTCTGATTTTGAGAGTACAAAGATTCTGTAAAAACATCTTCTTTAGTGTCTTTAGACACTAAAGAATTACTACTATTCACAGCTTAGGGAAACACCATCCTCCTCCTCCTCCTTGACATGGTTATAGTAGTTACTGCATTTGAACACACTGCTAATCCTTCATCAAGATCCATCCAGGGCCTCTAAGGTGCCCCATGTACCCAACAAAGGGCAAACGCTGTATGAATATGCGTATACATAAAATTTCTTCTTGGGTTCCCTTTGTCTGTTACTTCAACTGAAAACCAGATTTATAAGGTGAATTTAAAGACATTATAGAATAAATTACTTTCTTGGCATAAATTACTTTTCTTACATGGCATCTAAACATTGTTCTGAGAATCTCTGGACTACAGTTTTATGTAAGAACTTTTCTTCCTTGATCCTTTATTCAGGTTTTGCTGTCTTTTATACCATGGCACTAAGAATACCGAGGAAGTTCTTGATTAGCTTAGTTGAATAAAAATCAAGTGTGGTTTGGCCATGTTCCTTTTAGGACCCTATTATCATAATGTGTCTGGCCTTTTTACATAGCAAAATTACTCTGTGGTTTGAGTGGTGAAGAAAGAGTCCTGATGTGTTTGTACTGTCCAACTTTTCAACACCATACTGTACCTTTCTCGTAAGAGCACGCTTTGAAAGAAAAAACCCTTGTTGCCACGTGGCTGGACTTTAGGCAACTCTTTACAAGAGCAGGCACCTTAACAGAGCTGGAGCTGAAGTTTTTTGTCTTCCTGAAGACTTGAATGCAGCTTCATAGCATGATTTTATTGAAATATTTAGTGTAACCCTATACAGCTGTTAGTTGTTTATACAAGGAGATAGAACTACATAGTACAAGTCAACCTAGCATGAGCAAAGCTGAGCTAAAATATGCCCATAACTTGCAGCACTAAAGCTTCTTCTCTCAATGCCACCTTCAAGCAAAATCCATACAGTTCAATCTTATAATTCTTACTGATGATTTAGCTCATGGATTATCCCGCCTGATTATTATTGAAATCAATGTGCTTGCCAAGTTCTTATGGCCTACTTCATCCACTGGTAACACTAACAAATTTGTAATTAGCTGGACTGAACTTTTAAGGCCATTTTCTATCCTGTAGAATAAAACCTGTGAGCTAACCCCATTAGTCAGTCAGTTTAGTCTTCAGTGTATGGGAATTCAAACACATCTTTGAGCCCAAACTCCTGAGCCTGGGGAGGAAGTGAAATCCACAGTGAAGCTGCAGAGGAGGTTGAAAGCTCCTGCATTCCGAGGCCTAGACCTGCTCGTTATGAAGATAGTAGTAAGAGATGGTAGTCTGCCAAGTAGTCTAATTAGTACATCAGCAGTCTCCAAATTCCAGGGCTTTGTGTATCAAAACCAAAATCGTAGTTTAGCAAAAGACGCGCTCATAACAAGCCAAAACTTTTGTTGCACTTCTTCCATGCACCCATCCTGGCCTTTTTTTGGATTTATTGGTTAATAAAGATAGAGTTTAATTTTAAACAGAAAAACGAGGGACAAAGTTTTAGAAAATGGGTTGAGTTGTATTCTGCAGTTCTGACAAAGAAAAATCAGACCCTAATTTCTCTTGGATTTTAGTGGGGTGTTTTACTAGCTGTGGAACTGACTGACTTGGAGTCAGTCTTGAATCTTTGTGTAAAATTGCTTTTTAGGTATACTTCACTGTTTTTTTTCAAAGCGGTGTTTTAAATACTGTGAGGTTTAGTCAAAATAGCAGAAAATTTGAATGTCTGTCAGTATGCAAAGGATATTTGTAGCTGTATTGGTCCAAGAGCAAGAAGTGTCAATTTAAGACAGTACAGATAACATGATATCTTTTATTGAACCAAGAATAATTAATCTTTATATAATAATACATCCAGAAGAAGAACTTCTGGGCCCTCAGGCTTGAACGTTCTAAAGTATTCTTGTTCCAATAAGAAGTATCACATTATCTACCTTATCTACTTAAACACATGTTCAAAATGATGGATTACTGACTATTTTGGGTGCATTTTTACTTGGTTGTTATCTTGAGCCTCATTTAACTTACACAACTGTTTTCAAAGTTATAAACATATACTCTTTATATGTCAAACTGAATCATGATCTCTTTTCTTTCTTTGCTCTAGTCATATTTTCAAATGAAGTATAGTTTACACAGTTACAGTGTTGCGTGAATGTATTCTTGGTTTATTTTTGTTATATTTTACTTTATTTTTGTCAGTGAGATAAAATACTTTGAAGAAACGAGCACAGCTTTTAATGAATTTTATGCAGAAAAACCAGGTAAAAAATAGCTAAGAGCCCCTATAAAGTGATTATTATTGGAAGTGTGATATCTGTGAAGACATACTACAATCATTTTGGTGTAAAGGAAGATTGTGTTAACAATCACTATAATTATCAATCACTGCATGATAACATTTGCAGATGCCAACCCTTTAATTGGAGTCTTTTTATTGTTTGCATCACTAGTTAGCTGGATCTGTAGAGATATATGATAATAGATCTAGCCCACATAGCTTACTGTGATTGATTGCACATGGTCTACAAGCCTGGTCCACATCAAATAGAAACTTAGGGCATGAGAAAATTAAAGAGGCAGGAGTAAAACAGGAGTAACTATGGCAGAAAGGAATCCTTGGTTAGTATCCTGATGCTTTTCCATGGCAGTATTCCCAGGGACCAGGTTGTGAAGGGCAGTTAGCACCATTAAGGGGAGTTAGATGCCTAAATGCAGTTATGGACCTTGTCTTTCATCCACAAGTGGTGTCACTGAAGTAAGAGGACAGTACTGGCTGCTGAACAGAAATCTAACAAAAATAGCAGGTTGTCTCCCTGAAGACCTAGCTGACAAATGTGTGACGTGCAGGTCAATGCTTAATATTACCATTTGATAGGGGAAAGAAAAGTAAAATAGAGCACTTGTTCACCTTAGCCAGTTTGGGATCAGAGAGAGCTAGCACAAAAGATGCAAACCGGTCCCCATTGCACCAGCAGGGAAATCCTAAGCAGAAGTACCATTGCAATGTTTCTCAAGGTCTCACTGGGGGAGTAGTTTGAAACTGTTGCCAGGCCTCCCTTGGAGCACTTCGAGGTAGGTGCTGTCCAAGAGATGTACTGCACCAGAGCATCTCCCCCGCCAAGCCTGACCACTTTGTGGGCTGTGGCATCTGGCTCTAGGCCTTCTGGAAAAATGAAGCTTGCAATGAGCTTTCATCACTTCATGATCACAAAAGACACAACCCTGAGAAGTGAATGATACAAGGCTGCAAGATTCACTGAGGCCTTTATAAGGTACTTTGTTTTCCCATCTGAGGATTTGAGTGTTTTATAAATCTGAAGTCTCCTCTGAAAAATAGTGATAGGTTTTGAAAGCTGGTTTCCTGCTGAAGCAGAAGAAAAAATTACAAAGTCTGACTAGGCTACCAACAGGTGGTTAGAGAAAGTCAGTCAATATGCAGACAGATTTTTATTCCACCACCCCACCCCACCCCCAACTTTTTTCCAAATTTCAGTGAAAATGGTAGCCCACTCTCTGGAAGCAACTCTGCTCCAAGAGCCTTGTGTGCCAGGAGAGATTCAGCACTGTACAATCCTTTGCTTTTTGATAATGGACTCCTGAAGTATTTCTTCTGGTTTAAAAGTGTTTGAATAGCAAGGGATGTGTACCTCTGTAACTGCACTTTCTGGTAAATTCTGCAGTAGCAATTAATCTTTGACACCCTCAGGAGGTCCTTCAAATTTATAATATGCAATGATCACAGAGTATGCCTCTGTAGCTTAACTGCATGTATGTTATGCAGGAGCCTTTGCTAGGAAGCAAAGAAGAAACAACTGAAGTTGTCAGGAGTACAGAAAGCCAGCAGCAAAGATAAGACTAGGGAAAAATATCAGGAACAATCCTAATGTTGCCACATATGTCATAGGTCTGTTAAGGACCACAAGAGAGCTTGAATTAGAACTTAGCCAAGCCCAAAATGAAGCTGAGATCAGGTATGGCATGAGTAAGTGGGATGTCAGCGATCAGCTGCAGAGTTCCTGTTCAGCTGTCAAAATGCTCCTAGTAGAGAAGTGGGAGCTTAAATGCTGAGCAAGAAGCCAAGTTTGGGAGGCGTAAGGAAAAACAACAGCTGCCACAAAACTGCTAGTTTTGCGGTTATCATCTATACTGCTCACTTCTAGGCTTTAGATGAGGAACCTTTGGGACGCACCTACATCTGTGGGAAGGGAGCAGATGCTGCAGCTGGATTTCTGTTTGGCGGCCTGAACGTGCATGTCTTCTGTGAGACTAGGGGAGGGAGCCTGTCTGTAAAAGCAGCTACTTCCACCTACGTTTATTCTGGCTCCTTTCAGTTATCCATTCCTAGATAAATTCTTTCAGACGTGGTGCCAAAACTGCAAGGTGCTGGTCAATTTTTGCAAGCTGCCTGAATGACTCACCTCATTTCTCAGATTACTGGCAAAACAGGGGAAAAAAAAAAAAGCCTTGTGGGATTGAAAGCATTTGGCAAGCTTGTACTGTCACTTCTGTGACTCAGAATGGCTCATTTATGGTAGCAATTTTTTGATAGCAGCTGTCAGGATAAATTTGTGGCAGGGGCTCTGCTAAGTGCAAGAGGGTATAACAGCAGTCAGGTCTGCTGTGTCAGGGAGACAGTGTTGGTACAGATGCTTTCCTGGTGATAATGCTGCGGTGACTCTGCCGGGTATACGGACAGCACAGGAGATGAGGTGTGCAACCATTCTGGAGTTTCTGGCTGTGGGGTGTCCCCTGACATGAGAGGATTCAGGAGAGAATCCCAGAGAATACAAGGATGGAGTACCGGAGGCTGGTGGTTCCACTGGGAAGCACCAATGTACCAGGGTACAATAGGGTCTTATAATGCACCCAGGAACCAGGGAGCACCCACAGCACCCACTGTACCACCCCCTGGCCTCAGAGCAACAACCGTGGGGGATTCCCAGTCAATGTAGGGAAGCCACATTTTTTCTGTGGGATGCAAGTAGTGTTATGAAGGGGTTTGTGAAGCCTCCCTTCTGACCTTTCATTGGAAGAGCTGGGAGGTGCCCATTTATGCCAAGCACACTTAGATGCAGGGGGTTTTTTTGGAGAAGAATCCTTTTAGGGTGAAAGGCAGTTCAATGGCTACCTGTCACAGATCTGGTTCCCATGTGTGTTTGCTGCAGATGGCTCCCATTACTCATTCTGCAGGCATAATTATTTCTGGCTGAGGTGGGCCTGTGAAACACGAGGCCGAACTCCTGATGGAGGTGGCTTGGGTTGAACTAGAGGGATTCAGGTTGGCGAACAAAGTCCTGCCTATAGACATAAATGAAAAAGCTGGCCTTGGGCTCCCCTGTTGCTGACCACAGTTGTCTTTTTCTGTGAATATGTGCAGTAGAGGGCACTAGTATGTTGGTTCGTATCTGGTCACACACTTTATGTCTTTAATGGGATTCACCAATAATATAGTGAGGGCTAAAGGCTAATTAATAGTAATTGTGTATTATTAGAATATATGTTAGTCTTTGTTAGAGATATAGGTTGATTACTCTCAAGTGAATAATTGATCATCATCTGTGTGTGCAACCTTCTTCTGAACTTTGGGCTGAATTTCTACATAAAGCCCTGCTGGGAAAGGGGGATTTCAATGAATTGGTATGAACACTTCAGCTAGCTGCCACACCAAAATGGTTGATGAGCTCTCAGCAGCTGGTGTGGGTACAATTTAATTAAGACAGCTGAGGGAAAGATTCTGCTAGGAAGAATGTTCCTGCATGTAATTTTACCATGGCCCTGGAGAGCAAAACAAAGGGCAAAAGGCTACTCTATTCTTCCAGTAAGTGTGCAAAATTTAGTAGTTATGAAGGATAAAGTACAACATTCAAAAGAACTCAGACATGTATCTCGTAAACAGATCCTTCTTGTCCACAATTGTAATACAGTGCTGATCTAGGATGGGAAAACTGTCCCTAGCTATTGTCCATTTCTTAGAAATTAACAACAAATGAACTTTAAAGCCAACAGATATCAAGCTGGCACCTTTCTCGGGCAGTGGAAGTAACTTACTAACACTGGGGAAAAAAATTAAGATTGGCAAGTTTGTATGCAAAGAAATTAGAAAGGGGATATCCTGCCAGCTGGATTTTTCCAAGCTCTCATTGGTTTTTTTGTTGCTTTGTTTATTGAACATTTCAATATCTTCATTTGTCTTCATAAATCTGTTATATACATTGCATTATAGCCGCAGCAGTGTGGTTTTGGCAGAGGTTAGTGTCAGAATTGGGCAAATAGTCATTTTGCTTCTCTGCATCATGTTATAAAATCCTAGAGTCTTTTTTTTCCTTGTTTGCAGCATCTTTCTGTCATGTGAAGAGATATAGCTTAAATTCTGGAAGAAGAGGCCATTGCTTCAGCGAGTGATGATTAAACCCTTAGCTTCAGTGTCCACAATTCTACACTCTAAAGACACATATTTGAGTTTCCTACATCAGTGTGTGTGTCTTCATGTATATGTTCTCCTTTTCTCCATAATAGTCAGCAAAGAGAACTCTCTCATAATTCAGAGTGAAAGGAATGATGAAAATTCATGATCCAGATATAGATGATAAATGAGACAAGGAATTTTCTTTCACAATGCCACCAAGAAAGATCAAACCAGCCCTTAGTTTCATTCAAATCCTTTGAATTCAGTGGGTCACATTTATAACTGATAAAATTTCAGGAAAAACACTCACTGTAAACATGGGCAAAAATTTGGTGTTAATTTTGCCACATATTCTAGCAAATTCAACAAAAAGGAGCATTTCCCGGTGCGAGGGAGCAGGAAGGAGGAATGTGCATGTGTATAAGTGGAAGCAATGATGAAAGTTCTGTCTTGCTCAGCTAGAGAGTCATTTGGGGCCAATTTTTCTGGGCATTTTGAAAGAAAAACCCAGGCTCAATAGATTTTAAAATCAGCTTTGAGGATGGTTTAAAAAAGAAGGTTGTTTTTGAAAGCAAAGCTAAACTTTAGGAATCCAGAATTAAAGGAATAGAGGTGGAGTACCAGGGAGAAGTTACAGAAATGTTCAGCCTTCATCATATGATCAGGTTGACTTTGTCAACACCTTGTTTTCATCACAACTACTAGTAATTTGAGTAATTTATAGAATTAGTCCATGATATCTGCATACTTTGGAATAGAAAAACATTCCTGATGGTTTAACTATGTTTGTAGTTAACTGTGATTAGCTAATAATTTTTTCCTATTTCTGGCCTCATTAATTTCTTTTTACTGTATTGGTTACAAAAGTCTCCCCTTAAAATATATGTACAAAACCTCAATGGATGTTATAGTAAACTTTGCACTGTGTCATTCTAGGTCTTAAAACAAAAAAATAATGAAATAGAGGCAGTAAAGAAAGGGAACAGTATAGTAATTTTGATCTGTGCTTTTTGTTTCTATGACTGACTAGCATGACTACAAAAAAATCCTTTAACCTTTCTTGCTGCAGTAACAAGTCAAGCTTACATATATCTGTACCTGTCCTGAGCTTAATTCAGCTTAATAAATTTCTATAAAGTGCTTTGATCAGTTTATTTAAATACAAGGCATGACTGAAGCAAAATCTGCTCTTAATGTTATATTTTCTAGTGCTGAGATGAATGTTGATAGAACAAAAAAAAATGAGAAATGCAGAAGGAACACTACACAATAGCCTGGAAAATCTTCTGCACATTCCCTGTATGCTTTATCTTCCTTATTTTCCCTCAAAGAAACAAAAGTAAGATGTAATGTCAAAAAAGGAGGATATTTGGCCAATTCATTGTAGAGGAAGAAAGCAAATGCCTTACTGAAAAGTAGGACAATTCTGTCAAAAGTAGGACAGCTTACTGCACATTAAGTACCTTTGGATTATGCGTATTATATCATGTTTACTTTACATACACAATTAGTTCCAGTGACTTCAAAGTGGGACCTCCCGCATGAGCTAACTGAGGAAGATTTATCCCACATGATAAAGCTGTAGTACCATATCAAACAGGGTCAGAATACACATCCATCAAGAAAAGAATCTGGAAAACAGCTATAGCTGGTTGAGCTCATGTAGAAAACAAAAATGTCACTGACATTTAGTCTAGAGATCAAATCAGATGAGAAAAACAGAGTACATCAATGATGCTGGAGCAGGTTACACAGATTAAAATTCTAGACCTGAGCAGCTAAATTTAATCTCAGAATAACTGTGCAAAACCTCTGAACTTTGTGTGCCTTTAAGATAAGCATAAGGATGAGATCATTTAAGTGTTGGCAAAGGGTGAAAAAGACACAGCATGATGGAGAAATTTTTTATTAAAAGCATTTTTTTCTTAATTCATTAATGGATAAGTAAATTTTTAGTTTTCCAATGGCATTTTGAGGACAGTATTTGCAGAAGCCCTCCTCCAAAAGCAATGGATCTGTAAGTATATCACATGCAGACTGATTATTTAGATTCCATAAGGTAGGGTGTTTGAGTTGTTGGGCTTTGCCCTCTCAGAGGCTGTGTGTGCATGGTCCAGGTAAATCACTCCTGGCTAGACCTACAAAGGAGCCCAGCTCCAGAGGAGAGCCTAGAGCTTTGAGTAAGGCTGCTTGGCTCCTTACACAGCACATGGGAAGTTAGTTCGTACAGCACAGGATACATAGGGACCAGTACCTTGAGAATATGTATTGCCTGAGCTGGAAATAGAGGCTGCTAAGGAAAGGATATCTCTTGAGTCCCTTTTAATGTTGATAAGAAGGGTAAATAGAGAGCTCTGAGAGAGGCAGAGTGGTTAAGTGAGAGGATTTGAAGGTTGGTAATAGTTACTTTATGTAAAATGTTTGATCTGCTACCTTGAAGGTTACAGCAGGCAGTGTGAAAACATCAGTCCCGCAACTGGTGCCCAAAGTATGCCTAAGTCCTGTTTAGTTGCCAGAGCCCTTATCTGGATATAACCCCTATGCTCTGGGTCTCAGAACCCCATCTATAAAATACCAGAGTCAACAAAGCAATGCTATAGGTGATGCATATATAGTGTTTTACACAGTACCAGGACCTGAGGGCACTAATGGACCTTCATGAGTGGTGCAATTGGTACGCTTGAGGGAAAAGATGCCATCCAGAGGGACCTTGATAGGCTTGAGGAGTGAGCCAACATGAACTTTATGAAGTTCAACAAGGCCAAGTGCAAAGTCCCGCACTTGAGTCAGGACAATCACCAGTATCAGTACAGACTGGGTCGTGGATAGATTGAGAGCAGCCCTGCAGAGAAGGACTTGGGTATACTGGTAGATGAAAAATCAGACATGAGCCAGCAATGTGCTCTTGCAGCCCAAAAAGCCTGGGCTGCTCCATTCTTGTGAGACCCCACCTGGCTTATTGCATCTGGCTCTGGGGTCCCCAATGCAAGAAAGACATGGACCTATTAGAGCAAGTCCAGAGGAGGTCAGTGAAAATGATTAGAGGCTGAAACGCTTCTCCTATGAGGAAAGGCTGAGAGAGTTGGTGTTGTTCAGCCTGGAGAAGAGAAGCTTCTGGGGAGATCTTCAATTCTTAAAGGGAGCTCATAAGAAAGATGGAGACTTTTTACCAGGGCCTGTAGTGATAGAACAAGGGAGAATGGTTTTAAACTAAAAGGGAGTTGATTTAGATTAGATATAAGTAAGAAATTCTTTACTATGAGGGTGGTGAGACACTGGAACGCATTGTCCAGAGAAGTTGTGGCTTTGAGCAACCTGATCTAGTGAAAGATGTCACTGCTCATGGCAGGGGAGATGGACTACATAAAGTTCCTTTTGAAGCCAAGCCATTCTACGATCCTATGATAATGGCCTTGACCAGCCTCACCTGGGACCACCACCCTGCCCATGGTCCCAGACGCCCTATTTCAGCCGAGACCCTGCCTCTCACTGCTCTGATTTACTGCTTAGCCTCCCTGGATGGACCCTAACTCATGCTGCAGGCAGCCTGCCTCTGGCCCTGACTCCGGTGTGCGCCTCAGACTTATGTGACTGGTATTTCTGTCTCCTGGGTGGACCCCAGACCTGACTCGTTACCTTGCCTTGTCTGGGGCTGTTAATGGGATCTGCCTGTGTCACCACCCTGGCCCTGTTGCAATGCGCCTATTGGCATGGGTGGCCCTTGGCTTCCCTCTCGTCCCTCCTCATGGGGTAACCCCACTCCTGCAGCTCCCTGATGTGTAGGCCTTTATGCAAGGGGTCACCTGATCTATGTTGTACCAAAAATTGTCCAAGACTTTGGTTTTATCTCCAGGAATTATCGCTCTCTGTCATTCTCCATAGAAGGGAAAGCTTAAAGCCTGCTGACCTGCCTCTTCAGTAGAAGGACCCCTCCAAACACACCCTTCTCACCTGTGTCTTCAACAAGTGCTTAGTAAGCCTCTCTTAACACAGAAAACCTTGTGGGTATTATGCATAACTTCACCTTGATCCTTGACATTATCAGTCTTGTATGTGCCAAACAACGACATCAACGGTGGCTCCTGTCCCTCTCCCCCAGGGAGACCTCCTGAGGCTTGGAGCAGAGCTAGAAATCCAGCAGGATATGGACACTGCTTTCCTGACACAATTTCTCAACCCTTTCATCCCATTCCATTTAAAAATTAGCTTACACAGATATATCTGTGATTTTTTTAGGAAGTGTGCTGAAATATGCACTGACTGTGCAAAAAATATGTGGGAAAGTGAAGGTGAGGGCAGATTAGTATGCAGAAACTTAATATAACTCCAGTGCACTACTCCCTTCCTTCAAAATAAAAAGACATATTTGCAAGCAGGGCCTGTGTGGCCTGTTTGTCTGAACCAGTGATCTTCCAGGTCTGTTTGTGTGCATTCAAAATGATGCTTCTGTTGGCAGGAAGAAAGAGCCAGTGCTCCTTTACAAGTTTATCTATAGATATAATTATATGGGGAAATTTCCCTCCATCTGTGTCAGAAACAAATGTCAGCATCCAAGACACAGAAACCATGTTTTTCCTTGATTTAAATTCAAAAGACTTAATAAAATGAGTTAAGAAAGGCAGTGGCTGTGAAGAGAAGTCTCAGAGCACAGAGGTGGGAGTCAGTAAGATCTGAAAAGTAATTTACATTTGAGAAGTGGTGTGGCCAGAAATTAGGTTTCCCTTAAAGTTTCTAAGAGATGGAAAAGAAAATGTGCGTTCTCTCTCTCAAAAAAAGCTGTGTCTGACCCACAAAGTGTCTACTAGGGATTTAAGTAAAACAGGCAGCGCTTCGAACATCAGAACTACCATGGTTCTAAGCTAATGAAAGGATTTGCTGTGGGGAGAGCCAATGTCAGTTGAATGATGAAAATTGTAACCTTTAATAGCACCTTATCTCTTCAAGGAATGGAGGCTGATCCCAGGTTTTCCATTGACAGGGAAACTTGAATAAGATGGCTTACCGACTGAAAATACCGATCTATAGATATCTACAAAGACACTGAAATATGAAATGACACCTCTTCACAATCTCCTGTGCACTGAGTGAAACTATCTTTGTCTAACAGGTAGGAAAATGGGGTAGACCATGTATTAAGTGCTGAGACTATAGAGAGAAGCTAAATCAGATTCTGAATTTCCAGGTACTGTGCTTAAGCTACATCCATCTGAAAAAAAAAGAAAAAAAAAAATTGAACAACGATTAGATTTAAATCTTATAATGTATTCCAGCTATGCTATCGATTAACAACTGAGAATCTAAATGTCTGAAAGTCTCCATAACAATTGCACGGATCTAGTGAACACATCGGTTAGCTTTTTCAATGTGAAATTTGGTACTTTAAAGGCGTAGTGAATGGAAAGACAGGTAATTTCTAAGTCTAATTGTTCATTATAGCTCTTTGTTGACTCAGTTTTAAATGGCTCTCTTTTATTAGTTTAACAGAAGATTAAACTTAATGAATGTGCTCATTAATAAAATACTACTGAGCCCTAAACCCATCCATTTCATATAGTATTTTACTATGTACCACTGTAATAATATAGAAGTTTTAAATGCCTGTTAAAAGAACAGTAACTGAACTGAGGCAGACTGCCTACTTGCAGCAGTGCTCTACTGAAGAGAGAAATGGTTGACAAGAGGCAAACCAGATGCAAAGAGAGCTGGAGTTTGCATTAAAGCCAACTAATGGGCAAAGTACATTTAGAAGCTCAGCTGGAGGGATGACCAAGTGCCCTTAATAAAACAAAAAGTGCCGAGGGGATGGATCTACTGCCAAAAGCGTTATTCTACATGTAGGTCACACCAGAGCTTTATGGACTGCCCTGCTGTAAACAAAGAGCCCGGTTATCACCTGCTAACTCTCTGTGTTGAAAGTAGAAAGCCAGGAGAAAAAGTTGGGTGCATTTTGCCAAGTGTGTCGTAACCCTCAAATTCTCCCTTTAATATAAAGAATCTCTCAAAGCTGTGAATTTTGACTAGAGTCACGGGCCAGAGAGACTATTGTCCACATTTTTTTAATTCCCAAAGTTTACAATGGAATATGTGACACCTCTCAACTGGCTTAGATGAAATCCGAGGAGCAGCATTTTATTTCCCTTGGTTTGCTTTTTTGGCTTTTCACATTTTTGTCTGAGTTCTTCATCTTGCAATCTTAATATTGCATTATTGTTCAATACAACTAGAATGCTAAAGGCAGCTATAGAGAGATGCTGCTTTGAAAAGAGGCACAATGCTTTGTAATATGGAATTGAATGGCCCTCTAGAGCTTCTAGTTGAATAAATCAAAAATTTTACTTTGAAAACAGGATTGAGGGAGCTTAGGGGAAGTGATTTTTTTTAAATGTAAACTGTTTTCTAAAAAGAAAAAATGAGAAATTATCACAGGCTTTGAAGAATAAGTGGGAGAGTTGGAGCCTCTACAGAATAGAGGGAAACATTTGTCAGCTATCAGAAGGACTAATCTTCTTCAAATGTTTGAGGAAATATGATCAAGATCGATTCTTTATTCTCCTTCCTGCCAGCCCTGTCTGTTTAGCTGATGGGAAGGCTTCAAGGGGGTTGTCCTGCACAATGGAGAAGCCCTAGTGGTCCAAATACTGTCATGTCCCAACAAAGTCAAAGTTAGCATAAATGTGATACAACTTTCTTCTTGCCCAAACGCTGCGGCTTCCAAGACATTGGAGCAGCTTCATTTAAAAATGAGGATTCCAACAACTCAGAAAACATGCTCGTGATCTCTGAAGTGCTGTGATGACACTGAAAATACTTTCCCCAGAATAGATAAAATAGCTGGAGTTTCTTAGGTAGATGTGATTTTTACTTAAAAATCTTTAAAAAATTGTGTTTTGATCCTGCAACTTCTTATTTGAATATAACAAAAATTGAAAAATGCATGTATAATATAATGCCTATATGCATCCTCCTGCAAGTGAAAGACTATTTGCTATGCTATTTTATTTAAACGAACTCATTCTAATCCTTATCCTGTTACTTTCAAGTTGATTCCTATTCACAGTACCTCACTTTTGCAATAAGTAACTTCTACTTCTTGTGATTTTTCAAACATGAATGCATTCATTTTGTCTTGATGAATTACTAGATGATCCAGCTACAATTATTTAGTAAGGCATAATAAAAAGACCCCATTCCTGAATCTGTGTGACTACATCAGTGCTATGTAGTTTCACAGAGGCATTGAAATCATCTCTGATTTGAGTAAAGGTTATATAAATAAAAGTTTACTTAAAAATAAGGAATGTTCTTTCTTGCCAGCCAAAATCTCCCAGTCCCCAAATTATGTATGATATAAAATATACACACACACCATTTCTTCTGCTGAGCACGATATAACTTATTACTAATCATATTCCCCTCTGAGTCATTCTTGCCTAACTACATTGCATATAAGAACAGTAAATCCACTGCGGTGAGCAGAAGTTCCGTTTTAAGGGGGTTAACGGTGTGAAGAAATTAAAGAACCGTGGACTACTGTGTTGGTGAAGTTTTGGACTGCAGTTATTAAAATCCTCAAAGAGGTAAACTTCTGCAAGCTGAAAAGAAGTGTCGAGTATGCCTAAATAAACAAATATTTAGGCTCAGACACCTCAGACTTTAAATCAAACAACATCTTATGAGGCCTTTGTGACTTCTAAAGGCTACAGAATTTTTTTAAATTTTAATCATTTCTCATGAGTTCATCCCTTCTGACCTTTGTATGACAAGGATTTTCAGGGGGGGAAGAAAATATTTCATCATGCAATTAGTGAATGAAGCACTCCTAGCTGTCATTTCAGCAATCCCACTGTCTGTTTAGAGATTTTTAATTAGAAAATTAAGCCATGTTTTCTGTACACACTAACTCTAATGACTATGACTGAAACCATCATCTGCACCCTAACTGAACAGGCACAATCATTTCTCTGTAACCTCTGGAAATCCTTTTTTCAGCAAGTGCTCCCCACGACTACTGTTCTCTGCCTTTGTGGAGAGATTATGCAACTTACATATTGCATTTACTATCCCTCTGCTTGCCCTTTCATAATGTGCAGCTCCTTTCTGAGCAGCTGCCAGTGTTTTTTCCACTATTTTATGTGTGTCCGTCCACCTTATAATTCTCTTCTTCCTTGATTTGTGTCTCAAAGGGATTCCTTTCTGCAGATCATAGGAGAGGTTTGCATATGTCTAAGAATAAAAACCACGGCCAAACATGCAAATTGCAAATAGGTGCCAAGATGTCTTGCTCTTTCCCAGCGTAAGGGAGAGGTTCCCACTACAGCAAAGAAAGATGATTACACAGAAAAAAAGTGGGATCCGTTGACAGAAACTCCAGTTTGAGTGCCATCAAACATACCTTATTCCCTTTCCCTCCCAGTTTCTTCTCTTTCACATGACTGCTGTTCAGGATTTCACTTTCAAATAAATATTTGGCACTTGTATCCAAAAAGACAAACAAATATGCAGAGAAAATTTTGCCTGAGTAAGTGAACACTCCTATTCAAAATTCTGTGGCTAGATGAATGGATAAGTGACAACAGTGATGAATAAATAGTGCTTGGGCCTGCCAAAACCCAGCATTAGAAAGTATAAACAAAGCAGTACTGAAAACAGATGGATTCATTTTAAGTTTTATCCCTTTTCAGTCAAGAGATGCTAATGAGGCAACTTCACTTTGTACCATGACCCTGACACATTGTGTGCTAACACCAGCAAGGAGCTGGACGGACGCGGGGTCTGAGTGCCAGCACGCAGCTGCCTTTCCGCAGGACTCAGTAATTATTACCAAAACGACAAAAAAGCACAAATCTTCCTGCTGGATAACGACAGAAGTGAATTGCAATAGGCATCAGAGCTATGTAATTCCAGTAATTAGGTATTTGTGAGTATTTGCACTGGGATCATTGTAGAAAGCTAAAGCATGGGGATTTGTTTGCTGGGGGAGGCGGGGAGGGGGGGCACGGCGCTGAGATGAACTGAAATCTGGTGAGATTTTACAGGCCTGGGAACTGCTCTATCAACCCATTGCATGTTTACTTTGATGATAGCCAAAACTTGGTGGGTATCGGAGGCAGGTGCAGTCTGTTTGGCGATTGGCAGCAATGTGATATGGCAACTTTTTCCTGAGGAAATCATTCTTTTAACTGCTCCTCTTAGAATGCAAGTAACAAAGGTTCTAACAAAAAATAGAGGTTATAGGAGTTTCAGTTCCAACTGGTTAAACCAAATTTTAAATATAATGAAGTTATGCTTGAAATAAAACTCCAGATTTGAAAGTTATGTATATTTGGGATGCTCTGGTCCAAATACCCAAAATATAATAATGTGTCTGAACAAAAAGCCAAGAAAAAAATATATCTACTTGTCTGGACATGTGGATTTGGATACTGTTTCTAGAAGCAAATTGTAAGAGAAATAACATCTCCGAGTGACAATCACTTATTTTTAAAGTTCACAAGGGAACTTTCTAGCAGTGGGTCTCAACTTTCCTGTGGTCTAATCCCCCCCAGAAACTGCTGCTGCCTGATGCTCTTCTTCTGCCTCTTCTGTCCTCTCTGTGCTGCACCTCTCTCTCTGTCTCCTTCCCCCCTGTGCCTTTGACACTGTTTCCTTTTGGATGGAGACTTGTTCACTTTTTTTGCTCTGCAGCTTTCTCCTTGCATCATTGATGGGTCCAACAAAATTATTTCTATTTTTTAAAAAGTCATATTATAGAGAAATGATGTCTCCAGCCTGTACTGCTAGCAGATGAAATATCTTCTGATAGAGCTACGTAAAGTCACTTTTCACGCATATTTTCCTTCCAGGCATTGTGATCCTACTTCTGGCCTTTGATCCTGTTCTGGGAAGCTCACGTGTGTCCCACGTATAAGTACAGCCTTCACAGCCAGCACTGGTGGGATCTGTGTTGGGACACCTGCAAGCTGGAATGTGTCTCACCTGTTGAAATAAGTAGTTTATAGCTACATGAAAGGTAAAGGAAATATATATCTGTGGAAAGTAAGGTTATTTTAAAGAGAAGACAGGAAAAAACAAGCTTGTGACTTCTCAGCCAGCAGGGAAATCAAATCATAAACCAGAAGTGTTTGAAAACAAAAGCCACGACACTCCCTGCTTTCTCTTCCACTCTTTGTGTGATGTAACTCACCTTCAATACACTCAGTTATCTTACAAGGGTTGTTGTAAAGTAAGACATTCATATATATATATATATATATTTGAAGTATGTTTTCCCTACAATAATTTTGTAGTACTGTTACTGTTATTTCTAAATGGAGAATTGACCCTAATTCTTTGTCTGCACTAGAGCAAGAGGCCTAATGGCTTTTTCTGTGCTTGAATATATTTGCTGAAAAGAGTTTAATAACATAATAATGTTGCTGTCTTCTGCTGTCATTTCTCAGGTTGTCTATAATTTAGTTGATTGGACCAAATTCCTGAAAGAGTTCTGGTATTCTAGATCATTTCCTAATCAAATATGGTCACGTTAATTATGTAATTTTCCTTATCCTACGGGGGGGAAACATGTTTATTGTTATTCATTCCATGGAGATTTTGAAATCAAAATCATATCACAGTCCCATTTCCCATCCTTCCATAGCCTTGATTCATTTTTGTGTACTCACTTGGAGAATGCCATCCTGCTCATACTTTCTTATCAAGGAAATTGTGTTATCAAATGTATATGATTTGTTGACCAACAGTGGGAGCTTCATGAGATTGCAAAAGAGCCACATACCATATTCATCACCACATCGGGTAAGTTTTCTGGATTGTTGTTGCAATTTTGTTGAATTAGGTGGCGCAATGGTTTTCCATCAGCAAGAAGATGATAATAGTTATGTAAGGTGAGCAATTACTAAGCTTCCTGCGGACAGTCCAACCACAGGGAATATTCTTAATTTAAAGAAGCTATAACTGCCAGTATATATATTTTTTCTTAAACCTTTCTAACTTTGGCTATCAAATGCAATAATAAAGTGTATTCCCTGTTGTTCTTGTTCAGGGACTGTGTCTAATCCTGGAGTTACTGGCATCTGTATATCATTTCAATGGTAAATTACAGCTGGGATATGCTAACCCCAAAGTGTGAGTAAGAACCGTTTCTAAATGATTGGAAGCTTCTTGGCACTTTGTAGTTGATTTATAGTAATTAGCTTAGTCTTCATTGTCTTTTGATAGTTTGTGTAAAATTTGTGCTATTTTCTTAGCACCAGAGCTGATTGCTTTCTCAACAGAAGAATGGTATTTCTGGTGAAAATTAGATTGTAGCTAAACCTCATTTCATGTTAATTGCCTTTCCTCGCTGACAACTTCCTCTCCTTGTGTCCATCCGTCCCCGTTCCCCCCCACCAGTATTAGCAGAGGAATGATGGAAACCTGGAACACCAATTTTTCATTAACATTTCCATGGGGAAGATGTAATTTCCTGACCCACTCCAAAATAATTTAAATTTCAAAACTCTTTTGACTACTAATTTGACCAAAAAGGTAATAAATAATATAAATCTAGTAATGGCTAAAATTAATTATCTTACTTTAGATATCTTCTGCTCAGTTTTCTAATAATGTACTCTGTGATTGCCTAACAAGAGACTAAGCACAAGAAATGCAAGAGCGTAACTTGGAGCAAAATTTGTGCTACTTATCTTTATTGCCAGTAAATAAGATTAGAGTAACTGTTTATATATCTGTTAAAAGCTACTCTCCTTGAAAACAATAATGAATGATGACTTTTGTTGTTTGGAGGGTGATGGAAACCTGTAAACAGGTTAAAAATTGACTTTCTTTGTCAAAACGGATGGTTTTCAGGGCTTATGCCCATGACAGAGCTGTCCAGGGAAAAGTAAACTTAGAGCTTTATTTAGACAAGGGCTAACATTTTAAATAGTAATTGAATAGTTACAAGCAGCAGTGAATTTGGCCTTTGACTGCCATATTTTGTATTGTTCTGTTGGTTTGTTTAGTAGTCATTATAGGATAGCTTTGTTCACAATTGGAGGCACATGTTTTCATAATTCGATGCTGCTGACTGGGAGCAGGATGAAAAAACTGGGCCGCAGGGCAGATGAATGAGACTTTCATTGGCTTCATTAAGAACATCACATGCTTAATTGAGAAACCCTAATGAAATTCAGGAAAACTTTTCCAAATCACCTTCTTCCTTGGAGATACCTGAATTCTGGAACTCTGGAAAGCTTCTGAAACTTCTCAACAAATGATATTTTGTAAGTGTGAACTAGAATCTGAGGAATAACAGAAGAAATAGAAATTAGAAGCTATTTTTAGAGGATGATCCTTATCGTACCTTTATACATAAAGGATATATGATTCTATAGATGTAGATGTGGTGCTTAGGGACATGGTTTAGTGGCAGACTTGGCAGTGTTAGTTTTACGGTTGGACTCGATCTTAAGGGCTTTTTCCAACCTAAATGCTGGATTCTATAAAATAAGACTCTCTGAAATCTGTAGGATATATTTCCACAAAGTGCTGGGACATTATATAGACAATAGCTAGCTCTACCTCCAGTGGTTTAAGAATATATTATACATGGGTCAAATTGTTTCTTCTTATGCCACTTATTCTATTCACTATATGTGTTCTCTTTTAATGACCTTTAACTGTTTATTAGTGTTTTTCAATAAATTATATTGCAAGAAAGAGCTTCAAATAGTATTTGACTGCTAACTGAAAAATCTGTATCCTTTCTGGAGTAGCAGAAACAATGTTCTAAAAATATGAAATATCCTTATTATTTTACTAAATATATGTAAGTTTGGTTCACAGCTCCT
This sequence comes from Haliaeetus albicilla, assembly GCF_947461875.1. Classification (NCBI taxonomy): domain Eukaryota; kingdom Metazoa; phylum Chordata; class Aves; order Accipitriformes; family Accipitridae; genus Haliaeetus; species Haliaeetus albicilla. The sequence continues at coordinate 17,091,224 of NC_091501.1, forward strand.
CTTTCCCTTTGTTCAGCTCTTTTGCTGAGGGTTTTTTCCCTATACTTCCTAATATTCTTTTGTAAGGTCCCAATTATATGCAACACTTCAGAATATGTGTCAGTTTAAGGACACTAGTAATGCTCTGTCTGCCCAGAAAAATCAGTTTTGCATGTGCTTAATTCTTATATTAACTAAGTATTTTCTTATTCTGTACATGCCTCTCTAGAAGAGAGAAGACTTAAATAAATTCAGTAGGCTTGGGCACTTTGGTGGAGTCTTGATTTTAGCATACATCTCTATCTACATTATAATTGTATGTATTCTATCTTTCTAAAACATACCTGAAATAACTCTACCACTTTCCTAGCTCTGGCAATTATTCCGTGCTTACTTGCTTTTAATTCCAACATTTGTTCACTCTCTGGGAATAATGACAAACACCATAATTGTACAAGATTTTTATAATTAAAAGAATCCCTCCCTTCTATATTGTAAACTTAAACATTAATGGTAAACCCTTTCAAAATCAACTTCTGGTTGTTTCTAGGAAGATCCCTTAGTGCCACATGGAGTTCTTCTGAATGGTGGGCATGGAAAAAGAGTTTAATTAAAATATTCTTCCTTAATCTGAGAGATGAACCTTAGAATGGTCTTTGAGAACTTCCCAGAAATTAAATTTTCATAGTCAGGATTCAACTTGGATTTCCCCTTGAAGGAACCATTAAAGGAACTAGTGAATTTAAAATGCGTATAAAGTGACACAGAGTTTGATAACTTAGCAGGATAATTCTGTTCTAATTTAGAAGAAAACAACAGTCTAACTTCTTCAACTTCTTGAAGCAGCGATAAAATTCTAAATCTACTCACATCCTCCAAATAGTCAAAAACTTTAATGAACACTATGCTAATCAATAAGTCAAACAAATAGCACCAGCTCTGAAGGCAAGCCTTAATAATGTGCCCTTAATAATATTAAAGACATGGTATAGCCAAACCTGATCACATAAGTCATAAATTCATTAGCTCATTCATCCTAAAAAAGCTGGGGTTTAAATCAGAAATATGGATAATATAAACCATCAGTGTGTGTGTGGGGGGGTGTTTGGTGGGAGTCACAATATACTTGCTGCTCCATTTTCACCGAGTGCCCAGTTTACACTTACCAAATTGTAGCTGGAATAAGTTTCCATATATAATCTACTAAGACATATATATACATGTATATTCGTGTGTATATATGTATACATATATCCATCTATGTATACATAGGTATATAAATATTTTTATCTTGATCCAGTCAAGTATGCAGTTCGGTAAGCCTGCCCATATACAGAAGTTCCATATGTGTATTTGCAAGACAGGGAACTAAGTATTGAAAGAATATGCTAAAAATTGAATGGTCTGTGTGATTTTTTGTTTTATGCTAGATTGGATTTTGGCCAGTATCTGAAAAAGCATCTGTTTTATATAAAATATTAAGAGGCAAAATGGCAACAGTGGCCATGTGTCCAAAAATTTTGTTTTATTTCAAGTAGCCAGGAGCAGTATCTTCCCTCCCTCTTCTCCCCATCATTTCATTTTCAAATCTGGTTCTGAAAATAATTAGTGTCAATGTCCAAAGCATTATAATCTGAAGATTCAGTTTGATATCGCTGTTGTGTGTAAGCTCATTTTTATTATTATCATTAACATAAATTTGTATGTGTATATTTTTAGTCACTTATCAAATATGAAAAATAAGTAACGCTACAATATTGTATTTAAATGGCAATATATTTCTATTATTCATTGTCAGTGAATGATGACAGAAGGTTGTAAAAGTAGACAGATCATATAGATTTGGTGCTGCCAGTCCATATTGGCTTGATATGGGCAAGATGCAGCACTTTTTTTTTTAAAGTAATTATTCTCCTAATCGATGTGTTTGCCCTGAATAAAGCAATTCTTCCTCTGTGTCAAACATTTTCAGAATCATAACTCTTAATTTGGGGAAAAAAAATTAGACACTGAATGAAAATTCCTTCCCTTACTTTCATAAAGTAAGATTTATAAGTAGCCTGATGAAATAATCTGCTGGGGATGTGTGCTCCAAATATCATGCTTAGAAACCTTTTCTTCATGAAAAGTGCAGGAGAAATGGACAATTTTGTTCAGCTATAATTATACTATCTAAACGTTTGTCTGAAGGAGAGTAATTGAATTCCTTTCTTCAGTTGATTTAGCTTAACTTTGAATATTCCTTTGCAGGCGTAGCCCAAGAGTAGAAATTCATGTGCAACAAGTAACCGTACCTGTGACCACCTGTGAAGGATGCAGCAATGTCTTGTTTTTCTTTTGTGTTATTACAGTCTCGCATCATAAGGAAACTCAGAAATATTTCATGATGTGCTGTGATGTAAGAACTATTTTTATATCCTGAATGGATTTTAATGTCTTTGGAAGAAAAGCACTCTCTCGCTCGCTCTCTCATGTACACACACATTCAGTTTGTTATCAGATTAAGATAGGAAAACATGTTCAGATCCTTCTGAATATTTAATGAAGATGTGTTACTGACAACTCAAAAAAGCAAAAGAGGCTACGTAGGACTACTATACCATCCTTCTCCATCCTGATCAGTATTTCAACTTAACAAGTGGACTTGTTCTCTGAACTCTTTTAGATCAGCTTTCTTGTTTTGAAGTGAGCTGAGCATGACTTCATCGATGTTGGCATTAAACATATGGCTGGGGAGGTTTTTTTGGTTGGTTGGTTTTGTTTTTTAATCTTGAAAGGCAACTTTCACACTGACACTAAATTCCAGTTTGGTGGTTTAGTGAGGGTAAATTCATCCACCAGCCTAGACAGACCTTGTTGGGGGGGGAGGGGGTGTTTGGTTTTGGTTGTTTGAGGTGGGTTTTGGTTTTGGGGGGGCGGTTTCTTTGGTAGTGATACTTCAGTGTTTTCTGAAAGTACTGCTGTTTTGGAGCCTGGAACTCTATTTGTTCATTTTCATTTTCACAGAGTTGTTGTTTTTTTCTTTTTCTTTTGCATTTGAAAGAAAACAAAGACCTTGGATATCATAATAGCTGTAACTGGTCTTCATTAATATTTATATTTCAGTCCCTAAATGATGATACCTAAGAAGCATTGGCTGGGAACCTATATGGGTGTGTCCTCATCAGTATACTCCATCATGTGAATAGTAAGATTTTATTGGGTTTTATTTGTTTTGGGGGATTGAGGGTTTTTTGTTTGGTTGGTTTGATTTGTTTCTCCCCTCTTTTTCACTTCCTGAGACTTCAGCTTAAGTTGATGAAACACTGTATAAACCCACTTCGTGTTTTAAGGCTCTAAGCCAGACAAATAATTTTAATAAGGTGAACCAAGCCTGTAACAAAGAAAGAGAAGGAAATAGAAAAAAAATCCACACCAGACCCTTGAGAAGTTCTGTGCTTTCTCTCCTGATGCTGGCATCAGCCATGGAGGTACTGTTAGAATACCATAAAGCACTCTCTGAGGTAGAACTCGTTCTGCCTTTTTTAATTAAAAACCTTTGACTTCATATTTTTTTCTTTTTTCTTACAACAATAATCATCTATACTATTACCTTTACCTTTCCAGAGTTTATGTTCTGAAGAACAGAGTGAAGACATTAGCATATATTCTATGGAAAAAGAAAGCCTATGTAACTGGACTGAAAATCCACATTTGGAAGAAGTTAATTTCTCTGGATGTTTAAAATTACAGACAGGTGCTCATCATAAAGGAAGGCAGCAGTATCTTTCTCATGAAAGGTAATGGGACTTAGATGGCAGACGGCACGTTAGACATTTGTACATCTTCTCGGCTGAATCTCTTTCAGAAAAGGTAGTAGTGAGAGGATTGTCCCTGCCTTTAGGAGCCCCTCTTGAGGCAGGCACAATTTTTAGCCTTGATTTCAGAAACTGTACTGCAGGAGCAGCCTGCCATAACTCCTGTGTGCTCTGCTCCATTACAGTTTTATCTGATAATATCTATCAGCTAAAATAACACAGGCCATATCAGCTTCAAGTAGGGAGGAGAGGCAGAAGGAAATGGTGGTTTGAAATGCAAACTGTAACCCAGCTGTCTGCTAGTCTTTATTAACTCAGCCGAGCTCAGCATTGTAGGCTTTCTCCACACTAAAGAGGGGGAGAGAGTTTCCCCTAAAGAGCCATTGGGGGCAGAGGTCTGACCTAGTCACTAAATTGCCGCCTAGAGGAACGTTTGTCTCCCCCTCCCCAAGCTTGTTGGAGGATTCACAGGAGATTAATCTCCCCAGGGTAGAGTCATCCTTTGTGAATATCTCCTGACACATCGTTGATGAGATGCAGTCTTGCTGCTCATGACATAGGATGCTTCAAAGCTGCATAAGGCTCCGCTCAGCACCCCCAGTTCATGACCCGCTGTCTGACAGCGTTTGTGTGACAACAGACATGTACAGTAACGTGTTGCGTCTGTGTTTTATGAACGTTCCAAATCTGGGTTTAACAATATTTTCTCGGGCGCTGAGAAAGTCTGGGAATTTGATCTTGGCATGCACTTGGAGCCAAAAATATAGAGCAGCAAATGGGCATATGAAAGACCTGGCGGAAATTCACCCCTGTTGTCCCAAATGTCACTCTGAACGTTCTCAGAGACTTGTAGACTCCTGATACACTCAGTCATGCCAGTGTATCCAAATGTAATGAGCTGGACCTGTCAGAAGCAAGTCCCAGTCAGTATATTAATTCACTAGCTTTACAAATGTGATTCTTTAAAAGATTTTTGTCTTTGTATTATAGATTTTTGTGATTTAAACTCTGAATTAACAGCTACTGCAATATTTGTCTTAACAGCCTGTGTCCCATTACACATAACTGCAAGCATGCATAGGAATGCAGATAAACTACTGTTACCGGAGGGATATTTTAACTACCACCATTCAGTAAGACTTATTCACTAAGTGGGAAACAGTGTCTAATTTCTCAATGCTCTAGCAAAGTGTCCTCAGTTGTTCCGTAAGATAATATAACAATGATATCCAGAGTGTGGGTGTATGCTTACGTTTTGTTTGCTCAAATACCACATTGCACTTAAGTTGGCCTTTAATCTATAGTAAACTCTTCAAAGTTTTCCTTTGTACGTTATGTTCAAAATAAAGGCAATGATACATGGTAGTAGATGCCAAATTCAGCTTGCAAAACCATAGCTACTGTGACTAGTTAACAGCTTCCTGATCCTTCACTGCTGCGTGTTTCTTGCTTTGCAGGTAAGTATTACGTCATTTTTAAGACTGAAATATCTATTTTTTTTCTTTATCAATTGTGTTATATCAGTGTCAGCTGTGTATGAAACTTGTTTGGATTGGGATTTCATTATGAATTTGAAATGGCCCAGATTCTTTTAAGAGATTGTCTTAAAACATCTCTGATAGACTTGGGCAATTTTTGATTATGCTTCAGAGCCAGCTGCTGACTACAGGATGAAATCAAAATCACCTCCCAGTTCATGGTTTTGTTTGGCTTTAGACTTAAATCTAGTGCATGGACAGGAAGAGCTGAACTCTCCACTCCAAGATTCGATCATCTCTTTTGGACCTGTAGAATACTGGAGTGCAGTTATTTTTAGCAACTTCACTGAAAATATTACTTTCCTCCTACATGAGGCCCTGTTTTAAATAAGTTCTGTAATTATTGTGGTATTGTTGTATTGCTAAAATACTCTATTCAACTATGAATAACATTGCAGAAAGTCCTCTAGGAGGAATACAGAATTATGCTACCATCATAAAGGCATCAGAGTCTAAAGCAACTAAATGCTTTAGTAAAAGGAAGAGGGGGAAACTAAAATGCCTAGGTTTTGTTCCAGTGTAAGCCCGGATACTCTTTATGGAATAAGCCTTTGTTGAGCACCTTCCCATCTGTTTCACTTTGTCTAAGAGCAACCTAAATTTGAGTCAATGTATAGTTGTGTAAAGCAGATTTCTTTTAAAAATACATTGTGCCTAACTTATTCTTTGACTCAAAATGCAACCTGATTTTTTCTTCTTAAGTAATAGGTAAAACATTATTTTTTTTGTCATATATATATCATTTTCACTTTCTAAAAAGATACTCTGCGTGAAAAATTCCACAAGCTCTAGTAGCATTGATGTTCTTGTGTCTTGCACCAGCACAGTTATGTTCAAAAAGTATGAAAGTTTAAGATGTGCTTTGTTTTCTTTCCAGAATCTCTTTCTTTCTCAGAAAGAATTTTTGTTTGTAAAATCTGAAAGGCAAAACCAAGGTGTCTCTTTTACATTTCTAGATGTACAGGTCCTTGACAAGTTCTGTTGCTACATTTTAATTAATACAAAGATTCATGATTAGCTAGAGGAAAACAAGATGGAAAGATGAATGCTTAAGCTCTAAGTATATTACAAACACATTGTGAGTGAACCCTTGACACTTTTAAAAATTAAATAAAATTTTCTGATCTGCATTTCAGACCTCTGGAATGGTTCCATAGCCAGTGCCCAGCCTGGGTACTTGGTCTAGGTATGGAGGCTATAGAGCTAAGAAGCTGCCTGAAATATCTTCATGTACTTGCATTGTGGTTATGGAAAGGAGAGGAAATTCGTGGAGTATTGGGTCCTCTCGTCTCAGCCTTCTGACATTTGCTGCACGCCCCTTGTGTGGAACTTCAGTACATTTGCCCAGCATTGAGTTAAGTCTGGTTGTTCGAAATGTAATTTTTTCTGTTGTACATGGTTTTGAAAATGCACATAAGTTGCTGAATACACTGCGTTTCACACATTTAATTTAAAGTAGCAATCTTTGCTGTGAATGGGATCTATACAGCTGTGGTAACTTAAACTTACAGTCCCCCTCAGACTGAAGGCTCTCAACATATTTTACAAACTCAAACTATGAATGGAAAAAACAGAAGTGAGAAAATAAAGGTACAAAGAATACCATGCCAATGCAGATATTAGTTATACAGCATTTAACTGCTGTGACATGGGAATTTATGCTTCATAACCAATCAAAAAGACTTACAAGAGTTTTAAAGCCAGCAAATGATCAGACATTGACTATAGCTTTACCAGAAAAAGTCTTTTCTGTCAAAAGAATATCTAACATGACTAAAGACAACCCACCTATTCTCCACTAGTAATATTAACAATGTTAATATCGTTTAGTAAAGACAGAAATTAACTAAATCACTGGAATACTTTACAAGGAATAAACCATGCATCATCCATGTGATTGCCACCAAACATTAGTGAGCAAACCAATGTCTTATTCAGTGATTTCATTTTGCACTGCATTTATGAATGAGGAATTGTTCTTTGTTTTAAGCTCTAATTCTCCTGGTTTAGCCCTCTGCTAGTGTACCTTCCCTTTGAGGGAGCCACACATTCTAAATTAATCCCTTTTGTCTCTCTACAACTTGAATTACCCAATATGATGATGGATTTCCGCCTTCTCTGGTTCACTTCTGCACATTCAGTACTCCAAAAGCCATTCAAGTTCCTCCCTTCTAGATTATCAAGATGAGCAGGGCTTTCCTGAAGGTGTAGGATGAGTGGGCATGGCTCAGCTCTCAAAATCATTTGGGCATGAAGGTTCATTTAGCCAGCCATGAACTGAAGTGTGGGTGGAGCCTGTGCTCATGTTGTTCTTGAACCAAGAAAGATACTACAGAATTTTGAAGACAATTATTAAGAGAAAAAAACATTACTCACTCTCTTAGGGTGAGATATTGCTAATTAGAGGAGGTGCAACTAAAATTTTAGAAATATTGTAGAAGAGTCAAAGTCGATTAATTTTGTGAAACTTGGCAGATCTGGCTCAGGTTCTGAGTTTGTAGCAGTCCAGGCTCTGGCTCACTTGATTCTGGTACTTTCCAGCACTGACAGTGTCTAGCATCTTCCAAATTTAATAGGAATTTTAAAATAATGTAACAGACTAAATCCTAAATTTGGGACTGTCATTTTGCTTTCAGTTTAGTTACACACTGAAATTGCAGTCTGCAAAAAAAGATCATGCAGTGCATTGGATGTAAGCATCTTTCCTGCTGGCTGGCTAAGCATGGGAGCATTGCTCCTGCCTCCTGCTGCTGCTGCTGCTGCCGCTGTCGCTTCTGCCCCACCAGGCTGCTACACAGGCACAGGAGTTGCAGTTGCAACCCAACTCCCATGTTCAGTCACTGTACAAGAACTTCAGCTGGAAAACTAATCTGCTCCACAAACAGGCACCAGGTAGGAGAGAAAACATGTTACATCTTCCAATTAACTGTTCACAATGATTGTTCAGAAATGGAAAATCACACAAATCCTGAGGTCTTGAGAACCAGCTACCCCTGAGGTAAAACTGCCTACCCAGGAGACTCTACGCGTGTGCAGCTGAAACAAGATCAAACTAAGCAGTGCCAGTTATCTATGTCTTTTTGAGAACTTCTACAGAGGCGATGAACTTACGATAAAGCAAGCTGAAGGAAGGACACCTAAGTAATTTTCAGATTTTTAAGTAAGGTTAGAATATCCTCTAAATTTGTTTCAAAAATGGTTACTCAGGCGGTGATATTTAATGACGCATGATCCTGAGGGAAAGGACTTCAGTTTGTGGTGCATCTCTGTTGTTCCCTTATTTCACAGAAGCTTTCTCTTAATCATTCAGGCTTCCCCCCCCCCCCCCCTTAATCCTGAAGCAAAGAAATGGCCTTTGTTAGTCTTTTCCACCTCCCTGAAACTTTTGATTTTGTTCTTTTTTACTTAAGAAAACAACAAAGACCTCTCAAAAAAAACTATCCCACCACAACTACTAACAACAGTACTGGTAGATACCCCTTTGTTCTTTTGGTTAAATTAAGCCTGTAAACAACGAAAACCAAGGTGTTTAAGGGATTGCCTCTCTCATTGACTTCTTTGTGTGCCTTCAGCTGCCCTCCTGGGCATCGCAGCCTTGCTGGAGGATCGGTAGTTCATCTGTTGACCACAGCAGCTGCTCTCAGTAAATGGCTCAAGTTCTGCAAAGTGGCTCATCAACCTCCTCCTTGAGCAGAGGAAGAATCTGATAGCAACACAAGTGACATCAACTCCTAAGGCCATCCTCTAAGCCTTCCTTCGAATGTGGGGAGTGGGCGATATATCTGAGAAGTGAAGGGATATATGGATAGCGGTGTGGTGTTGTGGAGACTCTAGACACAGCTCCAGCATCAGGTATCCCACAGTCAAGATCCAAGAGGCCACCCAAAATGAGATAGAAGGGTCTTTCTCCACCTAAAGGCTGGATAGTTACATGTCACAGAACTTGTACTGTGATCACTTGGTGATGTTTCATCAGTTGAGAATAGAAAATAGAGAAGTCCTCAACTTTCACGTTAGAGTGGAACAACGTGAACTCTGTCAGAACCCACACCAACCAGGTACTAACTTCATATCAGTCTCATTTTTGTGCCTCTCCCTGCTGCGTCGTCTAGGCATTTTCATTCATTCTGAGCATTTGTTATTTCAATCTTAAAATGCCTCTCTGTGCAATTCAGTTGAGATATTCCTGTTTTCAATAATACATTTGCCATAATGCTTTCCTTCCTCCTTCAGACCTCTCTGAAATCAAGCATTGCAGTCCACTGACATGTTGACAGTTTTGCATGAATTAATGAAAAAGGAGTTGGAAGTGGCTGACAAAGATTTATTTATTATTATTAAATTGACTGTGTATCCAAGTTGGTCTTCTGAAAAGAAAATTAAGAGAAAGAACTGAAAAAAAGTTTTTGAAATGTACAATTTAGAATATAGTCTGTTCCTCAATCTACAATATATAATTTTAAGAGTCAAGGCTGCTGTCTCAAGGTGGAAATTCTTGCTCTAAATTGCAAGCAGGACTGCCTTACTGGTATTACTGTATATGCTGAGAGGAAGTGAAAATGGACGTTTCCAACACTGGGAAAAACTGAAGTCCAAAGTTGGTCATTTAATAGATAGGGGCTAATATTTATTTAGTTCCTTTTGCTTAAAAAGAAAAATATGAAACATCCTGGTAACAAAACACAAAGATACAAGATGTAAGCATACCTGCTGAATATTTTCTCATATACTTCTTCTGACAAAAAGCTAAAATGCGTAAGTCTAAGTGATCCAAGCACGGAAATGACACCTAATCTTCTTGAAGCAACGTACTGTGGAATGTATTAAGTTAGTATATCACATAAGGCTTGTACTCCCTTCATTTGCATGCGCTCCTATTTCACAACCATATTTCCTTTAACACTCCAGCCTTCCCCGTACATTCTGTATTTGGCTTTGCATTTGCCTGGTCTGTGGTAATAACCCCAGGCAAAGAGCACAACGGCGGCCGGCTGCCAGCAGCAGAGGCTGGCGCTGACTAGGCAAGGATTTGTGTGGCACATGCCAGCTCAAACACGGACACTTCCTTTTGCTGTTTTCCTGCCTTTAGAGGCCAGCCAACCAAAGATGAAATTCCTCCATTCCTGGAACATCTGGCTTAGACTCTCAATGCTCATAATTATCCTCCCGTTCCCAGCTCTCTGCAGGTGCAGGAAAGTGCAGGGCAGGTTCTCCGAGAACACAGCGCTACAGTGGATAAGTTCATCTATAAATCTTTGGTAAATGCATGCCATATGATTTAACGTACAGTTATACTTTTATAATTTATGCTGAGAAAGGGTCTTACTGATAAAATGCCAGCTGGAATAATATTACATTATAAGGTTATGAAACCTAGGGCAAAATCTCCAACTCTTAGTAAATGTAGGGCTTTGTATTGCAATCAAAATCCGCATGTCAGCATCTCACACTGCTGTATCACTTATGCCTTTACGGTCTACCCCTGTATCACTCATTCACTTTTTATCCCTTCTCTCAACACAGGCTTTGACTCCTCAGGCGCTTATTTATCTTCATCCACTGCTCCTCCCTCGCCAGTCGACCACTTGCTGTCCTCATCTCGCACGGTAAAACCCCAGGAAAATCTTCCCATGCTTTCCCTGGCAGCCAGATGCTGTTGTAGTCCACATTGGCAGCTCTGACCTGTGAATGTCGTCGGAGCCGTGACCCATTCCTTGTTCGACTCAGCACGGTTTGCCTAAACAGATGGTGAGTAATGGCATGCAACGCCTACTTATCTTTCTGTGCCTCGCTCCATATGGTTCCTGTATTAGACCTGGAAACAAATTGAAGGAGTTAGTGTGACTAGGAAATGAATTCCATTAAGCTCCACAAAGCTGCTGTTAAAAATTCTTGTGTTCTTGTACTGATATGAACGGCTGTGTGAGTCAGTTCAGATTTGAGATGCAAATATGCAGTTCCCTTGATTTTATTGGGGTTAAACCCACCTGTACCATGCCTAAATCTTACTCTGTAGTGTGTGAGCCTGCAAGCCACTTGAGCACACATGCGAGTTCCTCAGTTTCCCATTAAAATCACCTTATGACAGGTGTGAGATCTTGCAGCATTAATATCTGCACATGTACCTAATATCTGCAAATGTTCTGAGACTACCCAGGAATACACAGTCTTAGAAATTGATAATGTCACTTTCTCCTTTTGGTGGTGGTAGGGGAGCTAGTATTTCAACATATGAAGCAACCTGTTATTAAAATGGAGGAGGTTAGATCATCTTAGATTTAGTGATATCCTCTTTGTGCTTAAAAGGAAGTGATTAAAAATGTCAAGATTTCAGGATTTAGGGTAACGTTCTCAAAAGGAGCCTGTAAAGGCTCATGAGTCTAATTGTCATTACAAGATATAGCTTTCAGTGAGATTTAACCTCAAAGGCCAGAATAATTTTACAGATATTTTTGATATATATGTTTCTCAGTTAGTCACTTGGGACCAAATCCCCAAGAGGGAGCTACAATATGAGGGATGCACAAAGCCCTAGAGACAGTGAGCAAGAAAGTATGATCCTGCAGCAGCCCAATAAAGACTGAATACACCTGGGAGTAGGGAAAAGGGGGAAAGCAAGTCTTGGCTTCTTGACCCTTCTTTGGGGTTAACTCATGGATTTTACATTGAAAAGTCACAGAACAAAAGGCACAATCAACTCGGTTTAATTTCCTTTCCTGACCCCAGACCGCTCTTGCACCTTCACGTATCATGCCTTAATCACTAGTCTGTAGTAAAAGCTGTGGAGGAGGCCATTCGGGGGTGAATGTCCCACCCTGACATGAAATGGAGCCAACTTACAAGAAATAGTTAAGGACTTTTTGTTTTTGAGAGACAGCGTATACAACACTGACACGTATACTGCTGAAAAAAATTGTTGCCTTAATCATTGATGTGTGGCTAGAAGTTAAATGAAGAGAAAACAATAGAGATCTCTCCCTCTTGAGAAGAGGGTCACACAGCCCTGAACCTTGTACAGCTCTTGAGCAGGTCAATGACAGTTTCTAGGGGCATCTGAGTTGTGTGATTAGCTCTGGTGCCGTGAGTCGGTGCAGTGGGCTATGGAGTAAACCGAATTTCTCTTTGTGGGATGGAGTCTGCCAGCCCAGGCTATGGGAGGTGATATCATTACATTGATTTAGGACCCAACTTCATGGCTAATGCAGTCTGACCCAGCAATGGGCTGGTGGAATTCCTGAAGAGCCACAATCAGCTCCTGCTGAGAGCTCCTGCTTCCCTCCGCTTCCCAGCATACGGAGGCATGGATGTATATTGTGGCTTCCAGCCATATGGAGGTTTGGATGTGCAGCTTACACAGGCAAAGAAGCTGGCAACCATAAAAAGTAGGGATACTCGTGAGGGCATAAAGACACCTGTTCCTGCTCCAATCGTTGCTTTGTGTATTTTAAATACATTTTTATCTGAAATTCAACATTTACATTTTAAATCTTATATAAACTAGCCTCTGGAGCAGGGGCTGGAATCCAGGTGTCTCTGCCCCTTGGTGAATGTTCCTGCCACAAGGCTGCAGAATTGTACTTGTTGCTTCTCTCTTTTTACCACAGATACTGTTTATTTATTTATGCAAAGTGAAACAGATTCATCGACAAAGTTTGCAAGATTAACAAAATATTCCATGGCCAGGAATTTAAGGCACTCTGTTGAAGAATGAGAAGAATTTGCTACCCAGCACTCCACATTTTGTGACTAGTGACTTTGGGAAGCCACTACATGTGCCTACCACATGCCTCTGGGATACAGTTCCTCGGGCGATACAGGTGGAGGAACTGTGCTTGTGAATCCTGCCAGGCATGCATTGGACATGGAGAACTCAGCCCTGCTGACATTGCAAGACTCCTAGACGTGCCCAGAAGTGAAACATTAGGCACCTGCTTTAACACTGGAACTGTAGGAGTAGCTGAAGAATTTTTGGATGCAGGCACTTTAAGATTAACAATATCTTTGAAAATCCCACTTATTGGCATCTTTAGATACCTTTCTAACTGCAATGATTTGATTCCTGATCAATTGAAGAACTTGGGCTTCTTGCATGTTATTTTAAGACTTTGCATTACATTTTTTCCTCTCTAAAAGCAGCTTCCTGATGTGACTCAGAGGGAGACTGTCATTTGTAAGTCGTTAATGAGCCTTTAACTTTGATTGTGTGCATTACATGTCAAGTGTGAATTATTTCAATAAAATTAATTACTTTTTTGGCTAATCAGTAGAACAAGTATTCATTCTTAGCATCCCTTTACTCTGAGAGATTTGGTCATTTTGCTTGGAATACACTAGCTAAAACTTACTTTCAGCCTACATTTCTGTTTCTCAGCTATTTAAGCAGAAATGCATTTTGTTTGGTTTACTAGGAAAAGATGCTTCGAAAATATCTGTCCCATTTCCTAGGGTGCCTACGCACTTACAAACCACAAAACCAGGAAAAAAAGCATAAAACCTACTGTACATACAGAACTATTTAGAAATAATAGTTGTTTGCTAACATATTTGGTAGTGTGAGCTCTGGGACGCAAGATTAAATGGAACTGGCACCAAAGACAGTATGCATGTTAGTAAATATATTGATTTTTCAGCATCATCTCCCAGGACTGTCACAGAACATGTTATGTTAAAGAGGGAAGCTGAGGATCAGCATTGAAATTCCTGTTTGACGAACTTGTGACCTTCTTGTGCCTTACACAGAGTATTTTTAAGCATCGGAGGAAAAAAAAAAAAAAGATGAAGAGAAGGACCAAGAGACTATTTGGTCTTTAGAGGCCAGATAGCTGGGTAGTACAGTGAAATGAAAGCCTATACGAAGCAGAGCCCCATCCTACAAGCATTTATGTATCCACTTAAATTTGTTGAGTGAGCATACCTAGGAGTATCTGCATGTTCATTCAAAAAAAAGGAATAGTGGAAGAGTTAACCTTAACCTAGCTATCAGAAAACTAAACACCATTTGAAGCATAAAATAAACAAAGGCTCCTGTTCAGATTTGGACCAAACAGCCAGTGTACTTGTAATTATTACTTTTAAAAGGAGTTGAATATTTGCCTTCAATACCAGTACTTCAGGTAGCTTCAAAACCATAACATACAGCATTTCTTCAGTTTGGGTTGGTTTTTTTTTTCTTGAACCTACATGTATGAGAGAGACAAAATTATGGCATAATTATCTAATGTTAGCAAAAAATTAGCAAACCAAATTTCTGGGAACAATCATTCTACTGTTATTAATTCTGATTACCATCTAAAGAGTGCTTGTGATCATGTCACTATATAATATTTCTTTCAAAAATAACAAGACACTGCTAAAGATACTTGTCTTCTCCCCACCGTTACCGGCACTACTGGGAGCAGTCTCAGCGCGCCAGCCGGCGCGGAGGAGGCTGAGCGCGGGTCGGCGGGCTGGCCCTCCTTCTGCCAAACCCTGCGGGGAGACGGGGGCTGCACTCGGGGCCCTCACAAGGAAGCCGAGCTTTTTTGAAGGGTTTCCGCCTGCCTTGGTATACCTCATTTTCGAATAGCTCTACTTGCCCTATGACTTGTTGGTATATGAAAAGTAAACATGCCTTGTTCCAGGAGAGTATGTTTTTAAGGTATTGTTTATATACAGAGGCATAAGTACAGATGATTAATATTCCGCAGCCTACATCATGTTCGATATTGCAGTAAAAACCTAAGCAAAACGTGAGCTCTCAGCTGTGATAAAGTGTTATCACTCCGAAAACTAGTTTCCCTTCATGTTGGCATCATTGAATACATTGTATTTTTAATAGCTGTTGAAATTATGTGTCAATGATGAACATCCTGTGACTACCCTGCAGTTAAAACTAGGTGGAGGTTTATATTTACAATAGAGAAGAAATCCCTGAATAGATTACCCCAACCTTGTAAGCAGTTCCTTGGGCCAGCTTGCATTACCTTCACTGGGAATCCACCTGAGCACAATATTCCATACACGTGTATCGACAACAGATACGTAGACAAAAAATAACGTACAAAAGACACCCTACAAAAGGCTCCAGTCACACCCTTTCCTTCCCAAAATCAGAATTTTACTCTTTCATTCTAGCCTGACCATTCTAGTAAGCTGAAAGTAATCCATTCATTTCTGAATAATACTTGTTTTGAAATATAAAGCCTATACTTTCTTAAATGACTCTAAAGAAAGTATAATAGACTTTCAGAGACCGAAAAGCTCACTTCTATACTTCAGCAAAATCTGAATCAGAGCCCACTCTTTACAATGCACGAATATTGTAATTGTTTTCCTAATACAGTAATCATAATTCTGTCTACGCACGCCACAATGAAAGGCAATGGAAATTTTCATGAATGAATAAATTTGGTGAAGGTATTTGTCATCAAATGGATGCTCTCCACAATATAGGACTTCTTTTTTGTTCATTACATACCTCAGTCATCCCATTAGGAAGAAAGCCTTGAAAATGTGAATTAAATAAAGCAGATGCAGCGTGGGTGTTTTGAGTATGCCTGCACTAAACCCCAAAATAACATTATTTACTATTTCCCTGCTGAAAAAAATGGTATAAAAATTAATCCAATCCTTATGGTAAATATGTTTCAATGCCACATTCACTATCAAAATCATTGAATCAGTGAGACAACTCACATGATAAAATCTTTTACTATGTAATAATCTGGATTCTTACTGAGTTACATGACATTTATAATTTGCAAAACTTCAAATTGAATTTAATGATGTGATATTCTTTGTGAAATGCCACTGAAGTCAGAAAAATGTTCATGTTTAGAAGTAAGCATATTTTTAAGTGTGCCAGTAGACAGACGTCTATAAATTTGTCATGCAGCCTACTGGTCATCACCTGAACTTCTGAGGATTTTGATGACTTAAAGGTGGTGTGAATTATTCATTAATGTTTGTAAAATAATTTGAGATCCTAACAGAGAAAAGGTCAGTAAAGTCCAGAACATTACCATCATGTACAGGTTTTAATCACAGTGTATTTATTTCACATATTAGGCAAATTTAACTTTATTCAGTAAACTAATATTCAGTGGACTTATAAAATTCGTATAGAATCAGCCATACACATTGTGCAAGGTCATAAGAAGGTGAGAAAAGTTTAATTACAAGGAAGAAAGAAGAGAGGAAAAATTATCAAAATGTATAAATAATTACCTCATGTATAGACCAAGAGTGTTACGATTCATAGAGACCATCTCTATTTTTCCTTCCTCACCATGGCATTCTCCAGTGTGACATGGTGTGGCATTTACTTGGCTTTCTCTATTGCTTCTTTACCCCCAGAAGAGCCTCTTCTCCCTTCAGCTTAATCCCAGCATTTCTGCACGATTTGGGACTTTCATTTTGTCGTATTACTTTTGAGAGGACAAGCCATATAACCTGCTATGGGATCCGGCCCTGTGCATGTTCATTGTGGTTTCCCAGACCAGCTGTGGCCCGCTTGCTGTGACCGCAAACCAGCAGTGGTATGAGAGAAGACCGTAGGGAAGTGTGGACAAACCAAACAAACGGTGGTTGTCTGAGCTGTATGACTGGGCGAAGCAGTTCCTTTATGAAATCTTTCCTCCTTTTCTTAATGGTCAGGGAAGCCACTGTTTCTCCATTTAGATGGAGAATCCCGTGTTGTGCGTGGATGCTTCGTGAAAAGTCCCTTCAGTGGATTAGATACGAGTACGACCCGCTGGACACAGGAATGAATAAGAGGCATTTCATCTTCTCCACTAATTTACCATTTACCTTTGGAGAGAAGATACCTTGCTTTATCAAAAAATGATAGGAGAGCCCGTGATTACTAAGGACAAAGTGACTCTGAGACAGACGATTATGTCCTGGGGAACAGTCAGCTGTCCAAAGCCTCCTTACAGCTCCTGCTCTTTGTTGCCCATCTCCTGCTCTTTGTTGTCCAGAGCAAACTGCTTTTTTCCAGGTAAATCTATTTTGACTTTCTTATCTAATTGGATGTTCACCCTTATTTTCTTCCAGACCTTTCTGTGATGGTAACCATGAAACTTTCTGGCTTTGTCTCCTTTGAAGCCTATAAGAAATCTCTACCATCACCATGGAAGACTGGTCTCCAAATGGAAAATAGAAGGGTATCGGTAGGTTTTCACTACAGCACAATCTTCTGCAAGTGGCAGTTTCTCTGGTGAATAGCCGTATGGCTCCAGCACATTTATACAATGACCTTATCGTACGTAATGGTTCCCATTTTCTTTGGGTTATTATAGATGTCTAGTCATCAAAAGCAGCCTGATTCTGCAAGTGCTTAAAAGCCTACATCCCCAGAACTTCAGTGAAGTCTTGAGCTGTTCACTATTTGCAGGGGTAGACTCTGCCTTCCCAGAATTTCTCTTTACTAGGGAAGGAAGACAGGATTTTCAGGGGACTGTAACTATATGTTCAATATACCGTTTAAGAGGTACCTATCGTCTGTAGACAGCCCAGTCTGGTGGACTCCTGTCCTGAAGAATGAACTAACACCAACACCCTTCGCCCCTTCTCGTGTGTCTCTGCACGGGAAGTCTCCTAAACAGCCAATATTTCTCATCTCCTGTGAAACTCGCTTTGTTTGGCTCATCACCTACCATGTTCTCCCACTTGGTACTGATTTTGAGGGAGATGCCAAAATTACATGACCGCTGCCTTTTTGTTAGAGATCTTCACAACTTAAATGCTTAAAACACCCTTAGATAATCAGCAGATGAATAAGAGAAAATTACGTTGCTTAATTCAGAAACGTGAAGAAGTAATTTTATCAACTCCCACGTGGTAGAGAGCACAGGAAAGTTCAGCTTCCCGTGTACTTCTCAATATACAACCTCGGTGCTTAGAACAAATTGGTAAGAGTCTGAGTCGTGCTTCTAGGAAATCTAGAGATTATCACATTTGTGCTAGTTGCTGAAGTTGGTTTTGCGAGCCTTTACTTTTGTCACGTTATCTAAAAGCTCCCCGATGTGAGAATCAAGCTACCAGGAAAAAATAATCAAAATTTAACTTTCTTCTGTAAACTTCAGTGCAGAAAGTAGCAGATGGCTTGAGGAGGTCTCGCCCATTTCATGTTGACACTGGAAAGATGCTCTCTCTGGCGTAGAGTTGCCAGCTTCAGGCAAGCTCAGCCACTGATAGCTTGAGCCCTGATCCTAAGCCTAACACCCGTAAACCCCACTTTGCCAGCTGGGCTCACGGTAACCTCAGAGGTCCAGGCAGGCAGAGCTCAGAAATGTGTTTCAATCATTTAATGAGTTTGAAACGCTCTTGAAAAAAAAACACCCTTGCCATTAGGATCAAATCATTATTATAACAGCTATTATAAAGAATACAAGTTTCTTTTCACTAACCTAGAATCTGTCCAAGCAAAAAAGTGCCGCTGCTTTTAATCTAAAGTGAATAATTCATGTTTTAGCTTAAGGAATTAGAAGAATACAGACCATTATCTGCTTTGATCTATGTAAGTAATATACATTTAAAGGGGGTGTGCAGCAAAAAATAAAGGTAGGGAATGTTTAGTCCTCTAGTTCTACTTCTTTATTATTATTTTTATGACTGTATTTAAAGTGTTGACACTTCTGATTTCAGTAAATCTAATTGTAAAGTAACAAAGTGGAGATACATTAAGATGTAAGTGAATGCTACTGGGTAGGAGGGATTAGGTCAAAGGTCTGCTCTATCTGAACTGCAACTGTTGCATGTGTTGTCATCCAGTATTGCACGATCAATTTAATTGCACTCTGTTTTGATGCATCTAGACTTAAAAATATCAAAGAAGAGATGCATCTTACTTATAAAAAGCTGAAAAGGAGTCAGGAGTCAGCCAATTATTACTATCTGGGCCCTGATTCTGCCTCTGGGATGTTGATGCTTGGGGTAGATGGAACCCAGCTATGTTTTTCTAGGTGCGTATGGCTACCTGCTGATTGCTGTCTCACCAGAATAAACTGTAAGCCTTTCCAGCTGTTCTTAATCTGGACCCTTAACCTTTAAAAAAACCAGAGGCTTTCCATTCCTCAGAGCCAAACTCTGCTAACAATATCTAGGTTGTTTTCAAACCAAGCTTAAAACATAAAAATGACTAATAAATCCATATTCCATAATAGTTAGGCTGGAAAACTATTATTTAAAAACACACTCAGTTTTTATGACCCATTTCTAGTAAAAATCCAAACCATGCTTCACTAACGCTATCACTGCAGATACTCAGATCCTGGATGACGGGCATGATATCCAGATAGATGCACCAATAAATATGTAAAGGCTATAAATCTGTCTGAAATTAGTGATTTGTGGATGCGCGTGGGGGAAGAGGGCTGGGAAACTCTGGTTTCTAATCTGTTCGTTTCCTGACTCTTAATGTTCTGTAACTTCGCAGCTGGCGATTGGATTTTTCTGTGGTTTGTGTTATTATGTGCTAAACACATTACTCCGTGCCCTTGGGTGGGACCTGGGGCTTTAAGAATAAGGCCCTGCTCTCGCACGGGCTTTTAGCCTGCACCTGATTCCACTCGGGCAAAGCGCAGTTTCGGGCAGCTTTGGGCCGGGGTCAGCCCCTACCTGGGACTCCGCAGCCCCCCGGAGCCCCGCGCCCGGGGGTCAGGCAGGTCTGGAGGAAGGTGACGGTGGGGTTTGGATGGAGCCACAGCCTAGAAACTCGTAACGCCTCCGAGGCCCGTAGCCCGCTGGCTTCGGGATGCCACTTCGGGCTTCCCATTAAAACAACAGCAAAAAATAGCAGTCATCATTCATAACCATCCATCTCGCTGACTTTTTTACGGCCCCGTAATTGCCCCCTCCCTGACAGGCGGATTTATGCCTTGGCCGCCCGGTGGCAGGGAGCTCCGCCGCCCGGCTGGCACCGCCGGCTCCTGCGGGGCGGCAGCGGAGGGGGGGCACGGGGCGCGCCCCGGCCCCGGCCCCGGGCGGAGCGGAGCGGCGGCGGCGGCGGTGCCGGTGCCCCCCCGGGGCGGAGTGCGGAGCCTCCTCCCGCCGCTCCGCGCCGGGGGCGGGCAGGGCCGGCGCAGCCCTTCCCCCGCAGCCTGCCCGGCCGTTTTGAAAACGGCAACCCCCCCCGTGGCCGGCAGCCTCCTGCTTCGTTACCGTCTCCAATACACCCCCCCCCCCCTCGCCCCGGTCCTTTTTGGTTTGTTGTTCTGTTCGGGTCCGGGGCTGCTTCTGGGCTTTCGGCAGCCGCTTCTCCCGGCTGGGGGGGAGCTCTCATCACTTGGTTTTTCCGTGCAAAACTCAAGGACCATCCCAGCAGCGTTCGGGAGGGAAACGCTTCCCTTCGCTCTCTTCCTCTTTTTCTCTTCCCAAGCAGCCTCCCTTCAAGTCCCTCCCGCGGCTCTCTCTCTTTCTCGCCCTCCCGGCAGGACTTCGCAACTTCTGCCCCCGGCTCCGCTGGCCTTTTACTTGCGATTTTTTTTTTTTTTCTGGGTTTTTTTGTTGTTATTTCTCCTTCCCCGCGGGCGCACGGCCGGGACGCCGGCGGGCCGGGCGCGGACCCTCCGGCGGGCAGCGCCGCCCCCCCCCTCCGCCGGGAGCCGCCTTGGGAGGGAAATGATGGCCTAGAAATTAAGCAGCACTTCTGATGTGGTACATCTGCCTCTCCCCCCCCCGCCCCCCCTCCCTTTTCTTCCACCGGTTAGGATTTCCCCGCGTCTCTCCCTCTCTTGCACTTTTTTGAAAAACCTTGAATTTGCGCCCCCCCCGTCCCGGGGTGGTCGCGCAGGGGGGGGGGGGGCTGAGCCGCTCCCCAGCCCTTCATGCGCGGCGCTGGGCGCTCGGGGAGGAGGCGAGCGGGGGGGCGAGCACCGCGCTCCGCAGGAAATGCCGGCGCTGCGGCGGGGAGCGCCCCCGGCCCGCCGCCGCCGCCGCCCCCCCCCGGCCGCCCGCCGCTGACCGCCGCCGGAGGGGTCGCTCCCGGCCCCCTGCCCGCCTGCGAATAAGCCCCGGGGCGGGGGCCCCCGCGGCGCGAGGCCCGTCGAGGCCATGGCCGGCGGCGAGGCGCGGAGCCCGGGCTGCAGCGGGCGCTGCCCGCCGGCGGGGCGGCAGCCCGGCACCCCGCGGGGCGGCGGCGGCGGGGGGGCGGCGGCGGCGGCGGCGGCGGCGGCGGGGTGGGGGGGGCCGGGGCCGGGCTCGCGGGCCGCTCTGCCGCCGCCGCGGGAGACCTGGCGCCGGCGGAAACTTTCCTCGGCGCTGTGCGCCGGCTCCCTCTCCGTGCTGCTGGCCCTGGTGGTGAGGCTGGTGCGGGGGGAGCGCGGCCGGGAGCTGGCGGCGGAGGGGCCGCGGGGCTGGGGCTGGGGCTGGGGCTGGCTGCCCCCCGGCGCCGTGCCCCTGGGCCTGGCCGGCGCCTTCTTCGGCGCGGGCCGCTACCTGCTGCGCGGCGGCGTGCGGCCGCGGACGGCGGCGCTGCTGCTGGCCGCCTGCTGCGGGGGGGAAGCGGTGGCGCAGACGGCGCTGGCGGCGGGGGAGGAGGAGGAGGATCGCTTGCTCTCCCTCGCCGCCACGGGGGTGGTGCTGAGCTGCCTGGCCGCCGCGACATGGCTGGTGCTGAAGCTGAGGCAGGGCGTCCTCATGCTCGCCGTGACTAGCGCGGCCAGGACCACGTCCCTCGTCGCCTTGGAGAAGGTCCCGGCGTCCTGGCGGCCCTACCTGGCCTACCTGCTGGGGCTGCTGGGCATCCTCCTGGCCGGCTGCGCTGACCGGCTCTGGCCCCCGCGGCGGGCCGCCCCGCCGGCGGAGCCTCCCGCCGCCCCGCCGGCCGCGGACGAAGCCCCGGTGCTCAGGCGGCGGCGGCGGTCCAGCTCCATGATCTCCCCCGAGATGTCGGGCGGCGGCGGCGGCAGCAAGACCCACCGGCGGACCTCGCTGCCCTGCATCCCCCGGGAGCAGGTAGGGCAGGGGCTGGGGGGGGGGGGGGGGGCACGACACGCGGGTCCCAAACTTTGCCGGAGGCGCGGGGAGCTGTGCCCTCTCCCCGCTGGAGGCGCCGAGCACGGTGCGGGCTTTCCCCGGGCGACGGGACCGGGACCGGGGCCGGGGCCGGGGGGGTGGCGGGGCTCTCCGGACCCAGCCTGACTTGCCCCGGCTGCGGGCGCCGGGCAGAGAGGGCTCGGGGTTGTCTTTTCTTTCACAGCCGTCACCGGCGCTTGCTTTTTTTGAGCCCGGTGGAAGGTCGGGGCGGATGGTACCCGCTTGGCTCTCGGAGCTGGTGGGAACCTGCCCTCGGGTTTCCCAGCATCACTTACCGGCTACCTGGAAAGGTAGCTTAGCCCTATTAAACTTGCTTTAAGCTTTAAACGGGGCATGGGGGGGGGTGTGTGTGTGTGTGTGAGCGAGCCACGCAGCCTGTCCTCGGCGGGAGAAGTCCCTTCTCAGGGTGATGGCGTGTCCTCCGAGGCTGGCCCGCACAGCGCGGTGCTCCTCTTTGCACTTTGCCTCCCCAAGGCTGTTCCTGTGCGTGTAATCAATAGTTCCCGCTCTGCTACGGTTGTGGAATCCGGTACGAGGCACACGCGATTTATCTCAGCTTTGCTTCCCTTAAGAGGCCGTGATTTGAATGGATGAGCGAGAACTTACTCTGTTACCAGCGATGCGTTCTTTTAAATACACACCTCAAAAAAAAAAAAAAAAAAAAAAGAAGCAAACACCATTATCTTTACTGCACAGCTTATAGAATCCTGCCATGGACACAAGGTCGGCTTAGTTCTGCGCTCGAAGCGTTTTCTCAATTTTTTTGAGACTTAAGGTTGCCCCACAAAAGAATCGTTGGACGGGTTGAGTGTAACAGAGTGTATTGTAAGTCAGCGCAACCCTTGCTGAGCAGTGGAAAGGGAAACCTGGGGGAAAATAAGTGGCAAATGGTGTTAAGCTTTCTTTTTCAATTAGTATTGAAAACTACTCTGTGCACTGAGGTCAACTGAAGCATATTGCCGTGCAGCAAAGGTTTTCTTTCAGGTTGCTTGCTGGATAAGCAGCTAAGTATTTTCCAAGTAATGGCATCTAACCATATGGTGTGGGTGACTAGTTTGTTTCTGGAAATGGTTTGATTACATCCCTTTGTGGTTGGTTGTGACATTTTCTAGAAGAGGGCCTGACAACCTTATATACTTGAGGCTTATTTTACAACAAATGTACTTATTTATTTAACATTTTTGTTTAGATAAAATAAATATTTACCACAGTGTCCAGGTAAATACAGTGTGAAAAAGTGGAAAGCTGATCCAGTTCTGACTTCAGCAGGAACTGAGAGAGAGAGAAGGGTGTAAGAATTATCTGTAAATACAATATCTAAGGCGAGACATTGAAACTGTTTATACTTACTTGATGATGCTAGGCATTTCTCATGGTTTCTTACAATAATAACTTGTCAGGTTTAAAACATATTTCCACTCACTCTCGCACTTCAAATAAAAGCAGCTTTTCAGTTGCCATCTCTAAATGTAATCATTCGGAGACAGAGCTCACTAGTTTGTGATCATGTCCTCTTTTCTTACGGAGGGAATTCAGATCATCTGTGTATACCAGGATGTTAAACTGGTGATGGATAACAAGGTAGATTTCTCCCCCCCAAAATGATGTGCTACCTGGGGACAGTGGTCAGCTTTGCCCCAAGCAATTCCCACTCCCAGGCTGCGGAGCTGGACTGGAGTTAGCTGGCCACTGTACAGTTTACCCGCTGCAGGATTTTGGCAAATTTCTCTTTCTTTTGTTCTCACTCACTATTAATCAATAGCGAGATCTGGTATTGCTTGCGTCACTGCGTGATTAGAAATGGATGACTACTTTTGAGTTTGGGGAGGCTTTTTGTCTTTTTTTTTTTTTTTTTTTTTAAGCACAATGTGGCTGTGTGTATGTGAACTTCCCTCCCTAAAAGCTGTCCTCTTAAATAAATGTTAGCAAGATAGAAAAATGGAAAAACTGAAACAAAGCTCTGTAAGGACCTTGAAGAAATGCTGGGAGAAGTGGGACTCTTTTATAGCAAACAAAGTTTGTGTTTATAGCAAAAATCAGCTCCCCATAGACTTAAAGAAACCATAGGTAAATGTTTCTCTTTTGGGCAGTTTTTAAATATAACATGTTAAAAATAGAGGTGAGGGCTTTATAAACAAAACCAGGCCTTCCCTCACCCCCTGTTTTTAAAAAACATACCCTGAATGTTTCTGGTCCGAAAGATACCTTGTTAATACGTCTGGGAGCTGCCAGTAATTTTCATCAGGAAATGGATCTACTTTATTGCTTTGAAATAAATGCTTTCATTTGGTGAGTAGCATTAGGTGAAGTTTTAGAGATGTTTCCCATTGCCTCTTGTGTAATCTTTCCTATCACTGAGCACTTAATTAAGCTTTTATTTTTCCAGAGTGTGATTCCTTCCCTATCTGCCTCTTTGTGATACGAGATTCTACAAAAGTCAGAGTTTCTGAATTTATTTTTTTTTAGTCACACACATCTCAGTTATCTGATTTTTTCCCTGGTAGGATACTGAATTGAATCTATGTGGCCTTGTGATACAAAGGACAGTACCAGGAATTGCAAACTAATATCACAGTAGAGGTATTAGCATATTTAAAATTAAATGTATACTTCTGTTTAAGCTGCTAGTAGGAGTAGCTGGAAATGCATATGTCACTAAATTACTCCTTCTGCAGAAACATCTTGTCTTAGTTGCTAATAATTTCCCAAAAGAATTTCAAAAGAAAAACCATTTCATTAAAAACCCCCCCACCATCAAAAATCAAACCAGTTTCTTTTGGTGCTAAAAGTGCTCTTTACTAGTTTCTCGTTTAATTCTATTTTTTGTGGTTGATTTTTGTATATGTCTCTCTCTTTGTCAACTTTGGCAAATTCTTTGGATTAAAAGCTTCCAGTTTGGCGTGTGTGTAGATCTCATTGAGAAATGTGTGCTTTGTAATAGCCTGATCCTGCTCCCAGCTGAGTGTTGTCTCCCTCTGATTTCATCAATGCCGGCTGAGGATGCTCACCTCCTTGAGGGCTAGCTCACCCAGATTTGAGAGAGGCTGCGGAGAGAAATTGTGAATGGATGGATAAGACAGTGAATGAATGGAACCCCCCCCCCCCTTTTTTTTTTGTGGTAAATGCGCAAGTACCACCAAGATGATGACTTTTGGAGTTTCTTCTTCACTTTAAACATTTTAGTTTTTCCTAAAAGTGTGGAGAGGAGGTGGGGAGGCGGGGGACGGGGCAGAAACGGGTTCTATGTCATGGTGTTTCCCACTGAAATATATGGCCCCTGTGCTTCGGAGCTTGTGCCTCTGTGTGTTAATCTTGACACACAACAGTCCAAAGGAATGATTTCACCTTGGTGGGTAAAATACTCCACAGGAGATAGTAGCGCTGGACGATTTTAAACTATGCCAAAGACTCCCCATTTTTCTTTTAAGCCTTGCTTCTTGTTTGTTTTGCTTGGGGGGAATGGGAAGCTTTCAGTTAACTTGGATTCATTACAAGTGTGTGTTAAATGAGCTAGAGCAGCTGCTGCAAGTAGTTCAATTTGCTCAGCCTTTTTAGATTTCTTCTTTCCTTAGAACACTGTCACAGGTACAGCACGCATCAGGGTTTGAAGTACTTTCTAGTTCCCAAAGCAGTGGGTGACACAGCCCCGTAGGAGAAGGCACTAGCGGGGTGCTGCGTCCTGCCCTGCTGAACAGCCCCGATCCGTGCAGGAGGCAGCACCAGGACGGAGGAGTTTCTCCCGCAGCCCCGACGTCTCCCGCTGCCAGGCCTGCAGCTCCATGTGCGAACTCCCACCCGTGTCCTCTGGCTCCTGGGGCAGAGAGGTTTTCTACCCGTTTTCTTTCCTTCTTTCTCTTTGCTCTTTGCCTCCTTCTGAGCGGTTGGAGAAGTAGAAAGCTGTTTGCCTTGCTGAGGGACATCTGAGGGGCTGTCACTTACTTTTAATTGGTTTGAGACTTGGTAGCTGGTTTGTGCTGCCACATCTTTCCCTGCCTGTTTCTCCTTTTAAAAAGTTATTTTTTCAGATAAGTAGCTTTGGTGCCAGACTCCTCTGTCTTCCTCCAGAGGCTGCGGAGGGGGTTTTGCTCAATTTGACCATTTTTCATGGGGTTCTGGATGGTGACTCTGCCTGTTCCCAGTCTGTAGCCTGGGAAAGTTGTGAGCCGGGACTGTCGTTATCGCTGCCTGTCTGCAGAGTTGAGAAGACAATACTGTAACAGTTCACATGGTCAAAGATATCTCTTCAGCGATAAGATCTAAGAAATGGAGGAGGGAAAGAAATGTATTTGTTGGGTTTTTTTCAAGGGAAAATTAAGGCTTTATCTGTTCTTCTCATTGTTTGACAGTGAGAGCTTTGTAAGTGGCAGGAATATGTTGCCTCCCCCCCCTCTTTCCTGGTTCTCTGTCGTTCTGCCCTAAAAAAAGGACAGATGTCCCTTATGTTATAACTGATTTTTAATATTACTTATCCTGCCCTCTGGCCTGAAAAATAGGAGAGATCAGAGTGCAACCTACAGAGATTTAAAATTTGGCAGAGGAGAAGGCAATTAAATTTAGGTAGTGAACTTCATGTATGTCAGAAGTTATGGTCTCCTATTAGACATGCGGTGTTATATACCATATACCTCCTTCTGCTAATAAGCTTTATTGAGCTGTAATTACTCTGATAAGGTTTACTGGCATTAGCATTTAGGTCACTAGAAACCGAGGAATACTGAGGAGTTATGTCATCTGGTGACTTGCTGAAACACAACCGTGTAAAATATTTAAGTAAGGCTCCAGGAAAAATCACCCAGGGATTCCAGATGTAATACTTTATTTTCTTTTGCATGGCTTCATTGACGCAAACCCGTTCTACTTAGATTTTTTTTTTTTTCCTTTTTCTTTCAACTTCACAAAAATGTAAAAACTGCTGCTGAAACTCTCACGATTGGTTTAGAATCTATTTTTGTCAATCGGTTAAATCAAGAAATGTATATTATGGCATATTGGCAAAAAAAGTAAAATACAGTAGTGACTTTCTGCTCTTTCTGCCTGAAGTGTGAAAATGCAAAGCTGGGGAACTGAAAGAAATCCTGTGTACGCTGGGTTGTCATGTTAATTAAATAAACAGCCAGAACAGTGATCCTGTGTATGAAATGTGTTTTGAGAAGCTTGTTGGGGGCTGGAGGGGAAAAACAGTGACACATGATGTTTTGGACATTAACTGCGACATTTGTATGAATTTGTCCTAATCTGCTGTTAGTGTGCTTACGTTCCAACTCTTTTTTGCAAGAGACTGAGACATAGCTGTATTTTGCAAATTGAAGGA
Organism: Haliaeetus albicilla; assembly: GCF_947461875.1. Taxonomy (NCBI): domain Eukaryota; kingdom Metazoa; phylum Chordata; class Aves; order Accipitriformes; family Accipitridae; genus Haliaeetus; species Haliaeetus albicilla. The sequence continues at coordinate 17,118,865 of NC_091501.1, forward strand.
ATATTGCATGGGTTTTTTTTTCCTTTAATATAAAAAAAATAATCCCGGCTTGGAAGTGGAAAGGTTGCTGGGTTCTGGTGCTTGCAAACCACAGGGCTCAAAATGGGGGTGAGCTGACTGCATCCTAAATGGTCTGAGAATAAAAAGCTGTAATTAAAGCTTTAAGCCAGTTGCTGTGATTTACTTAGGTAATCTAATGGGAGATGTACAGCTTGTAGCATACTGCTTGACAGATAAGGAAATAAATGTAAAGGTTTGGATAACAAAGTGGAAGTCAGGTTTTCTTTGTGTGCATTTTTTCTTCTCTGCGTGGTTTTGAAAAAGTTTCTCGATGAATTACCAAACCCTTTCCTCAGAGTCTCTTCTGTGTTAGTCAGCGTGTCACTCAGAAATAAATGCCTCTCCTTTGGACTATGTAGTTTTTCAGGTTTTTACTTGGTTGGTTTGTTTTTTGGGGGGGTTTGGTTTTTTGTGGTTTTTTTGTTTGTTTTTTAACTTGGTTTGCTCTAAGCCCTGCTGCAAGTACACTGGTAGCATCAGGAGTTCTCTGCATCGGGGGTAACGATTTGAGAAATAGCAAAAAAAAAAAAAAGACATAAAATGTGATGTGTGTCCACGTTTTACCTTGTGGGGAACATCAGTGCTTTTCTTTCTGACGTGTTTTTGGAGATGAAGCGAGGTTGGGAGAGGAAGAACTGCTGCACCCCTTGATCAAGCTTTTACTTTTTTTGTAACGCAGAGCTCGAGCTGCTTCGCTTCTCCCTCGGTGTGGGCGTCTGGGATTGTTACAAGCCTCTCGTTATTTATTCTTATCATTACTCCTATTGTGCTACGGCCGCGCTGGGCATCCGCGCCCCCCCCCCCAACCCAACCCGGGGGTGGGTGCGCGCAGCCCCGGGGCGGGGCGGGGCCGGAGGGCGGGGCCGGGGCCGAGGGCGGGGCCGAGGGCGGGGCCGGCGCTGGCGGGGCCGGACCCCTAGAGGGCACGAGAGCCCCTGTTCTGCGCCGGCACTCAATAAACAAAATCTGTCCGTGGTACTTAACTGAGCCTTTCTTTTCTTTGGATCCTATTTTTTTTTTTTCACCTTTTTTTTCACGATTCTAGTTGCGCTTCTGGCTTGTCCCAGCCCTTCGCTTCGGTGCGTCGGGGGTGAGGGCGGGCGCGGGGCCGAGGAGGGCGGCTGGAAGGTTCTGCCTTCGGTGGGACACCTGGGTGAGCGCCCTGGGGTTGGGGCAGGTCAACGAACCGGCCCTGAAAGAAGACTTCGCCTCTCTAAGCTGAGCTCTTTTGGGGGGTGCTGACAAAAACCCGATTGGGAGCAGAGCGGTAGTAGGCTTTGGCCTTCAAAATGCCGATTATGAGCGTAACTGGAGGTGGCGGTACAAAGAAGAAGCCGCCTCCGGATCTGTCGAGAATCCGGAAGAACAGACTAAGTCACCATTGCTTTATGTATTGTGGAACCTCATGACTCTAGTCACGCATATAACTATTTATAAATAAAATGGGAAATGCCCCAGGAAGGGCGCAGTAGCAGAATGTGCTGATGAGGCAAATGGTTCTTCGTTCCTGTCGAACACAGGAGGCAGGTGGATGGTTTCCTAATGCTGCCTTAAGGGTTGCCGAACGAAAGGTAAAATATACAGCGCAGGAAGCGTATCGGCTAGAAGAGTTTGGCTGGTGAAATTACATTGTTAATTTTGGAATCTGTCAGGAAAAAGACACTGTGTCAGCTGGCAGTGCTGGTCACCGAAAAAGTCTCTGTGTGTGAAGTATTATGGCAAAATTAAGTTCCCGAAGTCCCGGTATGGAGTGCTGTAGTGAGTTTTTGTCAGCCAGAATGAATGGTTGGGGTCTACAGATAGCCCAAACCTCTGATCATCATCTAAGAAGAAACTGGAAAGATATACAAAAGTAGACCTGACTGAGGAGTCAGGAATAGGTATTTTCCTAAAAATGGAAGAATAGGAGGGAATTTGAGGGGAGAGGGGGGGAAAGACAAAACCACTCCCCCCAAACCCCAGCCCTTTAGTTTTAAACTGCTAGGAAGAAGTCTGGATGTGTAAGATAGAAATACACGCTGACAGTAGAACATGTGTGTCACAAGGTATAAGTGGAGCTATTTCTAAAATCCATAGACATTTGTATTTATTATTTATTGAAGTTTAGAGGTTTGTTATGTCAAGGAGGTTGAGGATTAGAAAAACTGGCTTTATTTTTTTTTAATCTGATACTAGTTAGGAAGAAATTTCCCAGTTGGTTACTCTGTTGTGGTATGCTTTAGTGACCTCACTGTTTTATCTGAAGTGTCCACTGACCAGGACCTATCGCTGCATGACCGTGTTCATATTTTTACTGCAGTTAACTACTGAAAACAATTAGGGAGAAGACATTTATGAGCATCGATACAGCTAAAGGCTCTCCTTCTCCCCCTGTACAAGGCTGGAAAAATACGAAACCTCCACATATCAGAAATAGCTCAGAGAGTAGCTGAGGCCTCCTTGTCTAACACCCCTAACCCACCAGTGAAATACACGGGGTTAAAGTGACTTACTTGCATTTTGTATTTTGTACGTTGCTTAAGTTGGCTTTGTTTTGTAGTAAGAATTTATGCTTTGAATTTTAAAATAAAGTAAAATTATATTCTCCATCATTAAACGTTTTTAATGGGATTTTTGTCTGCCTAACTCTGTAGGAGTGATGCCTTTCAGATATACTCAGGGTGCTTTTCTGATGGTTGCTGAACTCCTGAGACAGACCTTCGTGACGGTTTAAAAAGCAACCATTCCTCTTAGACTGGTTGGTCCTTTTAGAATTACTGCAGCTTCATTAAAAGCTGTGTGAAATATGATGATGTCTGCTGGAAAGCCGTATCACTTGCTGTGCTTTGAGGATCAAGTCACTGATGGTTGTTGGATTTATTTTTTGTTTTAAAGAAGCTTCTTGATTCTTTGAATAAGCTTGCAGACTGGTTTTCTTTGTGTAAGTGATAATAATGTAGGAGAAGAGTTATTACTAAACCTCAAAACTGAACATTACTTGTTCTGAGCAGTATCCTTCTGACTGATGTTTGCGTAAATATGTCCATAAACAAGTAAGTAAATTTGTCTGAAATTAATTCCAGAAGGGGAAAGAATTGAGTGTCTGAATGCCGAAGGTTAACTGTTTTTTGAATTACTGCACTCCCAGCGGGTTGATGATACCTTGCTAGCATCTTTGTGTGCTGGAGTTGCAGCCGTGGCACCAGCCATAACCTAAGTTGTTCCTCACCCTGGAGTACAGATACTTCTGCTAGTTTCTTGTGCTTACTTTTGCTATAGAGTTTTAAATAAACCGATGTATGTTTGCCTTTAATGTTATGGAGGATAGGCAGAACATTAGTATGTTTTGTTACCTAAGTTACATAAAAATACTGACCCTTAGCAAAGACGTACACCCCAAATTTACCTTCAAATGAGAATGTGGGGCCGCTGAAGAGGCCGGCGTGGTGGGCTGTCTGCCCTGTGGTGGCAATGAAGGCACTCGGGTGGCAGTCTGCAAAGGCACCCTGAGGAGCATTTCTGTTTGCTGGCTGAGCAGCAGTGGATGAAGGCACTTGGAAAGGGTGATGCAGGGGTTGAGAAGCTACATCCAAGCAATTTTTTCTCCACCTCTATGAGCAGTAATCTAGATATGCTCGCCCAAGCTTTTTGTTGCCTGCAGAGTAAAACTTGTGAAACCTTGTCTATGTTCATGTATTAAATTCAGTTGAAATGACAGCTGTAGAAAGATGCAGACCTCTGTGCAAAAGTGTAGATTAAAAAGGGATGCACAGCCGTGGTGTCCGTGCTTGCCTCTGTTAATGCAGTTTCAAGTGCTTTTATTGTGAGCTTATTCCTGTCTGTCTGTCTTTTTCTTATTGTAGCCCATTAGAGCTCATCAGCTAACAGATCTGACTTGGGTTTCCTTGCAGAGTAGGCTATGCTGCTTCATTTCCACCACATATCCGCACCCGCAATGCAGACAGGGCTATTTCTGTATTGGTAATACTGAAATCCTTCCCCGGATACTCGCTTGGTGAGTGGCAAAAAAGTGTTGGATGCTGGTAGAGTTTTCGAGTACCTTTCTCTTCAGTTTTACTGGTGATCCTAACCACAGGTTACTCTTGACAAGGTCTAGTCACTGTATTTTGTGTTGATAAGGAACTTAAGTGTGTTTCGGTGCATTTATAATTGCAAGATAGCTGATAAGATATTTTACATGTGGCTGGAGTTTTAGTTTGAGTCTGTCAGTGGGATTGTTGCAGGAATACTTGTGCTGAGACGTAGCTCTGCATCTTACTCTTGTGAGACAATGAATACCTTTAACTTCTCCTGGAGGTTTTTCAGTGATATTTTAAAATTTATATTGTACAAGTAAAGGTTTGTTAAAAATGCTATTTTTCTTATGTTCTTTTGTAGTGATTAGCGATAATCTCCTCCCTGCCTCCACTGACTTCAATGGGAATTGAGAGTGCTCAGTCCTCCCAGGGTAACAGGCTGATCCTTTCAGTTCAGTCATTAGTGCGGGAGGAGAGTGTGTTCCCATGCCCAAATCTGCAGAGAGCTTTTTTTTTTTTTTAACAGCTAACCATTCTCTCTTATTTTAAAGAAAGTAATTCAAAGCTAATGTTGGTTGTGCTGCTTGAAATGTGACCTGAGACCTTGTAGCTTGTTTTTATAGATGTGTGTGCACACACGTATACATATATCTTTATATATCCATATCCGTGAGTGTGTACGTATGTATATACACACTCAGATTAGTATTGTGTAGCCTAGAGGGATAGAATTCTTCGTTAGACTCTGACAGCACAGTCTGCAGGCTGAGTTACATACGACACTGTCCTTTCTAGATATTTAGCAATATTTTCTGATGTCTCCACAGGCAGTCATGTTTCTTAATATGCCAGCCTCTGTAACCATTGCTTGACTTTTGATTTGTTATAGTTTTAATCTTTCTTTTTCTTTCTTGACTTGCAAATGTGTGCCAAGTTTTGCAAAAATTTTCTTCTTTTATTTGTAAATACTTGAGTAGTGATTTTGATCAACAAATAAATACTCGTGTCTTACAAATACATGTGTTCCAATATTCAAACTGAAACTTGGTGCTACAACTCTATTCTAGAGGTGCAAAGCCATATGGGTGCTTTACATGGTATCTTTGGTGCCTAGACTGACTTGCCGCTAGCTTTAGCTGTGACATGGAGCTCTGGGCTGGCTGGGCAGAAGGAGCTGATGAGGTCCCTGTGCAGCCTGAGCTGGTCTCATTCTCCTGGGTATAAATGGGGGTTTGTTCAGCGTGGAGCTCTGGCTGGTTAGAAGTGTGATAAGACCAATTGAAATAAATAGGTGACTCGAATTTTTACAGATAAGGATGATGAGCTTTAGCTGGTAAAACTTACTCCGTTATGTGTAATGGATATGTTACTGCTGCCATGTACCTATTCTCAGGGAAGCTGTGGACTAGTTAGTATTTGTTATTTATTAAGACAGCTCTGAAAATTTATTTATTACGACAGTTCCCTGAAATTTGCTGCATTTCTGTTGATCCTGAATTCTGTACGAGACAAAATGTTGCAGCATAATTAATATGCCATTACTGAGTGGTTTTTTTTTAAGACCAGCTTAATTCATATGCAAGTGCCATTCTTAAATGCTGTTGTAATTGTCTACTGATTACACAAAACTGCAAATGAATAAACATTTTCTATTAAAGGATTTAATGCTGTACTTCCCATATGCTTGTGAGGAACGGAGCTGCGAGGAAGACTCTGCCAGAGAATCAGAAGTTAAAAGGCAGGTCAGAGTGGAAGGGGAGCCCTATCCTTTCCAGTAAAAGACTTCTACTCAGAGTTGCAGAGCATCCATCTTTCCTCTGACTTGTGGGGAAGCAAACACATTTAGTACTGCCCAGAAGCAGGCAGGTATACCAACAAGTGTGTACAATTTGATTATTTCAGGCAGCACTGGCTCTGTACGTGCCTCATTACAGAGACTGTACTGAGAAAGCTGTTCAGTGGCAGAGAAATACTGTCTGTGCCATATGGATATTGAAAAGTGACTTCTGGGTTGCAGAATACAAAATGCTAATTCTTACTAAGCTCGCCGTGTTTGTGTCAAGCGGTGTAATAGAGGAGCATGGGATAATAGTGCAACAATTAGATTGACTGGGGTGCCAGCATCAGCTTTAGTGCTGGCACTAAAGCACATATTCCAGCTTAAATTCCGCTTGAGGATCCAAGCCTGTTGTTTCCTCTTGGCAAGGCCCCTTTGGAGTTAGAGCCAGCTAAGAGGAAATACTAGGCACCAGGGCTTAACTGAAATTTAGGACATCTAAACCTAGCTTTCTGATACCTGTGATGTGGTGAGACAGAGAGAGATGGCAAACCCAAAAGTTTCTTGGAGAGTTCTTGAATATTTTTAAGTGAAGTAGTAAAGATAGATTGTCTATCTCCTTCCTCTTAAATCTATCCACTCTTCATTTCAGCTTACTCTTCTGATGTCTGTGGTGTATAAATCTAGTCCTAAAACATGTGATGTTCTTATTCAGGGTTGATGGATGGTATATACTTGTGGATAGCAAGTGGAGGCATAGATTCAACGTTTATCATTCCGATATTTTAGCTGTCATCATCCTTGGATCTAGAATCTTCTTTTGCTTTTGTATTATACATAGACAAGAGAGAAGATCCTTAAGATTAACCTTAAGATTTCCTGACTTGTTGCCCTGTGATCTGCCACTCGAGCAGACTTTGGAAACACAGAATTTTAAATTCTATGTTCATGCCTGGACATGCTGTCGTGTTTAGATTTATTATTCTTTTGGAAACTGTAACTGATCTGTGATCAAAAACGATAAAATTCTTGGCCATGAATTAGTACAGCTCCTTAATGGAAGGGAATTTGCGGCTGCAAATATGTGTGCTTATTTCATGTTCTGATTTGCGTTATATATTGTCTCTTCTCAAATGAAAGTGGAAACATGATGCTGAGGAAAATGTTGATTTTTAAACTGAAGTCAGTGTATTGCAAAATGTACTGATGTGCACTCAAAAAAACCCAGCCCAAATCCTCAGCTAGTGGGAGCGGTGACAAAACAGCTTCCTTTACAGTCATTCAGTGTACTCATGAGAACTTGGCCTGGGGGCCCCTGGGTCTTTTATTTGGTTAAGGTTTTTAGAACTGAGATAAAAGTAACGATCAGATTGTCGTAATCATTCATAATAGCAGGTTAAGGAGATGAAAACTTCAGGCAGAAAGTTGCTTTCTGTCTTTCCTGTTATCTTAATGGATTGCTATCTAAAACAGTGAATCAGTGTTTGTAAGCATAATTATGTTGTATGCTATCTTTTGAATGCTTGAATTTGCAATCTCAGATGTTTTTAGTGAAATTTTATATATCTAACTTCTTGGATGTATGTAAGGGTCGTTTTCTTTGTTTGTTTGTTTGTTTGTTTTTTCCCCAAGTGTTTATTTAATAAAAAGCAAACTTAGGAGAAATGTCGGGATATCGATGCCCACGTGCTTTGAGTTAACAGCTTAGTGCCACTCTTCTGAGATGCAGTGAATGGTCAAATGTTCCTTTTTGAGCTAGGAGTGTTTACATCAATGAGCTGATTATTCCTGCATCATTCCCTATCTTCTAGCCTGGCAAATCTGAGACCCCTTTCCTCTCTCGTGGAAGACAGGCCAAACAAGTTCAGGGTGGGCATTGGTCACTTGATTCTGCTTCCACATCTAAGAAAGGTGGCTCAGATTTGTTTCAGACTGTGACTGATACCCAAGAAACACTACAGTTTTGTCTGGTGATACATTTTTTCCTTAACTCATCACTTATTTCCCTTCAACCAGATTCAAGAATATCTGGTCATTTTTTTTGTTGGTTTGATTTTGGTTTTGTTTGTTTGTTTGTTTTGGGGGGGTGGACGTTTGTTTGCTGAGCTGGAGAGATCCATCCATGAGTTTGAGTCTATGGAGATGCTACCTCAGATTTTAAGGGATGATAGAGTCATGTGGCTCTAAATGCAAAAGTTTGAATGCAAAAATTTGTTAGTACCTTGGAGGAAATTTCCATACATCGATGACAGATACGCTCTGGTCACAGTATATGATATGAATGTGAAGGGCTTGTAAAACAGATAGAATAAGAATCAAAGAAAGGCAGTTTCAGATAAGCACAGGTAAAATTTCCAGTTAGTGTGTGAAGTCTGTCTTAAGAATATGTATTAATTGGAGAAAGATGCTCACTAGTTTTTCATTTGTTAACACCAAATCAAGAAATGCATTTAGTCGATTACCACTATCATTTCCCCTCTCCCCCTCTTTTCAGAGTCTCTTAATTCTAATGAGATTATATATATCTCTTCTAATCCCTTGCTTTCCATAGACTGTAGCGGCCTTTCACCTTTTGGGACTGTTTGTTCTGAGTGATGGCTGGAGCGATAGTGCGGCTCGTGTGACATCATAAACATTTGTGTTGGCAATCCTTCTTCATGAAGGACTCTGAAGTCTGACAGTGGTGAAGATGACTAAGTAGAGACAGATTTATGTGGAAATCTTATTAATACCCATAAAAGAGAGAATGAAGGCATAAGAAATTTGGCTCCAAATAAACAACCAAAAAATGCTCTGTTCTTAGAAGCATTTGGCACAGCTCCATCATGCCTTTTGTGGGAACTGGCTCTTTGTCTGGCCTAATCTTGACTTCTCTTTTTTCTTTTTTCTTTTTTTTTTTTCTTTTTAAAGATTACTAAAGACTTCCACTTTTCCCAAACTTTCTCACAGTAGAATAAAATTAATTTTCACTTTGGTAATGCATAAATCAGTTAATTATTTCAAAGACAATGTAAAACAGATGGCTTGCCTTGTTTCTCAGCAAAGATTTAACGGTAGCCTTGCTGTGAGATCTTTCACTGCACCAAATGTCCCTAGATGTTATATGGTGCTCATAATCAAAGCAGTTTACAAAGTAGAGGAAATATTTTTCAGCTACAGCATGTGATGGCTGGAAAGAAATTGTATCAGACATGTGAAATCATAATTCAGTTTTCTGGTACTTGGATCTAAAATTTACCCAGACTTTTAAAGAGCAGGGTCTGAACTTTATAGCAGAAGTCCGTCTGTTCATAATGGGTTTTATGGTAGGTGGTTCTGGCGGGGAGTCCCTCTTTAATTCAGCTTTCTGGAAACAGAAAGTTAGCAACTGATTGAACACTGCGGATTTGTTCTGTCCTGTGTATATATTCATTTTACCCAGCCTGTAGCTCTGAGAGTCCCACAGGATTCCCTGCCATTGCTGTCAAGGCTCTGAAGAGCAGTGCCCTGCTTGGCGCACCCAGCACTCTTATTTCACATTTGCTGTTGGCAGCAGAAGTCCCTCTATCATACTGCTGGAAAGAAAACTTCCTTCAGTCTTAATTCAGTTCAGCCCAGGGGGTGGTGAATATTGAAATGCATGTGCAACAACAGGAGAGAGAGCTCAGCGCCTGTTGGGAAAGACTTGCCAGCAGTCAGATGAAAGGGTCTTCAGAGCAGTTTTGATATCGGCCTTGGGAGAGGTGCCTGTGGTTCTCGGTGCGTGCTAAGACATATGCTTTTGTCTGTGCAGCTGCAGTAGGGTTTTCTGCTTAGAAAATTCATCTTGATTTTTGCTAGAATACGTAGTATGTACAGGCAAAATTCTTTTATAAATGAAATGCCTGCATTTCGTCTTTGCAGGTGGGCAGAGCTTTTTGTCCTGGAAATGATTTCTAATATTCTGAACACTGTTTCTTCCCTGTTACTGTTGAATGTGTAATTGAAACAATTTCTGTTTTCCTTTAAACTGTTACTGTAATTACCTAGGCATGTAGTTAGTCGAGACATTGTGGTTTAGATCTTTAACTGATCCATGTACCAGTGAGAGTTTTGTACTTTTTCCCTGTGTGTATTATTTTTCCCAGCAAGTACGATATGCCAAGCTCATTCCTGATGTGAGCACGTACCAATTTGAAATAGGAAGCGATGAATTAGCTTTTAGGGGCAGCTTATGAGCAAGATCTTATTCTTTATTTGTTTACTTCTGCTTCTTGAATGTGTGTAGTTTTTAGGCGTGCTGTTAGCACTGCCACTGAAATTGTAACCATTTCGGAGAAACAAAACAACAACAAAATGAAGAAGAAAATAGGAAAGAATCCCTGTCTGGGTGGGAAGGTCATTTGTATCTTCTAATGTTTGCCGTGGTAAAAATCTTCACCATGAACTGCTGCTTAGTGACCTGGAGAGACAGCTCCCATGCACTGGGCTTTGGTCCCTTCCCCTCGTCTGGGAGCAGTGGGAAGCATCCTGCGTGGAGCAGTTGTAGGCGGGATTGATATCCTGCAAGTGGCTCGTTGGCCGGGAAGTGGAGTCGTTACCTTGGATTTAAAGTCCCAGGGCTGTGCTCCTGCGACGGTAGCACTCACTGTGCTCCTCGGGTTCCTGAGATGGCATAGTTCTTTTTATTAACTCTTGGTAAGGTTTCAGAACTGCCGTCTCCGCTCATCCTCTATTTCTGTTCTTGTACTTTTGCATCATTTTGGAGAGCAGTAATGCTGCAAGAAAACCCGTTTCCTCAGGCCAGTGGGTTTTATTAAGTGGGTTTGTCAGATGCTTCCAAACAGAGCTGCCGGTATTGAAATCTTCTGTTCCTTTGGTGTTTGAATATCAAAGGGCAAACTGGTGTCCCTTCTGCCAATCTTGCTTAGCATTTGTATTGTTCTGCTTACTTTTAGAAAACCCTGTAGGCTTCTGGCCTGATGTTGTGAGGTGTATCATGTATTCAACTTGTGCTGAGCTGGGTGGGCAGTAAGGGCATTTGGACTCTCACAAGAATGAATGTGCTGACAGATTAATCCAGTGTTAGCTTTCATATTAAATGTTGTTGCGGAAAAGCTGTAGAAGCTAGCGTTATTTCTTGCTGGGCCAGAGACATGGTTAGAAGGTGGGTACTGAAATCGTTAGCTCTGTTTTAACGGTGAGCTTCTTTGAACTGCTGTCTTCCACGTTAAAGGGTTGCCACACATCTCTCTAGGGTTCTGGGAAGCTGAGAGCGAGGGAAAGCCTGAGAGCTCTATCTGTTGGGGGAACTATACCTTGTTGGCCATACTTGAGGCAACTGAAATACTAAATCGAGTGAGGTGAATTAGTGCTATGTTCTTCTTTTGTCCCATCTAACTTCCTTGCTTCAGCTGTGTGATTACCTGAGACCAGCTAGCTTCAGCTAGTGCAAAATGAGCGTGCAGAAGTATTTGGATAAAATTCAGTTTGAAGGGAAGTGTGGTTCCCAGTCTTCCCTTGTTTGCCATGGAGGCCAAATGCATCTCATCCGGTCTCTGCTGGATGAAGCCTGGAAGTGCAGAGTTCCATCTGATACTTCTCGTGCTTTACAGCTCCTCCCTGCTTTGTATATGAAAACAACATTCTTTGAGAAGACTAGAGGGCGGAAATGGCTGTGAACAAAAACCATATCTTTTTTTGATATATCAGAAGATACCAGAAAAGAATGGTGTGCTCCATGTCTGCTGGTAGCTGATTTCTTTTAATCTTATTTGTTTTGTAGGAAAAGAAGGCTTGGTTGGATATTAGGGAAAAGTTTTCTAAGAATAATGGTAGTAAAGCACCGCAACAAGCTATCTAGAGAAATTTAATGTGTGTACATGAGAGGTTCTTTTAGAATAGCCTTTCAGCTGTTTTTCGAAGCGGGTCTAGACACCTGCGTTTTCTTAAGCAAGTGTAATTGTAGCTGCCAGTGTTTCCCCCCAGCCCACAGCTCCACTGCTTACATCTGCTTGCGGGCTGCCTCCCCCCAGCTGCTGGCCAGTGTCCTGGTGCAGTGTCAGCTCCTCTCACTGTTGCGATGTAGAGCCCAACCAGTAAGCCCCGTTTATGTTCTGCTCAGTGCCTGATGTACAGTGTTAATGTTACTCCGGAGCCAGGAGCTTGCAGTCTAGGTGCCTGCCCTTAGACAGGATTACTGAAGAACAGATCAGATTTCTTGCGTCTCTCTTGCTGTTGCCCTTCTCTGATCCAGGAGTTGCTATGCTGTTTGGTTTGCGTTATCAGGTTGTGATTGGTGGCAGACTCTTTTTTTTTCTTTTTCTTTTTTTTCTTTTTCTTTTTTCTTTTTCTTTTTTCTTTTTCTTTTTTTCTTTTTCTTTTTTTTCTTTTTCTTTTTTTCTTTTTCTTTTTTTTCTTTTTCTTTTTTTTCTTTTTCTTTTTTTCTTTTTCTTTTTTTTCTTTTTCTTTTTTTTCTTTTTCTTTTTTTTCTTTTTCTTTTTTTTCTTTTTCTTTTTTTTCTTTTTCTTTTTTTTCTTTTTCTTTTTTTTCCCCTTGAATGATGGTGTTCAAGTCCCAGGTAGGCTCCTAATTGCTCTTCATTTTGCCCAAGCTACAAGTTGATTTATCAAGTCCACTTGTTAGCTTAATGCTTTTATGGCTGCCAAAAGAGTGCTATGTGGCGTGAGATGAAGTGGCTGGGAGTTGTTAAGCTTTGTGTGTAGGGTGGTTCCTTAGCAGCCAGATAAGAGACAGCAGTTTGAAGGATGTGACAGAGCACTGGAGGGCCAGACCTCCCGACCCTTGCTCATGTGAATTAGCAGCGTTGGACTTGGGAGAGAGCTCCTGCAGGAGGGAGGGCCTGGGGATGGGTGTCTGTAGGGTACAGCACATTCTGCACATTCTGCCCCACCACCCAGCCCAGTAGTTCCTGTCTGCTTGGTTTTTAATACACTCATTTTCAGTTCGTGGTTGTTTTTTTTTTCCTTTTCTTTTTTGAAGTAATTTCAGTCTGAACTAACTGGATGGTTCTTAAAGGCTGTTAAAATCTCAGCATGCAAGCTGTAAAATTGCCTAATCAACTCCAGGAGATAATCTTTCCTGGGGGAGACCTTTGAATGCGTTGCCTGTCAGTAGGAATAGGTCAGATGCCTCCAGGTGACTTTCTGGGAAGGGAGTCTTGTTTTCAAAACGGTATCTACCTGCTTTGTTAAGAACTAACTGGTGAGTGGGACCTGTAATAAAAGTCCTCTTTTACATTTGTGCTAAATCCTCTTAAAGAAAGCAAATAACTCTCTTGTTAATGCTGCTCAGTGTAGAAATAAAGCAGCTGTTGTGACTGTCAGAAGCTTTAAGAAAAGCTTCAAATCAGAAAATGTTTCTAGACTTGATCAGTTGATGAAACTCAGTGGGCTATGGCAGTGCAGTCTGGTCTCCAGTTTCTCCTTGGAGTCTGGAAAGCATGTTGAGTTTGGGCCTGAGAACTAGTTCAGAGTTGTATTTTAAGTAGGTAGGTGACACCTGGGGCAAGTAAGCTGTGACAAGAACTAAGATTTTCATAATTCTCCTGTAAGTCAAATGATTAAAAAAATGTGAATTTTGGTATATTGAACTTGAAGAATAAATCCCTTTCTTCCTATGCTGGACTCCAAAATTCACCAGTGGAAGTACTGGAGAATGTCATTTGGAAGTGATGCTGACCATATTGGTGGCTTAAAATACCTGGTTAAAACTAATTCCAGAGACTTTTATAACTTTGAAATTGCAAAATTGAATAGCTCTCAATTATAGTGAAGCTTCTTCAGATGTCTCACCTTCCTCCCTCTGAACTGGGGAAGCAGAAGGAAAAAAACCACAACGAAATGCACAATATTGCTCAGGCTTATGCTTCTCTCGTTCTGGCACTTCCACTTGTGAGTCTGCAGTGGGTGTGGGGCTGTTAATTGAATTACCTCCTCGTCACCTCTGGCTCTCCCCAGCGTGTGGGGCTCTGTGCAGGCTAGGACATCTACGGGATCCTGGGCTGAGAAGGGGGAGAGCAGGGCTGTGCTGTGAGCTCGGTAGCATAAGTGCAAATGACACATTTCAGGACCAGGATGATGTTATGTAGGGAATTTGGTGGCAAAATGGAAGTGTTTATATATAGAATAAGTATATATGTATATTTTTAATTGATGTGTGGATACATGCAGGCCTATTAATAGATGAAAATAAGGAGAGGGGTGAGAGGAAATAAAGCACCACAGCTGTAATTTATCAAGATTGACATGAAAACAAATATTATTCTAGTAATCAGAGGAAATTCTTTGTAAAGCATGTACAAGAAAGGTATTTTAACCCACCTCAACGATTTCCTGCCCAACTATATCCAAAGAAAATCAGACCGACTTCTGCCCCCCCGGGGTCACTTTTAAATTACTGTTTCTCCCCTCCTCCATTTCTGTTGACATTGGGGGTTTTGTTTGCTTTAGATGTTTTTCTTTTCTCTTGTCAGACGCTTAACTGATTTTTGACCTGGTGTATAAAACTGTATCTAAAAAGTGCCGCTGGGGGCCGGGGAAAGGATTTGAGTCAGCATTTAACTGTGAGATGTACTGAAGCTGAAGGATATTGATACTGCCTCCACCGAGGGCCGTAAGATGGGGCAAACGTGGTGCACTTGCCTGGTGTGCTCCATTTAGTGGCGGAGGAGGTGGCGAGCCCCAGGCTGGGTCCGTCCCTGCCCAGCTGACTCTGCCGCGGCTGTTTGGGTAGAGCACCCGCTTTTCTACAGCTGGGCAAAGGAGGCAAAAAGAATGACTTTACCCTCTCTACGTCGTAACTGTTTCCAACTCTTAAACATCTGAACTCCTAACAATGCTGTGGGAGAAAAATGTTCAGGCACCATATCTAACCAGTGAAATGGAGATACGTGGTTTAAGCGAAGTCACCTGGAAAACACCGGGTGGACCAAGGGTTTGAATCTGGCGCCTAAAACATTGCAGGCTTATCTTGTCAAACTTCAGCTGTCCGAGGGTGACACTTTGCTTAGGACCCTGAGAGTCCCTAAACCTTTCTTGCATTCAGTTATTTTTGTCTTTGTTGTTAGAAGGGATTTTTCTAACTGTTTAATAATATTCCCACTTCAGTTGTCTGTCAAAAATAGGTATTAAGGAAATGCAGCCAAAGGCCTTTATCAGGTGAAAAAAGGAAAAAAGGAGACGGACAAAAAAAAGAAAATACTACTGAAGTGGATGCTCTGCTTTCTGCTGCCCAGAGGAGTTTCCCATTTCTTGCTAGCAAAAAGACTACGAATGCCTTGTGCTAATAAGCCTTCTCCCTCGCCTTCTCCCTCCATGTGTATCGCAAACCACAAACACCATTTATCTGCAGGGAATGATATTAATAATTTGAAGAGTGACTAGAAATAAAAACAAATCTGGTTAACATCATCCATGACCTGATTTGATTAAAAGGAATTTCCCCTCTTGAAAAACTATTCAAATGCTGTTTCTGAATGAATCTGTAGGTAATAATAGTGGCTGATAATGCAAGACAGAAAAACATTTGCAAGAAGTGTAACCTTGAGTTTCCTTCTAGCCTGTACTGAGCACATAGATTGGAAAAGAAGGCTAGGTGAGGACTAACCGAAAGACTTTGCATTGGGGCTTTTTATGTTTTTCTCCTGTGATCTTCTTAACATTTAATGATGAGATTGATGTTTTGAAACATCAATTTATCTTCTAAATATATTGTAAAAGGCTACATTGTGGAGAGAGGGGAAAGAATGAGGGACAGCTGTTTCTGTAGTGTTGAAATGCAGCTTTGGCTCCAGCATTTAAAGGAGTCGGAGGTTTTTGCAGGAGTCTGTGGTTAAGGGGCATCTTCTGCTGTGTCACAAGTGATCTGGTGTCATGGGGAGCCCAAGACGTTTCTTTGGGTTCTTCCCTGATAATTAAAAGCACACCGCAAGGGGGCACAGGACTGTTGGGCCCCTAACACTTGTTCCCTGGACACCGCAGACCCTGCATACGCCAGCACACCACTTTGCGTGGCTGTTGAGCTGTGTGTATCGCAATGCAGGCAGAGTCCTAGTGAAAATACCGTGAAAGCAGCCTTTTTGGAGCACGTTGGTTACTGAGGCCGGGTGGAAGGAGGACAGGAAGGGAAAAGAGCTCAGTCATTTGCCTGTGTAGGAGTGGGAGTCAGTGTGAAGGTAAAGGAAATTACTCTTGATGTGGGAAAAGGTCAGGAAATCGCAGGCAGAGATGGAATAGCTTTGGAGAACTGCCTAAGTAGGGTGCTTTTATTCAGCGTCCTGTATGGTCTTGGTACTAAACTTCAGTTTGGGACTCAGATTCGACATCAGTTCTTGCCTGCTGCTCAGCTGCTTTTGGCAGTTTACATTGAGGTATCTGTGACTTCGGTTTTAAGTGGAATTAATGTGTCATTTTCCCCATCTTTTGCTTTATCAATTTAGATCTTATGTCAGCCCTGGTGTAAGAGACATTTTGGGGGAGGATGTTGGCAGGGTGTGCACGTGATAATAGCTGACGTGTGGGTCTCTGCTCTCACAAGGAGTTTGTAATTGCTGGAAATTACCTAGGAAAATACCTTTGGAGAGTGCCATTGCTTTACAGTACTTCAGTAAGATAAAAAGGGGGGAAGGGATTTAGCCCAGGCATGGTGTGGTCCTAACAGACCACCAGGTTTCCAGGGCCTGATTAATTATCATTGCATAATGCTGCAATATGCTAGCCAGTGGGCCAGCTCACTCAGGACGAAGTATAGAGATCTCTAGCACGGTGCTGCCTTGCATGGTGCGTGGCCTTAGAGAGACCTGGAAACCCCACCTCGTGCCAGACTCACCCGAGACCACTAAATCCATTCCTGATTATGTACTGGATGCGTCTAAAAGGGATAGGGAAACTTCAGCCAGATGAAGTTTCCAGCATGACATCAGTAACTCTTGCTTGTTACTTTTTCTGGGCAAACTGCAGTTAAGGCACAGAAGAATATTTTATTAACTAAGGGACTAGTTTGTCCTAGAATTAAGTGTCTCTTGATATACAGCTGTTTACACAGACAGATACGAAGTACTATTACCTCCCTTGGTAGGCTACCATCCCTGCTAGAAAGATGCGTGGTGAATACACTTCTTCAAGAAACTGGTTCTAAGACTAGGAGGAATTTCAGGATGCATTTTTTACAGGAAGATTGAAAGAAGTCTTTTTTTTTTCTTCTGCAATGCCATGCATTGTTGCAAAGAACAGCCAGAATCCTGGCTCTTCGCTCCTCTTGAACTCAAATATTCGTAACCTTGAGGAAATGCAGGTTCTGCTGGACAGGCTCACTGGGGCGAAACGAGCCTCCATCAGCACCTCCAGCATATTGGCGTTGTGGCTGGCACCCCCCCCAGCGCATCCTCAGCAGGAGGGAGGTTACCCTGCTTCACGTTCTGCCTGCAGGCAGCGGCTTTCCCCAGGATACTGGTGGAGTGATGCCCCTTTGCTTTATCCTACTTCACTCCCATAGTTTCTCTGCTTTCTCACTTTCTCTGCTGGTTGTTAAACAGCAGCAAAGCCACCGCTTTTGGCCTTCATTACTGTAGATAAGACCGTTAAAATAGCTTGGAGGCCTGGCAGTAACCTCGCAGCTGACATTTAAATCTGTCCCTTTTTTTTCTCCAAACCTGTTTTTTCTTTTTTACTTTTTACTAGCATAGAGGTCTGAATTATGTTGTTCGACTAGTGAACACTCATCCTCTCTCCTGCCTCCAAAGATGCTGCTGAATGCTTTGGTGGAGATGTGGAACAATTCTTAAGGGTCACCTAGGAGCTACCTGATGCTGGTGGCTTTCTTGGGCCTGGAGGAGCAGCCAGTTGAAAACGAGTTGCAATTATTAGCTGTACTTGCTGAACATCAAGCTGTTGATTTCACTGCTGATGCACAAATATCTGTTCCATGATGTTAATTTTCTGCTTTAGATTTAAAACCCTAAAATGCCCTGTCACTCGTCTCACCTTGTCAGGTCAGGCACGTCACTTTTTTTCTTTTATGGTAGTGGATTATCCTGCTGACGCTCTTGCATTTTCCTACCTGAAAGAAATGCTCGTGTGGTTGCTTAAGGCAGTAGTGCTGCCGTTGTGCTCGGGCCTGTTACAGTGCAGCTTATCTTGCCGTTTTCTGTACTGTGCTCCCTGCCTGGTGGTATTCGGACTGCTCCCAGGGGCATTAGCAGCCTGGCGTGAGGATGCTCTGGTCTGGCGGCGTGGGTGGAAGCAGAGCTCTGCACGCGAGCAGTTAACTGTGGCTCAGCTGTTCAGAGGTAACACCTAGTTCAGTCACCTCAGTTAACTTTGAAGCACATGGTAAATTTCATGAAATTAAGGGACTTGTACTCAGAACACTGCGTACAAAGAAGTATTTTATATTCCAGATGTTTTAAATTGCCTCCGTATTTATAGAAGTGATACTTAATCAAAGTAACTGAATAAATTTTTGACCAAAACTGAAATCTATTTGGAATGTTTGTGCTGGGGAAAAGCTAGTAAAACTTTATTCTGCTTGATACAAATGATTTATTTCTAGAACACTTTATAAGTACAATACTTGATTTTTACAGAGTTGAAATGCAGGAAAAGGGAGAGGAGATATCTAAGAGTAGCCATGGTGGGGGAAAGTAGCTTGTCTACGTGGAGAATAACTGTTTTCACTGACATGGGGAATTGCGCTGTTAGCTCAGTGGGAGACATGTACCTAAGAAGCATTTAAAGGGCCTCATTTGGAAACCATGTGGCGATGCTGAGGTTCCTGGTGACTTTCCTTCAAAATAAAAAGGAGTTTGTGCAGTCAAGCTAAAAAAAAAAAAATAAATCCTGTCTTACTGAAGGTAATGAAATTCTTTGTATGTTTTGCTCTTGACACGAGCAATATAAATAGGGTGATGAATTTATTTGGGGAATGGAAATCTGTTTTTTAAGTGCTCTAAGTCTCCCAGTGACAGATAGGCACCAACTATCTCTACAGAGTCTGGATTTGACTGAGATCCTTCACAGTGAGAAGCAGCTGAGAGAGGTGAGATGTGTTTGTCTGCCTGATAAGAGGTACAGAGTTAGTCTTAGGCTGCCTTGCCCAGGAATAGAAAGGAAAAACTAATAATGTAAGAGTAGGTTAACGAAAGGGTTTCACTCCATAAGGAAGGCTATTCTGTAAGCCTTATAATTCTGTAAGCTTTAATGACCATATTATCTGTCACGCTGGTAATTCTGCTGTCACTCCCTGGTGAAGCAGAGGGTGCCACGGGGCTGGTGATGTCCTGTCCACGCTTCACTTGCTGAGTCGGAGCGACTGAGGAAGGGGCCAGGTTGCAGGACAGCAGCGAGGTGGTGTGCAGCTGTGTGTGCAGGGAGGCCTGTGGCCATCTCAGGAGCTGAAATGTGAGGAGGTGCTGTACAAGGGTCAGGACAGGAGTCCCTGAAGCTGACTTCTACTGATACAGTAACAGTCGCATATTGATTTTTGGCTGAGATGTGGGCTTTTTTTTTTTCTCTATAAAGATTTTTTTTTTTTTTTTTTTCCTTAATGATAGGCTCTGTTGCATTAGGTGGCTTAGCAGGTCTGATTTAATTTGCTGTCGAAGAGCAGTAATGTGCCATACATCTTCTCGTCATGTTAAATGCCAGGGTTTGGTTTATTTTTCCAAGCTTTCAGCCACCAAAAGACCGATGCATGAAATTTTATTGGAAGTCAGTTTTTACAGGCAGAGCCGAGTACCAGAGGCAGAGATTAAGTTTTTTCAGTCCTTCACTGTAGCATGTTTGATGCAGCCCTCTGCTTTTTGTTCTGTGCAGTGGTATAAAATCAAAGTGCAAGAAACCAGTGAAATGACCGCAATGACTTGTGCGATAATAGCTCTGAAATCAAGCACAGCTACACTTTCTCTTAAGTTTTTTTCAGCCTTTTACTCTTTCAACCTTGGTTTTGGTAGTCTTTCAGTTTATGCTAGATACTGTGTTTCCTTCCCAAATAACAACAACAGAGGCATTTAGGACCCTTACCAATTTTATATAGACTAAAATTTTCATGAATACTTAGAGACTAAGCAACTTCTCCCCCCCTGCCCCCCAGCTGTTCTTTTGTGTCATAAATTTCTAGGCTTTTCAAGCAATTTCCTGATATCATGTTGCTCAAAGAACAAGTGATCTGTAGTGCGTGGGTATAGCAATTTGGACAGTATTTATTTAATTCAATTTGAGATGCAAGAATCAAGCAGCTTTTTTTTTTTTTTCCTGCTGGGAGATAGCAAGATACTGCTAACTGCTTCCTTAACTCCCATCAGAGATTCATTACTGCTGGTCTTTCTGTCTTGTATTTAAAATTTAAAAATAAGAGATTAATTTACTAATTTAAAAAGGGACTCCTGTGTAATTTCAGCATCTGCACCTTCTGAAAGACTGTCTTGACTGTGGAGTAACACATTAAATATGTCAAAATCTGTAATCACAAACTGGACCAATTGCTACAATGAAATGGGAAGAGGTCTAAGAAATGGATGTAATTGCTGATACATTTACTGACGATGGGAGATCAACTATATTTTTAAAATTGAAAAGAAAAAAAAGACACTTTTTTGAGACTAGGCATTGGAAGATGGTCATGCAGAGTCCAGAAAATGGACATTTGAACAGTAGTAGACATTGTGACTGACAGAAAATGAATTGGCAACATCATCTGCCTCCTTCTCAGGGTGGCAGGGTGTTTCTAGGTACTCAGATGCACTGGGTATTTTTATAACAAAACCGCAATGATCTTGGGCACCCAGTTGTATAATAGTTTAATCTCTTTAGCGTACTTGGAAGAAAGATGCAGGTATATACATTGTTTCCTTGAACAAGGCTAATTCTTAACTTGGCTTCTTGATTTTAAAACTTGGGTGTTTTGTTTGGGGAGGGGGGGTGTGCATGCGCCTGGGAGCTGTTTCTTTAAAACGAGTGTTTGTAAAGGACTACCACATATGTAGATTCTGTTAATAGGGAGCGTTACTGTGTACGACAGTGATTTGTTGTGCAATTAGGATGTTGTTTACTGTCAAGGAAAAATAATTGGCTTTGATCGAGCAGAGAATTTGGTTGAAATTTTGTAGGAATAAAGAAATTCCATCTCTGTGTCTCAAAACTTGTTCTTGTAATGGCTGTACGTGTGACTTAAATCCTCCACATTTTAAAGATGGTTACTGTGCCATTGTTGTTTGACAGCCCCAAGGAAAATGATAGAAGCCATAAACAATAATTTGTGTGCCCACCCCAAATGCCAAAACAGCAACATACAGGCGGTTGCTGCCCAGCTTTTACTGGTCATTGACCCTGCAGCTTTGCATTTCCCTGTACTGTTTCTCCCAGATGGGAACACCTATGTACTGGACGCGTGTTGGTTCTTGAACTGCTTTCTGGTAAGGAGCAGTCATATGTGTTGCCCTCCGTTCGTTCTGTCTTTGAGCATGTGGCTGCTGTTTTACTTCATCTTGCTGCCATGGCGGTAACTGCTGGTTTTACCACTGCCTAAATTAGGGCAAAAAACCAGGGACCCAGTGTTGCTGAGGAGACCTTTGCTGCTGCTTCCTGCAGGGCAGCTCTGCCTTACGGCTGTGTATTGCACCGTTTGTGTTTATTCTGTGTTTTCTCCTGTGCAGACCAATCCACGTGGGCAGGTCCGAAGGTGGTAGGTCCGGTCTCCCCAAAGATGACTAAGTTACAGCCGAGTCTTGCTAAAGCGAGGGGTTGTGTAGGGTTATATTGGTAGAGAGCTTCAGGTAGAGGGGACTTTGACTGCAGCCTCACTCCCAGCCTGCACCAGTTTATCCCAGTGTGCAGTACTGCCTTTTTATTTGTCACAGTGGCTTTTCCACCTCTTTGCCCGTCTTGGTTACCTCCACTCCCCGGTGGGATGACAGAGCTCTGCGTGACTCCGCTCCTCCTGGCACTCGGACCCCGCGGCTGCGTACCCGAGCTGGGGCTGGGTGCGTTAGGCTGGCACGGCGCTCGCTGGCTGCTTTTCAACTGTGGTCCAGAAGATTGTTGTGGAAACAGCGTGACTTGGTACCAGTTTCTCATTTGTGGGTTTGGAGCAGAAAAGAAAAGATGACTTGGCTGTTCAGATCACTAAGGATGATCTGGCAGGGGTCGTGTTGGAGCTGTGGGTGGCTGATACAGCATCCCAAGAATTTTTTTGAAATACCTTTTTGTCTGTCTTTTTTTCCCCTGATTGGAAAAACGTTTTCAATGGAAATATGTTAAATCATGTTCTTTTTTTTTCTAAACGTGAAAACAGTGACGTTTCCTTGGTTTCCCAGTGTTTGTCCCTTCCTTCTGGCTTGCCTTCACCTTTTTCCATGAAGACAGATGCAGAGGTTTCTGTGAAATAGAAGGGAACTGAAAAACAGATAAAAAACCTTGTGAAAGCAAGCACTTCCTATGAACTTGGACTAGCAGTAATTCTCTTTTTCTGTCCTCCAGAAGGCTTGTCGTTGTGTTGTTTCATGCCTGGGATGACTGAGGGTGGAGGTCTGTAGAGCTGCTGTGAAAGGGCTGTGCATGATAAGAGTGGGAGGCACAGTGTCATAATTAATGCTGTCAGAAAGTGTTTTTTTAATGTGACTGGTGTTTTATTTCCAGCATATTGTATTCATTTTCCTTTTATTGTGGTCTGACAGTACACCCTGAGCTCAAACCAATTTTTTAATCCTGAAAATACTCTCAAGTCAAATCTGGCTGTGGGAGTTTAGGCCTCTATGAGTTTAGGGTTGCTTCACAGCTGGAAGAAGTTACTTTTTCCATTAAAACAGGCATTAACTGGCTTTAAGGCACTTACAACCTTTTTATCTTAAGAAACCTCATCAGTAATCAGAAGAGCTTAAATTGTGATGGTCTGCTAATCAAAACGAAGATGTTCTGGTTTATGGTGTTTCCGTAGCATTGAGTGTAATGAAATACTATCATTGTTAACAGAAATGGGATGTGTGTCCTTAATGATTCTCAGTGAAAAAAGTTCCGAATTAAGTGCATATGTAGAAGCTTTTGAATCCCTTAAGTTTGACTGCAATAGCAAATTGCTTGAAGGGATCATGAGTGCAGGACTGTTTCTGTCTTTCCTGTCTATAGCTTTCTGGAAGCTGTGCGTACATCGGCATCAAAATAATCCTGTAGCCTTCGGGTTCGTTTTTCCTCATGAGGTTTGTTGTGCGAAACTCCTTGATGTGACATCTCAAACATCTATCCAAAAGTGGTATCCGACTGCAAGCTGATTTTGGTCTTTGCAAAAGCCGTATGCAGGATGGTTAGACTTCTGCAGAAAGCACAAGTGTGTATGCTGCCCTCCTTACTGGTCTTTGATTGCCCATTTCTTAAACAGATTCTCTTCTTCTAAATGTTTGCTGGAACTCCCGTTTGCTGGGGTTTCTGTTCTCATTTGTTTTTGATTCTTTGTGGAGAGAGGTTTTGTGGTGGTACTTTTTTCAGTGTAGAGAATTTAGGCAACATGTAAAAACATATGAAGCTGGAAATACTTCTGGTTTTAGATATACACGTATACACAAAGTGTGGACATACGTTTGATACTTTACATATAATAATATTCAATTGCAATGATGTGCATCCAGACGTAAGGCACTTTCATACTTGGGTACTTTGATATTTGTGTGCCATCTTTTCCTCTTTGCTTGAGTTTGACTGCAAGTTACAACATCAGTTCTTTGTATGGTGACAGTTGGTCAAGGACTTTGAGAGGCAGAACAGACTGAGGTTGGATCCTTTGCACAAGCTGTGTTATGATGGGAGGATGAATTTGCCTGGTGAGAAACATGAAACGGTAACCCCAGAATAACTACTTGGGCATCTCCAAGTTGTACCACTAGCTTGTTATTCCTGTGGAAATTTTTTTGACTGCTAAGAACATATGGGTGTTTGAAAGCACTAACTGGGAATCAAATGTATTCATTTTGGTTGCCTTCTCACAGGAAGTTTGTAGGTCCTGACATTAAGGCATTCAGTAGCATGGATTTTGAAGCAGGTTGGTGCTTTGTTTTAACAAGTGGCAGATTTCATTCTGTAACTGGAAGATGCTAGTATGTAAATGTACTTGGACGGAAGGAGGATTTGTGGGTTCATTTTGGTTTTGAAGCTTAGAAGTGTAAGCTTGCAATTAAGAACATGGTATTTTTTATATTTTATTTTGATTGCTACTTTGTTCTCTGGTGAAGAAACTCTGTTCAGATCAGGAGTCAAACATCCCTCTTAATTGTTCCTGATACTACAGTGATATTTAGAGGCCCCAAGCAGATCAAGATCACCTTGTGTCTGATGGTGTATATACATGTACTTAAGAGGTGGTATCCTAATCTGTTGGAGTGTTTTTTAGTTTTGTTTTTTTTTAGGTAGTGTAAATAAACAGTGATATAACAGGGCAAAGTCAAACTTCCTAACATGATTATTGCCTCCAGTCTCTAACCTAGAGCTACGCATACCCGCAATAACAGCAGCTGGGGGAATTGGGTCTCATGTACTGTGAAGGGGAATTACCCCCTCTTCTCCGGCCGCTCCTCTCCCTGCGGTGTTGTCTGTCTGTGGGTGACTCAAGCCAGCCGTGCTGAGTGGGGGGTGACAGCAGGGCCTGCTGCTGGCACTCTCCGTCCTTGGTGTCCTTTCTGGTGTGCTTCCTTCCCTGCTCCCCTCGCTGAGAAAAACAGCGCGATCCTTCCTGCTCGGCAGGAGTCGTAGACCGTTAAACCGATCCAGCTTGAACTTCATAGGTGTGTTCAATTTCCTCCTCCTCCAAGGTCAGACAAGTTGTTTTTCATATTATTTGTCTTAGAAACCCTCTCTGTTTGTGGTACTGTTTACCTACATCCCCTCCTCTCCGCTCCTGCAGCGGCAGCTGGAGCGGATTTCGGGGTACTCCTCGGGTGCCGTGCTTACGGGCTGAAGCCGTCTGCTCCCACCAGCCCGTGGGAGTTTGCTTTGCGCTGCCCTGCCGAAGGATGGCCCCCTGTATCAGTACAGTGGTTAACCTATTGTCAGCGTTTGTTTGTGGCAGTATTTCGTTTTTATCTTACTAGCCACCTGTATATCAGTGCAGACTTGGTTTTAATTTTTTGTGAACGTTTTGACTTCTCTGTATGTGTGATTTCTGAACTCTTGTTTTCAATTAAAGGAAAAAAAGGATCTTTTTAATATGTAAAAATTGGCATGGGTAGATGGATTTGAAAACGTGGGCTACCACGTGTTCATTTCTTCTGCTCTTCTTGCTGTTATTTTGATTCATGTGATACAGGTTTTCAGTAAAAAGCCCTAAGTGTTTATTTCTAGCCCCAACTTCATAATGTGAGGTTCTCATTCTCTACAGTTCTCACATCTGCAAGATCTTTCCTGGGACAGATAAAAATGCTGGTGAAAATAGAAATTTTGTTTCCTGGTCCTGAGAGCTAAGTTGGTTGCAGCTGCTAGACTTGCCTGTGTTGAACCATGCAAGTCTAGCAGCTGGAGAGACAGAGGTATTGTAAACGTGAATGGTGTTTATGTCCCTGTCAAGCGTACCTTTGCAGTTAGTTACGTTTAGTTTTGTAGTTCAGCAGGACTTTGCTCACTGATGCTTTTTTCAGGTTGCTTTTAATGTATCCTTTGGTGATGAAGGTTTGGATTTCTGGAGGTTAGTGTTGCTGTTGGCACGGTGGTGTTCTCCTTCCAGATGCAAACTGTTGCTTGCTGCTTTTCTCCTGGAGGAGGTGGGCAGGGGAGGCTTGCATGTGCCACCGAGCCTGTCCTGAGGCCGTAGGACTAAGGTCACTCCTGGAACTTTGACTTGTATGTCGCAACTGGCACTTCAGCTGCGAATGAAGCTTGTATTTATTGCTGTTGTGCTTCTGAAGCAAAGATTGGAAGCGTAGAGATATTTGCAGGCAAGCTTGGAAGAAGAGTTGGGTAGTTTCAGGAACTGTCCCAGAAGAAGTCTCTAAGCAGAAGGAGGAGGAAAATACGGACTGGTACTGGAGGAGGTTTTCAGATAACCCAGATTGTGTATCCACACATCACTGGTGGCTGTGACATCTGTGAGCTCTCAGACTGAGCTCCCGAGCAGCTTTTCCCAAGAGTGGCAAAAGCCCTTTGGAGCCAACATGCTTTGCTAGGTTGCCTTGTGGGTGTTTCTCTCTCTCCCTCTTTTTCTCCCCCTCCCACCGTGTGCTGCTACAGGTTGTCCTACATGAAGAAAAGCTCTGGGTCAGAGTCAAGCCTGCTGTAGTGGTCTTGTTCCCTTGATGTCAATGGTGTTGCAGGTCCTTACATCCATTCTGTATTTCAGCTGTTGCTTAGCACACTTCACATACGCTAAATCCTATTGTTCATATATATATATGATATGATATATGTGAAAGGTCCTGCTTTCTCTGGCTGTTGAATGTACTTTGATGCTTTTGACAAATGGGAAGAATAAGAGAATAGGAACAGAACAGCTTTTTGCTCCTTAGAGATCTACCATTGTTTTCTTCTCTCCTCTATAGAGGAAAGATAAGTTGCAAGCTCCTAGAGAGGAGAAGGAATGTGCTCTTGATTGCCTAGATTGCTTGCTTCAGTTTTATGCTGCTGCTACTACTACTTGCTCCTCTTGGCTTTGTGTTAACCCCCCTCATGGAGCTTATGTGTATTTCTGTTCAGCAAATGTCCTGGCTGTGCATTTTTACTGTCTTTGCCAAATTACTGTTTTCAGAACAGTTTCCCACACACGTACAGTAGCTGACCAAATGTGAATAGCTGTGTTAGGAATAAATAGTGTTTGTAAAATGCAAAGTTGTAAATAAACATCTCTGGTTTTACCCTTCTTAATTTACTGTCTGACCTGTAAATTCTGACTTGTCGTGCAGTTGAGAATCAAGATGCCATTGAGGTATTGAAGTCATAGTGGTAGATAAAGTATAATAGCAAAGAAAACATGGAGGTTTCCAGCTATGCTTCTGCTAATACAAACTGCTTTATTTTTCAGTATCTTATGTATTTGATGACAAGACACCAATTTTATGTGCACTGCAAGGTAGTGGAAGACTTCATTAGCTCTCGTAGTTCTTACAAGTTTAAGAACGTTCTGTTCTCACCTGTTATTAACAGAAAGAGAGGGTGTGGATGTTAGGTCAGGGTGGCTAGTGGTCTCTGTGCCTGTGAGCTCACACACAAGAATAATGCTTGGCAAAACACTCGCCCATTCCTAAAGCGTGTTCCTCCATGCAGATCTCATTTGTTTTGTGTCTTCTGTGAAATATGAGCAGATAGATTTTGTTGCTTGCTGGGCTGTAGGGCATCCCTTTTTTGCTGACTACGTGTTCAGGCTGGTTCATTAATGTGTCCAGGATTCCCTAGTGCCTGGGATTCCCTAATGCCTGGCAATCTATATTAAGGAATTTCTGGTTAGGGAATTGTAGAGTGTCTTTGTGGACCCATGGTGGCAATGCTGGAGGTTCTGACTCTGTAGCAGGCCTATGGTTTTGGTTTGGTGTTTTTTTTTTTTTTTTAAGTAGAAGGCTATAATGTGTTCATGCATGTTTTGGCCAATCAGGAGGTCTGTGTATAACTCTGAATCTTGATGTGACTCCATTCATAATCCTCTGTTTTGGTTTCCATCTGTGAAATGCAACTGTGGCTTGATATTTGTTACCTTTTTTTTTTTTTTTTTTAAGAGTCAGTCTAACACGTGTCAAGACTTTTAAGTAATTATAAGTTTAGTGTCCGGAAGAACCATTGCTGACAAAAAAAAAAGAAAAAAAAGAAAAAGGTTTACAAATGCAGGGATTCCCCCCCCCCGACCTTAAAAACTTGCAAATGCATTAGATAAGAAATTCAAGTAGATCTCCTTAATACATGAGTGTGCCCAGAGTTAGCCATAGTGATGTTAGTGCCAACTGATCAAAGGAAGGTGTTCGATGATATTTAGTAGGCAGGAGTGTAGATGAATTGGCTCGTAAAAATACTGTAGAGTTTATTATTTTGGATGTTACTACGCAGTAAGTTTTAAAGAATGTATGTGTGGCTAGCTTTTGATTTGGGGAAGATTTGCTAAGTCAACCAGAAAAAAGTAAATCGAATTTATAATCGCACATGTCTTTAGACAAGGCTGCAAGTGAATGACAGAAAATAGGATGGGTGTTATTGTAAGGAGAATTGGTAACTGTTTGGCTTTTTAGATACATAGTTTCCATAAAAGCTGGTATAATGGCAGAATAGAAAAAGGATGCATCCAGTCAGCTTTAGGAGCTTGCATGTTGAATAGTAAGTGGGTCTGGCTGAAAAATGAATGCTATGCTAGATTGAATGATGAAGACCTTTTCAGCTTCCCAAAATGAAGATGGATTTTAAAATACTGAGCTTTTACATGTCTGTGCATTGTTCCTGAAATGACTCTGTTCTCCATCTGTACTCGAGAAGGCGAGTGTATGAAATGGAAGACACCTTGTTGCTTGCCCCAGCGTTCCCATGCTCTCCTCCCCACACATCTGGGTGGTGAGCCAGGCGCCGGGCTCTGGCTCCAGCGCTGCGCGCCAGCAGCTCTCTCAGCCAGATGCTCACGCTCTCAGCTGGGCTGTTGAGGCTTCGCTTTGAGCGGGTTCGTTTGGTCCCATCGGAGCGTCTTTGGTATGCTCTGGAGATCTAGCTGTCAGCATCTTTGCTGTCTGCAGAATGAAGAAATAATAATGGCAGAGAAGAAAGCCTTAAGCGTCAGTATCTTAAAGCGTGGGAGTTGTGTTTTTTTCTTAGCCGTTGAATGCTTGCTGTGTGTAAGCATGGATTGCAGCAGTTGATGGGAACCTTCTGGGGAGCCTACCTAGCTTGTTTTCTTATTTAGGCCTTCCATTTTCCATCCTTTATTTCCTCTGAGGGCTGTCTTGGCCGGCCAGGCTTGCTCCAGGACCTGCCGTTGAAGAAGTGAAGTTTTAAATGAGCTTGCTGCAGGAAGGAAGGAAAGAAGAACGGATGAGTGCTCCTCCAGAAACATTCCAGACTTGCCGTTGGGCTTCACACCTAGCTCTCCATGCAGCAATGCACACCGGCTGACTTCCAAGTTGTCTGTGCTGACTCGTTCTCTTTGCCTTGGACTAGGAGCTTCAGATGTCAAGGAAAAGCTACGTGACTGAAGAGAAAATAAAAAGCACTCAGATTTCCCACACTTCTGTATCTGGGTTCCTTGCCAGTGGCTGTCGCGTGAGATGTTGATACCGCTACACCCAGTCCTGCACAGTTGTGCCGGTGCTGGATGTACTCCAGCTCATTGAAGGAAATATTATTCTTTTTATCCCTTCCCTGAGGGCAAAAGTCCTTCCGTGGTCCATTTAATTACTGCAGGTTATTGTGATTGAAATTTCCACTATAACAGCAGGTGCCAGGAATTGCAGTGTGGTTTCTTCTGAAGCCTGACCCTATGCTTACTGATTTTGCTGGCATATTTGGGTTGGTCAGGAAGCTATTTCCCCCCCTCCACTCTTACCAACATAATTCTGTCAACAGAAGCCCAGGTGTAGCTGCAGTTATTCCAAGCACGAAAGACCTCTTGGTGCTGTTGCTAATCCTCCTGCAGAGTCTTCTGCCAAAGTAAGCTGCGTCTTGGCTAGGCAATGGCGTTTGCTGGTATGGCAAAAGCAAGCCATCAAATCCTTTCCAAGACCCTGAAGCAGGCACCCAGCACTTTCCCGGTGTGCGGATGAGATGACTGCAGAGTGGGCTCCAGCCTGGACTGAGTTTGTTAGCTGGAGCCATAACTTGAACAGCCCTTCCCCATTGCAGCTGGGCAAAGTGTCACGAAGGGGCTGTAAAATCCCCATAGCTGGTCCAGGGAAGATTGTGGGAGCTGCATCGCAGCTTCCGAAAGTTCAGTTTGCTTTTCCCTCACCCCGAGCAGATTGGGAATAGGAGACCAGTCTTCTAAGGAGGTTGCATGCAAGGGAGGTTTTGTCCCAGAGAGGTATGCCGACTCCGCAGTGTTGGCAGGATATGTTAGCCTCTGTTGAGCTTGTATTGTCATGGGCCTGCTGTTATCGGTTCCTGAGCTAGCTAGTCATGTCTAGACGGTGGTGTAACAATATACCATAAAACATGCTCGGGATCTTTCCAGCCTTCCACAGGAAACCTGGTGCTCTGCACAAAGCAAATGTCCATAGGCGTAATCACAACAAGGCTGCGTTCCTGTGTGCTGTGACGGGTAACGAGTTCAGCGCCTACAGCATCTCAGCAGGTTGTTGCTTGGAAGGAAGTTGAATATTTTTATTTTTGCATCGAGTAAATAACTTCTTTCTGAATTTTGGGACTTTGCATTTTATGAATGTGGATTTATAAGGGAGAGGAATGGATTGGAGACTTCAGCACCTTCATCCTCTACTGCAGTATATTGGCGTAGCTCCATCTCCTAGCGCAGTGTTACAGTGTGTCCCTAATTTCCAGACAGAGATCAGGTCTGCAGCAGGTAGCCTGTGCCTGCACTGGCACTGCCATTCCTTGATCGATCTTTAACATATAAAATGGGTCACAGGACTCCTTTCCCTTCAGTGCTGCATCTCTCCCTAATCTAACGTCCAAGGCCAAGCTGGTTAGTATTGCCAAGAGTCTTGAAAAATATTTCTAAGAACAGAATTAAGTTTTCTAACATCCATGTGTAACTTACAGCCTCTTTAGCATCAAATAAGAAACAGCCTGAAGTTCTGTGAACTGTAATTTATCTTTTTTTTTTTAAAAGCAGTTTAGTTTTGTTTGTTTGTTTTTAATTTAAAAAACTTGTTTGATTTCAAACCCCATTATTGCAGGCCCTAGGATATCTTGTGGGTTGGAAGAGTAGAGAACTTTTGCCCAACTGGTTTTCTAGTTAATAAAAGAATCTGTGGTTCAGATAATAGTCAAAGTAATTTCGTAATTAGCACAAAGCTCCAGTGCTTTTTCTTTCTGTTTGAGTTGAAAATGCAATGGTGTAATCCACCTCTACAGGAAAAATTACATAAAACTGCAGGTTTTCTACTCTAATTCATCCTTATTTCACACATGACTAAAAGGTTTTGAAATCTGATAAGGGTTCAGGCCCTCTTTGGTAGCAGTAAACCTATTGCAAATAATACAGCCATGTGTGCGTGTGTCGACTTTTTGTTTACTCTTCTGAGCTGTCTTTGATCTTATCATGGCTTCTGGCAAGAGAAGGGACCAGCACGTACTAGAGTGCTGTGCTTTTTGGTCCCTGGCATGTCTGCTTTGGCAGGAGGCTCCGCAGCATCCTTGGTGCAGGGACTGCTGCAGGGACCCTGTGCCACTACCAGCAGATTTCTGGAGACTGGTATGGGAGAGGCCAAGGTGGCCATCCCAGCCATCTCTCTTCCAGCACAGCTCTTTCTTACCACTTGATGATTTGTTTATCTGTTTTTCTGCTGGTCTCTTTATAAAAGTCTGAAACTTTGAGGAGCGCAAGTTTCTTCTAAAGCACATAAGGGTTTTGATGAGGTGTAGGACCCGTTCCCTTTGATGGAAATCCCAGCTGGAATTTTCAAATTTCCTGTAATCTTGTTCTCGAGAAACTCTTCTCATCTCCAACCAAAATCTCCTCTCCCTACACACACCTCCTTCCTTTTCTTACTTCTGTACCACTATGGAATCCTTTCTGCTGCTCCAACATGCCCATAGGATCCCCTCATTCCCTTTTTCTTTATGGGTTCCCTGTGCCACACATACGTTCCTGGGGAGGTAACCTTACAGGGAAGATAACGTCTCACCTTTAGTCTGTTGTGTGGCAAGTGCTCATTAAGACACAAGCTCTAGTGACGTGAGCATGCTCCAGTATTTGTACAGACACTTGCACAAGTGCAATTCTCTGTGTGTATTCCAAATTTTTTTCAGTTCTTCCTGGAAATAAATTATAATTGACTTTCCAAGTAAAAATGTCTACATTTTTATAATTTTTCCCCTCATCTCTATGCCAAGTGTATCTTGGCTCTACCCAGAGACCTGATTAAAAATGTTAAAACACACTTAACCAGTGTGCAATGGCTACGTTTATAGCATCTGACTTGAATGTTTGCTTCATAGTCTGGGTTGTAACAATCTGATTCTCAGACTGCCATTGACGTCAGTTTAATAGGAAAATTCAAATAGAACCTGTATTAGATTTTCACTATTAAGTTAACAATAAAAACTTTCTACAGATGCCTTACGTAGACAAGGCTGTTAACAGAAATATTACATTAATGAAAATCAGGCCTCCAGAAACAGAGACTAGCTTTTTTTTTTTAAATAAATAATTTTGTTTTCCATGTTCTAGTTCACAAAAATATTTCCTTTTTAATAGTGCTAGTGGTTTAGATGTTAAGTATCGGGAGGAGGCAGCTCTTGGCCATTTGTGGGCATGTTGCAAATCTCTTAGCTTTTCCAGAGCTGGTGAGCTCCCAAAAGTCTTCATTTCACTGATTTCCTTGCTCTCGATCTCAGACTTCCCCCTCGGTTTCTGCAGCACACCATGTTTATCAGCTCTTTCTTCCTACTCAGTCATGGTGCTCACAAGGTACTGATATAACTGGAAAAAACTCTGGAGGTACCAGCACAGGTCAAGATGCTGCCTGTCAGTGTTTGCACTACTTGTGGTGGTCAGTCGTCCCTGCCTTGAGGACTGTGCAGTGTACTGCACGGAGATGGTGGGGAGAGGAAATAACGCTGTTGTCCTTTTAGAGGTGGATAAATTCTGGCGTAGGCCACGTAGGTGACTTGCCCATACTTAAATCAGGAAATCCAGGCATGGACTTCCCAAAGGAGTTGCAGAGCGTTTTGCCTCCCCTGTTAGCGTTAATTAGCACTTCTATGAGACATGACATGATAAAACCTTATCTTGCAGTCATTAGTAAAACAGACTATTTTCCTCGTCATAGAAAATTGGCCTGGAAGGGACTTCTTGAAAGCTTGTTTAGTCTTTCCTCATCCTGATGGTAGGACTGACTCTACCCAGCATGTTCCTAACCGATGGTTGTCTCAGTTCCGCTGGGGAAGCTCCAGCAATGGATGTCATTTGGGGAACCTGTTCTAGCACTTCAGTGCTCCTCTTCTACCAAGGCCGTCTGTATGGTCAGTCAAAATGTCCCAGCCTGCAAACTTCCAGTGGGCATGCAGGGCTGTTTGTTCCATCTTTTATTGTATATGAAGGCTGTTGCCATGCTCTCCTTGGTCTCATCTTTCCTTAATAGGTTCTGAGAGCTTTCACAGTTTTCTAGACTTAGGCAGTCAGTTCTTAAGAGTTTGCAAAGTCTTAGGAAAGTTGCTTGCAGGGTAGTACTACATAAGTGTAAGCCATTTCATTGCTTTTTGGCACAGCCTTAGATCCTGCTGTGGCCTTGACTGCACTTCACAGCAGCAAAAGATGATAAGCAAGAAGGGTTTCTGGGCTGCAGTTCTGTGACCAGTGTGCACCGTGTGATTTTTGAACTGCACTTACAGTGTGTGGCGGGAAACAGGTTTCTCATTATTTATGTGGTCTCTGACAGGGTGGTGACTCCTATTCAAAGTTAGAGCCTCATAAAAGGTCTGGAGGGTTTGGCTTAGGCTTAAGGAATTGAAATTACCCCAGAAATACCCAAGTCATAGTTTATTAGCTTCATAGTTCAATTGCTGCCCAAAGAAAATTAGTTATACCATCTTACCAAGTTAAAAGTTTTTTGCAAGAGAACAGCTAGTTCAAATCAGATTACTTTGTTTTGGCAATTTAGCATCCATGCAAGACTGGCCAATACTTCACATTGTGTGAAATGATCCAGAGAGGTGGTACTCTCTTTGAAAAAATGAATCTCCTGATGGCCAGGGCTTCAGTTACCTCGATTTTTTGTGTTGAACACTGCATGTGGATGGAAGCAGAGCAATGACCAGGTCTGGGCACATCATGTAAAATGTGAACGTATTTCTGTCTTGTCTCATAAGACTTTTAAAGAAAAATGAGTATTTTGGAGGGAGAGGTAAAGGTGAACAAAAAAGGTTGAAAGAAAATGAACTGGGAGGAAGACTCGAAAGAAGAGAAGGGACTTACCTGATGACTACACACATGTGTCTTAGTACTTTAGTCCTCCCTTTATAGATAAATAACTCCCCTCTTACAAATGCATTTACCTCATGTAGATGTAATAATATCAGTGGTGATTAAGCTGTTCTTGTGCAAGGTAAGTGTATTTGTGGTAAGCATCTTTTACACCATGGGAACTGCATCTGAGTGAGGTTTGTCATTATTTAACTATTTGAAGAAAGGAATTGTACCTCTGGGAGAAATGTATAAGGCCCATAGGTATTTTTCTCTCTAAGGATACATCATCTTGATTGTCAGATAAAGCGGCTACTAAAACGGATGGGAGTGGTGAACAAACATCATGTGCTGAGTTGCAGTGGCTGGTGTAGCATGGTGGAATTTGAGCCATTTCTTTCTCCAGGTATCAGCAGGGGAAGGGCTCACTGGTGTCTCTTCGTGGGGAGCATCACAGAGTCACAGGACACCCATTCCTGATGAACCTGATGGATCCCCAGAGCTCACTTCCCTACGGCCTTGAGTTAACAAACCCTCTGCATACACGCTGCTTTCCGTGGTGAGAAGACCAAGGGAGGTGTCCCGAAGGGGCCGGTCCTGGTCCTCAGCAGGGACAGCAGGAGTCCCTGCGCCAGCTTCAAGCATGGGTGTCCATCTGTGCTGTTGCCAGGGGGGATAAAACTGACTGGCATCCCCAGAGTGGGTGTAGACCCACTGGAGTGCCCAAGATGGCCGTGTTACAAATGAACGGAGCAGTGCCATGCTGGCTCCAGCTCTGTTTCCATGGTAGGCTTTGAATCTTCTCCATCCCATAACCAAAACACGGGCCCAGCCTAGCCTGCCTGCCGAGCTGAGGCTCTGTATGCACCAGCGTATTTCTTTCTTAGTTTCATTTTGTCTTTGCCAGCTGAAATAACAAGGCTTTTAAGACACAGCTGGGTTGCGCTACTGTGGTTTAGGGATTTGTATTACTTTAGTGGTGTTGGGCAGGTACGCCGCACAAATGGGCACAAAAGGTGGCATTAAAGCCTTTGTCGTGAACTTTCAGTGCGTGGTGAGGCAAATGAAGGGTGCTTTCTATCTGTCCTCCCTCCACCCGCTCTTGAGAGCCTGGGATTTCATGAGGTGTGTTTTGGATGAATGTAGACTTGCATAAACACAGTTATTTTGCTTGTCTGCCGCTGAGATGACAGTGTTCCATTGAAATGTTTGACAGCCTGAAGTAACTGACAATTATTTCACATGTGCAATGTTTATCTCCGTGGTACGCTGTGTGACAGCTCAGAAGTGACACCGACGTTCAGTGTGAGTCGCGCTGTTCCTCCCATCAGCTGTCCTGGTAGCCTGCAACATTTTAAAAACACTCCCTGGGTTTTACATTCAAACAGAGGCTCTCTGTTCAAAGTCACGTTAGGTAACTTTGTGTTTCCTTACCCTTTTCCATCCCCTGGCAGGACAGTATGCAAAAGTGCATCAGGAAGACAGGACTAGGGCGTTATACATTAGTAAATTTTGAAACTAATGTTCTTAATTTTGACCACACTGATTTACTGGAGATCTTGTGAAAGCTCGTACTTATTTATTTGAAAAGGTGAAAGAACCAACAGCATCTGTTAATGTGACTTGGGGGTAAATACAGCGTAGGTCTTTCGACACAGCCCTGCAGGAGTAGCTGAGTACTGTCATCTTGTTCTTTTTTATTCCATTTGCAGATTCCCATATAATTACGAAGATCAGCAGCCTAACTTAAAACACCATGGGGCTTGAAATTGATTTAAACTTTTGTTAAGAATGTATAATCACCTATGCTGAATCTTCTTACAATTTCTTTTGCCTATGTAGTCATGTAGTTGAACTCTAATTTGTGCTCTGTTTGACTAGGGATGAGCTTTTGTCTCAGGCAGGTAATGCGTGTGTTGCACAGGCACTTCAAATATAAACTGGCTACAAAATTGCTGGGGAGGCATTCAGTGCTTATTAGGAAAGTGATTAATAGTGTATTTGCTGTAAAAGGCACAAAAAATATCGAAAGGCAGGTAGTCAGCTTGCTGGCAGGTGGGAAAAATTGCTTGTTGTCCATTACATTATACTTTAAAAAAACCAAAAACAAAACCCCCTTTCTCCTGTTTACCACTTACAGTAAAACGCAGGCTGATCTGTTTTCAAGTCGGATTGGCTTTCTGGTTTTCGTGGTTGAGCACAGTGCTTTGCATTATAAAGTCAGAGGCAAGCTGTAATACATTCAGTATCTGTTTCCTTTTACAAAGTTAATTCTTTGAATTTTTGGCAAATTGACTGTTCATTTCTCAGTGTCACCTTAATCTACAAAACAGATAGTGAGCAGCTCCTTCATCTACTTTTTCTCCTCTTTGTTTAAAGAAATAGAAGAAAAAGTCCAGTTTGCTGAGATCTTTTCTGAGTTTATCCATGTTGTCCGTATTACAAACATTGTTTTCTGTGTCTATAAGGTGGTATTAAGTTTTTACCATCGAAGGTATTTGTTAAGGCTGTAGGCATTGCCATGGTGAGATTTCCTCTATACTGACATTTAGGTAGAGTGCAAAATGCAGAGTCTTTTATTAGTAAGCCAGATGCCTATTTATTTCGAACGTGGCTGTGGATTTAACTTACTGTGCTTGGCATAAGAGGACCCTACCAGGTCTGAGTTATTCCAACCTTAAAAAAAAAATCCTAAGAAAAGTTGCAGCTATTTAGACTGAACTTTAATTTCTCTCCTATTAGCAGCTGAGATTTATTTTTCTGTTTAACTAGCTGGATCTTTTGTTCGTGAGAATTGGCATCCTGCTGTGGCATGGTATGTGTCCAGTAGTGAACGTGAACCTACATTGTAATGTCAGGGCAGAGACGGCAGTGTGATTTATTATCGGACTGGGCAACTGTTGAGCTTTGTGAAGCTCAGGCAGCCCACAGAGGTTCAGGGATGGGTGACCTTGGCTTTCCCTCTCCTGCAGAAGTGAAACTTGGGGCAGAGTCAGGTTGGGGGGGGCTGCGTCATGTCCTGGTGCTGCTCTGGGCTGCCCCGGGGGTCTGGCGTAGCGTGGCACGGCGTGGCACGGCATGGCACGCGTGACTCCGGGCCTGGCAGCAGGCCTACGCGGGCGGCTCTGGTCAAGCCCAACTTGCACCATAGGTGTTTTATTACCAAATTATTTTAATAATGGCGATTTTCTTTTGCGGTGTAGGGAATGACGCAGTTGCATGTTTTTAATATTATCTGTAGCGAGCATGTTGAGTGCATTGTGTTTTTCTTCTTTTCCTAATCCAACCAGCTGACTACAGTGCTGGTTTAGTTCAGTGCAAAAATCCGAACTGAGGGCAATATAGTTTGACAGTTAAGGTTCCCCAGCTGCCGATCGCTGGCGATACACGAGCCACCTCAAAGCAGTCGGTGAAGGCTGTTGCTGACTGCGTGCCTCTGAGCAGCGGTGGCCTGCTGGGCTGCGGTGACTTGTGCCTCGGCAGAAGTGGCTTCCCCTTCGCTCTCAGCAGCTACTGCGGAGCCCCAGACAGCGCCGGGACCCGTTTTGTCCGCTCAGGGTACGGGAGCGAGGCCAAGCACGTTGTCAAAAGCAACTAGGCGTGAGCTGATGCTACGCAAAACCTTTTGAGGAACAAAATCCATAGTGCTCGGGATGGTTGAGGTAACCAGAGGCTCTCTTATCCTAGGTAATCACAGTAAAACACCACCTACGTTCACGGAGGTCGTTCCGCTTTATTCCCTGTTTTTCAGGATGGTAGCATGCTTGCAGTAATTCCTAGGTGGTCTCTGTATGTGTGTGGTGATGTCAGCAGCTTGGGGAATTAGCTTTGCTGAAGTTTACATCTGCTGACTCATCGGTTTAAAGAAGTTGACTCTTAATTTGCAGTGGGTAATAATTTTTCTCCCCTCTTACAACAGTTGAGGAGAAAGAGATGGTTATGAGGTTTAGCAGGGGCTACCACAGTACAGGGTTTCCTTGCAGTCATTTAACTTACTGCATATTTTAATGGCTGCAATATACAGAAAAGCCTCAGTTTCATGGTTCTTCCTGGACCTGGTCCAGCTTTTGCTGTGAAAGTACAATTCAGCAGAAGCCCTTTTAGCATATTAATTTATTTTTAGTATCCAAGAGTTCTGCATGTGGTATCCTGCATCCTCACAAGAAGAGTCATAGCCGTGGTGCCTTGGCCCTAATGAATGCCTTGATATCGCCGTTTGGTTTTTTCCCCCCACTGTTTTTTTCATTGGATAACGGAAAGTGGAAGCACCCTCTGCTTTCCTGTGCTAAAAATCCAGTTTTGCTCTTCTCTTCTTCCTCCCAACACCCCTTTGGGAACAAGAAGGAATGGTGTCTCTGGCAAAGAAACAGGTAGGGTTTGGTTGGTAAGTGGAACTGATTTAATTAAATCTCCTTTTCAGCCTCATAATGGATTCATTCAACAAGGCAAAGGAGTAGAAATGTGGCTTCTGATTCTTTTTTTTTGCCTTTCTCTTTCCTTTTTTCCTCCCCACAGTCAGTGGGAGTAAAATGGCTTTCTAAACAGAATGTTTTTTCTCCTGACAGTTTTAAAAAAAATAGGCTAGGTTAAAATTTATTTTATGTCTAATTTTGATTACCTTGTCTTTGCACTCCTGAAAATATTAGAGCAACTTTGAGTGCATAACATTTGATCTAGATGCGTGCCAGTGTAACAGTGAAGACTACAGATCTATCTAACACTACCTGAAACCTCCCAGGCATTGAGCAGTACAGACTTAATACCACAGAACTCTGTTTCCCATCCTAATTAGCTCATGGTCTTGTATTATTAGTTTTACTCTGCCAGTGCACTTTGGTTTTGTTATCTTGGCAATTGCTGACAATACTAGCGTTACTCAGAAAACTTGGATTTGAAATTTTGTTGAAATGTTTTTTCTTTTTGGAGCCAGAGTCTTTTGCAAGACTCATCAGTTTTGATAATGTTTTTTGGGGGGGAATATGTTTGGAACAGAGAGTTGTGAAGAAATTCAGAAAGTGTGTGTGCACGTGAGCATGCAGATGTGTGGTAGGCAGTTAAGGGACTGGCTTGAGATGTGGAAGACTTGGTTCAGCTTCCTGGTCTGCGTGGTACAGAGTGATGTAGGATGGAAAACTACTCTCTGACCTTTGAATTGGGTGGAGTAAAAACTCAATCAGTCGTTTCTTACCGTCAGGAGATTGCTCTGACTAATGGTTTGCTTTCTTGAACTGGAAAGCAGGGATTTTTCATTTTCAGAATGAAGTTGTCACACCAGGATCAGCTGTAAATTTTAGGCAGAAAACCCGGTCTTGCAACAGATGGGATGAGTCGTGTGAATAAATCTGAAGGAACTAAACACAGGAGTAAGATAGTTGTTTATAGTACTTATATAGTGCCAAAGAAAAATATGTACACATGAGACGTGGGTAAATCTAAGCTGGTTTCCTTACCAGAAGTAACATGACTTTTCTCTGACTGAGCAAATGAACCCTGGCTCACTCTTCAGCTATATTGTTTTAGGTATTTGAACTAGCTCTGTACTGCACTGCATCAAGTTGAGGAGACATAATCTTGGGTCTTAAAAGATTGTGCCTTTAGCTACGTGTTTTTATATGCCCATCTTCAGAGGTGGAAAATGGATGCTAATATCTTGTGCTGTCATGCTTGCTGGAAAAGATGACTTCCCACTTAGTTTCCTGCTGTTTTGGTTGTTTATTGTTGCCCTGAGAAGAGAGAGCCACACTGCCCATGGATTGCTCCGAGTTCAAGGGAAAATTGTGCTCTCTGTCTTAATGTAGTTTAAACTGAACAACCCTATGGACGTGTTATGACTCTGCTCCATCAGTATGCTGTACCTCATCCATTTCCTACATATTTGCTTTGTTGGGCATCTTTTAATGCCAGCATAATTGTTATTTAACTTCTTGTCTTCACATCTCTGTGCAGGAATGGGTAGGTCAACAGATTACACATACACAAAGTCAATGCGCGTGCTGAACATGGATGAGAAGTCCAGAGCAAAGCAGAACAGCTTGTTCTCTGTTTTAGAATTGAGCAAGGGCAATGATTTACTCAGTGTCTGCAGTTTATAATAGTCTGTTCTCTAATCCACATAACTGCTTCAGAGAGGTAGAATTTGTTGTGCATAGGTAGATGTCTGACACGGTAAGTTCAATGTTGACATTGTAAGAATCCTGACTCCAGTGTAATCATCTCAGTGCAAACCCTTTGACAGTGTCAGGTTGGTTGTTTGCTTAGAATTGTTGTAGACCGCTGATTTTTTTAAGCGGTTTTTTTTTTTCCTCACCGCTAGTAAGTCAATGCATATTCCCTATGTGTGCATATTCCCATATTGTGCAATACAGTACATTCCTTTCCTTGGGGAAATGGCCCTAACTATGTAACTAGAGACTTTATAAATGCTGTAGAAAGAACAGCTGTGCTCATCATGGCAAGGACTTTGTTTACTTCCACATCATTTATTCATGTATTCTTTTTCTTTTTCTAGCCTCCCCCAAGTAGTGGTGACATACTTTTTTTTTTTTCTTTTTTTTTCCTGAAGCTCCTTTGGTGGAGAATTCAGCCTTCCCTATGCAATACCACATTCAGAGGTTTCATGACTCATTTATAGTTGGAATACCTGCTGGGGCAGTATGAGGGGTTTGGATGCAATAAAATGAATCACCATGACAAGCTCTACGTAAGAGCT
Organism: Haliaeetus albicilla; assembly: GCF_947461875.1. Classification (NCBI taxonomy): domain Eukaryota; kingdom Metazoa; phylum Chordata; class Aves; order Accipitriformes; family Accipitridae; genus Haliaeetus; species Haliaeetus albicilla. The sequence goes on from NC_091501.1 coordinate 17,159,423, forward strand.
GTTTGGTAAATGTTCTGATACAAGAGAATGCTAAATGATACAATTCCTTCCTTCCTTCCTTCCTTCGGTCTGAGAAGTCACAGCCCTGAAGATGAAAGCAGTTGATCATTAATTTCTTAGACAGATTAAAAAAATAATTGAGGATGCTTCAAGAGTAGGTGCTTCTTTTTTCCCATACTGGTTCTTGTATTATGCTGTGGTATTGCAATTTCTGTAGAAAAGGCTGGGTTTAATCACTGGCTTTAGCATTCAGGCTAAGATCTATGTTGACAGTAAATTTTTGGGGGGAGTCATTAAGTGCTCTTGCGGGTGAAATGGAGAAGATATTTTTTAACAACTTCTCATAAGAGGGTTTGTACTGTTAGAAGCCAGGGCTCCATCCCACGCTGTATAGCTTTTCCAGCTGTGGTCAGTAGCGTTTGATGCTGCAGACAAGGGTGAGGAAGCCTAGCAGCACATTTGAAAATGGCTGGATGTTTTTTTTTGAAGCAGCTCTGTGGACTGAGTAGATCCGCTTCAGCCAGTCAGAATTCCTGGGATTGCAGCGTAACGGTGAGACGGCAGTGCACCCCTCTGCTCTCTTCTTTTAATAGTTAACCTATTTAGCTAGCACAGTGGTCTGAGTGAATTCTGGTAAATGTTTCCATTACCGTTGTATAGCTGTAGTACGCTTAACTCAGTGAGCATCATTAAAAGGTATTTTTTAATTAACTGCATATAATGTGTTTCAGTTATGGGAGTTTAACAGAAAAATTAATTTGGCCAAGCTGTGCTTATGCATAGCTTAATATAATAATACATACAGGCACACACACACTCTCTTGCTTGCACTTCATTCCGTCTCTCTCTCTCACTCATCTTTATTACCAATGATCCTCTGTTGCTTATTGGGCTTCAGTTCTGTAACTAGAGACTCCTGAAGCTGGAAACTGTTTAGAAAAAAACCCGTTGTTTTCCTTTTCTCAATGAAAACACAAACATGTGAGAACTGGGCAAAGCATATCTCAACTTCTTTCATAACAGTTAGGAAGAAAAAGAGTTCTGACAACTAATTTTATTCTTCTGATGGAGGGGATACAGCTGGCTGTCTTGTTAGCATGCTGCACGGTGCGGTGCTTGTATTGTCATCTAGTGCTGCGACGTAAACCACATTGCATCATTAAGCTACTATTCTAGTTCTAAAGGGCATCACCCTATGAACCAGGTGATGAGACTTAAAGCATAGTCAGAAAATAATTTGAAATCTCCATTAAAAAGCAATGAAGCAATTTTTAAGGCAATGTATTGTTGGTTTTTTTCTTGAAACTAATGGTGTTAGTATTGCAGATAAGGCATTCTAGTGAATTCCCACAGAGATGCCCATGGAGGTGAAGTAGCTTAATTCTGTGCCCACCCAGACATTCGTTTATTGTTGGCATTGATTAGGTGATAGATACAAACCTGAAGATGAACTGTGGCCTGGTTCCTTTGTTCTGAGGCTACTTAAATGTTTTGTTACCTTTTTTTATATTTTATCTAAAAACTCTTAGGACAGCAGATCAGGGTCTCTCCCCCTCATCTCCTCCACTGTGGTCTAAACTAACCTGTGAAATAGTTTTACATCTCCTTGCATGCATGGAAGAGAAATGACTTTGGACTCGTCAAATGGATGATCACCTTCAGTAAAGCTACAGCAAGTATGGGCCCTATAGTCTATCACTTCCATCAGGAATAGTTTGATTCTGCAAAAAAATCGCTGTTGGAGAAAAAATATTGCCGAATGAAAACCACCAAGGAGTTAGCAGTTAGGAAACTAGCTTAAAAGAATCATGAGCATTTTTTTTTAAATGGAAAGTATTTTTTTTTCCTCCTTTGGTTTCTGAGCCTTTAAGGAACTTGCAAGTCATGTTTTTGAGCTTTTAAAACTCTTTTATTAATTTTTTTTTTCTCCACAAGCATGAGAACTTGAGTTATCTTTTAGAATAAGCAAAACAAAAATCCTGCAACTGGGACCCTTGGATTGTCAAAGAGTCTTACAGTTCCGGCAGCTGGAGCTTTAGGAAAAATACAAAGCTTGTAATAATAGTCACCCCACCCAAATGGGTTAATGTCTGGACTTCCGTGGGATTACACATTTCAGTTAAATGCAAGATATGTTAATGGGAACGAGGTCATGAGCCGAGTTCCCATTACACATGCTTATTCAGATGGACAAAAACTCAGTAAAGGGAACGAAAAGGAAGTGGGCAATGATAGGGTGTGTGAAGTTTGGAGAAATTCTTTCTTTGGTTGTTATCATTCCCTTCCTTTCTTTTTAGGGTCTTCGCTATTACATCAGCGTTGCACCTCTGATTCGTCATGTTGCATTTGCCTTTCCTTGCTTTTAGGAATAGAAAAGTACATAGATTCCCTAGCGTCTAAACCTAAAGGATCTTTCCTTTCTACATCTGTTCTATCTTCTGCAAATCAAGCTTATTCTTATGATCTTCAGGGAACTGAGGGAGTGGGGTGGGACATGATGCCAGGTGTGCCAAAGGGTGTGCAGAGTTACTGTGGTTGGGATGCAGGAGGAAACGAGGGTAGTTTCTTGCTGCAGTGATGGCTGTTCCCTTTTTTGTCTTCTGAGGCAGGTATTTTGATTTGTTTGTTTCTATTTGGTTTTTTTGGTCTATGCCAGGAGCAGCTGGAGAACTGGTTCCAAAATACCTTCTGATGAGCACACTTCTGCAGCTGGATTTCCATTCAGTTCGTAACCCACAGGTCTTCTCTCTCCCTCCCGGCACCCAGGACCACCATGAGCCACTGCCTTGAGGTGGCTCAGCTCTCTTGAACACATTTTGGAACAGATGCAAGCACCTTAGGCGTGAAGTGCTTTTTGGTAAGAAATAGTCTTTAGGCCCTTGTTATCTTGGATGACAATTTGGTTAATTGTAGAGAAGCAGAACAAACCTGTTCCTAAGCACAGTAGCATTTCCCTGTCTTTTGCTGGAGTGAATAATTGTTACGCAAACTCTCACTTCTCCAGTCCTTAATGAGTGACAGGTATAATGACCTTCTGTAGTAGAGGCACAGATCAACATCTAACAGTAACTCATGAAGGCTGACTTAAGCACTTGGGTTGATGGAGATTTATCTGTGACAATGAACTGAATTACTGGAGCTGCATGATGGAGTTTGTACATTTAATATCCCCTGCCATGTAGCTTCTTTGAACAGATGCCAGTAACTTTGTAGTCTTTCTTTTCCTTTCACCCAGGAATTCAGTAAAGGACTTCTTTTGCTTACTTGATGTGAGTTGCCTTGTTTCTGAAGATGTGGGAGTCCTTCCTAAAAATTGGAAGGAGCAGTATGCTTGCAATGAATGCTCAGAACAACCAAAAAAATCAAGCCCAACCAAGAAAAGTTTTGTGTTTCCTATGTAGATGCTCTTGCTGTGGGAAAACATGGTCATGTACAAGAGTCCTTCTATCCAGTTCCTCCTGGTAGTTTGGGAGTTTCTGTTTTTTGTTTGGTTGGTTTTTTATGTCTTTTGGTTTCTCTTTGCCCTCTACCTTTTTGCTGGTGTGTGACAGACACCTCCCAAGTCTTTCCAACCCCCTAAGGAGGAGCAGCTGCTTAGTTGGTAGAAGATAATCTTGTGCATAAAGGTGCTTTTCCTTGTGGGAAAAGAATTTTCTATTGGTTTTGGTGTTTTGGTTTGTTTGTGGGTGTTTGGGTTTTGTTTTTTTTTTTTTCTTTTTTTTTTTTTCCAAAAGTGTTGCCTTAGCATGGAAGAAGGAAAATATTTAGTATTTTGTAGTTCAGAATTGCTCTGTGTTAAACCTCATAAAAGGGTTATCTCTGCCTACTCCTGGCTTTTGTACTTTTTAATTAAATGAACAAAAAAAAGTCAAAGTCTTTATGTTGTCACCCGAAAATATTACATTACTAAACTTGCTGTGGATTTCCTATAAATTGCAGCATTGTATCGGAGCTGTAGGTTAATGAAAGGGCAGGCTGCTGAGCGCACCTTGTTAGCCCTCTTTGATGCTCTGGGTTTGGGACATAAAATACTTAACACCAGCAAATAGCCCAGAGTGGTGCTCAGAAATCTTAACCAGCTGTCGACCCAGATAGCCCAACAGCAGATGGCTGAAATGGCAATTGCAGCCGGGACAGGCAGTGGAGGGCTGCGTGGCGCAGGGAGTTTCTTAGCACCTGTACTCCTGAGGATCCTGTCGTGCGGTCCTCAGCGAACACGTTAAAAATAACTGAAAGCTGATTAGCTATTTCTGTAGGAGAAAAGAGCGAGTGAGCAGCAAGGGGGTTGACTTAGAGAGGTGAATGCTGCGTTGAAGTGTAACATGCTTTTACTTACTCCGAGTGGTGAAAGACAACGGCCAGCCTGTGATTAAAATCTGGCAGGGCAGCCCTACCGCTCCTTCCCCCACCTCCTTTGAGGCTGGCCCTGTTGCTCTCCCTGTCCTGCTGGCCCTTTCACTTCCCCTGTTTCGAAGTCCTGCCAGGAATAGCACATTTTATACGATGCCAAATGTATAAATTCCTCAGACCACTCGGTCTGGGAGGAATGTACTACTAGTGTGGCTGACTGAGTTTTAATCTGGGATGTTTTTAATTTTCAGACCGTGCTAATTTATTTTAATCTGAAAATTACAAGATTTGTTTCAGTTCTCCAATTTATTGCTTCTTTTAGTACTTCTTATTTGCCTTTTTTTTTTTTTTTTTGGAACCATTAACTCTTTCCAGTCTGCAGTCACACCTCCTGTTTCTGTCTTTGATAACTGATAAAGGAGCTGTGTAATGCAGTAGACTGTGAATCACCTTGAGAAGGCAAGACCAATGCGTGTATCCTGGTTGGCTTGTGTCACACGTGATTTTTATTCTAACAGCTGCTTTCTAAACATTCAGCTAGGGCTCATCTCCAGATTGTTAGCACCTATTCAGAAATGCTCCATTCTGTGGGATCCGATTTTGTTTTTTTTACTGTTTTATGGTCCTCCTTGCTGGAAAAAGAAGGTAGACTACAAGCCGAGGGAGTGACGGAGCACCCTGTGGTATTTTTGTTTTTCATTGACATAAGGTCTAGTTTTGAAATTTCCTGTTAGTCTGTTCAAAGATTTTTATTTTACACTAATGCCGTAGACATCACTTATTATCACTGCAGTATCTACTTCTAGCATGAAGCAACTGAATTTACTGACTGAAACTGGTGTCTTCAGTCCTAGCTGCTTGCACAGTCTCAAACTGAATGGGAGATAATAATTATCTGAATGCCTCCCCTGAGCTCTGAATAAAGAATTTCCATTTCTGGAAAAGCTTTTGACCATACTGAAGTTCTTCACCCCTCTCTTACGTAGTTTTTGCCTGTGTTAACTCACTTCGCATAAACATACTTGCTTTTTAATTATGGTTTCTTCCCAGTAGCTGTCTTTTCTCCTTGACTGCTGTAACAGGAAAGTATGACTGTGACAAAACTTCCACTGTGATGCCATTAGGAGGTCTGTGATGCAACTGCACCAGTCAAGAACAAACAGTCGATCAGACAGCACATTTATTAAAGCACTGCAAACCTCGACCCACAGCCTGCGTGGGTCCGTGCCCTCCCGCGGGCCGGCGGAACAGCCCCGCCGCTCCAGCAGCCGCAGCAGTACGGTCGGAAACTGTACCAGAGTTGCTGTCTGAACATCGGGGCTGGCTGTAGCAATATGTGCAGCAACCAACCTGGAAATACGGGCACCAGTAAATTTATTGTCTCCTTTGAAGGGTGGTGCCAGCGCAGCCGGTCAATGCCGGGAATTAGGAGAGGCTTCTGCAGTAGCTGTAAGTCAAGGAGCTTTGCAGAAGGGGGATGAATAAATCTTTGGCTACTGCATGTCAGTTGGATTTTTGTGCTGCCTTAAGTTTTATCGCACATGTAGTTGATGGGGTCGTGGTTTGTTTTTTTTCTCCCCCCCCCCCCCTTCTTTTTCAACGGGCCCTCTTCCAGCTCTTGGTATAGTCTCAACTCTGTTTAAATTCTTTCTTACGAATGAGAAGATCTTTTGCTGGTTTTAGCCTTCACAGACTACTGACTAGTTGTTGATGTAGAGACTGCCTGCTGGGTGCCAGTACAGGCTTCATATTGGCTGGTGGAGAGAGACAAGCTCTACTTTGTTCTGTGCTTTTTCAAACCTTACCACCAATATGGTGGGCAGATGGCAGAAACACGAGCCCTGTGTAAATGAAACCACGGTGCTCGCTGCGAGAAGGGTTGAGGGATGGAGAGCCGATGGCCTGTGAGGAAGAATGGCTTGCTGAAGGGCAGCGAAAGCCTGGCGTCCTGAAATGTCCCACAAAGGATGAGGGGGAAGGGGGTGTAAAATTTTAGCATTTTCTGAAAGCAGCTAATTGTGGCAGACACTTTGGTCAAAGTTGTCACAGATCTGTTGAATGTAATGAAAAGCAGGGACACCACCATGCCCCCAGTTATGGCGGGGGAGAATGAGATTTATATTCTTTTCCTCTCTAATCACATATCCTGATCTTGTAATGATGCTTTTGATGAGGCCACTATAATAGGTGAGCACAACAATGTTGCCTGTGCTTTTGTCCTGCAGAAATTGCCTGTTTACAGTACATGGAGGATTTAGTACAGCGCGTTGTGACCTTGCACATTAGGTAATTATGTAAATGCCTCCATGGCGCCTGTTTAAATGCATTTCTGTGCTGTTTCAGTTCTGTGGATGGACTAATTCATTCTAGTCTTCATCAGATGACAATTCAAAGGGAGAAACACACCATTGGCAGTAGGGCAGGACAGCTAGTATATTTGGAAAAACTCTTCAGCTGAATGCTTATCTTGCTTATGATTGTCCCTCTGCCAAGTTGTACCATTTTGGGGGTGGAGGAGGCTTTCATGTCATTTTTCTCACTGGAGCAGTCTAAGATGACTCATCCATTTATATTGTTTCTGTATATAAATACATAAACATTAGAGCATTGGAGCGGTGGTAAGAAGGAGCATATAGACTCCCCCCCCCGCTGAAACTTCAGGCCAACCCCTTGCCTCTGGAGGCTCAAAGCATATGTGTCTCAAGAATTGGCTCAAGTAAAGCTAAGACTAAATTCCTTGAGTGCTTGCTATAGCTCTCTTGAAAATCAGCATCACTCAACTGACAATACGGCATTAAAGCAATACCAGTCTTAAAAGTTTGCATGCTAGAAAAAACCTGGTAATATTTTGTGTGGCAGAGCTACCTGGACCCCCTTTGGGACAGGCCATTGCCCTTCTAACCTGAGAAGTGGGAGTAGAGGGGTTTTTATCCTAGGACCTTAAGCTGTTGGTGCCCAAGTCACAGTATGCTGCCCTAAGGTAAATTCCTTGTCATCCAGAAGCAGCATAATTTGGTTGTACTGATACATGCTGTACAAACAATTGTTTTGACTGTAATTTTTTTCTAGCTCTTCCTTTCTGTTCAGGCAGCTAGACACAAAAGCTGAAACTGGAACAAGGCCACATGGTTAACAAAGCCAAAGTCAATTGCTTTCTTTGTTGTACCACCATCTTTGTTAATTTTTTTCTCCTTAACTAAGTTAGATCAAGGTGAAATCAAAGAGGAAAAGATGCTCTTGTAACTCATTATCTTCTTGAAGACAAACATGGAATAGTCCTATCCCACTCTCCCCATGCTCACCAAAAAAAAAAGAAAACAAAGAAAAGGATTGGGTCAAGTTAGTAGGATTGTTTTACCTCTTCCATTGTGTGTGCTCTTCTGTATGGAACTTCATGCTGTATTACAGCAATTTACACTGTGACAGAAAGTGTTCAGAAGCCCTGTTTTGAGTAAATGTTTAACTTTTGATAAATGCTGTATTGTTCTAGCCAAACAGCAGTACAAACATGTCACCATTTGGTGCCTTTCCAGCATGCACACCTTGTTCTTCTGCGATGCTTTTGTTAAACTTGAATGAAATCAAGGTACATTAGGTGCTCATCTGAAAGATAGACATGGAATTCAGCCAGCACTCTTCATAGTCAGGTTCGTCCTTGGTGTAAAATTTTCACTGCCCATGGAGCAATGAACTGGTCCTGTTACGTGTCTTGTCTTGCTAGCTGTGCCTGAGAACAGGCCCATTTTCCCTCACATGGTCCCGCTGATCTGGGACCATCTCTCTTGTCCATAAATCTGTGATGAGTAGAGATACAGTCATACTGTTTTCTCTTCTGTCCAGATGAGACCAGAAGGTGGAGTGTCCAGGTGATACTCCTCACTGAAATATTGCTTTGGTAGTCAAAGGCAGAGATGGGCTGTGTAGAATTGCGAGCATCCCTAAAGGTGTGGCAGAGAGCTCTGACCAAGCCGATCAGCAGAAGTGAGTTGCATTTGGGGGGTAGACAGGGAAAGTAAGGATGCTTCAGAGATCATAAAACAGAGCTACTATTTCAGGAAAGGGAAAATGTTTGCTGTAGCTGGTGGTCGCCTCTGAAAATACTTTAAATATCATATGAGTCAAAAACAAAAGACAGGCTACATGCATATTTACCAAAAGGAGAAAATTAACCACCAGGCATCTTGCCTTTCAGAACATTTCACTGTAGGTGGAAAACATTGTTATCCTCCATGTCTGTCAAAATTTCCCATGACAAACTTGATTAGAATAAGTCAGCAACTGTGAGTCCAGAAGTACATTTTAGACCTGGCAGCAAATGTGTTAGAATAGCTCTGATACAGAGGTTTCTGCCATCATCTTTCCCTTTCTGCTGTCAGGTTGTTGCTTCCTATTTTCTGGAAGCAGATTCAGGAGCAAAGCATGTTCATGTACAGAAGTCATAGTAACCCCTTAGAGCAAATAGCTTGATTGTGAGGCACAAAAACGAGTACTCATAAAAATGGACAGATCTATGCTTTAAGCCAAAACTATTTGGTATGTTTAAACAATGCCCTTGAATATGGAAAAAACTATTTCTGACTGTCCATTGTGCACTGATGACAGAATTGAGCTCTCCCCAAAAGAGGGCTGGACTTGCTGTGAAAACAAGACGGTAAAGACAAAAACCTGCAGCATATTCACCCAGCACAAACAAGTAATGTAGAGAAAATAATTATAGAAATTCCAGCAGAAACATATCTTAGTAACATACTTTTATATTACTGGATATTTGTTCTTTGAACCAATGAAGCAGTGCTTTAAGGGTGATTTTTTTTTTTTTTTAAAGTTAGTGAGTTTTGTAAAATACAAATTTCAGCAGTATCAAAACATTTTTAAACAAGACTGCAAAGTTGTCTAGAAGAGATTTGCCTTTTGTCAAGAAGTTGAAGCAAGAAAACCTTCTACAGCTTGGATTTTCCTGGGAATTTGGTGGTGAGTAATCCACATTAGTAATCCAATCCTTACACTTCTGCAGCACTGTAAATACAACTAGAACAGGGTACTCTTTTAAGTTAGGACATTTTTATTTTAGCCTTTTTGCCTCATGAAAGCAGGGCTGTGTAAGCATTGGTAACATGTATATGATTACACTATAATGAAAAATTTCTCATGCCCCTTGCTGTTCTTGAGTCAGCTGGTGGAGGTTGGATCGGGGAGTGGATTTACCCAGCTCCAGCTGTTGCATCACCAGCACATGGCTGGTGCAGGTGTAACTTACTCTTGAGTACACAGTCTGAATGTGTTTTGCATCTGAGTTTGCGTAGTGATTTGCTGAGGGCTTGAGGTACTGCGAGCTTCCTTCCTAATATCATAAATCAATATGTTGTTTATGATTCTAATTGATGGTCCTCTCTTTCTTAGTGTGTTGGGTGCTGTCTATACTTCCTTTTTGCTTCTATATGGAAAAATACTTTTAAACATGCGTTTAGGTTTGATCAAATGAGCATCCAGTATTGCTTAAAGGAAAAGCCCCCCCACCTTATCCTCATTCCTTTTTCTCAAATATTAATGTATTAGTGCATTATCCATTTCAGAATTGGTCTTTTCTTTTCTTTAGAAGCAAAAGATCATCATCATTTGATGACGATGCTTCTCAGTATAAAATTGTCTTTATGAATTGCCACATAATAAACAAGCTACATCTTAAAATACTCTGTGGGACCATCTGATAACTTGGACAGTATGTAAACAAATCAACGTCTTCATGAAAACCATAAAAAGAGCCATTCAAAAGCAGCGGGGCTATATATCTGAAAGAAAATGTTTCATTAGGAAAAAAGTACTACAGGCTGAAGCTTAAGGTGATAAACTTACATGTGTATTTTCCAGTCCAAATCAGTATTGGTCTGGCCATAGTCACTGTTTTCCTGGCGGGGGCTGGATCACAGTGACAGCTTTCACTGGGAATTCCCAACAAGCTCCTCAGTCCCATGCCTGTGTAATGGAAACCAGTCTTGGTTTTGTTGTGGGAATGCGCCGGTGAATGTGTAAAGAAGGGTATGCATGTGTGAAAGAGTGTTACAGCTCAAATCTGGGGAGAGATGTCCCTAGGAACTTGGGATGTGTTACCAAACCTGCTGGTCTTGCCCTCACTGCAAATGCCGGGTGTGACTCTTTGATCTTGTATTTATTAACGTAAATGTACTACCTACACCTAATCAACAACCAAGGCACTTGACCCTTCCCACTACAGTAACCCACTTTACAAACAGAATAAATTGCCTTGTGCCCATTCATCCTCTCTGAGGAGAGGGCTGGGGGACAGAAACAAGCAATGATGGGTTTGCTGCCTTAACACACTTGTGGGAAACACTCAGGTGATGAACCTGGTATAGGAGTCCATGTTTCTTAAACTTGCTTTTGTTCTACTTAAAGATATTGATATTTCTATTTTTTTACCATATTTCACTGTCTCTGAAAGTTGTATACTGTTCTAGTGTATGGCTTGGTAAGCACGTTTTTGGGCAGGCAGGACTTTCTAGCTGGAAGAGCAACAGTGAAACCGAGCTGTAGCTTCGCATACGTGGTTTCTGCAATTAAGGGCTACAGCTGTTCTACTTTTTTTGTCTCTGTGACGCAAATCAGAGCGCAGCAATGGTATTGCCTGAGGGAAGAGAGAAAGCTACTTGCCTGCTTCCCCGTGCTGATAACTAAGCAGTGATGACAAGAAACTGGGGCAAAGGAAAGTTCAAAAGCAGAATCTGAATATTATAGATGACTGAAGAAATGCAGGTGCCTCTTCTTCAGTGCAAAAGGGAAATAAAGCTGTGTGAATGTCAGAAGAAATAATTAGCTACCCAAAGGAAAATATGTAGGCCTGTAAATTTTCTGTCCCTCAAATGAATTCTGATATGTACAGTAGTTGAAGGCTGTATACTATCAAATGCATTACAGTCACCCCCATTTTAAACATGATTAATTTTTACCTAGTGACTTCAAACTGAAGAACCCTGATTCTCTCACTTCCTCATGTGAAACCTTTTTTCACAGGCGTTTCAATATCAGCCTGAATGATGAGATGCTATTCAGTATCCTTGTGCTCTTTTTTCGTGCGTAGCTCTCAAAATGTCCTCCGCGGGAGGAAATCGTGAGGAAACAGAGGCACTGAGAGCACAAGTGGCATTACTTGTCTGAGGTCACGCAGCCAGCAGAGGAGAGAGTTCAGATGTCCTGATGTCTTGAGTCACAACCTATTTATTGCTTCCTCTGCTAACTTCTAAATTGATTTGTGTGGCCATCCCAAGCTTGTGGAGTTGTTTGCTTGTGTTGTCTAAACTGAACGTCGTAGGTGTTTTATTGAAGATAAATTTTGCAGGTTTGATATGGAACTAAAATTAGTCTAGAGCTTTGTTCAGGTATCAAAGGTGCCTAAACAGTGAATGCAAAGTTCTGCCAGGTGAGCTAATGAAGTCCTTTCTTGTGGTTTTTGCTTTCTGTGTGCCTGTGCCCTGGCAGCAGGCAGCTTTGTGGGAGGGGAGTAGTTGCAGGACTAAGGCACCGAAGGCTCTGCTCAGGATCTCCTCTGCTCTCATGTCCCACATGAACTCTGTCCATCCCTGCTTCATTGCTAGCCTCCACTGCCTCTCATGTCTGCTCCCTCACCCTGAGCAAGTGGGAACAGAAGTCTGGTTTTCTGTCCCTGGCCGTCATACTCCTCCTGAATGACACTGCAGCTCCCCGCCACGTCTGTGTTCCCTCCTCATTTTTTTTGTTTCTTATTTCCTGTTTTCCTCAGTCCTGTTCCTCCTCCTCTATCATATCTCATAATGCTAGTATCCATCCCTCTTTTGCCTTGCAGTGATTCTCCTGTCTTTTTGTGTCCTTCTCTTGAAGCTTTCCCCACCATTTGCTCCCAGATAAAGAAAACGGTCGTACCTTTATGTGCTTTCCATAACTGACTGTGGTAAGTGCTCAGGATGAAGAGGGAAGCAAAGTCTGTTTTAATGCATAGTCCAAGATTTACCTTGCCCGCCACAGCTTTAATCTCTTGGAGCACCTCATGTAGTTTAATTCCATGCTCTGGAGCAAGTCAGGCATGGGTGAGATCTTAGCAGCAGTGTTGAATGTTTTAATGGGTCTCTCTAGTAGTAATTTTGAAGTACTATGCTTTCATTATCTTACAACTTGGCCAATTTTGGGGGAGCTTGTAAGAGGGACAGCAAATGACACGTCTCTGATACTGTAGCCTCCTCCAAACTCTCAAATTCATGATCTGAAACAAGATTTATGAGAAAGTAGATTCTGTTTTTCACATGGGTTAAATGATGTGTTTATCTGTCATCCTGCACAGTGAGCATTCAGCCACCCATATACATAATCTCAGGCCAAATAATGTAGAATCAAATGTTGCAGCCGCAACTTAAAATGAGTTGTATCATGGAAAGTGTTGGGCCAGTTTAAAGCTGATGCTACTAGCCCTGCCTGTACTACAGTTGCCTGTGAGTCAAGTACAGAATTGAGTTAAGGCTTTTTCTTCTGGTGATACTTGCATCAGCAAAACCCACATGCTGTAACAGAAAACAAATCCATGTTTATTGCAAGGCTGGGATTTAAGGGGTTTTTTTGTTGTTTTTGTTGTTAGCTCCAGCTTTATTTTTTCAGCCAAGGCAAAATAGATTTTAGGATTGAATAATTACCATCAATCTAACTATTTTACAGTGCTTGACTTAAAATAAGGAAACAGTTTAGAAATATGTTTATATGTTTGCTACTAACAATTTTATTGGTAATAAAGAGGCTTGTTGACTCCTTTGCTGGAAACTGGATTTATGTCTTGTTTTTCATGACTGGAGGCTAGGGGATTAAGAGTGCTTTATTAATGGTACCTTTTGGGTAAGATCCACAAAAGTAATCGGGAGCTTTTCAGTCATCTGAATGTTATTGGGTAGCCCACAAATGACCTATCTGCACTCATAGTTATTCCTCAGTCCTAAAGCATCGTAAGTTTTGCCTATGGGATCCCTCCTCTGTAAATGCAATTTCCTCAGGCTGATGCAAAAAGACTTTCTGAATTCTGCAGTTTCTCATTTTGATAGGTGGTGGCTCAGCTTAATGTGTTGCAATACAAGCATATTTTCACAAGTCTTGTCTTTTAATGTGATTTTTATACTTGTGTAGTCTAGGGTGATAAGGGAACATTCCTTTCTACTTGATCCAGTTGTAATCATAATGGCAAGCGAAATCAGGATTGGAGTTCAGACATTTTTAGGACTCCCTCTCTTTGCAAGGAGAAGGTAGAGCTTCAAAATGTGGTTTATACTGAGTATTTATTAGTGATATTTTCTAATATTTGTTTCCCATCAGTTTTGCTGTCTTCAAATTAATAGAGTAATGAATACTCATTAACCTTATTATGGCAAATCAATATCAAGCCTAATAGTTCCTGCTATAAAGTGCTTTAATACGAACTTCAAAAGCAATATTAAAATTTATTAGTCATTCCTCAAAGCTGATTGATATGCTAGGGAGTTTCATAGAAAAAATACCTGGATGGGATGCATGCACTGCTAGCCTGATTTCAATAAATTTTAAATCTTTTTCCTGCTGTTTATAGTTATGATAATTGGGTGTTAAAGACTTTTTTACTGAGTCTGATGCTGACTCTCCTTCTTTATTACTTCCTGCTTCTAATCACCCTTGAACTGGATTCATCTCTGCCACAGACATACTATTGTGCATGAAAAGACCTTGCCACTATTTGTAGGATTTTCCAGGGATTTGGTACCAGTTCATCAGTGGGCAAACTGTTTGTGGTTGTATTTTTTGCAGTCAGCATTGTTAAATGTGACTGAATGTGGTGTTCTGAAAGGACACATGTGCTTTCCATTTCTTCGTGAGGACTAGGTTGTCGCGGTGTCAATCACAATCCCACTTTTCTCTGGCAGTGCTGTCCACGTGCAGCTTTCAACTTCGTCTCTGTGACACTCTAGGGCTGCACGAATAATAGACTGCTATCAGGATCTGTACCTTGTCTTGTGGGAGATCTCTGTATTTATTAGTATTCTTGTTTTTAAACTATTTCTGGTGTGTCTGGAGAGCCGCTGAGGTGCAGAGCCATGGTTTCCACCTGTGCAGGCACCATGTGCATCAGCAGCTGGCTGGGCTGTGGCAGGTTTGCAAAGCTGCTCTGTGGAAAATTAGCAGAACTTGCTAAAATTACTTAGTCCAGCTCAGTAAAATGAATTGACTAAATTCATTCAAGACCTTGAGAAAAGTTTAAGGGAAAAAAAATCAGGTATACTAAAGCTCAGGATGCGTAACTGGTTTCATAAGTTGTCTAGCCAAAGGCATTCATAGTCCTCCCGCTTTGTATTCAGCTTTATGTAAAGCGCTCTCAATTTTTTTACTACTAAAAGAATAAATGCCTTTTTACCCGGTCTTGCAACAATATTTAGGGTAGATCTCCTTGTTCTGCAAACCTACATAATTACATTTTGAATTTGTAAGTGATTTACCCATTTTTTGAAGATAAGACCTTGTCTTCTAAATAGCTTTGAAATGCTGCTCCAAAGCCTTTCCTGATGCATGAGTAAGGCCTTGAACAAATCAAGATTTGTCCACCAGTTGTGCAAATGTTTGATCTACATCCAGACCATAATACTGTAATCTGGTCCCCTGGGTCACTTATTGGAGAAGGTGAGGTGTTAGATTTGTAGAAGAAATGTTCCCATGCTTGCAGCTCGGACTTGCTTGAAACAAATGTAAAAAGACATTTTAATTTTATTTTCTGAGACATTATGAGTTTTAAATGTATAACAAAAATCTACGCTAATTTTATGGGGTTTTAAATAAATTCCAGTGGCCTACTGAAGGGAGAAGTTTCTTACCTTCCCCCCCTTCCTTCCTCCTCCTCTGACAGGTTGCTCACTCTGTCTGAGCGATGCCTGTAAATATAGGGACTACAGTAAAATTGTTCGTCTCACTTCCAAAGAAGAGGAAGAGTCCTCTTCTGGCTTTCAGCGTCACTGAAATTTGTATTCATTAGACCATCAAATGTAGGGATGATTGTCATCAATGTTACCTCTTGGCAGTAGAGTCGTGGTCAGGTACAGCTTTATGACATGTCCATTAGACAGCTGTGTCGAGCACTGCTGAACAATATAAGCTGCTTGTAAGGTGCCATCCTCTAATAGAGGTGACAACAGCTAAAATGAAAATTCTATAGAAGATGTCACTGCAGCCTCCCAGTTACCTGGCAAGTATTTTCTTATGACCTTACTTCAGCTTTGCTGTCAGCCTATGAGGAGACCTGGCTTAAGGTGTCCCCGTTCTCTGTGTTTGTGCCCCTGTAATCTCACATTTGGAAAATAGCACTGATACTCAGATTGATTTCTACAGGATGCCATGATCCTCTTTTATACATTTGGTTTTATACATTTGGTACCAAAGAAGAGGGCGTGGGAGAGGGAATAAGACTGCCTTGCAGATCCACCTCCTCAAAAAGAAATCTAGGAAAGAGGGTAGTTAAGTCCTGTTCTTAGTGGTTGAAAAATATTCAGTCCTGTTGGAGGCTGCAGTGCTGAGTGGAGGAGACTTAGTAGTGAAGTACTAGAAATAACCAAATCGTCTGCAAAGATAATTTATTTAGCTGTTGGATACTGTTTTGTTCAGGTTTATATGTGGTAACTGAACACAATGTACATCTTGCATACTATAAGTGATGTTACCTCTGTTGTGTTGATACGTTGTCACCACCAAGGGCGTGGTTGTACATGCCATTGCTAATTGTAATGGGGATTTGGGACAGTCTTTGCACCTTGCAGCAAAAGCAATTGGTCACAGCAGTTGGCTGTGATATCGTCTATTTGGAAATTCAAGCAGTTGCATTAGCCAGCACAAATGATTACTTTTGTGCTTGTGTTTTGGGCATTTGCATAGTATTCTTCCAAAGTCAGGCCTTTAAATACTCAGCATCTCTTCTGGTTCAGTCTCATAGAAGCAGGGAGGACTTGAATGCTAAAATGCCCCATTTTCTAAATCTAAATCTGTTAGTGTATGTTTTCAAAATAACTTTGCTTTTCTTTTTCTCTGTTTTTATGTGAACTATAGTTAAACTTGTTTTTTCCATTACTTTCAATGTTTGGTATTTAACTTTCTGATTTTTTTGTTGTTTGTTTGTTTGCTTTTTCCTCTTGGATAAACTCATGGGCAAGAACTTAGGCTTCCAATCCATTCTTTTTACCTAATGTAAAATGTTAAAATACTGTCATAGAAGTAACCAGCATTATTTTTTTTTCCCATACTTGCTGTTTGATCACTGACAACTTATGATTCTTGGCCCTTCAGTCTCTCTAACAAAATGCTTTAGTGGACTGGCTATGGAATCGTTTGTGAATTCTTACCTGCCTATGTGAGACTGTTTTTTGGGGTGGCTGGGAAGGAAACATAGAAATAGGCAGGAATCATAACTACTCTAGTTTTTTAATTATTAATGCATTACGTCTTGTATAAACACTGAGCATGGGAGGGAAAATGTTTCAACTGAAATTTTTTTTTCCAGCCCTTTATTGGCCTAAAGGCTTTTTAAAAATAGTGTTATTCTATACTAGATTCATATTAATGTAGTTCTCTTTTGTCCTTACAAACTAGTATTAAAAATATCCAACTGTATTCAGACAGTAGCTCTTGGGAACCATTCTTCGATTGCTTTGCGCAGGTTTGCTGACTTTAGAAGACCCAGGCCAACAGATCTAGAGATACAGGCAGACCTTGTTTTAGTGTTGCAACCGATCACCTGCGTGAGGGGCCTTCGTTAGCCCCCATGTTTAATTTCTGTTGACTTCAATGCAAGATATGTAGGAGAGCAGATGCAGAGGGCCTTCTAACAGGGCTCCACATCTCTGCAGAGAGAAAGAATATTTGTATGTTTTAGCGAGCATAACATCTTCTTCAGCTTTCACCTTCTAAGCTTTTCCTCCTCCATTGTTTGATTTCTCTTTTCCGCTGTCTGTTGTCAGTAACAAGGGAGATTGTTTTGGTTTAGGGCCAATGTTAAATGCATCTTTTAAGCAAATTTGTAGCTGGACATACACCATTTTCCGGTGTCAACCGTGCTACTTGTATTTGTATGTAGCTGAAAGGAAATCGGTCTTGTAAAGGTGTAGGTTAAGAGAAACAAGAAATACAAGACCAGTGTTTTATGAGCCATGCTAGGATATTACTGCAGGATTTTTGTGTTTCTTAAACGCAGCAGCCAAAACATTCATCCCTGACTTGGGTGTCTCTATTAAGCTCAAAATAAGAGAGGCAGTCAAAAGGGACAATGGTATAGAAAATGTGATCCAGTGTGTTCCCCCCTCTCCACCCCCCAAATGTGTTGATTTTAAATTCATTCATAGAGCTACATAGCTTATTTGCAGTTCCTCATAATTATCAAATGAACTCTGCATAGGAGCAGAAAACGGTAATCAGACAGTCGATTATTTACTAGTTCCTTTGCTTGCAATTTGCATCTATTTTCCTTTGCATTATTACAAGAAATTTGAGAGGATTCACAAATCATGAAAGCAGAATGAGAGGTGAGAATTTTGTTTGCCTTTCATTTTTCATTGCCTCCAATAAAGTTCTTTTAATGTTTGCTCCCAGATGTACGTTTGTGGGTGGGGAGGGAGGGGCGGGCACGCAGAATTTCTTCTGGTGATTTCCACCTAATGAGAAAACTATCAATTCAAAGGGGGCCGGCATGTCACTTCGAAAGGGACAGTCAATAAAACTGTCAGTGCGCTGCAAAGCTTTTTCCCTGCTGAGTGCTTTGTTGCACACCGAGTTAACAGAAGTGAGTGAATACACATGGCTTTTGTAATACAGTGATAAATTGGTGGACAGTTGGACCACGATGGCTTCAGGAGTTACGTGTTCACCATCAGTGTCCCGAGGCCATTTATGTTCTGTGTCAGTGGGGTGCATCTGAATACCATATGTCACAAAGACTAATGTCCTCGCTCTTCCTTCTAATGGGCATGGCAGACACCGCGCGCTTGGAAATTTCCGTGCCTGCCTCCGAGATAAACAGTAACAGGGCCAGCTAATTGTGTATGTTGTTAAACACCAGAGCTGCTTACTTGAAAGGTGGACCCTGGCAGTTAATGAGAGCCATTAAGGGAGTGAACGGCAAAAAAATAAAATAAAATCCATTTTTTTCCTGACACAGGCTTGATGCTAGCAAATTAAATGGGCTCCTGTCCAGACTGATTGCTGCTTTGCTGTTAGGAGAGGGTTATAGGTGAGGGACAGGGGCTGGAGTGTCATAATTTTTAAGAGTACTAGATGATACTTTAGACACTTGTTTGCAGAGGCCAGTGCAAGAAAACACTTGAGATAATGAAATTTCCCTCTTAACTGGGACTGAGAAACTGAATTGTTAAAAAAGTATAATCTGCCAGTATAGTGTGCAAAATCCACTCTTGGCAAGAGGTCAGGTTGTAATGTGTACTTTAAAGATGAGGGGTCCTGGTGCAATATGCATACAAGTAAGCAAAATGTTCTGGAATGATGCTTTCGGGTGAGCACTGTGTCGTTGCACATGCAGGGTGGAGTTGATTACAGGGATACACTCCAGATCTAGTGAATTTTGGAATAAATAAATCTCTGAATTGACAATAAAGTTAAGTGTGTTTCTACAGGCTTTCCCTTGCTTCCAGTCTCAGTCAGTGTAGTAGATTTAATTGAGTTTGAGGTAAACAGAGCTGTTCCGTACTTTATTTCAGATGCTGGTTGTTCTGGGAAAGCCTGTGGCCAACCGTTGAATGGCCAACATTGTAAATCACAAGAAAATGGCAGCAATGCAAAGAATAAAGTGTATTGATTACAGATGCATTTAATCTATCTTTTTGAGAGACTCATGAAAAAACTATCCAGACAGTAACTGCTAAGACCATGGCTCTGTTCTTTAATCTTTTTAGAAGCGCCAAAATGGCAGTGTGGCATGGATGAGACGTTTGTCCATTGATGCTCATGCTTCCATTCAAATGTATTGCTACATAAAAGGGGGTGTGTGTAGGTTTCTGGAGCACAGAATGACTGGTATTTGTTCTTTAACCAGAGAAGCTAAAAGCTGGGAGGGCAGGGCATTGTCTGTGTAAATGGAAAGAACAGAAACCAGCTGGAAAAAGAGGTGTTCGTTTCCAAACCAGGTCAAATGTACAAAAGCTCATATTACATAGTCTTACGTATTTGCTTGTCTGTGCTAAACCATTTAGGATTTTTAGGGCATATTTGGCATGCAGGAGTGGGGTTCCTATGTGAGTACCTGCATTTGCTGAATGCTTGAGCAAATAATCACAAAGAAATAGTAGGAAAGACCAAAAATGCACATACATTGGAGAAGTTAGAATTAAAAACTTAATGAATCTGGAGGATTTGAACAGTGTTGTAAAAGTACCTTTATTATAAAACTTTGCATTTTTGGAACACTATTTTCCTTGGGAGGTAAACTCACTGTTCAGTGAACTTAATTTTCAGAGCATCCCAGCAATGTAATATGATGTGGTAGAATCTGAGTCCACTTCTTTTGCTGCCTCTTAGAAAGCTGACTTTCAAATCTTATGTTTGTTTTGTTCTTAAAGAGAAATATTTTATTATATATCAGCTGATTCACTACCATGCATTTATGCTTTGTATTGTTTCTGTTGCTTTCTTATTCTTCAAAGCATTTTCTAGCTTTAAAGAAGATTCTTCAGACCTCAAGTGATGTAGATCTTCATCCTCCCATTACAGCTGATTAAAACAAAGGGAGAGGTTAAATGACCCGGTCAGGGTTATGCAGTGAATCAGTGCTGCAGTTGGGAATGGGAGAGAGGGCATTTCCCATAAATTTGTTTTAACCGTTAGGCTGATGATGATGAGCTATGGAATGAGATGCTACAATCAAAAGCGTGTCCCTGGTATTTTTTGTTTTGTTTTTGTTTCTCCTCTCTGCCTGTGATGATGGGTGCTTTCGCATTCCTAGTCTGTGGCTTCTTAGTCCCAAGATCAGTTTTAGGGAGCTAAAGACAAGCTGTGCTGCTGGGCTGGACAGCAGAGGTGGGTGATGAAAGGGAAGAAGGTGACAGAAGGCTGACCACCTCCCGGACACCACCATGTGGGCCCAAAGTGCTCTAGAGCATGAGGCAAAAACCCTTCCTATTTGAATACTAGGTGAGAGTAATGTTTTGCCTCCTATGTGTGATCTTGTATTTGAGCTAGTCATCTTGTGGTGGTAACTGGTATGCGCTGGAAAGCTTTGTTGGTGGTTGCACTCCAGCAAAGCCGGAGTGAAGAATTCATGGGCGATAGGCAGGATGTGGTCCGCAACTTATAGAGCCTGTGGCCACATTTCAGTTCTTTTCCCTGCTGCTGTTCGATTTTGCTCTGGGATGTGTATGCAGACGTGTGGCTCGCGGAGCGTGTTTGAAGGGCGCAGGCAGCCGTCAGCCCGTGACCTTCCCTGGGATGGGGAAGATGTGAGGAGCAGGCGGGGAGTGATGTGCCAAAGCTGATTGCAGGTCTGGAGAGTAAACCCCTCATCTTCCCTGGTTGCTGAGAAACCAAATCGTTACAGTGTGTAATGAATTTGTGTGTTTAGCAGGAGCCCTGAAGTGGGAGGCTGATACTGAATGTGGCATAAAGCACCCTCCTTGTCTCTTCTAGGGAGTGTGTCAGCTTGCTCCCAAACACTCTGGCTTAAACTGGCAAAAAAATTGATGTAAGGATCCCTGAATTCTAGTCTTCCAATTGATCTCAACATTTCATACCTGATGGTGCTTCAGGTTGAAAATATTGCTGTCTGAAATAATACATTGCCTGATTTTGATTAATTTTTTTTTTTTTTTTGAGGTCGAGTCAGTTTTGTTTCCTTGATTCAGTCTAATCCTGTTCCTATGATAAATGGCTTTTCATGTAATGGGTGCACTGATTACTCCATGGCACACATCTGCTAAAGGATGCCATTGAAAGTCAGGCTAATTTGCTGGGTAAGTGGCAGATTTCTGATTGCAATCTCCTTTCAGTACAGAAGATGACTTAAGACAATAATCCTCTGTTTGTTTTGGTTTTTTTTTTTTGTTTTGGTTTGTTTTGGGTTTTTTTTGTGGTTTTTTTTTTTTTCAAACCTTGGGTTTGGATTTTTTATCCATCTCTGTGTTCAACCCCCTAGTCTAATTTTTTCTCCCATCTAGGCACACTTTGGTTTCTCTCTTTTCATAAACAGTTATCAAATAGGATTACTAGCAACTTTGGTGTAGTACAGTTTGCACATAACGTTGACACAATTGTGAACTCAAAAGCTTCACTACATGCAATTATAGGATTATGTAGTCTATTCTGGCTTCAAAACACAAACCATCTATACTGGATTCTAAAATCCACATAGAAATGGCAATTTTGGAAATAGCTGTCAAAGAAATGGTTCGCTGAATTTTTGAATTATTGCTAGAAAGTTTCATATGGAAAGGGGTGTCCTATCTCTCTGGGTGTTATGCCTGCACCTCTGTGTTAAATGTGTGCATAAGGACAGAGAGTCTTAGCATGACATTATTGTATTTTCTAATAAATGTCAAATGTTAAGCCCTCACTTTTTCCCTTGTTTCCTTTTTTTCCCTTGTTTCCTTTTTTCCCTTGTTTCCTTTTTTTTTCCCTTGTTTCCTTTTTTTTTCCCTTGTTTCCTTTTTTTTCCCCTTGTTTCCTTTTTTTTCCCCTTGTTTCCTTTTTTTTCCCTTGTTTCTTTAATAAACAAGACACAAAATGTTTTAATAGCTCTTAGGCTAAATAAGTGCTACAAGCTTTCAGAATTTAGGGATGGAACTTTATTTTCTCCTTTATTAATGCTTACAAGCCTCTGTACACATATAGCTGTTACAGCTAAAACTGCTTTTATTTAACATAGCCCGTTTCACTGTACAAACCAGTCAAACTGCATGAACAAAACCACCTTCTGGTGCCTGGGAGCTGCACTTGAAGGCTTGGCTGGTACAGTTGGAGCATCAGATCCCACCTGCTCTGTCTTAGCACTTAGCAAGCCTTGTTTTCAAAGTGGGTAGGTATGGGGAGTTCCACTTCGGGGGTGCATGAACTGAGAGAGGAAATAACTTACTCACATTTCAGTGTATGTGAATGATGTTGCTCAAAATGGAAGCTGGGTCTTCTAGCTCTGTCTAATGCTGTGACCACTGTATCCTACAGCCTTCATATATAAATTTATCTGTATTTTACATATATACACAAAATATGTAAAATGCTTCCTCTGAAGATTTGCTTAACCAGACAAAGCTATTGCTGTTTGTGGGTACAGAGAAATAGGATTGACAATAAAGTGAGCTGAAGACTGGGCAAAGCTTCCCATCCTTACTTTTGCAAATCTACGGTAGCCATTGGGATGTTCTTTTTAGCCTGATATAGCGTGTGCTTTGCCAGTGATGCAGCATGGATTTCAGACACAACTGCATCCCAGAGGAGAGGCCTCTGAGGATACCTCTTCACTCTTACTAGTGCGCTAGAGGTAGTGCCGAGATGGGGTGCCTGGCAGAGCGAAATAACTGTATGGATGAAATACAGATACAGTTAGGCTACATTGATCTCATTCTTGCTTATTAGAAGAGCTATGGATGTAGAAAACCTTGAGATTTTTGGTAAACTGTGCTTTTTTCTTTTTGACGTCTAGCAATCTGTTTTTTAGAGAAGAGCTGATTAGAATATACAATTGATCAGGTACTTGTATTTTCTCATTCCTGGTCACTTTATGAAGAGCAAGTTGAAAGCTCTATAGTGTTCTTTGTACTTTCTTATGGGTTTATTTTGAAGGTTTTTTCCATTGTACTTCTATTTTTTTTTTTCCTTTTTCCCATAATAAAGTTTGAATTTGGAAGTGTGTGCGAATTTGAAGTAGCAGAGTTAATGATCGTCTCATCTGGCTTTCTAAAATAGTGCAAGGCACTGAGTCATTTCTTGCCACTAATAAGTTGCGTCATTTTGCCAGGATCAGAATGTTCCAGTCTCAAAGCAAATAGTTTTAACAGTGAAAAACCAGTTGTTACCATATATATATATGTGTGCACATGCGTATATACACACACTCTTTCTCTCTGTCTCTAATATGTCGTCTTATCCAAAGAATATGATTGATCCTACTATGTGGAGGGGGCAGTGAATTAATAATCACCATTTCTTTCCGCTCTGCCTCAGCCTTCAGTTTCAGCAAGGCAGGAGATAAAAAATTCATTCAGACCATAGTGTTTTTAAAGGTAATGTTTATAAGCATGAATGAGGAAAAATGTGGGGACATTCGGGGGGGGGGGGGAGGTAGAAGGAATACTAAACTTGTCAGATTAACTTTTTATTGTGGTTTTATTTCCAACATGTTGGATGTATCATCTTTCATATCCAGTCTTGAAGTGATTTCTGTCATATTTGTGAGTTCTATTGCAACGCTCTAAGGTAAATTCTGCAAAAAGCTACGTGTTCCTCCTCCTGGTTGCATGCAGATGTTTGCTGGGCTGAGCCTTTGATATGTTGATTTTGCAGACTTTATCAAACAGGAATGAAAAGCACCATTTTTACACTGATCATCTTATGTCTGTTTATCTTCTCATCCCTTGCCAGCAAATCTGTTCCGTTTTGCCATCAGGATTTCATCAGGCTAAGTCAATGTTAATGTTTTAATGGCCCCACTGGTAGGAAATTCCCCTCAGATGGGAAGAGCAGACTGCAGGGGGAAGCCAGCAGCGTGGTACGTGTGCAGGCAGTACAGATGTGCAGGGACCCATGGCCGGAGAGGCTCAGGTGCTGGGAGAGGCTAGGAGGGGCTGGGCAGCTGGGGCTAAGGCAGGGGCAAGCCGTGGCGATTGCCCAGAGATGGCTCTGGTTTATTCCCAATAATTGTGCTAAGCCCCTGGTAGGGGACCGTAAGTGCCAGCACACTGAATCTCATCTGAGAGGAAGCAATTTGTAGGGCTTTGGGAGCCTGGATCTCATTGCACTGAAGCAGTCAGACCCCAGGACTTCTGTGGCTTTGTTCCCCGCATCTTTGGTGATGCTGATGTGAGCCTTATTCTGTTTCTACTTTTGTTCCTGATTGAACAGAAAAGATAAATGGTCTGTGTACAGGAGAAAAACACCAAACTGTGATGCTGAGATAATTGCTAAAAACAAATGAAGGAGGCTTTTTTAATTGGCTGTTTCAAATCATCTTAACAATGGGTTATGATTATTAATGAATTAGCAGGAAAGTCTCCAGTAGCTATTCTCATTATGAAAGTGTTGAGAGAGGTTGAATGCTGAAAAATTAATGGAGCAACAGGTTGCAGAGGATATTGGTGGTGGTTTTGGAGAACAGGAGCTGAGCAAGAGGGCAGAGGTTGATGTTTGTGAGGTTACTGAAAGCCCTGTACCGTTGAGATAGTTTTAGTCTTCATGCTGACCTGTAGCTGCCATTGGTTGTACTTTCTACTTATGGAGGCTCTTTAAAAATAACATAAAAAAGCATCTGACTTGTGTAGCAGGATCATAGCAGGGTGGCTAGTGACCTGCTTCTTTAAGAAGATAGTCTAAATGCTGGGTTTCAAAGGAGTGTAAGGTGGTAACTGGTACAAATATTTAGTATGAAGGGGAAGAGAACCTAGGTATCTTTTTCCCCCCCTGTAACAGCTCCGTAAGATAAAAATAGTGAACAATGGGTTTAAAAACCTCTCAATTTAGACAGAGACTTACTATGTGATAAAGTTCCATGGCCGCAGAGTGGGTGACAGCAGGTAAGGAGCCCTGCTTTTATTTCAGCATCTTCATCATTTTTATTTCATCATCTTACCTTAGCTCATATGGTGTTTGCCTGACACTCACACAAACTGTCTGCACAAAGCTTATAAGGAACAAACCTCCCCTGTTTTTTCTGGTCCAGCATGGACTACCTGCACCTGTAATCAATGCATGGAAAAGTAATTTAATGGTACATTTCTTCACTGTGATGTCTCGAACAGCTGAGCAGCCTGGGTCAGCAACAAATTGCCATGCTTTGTGGATCAAGGTAAGAAGTCCAGAGGGAACGTGGCCTCTGAGGTGCTGGGCTTCCACAGCTGGTTTGGGTCACTGGAGGTCATACGTGCCTGATGTGTTCTAGCAGAGCATCATCCTGCTGTCCACAGGAGCTAGAATATGTTTGATCTGCCCCAGCATGACTGGTCTTTGCATTGATGCTTTTTGTAAGAGTCTTATATAAGCCTTCAATGGTAACAAAGGATTTTGAGGAGAATAAGTCACTCTCTCATAGGTAAAGCTGTTGAAGCCCCAAAGACTTGACAGATAGATTCAGATTAGATATGCAGCCTATATTTTGCATGGTTGTTTGATCAGGCATGTTTTCCAGCTGCCTCAGCTGGAAAAATTGTGATAGTCACCTGAAATTTTCCTTTAAAATGAAAGCAGGTATTTCCCCATTTTTACCTCACATTAGGCATCGAAACTTCTAGGGGAAAATAGGAAATATTAAGAGATTTGGGGTAGGGCTGTGACAGCTGGCTATACTTTGAGTGGTTCCATGCAGAAATACAGAACCCAAGCCATGCTTTGCATTATCTAATAAAATGGAAACGTGTAGTATTTCTTTTTAACTATTTAAATTATCTGAAAATAGATACAAGTTCTGTGTAATTTGTGTGTGGTATCTTGCTAGTGACTTTTGGTGGTGGCCGCCTTTGTATGGCAAAACGCATGAATTTTATGATAAAGGATCATGAAGTATTTATTTTTAGCTGAGTTTCTTGCAGTCACACAAATCCTGTTTTCTTGCTGTTTGTGTAAATGTGTGTTTTGCCATGTCCTCTAAGAGCTTTTGAGCCCATTGGCTATTTGCAGCCAAATTTCTCAGAGGATATAGAGAGGTGAAAGGAACTTATTTCCTGCAAGTTATGTGAAAAAGGTGGCTGGGTGAAGGAGCGAGAAAGGGACTCAATTCAGTTCCCTCCCTTTCACAACTGAAGAGAAAAACCTAAGATGACCTCACCTTGAATTTCACATGCGAACATCAGCATGGGGCAGGGATGTACATGTACTGTGGTGATGGAGTAAAGCTTGGGCTTTACCGCTGGCACAGAACAGATACAAGAGGTTGCAGACAGGCTTCCCTAGGGAAGCACTCTCTCTTAGCGTTGGGGGAAACTGCTTGCCCAGCTGAAATGGTATGATGAGAGGTAGAAAACCGGGTCCCGGTTCTGAAGTAGAACAACGTTCGGAAACAGTGAAGTTGTGCAGAATCCCATGTGGCTGTTGCTGAGTTAGCAGGAGGTACTTGCGGTGTTATCATTATAGTGGATATATACACTTGACCCAAAAATATTTGTTTTCAGAGGGTATCCTTTCACTGTCTTTGTGGCAAAGTGCAGGAAGTTAGTTATTGTACAGCTGGTTTAAATTGAAACTTTTGAGGATAATGGGACAACTCTCCATCTCCTCCCATCCCCCTACTTAAGTTTTCATGCAAGAGCACATTTTCCATGACTCCATTATTGTTTGAACATCAGGATATTGCATAAGTCTCTCTTGGGGAAAACAGAATATGCAGAAGCAGAAGATGACCTGTGCCCACCCACAAGGGCTATTAAATGCAGCTTCACATATAGTGTCAACAATGAAGAATATTAGAGGGGAAAAAAGTGTGGGCATTTGAATGTTTTAATTGGTGGGGGTGGCAGTATTCAGATCCAGGTTCTCACGCTACTTTCCGCAGTGACGATCTGCATGACCATGGGTATATCTCCTAACCTCTGCATTCCTCTATCTCCTGCTTTGAAATAGCTTTCCTTTCTCCTCATGGTAAAGTGCAGTGGATAGGGGAGGAGAGGATAGGGAAGTGCAATTCTGGGTTGGGGTTTGTTGTTGTTGTTGTTTGGGTTTCTTTTTATTCCTGTGCCTATAGAATCTTAGATGAAGAAGTCATTAAAGAAAAATGTAAATAAACAGGCTAAGCTGTTAGCTTGTGCAAATTACACAGTTTACTTTGGGGAAGTAGCTTTGGTGGCAATATCATATGACAGGCTTTATCCTAGACAAGAAAAGATTAACGCTTGGTAAATTTACATAACTGCTACTGAGGGCAAGCATTCCTGGGTCACCCCATGTTCTTGTCAAAATAATCTGGAGTTTTGGGCATTGCACAAATTGAGGAAATGCAGTCCTGTGCTCTGTGATCTCTGGTTCAGTGTTGCGGTTGAAGTCAGTGGCCCAGTTCATTTGAAAGTTAAGACAAATACCTTAGGGTTTTCCAGAATCAGGGATTAAATTTGCGATGTATTTTACAGACTGCTTGTGCTTAATGTCCCCTTCTCTGCCTGAAAAGCCACCATCTCTGGGTTGAATGAAACAATTCCCAAAGGACCTGTAGCAGTGCTGGAGGTGCACAGGACAGGACGAGCAGGCTGTGGCCTCTGATCTCAGTACAGCCAGACCACTGGAGAAGGTGAAAATACAAACATGCACTTTTCACGTAGATGTGCATGTGCGTTCAATCCCTACGAGAGAAAATGGTACCTCTGCTCCTTGCTCATAAATGCAGAATTAAGCTCTCGCATGTCTTGCATGTTTTCAGATCAGTAGCGCATGAAGGTGGAGCTGCTGCTGCATCCTGTTGGAAGCAGAAGGGTAGTGGTGGAGGGGAGCTGAAGTTTAGTTTGGGCTCTTCTGGCGGGAAAACAAATCCCATGGGTGAATGGGAGGTCTTCTAGTTTTCTCTCTTATCCCATGTCTTTGTCACTTTTCTTCTGGAGAGCAGTGAGAAGTCTGTTGGCCCATGGAGCAAAAGAGGAGCACGTTGCATCCTTTATAACCTTCAAAATAGACAAGAGAGGGGGGAGTGACAAATAAACACTGAGATGATTACACTCCAAAGGCTCATTTCTTTTTAAGTGCAAATGAAGGGGATCTGTTACCCAATAAGCCCTGGCACCTGCACAGCACTGAAAAGGCATATTTACACCATCGTGCAAGTCAGCACAGATAGTGAAGTATCAACAGGCACTTCATTTATTTTGTGTCTAGGTTCAGGAGGGAAAACAGACCTTTTAAAAGTCAGTGTCTGTTTGCAACATTATCTTGTCATATCCTATTGAAGAACGTCAGTTGACAAATTGAGGGAAGATTGTCTCTTCCTCTTTTTGAAAGGTATATCTCCTTAAGCGAAGGATAGTCTTGACTACATGGGGCAGAAAGAGTGGAATCTGGTACTATAAATCATTTACTTGAGATAAAATTTTGATAAGCATTATGGAGAAATCGCCTCACTGTTTTATTATTCCAGTTAATGTGAGCTGGCACTCTGTGTTTATTGCCCCTGCAGTTAAAGTTTATGGAAGTTCCTCAAAGGGATGCCCCTGAATCTGGGACTTAATGACTACTCCCTCTACTGGTTTTACAGCTTCTAACTGGAGCAGCTTAGATTAATCTCAGTTTTATTGCATGAATAGTCATATACAACCTGCACGTATCAGACCTCAAATCTACTGCTACAAATCTACAGTGTTAAAAGCCAAAAAAACTCGTAAGCCAATGTCACATCTTAAAGCTCAGGAGAGGAGTTTGAAAATCATGATAATAAATGTTCTGAGGTTATTTATTTCTTTTAAGTAAATATGCCTATTAAAAAAAAAATAAAAATCTTCAGGGTTTGTGTGTTTCAAGCTCTCTTCACAAATGTCCCTCACAGGGCTAGGAGCTAGTGTTTTTGGTTTGGTTTGGTTTGGGTTTTTTTCTACTCCAAGAGAAAGGAAAGATCTTCATGTAGTTCTGAGATTGCCGCCAATAAGTATTTTTGAGAGAGAATCTCAGCTATTGTAAGACTTACTGTAGACTTGCAAGCACAGACTGTTGAGCAAAATAAATTTTCAGCATGATCTTAGGTTGCATTTTGGGACCAAAGAGTTGCAGATCTGAGTTGCACTGGAGTGGTGGTTGTTCAAAGAATGAAGCAGATCTTCATGAGACCTGTCTGTATCCATACTAAATGAAAGGTGCCTTGTTTCAAATGGCAGCAGATCAGGAAGTCGAGGGTTTTAAAAGAAATTGCATCCTGCTTCATTCAAACTGAGCAAGGTTCATAAATGTGAGGGAAACCTAAAAAAATCTGAAGTAAATTAAAGGTCTTCTTTTGTGGTTGTTTCATAATGGAAGTGAGAACACTGTCATCTATGTGTTTGAATGAATTTCTGAAGGTGTAGAGCCTATGGCAGCCTCTGTGAAGGTCATACAAAAGTGAGTGTATGCTGTGTTTCTCGGGATCATGGCATGTTCAGCTGGCAGAGTTCCTTTCCTGATCTGCTCTAATGAGGTTTGCTTGGAATACTGTCTTGCTTGCTATTATTCTGGATTTTGTTAATATTGCCAGTACAGAAGAATTGTAACAGCTTCTTTTGCTTCTCCTTATATTTCTGCTGGAGCCTTAAAGTCTTGTGTTAAGGCAGGGCTGAAAAATTTGCTAATTTTACTTCCCATATTTCCTTTTTTCTTTTTTTTTTTGACTGCTTTGATTGTAGGCTTTTATGGGGCACACCAGGTCTTTATCTTGGCCAAGCACATGGTGTACACCTTGTACCCTAGTGAGAATCATTAACTTGCAAACATTGTAAAAAATGTTATCTTCAACACAGATAGGTGAGCAGTCAGAAGGATGGAAACACTGTGAAAGAATGTTTTAAGTAGGTCATTGATAATCCTTTTTATGGGCATGCTTGAGTAAAACACTGAATACTTTGGCCTTGAACCAGAAGAGCTCTTAACTGTGAGTGTCAAGCCCAAAAGTAAGAAGTGAAGACCTGCAGTGATTGCAGTGAGGTTTATTTCTTTGCTGACACTTGAGCACCTGCTTGCGTGGCGCTGTGGAATGTGGCCCCTCTTGGCTAGAGCCTGTGGAGGTGTAGGATGGGAAATTGCAAGCTCCTCCTCAGCTCTTATCTGTTTGCCTTTCTGATGTTTGGCTGACCTCTGTTTTGCGTATCCTAGATGGACTTCTTGCTTTGTCCCCGTGTCCTAACTTGAATGAATCAGTCCTGGAAGTGGTGAAACAGTTTGGCGTTTGCAGACAGGGGCCTCGTTCCTGGTCATGCTTCAGTGGAGTTCCACAAAGGGTGAAGTTGTGCCAGATGTTTTCTAACATGTCCTCCTGGTAGGTCAGGGGATCTTCCTGTGTGCTCAATCTGTACTGAAGTTACTCATGCCCAGATGCTTTCTTAATAGCATTCCTGTCATTTGTGACCTCATACTTACCTACATTTGCTTTCTCAGTTTAAAAACACAAGAGGCTGAACATTTAGATTTTGCCACTTACTCTTCCTTGAGAAATAAATTATTTTGCCATAATGTGTACTAGTTGGCTCACTGAAAAGAAATAATTTAGATTTCCATGGTGGACTTGTCTGTTGGTTTGTTATAATAGCATATGATTTGTATCACTGTGCATATAAATAAATAAAAATTAAGCACGGAGTTTCTTATTCTAGGAATAAATGGACTCAGAAGTATCCAGAGGAAAGGAAGTTTAATGGGAGACAAAGAAACAAATACAGTAGGCTACAGTGAAAAACCCCCTTCCTGTTGTCATAATTTTATTATTTGTTCAGTAATGGAAACACAATGTGGGTAAGTTTCCCAGAAAATCTCCAATTTCCTCATAGACTTTCTGTCAGGTAACTCATAGACTTGTCAAAATCTGACCTATTTTCATGCTGCTGTTTACGTGTAATCCTAAGTTTCTTCTCAGTAAAAGAAGTTATTTGGCTTTAAAACCTGATGAATTGAAAAAAAATGAAGTTGGAATTGCTAACTTCATTGCTTGAATAAAGTAAACCTGTCATGAACAGCATGCTGTCTGGTTTATATTTGTATGTATATAAATCAGATATAAGAAACAATTATAATGTAGTTACCTCTTTTTCAATGAAGTACTTTAGGCAACCAAAGAATTTAATGGCTTAAAAAAAAATAAAAATTACTTAGTTTGGGGTAGTTCTTCATGTCTTAGTAACAGTAATTAATAATATGGAGGGAAAGTACAAAGTATCCGAACTCTAAAACTAGTTTTCTAAGAGAAGATAGAGGCACTCAATGAAAAAGAGAAGACTAATTGCTTAGTGAACAACTGGTAATTTATCTAAGTTTTCTTCTCAGTAACCGTTTGATATTTTTCCATAGCCATGAGTTGGCACTCTTAAGTCTGACTGTACCAAACATTTTTCAACATGCTGAACACAACACATGGCTGGGTGCAGAGCTGGCAGCCTCTAGCTGGGATTCTGCCGGCATGCGAGGCAAACAATAGTTTTCACTGAAAAATGTGGGCAAACCAAAGGTGAGAAAAATAGATGAACAGATTTTGTTGCTGTTGGAAGCTTACAAAATTGGGTGTTTAACTCCTTTGGTAAGGCTTGTGTTCCTTCATTTGATTGTAGGGAGTTGATGTTGATTATATGAATGGATTTAGGATTAGAGTCAGCTGCTGTAGAATCGGTCTGCTGTTTATGATAACTACATGTTAGGAGGTTGGACAAGATGTCCTCCTGAGGTCCCTTCCAACCTTAATTATTCTGTGATGCTATAAGCTATTAACTGCTTGTATTTAAAGCTACAGAACCTTGGCAAGCATTAAGAAGGTCTTTTGATGATTGCTAAAAAAGGTAAATAGGACTATTTACTGGTATTTTCATTATAGTGAAACACTTGAAGGTTGTGTGTCTTCTCTGTTAGTACCTCCATACTGCAAGTGTTACTAGTTTGTGACTGGTTAGTTTGGTTTGTTTCAGTAGGCCTCTGGTGGATCTCTTCACTCCAGAGCTTAGACCTACTCGCTAGTTAGTGTCAGCTTTAGCCTGCCAAAAGAACATGCTCCTCTTGCTTAGAATAATAATACAGGGGGAATGTGTTGCAGGCGTCTATGTCAGAAAACTTGCTTGTGAAAACCGCTGCAGCTTCTCATTTTATTGCAACTTGGAAATTTTCTAGAAAAGGTAGTTTGAGGGTGTATATTCCAGAACATTCTGCAAGTCAGTGGAGAATACAAAGAAGGAAATGTAGAGTGAAAGCAGATAAGGTTCTAGTTGTTTTGATGACAACTGAAACAGCAATCAACAGTTTTGGTTTTTCCATGACTAAAATACATACTCTTAGGGCTGTTGTATAAGCATGTGATATGAGGGAGTCCATAAGCTACATCTGTTAGGTCCAGAGGCTCAAAAAGGCAGAACTGGTAATTGATTTTGCATGTGGGTTGTTTTGGTTTTTTTTGGAAAGAAGGGCTGAAATAGCTCCCTTAGCTCTTTGTACATAGGTTAAATGTGTTTTAGTGGGTCCCTGAGCTCTTTCGTGCTTGCCAGTGATTTTGCAGAACATTATGAAAATGGGAGAGGCAGTTGTATGAATTAAGGCTTAAATGAAGAGCAGCGGTAAGAGAGAGATTCTTGTTATCATGACAGTTACTTCTTACAAATGGACTCCAGTGATGTCAAGTAATAAATTCTGGGGGCTTTTCTTCCACTCAGTGTTGATGCTGTTTGATCAGAAGACAACATAAGGGGAACATAACAGGAAAAGCACCTAGCAGGTTATGGTAGGATTTGTGGACACTAAAGCTGTTCCTGGGAGTGATGGATTCTCCTGCCCTTCCTCCTTATGCTTTATCTAATTGGAATTGAAATAAAATCAGAGGTGTGAAATCTGCATTGTTTTCTGTAAATTCTGAAAGCCATTCCATAAACTGTCCAGGTGGTGTTTTGGTCTGACACCTCTCAGCCATACTGGTGTCTCGGGCGCACGTGCCCATTTCAATATGCGACCACAGGAGAGGAAAGAAAACATATGTTCCTTGAAGAAAAGCTGAAAAAAAGCTGTATTTCAAAGTATGTGGTGAGATTACTAGAAACAGTTGAACACAATTTTTAAATGGGCTTGATAGCATACTTGTAAACCACAGATTTGAAGTATTGTTGCTTCATGTTGGGCAACTGGAGATCTGGCAAACTAAATGCCCAAGAGAACAAATTGGCCAAGACAATGAGATTTGATCAACATTTGATAATTTATTCTTTGTACCACAAGGATGCTTGTCTTCATGATTTTTTTTTAATCTGTTCGTATAAATAAAAATTCTTGCAATACATGAAGTATATCATCTTTATACTGGACTAATTTTTCCTCTGTCTATAGATATAAATAGAATAATGACGTCTTACTTTCAGGGCTCTGTGCATCATTCATACAGTACATCTCCTTTCTAGGGCAAAAAGCTTGTCCCCACACACACACTTTTGTTGAACACTGTGACAGTACTCAAGAACATGGAATTTTTTGCAGCTGAAAGCAGTGCCTAATTGCAGGATGGCAGCAGGGTACAAAATAATGAAAATATA
Source organism: Haliaeetus albicilla (assembly GCF_947461875.1). Taxonomy (NCBI): domain Eukaryota; kingdom Metazoa; phylum Chordata; class Aves; order Accipitriformes; family Accipitridae; genus Haliaeetus; species Haliaeetus albicilla. Next base: position 17,193,163 of record NC_091501.1, read on the forward strand.
AATTTGATTCAGAATTGTAAAATATCCTAATTTCAGTAAAAATATGCTTAGTCTTAGCAGTGACTCATAGATAGATGATGGTGAGTTTGAGGGGGCTATTTAATTTTATTTTTCCTGTGGTTGTTCTTGCGAAGTTTTACTGAAGGGTGTGGTAGACATTACACAAGAGCAATGAGTATATGGTAGAGTTGTCTTCAAAGTGAATTTTCATGAGGAAATCATGATATTAACTTTCATTTCATACAATCTGAACACAAATATGCTCATGTGATTCCAACGCAGTTGATGGGATATTGGTAGCTGAGAAATGAGTTTGCTGATGGGTATCTACCAGTTGTATCCTAGTGAGTCTCCCCATTGACCAAAGAAACAGGTTTGTGGTTTCCTGATCCTTCCTGTGCATTGGCTGCTCCATACCCAGCAGAAATAGTCAGGTTCCTAGTAGTCTGTTGGCATTTCTCCAAGTGAGAGATTAAATCATTCTGAGACCTCTTTTTGTGAGTACTTTGTAATAAAGTTGTTTTGGTATGAATGCTTTCTCCTGTATTTCACGTTGACAGCTGATTCTTCTTCGAGCAGGGGGTTGGACTGGGTGACCTCTGGAGGTCCCTTCTGATCAAAATTGTTCTGTGGTGCTTTTGTGTAGGGAAACTAGTGATGCCCAAATAGGGTGGGAGCACTATGCATACCTTAAGCACTTCTGTACAAAGCACGGTGATGCAGAAGTCTATGCTCCAAGACTAAAAGCTGAAAATCTTATTCAATAATGTGGTCCACACCATTAAGGCAGGTAAACAGGAGTTGGCTTTAACCAGTGGGTTAGAGCCAGCTGGGAGCCAGGCTGTTCTGCATCTACTGAAAGGAGATTGAAGTGGTGGTGGTATTTCAAAAGCATCAATTTTACATGACAAGTCTTGCTTTGAGTATTGTAGTGCCACTTTGGTACATGATCTAGATACTACTTTTCAGCACAGAATTTTTTCTTGTGCCACAGTATACTTGAAAAGTGATTTATAACTTGGTAAGTACTTGTAGCCTTGTAATTTAAAAAAAACAAACCAACTCTCAATTGCCCAAAGAAGCCATTTTAAGCTATCAGCATTTTTAGTAGTTGATTTTTTTTTTTTACACCCCCCCCCAGCCTCACCCCCTGCTAGCTGCAGGGAACGTAATTTGATTGTGGTTTCTAAACAGAAACTTGGGAAAAAAATTTGGCCAGAAATAACACATCAAAAGGCAGTTGCTGTTTTGTTATGTGTTTATTAGGTAGCATCATCTTCCCTTTCCTGCTCCTCATTTGTCAGCTGAAAACTTCTTCAGGTCTCCTTTTAGAGGTGTGCCATTTTGGGCAACCAGTGGAGAAAAGAAACAAAAATTTTGTGTGTCTCATTTCTCTTTTTAGCAGGAAATCAATGTGAATATACATTAGCCTAAGTAAACGAGCAGCTGTTCTAAAGCAAGGTCTTGACACACAAATATTGTAATGACGTACGAAGACTAATATATGTACACACAGAGAAATGTCCATGTATTTTTTTTTTTCCCCCCAGGGTCTACAGGGAAAAAAATCCTGCTTGTTACCATGGTCACTGTTTATAATGATAGCATTTGCCAAAAGTTACCACACTGCACTTCCTTTAGCTTGATGCTGCAAAGCCTGCTCTACCTTTTAACTTCTGTTAAGATTTTGCAACAAAAGAGATCAGATATGGAGTATTTGGTTTGTATTTTTTCTAACACCCATCAAAATCAGTAACAGAACTTCTCTATTTTAGTGATATACGATCATAATCTGAGCACACACTTTATTCTTAAGAGGAAACCATTGTGGTAATTTGCTGGCAAATACTTACAATAAGACAATCGGCAAAGTACTTTTATGATTTCTGTTAACCCAAAGGAAGCCACAAGCCAGTCTGTCTTGGGTAGTTCTTGTGATTTTTCTCATACCAACAACTGATGCCTTTTTTCCCATCTTCCTGTGATGCTACAGCACTTCACTTAGACAGCTTTGTGCCTGCAAACCAAGCGTTCATGTTGGCTTATGTGAGAAGCCAGTTTCTGCAGATACTTTTTGGTGTATTGGAAAGTTATCTGATCCTTGGCTTTCCGTCTTCCTCTGTAAATCTACAGGTCAAACTTGTTCTTTTTTTTTTTTTTTTTTAATACTGTATTTGCATAGACTTGAAGACTGGTGGCATTTCCAGAGATTCTGAAGCTGCAGCTTCCATTTTTTTTTCTTTTTTTTAAATCTGATCTCTGCAGTTTTTAATACTATTTCTTTTAGCAACACTTAAGCTATTTAATACAAAGCTGCTTAGGTTTTGTATTACAGTGGTATGATACCGTCTTGTTTAATACAGACATCCAAATATATGACCAATGTAGATGGCTGGACCTTATTGCCTAATACGTTTTCCAGATGGCTTTGATGAACTGGGCAATTTGCACATTAAAGGATGATTTGAACTGCATTGTGGAGCATTTGTGTGTGTAGGCAATTCTAGCTATGGTAAAAGACAAGCCACGCATTTTGTTGATGGAGCTGTTCCATGCCAGCCAGAGTTGGAACACCTGGGAGATTCAGCCACTCCTGTGAAACTAGAAAAAGCAGCACGGCTTGTAAAAATGATAGCTGATGTTTTGTTCTTCCCCTTGGCCAACACCAAGGGTAGCAGTGTTCAATCTGGGGACTTATTTTAATTCTCAGTCTTTCCATGCAGCCCTCTCCATGCAGAAAACCCCTTGTTGTCAGGAATACACAAGTGGCTTGGGTTTCACTGGGTGGCAGTCCTGGTTCTGGGGTTTTACTGTTTTTCTTGTGAAGTACACTGGAAGGATGGCTTATTTAACTTTTTAAATTCACCCATGCAGAGTTTGAAGGCAGGCAAAAATCCCATCATCTTCCTCCTTTGGAAGTGCTTTGGCTGTCCATTTTCTTTTCTCTCCCAGAAGAGGGATTTTTCTGCTCACAAACTGGATTTCACAATCACAGAATCCATTTTCCAGATGTTTGAGTATACTCTTTCCTAACGCTTTGAGTGCATTAACAAAAAAGCAGTACAGTTTGGAGAGCATGTTATAAAGAGATTCACCTTAACTTATCTATAAATTATTATGTCTGCTTTGTAATACAAGTGAGCCAGTTTTTCTTGTAAAAAGGAATTTATTTGTTACTTAAGTTCTAATTTTTCCAGCCAATGGAGAAGCTACATAACTTCCTTTTAATTTGGAGGGTGAAAATAATTTTGAAAGTTGCAGGGATTATTAGTTAAAATGCTGCAGTGAAAGGGAGTGGAATTGACTTTGCAGCTGATGCTGCATTTATACAGAAATGTGAGGCTTTGTTTGTTGAGAAAAAAAAAAGAGAGAGAGAAATATCTTTCTTTCCCAAACGAAGATAATTTGCTGCCTCATTCCCTTACTAGTTTGTGGTGGTGTTTGGTGTTTTTTTGTATTGGGCTTTTTACCCCCCTCTCCCCCCGTGACAGTACAACATATGGACAAAATATCTAGAAACTGAGTTTCTGAAACCATGATTTTTCAAAGTGCTTAACTGGCTGTGGTTTCATAGTTACTTGAAGTTAATCTTGTTAAGTTCAGGTGGCTGTTGATGGAGGAATACTGCTTCCTCACTATTTTTCTCTGTTTTATACCAGCACTGCTTTTAAATCAGTTGCACAGTAAGCTGTCAGGATCTGAACGTGTTGGAAATGTAGATTTTTATCTTTTTTTAAATTTTTTTTTCCCTTGTTTGGTTTAAGCTTTGTCACCAGCCTGAAATTCAATTGGATTTATATACTCATAAGACAGCACATGTATTCATTAGGGCACGTTTTATCATTACAGTATGTCAGCAGGCTCTGCCTGTTGATACACAGGCAACATCAAAGTGTTCAGTGATTGTCGTAGTTTAACCCCAGCCAGCAACTAAGCACCATGCAGCTGCTCGCTCACTCCACTCCCAGTGAGATGGGGAGGAGAATAAAAAAAGAAAGAAGTAAAACTCATGGGTTAAGAACGATTTAATTTAATAAGTAAAGTAAAAATAAAATATAACAACAATATAATAAAATATAATGATAATAGTAATGAAAAGGAATATAACAGACACACACACACAAAGAGAGAGAAATAAAACCCAAGAAAAGACAAGTGATGCACGATGCAATTGCTCACTACCTGCTGACTGATGCCCGAGCAGCGATCTGCCCCTCCCAGCCAACTGCACCCAGTATATGTACTGAGCATGACCTTCTGTGGTACGGAATATCCCTGTGGCTAGTTCAGGTCAGCTGTCTTGGACATGCTCCCTCCCAGCTTCTGGTGTACCTGCTTGCTAGCAGAGCATGGGAAACTGAAAAATCCTTGACTTAGGATAAGCACTACTTAGCAACAACTAAATCATCAACATGTTATCAACATTATTCTCACTAAATCTAAACCACACTGTACCAGCTATTAAGAAGAAAATTAACTCTATCCCAGCCAAAACTAGGACAGTGATCGACCTCTGACTTTTCCCGTGGCCCTTTAAGCCTTTTTAAGGCTTGCTTCTGCCTTGGTTTTTATGTAATTCCTTGAAGTTAAGATGAATATGACATTCTTTCAAGGAGGTATTTTTCATCTAGATCATCTTAACTGTTCAATTTTCATCGTGGCTCTACAAGGAGTTGTATGTTGGCAGAGTAGAAAGGAGAGCTGATAGGCTGCAGTGAGAGGACTGGACTGAGAGTTAGGAGTCCCCTAAATAAGGCGCTTTTTTTCATGGAAGAAAATACACGCCGCGCTGTTGGTGCACATGGTGCTAGTGGGGAACTAATGGCTGTGTTCATTTCTTCACCCTCCCCAGTCTGCCTCACACTGGCTTTCAGGGAGGCTAATGGGTACTATTGGGTGCTCAGCATCCATGAGAACTGGCTTGCTTATACTCTAATGATGCTTAAATTTAATATGCTGCAGGTCAACTTTTGGATGTCGTGAGGTGCACTCTGGTTCTCTAACCAAAGACCATGGGCATTCAGAAAACCTGTATAAATAGTGGGTTTAGTGCCTGTAGCTTTCATGTTTGGAACTTGGGGGTCCCATTTTTATTTCTGCCCATTATTATTTTTTTCCCCCTTGTCTATGTCCCTTGTTTATGACTGAAATGGAAAAAACAACAAATGTAAAATCCTATATCCTGCTGGTACTGCTTTGCTGTTGAAGTAGCATCACATAAAGGCTTATGTTTAGATTTTTATGCCTACTGCTTCCTCACCATCATACTCAGCATGATTCTTTTAATGTTTCATGAACCTGGAATTTCAGGTTAGTAAGGGTAAAAATGCTGTTCTGTGGAGTGTTTGAAATCAAAGTAGTAACATGAGGACAGCACCATGAACAGCATGGAAAAGCATGGTTGGAATCACTGGTCTAACTTGTTGCTGAATCAGTCCTGATACTCTTTTTTTCCATCTGGCTGTTGTATACACCCCTTGTAATCATGGTATTTAACAGGGGATTTGCAAAGACTTAATCTTGGAAACTCCCAAAGAAATCTAGACAGTCAAGAGATATCCTAAGAAGGTGCATGAGAAAGTGTGAATTAAGCAATGCGAGATGAGATGGTTTTTTGTCTCCCTATTTGCTGTCCTAAAGAGAGCACTTGAGCATAGATGTATTCAAGACTGATTTGCCATGTCATGACTCAGTTACTGCACTGCAACTTGGCTTGGTGGTTGCAGGAAACTGTTCTGTTTGTTTCTATTTTAGCAAGACCCAGTGAGTGACCTAGATGTCACTACTCTATTTAGAAGTGGGTGGCCAATGGAAGATGAACTTTTGTTGGTCCAGTTCACTAATAGTACGGAGTATTTATAATTGGGTGCAAAAGGTGGGGACCCGTACTCCTGCTGCAGCCAGTGTGACCCTTCCCAGGGAGCATCAGCGTCGGCCGGGCTCCTGGGGAGAGCCGCGCGCTCCCAGGCGGCAGTCTGGTGAGGGACAGACCTCTGCCAAGCCAAAAGAGTAAGTGGAAGCAGCTGTGAAGCCCTGTCCTGTCAGCCACTTCGCCAGTCACTCAGCTCTTACGGGGCTCCCACCACAGTGTCTGCGTACAGAGAACCGTACGGGACAAGGAAAACAAACTAGTTTCTTCTGCAAGAAAACAAGCCCATTTTTGTCTCTTCAGGCATCTCTTCTCCTGAACCAGCTATCTTACCAGAAGAAAATGATTTCTATTTCTCCCTGAAAATATAAAGAGAGTCTTCATAACTAACAAAGGGTAGGGCTTGAATGGCTGTCCCTCAAGACAAAAGAAAAAGGCTTTCTGTTCCTCTTATTTATTACCTAGGTTCTTTTCCATACCTTGCTCCAAGGATAGCATGGATTACATCGAAGTATGGAAGAGGTTCATTAATTAGGTGTTCACAGCATTTCAGTATTTCATGCCTTCTCAAGATACTACAGTTTCAAATGTGTAATCTTTAACTGCTTGTTGTTGTAACAGAAATTTGATCATAGAATATGATATTAAGGAAGAACAATAAAAATATATCAATAAATCTTTACAGAATTAATTTATGTCAATTACTGAATATTTTGCTCAAAATGATGAAACCTGATAGTTTGTCTTCAGCAACTAGGGCCAAATATGGAGGAAATTCCTGCTTCTTAATTTCAATATTTTTTATTCTTTGAAACAAGGTAAACGCATTACTAAATTTTCTTAGTCATAAGCAGATTTACTTTCTATTCTGCTCTGGAGGATACAGCTTCAAGAAAAAAAAATCCCCTTTTTATGGTAGCTAAATAGCAAATATTCTTTTGAGTGTGAACATAGACTCCTGTTCATAGATACTACTTGGATGATGGCTTGAGTGTTCCAGGTGAAGACATCCAGGAGACCCAACTAGTGTGGTTAGGAACTACTGTAGGCTGTTGGGAGACAATGTCAACTACATGAACAGCTGTTAGATACATCCTGTCTGTTAGTTATGAATTTCTAAAATTATGTTAATTCTATTATCTTTCTTTATATACAGAAATAGAAGTAGCATTCTATTTGGTCAAGAGAAACAAGCTTGAAAGTTTCAGGTGAGATTTGGTTTACCTGGAAGAGCCTTGATAACAGGGAGCTACTGTAATGTGACTCAGCTCATGTCCTTGATTTTATTCAGGTGTATTTTTATTTGGTGTAGTAGCAACAATAAAACCAACAAAAGCACACAGTAAAACAAAACTGAGCTTATTTTGGCTTGGGGTTGACTAGACATTTACTGCAACTGAATTTTTTATCTGACTCTGCCAGCTTTAAGTTTACCAGTGAACAAGGGTCTGTAATAGTTTTAAGCTGTGACTTGATGGATGTGTTTGTTTAAAAGACGTAAGCAAAATTCTGCTACGTAGTGTATCCTAAATCAACTAGAATGTTGTTCTTTGTGATTGTTATAACAAAAAAAGGCCATGAAATGCAGGTTTCTGCTAGAACCTGTTCTGTTTTTTTGGTAGGCCATGAGTTACTAGATTTCAATGTTCTATGCCTACTTTGTGTTTTCTTCTATTATTTTTTTTTTTCCTGTCCTGAGGAATGGAAAATAATCCCAATGCATCAAAAGTATATCAAAAAAAGTGGTTTATGGTCTTAAACATTATTGTGCGGAAATCAGATCAGGAAAACATTTGCTTAAGTGACTGTGTCTGGTTTTTGGGAGGATCCAGATCTGTAGCCATTAAGTGCCACCCTCATGTTCTTAGGTCACAGCCAGTGTTATATGAGAAGGTAGTATCACATTACACTGTTATGTTCTTTTGGGCATGTGAGGAAATTTTTAAGAATTCTGTATTAAAACAGATTCCAAAAAAACACTTTTTATGGAAGTAGACATCAACACACCATTGTTTTATCTTTTGACTTACTAGCCTGATTAAAATACACTTCCTAATGGTCAAAAGTACTGTACTTCCTTTTATGTCTTTACTATAAACAATGGGATTTCTTCTAGATCAATACCTGATAACTAAGCAAGCTTGTGAGTAATATTTCACCTTAGGGAAAACCTGTACAGAAGAATTTTCCATTGTATAGCTAGAAGGTACTTTAAAGAGGTTAATTCAACTAGATTTTTTGAAGTATATTTTAAAGTCGTTTCTGCTTTCTTGTATTTTGGCAGTAATTTTTGTCTTAGGGCAGGTATTTAAAAGAAATCAAAGTGAACAGGATGGCTCTTTCAATGCTGATTCTCGAGTATTCTGTTAATATACACGTACATTAACAATACAGATAGAATATTGACACCACATCTGTAAAATACAGGCCTATGTAGCCATCAGCATATTGCATTTCTGGTAGTTAAAACTTCTTAAGAAACATAAGCAATTGAATGGTATAGACAAAGCAAAGCTAAATGTCGAATTGCAAGAAGGTTAAACATGTTTAGATTATCTATTTAAAATGTGCTTTCTTTATATAGCAACAGTAAGGGTTTGGTAACACAGCACTATGTTATGTGTCTCTTACACTGCTTTTTGACATTGTCATCCTGGTTACGCTGTTACTGACTTGTTAATTAGTTTGGGTAAATGTACTTGTGTAATATGCGGTTGTTCAGAACAATATATACACCTTGGTGACCTCTAGGAAAATGACTTGCTGAATCAGGCAGCATATGTGGTGCTTGGTGATGCCTCTCACCGTTTTGTGCTCTTTCCCAGTAGGATTGCAGCAGGGCTGCAGAGACCTGTTCATTGCCCTAATACTGCTGTTTATGCACTCTTTCTCCTAGAACAAAATTGCTGAAGAAGCATCATGTCATCTCACAATGTTAAATGGTGCTCTTTTTTGGCAGTTTGCCTTCTCAGGCTATGGGCCCTGCTGAGAAGTGCAAGTGTGTTTGGTGAAGGCTTTCCTAGCCTGAATGAAGAGATCCCAACAGATCCCCAACGACATGTGTAGGCAAGGCAGTTTTTGTGAAATCTGTACTTTGCAAATTAAGCTAAGAGGCAAGTTGACCAGCTACTGGTTTCTTTGTACATGATCCAAAGGTGAGTCTTCCTGTTCAGCAGCATCACTTATCCATTGGTTTTCCTGACCTAGCAGAGTTAAGATTCACAGTCTGGAAGCCCACTAGTGTTGGACTCCACTTGGCTGCATCTGTAGGGCCAGAAGAGATGCATCAACTTACTACTTTGAAGAGTTACATTCATTTCCAAACTGAACTTTTGGTGCGCATCCAACATGTTAACTATTTTGTATTCTGCAACCATAAGAGGCAGAGGGGAGAGCAACTTTTCCTCAGCACCGCTTCTTTATGTTCTTCCTGCCAGGGCTTTTGCTTGCGATATTTCTTTGGCATCAGGGTTTTTGTTCTGACCTTAAAGCCAGAAGCTGGTGCTGCTGTGCAGGACTGTGGTGAGGAGCCAAGGCTGTTTGCGTGGGGCTGGGAAGCTCTGGGAGGGCAGTTCTGTGCTTCCACAGCTCAGTGGCTGTGAAACGTGCTCCTCTCTGACAACCACATCAGAATTTTTCCTCTTTCATCTTTTCTAAATAAAAAGCTTTAGTCTCCTCCTGGTTTCAGGCAGCCTTTGGCACACTGGACTCTTTTTTATTTGTGATTTTATGCTGGTTCTGACTGGGGTGCTCTTTATTGCTGTGTGGTTCTAGCAATCACATTTCAATTTGTTCTGTTGGCAAATGCTTAAGGCACAACAGAAATTTTCTATATCTGTGAATAGAAATGTGTTGCTTTCCTTTATTTCTTAAACCTTTGGGATGATTTTCTCTATCTCCAAACTTGAATGGTTCAACTATGCACTCTATGTGTATGTGTTGATTCATTTTATCTTTTTGGTTGCCATAAGTAGTATTTCTGTGTTTCTAGCACCACTTAGCAATGACAACCATGGGTTTGTTTTCGTCTAAGCTCCCTTTGTTCTTAAAAGAGAAGTTAACAAAACCCACTTTCAAACCCTGAGGTAGAGAAGGATGATTATCAAAGAAAGTGTGAAATGTCAAGAGGTCAATGAGGTAAAGGTGATGTGTGTATTAGGAAAGTATTGCAGCATATAATAGTTACTCTTTTCCTGTGAAGTCCACTCTCTAAATCAGAAAAGATGGTATCTTCCATGATGTCCTTTGATCTTAAGTAAAAAGTATGGATCTTCACTGCATGTCTTTTGATATAGAAAGGAATTAATGTCTTCTGGCTTAACGACTGGGATCCCTTTAGGTCCCCAGTTTGCAAAGATTATTACACTCACATGCAGCACGTTGCTCCATTAAGTCAGGAGGATTTGCTTGCAACTTGGAAGGAGAGGTATGCATGTGCAGTGGTTGCTGCAGGAGCAGCACTTGGAAAGGAAATTGCTGTCTGCAAGTTCACCAGAGCAGCATTCAGGACAGAGAATCACAAAAACATTTTTTGTCTGCAAAACCCTGTAGAGCTGTGTCCTTTTGTCCTGTTGGATAATCCTACCTTTAGCAGGAGTGGTTGGAGTAAGCAGTAGTATTTTTAAAACATTTGTCAGATGTGGATCTTATCTGAGGATCAATAAGGGTTGATATTTTTATAGCTATTTACAGATTTTGCATCTGTATTTTGCAGGATTGGGGGAAGACTGTGAAATTACTTAGAAAGAGTATGCTCAAAGTAAACAGTGCAACGTACTTGGGTTATACACATTAATAGAAATACTTAACTGATTGAAAAGACCTCAGCATTGTGTAATAGCAATGATATGTTAAATTCCAAGATCCCAAGGCGTGTAACAGTCATTAATTAACTGGGAACAATAACTTCCTTTGATGACAAGTAGTGTTTCCTCCTGATGAGGCACAGAGGATTAGATGCCTGTCTAAAAGCAAAAACATACTGTTCTTAAAAGATACTTTAAGTGCCTATTTTTTTCCTTTTTTATTCATGTTCATTTAAGGGTGTATATCACATCACCTCTCTGCTTAATTGCCTCCTACTCTTCCTCTGCTTTGGTGAGAGGGCAGAAAAATATTTTGCTGGTGTGAATGAAAATTCAGTACAGTGTTGTTTTAATGAAAAATTGAAAGCAGACACTGTTGTAAGGAGTGAATTTTTATGGAAAATGCAATTTTTCTCATAAGAATAATTATAAAGTTCTTTTTGTAATATATAAATATATTCATTAGCATATAGTGGCTTTTAGCCTAAAGGAAGGATGCCAACTAAAGTGCAAGAAGATACTGTAACGTTAGAAAAAAACCAGCTGATGAAGGTTTTGTTGGGAAGGGAGGAGAAAGATGATGTCCTTTCTCCCAGCATACCATTATGCTGTCTTTTGTCCCATGTGGCCCCAGGTCTAGTCCTTCTTTGTATGCAACTTAAAGTTTAACTAAACAAACAAAATGTTGTATATTGGATGTAGGCATTCATTTCTCAGGATGACATGGGCTGGTCTCACAAGCAGGGAAGGGGTCAACACTGTGCAGCAAGAAGGAAATGCACTGCAGTTCCCCATTCCCTCCTCTCTGCAGAGGACAGATGGTTCTCGTGATTTACTTATTTTAATAGCCCTTCATGGGATGCTGAAGGAATGTTCCAGCTGAGGAAAGCCAGTGTAGTAACACCATGAATCAGTGTGCCAGACTGATTCCCTCGCTTCCCAGGAAAAAAAAAAATCCAATCAGTAAGTTGTTCTGGTTTAGACTGGATAAAACAACGGCTGCTCCAGGGGCTGATAAAGTTTGGAGGCCTCTTTAATAAGGCCTATTTGAAAATCTGTTTTCTCAAATTATGTCCAAATACTCCCTGTGAGCTCCCAGTCCCACCCTTTAGTCCAGCGCTGAGCCCTATGCAGTTATGCAATGTGGCTGTTAAAACTGCCTGCGCGCTGTTCCTACAGACATCAACCTGGATGTCAGAGGGCCAGGGCAGTGTTGCTCTTCCCGTCCCTGTAGCTGTTTGTGAACAAATCCCTCTGAAAATTGCCTGGTTTATGGAGGATTGATATTAAGGATTTTTTGTTGCTGTTGTTGCTGGCTTGCCTTTTTGTTGTTGTTGTTCTTCCCCCCCCCCCCAATCAGAACCAATCAGTAAGCTCTGCTTTGTGATTTAGGATTTCATGAGAACTGGTAATTGTCATGTGTTGGTCTTAAGAGATGCCTTTGCAAAATAGGCTGATGCCAACTGTCTTGTTTATCAGAGGAAAAATGAGTGAAGTACTAGATATATTGAGTGATCCATCTCACATCATACTGATGTTAACACATGCTAACAGAGGAATTAAATTTTGAAAGCCTAGTTACTAGCTACTGATGTACATAGTTAACTTAGCAAAAACAAAGACCAAAACACTCCTACTCCATAAAACCAAATAAACTTCAGTGCTCTCTCCTCCTGGCAATCAGGAATTAATTTAGTTGACTGGAATTTTAGGAGGAAGTCCAAAGTCAGATCCGGAGCTAAGGTGGTGATCTTAAAAGCTCTCAGAGAAGTTATATTGCATTTTCAGCTCTTGTCAAACTCACTGTTTCTAGTGAGCAGGCAGTTTATTTAGGTCCTGTACACCCCTCTTCTCTAGAGAGTGGAGTTGGTTAGTGACACCCTCCTCACAGGAAGGGTACTGTTTCCTCCCCTTTGAGGCACCTCTCTGGTTTCCCTTCACGTCTGTTGTCTCTCAGCCTCTGGCCGTGCTTCCCTGTGAAGAACTTGGCTTCGTTTTCCTAATACGCTCCCTGTAGGTACAGGTGGGCTGCTGTTAGGACCCCCGGAGCCGCCCGCTCTCCAGGCTGAACCGGCCCAGCTCCCTCAGCCTCTCCTCACGGGGCAGCTGCTCCAGCCCCGGACCGTCGTGGCGGCCCTCTGCTGAACTCGCGACAGTTTATCCGTCTGTCTTCTATCGGGGAGCAGCAGAACTGGACGCGGTCTTCCAGGCAGGATCTAACAAGCGCTCGCGGCCCACCGGGCCCCGGGGCCTTTCGGCAGAGCTGCTCCCCAGGCAGGCGGGCAGGCAGGCCGGCCCCAGCCCGTGTGGCCGCCGGGGCTCGTCCTCCCCGGGGCAGGGCTCTGCCTTCGGCCCTGCTCAGCGTCACTGGGCTCCGGGTGGCTCCTTCCCTCGGCCTGGCCGGGTCCCTCTGGATGGCAGCCCCTGCCCCCAAGTGTATTGAACGATACCACCACCACCCCCCCTTCCCAGTTGGTGTAATCTGCAAACTTGATAGTTCCCTCCGTAATTTCCTTCAGGTGATGGGTAAAGAGATATTGGTCCTACCAGTTCTCCCTAATTATGAGCAAGTTAGCCCTGCCTTTAGGGAATCTGAAAGAAGCTGAACCCCAGGCTTTCATGAGTACAGTAGAGAAAGAGGCAGAGTGGATTGGAAATAAGCCTTTCAGGTTACTAAATTGCCCTTTTTTTTTTGCTAATTCTCTATTACGCTGGTTACTTCCCTACTCATGCATACTAAGATTTGCAATGAATAGGTGTGTCCTAAAAACCAGGATAGGATGGGAAGAATTGTGTACCGAGACTTGTTTGCTTTTGTGTTCTACCCTGGATTTGCTGTAGGCATACAGAAAAGCATGCAATGTGATGATTAGAACAGTGAAACTGAGATTGTAGAGCAAGTCTCTAGAAATAAATGTGATTGAAATTAATATTACCAAAACATAAAACTGTCAACCCTTCCCAGTTATTAATTCTTGTTTTCAGCCTTTGTGTTACACGTTGCAGGTATTGTAATTGAGTTGATGCTGGGGTAGCCAGATATATTGCATTTCTGACTCCTTGGAAAAAAAATTGTGATGATAGGGGATTTGAATAAGATCGGTGGACCATAGCTGTGTGCTGCTGCAGTGCACTTATTTCAGTACTCTGTAGATTTAGGACTAATTTAACATATGATAAAGGGAACTACCAGCTAGTGGAATTTGAATCAATGATGGACCTTTGATACTGTGAGCAAAACCTGTAGCAGCAGGAGACCCTTCTGCTTAGGATTGTTCTGAGGGGTGTATTTGGAAAAGAAAATTTACAGAAGCAATCAGAAATAGGTGTGTGTTGGAGGTGACAGGGGAAATACACTGTTATCTCCTCTTTGGGACTCTAAAATGAAGTGTTTAAGTTTCAGCTCTAACCTGGGGAGTTCACATTATAAAATCTTTGAATATAATTTAGCACATGAATTGGGAGCTTCTGGCTCATGAAGGTTTGATTTGGCTGGGACTGGATCATTCTGTCCCCTGGAGAGACCATGTTTCCTCCATATCAAGGCTGAGGTAACTGGAGAATGTTACAGCAGGTTTGCAAGCTTGCAGCGCATTTTAACATTTGTACTTGTTTTCATGCAATACATTACCTTTACAAAAATAGCAAAGCCTTTCCTTCCTTTTTTCCTCATGTGTCTGCCTCATACAAGCAGTAGTTCTTTTATTTTCATGGAGAAAAATATAAATAAAGCTTCCTAGGCATAGAATGGAGAGGGAGAAGGAGGAGAGACAGGCATGAATACTACTCCAGAAACTGATGACCTGTTCTTTTCCTTGGAGGTTTTTAAGGAGAATATGCATGTGTCTTGACTTCTAGTTTCTGGAGAACACAACTGGCACTGGGGAAATCTGGTTTGTTGGTGGCGTGACAGTGGGCAAGATGTTCAGGATGAGATTCACAAGGGTGATGAAGTGCTTTGTAGATAGCTCTATAGATGTTACTGTGCTCTCCACAAAGGGCTTGCTCTTAGCGTGCCCTGGGTGTTTCTGTTGTCTGAAGGTGGTGGTATATTTTTGTCTGAAGGACCTGTTACCCTTAAAGTGATTTCTTCTTGCTGTGCTCTAAGTGGCTTCCCAGGAGCTTTCTAGCTCCCTTTCCATTTACTGATCTCTGTAACTTCAGCACTGAAATATTGAGCACCTTCTTAATTTTTATGGCTTTCTCTTTAGTCCCCACAGTTGAATCTGTTCCCCATCATAAATGCCTGCTTTGCATGTGAGAGACTAGAACCTGCTGAACTCCCTAAAGTCATTTTATGTCTTTGCTTTAGCATGTAGCTTGCTCTTCTGCGTGGTTAGACAGAAGGAGTGGCAGCGTTACCTACTACTGTTTCCTCATGTAGCTATTTCCTGACTTTCTGTATGCTTCTTTTAAGCTGCCTATTTTAACCCTTGTTCTTTGAAATCCTCATTTTGTACCTCTTCTCTTTTCCTTACCCAATAAAAGCTCTGCTTTCTCTTTTTCTACCAAGAGATATTTCTACCTTTTTCCTACCACATCTTGCTGACTATCTGAAAATTTTTCCGCACAAGGTTATCTCCATGCTTGCTTACGTGCTTATCTTACATGGTTACTGATTTGTCCTTTCCACTGAAGGGGTCCCGTTGAGCTATATAATCCATTAGCCTCTTTTCCCAATAGCAACCTGTCTTGTAATTATGATGACTGAGGGATGAAGGGTTAGAATTGCAGAGAAATAAGACAAGTTATCTAGTCAAAAGGCAAAAACCATCATGAAGATGTTGTACGTAAAGTTTCTACATGTGAAGATCTAAAATACTCTTTTTCTCCCATTTAATTTACCCAACAACTTTTTAGTTAAACATTATTTAAAAAGTAATGCTAATTTTAGGCTTCTACATACTTATTAGGAATGTGAGTGAAACAATCTTTTTTTGTTCCAAACTTTAAAAGATGATAGCTTGGGTCTCTTGCTTGAAAAGAAGTTTTATGTGTAACTTTGGGGGATTTTAATAATTATATTCATGCTTGCTTTTTCTCTTGAGTTCTTGAAAATGGGGAATATGTGAACACATGAATTTAGGAGCTTAAAAAAAGGATAGGTGATCTTAAATGAAGGGCCCATACGAAATGAGAGTCAACACCTAAGGGAGTGAGCATGTAGCAGCTCTTGCTGATATTAACCTGAGTTCAGAGACTCAGGGAAAACTGTTCCACATCAACATGTGTTTTCTTTGTTGCTGGGGTCCTGTCCCCGTCTTCCAAATCTTTTACCTAAGCTTAGACTTAAAAGCAAAGAGTTTGATTCCTTATTCTTGACTTCTGTATCTTAAGCATAAACATGAATTTTCTTCATGAGTCATCAGTCTCCATTTTCCAGATGCATTCTGTAATTTGTTGGGCTTGTTTTTATCATCCTCTTTGGAGGTATACAGCCAAGCAATTCTACAGCATTTTGATGCTTTCTAAGTAATCACAGTGAAATTTCATAGAATCATAGAATCATTTAGGTTGGAAAAGACCTTCAAGATCATCGAGTCGGTTCAACCATCAACCATGCCCACTAAACCACATCCTGAAGTACCCCGTCTACTCGCTTTTTGAATACCTCCAGGGATGGTGACTCCACCACTTCCCTGGGCAGCCTATTCCAATGTCTGACAACCCTCTCAGTAAAGAAATTTTTCCTAATATCTAACCTAAATCTCCCTTGCCTCAACTTGAGGCCATTTCCTCTCATCCTATCTCCAGCCACCTGACTGAAGAGACCAGCACCCACCTTACTACAACCCCCCTTCAGGTAGTTGTAGAGAGCTATAAGGTCTCCCCTCCGCCTCCTCTTCTCTAGACTAAACAGCCCCAGCTCCTTCAGTCGCTCCTCATAAGACTTGTGCTCCAGGCCCCTCACCAGCTTGGTTGCCCTTCTCTGAACACGCTCCAGCAACTCAATGTTTATCCTGTAGTGAGGGGCCCAAAACTGAACACAGGACTCGAGGTGTGGCCTCACCAGTGCCGAGTACAGGGGAACAATCACCTCCATGCTCCTGCTGGCCACACTATTTCTGATACAAGCCAGGATGCCGTTGGCCTTCTTGGCCACCTGGGCACACTGCTGGCTCATATTCAGCCAGCTGTCAACCAGCACACCCAGGTCCTTTTCCACTGGGCAGCTGTCCAGCCACTCTTCCCCAAGCTTGTAGCGCTGCATGGGGTTGCTGTGACCAAAGTGCAGGACCCGGCACTTGGCCTTGTTGAACTTCATACAATTGGCCTCAGCCCATCGATCCAGCCTGTCCAGATCTCTTTGTAGAGCCTCCCTACCCTCGAGCAGATCGACCCTGCCTCCCAACTTGGTGTCATCTGCAAACTTGCTGAGGGTGCACTCAATCCCCTCATCCAAATCATTCATAAAGATACTAAACAGAACAGGGCCCAACACCGAGCCCTGAGGAACACCACTTGTCACCTGCCATCAACTGGATTTCACCTCATTCACTACAACCCTCTGGGCTCGTCCATCCAGCCACTTTTTCACCCAGCGAAGAGTAAATTTGTCTGGAGGTGTGGGTATTAAATTGGTGTATATAGAGAGAGAGCATTTTCCTATAAATTTTTGATTGATTAGTTGGAGTATTTAAAATCTGTTTTGAAATGAAGGCACCAGATATTTATATGATTGGTGATAAGGTCAAGACAGCTGTAAGACATAAATTTGCTGGTTATGGGTTGTCTGCATTGGTTTCAACTGAAATGATTATGCTGATGTGGGAGAGCAGACATGTATCTGAGAAGTGGAGTATTTGATAACAGTTTTGTGATGTAATGGAGCAGTTTTGCAAAACTGTCTTTGCTGCTCTGAAGGGGAAAGAACTGTGCTGTCAAATAATGGAGGAAATACACTATTCTTTATCCTATCCCAGTTTCTCACTGAAGTCAATTTCTGAAGTATATTATTAGGTTCTTTTAGGATGGAAAATTCTTCCATTCCTCTACAATATGAGGAACAGATCACTTGGAAGGCTACTTAAAAAAAAAATATTTCTATACCTAGACTTGTTCTATCATTTCCTTATTCTGTCATTTAAGGGTACGGCTCCATTATCGCATGACTGTGATCTTACTGCAATATCTTTGCACCTTCAGCTTTTGCTCGTGTTTCAGAATGCCTGTTAGTTTGTTTTTCGATAACATGGAGAAACAGTTGCTGTAAGATGCACCCACCCACCCACATTTATCTTCTGCAATGCATTGCTTGTTGACTCAGTTTGACTCAAGGTGTCATGAGAGGTTGCAACCAATGATGTGTTACTCCACTTGTGCTTTCTAAAGATAAAACTTTCCTCTTAAAAAAAAAAATCAATAGAAACAGTATTTTCAAAGACAGCAAATTCACATAGAAGATCAAAAGTGTTTAGGAATACTCAAGCAATGAAGGGCTGCTGCATTTACATGTGGATTACCTTTAATAGAGTTTAAGTGTCTTCCACATAAGACAGAAGTATAGCTGGGGATGAAGTCCAAGAGGCCCAAATCGTGTTCTTGTTCCTCCCATCTCAGAAATATTCTTCCCCTCTCTGCCCTATTCCAATCAAGTGTCCCACCATCCAGCAACTGCATGGGCGTGCTTGTAAGTCTTACTTGTTCTTAAGCCCACACTATCCTCATACTCAAACTGCTTTGTCTTTAGTTAATCACAAAATCACAGTAAGGAAGAAGATCTGAACTTCGGTGTGGTCTCCTTGCTTCCTCACCTGCTGTATAGGCAGTCTGGTAGAGCCATTTGATGGCCCACCTGAGCCTTGCATTTTGCACCCATACGTAATTCTAGTGTTGGATGTGTAGCAGTGACAGATGCTGAGCAAACAAATCAGCGTGACTCCTTCCTACAAAAGCCTGATGATGCATGTTCAAAGGGATTGTGTTGTGCAGATCAGTGTCAGGGAGGCCGCTGCAGCTCGGTCTGGTCTCCAGCTTCTTGCACTAATGGACAGAAGCAAAGTAAGTAGATGTTGATTCTTGTGATGTTAACCATTCTTTTTGATCAGTTGTTGGTAATTCTGGCTAAATCTTTGAAATGTGTACTACTGAATGCTCTACCTCCCTAGCAGCAGACTTATTTTTAAATAATAGTGTCACTAGTGATTTATCTACTCAAGTAAATGGTGAAAGCATTTAATTTTAGAGTAAGTAACAAAGTAGCTTAAAGAGCTTCCATGCAACATATTTTCTAGAATGTTTTTCCCCATGTACTCTAACTTAAAGGTTGGGGGGTGGGGGTGGGGGGGGTGGGAAGACTCAAAGGCTCAGCTTGGCCTCGGGAAAAAAAGTGCACCTTCCACTGCTGTGAGTTACTCCTAAATTGCTGCATACATGTTCATTTGATCTCTGTCTGCTTGACTTAATTAAAACACTGGAATGTTTGTTCAGTAGATAAGAACAGTTCTGGGAGTTATATAAATTAGTAAGTACTCTGCTTACTGTCATTAAATGTCTTTCCCCCAACCCTCCTCCCCTACTCCTCACAGTATGTAGGAATAAGTGATATATGACTATAAAATAATAACAGTTAAATCACAGATGGTTGAAGATGAAACCTTTAAATGAACGCTGAATCTCTTAGCTGTTCATGTGGAAGTTTTTGGTGTGGGGATGTTTCTTTTAGTTTGTTGGTTAGGGTTTGGGGTTTTTTTTAACAACTTCATAATTAAAAATACTGTTGGTTTTACTTTTTTGTTACATTTTACATAGTTTTCATTCTGTTCACATTTTTAATAGTAGCCGTGACTATATGTCCTACTGCCTGCTTTTCCTCTTTCCTTTGTGGCAGTATTTGCCACAAGAGCTGATGGTGATCACGTAGAGGTGTCTTAGCAAATGTCAGGCACAGAGTAGCAGTGTCATGGGCTGTTTTAGCCATCTCGTTTGCCAGGAGCCATTCTGATTCTGTGAGGTGCTACATGTTTTGGGCTTAACATTCACGTCTCTAATACAGTGAGAGAGATTTTCGATCTTTGTTTGAGAACACAACCTCCTTGCATGCCACTCCTTTCTACAATTTTCTAATTACTTAAATAGTGTTTAAACCTGACTGATGCATATTCAGTCCCGTTTGTATTCTCATTCCCCATTGAACTGGTGTTTTTTTGCCTTACCTTCTGAATTGCTCTTGCCTTTTTAACACCATCAAGACTTTGGCTTTAGGAAGATTATGACTTCTCTTTCTTTTGTCAGAAACTTTGGATCTTGACAAGAGTAAGACAATTTTTTTGGAGAGGAAGTCACGTGAACTGGAATGACACAAGCAGTTCCCTACTACCCAGCTAGCAAGAACAGCATATTTGCTTTATTTAGTTAGCTTCAGTTCTTCAGGCTATCGTGAGAACATTTGCTTAAGCTTATGGCTTTAGGATGTTTATAGGTTCTTGCAAGATCAAGGTCTTGGTGGCGCGTTCATGCTGCAGGGCGACTGAGAGTCTGGTGAGGTGTCTGTTGTAGTGCTGACTGAGGGAATTAGTTTCACTTCATTTTAGCTGTGATGGAGTTGTAGATTGTCTAAAAAACATATTTCAATATAGTAATAGCAATTGGGATAGACTGCATAACATTAAAATGTTTAATCAATTATTTTGATTGTTGTACATTACCATTCAATTTCCAGAGTATATTTTCACTTGATTTTTTTCCATCCCCTTTGTTTGAAATATTCAGCAAGTGTTTGTATTTTTCCATTTCTCAGATTTTACTATTGCAACTGTGGAATTTATTTTGGTCTTTTAGATATGAATGGCTTGATGTTTTCCCTGTCCTTGTAAGGCATCCTGTTGCTCAACCTCTGTGAAGCAAACCATTGTTTAAAGTATCCTGATCACTGCACAAATATCAAGTGTAAAGGGAAAAGACTGCCGTATCGCTTTCTTTTATTTTGTAGGTGTTATTTTTTAATTTAGTTTGGAAGGAAAAAGATGGATGGGACAGGCTTCCTACATGCCTTAAGTGATCCTTTGTGTCAAGAGATTAATAGGCTTATGGAAATGCCTGCTGCTTACAAAATATGCAGGGCCTGGTGACCAAATATTTAAGGTTTCTACCATTCTTTTCATACCTGGTAGCTTGGAATAAACCAGAGGCTACAATTTAATTAGCTGATGTGAGTTTTGTGCTCATTGAAAGCTAATTTGTAAAAATCCATTGTTCTTACCAAGGTTGGTTGTCTAAAGTGTTTCATAATCTAGGTGTTTTCTGGAAGGCATGTTTTTATTAATCTGTATTGCTGTCCAGTGAAAAGCATCTCAACAGCAGGGAAATACAGATTTGTTCAGAGCAGACAGAACTGGGGCGATGTTTGTTAACATTTTCCATTACTTTTCCCCTTGCCATATTCAAGATCAGTATGTGTACACGGTCTGGTACCTCAACTGGGCTCTACAGGTCTTTGCTGAGCTGGCTGTGTGCCCCTCACTTTTGCAGCTTGTTCCTCACTGTCAGATCACCATTATTTGGTGCATTATGTCATGTTCTCCAGAAATACTTCTCCATTAAGAACGACTTAAGAAGAACTAGATATTTTTTTTTTTCCCACTTAGTGTTTTGATGAACAGAGGCGAGGGGTTTGAAGTGGCTCGTTAGGTGTCTGTGTAAGAAAATTATCTCCCCAGCATTTCACTGCTGCTTTGTAGTGTATATGGAAGACTAAGTGTAAGTAGTGGCTGACATGTCTTTCCCTATGGATTTCTGTGGGATCTCTTAATGAAGACACAGGGCTACAAGGTGCTGTAGGAAAAATGAACAATACTTTATTATTTGAGGAATGGTAGATGATATTTACACAGTTCTGAGTAGTATAATTCAGGCTGTCACTTACTGATTTGCTTAATTGTGCAACTTTAGCATTCTCCTTATATATTTAACTAAAAAGTAACTACTACTGTTTTAATTAACCCCTCCCAAAAAAGAAGAAGAAAAAAAAAATTAGCATTATTTTCCTGAAAGTACAAAGAATTATCATTGCTCTTTCGAAAGTATGTGTTCTGAGAGTGGCTTTGCTAGGCAGTGCTAAAATACCTTGTCCTACCTCACAAGCAATCGTTAGCAGGGAGAGATGTTAACAGAGGGGGGCAATCTCACATATGGATGAGGTTGTGCTTCAAGCTTGACCTAAGCATAGTGTGACTGTTGCTCAAAAGGTAGGGTGCTCTCCTTTGCCCATGTAGTCCTCAACAATTTAGCTGTATTTGAGTGGCCAACCAGATTTGGTATTTGGTCAGTGAGCAGTACCTATGTGTGGCACACATGTAGGGTGACAGTCATATCATTTGCAAATCTGAGCAAGAAGCAGGATGGCCTTGTACCAGGCTGTTCAGGCAGCCAGTCACCATCAGAAAAATGTCCTGTGTTAATTATACAGAATAGTTTGCTGATACTTAAATGGTGTGTTTAGCCAGTGAAAGTTTCTAAGGTTCTTTTCTGGAAATGATATGCAGGGCCCAGCCGGATAACAAGCATTGAGCAGCGTGGATTAATGCAGCAGCCTCTGTGTCTGGTAAGGACTTTCAGCTGGCTCATTTCTCAGCTTTTGCTCATTCTAAAAGTTGCATGCACTCATGCTTTCATCCTTGTATTTTTCCTGTTCTGTCATTTATACATACAGCTGTGTATGCTGGATAATACCACATTGTTTCCAATGGCTTTATTTTCGCTGAAGGTTTTCTATTTTCTTGGTTTTTATTGTATTTCAAAACTGCAAGGCTGTGTAATAACCATTCATGAAGTTGAGTAGTTAGAGAGGGGGAGGATGGGGGAGGAGAAGAGCTGTACAGGTGTAGATATACAAGAAGATTACTCCAGTTAGCAAGAACTGCAGAGGAGTTGGCTTGTGTAGCAGAAGTGCTGAGGTTATGTGGAGAGCAGAGAAGGCAGCCAGCTTGAGATGAGTGCAAGTTTGTAGCGGGGGAATAGAAAGAGAGCATATCTATAAAGTATGTTGGATGAAGTCCATAGGGAGCTTTACAAGAAAGATATTACTTATGCTGGGTCAGGTTTCTTTTCGCGCAGATGTTGTGTTAGCTCTTGCATTGTCATTATCTTGGACCTCTTCAGTGTGACTAATATTGCACAAATTTCAGATCTCTGTCTCCATGCATGTTCAAATGCAAGAAATAAACCTTGTAAAGGTTTCTTTATTGTTTGTACTTCCACTACCCTGAAGTAAAACTTTGAAGTAACTTCCCCTACTGGATTTTAAAATATTAAATAGGGAGTGAGTATACTTTCATTTACAAATCAGAACTAACTTGCGTGTTTTCCAGTTGCAAGTACAGAACTATAAAAAATAAAGGTGTGTTTTATGGTCCGTTTTATGACAAGAATAAGGAAAGTGATTTCTGAGCCTCCTTGCTGTTTGTGTGTGATGGCTGCTTTAACTGCTATGAGTTAAAGGGACTGTGGCTGGGAAGAGGCTGTGGACCTGACTATATAAACTCTATGATAATGTCTCATAAATGCCAGCTCTATGAAGAAACCCCGATGTTTCTGTTTCCTTTGAAAAACTCATTCTGGTTTGTTTTGGTTCATGTTCCATTCCTGTGTTTCTCTGTCATTCCTGTCTCTCCTAGCAACAGCTAATTTGGGAAGTTGCTTTTGATGCTGTATGGTATTTAGACAATGTGTATCCAGTGCCATGATCAAACCTGGCTTAGCATAACTAGCCAGAGTTGCAAGCATATGGTGATGTCCATAAGGAATTAAACTAAAGCTTTGAGGACTGGGCAAAGAGTCTTTCCCGAAGAGCAAGGATCTGTCAACAGAACTGTAGCCTATATGTAATTCCTACAAATCTGTGAGTGGGAAATGCCAATGCTTATTAGACCATGCATTAAATATCATTTAACAGATGTTTGAAGAGCCTTTCATTCATAGTGCTGTTAGCAATGAATGAGGTATTATGCTCCCATTCTACATTTTTAAGTGAAGTGTAAAGATACGTTTGAAAAGGAGAAATAGTGTGAAGTGCACCCTGCTGCCATTCGTGTTCCAAGATAGTTTTTTGTTCTCCAGTATCTAAAACTAATTACACCGAAAATATGTATTTAACAATACAGTCTCAAGTTGTACAGAATATGAAATTACACAGTGAGTATTGTTTGATTGTTTTCAGTAAAAAATATATACATCTCTCATATAGCAGAGAGAATTTTTCAGAAACAACAGTGCTTGAGATCTAGCCTTGCCATTTCGTTAGGGCTGTATTATCTTTGTTCTCAGGGTTCCTTCAGTATATGTGTGTTTTAATCATGTTGCTTTTAAAGAGTTTAGAAGGTTGCAGGGAAAATTAGGTGTGATATTTTCCTAAATCCCATTCAGAAAACTTCTATTTTCCTCCACTTCCTTTTCCTCTCAGTTCTGTCCTTGTTTTACACTAATGTGAATTACTTTCTGGAGTTTCCTGTCTCTACTGAGTATAAAAGAGTGTTGGCTGTCTGACTTAATCTAATCCTGATGCTTAGTCAGCTCAATTTGTATGAAAGGATCCCACTTGAGATTCTTCTTAAGGTCACACAGGAGGACTGTGATTTTTCCCGTGGGTCACTAGCAGGCACAGTGCACTGACAAAAGCCCAGATGCATGTATCTCAGACTTCAGCCTATTTGTACCTTTGTTGACTTTATGATGTACAGATAAATTTATCATGTTATGTGTGAGCTTCTTGCTCTCTCAACTATGGTGGTCTGAGTTTAACAAGAAAAAATAATGTTTATTTAAAAAAAAAAAGAAAGAGAGAGGAAGAAAAAAGCAAAAGAGTCTTGGAAAGGAGTACAAAACAGCATTTTTGAGAACTACATCCGAACTCCCAGGGCTTAGGAAAAGACCTTCCCAGAGGCTAGAGGGTACCGTATCTGTCTGTCAGGGAGCTCTTGTACCATCCTCTTAGATGTCTGATACTAGCTGGGTGAGAGACACTGGACTGAAACACTGATGAATCGTTCAGTGTCTTGCCCATGCTGGAAGTGTGGCTTCCAAAGGCTCCCAACATGGAGGAACTTAGCATTTAAAGATATTCCCTTTTTTGGTTTATTTTATCAATTGCCAAAGAATGGTGTAAAATGTCTGTATTTTGGACCTCAGTAGAGTGAGAAAAAAACATTAAAGGAAAATAGTAATCTTGGGGCACCTTCATTCATCTGCCACCATCTTATATTCCTGTCTAGGTTCTATATTATGCCTCCTCTTGGACTTTAAGGTGTTTTGTAAAGGGAGAGTGTTAAATCAACAGCAGGTAGCTTAGAAGGCACTTTGGAAGGTTTGCGTTTTATTCCTTTTTTTGTTTAATGTGCTTGACTTGCGTGCTATTTTTTTATGTAAGTCACAAAGACTTTTGATACCCCTTTGTAAGTGATTATCGTCGTGCTTATTCTTGTTTTCTCTTTGAAAGAGAAGTATGAGAAAAACATGAAGTTACTATGTTGACTATGCTTTGGGTGGAGTTGGACCAGATGACCTCCAAAGGTTCCTTCCAATCTAAGTTATTTTATGATTATAAAATATTTTCATTAAAGATTCATGTTTTCATTTGACTTCCCTCTCTGTAGTTTCCCCATGAAGTCATTTTGGAATACAAGATGAGCTGTCTTTTAATGTTCCCCTGGTTTTTGTACATTGGCATTGTCAGCAGTGTGTGCGTAGTTCTGGGAGTGAAGTATTTAAGACTCCTGTGTCATCTTTAGTAGTGTTACCTGACCTGTACAAAAGAAAGTATGGTCAGTCGAGTAGCATGTCCCTTCTGTCACCCTGTCAAACCAACCCATCTCTTCGTTCTGTAAAACAGATGTGTAGCTCAAAGTAGGAAATTCTCAGAAGCTTCCTAAAGTCTGCTTCTGTACTTGGAAGTTCAGTATTTCATATTATATTCTGTGACACAGAAATGCTTGTCACCACCAAGTGGCACATTCATTCTGAAAGCGCCCCCTTGATGGGGAGCAAAGATTCAAGAAAAGTAAGAGGACTAACATGATTTGAATAGTTTCAGCCAAAGAATTAAAGATGACAGTAGGAGGAGTTCTAGAAGTATCCAACTAAGCTAGCTAAAGAATTTGTCAGACCTTATTTCAAAAGAGAATTTGTCATTTGTGCTTAGATGTTAAACTATGTTTCACTTTTTAAAGATTAATAAAAAAATATGCTAACCAAAAATGACATAAAGAACTTTATTTTGAGATGAACCTACTCTTGGGGTTAATTTGAAATGTTGCTGTTTCTTGGCCTAAGGTGATTTCTGCTCCGCCCCTTCCCTTCTTTATTTTAACTGAGCCACCAAGCCAGAGAATTTCCTTACTCGTTTAGCTCTGCTTTCAAGCTCTTAACATGCTTATGTTAACCATATAATTGGGCATTTCAGAATGCTAAGCAGATTAAGTGATCACTAAAAATATTATCATGTTTCACCAACAAATTACATGAAACTTAGAGCTCTGAAATAATGTACTGTTTTCTGAGACCACATTTCATTTGAGATTGAAAGAACAATAGAAGCTGGGAGAAAATACACTATAGAAGCTGGGAGAGAATTCACTAAATTGGGAAGGAAAGGAGGAATCATAAGGGCAGGATAGCAGGCTGACAAATAACCATCTGGATGATCTTTCTCTCAGTATCGAGTCATCTTAAAATCTTAGGTCTGGGAAGGACATATGGTGTGATCTGTTCCAGTTCTTCCCTATCATGGTCAAGCATGTTATGCATTCCTCTTTATAAACCAAACAAGTTTCTAATTCTTGATTTACTGAAAAAGCATGGAAATCTGCAAGCATTGCAATGCTTTTAGTGTTTGCTTGAATCTTTCCTCGAAACTTGATTTCTTTTAGCTTCAATAAGAATTTTTATCTGGCAGTGGTTAGTTCTTATCTTTTCATCTGTGTATGGTTAATTCTTTGGTGGGAGGTACTCGTCAGGCGACGTGTTAAATTCCACTAATTTTTCTTATGCCAACAGAAATTACTATGGCTTTGTCTGTTTGTTATTATTTCAGAGTAATTGCTTTTTTTTTTTAAGGTCTGTTTTATGTTCATTCTGTTGCAAATTCAATGGAAAGAATGTCTCAGGGCAAAGGGAAAACATGTCAAATAGCAGGAATAATGGAGTACGCAGTCTCAGATTGTGACACTGGTGGTCTCAAATGTGACTAACATCTTTTTGCTTTTATTTTAGTAAAACCATTAAAAAGTCAGTCCTGTTCTAAAATGACACCAAAAAATGGCAGCTGACTGAGTTGCCCTTGAAATGTATGAATGAGCTGGTGCTGGTTTCGGCTGTTTGCGTGTCTCCAGACGGCGAGAGTGCTCTCCCTGCCGGCTCTCCAGCTGAGCCTCTGGCAGCCGCTTGCAGCAGGAGTGACCCTGTGCCAGACTCGGCCGGGTTCCTGGAGTGCCAAAGCCTTGAAGACTGAATTTAAACAACAGCCGCCCAAGTAAATGTAACAAAGAGAGCTTGAAAAATCTTACCTAAGAGTTTTCAAATGGCTCACGTACTGGTTCAAATGTACTGTTGATGCAATTTTATGGGAACTGGGAATTTTAAATCTTTGGGGGATTGCTACCGCTGATTGCAAAGCATGAGTGTTGGATAAAGTGGGCTGATGATAAAGGTCCATAGACTTTTCACTCTGCCAGCAATGACGGAACCCAGTTCTACCTATGTGGAGCTGTGGTGTAGAAACATTTATTTTTAAATGTTGGAATGTTCTTAAGAGAGAATATTATCCTAGAGTTTGTAGACTAAGATGACAAAAATTTTCAGCTGTAATGTGCCAGTGACAGTCATGGTTTGTGTCTGTTCACTGACTCAAAGAGTTAGATGAGGTTGAATATAATACATGTTTTACTGTTTACTTCTTAACTGCTTTGTTCTGTCTGTTTTTAGATTCCTCCTAGATCCCTTTTGAAGGCAAAGACTATTTCTTAGTACTTTTCTTCATAAAAAGAATTTCATCTTTGTTCAAGAGCTCTAGACTCTAGCTCATTCTTCATAATCCCATTGAAATACACGTTTTTTGCAGTATGTGTAAAACTGCTATTGAACTGACATGCTGATTTTTGTCCTAGGATGAACTACATTACCTTTTTAAGAATAAAGTTACTGATTAGCAATTGTTTCTGAGTATACATGCTATCTATCTATTCAGTCTCCATTCTCAGCTTTTCAGTTGTAAGTTGTTGGGTTTTTGTTTGGCAAATGGACTTAATTTAATTTGCAAAGGTAGCAAATGCATTTGGAGTGGATCTGTGTGTTTGAAAGAGATCCCAAAGTGGTTGGAGAAGTGAATGTGGCGATCTAAGGATGTAAAAGGACTTGTGTGTCCTAGAGAGAGCCCAGTCTGTAGGCTTGCTTGTTTCTTTATTCAACACCTGCACCGCATCAGATCATCCAATTAAAAAAGTATGTATCATCTCCTTTCTCTGTATCTAGAGCACTGTGGAAATGGTATGCTTCTGAAGTTGATAATGATGTGTGTTGGAAAACCAGTTTTGAAACCTCTTGTACCTTGTGGTATGAAGAATACTTTAAAAAGTTAACTAGTTCTTGTGTTTGCATATCTGACTTACTGTCTTGTGTTTTCAAAAAGGAGGAAAAGAAAAATGAGGAGACCCATTTCTGAGGTCTGTGGGCTGAACTTGGGGAATATTTGAACTGAGCCCAATAACGTGAGCCTTACGTTTGTAGCCAACACCTTCTTCCATCAGTTCAGAATAGGAAAATAGGGAACCATTATTCTGTGTGCTGTCTGTGCAGTTCTGATATAGCTGTTTTAGTGGAAAGCAAGTTGTTCACCTCACCCTTGAGTCCAGAAAGGGCGCTCTATGACATCGAATTTGCAGCATCTTCTGGCATATTTATTAGTGAATCTTATGAAGCTGGCTACTGCTGCTCTTGTGTGTAAATGCAGTAGTCCATTCTACAAAGTAATGATGTGTGCCTATATACTAGTGAACAGACTTGAGCTCAGACTTGGCATTGAGCCCTGACTTTAGCCACTTGTGCTTCCCCCACCCCCCCACCCCACATTGTCTTCTCTCTTCCAGGACTTCACCCAGTGGTGCTTTTGGGCTCCCCTGTTTTGGGACTACTTGATCACCTGGTTTTGGCAGGCTTATACATAATTTTTTTGTATGGTTCTGAGACAATTTTTGTTCTAGCCTTTGTTCGTGAGAGGTGTTTAGGGGAAGGATTGTTTTAAAAAAAAAAAAAAAAGGACTGTTTTTACTGATACTCACTATAACTCTTAATTTCTAGGCTTTAATTTGGGGCCAAATGTGAGCACATCTTGTATTTATTTTTTGGCTAGCAGGGCAAAGTGTGTGTTTGGAAAATGCTTCGGATTACACAGAGGCTGCTTGGACCACTGGCTTCAGCAGATGGAACTGCTTAGTAGATACTCACCCCTGCTCTGTGTTCCTCCTTGAAAGGTTTTTGCATACTAATGGCCAGCATTTAGATAGCGGTATTTTAAATCTCTTGTGTAAAGTTGAGAAATAGTACAGCAGATATCATAATCTGTGTTGCCTTCCTCCACTCTGCTGCAGTAATGTTGATTGTAAAACCAAAAAGCTATTCATTGATAAAATCTTTCCCGAGCAGGGGTCAGTTGTCCATTTCCTGAGCCATGCATAGCTCTGTTGAGAATACTGTTTTTCTCAGGAACAATCCTTCCTTTTTGTAATCTCTGTTCTATTTTCCATATGCTGTCCCTGGATTATTTCCAGGGAAGAAAAGAAACCACCAAAAAACCTCCAACCAAGCCAAACCCACCAAATCTTACCCCAGCTTCGGTACTGTTGCAATATCTATTGTCAGACTCATATGTAAATACCCTTATATGGGGCGATTGTATACAGTTTCCATACACTGACATGTCAAAGCTCCAGTTTCTTCCTCTTGTAAACCGTCTTAGACTTGCAGTAGCTTTAGGATCAGCTTGCTTGATTAAGGACAGCAAAATTTGGTCCTGGCTTGTGCTTGTGCATCTGTAACTTTTAATCTGGAAACATATTTTAGTCATTTTTGAGTGTAGTCTTTCAAACAAATACTTTTTTACTTCCATCACATACAAGGTTTATTTGAACTAAATTCTGTTGCAACAAATAAATATAAAGAGTGCTTCTGCATAATGTTTTTTATCTTACAATAGCAAAACACTTTTCAAACTTCAAATTCTCAAGTTTTTATTAGTTAAAATTACCATACTCGAAAGCCAGGAAATGGTGGAGCATGGTTTGAAACCTTTATCTAATTATATGCAAAGCTGGCATTCATGGTGCTGTTGCTCCGCCGTCAGCAGGATAGTCAGCCTGGAGTCTGCGAAAGAGAAGTGCTGGAGAGATAAGTCATGATTAGGGGAATGGGAGGACTCTGAGAAACAGGATATGACACAGAGGCCATGGGAAAAAGTAAAATCTCCTCCTTTGCCACAAACCCAGATGCTTGTGCTAAAGCCTGGCTTTCGGACTGTAGCATTGTAGGCCTTGGTGAGGTGGGCTCCATGTAGGCCTAAGCTATAAAGAGCAGCTGGCATTTGGAGGCCTTATACAGCACCCTTATGTTTATGGTCAACACTTAGTATATGATCAATTTGAATACAAATAATTATTAGTAATGTTTGGCAAAGGCAGCTGCTTGTAGAAGCAGGGACAGCCACAAAAATGAGTAATTTTATGCTGAGGGAAGATTTGGGCCTGGAACAAAACGCTGGGGATCTAAGGAGGAGTCCTTAGTGTTGCTAATAAATATCCACTTAGGCAGATTTGTCACTCATGTTTCTGAAAGTTTTGTGGCTGGATTAAAAGAATGTGCTTTTATTTCTTGAGCAGCTGTGCTTTTAAATGGGTGCAGCTGTACCACAGTGTCCATTGACACCAATTGCTTCGTGATTTAGTGTATTGGTTGTAGTGGGTAAGTGTAGTCAATCAAGTAGGGCTTTTTCTTTTTTTTTTTACTGGGAAGTGAGGAAAATCTTGTGAAATAGCTGAAGTTTGTTAGACTGGAGCAGGCACAACTGCAGCATATCTGTGACATTACTGCGAAAGCTTTCGAGGGCTATGGAAGTCGATTATCGTTTGCTTTTAGCCGAAGCACAGCTTTGCCGGAGCTGTCTGTGTTTGTTCCAGCAAGGGCATGACCTGCCACATGCAACGTGGAAGTCATTTGAAAGATTTCCTATGGCAAGAACAACACTGCAGTTATGTAATGAAGTTTTTTTGTTAGAAGTATGTGAAAACAGGAGCTGTGAACTTGCAGGCAATCCAGAGCTGAAATTTTTCCTTATTCGCACTCCAGAAGGTTTTTTTGGAAAGTTTAATGGAATGCTGTTTGGCATTTTTTGATGGGAGTGAGTCTGCATGTCTGTTCTGAGGAAGATTTTTTTTTTTTTTAACCATCCCATTCTAACAGTGAATTTCCTAAATTCACGGCGTTAGGAGAGTGAAAGCTTTAATCTTGGCTCTGCTGACAATTTGCTGAGTAGGCTTGGAAAAGGCCTTCCGTCTTCCTGTTGTAGTGATAAATTATTAAATGTCTACAAAGAAGTTTTATAGGTATATGCTAAGGTATTTCAGCATAATCTTTTATAGGTTACACTGGAGCTTTAAATCCTCATCTTAAGGACTTTTTGCAAAAGCAAAAATTAAGAATACATTGCTGCTACTCAACTTATGTCAGAATTGAGGTGAAATATCAGGAGGTGGAGTTTGTTGAGGGAGGTTGCTTTTTTATATAAATGACTGCAATTTCTAGGACATAAGTAATTCCTCTATGCATGTCAATTATTTTGTTTACTATTTTTAAATATCTAATTTTCTGTGTAAATAATACAATGTCACTCCAAAGAAAGCCATACCATTGCACTTTCCTTGAATGAAGGTGCCCAATTATTTTCCCTTTCTTCATCCAAAAAGCAAACAAACACCTGTCTTTTAGTCTGTTAGGCAGTTTTAGTTGCCCTGGAGAGAATGGTAAAGGTCTTAAATTTCTATCAGTTTCTTAAAACCAGGTGACCAGGTAGAGGAGGGAAATACACATTATGTTTGGAGTTTGGAGGCAGTGGAGAAGAAAGGAGCATTGGGAGTGCACTACTTATGAGACAGCAGAGAACCCACAAACAAATAATGTTCTAAATGGCCCCACAGCACAAACTTCAGTAAGCGCTTGAATTACCCTAGGCAGCAAAGGCAACAGGCTCTTGTGAGCCAAACAGAAGGGGAACTAGTCTTCCTTGTTCAGCAGGCCCCTGCCAGATTTGACCTGTGATTGCACTTTGTGCTACAACAGGCTTTCTAGCTCCAGCACTTCTTTAAAAAATGTTTAAGCTCATAATTTTCTAATGGAAGCAACTTGCTGCATTGCTCAGGTGGTTTGAGATGCTGCTTTATTCATTTGAGCTCAGGAAATGCTACAGCTGCTCAGTGGTTTTGTGATGCCTTTTGTTGTTGTTGTTGGTTTGGTTTTGGGGGTTTTTTTGGTTGGTTTTTTTTTTTTTTTCTTTTTATCACACTTGTGTCCAAGTAAAGTTTAAGTTAGATTAGATTTAGATTTTTGACTCTGCTTTAAAGTCTTGTGTTAAATGAAAGTGTGAACCAAATGCTAGACTTCTTTTTCTTGTCCATTCTCACAGATTTTGATTGATAGATTTATTTTTAAAGGAGAAAATTTAACTACACCCTGAATTGTAGTCTGGGCTGTTGCTGACTTATAGGTGCTTGAACTGACAAACCTGTCAGTTTATTGTGGCCCTGAGAGAGGCTTTTGAGATGTCACTGTATGGCAACTGCCAGCGGCATAACATTGCCAGTGTTTTCAGTAGTGGAGAAACCATCTTGTGTCCAGTAACATTTACTGTCACAGCCACACAGATTTTAGTACTGAAAAAACCTGATCAGACACTTGGGGTGCATTGTCTCTTTCCAACTGAGGGCTCTTCCTGAGTTTCTTTGTTTTGGTTTGGGGGGTTTTGGGGTTGGGTTTTTGGGAGGTTGGGGTTTTTTTAATATTTGAAGTTGCTTTCTGTACTCCCTTAGACCTCGCTTTTGGGAAGTTGTGGTGGGGTTTGGTTGGTTTTGTCTGGTTTTGTTTAAATTTTCTCACTTTCATTTAATACCCATTTGGAATAACATTTATGAAATTTCTTGTACCGTACTAGGACTTGGCAAGCTGCTTACTGATTGATTAATATAGATATGTTGATTAAAAATTCAGCATAGGCTACTGAAGCCAACGGAGTTACTTTTACTTGTTACAGGGCAGGGTCTGCACTACTGTGATTCAATGGAAGGAAAACACAGCAATTGTCTCTGGATAAGTCTGCTTTCCTCCCAGCAGTTAATGCATAGCTTATCTGAAATTCCTGGGAATTACTTGTGTGGTGATTTAAATTCTACTAAGGATTATAAAAGCTGGAAATGTTGAGGTCTGCTTGCTTTCTGATTGCATTTACAATAAGGTGGAAACTTTCCCTTATGCAAATATCCATCTCCCTTTTGCCTGAAGAGAACCCCCACCAAGGACAGGTGAATGTTTTTGGAAATTCAAAACAGCAACACTTTTTAAAATCATTTCAAAAAATATTTGACGTTTTTGTGACCACCAGCATATTCATGAGCATGCCTTACAAGTGACGCCATTTTAGGCTACCTCATACTTTAAAGAATACAACACCTGGAAGGCAGAGGCTTTAAATTAATTTGCTATGCCTGTCAAGAGAATGTACTGTTTTAAGGGTGTTCATGAACATCCCAGAATGACTTGGGCTGTTTCATTGGTTCCTTTCTTCTAAGATTACGCAAACTAAGATGAATACGGTATATTAGTGCATACTGAGAATGTAAGCAATACACAGTGAGGTTGGTAAATGTGAGTGAATACAACATATGCTTCCTCCATGAGGTACTGCAGTGCTGAGATCTATAGGTAAGCCTTTGGGCTGGGACATGGATATTTCAGTAGTGCAAAGAGAGATTGTGCATGCTGGTGTTGGAGGTTCATTGTAGAAAATACAGACCTGTACCATATTTATTATTTTCTAGTTGTCTGGCTATTAGGGACCATTTAAAATCAATATGTATCTACTTATTTTAGGCAGGGAGGGAGTTTGGTAGACCTGAAACTTCCTGAAGCCAGTGGAGTGGTATGTAACATAATTAAAATCGTCCATTTTCACAGCACTGCTTTGGTTTTATCATTGCAGTATTCATAGATTATTCCAGGTTAAATCTAATCGTGTGATACTTAAGAGGCATCTAATTCATCTCGTTTTTACTCTGGCCATGACTAACAGGGTCTTGGGTCCCACCATATGCAAGAGCTTCTGGCTCCCAAACCAGCATTTAGATGATTTCTCTTTCTGCTGCCTTATGAAAGGATGGAAACACATGTCCTCCTTCAGCTGCTTTCCCTATTCCCTTATGCCTTTTTTTTTCTTTCCCTTATTTTGAAGCAGCTATGCTGTTTAGTTCTGTATTCTTTTGAATATTTATCTTTCTAGTGCAATCTCACCCAAAACTTTGTATAATTCTTTCAAGTCCCTGTAGATGCTCTTTAGAGGTGACTCCATGTGAAGCCTGTGTTCTATGTGAGCAATCAGGCTTTTTTTTAAATGTTTTTGGTTCTTGCTTTGTGTTGAGCAGCTGAGCCTGGTACCTTGTCTGTCCTTTACAATAAATTTTTTGGATCCACTAACATCACTAGTGGATTACAGCTGCCCCCATTCAGCTGGACAGCAGCTTTTGCACAGTAACATTTTGTGTTTGTCTTAAACAGGTAAGCCTATGTAAATGCAGAAAAAATTGAGTTCACTGTGTTATTCTCTCTCTTCATATATGCACACCAGTGTCTGGCATTCAGATGTTGGATTAGTTTCTGCTCTTTCTTGTGGGGATGGATGCCACTTGGTTGCTTCTGTTCCTGGCCCTGTTTCAATGCAGTCTGTTTTGCAGTGTATGGGAGGGCATGTGTTTTGTTGTCGCACAAGGAAACAAGGAAGGCTCCAAGGTTTTGGGGTAGGGTGCCTTAATACATGCTTGCTGTCTAGCCTCCAGCCACGATAAAGTAGTAAATGTCAAATGCATTAAATAGTCAAAAAATAAAATTGCTAAGAAAAGAAAACAACTTGTAATTAAATTCTGTAAACCAATAATAATTCCAAGCATCACAAATGTTTTAATTCACCAGTCTGACTATAAAACATTTCAATCACAGCTTGAAGTCTATGGAAACTACCTGAATTGTGGCCTAGGGAATATTTGTGACTTGGGGAGAATGTTTTCAGCCTGTTTCTTTTGGGAATATAGAGTATTCCCTACTTCTTACTGTTGGATCACCGAGTGGACCCATATTGTAAACAATATATGCTGCTATCATTAATGGTATTGTAGGCAGAAAGCTGTATTGGAAATTTTTCACTTTAGAGAGGGTCAAGAGTGGAAGCCTGGAGGAAACACTGCTGTGCCAGTTGTATGTGGGTTTAAAAGGAAAACAATCCCAGCACCACCACCACCCGTCCCGACCTCTTCAATAGGTTATATCACCATGTATCTGTTTATTTCTAATGGCTCTTTTAAATGACAGCTTCATAAACTGAAGTATCCAAAACAAAGGCCATGAAGTTTACTTTGGCCATCTCAAGTAAATTTTCCTAATCTAAACATCAGCAGTGCCTTTCATAAATCAGTCCAATGACGTCATCTTTTCAATTAGTGAAGTTGGTATTTGTGCTGTGGCCTCAAAAGCTATTTGACCAGTTAATGTTTTCAGGTTTTGTAGTAGTCCAGACTTCTTACCAGCTGCAGTTCTCAGTAATGCACTTGAAGTGGGAACACGTTTATGAATAATTGCCACTTTTCAAGTGCAAATAGCAGACAGTGAATAATGGCTGACCTTCTTTATCGTCTACCAGGAATAACAAGCATTGTCTGTAGACTTTGAAATTGTTCCTAATACATCTTGCACTTCTTGTTGTTGGGGAGTACAGGCATCTGCAATTGAATAAGTATTAGCTGGTCTTCTGGGAGGAGGGAAAGAAGAAAAAATATTGGGTGCGTTGTGTTTCCAGGAAAGGTAAACCGAGGTAGTGTTAGAGCTGGGAGTGAATCATCTGTTGGCCTGAGTGTGCTAGTTTGTTTTGTTTCCCAATAAGTACTTGAGCTTAAGGTAAAGGGCTCCTTCAAAGAGATTCATCTTCAGACTTCCTTTCCGTTCCTGTGTGCAGGTTAGAGGGATCAAGCCTGTGCTGACAGGGAGGTTGCCTGTAATGTTGGGGTAGGGAACGGTTTGTTACAGCATATCTTTTTCTGTAGATGAAAATGCTTCCACTGCGTGCCACAGAAGCGAGAGAGGTTTATTCTGATAAGGTTTTTAGCAAAATCCACCAACTGCCAAGAAACAGTCAAGCAGAGCAACAATATCCTTTCTCTTAATCGCACCTTCCTCTCCCTATGTGGAAATAACAATAAGGGCTGACATGAGCTGAAAAAAGCCAGGAAATTTAGAGCAGAGGCTTAACTTCTATCCTTAGCTCACCCTAGCAACACATTTAGGCATTGCAACACAGATGCTATGTAAGGTCACCTACTAGCAGCTCTGAAGTGGCAGCTATGATTGAATTCCCTTAAAGAGAAACCAAAAATTATCTTAAACACACAAACTATTCCATATGTGTATGTATGATGTATGGTTTTGTTTATGTTAATGAAGAGACTTGCACCAGTAAGTGGTTACGTGCTTGGCTTGAAATGTGCAAATGCTTGAAACCTCACTCTATGAATCACTTTCTTTCACTGTCCTTTGAAGCAACCTGAGCTTGGGTTCCCATGATACTATTTCTGTTCTTAAGCTTTCTACACACAGCAGTCTTTCACCAGACCTCCTGCTACCTTTCGTTGCTATGGCTTAGCTTGTTGATAGCAGGAATGGGATCATTGTGAGCTAGACAGTCCTGTTTCCATTTCTTTTTCCCCACCTTATTTCTGAGACAAGTTAGAAGCCATGATGTTAACAGTGCTGCTGGCCTGCAGCAGAGACTGAAGATGCATCATCAGAAGACACTGAAGCCTGAGTGTAATTTTAAGGGAGGTATTATTGTAAGATAGCTGGACAAGTTCAGGAAATGCAGGAAAATACCATCACCTTTACTGGTGAGATACTCATAGGTGTCAGCCTATTTCAGTGCTGTGCTTTTTGCTTCCTACTTGCTCATTAACACGTGGCCCTCACTATAAAGGGTTAGCTGTGAATTGACCACAGACTTGTCTGAGAATATGGAAACTTTCCCTAAATGTTCTGTAGGAAATCTTCTAAGTCCCAGGGTTCATGCTTAACAAATTGCTGAACTGATTATTTTCCCCTTTAGTTTGCCTTCAAGCAAGTGAGCAGGGAATTTGGAGTGGGGGAGTGTGGGGGTGGGCATCACATCCATTATTGAAACTCATGAGTAGGGGGCTCCTTCAGCGTAAATTAAAGCAATTTCCTGTAATCTAGAGAAAGAAAGAGAAATGCACTCGAGCTGGAGATGCCTGTTAGTCATGTTGACACTTCTGCAGTGTCTCTTTGCACTAAGCTTTTTACCTTACCTCATTGGTAGGGTTGTGCTTTAAGTCATAATTTAGCCCTGACCAAATGGTTATTTTTCTATGGGTTGAGGTTTTTTTCTTTAAGATTGTTGCAGTCAACTGGGTGGGTTCCTTTTTTGGGGCTGTGAGAGGAGCCGATTTGTGAGGGAATTTAGAGAGTCAGTTTGAGGAGATGGAGGATCATTTTAAAGGGACTGTCTGTTTTGGGTACGTTTTCAAGAACATTCTTTGTAGGGATATTGTAGAGGGCAAAATGAAACTTATTTAAAAACAATTTTCTCACATATCAATATTAATGGCCATCCAGACAATGATGAAATAAAATTTATTTTCCTGAAGTACCTCAAAAGCTTGATACAGTATCTTAATTCAGTGAAGACAATTTCCTATCATAGGATTACGCCACAAGTCTTTCATGTGAACAGTATTTTCATTAGACGTTGCATGGGACAATTTCCAGTTTGGTAAAATGAAAGATTATATTGCTTAGCAATGGCTCGCTCCAGGTAGTTTGTCTGTCTGCTGAATTGTATAGAATCACAGAATTGTT
Source organism: Haliaeetus albicilla (assembly GCF_947461875.1). NCBI lineage: Eukaryota > Metazoa > Chordata > Aves > Accipitriformes > Accipitridae > Haliaeetus > Haliaeetus albicilla. Next base: position 17,230,993 of record NC_091501.1, read on the forward strand.
TAGGTTGGAAAAGACCTTTAAGGTCATTGAGTCCAACTGTTAACCTAACACTGCCAAGTGCACCACTAAACCCTGCCCCTAAGGGCCACATCTACGTGTCTTTTAAATACCTCCAGGGATGGTGACTCAACAGCTTCCCTGGGCAGCCTGTTCCAATGCTTGATAACCCTTTTGGTGAAGAAATTTTTCCTAATATCCAATTTAAACCTCCCCTGGTGCAACTTGAGGCCATTTCCTCTTCTCCTATCGCTTATTACTTGGGAAAAGAGACCGACCCCCACCTCACTACAGCCTCTTTTCAGGTAGTTGTAGAGAGCGATAAGGTCTCCCCTCAGTCTCCTTTTCTCCAGACTAAACAACCCCAGTTCCCTCAGCTGCTCCTCGTAAGACTTGTGCTCCAGGTCCCTCACCAACTTGGTTGCCCTTCTCTGGACACGCTCCAGCACCTCCATGTCTTTCCTGTAGTGAGGGGCTCAAAAACTTAACACGGTATTCGAGGTGCGGCAGTGATGATCTCAGTCAAGGGATACTGTTGTGGAAATAACTAATTTGGTGGTTTTGGTCCTTGAAGAGAATCTCCATTCCTCATATAACTTCTTCAAGATTACTGGGCTGCCGAGATATTACAGTTATCTTGAGAGAAGGCTAGGGGAGGAGTGCTTACTGATAACCTAATAGTAGCAAATCATTGTCCAAAGCTTCCTGAGTATTCAAGAATCTGTAAAGAAACCGAAGGCTGACTGAATGACTTCTGGAGTGTGTTAAATTCAACAAGCAGAGCCTGCATATTTTTCTGAGAGGCTGAAGCATTGGATTCACGTATTATCTGGTAACTGTAGTAGATAGCTGGTTTATCAGTTGCACTGTTACGGATTCTGTCTGACCATGCCCTTATCTCTCTAGTGCTACCGGTTGCAGGGCAAGTACCTTTTTTCATCCTTTATGCAGTGGCTTCTCACATGTCTGAAGGGAAAGCTTTCTCCTTTCACTTAGGTCACTTGCGCATGCCAAGGTCAGCCCATGGGAGGAGCAGAGCCTGAGTGTTGAGGTTTGCTTTGTGCAAATAGAAAGAGGCAGCAAAGGGGAAGCTGTGTCTCTAGAGACCAGTATTAAAAACATTCCAGGGGGTATTTTTACAAGTTAAATCAAATAATTAAAAAGAACACAAAAAGTAACTTAAGCTGGGAAATTGATTAGATGGAATTTGTTTGGGGTTTGCTACCTGAGACTGGGATGAAAGTGGATAAATTGGCCCACATACAGGTAAGGCAAGGTAGCCTGGAATAACTGCATTCCAGCAAAACAGAACAAAGATGGGTTTTCTGCATGGAAGAGCAAAACTAGTGACAAATTCATGAGTTGTATGATATTTCCTTGGGCTGTTTTGTTAAGAAGAAATGACTGACATGGGCAGCACTGATTTCCCAGTCCTACTGAGAACGCTGTGGTGGTAGATACATCTGCCTGTCCCATGTTCTGCCGGGATTACTCGAGTTACAAACCCTAACTTAAGTTATAAACCCTAAAGGGAATAACCTCTGCCACCTCTAGCTGTTGTGTGTGAGGTGAAACCATGCAGAACGGGAGTTTCCTGGAAAGTCTGGGACTGATCCTAAAACCAGAACACACAATATAGCACAGAAAGGTGCTCTGATGTGTAGAAAGTGAAGGGTGGGAACAGTCTGGGTGATTTTTACATATATGGGAGTCTGCATCTGCATGTGTCCTGGGAATAGTGAAGGAGTTGACTTAAAGATACGGGAAGTTGTCATATATAGTGTGTATGTTTTGATAGTTCAGCAACAGCCACAGACTGAAAAAGCTGAATGAAGTGAAATGAAATAGTGTATCGCTAACTCCTGGCTAAAAATTGATAGTGTAGGGTCTATATTCAGGGAGCACATTTTCTTTTTCATCAGTTCAATTTATATGCTTAATTAAATATGGATTTTCTTTTCCAGAATGTAATCTGAGCCAATCTAATCATACAGTTTTTGATAAAACTATGATTTCTGAATGGTGCTCTGGAGTGAATTTTTTGGAAATCCATTTCATCTAAATAAGCTAGAGACTTTTTAAAAAATCCTTTCAAGAGGCTGAAGTACACCTAAACCTTATCTTCAATTGTATGCATAGTAATTGGCCTTGAGCTACACATAATAGGTTGAACAGTTTCTAGGGACTGTAGTTCTGATGAATGAGAATAATTGCTTATACCTGGCTTCAAGAATGCAGCTTTTTAACAGTTACTAAAGTAACCGCATTTCTGAGACTTCTGTGATATCTTGAGCACATTTGCCACGTATCAGGTGCTGTGTTCTTCCTTTTCTGTAGCAGTATCAGAACTATGGGTAGCAGTACCATGTGTCTGCATGTGTAAGAGTAGCCAGTAGGTCCAATGGAGTTTAGTATGTCTAGGTGTAGCCTTCTAGGAAGTCTGTCACCAGTGATAAATATGGCAACTAGACTGCTTTCTAGTAGCAAAGTGTTTTATTTAAGTTTAACATCTAGAAAAAAAAGTCTGAAAGGAGATGATCTTACTTAGATATATGTCCTTCTTGAAGCTTATTGTCCTCACATAAGCTTATGCAAGAACTTTCCCCAGTAGGAAGGAGAGTTCATGTGTGCTGGAGATAAAAGGCAGCTTATCAGCAACAACTTCCTTTTCCCTCTAGATTTTTTAGCTTTTTACTTGGTTGGGAGTCCTTTTAAGTTGCAGCTTCCCTGACTTGTGCTGTCCAAAACCATTTTGCACATACCTGAAGGTTTTTAAGCACTTTCCAGGAGTACACTGCTGCCTCAGTGCCTCGTGACAGCCCCTAGCAACAGGGCAGGAGAGAACAGGAATGTCTTATCCAGAGCCTTTGTTCCATCATCTTTTTTATTTTATTTTTTTCCAACTGTTCGATGCAGTTCATGCAATAGACATCCCAGTACCCAATGTCAGTTGAAGGGGACATCCATTTCTCCATCACTGAACTTGATGTGGAGTGCTGTAGCCTGAGGAGTGGGAGGCTGGGGAAATGGGGCTGGTAGCAACAGCTTGACCCAGATGTACCTGTTGTGTTGCCCAGGTAGTGCGGGCCAGGCAGATGCAGCACAGGAGGTGTGGACAAAACGGTGCCTGCAGCCTGCTCCTGCGCGCCCATCGGCTGAGCTCCCACACCTTGATGGCTCCAGAGGTGCTGGTGCCCCGTGCTGGGTGCAGGAGCAGCTCCAGGTAGACTTAGCTCAAATCTGTTGCGTTCACTAACGCTTCATCTTACTGAGGGCTGTGCTGCCTGTTGCTCAAATGCGGACCCCAAAAAGTAGCTCTGGGTCTGTCTGGCAAATAATTCTGTTGTCCCCTGAAGAGTACAGCTTTATGAAGAGCCATCTCTAGTGTCCCTCCGTCTGAGGCACTACTGACCTGCAGCCCAGACAAAGCCTCCAAAGGATGGCTGAAACTCGATTGTGTTCTTCAACCATCAGTGAATGGATGGTACTGTCCCCTTTGATGCCAGTTCGATTTGGTTTAGGCATGAGTTACCTTAATCAAACCTTGCAAGAGAATTATGTTCCATGAAGTTAAATATTTTTCAAACACTTTTCTGTCTTATTTTTCAAGTGTTATATAGACCAAAAAAACCCTCTGTAAGGTTGCTTGACCAAGTGTTTGTTTTGCCTTTTTAAACCATATCCACCAAATCCATGTAGCTCTTTGCAAAGGAAACTTCAGATATCCTTACTGCAGTGCATGTGGACATGAAAGAATTATAGTATGGCAGGAGTTTTAAGGAAATGGTTCATTCCTGAACTGCCAATATTTAATAAAAAAAACCCTGTATTAAACTGGTAGTGATTTTTCTTTCTTTTTTTCTTTTGCTCACATCATCAGTTATGTTGGTTAGCATATATGTCATCCAACTCCATTAGAACATATAGCATTCAAGTTTCACATTGAAAGCTGGGGGCTTAAAGGGGCAGGATTGTTCTAAAGTTGAAAATATGTTCTCATTATGGAGTATACTTTGGGCAAACATTGGCAAGGTTCATATTAGAAAATGTCTTAAGTCCACAATAGTACAGGAAAAAAGCTTCACCTCATCATGTTGTGAAAGCAAATGTAGTAGTCTGGTATTTCAGACTGTTTTGAAGGGGAAGTATTGAATGTCTGAATAGCTAATAATGTCAAAGTGCTATATAATAAGTATCTAAAATGTTAGCAGTCTTATTCATTGATAAAGTAGCTATGTCAGTGCCCTTTATAATACTTAATTTTTTTGTACCATGGAGTTAATTTTTCCATTTTTGGATTAAGTTGTTTAACTTTATGAATTTGCCTTTGCCTTTTGCTGACAACTGGGGAATACTGTTCAGGTTTTCATTGGCATTAGAGTCATCACTGCTACATGCAGGGCAGCTGGGCTCCCCCCAGAGCTCAGGGGATGCTCCTTGCTCAGCTCTTTAAAAGGATGGCTTGTAGTGGTTGTTCCTTTCGGACCCCAGAGTTCTCAAATGTGTTTCCATGGCACGCACAATTGTCTGAAATACCAAGGAAGGAGAAACTAGGTCTGAACAGGTGCAAGAGAGAAATCTGAAAAAGAAGATGGAAAAGAAATAGAAATACTTCTGTGATAAAACTTAGGAAACGTGACATGCTGTGCATTCCTGTTGGGGAGATAATAAGTTTTTCATTGAATTTGGAGGTGAAATACAGCAATATTACCTCAGCCATACTTTTGTCACATAGCCACGTAAGTGAAAGGAGAGGTGTTTAAGGGTCTTAGGAATGCAAAATTGATCTGAAACTCACTTTTTTCATCTTGTGGACATTGACTGCATGAGTACAAAGACTTGTTACACCCTCAGGTTGAATTCTGGAGTGACTTTAATCTTTCAATTAAATTTGTTAAGATCACAATGTGTGGTAGTGTAATTGTTAACTGAAATGAGACAAGAATTTCTGCTAAACCAGGAAGTTTGCAAGTGATTTACTCTCAGTGATTCTCTAGATAATGCCCTCCCATTTTCACTTCTTAAAATAATATTAAGTAAGAGAATCTGCCTCTCCTTTCACCCCACCGATCTCTTTGTTCTGGGAAACAGGCTTTAACACTGCAAGACCGGGGAGGGGGTATACATTGGTCACCAAAGAACAGGCACTGTTGGCACCTTTATTTCTTTTAAGCAGTAGTACTAATGAACTTCAAGTGCAATCAGTCCAGCTTGTTGGATATTTATTATGTTAGCTGACCATCAGCTTTTGTGGACAAAACTTGAAGATTCTTAATGTCATCCCTCCCTTGATGATAAAGGTCTATATTTTAAAAAGATGCTGATGTGGAATTACCATTTTCTTGCCTGAGACTTTAAGAGCTTCATTTCATCCTTTTTTTTTTTTATGCGAGTGACCCTTTTCCATTCAGGAAAGTTGGATTTGTGTCTGGATAGCTAATGATTTATTTGGGCCAGAAGCTATAGGGAACTGTTAGCATTATTAAACTCAGTGATGGGGATCTCTGAAATTGCTATGATAAGGGACTCGTGTGCATAGTTGGTCTTTGTCTTGCTATGTAGGAGGCTTTTAAATTTATAATCTAATTTCTCAAGCATTCATAACAATCTATTTACAGATAATTCAGAGGTCTGTCAGATCTCTAAAATTACCCTGTTAAATTATTGGAGCTAACTTTTAATGCAGGTCATAATTAGTTACTTGTTCCAGTGGGGAATTGAAATCAAGCTGTTAGCCTGTACATCTTTACTGAAGAACAAAAAGCTGTGGCTAATTATTCTGATGGTGTGGGACTGCTGACTGACTCATGATGCAGGAAAGGAACTACTTGAAATATAATCTCTTGGGAGCAGAGCTGTGTATTGCATCCATGTTGTGGACTTAAAAGCAAATGATGATGCCTTCCTGGTCTGGAATTACTGGCTAATTATTTTTCAGGTCATAGACACTGCACTGATATCTACGCAGTAATTTAAAATCGCACACCATTTTACCTACTGTTTCTTGAAAGCTATGATGTATTACAATGTACTATATGGAAAGAACAGCCATTAGTGATATATTGAGAACAATGGCAACATGGATAATTGAGAAGCTTCAATCTTTCTCAACTTAAATTTGCTTTATCAACAGCAGAATGTTACAGTGGAATCTCAAAGGCATTATATCAGCCCATTACAAACTGCTGCAGTTCACAAATCATACATTTGGCTTGTAATCCTATTGATGATATAGGCAGTGCTTGTCGTTGCTATAGAGAGTAGAACAAGAGCATCACTGTTATGATGAACATTTAGTCTGCATGTCTGACTTCTCTCCTGGCACATTCATCTCCTCTCATCTTCCTTCTCTGTAGCCTCCTGATTTAATTTCTTCACTGCACACTGTCTGTAGCACTTACTTATCAATTCATTTCTAACTTTGGAATAATTGTTGTAACTGCATAAGTGGCACATACTGATCTTGATACAGCAATACAGCATCATTTTTCTCATGAAGATAAGGAAAGGGAATCAGTTTAACCACAATTCCCAGGTGAGCTCTGACCTGTTGGGCAAAAATTAACTCTGTATTTCAACATTAACCAAAAAAAAGAGAAAACAGGGCGGGGGGGGAACCAGGAGGGGAGGAAAAACTGGAAGAGCTGCTTTGCACATGAGCGTATTAATATAATGAGAGGGGGTACTATAAAAGAAACCATGGATGAGTATAAGCAATATTGCCTGGGACAGGAACCTGACCTAGTAAGTAATTTTAACAGAAGATTAATATTGAAGTGGTTATTTGGCTCAAGAAGAGCAAGCAGAGAGTAGGGCTACATCCTTATATAACCGTTATGTACTTGTTCTGAGATCCTGTTTATAGGGGAGGGTCTTTACCCAAAGTCTTTATGCGACAGCTAAGGAAAAAAAGAACATAGAATGTATTATGATGAATGCCAGCTCTGTTTTACCTAGATGCACAAGGGGACACACAAGCAGTTAAAGTGTTTTTTATTTCAGGAGATGGATAACACAACTAGAAGAGAAACTTCTCAAATTTGACTACAACCAATAGGAAGAAATAGGTTGAGTACGTCCAGGTCGGAAAGCAACATTAGTGAAAAGGAATGATAGCAAAGTAAAAAAGTTGGATTTTGTGTGTGTCTGTATGTATATATGCACATATACAGGACATGGAAACTGAGTCAAGGAGCTAAGGACAAATAGGGAAAGGTACTAGAAGTACCCATGGACATAAACCAGAAAGCTAAGCCAAAAAGTAAGAGGAAACTAGCAAGATACACCCAAAATAACAAGGAGTTATCATATGTAAGTGTTCAGAGGAAGACTAAAGAGTCAGTCCACTTCTTCATGGAATCAGAGAGCGTATGATAGACACCAGTGTTTTTTAAATTTACGCTTGACTGTCTAGCAGCTGTCTTTATGGAAAAGGTTGGTCGTGTGGGAGGTGGCTGACACAATTAGTGTGATGAGACCACAGATGACAGCATTATATGAGGAAGGTTAGAGAACATTCAGATGGTTTGGGGTAATCTTGACTTGATGAATTTTATGTTAGGACATGTAAAGATTTTGTGACTAACATCTTGGAGCTGTTAGTAGCTACGTTTGAGAGCACATGTGAGACAGACCTGTAGATTAGCATTAAAATCTATTTCTGAAGAGGGGGAAAGTAGATGAGATAGGACATTTTAGATGTTTAGTTCTCAAAAAAACAGTAAAGCGAAGTAGTCAAATTACATTTAAGCACCTAGAAGATCAAAAGAAAAAATAACAGCTGATGTTGGTGTTTAGTATTTTCACTAGCAAGCTGAGTGATGGACTTAAAGGAATGTTCATTAAATATGAAGACCCCATGGAGCTAAGAGAGACTTGTCACTACCTTACAAAACAGGCTTAAATTTCAAAATTTACCTGGGCAAGTTGCGGTTGCAGTGTGGGAAATGAACTCCAGCTCAGTTTGATAAATGCAGATCACTGTAGCTAGAGAGTCCTAAGGAGGACAGGGAACAACTTGCTTGAAGCAGCTATTTAGAAAAAGAACTGGGTTTGTTGTGGATCACAGCCCACACTTGGAAAAATAATATTATGTGGTTGTGAAGAAGGTTAGTGCCATAATGAATACCTAAACTAAACTATTGTGTCAGCAAGACGAATCACATAACCTTTCTACTTTGCTCTGAAATTCTTTGGCTTCAGATTGGGCTATTTCTAATTTTGGGCCTCACACTCCAGGAAAGATATGAACGCAAGTCCAGAGGAGAGTACTTAAAATGACTGAAGATAAAGAAAACATGACCTCTGAAGAAAGATTGACAGAATTTGAGCTGAGTCAAAAAAAAACCTGAAGGAGAAACATAAGTCTTTAAAAGGCTCTCACGAAGAGGAAATAATCATCTATTGCGTAAATTAGTAGAGAATAGGATTAGTTGCACTGGCACTGGAACCAGTGCTGTCAAACAAGGGTAACTGGGTGTCTGTCGGGAATGTCACCACCATAAGTGATCCTGACTCAAGGCAGGGGTATGACCTTAGGTAACTTAAAGATTCCTTCCAGTCTTCATTTGATTCAGCAGTGACCATACTTTGATTCCCACCATAATAGAATAACTTTGGGCAGTTGTGACCACTGAACCTGACTCTGGAGGTAGCTTGCTTTTTCTCTTTTCAATTCATAAATGGATCTTAAGTTTTGCTAGAGAAATATATGGGGGCAGGGAAGGGTGGTTGAGAGAAGAATGATGACAGCCTTGTGCTTGAAATGAACCTGCTGCTTTCCACTTCTACATTTACTGGCAATTTGTGACTTACTTTGGTCTCCTGCAATAATTATGCACGTAGGTGTTTTGAAGACTAAAGTCTAAAATTCTTTATATTGGTATTTCGCTCTCCAGATCAAAGCTAATTTGGGAAGAATACACTCCTATGTACGCATGCAACTCATCAAATTCATAAGTATACTTTATTTTGTCTTTCTTTTTGATTGCATCAATGTAAATGATTTGTAGTTTGACCCTTTTGAAGTTTGCTTTAGGGTGAAGTTTGCCCTAACAGTTGCGTTAAGAAATGCAGAGATGAATGTTTTCATTTTAATTAGAACTTGATGGAGGATGTAGGATCTACTCTCTGCAGTGGAGCTAAAAATTGGGAAGAGGGATGCAAGCCATTCAAAATAAACCCCAGAACAACCAGTTGAAGTTTTAGAAGCAGCTGTTCAAGAAACAAAGGGAGAAAAATACTGTGGGAATACTGGGAGATGAGAATATAACTAGCATTACTGATTAAAACTTCTGAAACACTCTCCCTCCCAAGCTTCCACTTAATCCTTACCCCCACTCCCCCTGCCCTTATTTGCTTCTTTATTTCTATCACATTGACCATTGGCTAAATACACATTTTCAGCTAGCTAGAATTCTGAAACTGTGAGTACAAAAGTGAGTAATTTCATTAAGTCCAAGAGCCATAGGTATGTGTTTAAAATGATAGCTCAATACCTTACAAAAAATTAAAGGTGTGCTATGATTTTAAATTCCTTAGAAAGCAAGTATTGAAATATGGCTACAATATGTATTGATTTTTAGGCTTTAATTTAGAAATGCCTTTCTGTTATTAGGGCAGGAGACATCACTATTGTCTGACTTGCTGTACTCATCATTTGGAATGATGTTGGGTTTTTTACTGTTTTTAGACAGCATCAGATGTGAGATTTTTTTAAGGGCATAAATACGTGCTTTTTCTTTGAGTGTTGTCTTGATCCTTGTTATTAAGAAAAGTGCCACAAGACACTGAGGCATAAGGTTGTCATCTGTTGCTTTACTTCACAGCTCAGCAGAGCGAGCAAATGTTCTATACTTGTGCAGTTTTTAGGGCTCATTAGTTGAAGTGGTCAGCACTGTATTCATTACTACATTTGCTTTACCAACAGAGTAGAAAGAAAATTGCTCTTTGCTTTGAAATCCAGCATATAATAAATTGGCCAGAGCTAAGGATGACCAGGGCTCTGCTACCAATTACATACCACAGTGTTCAGTTTCTTACCAATTTAGCGGTTGACAGAGTTGTTATTTTTCTCATGGGGGTATGACAATACATAGCTTAAATGAAAGTGCCTGAGGGACTCCTGTACACCCACAGTATCACCAACTATTTTCTGTTTTTTACAATGGAAAGTGGAACAGTAACATTCTTTAAAGTTTTAGCATGAAAGTTAGCAGGCCTCTTGTAAGTGTTACTTAGGAGATCTACCCATCATGAGAGAGCTGGATGGATAGCAGCACAGACCTGCTTGCAACGAGACCAGGGAAGTCGAAGCAGGTTTGTATAGCTGCATTTTCATCACTTTGTCCTATACCTGTTGGTCACAGGACATTTTCGGGAAGTATCACGGGTTGGGTTCCTCTCTGCTTTGTCCTTGGCACCTCTGCTCAGATCAGGGCTCCCGATTAGAGCCAGCATGAGTGCAGTGATGGCTTTTACTGATCTGGAGACCTTTCTGTTCCAAGCTGCGCAGGGCTGGCAGGGAGCACTGGCTTTGAATGGGCTGGTGTGTCTAGATGGTGAAGTGCCATACAGGAGTACAGCTGTGGTCTTGGAAGCAGCGTAGCTGTGCCCCAAGCAGCCACTAATTAGCCTGGACGCTGTACCACACTGACGTGGCGAGGCCACTTCCCGAACCTGGGCTGGCTCCTGTAGCCTTGCACAGTGTTGTAATTATGTGGTGTAGACTTACCTAACTTGTTTTGCAGAAGCCGCCAAACAGTTATCAGACAGGTAACGATTTTGGCTGTTATTGACCTGGGGTAGGTTTGATCTGATACATGCGAGCTGACAAGTTCCATATCCCATTTCCAGAGGTTTTGCATTCTTTGATGTACAGTGTGATAGTTATTATGAATTGATTTGATTACCAATACTGTGTCTGAGCCTTTTAATAAAAGTAACAAACCTTTTGAGACTTGTAGGATTTAATGTTCTTGACTGGCTCAGTCTTTCAGGGTAACCGTTGCTTCTGCATTTGTAATAACTGGCAGGTCTCCTTATTAAATTCAGTAAGAGAAAAAGCATATTTCCATTGAAATGAATACCTCAGGAATGAGTTCTGTTTTAGTGGGAAATGTTCCAATCTGTCTGTGCTTTTATTTTGCTCACTGTATGAGTTCTTCCATATATTTTACTGTATTTGCATTTATTTGCAGTGCCATATAACAGAGCCATATATAGGTATGAGCAGTTTTCTGTTCCTAAGCCTCTGCTAGTCTGTATGTGCTTGTCCCTGAATGTGCACACACAGACAGAGCCCTCTGGTTGTCTAGCTGTGTGCTCGTAAGATCAGTAAAATCCTGATGGGCTGTTCTGTTAAAGCACTTCTTTATTTTCTTTGTGATGTAATACAATTTATTCATCCAACACATCTTTGATACTCCAGTTTGTTGGCACTACAGGCCAGTATTAAAATGTCACCCAGTCAGATTTTAAAAAATTACTTAATTTTCAAGCTTTTCTTCTTCCCTTATAGGCTAGACTTCTAGAAAGGTTGGTTTCTCTTGGCCTTATTTCATTTAGAAGAGTTGCTGTACTTGTGGACATGTCAGTACTGGAAATCAAGGATGCTGAGTCTTCATTGCTGCCTGTCAGATACATCTGTCTGTCACTGCATATTAAAAGTCAGCAACAGCTCCATCACTTATGGGTCAACCCTTACCTGGCCATTTACAAGCTATATGCTATTCCAAACAATAGATTGAATAATTTAATAGCTGTAGGGTAACTAAATAATTACTTCAGTGTTAAGTATATCAACATGTTGTTCCCAGATGCTGTTGGAAAGGGAAAGTAGCAGTGATCCATATAATGTGCTAAACAGATCTGAGCCTTCTCCAGAGGACTGACTGGCTCCCTGCTTCCCACCTGCCTTTACCCCAGTGCACCTTCCACCCCAAAATAAAGAAGTTGTTGTTGAAGACCTCTGTCTCTGCTAGTAGTCTCACCGCTATCAGTTTCCTTTCTGGTAGTCCTCAGCACCTGTCTTAAGCTGGTTGGTGAGTTAGCCTGTGAAAATGGACTCTAACTTCATCTGTATGTACAGAAGTAGACATGTATCTACCTAGCAAGCTCTGCTTATCATTTGTAGCAAGCAAATAGTAGGGAGTTGGCCAGAACCTGGGATGACATCTGCTAAGGGAAAAAGAGTAACTGGTTGGTGTTAAAGATGAATGTGGCACAGGTTGTGTTGGAGACAGGGAAAGACTCTTGAAAAGGATTTTACAGGCAAGTCATATCCCCGTTTGGCTGCAAACACATGTCCATAATCATTCAGTTCCAACTATGGTTCTGGATACCTTGTCATGATTGTAAAGTTGGGATTTGTCTGGCAAAATGAACTGCATTTGAGCTGTCCACCAAGAAAGTATGATCTGCTCCATGACATGCTTCATCTCACTGTTAGCGATGACATGGAAACATGCCTGATGCTCTCCATTTGACTTACGAAGGCAACATCTGAGGAAGTAGCTTACATCTGGATGTCTACACCGTATATGTCTACAGATAGGAAAGATTAACTCCTCCCTGAGTTACTTATCAATAAGCATGTCTAAATGACATGTCATCTCCTAATGACTGGAGGTTCCTCTGGTCCCATATGGTCACATCATAATCTGGCTTCAGTTATTTACTCCCTGACCTCTCAGCTGCCCTGCAATGCTGCAGTTAGTCTTGGAAACAAAATGTCTTACATTTTGGAAAGATTAAAAGGTTCGAATGATTACAGTCCATCTCATGAGCAACATGCAGTGCCATAAAGGTGTTAGACCTTTTTTACCCTCTTTACAGTGGCTTTCAGTGGAGCATTGAATCAAGAGTACTGCTCTTAATATCCAAGATGATAATTGATTTGGATTTGGAGTACCTAAAATGCCTCAAAATCTGATCTGGGGGTTACTGCTGGCCTGTTGAATCTTTCTGCAAGAAAGATCATGTGGATCTGTGCTGAGAGCAAATTTCTGTTAGTATTTAGACTGACAGTAGAGTAGGTTTCTGGATCATTGATGATCTCTCTGCTTTACTTGAAGTAAGAAGTATACTACATTGCCCATGTTGTTTCCAGGATGCTGGGATGCAACAACAACAAAAAAAATCTGCACCAAAACAGTCTTTGTACCATTGTAGTGTCATGCATTGTATTTAAAAACTACAGTGGCATCACAAAAAAAGCTTTAAGAATTACTTGAGGTTCTTGATGTATAGGTTTCAATGAATGATTTCAGAAGCTCTGTTTATTTTGTTTGGTATGGATAAAGAAATTATTTATCAGGTCCTATTGCTACATCATGTATAAGAAAGCACTGTTTTATGCAGAATTCTCAGGGGAAAAAAAAAATCTGGTAAGTGGAATTTGACCTTAGGGATAAAGTGTAAAGGAGATAAGCATCCATGTGACATGGTCTGAGGACATGGTAGGCTTGGGAGATAGCCATGTTGTCATTGCTTACTTTAAGTAGATCATCAGTTCTTTCTTTCAAGATTGCCAGGTGTTTTGCTAGATAAGATGAAGAATGTTGACATGTTTGCAGGTACCCACCTTCCTCTGTCTTCTGCAGAAGGAATCCAGCCAGCCATCAGACTGTACCTGACGAAAAGTTAAATGAGTTGACCATGTGGATTCCACCACTTTGAGGAGCTGCTTTGCATGACAGTTGTACAGCTCAGTGGTATCCACCATGTGCTTCTCTTTACTAGCCAGTTCAGAAGACCAAACACTAATCAGATACCAAAGGTGTTCAGGAGTTTTTTGAGATTGGGACATAGTACGGTGTTTGCTCGCTGTTCAGTGATACCAGTTTACAAAGTTACCACCGCTCAGCTGTTCCTCATTTCTCCCTCAACTGAGACACAAAGCGCCAGAGAGCTCCCACTTCATTTTAGTATGAAGAAAAACAGATTCATTTAAGCCACCTTTTTAGCTGGGTTTGACATTACACTAAAGGAAATTGCATTTGTTGTTCCTTTGCCTTGAGGCATGAGTAAAGTGGCTTGTATCTGTCTGCAAAATATCATTTTAACTTCTTACAGTCTTCTATTTGATGACTGGCCAATAATTTTATTGGCTGTTACATGGTCTGTATCTCACTGAGTCTTGGAAAGTAGTCCATACTAAGAAAGCCATGGATAGTCATTTGGCTTGGACTTTGGAAGGGAGAGATCCAGACTGATAGGTAGGATTTCTGTTGGTAGGTAGGATTTGAAACATGTATTTCTCATAGTTGGTCTCAGGTAATGGGGGAGTAAAAAAAAACTAGATAAAATGGAGCAGGAGTAGATTTCGTCAGTGGAATATGCCTAGAATAATAACTTGACATACACAAAGAAAACTTCACCTGTATTGTATCAATATGGAAAGGGTGGGCCATTTTCATCCTACAGGTCTCTGTGTGTAACACTGTATGGAAAAAGACAACAGCAATCGGCTGTAGCTCAAGCCTTTGCCATGAAAAAAAACCCACCCAACAGCACTTCTCTTCTTATATGGTGACCTTTTTTCCCGTGTCGTACTAAGGTATTTTCTGTGTAATTATCAGAAGGAGAAAAGGAAAGACCTTCTCTTTAACCTCATTAGATTTTTTTTTTTTCCTTTACTGCCTTTCTAAGGGAGCACTTAGTTAAATATTCTTGGCAGAACCTCAAAAGATTTTGGCATGCTGGAGGGAAGGACTTAAACAATTAAGATAGTGTTATACTGTACCTGCTGTAAGAGAGGCATTTGTTGGGGGATGCAGAAGCCTTGGATGTATGTTCTATACACAGCACAAACAGATATTTGCTTGGGTGCTACTAAAGCAGTATGGCTCTGTTCTCAGAAGAAACACCTGGGAGCATAAATGCATTATACTTTGCTCTGCAAGCTGGGAGTGCTCTGGAAGCTAGGAAGGTAGATGGAGCTATGATGCCAGCAGATTGAACACTTGCCTTCTTTCTTTTGTGTAATTGCATTTGCTTCTCAAATCGAAGTATTTCTTCCTGATTCATGGTACGACAAGTCCAAAACTGTGAGTACAGAGTTGAGGGCTGTGTGTCGGAAACCAGGTGTTTTGCTTAATGAATAGTTGCTGTGGTTTTCTTGTTTTTGTTGCATACTGGGAGTAGGAGGGAAAGAGATTTATTTTGGGGTGCTGGTTGTCTTTTGCTTTGTAGCACTAAGAAACTCTTCAGTTTAAAAGGATAGATTTTCATAGGACTATGGCCTTAGTCCAATATCTGTTAAACAGCTGTTAGCCTTACGGCTACCTGTTCTTCCATGCAAAGTCTTTTTTGTTGTATAGGTGACATTAAGTCAGATACTGACACTGGTTTTTGTCTTTTCAAGAAAATTAATTCTTTGACAAATACAGTATCAGTCAGTTCTGGTGCACTCAGTCAAAGCACTCTGGTGTTAGCAGTAGGCAGAATACTGTGAATCATGATGCATTAATGAGGACAAAAGTAGCAACTTAGCCTTTTCAGCAGTCCATTAGCACTCTTGACTGATTAGCTCAAAAGGCAACCATAGTTCCAGGGTAATGAGTCAGCAACGAGTCAGGCCAGACCCTGAGTCATCACTGCACCCGCCCGGCCATGGGGGCTCACCAGGAGCCCGCTGCCCTTGCAAGACTGTAGCTGGCCAGCTGATGGGAGTGATCCTTCCCTCCAGGGATCCTAAGGCATCCTGTGACATGCTGTGTGTGCTTTAGTCCAGTGCCAAGAAGGAGTAAGTCGAGTGGAGGGGCCACCAAGGCTGAGCAGAGAGGCTGAGGAGCTGGCTGCGATCACTTTGCTCTCCAGACTACCTAAAAGGGCATTATAGGGAAGGTGGAGCCAGGTTTTTCTCAAAGATGCATATTGTAAGGTCCAGGGCCAATCAGTAGAGGAAGAGAAAGTCAGATTAAATAGAAGAATTTTTCACAGTGAGAGTAGCTAAACACCGGAATGGTGACCAGAGAGGCTGTGGCACATCTACCCTGGGGATGGAAAGCTCACCTGAACTAACACTGAGTTAATCTAACACTGATGTGAGCCCTGCTTTGAGCAGGCACTTGGATGGACTATATGACCTGGAGAGGTCCTTTTGAACCTAAATTATTCATGATTCCAAAAATTTATATGTTTAAGTGGATTCTCAGTCAGAGTTTAGTAACCTCATAATTAATCCAAACTGAGATTTACCCATAATGTTTTAATTGTACTGGTTTCTTAAAGAACTCTGGGCATTCTAACCTTGATGGCTTCTTTCCTAGATTGGAAGATCAAGATTTTTCTTTGCATTCATGGAAAATAAAAACTAAATTTACAGGAAGTGAGACTGTAGAAGTGTGAATTGTGCAGGTTTGGGCTTTGGCTTCAGGCTCTGACCAAATGCTGTGACGTTTGTTCCTTTGGGAGTGCGTGTCCTTGGTGTTGATCTGTGGCTTCTCTTCTAGCCTTTGTTATCATGCATGTTAACCCCAAATTTGTAGCTAGCCCTGTGGGCTTTTGTGGCTGCATGGTTTTTTGCAGTGGTGGAGATGGACTCTCTTAAAGGCCACATGGCAAGGGAATAGCTCTGTGTCTCTCCAGGATGTTTGTTATTGCAGTAACACAGATGACAAAATGTATTAGACAAATGTATCAAGTTTCTCAGCCTCTGTGAAACTAGAAAGAATAGCTCTTTATTTTTTTTCTAGTTCCTGGTATCTCAGGTGCCATTATGTACTCTTAGGCTTTTTCCTCATGGATCCCTGATGATGATGTTCTGACAAAAATGACAAGCTACATTTAATGATAATTTAAAAAAAGTGTACTACTTTGGGGGTTCTTTTTTCTTTTTTGTTACTTGTTTCCCTAGCAAGTAGTATTTAAAAGCACTGCTTGAGTAATCTAGAAATGTGCAGACATATTTTCTTGCTTGCAAAGAAAGACAATGTTGTCATGGGTTTGTCCTCTTTCAGGAGGTTGGTAGTCTTGCTGCTCCCAAGTTTCCCCTTCACTTTTCTCTCAGGGACTTCATTCTTTTAGCCTTGACATTTCTTGAAGTGAATATTGAGGTTTTGTTTTTCCTGTCATTAGGCTGGCCTACCTCAAGGAAAAGTTCAGACCCTTCCAGGGAGAGGATCAAAGAGGTCAATTATAAATGAAGGGTAGGGGAAGGAGGGATATTTTCCTGTCTTGCTTCATCATTTTCACTGATGGAGTCTGCAGAAGCAGAACAGTCTGGTGCTTGTAATATTTGGGGATGGCTCTGTGTTTTCTGAGCTCATTATGGAAAGGAGCCAGCAAGAGAGCTGGAGAAGTGAACAGGCTGCCCACATGTTTAGAATGGGCTGGGAGCTGCTTCAGGTTCCTATTTCCCAATCCCTGCCCACAAAAAGAAGGGAAGGGAGGAGGTTTCTCCTGTTCTGTTGGGGGGGGGGGGGGGGGGGAAGAGAAAGGAATGAAAAATGGAAAATGAGAGAAGGATGGGAAGAATCTGCCTTTTTCCTGCTCCTCGGGGGACTGGTGCTAGATAAAGCATTTGACGAAGAAAATGCCATGTTTGGATTTTCAAATACTTGAATTTCAACTGTGCTGTTGGCCTCAGAAACTTGTAACGAAGTCCAAAAGAAACAGTCTTCCTCTCCAAAGAGGTTTAGCTTGCATCATGTAGGCTCCTTTGCTTGTAGAGTCATATTTAGTGATGTAACAAAAAAAATGTGGAAGTGGTGTCTTTCAAATCTTGCTCTCAACCAACTTCAGGCCTGGACAAAAGAAATGAAGGACTTTTTTATAGCTCATATTTGTCATTGTGTAGATGAAAGTAAAAAAGCATTCAGCTTTATCTTGGTTTGATTTGTAAACTCTTGATAAATTCTCTTTTACCTCCCCAAACCAGAGAGGGAAGAAAAACGTTGACTTTGGAAAGTATGACCTCTCCTCACAGGAGAGGTACTGATGTGCGGTTGGCTGCTTTGGATTCTTTTCTGGTTTTTGTGGGTTGTGGGTTTCCCCCCCCCCCCACCAGCACAAGGCAGTTCATTGGGAAAACCTTAAAACAGTCTTCAGACGATTACTGCAGTGGCAGCTCTGCAGTACTCACCTACTTCTGCAGCCTCTCCTGTGGGTCTGATGCAGGAAGATAAAATGCTGCATGTATCTAGCATGGAGAGATTTTCTTACCTTTAAGAATTTCCATGTTTCTCCAGCAAATTCATAATTATCAGGAGTCAAGAGCTTTTGTATCTTTTACAGTCTTGTCATTAGCCCACCTAGGGAAATAATTATGGGTGGCTTCTCCTGAGCAAGTTAGCAGTTTTTTGATGTTGTACAATTTACTGCAACTTAGCTTAAAATGTGCAAGCTGACTGTGGCGACCCAGATGTGACTTCTGTGCCATCACCCTGCCCATAGCAGTAGTCAAAAGATTTTTAATTTATTTTTGCTACTTTGGGCTGTCCAAAGCAGAGTGGGAAGAAAGCTGGAGGTTTAAGTAACATTGTAGCAGAAGATGAAATATTCATTCACCCTTCCCATTCTCTGCTTCTTGCTAGAATTTGGCCCAGGTGGGGATGGAGGAGGGACAGGCAAGACAGATTTCTGCCTGCTCTCTCCACTGCCTTTCCTCACCTTTCAAGGAGAAGCATGGGGGCTTCTGCCCTGGCTTCAGCTGTAAGAAGGGAGTTGGAGGCAGCAGTGAGGACTGAGTCTTTGGCTTGGCCAGACGTTTCTCAGCTCCTTGGCTCAAAAGCAGACCTTCCTCCCTCTCCTTATGGTCATTTTTCTCTGTCCCCCATGAAGAACCACAGCTCTTCTTCCCTCTCCTCATGGTTGTCGGCTCGCCAGGGGATGTGTCAAAGAGCAGCCAAAGGACCTCCTGAAATCAGGAAAAGGTGCTGCCTGATCCCCAGATCCCCTGCGTGGAGCTTTGTGTCCTTTGTCCAGCTCTAGCATTTCTCCTCATTTCCTTATTCCTCTGGGAGAAAGAAGTAGGGACACAACTGGAATTTGAACATGGGCCCCCCTTATGCATAGAAAAGGAGAAAGCAGTTGTGTTTTGGGCTTTGTAAGTCTTCCTTAGTCAGATGTTTCTGATTACAAGGTGATCATATGTGTGGTTGTTACTACAGTAACCATGTTTGATATGTCCCCTTCTGGTCCAAAAAGCAATTATTACTGTGATTGTGACACTTGTCTTTCTCGTATGCGTTTTCTGATTTTTAAATCCAACCTCTTTATTTACTGATACTACATAAAGTTTTGTCCACCCCTGAGTTTTTGAGACCTGCTAGCTTTGGTAGACTTGAATGCAATGGTTCTAGCACACTCTGCATCAGAGGAGCTGTGACCATGCAGTAGAATTGTCGTGCCCATGATGTCAAGGGGGAGCTGTGTGCTCAGCAGCTCAGGAGAGATGCTGGCATGAGACCAGAGGGAGTGGTAGGCTAGAGCCAGCACCAGTGGGGTAGCCAAGTCTCTTTTGCTGAGGAAGAGGTTGATTCAGTCTGGAGCACTGATGGTTCTATATTTACAGTCTTGAGTGAGCCAGCAAAATTATATGGGGTTTATTTTCACTGTTTTGTTTTGTAGTGAGGAGAGTGAGGTAATTATGAAGAAAAAAAAAAAAAAAGGCAGCTTAATTTTTTGATGGAATTTAAATTTTTAAGCATAGGTAATTCTGGGCACTAGAGTATATGTAGCCAAAGACTTGTATGTTTTTGAAGAAGCCTAGGTTTTTTTGAAACATACTTACAGTAAGCATATTTTTTTTGCTAAACGTGCATTGCTATATACAGTTAGTCTTTGAAACTCAGTACAAAGTAAAAGCTGGTTTGAACTCAACTCCAGGAGCTTTTTATGGTTAAAAAAATAATAAAAAAAAAAAAAAGAAGAAGAAGAAGGAATAGTCTTATATGGCATCTGAAAACGTTAGTATTTTTTAAAAAGTGGATTTCTTTGTGTTGACCAGGTCACTAGAGCTACTGTAAGCAGTAGGGCTGTTGTAGGAAAGTTTTGTGTTTCCATATAAAGATCCTCTTTGTAATTAGTTATTTTGATATTTTGCAGCTTTCCTTCTTGGAACTCAGAATATGTAAATATTCAGCCTTACAGACTTGTTTGCTGGAGGAAAAAAAAATTTAAAAATTAACTCTGTGAATGATGGGGGGAGAAGTCACTTGTCTGAGGGCTTAAAAAAAAAATTGACTTTGAGACCTCTTTTGTTTTTACAGTCTCTACGAACTCAGCTAATTGCTGCTGTACCAGTTGGACTTCAAATGTTCATTCCCTCTGTCTTTCCCCTGACCTGACACAAACGTCAACATCTTCCGTTAAATTAGACAAGTGATAAAGCAGCAGCCTAAAACGCAAGTGCCCATTCATCCTTAGCCAGGCTTCATTGTAACATTGTTTCTCACTTTTTTTCTTTCCTCCAAAATGAAGCAAATTACATAGAAGCACCAATAACTAAATAACAGTGCATGTCAAAGAATTCATCTGGAAGAACACTGTTGAAAGCTTGCTTACAAATTATTAGGTTAAAGAACAAGGTCCCAGGAAAATAGATTGTTAGCAAATCAATATTGGTCTTAAATGAAGAATACATTTAGAAACTAGGAGAGGTGTTTAACTTTTTTTTTTTTCCTTCTTAAAGACAGCATGTGGTTACCTAGGTTTATGATTGAAGGGTTGGTTTCTTCTTTCAGATAGAAACTAATGTTTCTATTGAATCAGGTAAATGGAAGCTGTCTTGCACAACTGAAAAAAATAAATAAATCTGAGCCTAAAATGATTTTTGGTTATATTTTAACAAGACACGATTTCTGAGCCTGTTCACACTGGATGATTTCACTTGCTGCATCTTCTAAATATTCATGAAACTTGAAGCAGAAATGAAGACAGGTCTCACTTTTCTGACTGTATACCTCATAAAACTCCACTGTAAAACATTGTAAAAGGATTTATTGATCTTTCAGAAATAAGGAGAAGGCTAAAATTATGGTAGCCTGTGTGAGCTTAACTAGCCTATATCCTATTATCCCCTTCATACTCGCCTCATGTCCTAAGCCTTTAGGATAACATACATCTCTTACGCAGCTATGTGTATTTCTTTTCCTATTGGTTCCTTGATCCAGCCATTGCACAGAACAAACCTGTGTTGGGTGTAAATCTGTGCTCTCTACTGAGGGAAGCAGTATTTTCTTAGATCACATTTTTGAGGATGCCAGAATGTGTTTAGAGAATGAGTCAGGAGATTGCAGAAGGAAAAATTTCAGAGTTAAGACAGGTGAATGGTGCCCTAGAGTGCTGATTTTTTTGTGCAGTACTAGGCAATTTGTTTAAAATCCAGATTCTTGTGAGTGCCTGTTATTATGACTGCTTGACTCCTTATCTTATTTACTGAATGCTTCCAGAGATCAATGGGAACTGTTTTGAATATGGAAAGTATTATATAATATGAAAAATTCTCAGAAATAGGCCTCCATTTTCTCATACTGTACGTTTCAAATTATTAGATGTATTTGACCTGACACTCTTTGTCTTAGCGCTCTCTTCCTTAAGGAAGTCTTATTTAAATAAGTATTTCTGAAGCTTTCAGATACTGTGGTGATGAATGTTAAAAGCTCCCAGAAAAAAAGAACAGACAGGAGAATTTCCATAGCTTGGAGTTAAAAAATTTTAGTGCTATCTATACTGAAGAAAATGCAGCTGCTCATTCAAAAGCATTTGTAGGCAGCACCATTCTGTGTGCCAAATGAGATAGGACCCTACAGTGAAATACTCTGTGGCCTCTTCATTAAGCTCTATGCTGTGCAATAGAAGAAAGAGTGAAGTAAAATTGGACTTCCGTGTTAAAGATCTCCCTGTGGATTTTTGTTTGTTTGCAGCCTTTTATTTTTTTTTCATTCCTAACGTTTTCATTATTCAATTGAACCAGTAATTCAGAGGGATTGGATTTCTGACTGCCTTCTGGCCATAAGAGGGTTGTGTGTCCTAGCCTAAGTTTGAAATGTGCCTGTCCCCTGTTGGGTGCATGCTTCAGCACATTTCTCCCAAGTCTCCACTCTTGATGCATCTTACAAGTCTTTTCCCTGGCTGAGATTTCTAATCTTTGTTCATGGTCCCCAGCCTGTTCTCACCATTAGGATGCTCACCGGCAGCACGTTTTCTTGAAGATCCCCATCGGCATGTCCTGTCACGTCCTGTTGTCACCCTCTGTACCACCCTGGCTCCCCGTCTTTTTCACTCCATCGCTTCCCACCACAACCTGGCTAATCCCAGCTCCTTGCCGAGTCCCACCACAGAACTTTAACTCCCCCGTGCCCCTATTCATTGATACTTCAGATTTCTTCCCAGGATCCTTCCCCCTCCCCTCCAATTCCCTGTGACCTTATCACTTTGCAGTCACTTGTGGTGAATGTCGCATGACTCTGGAGCTGAGCCACTCAGGCTTTTTTCCTGGCGGTGACTCTCAGCTTTCACAGCAGGAGACAACGGGAGTTTTTACCCCTCTGTTTCTGTATTTTACCAAGGAAATAAGGTTGTTTAGTCTCCTTCTCAAAAGCATTTAAAAATCTGTGAAGAAACAGTTCAGCAGTCTGTAAGCACAAAGCACCACTGTTAATGAATGAAATGAGATAAAACTGGAGTTCGTGATGGTAGGCTGAGGCAAACACTCAGGCAATTTTCTGCCAAGGTGCACGGAATCTTTCAAGCCATTTTAGTGTAGAGCATCACTGCAGGAATCTAGCAGTTCTCTTCTTTGAAGTGTTGGCCTCTGAAAATAAACATCATAGGCTTTGAGGAAGTCAGTTCAGCCTCAGTTTGGTGTCTCCCAACATTTGTTTTCCTCACTGGAAGATGCAGTACTGTGCGTTCCCAGCCCCACAGAACCTGTGCGTGCTGCCATCTGCCTGTGCTGCCATCTGCTCCCCTGAGCTTGCTGCAGCCAGAGTCTGTATATGCCCTTTCCAATGGGTGAGGCGTAGCAACGGGAAGATTCTCTGTCCTAATACCAGGGTAGCGTTTCTCTGGAGGAGCAGGGAGGACGGTAGAGGTTTGCTGGTTTTAGCATACTTCTGTGCTTGTTTGGCACTTGCAGCATTTGAGGGTAGTCTTCCTGCAAGTTGGCTGCCTTGCATGCTGCGTGGAAAAGGCCTTGTAGTAGAGACAGCAGGTGCTGCATATGCAAGGTGATTTTTGTTTTTTTCTTACTGGAATTTCTTTTATTTTAAATTTAACAGCTCTTCCTTTTTCCAGTGTAGTGAACCAGCAAGGTTCTTTTGATACCCAGCTATGTAACCTTGCTTGATTGCATAGCAGCAGTTCTTCAAAAGAGTTGGGTTTTTTTCATTTGCTTTTTGTTTTTCCTCCCCTGTGCATCTGAGTAGGACTTGAGAGCTGCATGAGGTCATGCCCCCATTTTCTACAGGTATTTATTTTTATCTTGATAAATAATATATAAATAAACTTTGGGGATACATGTAAGTAGGCAATAGCATGCACCCACAATTTCTTAGGGTTATCATTAGCTCAGTCTGTGTACACATATATGTGTGTGCATATATATATAAAAAAAATATATCCTTCATCTATATAATGCAAACTCCTTGAAGAATCTCTTCAAAAACAGTGCTAGGCACTTTTTGCTGCAAGAGTTAAGTATTTGAAGAGTAGGGTCCCATGCATGGTTCTCATGGGCCTATTTTTAGTTGCTCTTACGGGAAGAATGGCAAAAAATAGACTAGCACCGTGACTTTGGATTTAGTGCACATAATGTTTATAGGTTAGTTGACAGGAGCGTGTGCGTGTGTATGTGCCACAGGACCTTAGTACTACACTTCCTGTACATTCATTAACAGGACTCCCAGCAGAGCTACTGTAGTTTTAGTGCTCATAATACTAATTTTAACATGCCGCTATAAAGTGCGTCATAGCTCTGAAGTGCTATTTTCAGCCTTGATTAGGGATTACTGACCTGAAAGATCTGTATTTCTCCAGTGAGAGGCTTTCTTGAATTCATAAACGTCTCTCTGGATTTGCCCAGAGTGCTTTGCTCCTCCATTTCTCTCCCCTCCTACCGAAGCTGTGGATGGGGGGGATGCACAGGGTTTTGTTGCACTTATGCAGATGGTGCATTTATAGCCTGCAAGTACTGGTGCTGCATCTTTTAGATGTACATAATTTTGAACAAAGAAATGTTTAAGAGTCTTTCAGAATCTGTCGCTTTTTTGGTTATTGCTTTCACCTTCTGCTGTCCTTGCTGATTTTCTAAGTTTTGTTTGGTGTGATGGGCTCAGTCTGGAAGGGTAGTATTTCTAAAGTGTAAACTGGTGTTCTTGTATGTCTGCGTGACTGCAAGACTTGGGACCCTTAAAGCACACTATATTCTGATGCACATTAGCAAATCATGGCTGTATAGGGATCAGGTGAGAGACAGGGACATGAAAACCTGCTGTCTTTTGTCTGAAAAAAACCCAACCCCAAAAACATTTAAATGTTGAAAATTTTAGCAAGCTAACAGTTCTAGCTATTAAACTTTCCATGGAAATACCTGCCTCGTGTTTTCCAAGTCACTTACCATTGCAGCTGTTTCCTTACTAAATAAAATGTTCTGCTTTGTTAGTGACTTGCTAGCATTCAAAAAAAAAAGAAAAAGAAAAGGTGAGCATCCGAGCAAAGCTCACCTTCCTGCAGACTTCACACTTGTACAGAGTTTGAAACCTTTAAAAGGATGGGGTAATACTGAAGTAAAAAGCTTCCTATCCCCCCAGTCAGACAGAAAGGAAAGCAAAAGCCCTGACTTAATGAAGTGGAGCAAGAAGTGAAAATGTTTCAAGAGTGCCCCCTCCCTTTTCAGTTTTCCACCTACAGAATACCTACACTTAAAACCAAAAATCCTTAAAATGTCAGCTTGGCTGGAAACGAACAATTAAAAGATCCAGCCTTTGTTGTTCATCACTTACTGGGCAATTACAGTGCACGAATTTGTTGGCACAGCTCTGAATCGGGTGTGCAGGACCTGATTGTTCAATGCTCAGTTCACTGGCCATTAAATGAGCAAATTATTCCAGCAGCAAAAAGGGCAAATTTCTACCTTGCCCTAATTTTTCCACTCATCTCTCTCATTCTCTGTTTATGGGAAAGGGAGTGAGGAGGAAAGGCAAATATTTCCCTGCCTCCAGGATTGCAGGCAGATGGAAGAGACACGCTGGTCACTCCAGTCACAGCTCCAGATTTGGTCCTTTGCCTTTTTAGATTTCACTGTAGTGAGTGTTTCTCTCTTCTCCGTGTTTCCAGCACCATAATAACACGCAGATTTGAAAAACCATTTTCCCTACAATTATTGGATACCGATACAAAACCAAAACCACTACAGAGAGCCAGATCAGGGTGATAAATTGTGAGGGTGGGGGCAGTAGGTTTTCTTTTAAAAAAACTGACTTCATCAGGCAGCTAGCTCCATTTCTGCTCAGATAAATGCTTACACCCGTTGCATTGCATGTGTGGCGTGTCTTTCATTTTCATTTTATAAATGCATGAAATAATTCAAAATAGGTTGCAAAAACCTGATGGTTGGCCTGTTAGAACTGCAGAGTTATTGCAAATAATGAGGCACAGAATAAGAGTAGGGGGAATAAAATCTTTCAGTGGTCTTCATCTAAATACCTGTGTTTAATTTCCCCTCTAATCCTAAGTGTACAAACAGCAGGAAAGCCACAGAGCCCCTTGGAGCAGAAGAGCAAGTTAGAAAGCCCAGCTTTCAGCGCACCGGTGAGGAGACAAAATTACAGAGCTCCAAGCCCGATGTGCCGTTTCCTCTTGCACCCTCCTCTCCCCTCCGCCAACCTACATTTCTTGGCTCCCGTCAGCTCTGAGGCTGTTGGGGTTGTGACGTAAATGACTCACAGCGAGTGACCCCCGTGGCAAACCTGTAAAACATTATACGGCATGAATAAGAAGTCTCTTATTAGGTCTGCAGCTGGCAAGATGCAGACATATGGCAGCAAGGATGTTTTGGAAGAAAGGCACGGCTTGACAAAGAACCTAGTCTCCCAATAAAGGTTTATACTGGCACTTTCCTGTGTTTATAATACCATATGCCAGGGGCATGGCCTCTTTTTTCATCATATTGTTGTTTAACTTTTTCTTTTTTTTTAATACCTAATCAGCCCTTAGGCTGAGGAGTCTGAGAAGCAGAAACTTGATATTATTTTTTCCTTAGATTTCTCCGACTGGAGTTACCATGTTGTAACTGCCTAGGCTCAAATCTGTTTCGTGTATAAAGTGAAGTAAGTTTGTCAGGACCAATTGTTTCTGTTATGAGAAGGAAGTTTAATTTTTGAGAACATTCTCAGAATAGACTCAGTATTGCCTGTTTTTTTGTTGTGGGTTTTGTTTTGGTTTTGGTTTTTTTTTGTCATGTAGATATTCAAGCTTGTTTGCTTGCTTGCTTTTCCCTATGTTAGTTTATTATTACAGGATAGTATAAGCATGGTTGTTTTTAAGGAGGGTTGCTATTTGAGTGTGTTTTTAAAACCTCTTTCCCTTACAGCCTAACAATCTCAATAATAAGCTTTTCTTAGATCTAGGCATCTCATCTCTGGTTTAAGAGCTGCACAATCATGCTGTTCCTCTATCAGTTACTGTGATAACTGGTCCTTTAAATGATCATCCTTGACCTTTATTAGCCTTTCGGGCTGATTGATTAGTTAAATCCATATTTACAGTGGTAGCCAGAGAGATTTTTGGTTGAGTATAACTGCCGATTTGGGGTTTTGTTATTTACAGGACAGTAGCCCTTAGGATTTCCAGTTGGGGAACTTGCCCTGTTGTTCTAGAAGCTGCATAAAACTAGGACAGAAAGACACTTTCTTCTGCCCCAGAGAACTTGCAGTCAAACTGAGTTTTGGTTTAAGAGAAGTTTTACCTTTAACTGTTTCAATACCACCTGGCCCCCATATGATATGCAGAGTGTAAGAGCATAGCCCTGGCATTGGGAAATTCGTATTCTAAAATGCAGTGAGTTGTTTTTCTGGCTTTTTGCAACTGCGCTCAGTGACAAAGCGACTCTTTCGCTGCTGAAGGCTGAGCTGTTGGTGCTGTACTGAGTCCTCTTAGGGCTACAAAAATTCTCCAGCAGTACATAGTCACCTTGGTGCAACTTCTTAGGAGTCGAGAGTTTGTTGGGCAATGCACGTGTGAGGAAAGAAACTGAAAATAAATAGTTATAGGTTAGGAGACATGCTAATAAAGTTAAAAACCAGCAAGAGCTTAAAAGAAGTCTGGGCTCTTCTTTTCACTTTTTTTCTTGACTCCTCAAGATACGAATTAACCTCGTCTTGTACCTCCTCCATATCTCAGGTTCCCACAGTTAAATCTACGGCTGTCTGAAATACGTACACAAAATATCTGTGTTCAGAAAAATCCTTGGCAGTAAAATAACTTTTTTTTATTATTGTATTTTAGTTTCCTTAGCTTTATCTGCCCTGTGGTAGAAACAGCCTGCATAGTGATAAAGGACTTAATAGTTTTCAAGTTGCATTAAAACTACTTTGTTCCTCTGTGCTTGCTGATGAAATTGCTGAGTTGTTATGGATATTATTTCAAATCCTGGTGCATCACGAGCAACATGCAGGGTGCTTTTTATCTTCATTTTCTTGAAGCGGGTGGGATACCCTACGCAAGCGATGGAGCACCCAGAGCGAAAGGTGGAACAGCTGGGTGTGTGGAGCGTGGGTGATGCCTTACGCACCCTGTGAACCAAGGAGGTGACTGTGTAGAACTGAGACACTGTGCAATTGTTTCTTGTAATTTTTTTCTTAACAGAGTCATTTTTATCTAGTTGAGTTAAAGACCCATTACTGTCTTCAAGCTAGTTTCTATCCTGTCAGTGGGACAGGCTTTTTCTTCTGGTCTCGGCCAGGATCTGACAAAAATCATGAATTAGCTCCACCCCGGTACAGCTAATGTCTTGGGTCTGTTCTCCTCTAAAATGAAGTTACTGCTTACTGTTGTTCCCACAGGGACTTGGGGACAATTAGAGGAGATAGATGAAGCAGATTGGAGCAGCTAAACTGGCCAATTAATCACTGTCTCTTGCTCGCTTGCTTAATTTAGGGATAGATTTTGCATCCCTTGGTAGCAGTGTGGCCTTTTAAAAAAGCAAAAAAACCCCAGTGAACACTCTTCTGTTCACTGAGCAGTTAAGTATATCACCCTAGACAAAAGGGTGAGCCGTATGCCCTGTCCGTCCTCATATTTTCTTGACTTCTTTGGAGCAAAAGCAAAAGGCTCACCATGGCCTGGCATGCCTGGTGTTATCCCCGTTGGATCATGGAGATTTGGTTGAGCCTGAGGTTTTCCATAAGTATACTTTAGTAATCATCTCTTTCTGCAGAGATGCCCTCCACTGTGATTAAATGCAGGTTGGTATCTGTAAGCGAGGTATTAATGAACAGTTTGAGAGTCAGAAGACTCTCCACGCTCCTATTAAGAGCCGGAGAGGAAACATGTTTCCACCCTGGGCAGTCCACCTCCCTGCCTAAATGCTTCATCCCCCTGCCCCACCTTAATCAGAGAGGGAGCCCGTGCTTTTATGTTGGACAAGTCTTTACAAGGTGGCACTCGTCTGCGTGTTTGTATTAGAGCCGTTGTTGTGTCCGGCCGGGCGAAGCAGGCACAGCCGCACAGGGTGGGCTGGCACTGAGTGGAGTAGCTGAGGTATCAGAAGTGTGTGAGGTACACAGGACATGTGTGGCTCGAAGTCGGTGTATAAGCAGCATTAGAAAGGCTTTCTGCTCATATCCGTAAAAGTGAAATTCCTCCCTGGTATGAAATCCTGGACCTATGACTCCCCCACACGCAGCAAAACAAAAACAGCCATCTGCTTGCCATGTTCTTAGCACATTTCTGGTTTGGGTTTGTTGTTTGGATGGGATTTTTTCCTTCTTTCTTCCAAGAAAGTTGACATCCTGCTTCCAACCTCCTCCTACTAGGAAATTGACTTAGATGGTAATGAAAATTAAAGGCTCCTCCAGGAATAACTGCAGCTATATTCTGCCCTGTCCTAGCCATGAAGATGAAAGGGAAGGAATCTATTTTAGACCTGGCTCCCCAAGCAGAGGTGAGTCTGTGCACAGGAGGGCGCGCAGCTGATGCCGTCCTGGCAGAAGATGGCTGGCAAGCTGGGAATCACAAATAGGAGAATATGCAGCTGTAATTCCAACGTCGTTTTGCACCGCGTTGTTGCTATGTGACAGGCAGTGCCAGCTAGCGAGCTGGAGTGCTTGCTCTACAGTTTAGAGTGGTTTAAGTTTGTACCCCTGGTCTAGCCTGCTTTTAAGCACACATTACTTGGTGGTTGTATGAGCTCCAAGGATATTCCCTCTTCTCCCTCTGCCTCCTATTAAATAACAAGATTACAGCAAATTGTTGGCCTAGATATGGCTTGCTGTGCTCCCCGGGTTGTAGATCAGACTCTGACCTCATTCTGTCTTTGCTCTCTGACGTCTACATCCTGTGAAATCTGCTGGGTCCTTCGTCCTTACGGCTTGCTCTTTATAAGTGTTTCTTTACTGTTCTGCACCCCGGGAGCCATTTTGCTGGGCACAAGCAGTGGCGTAAGCATGGCTCTCGAGCAGCTCACAAAGAGGTTGACTTGCTCCTGTGTTCCAGGTCCCCGGGACATCTGGGCTACTCTGGGGTGATGCAGACCTGAAAGCAGGGGGGGAAGGAAACCAAGCTTCAGCGTCGTGAGTTTTCCTAGAGCCTGAGCGCTCGCAGCCTTGTGCGGCATCCCCAGCAGGGCACGAGGCTGCCTGGTGAGCTGCTGTCAGCTCCTGCTCGGGAACCTCTCCTTGGCTCCCTCTCCCCTGCTTTCTCCCATGCAGGCATCTTGTGCTTCTTTGACCTTAGAAAGATTGACTGGCCTGTAAGGTCAGAAAATTTGGCCACTCAGTCGAGAGCTACCCAATGACCAGTTTTGCAAGCAGGACTGTGGAGGCATTTCAAGAAAGATTTCCAAATGTAGCTTTTTTTTTTTTTTTTTTTTCCAAGCAGAAGCAGCCTGAATACTTTGAGAAACTGAGAATGAAGTTTCTTTACCACAACAGCAGAAAAGCTGATTTGGTTCAGTAAACCCTTTAAAGCTTGAAGCAATAGTGGGAATTTTTTCCATGAGTTTTGGGTTGGTTTTTTTTTTTTTCTTTTCAAATTTTAATTTCAACACTCTGTAGTAAAACAAAACTTAATGCTGTTGTCCCTAGATATTGAAAAAGGAGACCCTGGTGTCTTATAAATATCCTCTTTCTCCCTTCCAGTACTTGCATCCAAACCAAAATCTTTGGCAAATTCAGTTTGCGAAGCATTTCAATTTTGAAGAAACCTGGTTTTAATTCTTACAGTCAAGTCAACTGATTGTGTTATTCACTTGTATGCAGGTGCTCTTTGCATCCTGGGGATGAGGAATTAGTCTGTACCTTTACAAGATGCTTCATATCAGTCTGAAAGCACTGTTTTATAAATAATCAGAATTCTATTTTATTGAATAAAATAAATATAAAAAAGTAAACCAAAAACCTCGTGTATTAATATGTGAGGACATTAGAGCTATGGTATCCACCTACTGCATTTTTAACTCTCATGCTTTTCAAATAAAGATTTACCATATAGTTGTGCAGCAAGACAGTAGGAATTTTCACACTAATCTGTACTGTTGCAATAGCAGATATTTAGGCAGTGGATAAGCTACTGGGTAAATTTTCACATGCTTTCTGACCTTTCTGATGCTGGCATTGCCTAGTCTTCTCAAGTAGCAACTAAGATAATTTGGCCCTTGAGATAAAGAAGGAGAGATAAAGTTATTTTTAGCAATTGCTTGCTTTAGTTCTGGCATTTTGTTCTGTCCTGCCCATCCTCCTCATAGAGTGGAAGGATGCAGCTTGTTTATTATGTTTTACCATATCCACTGTGCTGGCTTTTCATACCAGGCAGAGGTGAGGTTTGCCCTTCGGCAGCTTTCCCACCAATGCAGGGGCAGCCGTCTGCGTTCTGGAGATCACAGATCAGCCACAAATCTTCAGTTTTCAATCCTTGTATTTAATCCCTGCCCCCCCCACCCCCCCTCGCAGTCATGCTAGTTAGAAGCTTCCTTTCCCTCTTTGAAGAAATTTCTTTTCTTTTCTTTACTTTTTTTTCCTTTTCTTTTCCTACAATTCTGATTCCAGGAACTGAAATTTCTAAGAAAACCTGAAGTGCTGTGAGAAATATTGTCACTTCAGATATAATCTGTGCACTGCAGAAAATCAGCATGTGTGTCTTCTGTAAGTTACAGTAAGAGTATTTATTACTGTCATCTTAAGAGATTCCAAATGTTTCAGCTTATCGTCAGTTCTATGTGTGGGCCCTACCTGTATTTCCATCCCCTTATTTCTTGATCCTGTCAATTTAATATTATGGAAGATGTTGGTAGCATTATGCACATGGAGGCTGAACCCCACTTTTTAGTCATAGGGCCAACAAAGTGTGGCATTACAGGCTTGTAGTGGGGTGTTGCCTGGGAGCCCCTGTTTTCCTCTGCGGCTGCCTCTTCCTCGATGTCGCACTCCAGACTGCCGCTGAGAAGGGCATTTTCTCTCCACCATGAATACTTGCCTTTCTGTGGCTCCTTGGTAAGAACTGAAATACCTCTCATCAGACTGGCTGCGCATAGGCAGCTCCTTAGTCCACCTTGAACTTTCTGACTTCCTTGTTACCCAGCATGGGTGTTTTAACTTGAACTGTCTTTCCCTGAAAACAAATGAAAATGCAGGTTCCAGGACCACGCTGTGTGTGCTGGGGGGACGGGGGCGGATGTGTGGGAAGAAAAGTATTAGGTTAGGAAAAATATTTAGGATATATACATTTTTATTTGTGTTCTATATTTAGGTATGAGAAGGGAAGTTATTTTTTTTCCCCTTCTGCAGTTCTCCCAAGCTCATAAAGCATCTGTTTCTCAGCCTCTGTTGCTCTTGCCTGAACTGAGGTTGATGGTGGCCCTGGTTCCCCTTCAAGGAGGCTTTGTCCTGATAAAGGGACCCATTGAGAGGGCCAAAGGCACACAGGCAACTAACGTTCAATATGCAACTGCTTATCTCCTGGCAACATATTTGTGGACTATGGGTCTTGATACTAATAAAGTAGGTAAACTGCCATTATCTATGATTTCTCTTTCTGAAAAAGGAATTGTGTGGAAAAATGGAAGGTGGAAGAGAGAAAATACTCTCCAGTTCATGGAGCTCTTGTGGTGAACACTTTCATGCCAGAGAGGCCTCACACACCTCAATCACTTGATCTTGATGAATAGATCAGAAAGTTTCATGAGGATGCTTTTTCTCCTGGGATTTTGGCTTTTCATCCCTTCCGCTCGCTGTTCATCTCCACATCCATATGTGGAGCTGAAGTGGACTCAATGTCTTTAAAGCTCAGGGAAGGTTCAGTTCAGGTCTGGGGCACAGCTGTTGGTTTTTTCACTTTGTTCAAGTCATCTTCTCTAGCTACAGTCCTTCTAACTGAAGAAAGAGGATTGCAGGATGCCTGGGTGTTCAGCCACAGATACAGGGGAAAAACTTTCACTATTTTTGATCCCTTGAGGTTTCCTATCTTTCCTGTTTCACTTTAGTGCTTTCTTAAAAAGAGGACGGTTGTTGATATGTGAAGCCTGTTCTCCTTCTGATATGTAGAGGGCTGAACAGTGCATTTTCAGAAAGAGCGATAAGATCTCCTGGCGGCTGAAAACAAGATTAATTCTGTTCCCTGGTGTATGCCGTCGACTCCCCCAAAAAAGAACTGGGACATAAATAGTTGATCAAAATTAAGCCTATGGTCTGATCCCATGAACTGAAGTTACTTAGTTTCTATTCCCAGTTTTGCAGTACTGTGCTGGGTAAATGCCTCAGTTCTCCATTTGTGAAATGGAGATAAATCAAATTTTTTTCCTCACAAATGTCCTGTCTGATTTAACAAGTTTGTATGGTGATCTGAACATAAGTGCTTTGGAAGTGTTGCTACTAAGATTTCTCTGATTTGCAGCTAATAGATAATAGCAGGGAGAGACTCAAAGCTGTCTTACAGAGACTCAGACTAATTGTGTTTAACTGTGTCTCCCGGAAGACCAAGCTGGTTCCCAGGCCTAAGAGGAAAAACAAAGGACAACATCCAGGCCATGCTGAATTGACAAAAATGTTGTTAGCATTAGGGGATCAGGATTGTATCTGTAATTAATACAGATCTGGAGGTCTCTTTTTCATAGTCATAGGACCAGATCTGCACAGCTGCTTAGTACTTCTAGTGCCCCCCTCCCCTCTTTTTTTTTTTTTTGTTTTGTTTTGGTAGCTAGAAATATAAATACCTTTCCATCTGGACTCTCCTGGTTGGGGTAAAGTGATGTATACTAGTGTCTACTAAAATAACACTGATGCTGAATCAAAATAGCATTTTTACATAAGTTGAAAATAAGAAGATGAAAGAAAAATATTTGGGACACAGGAAGAAGGAACTTAAATTACTTTTTCAGCAAAAAAGGAAGGGGCTGAAGACATCGTAATGAGATTAATGGAAGGGAAAGCTCTTATTTCTGAGGGAGTCCTTGTCATAAGAAGAGGAGATACTGCTTTTTTTGATCGAGCTTGTTTTAGAAGTATATTTCAGCAACATGCAAAGTTAGACTATGCAAGGAATAAAATTCTGGGGAAAAAAGGACCAATAGTGGAGGTGGAAGTAGTTGCTCATATAAAAGAAAGCAAATTTCAGAACTTTCTATTTTGGAATAGATGGACCTTTCTGACACAAAACTTTTTTTTTTTTTTTTTCAACCACAGAAATGCTACGTTATTTTGTTGAAGTCTGTTTCTGAAAGGCAGATTAGTCAAAATGACATATTTTCAATGGAAGATTCTTCTGCCAAAGAATATTTCAGCAGCTTTCGTGTGACTCGGTTTAACTGAATTAAAACTGCAATCCTAAAACAGAAGGGATGGAGCAGCTGCACATCTCTGAAGCCCGCTCCTTCGAGGTCAGCCCTTCCAGAATGGGTTCCTCTCCCCTCTGCCCTGCTCTACCTTTCTCCTTCTCAGTCTAAAACACCACCTGGTATATCCGTTTGCACCATGACACCCCTGAATAGCATATATTCTGTGCATCGTTTACACCATGATAGAGACTGCAGCTTTTGTGGGCTCTGGTTTTGCTGTTAGCAGTACTGTGATGCTATGGAAATATGGCTTGGGTGACCACGTGGAATTAAATGTTGGCAGACAATGTTGCAGGGGAATGTATTTTATGATATCCCTCTAAGACAACATGCGTGGTTTTATTACTTTAAAAATAAAATCTCAGAAGCAAAGCTTTTAAAGAGTCATAGTTGTTTGAAAGACAGGATTTCAAATCATGGAAAAACCTGCAGCCATTATGAAAAATCTGTTTTTACTTTGACTTCTAGAAATCTCCACTGAAATTACTGCCGATTCCCCCCTGTACAGCACAAGCCCGGTATTCATCTTCCTGGCTTTTGCCTGTTTATATCCAGCATCTCTGCAATCCAGATGGGGAAGAGCACATGTGACAGCGTGTGTGTGTGATTTGGAGCAGCAGATGGGTGCGAATGACAAACTGTTGCCTGTGTAGGCACCTACCTAGAGATTGCTCGGAGTCCTGCCTCTGTGTGGTGTTGTTCTGTTCCTATGCCATTATCGAAGAGGGCACTGTCAGGGCTCCCGTGTTGAAGCTTTACCTAACTTGACAGGGATCCTGTGCAGGCATCCAGATTTCAGTGCCTTTCAGTACTGACGTCTGCTTGTGATGTGCCTTCTGTCAAAGGAGGCACTGACTGTATTAAAAATTGTGTAGGGAGAAAGGCAAGGTGGGATTGACTTTATATTCGAACTCCCTAGTGAAGAGGGATCCTGCTTCGGTGTCTTTTTGTTCCCCAAGTGGGCCTGTCACTCTGCATTTCTTGCCCTATTTGAGTTGCCTTTCCCTTTTCTGCTCTTGCTCTGAATGTGTTCTGCATAAAGAGAAAAGTGATGGAAAGTGAAGTGCATTGAGAGAGGAGAGGTTGGTGTTTCTGTTGCGGTCCTACACCTACAGCTTTCGATATTCTCGCTGCATGGGCATGCTGTTATCAGCTGGTACAGAATTTCACGCGTTGTCCGACAGTGTGGCTGCCGTGAAAATGATGCCATTTCCAGTGGCCAGGAAATTTAGGGCCAAATGTATTTTTGCATGCATTTCAGCTGGACTGTCACTTAAAATTGTAGGACAGAGAAGTTTAAAATGCATGTGTAACTTGCTTCCTTGAACTAGTCCCTTTCCAGTCAGCAGGGTCACCGATGCTGCAGTCGTGCATGCACATGTACTTGCTAGATTAGGAATGCAGTTAGCGCAAGGTTTGGTGTCTGAGTCACAGCAGTGATTTAAAATTCACAAAATCTGTAATTTCTCTACGCGTTAGTCCTGCCAGCTCTGCTGTAAGGCCTGACTGGGGTACCAAAGGGGAAGCCTCACTCTGCCAGCACTCTGAGCTCTGCTCGTTTTGTAGAGCCAGCAAAGCACCGAAGTTTGGTGCCTGTGGTCCCGTAAATTTGAGGTAGGTAATCAATTCCTACTGCTATCTGGCTGAAACACATATTCTGCGGCCAGGAATTTGCATGTAAATGTCAGTGTGAAAATATCGTGGTGAATTTTCTGTGCGGTTACAAGGATGAGTAGAAAAGATCTCTAGTTTGCTGCTGGATAGACATCTGAGCCCCATGTGAGCACCCTGCGGAGGACAGTTGGAGGAGATACGGGAATGGGGCTGCTTGGGGAAGGGGTGGGTGAAATGTGTCCTGCTGGAAGAAGATCACTGAACTGATTTAATTAGTTCTGTTTCAGAGGATTCGTTTTTGCTCGGGTCACTGCTATGTTCATCTATTTGCTTTTTTCCCCCCTCTTAGCAATAGACAAATGCAGGGTGATAATTAATTTGGCAGGTTGATTGAGATTGGGTGGCAGAGAGGGGAGTTTTCCTGGATGAGTGGTGAAGCGTTGCTGGTTGAGCTTAAAGTGAATAGTCTGAAATAGAAAGTAGTTAGTATAAAATCCCCCAAGGGTGTGTTTAAACTGAATGTACTTTGAGTTTTGACATTGAGGTTTTTTAGTAAGCTACCAGGCTCTACAGTGTAATTTTAGGACATTTGTTAGCTGGGATCTAGCTGTTGAAATGTCAGTGCTATTCTTCTGCATTGTGAAACCTCAAAGCTGGGAAAATGGGGTGTTAATGAAAGAAGTAGCTTGTTTGTGTGGGTGTCAGGCTGGAATGAGCTTTGGCAGAGTGATGCTCTTTTCTCTTCCAGGCCAACCCTGGAAGCTGAGGCTTCACCTGACCAGACGCAGTGCTGCTCTCGTGGTGGAGGAGGCACTGTGGGTCAGTCCACTCTGTGCACTAGCTTGAGGGAGGCTAAATTCTCAGTATCTTAACGTTTTCATTATTAAATCTCAGCTATCCCTCAGTGTGCTACCATTAAAGTTAAAGCATTTCAGGAAAATGAGCTGCTGAAACCATAAGAAATTATGTTTCTGGCCTGCCTCACTGTATTTTAGCCTCACCAGCAGCTGATTCCTGTAATCACTGTGTTTTGTTTTTCACACCAGGTGGACATTAAATTGCCATATTAAAAAAAGTAAAGTTTCTTTTTTCCTTTTTAGTGAGTGCATATGGTAGCAGAAGAGATCTGATTTGTTCAAACTACTGGATTCTGTTGCTTACAGAATTTCCAGTTTTGGGGGGCAGTGGCACTGCAACCATTATTTGACTTCTCTGACCAAGAGGTTGGGGTTTGGGGGTTCACTCTCTCACCCTCTATCCCCTTCCTTTTTGTAAGTGTCTCTGCTCTGATGAGAGTTTTTGAGTTGACAGCTATGACAAAACGCCATCCGACATGCACAAGGGAAGTACACCAGGGACACCAGCAAGTCACGCTTGTCCCTATCCCCTCTGCTGTGGCTCTGTTCCTTTGCGGAGGAACCACTTCGGAAGGTTAAATATCTGGTGAAACCTCCATGCTTAGTCAGTCCTAAGGGTTTTCGGCTGGGACTGCCAGTAAGGATGTCAATTTGACAAGGTTTTGGGTTTGGTTTGGTTTGGGTTTTTTTTCCCTGCAAGGTAGACACTTATCCACTGGGAATTCCTATTTTTATGCAGACTACCAGAGAGTGGTCAGCTGTTAGATTAATGCATTTATTAAACTAATTGGACTAAGGTTTGTTCCATATGACCTTTCATAGTTTCTGTCAGTATTGTGGGTGTTTCAACTAAAATCAGGGCTTGACTCAAAAATCCCTTAAAAGTTTTCCTACTCTTTCAGTGGGGTTTTTAATTGCTATGTGAAAATACATTCCCTGTATCTTCAAGGAACTAATTTCTTTGGAAGCAGAGACCCTCCTGCGCACTGATGAGCAGCTGAAAAGAGTGTGTGTCATCTTCAAGGCTTATGTTGGTAACAACAGAAAGTGCAATATGAAACTAGAATCTCTGAAAAGAGGGAAAGTGAGAGAAAAACCGTGCGCTAAGGAGAGAATGATATTGGTAACATACATGCAGAGCAGATTTTTTGTAGTATTCTTTAGACTCCTTTAAAAAATAAATAATAGGCTTCAGATACCTAAACATGCTTTCAGACTATGCTGACTTTGTCTGCTGCAGTAGCTAGCTAGTTCATCAAGCCTGTGGCAGGCTTGATATTGTGACTGGGGTTCTTAATGCATAGTTAATGATTCCCAATGGAAAAAAGTAAATAAGCTTTCTGACTTTTTCTAGGAACTTAATTACACCAGAATGGACTTGACTGTGTAGCTTTGAAATCCAGGAACTTAATGTGTCTACTTTGAATAGCAAGCAAGCTTTAAATAGTGATCTTCTTCGTTTTAACAATCTATTTTTCTTCTTTTGTCAGCTTTTTGTTATATTCAGGAGTCTTGATATTGCTGTGTTGCCCTGGCACCCCCATACCAAGGAATATTCTTCTGTAAGTTACTGTCTGTAAATTATGGCCATGGCTAAACTGGGAGGATATCAAAGTATCTGTGCCCACATGCTTTATCTCACCAGTATGGATATTTTTTTCTAGGACTTTGGTTTTCATGATTATGCTCAGAATGGGAAAGTGAGTACATGGAAGATTTGGTGAACACTTTTGCTTGTTGCATACTAGTCCACCAGCTCAACGTGCCTGTTACTAATCCACCAGATCAGTTTAAGGGGATAAGAAATCTTTTTATGATCAGTTGAATTGTTTTATTCATTTATTCTGGAAATCTTTTAAATACCCAGATTAAGATAAGACTATTAACTTAGGACGCCTTTGCTAAAAGAAATCTGCTCCACATCTGGAAGTAGCTCTTTTTGTGGCATCCATCCTTGGGGATCACTGAAGAATAAGAGTTGCTTTTCTTTAAAAACAAACAAATCAGTCCTCTTCTGTATTTTACTACAGCTCTGCCTCCAAAACCCATTGTTTAAAATCCTGTTTGATGTGTGAAAGATTAATAGGGGCCTGAGAAATTCGGTGGCAGGACTGAAAATAATAGAAACCTGTAAGGATTTGGTTTACTACTGTCATATGTTTAAATAGTTGTGACAAAAATTTATATAAATCCAGATACAGGGTGTGGAGGTGGATATTCCCCTGCCTTTTCTTTTTCCCATGTACATTTTTTTTTTTATTTCGCATACCTTCCCACTGTCTAAAGTTAAACCTGCTCATTTCAAGAAGTGGTGTGGAGCAAAGAGCACGACAGTAGTCCACAAACCCATGGCTGCCGGTTTGCCATGTCATGCATCTTCGTGCCTCCTGCTCCCTTGCAAGGGATCCAGGATCCCTGAAGAAGTCAGATGCAGTTTATTGTCTGGAAATATTCTAAAAGGTCATATGCTGCCATGAGAAAAGTACACAAAAATGTAGTCTCTCTCTTGCCGTCTCACCCAGCGCCAGATATGATCTCATCCCTTTTATTCCTTTGGAGCTGAGTCCCTGGTTAAGTGCTCAGGATGGTTCCTTCGCCGTGCCTGCGGGACAGTGGCTGCTGGTGCCTTTTGAGTTGTCCTCCTGTGCCGCAGTGCCCGTTCACCTCCCTTCAGCCTTACCTCACCAAGTGCCCTCTTTTCTCCGTTCCTTTCTGCCACAGTGGCTCAGTATCATGTTCACTGTCTCAACAGAGTATCTGCCAGACATAGATGTTTTTCCCCTGTTTTGTGTAGCCTCTGGCAGTGCTATGGTTCATTGGTTGACCTGCCAGCCAGGCTGCCAGAGGGCTGTAGGGGTCAAGGAGGCAGCTCCCTCCGGGGCTTCCACCTTCACCAGGGTGCCAGCTTCAGAGGGCTTAACTCCATCCCCGCACGGGGCTCATCCTGCAGGGAAGCCGTTCGCTGCAGCTCCTCTCCAGACCCATCATTCTACCTCGCTGCCCCTGCCTCCAGTTCAAAGCAATGCCAAGTTTCAGAGCATTTCTGCCTGGGCCTCCGTTTAAAAATCTTACCTCTGCTTCCAGCTGTTGTCCAGCACCCCACAAACCTTTGAAACAACTTAACTTGATTAGGAAGCAGCTGAAAGGCTCTTACACCACCACCCCCCCACCCTCCCACCCTGTTTATTCATTTAGTTAATTGATGGGGGGATGGGAGGGGGTGTTTTGGTTTTTAACCAGTCTGAGAACGGGGCCTAACCTTGATGATTTGCAGGGCTCCAACACGTTGGGAGCATTTGGGTGGAGAGTTTCCTCCCCACTAATACACAGGCAGAGGCCACGATGGGGCGAGCGTGCAGCGAGCGTATCTGGCTGAACAGCGCAGCTCTGACATCTCGTGCTTTAAGCTGATCTGGGAGTTGGCGAGTGGTTGTGGAAAAGCGATTGTTTTTCCAAATCTTGGAGTACTTTGCTATCTGTGTGTCAGCCTACACGTGCCTGTGTATGATCAGGCTCAGCACACAGCAAGGAAGAC
Source organism: Haliaeetus albicilla (assembly GCF_947461875.1). NCBI lineage: Eukaryota > Metazoa > Chordata > Aves > Accipitriformes > Accipitridae > Haliaeetus > Haliaeetus albicilla. The sequence goes on from NC_091501.1 coordinate 17,270,987, forward strand.
ATCTCTGATGCTTTGGATGTCTGCAGGGCAAGCTGCAGCTGTGCTGTTTGATGGAAAAGGTGGTCAGTGCAGCCATGCAGTTGCTCTCCTGTTCACATTATCAGGACCTGGCAGTGCTGAATCTCAGCAGCTACAGCCCGCTTAGCTTCTCCTGCTGACGGTGTCCACACCAAAACTGCACTCCCTAAGTCAGTTGAGTCAGTAAATCACCTCGTTTATCTTGATTACCATGAAAGCGCAGGGAACAGTCTATCAAATAGAAAAAATCCTACTGAAAAGTAGAAAGTGCAAAAAACCCCTGTTAGTTTCTGTATGATCTGACTGCCACATATTTGTAAAAATAAATGTTTCTTCTAATATGTAATCAAGGAAATAATTTGTGCTTTTTTGTTACTGAAAAAGAAACTTATCGGGAACATTTTGTGCCTACATGCTGGTAACAAACAGTTTCTTTTTACCAGTGGAAATATGATCCTGACTGAAGCATAGCTAATACCCATTCAGTCAGAGAATATATATCATACTGTGCCCCATTCAGCGCAAGCTGTAAGAAGGCAGTGTCAAAGAATTCAACAGTGAGACACTGTTCCACATCCTCAACATGCACATTCAACAAAATCTCTTCCAAAGAGGGAAGATGTTATGCTCATGTTTAAATACAGGCTCTGCTATTTTGGCAAAGGTTGAAACCAGGTGCCAGCCAGATTGGGTGCTCCTATCTAGCTCTACTGGACACTGATTCCCAAATATAAGCAACTCTAAAAACTGCTGGCTCCCACCCAGCCAGAACTTCTCAGAATCTCAGTGGTAATTAATTTCTGCTGCTACTAAACGCTCTAAACCCTTGCAGGAGTGGCAAAAAGGCATTTTTACAGGTTCTCAGCTGTTTGGGGAAGCTCAGGGCATACTACTCATGTACTGCAGCCGGTTCAACAGAGAATATTGGATGCTAAGTGTTTGGCTCCCCATCACAGATGGGGCAGAGGAGCAATTTCTGTAGCATTCCTGTGCTTTGCCTTGTGCTCACATTTCATTTATTCACTAGAGGAGAGCAGGGCTCTCTTATGCTCAGTGTAATGGAGAAGCAGTGTCCAGCCATGGTCTGAAATCTTTAAAGTCCAAGGGAAGAAGCCAGTGAGTTGGGGAAAGGTCCCGACCCATGCATTTGGACTATGTGATCCTGCTTCAGTCTGTTTGAATCCCATTTACTAGCTTTGGTGAGTTGTGGCTGATTTAGCTCAACTTCGTCATCACCATCTAATTATTTTTGTAACTGTTAAAGTATTGTGTATGTATAAATATATACCTAAATAAAATCCCAGAGTAGTAGACTATAATCTGAATAGAATTAGAACAGGCTCTGAATTGATTTAAAGTCTTTTATTAAACACTAAGTATAACTGCTTCATTGGTCCTCTTAAGTACTTACCATGAAAAGATCTGCTCATTCCCTTTAATGAAACTGTGTTGAGTGTTATATTTGCTTAAATAAACCCCCCCTGTGGTTTCAAAAAGCTGTTGCATTCTGCTACTGAGGACTCCCTCGCCTTCCTAAGAATATACATGGGACTGCTCATATTCTAAATGTTAGGGTTTTTTCCCACTTGTGCCCAGTTGTGGTGGTCCTTATAAGATTATGACTTTTCTATTTCTGTGAGTTGTTTTTTGGGTTGTGGGTTTTGGGTTGTTTTGTTTTGGGTTTTTTTTTTCCAGCCATGGCATAGTTAGCAGTATTGCTGGTTCAAGGGTGCCAAAATCAGAAACCTAGGCCAGAAAAGATGATTTAAGGGAAAAACAACACCTAGAAACAGCTGAAAAGGTTTGAATTGTCATTCTTTACTTTCCATCTTTTTATTTATTTAGATCTTTTAACAGTATGTGTGGGTCACATTTTCCTGCAGTTGTCTAACACTAAGGAGGCTTAGAATTATGGTTTATGAATTTTAATGAAAGTTGAGATTATTAGGTAGTCATATGCTAGGGCTTTAATTAAATCGTCAAATAGGAGAAGAACTGCATTTAGAGAGGTGAGAGCTGAAGATGCTAATTTTTAAATGTCTTTGTTCTACTCTGGCATGGGTATCTCAGATATCTAATGCAGACAGTCTCTTATACTATTCCTTACTCCTTGGCAGGTATCATTGTATTACTGAACATCTGGTTTACATTCAAAATTTGGTTTTACAACCATGAGGCCTAGAGCCTTCATGGTGTTTATAGCAAAGGCCTGAGTTTAAAGCACAGGCTACCACCCTACATGTTCAGAGTGAGCTAGCCCCGTTTCACTTCTCTTTTTCTCTCTGTGGCTGTGATTTTGGTATTAGGGTCTTCTGCATTCCTGCCTCCTCTTCCATGCACAGTCCTCACACTCAGCTGGGCTGGGGGAGGCTGTTTTCTCTGGAGACCTGTTAGTCAGTTAGTAGGGTAGAACGAGCCAGTTGGCTTTAGCGAAGCCCGTGTTTTTGTGCATTCTTGAACGTGCAAGAGTTGTTCTTGTTGCTGAAAGCTGCCTTCATCGTTAAGTGTTAAAACTGTTAGAGCTGGGTTTCCAGGACAGTTTTAGATGAAAAGTGAAGTAGATACTTTTCTTCTGAGAGAGACTGCACAGATATAAGCGGTGTGGGAATTTGAGTTTGGCTTTATTCTTCCTTTGCTGCTGCTGGTACACTCAGCCTTAGCAGCCTGGTCAGTAAGAATGATAAAGAAAAGTAATTGGATGGTGTGAGGCTGTTTACCATCAGTCTGGACTAAATCAATTCATAGTAATTTTTAGAGGGAGGTGGTGGGGTGGGGTCTGGAATAAACCCTTCTGTTAGTGATAAACATAAATCCCTCTACTTCCAAATGCATTTTTGTGCCTGTATCTCTGTTTTCATCCGTGCACCAATTAAACAATAATTTTTTAATTTTTTTTTCTGATTTCAGAAGGTTGACTCAGGCTCAAGTGGATTTATGCACACTCTCTCTGTTTCTGAGCAGTTATGGTTTGGTTTTGTGGGTTTTTTTTAATACTGTTTTCTTCATCTTTTGATTTATAAAAAGCTTGTGGAAATTGTGATTTCCAAGTAGCCCGATAGGTCAGGCATGCTTGCTTTCCTCCTTTTCTACATATCATACTGCAGCACTTACTGTTTGTCCATTCAAAGAAAATCTTTCCCAGGTTCAGAAGTAATCTAGCACAGTGTAGCTTGTTGAGCTAAAGGGTGTGTGCTGGTTTTGGCTGGGATAAAGTTAATATTCTTCACAGTAGCTAGTGCAGGGCTGTGTTTTGGATTTGTGCTGAAAACAGTGTTGATAATTTAGCGATGTTTTCATTACTGCTGAGCAGTGCTTACACAAAGTCAAGGCCTTTTCTGCTGTTCACCCCACCCCACCAGCGAGGAGGCTGGGGGGGCACAAGGAGTTGGGAGGGGACACAGCCAGGACAGCTGACCCCAAGTGACCAAGAGATATCCCAAACCATAGGACGTCATGCTCAGTATATAGAGCTGGGGGAATCAAAAAGAAGGGGGGGATGTTCAGACTGATGGTGTTTGTCTTCCCAAGTAACCATTGCTCTGTGATGGACCCCTCCTTTCCTGGAGAAGATGACTGAACACCTGCCTGCTGATGGGAAGTAGTGAATGAATTCCTTGGTTTGCTTTGCTTGCATGCGCAGCTTGTGCTTTACTTATTAAACTGTCTTTATCTCAACCCACATGTTTCTCACTTTTTCTCTACCAGTTCTCTCCCCCATCCCGCTGCAGGGGGGTGAGCGAGCAGCCGTGTGGTGCTTAGTTGCCAGCTGGGGTTAAACCATGACAGGGTGTCATACCGAGGCAATCATCCCTCTGTAGGATGTTGGCCTGGCAGAGTTTTTGTTACAACTGCTCTACCCATTTATTTGTTTTCTTTTCTGTCTTCTGTCTGAAAACTTGAGGCCCCTTTGTAAGTGTGATATACTTTTTTTTTTTCCTCTTTCACTCCTTTGTTACTATGGATCATTGCAGATACGCCAAGACATTATAGCACGAGATGAAAACTTTTTTCTAGATTGTGAGGAAAAAATACATTTTAAAGCCAAGTAAGATTTGGTAGGTTAAAAATGGGAGGAAAAGGTTGGCTTCATAGGGTCATGACTGAAAACTGCCTAGAATTGACAAGGTCTCTTACCATCCTAGAACAATTCTTTTGCTTCCTCGTGCTCACGCTTTTACCAGGTGATAACCACAGGGTTAAGTCAGTAGAGCATCCTGGCATAGTACGTGACATACAAAGAGAGAGCAATGGTGTTGAAATTCTTTTACACTAGGGGCGATGGATCTATCAGCAAAAATACAAACACAGCTGCTTCCACAAAGGCGCATTTGTAGAGAAATTAAATTAAATGTGGGTTGTGTAATTTGCTATGAGGAGTTAGCAGTTCGCTAATAAAATGGTGCCAGAATAAGCAAGGGGTCACTCCGTTGGTTCCAATGTGTTTATGACTGGTTGCTTCATTGGTGACTTTGGCCTCTCTTCCATAAGTGATTTTGATAGATGCTGAGAAATGGAGCAAGGACAAGTTGTTATGGCCTTCAGACTCATTTTTCACTGTAATGTTAGCTGCTGCTGCAACATTCAGTCTGTGGAGCACCCCAGGATTGCCCACACCTGGTAGAGGAGCAGAGCTAGAGATGGGGGACCTGGACTAAAAGGCACCAGCGAGCTGTGGAGGAAGAGGAGCAGCAGAGCAGAGCGGGGGCTGGCTGTGGGGCTGGGGAGGCACAGGAGAACACTCTGGGGGCTGAAAAACTCTGTGTGTAGTTGTGCAGCACCAGGCAGTTACTGGAGAACAGGGAACAGGGTGGGCAAACCGTGCCTGAAGAAGAACGAATGTTTAAGAGGACTTGATTTGGGCTTGAGGATTGGTGGTGAACACAGGTAACCACCCCTGTCACATGTCAGTCTGGTTTTCTGGGACTGGCTGGACTGGGAGCATCCCTACATTTGATGTACTTCTCTAATGGGAACGATAACTCCAAGCTTGACTCTTAACTGCATTGCTTATTTTTGGTAGAAATAGTAAAGCAACCCTTTGCTTTTCAGTAAGCTATGGATTCAGTGAGGGTAGAAGCATGAAAAACCTGGCAGTGGGATCTCATGCTACACTTAGTTTTGAGGGTGTGGTATGTGCTGCCAAATGTCTATAGAGCCTGGAGGACCACAGTAACCATAGCCAGGCCTGTAACATTAATTATTTTTTCTTAACTGTGAAATAACAGGCTTATTTTTTGTGTTAATTTCACTGGTAGGAAGTTGTAGGTAAAGATATCCCTTATCATGACGGGAATCGCAGGTGGTCAGACTCATGCTAAATTAATTTTTCTTTAGCCAAGTAAATTAAGAAAGCAGGCACTGCTTCCCCACAAGGCATAGGGGCTGAGGAGTTAAAACTGAAGAGGTTTTCTTGGTCCAGAGTGGCAGGAGCCAGGGAGGAAGCACAGGTATGAGGGTTTTGGCAGAGGCTCTGTGAAGCACATAACCTTTGGTAGATGCATCTCTTAGTAGCTTTTGCATGCCGGTTATTTACTGAGGGGCCAGCTTTCATAAACATCAAAGCTCAGTTTCATCCAGTAATGAGCAAACATAACAGTATGGAGAATCAAACAGGGAAACCTGGCACAGCCAGTGTTTCCACCAACAGTATATGGAAAAAGGAAATAATTGCAGTGAAATGAGGGGGTCAGTCGTGAGGCTGTATCAGGTAAAAAAAATGGTGTGACATTTCTGATCTTTGATGCCTATCTGCATGTGCGGTTTGTCTCCAGTTATGGGAGAAGGTAATAGTAAGTAATAACTTAAAGAAATGAAAGGGTCCCTGGAGAAGGAAAGGATAAGTAGGAACAGTTGATGGAGAAGAAAGAGATTTCATGTGAGTTGTATGTTTCTTTCCTCGTTTTTCAAAGTAGTTTTAATCTCTTGTCCTGGGATGAGTGTTTTGAAAGCATGTTCTGCAATAAGCATAGGTTGTAAATCTCGTTGCCTACCTCTGACCTGGGAGAAGGCATTTCCTTTGGGAAAGAATGTTGGGAAAAAGCAAGAAAATGTTCATGACTAAGTCATTACATGTGACATTAACCCTCCTATCTTTCATTCACATATTTTTATATTTGCATTAAACTATGCTCAGCTGAGTAAGAAAAAGCATTACCCAGAAGAGATCCCTGAGTAGCTGTAAAAAAAAAAAACAAAAAACAAAAAACAAAAAAAAAAACCAGCTCACAGGCTGGAACACAGGCCAGCCGAGCGCTCAGAGGCAGGATTAGAAGCAGCAGCTGCCTTGTGTGCTGCACAGCCCAGGCTCCACCAGAGCTGTACCTGGGCACTCCCTGGTGTTTTCCAGGTATTTTTAGGCAAGTGTGAGGATAGCTTTATTGTCAGCAGTTCACGTTTGCCCCTAATCTTCACATACATAAAGCAGTAATAATGCCTACTGGGTATTCTCTCTCCTCTTTTTTTGTACCCCACCGTGACATACCTGGAAAGAGCTGCTGCGTGCAAATTGTATGTTGCTAGAAGAAAGAGAGAGAGTGCCTGTGTTAGCATACAGTTATAAAGTACAGCAGTAAAAACGATGGGAGAAGACAAATTATTTTTTCTGGTGTCCGTCTGTACCATCCAATGTCTGACCGCTTGTCTCACAGCACAGTCTCCTGTAGGGTTGCACAGAGGATTTGAGAACTGAATTTGGGCTATAATTAATGCTTGCCTTCTCTTTAACTTGAGGAGTTGTATACCATCGCAAATCATAATTTCTACAAGAACCCATCGTCTCTAAACCCTCTCTGCTTTCCTCTGCAATGTTTTCCTTTAGAGGAGTACCTCTACTTTTTTATTACATTGAGAATAATACAGTAGTGAGTCAGACTTAAAGCTGTCGCTAACTTTCATGCCTGGTATAAAACTTGCATTGCTATTTAATAAAATTTTGGTAATCTCCTTGTTGATATATCAGCTCTCCTTTTGCCAGATTGGTATTAAACATTTGGCTAAAGCTGACTCTATGGCAGCGGGAATTTTATTGGCATGAGCAGTGTTGTGATGCTAGATGTGTTTTGGCTCTGAATGTAAAGGTACAAAGTTATAGTAACAACTCCCAAGTCTCCTCACCCTCATTACGAAGCTAAAAGCTGTGTGAAATAAATAGTAAAAGCAAACCTGTTTTTTCAAAGAAAATATGTAATGGATGTAAAAGCATGAATGTTTCAATTAAAGCTAATGGGTACAATTTCTCACTTACCTGTGCTTTTCTTTGTTTTTCAGCTCATGGGACATTCTGAATGGGATCACAAACGAGGACCCAGAGGCTCACAGGTCAGTTGCTTAGTGTTCTGGGTTTGGGTTTGGCTTTTTCTAAGTCTGAGGTATTCAAGCAAGTTTTTCATCTGAGATTGGCAAAGTTGTTCATTTTGTTAATATTTGCAGGATTGAATCAATGGAAAAAAAGCATAAAACTGTGACAGCTTTCATTAATATAATTTTTGAGCTGTAATCCAAACAGTTGATCCAGACAGAGCTGAGTCATGCAACAAAGTTTCTTTCAGTAGCAGAAAGATGGATTAGATGTATTGAGAAAGCATTTCTTACTCAGCTGTCTCCATCAGGATATCAAAGGAATGCAATTTCAAATAATGTGTGTATGTTTTGTGGTGGTTTGTTGGGTTTTTTTTTTAAACCTGACAAACTTGTAAAACTTGGATAGTCCTCACACCTTGTTCAATAATAAGGGGATTAGTGGTGTTAGAACTGTGTGGGGAGGTGCAGGAAAGCCATGTGTAGCTACTGGTTTGCTCTTCACACATCAGTGAAAGGAAGTTACGCTAGTAGTGTTAATGGCATCATGCTGACACATTTTTAAATTATCTGTAGAACTACAGTTGCTGCAATGGAGACATTGCTACCGATATTGATGTTCAGGAATATTCCCGCTTGGGTAAAGCAGTCTTTCCCATCTGGTGTTGAAATTATATAAATACGTTATTGGGGCTCTGGTATTTTGGAATTGCTTTTCCTTCAGGTGAAGGATTCTTATATGAATATGAACATCTATATCTAAATCTATAATAAACGGGCTCTGCTGCTGTGGAGCTACATCTTTGCAACCTTAATCTCCATAGGTAGTTCCTAGCCTAACCTTCATAATGCTCCTTGCAAAAATCACTGGAGTACCTGCCTTTTTAATGAGCAAATATCATATGTTAATCAGGAAGCTGCTACTTATTTTCATAGACAAGATTTACTATTTTTAATGCAACATTCATTTACTAAGTTTTTCTCCTTTGCCCTTATTGTTGCAGAATTCTACATTTTTTCTGGTTTTCTAAGCTTCTGTCTTGTATTTCATGTCAAAACCACCTTGAAATTTACAGAAAAATCAGGGTTGCATTAAAAAGTTTAAGATGGGTTGCAGATCGGATTTTTTTCAGGTGACAGTCTGTCATTTCAAAAGATTAAAAAAAAAAACAGAAAGCAAGCTAGTTTTCAGTGGAAAGTGTGGAATTTCAGAAATCGGGGAAATCCTATCCGGTAAGGCAAGACCTGTTCAGTATATAATCTCTCCTGCCTCATCTGATGTGCTAGTTGATCATGTTGTGTTCTTCTGGTCCAATGAGTGGAACGTAAATTGGACTCCTCTAAACTACTGTTGAGAGGAAGGCAGTCACTTGAAGGACTCTTAATGTGACTTAGACTTCTTGAACTTTTCTAGCAGTATTGCAAATCTTCATCTAATTTTTTTATGCGTATGAAAATATGGGTAGTCTTTTGTTCTGAACCATGCCCTACGGTCCTAGTGCTTTGCCTATGGCAGCAAAATACGTAGACTCCTGACTGGGGTGTATATGAAGTCTGCGCTGGTGTTGCATCAGAGATGGAGGCCTAAGTCCTGTCTGAGTCCTCATGCCTGATACATCCTGTTGGCGATGTGCCTCCATGCTTGCAGGATTTTTTGTTGTCTTCTAGACATTTTTGAAGGTTTACAGCTAGCCAATAAGAAATGCAGGAGAAAGGGATTTAGGTGGAAGATAAGTGGCATCTGTTCCAAATAGATTTTAAATTAAAAGGTAAGATGGATCAAGTTGATCAATGTGTCTTGCTGCAGGAAATTGGACTTGGGCTGTTTAATAGATCCCTTTTGAGTTTTCTGAAAAAGTGAACTCACAGGATGAAATACTTGCCAAAGAATTTTTTAATTATTTGTTCTCTTGAGGCTACAGTTTCTTCCAAGGAGGGTTCCAGAGAAATTAATATATTGCCTGGTTTCTCTCTTTCACCCCTTCCTGAGAATAAGGAGGGCTTGCATGGCATGGCCTAATTTCAAAGGAAGAGGTCTCGTGGGCATTAACTCAGTTGCTGCAAATGCCCATCTATATGGAGTGCAAGTAAAACCATTTGTTGGGTACTGTTAGGGAAGGTTGTACTTGGGCAAAATGAGATAACTGGTTACTAATCATATAGATGAAGTTCTCTGGGTTTCAACAGAGGCTGAGAAGGAGATAATTGTGAGAAGATAATTCTCTATATAAATCTAAAAATCTTCTCTATCTTTCTGAGAACATTTTGTTTCTTCCTTGTGTGATGTTTTAGATACTCCACCGCAATTTCATATTTAAAAAAAAAGGGGGTGAGGAGAAGTTCAGTGGAATTCTCTGCAGGTCAGCCTGCAGTCATTTGAACCTTTTCTGAAGGATATTGTTGAATTATTAAAAACATTATTCTAGAAAACTCTATATCAGATTTTCATGTAAAAGACTCCTGCTGATTATTTTTTCTTAGGCAAAATATCTTTTAATTTTACTTTTTTAACAAAATAAGCAAAAATACTTCACCCCCGAGAGTGCGTTCCTTCAAAACAGGATAAAATCTGCTTATGTAGGGTTTCCTTGACAGAGCAGTGAGGTGTTTCCTTTTAAATCCATCTAAAAAGTGTATAGTTTTAATTGATTTCATCCTGTAAGCACTCTTTTATTTCATTTGTGCTGTGTATAGGTATTCTGCAAAGCTTCTAGAAAGCTAATTGTTATAAATCTTGGAAGAACCTTGTAACACTAACAATCAGTATGTAGCACAGAAATGTTAAAGGATCTTGAATAGGGTGGGAAAAGAAAATGACCCAGGCTCTCTGATTACTGTGTGGTACCCTAGTGCCCAGTCACAAGAAGCAAGGAAGAAAAGTTTCATTAGGGGGAAGAAAATAAGCCTCAGTTATTCCACTGTAGCCTCAGACAGTTGTCTGTGGTAGGAATAGTGTTAAACCTGATTTAACTAGTTCCTTGAAAGGTTAGGAGAAATTTAGGAGGTTCCAGTTTTTGCATGTAATATGAAAGACCTGTTTTATCCTTTTGTGATTCAGCTGCATTGTTGCCAATTTGTGTCCTTAATAAATGTACCGTTTGTTAAACAAGATCTGGCCAAAAAATTAAGATGAGTAATCTGCTAGGTATAATTCTCCTTCAAATCTAACGCATCAGGTGTTTAAAGATGGACTGGCCGTTGCCTGCAGGATCTGCCACAGTGTTGCTTATGGTGTTTCCCGAGGTCTGCGGGGCTTTCTTCCAGCAGAGAAATGGGACTTGTGAGGGGAGGTCTCTCCTGTCCAGTGGTAGCCTGCGCTGCTCGGGCAAGCAGCGAGGGGGAAGGAAGGGGTTTAGGCTTATGTTATTGGGAGCCAATTTATTAGTCTTCCATGATCTTTCAATTTTTAGGGAGTAAAGTGAAGAAAGTGGGAAGATAGATCTTAGGAAGCCACCCGCGTGTGTGAATGTTAGCTATGTCACTTGTGAGAAAAGGAAGTGGAACTACTGGTTTACCATAATATAAAACTAAAATCCACATATAAACTCATAAAATTATTCTGCCAAGACTCATTAAACAAAACTCTAATCCTATTAAGATTTTTTTTTTTAAGAATTAGTAGGTTTTTCCATGGTATGTGTTGAAACGTGAGAGGAAACTACTACAGCGCGTGTCATACTTCTTAATGACCCACTTGGAAAATATGTTTCTTTTCTGCATGTGGAGTTAAATGCAAAGTGATGTAGATAGAGGTAGTGATGGATGTCAAATGAAATACACTGAGGCTTATGGGAATTTCTGTTTGCAGGAGTTTGTCTCCTGATAAGCATCTGCAATTCAATAGAATGTAAATAGGACAAGTAAAATGCTGTCTTTACAATATTTAATTTGCTCCTGACTTCCACACCAACACCGCACTCACTTTTTTATAGATTACACAGATATATATGTATGTGTGTATGTTGTGGGATTCCTTTTCGTTTAGAATAATTATACTGTTAAGGCTGCTGTAATTACAGTGAATTATAGGATGCCTTACGAAGAGCAATGGGTTCCTGGCTACCTACCACTTTTTTTTTTCCCCTTCTTTTTTTGATCTCTGAAAATAACACTTCCTGCTGTAATGCTTCATGCAGAGAATTTACTCTCTGGATTTGAAATCATGCAGAAAGTGCAAAGTGAGTTTCATTGTGTTCCATGCTTAATTTTTAAAATTAATACAGGTTAGGATTTAGGCACAAAACTTCAAAATTTGAATTCAAAGTTAAAGCAATTCCTAAATGTTTAGGAGTGTTTAACCCACCTAAAGAAATCTCTCTCTCAAATATACACTTGCAGTCTGTAAAACCGCATCATTTCACTCACGTGAGGGGAAAATATTCATACCCATTTCTAATATCAGTACATGCTACGAGCAAATGTGACTAGCAGAATTCATCCTTGGCATATTATGCTTCTGCAGGAAAAATGTGCAAACTGTATTTTAATTGTTCTACTAAAACATAATACTTGATACTTCGAAGATATTTCAGGTGGGACCCACGGCACACTTTGTGCATGCATTTTTACGAGGGACCTTGCATATGTGGGAGTTATTTGTTGCCCTGTCATCAAGACTTGTTTGGTTTGCTGAAGATGTAGGCGTTGCCCCAGGAGTCAGTGGAATCGAGCAATCGTTCCTCCAACATTATAAAAAGATCATAATCGGGAGAGAAGCACAGAGGTCCAGTGTTTTTAATTCTCTTTAAATATAAAAGCTCTCAATTATACATGTGAGGTGCTGCATCTTACCCTTCCAGTTCCTAAGCAACAGCTATTTTCAGATTGAGTGCGTCTGGTGTTGTCTACCTACTTCAGGCTTTTGCGAGGTAATTCGTCAGTGAAAGCTTGGCTTTTCACTATCTTGCCCGATTCCCTTTCTCGTGGCACTCTAAGGAGACAGATGCTTTAGAGAAATGGGAGAAGCTTGGGTGTAACTGGTCTCAACCTTGCAGCTCGCAAAAACTTGTGTACATCAGGGAGCTCTGCCGTCTGCAGCAATGAAGCACAGGAGTCAGAAATAAGGTTCTTGACACTGATTTGGGAGAAGCCTTTTTCTCAAGTGTGGAAAAACCTCTAGAGCAGATTCAAAATCATGAGCCGGAAATCTCTATACTTGCTGAAGCGTAGATGGGAGTCGATACCCGCTACTGACCAGGTACTGTGCTCTGGTGAATCTGTTGTGTCTGTGTCTTCCCTCGCAATGCCACTGTCCAGAGATTTGTGGTGATTTAACGGTGGTGGTTGGGGTCCTCTGCATACAGTGAGAACCAGCTGATCATTACTTGTCATTTCCACGATGAATAGTGCAAAATGTTGGTAAAGCTGATTTTGCAAGAGCATGTGCTTGTGAATGTGGAGGTGCCATGACAGCCCACTAATGCAGACTTATTTACCCGACAGAATCGCCCTGTCTCAAAAATGAGACTTTTCTAAAGGTTTTAGGAGTATTTTAAACTGAGTGGCTAAGGAAAAGTGTAGTCTACTGCTGATGCATTCCTCGGTGCATGTATTTGTTCCATTTCATATCTTGTATGTATGTGTGTGTGTGTATATATATATGAAATCACTGATTACAAGTAGATATAATGCATTGGCAGAACCTCAGCTTTTTCGGCATCATCTTGGTTGATGCATCATTTCAAGTATGTTAACAAGGACAAGAGTAAAGCAGATGTAAACAATGTAGACCAGATGTAAAAATTGTGGGATGCTGTTTGGAGCAAGCATTGTCACCATAAGTAGGAATAAGATGTGATGAATGGGAGTACAGTTAGTACATTTCCTACTTCTTGCTCCAGGCACTCCAGGATTCTGTGAAATTTTTTTCAATATCTTACTTGGGATGTAAAGACACTAAAAGAAAGAGTTCTAGAAATAATATTGAGAGCAAAGTGGAGGTAGTAGCTTATTACACGTTCCAACTCAGTTTTCTGTTTATGAAGCAGTTGACTATGAAGGGATGCCTTTATCAGTGGGAAGGAGACAATTTGGGAGAAAATTCTTCCACAGAAAGAAGGATGGACTACAGAAATATTTCCCAGTTTTTGAAAGGGATCCTCCTGTATACTTTTAATTGAGAGGGGGAAGCGAAGGGCAGATTACATGCCATATTTTATAGAGTTGTAGATTTTAAAGCCAAATTGGACCACTGTGAACATCTAGAGATCTCAGACATATTACTAGTCAAAAAATACCATGCTGTCACATCGTGTCACATCAGGCCTATGTTTTCTGGTTAAATAAAAATATACCTTTTAAATATATCCAGTATTAATTTAAAGTCTTCAAGTGAATAATAATCCACCAAATTCTCTGATAGTTTTTCTATTTTTTTAAATGTTGTCCTTTTTTAACATAGTGCCTTCTCTTTTGACTTCTTTTAATTTAAATCTCCCACCATATCAATTTGCTACACCTTTGAATGCCAAATTTAAAGAGCTGTCTTTCAGAATTATTTTTTTTTTCCTGAACAGATACCTAGATAATTCTTCTACTTTGGTTTGCTGTTATTTAAACTAGCTGAAACGCTAAATTTCAAAGGAATCAGGTTCTCTGGTAATTCACAATAAAAAATTCACAATAAAAATAATAAGGCATTGTTGATTAATACAGTTTCATTGTATTGAAATTGAATTGGTCCAGTTCAATCAGTCATTCTTAAATCTCCTGATAAAAGAGGGGTAAATAAATGCTCTGTATAAAGGGAGTCGTTTGTCATCCTGTTTCTGTTAAGATGTAGAGACACTAATGTCATTTCAAAGGAAAGCTGTATTTCAGCCTCACTTTTCCAGTGTTTCCTTTTTCTTGTAATCACTCTAACCCTGGTGTGGCATTGCATCATACTGTGTTACACAGTATGATGTATCTGGGAAAAGTAAGTATTCCTTACCTAGATGTGAGGTGTGCTTGACTGCACTGAGGTGTATATCCATTCCATCATCATGCCCTTGATGCCTCTGGAGGGCTTTAAAAGAGAAAAGGAAATTCCCCTGACCCATCTACCACTTTGGGAGAAATGAGACTCAGTAGGTGATGCACGTAGATGGAGTTGACTTGAGCATAGTGTGAATCTGTAAGGGTTGTTTGAAGGTAAACTAAGGGAGGGAGGATGGTGTTCAGCTTCAAACACAGGTATTTCTGTGGCTGTTTGTACTGCCCCTTACTGTGGGTGGCACAGGTGGAGTGGGGCTACTCTGCTCTGCTTGTTCTCCCCCTTGCTCAACAGTGCCTCATAGGAAAATGCAGTTACTGTGCAAGAGGACAACCACAAAGAAGCAACCTGTTTGAGCATTTTAAGCTGATCCTGTTCACATAGTTATCATATAAAAATAATAGCTCTGCCTTTTGGTGCAGATTAATTATTTGGTCCTTAAAGGGGTGCACTAGCCTAGTATGTTCTAGGCTAACCTTGAGGAAATGATATTCTATTTTGATACGTAAGTACTAACTTCATAGACTATTTCTCTATTCAGAGGAGATGGAAGATACTTATGTTAACAAATGACAAAACCTCTCCAAACTGGTTTACTGTATTACCATTTTTTTTTTTTTTAATTAAAGACTAAAGGAAGGAAATAAAATGGAATTCTGAAACTGGGATTTTTGGCTTGATTTTGTTTCTAGTTTAAAATAATACAGGAGGTCTGACTTTTGAGGACATGAGAGCTGTAAGTCTACAGTGAAATCTGATACTCTATTTGAACACACTATTTTTTAAAAGTCATTAAGTCATTTTTATTCCTCATCTTACCTACTTTACATCAAACTGAATGAAACTGAGAACCATTTAGGCAAGGGTGAGCAGGATGAGAAGTAGGGGTAGAGAAAAAACAAGAGTAGTTATGATGGCTGTAGACAATATTGTTGAGGGGTGGTGGTCTTAGGCGGGAGCATTATATAATTTTATTTTTGATCTTTTGAGCATATTTTACACTCACAGACACTATATCACAGAAGTCTCCATGGCTTCCAGGGTCTGATATGACAAGGGAATTTTTTGGTTGGTTCTTGGGTTTTTGTGTGTGTGAAAGAGAGGAAAGTGGGTTTGAGTGTGAACCCTGAATTAGATCTTTTTGGTTTCGGTTGATGAGAAACATCTTACCTAGCTATACATTTTTATATGTGGGAGAGCTTTATCCTGTGGGTGTTTTGCATAGGTAAATTTAAGCAAAATGATGATGAATTAGCCTCTATTCAACAAACTGTAGTATCTCTTAATGCTTGAATCTTGAATGTCTTTATATGTCTCAATAATTTCAGAAGGAACTACCTTTATAGATCTAAGGAAAGAATTTATGAATGCTTTTCTTTCTTGTCCATCCAGCAGTTTGGATTGCCTGAAAGTCTTTCCTGAAGTTTCAGTGCAGGTTTGGGGGGAAATTCTCTGTTGGTTTTATTTGGTGTATGTGCCTGAGGATCTTGGTTCTTGGACTGATCCTAATTTTTTATCCCTGATAGCTGCAACTGAGAATGATTTCACTGAATAGATATGCATTTAAAGTGCTGTGGTAATCAAATGAGCCAAAGGTGATGAGGTGTTAAATATTTGCTGTAAAGATGTTGAGTATTTCCCTCTGCCTGAAATTCCCTGTAGATTCCATGAGCCATAGCCTTTGAGAATAAGTTGTATTTGATACCAGTCCTAAGACAGGAAAAATTTTCACATGTTAGCCGATGATGGAAACTTCTAATTGTTTCATTGATGGCTATGAATTTAAAAACAGGAACTAGATTTATACAACAATATAAAAGCCAAATAACACAATAATTGATACACAGATTTATATAGCTATAGATCATTCAAAGGAATGTACTGTGCAGGTAAACAAATTCATCAGTAATATTTCTTTAGCTAGAAATGCATGCTTATAGCAGTGTAAACAGTGGTAATGCTTTCTGTACCATTAAGTCACCTGTTTAGATTTTGATGGATTTGTGTAAATCCCATCAAGTGATACCTCTCTTACCTGCCAGTAATTTACAGCACAGCCATGCCTAAGGCAGTTTGCGTGTACGGTGCAATATCCTGTTCCTTACCACTGATGAGGTAGATAAGAGAAACTCCCATAACCTACAACTTATGCAGGGTGCTAAACAGTGACTGATCCTAACGTGACTTGAGTCATAACTCTGTGAAATGATAAATCAAGGGATTTTCCGAGAGACAGCTTGATCTAACGTTACAGCATGCAGCTACCATATTTTCAGTGTGTTCATGTATGAAGTAATTCTGATGGATTAAAGCTGCTGTAAAGAAATGGAAGAGGTTCACTTCGTTGGGATTAGAAACTGTGTTTTCAATTTTTTTCCCCCTTTTATTTTATTTTTTTTTTAATGAATGGCTCAATCAGCCACAGAGCCTTTTGCTAGCTGCATCTTGCCTTTCTGCTCTGAACAGTCCTCACTCGTAATCCCTACACATCCCTGAGGATGGATACATCATATCTGATATCTTTATGAGAAGGCTGGAGCTCCTGTGCTTCATTTTTCTCTGAGAAGTCCATTAAATTCAGACTTTTCTTTGTTGCTGTCCAGCTGCCCCTGCATCCAGCAGCCTGACTGCAGTATGGCACTGCCGATTGTCTTCGGCCAGAGCCAGCTTCGCTGGGAACTTCATGCTGTGGAAGCACAAGCCTCTGCGAGACGGCATCTCGACATCAGGCATGAATGCATCAGTATGGATGTTTGTATAGGAGAGAGCCACAGCAGAGGCTGGCTTACAAGCAGCACAGTATCAGGGATGTGGATGAAAACCTTCAGTGCAGCAAGATTCTTGGTATGTGCCTCCTTTCTGCGCAAAGGTCATGACGTTCTTCATAGGGAAGGGGATGAAGCAATGATTATGGGCGAGGAGGCCTTGGAGCAGTTGGTGGGGGACTCTGTAAGTCTCCCTGGCTCACAGATTGCCTAAGGATTAGGAAAACGTGCAATAAAGCCAGGGTCAGCTGGAGCAAAGAAGTTCCTTTTCCTTTCAAGTGCCCATGCCTGCTGGGTTGTGCCTGGTTATTTGTTTTGCGCAACCTGTCTCCCAAGCAGGCTACGGTGTGTGGTGGGAGCCACGCTCACCGTGGCACCACCACAACACATGCTCTCTTGAGAAGGTTTCAGTGGCAGCAGAATAATAAACACACACAACTGTGGAGAGGCAATGCAAGCCAAGGTGGAGGTAATGCACTACCTCGTATCATTGCATTTACTTAGAAGAAGCGTGTAGCAGCAGTCAGTCAGACGGGCTGCAAGAGCAGCAGTGCGAGTGACCACAGGAGCTCAACGGGAGCCCCCAGCTCCCCTTGTATCTCCAGCTCATTCAAATCCATGCACCCAGGTGTTACAGCCTTTTCAGTCATAGCTCCTCTCTCCCCCCACCTTCACATTAGCAAGGCCCATGGGGAATACATGCCTCTTCAGAGTTCCTGCTGGGACATGTCACAACAGTGATCCTTGTATCTAACCAATCCCTCTTATTATACCTGAAAACAGGTGTTCTTTTTAAAAAAAAGTTTCCTATTAAGTAGGTTTTTGTGGTTTTCCGCAATTATTGTTAATAAAACCTTACATTATCCTTTCATTCAGCAGACAAGTTTTCAAGGCCTTAGTGGCACAGCAGAGATTGTGGAGTTTGGGATGTTATGAGAAAGGGGCCTCATGGGAGGGTTGCGGGTTGGCTGGAATATGGAGCTGGGGCTGGGGGAGGAGAGTTGCTTTTGCACAGCAGGAAAGGTGCAGAAAGCTGAGATTGGGATTAAGACATGATCTATAAAATACTTCTTTGCTTTCTAATGCAGCAAATGAATGATGTAATGCAGAAAGCTACCTTAAAGAAATAATCTCCCTCAGATTTGGCCTTGCTTCTCTTAGAAGTGAGGAGTTGAGCCACAGGCACTAGCTGCAACTGTGGGACCATTTCTGTTTGTCTCCCAGGCTTTCTACCCTGCTGCTCTAATGAATGTGTGGGAGGGGAGCAGAGTGGTAATGAGCTTGACATGCAAGAGAGACCACTCTTGCTTGCTGATGTACCACCACCACTGTTCAGGAGATGACTGGAGAGGTTCTGCAGGTAGTCGGGATTGTTAGGATGTGCATTTAGGCCAGGGAGCAAATATTTCCAAAGTGCAACAGAGATCAGTTAATTTCAGAAGGATCATCATTAGAAATATACTTGTCTTCTTGCATGGCTTTGGCCAGGCAAGAGCTGGGGCGAGGAATCTCAACGCTGTACATTCTTCCATGCTGGCAAATGACAATAAAATGTCCATAGTGATTCACAAGAGCCTGAAGTGTGATAAATCGCAATTAGTGTTGATGTAGAGCTGTTAGAGGCTAGAAGCTGGCAGGACAAAAGACAGGCTATGTCATACTGGCAGTTGTGACACAGATGATGCAGGCAAACCTCCTGCAACCTCCCATATCCATCACTTGTACGATGGAGAAAGACCTTTTAAATGGTGTCAACCACTCTGCGAATCACCTTCTCTGTCAATTTCTTTATCCCAAAATGATTGGCAGTGGGACAAGAGTGGATTGGAAGCTTGATAATGACAGCTCTTTTCTTAAGACTCAGTCACTCTGTCATGTCAGTGTTCTTCATAGCTAAGCAGGAGCTCAACACAGATTTCTGGAAATACTGCCTTTCTTCTTGAAAACCTTTCTTTACCATTAATCCTCCCAGGTTTTTAGTGCAAGTCTTGCTGCTAGGCAGGCAGTCGAGTTGTGTGAAATAGAACAGAAGCTTGCTGATGATACTCAACGTAAATTGTATTTTACTTTATTTAGTGAGCAAGTTCCAGTTCAGGAAGGTTGCAATTTGTAGGATCGTAGCCATGCTGCAGTTCAGTGTGGTTTGGAAAAGGAATCAGCATTAAAATGCAAATGGTAGTCTGAAATCGTATCCTGGTGAAATGATTCCTTGAAGCAGCATGTTAAGAGAATAAGCAGTTAGGCATGGTGACATTTGGCTTAGTATTTTGAAAAGCAGAGATAGTGGAAGAAGCTGATATGCTGTCTTTTTTTTCCCCCAAGCATTGCCTTAGACTGGAGAGTGCATATCCACTCCTGTGGTGCAGATATAGATTGATTATGGCAATTGAATTGAGAGGACGAGATTGTGAACTGTTGTCATTTGGAGCAGAGGAAGCGGATCTTTTTCTCTCTGAAATATCACTTAATCTCCCTGCATTTCTCTCATCACCACACAGTGTATCTTTCCGGTCCGTCACTTTTCATAATTTTTTTTGTTTGTTTTCAGATCCCTGTTTTTTATACAATGTAAGTTTACTGGCTACAGCTTATATTTTTCAATTGCTTCTTTATAAATTCCTTTGAAGTAGTTAGGAGGTTTAAGGTCTTCAGGTTAAAAAACATCGGTTAAGAGATTTTGTTCATGTGCATTTTTTTTAGTCTTCCAGTTGCAAACTATTAGCAAAAATGCGTAGGGTGTCAGTTATACTTGTTTGTTGGATTTAGAGGGATTTGAAATTTATTGGCATCTGACAGTTAAAGTTGCTGGTTATATTTAAGTACCCATAGAGAAACTTGTGAACTTTCAGAGAGTCTAATCTGCTGAAATTCAAGTCCTCTGCTTTAGCACAAGCTAAAACTATCTGCAGGTTTTCAGATTGCAGATTCTTCAAATTGCTAAAATTTGGGCGTCCATATGACAGGCTCTGAAACAAAAAATACACTGAGAATGTTCTGAGTCCAGAGTGGTGCTTCTCAAAGAGGTTAGTAGTTAATGATGAGTAAAACAGTGTCGCTTAGTCTTCTGGAAATGGCTATGCTGGATAAAATTTTCCAAATACAGCCTAACCGTTGCAAGGGGAAGCATCAGTGCAAATGTTTAAAGTTTTGCAAAATTATAAGCAACTGAAAACAGGGTCTTAAGAAGGAGAGTGAAGGCCAACATAATAATGGGTGATACAGCTAGGTTCCCTGTAATGAAAAAAAACCCACATTAAAATTATGTAGCACTGTGGCTTTTGTGATGATAAAAGACTAAATTTCGGCTCCTTGCAGCTAGTAAAAGCTGAGAGTTGTGCCACAAGGTGTTCTTTTCCAATAACATCTTAAATTTCACTTATTGCATATGTGTGTTTCAGGTATTTGTCGCCTTCCCAAACAAATTGTTGAACATGATCATTATAAATTTTTGGCTTCCTGTTTTCAGAGATGAACCCAGTTACGGAATGAACATGATTAATGTACTTAATTTTTTACTGAGCCATGATTATGCCGTGTCTTCAGCCAGGATGCTTCCAGTGGTATGTTAATAGTAGCATTGCCAGAGGATGTGGGCTGCTCTAACCTTCCTTACAGAGTTTCCACAATGCCGTTAGCGTTGGAAGATGTCTTCAGTAACAAGGACAAAATGAACTGACTGATTTCACTCTATAATGGAAACTTTGGTTTAAAAGCATTTTTATTAATAGCGTTTTAATATTTTCTTTTCCCTGTGCTTTGTGTCCATACTGGGGAAGATATGTATGCTGTAATTGCTGCTCTCTGGGATAGTTTTAAAGAATAAATAAGTGAAAGTATTTCCTATTGTTCCTTCCTTACAAGAACACACGCTGAACTCTCTAGTAGCTCATTTTATGAGTTTCCTAGTGGAAAAGCTCACAGCTGATTGGCTCTGTTCTCAACAGCAGATGTTCTTTTTCTTCTTGACTTTAGTAGGGAGCCATAATTTTGTTCTGTGTCTGATGGATCAGTGTTCAAAATTTCAAAATGAATTATGGGAGCAGCCTCCTGAGATTTTTGAATAAGCCAGAGCTGGAGTAAATCTTAAAGTCAAGTCATAAAAAAGAAAATTTCATGTTGGGTTGGATTTTACAGATCAAAGGTTCATTGTGTAATGGGTCTGCATTGCTCAATTTTCAATTCCTGAATAACCTTGAATGTTACAAGAGCAGTATGAATTCTTGTAGTCCATAACGGAAGTCTGGAGATTATCAGACCTGAATCTAGAGTTCATAATTATTGAGATGCTGGGCTTTATGCAGGACTAAAAAAGCTACTTGTTACGGTGAATAGACAAGCCCCTAGAGGAGAGGTAGAGGCGTCAGTTATTGACTGCAAAAAAAGTAAAAAAAAAAAAAAAAAAAAAAAAAAAAAAAAAAAATTAGCATGAAAAAGGTATCTTTATTAATAACCTGCATGATGGACAGACTGCACCCTCAGCAAATTTGCAGATGATGCAGAACTGGGAGGAGTGGCTGTGACACCAGCTGGTTGTGCTGCCATTCAGAGGGACTTTGACAGGCTGGAGAAATGGGCCAATGGGAATCTCATGAAGTTCAACAGAGGGAAATACAAAGTCCTCCCACACCTGGGGAGAAATAACTGCAGGCACCGGTACAGACTAGGGACTGAGTGGCCGGGGAGCAGCTTGGCAGAGAAGGACCTTGGGGGTCCTGATGGACACCAAGTTGAACATGAACCAGCAATGTGTCCTTATGGCAAAGAAAGCCAACAGCATCCTGGACTGCACTGGGCAGAGCATTGCCAACAGGTTGAGGGTGGTGATGCTTCTCCTCAGCTCAGCACTGGTGAGACACATCTGGAATGCTGGGTACAGGTCTGTGCTCCCCGGTACAAGAGACACACAGAAATACTGGAGTGTGTCCAACAAAGGACCACAAAGGTGATTAAGGGACTGGAGCATCTGACATATGAGGAGAGGCTGAGGGAGCTGGGACTGTTCAGCCCGGAAAAGACAAGGCTCAGGGGAGTCTTACCAATGTGCATAAATACCTGATGGGAGAAGTTAAAGGAGGTGGAGCGAGGCTCTTCTCAGTGGTGCCCAGTGACTGGCCTAGAGGCAATGGGTACAAACTGAAATACAAGAATTCCCATTTAAAAGTAAGAAAGAACTTGTTTACTGTGAGGGTGACCGAGCACTGGAACAGGTTGCCCAGAGAGGTCGTGGAGCCTTCATCCTCAGAGATACTCAAAACCCAACTGGATACAGTCCTGAGCAACCTGCTTTAGCTGACACAGCTTTGATCAGGGGAGTTGAACTGGATGATCTCCAGAGGTCCCTTCCTACCCTCAACCCTTCTGTGGTTCTGTGTCCCATGTTGTCATTACAATAGGCTTCCATGGGGCACCGTTTTTTCCCCTAAACTACGGGAAGTTTTTTTACTAAATTTAGCAGCCTAAAGCTGTGATGAGGTGCATTAGTGCTACTAGGTACTGGTCTCTGTTAATATTCACATATTTGCTGGTAAGCAGATTGTCAAGAAGGTCCTGCTGAGAGTGTGGTGCCGCAGCGTATCGTTCTGTGGCGCTTGCAGACCATAATGCATTAACTGGTGTCCCTCTTGTGTCTGGATGATGCTGGTAAAAGGGATGGAAAAAGTCCAGAGAGAAGGGAAATGAAGTCTTTTTCTACTAATTCTTTACAGCACACAGAGAGTGAGGGATACAGTATTAGTGATCCTATCCTGCTTGTTGAGGAGTGGAGGCAGAAGGTGAACTAGTAGAGTTGTAAAGACTCCATCCTCTCTACATCCCAGCCTCATCCAGTAGCTGGAAGACACGAGGCAGCAGCAGATGTTTGCCTTTTCGTTTTCCCTACACCTCCCCCCACAGGCACACAAAAATTGGGAGGGAAAAAAGCCATAGATGGAGAAGGGGAGCCAGAAAAAAATCTTTCCAAGCAGAGCTGGAACTTTATTAAAAACTGGCTACCAAGGTACTGATTTAAAACATGTAATCCCTTTTCAGCCTACACAGATAGTATTTGGGTAGAAACCCAGATAACCTTTCTTTTAGTTTCCAGTAACTTTGCTTCTGAAGCACAAGACCTCAATTCTCTAAAAATGAGCTCCAAAGATGAGAAAATGTCACTTGTTAATACTGTCTATTATTCTTCTGGTATCTGACAGGCAAACAATTTGAAATTTTCTGTCATGTATGGTTTTGAAAGTTCATATGCTGTTCTCACATACATGCCCTCAGCTTCAGAGTAAATCTCACACATGTCATGTTTTCAGTCTTCACATCAAGGATAGGGGGACCTGAATCTTCAAAGTTAGGTGATGGATATGATAGACATGTGAAATGGCAATAAGCTTTTTATGTGTCATATTATCATGGACCAGTTTTTATAAGTGTCTCAAAATAATAACTCCGTGCATATAGAGATTGTGTTTTAGGACTCCTGGAGGGTTTTATGTGCTTGCTTCTTTTAAGTTAACAGTTGGAGTTGAGTGAACAATCTGCAAATAATTATTTTATATTAAGTTCTTCATCAAGATGCAGAAAAGGAAGGGGGGGTAGCTGACGAGAAGCTGCAGTAGTACTTTCTATTCCTTACAACTCTGTGGGATGTGAAAGTAATGAATAGCTGAAGTCAATGATTAGGATCTTAAAGGATCAACGTTGCCTTTGAGACAGTGGTATCCCAGAATGGTGATTGTTGTTGGGATTTTTATGTGGTTGCATTCTCATCACAGAAACAGTCCCTGGACAAAATCACACTGTAGATTTTGACTCATTTTTGTCCAAACAGGAGTTGTTAAAAAGTATTATTGTATGTGGGGTTTCTGTGTGTAGCTGCCACCTCCTGTCTTACAAACAAAGACTAGCTTTCTTTTTTGAGCTATTACTAATATTAGCATTGATAATGGGTAGAGCTTGATGTTGGTGGAGGAGCAACACAAGGCATAGTGTCTCCTTCATCAAAGGACACAGTGCAGATGGCCAGTGGTACATCAGCGTCTCAGTTGTGATAAGCCCCCCACCATGCGTAGGCTATAGCGGAAAAGGGCATGCTGTGCAGTGTATGGTTTTTACTGAAGACCAAGTAGGGCATGGAAGAGGAGGAAAAGTAGAAACTGAAATGGAGGTGCCTTAAGAAGGGTGCGAATCAGTAAGGCACACTGTCTTGTCCTGTACTATACACATTTTCTGGAGTAAATCTCAATCTGCTGACGTGGGGTATCCCATTGGTTTTGGGACTGCATAGACAGCACCTTTCTTTTCAGATTGTGATGCTCCTTCTCCACATGCCCCCAACACTGAGTCTTAGTGTTGGGAAGAAGAAACTGGAAAAGTTATGCAACTGGGTGGTGGATTCCTGAGATGCTCGAGGTCCTAGGGATGTGCTATTTTTGTTGCTGCAGGCATTTAAAAAAAATGTACTTCCAACATTTTGTTTTGGAATTATTGCTGGAGTTCTGAAGTCCAGGAATTTTTAGCAAGTCCTCACCATGGGAGCAGAAAGAAACAAATCCAAGATATTTTAATATGGCACACATAGTTCTGTTGTTGCCAAAGGGAAGTGCTCTGCTTAAATGTCAAGACGATGTTACCAACAGCTGACTTAAGAGAAATGATCTGGTGATCCCAGTCCAGTTTCTAATGGTCAACTGTCTTTCACTGAAAACTCTATCTCAGTCTTTCAGTGCTTGGGAGGCATTTATTGTGTAATGGATACGTAACCTGCACTCTGCTCATTTCTTCAAGTCAGGCTTTTCAGAGTCCTTGTAGTAGTGTAGGTGAACCTTCCTTTGTCAACATCTGTTTTGTGTGCTCTAGAGGGAACTGCTTGAGGTGGCAATCACATAAAGGTGCAGCACAATTTCTGGGTCAGACTTTTCTTCTGGTGATACTTGGAAGTGCACCTCCCTACTTCTCTTTAATTAGAAATTGGTGTCTCTTGATCTCAGCTGCCTTTGCTAGGGAGAGGAGTAAGTAGTACTATTTTAACTGGTATGGTTCTTCCCATTATGGCACTTGATCTCATTTGGAGTACTTTTCTCTGTTTTCCTCTCACTTGCCTGATCATCCCTCCTACTATGAAGCTTACTAGTTAGAACCTGCCCCACTCATGTCCCATGCCATGTTGGAGTTACACTGATGACATCAAAGGATCTTTTGGGCCATTACCGTGAAATTGGAATTTAACTTAATTTTGTCTGTAAGTTTCTCACGTGGCCATAAAGTCTTTTATGCATATTCATCCTGGGCCTGATTAAAATGAAATATTTTAGCCCAGGAATACATGATTGTTATTTTTCCAGATATTACTTCAGGGACCCCAGCCTGACTACTACTCCCATTCAACGTAATGCCTGCCCAGTCCTTTATGAAAATTGCTGTGTACTACTGGCATCCCAGACACATGTTTTCAGCTGACTAGACTGCATATCAGCACTTACTAACTTCACCTCCACATTAGATTATAATCTTTTGTATGCTTAATTTACTGTATTAGGGCCTGCATCCCTTTTTTTTTCCCTTCCAAAAAGTTCAAATGCCTCTTAACTTTACTTTTTGACTCATCAGAAGCCTCGTATAGAGACCTCAGACCTATGCTTCCTCCTAGTTCCCTTCTAGATTCCTCTCAGGCCTCCTTTGTATCATCTTTGGCTCTTTGTTGGCCCTTGAATCCAAGCAAACGTTGCCTTAGCCTTGCCAACCTTTTTTTTTCCTTTTGCAGCATTTCTAATATGGAACTTTTCCCATCCACAAAATGCAGTCTGGGTTCTTAGTATTTAAACCTTAATCCCTGCAACGTCCATGGCTTTGATCTTTAAAAAATGTTCTTTTCTGTTAAGGACAAAATCTTCAAATTGTTCTCGTTAATCCTGTCCATCTGTTACTACTTCTAATGATTTGATCTGCTCTCATCAGAGCCTATCTATACCCTTCAGTTTTTATCCTATATCTAAACTTAACTCTTTCACTTTGACATTTGACAGTATCAAAACCTAGTGACTCTCTCTAAACCAGGAAAATAAAAGGTAACTCTCAAACCGCTTTATAACTTCATTTTGTTTCTGCTGATCTTTAGTATTAGTGGGGATTTTTTTTTCTATTCAGAACATTTTTTCATTTTTGTTGCTATCACATTTTATAAGCCAAATACTATGGCCTTTGTTATACTACAGCACCTCTTATCTTACATGAGGATATTGATAATTTACAGACCAAAAATTGGCTCTTGTATTGCTACAACTTTATTTTATTTTTTCTCAGGTGACAGAAAATGCCCATCTCTGCAACAGTACTTTCAGAGAAACATTGTAACAGATGATGTGACCATGTTTTTACTGTTTTCTGCATTTTTTGGCTTGCCATCCAGAGAACAAAGTGAATTTGGCATTGCTATTTCAGTTTATAAAAATACATTCTTTGTCTATTTCATGTAATTTAACTTTATTTTATTTGCCTTATTTCTGTTAAAAAGTCACTAGTCAGGGAATATTTGTTTTATTTTATTATATCATATCATGATTCATTAATGAGGATAAACTATTTAAAAGTACGGGGGAGGGGATGCAATTATAAATAGGAGTAGGTGGTAAAAACTGTGAAAATCTGAAGTAGGATTGCCACTGTGTTTAGGGGGATGGAATAGGCTGCCCTGTGTATAATGTGCTCTGGATGCCTCAGCGGGGTGTAACCTGATTTCTAAATTCCTGGCAGCCGGAAATATTGCTCAGTGAGAATTGCCATCCAGGTGATGCCTTAATTTGTTATGTCTGCGTGAGGATATTATATTAACATCAAGTGAGATTTTTGCATAAGTGCAAGAAAATGACTCACTGTCTTCTACTTTCTGCCAGCATCTAGAGTATGGTCAGTAGCAATGTATCCAGATTTCTTTTGTGCAGTGAGTATGCTGTGGGGGTGGGAAGGGTACTGGGGGGATAGTGGCCCAGTTTGGGGGTTTCTGCTGCCATCAGGATGCCGGAGCACTTGCTGTGTACTCAGTTGTAAAAATGAAACTTGGCAGAAAACTGCCCTGTCCTTTGCTAGTGAATTCATCTTTTCAGCTGCTATTGCTGCAAGCAGGTTTGCCTTCTGGGCTCAGTAATTGTCAGAAGGCTTCTCAATTATTTAACGTGGATGAATGTGTTGTGAGAACTCGACGTCACCATTGTCTCATGCTGTCCGCTTCATGACTCTCTGCTTTAAGTTTTGAGGTCTCATGCAAAACTCTTGCTGGTCTTCTCCTGTGCTAGCTTTCCTGCTGCAGGAGACAAGATTTTTTCCATGCTTCATGTTTGATGCACTGTAGAAGGAAGAAATAGGAGGGAATTGGCAGTATTTACATTTGAGTTAATGAGCAAGGACAATTCTTCCAATGCCACAGCCTGATAGCAAGAAAGCGTTATGTAATCCTTTCACAAACCTAATCCAAGCTCTATCTTACTGTTACTTCACTTTTTTTTTTTCACCCTCCCCAAATTCTCCTCTAGTGGTAAAGAACAGTCTTTTAATTTCCTACCTACACTTACGTCCATCCCATTTGTTACAGTCCAACATTGCTCTGTAACATAAACCAGCCCCCTCTCTAAAGTATTTTAAAGAGCAATCACATCTCCTTTCAGCCATCAGTCTGCTACATTAGATAGGGTTTGCTTTTTCTAGTCTGCCCATAGACTTCCTTGATAGAATCATAGATTCATAGAATCGTTTAGGTTGGAAAAGACCATTAAGATCATCGAGTCCAGCTGTTAACCTAACACTGCCAAGTCCACCACTAAACCCTGTCCCTAAAGCGCCACATCTACACGTCTTTTAAATACCTCCAGGGATGGTGACTCAACCACTTCCCTGGGCAGCCTGTTCCAATGCTTGATAAACCTTTTGGTGAAGAAATTTTTCCTAATATCCAATATAAATGTCCCCTGGCACAACTTGAACCCATTTTCTGTCATCCTGTCCTAAAGGCTCCTTTCTGCATTTGTTGCAGTTACATAGAATTCAAATTTCTTCATAAATTGGATATAAATTTGAGTCTACCTAGGTATCTGATTAAAGGAAAGAACATAAATCGGGTATAAATCTATTTTTTTAATCCTCTTGTAAGGCATAAGCCATTTAGTTCAACTTCAGAGCATGAAGTTTTCCTCTATGTGGTATTCCAAGAGATGCCTTATCTGTGCCATGTTCAATGGTGTAAAAATTCCCTGTGCCTAGCAAAAAGGCTTTTTCTGCTTTATCTAAGTGTTATGTTTTCTTGTTGCGACTGCATCGCATCAATGCCTTGTATTTGTTCTTGAACTGAAGAGTGAACGTGATCTTGACCATCTAAAATGGAGAATCTTTGAATTTGGGCTGATTGAAAGCTCTTATTGCTAGTCCCCAGGAGTATAGCCTTTAGCTGCATTACTGAATTTTGTCCATTTCTATCAGTCCACCCCTCATCCAGTTTTTTGTTATGTCCCAGTTCCCTCTTGTGTGGGAAGTGTCTTCAAGCGCTGTTGTCAGCACATGTCATCTGCTGACTGTGCTTCTTGTGGAGTGTCACTGATAGGAAAATTAATTATGATCTTTCCTAAGACTGACCTGGCCTTTGAGAAACTCAAAAAATGATCTCTCTACAGTCCACACTGAGACATCCTCATAGGCGATTCCTCAGAATTTTTCTCAGTAATTTGCTCAGCAGCAGCAGCCAGACCAACAGTTTGCCATCTCATGTAAGTAACAGAAACTCCGCAACTGAAAAAACAGCATGTGTGATGGCAGTGGGGAAGAGGATGAGGGGACTCTGACACTGAGCCTGTCTCTGCTGTCTGAAGGACTAGGGATAAAAGTGGATTTCTTTTAACTGCATACAGGTTAAGTTCTTTAGGGACTAATAATAGAAATGTGCAGTCCAGACTGGCAGGTTAACTTGCCGTATATGGTGTGTACGATGAGCAAAGAACAAGGCAGATGTTGAGCAAAATCTATTTCTAGTCAGTAATTTGTGTAATGTATGAATGGCCAAGAGTGATAACATTCCTGGGCATTTTAAGAACAGGAACTCTTAAATTATGAGAGAGAGATGTATGACAATTAGCAAATAGAAAAGGGATGTGAAGTTGGCAAAACTACAAAAGAAAGTAGCATTGTGCTTGCCATGTTCAGATTTTGTAATTTGATTCCAGAGAAAAATGGAGCAGGAAGAATCCTAGTCCTAGAGAGCAAGAACTGAGTTTTCATGGCCTCTTCCCTCCCTGAAGTTGTATTTCATTTGGTTATATGAAAAAAATAGTTGAAGAAAAAGGCTGGAGGAATATTCAATTCCAGGGATAGAAAAGCAGAAGTCTTCTCCAGGGCAAATAGCTGTAGGCAAAGAGGGATGGAGTAAATTGTCAGTCATCTGTCTCTGTCTCTAGATTACCTGATGTACTGGAGCAGTTAAAGAGGAATGCACTGCTTAAATACAATCAAGAATTGCATTTTATTGGTTTATTTTTCTTATTACAACTTTGGCATCAGTCTTGTGATCAGGAACTTACCCTGTTGCTTTGCTAGGATGTACTTTATTTGCTCTGCCTAGTGTATAAAGGGAAGGCAGGTGACTGAGAAATCGGACACTTTCAATTTTCAGCTGGTGAATGGCACAAATCGCGACTGCAGTGAAATAATTGTAGTGCCTTGTAACCCAAAGCAAGTTGGGAACCTGTGTAAGGAAGTGTTTCCCACTAAGCTGTGCGTGCTGGTTTGGGAGCTGCTGATGTCAGATGCAAAGTCCTCCATTCAGCAGATGTTCTCCAAGACATTTCTGGCAGAAGCTCAGCAAGAGAGTGACAGCACTTTACGCTTGTGACGTCAGATGACCTCATGTCACAACAGCCCATAACATATACTTTATATATGTAAGAAATGGTGTTAGATCCCATCCCTTTCTCAGATGTGTGGATTGTCAGATGTTGTGGGACAAATCTAGCAGTTCAATGCAGCTTTTTTTCTGCTCTGCTGTCAAGCTGGAGTTTCTTCAGATTTGCAGTTTTGGGGAATAATGTTTAAATAATATAATTTCCATAGGTATATCTGTAGACCGTATATGTAGGCACGTAGGAAGGATGTGGGTGTATGCTGCATTTAAAAAGCCATCTTATATAACACAAAAAGTATTTTAAAACATGAGGACATGTGTCGTGTCTTTGTTACAGAAATCTTATTTCTGTTGTTTATTATTTGGATCTGATACATCAGACAAATCTGCTCTGGAGAACCAATTACAGCTTTGGTGCATGTTGTGCTGGGTTGTTCGGTTCCAGGACTGGCCATGGAGAAAGCAGAAGCAGCATCTGTGCAGAGCCTGTATTTTCAGCTCTGGAAATTACTTCCTGACCATGAAACATGCCTGCACTGCAGGATTTTAAAACAAATCCTTATTTGATGTTTGCTCCCTGATAATCAGTCCTGTGGAGAAGTGCAGATAGTTCTGCAGCTCCAGGTCTTCTGGCTCTCCAGCTAGTCACATGACTCCTTTCTTAATTTGAGGAGTTTTCTGATTAAGTAATGATTTTTTAAATTTTTTTTTTTAAGAAGTGATTCATTTTCTGTTGATTGAAACAATTTAATATCTTTTAGAAGGCAAGGCAGAAAGTGTTAATCCTAGGAAAGAACAACTGTTTCCTTTTGGAGCACGGAGCGAGTACTGATGAAGGAAAGCAGCTAGGCAGCACTCCTAGTGTAAATGTAATCATTTAGGTTTCGATGGCTTGCAATTACAGCTTAACCTAAATGGCTTGCTCTACAGGCAGAAAATCTAATTAAACCTAATTAGCCAGTAATTTATGTTTCATATCCTGTGTACACCCCAATTCCCTAATCCCTGTCACTACTGTAAATCTGCTGAGAATCAGCTGGACAGCAGAGGGTAGGGACTGGCTGGCCAGGCCAGGTAACTACTGACCTCACGTTGAAGCCTTTCGCTCTCCACTTTGGAAGTCATACCAAGCATTACCTCTCATCAAAACTGATGATCATGTAAAGGATTCTTGCCAGAATTGAAATACATTTGGCTTTTATTTTGCTGTCAGACTTAGTTGAGAGCGGCCAAGAGGTTTCAGCTGTTTCAGTAGAAGGCTTCTGAGGGATGGACAGGAAGAAAGGTACCACGTTATTAGCTTTATTTCTGTAAAATACTGCCAATGTATAAAAAGAGAAGGTGACATGCCAGACATTTTGTGTCTATTAGACTGTTATAAATAACTGATGATATTTCCAGCCAAGACTACTTTGTTGAGACTACAGCATTTCTTAGCCTGTTTGGGTAATTTTTTTGGTTGCTGTGTGTTGGAGTTTGTTGACATATGTAGGAGCGTACAATACTTCCAAGAGCATTCATTAATTGTGGATTAGCACCTATCTGTAATTATTTGCCTGATTACTTCCTTGATTGAGTGCAAAATGAATAATATACTGGGTAGCATTTGTGTAAAATACACAAATTGAAGAACAGGTTCATAGGTCTTTCGGAAGAAGTTTTGCACTTCGCAGCAGGAGGACAGCTGAAAGAATACATTTATTTTCTTTGATACAGACACATCATTAGTTGCTGCCACAGCAGATACAAATTTCCTTAGACATTCCCACTGAAATTAGATCACCTTCCCTCCTTCTGTTTTCTGATAAAATTAATACCATTGCATTAACATTAAAACTAACAAAAGGAGCATGTGACCACAGCAAAGAAGCAATACATATTTCAAAGCAGATACCATCTTTTGTGCTGCTTAAATGCTGCTAGACTCCATGTGAGTGCAGAATTGGATATAGTAGAAGTCTTTATATCTGAATTATATTATTAGAAATCAGTGTGAAATATTTTTAAACTGTTTCCAAAGAGAGTTTGTGATCTGGCAGAGGTTCTGAATACTTAGACATCCACTGCTGTTGTGGGGTGTGTTGGTTTGGGGGGGAGGTGGTGGAGGGTGTTGGAAAGGTTTCCTTCATGGAACAGATTCAGTACAGAAGAATCTGTTCCTCTGCCTCAGTTTTGATCCCCTCCACCTCTGATTTGCTTAGCCTACCTACAAATGACAGTGCCTAGTCACTACTTGAGTTTTGGGTGTGAGTTTGTGGGGTTTGGGGGTTTTTTTTTGTTAAAGACTTCCAAACAGTGTAAAGTTTCATGGAGAATGTAACTAAAGAACATGGCGGAGAAAATGCAAAACAAATGTCTTTGAAATAAGCTGGCAGACTAGTAATTGTAAGATTAAAGGCTTCTTCTATCATGGCATCTTTGTTTCTTTCCTAACTTACCAAAGTCAACCTGTTGTAGGAAGACGATTTTGGCAGTACACTGATGTGTAGATACAAGCAATTAGCTTTGGTATTGGGAACAGTTCGGCCTCTACTGAATCAGGCAGATATCCTCAATAACATATCCAATTTCTCATCTCACCTGGCTTGTCTGCTTCTAGTAACTGAGAGATCTTTCCTGGTTAACTTTGGTGTCCCTGTATACCACGCTACATCAATCCATAAGCATTACAGTTAAACCACCCAGCATCTGTGTTTTATGGCAAGTGTCAGTGGCCCTGACTGTCTGTAATTGCTAAACTATTTACTTGCCTTTTGTGGTTTGGGGTTTTTTTCACCTTGTCTCTGAGGCAGTTGGGAAAAGATTAGTAAAATTCAACTATTTTCATATAAGGGAGACACTAGGTGCAGTGGATATAGCTTAGAGAAGATAGAGCAAATTTCGTCTCAAAACCAAACAAAAAAAACCCACCCCAACACAGCTCAAACCAAAAAAGCAGCACAGTTTGGCAGGGTGAGTGCAGAGGCCTCAAGTTACAGAGAGATGAGGCTGTTTCTGTTGTGCCACATCAAGAACAAAGCGCTTGTGTGAGCTCCTGAGCAGCTGGGGTACAGGGAGACAAGGGGAGGCGGCGGCAAGTCCGCGCAGGCGAGTAAACCTGCCCCAGCGCTTCGAGCCCAGGGTCAGGGCACGGTGGGAACTCCGTCCTTGTGCTGATTGACATAAACACTTTCCCTCTCGCTCAAGATCAAGGTGTCTTGTCTTTGCACTGTAATGAAATAGTTCGATACTGTACGATGTCTCTGAACGCCCTGTGCAGAAAACTACACCGGGCAGATTGCTTTTCCACTCTCCTGCAATGTCAGCTACTGCCTCAGCACTAGCTAAATGTGCAGCTCATGTCAAAGGAGTGACAGCTCCTTGAAAAGCGCTCCTGACCCAGCTGGCCTGTTTTCTCCTCCTCCTTTCTCTTGCATGGACACAAAAAAGTCCTCTGAACGAGTGAACCAGGTTTAATCCTGCCTGTAAACTCTTACCAACACTGCCTCCGCAGCCAGCTGCAGAGTGTTTATTACTGATGAAGCTGTGGGAGCAGAAAGCAAGCTGCCTTTGATTTACTTATCTCAGATGATGTAGCAAAGATGTCAGGAAAATCATTTAAGGCCCTCTTAACTGACCAGAGTTACTGAGTTTGTAGCAAACTCGGAATCGTATGATGTCGTTTTGGCACTGCTCCTTTTCCCGTGGTAGATGTGTTGTAACCCTTTTTGGAAAGTGTCTGTGTTTTGCATGTCAATGTGCTAATCAAGTTCTAGGTAAAGGAAGGCACAAAAGCCTTAGTCAGTGCTTCAGTACTTTTTTCAAAAAGCTCAGTTCCAGCTGCATGCACAAATATTTTTCTTGTATATAAATCTTCTTTACCATAACAGAATTTCTGAAGCACAAAAGAATTTTCCTTATGTTGTTTGTTTGGATTTTTTTTTCTGCATTATTTCAGAGGGGAAGAAATGCCAAAGAGTTTGTGTGCTTGCATGTGTATGAGTCAGTGACTGAATGCATGTTTTATTCATCTCCTCGTTTTCAGACTGGAGATATTGCGGCACCCAGCAGGCATGACTCAGGTGAATCTGTGCGACTGTCAAAGTGCTCTGGTGTTTCATACTGAACCCTTTGCCCTATCTGACTGCACTCCTCTTTGAAGTTACTGTGTAGCTTGGGTTTTAAAATGGTTCCCCCTCCCCCCCCCCCCAAAAAAAAGTCTGAAGTAGAAAGCAACCAAGACCAAGAAGGAGGTAATGCTGAGACAGGAAACGCTGTTTTGCAGAGGAGCCTGTATAGAAATGGAAGATTAAAAGAACGATATCTCCCCATCTCATCTTGCTGCCAGTTCGGGATTCATCTGTGTGGGTTATCCCGTGCCACTCTCCAGTGAGGCAGCAGTGGAAGTGAACAGTGTAGCTGTCAGATGTCTTCCACCCCTTCTTATTCTCTTAGCTTTAATTTAAATATTTTGAAGGTTAATACACTTAAATTCACACACTGATTTTAACAAGAAACCCAAGTTTGTGGGCTTCAAT
Organism: Haliaeetus albicilla; assembly: GCF_947461875.1. NCBI lineage: Eukaryota > Metazoa > Chordata > Aves > Accipitriformes > Accipitridae > Haliaeetus > Haliaeetus albicilla. The sequence goes on from NC_091501.1 coordinate 17,305,418, forward strand.
GTAAATCATTAGAATGCCAAATAACTGAGGTTAAATTTTTGAATGGTTGTTTATGCCAACAATTTATAAGAGTGGAGGAAATAAACCTTTTCTGAACAGCTTTCCTAACAGAAAGTGTGACTTAAGCCAACAGAAATGTGCAAATACATAGCTTAGTGCCAAAACTGCCTTACATGAATTAGATTTATTATACACCAGACAGAAAGAAATTCAAACATTTGCTTCAGCTCTCATTCTGTGTTGAGACTTGGGGGGGGGGGGAGTGGGTGTGCAATCTGTGCAAGATAAACTGCTTGGGAAATTAAACTTTGGAAGAACCGCCCCCCCCCCCCCCCCCCCCCATGACATTTTTTGCAGTCAGGCTCATGTGATCTCCTGTCATTAGAGTGCGGGTGAACTTCCCAAACCCTGACATTGCAACTCTGCTCAGTGTCACAGCTACAGTATGTCAAGCTCGTAACAAAATAAACCTCCCACCGGAAATGGCTTCCCTTTGAAGTTCTCAAACTTGCTCTAGTCTTGCTTTTAAAAAAGCAATATCATATATCAAATACACTGAAAAGTTATTTCAAGCTACTTTTCTATGATAAAGCACTATGGTTTGGCCATTGCTGTAAGTGCAGATGTATTCATTGCATTCCAGGCTTTGCCAGTACTTTTATTTTATTTATGGCTTGCTCCTTTTTTATTTTTAATAAGTGTTGGTAAAATTTGTCACGTTGCTCCATGCTAAAGACTTCAACACAGTGGTAAGTTAAATTTAAAACTCTTCACAATGATATATGTGCTGGATTGGCTAGTACAGCAGAGAACACAGGGGTTAGTAAAAAGGTAAGTTCACAAATGTGAATTAGCTACCCTTTGTCAGAAATAATTTTGTCTTGATAAAATCGGAAAGTTAAAGCAGTAGTGGCAAAGCTCAGCTACAAGTACAGAGTGTTTCTACATAAGCTAATGCTGGACAAGCTGACAGAGCTCTTACTTGCATTGTCCCCAATTTGGTGAGATATTTGACTGTAAGTGCAGTTATAGTTTGAAGTCTGCATGTGGCTTCTTGGTGGTTTCCCATTTACCTTGAAATCCTTTTTCTCTTGCTGTGGTGACAGTGAAAATGCGGCTAAAGCAAGGTTTTAGTTACTAATCTTATTGAGGTACACTACCAGCAGTCAAAGTATGTTCTCTTGAAAAATTAAAATTGTACGCACCCATGCTTGTGTTCTGAAGGCTGCTATAAACGTGTTAAAGGACCTTAGCATGAGAACCAAATTTGGTAATACCATTATGAATTAACTCAGTAATGAAGTAAACATCTGCTTTAAAAAACTTGCTGGATTGCAGCCTGTGTCACTTATTTTTTCCTCTTTGGTGCCTTTTTGGAGAGGGTAAGGTCGTATTCCCTTGGTGATGGTCCACAACTTTGCATGGCTATTATGTCAGTAATGTAATCAAATGACCTGTAATTTCTTACCGTTGTTCATCCTAGTACAAAGATTTTATCCAGAGCCTTTGTCATTTTTATTCTTCCCGGGATATTAACATTTTTGCACTTTTAGTCTAGTGGAAAGGTTTAGTTAGTTTGTTTGCTAATGGCCTATAAAAATGTGAGCATAGCGCCTGCATTGTAAACCTTTGGTTGAGTTCGACTGTGATTTATAGCCATGTCATAAAACTCTGTAAAACCATCCTCAGATGAGGATGCGCAGCCTTCGGAGGAAGCCAGTGAGGGCTCCGTGGGACCCTTTCACGCACTCAGTAAACATGGTGCTCTCTGCTTCACTGGTGTCATAAAAGTGGACCTTGCAAGCATTTTAGCCGTCAGTGCATGAGGCCAGGATTTCCATATTTTACCTTCCCTCGCTGGGTCTGCAGTGGCTGCCCGGATTGTGTCAAGACCACATTCTTTCCACTGCCAGAGGTGTTTACGGCGCTGTCAGCTGTGAATTGGGAAATGCAGAGCTCTCGGCAAGGGGTTGGCACACAAATAGGGAGTGAGGAATCATCTCAAATAGCATGACTGCATGGATGTGCTTGGGTTTATATTAATTTTTTGAGGAACAACTTGGTATTAAATTCAGGAGTCTGAAAATGTTTTTGAAAGCCTTTCAGCTTACCTTAACTTCAGTTAACTTAAGCTTGCAGGAATCAGACTAATGCAGGTTAAACAAGGCCCGAGTCCCCACCACCTCACACACACAGAAGTTACATAAGAAATTAAAGCAATTAACTTAAAGTTGTGTCTCTGTTTGTATGCTGTTAATGGCAGACCGACTGAATTACTACCCGTGAGGCCTCCTAGCTTAGAGAAGTCCTTCAGGGCAGCAGGTCACCTGTCAACCGGCTGTGCTGGATTTATTCCAGTAATGACTGGATTGAAACTTCCCAGCCCAGGTTGGGCCTCCATGGGTTTTAGCTTGCTCACCTCTAGTTTCCAAACTGAAATATGGAAGGATCTCCAAGAGAGAGAAACCTCTCTGGGAGGGCAGCAAAGGGGCAAGTGACTTCCTCGATGCCTCAGTATTTACTTCACGTGGGGGGCCCTAGTTTTGTGTGTTGTAGTAGTTGGGACAGTAGATGAATTGGCCCCAATAAAGTTTCAGGTGTGCCTGGCAGGGGAAGATAAAACAGTAATTAAAGAGGGAGATGACTTGCTTGGAAGGCAGAACAGTGCAACTGAAAACAGGCAGTAGCAATAGGATGTGCTCTCTGTGCAAGAATGAACAAGTATTTGTAGAGGAGAATCTGCAAGAGGCACTGGTTTCCTCCCACACTACTTACTGTTGTCAAAGTGACGGGCTCCCTTTGAATAAGTTACATTTAATGTGTGCATATTACAGTGAATGTCAGTGTCTGAATAATCCTCACAAACCTTGAAAACGAGATTCATTTCAGAATCCTGAATTTTGGCTATCCATCTGGACTTTGTGTTAATTAGAAGCTGAAAGTTCATTAGAGTGAAGCTTCTAAGGGTCTCCCTGGGAAGTGTCACAACAGCCATTTCTTGTCTTAGCTGAGGAGCTCTAGGGTCTGTAACAGCTTCAGAAGGTGAAGCTTGTGCACTCGTCACATGGACACGGGAAGGCTGGCTTTCTTCTGAGTGAAAGATTGAAATGGATGGAAAGGCATCTTGCTGCTTTTGAAGATGACGCAATCCTTTGGATGACCACTTAGGTACAGGGGTTGTATTTCTCATGAGTTCATTGAAGTATTAGCCTGGGACCAGTGAAAGAAGGCATGAAAATTTCTTACTTATTGCTGAACATAAGCTCTACTGGAGATTGCTTTAAGCAGAATCACTGAGTGGGATTTAGTTGTGAAGTCTGAAAATTGTTTATATTTAAAACAGATGTGGTGTGATGCAGACCTGTGAGATAGGAATCTCTGTCTTGTCTGTCACCTTTGTAGCTTTAAATTTATTCTCCTGCATCTTCAAGTGGAGAATTAATACCCGTAAAGTTATGGAAGGATGGTTTTGTTGTTTATGTATGTTATGAATTCAATAAAGAAATTTAAGCAGAAGTGATTATACCTGAAATGGCAGCAGGGAAATAGCTGTATCTCTTCTCCATCCTCTGATTCATTCCTATGTCAGGATTTATGACTAACTCAATTAAACACACACTTTCCTCATAATTGCCCATGTGCTAGCAGAAAGTAGTCAGTTGTTGGGGGTTTTGTTCATTTCTGGGTTGGCTGTCTGAGAACATAAGGATTTAGGGAGAAACTGTGGAATTACCCATAAATTTTCTTAATTGAATTGAGCATAAGCTTTCAAGCTTAAGATGTGAGCAAGGAAAACTTTCCAGTTTCCAAGCAGAGCTGTCTCATTGCAGTTATTTACACAGTGCTGCTTTGACTTGCTGTTAAAAAATTACACTGAGGCAGAGATTGGGAACTCAAAGAGCAGTTTTGTAAGCAAAAATGCCTCGGTTTCATTCAGTAAGAGGAGATGTGGTAAAGGAGGGAGGAAGGGGGGCGAGTGAGCAGGGGAAAGAGAAAGCACTATTACTTCAGGCAGGTTTGCATACGTCAGTCAGGGAGACCTTGATCCTGTAGAGCCTTAGGAATATGCTTTATGTTATAACGCTTCAGTGATCCAACTTAGAGCGTGTAATGTATGTGGCCCTAGATGGCAGGTCAGTCTTCTCCCTCCATCTCTCCCTCCTCGTCATCACCCATCTTGAGTGGTTCTCGGTCCTAATCTTTTGAGAAATAGTATTGAGGGGATTGAGTTTCTTTCAGAAAGCTACTACAAAATTTCTCATTCCTTATTAAATGTAACTCAGCAGCTACTCACTTCAGGACTTAAATGTGGCACATGGAGGCACATCCATCCTTTTAATCTTTGTTTTAGGGTGGTATGCTGTTGCCCTTTTCTGCATTTTGATGTGAATTGTTAACAGAGATCAGAAATAACTGAAGAAGTCTTTGCTAGCAGCAAAATGTACTTTAATACAAAAAGATGTCTGCTTAGTGTGCGTGCATGTGTGTTGATAGTACTATTTTAGCTCATCACCGAAAAGGTAACTTACATTGCAGACTTAAAATGTTGGCGTCTTACATGAATATTTGGGGATTTTTCTGTGCGCGGTGGCATGTAATTCTTAGGAGCAATACTGTGCCTCCTATGAAATATAATACAAAATTAGTAGCTGCATTATAATATTATCCCTGCAGGATTTGAACATCATCTTAGGTCATTTATCTTCTGTCATCATGAACTATTTGTGTGAGATTTTACTTAAAATAGTACAGAATTTCTTTCAATGTGTTCCAGATCGATGTGCAAGAAATCTAGTCAAAGTAGCCAAATGAATGGTGCATCTTCCATACCCTGCAAAGTTACTGGTGTGTTGCTGGAAGTTTTCTATCTTTTCCTGTAGCCTACACTGAGAGACTCATTCCTCACGTACAAACTTTCAGCAACCTGACAGAGTGGAAAGGCAAAATAACGGAGAGGATATAGTGCATGTTGCTTGATGCTTGGTAGCAGTCTCTGAAACTGGGGCACAAGGGAACCCATGGCTGCGCAGTGGTATAAAATAGAGACAAGAGGTTACAGTTGCCTTCTGTGTGTGCTTTGGGACTTGTCGATGAAGAGAGAGTACCACAAGGTGACAGACTCCTGCTTTCTGCCAGATCAGAGATTAGATGCACAGTGTTCTTCATTTACCCTGTGTGCTCACAACAGTTCCCCTTCCCCAAGAGAACTGAAAACTTCTGAAAAAGACTTAAGCAGTTACATTGAAAACCTTCAGTAGCTTAAGGAGAGCAAGAGAGACCCCTTTTTTCAAGGGGGTCTGTGTAGGCAAAAGCAGGAGAAGATGGTGTGTTTGCCTGCGCTGCTGCCCGCAGAATTACGGGTCTCTGGGCTGACAGCGCTGCTGCAGGTTTTTAGTAACACCAGCCTGAAGTGCACACACACCATGGAAGGCTGCATTCCTCCCCCTCCCGCCCAAGGCTTTTGCTTTTTTGGGGGAGGTGGTGGTTGTTTTTCTGCGCCTGCTGACGTCAACAAAATTGCCAGATGGCATTTCAATGCTTTGCAAAGAGACAGGAGCCTTTTATTGCCAGGGTCACGTGGATCCCATTCATTTGCATTCCCAGAAGTGGTCTAAAGCTTTTGCTCACTGTATAGGCAAAGAGTGCTCTGCACCTTCCAGAGACCCAGAGGGGCTTCTGTGGGATATTGTTACCTTAAGTGAATCCTATAAGAGGCACGCATAGATGAAGGTTTTGCTTCGCATTCATTTGGCTACCAAATATTGAAAGCCTCTAGACGGTTGTGCTTTGCGGAGGTTTTGTGGGTTTCTTTTTAAAATGACAAAGGAATACTTTTGCGAACTTAGGGTAATAAACAGACCTACAGCTTAGCTCTGAGAAGGTTACTTACAGTCTCTCAGATCCAGGTGACTCAGTAGCTTGCAGAACAAACATGCAAGTCCAACACTTTGATAAGTATTAGCAGAGAAGGGGAGCTATCTGGGTTTAGATCTTGAAGCTTTCCAGCTCTAACATTAGAGCTGGACTGTGACGTGATCGATGCGTTGAAATGGAACGTAGTCCCTTTATACCCCTGAACAGATGACTGGGAACTCGGTACCAGATGCACAAGATTAAACCAATTTACTTTGCTGTGCTTGAGCCATCCCCGCAGCAGCTGGGCAGGGGACATGGCAATGCTTGAAGGCCAGAACAATCTCTTACTGACGTGGTAACTCCAACAGTAGCCCTTGTCTGGCACCTAACCCAGAAGAGAAAGAGCTTGTGATTAGATTCTCAGTGGACCAAGACCTTGGAGAAGTGATCCTGGAGGAACCTGCAAAGCCCGCAAGGGAACGCGTGGATGCTGAAGAAGGAAAAGCTGGACTTAATTTGGGGGAGCACGAGGCAGTGGAAGCTTTTTGCTTCTTGCAGATTATGAAGCTGGTCCTTGGACTAGTTTCTCAGGTCAAAGGGAGGAGAATGAAAGGCGGGAGCACTTTTTATTTTTCCTTGAAGCAAACACAAGGTACCTTGGCTTGAGCCCATGGGCTCTGTCGTGATGCAGAAAGGAGGCTAAGTAGTCTGGTTTTGACTCCTACATCACAATTTAAAACTAAAACTCCCTTAAACCGATATGAGATTACCACAGGCCCCCGAATGAGCGATGATCTTGGCTCGCAAACCAGCTTTTAATACATTACTCTTTTATTTTCTACCAGTTTCAGTTTTCAAACGTGCCCCTGTGGTGCCTTCTTGCTCAGAGTACACTGCAGTGACAGAGATGTGCGTTAAGTTACCAAGGGCCATCTGTCTGAAAAAAAAAAAATATGGGGCAACATAACCCTATGATCTTTCCAAGTGTGAATATTTTATGGCTTAACAAAGTACTACTGAAAAGCATGAAACAAGCAGCATCACATACTCCCCTTTCCTGCTTGATAAGCCATGTGTTAATATTGCTTACCCTTGTCTTACCAATTTTTCCAGCTGTATGACATGCACTAAGTTCTGGTGATTTATCATGGTATTCCGTGTATGTTAAGCATTGCTGCAGTTCACATGGTGTTAAGTGGTTACAGAAGAACACAGAAATAAATATAATGAATTATTGGACTCTTTAAAGTTGGTACCATTGTATTCACGACTAGGAAGTGGAGAAATTATTTTAAGCTGGCTCAAAGCAGACTGGTTGATGTTGCGGAGTACGAAGAGTAATAACCAACTTGACCCTGCTTTCATAACTCCATTCTTCAGCTGGGGGAAGAAAGAATACAGTTTCTTTAGGGCTGGCGTCTTAGGGAAACTTATTGCTCACGCTGTGCTCCGATACCTAATTTAGTTTCACAGGGGAGTAGCGATTGGCGTTCACGTCGTGATTCACAGATCATGGAACAGGAAGCAGCCTGTCAACTTCTAGGGAGCTGAAAGGGGGAGAGTTGCTTAGAGAAAAACAAAAATGTGTTTTGTGTGAGGGAGTTCGGCTTGTGAGCACAGCAGGCAGACTTCAGTTCTGCTGTGACTCCTGCTGAAGTTAGAGGAGTCTCTCTGCAAATTAATTTGCCCCTCAGTTTATCAATTTGTAGAGTCTTGAGCGCAGATGAGTCCTTTGGATTAAACAAAAAACAACAACAACAAAAAGAAATAACACTCTTTCCTATCTCGGATAAGAGGTTTTTGAGACTTCAATTTGAACGTGATCCTTCTCTACTTCCATCCCAAATTAGCTGTATTCTGGATTTGCTTCCACAGCCTCTGTAGCTTGTACCTAATTGCAAAGGTGTTGCTGAATACTTTGTATCCTTTTGCAAGTGACATCAACAAACTGAAAGAAGGCATGCTTACACCAACATGCACATGTAAACACTGTGGGGTTTTTGAGTGTGTTTGTGTGCTGATGTCTCATTGTTAGCATTTTTTGTGATATTCTTTCATTTTCTCTCTTCCATTATTATTTGTGTGTGGATACTCTCAGCAGCTTTATTAAAAAAAAAAAAGTGCAATAATGTTCAACCAAATTTAGGGAATACTTTCATACTAGACACTGCACAATTGTAGATGGAGTTTAGCATCTTCAACAGCTCTGGTAGCAGACAGAAATAAAAAAATGGGGAGAAGAGGGGCATGTGTATGTTATCCTTGTATGTTTGACTTATTTCTCTGAAGAAATTCTGCTTTCTTGATACAGTTGTCAAGCACTGCATGTATTGCTGGGGAGTTTTGTGTTCCTACATAAATGTCTGTAATCCTTCTGATAGGGAATATTTTAGTATGAGGGTCAGCTCAAAATGTTATGAGATTCCCTCCACCTCCCCCAGATACAGTAACTTCTCTGTTGTTTGTACAAGATTTTCAAGATCATTGGAAAGAATGCGAACAGCGAGAGACTACTGGGCTAATATATAAAAACATGGATGAAGATCTTTTCCTCCCAAATTGATGGAAGCATTTCATGTGCACAGCAGAGTTAGTCTCGATTTGAAGGAAGAATAGTGCCATCTGGTGATCCCTGGGAAAGACTTTTCCACACCTAAAGCTGCAGGATCGTAATGCGCTGTATTAAAAGTTCTGCTCAGTAGTACCATGGCTGTTATACTATACCCTTTCCTGAAGCACTGACTTACTTTAAGCTGCTACCTAGCATTAAGTATCCTAGGTAGTGTGCTCATTTATGGAAGTATTTGTGCTCTAGCCTTGAATATGCATTCAAACCAGCAGTTCTGTAATTTTCTCAATGGCATCCCTGCTGCGAAGCTCTCATCTCCTTTTCCTGTTGTGATTTTCACTTCTGCAGCTGGATGTCCTCATAGCTGTGCTGTGTACCCCTGTCACCTGCCCTCTCCCCTTTTGCTGTGCCGTTGACCCCATGAGACACTAGCAGACCATCGGGGAGGCAGTAACCCTTAGAAAGACGAGTGACATTTTGGGCTTCCTTGCTCCATCCCGCTGGGAACTCCTGGTCTGCATCGCTTGGTTTATAAGTAAGGCAGTGGCTCCATTCCAGCAGAAGACCTGCGCTCTTATCTCCTTTCTCCTTACATTCTCGTCAGTAATGACAGGCTGGCATCCAGATCATCACCGATGCTGCTGCTGCCCGAGGGGAAGCAGAATTCAGCCTGCTGCTCTGGAGCCACGTGAGGTTTTGCGTGGCTGTCAGCTTGGTGCAGGGAGAAAAGGTTGTGTTATGTTAAAGGTGGATTCATAAATTGTTTATACAGAGCTAAAGGAACATCATTTTACAAGCAAAAATAGTTACTATGTGTGGTTAGAAGTCTGCCAATGAACAGGTTTTATTTAAAATAATTTATTCTGTGCACTTGGTGAAATGTCCTTTAACTGGTTCTCATTTAGGCTGATCACATAAGCAAGCCCTTACAGCAGAGCAGAAACCCCTAAATTACATGTAGAGTCAGAACATGATTTTATCTTTTTTGACTGGTTACTAAGTACACCCAAATCCACACAAATCGGGCATCAGTATTAAATATGAAGTCCTATTTGTAGCTTGTCTGTTTGTTTTTAGCTGGCATGGGCTCATATGGTTCTCTTTATACACAAAGGATTAGCTAGTCTTTAGAGACAGCTTTTGATTTGTGTTTTCTTCTCTGTTTAAAAGAAGGCCAACTAAATGTTAATTCCTTTCTTTCCAATTAATTCCCCTCCCCACATTTAAACTGAGCTATTAACATGTATAAGTGCAATGTATATTACTATGGCTCTGTATAGAATTGGATCATTGTATAGTTAGTTATGGCTTAAAGGCATATTTGTATCATGTTGGAGAAATCCCATCCTAATTGAAGGCATCTTTCCTAAAAAGCAGAACAAAGTGGGACCTCATCACACTGCCTTCTTGTGCCACCTTGACTTCATTGACAGGAAATCAAACACATTTGTTTGATCTGTCAGTGAAGATAAAAAGGGCAAGTGGATAAAGTGGTGTGCGTGTTTGATTTTGTCGAGTAAATATCATATAGAATAATGTAATATCATATAGAATGTTTCAGCTTTACTCTTTACAGCAATTGTAGCTTGCATTAAAAGATGAAATGGATACAAATAAATTTGGACTCAGATTAAGGGCAGTCTTCACATTACTGGCAAAATGCCAGTGTGTTGCACAGAGTAAGCATTACCAATATACATTTTCTGCTCTGTGTTAGCATTTTGCTAGGAATGACAGTAATTAAAAGAACAAATAATTAACTAAATTAATTCTTTCTAGAGAAGGTTGCTTCCTAATGTTATTGCCAAAAATCTCACTAAATGCATTAGGAGCAGAAGGGGGGTGTAGAGAGAGAATTGATCAGTAAATTTTATTTATTTATTTATTTTTACTTTAATAGGATAAATGGGGTATCTGGGGCCACTTGTAACACTCAGATTGAAGCAGTCAGGGAGAAAATACAGAAGTAGGATGACTGAATCCATATGCTTCATCAGCTGATTTGCCAGAACACCGTATGGCGAACAATTTTGCTTGTGGTCTGTTTCGATTTGTTAACAAATATGTTTACATAAAACATTGCAATGAGAGATGTGCGTGACTCTTCAACAAGGTCAGTGGTATGAAGTCAAGCATTTTCTTGTGATTAAAGTGGTCTTTTATCTTTGTTGTTCTGAGTTTAACCTCCCAAAGTTAAACTGACTATGGGCAGACCTTTAACTTCAATAGCCTGCATTAGGTCACCTGAATATTGAAGTCATCTCCAGGGTCTAATCCATTAAGGATCAGTCCCATTTGAGTCAAAAATGAGCCTCTGACTGTGCGAGACACGTTAAGCCTCTGCAGAAGTCTGATGCAGCAAAAAATGCAAATGTGGGCACCAGGCTGTTCTGCAGGACAAAAAGTCCTAACCTTTTTTAAAAAAAAGAGTAAATTTGTTTCAGCATTTTCAAAGTTAAGATTTAAGTTTTGCAAAGTTGACATGACTTCTGGTTCCTATCTTTTAATAAAAATGCTTTAAAATTGCTGAAGCAAAGCCAAAACAAGCCCTTTCAGTTGCCAGAAATTCCAAACCCAGTAATTTTTCTGTCAGGGTACAAAATATTTTTGGTGTTTGTCTAAAGTTGTCAATACAGTGAGAATCCTTGAGCTGCCTGGTTTGAACCCCTGTTTCTTGTTTGTGAGAACACTGCTGTTCTCTGTGTAAGAGAGCTGTATGGCAAATTTGCATGATTAGAAGTGTCGTCAGCAAATAGCTCAATACTATGTCCACTGATTAATAGCATTCCTCCTGAGTTAAAATACCAAGGCTTTGTACTGATTTATCTTTTAAAGTGGTTGATTTGCAGTGTTAAAAGAGAGATTTGTATGTTGATACTGCTTTTCTATACCTCCTTCTAAAAAATCAGGGCAGTCTTTTAACCCATCTGCCAGGAAATGTGAACTTCTGTATGGTTTTAATGCACCATTTCCAGCTGTTTTGAAACTGGCCCTTATTGAGTTCTCCTCATTCACTTCAACTTGTCAGTATGTCTTCCTCTTCTTCTCCCAACTCCTCCTGCCTTTCCACATTCTCCATACATTCCCATACTCCTCCATGCTTTCATACATTTCCATATGTCTACATACTTCTCTGTGCTTTTCTTGCCTTCAAAGGCAGCTCGAACCCCGTGCTGATACTGGTAACGCCTGGTGGTGGCTGGTGGCTGGGCTGTGCACTGGACCCCTCTTCTGATGCTGGTGGGCTTCACCCCTCGGGAGCTGGTGCCAGGGTCGTACCTGGCGTGCCAGCTGGCTGGGCAGCTTAGGGCGCTCTGTGCATGGTTGACCCTCTTGGCAGAGCTTGCCCAGTCTGTAATCCATCATTTTGTTGTTGAAGAAATGAAATGTTTAGTTATTTATATACCTGCATGCGCATGCAGCCAGCCAGAGGTACCTTATTACTTCTCTGAAGAGTAGTAACTGTCAGTGCTGCAGGTGGCTTACCCATCGTACAGCGCTGCTAACCTTGCATTGATCCTGTGGTCATGTAGGACTTCATAGTTACTTTATAGCAGCACTGTCACAGCACGTGTTCCTTAATTGTCAGCAGAGGTAGTAGCACTTTGGGCCTTTAGCTTTAAAAGGCCAGAGTGTCAGTGCCGACGCTGCGTCTGCTGTGTCTGCTGTGTCAGATGGTTTGTGTGCTAAGAAAGAAGTGATGATTTAAGTGGGCTGCATTCACTTGTTCTCCCTTAAATGTGATCTCAGTGTTTCTCTTGTGACAGTTCAGTAACAGTCCTAGTGATAGAGTTTCAGTGGGTCATCTTGTCCCTCCAAATTCAGCCTACCTACTCCACTCAATAGTTGTAAGGGCTTCTATTGCACTCGCTGGTACATCATCACTCATTTCTTACTGGAGTAGATTCAGATGAGCCACTGAAGTTCAGCTTCACAAGGGGATTTAAGATTTTAGAAAAAAACCTGTGTCACCCACAGTTGATTTTTTTCTTTTCTTAATACCTACATCCAAGGAGAAAACATAAGTCACTGTAGAAATAGAAATCATTGTCTAGTTGGGCTGCCAGCATAAGCACCAATGCTTCACGGTCTGTGCCTGTTTTTTGGTCTCTATGGTTCTGTTGCCTTTTGTAAATGAGAAGCCGATGCTGTTAAATTTAGATGTGAATCCAAGCTTTCCAAAAACACAGAAGTATTTGGCCCTCATCAAAAAGTGCAGACCATGAGCCAGATGGTGAAAGTTCAGTGTCGTGAGATATTTGTGATGCAGAAGTACAGACTGGATCGATCTCTAATTAGAATTGAGAAGCAACCAGCATATCATAATTAGGGGTATTGTATGCATTTTCTTTCTTCTTTTTCTAAAATGCAAGTCAAAAACTGTTCACAACCTAAAAGCCACAAGTTGAAAATAGGACTTTTCTTGGATTAAAACTGTACAACATGACAAATCAGTCACCAGCTTCATGAAAGAAATGAGTGATTGCTGAGGTTGCTTAGAAAGTCCTAGAGCCTTTAGCATCTGGTTCGTAGATTATAGGCCAGAACAGTAGTGGCTGAAAATGGCCATCTTATGCAGGCATTGACATATTATTGTGATCAGCTGTATACCTTATACCTCAGCAGGCAAATATTTTTTCTCGTTTGTGATAAGAGAGGCAAAATAAGCCTATAGTATGAACTAACCTAGTGTGTCTTTAAGTTGATCCTCGCAGGTCAGGGATGAAGTAGGTTGGAAGCAGTCCTCAGGGCTTGCCGGTCTGTCAGCTTATATCAGTGCTAAGTGAAAAAAATCATTTTAGTGTCATAGAAGACATGTAGAGGATAGTGTTTTATTTTTCTTGTATATGAATTACTGTTTCTTTTTGTTCTGATCTTCACTGAAGTGTCTGCCTACAAGTAATCTAGGAGAGGTAGGGGATTTTCACATATAGTGCATGCTTAGTGTGCCTTTTGCAGGTCCTGGCTTTAGATGTTGAAGTAGCTTGTGCTTTAGAGAAATTACAGCTCTGCAGCACTGATGATGAAGGATTTGGGGGCTGCAAGTCCCTAAGGCTACAGTTGCTTTTCTTGAATGAGTCATAATATAAGAATCCAAAGCCAGGTCTTAAGGAAAAATGATTAATTCTTTTCACAGATGAGTTCATTAGTGACATAAAATAATGAGAAAGAGGAGGAGGCATCTGTAACAATGGATGGTTATTAACTGGTATTACTGTGAGCACTTTAAATCAAGAACTAAAATAATGCAAACTACAAGGTTTGCTGGAGAAGAAAAAAGTCTTAAAATTTCACCAATTTGATTGCAGTGAGACAATTGCTTGACTTTGAGCATAGGATTTATTCTTTTCAAAAGGTGCAGGATATCTCTGCCTGCCTTTGGCTTCGGTGAAAGCACGTTCTATAAAAATGGGCCACTAAATACCGTTAGTGTTCTTGGTCACCTGGAGAGTTTCATGAGATCTTCCTGCTCCTGTTGCTATGGCATATGCAAAACATGGCGCAAGATATACATCTGGCTCCGGCTGTCATTTCCAAATCCCTGTCATAATTTCAGTAAGAACAGACTGAACTTTAGAGATGCTGTATCTGCAGCTTCACTGATGATTATTTCCTAGTTTCTAATTTTCTTTTTATTCTGGTTTTCAACACTCAGCGAACAGTTCTTGAAACCTCACAGAGTTTGCTTTTTTTTTTCAGTTTATTCCCCTGATAGCAACTCCTTTTTAGTATTTAAAAATACGTTTGACACTCTCTGTAGCAATTCTTTATCTGCCTTCCAATCTTTTGTTTTAATTTAGAGGCTGCATTTATTTGCGTTATATTTTTAATGATATTTAGTAATGCTGTTCTGCTTAGTACTGTTAAACAGTCCTTAGTGAAGGACTGAGGTGGATGCGAATCTTTAGGTGGGATAATTTTCATATGTATTTCTGCAACTTGCTGCTAATTGTGATGCCGCTCTCAAGTTGCATCCCAAAAGAGTCTGAGGTATTCTGAAAGGGAGAAAATATGGCAGTGTATGGCTCCTTTGGCTTTATTCTAGTGTAACTGAGACCGTCAAGTTGAAAACGTGGGAGGATTAGTTAGTACGCAGGAAGCAGAATGGTGATTATTGCTTTCAATGGATCTTTTTTTAACTCATGCTGTGTATTTGGCTGCTCTCTTTTAGTTCACCGTAGAATCAAAATAGCTTCCCATGCTAAGCAGGCAGTTGGGATATTGGAGCTGTAAACTCAAATGGGTAAGATCACCAGGTATTAATAGGTGGCATATCCTCTGCTGTGTGTGCACCCAGCATCCCACTCCTGCTGGGTCCCAGCTGGTGTTACTGCATCTCAAGTTGAGACTGAAGACAGTTGTCACTGTTTTCTTCGCGTGAATGCAAACTATCAGCTTCAAGCTACCAATTTGTGACCATCTGATGTACAAATTGAAGAACAATAATGTAAGACAATTGAGGACAGTTTCTGAAGTACAGAATTGTTTTCCTCAGTCTGTGTTATTCAAAGCAGATTTGAGCCCCATTTGGAATTTAATTTTTCCCATCTGCTGCGTTTTAAAGAAAAGTAATAATTTTTAAAGTTCTGAATTTAGTTGGAGCAGTGTCTACTTTTTAAATAACAAACCCTGACTGTTTGTGACTGACTCTGTGATCTGCTCTACATTGTCAAATAGTTCTTCAGGCTGGGATAGTCATGGTAGTTTAAGGATTTTAGGCAGCCAAATTGCACAGAAAGTCCCTTGGAGTTGGGTGACTGAGTCCCCAAGGCTCCGCTGAGAACATCAAACATCAGCGTCAGAGTTTCCACAAGGTTTCCAAGCTGCGACCGGTGGCTCTCAGCCAGGAAGTTCACCCCATGCTCTCACCTCCTTCCAGGATCTGCTTTCCCTGGATCCTCCTCACAGGATGCCTTATGCAGAAGGTCACCAAAACTCTCTGAGTATCTTCATTAGAACTGGGATTTCCCCAGGAGCCCAAGGCAGAGTGCGTGTACGGTTGGTTCCAGCTTGCCCCTTGCCATTCTTACGTGCCGCAGAGTAGCGGTGGTGCTACCCATGGCACGCACTCTGGGTGACAACCCTTTGCCCCTTTCCCTTACGCTTTCTGGCGTGTTCCAGCAGCAGCTGAGATACTTGTGCTCTACTGTGACAGGAGGAAATGTGGAAAATTAGGTACTGCTTCACATCAGTACCAGTGGAGTGAGTTAATTTGAGGTTCTTTCTGTCAGGTCTAAATGGTGAGGAATTCTGTTGCATTGGGTTGTGTCCAGAACATGCATCCACACGGATGCAGACTCTCCTAGTCTGTAGGTATTGAATCTTACCAAATTTAATCATCCCACTCCTTGAGATGATTTCTGCATCTATCTTTTTGTTGTTGTTGCTTGGGTGCCAACAACCACAAACAGATTTTCTTTTGGTACATGTTACAAATCTGGGAAAGTTTGCTAGGTGACCTGAAAGTGAGAACTGATAGTTTCCCTTGAAAGTTACAGATGACACCAAAACTGCTTAGGACTAAAATGTATTTTTTGTTTCTCAATATCTCTCTCTCTCTCTCTTTTTTTTTTTTTTTTTTTTAATTCATAATGCTTGTCTGTGAAAACCTTGAAGCCATGCCTTCCTGAGGGCATGTAGGTTTGTCTATTGAGTATGATATGCAAAAGAATCTCCTACTTTTTTTTTTTTTTCCAAATGTAGATGACTTTCTAAAGCTGTGAGACAGACTTCTCCCTGAGCAGCTGTGGCCCATCCAGGGTCACCCAAGCCTGGGCATTGAAGAGAGGAGCAGTCACCCTGGTGTTATCAGTGCTAATGATTACTGTGACATCATCACTCAACAAGAGGGAAGAATAATTGAGGTGTAAATCTCAGCTGCAGACTACACAGTGCAGTTTGGATTAAATGTCATCCTTTGCCCCTTGGGATGTTGAGCACAGTGCACAAGGCCACGTAGGCAGCAGCGTGTGGAGGTGCGCACACTTAGGGCAGGCAGCATCCTCAGGCAGTTTGGTGACTGGTTTCTGACAACCCACAGAGGTCATGCAAGGCTAGCTTTGGTTTTGTTTTTCCCAGGGGCTATATAGCTAAATCTGGACATACCACGACAGGGAAAGCAAAAGGCCTTACTGCACCTTCAGTGCCTGCTGCAGATTAAATGGTATCGGTTTACTAAGAATTTTTAGCATGAATAAAACACTCCAACAGTGTTCTTGTAAATGGCTGAACAATTTTTCTCAAACGCTGAAATAATTCACCCCAGACAAATACCTGGCAGTATACGTTTCAGTCTGAGCTGTTTGGCTGACAAAGCTATCACGAACTGAAGGGTCCTGTAATGGAAGAAGTTCAGTCAGCTGTAGCTATAAGCTTTGTGTGTGGTGTCACCTAAGGTGGAGGTGCAGGATGTGGCAATGGCAACTGCAGCCCCAGACAAAGTGTGCTATAAATGGTGATACATTCCACAGGTCTTATAAGAAAGAAAAAAATAGTATTTCCTTCTCAAACTAGTGCCTCTTTCCTAAGGGCTCCAAATTCAATATTTGCAAAGTTTGTGATTACTCTGAATAGATTAAATGTTGGAGCCATTTAAGAATGATGTTGTTTTTCTAAAGAAAGTAATCTTACATGATCATGCTGTCTAACAGTTTCAAGCAAATGTGGCAGATGGGAGGAAGCATCAGAGATGACTATCTTCCTAGAAATTTTATGACAACTTATGACAGAGTGAGCCCTGTATAACCCTGCTCATCAGCATGCATGTAGCCCCAGGCATGGCTGCCTCCTGCTGACTGTGTGGCTACAGGGCTGTTGCTAAGGAAAGGGGTCATTGCAATACTGTGAGTGCTGAGGGGACAAAAAACCATAACTCTTCAGTGAGCCCCATTTCATTAGATCCTCTGTTTGCAGAACTACTTTCAAACATTTCCTCAGGCTGCACTGTGATCCTTGGACTCTGGCATCATGTTGGCCAGTGCTCAGGATACAGACACACTGCGTGTGGCAGTCGTGACATTTTTACTCTGCAGATCAGAGTTCAATGTAATTGTTACCAGGAAGGTCTGCTTTGTTATGGTGGTGGCATCCCAAATGCCATATAACCAGGGTCAAAACCATAATCATTATGGCTCATACAAGATCTAGAGTCTTCTCTCATTATGGGCTCATCTTTTGTGCTTCAGCGTCTGGTTTACAGTCATGTGGCTCTGCATGCTTTAAAGAATCAGTAGCAAAATCAGTGATTATGCTGATGATTAGGAAAGGTTTTCTTTTATCAATGTGATGAAGCAATGGGAAGGTGCTATATTCAGTCCTACCAAAGACTCGCCTTAGAGAGCTTGCAACTGGTTCACCTCCAGAGAGCAGTGGAAATGCTGTGCTTCATTAAGGTGGAAAAAAGATTCTCAGAAATACCCTGTTTGCTTGCCCAAGAAGAGAAAACCTGAGATCTTGTGTTAGTACAAAATAAGAGTAAAATAAAAATAAGAAGTCTGGGTAAGACTCCAATTCTGCAGCTTTAAATACAGAAAAGTAAAATGTCAAAGAATTGTACGCACACTTTTCTTTTCTCCTTAGTCATTCAGTGAAAGGTGGAGTAGTCAAATCTGTGGCGCCTTTAAAATGATTCATTATTTCCATAGAAGCCAATTCATGTTTATCCTTCAAATCACTCTGTGGACATTAAAATAATGGAGAATTATATTTGCTTTTAATTTTGTTTCCAGACAGCTTGGCCTGAACATTCATGATGTGACTTGGAAACTATATCAAATTGTGATTTATTGTTGCTTGTAATTGTGTGGAGATTGAAGATATGCTGGATGCTGCTTTTTTCCTTTTTTTTCCTCTTCACCTCCCCCATTCTTTCACTTACAGAGTGTTCTTGAGTGTAACATGGTGAAAGGCCAGCATCTCTGTCTTCAGTGCTTTTCTTTGTACAAGCCACAGCAAATGAAGATTTTATTTTTTCCCTAACATGAGGCTGTGTGAAATGAATTGCGGTTTGTGTTCGATAACTGTTTTATTTTTCTTTCGTGTTTCTTTTTTTTTTTTATTATGCTTAAGTTTTGACTGGTTTTATGTTGTCATGTTAATCGTCCTTTCTCGTAGGGTGGAGAGAGAGAGCAGTATTTTTTAGTTAAGCTGGATGAGTTCAGTTTTATGAGAACCATATGCAAAACACCAATGGCGAAGGGGAAGACATTTATTTGCAGTAAGGCATCTGTTAAATATAAGAATGTCAAATCTGCTTCACAGGTGGGTCAACTGTTTCTTAAACAGGAACAATTCATAAACTAAATTTATCTATCAGGTCTTATCGATAAAGGAATTAATTTTTCCTATTTTCCTAAATTTGTTTTTCCTACACAGTATCACCTGCTTTTTCCCCCTAGTGAGTAAAAAGCTATTATTAGATTTTTTTTATGCATAATATAATTTAACAGAAGAAAACGAATGGGATTTTGTGAAATGTAATATAAAAGCCTGCAGAAGCTTATGCAAATTTTGAAAGATTTTTTTCTAGCCATGTTACAGAATCCAGAACAAACTATTCAAACCTAAAAGTTCTAAGTGATCGTTAATATTTACCAGAATATTGTTTTCATATTGCATTTAAGAGTGTTCCTCGAAGATAAGTTTCCTGTCCTGACAGAAATTGTCTGTGTGACAGTGGGCCATGCTGTTTGTGATTTGGTCCTGCAGGTGCAGCAGTATGTGCGCTTCCTGATACCTGAAAGTCTTCTTGCAAATTCCCAGTAAGCCCCCACCCATGCAAGCTTAGATGATTACACAGCTGGTGCTGTGAAGTGTGCATGTCTGTCCCCGGTCTCTAATGTATCCTACTGGGATCTGGCCGTCTAATTTTTCATATGAGTTCTTTAGTAGAAAACCTTTTCTTTTATTTCTGTACATAAAAAAGAAGCCCCAAAACATACAGCAAATGCTTTTGGGCCCAGTTAGGAATTCCATGTAGTACCACAGCCTAAAACACCTACCTGGATGCCAGTTTAAAGAAAGAAGGGGGAGGGGAGGAAGCACGCACAAAACCAGCTGGTTTTCAGCATTGTAAGGAATTTATTTTGCTCCTTACCTTAGTTATCAATGAGCATGTTTAGTTGATCTCGTTTTGCTTTTGTTTCCAGTCTGTTTGCTTTCTCATTTTCATGCCCTAGAGCATTTCAGTTTTGGTCACTGCATGACATCGCTTACATCAGAGTTGGAATTAAGTCACAAAGTGAACAGTAAGCCAATCTCCAAAATTCACAGGAGGAAACTGCATTCAGAATTATTAGCATAGATTGGTAAATGAATACTGACCAGGGTGAAATTAAATTCACCTTAGCTTAGCTCTTCATTTTTTTGGTTTGTTTTGTTTTATCAAGTTAGTTGTTTGTTAGTGTTGATTGCAAACATGTTATTCATGCCTCTGTTCCCAAGTATCCGGCCTTTGAGTTCCGATGAGTAAAGTGGTTTGGAAAGAATCCAGATCAGTTCATGCAGAGGCTATGCATGTTAGTAGAAAACTACTTACAAAGTCTGAGCATGGATTTTGTATGCGCTTTTACCCTAAATAAAGACTCTGTGTGTATAAATTTGTGCACGCGTGTGTAAATGCATATATAAAATTACATCAATCTAAAATTTTCAGCAATTTACTGTCTTGCATAAATTTTTATATTGTTTCACATCATCATATGTATTTCGTAAAAAATTCCAGGTTTCCTTGTTCTTTAGGGAAACACATTTTAGTTTACTTTCTGAATGATGGTTTGCAAAGCATACACAGTTCTCTACTGTTTTGTAATAGAGAATCTAAAAAATAAGATATTTTAAAATGTCTTCATGCCTTCAGTTTGTAACTTTTAGAAGTTTTTAGAAAATAATAAATACCTGTAATTTTATCTAGTCAGACTAGTCTGGTAGTACTCTAAATTCATCCTGAGATAGATGAAATATTCAAACTGCTCAAAAAAGAAACTGTTTTCCTGTATATGAGTTCTGTGCAATTAAAATTACAACATACAAACCTTACCAACTTAGGATGTGGTGTTAAAGTACTGAAATCAATGGATTAGAGCAGTGTTTACCCTCTTCTGCTTCTTTCTTTGAGAGGAATTTAAGTTTGGTCTGTGCTCCTTTTACATATGCTCTCATTCTAAGGGTTCTAAGCATTATGAGTAGTTCAGCTCACTGCAGCACAGTGATGTCTTTGAAATACCATGTGAAGTGTTTTCACTTTGAAGTATTGTGCAATGCAGTATATGTCCTGTTGCACAGCTTGGTAACCGTTGGTGTTTTGTGGTGACCCTGGCTGGGCTATGCTGGCAGGACATCGGTCCCGTTTCAGCCCTGGTGGGGGACATTCAGCGTTCACCTCCTTACAGGCATGGAGCTGACGTCTCTGGGCGGGCTCCATGCAGGCAGGGTGGATGGCCGCGTGGGTTTCGTGTGAGTTGTCAGTTGAAAGCATTAGATCTGCAGGTAGTGCCCTTTTGGTCAAAAATGCAAAAGGTCCTGCCACCTTGCTGTATGAAGTGCACGTAGTACAGAGGGTGAGGTCGTGGTCATATATCGCCTGTGCCATTGCCAAGCTCTGAAGCCTTTCCCGCGTGCAAGGCACACTTCCGAAGAGAGAATCGCTTTGTTTCCACTGATTTGTTCTGGTGGGGCGTGGGCTGCAGGAGTGTTATTGTGTGTTACGCGTGTAAGTACCTAACTCGATTTGAGTGCAGACTGTCCTTTGCAGTGAGGTGCAGTCACAGCTCAGGAGGGAGGATGCAGACCTGGTGTGTGGGTCCCTCTTCCTGGGCCGTATGGCCTCAGTGCCAGCTCCTCGGATAACTCGGCACAGCCTGGCATTTGAGTTGGACAAATCTGCTGGGTCCCAGACGCAAGGCAGGGGTCACCAAGATGTGACAAGGTCTCCCCATGTGTTGTCAGAAGCCATGTGGCAGAAATTCACTGTTGAGAAGGGAAAGGCTCTCCCTCTCCCCACTTGGTACTAATCATGGAGAACAATGCTGGCTGCTTTGCAAAATATTAGTACTGCTGCACAAAATCTGGGCCTCTGCTTATGGCCTGCTGAGTCAGACTTGTTTACTTCATTGAAGTATTAATCTCTGTCTCTGATTGGCAGTCAACAACTCCAGGCTCCAGGCTTAATAGAATTCAAACTGTAGATTACGCAGTTTTGCTGAAAATATGAAGCTTCTATCGCACTTGGAATGATGTATTCTCCCTCACTCCCCTTTGGTTTGTTTTTCAGGGCTGAGGTTAAGATAGATAAGTAATGCCTCCCACCCCAAGCTTTGTCTTTTAATTTAAGAATTTTCTTTAGCATCTGCCAGAATCTTCTGCATGCTCCTGAGAGGTTAAGCAATGAAAGAGCCATTAAATTAACTTCAGCCATTAATTTTTTTCAGTAGGATGAAATAGCACTTCAGTATATCGAATAGTTTCTGGTGTATTTTATTTCATATCATGGCAAAGAAAAGAAATGTAAGCAGAAGAGGCTGGTTTTCTGTTCGCATGAGAGGATGGTGAGTGAGGAGGCCTGTCTTCTGGTCCTGTGGCTTACTTCTGTGTTAGCAAGAGGTAGGACACGAGGACTGGATCCTGTGTTAGCAAGTAAGACATGAGGAGCAGATCAGTGTAGTGAAACAGTTATTGCCAAAGGCCTGATGTCCACACTATGCAGTTGGGAAGATAGTGGGGAGAGGTTTAGCTATACTTCACTAATATATCACTTTCCTCAGAAATACTTTGCTATTGCCTGTAAAGTCTTTTGTGAGAACAAAGCAGTGTCAAGCTCTGTTACGCTGTTCTTTGATGTGTTGTGAGGTCCATAAATGCTGTCACTGGTGAGTCAGTCCTGGCCGGGGCTCTGATCACTCTCCTGCTAAGCAGTCTGTCCAATTCTCCATGCTGTGCACTTGCCACTCCAAAAAACCCATATGCTCTTTTCACAGGCATAACTCCCCCACTTCAAAAACCGTATATCTTAGATTTTTCTAAGAAATACATGAAAACAAATCATTACAAAATCTCTTGGAATGGTCTCTCCAGCAAACTGCACGTACACCTGCTGAAAAGTCCCAAACAGTAGCAGCAGGATTGGCTTATGTGTCAGACACACAGCAAAGGAAAAATGGTCGGTCTCAGAGTGTCTTGAATTAGTGATTCCACATAGAATTTATGGTGATTTATAGAGTACCAGCTAGTGAGGCTGAAATGTCACTGCTGCATTGAAAGTTCATATGCCTCTTGCCTTTCTAGTTGTTCTACTTCTGTGTGCATCTGATCTCAATGTTCTAGCAGATCATAAAGATCCTCAGTCTTTTGCAATTGTATCATATAGCTGTCAATTCACAGACTTGACAACTTTCCTGCTTTTGGCAATAGACTGTTTCTTTTAGTGCCAATATATTGCACTACTGGGTTTTGGGACAGATGGTAGTTGGAGCTGCTGAATGTCGGGAGGTTCTGGAGAAACTCAAAGATGCATTTATGGATCAACCCTGTTGTGCATGCACTGGAAGCCCAGTGCTACAGCTGTGTTAGATTACCTGTGTGCATGATGGATGGACTACATGTATGAAGACAGTTTGCCTGAGCCACAGTTGGTTTGCAGTATGTCATTTACAGATCAATTATATATGTGTACTGGGTAGGGCATGTAAGATTTGCCAGTGATGTGAGCTGCTTCTTGATATTATTTCTGCTTACGCATCACTTTAGTTAATAATTCTTCATAAATGATATATGTAAAGTTAGGTATATATTTCAAACCCAAGAATAAGTAAGGACCATCTGAATCGGTTGTACAAGTCTGTAGAGTAACTGTTCTCATCACTTCTGTCTGAATAAAATAATGATTGGAAAATCCACTTTTTACTCGATTTCAATTTTGGTATAGGTGCCCAATATGCAATTGCTTGGAGAAGAATGTTGTTGCCACCATACCAGAATGCTATATTTTAATAGCGTGGAGATATTTTTAAAATCTCAGTATATGCTTGGGATTCATTTCGTTCATCTAAGTATAAGCATTGAACTTTAGTTGTTCTAGATGCCTCTGTAGTTAGTAGAAAGGCATTTCTCAAGAGAGACTCCTCCCATCCTAAGCTATGTCTCCAAAATTATTTGTGCAAATAGCCCCTGGCCATTGACCATGTCTCTGTAGGGAGCCTGAACAATTCATTCAGATGGGTTAAGTCAGCTGCAGATGGTGAAAGCCATGAAATCAGATATGATGAAATTCCAAACTCTTCGCAGACTGTGAGCGTTATGCCTGATGATCAATCTATTCAGCATGATTCTCCTTATTTAAAGAATTATTTCATGTTATTATTTTTCCACTCTGTGGGTAACTGCTTTAACAAAAGTTGTGGAGAGACCTCACCACAGCTTTAGATACTGCTCAGCAGGTTGTTCTCTTCTATTGTCTTACATGTATTATTTTTGTCTTCTTTAGTCTTCTGGTACCAGTATCACAGTGGATATTGCTGTCATGGGAGAAGCACATGGGCTCATTACAGACCTTCTGGCAGATCCTTCGCTGCCCCCCAACGTGTGTACTTCACTGAGAACAGTGAGCAACCTGCTTAATACGCAGTTAACCTTCCAGGCCATCCACAAGCCAAGGGTGAACCCTTTGGTGTCCTTCAGTGAGAACTACACCTGCTCCGACTCAGAGGAGTGTCCGGAGAAAGGAGAGAAACTAGCTATTCCCAAGGTGAGTACTGGACCCTGTCTATCATCTTCTAACTTGGCTCTCCCTGAAGAGGCAGCACTGGACTAGTGGGAGATGTCACTGGGCTTTTTGTTTGCTTCAGATTAACATCTTATGCACTAATCATACTCTACTATGAAAGGACAGCTAAGTAGACTGTTGGTGTCATAGTAGGACGATTCCCGTGTATCCTTCAACTCATGGCCAGGTTAACTTTGGTTCAGGCATCTTTAGAAGCTGATGTTTGACACAGGATAGCTCACATAGATGGTGTGCGTATTTCCTCACAGGTGTTGGCTGGAGCTTAAGAGAGAAAAAATAATAGGGAGCAGAGCAAGCAAAAGCCTTTCAGCATCCAGGTTCACCAGTCTGCCCCATTACTTCTCACGCAGAAATTCCCTTCCCACTCAAAAGATTTGAGCCACTGTATGTGGGGTGACTATCCTACTCAATGAGCAGTGAGGAATTAAATAGTAATATGAGGGACCTTTTTGCCCACTTTGAGGATTGGCATTTGAAATTATGTATGAATTTCAGTCTCCTCTTCCTTCCCTTAGCTAGAGGTGTGAAACCTATCTAAGTCGATGAAAAAGTCTCTATTGATGACCTCCAGGTGCTTTGGATCAAGTTTAAAATGTTGTATACCAAACAAACAAAAAAGATCACCACAATACTTAGTATGACAAATATTGTGAGCTCATGAGAAGTAGTCTTGAGAAGAAAAAGAAGACTGAACCAAAAAAATACATATATTACTGCCTTGACAGATGGCTTTATGAATACTTAGGAATCCGACAGGAAATAACCAGTGGTAACCACCCACATTTAGAAAGTGAACAACTAGAAAGAACACATCAGCTTTGAAGTAGTTTGAATTGTAGGTTCGTTGCTAATTAGCTGTCCTGCGAGGCTTACATTTCACTTCTGAAACGAAACCAAAATACTTTTGTACTGCAGTCTCCCTTGTAAAATTAAATATAGGCAGAGTACGTTGCACAGGTGAATGCTTTTAACAGTTCAAATGGCACAGCCAGCATTCATTCCAGCATTTCCCAGCATCTGAACTGCAACACTTGTGATTCTTTTTTTAATATATTTTAGTGTGATGATAATTATTACCCTGCCTATGGAGCAGCTGTATATATGAAATGGATGTTCACAGGTTTTTAAGCACATTTTCCAGTTTATTTTAGTGCACATGTCTATAATGGCTGTACTGTAGGCTCTGAGGGGAAAAGTTAAGTGGAAGAACACTGCCATCGCATGAGCAAACACAGTGAACAGATACCAGTTTGCTGTTGCATAATACCTAGTGAGGAGAACAGAAATGAAGGATGAAGAAATGAGCTAATGCTACAGAGAACTAATTTGACTGAAGAATTCACTGACCTAAATGTATTACGGTTCATAAAACTAATAGTTTGCAGTCCTTTATTTAAGTGTCTAAATATAGATTTAGGGTCTTTACCTTAAGCATCTGACTGAGCATTTTGGGTAAGGAGATAGTATGTTAACATATTTATCTGTAAGTTTGAGCTTCAGAACCACAAGTGTCTTCCATCTCATCTCTCTTCACTCTCTGGCAAAGTCAAAGCTCTCTGTCATGGAGACGTATTTATTTTAGTTCTTAACTATAAACACTTCATGAGAACTATAAGAGAAACATCTTACAAAATTATAGCATCTGCAACAGCAAATCTGGATCCACAAAGACTCTCTATCATCATCCTTTATTATCTCTGCCTTCAAAAATTCAGAAAAACAATGTGAGCCCCATTAGTGGAGAAAAGGAAGAGTCAGGTGAAAGAAAAATGCAGGGTGGTCAAGAAAAATCTGCTGTAAACAGTGATGCTTTCTCTAAGCTTTTCAGGAGACATCATATGCCAGAGCATGAAAATTTTATTTCAGTTGGCGATCTCTGGATCGTAGATATAGCAGGAAAAAAAGTTGGAGCTCCCTTCCTTTACTTTTCTTATAGCCTTTCTTGCCTTGAATCTCTGATTCTGAGCTTTCATGCCAGTTTAAATCACAGAATAGTTGAGGTTCAAAGTACATCTGGAGATTGTCTAGTCCAGTCCCTCAACTCAAGCAAGTTGAGCCTGGAGCAGGTTTCTTTAGGCTCAACCTAGAGCAGGTTGCTCAGGAGGATGTCCAGCTGGGTTTTGAGTATCTCTGTGGATGTAGACTCCACAGCCTCTCTGGACAACCTCTTTCAGTGTTCAGTCATCCTCACAGTGAAAAATATTTTCTTACATTTAAATGGAATTTCTTGTATTTCAATTTGTGCCCCATTGCTTCTTGTCCTGTCATTGGACACCACTAGAAAGAGCCTGGCCTCATCTCCTTTGCACCCTCTCTTCAGGTATTTATATACATTGGTAAGATCTCCCCTGAACATTCTCTTCAGGCTGAGGAATCCCAGCTCTCTCAGCCTTTCCTTTTATGAAAGATGCTCCAATCCCTCAGTCACCTTTGTGGCCCTGATGACTAGTTTAAGTGCCTTTGGCCACATCATGTAAGACCAAAATTTTTAAAAAGCAGAACCAACATTGGCTGACTCCAGTGAGAGCTCCAAGTGTTGAACATCTGTGGCTACGGGGCTGTGGATATATACCTTTTTTTAAACTTGAAATAGGGAGGATGGTCCAGACCCTCCAAGCATTTAAAGCACTGCCTGTGTTGATTTGAATAGAAGGTAGGCACCATAATACCTGGTTGAATTGAGATTTAAGGTACCTCACTAGGTGTTGTCAGGCAAAATTAATCAGATGGAAATATTTTTGTTCTTCATGTTTAAAGTTTTTGTAAGCCTATATAAACTCTAAGCAACCGATTTCTCTCTAGCGCTTACGGAGGAGCTTGCCTCCAGGACTGCTGAGACGGGTGTCCTCAACTTGGACCACAACAACATCAGCGACAGGATTACCTACGCTAGAGCCAGCTCCCGTAAGAAGGGATCGCAGTGCCAGCATCAAGCCTCATGAGTCATGTTCATCCAGGTTACAAATTACCTCTTCTCTCTTTTACGTCTCTCTTTCAGCAAATTTATTTGGTTCTGTGTGATGATGTCCCTCATTTAAAAATGCTGACTCCCAAGTGTGTTAGAACTACTTCTTCATGTTTCTCTAAATTGGGTTGCCAAAGAAGTGGCATTCCCAATTTTAGTCAGATTATGCCAAAACTATTCCTATTATTGGGAAGCAAAATAAAAAATAAAAAAAGGAAAAAAAATATATTTGTGCTAACGAAGTAGAGAATTGCACAATAACATTAGAAACAAGGCAAGATATCTGGTTAAAGTCTTCTTGATGTGCAGCGGTTTCCTCTGTGGGTATTGCCCAGCCAAGAAAAAATTCTAACAAGTAACCCAACCTCTGAACATCACTTCTAAGAACACACCTAGTGACATGGCCCTGTCATTAAACCAGTTCATAAATCACTTCTCCATCCTCTAGATACTAACTTCCAGAACACAAACCCTGATTTTAAGTGGACCCTCCTAAAATACACAATTTTCCGGTTTTCTGTCCATAGAAATGGAGTATCATCAGACTGTACAGCACTGTACATGCCCTGCATCCCATGTACACACTTAGTTCCAGAATATAAGAAGTGCTTAGGGCTCCCTGAATGAACTTATGCAAATGCAATACCAGCGTAAATAAAAACCATTGAGTTAGATAAGTCAAAAAGTGATTTAGTGCAGAGAAGAAAGTAGATGTGTTACCATTGGGGAAAAAAAAAAAGGTGTAATCTAGGAGTAAAATTACAAAGAAAGATTTGCTAGTAGAGGTTGAAAGCAAAGCTGAAAATGAAATGAGCAGTGTAAAGTTTTCGTGCAGGATGGTTGCTGGACTTTCCCTAATTTTAAGCACTGCAGTGGAACGCTTCTTTCCTATTGACCACAGAGTTTAGTTTCTGGGATTCAGAATCCCAGCTGTCCCATCCTTAATCCCAACTGTCTCATCTAGTTAAAAGGCTTTTCCTAATTTGCCACAAGAAGCAAATACACACAGCTGTTTTGTTGGCGTGCAGACTGAATCCCACTTTTATTAATGATATATTTACTTATTTAAGATGACCCATATTTTCAAGGGTTCTGTAAGCAAGTGCTGGTACTGGAAGAGTCACAACTACAATGCAATAATTAATAAAGCCTTGAAATGAATTTCAGCAAAATCACTGGAGGAATTGTGAATTATTTGTTTGTCTTGTCTGGAAAAAGAGTTCTGGATTCAATCATGACACATACAGTTTAAAGTTATGTTCATATAGTGCATCATAGAAACAGAGCACTAGATCTGCAAAGACATTTGCATAGGCTGAGGTACCTACCTACTCCATTTTGTGCCCAAACCAAAATTTAGTTCCAGTTTCCTAAAGCACATCCCTGAAAGTCGTTCAGAGTCACCCAGAACCACACGAGTTGTCACTATTCTGAAGAGATGGGTTTTTACCTTATGGCTGTAGTCCCTCATGACTGACTATAGGAGTTAGGTATTCCTTGCTCACTCTGTCCCTGAGCCAGTATCATACAATACATAGTCCTCCCATGAAACAGAGAGAAGTTGTGTCCACTCAGCTGCTTACAGCCAGCAGCTGGTTGCTTTAGAGCATTTGCAGAGCCCTACCCTAATAAAGTTGGTTCTCTGCCTGAGGGTGTTCAGACTTAGGTACCTTGCATTTTGGGACTTCTGTGCTACCAGATGGCCTGAGGTGAGCTGCATTTAACCCTCCACAAGGGCTGTGGCAGATAATCCAGTAGCAGCCAGTGAAGGAAGGAGTTGAATGAATGTTAGTCTTGCGGGAGGAGCGCTCATCTGTGAGAAGATAGACTTGGGTTCCAGGCACTGTTAACTATGATATGTTGCATAGCTATTTCAACAGGATTTCCTCCTTTCTGGCTCCATGAATATTTTTCTGTCCTACTCAGAAAAGAGCAGAGCCTTCAAAGGAGAGGCAGAGGGCAGTCAGTCATGCAGCCTGGTAGCTACAATGCCACCCTCTGAGGATAAAGTTCAGGTCCCCTCCCCACCTCAGCCAGTGCTACCATCTTTGAGGTGGTGGATGAGGAGGGAGTGTGGAGACATGCTTTGCTATGGGGAAAGGAAGAGCAGAGCAAAAGCACCTAATTCAAGAAGAGAATTCAGAACCGTGATATCAGAAGACTGCAATTCAATTTTTCTGCAATTCAAAATCTGGTTCTGGTAGTACAGAAAAAGATAAGACCTGAGAAGGCCCG
This sequence comes from Haliaeetus albicilla, assembly GCF_947461875.1. Classification (NCBI taxonomy): domain Eukaryota; kingdom Metazoa; phylum Chordata; class Aves; order Accipitriformes; family Accipitridae; genus Haliaeetus; species Haliaeetus albicilla. The sequence goes on from NC_091501.1 coordinate 17,334,821, forward strand.
ACATCACCAGTGTTTGCTGTTGGATAGCCTGGGTGAATGCAGCCCCAGAGATCTGCCTTGGTCAGCCTTTCTTCCAGATACATAAACCTTTCCCATAGAAGAGGCTCTCATGCAAGGCACCTAAGTGCTCAAGGCAGCGTGCAGAGTGCACTGAATGTCTGGTGCAAGAAAAACACATGGTTAGCCAAAGCTCCCTTTGTGAGGAGTTCCATGTATCTCAGTAAAAGTAAATATAAAGAAGTTATAACCAAATGGAAATGTTCTTTAGTCACTGGCCTGTGGTTCCCAGGGTGCATTTGATTTACACTGTTGATCCCAGACTCTCACGTAGTATGTAAGCATCCTAAGATGGGAATCAGAGGGAGAAGGAGAGCAATTAAATATTATTGTTGGTCCTTTTCTACGGTTATTATATAACTCTGCATGATGAGCCAACTAAGCAGGCTATCAATTCTTCCTACGTTTAATGTCACCAATTGGATAATTATAGCTCTGTCAAGCCTCACAGCCTACTGTTTGCAGTTCTTCTTTTACAGTAGGAGAAACAATGTGTATTCCAGAAAGTGGAAAAATGAATCCTGTAAGTCTAGCTTTAAAAATTTTGGCAGACCAATACAGATTTGCTTTCAAGCAAAAGAATTGTGAACTGAAGGGAAAAAAAAATAATCTTGATTATCTGCCACTTCCCCTGTACCAAATTCAAGGACACCATAGGTCACAGAGAAAGAAACATTTCATGGCTTGAAGGGTAGGAGAGCGGAAATGACACTGGAATTGCCCGGTGGCAGATTCTGCAGTCACAAAATCTGCAACTTGTTCTTCACAATCTGGGACATCACCTCTAGATTTCTATAGTCACATATTTGCAAAAATCTCCCTTAAATCTCTGTTTAAGATTAGTAATCCTGTATTCTTCCAACTCCATGTCACTAAACTGGTAAAACATGGTCCTCTTATAGCTTCAAATGATTTGGGAAAAACAATAGATCTTCCACATTCCTTCCTTCAGTCAATTCTATGTCCACTGGTTCTCCCTTAAGAAGTCAAAGAATGTGTTTTGGGAGTTTTTGGTTTGGTTTGGTTTTTCTTTACAGTGGGCCAGTGTGTTACATTCTTCCTGTCAATTAAAAAACAAAACCACAAAACAAAACAAACAAAATAATTAAAAAAACAGCTGGATTCTTTCTTTCTCTTACTTCATCACAGATTATAGGAATTCCAGCCAACAAGCAAATATTTTTGTACGTAGTGTTTGCTCTTCCAAAACAATTAGGTGTTTGTAGAGTTAAGACAATGTTACATGTTTTTTTTCCTTTCAGAATACTTTTTTTTCCCAAGTTTTTCTCAAGTTCAGCTGGGACTAGGCTGCTTTAAAAGGCTGTCTTCTGCCTTGCATGTCATCTCATCACTTGGATGTGAGGCTGTAAAGACAAATGTGGAGCTTGAGAGGCCTAGCGGACCTGTCCAGAGAAGTCATAGGCCTCATGATAAGAGCCAGCACTAAAACCCTGCAAGTGGCTGACATTTGATGAGTGTCGTTCGGGACAACAACGATAAATACAATTGTTTTGCTTTACAGAAGTATTTGGCCTCTTCTGGTACACAGTGATAGCCTGAAGGCTGAAAGCCTGTGCCCATCCTGGTGTAGGGGACCAGGACTTGTTCCACACACACACAGACGCATGCACCCTATTTTCCTTCAGTGAGTTTCTCTTGGATCAGTGACCGATGTCTTCAGGGTCTGTCAGTAGGACTTTTTTTGAGATGCAGCGTGCATTTCAGTTGGCTAGAGCATGAAGTGCTTCACCCAGAGCAGAGGCACACCCCTAGCAACAGCAATGCAGGGCTCTTCCGCACCTCTTCCAGCCTCCTGAGGAGCTCCTTCAGTGCCCCAAGAGTTACTGGGTATCTGCCCTTGGCGGTTGCAGCAGAGGAGTCAAGGAGACTGATTTTTCATTTACACTGAGAACTTCTGGCTCTTCTAAGGAGGCGTTAAAAGAGAATATAAATTTAACTTATTTCAAGTCAACTTTTAAGCCTCTTCGTACTATCAGAACAATATAGTGAAGACATCTTTGTATAAATAAAGTCAATAGGCCTCAGCACTGAAGGAAGTCCAGCTTTGGAGTGTCTGCATTGTAAATATTTTTGCTAAATACAATACTGAGCGCCTCACAAATAGCAGTTCAGCCAGCAGATAGATACTGTTTTCCTCGTCAGATTTTGTGCTATCTCAGTATTGCATACTTCTTGCTGTGGCTCCTAACTTCTTAACATCTGCCGTTGAGGCTTTTTACTGTGTTGAACAATGCTTGTTTGCACTCTGGTTTTGCAGCTCTGACTCCTGGAACAGCTCAATTCTGATGACAATCACGAAGAGCAGGTCCTTCTCCACCTCCTACGCCATGTCTTCTACCAACCACCTGAATGCCAAAAGGCAGAGCCGGCAAGGTGAGTGGGCATCCTTGGCTCTGTCAGGCTCGCTTAGCTGCTTCCCCGTGACTAGCACATTCAGCTCCTTTTAATTGCTGTCTAATCTGTGTCTTTTCTTATTTTTCCATCAGTATGAATGTAGTTATTTCTTTTATTTAAAAAAAACACCTGTGGCTTAAAATACTATAGCTCATAGCAATGCCATTGTAAATGTTTTGACTTTTATGATTTATAGAGGTTAGTCATGACATGATGCAGCAAGTGCAATACTAAATTGTGTTGTGATTTATATCTATGTAATTCCCTTGATTACAACAGGGCTGAGAACAGTGTTTTCTATAACATTTGTTAGATTAACTGTCTGTGTATATTGCCTGACTGAGATTTCCTGAAGCGCAACCTACATGATGCCATTCAGAGCTGTAGGCAGCAACTGACCTGTCTTACGCAAACATATCCAAGACAAAGCCATTATAACTCAGAGGTCTATCTCTGTATATTCATTATTGAGAAAGCCCAGCTAGTTCTTACTGATTTTTAGAGATGAGAAATATGGGGCTTTTTACTCAGCTTTTTAATTTTTAAAAAAATTACTCTTGTTTTAACTGAGGGAAAGAAATTGAGAAGGTGACTTCTTAATTGACAATGAAATGGGCGATATGAAAGCCATGAAGCAATCTTAATCCACAGTAATGTGGTTCTCTTCCCTGTACAAATGCAGGATAAAGTAATGTTCACCCATGCTTTAACTTGCAATTCAAAATGATCACAAGGACTTCCTTTTTTAAATCAGTCTGGTTTTTTTCCCCAAACATATAATAATGCTGAGATAATGTTACTCAGAGATACTGGCCACCCAGACATTAGATGGAAATTGATAGACGCCTGAGGCCTGACATTGGAAAAGTCAGAGAATCCTAACTTGGATGGGTTTGAAGATATGGCTGCACAATTATTCTGCATATCTAGCACTGTCATATCACATCTCCTTTTCAAACTGAAGAGTTTATTTCATCTCTTCTTGTACAGAAGCTGCTTTGTTATACTACGGTGAAGATTAAGTAATACAATATTATCTTAAAAGGTAATAGACACGCGGGCAAATGAATAAAATTGAACCTGGAAAATAATGGAGATACAGTACCAAGAATCCAGGAATTTGTTTTAAAACAAAATAAATCCAACTTAGAGTTATGATTTTCAGAGATTGACCCATTAATTTGAAAGGGGTGTGTGTGTATAATATTCTATACTTGGAAAACAAGACTTACCAACCCCATCAGTCACTTTTACGTTTAGTCTCTTCTGCTTCCAGAGAGTGTTAATAGTCATCTCTGTTGCCCAAATACATGAGGTCCCCCATGATGAAGGGAGAGTTCCATTCCATCACAAGCAATTCCTAGGGGCACTGATTGACAGGAGTAAAAATTTTGGCTCAGCATTTTGTGCAAAAGATTGAAATTTTGATGTTTTAGACTGTTTAGAGTCATGCATTTTTAATTATGATTTGTTTTCACATTCCAGCTAAAGAACTGCTTCAATTTGCACTAGTTAATACAAATCAGACTTTTATATATTAGCTCCATTGGCATTATATAATAATTCTTGGTAGAAGTTGATCTAGCTAAATCTGTAAATCTGTTAATTTACAAAATGTGTCTTTAATTATGCATGAAACCATTAGCATTTTAAAATACTGCTAGCCATACCTATTTTGGCAAAATTCTGAGGTAAACTCAAGTGTTTTCATATGTAATTTCACATCACATTGAAGTTACTGTTTTATTTCTTCAACACTGCACATGTGTAAACATTCTGGAGGACCTAAGCAGATGGAGGTACTTAAAAAAAATTCTTCCTGTATTGTTATTCTTCTCTTATCTTGATTGTTCAAAATTCCTTGCTGTAGCAACATGTTTTCTCTCACTTTTGCCAATAAGGGGTTAAATGTGGGATTATTGAAAATAGGTTGGTGTTTTTCTGGTAAATTCATTTATTTTTGGTTACCTACCCTGGCAAATCACTGTTTCAAAAAAAAAAAATCCACAACCAAAAATATTTCAAGAGACAGGAGCCCAGACTAGCAGCAGAAAGCCAGGTGTGATTAGAAACATTATTGTGAAAATTGCTGTTTAAATTCCCAGGGCTTGCTTTAAATTGTTGAAAGATGACCATATATATATTGTATTCTCTAACAGTCGTGAAGATTACTTGGTAACATATAGCTTGAAGATAGATAAGAATCTAACTCAATCCCCTGTGCAACTTAACAGACTGTGAAATGGTTTTAAAGACATATTTTTGTTGGATGGAAGGCAGATATCTCAAAGGATTAGTAAATGTGAAACAGAGGCTTTCTGTGTTTTAAAGCAATTTCCCTATGTCATGGCCATCTGATAACTTTTCAATTACCCTGTAGGCTGTAGGTTTCTGATCTCAAGACTCGCATAATATTCTAGTTGCAGTCATTGAATTAAGACAGTAATACATACCACATGTTTGCTGAAGAAATATCCTAATCAAAACTTAGGAGATGTTGGATATCTCAAAATTACAGTTTAGTAACTGTCAGAGATTATTTTTAACTCTTGGATTGTCAACAGTAAATCATATTTTAACCTCATATCACAGTAAGTTGTTATCAGGAAAAACCACTGGAACTGTACACATATACCCTGCAAGGTTAGTATTTCATAAACTTAGATGAACATATTGCCTTATTCTACCATAATCTTTGTGTCTGGAATGCATTTAGATAGTGGGCACAATTCAAACATAAAACCAGTTAAAGTTTCTAAGCTCTTTATATCATTTGGCTTTGAAGAATGAACTGGGGCTGAGTTCCTACGAACTTTAGAAGGTAAGTCAGTTGACATGCATTTCCTTTTGAGATAGATTATGTTTGCTCCTCTGCACTTTATTGTGAATGGGACCTTTTTGTCTGACACTAGAAAATGTAAAGTGAATTCAAAAAGGAGGCGGCACTTTGTCTCAAACACTGGACTGGCTGATGCATTTCATCTTGGCAGTGGTGCTTAGATAGAATAAGGGGCAGAGAGAACTACATCTTGCTAGTGTTCACACATGTGGATATTGACAGTTTCTGATACACTAGCTCAGGAGTACAATACCATGTGGTACAGGTAAAGGTCACAAGTCTCCCATAGTGAGCAACAGATATTGAAGAATAAACTCAAGCTGCACAAGATCAAGGCCAAAATCTGTGAGGAATGCGGAAATGGCACCATAAGTGCAATATTTTATATTCATATAACGTATGACTACTAAAAATTGCTTTTTTGGTTCATTGTTAGTCTTCACACATGTAGAAATTCAGATTTGCTGGGAATGTGTGTAAGCCTTTCTTGTCCCTGCTTTACAGATGGAGACAGTAAAGCAAAGAGAAACTGCAGATGGGTCTGGGAACTGCCTATTTGGAGTTTGGTGCCTCTGTCACTAGAACATGTTGATACCAATAGTCATGCCACTAATATGTGCCTTTCATTTCATGCCTGCCAGTTGGTGCATCCTGCTCAACAGGGAGAATATGCTTCATATTTTGAGCCAGATCTTCAGCAGGTAGAAGTGGCTGATATTAATGGATCTTCATCTCTCTGTGACAGCCATGGGCTTGGCTCAGAGTGGAGGAGGGTTTTCTCTTATGTTTCTATTTGGAAGCTATGCTGGTACCTGCGCATCTCAAGAGGAGTATTTCTGCACAGTGAACTCATGCAACCATCTGCCACTTCTGTTAATTGACAAGACTCTTCTTTTCTCTTGCCAGGTATCCCACCGAATATTTCACCTCTCACCTCCCCATGCCATTCACCGATTCAGGGGACGCCTGCCACAAGTCCTACCGGAAAAACATCTTCCGTGTCATTTCCAGACTCTACAGATATTGACACCAAGCAAGGCTTAAAGCCACACAAAGTCTTAACTTCTACTCAGAGTGCACCTAGCCTGTCAGACCCTATTATCAGCCCTTCTGTCATCTGCAGCAGGTAAGACAGTAATTTGACATGCGTTGGAATCATTTCACGTTGTTCTCGCGAACAAGCTCTTTTAGCCCACGATACAAGTTTTCGTGATTTACTGCGGTATTGTGTATTGATATTTCACCATATCTAAGCAGTTCTTAGTATGAGAGTAATCGTGTAGATTGATGCTACAAAAGTGCAGGAGGTTAGCTACATTTACAGCTTTCGCGTGTGTCAGATGCACAGTCTGATTCATAAATAAATTCTTTGTCAATAACTTGCAGATCGCGAAGTTGGATTTCATGTTAACAACTTATGTTTCTCATGCCGTGCCCGTAACGTGAAGAGTTGCTTTCAGGTCACAGGCCAAGTCTTTCACAGCGAGCACCTCATGTTTGGTAGAAAAATCTGACTCGAGGGTTTAAAAGCTGCTGGCCTGTAGCCTTCTGATAAAGGTGTGCCAACAATGCCTGAAGACTATGTGATTTTGAGCACTCTCTCAGAAGGAGTGGATCCTGTCCTCCCTAGGCAGAGTCAGATTATGTAGCGTTGGGATTTTTTTTTTTTCAGAAATCAACTGCAGCCGAGTTCTTTCTACTGCTAAGAGTTACAGTAACAGTGTAATTTCACACTTTAAAGTAGCCCGTTATTAGATTATGCAGATCTGCTCTGCAAAATAAGCATTTTGGAAAGAAAGTTGTTCTGCTGATCTTCTCAAAAAGGATTCAGTTAGATTACTGTGTCCAGTTCAGAATAGTGGGAAACACTGGTATTTAGAAGGCTGTTCCAGTGCAGTTTCAAGGTTACCTTACTCATTAGATGTTACTTTTGGTCATAGTAGTGAGTGATTTGTGATTATTGGCTAGCCAGTGGACAGCACATTATCTGAGGCTGGGTTAAATGTTACCAAGTTTGGCTGTCTTTGGAAATAGTTTTTTATTTATGGCTTCAGTCACGTGCCTTTGGATGTGTCTCGGTATGCTGTGTGCAGGGCTAGGAAGCGGGTGTGAGAAAGTCAAAATTGAGGTTGCGAGTTTACTCAAGGGAGTCATCCTCACCGGAGTTCAGACTAGCATCCTGACAGGCTTTTAGGTGACTAAGTAGAAACTAAGTGCCTTTAAAAGTTTTCCAAAGGTATTGCAAAACTGGGACTTGCAGTGATTTATTTGAAATGAAAATTATATTACACATAAGTAATATACCATAAACGTGCTACTGTGTTATTAAACTGTGCCTTTATTACTACTTCAACAAAATATTATTACTTTAACTAGTAACAATTATTTCTGGAAGCTTTCTATTAAAGAGAACAGTTAATAGTTGCATAAAAAATGTCAAAAAAAAAATCTGTGTAAGGTTGTTGTAGATAGTAATGAAATATATTTTCTTGATATGTGTAGACTTTGATTTCAATGTAATCATTGGTAAAATGCTCATTAGTTTTTATGTGGCTATTGTCTTATGTGATCTACATAGGTTGCGAAGCATATTTAGGTCCTTAATTTCCTTGTTTTCAAATGCTTAGCCTGTGTAGGTGTTACAAATAGTTACATTGCTGGCATAGACTTTGTTGTCCATTTGAAACAAGTACATTATTTCAAATATTGTGATGTAATGACTGCTAATAGAATTGGCATCCACAATTATCACAGTTCCTTTAATGTCCATTGAAAAATCATAAGCACTGTCACATTTCTAGCCATTAGTATATAGAGATGTCATATCCACAGATACAAGCTGAACTAACAGCACATAAATAATGCACCCCTTAGTAATGTAAGCACAATTAAAAAATAAAAAAGTTTAAAAAACCCAAACCAAAAGAAAAAACCCAAACCAAAAAAAACCCCCAAAGAAATTAAATGGCTTAGACAAGCTGAGAGAGTAAATTAACAAACACTGGAAATAAATCTTTTAAAGTTTGAGCTTTCACATTGTAGATTGCTAGTCTTCACAGCATGCAATCCCCTACATTTACTGCCAAAAAGCCTGCCTTGCTAGGAAATGCTACCAAGTCAGCAAACCTCTGCCACCACCAAACCAATCCCTTCCCTAACAACAACAAAAGAGGAAATGAACTCTTGATAGTTCAGTGCTTTAAATCAGATCCACCCAGGCAGTGGCATCAAGACAGCAGTTTTACTGTACTTTTTTTTTTTTTTTTTTTTTTTTTTACTTACAAAGTGAAGAGTGGTAGGACAGCAGAGTTTGAAAACTGCTTTAAACAAGAACATACACCAGGTAACGTTGTTAAAAAAAGTTGTAAGTAATCATTTTTAATTCTGCTTAGTGGATAAGGCAGGAATCCTGTGGAAAAAATGGTAAACAATCCTGTGATTAAGAAGTATATTATAATGCCTGTACATGAAGGGGATTGAGTTAAAGTTGCCTGGGCACGATTAATTCTGACATAGAGCAGATTTCAAGTGTTCTACTAGGTAGCTCAGTAATTTTTTTTTAATATAGTGTTTTATGCAGACCGTACATATTACGTCAGTGTGAGTTTGCATATGTTCTGGAAATAAAGAGGTACACTCATAATGACGCAAAAGTCTCATAGCATTACAACCAATCAAGGGCTTGCTTTCTCTTTTACTTTTACATTTTGCCTTGTTACCATTGACCTCATGGAAACCACAAGGAATGTGGGAGAGAGAAATTAATACATTTTTTTCATCTTGTTTATAGACCTGAGTGATACAAGATTTGTTTGTTTGGCTATGCACTACAAGTATCATTGTATACAGATTTATATTTTAATTTAAAATTATTGCAGGTATTCATTATGTTTGCAGGGCATACCAAGCTCCAGAATTTGTTTTGGATGACCCAGTCAAAAGCTATCTGGCATAGGATTTCAGCCATTTTTATATGATGAACTTACACTCGTGCCAAGTTTCTAGTACAAAGTTTGACCAATCAAAATAATTTTGTAATAGTTGCTTTGCAAAGGCTGTTATATATGAGATACGCCACAAAATACTGACTCAAGCCAGAGAAAGAAATGTTAAAACGTCAGTTTTCTTGTACAGATTTGATATAGTACTTCTAAATGAGGCTTCAGATTTGTTAAGTTCTCTCATGTTTTCATGATATATCATTGTTCCTTCAGGTCCTAGACTCAATCATATTTGGACATTGTAATTTGAAGTGTTCCCGCTGGTATTGAATTCACGTTTAGGGCTTAAAGGGAATCACACACAAGGAATAAAGCATTTTAAAGGAAGGGAAGAGCCAGTCATTCAGAAAGGCCATGATATTGTGATCCCTTCCACAATGTCTTTCTGTTCTGGGAATGATGAAGCAAACTCTGTCTTCTAGTTTCATTGCGAAATGTCTGGATGCCAGATCACTTCATGTTCTGTCCGAAACGCCCCCTTGGTTCTGACGTACTTGGTATGTTGTCACTGAAGTAATGGCAGAATACCTTTTTCCTCCTTAAGAGGAACGTATTCAAGTTTTAAACAATAAAAGGAGAGTAAAGCCACATTATGACTGTGTTAAAATTCAATTATATAAGATTGTATGGCACTCTGGCACATTTTCATAATTTTAGTTCACATTTATAGGGCAGCTGTAGTACAAATCCAGGGAATTTTTTTTGTACTGATAAACTTAGAGAATAAAGGTTTACTGTTGGCAACGCAGATTTAGCGGTGGTGGCCAGGTAATCCAAGGTCTTTTTGTATTTTTGTCTTTGTACATTCCTGACTTCCAATAAAACTTCAGCTCGCTCTTGTAATTTTGTCTGGAGAATGCACCCTGTACCATAGCTTATACTGGATGACATAATCTTACACTGTCAGCAGGAAATCATTTTACATAAGACTGTCTAATGCACATGGTTCTTTATATTGTGCATGTTTCTTGATGTATTTCAGCTGTGGCAGACCCTATAACCAAATAGAAGCTGGTGATGGGACACTAGATAGAAATGATGGTACCACACACACCCTGAACAGAACAGGTAATTCTTTGTCCATCAAAAACTCCTCATCCCTTAAAATTCAATAATTATTCATGGAAAGGGCAGATATGCCTGTCTGTCATAAAAGGAGAGCATACGTAGGTGAGACCATACAAATTGTCTTTGAGACTCCTTTCCTTTTTGTATGTACATGTGCAAAATGCTAATGAAGAATAGAGTTAAAATACAGAGGAAATATGGTTTCCCTCATCTAACCTAGTCAGTTCAAATAATAGTCCTCAAAATTTTTCTCACTCTTGAATCCCTGATCCCATTTTTTACACTCTGCAGGGTATAATCTTTAATGCCTTTGGACAGATTGTCCGACTTTGGACCCAGCCAAGCAGCACATATGTATTATGAGTCAGAGATCCTGTTGCTATTATTCAGAAGGTCACAGGATGACTTTCATGCAGTCCTTGCTGTTCACACAACAAGCTTTGTGATTTGTGTTGTAGATGATCCTGCGCAAGCCACTTCTGACTATGAGACCAACAACAGCGATAGCAGTGATATCGTGCAAAATGATGATGAGACAGATTGCTCCAAAGATCAGACGCAGAAGGGATCTGTCTGTAGGACGTACACACCCGAGACCATCATTCTGCATCCCTTGATACCACCTGAGGTAGCTTGTTAAAGTTCCACTTGCACAATAGACTCAGTGTATACTGACACTGGGGGGGGGGGGGGGGGGGGACAAAAAAAAAAAACAAAAACAAAAAACCAAACCAAGCAAAAATCCCAAACCCCCACAAAAAAAGCTCGTAGGGCTGTCTAAAGATTGTGACCATGGTTTTAAGCAACAATTGCAGCAGGCTTCTACCTTGCAGTAGGAGGATTGACCTTCAAGAATTGAAAGGAACCACGGAAATATGTGAGAGCTGCTAAGCCCTGGCCACTTGTGAAACGTTAACCATCTTTTTAATCATATTTTGATGAATAAATGTAAGTTTATGGACCTGGCATTAGGCGTTTCTGAAATGTTTGGCTTCCATGTTAACATTGCCTTTAAAGGGAATGGATTGGAAGGAAGAGAAATTATCTTCTCAGACTACAGGCATGACATATAGTCTTCCTGTTCAGCCACTTCAGCTTCTCAATGGCCTTGCAATCTTGGCTAATATATACAGTGGTCCTTATTTTAAAATAAATTAACGCTTGTCTGAGGGTGCTGCATTATATTATTGTCGGTGTATGTCCTGAACATAAGAACATTGCAGCATGGTGAACAAGTGCTGATCTTCTCATGACTACTGTATTCAGCTGTAAACTTGATTGAGATGTAGAGGGAAAGCTTTGTTTAGTTAAATTTTCCACAGCCTGTTGTACAACTGAATTAATAAATTTAAGTTGTCATGAACTCTTGAAAAATTTATTGTAATCTGTTGAACTGGAGTTGGACATGCTGAGGGAAGGCATTTTTCTTGAGATATTTTGGCATTTACTCATCTACAGTTTCTTAGTAATAATGAAATTCAAGGCAGTATACAGGGGGAAATGTGAAAGGAGGGGCACAACCCATCACCTATTTGCAGACCTTGACAAAGAGGTAGGTTTCAGTTTAAGAAGTACAAGTCTTGGACCAAGCTGCATTAGCCATGTTAGATTGTAATGAATGGGTCCTGATGCAGAAGTAGAAACTGAGCACTTTTCCCTCTGTACTGCAGCAAATTTTACAATGAAGACGGCACTGCCTTGGAAATGAATGAATGATTCCCATGAATGAATGAATTAATGTGTCCCATGGATAAGTTCAGAGGCTGATGTTTCATATATAGAATTTCCTATTCATTCAAGTGAAACAAATTATAAAGGAGAGTGACTAGCTTCAGGGCTGGTAGAAATGGGGACATCTCCACTGAGCTGAGTAAAGTACCATTGACTTACAGATGATGCTAATGTGACCTTAGCTTTTAAGAGCATAAATTTTTGCATGAGATGCTTCACAGAACTAAAGTTCCTCTTTATTCTGACTTCTGGCATAGGACAAGCCTGTACTTGCTCCTGAGCCTCTGGTTATGGACAACTTGGATCCCCTGATGGAGCAGCTAAATAATTGGAACTTCCCAATCTTTGATTTGGTGGAAAAAATCGGAAAGAAATGTGGTCGGATTCTCAGTCAGGTGAGAAGGATATCTTGTCTGCAGTGACTGGCTAGATTATTGACAGATTTAGACAGTGTTAAGACCCATTGCCCTTACAAGCTAGTCATCCAATGAATTGTGATCCCTGCCACCTAATTCAAAGCTGACAATATGAACTCCGTCTCATTACATTCCTTACTTTTAAATTTCTATATTTTTAAATTTTAAAATGTGAAAGAAAAAAACACAGACCTATTTTGCCTGCTGCTCTCTGTCAATGAGTTTACATTTCCTTTCTGAATATTCTCTTCTATCTGCAGGAGGTGCTGCCACCTCTTACTGAGTTCTTTGTGAAAGGATTTCTCAGGTAGTTCAGCATGGGAGGGATAAACAGTGCATATATTCAGTTGAGGCAGGAAATACAGAACTTTGGTCCTTTTTTATACTGGAGATTTTAGTCAGGCTGTGCAAGAAATCAAGGTTTCAGAAAGTGAGGGAAAAAATAGTCCTTGCTATGTTCCTTCATCTTGAAAGAGTCAGCACTTTGATAGTAAGTTCATATCATTATTACATAGGGAAGACTAATTTACTGTGAATCAGGATGTGAGAGCTTACTAGTCTTTCTTTCAACTGTTGTTTTTTTCATTTCCTCCTGTAAGTTGAATGCAGGTACTGACCAGACTGTCTCTACTCAGCACAATTAATGTCACTTCCATAATCACTTTCTTGACTGAACTTTCTTCTCTGTTATGCCCCTTTTCCTGGCACACTAGACAAATTAGCCATTTTTTCTTACTGAAGTATTGAGGTTTATTAAACAGAAAAGGCAAGTAATAATTAGTTTTTAGGGATGGATGGGAAAAAACCCCAAGAGAATCTGACTGACCTAGTATCACTTTACAAGGCATTATGTAGTGATGAGTGCTAGAAAGAAGAGATTATGTTAATTGGTATAACGTGGGACAATTAACACCCCCCACAAACACAGAGGTTAGTGCATCAGGCAGATCTCAGTGCAACAAGCTCCAGAGAATGCTGTATCAAATCTTGGTCCCATGGTGGTTAACTATTATTCAGCTAGATTCAATTATACAGTGGTCAACCAGGAAAACCACAGCATGAATTCAAATTTATCCTGTGGTCTGCCTTTTATTGTTCTGTAGCTTGGCAAGTAACATCTATGTTTAACCAGCCTGCCAGCTCTCTAGGTTAATTTTAGAGAATTAGGCAAAATATGGCTGGATGTGGGTATTGATATAAATTCGATCATGATCATTGAGACACTTTTGCACTAGACAGTGAGCGTGTGATGAAAATGCTCTTGTAGATCATATTGGTCATGTTGTTTTGTAATAGCGTAGAATGATAATAGAACGATGAATGAAACATAAGGAAAAACAGAACTTTTTTTTTTATGGCATAACCAACAGTTTGGATGAGCCAAAATTTGTTCTGGTTTTACATGAGTACCTCTATAGGTTTTAAGCACTTTACCAAGTCACATGGAGTTCTGTACCTCTCAGGACAATTCCCCTGTGCCTCCCTCAATTTGCACTAAAGCTCCACACTCTGTTTCCCAACATCTGCTTTTTGCACAGGTTCTGAACATGTTATCTGTTTTGCAGTGCCACAAAATGAGGCCTGTGAAATAAAATGGAGAAGCTTTAATAAATAATATCTGTGATCAAAATTCAACATTTTCTGTAACAGCTGTTTGTAATAACTCCCACTCCCTAAGAGCAGAATGTAGCAAGTTCAACCTTGTTCATAAAATATAGATCCTTTAGTTCTTTCCCCCACCTACTCAGATGTTCCTAACAAAGTTATTTTCCAAAATAAGAGAACTAAAATAAATAAATCTTTTTCTCTAGCCAAAAGGATTGTCTTTTTTCTTGTATAATTTTTAAATCCTGCAATATTGTAAACAAAGGAAAACAAAAGCTCATAATGATTTATTCTCTGTATTTTGCCATTAGATGGACTCATCCATTAAAAATAAGTAAATTAACAAGCTGAATTAACTATGTTTGCCTTGCTAGGTTAAATTTATGAGATGGAACAAAGCAGAGTTGACACGTGCCTCTAGGGAAGCATTCAGTTTAGAAAGCAAATGCTGGCTTAGCATCTTTAAAGCTGCTTGAGATGTCTGTTTCTTCTTTTTGGAATGTTAAATTGATTTAGACATATAAAAAGACCCCAAACCAGTCAGCGGCCATAAAAGCATCTGTGCAACGTACAGTGGCAAGCACTCTAAATGTGGCACTAACAAATATGCATGATAGGGGTTAGAGAGGAATTTACATACCAGTCTCATTTCAGAAAGGAACAGCAGAGCTCTCCAACTGAGCTGATGCTTCACAACAGGCCATAAAGTTGGATAATGTCTTCAGTCACACTTAACACTCTTCTTACAGCTCCTATAAAACTAAAACCTGTGGAAGAGAAACTCATTTGCCCTGGAAAGCAAATAAAATGAAAAAGAATAGGCTAAAGTCAAGGTCTCTCTCTGGCTTTAATTGCTGGGCCCATCGAGACAGAAGTGTTGGTGGTGCTCCTAACTCTCAATACACAAGCAGCGTCAAGGCCGGGTGGCATCATTGCAGTGCATGTGAGTTGGTCCCTGGGTGGTACCGAGAGGAATGTTTGGTCATCTCATCATCATGCATGGCTTCTGCAGAGAGAAACTGCAGCCGTTATATGAAGGAGCGAGGGAAATCAGTCCTTGGGGGATGAGATCTTCCCAGGATTGTCACAGCAGCCCTTGTGAGGAGTTGAGTTTGTCAGAGCCAGAGACTGGGTGCTGACAACTTAAAAGAAACATACGTTTGAAGAAAGCAAATACAAAAGGCAAAAAAGGAGTGCAAGAGGATGGCCTGCAAACAATGAGTAGGGAACTGCTAACCTAAAATTTGCACGTGTCCTCCAATGAGAGCCATTTACATGTGCCTGCAAAACCCAGGAGAGGAACTACGTGTGAATAACGATCCCCCTTTCCAAAACAACTTCCATTAGGAATCATTTGGGAGAAGTGCTTGTCCTTCTTCAGGCAGCACCACCAGAAGTATCTGAGTTATGAATGATTCATTCAAGTGCTAGCAATCGTTGCAGAGACAAGCAGAAAATGGAGGCTGGAGGGAAGAGGCAGCGTGCAGCACCCACTGCCAAGCGCCTGGCAGCTGTCGGAGTTTCCCTGGGCTTGTCTCTGGCAGCGGGGACCACATTGCGGCTGCAAGGGTGCTGTGCTGAGCCCGTGGGATTCTAACTCCCAGGGAGCTCATGAAGCAGCATGTGGTTTGGGAAGGAAGCGTTTTAAAAGACAGAAGCATTTAAAAGTGGTTAATCCAGAGCAATGAATAAACAAAACTGCACAGTTTTTCTTTTTTTTTTTTTTTTTTAAATGAAAGAATGTAGTTAGTTGACTTTCTGGAGGATATCAATGCCCTTTTTTCCTCTTTCTGGCCTGCCCTTACCCCTTCCTCCCCATTTGTGAAGAAAGACAGAAGGAAAGAAAACATTACAAAAATGTCCAAATGACTTGCTTGGCTGTTTATGCTTTCTAATGACTACAGAGAATAATGCCATTTTACTCCAAGTCATGGGGAAGAGCTGTCATTCATATCCACTAGTCAGCTTCGCTTCTTTTCAACTGCTGTGGAATTTCCCGACCCCCAAAATCCAAGGGGAGGAAAAACATGATTTTATGACGTCCTTTATTTAAGATACCTATCCAGTGTAGACCAGTAAGGTTTGGTCCTGCAGAATAATATTTCTTTATGCTTCCTCTTTTTATACAGAGATATTTTGCTGGAAATATGAAGCTTACCATTCAGTGATCTAAGACTAGAGTGTAAAAATACCTCATGTCTCTGTAGGTGAAAGTTTGGATACCAGCTGATTTACTTCAGCTGTGATTCCAGATAGATAAACAGAATTCTATGCAGTTTCTAATCCAAATTATGCATAAAGTCAGTCTCTTCACTCTGCCTCAGTACAGGAGGATCCCATGGGATTTTCAGAGAGTAAAGTTTTGCCTTCTACAGTCCTTTCCTTTTATTCTAAGCTCATGTCTTCTAGAGCACTGTAATTCAGTAGTTCCCTAGTTCCTTGGCTACGAAGAACTTTTTACTTTTTGGCAAACAGCCATGGCCACAAAGAGAAATTACCACCAGCAGTGATTTTTCTGACTGCATTGATAGTGGCACTTACAGAGGTATGATAGGAAGGGAAGTAAGAGCTGAGGCCACCAGCAGAACCCCAACTGTCAGATACGTGTCACTAGAGGAGCATCCCAGATGGTGTCAGACACCACACTCAACGTGTCTCTGCATCATCACTGCCTGTTGCAGTGTTTTGCCAGAGTTAGTTCACAGATTTTTTTCCTGGTGGGGAATGACTAGGAGGGGACGGGGGGGAGATCATCAATGCTGCAATTCATATCCTTTTTTATTATTCTTACTGTAAAAATCCACAGTGGCCGGACATTTGAAGTTTATGTTAATTAAACTTTAGGTGCAGCTCACAGGTCCCAATTTATATACACGATACAGAAAGAAACACGTGTGGATAGCTGTTTGATTTACATTCAGGTGTAAAACACAAAACATAATTTGTAACCATTTCTTATCAGTATAGCTCTCATCATTCCCAATGTGCTTCAAATTGCTTAGCTCTAGGCAGATCATAACCAGATGGCATCAAAAGGACAGAATTTAGCTAACAGCGGTAAATAAATAAAGAAGCTGCAAGGCTTTAGGGTCCAATTTGTGAAAGAAGTGAAAAGGTCAGGCAGTAATTTTACTATGTCCCGTTGTTCTGTATGTCAAGTTCAAACTTGTCTTCAAAAGTGTCCATTTTGCAGCAGCTGCTGTCTACATTTCTGAGCACTCATCTCTCCTGATCACCCCCTCACTCACCGATCACATTCTCCCTTACCATATATCCTCTCCTGGATGTCTACAGTCATCTTTCCGTGCAGGAACACTTGGAGCAGCTCTGCTTCCTAAGCCGCTTGCTGCCTCTGAAATCCTGTTGGAGAAGTCACTTTTGTCATTTCACTTCCAAAATGGGGGAGAGGGAAAGGAGATAGTGCATAGGAACTGAATGGTTCTCTCCTTTTGTCATTCTTTCACTTGTTTCCCCTTTTTCTGGGAATTGATTTGACTCATGGATGCTCATTGGATAAGTTTGTGGGGAAATTTTCCCCAAGACACCGAAGACCTCTGGATATCTTCCTTTATGTGTGTATGTTTCTGAGGTGTTTCCAAAATTTGGGGGATCCATATGCCTGAAAGGAAGAGAAGAACATCTCAAAGGTGTAATGACGGAATGAGGAGGACTGTTTGGTACTAATAGCTTGTCTGTTTTGCTATCTAGCCACATCCCTATGGAAATGTAAATAGCTGCAGCTATAGCTGGATCAGATGTAGCTGAGAAAATACTACCAGGAAAGCAGGTTTTCATGGGGTAATTCAACAGAATGATTTTTATACCTAATTTTTAGAGTTTTTCTGGTCTATTTAGCAGCATGGTTGTTTTGGTTTTTCAGGTATCATACAGACTTTTTGAAGACATGGGGCTGTTTGAAACCTTTAAAATACCAGTGAGGGAATTTATGAACTACTTTCATGCTTTGGAATGTGGATACCGAGAGATACCTTGTAAGTAAAAATTCCCAGCAGATAGCAATGCTTCCTTAAAGTTTGGGGTATTTTTCACATACTTTGTTACTGAAGCCTTTCTTCTCTTAATATAACAGCTGCTTTTTTTTCTTCAGCTACATCACGACCAAATGGATGGCTCTCTAGTCAGAGGCTGGTGCTGAACCACAGCCTCTTGTCTTTTTTTCATTGCACTTAATGTTTCATGTTGTTTCATAATGTTTCATAATAATAATTAATGGCAAATCTGAAACCATATGAAGCTACTATAGGTACAAAGGACTGTTTCCTGATGATGCAAGTGTACCCCAATGCCCCAATTAGAGTTATTGAAACATTTCTCCCCCATAAGCAATTTGGATTTTTACAGAGTAGCACTGCTATGCTACCAAAAGGAGATGAGCTTTGTAAAGCAGAAAAAATATGCCAAGTAGATGAGTGCATCCTGTTCTGCAGCTACAGCTCAGCTGGTATTTTTCAGTGTGAATCATTTATTCACTGAAAAACCTGCTTTCAGTCATCCCCAAAGTATTTACTAATTCAAATCAAATTTACCAAACCACTTCAACTGCAAAAAACCTCTTTTTTTTTTCCAGGAGGAGAGAGGGAGTTATTAACCCCTTTAGCTGGCAGATAACCCCAGTGTTGAGGAATACAGGACACCCTGTTTTCTCCCACCTCCCAGAAAAATGTCTGAAACATTGGTTTAGTAAGTCATGTAGTCTCTCTCTCAAAATATTAAATACCAATTGGAACAGCTACAGTGGGAGGGATTGAAGGAAAGCTACCTCAAAATGCATCCCAGCCAGGTGGTTTGGACTCTCTTCTGGGAAAATGAGAGACCAAATTTCAAATCTTTCCTTGTGTTTGAACCTGATCAGGGATTTGAAGCAGCAGATTATAGCCTCAGGGGGTGTCCCACAGTCCGTCTGTCCTACTGGAGCCATTCCTCTTTGTTTAAAACATTTAAATGTTCATAGAGTCTCAAGAATTTTTGTGAATCTAACCCTTCATTTCCTTGGTTTTTCTTAACTGTGTTTCATTTTAGTAAAGCAGAATATTTTGTCTAATACAAAACTAATTTACCTTCCAGTTTTTCATTTCTGTGAAGGGGTAAAAACCAAAACAACTTTTTTGGACTTAACCATGTATTTCTTCTGGTTGCTGAACTGAAAAATGGGTTATATGCACAAAACTAACGGTGACTATCCCAGTTGGATGAAATCAGTGTAAATTTCACAAGAGGCTAATCCAGCCTTTATTCCTGCGAAAAGCATTAGAATCCTATGCAGGGCTATCCTCTAGGTTTTGTGTGATGAGATTAGTGTCTCAGGAGGGATGTTCTTAGTATTTCGAGAGGCAGGGGACACTCCTTCTATATTTTACTTTATTCTTTCCAAAAATAACCATGCCTATGCTGCTTACTGTTTTGCTGTTAAATATGTTACCTAGTGGTCACTAACGAGTATTTAAAGGGATGGTCACAGGGAAGACAAAGGAGAGCAAGAGAGGAAAGCAAGGGGTAAATAAAAGGGCCAAGTGGCATGACATCATGGTCATGTTTAGTGAGCGAGCAAAGTGATTGCAAATTGTGAATATAATAAACCTTTCTGTGTTACACAAGGGCAGACGGGATACTGCTGATTGTAGGCATAGACAAAAGTAGGCAGTTGCCTGAGCTCTGGAGTGTAGGGTCAGCAAGACCGTGAGCCCTCCTCTGCCAGAGCCAGGGAAATGCAGGCTGGCAGCTGCTGCCCCACTGATGGTAGGGGTTAGAAACGTGGGCTCAGCAGTGCTGCTCTGGAAGGGGCAGGTGGCTGTTGGCAGCAGGAGCAGGCATTAGCCATCCCCTAGCAGTGGCAAGAGGGCAAATGTGGCTCTCCAGGGTGCTTTCTCCATCCCAGGTCTTCTCCTTCCTTCCTCTTCTCCCGTAGAAGGAAAGGCCATAGGGTGAAGCTCAACTTCAGTGCTGAGAAACCCTGTCAGCTGCATGCTGCCTGTCTTTAGGATGCAGCAGGTATAGAACCAGGTTGCTTACACATCTTGCTGCCAGTCCCTTCTAGTCCTCCAGAGTACAGAGGTTTTTTTCACCCCTAATGAATTTGGTCAGCTTCACTTGTTACTTCTTAGAGAGGGCTTCTGGACTTGTGTGTTGGTAATTTTTCCTAGTGAAGGATGCATATCATCTCCAGTGTTATCCTGATTCTTGACCATTATCCTCTTAATATAACCTAGCTCTTCACCTGTTCCCATCAAGCCTGTTCCAGCAGTTGGTTTGCCAATGAGAGCCACATGACTGATTGGTATTACCAAGGTGTGTCCAACTAAGATGTCTGATTACCTAGAGATGTAGCCAGGTACTGTGAGTTTCACAGGTGGGGGTGACCCAGCAGTGGAGTCCCACATTTTTGTGCTTTGTCCTCTGAAATGCATCTTTCCAGAACTGCAGCAGCAGTAGTGGACCCACAGGTTGTCATTCGGATTACCAGATTTCTTTGTGTTTAGCTAGTCACTGTAGAAGATACCTATGCTCTGCTCAAAATCAGCCTGAATCACAAGCTGAAATGCTTGTACTTCAGTGGTTTAACCCCAGATGTAAGCTTTGGTCCTGGCAGCAAAGCATTACCCCTTTTTGCTAATGTATATTTAGATAATTCTTTGTGCTGAACTAGCATGTGATTCTTTTTCAGCCAGTTGTGTTGATTGTGGGATAGTTTACCTGGCCTTGAAGGATTTGGTGGTATGAGCCTTAGGGTGACTTTTATCTCTCATTTCTGCAAAGAGAGTCTATAGTAAGCCAGATTACAGGATCCAGGGCCTGAACTCATCTCTGGCCAGAAAACTGCAGAAAGAACCTGGTTTAACTGTGCAGTGTACATATATCCTGAGTTTGATTTTTTGCAGTGCAGCTGCTAGCTCAGCACCTAAATTTGCTCAAGAAGGGTCAGGTAAGTGTTACCTGCCTTGTATTTAGAAGCTAGGTGAAATCTGGCTACTAAAGTAGATGAGATTTTCCCACTGATTTAATTTGACTCAGAGGTTAACAGTGCATATTTACCTGATAGCATTTAACTAGCTAAAGGCAACCACTGGAGTAAAGGATTGGAGCTGGTAGCACAGGTCAGGCTCCTTGTTTAACACTTTTTTTGCAAAGTTCCCTACATTGCAGATCCCACTGCTTCTTTGCTGTTTTCTCTTTCTTGACTGGTGTGAGACATACTATTGAATGTGCTTCAACTTCAGTAAAAGAAAAACTGAACATTTACAAAATACAGCTGTTCATGTTTGTAATAATGTTTGATTTGTCTCTGCTCAGTTGACTGCCACACAGTACCCACTAGATGGTGCTGATTTCCCTCCGTCAGAAATATCCTTCACGTTTAATAGCAGGGTCATTTGCTTTGTATCACAGATCACAACCGAATCCATGCAACTGATGTTCTACATGCCGTTTGGTACCTTACTACTCAGCCCATCCCAGGACTCCCAACTGTGATTAACGATCACGGGTCAGCAAGCGATTCAGGTATATTTAAATGTGCAAGTATATATATTGTATTTTTAAAGTTTTTGTCATGAAATTTGCTGTAAGAAAGCCAACAATTGAGGATTGCATGCAGTACTACTAGTTATATAGAATTCTAAGTTCAGTAGCACCTTGGATGTTGAAGGTGTTAAGGTATGTTTGTATAGCTTTGAAAAGAAACGAATTGGTCCTCTAAAACTTAATACTGTACACTTAACGATGTGTGAATGCAAGCCTTTGTGGTCACCCATAACAACAGACGTTTGTTACCATTTGATTTTTACAATACCTTTTTTCCTAGGAGAATTGTATTAGTAGTGCTTTTCAGTGCTGCTCCAGAAGCAGTGTAGACTTTTAAAACCTCAAACCCTGCATTGTTGTGCTATTACAAAATCGCTGGGGCGTGCAGATAGTGCTGTGCACTTGTCACTGCTTGGCTGTCAAGTGTTCCTTTGCCTTTCTTCACTGTCTCCAAAGAAAGAGACTTGTTACCATCTTGCAACTAGTTTGCAAGACCACTCGTCTGCTGTTTTATGATTGCTCCTTACGGGAAGCTGTCCTTACTGTGTCTTTGTATTAACTTCTCTAGGTTCAGCTTTAGCAAGTAGAGGACCTGTCTGTATTTTGTGGGAGTTCTGAGGGAGTTACTGGAAAAGCAGGAGTTTGTTCTGCAGAAACCACTTCCAGTTCTTTTTTTGGTGGTGTTTGCGTGGCACATACATATCATTCATGAAACTCTAAAGGATGTTTTGGTGGGACTGGAAGTGGTTTTATTCCTGCAAAACTTTATTAGCAAGGGTTGTTGGAGGCTTTGTAGGTGAGGTGAAATGGGTGGAAGGAAAGGGGTTGAGTTTTGGGGCTTTTTGGTGTTTGTTATTTGAAAGACGTTGTTCAGCTGCATGTAAGATCCATTCAAGCAGATTAAATTAGCAACGCATCTCAGTCAGTATCTGCCTCTGACAAGCATGTTCAACCTGCTTTAAAAAGAGGCTGTTAAGAGGATTATCAGCAAAGATCCAAAGTCTAGACGTTTGGATTGGAAAACATGCACCGTAATTGAATTAATAAATGCTAGTCCATTGCTTTAAGGACCGTTAGTGTCTCATAGACTAATCTATATGGTGAAGCAATTAGAGGAAGGAGTGGGAAGATTGAGTTACCCACAGAGTTCCAGCATGGCCATGAATCCATGGCTTATTGCTAGTAACTTATATAGTTTGAGAACAGGCTTTGCTGGATGGCTGGAAGATCCCCAGGTGGGATGAGAATTTGTTCCTTTCCAATTATGTGCCTTATTGCACTGGATTATATGCACAGTATCAGAAAGCATTGATGTCAGAATGTGTTTACTCTTCTATAATGTATTGTAAATTTGCTCCTCGTCTAGCTTTGTTGTTTCTGTTTCAATAAGTCACTGAAAAAGTGGTAAGGGTTTTTTTGTTGCATTTTTGTTGTTTGGGTTTTTTTTTAAATTTATTTATTTCTGCTCAGATTCTGACAGTGGAATCACTCATGGCCATATGGGTTATGTGTTTTCGAAGACATACACACCTACAGATGACAGCTATGGATGCCTAGCTGGCAACATCCCTGCCCTTGAATTGATGGCTCTTTATGTAGCTGCAGCCATGCATGATTATGATCACCCAGGAAGGACCAATGCCTTTTTGGTAGCAACAAGCGCTCCTCAGGTAAATAACTCTCAAGTAGCGTTGCTGTTAAGTTTGGAAGGTCTTTGGTAACAGCTTCTCCTTGCCAGTGGTGCCTGTGGCTTCCATTAAGCAAAAGTCTACCAAATATTTTGAAACAGCTTATCAAAGTGACAGAACTAATCACTTCACTTGGGGATTACCGGTAAGAGTCTTCTTACACACTCTCACCACCCTCAGTTAGTAGAGCTGTTAAGAAAGGTACTGATAAAATGTCTGAAACTGTGAAATAAGGGAAGAATTATACTACCTAGTAAGGTAGTATAGAAAGATGAAAATAAAATGTAAAAACACCTGTATAGTTGACAGTGTGCCATGCAAGTTAGTTTGTGCATGATCATAACATATTTTCCATTGTTTCTGTAGAATATGAGCAGCTGCAGTCTTTTATGAATGTATTTTTACACTATGCCTCTATTGGGGGGGAGGGGGAGGGCGGGGAAGATAATACCAGTTTTATAAATGAAGAATTGAGGCTTACCTAAGGTTACATTGAAGTTGTTGCCAGTGCCGGGAGTTGAATTCAGCAATTCTGAGTCACTGTTTATTGGCTTAATTATGAGATCATCTTTCCTTACTTTACATAGCTGACCTGCCTGGCTTCAGCATACTGTGCTGAGAAATATTTCTATGGACAAGGAAAGGAAAAAAAGATAGCTTAATGGTGAGAAGTCAGGTAGGGATGCAGAAATTCTAGGTTTACTCCCCAACTTGGATCCAGACTTCCTCTCTCACCAAGAGCAAGTCACCTGAACTTGCTCTGTATCAGTTTCTGTCTATAAACTTATAGTAATACTTCTCATCCTTGCAACATCTTTCTGTGATCAAGAACTTTGATATTTACCTGGCCAGGTAAATAAATTGATAGAAGATGCATGCTATCCTTAAATCTACTTTTAAGAAATGAGTGCTATAGCTTTATGGTTGTAAAAATCAACAAGGGAAGTTAGATTATTAGTCTTAACATATTGTCCCTAGTTTAAAAATAAATTAATGGGAAAAATTCAAATTCTTCTTGTTATTTTGGGGGGGTTTGGATTGTAGTTGCTTTTTTTTAAAATCTGGGTTTTTTCCAGATTTTTCCTCTTTTTTTCCCCCTCTTTTTCACGGCAAGCAGTATCAGCTTCCAGTAATGATAAAGTGCTGCTGTGTTAAAAATCCGCTCTCAGGAGCTGGCCCTGCAGCAGCTATAGCAGAATATATCTATCTCAAATGCTTACTGTGCAGTTAGGCAAGATGGACTGTAAAAAGTTGAGTTGCTTCAGCAACCTGTTCTCTGAGGTAAAGAATAGGTTCTATACTTTAGGATAGGATTTAATTTTTAATCTCTAGATGACAGAAAAGTATAATTGAAGTGAAAAGCCACTAGAACATATATGTATATATTTGTGTAAGAAGTTGTAAAACTTGTATCTATTTTACATAGAAGCATATTTCCAAAAACTTTTCTTTCCATAAACCAAATTGTCAAAAGACTGAATGGTGCTGGAGAGATTTTCTAGATGGTTATTGTCCCCTAAAGTCCATTTTCTAGATCTTTCTTTAGTTTCTGAATGGAATTGCCAAAACTATGAGAGTTATGCATCTTGTTTTGGTAAAGGTTTAACCAATTTTGGATTTTAGCATTGAGAAATCTTTCAGGCTGAGTGTGTGTTGTCAGGATGCAAACTGGAATTTCACTTGTTTCTGTGTTTCGAATCAGTCCGATATGGACAGAACTGCCAGGTACAAACACCAAAGACAATAATCCCTGTTAAGGGAGGTTAGTTCTGAGAAACAGGGAAGCACATGCCTGTATTATATTATGTGGCCTGAAACAGAATAATCTATTGTCATATGATGCAGTTGAGTCAGGAACTGAAGACCCTTGAGCATGAAAGACCCAGATTTTTCAAATCAGTCTTCCAGTAAATCTTAACCATCACAACAATTCAGGTGTCTGCTATTAGTCCTGCCAAAATCACATCTTCAACCTCGAGAAGTTCTTAAAAAAAACAAACAAACAAATCAACCAAACCTGAACCTCCCTCATGCATCGTCCCCCCATTCTCATTTCTGCACTGCAGTGTTTCTTTCACTAAGAGGTGTCTCAGCTTTCAGCTGCCCGCATTGCTTTCACAGGCGGTGCTGTACAACGACCGCTCCGTCCTAGAGAACCACCATGCCGCTGCTGCCTGGAACCTTTTCATGTCAAGGCCAGAGTACAACTTCCTGGTCAACCTCGACCATGTGGAGTTCAAGCATTTCCGCTTCCTCGTCATTGAGGCAATTTTGGCCACTGACCTGAAGAAACACTTTGATTTTGTTGCCAAATTCAACGCCAAGGTAAGAAGATTGGTTCAGGTTTCCGGTGGATGGTCAGAAAAGATTGTGGGGCTTGGTAGCATCACAGTGAAAATGCTAGAAAGGCTGCTGTGTTGCTCCTTCTTCTGAATGTCCTTTTGGCTGCTGTAAAACATTCTGTTGGAAAGTAATCTGGCAATTCTGTTATTTTTTGCTTTAAAGTAGCGCAGCTTCTTTTCTTATATAAGTTTAGTTTTTTCAGAAAGTGGTTTAAGGCTAAAGATATTATGGACTATTTGAAAGTAAGTCCCACTTACATGCTACTTTTCAACATTGTTTTGTTGTTCACTGGCACTTTAGACCTATTAGCGAAGCACTCGGGGGAAAAAATCAAAGGTGTTACCAAGTTTCCATAATGGCTAAGTACTTAAGGTGAATTTTTATTGGTTTAATCATACTGTTTTACTATCAAAGCACAGAAATCATAATTATTTTGAAATTCTAATTTCAAATGCAATGAAAGCATGATCTTTCTTTCCTACTTTGTTTTAAATGGGTAAACCCTAGAGAAAGGTCACTAAAGATCTTTCCTGCACGCTCCATTCAGTGAGTATAAAATCGCAACCCTCGGAAACCATTCTTAAAAATTATTATGCAGTTTCAACCTAACTTACTGGAAATCACCACCTATCAAGTTACTTTAATAAACTCCATTGTCCATCAAAGCTGTTGGCATGTTACCTAGATGTTACTTGCCTTTGGAGCTGGTACTGCCTTCTTGTTCCTTGTGAGAACACACCAAGCACAGAGTGTTTCTTATCCAGAACTAGGACCTCTTAGCTGTTTTGGTGACATAGATAACATGTTTTCTTGTGGTATTGCTTAGGATGGACCTGTATCCTGAAATCTTGAAGCCTCCAGATGTATGACTGGTTTTGTTTTCCATTTCTCTGTAATCTCTCTCTCTTTGTTAGGCTTCAAGAAGCTCTAAAGAAAGGCCTTAAATTATTGGCCAGGGTAGGCAGGGAACTGATCTGTAGATCCATAGAAGTCTGAACTCCTTCTGCACCCCTGTTAGTCATGTCCCAAAACCTCCGGTAATATCAGGGGGGTTTCTTCAGGTCTTAATTTTAAATTCTGGGATCATTTTCACTGGCCTAATTTCCTCATAAATGTTGAAAAGTATTGGCGGATTCTCATCTGTCAGGGCTACAATGACAGTAAAGCACAGGGAATTTAGGCTGTCTGAATACATCCTTTGAATGTGACAGTTTGGAACAAAGCCCTCACTTCTGTGAACGTAAGTAAGGAATGAAAAAAGACAGGCTAAACCAGTGATTACTGTGGCTTTGTCACAGAGATTAACTGTCTTAACTGTGGAAGAGGACAAGCTTGACCAAAGTACTAGGCATAAATTCCGGATATTGAAAACTAAATTTGTCTTAAATCTATCAGGCTGGACAATGGTAGATGTAACCACTGTTGTAGCCAAGCAACATGATACCTGAGACACTGCACAGTCTGATATATTATGTCCTGCCAGCTCGCTATAGATTTGTAAGGACATCTGTTAACCTCCTTCTCTCTCCTTATTGCTTGAATAGTCAAATGGTCATGCATGGAATAAAAAGTGGAGGAGAAGGTGAACATATTAACCAGTGCTTGTGGCTGAGCCTGGCTTTCCCAGAGTAATCACTGCCTTAAAAATTTATTTTTGGTTGGCAAAAACTCTTCTGTACCAGAGTGGTCTCAGAGAGCAGACCTGACATGTTTGTATATGGGTGGAGGTGCTGTAACTGATAAAATTAGCTCTAAATGATCATGTTATTGATTGGGTTGCTGAACTGTAGTTTAGTATATTGAGGCTACAGTCAGAGAGACCCTTCTGTACAGAAGTCAGTGTAAACACATGTAATGTAAGCATTCCCCCACCAGAAAACTTGTAGTCCGGAAACTACCCACAAGAAATAATGAAGGATGCTCACTGTCCAACACTGATAATATCAGTGCATTGGAGCACTTACTGTTCTCTGACATTAGTTATGTTGAATCACATACACCAGAAGCAAAGCCCTCACCATGGGGCCCCACTGCTGTATGGGGCAGGGGACCTGCTGACAGAGGACATGGAAGTTTCATCTAGTCATAGCACAACAACTCTCTATCCATTTTCAATTATTGCAAGCTTGACAATTAAAGCTGTGTTTCAAGGAGGGATTCAGATTTCAAAAATTAAGTGGACAGTAGAAGACAGCCCCTCCCACATGAGGAGATATTCTAGGAGAAAAGGCTGAGATGGGAAAATGTGGCTAATGGCAGTAAAGGTTGCTATCGCTGACCGTTTGGAGATGTAAAAGGCCGAAGACCTCAGTGCTTTCTCAGTTGCAGTCTTTGTGGCTAAGACCTGGCTTCAGGAATCCCAGGCCCCTGAGGTGTGAGACAAAGTCTGAAGTGACGAAGACTTAGCCTCAGTGAATGGCATCAGGTTAGGGAGCACTTAATCAAACTGGACATACACGAGTACATGGGTGTCGTGGTTGGGGGTGAACCTGGTGGAATGCAGCCATGTGTATAAATACCTGATGGGGAGAGTAAAGCAAATGGAGCCAGAATCTTCTCAGTGGTATCTGGTGACAGGACAAGAGACAGTGGACACAAGCTGAAATACAGGAATCCCCATTTAAACGTAAGAAAGGATGTGTTTACTGTGATGGGGGTTGTACATTGGAAGAGATTGCCCAGAAAGGTTGCGGAGTTTCCCTCCTTGGAGATATTCAAAACCGAGCTTGACATGATTCTGAGCAGCCTGTTCTAGCTGGCCCTGCCTTTAGCGGGGGGGTGGACTAGATGATCATCAAAGGTGCTTTCCAACCTCAGCCTTTCTGTGATTCTTCAAGGTGACGCTTTTATTTTAGAGCAGTTGATAGTATATATTACTTTTTATTGTGGGAGGTATGGGAAAAATAGCGAAAACAAAAAAGACTGGGAATACTTTCAGACATAGATCAAATAGGGAAATAAGCTTGTTAGATGTGCCTTCACGCTGCAATTAAATCAGCATGGCATTTGATGGTAATTTATCATTGTACACCAATTAGGTAGCAACTTCTTGGAAAATGTCATGGAAAGATTGCATTTGTTGTTTTTCCTAGCAAATGCTTTCAAACAGGCACATCATTTGCTAAATATTAATTTCTTGTGATTTATCTCAATGTTCAATACTTTTCACTTATTTTTCTTTTTACATATTGCTCCAGAGCTCATTGTAAATTCCAACCTTGGGTTAGCTCACCTGCTTACACTTGTGATTTTATCAAATAGCTAAATATACTGTAAGATATTCCAGGGCAGACCTTCCTCTGTGGATGCATCCTTTTACCCAGGATTACTGTCATGGTTTTCCTTTTTCTGTCTACTAGGTGAATGATGATGTTGGAATTGACTGGACTAATGAGAATGACCGCTTGCTCGTTTGCCAAATGTGCATCAAACTGGCTGACATAAATGGGCCTGCAAAATGCAAAGATTTGCATCTGCAGTGGACAGAAGGCATTGTCAATGAGTTTTATGAACAGGTAAATAAATGCATGTCCAAAGCGGTATCTGCTGGTTGCATGTCTTGTGTTAAACAGTCTTGTACCATGCTGGTGCTGGTGATGAGTGAAAATCACAGAGAATAAGGGATGATGGGGATTGCTAGAGTTACACAAGTCCATCCTTTTGCTGGATCAGTGAAAGTCCATTTGTCACTGAAGATTCTGATGTGTCCTCAAAGACCTCTGATGATGGGGTTTCTACAGGCTTAACTGTTCCAGTCTGGCACTGTCCTTACAGTGGACATGGTGAGCAAGTGTTCCTTTCCTCTTTATTTTTCTGTAGGCAGTCATCATGTCTCTCTTTCAGTCTTCTTTAGTGCAAACTATCTTTTCATCCTTCCTTCTATGTCTTTTCGAGACATCAGCTGGTTCTCATTGCTCTCCTCTGCAGTCACTCCAGGTGGCTCACACTTTTATTGACATGTGGTCTCCAAAACTGGACACAACATCGTTGCTGAGGTGATCTAAACAGAGCAGACGAATTATTTTAGCTTCCCTGTGGGCCACGTCTCTGTTCACACCCACAGAACCTTTATGTACTGAGCACGACTGTAACATTGACTTTCAGTTTATCACGGACTAACCATATCTGCTCCCTACACATTGATCCTGACTCATACTTGATTTTTTAAGACGACACTTTCAGCTTTCAGAAGGTTTGTCAGTACAACTGCACTAATTATGCAAGGCTTAGCTGATGGTAGCATGAGGAAGGAGGACAGACACAGACTGATTTACAAAGACCTGGGAATACAGCCAGGCACTGGTCCTTTTCTGCCAGGTGTAAGGGAGCCCCTTTTCTCATTATAACCTATTTAGCCCTGCCGAGTGCAAGGGATGGGGCTGTTCCCACACTATGCCTGTTTCCGGAGTGGGAACATATTCTGAATGTGCTGGTTAGACTAAACTCCACATCCTGTCTTTTCAAGAGGAAGCAAGCAGGCTAAATCACTGAACCAGACACACCACAGTCTTCTTGGGGAGGCTCTGCAGTAACTTGAAGTCACAGACTAATCCCTTTTAAAGCCTTTTCATCTTCCCTTAAATTTACTGTACTTACACTTTGGAAAAAAACAGGATTTTCTGCTGCTGCTGCCTTCTGGAGTATGTAAAGAAATGGGAAAAGGGACAAAATTCAGACATTGACCTGAAGGTCCTTCATTTATTTCAGATCTCATGAGAAAAAGAAAGAACAATGACCCTTATATATAATACATATATAGTTGGTTCCATTTTTCTTTTCATTTTTTTCTTAAAGAGAGAGTGAGTCCCATAACAACAGTGATCAACTTTCATCTCCCAAATTTTCTTTCAGGAAATGCTTTTCTTCATATTTGTTTTCATTACAACTCTCCCAACAAATTGTACTTTACTTAATTCTGGTGATGATCATAGCTTATATGGGTGACTACTGCATGCAGACAAAACCTGTTGATCAGATACATGATATGACTCTCCTTTGATCCAACATAACTAATGTCAGAGGGCAGTAACTGCTCCAACACATTAGTATTGTCAAAGTGTTGGATAGTGAGCTCTGAATCAAGCTTGGGAGGAACATGTGTGGGAGGATAGGGTGTTAGCTCTTCCACAGCAGGAATCTGGATTATTTTCCATCAGTCAGAAAGATGTGCTACTAATGTTTTCATGCTCTTGGAAGCTGCTCCAAAGGACTGTTGGAGATAATCTTTCTTATAGTCTTGTAATTAAAAAAAAATGCATTTGAGATTTATCCTCTCTGCAAAATTTGATTCAGAATAACATATATGTTATCTTTGTTAATGGCATTCCTTTTGAGGATTGTGAGCAAACGCATTTGAACTCTTGGCTTGCAAATTCCAAGAGGTCAGGTAATCAGTAAGATACTAGGGGTTTTTGGTTTTGTTTTTATAGAAGATGTGTATTCACTGTATTGAGAAATCAGTAAGTCCCAGTGGGTTTCCTGTTTTGGTTTTTTTGCATGGCATGAGTCGCCATGCTGACAGGATACTGATGGGGTTGAAAACAGAGAATGTTTTCTTGCTGGGCCTTACTTTTGGCATTAAGGAGGATAAGCTAGATTCTCAATATATTTAACCTAGGTTAAAATCTGATTTTCTGTAATGTAATATGCTACGAGAGGTGTGTCAAGCCTTCTTCACCATGCTTTTGATCATCAGGTTTTTTTCTGAGAAGGGAAAAATCTTCATTTTCTCACTTCTAAAAAGGAGAACTTTATGGGAAGTTTGGATTTTCCTAGAATTGTTGTCAAAAAGCATATATATATATATATATATGTGCATTCAACCTATGCTGTGAAAGTAATGAAATATTTTTCTTGAATTTCCTTTAATAAGCACCAATTCCTTTGAAGAATTTAACTCCCCTGTAAATAAAAACTCCTTAGTAAAGACGTTTTGCATAGAAACATTCAAGATCCTGTCATATTGTGACTGTTTCCTTTTCTTCCCTCCACATGCTCAGTGTACTTATTTGAAGACAGGTTAGGCATATGAAAAAGAATCAAAAAATGCACTGCAGGATGTTTCACATAATAAATCATGTTTTAATGGAACATGAAAAAAGAACTTGTAAACATTTCAACAGTCAGCTTTCTTCCCACTACTGACAGCTCACAACCAGGAAATCTCAGACATGTTACTGTAAAGAAGAGAGAGCAGCCACCTCTTCTTAATTTATTTGCTAATTCAGGAATGAATGGCATGTTTCAGTGTTTTGTTAACACTAATATTTTGCATTTAATGATTGAACATAACATTTCGGGGTGGGTTATTATAAAAGTAACAAAACAAAACACAAGGAAATGAGACATTTGTCATACATGCTTCAAAGTTTAACTCTCATTCTTTGGCTTTCCCAGATATCAACAGGGTGTTGACCAGATATATTGTCCATGACTTTTGGAAAATTTAGGTTACAAGGAGATAAATTCAGGCAATCTGTAATATAATGGAAATTGAAAATGTCTCTCCAAATTCTAATCTTTATTCTCAAATATAGATCTCTGTATTGTATTAAAACATTAATTTGTATATCAGGCTTGATTAGGGGGATTAGATATTTTTTCCTGGAGAGGTGGCATCCAGTCTTGACATGTCTACTCAGCTGAAAACTCACTGATACCATCAGAAGCTTTCTTGTAATAGGAATGAGTGAATATATCAGACTTGGTTCTGCAAGAAAGTTTTACTTTCTTTTACATCATAAGAGGAGGGAGAAAAAAGTCTTCCTATACCCCTTCTTTACCCTCTTTCCCCAAGAAAAGCTAGCAAAAAGCTTTATGGGAAAGGTTTACTACTTCTGAGTAACCCATGCTTTCATAGGGATCATTCTAATAGTCCTGGAAAACAAGTACTTATGACCCAAAGCCAAGAGGACCTCTCCATGTTATGTATAGTAAGGACAAAATTAATAAGAAAACTAGTTCAATGAGATAAGCCTTGCTTGTAGAAGTTCAGTCTTGTTCCCTGCAA
The DNA here is from genome assembly GCF_947461875.1 of Haliaeetus albicilla. Taxonomy (NCBI): domain Eukaryota; kingdom Metazoa; phylum Chordata; class Aves; order Accipitriformes; family Accipitridae; genus Haliaeetus; species Haliaeetus albicilla. The sequence goes on from NC_091501.1 coordinate 17,367,532, forward strand.
ACACGTGGCTAATTACAAGGTTGTTGTGAGCTAAAAATCACAAAATCAGAAGGGATTTTTTGAAAATAATGTCAAGAAAGAAAGAAAATAATATTTCAAATTTGCACACTCACAGTGTAAAAGTACAGGACAAGGGCAGTGGGCATCATTTTGCAGTCATCAGCTAACATCCTTGTTAAATTCACACTATCAGTAGTGGGTCCTCTTACAAGAAAAGAGCTGTAACTTCCATTAGCCATTTGACGTGATGGCACTGTGGTAGTGTCATGCTGGCGTACTATGGAAGTGCCATTGGAGTTGAATTATTTTTCTTTCATCGTTTTTAAGTGGTTTGATGTGCATTATTCCTTTTCATGACATGGTTTTGTTTCATTTACTTCAAAGACATTATTGCTATTTTTCATCTCCAGGGTGATGAAGAGGCTAGCCTGGGCTTGCCAATCAGTCCTTTCATGGATCGCTCTGCTCCTCAGCTGGCACACCTCCAGGAATCTTTCATCACTCACATTGTGGGACCACTATGTAACTCTTATGACTCAGCGGGGCTGATGCCAGGAAAATGGATAGAAGATAGTGATGAATCAGGAGACACTGATGAGCACGAAGAGGAAGAAACAGCAGAAATGGAAACTTGTGAAAATGCTGAATCCAGTAAGTTGTTCACACTTAGATTTTTCAATGGAGCAAGTTCCATATTGTGACCAAAAACTAAGCAGCCATATTGTAAAAGCATAGAGACCATGAGCTGGTCAGGTTCAACATGGGACTCTCCACAGTTACAGTGATTCAGTGCTGTCCTTAGTGAAGCTGGTGGTAATGGAGACAGTCCATGATTTCAGGACTCATACGCATTGCTGTTCATATCTACTACTCATTTCTACCTTCAGTCGAGGTTTCTGGTGATGGATCACCCATCTGTGTGAGGGCTTTTTAGACTGTTTCAGCACTGATGTTTGCAGACTGCAACAATTTCAGTTGAAGAAAGGATGGTTGGGAGATGATTTTTTGAGGAAAGCACTCATCATTTCCATGAGTTAGCATGATGTACAGGAATAATGGAATGAGGCTCTGAGATGATGATGCAGTAAAAGAGTTTTTTTCAACGGAAGTATTTTAATGCAGACCTCCTCAGCACAACATAATGTGTGGAGAAGAGTGGAGAGAATCGGCACTGAGCATTGCTGCGTTGTGTGCTGGGAACTGCATCACTTGGCCCTTCTGGCTAATCAGTAACTCAAGCTGATAGTCTCCAGCCTTTCCTCCAGAAGGGCAACAGTGCTGACATCTGTCATACTGAGAGGAAAACTTTGTACCTTGAAAGTAGTTCTTGGGAACTCATTGGAAGTAATTTTTAAGAGAAAAGGCTGCAGCTATAGACCTATTTCTTTTACCAGTTTAATCCTGCATGAGTTGCCTGTTCCTCTCTCTCCTGTTCCTCCTCCCTCTGAGTTTCCTACTACTGTTCTTTTATTTCCTTCCTCTGGGTCATCTTTCTCTCCCTCCCCTATATCTAATCCTTCTAGAAAGCACCAGCCTTAAGTGTGCAAATGACATTCTGATACATAGCTTTTTCCTCTTAACAGCTTCACTTTTTCTGTTCATTCCTACACACTTTCATGCCCTACTGAGTATCATCCCTATTTTCTGTTGGGAGGCTGAGAAGTGGAAAGATTTGACGATTGTATTGTCCACCTAAGGACGTGGAACTAAAATCTACATCTCCTGATGTGTAGAACTGACCTTTTATCTCTACTAAGATCCAGGGCTATACGGTTTGTAATTAAGAAATTATTGCTGTTGTTCACACACACACATTTGCACATATTTTAAGTTTAGCAGGTTCACATGCACAAAAAAATGTTGTTGAGAACAGCAAGCATTAAGTATTATAGCACACACAAGTTTATTTTAGCACCTTATGATCTGTCAGCTCTTAATAGCAGGCAGAGCCATATGTTTCTGTGGCAGATTGGCATTTATGGAATTGCCTGCCGGGGGAAAGCGTACGCAATTAGTCACCAACATAGACCCCCAAAGCCTGAAACCGATGTTGCTGTATTAAAAAGAAAGATGAAGGATGTTCTCGTTTATCCATTGGAGTGTCTAACCTTACTTTGAAATCCTTAGTTTCCTTTCACCTCATTTCTCTGTTCACTTATCTTCTTTATCACTGCTAGTCAAGTCTAACAATGCTGCTTTCAGGTTTAAAGCACAGACCATTATTAACCCTTGTCACATTGAAAACAGACCATTTTTTAGTTGTCTTCTGTTTTCTTTTTCACATTCTCCTCCATGACAGTACTTTACTATTCAACCTGGTGCTTTTAGGCTCTTTATCTTTTTCAAAACCTTAAAAATGAATGTATCAGAGTTTTGAAATATCCAAACAAATTATTCCTACTTCCTTCTTACCAAATGTGGGGTACATATCTTCTCGATCATACCAATGTGTTACAAACTGTTTTCTTCCGGTTCCCTAAATTCTCTGTGACTGTGTGGATCTGAATCAGGAATCAACAGCATTGTTTGTGTTGATATAGGGGTCTTACAGGTCGTTAGAAGTTTGTACCTATGATTAACACAATTTTGTATGTTTAAAACTTTCTCAATAAAACAAAATAAAAGGTTGAGATGTCAGATGCATAGATATTAAAGGTTGTATAGATGTTGACAAAGCTCTTTTTCTTGATGGAAATGCCTTTTAGGCAGGTGGAAATATAATTGTGGCAGAAAACACTTCACCTGGGTGCTGATAATTCACTAAAGCAGTTGAGATAAATTTAAGAGTTATAAAACCGTAAGGTAGCTTAAAATTGTTTTTATTATTATACAGGAGTATGTAATTCCCCCAAAGTTCTGATGCAAGTATAAGAATTAAACAGGCTCAGTCTTTAGTGATTCAGACAGATTTTAACACCACAGCAAGCGCTCGCTGGTGTCTGCAGAGAGCAGCAAGATGCGGGGTCACCCGGGAAACCCAGGAGAGAATGTCCTGCTGCGGCATTGGCAGGGTAGGGGCTTCCTATTAGTGCTGAACCTGAAGGTTTCCTACAGGGAACCAAGGACTTTCTAATGAAGGATTGAGTTGGATTTGGTCTGTGTTCAGTGAAAAGCTCTTTGTTTCCAGTTCAAAAGCTTCAAGGGCTAAACGTTTTGGATCCTGACACAGACATACTTCAGGCAACCTGCAAATACTAATCCACACAAATTTATTTGGTACAAAACATTCTTCTACATCACCTTCTTTAAAAAAGAAATGGGCAGTTGTCTTTGGAGGGGTTATTATTTCAGTTCTGTGATGGCCGTTGCCACTGTTAACAACCAGGGAAAATTTTCGAGCTTTGTACTGTTAAGGAGTTAACAATCTGCGTTGGACAGATTGTATTGACAAAGAAAAAAACACACTTCAGACAGCAAAACACTTGTAGCGCAGCTGTGTCAGGAGCCATGAGAACTACCAGTGGCAAAAACATTTTATAGGTTAACAGCAATGGACTGATGCTTCAGAAACAAAGACAAGCGAGCTCCCTGTTAGTATTCAGCTGTAAGACTACATCTTCAGTGGTCAGACTCCATTGCCGAAGCCATGTTGTGCAAAGGCTTTAAGGTTGTCTCTACTGCAATGGTGGAGTGATAAATCCCTGACTTTGAAAAGGGCATATAGGAGTGGGTTCCCTCCTTTAATTACTAATGCTTGCTCATTCGTTATCCTTCTACAGCTCAGATCAAAGGTAAAATGTGGAGAAAACAAAATCAGGATCTTTCTTCCTAAGGCAATCAGCAAGGATCCATTGTGGGTGGGGGCACAGAATTTGATGTGTATGTGTTATGGAGTAGGTTGATCAGTCTTTAAGTACTTGATATACAAAAATGAGCAGAAACAGCTCAGCAACATGCTTTATGCATAATCATTCAAGCACTAGATGTCTCTGTGAGCTGCATAGTCAGGGACAGCATGCAACCTGTGATGGGATGAAGCTGGGGCTCAAACTGTGCAGGAAACCAGTTTGCTTTCCCAGAGGTCTGGAGAGGCATAGCTTTCTGAATTTTAAGACTGTTTAAGTTTGTGTTTTTAAAAATCTGTTGGTGCAATTCCTATATGTCCTAGCGCACCCTGTCTGCTTCCTACACCTTCAGTCCCTTTTCTTTCTTCTCTCACAGAACACAGTACATTAATGTCACATGGTATTTTACAGGAAAGAAGTTCAAGAGGAGGAAAATCTACTGTCAGATCACTCAGCACCTGCTTCAGAACCATAAAATGTGGAAGAAAGTAATTGAGGATGAGGAGAGGTTAGCTGGGACAGAGAAGCAAGGCGTGGAGCAATCCACGCTGCACCAGTCTTCAGAACAAATCCAGGCCATCAGGGAAGAGGAGGAGGAGAAAGGGAAGCCCAAGAGGGATGAAGAGGAGAACGCAACTGTAGAACCAAACCAATGACAATATTTACAGCAGTATTTTAAGACAGATTGACTCGTGCACAGACTCTTTCTCAAGCCAGCACAGCATTTAGACACAACACTGTAGAAGTATGGGATAATGCGCCTACAGCTGTTTAATTTGTTTCTTTTTCCTTTTTATGGTGAGGTACATTGTTTAAACTCCTATGCTCAAGGAAGCTTTCACACTGCGACACCGGCTTTTACAGACTTTCTTTAAAGAGATTTGGGGGTGGGTGGAATTATATAAATATATATATATATATATATAGCCAGGGTTATTGGCTGCACACTTCAGCAAAATACATTTAATGGTATATTATGGTCACTGTGATATTTGCAGAAGGAAGTTATCTAAGGAAATGCTGCTTCTAAAGCACATTTGCAGTTAACAGTAAGGTACCAGTTAAGTAGCTTTTGCTCTTAATGCCAAGGGATAAAAGTTCCAGAGCTTTATATGAATGCTGATATATCCTGCCAACAGATACGTGTGCGTGAGGGGGTGTTTGCGAGCGTGAGTGGATGTAACGTGATATAGCATAGTTTGAGTTCTTATTACACTAGCTGTAGCACATGTCCCAGTACGCGACAAAAAACAGAAGGCCTGAATTTTAGAGCATTTGTGCCCACAAGGGAACCGGAGACCATTTTGAGGAGCTTTGCGTTCCCCGTAGCCCTCCAAGTCCCAGTTTGCACTCCAGCTGCAGCCAGCAGCCTTTCAGCAGGGGCCGCGGTGGCCCGGGGCTGCTGGCCTGGCCCCATCGGCTGTGCGGGCTCCTGCGCCTCCTCCTCTTCCTCCTCCTCCTCCTCCGCGGCACTCCCCAGACTGCTGGCGAAAGGGAGCTGCCGGGAAATTTATTTCCCAAAGGGGGTTACGAGGGGCTGTGTGGCGCGCTGGTCTGTTCCCCGTGAGAGGACCTGGCCCTCCGTGTGCGTGGGAGCGGGTGAACGCTGTGTGCGGCGGTGTGCGTGTTTGGGCAGGAGCGAACGGAGAGCAAATGCGTGTGCGTGCTCGGAAACCAGGGGCACGCCGTCATCTTCCTCCCCTGACCTTATGCCTCCGTGCATCAGTGGCCAAATATACCATTTAAGAACGAAGCTAAACTACGTCTCTTGAGAGCAAAAGAAGGGGAGTGCGGGGGCCGTACCCTTCCTCAGAATAAGAGGCAGACGATGCATTAGGAGCAGCGTGGGGGACGGGTGCCGGTCCTGCCTCGGCCGGACACTCGTATGTCTCAGCAACCACTCACATGAGCTTCAGAGAACTTGGTTTTTCAGTGTGACGTGCTGGATGGGAGCAGTTTGTTGCTGGCATTCTGCTTAGAAGCAGCGTTTGATACCACCAATATACTTTTTTTCTTTTTTCTTTTTTTTTTTTTTAAGAGAAAGGAAAAGATCGGGCCTGTAAGAAGAGCAGATCTTTTTTTTGGTTCTGTTTATTTGTTTTCTCTGTTGTTTATGCTGTGAGCCAAATGTCTATTTAAAAGGTTGGATATTCACTTTCAATATTTTATTTCACAATATTATATTTGTCAATGATTAGCTATCTAGATGTAAATATGGAAAAATTTTTATGGGTTCCTGTAGATAATGATATCTTTAAGAAAAAAAGAAAAAGAAAAAAAGGGAAAAGTCTTTTTGTAAAGCTAATTTTTTAAAAAATAAATACAAAAACATTTTTATACAGTGTAGCCATTTCCAAACCCAACAAATAAAGTCTTGAGTAATTTGTATAGACCCTTCTGGGAAGCCAGTGGTCTACAGGATCAAGGCTTTAAAATATTAATGCTCTTTGGGACTGGCAGCACCAACCAATACAACAAAATTTAGAGTTTTGTTCCCCCAAAAAAAGAATATATATATATAAAGTTCAGTTTCTCTCAAAAATCATTTGACTATGTATGCTTTTTATATTTTGATCCTGCAGCCCCTTGCCAAGAAGAGGATTGCTTGTGTGAGTAAGAATGCTTGTGAAAGGAAGAGTTTGTAGGAGAAGTCCTTTCTATATTAAATTTCTGACATTGCATCCATCACTTTCTGCTATCCTTACGCATTCACCACATTTCATGATCCTATTGATACCTCCCCAAAAATGTTGGAAAACATTCTCTATCAAAGCAAATCAGCATGTGTGTTACCACTTCAGAGTTTCTTTTTGCTTTGCATTTCTGTTAGAGTGTGCTTTTGCTGGAAAACAGGATTTTGGTTTCTTACAGGTTGCATTTGCCTGATATTGTCCCATCCTACTCTTACCAGTAGAGAAGGCATTTGTGTTTTGACAGAGTGACTCTAGAGCATGGCTCTGAATGCTCTTAGCAGCATAAATATTTATTAAGTGTTTTTCAATTAAATCAGAAAAGCGAAGATCCAAATTGCACTATTATTTTAAAGGGAAAGGACATAGCAGAATTCATTCAATAGAAAAAAAGATGTCTCCGAGGTCTCAGCAAGTCTCCACCAATTCCATCTTGCACTCTTTTCACACCTCTTCAGTTACTTTGATTAATCATTTTATTTGGGGTTTTCTTGTACAATTGATATGCATACCTTATAGTATGAGAAGAATTTAATATGCCTCCTTCTGTCCTTTAAAAATTAAACTTACAGAGATGCTTTAAAATGTCACATCTCCAAGCACTTTTTTCTCCATTTTCAGTGCATGATCACTGGGACTGGATTTTTTATATTGATTTTTATATTGCCTTTGCTAAAAGAAGAAAAAAAGAAGTTACAGCAGAAAGCGTTAGTGGCTACCCAGTTGGTAAAATTACACAGAGGCATTCAAGAATGAGGTGAAATCCCACAAGTGGACTTCCACATACTCCTCTAAGCAGGCATACACAGGGTTGAACTAAGAAAAATTAACCTAAAAATGTGCTGAAATGGAATTACTCTATTTTTCCTAGTCATCAGTTTTGGTTGCCATTAGGTAAAATCTTTGTCAGCTTCTAATCTGTTAAGATTTTTTTCTATATTGCCAAAGCAGCTGTCACAAATTGTTACTGCATTGCTACACAAGCCTGTTTGTGGGTACAGTTTGATTAACTCAGGTCTTTTGCAGTGAAGGAGTTGCTGACAGGCTTAAAATCAGAATGATCACTGATTTTATCCAAACTGGAAGGAATACCAGTGAAGAAGCTAAATTAGCTGGGAGTGGTTAACTTGGTAAGAGGTGACTTATTTTTGCACTCCAAATAGTTACTAATAGAATCCAATTTCTGCAGGTGTCCACTCCTTATGAATCTGTTTTTCAGTCTTTGCAGAGCATTTTTGGCAGGCATTGATCAGGAAATTTCCCAGATTGGCTTAAATTTAATACAAAAGAAAATACCAGAGAGATTTTGTATCAAACGTGAATACCATTGTTTTGCTTTGGGGTTTTTACTAGATAATGAAGCAGGTAATATTTTAGGGGGTTTGTAATAGTTTCTAGTCCGAAGGAGGCAAAGCTTTTGACCTGCAGTTGCAGCAACCTTTTGGAGGCTAGACCTTGACAGTTTTCCACTTTGTGCAGTCCTTTTGTGTTGCAAACCCCAAATAAACCACAACCTGTGCAATATTTGGGGGGAGGGGAGGGGAGAAGAAAACTAATTGTATTCTGTCAGCAAAGTGCTCAGATTTCAGGGGGGATGTTTACAATGTTGATTTGGGTTTCTGGTATATATAGTATGCAAAGAGGTTTGTTAGATACTAGGGAAAGCAAGCCCCATTTAAACGGTGTTTTGCAGTAACAAAAAATTTACGTATTTTAGTTTCCAGTTCTTTAAAAACAGGAAGAGAAAGATTGGACTATTTTTTCCCATTTGATATTTTGGTTTCTCCACTGTAATGTCACCTGGTGACTGATCCTGCTCCCTTCTAGTCTAAGAGAAGTTTGCTGTTCCCTTAAATAAGGGACTTTTTGCAGTGCTTGCAGCCCCCAGTGCAGTGAGAAAAGCACTCTGCCCATCACATATAAACCCTTTTGTCCCCATATTCCCAGTTTGCTTGATAGTCACATGCTGTTCATTGTGGAATATAACTTTTCTCTTTATGCTCGTGTTGCAGAAGGAACACATGGGAGTAGAGAGTGTGAAAGCCCCAAACCATTTATTTTATTGCCTTTTCTTTTAGGAGGAGTCTAAGACTTTCGTTTCCAAGAATCCCAAAATACCTGTGTCTAGAAGTAATAATTTCCACCATGTTCAAAGGACCATAATTTACTATTTATGGTCTAATTCTTGAGGGAACCTGGCGTTTCTTGATTTGTTTTGAGCTAATGTACAGAGCATGTTGACACTCATCTCTGAAAATCATATGCCTCCTCCAGTAGAAAGATGGTGTTTGATGCAATGCTGCAAGCCACGCATCAGAAGTAAGTTGAAAGAATCTACTAGGAAAAAGGGATCCTACTGTGCTCTTGGCAACATTTTGAACTCCCCTTCTGTGGGAGTGAAATTTTTTACAGAAAGCTGGGGAAATCACTGTGTGTCACCGATGGCCTCCCCTGTGACCTTGTGCAGGGTGCTGGCTCTCATAGCAAATGGTGCTCACATTCTGGCAGTAAAAGGCTCCCAGGGCAGATGTAGTTTGCATTTGTTAACAATGCAGGGATAGTTGTTCATCAGTTTTTACCCTGACATCATGTGTGAATGTCTCTCTGCATCATCATCAAGTTAAAATCCAAGACTGTGATTGCTCACGACCTTTTGAGTGGATGCATTTGGGACTTTCACCCTTAGTGTACTACTGTTAGAAGTTCTTAAGATCCTGATGGTCTGAATTTGGAAGGAAGTTAAGTCTGTAAAGGTTCAGATAGATGCTTCTAAAAGTACCATTTGGCATCTAAGCAAATTCTGTACCCAACTCCCTTTTTATGCTTTCCGTGCTGGATTTTAAGTTCATTTGTTTTCTTTAGGAAGTTCTCCTAAATTTTTGTCTGCTTTTTAGGTACAAAAATTTTTCTGAAATTCCAGCCATCTTCTTCTTCCTTCATAAATGCCCTGGAAAGTAGAATGCAGTGTGGAGAAGCCAAGGATCTTGCCAAACTGAGCATCAGTCAGTGGTGCAGCCCATGAGGACTGCCCAGCCTGTGGCCCAGTCTGGGCGCATTCGCACCCAGTGCCATGCCCGTGCTGGTGAGCTGTGAGCTGAGTAGGTGTGGGGTAGCTGTCAGTTGGGGTCCTCGGCAGCCTGAGGCCCACCAGCTTTTAGTGGGACTTGGGATCTTAGAGAATTTTGTCGGTTTTCAAAGAACCTTAGGCACTTTTGAAAATTTTGCCGTAAGTATAATGCAGCAAAAGGTTTGTGGTTGGTCCCAGGTGTTAATGAAGTGTTTGTGCAAAGTCCCATTAATTATCAGGCACATCCTGCTTGGGCTGTGTGGTGTGGTCCTGTGCTGGTGATGGCGAGGGCTTTGCTGTTGATGAAGATGGTTGCAGGTGTGAGTCCACCCTCTCACTGACTTTCCATGGACACAGCCAGATGTGCCAGTCAGTGTGAGCCTGGGCAGCCCAGCAAACCCAGCTGCACCCCGGGCTGTGATCCAGAAAAAGCACAAGGCGCTTGGCCAGCAAATACCCCAAGGAGATGCACCAGCAGATTCAAGTGAGGGAGAGGCAACATGGATGTGCTGTGGTTCATTCTAGAGCTGAGCCATCTGACAGTGTTCAGTAGGTTGGGAGGGCAGCAGTGACAGTCTGTGGCTTTTCTTTCTCTGAAGGAAGAGGCTTTTGACTGTTGGAAAACCTGTAATTTATAAAAACATATAATATTTGCTATTACTTTTGCAAGAACTGTTATGGTTGAGATGTTCCAGCACTATGTGTTTAAGGAAGAAAGGTTTCAATTTAAAGATGAGTATGAGAATTTCTTGAGCATCCCACGGCCTCATGGGCAGAAGATTAGATCGAGGCACGTGCACAGCGCAGAGAACGTGCCTCTCCCCAGTCTGCTGCAGGCACCGCAGCTGGGAGGCAGGCACGGAGGGTCGCTTGCTCTTTCCAGTCTCAGGCCTGGACGCTGAGCCTGAGAACTTGGGTATTCCTCAGCTGGCAGCACAGCACTGGTGTAATAGGTCCTCGAGTTGATGGGGTTGTAGACATGCAGGGAGAAAGTCAAACTGGCAATTCATAGGAAAGAGAAAAGGAAATTGTAGTCCAGTATGAAACAGACTTTATGCAACACACTTAATTTTCCCTTTCTTTCAAAATCAAACATAATCCCACTGGAATGAAGTAACCATGGAGTTCCTTGTGTTTTAATTGCTGTTTGATGTTGCAGCATTAGTCAAAATGGTGGCAGCATTAAAGAGAAGATAATTGCTCCCATTAACTAGGGTGGGGGAATCTTTTTTTTTTTTCCCCCCCATATTTTTAGGTGAGCCAACAAATAAGACTGTCCAGGCCTCCTGAAGAAAATGAATGTTCAGTGTTTTTTAACAGATCGGGGAATAATTGAAATTAGGTGACAGCTGTCTTAAGCAATCATTTGAAGAGCTAGCAAAAAATACTGATTATTGGAGGCAAACTTTTAATTAGAGCAAAATAGCACCAGTACTTTTGAGAGCAACTTAGTGTGATAAATCTTTCTTTGAATTTCATCACTTTCATTTAGCAAAACAACATTCCTTTGGAGGTAAATCAAAGCAGTGTTTTAGCCCCTGCTGTGGTAGTTATTGAATCCCAGTGTTGGAGGGAGCAGTGCGAGAGTTATCCTCCATTTACATCCTAATTATGATTTATTTAGAGGCCATTAGTGGGATTTTCCTGGCAGGCAGGTGTTCTCTTGATGAAAAAATACATCACGCCTCCTTGGTAGGATGCAGATGTCGCCCGCATGAGCACCTGCCTGAATTCTTAGGACAATACAAGCTCCTCAGGAGCCTGCGGGCAGGAGGATGCGGGTGTACTTCTGGAGAGTCTTAATTTCACAATGACAAAAGGGGGCAAAAGCTTGAGCTAGTTAACCATATTTCTTCGATAAAGCTGAAACAATAAGAAGCATCGTGCAGTCTGAAAGCTTGCCAACGTCACTTGAGGTGTATGCAAAAATTTCCCCGAGGGCTTGCACATGTAAAACTATTCCTTCTGGAAGGTGATGATTTCAGGTAAAACCAACTGGCCTTGGCCGTGGTCTGTCGAGCTGAAGGATATAGTGAACCGAGAAGAATTTTTGACTGAAGTAGTTTAATTCTCCCTCATTAAAGAATACTTTGCTTGGTGCTAGAGGAAGAAAAAAAAAGATAATATTTATTTCAGTTGACCTTTTCAGGTGGTTAGCCCATGCCAGTTGTTTCTTACTTCCAAAGCCGTGCTTGCAGTGTGCTCGAGGTATGGAAACGGGACACGGGAAACTCAAATCTTTCTGTTTTCTGTCTGTGTGGAAGCATAAGAGCAGGTATAAAGGACTTTGCCACAGCTGCGGACCGTGTATCCCTTTACAATTGAATTGTCTTGTCCTGATTCAAAAACCGTAGAAACCAGATCAAATAAGCAAAACACGGCGCGTGCTGTGGCCCCGGCGAGGCAGGCGTGTGTTCGCCTGCTTTTCCTTGGGCTGGCAGAGGGACCCGCGCTGGCACCCTTGGCCTGCAAATGCCGTGGGGTCCCTGGCAGCACGGCACGGCACGGCACGGGGGGAGGAACTGGGGGAGGTAAAGAACAAATGCCGAATTTTAGAGGGCTGTTGTCAAAGCAGATGGAGAAATACCTTCATGTAATCCAACTCTGTGCCCACCTCGCCGTGGTTTGCTCACAGCGATAGCCCCAAGGCAGTGGGCTTAGATGCTCTGGTTTTCAACGCCGTCTTCATTTACCACAGTGAACACTTACAAACAATTAACGTGAATTAGCAATTGCTCTTTGCTTTTAAATATTTATTTAAAGGTGGTTGAGTTTTGGGGAGTTTGTTGTTACTGTTTTTTCCCCCGGAGCCTAGTCATTTTGCCCCCATGCTTTCATAAAAAAGGAAAAAAAAAAGTCTTTAATCTGATCAGAGAGAAAACAGTGAGGGGTTTGCCATGTGTATACATAGTACTTTAGGTAGAAAGCCCGTCATCTGTTAAAGCTATCTTTCCTATTCAAAATTCCTGCCTGATTCTGACACAAGATGAAAATCTGTATTTGAATGCAAAATTTTCATTTTTAGATGTTCGTAAATCTTAGTACAGTACTGCAGATGGTATCCTAAAAGATCAAAGACAGCGTTAACAGTTATGTGGTGTTGATGATATTTTTAATATTTCAACCATGTCAGCATACATTTGGTCATTCCTTTTCTAAAGTTAAGTCTTCTTTTCTTGAGTAATCAGTATAAGATGTTTGCATGATGGAAAGTAATTTAAGTTCACTTTTTAAAAATACGTGATTCATACTGTAGGTTATGTTTGTTTAACAGATTAACATTTTCACTGACGGGTGGCAGTTTTTTTCTTTTTAGTGCTTTTGATAGAAGAATATCTAGGACATTTTCCAACAGAAACACATTTTGTAATCTTTGCCTCCAGTTGTGGGAGTAGTACCTTTCAAAAATAATTGTTTTCCAATACAGTTTGGCCATCTGGGTGACAATATGCGAGTATGTATATCACATACAAGATATGATTTTAAAAAAAAAAATTAAATCCCATTTTGGTGAAAGTAATCAAGAAATTAATCCGGCAAGGTCAAAACCCTTTCTGAGTAAAAATTTTGGGTGCATCAATATAATTGATGCACTCGACCCCTGCACCAGATTTTGGGGCCAAATGATACAAATTTTGTATTTTCAAATTCACAAAAGGCCAATCAAAGGTTTTTTACTTCAGAAAACACTGAGAAATTTGATCATTTTACATCCCATCCTATGAGGTTTGACTCCTGGCCTGGGACCTCAGGGCGCTGTGCCTCAGACACAATTACTTTATGATGCTCATTCAGACTCAGCTCTAGTAGCAAGTTTCCGCAAATCACCCATGTACTTCAAAATTAATCCCCCCTTGATTTTTTTCACTTCAAAAGGTGGGGGGGGGGGGGGGGAATGTCATTTTATACAGCCCTATTTGAAAAGGGTTTTATGTACCTTTATAATTCTTTTGAAGCAATATTTTAAAAAATAACTGCCAGCCAAAGTGGCAATGCAGAAGTGCCATCTTGTTTAGGATTTGTACACACCAGTTTTTAACACAGTGTTCTTTTCACTAAGTACTACATACGTTAATTTATATTTATATATTGTCAATATTGTTGTAACCAAGCTTCTCCTTTCTAAACACTTCAGGAACAAGGCCTTGTATTTTTAGGTGATTTTCATAAACAGAATAATTCTTTTCCTTTCACTAGTATCTTGCACTCAATACATGTAGCAATACTTAATATATTCTCTTCACAAGTATTTGTTAAGTGATTTAGTTAATGGCTGATAAATGTTTTGTACAAAATAGATTCTGTACAGGAAAAAATCTTTTAGATAAACATTATTTATTTTTACTGTTTTGTAAGTTAGACACTATAATGAAGCTCCTTTTTGCCAGAATTACTGGAAGTGCCTCTTGGTAAAATGTATTATACAGTAAATATGTATTCAAAATTATTAGAAATACTTGTCACAAAATGAACAATGTGGATGTTGCAATGTGAAGACAAATGTACAACATAAATATAATTCTGTGGTATCCTGTTTGCTGTGTTTCTTTTTCCTTTATTGAACAAATTTGCTTTCAGTGCCCAGCTTTCAGTTTAAGCACCAGACTGCAAATGACCTGTAGCCTCTTCAAACTCTCATTTAAATCCAGTAAAGCTGGTACATACTGAATTACTTTTTCATCTGCCAGCCCTGCTCGGTACGTGTTAGTGACCCATGCTTAGGTTTATTGGTATCCGATTACCCGCAACTTTTACCAGCAGAATTCTGCACTTTATTTCGGATCACTAATAAATCCCATGTTAAATGCTGTGTGACTCAACCAATCTGTGGAAGGCCTCATTATAAACATCCTTCTTTAATGATGGCCAATATTTCAACATCTGTCATCTGTGTACTTTTCAATCCAATTAGTATGGACCATACTGATTGTATGTGGTCTATATTACATGGTACTATTCAGCCATAGTAATGCAGAATGAAATGTGTTACCTTAACAGTGTTTTCCTTTTTAATCACAGAAGTAGTCTGTTAAAGTGGGACATCAGTAAGTGAAATCAATTTTCTTGCAATTATGTTGGTAAGTATACTGTCATTCTTCAGTGAAAGATTTTGCTAGTCCATTAATGTGGGCTAGAATTGACATCTAGCTACTTTCTTTGCTCAGTGTTTATGATTTCAAAAAAGTTATAGCTTACAGCTGGCAAGTATTTTCCCCATTTTTTATTACCTACTTTCATCAAAGATCTGGAGAGCTCTTCAGGCAACTCATTTGAAATGGCTGCATACAAATTATCTGGATCAACTACGTATTCAAAGCCTCTTTCCCTATAACTTAAAAATTAACAGCTTTCAAAATACAGAAAACATCAGCTGCATATCTGGCTGTCAGTTTTCAAGTCCTACCAGTTTATTTGCCATCTAGCTTAAATTCTGAATGGCAAAAATGTAAGGAAATTTGCACCAGGCAGTGACTAGGAAGGAATTAGTTGGGATCATTGCCGGTACAAAAGTAAAATATGGTTATACCTATTCTAAGGGAACTGCTTATAAGCCTGCAGCTGGTCTGTCCCAAACACTTAGTAACTCCATAGCATGGAATTATTTGATGCAGAGATTCACAGCTGCCCACAGAGAAGCATACAACTGGAGTAGCGAAGAAAAACTCTTTCCCTTCAATACTGCTCGTCACAAAGAGTAGGGGCTAGCAAGGTAGAGAATGCACTTGTCTTTGAAAATCACCAAACTCCCTTTGGAACTCTTCAAACAGCAAGAGGTTCCCATGGGAAGAGATGAGCAATAAAACACAGGGCAGAAGCAGTCAATCTACTAATGAGACCACACATGAGCATGCCTCTCCTGGGCTTTCGGTAAAACATAAAGGAGGCCATGACGCACAGTCAGTAGCAGCTCAATTAAATGTTGCATTTTCCAGGTGTTCAAATTACTCTCAATTGCCCAGGCAAATCCACTTGGCTAAAACCGCTTAAAATGTTTCACTAAAAATAGAAATCTCAGAGAACTCTTGGCGCTCTGTTTAGCAATGCTTTCTTTAATGTTTCTTCAATTATCTCACCAAAATCCTGTGGAAATCGACATTAACCCTCATGCCACCATGGACTCCCTGGATACACGTAGGAGTAGAACAGCAAATGACTTTGACAGTCAGATGTGTGACTTCCAGGTGCTACCCTGACTGATGGGGTCTGTAGCTCTGGGGTAGCCAATCCGAGGGAGATTTTTAACCACTCCACGCTGGGATCCCAAAAATCTGGCATGCTGAGATGGAAACTGTCAAAGCCAGCTACTTTGTCGAACAGCTTCACAGTCAAGGGGTGATGCTAACATTGCATTCATTTGTGAGCCATGGGCGAAAAAGTGCAAGTTTAATGTTTTACCTAAGGTTTTGACGGCTTGTGTCACACCCAATCCAGACCGCTAGTTATAGTCACTAAATAACCTGGGATAGTTTGGAAGTCTGATACAGATAAAAGGTTGCTGCAACATCTGCTTGTGTGCAGCCAGGAAATACAAAGCAGAAGGTTCCTGTTTGATGTGCATGATGGCTTCTTTTACAGTGACTTTTGTTGTTGTTGCTGGTAAATTACTTCCCTTCACAATCCTTTGCACATGGCAATTGTTTATTACTGTGCTTGCCAAAGGCATCATATTCTACAAATTCAACACCTTCTGTGTAATAAACTCTTCTGTTAAATTCTTTACACCTTCTCTTTCCACATTTCTAGCCAAAACCTTTGTGTTTAAACCTGCTTCAAAGAACTTATCTGCATTACAGAAAGTGCTATGGGATTTTATTAAGATTAAAGGTATTAATCCCTAGCGTCTGGACAAATTCCAGTTTCTCTTATTACCTTCTTCTAAATTAAAATTCTCCCCAAAGCTCCAGTGGGTACAAATGCTTCCTGGCCTGAAGAGATGTGTCTTGTCACTGGATCTCTCATTCATTCTTCTTGTTATACCCCCTCTGCAAGTGCTTTCAGGGTAACCTACAGCCACTGAGCACGCTCCTGTACGTTACCTCAGGCACCCAGCATGGAGAACATGCATAGAAAAGGTGGTATTGTTCTATGGTCAAGGCACAGTAAATGCATTTACTGCAACTGCTGTTTTGGAAAATTCTTCTTCCTGAGGCTCATGAAAGGGGCTGAAAATCTGAACGTCAGGAATAATTTGATGAGCACCTCAGGGTAATGAGACTTCTCAGAAGGATGTGTGGATATCCTAATAATAAGTTATCCAGGTCCAAAAAAATAATTAGAACAGTTTTCTATTGCTTTTTCTGTTCTTTGATAGGAAAAATGTTCTTTGAGGCTAGATCTGGAAGTCCTTAGTTGGGCAAGGAAGTACTATCCTCAAGCCTGAAATTCTCACGGCAGTCCCCAAGTGCTTCTAACAGCTGAAGTGTATTATTTGTCATTGGTTCTTTCATGTGGAATGATTATGCAAGGTTTGTTCTGACAGTAGGTTTTCTACACATTTATGTTCTTACCAAGTATGTTCTTAGGATTGGCAACAGAAAGAAGAGGAAAATTAATGTCAAGAAATAATGAATCCATAGCAATGGAGTAGTATAGCTAAAGGAATTAAAATTATATAGGCAGTGAAACTGGATTGCTTTGTTAGTTAACTGTAAATGTCTTCAGTGTATCTGCTTGTCATTTACTCCAAACTACACATTTATCTAAGAATCACAGCTAGCAGAAATAATTTTTTTATACATTACAAAAGTTAAATTGTACTAAAATTTAAGTACTCAGAGTTGTTTCTTTGAAAGAAACAGCTCCTTCCAAGCCATCATGCTTTCTAAGTTGCCTTTATTCTGGCAGCTGCACTTCCAGACTCAACAGTGGTGTGATGCCTTGAGCTTCCTGCTCTCTGGACAAGGATTCGAGATCTGGATCTGTTTGTTTGAGTTTTTTCCTGAGCTCTGCACAAACTTCCTGCATGACCTTCAGCAAACATGAACAGTTCAGTTCCTCTCCTTCAAATGTGAATAATACTTACTATTTAGCCAGCTCTCTCGGTCTTGTCTGCTGCATCTTAGCTCCTGCGCTGAGCTCTCCGAGCGTTTAGGAGATCATTGCAGTACGAGAACTCTGGGCCACAAGCAGTTGCTGCCATGACTGGCTCTCCTTCTCTGTGAGTCGTTCCAGGCACAGCAGAGCGGCTCAGGGTTGGAATATTTATGTGCTAGCATAAGTAAAATAATAAAGGAGCATTTGGCCAAGTGTCAATCTGAGTAGTTGAGGACTCATTCTACTGAGAGTTTCTACGTAGCTTTGCAACCCAGTATTAAGGCTTTGGAATGTGTTCTCTGTCAGACCATAGAAATCAGGTAAGTTTGGATTTTAAGGTGATGTGGTACATCAAAATTCCATTTATACATTTTGGTTTTCTTTTTTTAAGAGTCAATATTTTCCTTCTATCAGATAAAAATAAATGTTTCTTTGCAGCTGTTATGTGTGTATTCAGATTTCAGTATAAAGTTTATCTTTACAAGCAGGCCCTTATGTTTTAAATAAGTCTGTTGGAATACGTTTTTAAAAAATGTCTTTAACAAAGGGAAAAGTTCCATGCTTCTGACCACTGGGGGGGTTCTTTTGAGACTTTACAAGGTTAGCATTTGCTTAAGAAATGTGCTTGAAGAAGAAGCAGCTGGTTCCCTGGAGCTACATCTTAGAGATCTGTTGTTGTTGGATGGTTTAAAGACTGACCCAAAAACCTGCTGTGTTGTTAGTGTACTGATACATCTGAGTCAAGATTACTCTTGTCACAGCTATTCACTACGGCTAGACTAGGCTTTGTAAATGTAATTAATTTAACCCTATGCTTTAGAAATGAAGGTGGTCTGGCTTCTAATTTCCTGTAACTAATACAAAGTAGGAATGCTAAGAAAATAGAAACAGACCTTGAGGAACAAGCTTTAGTCTGGTTCTTTGTCCTGTAACTGCTTTAAAGGCTTTTTTCAATTATAGAATAAGTATATATAAGTGAGCAATTTCTTTTAGGACTGTGGGAAACCAAAACCTTTCTTGTGTGATTGATTGTCTAGCAAACTTCCAATGAGTTTTGTGTCATTGTGCTTGGGAAGTGCTCTGCTGTGGGAGGCACTGAAAAGTGACACACAAAGTGACAACTGTATTGGAGTTCGTAGTGATCCGTTTCCCCTGTCTCAGTTCTTGTTAGTAAATTGTAGCAGGTGATGTACTGCATCACCTTTCCATGCGATATCCATGGCCTGGGAGACTAATAAATTCCTACCTGGATGAGACTTCCTTCTCTGCCAGATGAACTCACTGAGTTTTAGTGAGGATCTTGTATTCATTTACTCTGAGCATCTGGAAAAGTATTGTAGAGGACATAAATACAACCGTTTCTGAGGAACAGCTATAATTAGCTTATAAAGGAATGGTTATGCTCTTCTGGAAGGTGTAAGAAAACTTTCCATAATGGAAAATACCTCCCCCAGCGTGGTTTTGATAAAGTTCCAGTTAAGATATTATCTACACTTATAAAGAAGTCAGAGAAGGCTCTGTAAAGAAATTCCAGTGAAAGCCCAACTGTGATAGGAAACTGATGCTGAGGTTTTACAATGAACCAAAAATTCAGGAAAGATGAGAAGATTGCACTAAATCTCGTGGGCCTCGATCTTCAAAGCATTGCTTCATCTTAAAGTACATAAACCCATTCTTTAGGCATTTTTCTGTAAGGGTAGAGGACTGTGTCCTGGTGTTCATCAGTATGATTTGTAACATAATGGGGGTTTGGAGTATTACGTGAAAGGGATTTATATAAAGAATTTATGGTGCTGAACATGGGCATCACCTATTTTAAGGGACAGTGTGGTGAAGGCTACCAGTGGCAGAATAACTGGAGTCTGTGTCAGAAATCATTGAAGGAGACAAGGTCAGCAACAAAGATTAAAGGTCAGGCAAAACTAGTACAGCTCCTGTATTGTTTAAACTCAGTTTTCCTAAAAATTGAAGGAAACAGGCTAGAAGCTGTTCTCTGAAAGAGGCTGAAGGAACTCATAATCACTAATTCTCCTAATCACTAATTCCTGTGGACTATTAGGCACCCTGATATCTCTTAGGAAAGGAGAAAAGAGATTTCCAAGTTTCCAAACCTGCCAAGTAAGGATATAAGACACATTAAAGTACAAAATGTGAATTATGTGCAGTGTAATAAAATTCCAGCCGCACTAAGAATCCAAAATGGAGATATAATGAAGGAACGAATACTAATTTGTATTAAATCTAGGAAAGTAGAAGCCTGTTCCAATGCGCCGTGTTTGGCACGGCACCATTTTGAGTGTCAGTGAGGTTTTAGCTGCCATGGGAACATTCCCTACTGCAGAGGGTGGGAAAGAGCAAGAAGGGGAAAGGAAAAAGTATAGTTTTAACACCTTTGTATAGTTAAAGCTCACAGGTTAGCAGAAGACATAGGATTTATAGCCTCTCTCATCTCAAGTAACTCCTCTGGGAACTAGTCATGTTTACACAAACTTGCTCTTTCACTAGCGATGACCTTGTGACAGGAAAAACACAGGGTGGGAATGAAGTTTGCAAATTTTTGCTTTCACTATGGCAAAGGACTTGACTGACTCTCCTGTGCAATTCTGTCCTCTTTTCTAATGGGTCTTCTCATTCTGGTTTTGCATCATGTTGATGGGGACTTTGCCCTGCAGCTTTTGGGGAGCAGGGCATACTGGACATAGCAGGAAGGACCCGGGTCTGGATGGGAAAAATCTGTGAATCACCTGTTCACCCTACATCCTATCTTCTCCCACGCACCCCCTTTTTTTTTTCTCTGGTTCATTCCCCCTTGAAGTCTTTCATTTCCTGGGAAAGAGCAATTAAGAAGATCAGGAAATTTTTTTTTCCCTCTCCACAAAGCTTTGTCACGTGCCCCATCAAACTTACAGCAACTTACAAAGAAAAATACCCCCTGGAGGGTTTAGATGCTCTTCAGGATTTCCAGCTAGGGCACCCAGTGTCTTTGCTTTGCCCATGTGCCCACTGTCCTGGAGCTGATAGGAGCGGAGAAAGGAAGAAAAAAAGTGAGGAGGTGGGGGAGGAGGATGGGGGGGGAGACGAATACCAAGTGCTCAGGCAAAACAAGAAACAAAACAAGTTCCCCCACCCTTATGCTTTTTCCTTTTTCTACCTCCAGTATAAGATGTACCATCCCTAGACAGGGTAATTTCTAAGAGGTGGTTTTCCCCTCCAATTTTTTCCCACTTCTAAGCTAGGACCAGCACCCATGCATGCATGTATGGGTATGCATAAGCAATAGAGGGAGCTTACCTGCGAAAACTGGTAGGCACCATCTCTGGGGATTTCTGCTGCCAGGTAAGATTTGGCTTTTCTTCCTCTCTTTGTTGAGTCGACTTTCAGAGAGGATGTCCTTTAGCTGGGTTCATGGGTAAACAGTCTCTGTACCAGTCTCCTGTGTCCACCTATTCTAGCAAGTGCAGCTCCTACGCCTGCGGGCTGACACACAATAAAGGCATGTCTAAGGAGGCTTACTGCAAATCGGAGGAGTTTCCAGTGGGGGGAAGGACTTTTTTTTCATTGCCTGGAGTTTGAATGAGTGGAGGGCTGCTTCAGGAACTGCCTGGCTGTGCTCAGCCCACCGTATGCATGCTCGGGGACAGACTCATCCTTGGACCTGACCGTTGGGCACAACCCCACATGCCAGCCCTTGGGAGGGTGAGTGCCACTGCTGCCCAAACTGTGTCACAGGTGAGTTATCGGGCGTGCTTTCGGTGGGGTAGAAAGCAGAGCCACCAGAGAGGGCTCCCGCAGTCTGGCCACCTGGAGCCAGGAATAGGAGGAGGTGTCAGAGCCCCAGCTGTGAGCCCTGGTGCCAGGCAGAGAGAAGCTGTGAGCATGGCCAGCAGCTGTCCTTCGGGCAGTGTCACCCACCTGAACTTGCTCTCAGGTGTCATTGGTGTGACGAAGCACAACTGGAGTGCTGCAATGGATGGCTGTAAGCTCTTCAGAAGGGATAGGCAAGGAAGGAGGGGCAGTGGGGTAGCCCTGTGTGTTAGGGAGTGTTTTGATTGTCTAGAGCTTAATGATGGGCTTAAAAATAGGGTTGAGTGTTTATTGGTAAGACTCGGGGGGAAGGCCAACAAGGCAGATATCACAGTGGGAGTCTGTTATAGACCACCCAGCCAGGATGAAGAGGCAGATAAAGTACTCTGTAAGCAGCTGGGAGAAGTCTCACAATTGCTAGCCCTTGTTCTCATGGGGGACTTCAACTTACCAGAAGTCCGCTGGAGATAGAATATATATAGCAGAGTGGAAACAGTCTGGGAGGTTCCTGGAGGGTGAGGAAGAGAGCTGCCTGACACAGAATGAGCCAACTAGGGAAGGCGCCCCACTGGACCTGTTGTTTGCGAACAGAGAAGGACTTGTGGGTGATGTGATAGTTGGAGGCTGTCTTGGGCATAGCGATCACAAAATGGCAGTCTTTGATTCTTGGAGAAGCAAGGAGGGGGGTCAGCAGAACGGCTACGTTGGCCTTCCAAGGGGCAGACTTTGGCCTGTTTAGGAGACGGATTGACAAGAGTCCCTTGGGAGGCAGTCCTGAAGGGCAAAGGAGTCCAGGAAGGCTGGACATTCTTCAAGAAGGAAATGGCCTCAAGTTGTACCAGGGGATGTTTATATTGGATATTAGGAAAAATTTCTTCACTGAAAGGGCAGTCAAGCATTGGAACAGGCTGCCCAGGGAAGTGGATGAGTCACCATCCCTGGAGGTATTTAAAGGACGTGTAGATGTGGCACTTAGGGGCAGGGTTTAGTGGTGGACTTGGCAGTGCTAGGTTAATGGTTGGACTTGATGATCTCAAAGGTCTTTTCCAACCTAAACTATTATATGATTCTGTGATTCTTTGACTACATTTTTCTGGCATTCCTGCTACATCTGGGAAGGAAGAGCTGACACAGGCTATCTGTCTTCATGTTTCATGGTACTGGAGAATATGGTAACCAAGATACAGCAAAAACCTAAGGCTGTCACTATACCCAAGTCAGTAAGACACCATCTTTACCAGCCAGGTATCTGCTTGGATAAAACCAGAACTATCTCTGACCTCCCATTGCAGTTGGCAGTGTATTACCAATACTCCCAGTATAATACCGGTGGTGCCAAAGAGTATTTGAGTGGCATAGGGCAAGATTGTGATTAGAGTGAAATGCTCCTACATATGCTAGCTGCACAAAAGAGGAAAGATTAAAGCTAATACTACAGTGGGCTGTGGTACCACCGGGCACACTGCTCTGCTCCCTGTCTTGTGTTAAGGATTTCCCTCAGAGATGTTGTCAGGGCAGCTGCACCAACGCTCGGAGATATATGGTTGTAGGTTGCCCCGGGCCTACCTACTGACCTCCTTAAAGCTGTGCCATAGGAACAATTGGGGATATATTAAAGCCTATAAAACTTGCATGGCTATCAGTCCTTCCTAGCATGCTTTCATGTGACATCTGGAGTCAGATTATAAATGTTAATAATTTTTATACTGTAATAATTTTTTATACTGCTGAGCATAAGTTTTGTTTAAGCTCTGCTGGCCATTTGAGAATTGTACCAACTCAGTGTGGCATGAACTTGTATGCTGCTGTCAGCCATCGGTGTGTCATATTCCACTCCCATACCTCCACAGCATTTTTTTCCTTTTTTTTTTTTTTGTCAGCCCTGCCTGTGGGCTGCAGTGGAAGAGACTGTGCAGCCCCCTTGCTCCTCTGCTGGACCTTCTCTAGTTGGATGTTGCTTTGCTCAGAGGTAAGGACACTTCACTTAGCTGTGTTTCAGACGTTTTCCTTTTTCAATATTTTCTCTCATTCTGAGATTGCTGTTGTAGTAACGTGCAAAGCATTTCAAACCTTAAGCTAAAGGCTATTTGATGTGCTTCCATGGCAACATACCTTATGTAAGTGTCATGCCCATGCTCAAAAGTTTCAATGAATTTATCCTCACATGAGTGCTGTGAAGTACATGCTGTCATTCCCCATTGTTCAAGTTCAGAAGCTGGACAAAGCGAGATGATGTGACTTCTCCCAAAATTGCAAGAAAGTCAGAAGCATAGCAGGAACAGGTTATAAGTTTTCTGCAGCAGGCACAAACCATTCTTATTTTGTTATTGTTGTTTTAAAAAAATCTGTATATTTATTAGTGCTGACAAGGAAATACATTAGAGTCCCTGTCAAGGCAGTGCCAAATACAAATATTTCTCTTATATGTAGTCAGGAGCTCTTATTTCATCTCACGTGATGGAGAGATCTCCGTGAAAATGTTGGTACCACAGCCACAGTCTTTTTGCCTTGTCCGTATATGAACAGAGCCTAGGCAGGTATTTGCATGAGCAAATATTAGCATCTAGCTATACTTTTGTTATTTTCACTTACATTTCTGGAAACACAAGCACCTACTTCACAGACCCTTGGGAAGCCATGAAAACACATGCATGTACGTGTACACATACATATACATAAAACCATATATATTTTTTACTTATGTAAGATCTGCGTCTTTAGACAAACACAAAAGAATAGGAACCTCTATTCCTATTTTCAGCCAGCAGTTCTATAAAACATAGTGCTGCTTAAAAGTGAACACAGAAGCTGATTTCATAAATATTCTCAGATCTGATTTAGAGATTGAAATTAAGAACAAAGTACTGTAGTATGTAAGTAGAGATTTAAGAATTACTGATATCTTTTGTTCTCAAAGTGCAGTATTTAGGTTTTCTTTACTTCTTTGTATTTACCTGCAGATAAGCAAATTCACATTTTTCCTGTAACAATTGACCACTGAGCCCTAAGGCTCTATCTAAAATGGTAAAGGGAACTAAACCTCTTTATTCTTGTGTAACTCATTAGCTAACATCAGACGATTAGAGCTAATGTTTCAATCTAAAACAATTCATGTCCCTCATTAACGAGGCTAGGTTTCCTTTGATCTAATTACTTAATGTCCCAGATATATGGGAAATTCAGAGATCAGCTCTGAGAAATCTCTGCAGACGTGGTCACATCTAGAAATGTGAACTTACATATAGGCTTCAGAAATGTTTGAAATGTTAACAAGCCTCATTTTTCTGCCAGTAATGCTTGGTTGAATGTTCAATGAAATCACATTGATGATAGCTAGAGAACGAAGATGACTGGTTGCTGAGTATGATTTAATCTTCATTATTATAGGCAAGTGGATTGCAAATTTCCATAATTAAACATCCAGTGCACTGGTCAGATTCTGTTGTAAAGTTCGATAATTGCTGTTGTAGGGAAAACAGTACAGCGGGGTGTTGCTGTCACATGATGTGCTTTTGAGGCTGAGCTAATAGGATGCCCTTTTAAAATGTTCCCCATGTTTTCTGGTTTAGAGGCAGGGGATATCATCATGGAGATTTCATCAAAAGAAAACACTCAGTTTTTCTCAAACAACACAAACCTGCCTGTTGACCGAACTTCATTCAAATCTGAATCTTCCGCATCCAAGGAAAAACAGTCGTGTTGTGGAGGTATAAAGGTAGAGTAAGAGTTTTTGGTATTCCAGCAGGGACTTAGAAAACCTCTTTTTGGTGAACTATCCCTTTTTCGGTTCTGATTGTGTCTTGCTGAGTCAGTATGAAATTATTAAAGCTATTTCTAAGCTACAAAAAAAGTCTGCATCTGATCTCTATTTGCCTAACATTTGACAATGTTCATATATAACATGTTGGTTGAGGCTTGCATGTTATGAGATCTTCAAAGGTCATCCTGAAAGGTCACTATATCTTCCTTATTGCACCACCTTATCTTCCTGAAGTTAAGAACAGAGTATTGGCAGACAGGTACGACAGGCAGCTGTTAGTACAGATTGCTTTTTTAAGATTGTAGCCATGGTAATCTTCTGAGCTCTGAAGAATAATATTCATATTATGGTCTGTGTGTTTTGAGTGCTACATTATTGAAGTATTATTGTAATATTCCTGATTTGAGAGAACTCTGCATGACACCACGTTGAAACGAAACTGCAGAAGTATCACTGCTGTATCTGCATTTCTCTCACCCATGAGAACTATTTCTTAGAGGTAATGGAAGCTCCCTGCTTTAAGCCTCTTAATGTAGCTGTACCTACCTGAAGGTAGGACCGCTGCACCTTGGAGGAGGATTCCTCCCTGTACAGGACACCGGGGTACAGGAGGCAGCATGATGCTTTGCCTACTGTCTCTATCTGCTTTCCAAACCCAGACTGTAAAATGCTGATGCTCTCTTGGCTGAGGTCTCAATAAATCACCATCCCATGCTGAGGTGAGATAAAATGAGTCTTTGGCCTTGCCCAGTTCTTTTCATCTTGCACAGTATTTATTTCTGTTGTTTTTTCACACACGCACACATACATTTACTTTCAGCTACTAGTCCAGCACCCAATACAGTCAATCACTTCAGCAATAGTTGACCCGAAGTCTGTAAATTATGCAAAGTAGTTAAGATATTGCAGGATTAATTGAGTCTGATGACTGCTATAAAAATATTTTAATTCCTGAATACTCTCCTTGATTTTGTCTGATCCTGTAAAGGCCCAGAAATGGGGTCCTGTTTTGAAATAAAAAGATGAGTTGTATTAATTAAATTTGTAGCATAATAGTAATTCTATCATTGTTCCTTCATTTGCTGCAACAGTAATCTGATTCCCTCATTGAATAACCTTCAGTCACAGATTAGCCAGTTGGGAATCAGCTTATTAGCTCCAAAAATAGAAAAGCAATGATATTTCAGCTCAGTTTCTTTCTGTTCAAAAAATTTGCGTCTTCTTGGAACCCAAACTGGTATGATTAACTTATTCCAGTAGGGACTTACTTAGAAAACCTCTTTTTTTATTGAACTAACCCTTTTTCAGTTCTGATTATGTCTTGATGAGTCAGTATGAAATTATTAAAGATATTTCTAAGTCACAAAAAAGTCTGCTTCAGATCTGTATTTTCCTAACATGTTACCAAAACAATATGTGGATTCAACAGGTTTTTTTTACCAATTATCAGCCTTCCCATGTGTCAAAATTGCCTTTATTAACCAGAAAGATGTGGTGAAATATTTACTTACAGTCACTGACAAACCATGGACAAATGTGAAATCATGTGTACCTTTCTGTTCCAGATCTAAATTGGGAGCGTTTTTCCACCACTGCACACAGTCTCCATCTCCCTCCTGGGACAGCTGCAAACCCAATAAAAAAACTTGTGCCAAAGAGAGACAGAGACACTTGAAGTTGTAGTTTGACCTATACAATTTTCCTGTGAAAAACCGTATTGGCCTTCACATCTCTATTTAAAATCCAAGGGCATAAACACACAGAAAATGTGAAATATTATGGCAATATTTTTACTAGAGAGCTCATTGAGAGCCCTCACTGTGGGAAATAAGAACCAGATACTGTTTATTTACCCACAAGTGTTTCTGAAGGAGGAATAATCAGCACTGGATAAAGGGTGTTGAATGTGACACAGGGATATATTTGAGCCTTAACATAAGAATTTGCGTTCAACAGTGATGCCAGTGTTATTACCAATGATGTGCCTTGTCAAATGAGATGGTGCAAGGACTATTGCACTAGCGGTGAGCCCATCGCTTCAGAGCATCTGCTTACTGGAAGCATGATTGCTCAGAGGGCAGGTCTAAGGAGTGAGACAAGGGTCTAGACCTCTCTTTATATGAAATCTTATTGTGTCTTTTAAATTCTGGTTAGGGTTTGGTTGGGATTTTTTTAACACCTTTTACAAAGAGCATCCATGTATATTCAGTCAGCACAACCTGTATCTGAAGGTAGAAAGCAATGTTGTGGTTTCCATGACCAATTGCATGGTGTGTGAGTATCCTTGGAGCTCCTAAACTCAGTAAGGCTGCATTCAGGGAAGGCAAATTTAGGCAATAGCTCTGCAGAAGTGGAAGAGTTGGTGCTAAAAGGACCCTGCACTCCCACTGTATGCATTTCAGGGTGGGGGCTTACTTCAGACCAGCTCTAGTCTTGTCCCAGAGACTGAAGAGCCATTGGCCCTTGAAGTTAATGTAATGGCCTTCTGGAGCACGTCTTCCAGTTAAATTTTGTGTAAAAGGGATTCAGTCTGCACGTTTTCAGTATGTACGAAAGCACAGTGAGGAGGGTGGGAGTTTCATTTCCAAAGCCCACTCCTGATTCAGACTAACACACTAAACCAGATATAGTGATGACTAAGGGAAAATAACTCTCTTTTGCCTCTGCAAAACAAAAGGATGAGAGAAGGTTGTTCCCCAGCAAAATGGAGTGTGCACTCGAAAAGAAAATGTATGCATTACAGCTTGCAAGAGATCTGGTGGAGAAAGGACCAGCCTAGAAGAGAATTGCCTGGCAGGTCGCTGGTCGACTCATGGAGCCATGTAACAGGAGGCAGAGCCCTCTCCCTCCTGGCCACCCTGGGCTTCAGTGGGAAGAGCTTACCAGAACAGGACTCTAAAATCCAGCTAATTGCAAAAGCCTGTGTTAAAAAATGCCCAAGTAACTCACCTCCCCACCAAGCCACACTTAGCATTTACCCTTATTGTTATTGTGTAAGATATCCCCTCCTTAGAGAGATCAGGAGCGTGAGATATATCTCTATCCTTTAAAGCAAGAGTTTATATCATTATTGCTCATACGAAATGGACAAATCGGCAATCTAGCATTTCACAAAAAGTAGGATAAATATTGATGTTGTTATTTGGGAAAAGAAGAGGTGGGAATGTAAAAATTGATTAAAAATAATTAATAAAGTAAAGCCTTCTGTACTGTCTGGTTTTAATCACTGTCAATTTCTTTCACAGATATTTCTTGGTGCATTGTCTTTTGTTTATTTTGCTAAAGCACTGTCAGGAAGTTATCTAAAAAGTACTATCACACAAATAGAAAGAAGATTTGACATCCCTTCCTCTTTGGTTGGAGTTATTGATGGCAGTTTTGAAATTGGTATGTGCTGTAGAAACCTATTTTTGTTTTCAGAAAAAAACAGTGATGCAATTTGTTGTGAAAAATGATTGTATAACTCTCCTTGAACCATTAAAACTGAGCAAGGTTCACCTAGTAAAAATCAGCATGACTGTCAGCATGCTTATGTTGGATGGGATAGGGTTGCTAATACAAGCAATTCAACATAGTCCCAAATATTCTGTAATCTGATAAGTTTAGTGTCTGGCTAATTAATACTAATAAAAATTTTGACTGTTGAATGAGGTTTTACCTGCACAGATTTCTGCTTTCTCTCTCTTTTTGTCAGCAATCCACCTGCTCCACAAGTGTTTGCCCTTCTTGATTTATTAAGCAGCAAGAGTACAAACCTCTAACTGTAATCTACATTCATTGTCCAGTCCATCCCCTTCCTTATTGCACTAAGGTTTCCAGCATGACAGTTTCAGATTACTGAATTTATCTCGTGGGTGTTCAGTTAGCCTAAGTGTATAAAGCTCTGTGATTCCCTCTTTTCCTGCTTTCCTGGTTATTTGTTCTCTTCAGCTGGCACAGTCCTTCTCTTTTCCAGCTGCTTATCCAAAAGTTCATGGTTTTCTTATCACGGAAGGCATTGGGCTTCTGTAAGAATGCCTGGAAAGAGGGAGAAACACCAGCCCCATGCGATCAACCCACTCCCCTTCAAATTGCTGCCTATACCACATACTAGGAATCATTATTTTAGGGGATCTCTTATTTTTCTTTTGTACTCTTAAAGGGAACCTCCTAATCATAATTCTTGTAAGCTACTTTGGAGCGAAGCTTCACAGGCCAAGAATAATTGGAGCAGGCTGCTTAATTATGTCAGCTGGAACATTCCTAATTGCGATGCCCCAGTTCTTCATGGGACGGTAAGTACAAAGTGATTGGTATTTTCCAACTGGGCTGTGCACACTGAATGTTAGCTCGCTAAAATATTTAGGCATTGGCTGTGAAGATGCCCATAGAAATGGGCATATGTGGATGTGGTTACTCTATTTAATATTTTTGTGTGTGTGAAGAGACTTATTACTGTAGAGCAAATAATTTCACATATATGCTATTTTCAGTTGTAATCAACTTCTTATAGTTTTATTAGTCTGTGATCTTGGTCGGCCACATTTTGACACCGTTTAAGAATTGTTGAAGCTTCAGTGATGAAGTGATCACTAAACTCAGGAAGACAGTCTGAGTATCAAACACAAGCCAGAGGATACACCCACAGTTTGATAATCTCTTAGTGCAGATTTGTGCATCATGGCAGAGCAAAGTGCCCGTTAAACTCAAATGCATCACTGTAACACAAGGAGAACCAAAGGGGCAATTTTGATGTGCTACAGCAGTATAAACCAAGTTCCATTTATCCCCTGTAAACCATCATTGGCAACACTGGATGCAGATGAAATTTTCATTTAAGTGCTATGGGCCTACCTTCCATGGCAGTAACAGATATGTTTGCTTTTTCTTATAAGTTGGGACAGTAAAACACAACTTTGGTTTATAAACAGATATCGGTATGAAAGATTCCCTTCCACCATCAATTCAACTGTTAGCATCTCTCCATGTCTGCAGGATAAAAGCCAAACTCCACTCTCAGCCTTGGAAAAATCTCAAGCAAAAATAAATGCAGGTGAGAATGATCTCTGTTAAATATTGTGATAAGCACACTAAAATACATCAAAAGGCTCCTAAACTCTCATGCAATAGTTTATTAGAACACAAAAAATACTAAATAGAATCAGATTAATCTTTCCCACAGAAAAGCCAGATTGACTGGCTGAGGCAATTTTATTAAAAATAAATATATAACTGCCACTGGCCCCTGCCAAGCTTTTTTTCAGGCTGCAGCCTTTCCTCCAGCCTTGCTGTCTCCTCCAGCAGCTCTCTGCAGCTTTGTGGCTTGCAGAAACACGAATCTCCCGTGGGGACCTTGTAAAGTCATGGTCTTCCCTCTGCCAGGAAATGTCCCTTTAGATCCTCGGCCCACTGGAAACAGCCAATTGGGTCTCCCAGCCTGCAGACCCCCATTCTTGTTTCTCTCCCTGCCTGTTGACCCTGTTTTGGACACCAAAAAGCTGTCTCCCCTCTGGGTGCGTTGAGCTCCTCCTGGGCAAGGAGCCTTCCTCCCTGATGTCCGGCCATGAATAAGCTGTGGATGAGCAAATCAAACCCTCTATATGTCATAAAACTTGTGTATTTTTGCATCTTCCTACCTGTAGATTAGATGTGGCTGGTAGTGCTCACTGTCATCATCAATGTTTCCCAAATCTTTCCATTAGGAGATCCCAGTTTTGGTTAGAAGGAAGTGAAAAGAGTTTCTAAAATGGGATGTGGCAACAAATTTATAAAACTGGCCAACTTCTACTATCTTTGACTGAAGAAGTTCATGCTAAATGTGTGTCCACCTCAAGCTGATGCCATGCCCACAACCCCCAAAACATTTTTCACAGTTTTCATGCTGTTTTTTCCCCACATTAGAAGTATTTCAAGTGTCCTGTGCATTCAGTGTCAAACTGTTGTGAAAAACACGATTGTTGTGTCTCTTGTGATATACCCAGGATGTGAAAAAGAAGCAGGCTCTTCCATGTGGATCTATGTTCTACTGGGAAATCTTCTGCGTGGAATAGGTGAAACTCCTATCCAGCCTCTGGGAATTACATACATTGATGATTATGCCATTGAAGAGAATGCTGCCTTATACATTGGTAAAATAAATATTGGTTTTTTTCCTAAGGGATTTTTCACCAGAGGAAACTGAGTCATTCTGAATAATGGAATGAGTGTTATTGAGTTAACTTGCCCTGATTGTTTTGTTTGCATAATTTCCAATATTAAAGTTTATTTAAGTCATGTACACTGAAGGGACCAAGTTCCCCTTTAATTATACCAGCACAGTTCCATTATCTTAATTTGAGGAAAGAATTTGACCTTAGGTTCCTGCTGTTACCCTAATCTTCCTAATTCTTCTGGATGTGGACTGCTGAGCCTCTGTGCACATTCAGTTCTCTGGAAAGTGATAAAAAACTTGTACTCTTTTAAGCACTTAAAATAGAATTTCAGCAGGCACTCAAAACATTCCCTCCAGATTCAGGTAGAATTATAAACAATAGTGCTAAGGCTTTAAAAAGTTGGTATCAGTGTTCTTGTTGTGTTCGTTGTCTGAAGACCTCTGCACATTCACCTGAAATATTACCAAAAAATGCTTCCCCATCAGCATCTTGTCTTGACAAGTTTCCAGCCTGGCAAAAGGCAAAACCTCAGGTTCTCTCTGTAAAAGACTCAGTCTTCCCAGATTTCCAGATCAATTTTGAAATTCAAAATATTCAGAAAGTTTGGCTGAGGGTGTAATGAAACATGTTAATATTGGGTCTCAAAGCAAAGTGATTTTTCAGCCTACTCAGGGCCCACCACAACTTAAAGTGATCGGTTAGCTTAAATAATTGACATTTGCTTTCCAGTTACTTTAATCTAGTCAGCTAAAGAGTTTCTAGCAATTATAGATTGGTGCTGCTCTTGAGTTTAGGCAATTCAGTTCCCTGACTTTTTTTCCTTTGGGCTGAATGTCAGTCTTTAATTGGATGATAACAAAAAAGATTGAAGTATCAATGTAGTGGCAGAAATTTTATTGTTGGCTTTTTCTTCTTGAAAATGTTCTAACTTGTGTAACTAATGTGCCAGAGAGCAAAGGTTGGCTCAGTATTTTAAGACTGTATCGCTTGTTACCCATCACATGTCACACTTTGCTGTTAGGTGCAGCAAGAACCAGTGCTCTTTTTAACTCAGAAGTGTAACAGTCCCCTGTTTTCTATTGCAGGCTGCGTACAGACAGTTGCAATTATAGGGCCAATATTTGGCTTTCTTCTAGGATCCCTGTGTGCCAAACTTTATGTTGACATTGGCTTTGTAGATCTGGGTAAGTCACAAAACTCAGATTTTAAAAATTCAGTCAGGCTCCAAAATGCTTATTTTAGGCCAAGATCTAGTTATCTTATAGGCATAAGGGGCTAGCGGGGGTAGAGCAGGCACTTTACGAAATAAAAAGGATGACAGCAATGCAACGCCCCGTGCAGAAAAGGCTAGCAAGAAGGATGGGTATGGAGGAAGTAGGAGGCCTGACTCTTCCTCAGCTGCAGCAGACCTGGTGCCCCCAAGGAGATGCCCCAGTGAGGAGGCTCTGGGGGGACAGCAGGCATCACGAGGAGGCAGGACTGAGGCTCAGGATCCTGCCAAGAGCTGTTGTGCATGTGTTTTATAGTGCACTGTCATTGCCTAGAAAAGCAGTCTTGCAATGGGTACCAGGGCTCCTGACTGACTTCTTCCTGAGAAAACACCTTCCACCCCGTTTTTCCCTGGCACTTTTGTGCAGAACAGCCTGACTGGGAACAAGTGCGTGGCCACCCGGACTACCTTTTGTCCTGGGCCTTGCAGCCTCTCTGGGGACATGCAACCAGCATGGCTGGGGACCCTGCGGTGTCAGGGGAAGGCTGCCGCTGTGTCACAGGAATCAGTGAGTCCTTATTGCCTCCCCTCAATTGCTCCTGTAACACCGATAGAGTCACACAGCACAGCTAAATCTGGCAAGGGGGGGGGACTCCTCTGGAGAAAGTCCCTGCAAAATCACCTTCCTTGTTATCAGCAAACATTCTCGAAAATGTTTATTTGTTTCTCCTTTTTTTGACTTTCTCCAGACAGCGTAACAATAACTCACAAGGACGTGCAGTGGGTGGGAGCCTGGTGGCTGGGCTACTTAATAGCAGGTGTGATTAGCGTTCTGGCCAGCATCCCCTTCTGGTTCCTGCCAAAGCACCTCCCAAAACCAGAGAGCAGAAAGGACTCCAGTACCTCCTCCGAGCAGTCAAAGTTCATCACTGAGGATAACAAGGACCAACACAAATCTTATCAGCAACAAGTGAAGATTGCTGAGATGGCAAAAGGCAAGTCACTAGAGTTTCCTTCCTGACCATCGAGTCTTTCTCTCACTAGCTCTTATACTTTATACTGTCTAGGGCCATATTTTAATGGCCTCAGAATTACTATTTTTCCCTCAAGTGTCACTCTCCACCTATCTAGTATGCACAAAAATGGTCTTTTCATTGTCCCCTGGACCTGCTTTGCATGCAGAATTTCTCCAGCTGAGATTTGTAACATTACACTAGTGGCCCAGCAAATATCATGAAACTCTGCAAAAATTTTTCATTCACAGATAGTGACTGTTGCAGAAGCGGGGGTCAAAAAAATCTCAGTTTTTGCTAAACCTTTTTCCTTAAGGTCATTCATAGGAAAAACACATACAATATCTGATCAGAATAAGGATGGGCACAGACCAGATACAGCATTTTAGGAGGCTATCTGGATTTAGACACAAGCTGTTTTGCACAATTGCATTTCCTTGTCCCTACTTTGCCAAAAGCATTTTCCCTCAGTACTTGAATCTGTAACTCAATATGTCTGTGCTTACTGTCAGCTGTGATGAACACCCTCTGCCCCCAAATTAAGCTAAAAGATGCTGTGGCTGTTGAGGACACATAGAAACCAAACCAGTCCTTGTTTATGATCAAAAGAGTATATATAACACAAGAGATCTCCTCTGGGAAATTGATGCTTAGTATTTTGCTCTACTGTTCCCCCATGTTCCTCCCAATGGGGGAGCTCTTAGGAGCATCATGGAACTTCATGGATTCCTTCTGGAATGTTCCACAGTCATTCTTCTGAAAGTGCAAACATGTTGCAAAGCATTATTCACAGCAGTTATTCTCTTTCTGGCCTGGTTGTCATTTCTGCCATTTTGTCTTGCAGACTTCTTGCCATCACTGAAGAACCTCTTTGGGAATCCTGTTTACATTCTGTATTTGTGTGCAAGTATCATTCAGTTCAATTCTTTAATTGGCATGGTGACATATAAGCCAAAGTATATTGAACAACAGTATGGGCAAACATCTTCAAAAACTAATTTTGTTATAGGTAATACTATATCTGCTTCTTGATATCTTAAAAATGGACATTTTAGGAGTGGCATATACATACATATAGGGAAAATTGGATTTTTTTAGGGTACATTTATTTCTTCTCCTTCCTTCTCCGGCTTTAAGTAGTAGCTCATAGAAGGTAAGTTATGTCATCTCTGCTTTAGGACCAGTTAGCTCTGAGTTTATCTTTGCAACAGTTACTGCGAAAGATTACATGATTTGATACCTTATTTCCCCTTTTACTGGAAAATTGAAAAATAATGTATGTACAGCACAAGAGAATAATTAAAAAGAGAATTAATTTTAAAATACTTTACATAAATTTGTCATCAGGCAGATCTGTTCCCTTGCTGGCTTCCTATTTATTTCAATGAAATGAAGATCAACTCAGTGAGTGCTAAAGGACTGACCATAAAGTAGCTGTGATATTGCCAGTGATTTACTTTCCGAAAAGGCTGGTGTTAAATAAAAGGAAATCAAAGTCATATCAGTGATCACACAATACATGCATTAAAACCCTAACATTATCTCAGTGTGATGCTGGTGAAGGAAAAATAGGTATTTCTGCCCTAACTTTACCTAAGAGCCTTTCTGTGTTGTGAAGTTAGTCTCCCAAGCCCTCCCGTACAGCA
Organism: Haliaeetus albicilla; assembly: GCF_947461875.1. Taxonomy (NCBI): domain Eukaryota; kingdom Metazoa; phylum Chordata; class Aves; order Accipitriformes; family Accipitridae; genus Haliaeetus; species Haliaeetus albicilla. The sequence goes on from NC_091501.1 coordinate 17,402,672, forward strand.
CAAGGGAGAGAAAAGCTGCTTCTGCGTTTGTGGCCATTTTTGGAGATGTCTTCAGGATGGTGAACTTCACTGCCCAGTTGCTGAACCTGCATACAGGCTTGGGTTCAGTTCCTGAGGTCCAGGGATTCAATAGCATTAGACAGCAAAGAAAGAGGTTTACATCTATCCAATACAGAGGGAACTGCCTTGTTTCAGAGCAGCATTAGTTGCACAGCAACGGTGGTATATATATGCAGAAAAGCTGTATTGATCCATTGTGCTATGTTAATTCCTTAAAGATAGAAGCTGGAATTTCCTGGCACGAAACTCCTCAGAGCAAGGAGAAATCTTCAGGCATAGTCGATGGCCAGAGAAAGTCCAGAAAACAATCCCTACATTCAGTACAGTACTTCTCATTATATTTAAAGATTTTCTGGAGCTAAGCTTTCAGGTATGTGCAAACTGAGTGAGGATTAAGATCCATCTGATTTCACAAAGCGTAGGGACTATATCCAACAGAGAATGTGTGATGGCTTGGCTAGGGAAGGATCCTGGCTGAGTGGCCATCCCTGCAATAAGGTCTTTTACCTTCCTCCTTTTTCCTTCTCTCCCAATCCACCCTTGCTAAGAAAGCTGAGGGCTGACTAGAGCTAGCAGTGTCTATTTCCCTTTCCCTATCTCTTTTCCTATTTCTTCTTCTTCTTCTATTTTTTTTTTTTTTTTTTTTTTAACATTTTGTATCACAATCTCCCCCCCGCCCCGATGCCAGTGTCAAGCAATGGAGTTATCTGTCAGGCTATGAGACAACGGCACAAACAAAAGGGGTGCATAGGAATGGGCAGGCAGAGTGTGGGTACTCTCTGGTGCATCACACAGCTCCCAGTTCCAATCCCAGTCCCCTCTTACAAGCAAAAGAGAACAGCAAAACCTTGTAGATAGGGACTGTTAATTTACTTGTGCTACATTTTGGATGCTGCTTCTAAATCCCCTGAAGTACAATTTTCGTGTATGTGCAGAGTGAAAAGCTTCCTGAACTGTGTCAGTGACTGAACTGGGCTCATGTACTCAGCCAAGATACTGACTCCTGGGTTCGCTAGATAGAATAAGGCTTTTTCTAACATCAAACATACCTACTAGCATCTCTTCTAAGCACTGATTTTTTCCATGTGTTTAGGTGGATCAAACACTGACTTGAGCCAGAAAGTTAAGGGATCCCAGTGCACTTTGTAGCAGGCAGATTAGCTCTTAATGTCATAAATTGGTGATTTATACCAAGTCATTTGAAAACATGTTATAATACCTCCAGTCCCATGAGGAAACTTCTGAAACTTCATCTGCTATATGAATACATGTATGCTTTGGTACTTGCTTGTGTTTTGGACGCTCGCTCAGCATGGTACTGCTACCCCTCAGCATGAATTAAAAGCTGCAAACCACATACATGGCCCTGTGCAAGGGGGAACTAAATGCACTGGAACTGGCTGGTAAAGCTTGGAAGATCATTTTCAGTAACAGTGAAATCCAGAAAAAGGCACCTTGCTTGACTGTGCAGTATCATTTATGGTGATCTCTATTTACATCTTTTTTGCATGTACTGAACAGGATTTTTTTTTGGTCTTGTTGTCCATGTCTACCCATATGGACATTGCTTTGAGCAAAGTTGTCCAGGTAAGGATTAATGGTCACCCAATTTTACATGTTTCGTTCAGTGCTCTTTCACTTGATTGCCTGAAGCCTGATAGAAGAGAGCCCATGGGGTATACCCGTCCTTCTGCTGCTGCAATACTCACCTAAGGGACCATTTCAACAACCAAAACCAGAGAAATTCCCTAACTCTCCTGGACGCAATGACATAACACTGGCTTTCTCCCTCTTGGAGACTTCTGTAGGGGATTATTGGTTTCATGGCTGAATCAAAACAGAAAAAGCAGGTCTTGCTCCAGATTTCATACCACTGTAGGTAAAACTGAATTTGCCCTCTAGGAATGAGTAGTTCGGGCTCCTCCTGTCTGTGGAAAAGGGAAGGAGAGGAGCTGCCCTGGAAAGCCAGAGTGGGGCAGCCGCAGAGAGTGGCCCCTGTTCCTCCTACTGTTGCTATATGGGTGAAGGACACAGGGAAGGTCTATAGCAAAGCCCCAAACTGTGCAGTGGGATGGTGGTTGTCCTGGCTGCCCTAAGCAGCACAATACCCTAGGTGACTTCTCTGTGCCCAGTGCAGCTCTTGTGAGAAATAACCCTAAAAGTATTTAAATGAACACTACAACCATCCCTCCACTGACAAACTAACTGTGGAGAAAACCACCTAGCTCAAGAAATTGGAAGATCATTATCTAAACTTCATACATAATCTCCCTATCAAAGAACTAGCAAAGAAACCTTTCCCTGTGAGGAAGTTTTTAAAAGCAGTCGCAGCACCTCTGTAGGAACAATCCAAGTCTGGACAAATAAAATGCTCCGACTGAAGAGTTTTCGTATTTTGTTGCTTCATCTTATTGCTGCTGCTGGTTTTGTGGCTGAGGGGGATAGTCCATTGAGCTGGTGTTTTCATTAATACAGATTTTTCTGTTTGATTTCAGGTCTTATCAACATTCCTGCTGTGGCCTTTGGCATATTCTCTGGGGGACTGATCATGAAAAAATTCAGAATCAGTGTTTTAGGGGCTGCAAAACTCTCCCTGGGATCATCTTTCTTTGGTTACCTTTTGCTCCTCTCATTATTTGCAATGGGCTGTGAGAACTCAGATGTGGCCGGACTGACCGTGTCGTACCACGGGTATGCTGGGAAGGGCACACTTCAGCATAAAGTGCTCTTGCAAACCAAACTCCTTCCTCATTTTATTCCACAAAGTATATATTGTTGGAAAAAGAATGACTGACCTAAATAGGCTTCCCAGAAATTTGATTCAAAGTGGTAGAAGCCGCTCCATCTATTCCAGTGGGCATTGTGTCAGAACCCTTTCGTGATTGTTGCCTTCAGCCCAGAGGCGTTTATGCCACAAGTGCAGATTATTTTTCTGATTACTTTTTAATTATTATTGCCATGGGACCTATCCTTTGAGCCTAGAGATTTCTGGAAATGTGAGGAGCTCAGTAGGGAGGGTGACATTCAATTAATTGTTCCTTGCCTCTGTGTGCTGCTGAACAACCCTTGGCATTTAATAGCCTCTGAACCCAAAATTTAAGGATTCATGGATTAACCATGAGTTAGCCATGATGTTAACCATGAGGTACACCTGAGCCTAGCACTTTTTGGTCACTTTTGCCCATGCCATTACTCTGTAAAACTCACTTTTTGGGAGGAGTTTCCAGCACCATCTCCACAGCAGCCCCAGGAACTGCTCTGCTAGTGACTTCAGCAGCAGCTGGCTGAAGTTGACAGCGGTCGTGCAAAATATCAGGCCCTCAGTTTGGATGAATCCCATTCTGATCATTTCCTCACTAACTTCTACAGTGACCGTTTCCCATGAGTAACTCACCCCCCTCTTTGCCACGGGAGTAATCAAACTTTTTTGTCCAGTTTTGTTAAAACTGCATCAAGCCTCAGATAACTGAAATCTTAGAAAAACTGAGAAAATGCATGACTAGAAATTGTTAGCTGTCCCCCTTAATAAAGCAACTACTATCTCACAGTAGGTGGTGTGAAATTTTGAAAACCTTTTGATAACAGAGAAATAAGAATTTATACTGCTGCATGGATGTGAAGAGACAACACCTTAATGGACTACAGACAGAAGGTCTGGCCAGGTGCGCCTGGCGGAGAGCATAATCCATGATTTCATAATGATTTCTTCCACATCTGCTAGAAAACATCATTGCAATTTCTCTTTTTCCCCAGAACTAAACAGATGACTGATTATGAGCAAGCCCTGTTTTCAGAGTGCAACTCGGGCTGTGCATGTTCCAAGAATGACTGGGACCCCATCTGTGGGGAAAACGGAGTTACCTACATTTCTGCTTGTCTTGCCGGCTGCCAAGCATCCAACGGCAGTGGGAAAAACACCGTAAGACAATCCTTCATGTCCATATGTGATGTGGTAGTTTTCCTAATACAACCAGTCCTGTCAGAGTAAGTGGATTAAAATTCAGTCAGGCATGTCCTCTCCAGCCCTAAACTCCTCAGGATTTTTTAGTAATCACCACCCACATCTAAAACTTTCTCAATTGCTGTTTCCAGCAGAAATCCCAAGCAGAGAATGTAAGAGGGTTTTTTTAACTGTTGGCTACCAAAACTGTTTAAAAAACCCACTAAATACATTCATCAACAGTAGACACTTTCTTTATAAATTTCTCCTTCAATGAACAAGCCTCTTCCTTTTGAAAAATATTTTCCAGTTTGGGTTTAAACTTTCAGCTACCCAGAAAAGCATGACGTGCAATTCCTGAACATTCACTTCTCCGCTGGTTAGGTTATCGTACACTTTTGCCTGCTGTCTTCCAGGTATTTTTTAACTGCAGTTGCGTGGGAACCTTGCAATCTCCTTCACGAAGCTCCTCAGCTGTGGTGGGACCATGTCAAAAAGGAAATGAGTGTCCAAAAATGTTTCTGTATTTTCTGGTAATATCAGTTATCACTTCATATACTCTGTCAGTAGGTGGCACACCTGGATACATACTGCTTCTAAGGTAAGAAATAATTTCTGCTAGCATTGCCAAATGTTCTCAGGGTGTTTCAACATGTGTAACTGGGTCTCCCTCCCCCCCTAGTATTGTGAAATGTTTTCAGCTATGCAAGGTGGCTTTTAAAATTTATTTTTTTTTACTCTTGAAAGGCACCCTCATACCTTGACAATGAGTTTTCTACCACTGAAGCAACAATGTGCTTATGATTATCTCTACCAGCAATACCTTTCTGGTTTTAAACATGCTATAGGAGGCCTGGTTATTTATACCAAATTCCACTTCCCTTTATGCCTTTTACATTACCAGAATGGTGTTAAATGGCCCCCATGCAAATGGAAATTAGCTGATTATAGGCTATATGGAAAAACCTAAATGAAGAAATGTAACTTCAGCTATGGTTCCAGCACAGTCCTTGAACCAGAATTAATATTCACACAGAGACTTTCAGAAATGGTTGAGGTGAGAATCCTTCTCCACTGCTCTCCACAAACACTGCCAGTAAGGCATATGCCTTACACCATATAAGCTCCACAGCTTTCCCCACCCACCTTGTAGGATTACCATTGAGTACTGCAAAAACATGCAGCGTCTCTCTCTCCAAGGAGTCACTCCAAGAATAACAATCATATTATAATCCATTTTAGACAATTTTTACTGAAGATTATGCACCACTGAAACTGTCCATGCACCAAGAGGAAGATGATTCATGAGCTGAGAGCTTCTAGTAAAGCCTTCAGGATTTCTGCCAGATTGCCCTCTGTGGTTGCTTCTGACACAGGGGGATTTTTTGTTGTTGTTCTATGAATATGGGCATAGAGCTATACAGAGATGCAGTTTCCTTCCCCTTTCCCTCCACATGATGTCCCCTTTCTATCCATAAAACATATGATGGAAAATGTACAGATATGGTACCACACAGGACCTCGAAACCATTGTTGCCATGCTCAACCTCCTGCTTTCCATCTTGTCTCCACTGCAAAAGTGTCTGGGAGGAGACATTCATAGTTGAACACCTACAAGCTTAAATCATACAGAGTTGCCTGTGCTTCTCAACCCTAAGAACTTGCTCTCAGGGGACTTGATGCTTAATGGATTTATTTAGAAAAGCTTAGAGGGGTTTTCAATAATGATACTAAAACATTTTGTTATATGAAATCAGCAAAACAGCTTTATTGGTTCTGCTCCAGAGCTTTTATTTCTGTTGAAAATCATATTACTTTGAAAGCCATTTAATTGAAACTGAGAAGCTATGTGTTTTTCTGCTGGATTGAAGCACCCAAATCTGATGTGCAGCTAAATAAAACATGTTTCAGTAAGCTCAATCCTTCTGGTTTTTTCCCTCTGCAAATGACCTGTGGGCACAATTCCACTTTAAGCTCCTGCTTGCTTTTCTGAAATCCAAGACTGATTGACTTTCCTTGGAAATCTGTTTGAACTGAAAGTGTGCTTCTGTTCCCAGAAAGAAAATAAATGTCCTTTGAAAACAAATAGTCCCAAGGTCAAGTTGCAGAATTCATTAAGTATTTTTTTCCAGTTACCTGTTTTAAACATTATTCAGTATTCTGTCCACTCTGATAAGATTCCAGCACTTACTTAAGCAAGCTGATGTTTTCGGATGAGCAGATATCATTGCACCTGCCATGGAAAACAGATACAGTTAAATCCCTAAAAGCCTATATGATTTAGTAAAATTTACTTCAAGGGTTTACACAACCAAAATCGTTGAAATAGGCTCACAGCTAGTGACCGAGCCATTTGCTGAAATGTCTTTTTAATGGTATTAGACTAATCACAATTACCAAGGGACTTGGGAAAGCCCTGAAGTTTTGGAGAAAAACCCCTGCAATTCAGATAGCTGTTGTTCAAGTACAAGCTATTAATACCAGGTGATTAGGCAGTGAAAAGGAAGTCTCAGATCTCCCTGAGAGGTTTGGCTATCGCTTAGGATCGCCAAGAACTTGTGTTTCCGTGCAAAGAAAATACAATTGCTCGAACAACTTTTTTTTCCATCAGAAAGAGATGATTTTTTTTTTGCAGGATATAAATCCTATGGAACACATAATAAATACCCAGTTATTGGTTTTGGTTTCCACTTTTTGCTTTCTATGCCCTCACATTTGGTTAAAAGGACTTCTAGGTTGAGGCTTGCTTGTGTAGCATATATGTGATAGTAGGGTAAAACACTGTTCTTCCAGCTCAAAATCATATTACATTCATGCCTGCATAGATGGCAGTGCCTGTATAAGCCACAATATAACAGAATGTATGATGATAATCCATGATCAAGGCATTAGAGAATAGAACACTCAGATTACAAAATGAGATGCGCACAATGAATTTTTGACCATGGTACTTCGGTGTTGTTTTCCATATATGTCCTTCATGTTCTTTTCCATTTTCACTAAATTAAGGGAAGATGACCCGAATATCATTTACAGTATGGGTTCTTAACGCTGTTCTGGCAGCTACATTGGGAAATCATAAAACATCACTGGTGGAGAACAAAAGAGCTAGTTCTGCAACGTCTTTACTATTTTTTTAGAAGGTATTCCTAATTACATGAATTTCTGCAGAAGCTGAGCCCATCCAAGTTCAGAGTACGTAGACTAGATCTCCAAAGTGCTATGTTTATCCATAGAGACAACTGAATTTCAGTCCATTTTTCTTTTTTTTTTTTATATTGAATAGAATGACTGTGACAACAGGGAGTTTTATCACTTACCATAATGATACACATGTGTTACCACACATATTAAGCACGTCCCAGTTTAATCTTGTGACTGGGGCTAGTCACATGCTAAAAGTAAAGCATATACTCAGGTTCTTGCTGGATTAGGTATTCTAATACGGAGTCTGATACAAGCTGGGTGAAGCAGACCACTTTAGCAGCTGGTGAGCTTAGCAGCAGGTGAGTCCTACTAATTTGAGTGGCTCCATATGCACACTGCTGCTAACATGGATGTGAAAGGCAGCTGTTCTCCTGCTCACCACCTTCACCCTCCTAGAAGAGCCAGGATGATGACCCAAGGCTGGAGCAGGGCTGATCTGGAGCCAGAAGGACTGATGTCTGTGCTGGGCCCACACTGCAAGTTCAGTAAAGTCTAAATGCAAATGGCCTGCTCTGTCAGAGAATGGCTTGGAGGATTTACCTTTATAGGAGGTGTGATCCTGATCCTAGATACAGTGTGATGAAAATTGAGTGGCTAAATACTGGGTCATGAACCACAATTTCAGAGAGTGTTTAACTGGATAAGACTATACAATGATGCATGATTTCACCACCAATTTGCTTGTCCTGCGTTAGTAAATTCTAAGTGCTGGTATTATCTGAAAGTGTACTACCTTCTTAAAATGTAATATTGAATATAGATGTTCAGAAGTCCTAGATACTGTTCTGATTTTGTCATACTATTTACATTTTTCTGTAACTGCGTTAGTAAGTATAAGTAAGGAGGAAAAAGTCACATTTCTTTCCTTCTTGCTTTCTATTTGTGTTGAAATTATCTACAGTCAATTCTTTATTTCTATTTAACACCATTTTATTTTTTTTTAGATGCATTAAACCACACTTGAAATCATTTGCACTTGGTATCTACACCCTGGCAATAAGAGTACTTGGTAAGTCTGGTTGTACTCTTGGGTCTATTTTAATATACTCCTCACCAATTATTTATTCTTGAATTAAACTTTGATTGTTGGAAAGAATGGTGTCTAACTGACAAGCTAATATTACATGATTTTTTTAAAAAAACTAGGAAAAGGGTTGGAAAAAGAAGCAGCTTTGTATTTCATAAATCATATAACTGTATCTTAGGTATAATAAAAATATACACGGCTAACATCCGTAGAGGTGACAAGTGATCCTTTGGACTATGAAGCTAACATCAAAATTATTTGTCTCTCCTTATTCAACAACAAGCATAGTAGAACAGATATGGCTCAGAATTTCTGATCATTTTTCAGTCATATTTTCAGTTGTTTCTAAGGGAATTAATCTAAGTACAGGTGTGCCCGAGGGCAGGGTTCACTGGAGCCTTGTGGTAGAGCCACCTATAAGTTTTCTCTAAAATCAAGGGTAACATGAGATGTCAATGAACTGGAAACTCTAAAATCCTCTAGGTCTTCATAGGAAAGGTAATCATTAGCAAGCGGCAAGTCACTTATTTAAATAGAGCAGACTTCGATGAGCTGGATGAGGCGGATGAAATGACATCAAAACGAGCTCTTGGGTCCTTTCTCACACCTTTGCAGGCCAGGATTTTCCCTCCAGGCTTACTTTCCTCTTCAGCAACCATGGGTGCCCCCCCCCCCAGGTTGCACAGAGTCCACAATGTCCCCGTTAGCACCTGAAGAAAGGCTTTTGCTTTCCATCACCCACAAGCACTGCAGTAGGTTTGCCCCTGCCACAGTAGGATCTCAGGATACTTGCAGGATACTTGTAGGCCCACTCCAGGCTCCCAGCCCCACTGTCTATCACCCTTCTGCCCCCTCCCAACCAACACACAGAACAGCCCCCAGCCCCAAGCTGAACAGACTCCATCGCTTTCAAGAAAGGAGAAGTAGGTTCTTTTTTTTTCCCAGAGGGGTCCTGCAGGGCAAGGAAACCAAGCCATGGCCAATACTCCTGCTGACGTCCACAGGCTTTTTGATGTTCAGCTGCGTTTCCTCCCTACCCCGGTTCCCCACCGGGAGGAAAGGGCGGTGTGTGCCTCAGCAACACAAGGCACGACTTCTCAAACCAGCAAACAGTGTGGAAGTGCCATTGCTGTTTGAATGTATTATTTAGTGTTCCACTTGAACATGCCTCTAGATCAAAACTGATCACCCGGGAAAGTAACCTTCTTGCCTCTATTTATGTGTTAAATTCACCCAGCGGGAATTCCAGCCCCAGTGTATTTTGGAGTGGCCATAGATACCACTTGCCTGAAATGGGGAAGCAAGAGATGTGGGGGAAGAGGAGCGTGCAGACTCTACGACGCCAGTGCACTCAGGTAACAGCTCCTCTCCGTTTGTTCCTTAACTTGCGTTCTTTAGGTACCTCTACTGGCACTGGTAGAAGAATTTCTGTCAGAAAATGTGAGTGAAAGATTTGATGACAAATGAAAAGAGTCTGACTAGCAATATTAACAATAATGCTCAGGTTTTAGCATTCTCTTTTGGTTTAGTCTCTTTGGGGCGGGGGGGGCAGGGGGTGTCATCTTGTTTTGATATCAGCTGGAAATATTTAAGTCACTTTATTTTTTGCCAAAAACTCCATTCATTTAAAACCTCAATTTTATGCTAAAGCTTCCCCCATTTTTTAAAAACTCTGCTGTGAGAGTGTGTGTGTGTAAGTAAATAAGTAAAAGGGCTGTTAAACCTCATCATTGCTCTGTGTTGGAGCTGGACAACAAAAAGGAAAGGAAGGGTGCCACAAAGCATGCTCGGCTTATCTAGAGACTTCAGTGCAGTGTTGTCTTTATCAATTTATTGCTAGAGGAGAGTAATTATCTGAACTGCATTCATGAAAAGCATTACCAAAAATGGAGAATGGAGTAACAATGGTAAAAAGAAAATGACAGAACAGGTTGCCCTTCCCCCCACCCCCAGGGAAAAACATGAGGGGAGGGTACATCCTGATTTGCAAATTTGAAGAAAAGAACAGAAGCTCACTTGAGACTCATTACTAATAAAGCATAATGATGTTATTGTTGCTGCTGTTGTTGTTACTGTCATTATGCCTGTAAAGCAAAAATGTGATCAAATGGTCTTGCTATCACTGGTACTGTTTATGAGGCAAACAAAAAATAGATTAACTGCCCTAGAAATATTAGTGTTATTCTCACTGAAGCACATTGGGGTGGAGGAGGATGTCAGTCAATGCCTGAGACACTTTCTTGGCCCCAGACCACACAATACCTGACCTGGGTGAGCTGGCAAACTCTCATCTCCAGGATCATCACTTTGCTTGAAGAGCTTTCTTACTCAGCCTTACCTCATGAAAATATGAATGTGTCCTTGATGCCTTCTAGTCGTATGTTGCCTTTGAAATAGGCTCTGATCAATCATTTCTCCCTCAGGTACGTGTACCTGGGGCTGACTTTGGTGTTGGGCACGGTGTCCATTTTCTTCAGTGTTGCTGTCCTTTGGGTTCTCCGGAAAAGGTCTTCTTCACAAGATGAGACCCTCTCAGCCAACGGGGAGAGAGGCACCTGTGGGACAAAGAGCAGGAAAGATAATTTTGTTAATAGTGACCTTTTAATTCAGACAACTTACTGGCCAGAAAAGGAGACTAGACTTTAGGAAGACTGAGATCTCCACCATGACTTTACCCTATGAGTGGTGTTCCAGGCAAAAACTCATCATCAGTGAAGCGATATCTTAGTATCCACCCTGAAAACGTTCACCTTTGTGTAATTTTCACTGTAAACAACAAAAGCAAAGACAACCATTTTAGCACACGTACAGCTCTGAAAACACTGCTCACCATTTGTCCAGCCGAGTCAGTGCCACTCAAGTGAGGGGATTTGTTATGGCTGGGGAGATGCAGCTTGCTCCCTTGCCGAGAAGCCAGTTTTATGGCTGCCCTTCAGCTCCTTCCCTCCTCGTCAAGCTGCAAGAGCCGCTGCTGCCCCTCGGCTTCCTTCTGTGTGTGAGGGGTAGTGGGGAGGCTGCAATACAGCTCCCTCCGCCATGGTACCAGCACAAAAGGAGCTGGTGCACTAAACCCGACTTGGTAACCTGGAAGGTGCAAGGATATTCTGCACATAGCTCACCTTTGCAAGCAGCGTGGCACAGGGCAGAAGGAAGGTGGTTTGCTGGAAGGACAAATCAGCTACAGGCTCTGGGCATCTCCTGAATTCAACCCATAACACTTAGGACATCAAAAGTTATGGTTAGGGGTTCTTTTTCAAGTAGGTCTCTTCTAGCACAACAATAATAGCAATAGAAGTTGTCATTGCAGTCAAAGAGACCACAAGAGTATCGTCCAAAGGAAACTAGAATAAAAATAGAGCTTCTTTAGGTTTCCAACAGTTTCTTGCTACTTGCTAGTACCTGGTGTACTGAATAATTCCATGCATTTTATGCAATGTAATAACACCATGATACAAGATACATATGATTTATTTTTTAAAAAGCTATAACAAGACAGCTTGGGAACAATAAAGTGAATTCAAAGACCAGGTGATTTGGGACTTTTAATTTATTGTATTTGCTAGCTGAAACTGACATATGTGTCATAGTATCCCTTTATATATCATTTTTGCAGTTTGACAATATTTGGTGTTAAATAAATTTGGGGTGGGGAGTACAATGGAATGCTGTTTAACATTGAACAAAATCTCAAGAATGCTTGCACTGAAAAAGATAGTGACTACAAATGATGTCCTTTAAAGCAACTAGAATTTTAGAGCACATGATGAAAGGCAGGCTTCACCCTTCACCATGGTATTGGCAAAACAAACTCATATCTCATGCCTCACTTGCATCTCAGCAGTGACTGTAGCTACCCTGCTGCCTAGCTGAGCTTGCAGGTCAGAGGCAGGTGTGGAGCCTCTCCTGTGTGATGCCTGAGGAGGGGCAGATGTATAAGAATGGGATTCACTGAGCTTTATCAATGATAAATGTTTACGGTGTGCCATTAGGGAGCTACCTAATCCATTCAATAGGAATACCCACAAGGATGTTGCTTAAGCACCAAATATCTGCAGAAGGTAAGGATTTAAAGCCATCGCTTGAGAAAATGCAGTTGTCAGAGGAAGGACCGATGCCACCCACCATTTGCCACGTGGGTGAGTGTTCAGACAGTGGCCTGGGCTATGGGAGACCCAGAGCCCTGTCCCAGCTCTTTGTCCTCCCAGGTGAGTGTCGGAGGCTACAGGCAATGGGGTACTGGAGAGCTGTGGCTGTTCACTTTGCCTTGCGTAACTGGATATTGAACTAAACGAACAAAATGAAAATAATTGGAAGGTCTGTGAATATGGGGGTTGCTGAACCATTATGGCTAGGGTGAATCACAAAGATTGGCATTCCAGTTTAAAGGTCTTATTCATACCACATCATCATAAAAACAGCAAAAATTCCAAGCCCCATCAGCATCCCAGAGTAAGAGAGATGCTTGGAGCCTTCCATAGTCTCCTTGGGAGGGCACTTTTCATAGCAATGAGCTGTCAGATCCAGTGAGAGGAAGGGAAAACCCAGCTTAAGTACGCACTGGGATAAGAAAGGAGGGATATCTGCATTTCACTCAATGCTTGATGTTGTATGCATGTCAAATAAGTGGGATTGGTTCCTAATTTGCGAATCAGTCCCAGCAGGGTTTATGGCAGGGACATTGCTACTCAGCAATGCTGAAACCGTCACGGAGGCAGTTCTGCATGTGCCCGGCAGCAAAATGGCCAGGAAAATTCACTGGCTTACAGAACAAAGAAAGAAATTAAGAGAAATAAACATATCCTACTCTAATTCAGAAAGAAACAGGGGAATAAAAATCAACTTCTTGCATTATCACCTAAGCTTATGTATGTAAGCCTGTATCTAGTGAATAATTCTTTTAGAGCATGGGCTTTCCTTCCATACCCCACTTTGCACATGAAAGGAAGAGGAATACTATAAAAAAATTTGGTTCAGTAAGTATTATTTTCATTATGGTTTAAAAATGAGTACTCTTTTCTCTTCCTCTTTGGCAATGATAATACTGTGTTACCGAGCACATATACTCCATTCCCACTTCAAAATGTTTTCTAGTCTGCTACTTTATTTTAATACTTCAAGTATTAACGTGGATGCATGGATGAGTGTCTGACTAGAGATACATATTTTGAATTTGTTATAACAGATGAACAAATGGTGTCAGCACAAAGGGATTTGGACCTGTCAGGTTCTTTCTAGCAGAATTCTTCATCTTAAACTAAATCTGCAACTGGTACTGTCTCACAAAGGTCAACAAATTTGGATTTTTTTCTTTTCTTTTTAGAATTAGAGATATTAAACCACAATTGAGAGACTGCAAAGAAGCAAATGCCTTTCATTTTCGAAGGTGAGACTGTTGAAAGAATTGGCTGAGGAGATTTCCCAACCATTGATGTCAGCCCTTGAGGTCAGAGTAGGACTCAGAACCTTGTGAAGTAGTACCCAGGGGCTGTATGCCATGTAAAATGGTATTCATACATTTTCAAGTTATAGCAAGGACCCTAACTGGCACATAAGGGAGAAGACAAGGGTACCAGGCCGTGACACATGCTGGTGCATGTGCAACCAGGCCTAGGGCACGTGAGCCAGTGCACATTTTCTCTTCTACTTCCCAGCAAAAAAATGTAACTCTCAAATGATATAATATGTCTTACTTAAAGGCACATAATTTCCAATCATGTCAGGAGGGAAACCGAGGAATTCTAGCAAATTAAGGTGGCAAAAATATCAGGTCAGTAGACTGTGGGAACAATGCATTTGATCTATAGCTCATGCCCTGCCAGCATTTTTGAGAGGAAAGAAGCATCAGTATCTTCAGGACACAGACAGTAGAACAGGTATCCCATCCTTGTGCCACTATTTAATTGCTATATACGGTCCTGTAATCTGAGGGAATTGCCAAAAGACAGAGAGCAAATAAATGGTGTGAATGTATCAAAAAGAATACATAAGCTGAATAATGGTAGGCTGCCTCCTTGATGTGCTCAAAATAATGAGTAAGATGATTGATGTATGAAACAACTATTGTAATATTTTTAAATGGCAGCATGATTATTATCATCTGAGAGAAAACATTGACATTACCACTTTGGCTACTTTGACTGTTGATGTCACAACACAGATTAACTGTTTGAAACATGCAACTTAATTCTGCATAACACTGAAAGAAAAAAGTTACTTCTCTCTAGAAGTTATGAAGTGCATAGTACATAGATGCACAAGTAGCTAAGTAAGTCACAGGGGTACTTTATAAGTATTTGTAAATAGAGAACCATTATTGATAATCATGAGAAAAATGAAGAAAGTGATCACACTTGTTTAACAGAAGAAGAGCATGGGACGATATTGAAAACTAGCAAGTACAGCATAAATGAACAGAGGGAAGTTTCATCTCACCCATAGTAGAATTATGGGGATAGACGTTTACACAGATTTAAATAGTGACTAGGTAAAGATGAAAAAATGTATTGAAGGTTCCTTAAAGTGTAAAGACCACCTCCAAAAGTCCCAGGCCAAAAAAAAAAGAAGAAAAAAAAAAAAAATCCCTGGAAAGACAATATGAGAAAGCATGGTTATGGGTAAGACTACAAGGATGACCAATAGCAAGAGACATTAGGGCTGGTTAGTGTGGAAAAAAAAGATAGCAAAATGGAGAACTGTAAGTGACATGGAAGGTGTTGCTAGGGATCAGCATCTCTTCCATCACAAGTACTAGGGAGCACCAAACTGAGAAAGTAGAGGGGATGTTCAAAGCAAAGGAGTTGGCTTTTCACACAACAGATGTGAGACTTGAGAAATCCTCACAAAGAAATTTTGTATATGTAGGTTCAGAGGGAGAGAGGGTAGTCATAGAAAAGAAAATGCCATGTGGGTCATTAGGTACCTGCCTTTGCCTCCTGGTTCTGCTCAAGACTTCTCTTGTATTGTGAAACTAATTGGCTATTGGGAGAATAGTAGACATATCATACATACTGCTGACTCTCACTTTCCCTAAGCATCCTCCCTTGGCTGTCAGGGCTTTGAGGGCACTGATGGCCCCAACCTGTCTCTGCTGGGACCCACCTCCATTTCTGCCCATGGGCCCCAGAGCCCCATTTCAGCTCCAGCTTGCACATGCAGTCCTCATCTGAGCCATTTTGGAGGTTTGCATGTGCCGAGCCCTCTCCTGAATTATCGTCTGGGTTTTCAGGATTGTCGTAGGGCCTGACTTCTTAACTTCCCTTTGGCTGATGGTCACTGCCCGAGGCTGGGACCAGTAGCTGTTGCTGCCTCAGCTCTGCTGACCCTGATGAGATGCTGGGTGTACAACCTGCACCGGGTTAGCCTTCAGCTACCAACTTGTCCCCACTCATAGAGCAGCCCCTGTCAGCAAGAGCCTTTGTGCTACAGGGGTCATAGGTCTGAATCAGGCTGGTTGTCTCTTCTTGTACCCTGGACTATTGTTAAGCAAGTGCCGCATGAGGCAGTTCTTCATCCAGTGCTAATCAGTCTCTGGAAGAAAGAAAGTCCATAGTAGCTGTTAAATTCTGAGACCAAGTTGAAGGTGGGGCCCTTTAATGGTGATTTAGAGTGATCTTACTTAAGCAAAATGTGGTTAATATCATCAGGAGGTTGGTTAACCAACAGTTCGTCACAGATTAATACAGTTCATTGAATTTTTAAGAGAGCAAATAAGGAAAGGATTTAGTGGAGAGCAAGCGGAGCACCAGCTTGATGGTGACCAGGTCAGGAAACTTTCTCTCATGGCTGTTGAGCAAGGTAACTTTTTGAAAGGTTGTTGTACATGGTGGTAACCAGAACCCTCTCCTTGATCCCATGAAGCTGGCACTTCTAAAAGAAGATGCTGAGAAATGGAGACTGGTTTAGAAAAAAAAAAAAACAAACAAAAAAACCCGAACAAACACATGAAAGTACTATGCAGTCAGCAAAAGTCTGTTTATTTAATTCTGCAAAGGTAGACTACGTTTGAGTGCCTGGAAATGAAACAGGACAAAACTGCATTAGAAATAAGATAACTTTTTTTCACTGCAACAACTGTCTTTGGGATATTATAGAATTTTCTGTTGTGTAGTCTTTACATCAAGACTTGACCTTGTAAAAGATCTGCTCTTGTGTAACAAGACAGAAAAACAGCTTAGTGAAGTTGTGTCGTATATAATGCCAGGTATTCAATTACTTGAACCATAATATTTTTTTCAGTCCTTATATCTCTGGTAATATCCCAGACTACGTGAAGGTGATGGGGGTTTTGTCCTGGGGATTTCACCTAAGTATGCATGTTTTTCATTGCTGTTATGCTGTGATGCAGCATGCTTTTGGACTAGCTCCTACAAAGGTCTAAGTATTCTCACCTATGAATGACTTGCACGTCTTCAATTCTGCATCTATAATAACAACTCCAGACAGAGCTGCTGATGAAGACTGAATGCAAAGAGAAGCTGTACAATCAGCATTAAACACTACCCTTTGTATTTCAAATAGAACAATAAGAAATATCATTAAAATAGCACATCCTGATCTACTTTTCCCCACACAGATACATGATGCAAACCAATGAGTTCTTATGAAAGACAAAAGCTCCACAGAACAGTGGAAGGAACACGTCCCAGACATTAGCTAGGATGGCGACACAAAATCAGCTTGTCAGCATGCTTTTCTTTCTTGTTAGCTCTACAACAACAAGCTGAAACTAGATGCGCTGAAACAGGAACACCAAGAAACCTTTTCCATTATCATAAAGGTTTTTCACGTTCTCAAGATTCCTGTAGTATCTTAACATTTGCTTAGCTGTACACCATCCTTTTTACTTAATTCATTAACTAAGAGTTAAATTTTGAAATACATTGATTTTCTTTATTTAGGGATTAGTGTCCCGAGAATAAAAAGGGCTCTAATCAAAGCTGTCTACTGCAGTTGGCCTCTGCCTGGCTGACTGCTCCCTGCTACTGCTGCTCGCCCCTTGCAAACTGGTGCCTGGGCAGCCACTTCTTCTGGTGGGAGTCTGCTGCCACCCTCTGCCTGGAGGAGTCTGCAACCAGCTCCTGCGGTAAAGGTGATTCTTAGTGTGTCTTTTGTAAGGATTGTTTTTATTCTCAGGAGTAATCAGCAATTACTGATATCTCAGTGTTCTTATTAAGGGGATTTTTACTATCATAATCCAATTTTTCCCATGAGTGTAACTTACAGTTATATAGGAGGCCTTGGGTGAAAAAAAAGGATGAGATATGTCTTTTTTCAGGTGTGAGACCAAAGTCTTTGATTTGACTTCAGTAGTTTCCCATTTCCCATTCTGGTACTTTTGGTCAACAGTTTTTGGTTCAACTTTGAATGTCAATGCTTCCACAGGCAGCTTGGACAACAGCAGTCTGAATATAGAAAATTCTTCTCAGCCATACAGAAAGCAAAGTATAAAAGATATTTTAACTTCTGAAAAGTTATAAATTAATGGTATATACAGGACTAGAAAAAAAAAAATGGGAAGAAATTGCTGTGTATTCATATGTTAGAATGAGGAAATCAAAGGAATATTTTCCCCTTTCACTATATGAAAAAGAAAGTAGCACTTTTTCTATAGTTTCTACTACTTCCAAATTACAGAGTACATTTAGCTCTGTGCCTTTTCATATTTTTAGGATCAAAAGGCAAAAAACCCCCTTTGGGTATGTCTGCTAATACATCTGAAGACAACCTGAAAATGAAACCTTGGGAATGCAAGGCTCTATCAAAAAACACTGTAAAAAAAAGCAGGTACACTTATCTTGACATAGTCAGAGCATAATAGTGGAGCTTGTGACACACCTTTGAAGAAGGATGAGGACACAGGTGTTTGAGTGTATGTGCCCTTGGTGGAACATCGGTAACCATACAGATTAGCAGAAGTATGGTATGCCATCCTGTAATAAAGAACAATAAACAAGGGCCAAGATGCCTATCTTGTCACTAGAAAATGTCAATCATGGTATAAAAAAACCTTCTGAAAATGGGTGGTTGATGATTTATGCCACAACAGAACATGAAGAATCCCTGCCTCTGAGAAGAAAAGGCCCACATCTGTTGTAGGACCATGAATTTCGACCTCTTGCATGTAGTTAATGCTAAGTACATGATCATCTGACTGTGAGGATATGATTGACTCTTTTAAATTGCAGGGGACGGTGGTGTTGGGTTTTTTTTAATTCAGGCCTAAATCTGATGGATGCAATCATAACGTAACACCATGTTTTTTCTCTGCAACAATGAATGAAGCCCCCCTTGACCATGTTATTGATCACTTAGTCACGGAAAACTAAAACCAGTTCTGCAGAAAAAGTTACAAATAAAAAGAATCAATAAAATAGCAAGAAAAGTTTTTTGGAAGATTATGGAACAAGTTATCCTTGAAGCCATTATTGGGCACACAATGGACTGGTGATTGGGAACAGACAGCGTGGATTTACCAAAGGCAAATGAAGGCCTGACCAAGCTGGTTGCCTTCTATGATGGATTGACTGGTCTGGTGGACAAGGCCAGACCAGTACTTGTTGTTTACTGGGACTTCGGCAAGACCTTTGGCACAGTCTCCCTTATTATCCTGGTAGTCAAACAGGTGAGATATAGTCTACCCACTATAGGGTGGGTAGAAAACTAGAAGATTTGAAATTGTGATCAGCAGTTCAAAGCCCAGCAGCTGATGGCCAGTTGCTAGGGATGTTCCTCAGCAGTCAATACTGGGGCTGATAATGGTCAAGAACTTCATTAATGATTGGAGAATAGGACTGGAAGTGCTCTCAGCAAGTTCATGTAGGATACCAAACTGAGGAAAGGAGCAGTTCATGTGCTGAAGGGCAGAATGGCAGAGGAGGTTTGGTGAGGATAGAGAAACAGGTTGACAGGAACTCATAAAGCAAAGGAAAATGCAAAGCCCTGCACCTGGGATAGAATGAATCTATCCACAGAATACCTCAAGGGAGTCAGCTAGACAGGAAACAGCTTTGCACAAAAGGACGTTTGGGTCCTGGTGGATGGTGGGTTAAACATGAGATGGTAGTGCACATTTGAGCCTACAAGGCCAACTGCATATTAGGCTACAGTTATTAGACACCAGAAGATCTGGAAAAATGGTTCTTTCCCTCTGTTCAGTGCTTCTCAGGCTGCATTTGGAATGCTGTGTCTAGTTTGAGGCTCTCTAAAACAATACAGACATTGATAAACTGAATCAAGTTGAGCGAATGATGGAACTTACTGCTTTCTTCAGCTATCTAGTGGATGCTTATACAGAAGATAGCATCAGACTCTCCCCTGTGCACAGGTGATGCACAGCAAAAAGATGAGAAGCAATAGACACAAGTTGCAGCAAAGGAGATTCCAACTATACATACATGTACATCTATGTATGCAAGCTATTTATTGTGAGAGTGGTCAGACACTGGACCAGGTGCCAAGGGAGGCTGTGGAACTCCTTCCTTGGAGATTTCCATACAAAACCCAACTTGATGGGACCTGAGCAACACCAGCAAACTTTGACGTTAGTCCTGCTTTTAATGCAGAGGATTGGGCCAGATGAGCTCCAGAGTTTCCTTCCAGTCTAAGTTATGCTGTGATTCTAAGACTTTCTCTAAGCTTTTATCTGAGATTACTTTACTTTGGAAGGCATCCCAAATTTTGATTAAGTCAACGGTTAAGACCTATCTATTTTAGGTTTCTCAGCTAGGCACCAGTCTGTCTCTTCAGTTTTCATTACTGTTATTAGATTTCTAAGTATATTATGCATGACATTTCAGCTTCACTTTTTGAAATATCAGTTAACGGCACAAAGTTGGATGGGATGGTTAAACAGAGGAGAGTCTGGATATCATAGAGGGAAAAAAGAAGAATGAACCTGAGAATGGCAAAATAGGGGCAGAATGTAATATTAAATAGAAAGTTGCACAGTTGGTGGCCAATAACAGGAATTTCTCCTCCAGGTTAGGAGCTTCTTAGGTGACAAGGCATAAGGAATAGTTAATATTTCAAGGTGTGGCACTGGTAAGATTACACCTGGAATATTGTATACATTTTTAGCCATGTGAATTGATGAAATATGGATCCAGATAGAAAACACTGTAGCCAAGGGCTCCAAGGATGGGCTGCACAGTCAAGAGAGCCTATTTTTCATGAAATTATTAAACATTATTAGCTTGTTTACCTAGTAAAACAGGTTGAAAAACTGTGCTCTCTTCATTTATGATCAAGGTTGAGTCCTAAGTATCAGCTTGAGAGGAAGAGCTTTTAAAGTTAAAGCACCCTGTCAGTTCAAAACCAGAATATAATCTGATCATGACCGGAAATTAAAAGAAGGTTCTTATGCCTCAGAAGACCAACCTTTCACAGTAGCCTTAGAAGTGGATGGAGTAGGAGGGAATGCAATTCTTATTGTTCTCAAGGCAGGGCTTGGCCTTTTCACAAAATGTGCTTTTGAGTTTGCAGACTGGATTTGTGATCTGGATTCCTCCTGCATTCTTATGTTATAATTTTACTAATATTTGCAGTTGAATTGCCCTGACATATAGCTTTGGAGTGACTACCATTTTCTTGATAATGATGGCTCTTGTTCTAGGAAGCTAAAGGGAACTATCTGGTTGAGAGTCAGAAAAGCCATGAATGGTGCAAGGTATTGCTGATAACAGTATTGAAGGCAAAATTTAATTAAGATTATCCAAAGGTCAGCATTAATAAGTAGGCTGTAATTGTTCATAGCAAGTAAAAGAATGGGCATGGTGACGGTGGTGGCAGAGAAGGGCACATGAGCTACAAGGAATGGCACATTTTGGTGTAACGTCCAGGCAGACAGTAGTCATAGTTCACATGCTTTAAGAATTACTTCTCTTTTAACTACAATCACTCCCAGGAATCAGGCATAATCCACAACAAGGGCACAATCTAATAAAATACTTCTCAGGAAAACAGTTCAGGTTTCCTTGAACTAGAGCTGTAAGTAGGTAAAGGGCTGCTCCAAAGTACGTATAGCCCCAATATACTTTCATACTGGGTTTACCTATGCTGTTAATAGCACTGACCTATAAATCTGAACAGTCTTCAAAGCACGAGTGTTTCTTGAACACCTAGTTTGTTCAATGTACCCAAGGCATTATATTTTATCTTCCTGCAAGTCCTTGGCTGGCTCTAAGCAAGTCTTAGCTGAATGGACTTTAGCTATAGACTATGAAAATAAAATTTCATACCAAAATATGTTTTAGCTATCAGTAACCAGGAACACTTCTAAAGTTGGGACACCCCATTTTTAAATGCCAGGAAGGTATGAACTATTATAATCTTGACAAGCTCAGGAAAAAAGCTGTTTCACAAGAGTGTACAGAAGGAACACACTTGCACATTTTCTACCTAATTAATTTTTGACCACTGTGGATAAACATGTATTTTGGGACCTTTAACAGAGGGCAGAACTGGGAGGAGACGAGATTAAAACTGCCTAAACCATAGTTTGTGTTAGAAGTTAATGATTCTTCTACCAAGTACCAGCACAGACTTGCTTAAGGAGAGAATACTCTGACTTTTGAGCACTTGTGTGGTAGTATAACTGCTGTTGTTGTGGATACAGAACCTAGGTAGGAACCTCTTTAATATTCATTTGTCTTAATCTTAAAATGTTGCCATTTAGTGTTTACAGCTAATGAACATTACCTGTGTTGTACTAGTTGCATTTCTTGGGGCCAGAACACAAGTAACATTCCTGTTGTAAATGTCAATGCTTTGATGATGGCATCATATATTTCTGTGTGTGTCTCTGAACAGTAAGCATCATATGTCGTGAGTAATGTAAGCAGCATTTAGACCTGCACAGCGCTGTGATATTCATTTTTCATATTACAATAACTTAAAAGGTCTTATGATTCATTAATATATTTAAAAATCAATAAGATAATTGGATTAGCACTGCAATTAGTGTAAATCAATACAGTTCCATAAACTACTGGGTAAAATCTGGCTCTTGATTTGTGATGTGGTAGTCTATTGCATGGTGATATAGCCCCTGAAAGTGCAACTACAGTGAGAAATAGCCCAAGGACTTACAGTATCTGTGTTGGATTCTGAAAATTCCTCAATCATCATTGTATTTTTTTCTCATAAGTATCTACAAAATCTGTAGCAAACCATTGTCTTGACCTTTGTAAACTAATTAGCGGTTATTCATGTTAAGGTGTTTAAATTGGTGTTCTTATTCATTATAATTTGTATATAATTAGGGGGTAGAAAAGCAAGATTGAATTTTTTTAATGTTCCTTAAGGAGTAGATCTACCTAACAGGCACAGAGTTAGGCCATGGCCCCTATAAGGTCATACACCCTGAAGCCCTGAAGAAGTCTGCGGCTGTCCTTTCCAAGGCTGGCTGCTGTACTCTGGAACGGATTTGCAAGGTGCCACGTGGTTCCCATGATGCTGTGAAAGCCCTCAGCTCCCACCGACACAAATGATCCACACTGACTGTTAGTTAAAACCCTTGATGTTTCTCCATCTAAAGTGTTTCTCAGAAGAGACTGTACTGAGCAGAAGACCAAACAAGTGTAACGAGCTGTTTGTCAAATGCTCCCAGAGTATGATGCAAAAGTGAACTGGAAGAGTGTTTGCTTTCACTCTCATAGTATGGCTTGGTGGGTTCTGGTGGGGTTTTTGCCTCATATTTGCTTTTGAGAAGAGGCTTGTTTTCTTCCCTCAGAAAGGAAGTCAGGGTGATTTTTGTTCAGGCTGAGTGACTACCTAAACAATGCCAATATGTTACTTGACTGGTCTTGTCCTTCCGCAAATGCAATTACCTTCAGGTCATCACTACAGCAGAATGGTTTGTGCAGGCAAAACATAACAGTTTTAGAGAAGCCATATAACTGAATGAACACATTTGGTGCAGAAAGCTTCGTACTTTTCATTTGCTTGTAACCAGATTCTTGGTTTACTAAACATGGAAAAAACCACTAATGAAACACTAGTGAGATAAATCTAAAATAGCAATTTCATCAATACTTGAAACTGTCAGGCTCAAGAGCTGATGTATGTTGACATCAGTTGTGAATCGACCTTTTATCTTTTTTCTAATCTTCTTGTGGCATGGCATTTCCCCAGCCCGGATATCTTGTATCTCCAGCAGATTTCCATGTAGGTCAGGGTCAACTGAGGATGGGAGGAGATGCTGCCAGCAGCTCCAACTGTTGGTCCTTGCACATAGCTAGCTCTAACATTTCTCCAGCACAGGTTGCATCATCTTTTTGCTTCTTTCCCCCAACCTACTCTTCCCCAGAAAAAGTACCACCATCTTCAGTAGCACCTTTGCAAAGCAATGGTAAGGTGTGTCATTCACCACTGACAGGACCTGGTCATTTCTGTTCTTGCCTGGGAGTCCTTCCCCTGGATCACAGGAGGAGCTCAGTACTGACAGTGCTGAGCCAACTGCAACTTGCTAGCTGCCTTCACACTTTTCTGTGTGCATCAAACAGATTTTTGCCCCCCCCCCCCCCCCCCCGATGAATTTTACTTTCTTTTTCTTCTCTTCTTTTATCCTTTATCTTGCCTGGTACCCTAACCTCTGCCTCTGGATGCCTTTTTCACTGCTTAATCTCCTCTTTGATACTTGCTGCTCACACTTTCAATCTGACTGTGCTCCCTTCTTGTGCCTTCACAGTCTTTCTCTGAAACATTTACTGGGATAGCCTGCTAATATCGAAACTTCTTCAGTTATATGTATGGATACCTAACTGCCTTTCTCTTTTCTCTACTTTGTCTCTTCTTTCTATCTTCATGTTTCTCTGCCTTCATTCCTTCTCTCCTTATATTCAGATTCTAAGTCATGTTGTACCTTCTAAAAAAGCCAATTCTTTAGTCCTGTGAACTGCAATGACATGCTACCTCAGCATCTTATTGTAGTCTTTAATGTATCATAATAGCAGGGAGAAACTAATATCTTCAGATTACATGGGAATGGGTAAATTTCAGAGGACCAAATGCTCAGAAGTATTTGTGTACTAACTTTTCCTGAGCGCCAAGAATCTAATTTCATAAGCATTTTGGTTGGTAGTTGTGCAGACCTGAGGAAATTATTTCCTCTACTTCTTGTTCCTGTCTGCCTGAGGAGCCAAGGGGAAGGAAAAGCTATTTTCATCCAGATATGTGTTCTGACCCAGACTTACAGCACAGGCACAGAAGCAGTGGTATTCACATAAGTGAAGAGTGTCTGAAGCTGGTACAAGCAGTGGGAAACAAAAGGAGTTATTCATGCCAGCAGTAGTACCTAGGGACATGCTCATGAAATTAAGCCCAAGAAACTCCTAAATTGTTTAAATCTCTGTTTGTGTATTTGTCTTAAACATTCTTAGGTATTAACCCTCTTCCATTTGAGTGAAGAAAAATGTTCTTCACCGTCATGCATTAGAGCAATGCCTACCCTTTAAACTCTCTGACAAATGTTACTCTGCTATATGGCCTGTAGCAGAGCAATTTGCAATTGCAGATGGACTTTTTCCAGCACTGGAAAAGTTCATCCAACTTTTTTCAGATCCAGTCAAGCATGGAAAAGCCCTCTTTGTATGATTCCCCCCCTCCACCACCACCCCTTTCACCTTTTTCTCAAATGAGGAGACTGCTGTGAAAGGTGAAATAAATCAGTTCCTGTGAGCTATGAGTTCTGAGTTCTGACTTGGGGCCATTAGTTTCAATACTTTTATCTCCCCTGTGTGTCAAGATCTGCAGATCTGAAGAGAGTTTGTTTCAAGTGACCCATTTTTTTCCGAGGGGCTCTGCAGTGGCATCTGGATCTTCCTTCAGAAATCTGTTCTGTTTGTAGTTGGAGTTGCACAAACGGGCAAGTGTTTTCATTCTTTAAATAAACTTTGCAAATAGATACATAGGCTTCCCTTACAGCTTTTCACTGAAGTATTCTTTTTAATTGCTTACTTATCTCTCAGAAATAGTGTTTTAAAAAACTGAGAAAAGATGTGAAGTATTGTACTATTCATTGCAACAAAACCAAATGCAACTTAATCATGAAACAAGGCTTTTGACAATGAAAAAATATGTTATACTAAAGAAGGGGTAAGATTTGTCCTCTGTGGCTACAGGGTGTTCTTTTCCCAGGGGAACTGGAGCAGTGCTGCTGAACTGCTGAGTTGCAGATGATTTCATGCATCAGGGGATATAGACAGCACTCTGCAAACAGGAGCAGATTAGGATGCCCTGTATACTATTGCAAGAAGAAAAAACATATAATCTCCTTATAGAAGGTCAGGTAGCTAAAATAATCAATTATTTTGTCATTAACAATTGTTTCCAACAGGCCAGTGTGAAGAAGTAGGATGGCACAGTGTTACTACAGAGATCTTTCTTACTAAAAGGACGACTGGGTCCTAAGCCATGTGGCCTCAAATTCAGAGCTTCACTAGGGCTCTGTGTGCTTCAGCACTGATGTTTTGTTGACCCTTGTAGTTTATTTCTGGACAGAGACTTTGTCTCTTACTGTTTTGTGGAAATTGTCTTTTTAGCATTAAAAGTCATTCTAGACTGAAAAAAGGGGGGGGGGGCAGTAGGGAGCAGTGGAGGGGGTGAAGACCATTTCCCTTGAAAAGAAAGATGTGAAAACAAAATACTTCAAATTTAAACAAATATATACTTTGAAACACCCAAGTCATTGAGCCAAATCCTTTCCAATGAAAAGATTCAGTTTCAACACCTCAATGTTTTCCTGTTAACTACTGTTTAATCAGAAAGGTCCTTAAGCAACTCTATTTTGGCATATTTGCTTTCGTATTTATTATTGTTTTCTCTTGGGTTCAGATCACTCAGTAAAGAAGTCAACCATGACAGTGGAAACCGAATCCAGCAATGTCGATGACTCAAATCAGGAAGCAGAACCTGCCCAGCTTTTGGATGATGAAGCAAACAAAAATCTACCGGTCAAAAAGAAGACTTCCTGTTGCACAGGCTTGAAGGTTTGGTGCCTTATCAATATCACCACAAATTACCGTTGTCATATGTTAAGAAATGTTGTTCAAGATAGGACATGACAAATTACTTCATTCCTGTTCCCTCTACCTTTTCTGGAACTGGATACACACTGGAGGTACAAGGAAGGGTTGGATCTTGTCTTTGTCCTAAAGAAAATAAAAAACCCTGATTCAACATATTTCCTCTCAAGTTACTCATAGGTAGATCCCCTTTTTGGAGAGAGGTAGCAACCTCCAGTGGAAGACTTGAAGCATCCTAAAATAGACGGCTATGATACACTGTTGTCTGCAGGTTGCTATCACCACCCATTCTCGTAGGCCCAAAATAAGGTGAGGTGAATTGTATTCCAGGACTTTTATCTAATCCAGGGCTGTGTGTCAAACAGTCCACTGATTCCCACAAGCATCCAAGCTTTCAGGAATGCACAAGAAGAATTGACGGAACAAAGCAAGTAAACTAATGAGAATTTTGCTTTTGTGTTAAAGCCTTGGTGTTTATTGCTTCTGGCTGAGCTGCAAATACTACAAGGGCAAGATTTCTTTTGACAGTGATGTGTTCGGGTTTATGTTTTGACTACCTCTTCAGCCAGCTTCATCTCGGGTTAAATTCCATAGGCCTGATGGAGTTACAATCAGGGACACATTTCTTTCTATAAAAAGGTCTGTAAAATGAAAGATTAATGGAAAAAAACAGGTAATTGCAAGCTTCTCAAACATCCAAAATAGTTTGGCTCAAGTATCAGGCAAAGGTTGTTCTATCTTTTTATTTTATATGACTCACATTTGCCACCCATATACACCTG
This sequence comes from Haliaeetus albicilla, assembly GCF_947461875.1. Taxonomy (NCBI): domain Eukaryota; kingdom Metazoa; phylum Chordata; class Aves; order Accipitriformes; family Accipitridae; genus Haliaeetus; species Haliaeetus albicilla. The sequence continues at coordinate 17,429,708 of NC_091501.1, forward strand.
CAAAAATAGAATCTGATTTCTCTGGGAGACTCGCAGGACTAACTTCGCCATCATGTATGTGGGCAACGCTGCACGACTGTGGATCTATGTCTAACTTTATGGCAATTAGAGTTTAATAGACACAATACCTTGGAGGTACTAAAAGACAAACTGTTATTCTTCCTCACCTTCCTGTTAAATGTCTTGTGGTTTACCTGGGGATTGCATTTTCAAACCCAAAATATCCAAGTCATTTTTGTTTGTGTTTTCATGATTATCAGGGGTTTGTGATTTCAGCCAAACCCCCCGAAAGCACTGTTGGCATAGCACAAGAAAGGTGGTTCTCACAGACTCTTTGACAATTGAGATCAGGAAATACAAACCATGTCAGGACAAAGCCCACACTTGTGAGATTTTTCTCTTTGTTCTTAGACAAAAAGAGAATAAATATACCTATTTTCAAGCTTTTATTTCCAGGATTGGCTTCATTCCTTACAGTAGATAGTATTGCAAAGTCTAAATCTATATTTACTTTTATTTACTTACCCAATGTTGTGTTGTATCGGAACTTTTACCTAGTGAGCAATAAGTCTATTTGTTTTTTAGACTATGTTGAAATAGTTGGATAATATTTAAACAAACTTAGTTTAACTTTTTATCAAATACATCTTTATTTGCAAAAGCCACAATGTGTGTTGATGGAAGCAACTATAAAATTATAAAGAGTATTAAGCTTTCCATTATGAGGTGTATGATATACAGGCGACATAGCCATGATCCACACATTTCAAAATATATCATCTGAGACAGACATGAACTCAACCAGTCTGTACCACCTTCCAGATACTGGGACACCATAAAAACTTGCATAAAGCCTTTGTTTTGATGCCATAGCTATCTATATATTTGAGTTAGAACCAGTTATGAACTGGCCTAAAATAAGTGACATGTGACCCAAGCAGAAGTTAATTGGGGCTAAGATTAATTTTAGGTTGGACTAGTATTAGTACATCTATCCTGATTAGGTATTTTACCTCTGGCAAACTTTACATTTCTGCAACATCTAGAAATCCCACCATTTTTGCTGCCCAACACGGGGCCTCAGCTTTTTAATAAATTTAATGTCAGGATATAGGTAAGACAAGTAGTCCCCAGTGAGTTGTTTGCAAATTTAAGTTCCACAGTCCATAGACTTTCTGCTTTGGAACACCTCTGGCCAGCAATGCAGGGAAGATCAGGCTTTCTGGTCATTAAGACAACTATTGCAAACCTGAACCCTAAAGCAAGCAGCTGCCCTCAGTGCAGCACCTAGCACCAGCCCTCTCCAGCAGGGAAAACCAGAGCAGGAGCAGACATTGCTGAGAGACCACCCTGGCGCTCCATAGCATTAGGGTACATGAAAATTCACACAATGTTGTCACTGCAATTTGAGTAACAAACCTACCATGATGATGATCGATTGCTCCACACAGTTTTAAATGTATTTGATCCCTCTGTGACAAGTTTCCCTGCCTCTACCTCCCATTTTCTGTCTTAATCTTTCCTCAGGCATTTCTTGCTGCTTTATCATTCAGCTACTTGAGTAAAACTTTGTCTGGCACGATTATGAAAAGTTCCATCACTCAGATCGAACGAAGGTTTGACCTGACGTCATCTACTGTTGGTTTCATCGACGGGAGCTTTGAGATGGGTAATTGATATTCCATAACATGCAGAAAACTGTTCAGAGAAATACAAGGCACAGCACTAGGCACTAATTTTCGTTCATTACCTTCCAGGAAACTTGCTGGTGATTGCATTTGTAAGCTACTTTGGAGCTAAACTTCATAGGCCCAAAGTAATAGCTGTTGGATGCTTTACTATGGCTTTGGGAAGTCTTTTAACAGCAATGCCTCATTTCTTCATGGGATAGTAAGTACTAATTAAGATTTATTTGGGTAACCTAACATTGGAATTGGATACTGCTTTCTGGTTTTTGAATGAAACTTGGTGTATATTAAGTCTTAGATTTCCAAAGGCCTATCGAGCCTCACCTTGATGTGCAATGAATCATGCTTGACACACACATCACTGTTCATTAGATCTGGTTGGAAAACTATGGCTCCTCTGAAGTAAAATTTCAACTTCCCCAAAAAATAGGAAAATCACAGTGCTTTAGTTTTCAGTCAGACTTGTTCAGAAAAGAGGCAAGGGAGGAAATTATTTTACAAAATCATTAGAATTTATTTTTTCAGGAGGAAACACTTATCTATGAAAATCTTATGAAAATTCAATTTTCAAACAAAACATATTGTTCTTTCTTTGAAAATCTTCATCTGTGCTACTATGCTGGTGCTATTGCTTTAATGAATTATTTACTATTCCTGAATGGCAAACTGTAAGAACACCTTATTGGGAAAATCAGTGTTAACCTAAGAATGTGGCATCATTGGTTGCTAACAGAGATGTCTGGATCATATAAGCAGGAAAGCCAAACCATTATGAACCAGAATAAAATTATGAGGAATGTAGAATTCACGTATGTGATTTCCAGAATAAGTTTGTACTGTTTTCAACAGGATCTCAAAGCTCTGAGCAGGTAACTTCATATTGAGTGATATCTCTACCTGACTGACTTTATAGTAACAGGTAACTCTCATGTAAAATCAGGGATTCAGAGCTTACTCTGTGAAGAAACCAACCCACAAAGATCCTCATTAGAAGAAATGTTGCTCCTTGAAAGAAGAAACCAGAGCCTTGTTGTGTAAGATGATGCATTTTGCTCTCCTGTGGCAAACAGCTGCTCTTCACACAAAGCAGCCTCTCAGCTTCACGCAGAGCCTGCAGATGGATCAGTGCTGGTAGAACTGACCCCAGGGTTTTTTCCTGTTCCAAATGCACATGGCTGGTTAAACTGATTTTCTGTGGCTGGTTAAGCTAATTTTTATTCATCTTCTCCAGGCTCAAAGAATTACCGCATGTTGCTTATACACAATAATGTTTCTAGCCATAGCTTTGATACAGTGACAGCATATAGAGTAAGACATATTTCTGTTGCTCTCTTAAATGTATTAGAGTAATTTTAGGTATACAACTGTAAAAAGAAAACTGAGGAATGCTTTTTATTATGATAGTGGATCTTGTACTAGCATCAGACTTTTATTTTCCACTCCTTAGGCCAAACTATGTATCTTGCTCACCTACATTGGGAAACTCACAGTTTCTCATGAACCTGGGCCTGAATTTTTATGAGCAAATTGTTCTGCACTGTATCTCCTGATAAATGCTCTTTGTTTCAACCTGAAAAATAAGCCTGCTTGGTCTAACAGAGCCAGCCCAGTTCCTAGAAGCAGAATGTGTGCTTTACCGTGTTGTTCTGCTTAAGCTAATTGTACTTTGCACCTCAGCAGGGCTCGTATCTGGGAAGAGGATCATGCTAAAGCATCTGAAGAGCTACCAGCACATGAGCTGCTCAGCTGCCTCCCTGCAGCATTGCCCAGCTCCCTGTAAATACAGCTAAAGAGTGTCTTTTAGCCACTAACTTTATCCCCCCGCTACTATACAACAGCTCTTTCTAAAGCCAATGCCAATTAGCAGGCAAACAGGTACCACCTGAGGATGGCTTCGCCTCACTCCTCTACTCCCCCACCACCCCAAAATACATATAGGGGACTTCCACTCACACTCAAGAGATTCTTCTTTATCGTCTTGACTGTGGGGTCAGCATAGGGAGCTCACTTGGACCTGACCCGACCCCAAATTTTGACACCAAAAGTTCAATCCTATCTGAGTTACTTTCAAAAGCCCTTTTGAATTTTCCAGCTTAAAATGTTATGTCTTTTAGACAGATGATTCCAACTTTTATTTGTTCTTCATTTTAGTGTTTTGGTTTTCCAAATGTGCTTAAATAATCTTTTTTGCTCCTTCAGTAGCAGTTTGTATTGATATTTAAACAAAGATACTTTTCTGTTTAGAGAAACAGCAGTCAAGTGGTTCCTGCCCTACTACTCTAGTATTTCCCTAGTGCACATTGCTTCTAAACCTACTATTGTGTGTTTTCAGTTATAAGTATGAGACAGCATCACATACAGCTCCTTCAGCCAACTTAACATCAAGCATAAATCCCTGTTCCCTACATCAAGGTGTGAACAAAACCTTGTTGGAAGTCTCCCAATCTGGTAAGGAACTATAATTCTAAGTACAAATACAGGAGCTAGTTTTATCCTTGGTTGCAAGTGCAGTAAATCATTGGCCTATGCAAGTCGCTCGGTTATATTTCCAACTTCAGTCTCTGCCTGTCTGGGAACACTACCAACACTTACATGCACTTCGTGTATCTCTTTTGCAGAAGAAACATCCAGCAAACACAAATTATAAGGATCCAGATCCCCCGTTTCCTATGTTCATACTTCCAAATTACAATAAGATCTCCCTAACACTGAAGGGGATGCTGAGACGGTGTTCGAAGGGATTCAGTTGCCCAGGACCTGGAGTTAGGGATGTGCAAGAGATAGCATACAGGACACGAAAGTGCATAGAGTTAACTGGAAATAAATGGAGTTTTCTATGATCTATCTTACAATATGGAATACAGCAGTTTTACCTGTTGCTTTGCATGGGACGTAGGTAGTAGAGAAAGAAGCAAGCTGTGCCCCAGAAAACACCTCAAAATTCTCATGTTAAAGATATATGTTACGTGCCAGGTAATATATTTATGACAATGTCAATCTGCCATTTTTTTTACATGAGCATTTTTTCTCATGGCTGATACCTGTATTTTAGAAACTGAATACAGTGGAGGTGGAGGAAAGTGTTATTAAAAGATTATTATAAGGTATAATGAGGTCAACGGCCTTTCATTGATCTAAGGAAAATGCTGTTAATGCCTTAAATACTAAACTATAATCGTTTTATGTGCTGAATTCCCTGTGATTTGCACTGTTTCCCATTCAACTATTCTATTACAAAGATGTAAACTCTCACCTGCAGGCTGTGAGAAGGAGCCATCATCATATATGTGGATATACATCTTCCTGGGAAACTTGTTACGTGGAATTGGTGAGACACCAATAGCACCATTGGGCATCTCTTATCTTGATGATTTTGCTAAAGAAGAGGATGTTCCTGTGTATGTAGGTAATCTCAACATGAAGTAAACTGAGAGATTTGTAGTATGAGGTGAATGATCCTCTGCAGAAGAAAATGTTCAGCCATTAAAATGTACTAGTATCTGCTTCGTTATATTTTCAGCATGTTTGCACACAATAGCCATGATGGGCCCAATGTTTGGTTTCCTGTTGGGATCTTTATGTGCAAAACTGTACGTGGATATTGGATTTGTGGATTTAGGTAAGCAAAACAGAGGAAAAATTAAATTAAGCTAACACTTGTTCATAACAGGTTCCTCTACACAGTTGCATAAGTTTTTATGATATTAATTATGTTAATATAATTTATATGTCATTTATATTTATTTCATTAATTTTATTATATACTTTTTTACAATTTAATTAAATTACTGGAAGATTTTAGGGTAAAGGCAGAATTAGACAGGGAACATATTTTAGAACTGTGTTTTAAGATTAAATGATTAAAATACATGTTTAACTTTAAAAGTTAGTTCTAAGAACTCTCACAGACCCGAGATGTTTTACTAAACTGGGATCTTAGTGAAAGGATTCTTCTAGCATAGCCGTTTTACAGTTTTGGTGGATTACACACCCTTTCAACTGAGAATTTTACATTATTTACAATTCATGTAATGTTTGCAGTACATTATACACTTTTTTCCAGGCCTTGTTTATTCAGGTGAAAACACATGTATGTGTTCACATCTGCAAAATGCCAGAGAGGGCAAAGCAATCCCCATAAGTGGTGGCCGCGGTCCTTCATCCTGTTCCCTTTCACTGGAAGAGGCAGGAGCCATCTCTGAGGTGGTGTTTCCTGGCCAGCCCACCTCCCCGCTGCTGGACCAGCCTGACGGGGAGTCAGGCAGTATGGACTGGTGATGTCTTGCTCAGGAAAAGACCCACTGTAGCAGCAGCAGTGGATGACCCTGTTTTACTAGCAGGACGGAGAAGTTTTCAGATCTTCAGGATCCCGCAGTTAGATAGATGAACTATTTTGTGTTTGCCCTTTGTTAAGCTAATGTTTGATTTCACTTAAGCATAAGGACAGTGAGCCAATTCTGGTCACGCAGTGAAAAGTCTTATAGTGTTGGTCCACCACCAAACATGCCTGCATGTAACAATCATAAAAACATAACCAACTACTCTCATCTTCCTTGCAATATAAAGTTTAAAGTCGTGGCTAATCTCCCCGATGCCACAGAGAATGCCTATATGCTTAATAGCAACCTATACAATTCAGGTTAGCAGAGGATGGTCTCAGTAGAAATGTATCAGCCCTAAAGGGACTCCACGCTTGGGGTCTGTCTGCCACCCATTTGGTTTCTTATGTGTTGGGTAAGGACCTCTGCGTTGCCATATATGCCACAAGACAGCAGTCAGCATAAGATGTAGAAAGGCAGATGAAACATATCACCATTCAGGGTATGATTCCTGATGCCTTCATTGCGTGAACAGTCTCTCATTAGATGATTATCATTGACACTGAAAGTCAGATGTTGTAAAATGTAGCTATTTTAGTAGATAAAGGGTGGGAAGGTTCAACTTCTTCATTTAGGTAACTTGTATCTGTTTCCCTCAATTCTAGGAAGCATCACTATCACCCCGCAGGATTCCCGCTGGGTGGGTGCATGGTGGCTTGGTTTTTTAATAGGTGGAGTAACCAGTTTCCTAGCTGCTATTCCATTTTGCTTCCTACCAAAGAGTCTGAAAAAGCTGGAGGAAGCCAATAATGACAAATCTTCTCATGGTCTCTTGGAAAACATGGGTGCCACAAGGAAGAAACTTACTCCTGCAAAACCTAAGCCAAGGAAGTGGTCAGTAATACTGAAAGGCAAGTGTTTTGCATGTTGTATAAATGTGAAAAGCAATAGGCACAACGTACACTGGGAATGTAACAGTTCTGCAAAATATTTTGCCTCCCCTGCACTTCAGTCTAAACCAGTTAGCTATCCCCAGGAAAGGAGGGGTCTGCTAAAGATTATTAGAAGTCAAAGAGCTTGTTCAAGACTGTGAGGTTCTGCATGCATCACCTGCAATGATTGCCTGAGTGGCACCTACCTCTAAAATTTTGTGCTAGAAGAAATTTGAACAGTGGAAAAGTTGTTTCTGTATCAGGACCTAAAGAAAATATTAGAAGGCTCCTTTTGTGATATGGAAAGCCAAGTTATTCATCTGATCATTATACAGCTCACAGAGACTCTGAAGCACATTGCTGCCTGAGGAAAATACAGCAGGCTTGAATATCAGCTCTGGTTGTGCAGTACTTAGGCTAAGAAAGGGGTGGAAAAGTGGTGGGAAGAGATGGCTTTGCATCATTAGTCAAATTCTCCTGTCTCTGTTCAGATCCCAGGGGAAGACATTGGGCATCTCCACAAAGGTAGCTCTCACTTAGCCCTGAACCTGTGATAATATTCATGTTAAGCTGAAAGAAGTTTTTGCTGTGTGGAGCCCTTTTAGTCTTCATGTGCAGATCTCACTAGAGCACCCAGGCCCTAACCCATACTTCCGTCTTCTTTTAGGAGTCTCTTCCTGTATCTCAACGTCTGGTGTTTTTCAAGAACATTATTTTGCTTTCAGATACTTGCATGCAAATGAAGATCAGTATGACTTGCACTTGGACAGCTGAGAGAAGGATTTTGCCCTAAGTTTTGTTGATTGCTTACCAGTAATTATGCCATGCATCTTTCAAAGCCAACTCATATATCCCTTTCTTTCAGATTTCTATACCTCCCTGAAAAAAGTATTGAGTAATCGAATGTACTTTACATTTTTGTGTTGCTCACTGTTACAGTTCAATAGCTTTATTGGTTTCTTGACTTACAAACCAAAGTACATGGAACAGCAGTATGGACAATCTACATCTAAATCTAACTTTCTAATAGGTGAGTTACACCATGTAATGACTGCTTATGCTATAAACAGCGCATGGGGATAAGTTCTGGCATGCTTTTTCTGGGACTGAATTCCTTGCAGAACAGGCTGATGTAAATGGCAGTCTCTCCTGAACTTGAACTATATAAAGGCAGCATACAAGCTATAGCTTTGGTGCCTATGGGACCAGAATAAACTCTTTATATTATATTATATTATATTATATTATATTATATTATATTATAGCAAGGGCACCCCAAATATGCAATAAATGTGAAGTGGGAGTTTTAATTGCTGCAACATCTGACAACCACCTTGCGACGGAAGTGGGGTTTGAGGGTTAGGCACTTCAGAAATAGTATATGCAACCCAGGGATTGGGCTGAGCACAAAGCCACTTAAGAGTCCTCACAACAGAACATAAAGCTGCCAGGGACATCAGCCTGAGGACAGACTTTGGCTCTTGAGCCCATTGTGACTCTTTTATTTTAACATTCCCCTTCTATAATCTCTTTCAGGATTGACATCCTTACCTCCTGTAGGTGTTGGGATTTTCCTAGGAGGGCTCATAATGAAAAAATACAAAATGGGCATCATTGGAGCAACCAAGTTTGCATTTACCATGTCATTTTTGGCCTACATCTTCAGTCTCCTGCAATTCTTTGTTGGCTGTGAGAACCATGTAGTGGCAGGAATTACAGTGTCCTATGAAGGGTGAGTATAAAATGAAGAGGAGTATGTTTTTCTCTGTGGCAGCAATAGTTCAAAAACTGTACAATGACATCAAGGCTAAATGAGGAACATGCTTTTGCAATGCTTAAGAGAAAGTGAACACTACCACGTGTCATTGTGATAGTTTTGTTGGTCAGCAGAGTGTGAGCCTGCCAAAGCACAACACTGGTTAAAGATTAATTAGAAATATATTAGCAAAATTGCATCATTACCTCACATCCAGCCTGCTTAGAGTACCTCATGGCTAGTGTGAACCTGTCTGCATCTCCCTGAAGACTTACCCACAGTTCAATAATTTGTCACTACGGTTCATTTATCAAGCCATACTGGTTCACAGCAGAAAATGTGGAACTCAACAGGCAGGATGCCAAGGGTGTTTGTATTTGTTGGAACCTAAGGACTAATTGTTGCTTGTCCTATACTCTGCAATGTTTTCACTAAGAATGCAAATGGTGGACCAGGGAATATGCTTAGTAAGCACTGAGATGAAAGAGATGGCAAGCACATAAGCTTAACTAACCCAGAAAGGAGAAGCTAAGGGAAGACATCACTCCTTGTTACAGATCTCAATACCCAAAGGATGTCTGAAAGTAGAAGGGAATACTGCATTATCCATATCCTCTAGGAAGAGTTAGGCTAGGCTTTAAGAGAGCAGTATTTTTTTACTGTGGAGACCAGGAAATCTAGTTTCTATCATTGGTGCATTTTTACCAACAGCTAAAGATGTACTTGATAAGACTGTCTCAACTGTTGCTAGCTCTCCGTTCAGTTAGGGGGTAGTCTAGCTGACCTCTCAAAACCTTTTAGCTTTTTCTTTTTCTTTTCTTTCTACACCTGCCAGCTAAAATGAGTTGCAACATTTTTATTTGTTTTAAAATTCTTTATAATCTAGTAATCACTTTAATAATATCAGTGAAAGTAGGATGGAATCTCAAACAAACAGACCAATACTGTAGAGACTCAGCTATGAAAGTGTATGTCCTGGGCATATGAGGTGGGTTTCAGGACAGCAACACTGTCACACAGAAGGGACTACACTGACCTCAACACTGAATTACAAATTTCTTACACCTGTCTGAATTTAACTTCCAAGCAAACCCATTCCGTACCATGAAAATGCCGTATTTTCTGGGTGCCACTCTAACTGCAAATGTGCCTCCAACGTGTGGGATCCTGTGTGTGGAGACAACGGACTCACATACATTTCGGCATGTCTAGCTGGGTGCACGACTTCGGTGGGACATGGAAAGAATACAGTAAGACTCTGTTTCAGTTTCTGAGGTTTTCTACTAGCTTATTTTCCATGTAACATCAGGGATTTAGTAGTATAGTGCATTTAAGGAAAGACAAAGTTACTGGGGACCAGTCAGTAAAATATTTATGATTTCTGGCTACAAACAGCACAGAAGACATAGAGAATTCTTTGAGTTACAGCACATTAAGCAAAAAACCCTAGGTCTTTGTTGTAGATATTGATTTTCATGTTTTGTACATTGAACGCAAGAGGGGAAAACAAACAGATCAAAGTGGTTACATGTTGCCTGAAGGTTGTCCATGGCTTGCATTTCATAAACCTCATTTTGGCTGCCCTGAGGTTTTAGCCAGCAGTTGAAGTACACTAAGATAGGGTAGTATCTTCCCTGATGCTGACCATTAATGTGTAGGTATGAAGAATGATTTGAGGGGAGGCAGCTTGGTTCCTCAGTGTGAGACTCTGGGATGGCAGGATACCGCTAATTTTTCTGGCTGACTAATTTCTGCTCAGCACAGAGTGCTGGGGATAATGCACAGAGTCTCAGAGAGGAAGCTCTAGTCCATGGATATAAGCCTTCCTTGGACTGTGTCATTCCCATGTTTTCTGATGCCAGATGATCACTACAGAAGGTACATGGTCTGGAGCTGTCTCTTGCACCCCAATAGTTTTTCTCTCCAACAGATTTTTATTTGTGGCTGGTTTCTCTCTGCTGTGTACAGTCATCTTCTCCAAAGACATTCTTTGCTTAAAATCTTAAGGTGGGAGACAGGGGAGAAGGGCTCAGCAGCATCTGTGACAGTAGGACTACTGCCTCCCACGTAAGTCTGTCTCTGTAGAGGTTAAGGTTTGTGGCTCACAGGTCCCCTTACCTCAGCACATCCTCAAGCCCCTGAAGCCCTGGCTAAAAGCTATTGCTCTTAAGCTATCAGCACACCCACTGCTGATCTCAGGGGTCTGCATGAGCTGTGTCTTGACAGGTAGCTGCTGTTCAGAGCTGTGAGGTACCTCTGATGGATGAGCGTTAGCAGAGAGGGACCAGTGATCCAGGTGCTTTTCACAGAGACAAATCAACTACCAGGTGGTGTCACCTAGCAGCCAAAGGCACAGCTCCTTGAGCCTCACTTTTCCACTTCAACTGCCCTCCAGGGACACAAAGGCTGAGGCCAGCCTCAGAGGTCATGCAGGTACTCCGAGCATCTTCCAAAAAGGGTTGGAAAAGAAGCAGATGCTGTCCATTGCCTCAAGAAAGGCAAATAAGATAGGAATGGGATGCTTAGGAAGGCTTCAGGCTCTGCCTGTGTCCAAAGGCAGGATTCCCCATGGCATGAGCAGTGCCCTATCAAATCCGCTTCATGTCTTCCAGGTCTTCCATAACTGCAGCTGTCTTGAAGCCAGCAGTTCATGGACAGGAAATAACTCTGCCACCTTGGGACAATGTCCAAAAAGTGAAGATTGTTCAAGGAGGTTTGTTTACTATACAGTAATACAAGTCATGAGCGGCTTTTGTTACGCTTTGGGAGGCACCCCAGCATACATGATTATGTTTAGGTAAGTAAAACTAACTCTGTACCAAAGGTTGAGGCTTCCCAATGAGGGGATCAAAATTATGTTTAGGTTCCTCTCTTTCCCTTAGGAAAAAAAACCTCTCTTGCAGTATAACATGCTTTCTTTAATGAGTTTTGTTATTTGTTTGTAGCTGTTAGCATCAAACCTTACCTTGCTGCTGTCTGTAAGTTGGTTCTAGTACATTGCTGCCAACTACTGCAAAATGGTTTCTCTTATGCCTGTCATACGCCCAGGTTTTCCAGAACACATCCTCTTTCTCTGCTTGGATATTCTGGCTGTATGGATTCTGAAAATGCCATGCATTTGTCAGGATTTCTGGATGTGGGGTTGCCCTAACAGACTGTGCTTATCAGATATCTGGAAATTCAGGACATCTGAGGGCTCTGTCTGAGGCTCCTACGCTCATGTCTGTTGAGGTACACAGGTGCAGGTGTACCAGGATGTGATTTGGAACCACGTACACAAATTAGCACATACTTTTCAGTAATCTGAAGAGAAAGCTCACTCAGTAGAAAAATGCATTAATGGTAAATTTAATGGTAGTCCTAAGGGCATCATATCATCCTAAATGAGCATGGAAAACAGAATGCGAACTCCCCTCCCTTCCTCATCTCTGTGAGACGTCTTTCTGAGCGTTGACTATGTTAATATTTGTAAGGAGATGGCAGAGGCTGGATATATAATGGATTCAAGATCAGTGCCCATTTCTGATGCTAGTAGTGTGGTTCCCCATGAAACAGATGGGCATATTGCCAGACAGCTTTGTGTAGTTCAAGAAGTGGTGTTATACAGAGGAATGTCATTCAAGAACAGAAAGATGCCTTACTAATGCAGCTACTTGCAACATTTTTGTCTTAGGACAATATGATATTTCCCATCAAGTGAGTAAGGTATATCCCATCAAGTGAGGAAAATGTATGCCAGGGAGTTAAGGGAGTTAGAGAGCCCATTTCAATAAAATTAGAATGGACCGTGATCATGACTTTAAAATTTCACTTCTTTAATTGTCCTTAGTGAATGGACTTCCCAGGAGCTATGTGATGGAAAACAATAGATTAATTCACCTTCTTTATACCACTTAACATGTTTTCAGCAGATGTAGGAAGGACTGTTCTTCCAAAGCGTGGCTTTCTGTCATTAGGAATATTAAATTTACGGTAATTAACAGCAGTTTAATAGGCATGTCTAAGCACTAGATAGGCAGATACTTCATACTTATCTGTCTGTCTTTCAGATGCGTTCAGCCAGAGTTGAAATCTCTTGCAGTTGGTCTATACACACTGGTTATGAGAACGCTAGGTAAGAGAAATCATTCTGACTGAGGTGCTTGCTCATTTGGCTTTAAATGACACCAATGCAACTATCATTTGTAAACCAGATGTATCCTTGAAATAGCTGTTAGATCCTGGGCTGTTCCTGAAGATCCTGCTTTTTTCTGAAGGTCCAGTATTCAATCAAGAGTTTATTGGGACACCAGCTAACACAAGTCTGAAAATCTTTGACCTGCTGATTAAATACTGTTGCATTTTGGGAGCCTGGTGTTCCAAAATGGGAAGATTTTCTAAGAAAAATTGAAGTATTATCTTGAGTTTCTAAACAACACTTCAAGCTTTCAAACTTATGATTCAACCAATGCCTTATTGAGATAGAATGCTGCAAAATCAAATAGACATGTTCTAGTAGGACTTCATTCAACACTAATACAACTCTGCTCATAGTAGAGTGTTTTCTTCATGTTGAAAATTCACTTTCCTTGTAGACAGCTTAGATTTCAAGTCCCTTTAAACATGCTGCAATGCTCTTTTCCCCTCCCTTTTTGTTTGAGAGTTACTAATGAGATGGTTGATTAAGATGCCTAGGCAGGCAAGAAAACACCTCTCTGTTGCCTTTTGATCACTCTGTCAATGGAATAGGAATACCTGCATTTCAGAAATGTAGAGAAATGTGTGTAAAGAGACTAGCCACATGGGTTTGCTATAAATCCTAAAAAATCAACAGCTGCTTAAAAATGTCTACAATCAGAGCTAGGTTAGGTCTGTAGTCTCAGGATTGTGATGGGACATTTTGAGATAGGAAGGTATATCCACACTTTGTCCTCTTCTACTTTTCTCATCACACAATGGAGGGGCAGAATTTCTCTCCCTGCTCTCAGGACAAGCAATGCCAAGGGGATTCCTGGAGCAATTTCAGCCATAGGAAATAAAAAAAGCATTACTAAAAAAGAACTTCCCCCTTTCTATAGGCTTCTGCTTCAGCACATTAAGCCAGCATGCTCCTTCCATTGCAAGAAGGGGTAGAGCCACTGTCACTGATTCAAAAAAGCTGGCATTTCTCTTCAGTGACTCAGAGAGCAAATCTGATGTACTCCTGTCTTCCTCTAAGGAACCTCCAAACTGAGCATTTGTCCCTTCGTACCCTGACTACAGCACTGATGATTCTAATACACAGGCCTTTATAGATAGATTACTGAGTTCAGAATCTCACAGGAGCCCTAGAGTAGAACAGACTAAGACTATACCTGTTTTTTGCAAAATAAATTATTTCCTATATAAGAATGCAGGATGCTCCTGTAGGAACGAAGATAATGTGAAACATGGTCCTGTACATGCTGAAACCTGGATTCCTCTGAAGTTAATACTTGCCTTTACTTTAGCAAGGTTAGGATTTTGTCCCATGTCTGCCATGTTTTGCAGTAAAGTGTAAGCTCATATCTGGGCAAGTCACACTAAGGATTTCAACTGCTTTACCCTCATTCAGGCAGAAGGGACTATCAGCCAGTGTAGATAATTTAGGCTACGCATAGAAGCGGGAACTATGCATCAAGTTGAGTGCTCCAAATGCACAACCAGTCCAGCTCTCCCTTGCAAGAGCTGAGCATGCACTGGAAACCAGTTTGAGAAACCAATGTGCATGACTACAAGCCATCCGACCACATTTCCTGGGGACTGATCATCCCCAGGGCATGGAGAGGGTGTCCCAGCTTAGAGTTACTCTGATAAAGGAAAGGAAAAACTCTCCATAGTCCAACCCACCTATTGCTACTGTTGCAGCATGTAACTTGCCACTAAGAAAATATAAAGGTGATTTCTAAAAAGATGTCTTTTCCTGTGATATCTTGTGACATTTTTTGCTTGTTTCCTTGCAGCTGGAATTCCAGCACCGGTTTATTTTGGTGCACTGATCGACAAGACGTGCTTGAAATGGGGAAGCACAAGCTGTGGGCAGCGAGGGGCTTGCAGGCTGTACGACTCCAATGCATACAGGTAGGCAAATTAGGGCACAAAAAGCCTCACGCATTTCCTCTCTACAGATAGACGTGCTTTGTTCTGTTATGCTGTATTCATGAGGCCACTGATCAAAAATTATGGTTAAATACTCACTCTGGACTCACATTTAGGTAAGTCCATAATTCCTGAAATTGAGGAATCTTAAGATCAAATCTTAAACTCTTAGGGTTTTAGTCATCCTTTATGTTGTGCAAAAATAATTTAATATCAATGGCAGAGATTTCTGGAAATAATTATGTATTTTTAATATGCTATGAGTCAATTTAAAAGACCTAGGATTGTATAATTTACCGTCAAGAGGAAAGTTACCCAAATTTACCTTATTTGCAGGTAGTTTGTTCATACTGGTAAGAATGTTAACTTTGTGCATTGGTGACATTTGAGAGAAAAACAAATGAAAGAAAATCATACTGAGCAGCTAAAGGTATTGGTTAAACACAAACATTATCAGTCTCCGGGAGGAATATTCCAGAGATTTTTCTCAGTTTCACCTAAACCTTGGCCACTTAGATGTGTTTTTTTATTTTTACATATAATAGCCCACCCTGGCAATCTAAATATATTTCTAGCCCTAGAAAGTCTAAGGCCTTAAAGGGATCCAAAAATCTTCAGAAACAAAGGGAAGATGATGGAAGTTTTGCTTTGCAACTGCCTTCATAAGCAGAAAGATTATTATCAATTGTTCAATGGAAGTTTTTGCAAGCAAAAATGTCCAGTTTGTGGTACCATTCACAAAGAATGAATTTCAATGTTTTCCCCTAAGCTTTTTTTTGTATATATGTGATCCTTAAAAACCATTAAAGTGATTTTCTTCAGTGCCTTTGAAATCTTCTATGCTCTATCCCACAGGTATGTCTACTTTGGTTTATCAGCGGTGTTAAGAGGTCCTTCCTACTTGATTGCTATCTTGTTTTTTATATTGGTAAAGAAACACTTTCAAAATAAGAACTCCAGGCCTATAGAGAATGGAGGAAGAGAAGATGCTCCTATGAATAAAGAAGATAATTGCAAGACCAAAGAACGTTTGCCAGGTTCTTGTGATACAGAGAATGAATCATGTATTTAGAAAGCCATTTAGACCAGTGTCACATGAATCAGGACAGCTTCTTTTAGAAACAACTTTCACAATCTTATGAGTAACTAAATAATAAAAAATAACACTGGTCAGAAAGTAAAACTAATAGCAAACCTGTGATCAACAACCAGAAAAACTAACATACAAGTATGGAAGTGCCTTACATGTACCTGGTTACAAATAACAGACAGAACAAGTTACGTGAACTGAACCGAATTCTCAATAAAAGAAAACCTCTCTTGGCATTTCCAATAGAGCCAGTCTGCAATTTTTAAAGGGTCAGAGATGATGGCTGGCAGAACAGCCACATGCCAAAGGCCCGCAAAATGTGATGTTGATCCTGTACACAGATTCATGCAGTAGACTGTCACAGGAATGACAAGCTCAAGGCTAAAAGTAGCTTTCTGATTTCATCAAATTCAATCAGAATTCACAGTAAAGCCAAAGCCTTTAAGCAAAACACTTTCACCTTATCTAAACGAATCATTGTAACAATTTTCCATCGCAAAATTGACAAAATCAGTATTTTTCCAAAAAGCATTTTATCTTAGCTCAGCTGAAAATTTTATGCCTACTTAACATTACAAATAGGTTGCCATAAAGGAAATAATTGTTTTTTAAAATCTCAGCATTGTAGCATTTCATTAAAACCTTTTTTTTTTAGTTAAGTGACTATGAAACATAAGAAATATTCTGAATTTTGTAGTGATGATGTTTTCTAAGCAAAATCCATCCAACATATGCAGGTGGGTTTATTGCTGTGCCATGTACTGTCCAGCAGAGGACACTCAAACAATAACATTACCCCTAGGACTGCTGCAAATACTCTACATATTTGTCGTGTTCAGTCTTTATTGTTCTGGGAGAAGTTCATCATCAGGCAGGCAAAACACTCATCTGTGTTTTCATGCACCTTAAAACTTTCTCAGCTCAAGCCTTTAGCTCATATATTCAAAGCTGCTTTTGTGTATATGTTGGTTTGTGTTTATCACATATGTGCCACTCGGAGATTGACAACTGTTGTTACTTTAAATAAAGACATGTGTAGTTGTGTACCATTTCACAACAGTGATTGAATTCTCCAGTTGATATTTTAAAATAGATGCTCAAGGCTTAGTGGGATATAGTTAATAGACATGTTCGAGCAAAACGCTGAGTTGTTCTGAAATAAGCGTTGTCTGTCATGACAGTCACTTAGCAGTGATTGCAGCAGCTGAAGGGTAAAGACAGGATTTTTTTTTTTTCCCAGATGAAGTGATATTTACTGAAGGCAGAGATTCTCCATCTAGCAAAACTGATATAACTCTTTCTTGGTCTTGTCTTACAATTGCATTTGCAAATGTTTTGACCTATCCAGATACAGCCATAGGAATGACCTGTGGGACCTAAAGGAACGAACCACCTTATTGAACTACTGAACTCAGGAGTGAGTTTTTGCAGGGAAAGCTTAGATTTTTTTTCATTGTTGTTTTTGAGGGGAGAACAATTACTCGGTGGAAAGATGTACATGAATGTGTTTCAGCAATAATCTGTCACTGCAGCCGCAATTTTTACACAATAATTAAGTAAAATTAAATGCCTACATCTACTCTTTTATCCACTGCTGTAAATATACCCATCACAACTTTTGCTTAACTCCTTGGAAAGGCAGGCTGATTTTATTCAGGTGCCTCCCTTTACACACTGAAATTTTGAACATTGGGAGCAATGCCTCTAAACCCAGAGAGGCATAGTTTACAATTCACAAAACTGGAAGTTGTTGCAACAATTTGGGTGGGGTGAGGAGGCACTTGGTTTTCTCTCTGTGGTTTGGGGTTGTTTTTTTTCCTGAATAGGTGGGGTTTCCTGGCAGAGAGTGTAAGAAAAAAGGTTTTATCTTTCACATTCAAAATGCCTTTTCAAATTGCCGATTTGGCCCAAGCCAGGCCAGGTGAGACCCCTGCAGAGATGGCCTCAGCAGCAGTACAGGTAACTGTCAAGCAGACACCTCCCTGTGTTTCCAGAATGAAAGCTTACCAGCAGCATAAGTTTCCTGCAAACATTAAGCTCTGAGTTTCATAAAAGAGCATGAAAAGGGAGCAAAATTATATATAATGCTCTTTCAAAGTAGAACGGATGCAAGCAAAGAAATAGAAAAGCTGAAAGCATTTGCATTATGAGCTCTGGGAGAGCAGGAGCAAATCAAAAATTTGATTAAAAGTTTAAGAAATTATCTTCCCCTGCTAAAAGAAACACAGCAAAGCTGACATGTTATGAACTGCAAAATAAATTTACTGTGTTCAGTGCTGTGCACCATGGGTGAGAGAAAAAAAGTGCAAAAAGAAGAAAAGCCTTTTCCTGTCTTGCTACTTTCTGTGCCTAAAGCAGGCCAGGGAATTATTTTTGTCTTTTCTGATAGTGCACAGGGAAGTAACTATATTGAATCTTTCCCACTTATTAATAAGTACCTGATTTCCAGAATCAGTATAGAAATACTTCTGGAGATAAGCATGCTTGGCTTAACGTGCTTTTGGGTGAATGTCTCCTTTTCAAGACAAAAGCTGAAACACATAAAAGAAGTGGTTTTCCAAGGCTGTGTGTGGTGTCATGAGCTTTATGTCTGAATCAATGCAAAGCATTGATCATTCAGCTTTTATGTAGTATATGCTACCCCATGGACATTATCGTAGTTTTATTCTGGAGCAGGATCTACAGGCAATAAAGTACATCGCAGAAATATGACACAAAACAAAGACAAAAACTTAATCTTGTCAATTTTATTTTGGTGACAGGTTATCTATTGGTGCAAATCCACCCACTGTGAATAACTTCACTTACATGTCCAAGCTGGCATGTGGGCTCATTAGTGCTCAACTGAAACAGTGTTAAAGATTAGCTCTTTTTTTTTAATTTCAGAATTTATAAAAGATTTCTTCACAAAATGGCTGTCTGTCATCCATTTTATCCAATGCAGCATAACATCAGCTCATGACTTTTAGTTTTAAACATATGAATTTTCTTTTCTAATAAAATTTCTAATAAAATTTAAAAAAATACCATTAATTAATGTACCAGTGTGAAATATTCTGGAGTAACGTGAAAACACAAGGGACACTCTACAGGACTGTGCAAGCCCACCCTGAGTGCCCTCTTGGATTAGGGTCACAGACCTGACCAGGGATGGACCACTGATGTGTTCTACTCACTTCAAGGGTAAATGTCTCAATGCAGTCAGATCTCTCAAGTCTTTCAAAAAGTGAATGTCAAATTGTTTGCTACATTCATCCAGAATCTTAGCAGTTACTCATTATTTTTAAAAGATGGTTGCTAGTGGCCAGTAAGAGCACTAGTTAGTTTTCTTAGTGTACCTTCTCGTGCATGCTTTCTGGAATTTCTTACTTCCACACACACTAAGTACCTGCAAGTATTTACTTGCAAAAGCTTCTTAGTCTCCAATTATTCGTACTATTCTATTTTTTTTCTTCTTGAAAACATATTTTGAAGGAGAGTTCAATAGCTGACTCATTTCTGAATCATCATTAATTTCAGCCCACCAGTCTTTTTTTAATCCTCATTTTAATACATGGGACTTAAAGTTGTTTGTTGTTTTCATTGACTTTAGGAATGCATTGAGTTGCTTGAAAAGAAGCATTATGGAGGGTAAGAAATGTTTTTGCCATCCAGGTCTCATAACTGCCCTTATTCCAGCTCTGTTCGACAAATCCTCCAGGGCTATAAGAAATTCAACAGCTAGTTCTTAAGGTCATCCAAACATTAGCAGGACTAGAAGACCTGCCATTGGGTGAGTTGTCATTACCTCTATATTGATGATGCTACTAAACAAGGGATGCACTTTGCTAGCTTATAGTCAATTTGAACTTGCAATAAATGCCAACATTGGCACTCATTGGAAAGCAACAGCAGACAATGCATTGACCAATTAGACTCTTGTTGTTCCCCAAAAGCTTCAAGAGGACTGAAGGTTTCAACAAATGTAAAATTGCAAGACAAAAGTGCCTTAGCAGCAGGTACTCATGGATGGATGGATGGGCAAACATACAAAATCAGAATAAAAACATGTCAAATCAATGTACTACCTAAATTATTTTATCTCCTAAACTGGCTGAATTAATTGGTGAAAACAGTTGTCATAATACAGTGCAGATAGTACATACAGGAAATCTTTGCAAGACAACAGCTTTTAAGTGTTATTCTGAAAATTGAATTAAGAGGGAAAAGAAAAAAGACATGAGAATACAGGGAATAGGATTGGTTACAGTAACCAGACTGAATTGTCTGGTCCAACTTCTGCCATTAACAAAGCAAATCTGCAAATAATCCAGCCCAGTTGATCCAGGCGACCTCTGGGTAGGGTCTGCGTGCAAGGCTAGGATTGTTTGTGTTGATGCAGGAGTCAATCCCTGCACTGTGCAGTTTCAAGTTGAAGAAAGAGAAAATCATGTTAAGGAGTTATTCTCCTACTTGCTGTCACCTCTTTCCAAGTTGCCGCAACTTACTTACCTTCTACAATGACAGCTCAATGACCAGCACTAGCTATTTTTGTTCCTTTCTGTTTCTTCAGTTTTTCTCTTAGGTAGTGTCTTCTGGGATCTACAGAAACAAATGGAAATCATGGTATTTCCATTACAGTTCCCACTAGTATCTTCAGATCTTAGATCAGTCTTCATCGGCGCTATGTAGTTAGAGGAGAATGGAGGAAAACTGAGCTGGAAATAACTATTATATTACACATAAGCAAATGAATGGTCTGACATGAGGAGTGTTCTTTACCTCCCAAAAATTCACTAGATAATCTGTTACCCTCACACATGAATTCAAGGTAGCCATTTTTTGACACACTGAAGTCGAACAGACTACCTTGGCATTTGGGATGTCTACATTCACTTCCTTGCTTTGTTACAGCCTTATTTCTTTGGCCAAGAAATGCAAGCTTGGGAATCATAGATAAAATAGCATTTTCCAAAGCACTTATAAGCCAAACTTCTAAGTCAAAATTCTGTCTTTCAGATTTCTTTATAATGGCATCCCAACGGATGCAAACTCCCAAAAGCTTAACTCACATTCAGTAATGAAACAGGACTGTGTAAGTGCTTTGAAAACTTCCATTTCAATGACTTGGATCACATTAAGCATAGCTGAAAGGAAGTGCTTCAGGAGATATTTCCTATTCTAAAAAGATATAGCCTTAAAAGCTAGAACGTTATGTTCTTCATTAACAGTTATTAAGTTGCTCCTTGGATGAGCTTTCCATGTCTGGAAAGGATATTGTAGCTTATAAGTGTTTTGGAAACATGATTTTATCTGAAGTCCCCACCTTTTCATTTCTTAACCCAAGAGTAATTTTTGCCTGGAGATAACAGCCCTGCCACTGGAAGTTTAACTTTAATTTGTTTAGCTTTGAATGACAGTAGTTTTGAACAAATCTTTGCCTTCCAGCTTTCAGGACAGGGTTTTGGCTTTCAGTCCAAACACTTCCCCAGAAACTGTAGTGGGTTTGTACAGCCTGAGCAGAAGTGTCTTCTTCACCACTGTAAGAGGTGGCAGCTGGATTCAGTAGGTTAAGTTCACTCAGCTGTGATCATACCTTTGACTGCAGTTTAAAAGTCCTCTTTTTTTCTATATTGCTGGATTATAACATCATGATCTAGCCATTTTACTGATCAAAAATCAGGGCATGTATTTGCAGGCTAAAGCCAGTCAGGGATTGGTAAACAGCCATTATCTTCAGAGAGGTTGAACCTGTTTGTGTGCTGGCTCTGAAATGACACTTAAAAAAATTCCTACAAATTATAACTTCAAATGTTTTTGAGATGTCCTGATTTTTTTTAAGAAATGTATTATTCAGTGAGCCCAGTACTAGATTTTTGGAGAATGCTAAGTACTAATGCCTTTAAACTCAAAATTGTTACCTAAATTGCCTAAAATAGGGCACCCCAAAATGGAACTCTCCCTCTAAACTCATTATTGTCTTTTGAATATGCAGATCAACACTTTTAAGTATTGATAGAAAACTTCTTCACACTCTCCTAAAACCATATTTAATCAATTCTTCTCTTCAGTTGCAATTTTATTCATGTGCTGATGTGTTCCTCTTTGCAAAGCAGGTATCCCAATGAGCCATTCTCCAACTGATATAATATTATAATTGGCCATTATAATCTTGTATGAGTCATACCTTCCGCTGGCTATGAAGAGTAGAATTCTATGTAAAAATCTATCTATCTGTTATGCTTGGGAGACTGATTTCTCATCCATGCACCTGCAGCTTTAAAAAAAGTTTGAAGCAATCAATACATAAGACCCATGAGGAGCTCTTAGATATTTCAGGTCACATCATCATTATTATTACTATAACCTGTTATTAATACTGGAGTAATATTTCAGGTTTCCTTGGTCCTGCCAGGTTAAGTCAGGACTCAAGCACAAACTCTATGATTATATACATTGCTAACATATACCGGCCCTTGCTCTAGCCTAAGGAGAGGTCAAGGGTGTCTGGCTTTCAGCAGAGATGGAGCCAGCTCACCTGAAGCTATGCTCTGAAGGCCGTGCAGATATAACCAGCTCAAGCTGTGACTCACAGCTGTGGCAGGGAGGCTGCTGGCCCGAGCAGCCCATGGGATGCAGAGA
Source organism: Haliaeetus albicilla (assembly GCF_947461875.1). Lineage (NCBI taxonomy): Eukaryota > Metazoa > Chordata > Aves > Accipitriformes > Accipitridae > Haliaeetus > Haliaeetus albicilla. The sequence goes on from NC_091501.1 coordinate 17,452,210, forward strand.
AGAGGACCAGCACGTTCGGGCAGAGCTGTGCTCTCCCACTGTTCATTATGAATGAACGCTCCCTGTCCGGCCACCTCACAGTGGGACATCAGGCTCCAACCTCCCCGTGTGAGCGAGCCAGGCTAGCAACCCACTTCTGTTATCAGGGAGACACATCCTGAGGGACGCAGTGAGTAGGGCCACCAGCAACTGCCGGGGACAAGCCACGTCTCTCTCCCACACGGTTGCATATGGAGCCTCTGTAGAGAAGCTCAACAGCCATGGCTGAAGGTATATTGAACCACCTAAAAGCAGGGTATTATTGCAGGATGCCTTCTGGTCCCATCTGAAACTGCATTAATACCTCTCCTGTGAAAATGCCATCTGAGCTACAGGAGTGGCAGAACTCAGTAGGTGTATAAGACATCCAAGTCTGAGATCTAGTATAATACTAATTTTAGAGATATGAGCTCATACAAAAAAATCAGTGTTCCATCGATGAGATGATAATAAAATAAATATACGTTCAAATGAGATTAATTCATTCATGTACTATTTTTGCAGATAACAGGAAGAGCATTTGTTCATTTATGCAGCAATATGTCCTACTGAGAAACATGAAATTCCTCCGATGATTTCTTACATGGTGATTTTGGAGGAGAAGAAAATGCTGCATTTTTATATAAATGCCTTATAGTGTAGCATGGATGAGGAGATGAATTATTTAGGTATGACAGTCACTGACTCAGAAGGTCTCTGGTTTAAGATGCGGATCTGTTATAATAATTTTAGAAATACTTGTCAGATTTTTTCCCCTCCATCACGTAAGTCTTACTCTGACCAAATCTTAGGATTCCATAAGAATACTTAGTCTCCACCTGTATTTCCCTTACAACAACTTCTGTATAGCTTCTCTTTTAATTTCATTCCACTGATCTACTGAAATCTGATGGCCTGATGCTGCCTGGTAGTCTTGATCACTCAGGAGTTACTACTATTATTTTTTTTTTTTTTTTTCACTAAATGTGGTAATCACTTTACAGCACCTTTAGAAGACCCAAGGAAAACCACAGCACTTCCATCCCATTGGAAATCAATCCCAGGCTTTCTGCTTCCAGTCCCACACCACAACCACTAGGCTATGTATCAGAGACACCCAAAAAGCAGTCTGCATCCAATGGGTGGGCCAGGCAGGAGCTCTTCCAGCACGGGGCATGGGTCAGCGGCTGCATAGGAAGTTCTTAACCATCAGCTTCAACCTCTTGGGCTTTCCAGTCTTTCTGGGTGGATCCTTTGTTCCACCTACACTGGTGGAAGTCAACCCCTGGCTCAAGCAGCTCATCCCATGGAGAAGGGACAAGTCCCAGGAACTAAACTGGGACCATAAGTAAGTGCAGTGACACCATGGCTGGTCTCAGAGGAGATCTAAATTTGGTCTCACATGCAACACACAGCCTGTCCAAACCCACACAATAACTCCATTGTGCTGCATTTGGTTGTGCCATGGGTGCCATGCCCAGGATTTGTTTGATGCTTAAATGTCCTGACTGCACGAGGGAGAAACTGTGTCCCGACTTTCTTAACCTGAAACTGCAACACTGTGTTTTCAGACCTAAGCTAAGGGGCTGCCATCTCCTGCAGGGTGCTGTTGGTGCATTAGGCAGGACTTGGGCTCAAGAGTCCACCCCGTCCATAACGCAAATCTGGCCAAAGAGAGGGACAAACACCTTAGGACACATATAACATGCTTGCATGTTTCCCATGACCACTCTCCACCCTCCACATCCACGGCCATACACAAACAAATTATTTACCTTCTCTAAAAAGCAGTCTCTGCCCTTACAGACCACTTTAATATTAGTGCAGAGGGGTCCAGTGAAAGAATCTGCTCAGCCTAAAAATTCAGGTGCATTTGTAGCAGGATTTTTTTTTTCTTCTTGGCTGACTTTTTAACTGTGATTAAGTTATGCTTTAGTAGCTCAGAATAAAAATACGAATTAATTAGGAAGTAAGATATATAAGTAGCACCAGAGAAAATAACATGTGATTCAGACCTATATTAACAGTTTCAGCTAGAAAAAACTTTGACTATATTCCAAACTAGAGGTAGGCAAAGTGACAATATATTCCACAGTGAAAAATTGGTAGACTAAATCTAATGTTACTTTTCTACTACATTGTTAAAATATTTGAAATGCTTTAAATTCAGTTTGACAGCCTGAAGTATTTTCTGTTTATTCTGCAACCACTAGTACTCTATTCCCAATTTATTTTTGTGCCAGAATAGACAGGACTTGTTGATAATGGGGACACAAAACCTGTAGGAGGGCTTGGCCTTTGAAGGGTACATGATCCTAATGCGTACGGAAAACTGTGGGTTTAGGGCTGCTGGGGTTTTTTCCTCTTTGATAAACAACTAGAAAATATCATAAAACCAGGTAGTCATAGGTCATTACGTCTGCTTGATTATATATCTAAAAGTAAAGAAATGCCAAATAACTGCACTGTCTTCTGGGGTAAGGCTCTGTCTTCCATAGTTATTCTGACAGAAGGACTTTGTTAATGCCATTAAAGGGCTTTTTGATAGCCTCAAACAAGACTTGGGTAAACATAAGGCTCATGGCCTTAAACCTCCCACAGTATGATAAAAATTCTCTGGTTTGGCTATTTCTTCATTGGTTTCAGTGGAACTACAATGATTTATGGCTCACTGAGTTGTCTGTAATGATCCCTAAACTACCTGGTTTGTCATCTTTATACAAAAGCATGCCTGACTTGGTGTAGTTGCAAATTTGCCTCCAAAATAGCTTTCCTGGTTAACAGTTTCTCTTGCCACCTTAGAATACGGCAGGTTTCTCTTCCTTCCTGGAGGATCTTCCCAGTGATGGAGCTCAGAGGTGTCAGAGCTAGCTCTGAGCATGCTGACACAGATATCACACAGGACAAAGATACCAGTTTTGATCCTAGAATCAAACGAGAGTCCCAGGGGCCTCTCTGCATCTCTGTTTGATGAAACCTTGTCTTTGGAGCAGGAGGAATTAAAAGTGAGAATGTCTTTATTTCTTCTTTGTTGTGAGAGGCAAGGGGATAAAAAACTTTTGGAAAATGCCATTCAGTTAACCACCTATTTCATTTTTATATATTCTGTGCTATTTGCATGTTGAAGAACAAATTATTCCCTTGAAGAAACTTCTACCTGCTGTTCACAGGAGAAAGCTTAGACTTGCACAAGAAACAGTGCATGTTGAAAACATAGGCAAGTGATATAGCCTTGGAGTTGGGAGTATACTGAGCCAGAGGCTCATTTAATACCACCTGTGGCAGTGCTTATACTATTATCGATTTGGGACTGTTATGAAGAATGAAGTTAATTCTTATTTGTTTGAAAAAGCTCAATTTAGCAAGTTGCATCTGGGGTAAATATCTGGACATGAATCATCAGATCTGACCAGAATCTCATTTCTAGTCTGACATCAATTGTCAACATACCCTTTGATAAAACATTACCTCCTGGGACAATCAAGCAATAGGTGTAAAAGATGCTCTCATCAAAAAAACTGTAATATAAAAAACAATGAACAGAAATAAATACCCAAACAACAGAAGTAAAAGGGAAATTATGTTACGGTATGAGTCACCTGACTGAGTCTATATGTCTAGCACAGATCAGGAGTGTTTCTAGAACTGCCAATATATTTATTCAGTGTTAAAACACTGTTTGCAGAAGGCGAAAGAAACACGACTATTTTCTCTGTGTAAAATTCCTGGGGTTTCTGGAACTTGGATTTTTCTTTTATTATTTCCAAACTTAGGTGCAATATTGATATCATCTGTACTAGAGAAGCTTTCATTCCTGTTCCTTTATAACACACACTGCTTCCCCTTATCTGCTGGCAGTTTATAATCAGAGCTGTGATTGTACAAGGCAACGTCTAAATGTGCTGGTCATTGTCCTTAAGCAATAAAATACAAACAACTCCATCCCCAAGGCCAGGATATGAACAAATTCCTTTTAGTGAGTACCACATCAACCCTTTTCCCATTCCTGTTCTTGCACTTACACAGGCCAGATGGTAGAAAAAAAGTCAGAAGATCACTCAACATGGAGAGTTCCTCTCTTTAGCCCTCTGATCTGCTACTTTCTCGAATAAAGAGTGGTAGATTTTCTTCATATTCATGCAGTGGTCTCTTCCATTTCCCATAGAATTTTAAGCTTAGGAAAGAAAGCTTGTTTACTAGTTTTAGGCTTATGCACAGGACTGCAGAGATCTGAGATACCCTTCAGAAAAGAAAGCGAAATAGCTGTGATGATGGAGACAAAACCTGCAATATCTTACTAGGCATGTTTGTTCCCCTTGTGAAGATACATCATGAAATATCACACACCAAGTATTTTTAGAGACTTTTTTTCCCAGTAATGACTGTTGGAAGCATCCTTTATTAAAGATTCTCCCTGGACTAGGCTGTCTGTGGAAAGCTGTGAATTTGCAAGTTTTTAGCACTGTATTTCAAGGCTTACTGGAGGTTCCTTAAACAAGAAAGGAAACCTCTATACATATGGTATAAATGCAGTGGTCATTAGGATAAAAATGCCCCCCACACACACACCAAAAAAAAAAAAAATCAAAGGAACTTAAACACCTGTCACTTTCTTGCATCAGTTCAGAGTCATTTTACTCAAACCCAATACTGAGATATGCTGCAAAATTAATACACCACTTTCTTATGTGTGCAATCCATTTTGATTGTTTAAAGTGTTCAAGCCAAACCCCAGAGTCACTGTGCAGTTCTTGTTCAGGGAGTGCTCGCTGACGGCCCTGGGGCTCTCACCTGAGCATGGGCCATGGGACCCAGTCGGAACAAAGAGCTCTGGCCATGAACCGCGCAGCAAAGGCCGTCAGAGCCACTGGGCCAGTGTAACTTGATTGGCCATTGAGAGCTATAGGCCTAAGTACAGAGCAAGAGGACTTGAAATGAAGTCTGTGAAAATGGAAAAGCAGCTTATTGTGGATTTCTTCTTTTTAATTTTTCAATCATAATCAAATTTATGACACTTGAAAAATTTTGGCTAGTCCTACTGTTTGTCTAGAAAGGGACTGAGAGCAAGAGGATGGGAGAGCTCCCCAAAATTTTGAAAACCTTTTCCTGCTATTGTTTCAGATGAGGAGAAGCAGAGGATAAGGTAAAGCAAATTAAAAGTCAATGTTTCAAAGACATTTTTTTGGACCTCCAAAATGTAAACTAGCTGTTGAAGCCAGTAATTAGACTCCTGTTGTGCTTAGAAAAACTGAAGCATAGGCAAAGTTATGAAAAGACCTTGTTTCTTTTTTACATACAAGTTTCCTCACTCTCCTCTGAGGTTCTTGCACCAGGAAGAATTTCTTTTCTGTTGGCAGTATCTGGTTCTTTGCTGGTTGATCTTTCTGTATTTTTAATATCTGTCATCTCTTTGCCATCTGGTTTGAAGCGTTTCATTATTAAAACAGAGAGCACTATGTATAAGAGACAGCATCCTGCCCGTAGTCCTGCAATGAGGCCAAGATAGACATTTCTAGGAAAAAAAAAAAAAGGTGCCCAAATATGTTTATATTAATAAACCTTGCCAATTCTGAGTGGAACCAAGCAAGATATCAAATATACTTTGGCAAAACCGTCTATTCTCAGCCAGGTATTGCTCCATGTTTTGAGAAATAACAGAAAGCAAACAACCTCATGATATTTAGCCCCAGGCAGGTTCTAATCAGGTCCTATACTCCTAGCAGAAATGCCTCCTGTCTGAAGGGTTCTCCCCTTCAGCTGACTACATTTTAGAGCTGGGACAGGACGAGCTGCACCAGCTGGGGCTTTTCCCCTGTTGTCCCAGCCTTACCCCAGCCCCTCACTGGCAGCACTCAGTGCCCCTGGCCACAGCTCTCCATGCACCACCAGTCAAAATCCAAGTGGATTTTGTGAGGTGTCTTATATATTAGGAAGCAGAGAAATAAGGGATGAGGAAGAGCATCTTTGGTGCTACACTTTCTCCAACTCCACGTTTTTTTCGTGTCCCACAAAGCCAAAGCATCGCAGAGTTATTCAGTGTGCTAAGGCTTCAATAAAGGAACAAATTCTGGTGACGTAAGGCAGTGTACTGCAATGTCATATGTCAGATTGAATCAAAATTATTTGGCTTATTTGATCTATTAAGGCCTAGTCAAAATAAGGAGCTTTGGTGCTTTTAGTATCCTAATCAGTCTATTGACAATTGACATGGGCAAAGTATACCTTGTTTCTTGGTGCCCAAAGCTGCCTCAGAAGCCAAATTCCCTAGCCCTTACCGAAGATTTCAGCTTACCTGAATGCTTTCGTGTCGTATACCCGGCAAGATCCAGATCCCCCACAGTTTTTTGTCCCCCATTTCAAGCAGGTTTTATCTATCAAGGCACCAAAATAAATAGGGGCTGGGAGTCCTCCTGCAAAGAAAAATCTTATTACGTGATCACAGACATGAAGATCTCAGTATTTAATGTCATGGTAAAGAAATGAGGAAATGAATCTGAGGGTTTCTGAATTATGGCTGCATAAAACGGGACTAAACATCCAGCTCCAGCCATGAGATTCCAAGAGTTGTGAAAATATTTAAGCAAGTACCTAAATGGAGTTGAAAAGATGGAAGTTTATAGCATTATTATATTCAGCAAGGGAAATGTTAGTAATTCTACTTTAATGGCATTTTTATTACAGTTATAACTTCTGTTGTTTAAAGAAATAATATAACCAACATTTCTTTTTCAGCCCCCAGTGTGGAATTATGTGCCATGACATATTAATATTTATGTATACTAATGTATCTATTCAGGTATTACACAAAAGTTTGCCATTAAAAATGGTTAGCTGATTGCAAAGGGCTGAAATTAAGCACTTGCTTACAACTAGGTAATAAGTGTATTACTTATGTAGTACTGAAAGAATTCCTTTTAGAGAGTCATAATGCTTTAATATAATTAGTAAGCTGTTTCAGGGATAATGTGCAGTGTTGTGAAGAAAACTATTTCATAAAAGCACAAAATTGATTCTCTGCAGCATTCAGCTAAAATACAGAGATTAGGAGAGAGAGACAAATGACTGCTTGCTTTGTCTGTGTGGGGAAGGTTTCAAAAATCAGCAAACAAATGAAGATAAGGCAAGGTTTGCTAGAGGAAGGGCAGACTCCACGTCCAAAGACTTGAATGATGATTTATTGCAGATAAACAAAAGAAAGAAAGTAATAGGCAGAGTACATGGTAGCTGTAAGTGAAAAATGGTCAGCAAAAGGGAGCATAGGTGTTAAGGACATCCAGACTGATCAAGCTCAGATAGTTGTGTCCACGAATCAAAAAAAAACCCAAAGTACAAAGAAATTTCCTTCCTTTGCCTGATTCCTTTGCTGCATAGAAAAAATTCTGAAGGCATAATCATAATATGTAATTACATAGCAGGAAACATGTAGCAAGCTCCTCCAAATATTTTGAAATGCATAGTCTGCTTACAAAGACAAATTTTGGAAAATTTCTTTTGTTCTCATCTGGAGCAAGGACATTACAACGTCTAGCTTTGGTCTATTGCTTTGACTACCTACTTGAATCCCACAAAGAAATGAAGTTTTACCTAGTACTCTACCACCTAAAGTTTCAATCCCAACAGCAAAAGATTTCAGGTCTGGTGAAACAGATCTAAAAAGGAAACAAAAATAGTATATTGTTTTGGGGAACAATAGAATTATGTAGCTACAGTCATGCTGTGAACATCAGCACGTGCCCCATTGCAAGAGTACTGTGGTGTACCTAGCATAGCTTACTCAAACCCTAATTGAAAACTTTCACCAAAGTTAAAGTTCAGATGTAGACCCTCCTTCCGTTGACGTCAGTGGATGAACTCTCAATGAAATAAATGGGAGAATCTACAGAAACTGATCTTGAATCCAAGGAGAACAGATTGTAAACATTTTTGGGAAAGGATGCATGGGAAAATTAAAGTGAACCAACTAAAAGTAGGCAGTTCATGTCCGTAAGTTAAGCTCCAAGAAGCTGCCTTGTTTTAGAAGGGGCTGCATTGTGCAGTGGTGAACAGAGGGAACAAGGGTGTGCAGTCCTTGCTAGCTACATGCAGGTAAAACCCACTTCTGCCGCTAGCATTTTGCAGAGAGACAGCGAATGTGCATTACCTGGCTACAAAAGCACCTCATTCCTACCAGTGGAGAAACAGCCTGTGTCCGTCAGATGAACTGGAAGCATTGACAAGAAGCAGAGGGGAGTACTGAGCTGGCACAGGGGCAGGAGAGAGACTTGCTATGGCCAGCCTGTTTCCTGAACTGGAGTTTATACATCAGTATATTGTCTTTTCAGCATTAACACGAAAGGCTTCTTATTAAACACATTAGTGTTCTGAAAACTGCCCAGCAAAGTTAGCCTTGCCCATAATCCAGGCATGCGTTAAGAATGGGGGCACTTAGAAATATTGCAGAAGAATCAGCAGCTTAGCCAAGAGAGTTATCTAGTCCTGTGCACTGACTACTGAAGATTGTGATTCACCCACGAGCATGAGTGGAAAGAAACTTCCATGCAAAAGGCACAGAACATTGTCTTTTCTTCTGAGTGTAAAATAGCAGTGCTGCTTTAGAACTGAAGGAGCAAAAATAAAAAAAAATTGCTGCTGACATAGTTCTGTTTATACAAGCCTGACAAAAAAATGGGAGTATCGGACTTCTCACAACACAGAAAAACATTGTGAGGCAAAAAGACTTAAAGGTGAATGTTTTTATCCCAAGTAATGTGAACAGCATAGTCACCTTGGACATGGCTTAGCACCACATCTTATTTCAAGTTCTCTGCTCTGTTAAAAACATCCCTGTCATTGGAAGTGAAAACTAACGTGCAGGATCAGCGTAAGGCCCACCATTTCATCAGCAAAGTACCTACTCAGCCTTAAACTGGAATTAAATTGGTGGACAGGCATTTTGCTGTGCCTCTGAACAGAGCTGGATTTCAGAGTACAGGCAAAGACTCGGGGCCCCAATTTGATCAGCATGCCATTCCTCACAATAGGAATGAAATAGTAGATACCGTATTCTGTTTCTCTTTCCCCAAGTTTTATGGTCAAGGTAAGGTAAAGTATTTCACCTAAACATAATCATGTATGTAGGAGTGCCTCCTAAGGCTAAAATAAATGCACATGCAGTCTGTAATGCTAAAAAATAGGGAAATGCTTTGGTACAGCTTTCTCTTTGGCATTGTCCCAAAACTGCAGAGGAATTGCCAAGCCCGTGCCCTCGTCCTTCCACACAGCTGCAATTGTGGAACACCTGAAAGGAGAAGATGAGAAGAAGAATTTATTTAATCAGAATTCAGTGGCACAAAACTATTTTAGTAGCTAGATTTTTCACTCCCCGTAACAGGCAGGCTGTTGTTTACATCGAAAGAACCTCCCTAATCATCTTTGCAGACTGATGGCCAAGCTCGTTGGTATGCTCCAGCCACTCTGAGCGGCTCCAGAGGCACAAAGAAACTGTGACTCTAGTTTCAGCCACGCCATTGCTAGGACAGAAGGTGCTCTGTGTATGCTTAAAATGGGTCAAAGCTATAAAATTCAGACGTGAATTGTTATCCAGCCATTCTGCTCAGGAATCCTATAAAGTGGATGAGTAACAATAAAAATATAGATGTGGACCCAACAATGCAATCATGTGTGTTTATTGTTATGTATCTAAAACAGCATTTGGTGCTGGATTGAGAGTGAGCTGTTTTTACAGCCTTTGAAGTTAGCAGGAGACATGGGTTTGAAAGCCAATTTTCCTGAAGTGAAGCAAGAAAATAGTGCTGGGTTATATGGATATAAGCCCGAAAATGTTGCTTCTCATTTTCAGTATTGTTGCATGAAGACAATTCTGCTTCTGCCAGAAGACATGACCATTTGCACACACTTCTGCAAGCCTTCTGTTTTTAATGGTCTTGCCCAGGTAGGATTGTTTGAAGTCCTGAAATGGCTTTGCTGCTGATACACTGAACAAAATAGCCAGATGTATATTTATGGGACCTCTTGGCTGTATAATTTAGTGTTACAACTTTCTTTCCTGAGCTATGGCAACTCAGGAAAGCAGGCAATTCCAGCATAATCTGTAACAGTTTGTGAAACCAGCATTCACAGTTCTATACATTTCTGCTGCATGAGTTAACACTACAGGATTTTGCTAGTATAGCAACCAGACTAGTAAAGGTCTTCTAAAGCAAACCCCTCTTAGCTGTGTTGTACCTACACAGTAAGAGATCTACTGAGAAACTGAAAACCAAATTTATGGTCATCTTGCTGAGAAGAAAATAAATTTTAAAAAATCAAAATAAAAGCATTCAATAAATGTATGTCAAGAGTCTGAAGTTTTCATTTCTTTCCTGAATAGCTCACTTACCTTACTCCAACTCTTAAAAACCCTTCCTGCAACCTTGCACTCACTCAGTTTCTACAAGGTTAAACCATATAGAATGGACATTTGTGTCTACAGGATTTCTTAATCACAAAGCCAAAAAATTAATAGCTGGAGAAATCTAGCTATACCTATAATCATAGAGTCATAGAATAGTTTGGGTTGGAAGGGACCTTTAAAGGTCATCTAGTCCAGCCCCCCTGCAATGAGGAGGGACATATTCAACTAGATCAGGTTGCTCAGAGCCCCGTCCAGCCTGACCTTAAATGTTTCCAGTGATGGGGCACCTACCACCTCGCTGGGCAACCTGTTCCAGTGTTTCACCACCCTCATCGTAAAAAATTTCTTCCCCATATCTAGTCTAAATCCACCCTCTTTTAGTTTAAAACCATTACTCCTTGTCCTATCTCTACACGCCTTACTAAATAATCATCTATCTGCCTATATATTTACCATATTCTTTCCTATCCCAGTCGATGATTTACATCCTGCAAAGCAGGCTGTCATGTAAGTGATCCCATTATCCCCACATACAGGGTCCCACTGATCCAGCTTGCAGCTGCAGTCAATATTGCAACTGGCCATGAAGCTGGTTTTGGGGGAGGAAAGATGCTTTAGTCTGGAGGAAAATAAAAAGAAATAAGAGAATTATTTAGTCGAATTATATAGTCAAACAAAATATCAGGGAGTAGGCAGGAAAAACATGGAGAAATTGAAGCAATTAACATGGACAGGTATCTGCTACCATCCAACGGACTGTGAAGTTGTTATATGGAGACTAAGCTAATTTCAGCTAAACCAAAGTTCTTGAGATTTTTCATCAAGCATTAACGTTTTTGTGGATTGTTGCTGAAAAGTCATGGAACTTACAAACAAGGTATTCTTGTCTGGGAGGGAATATTTGGTATTACTTTTTCATTTGAAAGCTCAACCCAAGAAAAATAAAATCATACCTTGAATCTCTTATCACCTGTAGACCGGCCATGCTTTTTCCTTAGCAGTACCATGTCTGGGTGCTAGAAATGGTGACATAAAACTACAGCAACAGGATGTCCTTGACATTTTTTTCACTGGATTAGAGCCAGTTAGTAGCAATGAAAGTTGCATGAGTCTGAGTGAGAAGTGCTGCTTCTCTCCCAGCTCTGACCCTATTCAACAGCAGCAGTCCTGCACCTGGGACAGGCTTGAGCCCATTTCTTATCAGATCTCATTTCTTGTTGTATATTTTCATGGACTTTCATAGCCTCCACTTTTACCAGCATTTCTATAAGAAACATCAAAATAAGGCCCCAAGGAGTTAAACTAAGTGGACAACAACTAGAACTGAGAATTTAAAAAGTGGCCAGCAGCTCTGAGGGCATGGTAGCAGGGCTCAATTTTGAGAAAGTGTTAGGAGTCCACCATCTACAAATCACCCCTGCTTTGAAGTAATTCAAAATATGAAGGAAAAAGTGTTCAAAATTTGCCTTTTCTTCCTCCTCATACCTCAAACAAAACACACCTCAAGGGGGCTACGTTTCTCCTGCCTTTTAGAAGGGAAAATAACTGGGCCCTCGTTAGGCTGTTGCTTGTCTTCAAACTACAAATTGTTAAACAGGTAAAACAGTATGTGAGCCGCTTAACTAGAACAATCCTAGCACATGCTAAATTCTCCAGTATCAGTTCTCCTGGAGAAACTGTAATTGCTCTTTCAGTATTTGCTGTATTTGCTGTCTTGATGTTTCTGCTTATTTTTAATTCACTCTACAGTATCAGATGTTGCACTCAGCCAGAGTTATCTCAAAGTTGAACTCAGTGCCAGGTTTGCCAAGACAACTTAGATATTTCCCTGAACATAGGCTCAGTTTCAAAAAACACAGGACTGAGTTTCTGTCTGAATTGAAAATCTAGCAAGACCTGCTGGATTCCGTTTAATCCTTTAAAATCCCTTGAAATTTGTTGGACCAGTCTGAGCTAAATTTAAACAGTAAGCAATTGTGGCAGGCTGCTAGAGTCAGCAAAACGTTCTCAAGAAAGCATGACCATGGTCTTGGTAAGGGAGGGGGAACGTCCGTTTGGGCGGCACACACTCCTGACATGACCACTTTCTATCTCCCAGCTGAGAAAATGGATGCAGGCAGGTCAGCAGCTCCAGGTACCAAGGGAGGCTGGTAATTCCCCATGCAGGTTGATAACTACTGATCTAGAGGATCGTCCCTTCTACAGGCAGAGCTGCTGGGGGACTATGGGGAAGTCACTTTCAACACTTTTTTTACATCCCACTCCCTACATGGTAGGAAGAGACCAGCTTTAAGTTAAAGCTTTGAAATAGAATATAAAAACTTAATTTGCCTGTGATAAATTTCATCTTAATTAGTAATTTGCCAGAATAGAGGTATATTGTCAATATGCAGCAATAAATAATTTAGAAAAAGAAACGTTCAATTTAAATGAAATTTGAAAAACAAAATTGGGATATTCTGCCCATTCTCAACACTAGGTATCATTTCAGCCTGACAAGTCTATCTCAACATCTAGGATTTTCTTGCATGTAACACCACCAACAGAGCAGTAAAATGATATAATCACAGTAGCTGTGCTCTAGCTGAAACCACACTGATTGACACTAGCAGATGACCTAATACAGGTCAATTTCAATGAAAATTTGTTGTCTTTAAACAGACACATATATTAAATATTTTTATGCAAAAGGATATAGCAATATGCTACAGTAAATCAACAGAGAAGACACATTTCGGAACTGATCCAAATTCAAATGAAAATGTTTTCTAGAGTAGAAGGTTTGTAGCCCAGATGAGATTACACACCCAGATTAGTTTGCGAGAATAGAGGAATACAGGTGCATGCCCCATGTTCTGCACAGGGCAGGAAGCAGCCATGACAAATGACACGACCAACACAAACCCAACGGGATACAAACCCAGAGTAGGGTGCTGTCAGTCCAGCCACCTGGAGCACCTCACAACTACACATAAAGTACAAGAGGTTTAACAAATATGCTACTATAAAGGTGATGCACGCAAACTTTGCCATTTCAGTTATGTGAAGTTTGAATTTCTTGATCAGAAATCCTCCTAGAAACATCCCCAGGATTGTGATGGGTAAAAGTATCACACCTGCAAATAGAAGGTAAGAAAAATGTTAACTGCTGTCACTTGCATTGACCCTTTTTAGAATAAATATCTTGTTCTAGTAGTTTCCAAAAATATCAGATACTGACCTATTTTCAGACTGATCCTTTGAGGTTCTAAGACTTTTTGTTACCTTTAAGTAATTTTGCTTACTTTCTCATTTTCTTTCAAGTCATGCTATGACTTTAAAAAGCTTAGTTCCTCAATATTCCCTACCTTTTTACTGTACTGTTGTTTGTATGTATACTGATACAATAAAACCTATACAGGTACCTGTTAGAAACTGGAGTAAATGACATAAATGTATTAGCTCATGGGCACTCCTCCATCTAAAATAAAACATTAAACTTCCTGAAAGTTACCAAAAAACAATCTTCAAAACAGAACATGAAAGGAAGCAGCGTCTGGTGTTGATTGGATTCCATTTTGCTCTGAGAGTGAATCACTGAAAGATTTGCACTTAGATTTAACGCATTCAGCATTTCATAAACTCCAGCCCTAATATTTACATGCTAAATAGAGAGCTTTTACAAGGTTTTATTGTGAGGGGTTTGCCTTTCTCTGTGGGGTTTTTTTGGTTGGCTGTTTTTTTTCTCATGTTGTTATTGTAAAACTTTCCCTGCATCCAAAAGAAGATAGGAAAAAGAAAGTTCTTCCTACATTTGTACCTGACCTACAGCAAAGCAAAGTGCCTTCAGATTAAAGTAATGGAATATCAATTTTGCAATGACCTCAAATACCCTGTTTTTCTTGCCAGGCTATGAGACCGTATTAATCACTGTAAGACTAATATAATTTCAGCATTCTTTTTTTGTAGAACACTACAAAGAACTTATTTTTTGAGGGGACTAGCAAATAAAAAGAACTTTGAGCTGAATGAAATGAGTCAAAATTTTACATCTTGGGTTCTTATTGCTTATAAAATTTGTATTTGTAATCAAAATGGAAGAACTTTTATACCTAGATGTTATTCTGAAAAGGAAAAAATCACACATTTCATTAGACATTTTCTAAATTAAATGTTTTTTTTCTTTTAGTTGTTACTTAGTTGCAGTTTATGTGTGGTTTTTGTTAATGAAAACAGACACATTCATAACCCAATTCTCACTCTGAAGATAACTTCAGCCAAAAAAAAATCCACCCAGTTCTAGTAATCCTCTAGCTCACTAAACACCAGGAAAATTAACACTAAAATTAACATCCATTTTCAAAATATGGTACGAAAATTAATAAACTACTACATACTTCTTTTTAACCAAAAAAGTTCACAGAAGCTCTTCCTAAAAAGGAAGGTGAAATAACAAAGAAAAGCTTCCTTTTTGACACTGGAATTTAAAAGAAGGACAGGTACCTACCAATTAGAAAGATGGCCCTTGCCACTGATACATTAAATTGCTGCTCCATAAACTTTGTCTCATAGGTTATTAACCCAACAAGGGAATTGTACTGCAGAATAGTGAGGAAGATGTACACCAGGAAAATTGGATTTCCAAACAGCTTCTTCAGAGCTGGGAAGAAATCTGCAATGGAGAGGTATATGCTGTACACCCTGCTAAACACAGAGAAGAGTTGTTTTGACATCCTTTAGATAATAAAACTAACTTTTTAATTACTGGCTGTGTTGCAGGTCATAACTCCTTGCCTACCAAAATATATGCTTGCTCAAGTGAGAGTTTTCCTCATTGTCAACACATGACTTAAAGGAGCAGCATGGCTGAATGGCACAGTGGATGCTGAGCTGGGAATCAGAAATCCTAGATTATCTCGTGTGTGACACAGGACTATTCATCAAAGGCACTGAGGCTTGCAACACTGATTCTCAATGCCTGTACAGGAGAGTGTCCCTACAGGAGCATTAAGACTCTATAATATACCAACTGAAAAGTTTGGTGCCTAAAGCAGGAGCCTTCACAAACCACATGACAGCCCCACATGAGGCTGATATTCAGAGGAAGGCCCAGCAAAAGGCTGGAACCTTTCCTGAGACCCTTGATTAGAGTATCTAGGTCCATGAAATTAAATTGAAGACAAAAACCTGCATTTAGACTGTAGTCTGGCTGTTGGCACACTTACCTAAAAGATGAGAGTTCGAAACACCTCTGCCATAGCCATGAAGGGGTGCACATGCATACATACATACAAATAAAACACTTGGGGTGTCCAGCAATGGCTAGTTGAGTCTGATATTGTCTATATGAGGTTAATTTAGCATCACTGAGCTCAAAGACAGGAGCTATGAATCCAGTGAAACCCCTCCAACAGCTAACGTAATAGTTAGCCCCATGTTTCCCTCCCACATGTTGGCCTCAGTGAAACAGTAACTTGCCAGCTGTGCATTGGTCATTAATGAGGGATGGAACATTTTCCCCCCTCTTCCTTCATAATCATAAGATTATAGCTGTAATACATCATATGACAACTACCGTGTTGCACTGAGAATGTCTGGTGCTCAAAGCAACAGCATGGGATTTTTCCAGCTGTCTGACATAAGAGAGGACTGAAACACACCCTTAGCATGTTAAAGAGAGCATTTTTGCCCATCATTTGCACTGCAGAAACATGCATTTTGCTGAGCGTTGTGCAAATCCATGCTCAGCTCAGAATGAACCCATGAGAGGAAGTTCACATGCAAACATTTGGGCAATAATCTTTCACCTTTTACTGCCTCTGAAAACTTTAACTGTGGCTGAGCTGGGGGGTCTATTTTACAGTGATCTCCTTGAACAGGCAAATGACTAATCTTCAGGTTTTCATTCTCTCCTTCTTTTGGTAAGGAGTAAGGCAAAAACCAGAAAGGCAATGAAGCAATGAAGTTGACTGCTCCACAGATAAGCAATCCAAGCCACCAGGCACCAACCCAACGGGTATCCTTGGGATTTATGCTGATAGCATCTGTAAAATACAGAAAGAGAGGAAAACAGATTAAGTATCATGCAGAGCAATTAAACTGACTAGGTATCCTTATATATACTATTTAAAGACCAGAACAGAGATGATTTATGTTTCCTAAGAAGAATTGAAATGCAGCTTGTATCAGATCAGTCCCATGTACTCAAAAATAGATGTCTCCATTTAGACCCATGGTGGCATTTCCTTGCCACAATCTTCCAACACTTGCTGTGCGAATGAGTGCAAGAGGGCCCTTCACCACCCAAAAGGAACTCCCCTTTCTTAAATTCCCATTGTCCCCTCCTTCTTCTATCCCCAGACTCAACAGTTTTTCCTTGAAGTTCCTCAAATTTTCCCTGGGATTAGAGACTTGAAAGTGATTTGAATAATGAAATTAGTTTTCATATGAATCTTTGGTGCATGCTTTTTAAAAGAACATAATTTTTGACAAGTGTCCATGAGCAAAGGCCTTTCCCTGTTGCCTCAATGTGGGGATGGCTTTTCATTTGCTCATTTGTTCTCAGCTGTGCAGCAAGGGTGTAACAAGTGCATGTGCAAGCATAAAAAGAGGTGCAACATTTTCCTACAGTGGGGGCAGGGGTCTTGCATCAAGGGCTATTCCAGTCACACTACAATGCTGCTGATATTAAAGTGCAAATAACACCAGCTTTTGAGTAGGAAAAACTCTCTAGAGAGCCCTCCTTTTTGGAGTAGTAAGCTGGGAAGGTGCTTCTTGGCATGCAGGTTCCTAGACACAGCCATCTCCTCAGTTAATGCACCACTCCACAGTCTCTTACCCATATCCACAACGCCGACGTCAACCCAGAGGCTGGCACAGAAAGATCCAAGCAGGAAGCCCAGGGTTGGCCCAAACATGCCCGAGGATCTCACCAGGCCTGTAAGAGATGGGAGGCAGCACAGGAGAGTGAGAAAAATGCTGCATGGAGAAGCAGGCCTTCTTCTCTGCGAGCAAGGAAAGGGGAGAGGAAGGAGGAGACAGAAGAGGGCACAGCCCGTTGGGGGATGTCTAATGGGAAGCTTCTGAGCAGCAAGAAAATAAGCCATAAGTTGCCAATACGCTAACTGTGATGTGGAAGCAGGCTCCTTCAGCCGCACAGGGCTTTGCCGAAGCGAGTGCAGTTTCATGTGGACCCCCACATGCATTTCATTGGCAAGATTGGTGTCTCAGAAGGAACAGGAAGAAAGAGAATAACATTACAATGATTTTTAACCCTCCTCCTCCTTACTTCTCTTCTTAGATTTTTGTAGTTGTGTTGTTCAGCTTGTGGCAGATAACTAATGAACGTACAACTCTAGGCCCATTGGAGTCATAGTAAGTCTACCTGCAACTCTATTTACAGCTTGTACGATGTTCTGCGATTGTAGAAGTCAAGCCTTTTCCCTGTACTATGTGTTCAGGTCCCTAGTATAATTTTAAGTAGCAGTAGTTGATCTGATGGTGTGCATCAATATAAGAAGGCACATCTTTGCAGTTTGGAGTCACATTAGGATGACAGGGACAATAAAAGTTCGTACAGGACCCCAAGAATATTTTCAGTAGGTAACAAGGAGATATAAGTGTCCCTGTGTGTGGTCAAAGTTCATTAGACAGAATTTTTGTTGATTCATTCAGCGCTAGAATGAGCAAATAAGCTAACTTGTGTTAATACGTACTTATGTCGCTGTAAAAAAAATAAAGAAATCTAGTGATCGAGTAATAACCTCTTTAAAAGCAGCTTTCAGTTTTGCTACTGGCCTCACTAGGGCTTCAATTTCCAGCTCTGTCTCTGCTTACCGAGGAGATAACATGGGATCAGAAGAAGGCGCGTTGCCCCTAGGAGCAAATGAATAAGTTGTGAAGGCTAGCAGAAACCTAGGAAGCTAGGACTGCATTTTGCTGACTGAGTATGTAAATACAGCACAATATGATTTTGGTGACCACTGCTGACAATCAACATAAAATAAAAATATCCTAAAAATAATTCAAGCATAGGTCCTCACATTGTCTTGTCACTTGTGTCGATCTGTTGGAGTTTAGTTGTGAGGGGGTAACAGTTTCAAAAAAAAGTTCAGTGGTTTGGATTTCTGAATTCTAGCATAGAACTGCCACCTGAGAGCTGTTTGAAGTTGCAGAAGGCTTAATTCTATTAGAATAAAAGGAATTCTTGACCAAGTGCCTGTCAGTTCTTGCCCACATTCAGCACTAGGCTCTGTAAATCCTACTGTGTTGTTCTACTGCAGAGATTTTTCTCCTGTCGGTTTTGCAAATTCTCTTCTGAATATAGTGATTGCTCAGCTTATGATCAAGGACTTCTGCAATAAATTCTTACAGCATAATTTAACCATATGATTTTTCATGTTTGCTTCATTGCTCCAATTGCATATTGCTTTCATTTAGTTCTCTCATTTTACTTCATTGGAAGATCTGGCCTTTCAGACTAAATTCTGATGCTTCCAAAATTACTGACTTCTGCAGAGTCAGAATTTTGACATTAGAAGCCAGGAATTAGCTCTTTATATTTATTTATCAGTGAGTCTAAAGTAGAACTTACTATTCAGAGCTATGCAAGCTCATGTCCAAAGTTCAAATACTCAGCGGCAAATTTCTAAAATAAACAGATAAAAACCAGCACACCGACACCAATGGCATTTGTATGCAGTATATTTCATTAAGATACCAGAAGCTAGCAGATAAGCTAAGAAGCATAGGTGCAATAATTTTGCGTAGGTATAGTTTTTAAATTAAATTTCACATTTGCATACCGTTTAAATTAAGAATAACTTCACTAAGATAATATGCTTGTATTGTGATTAAACAAAACTAAATAAGTTCACTGTGATATTTTCTTAGCATATTTTTCCTTTGTAATATTTATTCTTTGTAATTAATAAACAGACTAAACCACAAACAGTAAAGCATGCAGACTTATCAGTTAATCAGCTGCTGCATATTGATATAGCTCAGCCAAACCCTTGTATTGATGAGTAATTTAGCAAGTAACAGGTATGAAAGTTTACAACATACTTTGGCTTCAGATATGCTTCCATTGAAGCCATGGGCTCAATAGATACAAGATTATATGCTAGTGTTCAACTCAGTGATGAAATTTCATTCATTCATTCATTTAAAGCCTCTGCTTTGGTGAGAAATCCATGGAAGTGAAGTACTCCTCATTAAATATCTTTAATTGTCTGTTACTCCTCTTACATGGTAAGTCTGATGGCTACTGCCATTAATTAACCATGTCAATATTCAGTTTCAAATAAAATCAGAAATTAATTTTAAAAGTTGGCTACTGAAAGCTTATTAGTATAGGTGAAATCCTCATATGTATGTTGGCAACTCTTCTATAGGCACCTGAACAGAAGTGAAACACCTGAAGACCATAAAACACAGGAACAAATTAGGCACTTAGCATGGGGGAGTATTTATGAAATTACCTCTCAGTCAGAGCAGTTGGCCTTCAAGGTCACTCCACCAAAGACCCCTCTCAGAACAAAGCAAACCACTGAGATCCTCATATTCCCGTCTCTTGACAAATGCCAATTGCATGTAGAGACAGAGGGTCAGATCATTATACCTTACAGTCATACTGAGTAGTGATCCTAAGCAGAAAAGCTTTTCAGGACTGTATATTGTGTGCAGTGCATTGTACCACCTCAGGACCACACTGATGGCCTGGTAGAACTACATAAATTAAAAAGGTTCTGTAAGACTCAGTCTGAAAACTATAGAATTTCCTGAAAAAAAAAAATCAGTTTCTCACAGAGTTCTACAGAAAAGCTACCATCCTCTATTATACTCTGTAAGACAGCTTAACAAAACCACTGATTTTTCCTTTTCTGTTCCTTCCTGTGGCAACTCTGCTTTTACTGCTGTCAATTATCATCTGCACTACAACTCTGCCAAAAAAGATTTTAATGCATTCTCTTGACACTTAATAATGTATTCTATTGACACTTAATAAAAAGCTGTCTCTGCCTCAAAATAACTTATTTTCTTACTCAACAAAATATCTAAAGGCAGGAGAAAAAGGAGAGACAGGAAGGTGAAACTTCTTGCTCAGGGTCAAATAATGAGATCAATGGTCAAAATTCATCAGCAAGGCTTGACTGACTTCATTATAGGACTTTTTTTATTATTTTACAAAAGCACTGATCATAAATTGATTCAGTCAACTTATAAAAAAATCAGATATAGAAAAGAATTAAAGTTGGTAAAGAAAGGAATTTCAGCTCTTTGGAAAAGACTATTTCAACATTCACTTTTTTTGCAAATTGCATCAGTCCATCAAAATGGAATAAGAGACTGAAAATTGCTATTCAGAATGTTAAAATAAAATATTTTAATACTCTGTAAATGAAATAGTTTATTTCACTTGCATGACCCAAACAAATTTTCATTTTGGTTGAATCCATACTATTCTCTGCATCTCCTTTATATTTGTAAACTCACTTCCCCAATAGCCTCCAACCCATCAAAATCTCTCCCAGATCAGATTCTGACAAGAAAAAATTTCAGCTGAACTTTTAAAAATATCTTTAATCAGAATATCAGAAGCGATTATAATAATTTTGGATAACTGCTGAGTGGAAGTTTCGGTTTTGTCATCTCACTTCACAATACTTCCATTTTCTTCAACCTGCAGATTTCCTCATCCCAAAATGAAGACATTTGCAATGGCCTTCCCCTGTAGCATTACATACTGAGCTCTTCCTGAAACTGTGTCTTACTATCGTTATGACCAGTTCAACTTCACAAAGTTTACTTCAGGCAGCAGTTTTAACCTCCCTCAGCCACACAAAGACTCCATGCTACTAAATCAGTTTGGCAATAAATTAATTAGCTTGGGTGTAAGTCTTTGTGTCTTGGGCAATAGGCTATCTTCCATCAAAACAACAACAAAATCCCAATTAGAAAGGATTTGTTACAACACCCTGGCAAGGATTTAGTTTTTCCTTTGGTAACTAGTGACTTTAAAAAGCTTTCATCAGGAAGCGTGAGCTGCATGTAAAATTCAAAAAGTCAGGTAAAAGCTTCTGAAGCACGTTTACATTACTGTGATTACTTTACTGATCCTTACATTAAGGATCATTCTCTTATCTGTGAGACAGTGATTAGAAAGAAATCTATCCTCTGAAGCTGTGGTACTGAAGATGATATGCCAGATAAGACAGATATGACTTCTCACTTTGGAGAAATGAGTTTTTGATTGTCACAGAGAAATATTGTCACAGAGAAAACTGGCATGTGTAGCAGAAGCCAGTTGGGGAAAGCAAAAGGAGCATCTGGGAAATATCCTTCGAAAATAAATGTGAGATCCCTTTTGCATTGCTTTTTTATCTCTGTACAACCCAAAATTATCCAGAACAGAACAGATAGATTTTTTTTGGTGAGTATTTGCTTGGCTACAGAAATGTTAAAGAAAAGAATGTTTAGCATAAAAATCACTCATTTGCATATTACCTATGTAAAATGCTGAGTTTTCTTCTTTAGAAAAATCATCAATATATGAAACTCCCAGTGGCATAACTGGTGCTTCCCCAATTCCACGTAAAAGGTTCCCCATCAACACAAAGAGCCACAGATAGGAATTCGTTGTTTTCTCACATCCTGCAGGCCATAAACATTTACATTTCTGTGAACATAATTCTGACAATACTTTATTGCAACAGAAAAATAACATAAAATATGGTTTTTTACAATCATTATAGGGTGGGTTTGTATATATCATGGTTTCTAACAGGGGTTTTACTGTTTTCCAGTAAAAGAGCATGTATAAAATGGGGACAAGCAGAAGAAGGGAACCCATCATCAGAGCTTTTGCTTACCGAAATTTTTCATTGCGCTGGGTGTTTCTGTAGCATCTGTGACTGGATGGCTCCCAGACAACGCTGGGGAGCAAGCTGATACACTCGTAGAGTTGTCCACAGTAACAGTTATTCTTTCATAATTATAACTGGAAAACAACTATGTAAAATACAACTGACACACGAAAGACTCTGCTTTGCAGAAAGTGGGTATAAGCCTTGCGTTCATACATGTTCATTCCTGTTACATGCAGGCAAAGTAGAGGGGCAACCCATTTCCAGTGCTTTCACTTAAAAATAAAGATAGGTATCTTCATACTTTTTTCAAAATGCTCTGACCATTCTAACCCCAATATTTTCTTAAGCTAAAGAGAAAAAAAGCTGGTTCCAGGGCTTAAGAGATCATTCTTTAGACTGAAGGACAGAGGCAGAGTCCATCCACATCTGTCTACGTACAACAGCGCTGATGTTTTACCATACTGGCACTGGTTTCTTACCTATGTGACAGACTCGTAACACAGAGATTGCTGTGCTAGTTTAAAATTAGCCAGCTAAGGATCTAGTAGTAACCTATCTGTGTTTATAAAGAGATTAACACAGGCTGCAAAACACATGTGCCAGTTTGTCTGTATTTAGGCAACCAGGTGCTACCGCAATTCTGCTGAGTAAATTGAAGCCAGCCTGAGTACCTTTATACTACATCGGGATAAATGGAGAGCAGCTATTCCCTCTGACTGTGCAATCAAGTGGTAACATTTAATATTGTGATGGATGACATGGAGGTCCCCATGGCCACTGGGTTTTGCCTGGCGTTGTGAAGAATGGGTAATCTTCAGAACTTGGCTGTGAGTTTGGGTTAAATCAGAGATTTCCATGGCTCTGCTTCTGGCCTGTGCTGTCCCCTGCAGTGCAGGTTCCCAAGCAGAGTAGTGGCTGTGGCTACTTTCCATACCATGGTCCCCAGATATAATTCTTTCCATACACCCCTTATCACATGTATTTGTCTTGGAATTAAAGAAGATGCACAAATAAATTTTAATTTTTGAGAGATAGAGGGGTTTTATTTTCAGCTACTATTCAGTAAGGATGCCGAAGGATTGGAGAGGTGTGAACTGCTTCTGACAACTGTGTAAGCACTAAAGCTTAGATGTGAAGGGATATTTAACTCTCCCTGAGTTCAGTGGAGACAATAGATACATATCTTCATAATTTTAAAGAGCTTAGCATGGATAGCCACCACGGAGAAAGAAACCTTTTCCATCAAGATCTCATTACAGTTCATTTAAGTATAAGAAAAGGAGAACAGCGAAAAAAAAAAAATGTATCTATATTTATCCATCCCAGGTGAAAAATTCAACTCACTTTATCCCTAATTATGTATAAGTTCTGTAGAAACCTGAGGTTTCTCTCTTACTTACCTGTAGAAAGAGGTAAGCTTTCAGAGAGGAAATCAGAAAGAGAATACTAAAGATTCCACCTATTAAAACCTCTCTGTTATCTGGAAGAAACTACTGTTGTCAAACTTTTAACTCAGGTGTATGATTAAAAAACACTTTATATAGTCAAGTTCACTTCGTGCCCAATGTGAAAAATCTCCATATTTACCGTCCCATTAGGAACTGAGGCATCACTGACAAAAATGCTCCTAAGGACATGATGAGACATCCAACAGCAATTACTTTTGGTCGATGAACTCTTGGTCCAAGGTAGCTCACCAACACCATTACCATTAAGTTACCTACATCAACAGGAAAAAGAACCAGTAAGGTTACAGAAAGAGGGGTTTTTTAGGGGAAAAATGTATTAAGAAGCAGTATTTATCCAATTTCCAAGAAAGCACACATACCTATCTCAAAGCTGCCATCAATTATGCCAACAATTGAGGATGAGATTTCAAATCTTCTTTCAATTTGACTGGACATGCTCTTCATGTAGCTTCCAGAAAATCCTTTGGCAAAAAAGGAAAAAGATAGAGCTCCAAGAAATATCTGAAAAGAGAAAATAATTGAGTTTGCAAAGAAACAATTTTTTGTTCATGGCTGGATGCCTGAGCAACCTGTTCAAGAAACACAAAAATCAAATGCTTTGCTTTCTAATTGTCTGTGAAGGGATTCTTCCTATCATTTTCATTACAACAGAAGATTTTTCCTTCTCTTTCAGGATGGCCTCCAAAGCCTCTTCTACCGCAAAGAAAAAGAAAGTTGACATTGACTGTGCGCACCTTC
The DNA here is from genome assembly GCF_947461875.1 of Haliaeetus albicilla. Lineage (NCBI taxonomy): Eukaryota > Metazoa > Chordata > Aves > Accipitriformes > Accipitridae > Haliaeetus > Haliaeetus albicilla. Next base: position 17,476,677 of record NC_091501.1, read on the forward strand.
TACCTTTCTACCACATACTGGTTTAGCTCTTTCCTTTCTTAGGGAAAACTTGCAGCATAAAGTTGTTCATCACTGATACTATTATTATGGCATGTCTTATTACTCCTACTCCTCCTGTTCTAAAAAAACATGGATGAAAATATATAGCTGCAACTACCACTATGGCTATAGCACACCTCTAAATGATTCATTATTAAAATATGGCCTCACTTTTTAACTTCTGAACACATTTATTGACTTCCATGTGCTTGGAATCACAACCTAGAGCATTGTTTCCAACACGTGCAATGTCAGTGTCATACAGAACTAACTGAATTTTGATAGAACTTCAAATTGCCATTTTCAGTATTGCAGAGAAAATATGTGGTGAGGGCTCCACTCCATACCTTTAGCTTTGAACAAATATGGCACACACTCTTGGCAGGAACTGCGCTGCCATCGCTGTCCTGGAAGAGTGATTTGTCTTTAAGTTGGCCAGCAGTGATTGGCCTGTCCATGGTTTTCCTCCTCCAGATGTGATATGTAGGTTTTCCTGTTTGGAAAATAGCACTATTATTAACTATTATCTGCATAAGAATAAAGGTTCCAATGTTTTTCAGACATACTAGATGGTGAGACACTACTTGACATGTCTACACATTAACACCTTTTCTCAGGAAGGATGTTAAAGAGTGTTCAAAGTGTCATTGTAATGAGTTAAGGATTGGTGCACCTCCTTTGTGAAATCTGCTTTCCAAAAGACTTCGGTACTTTCTTGGATAGATGGAAAATTCAAAGGGAACTTGCTGACAGTTTTTAGAAATCTTTGCAGAGAAGGAAAGTCCCTAAGCAGCAGGAGGCTAGGACAGTATGTCAGAGAAGCATCTTCACCATGCTCGAACCAATTCTTATAGTCTCTTTTAGATATCCGCATTTCTTCACTGTTCCAGGCTAAATGGACCTTTGGTATGATCCAGTAGGCTCCTGATAGTATTTTATATTCATTAGGATTTTCTCTAATTGTGTAATCTATGAATTTGCAGAAATACTGAACACTACTCTGTACCATTCTGTCAACATTCCTATGAGTAACGTTATTTATTGGATAAACGTTTGTAGAGTCAGACCTTAAATGATGACTGAGGAGAAAATAGGGTAAGACATATGGTAGGTAAAGATGTATTAGGGAAAAGAGGGCACTGATTAAAAGAAATTAATAATGACTATCTTTAAGTCCACAAGTCTCCACAAGTTCCTGCAAGACAGATGATAAATGTAGCTATTTTAATGAGACTGCCAAAGTTTTTCATTCAAAAATTGGCTCTGATATAAGGAGTCATCTTAACTACGTTGGTTGATGTAGATTAAGCAGATCAGGGAGACCAGCTAATACAGAGAGATCCAGAATGATAACAAATCAAAAAGAGCTATTGCCAAGTTCTTCTGTTGGAAAACTGGTGCAGTAGTAGTGAAATCAATTAGTTAGCCCCGATATACATTGGCACATGTATTAGAGGAATATAGAGGAATATAGGTCAAGAAATTGGCCTGTAACATCCCCACACACACACCCCCGAGACACTGGGATCTTAGATATCCCACTCTGTTTAATTCCCCTGGAAACTTCTCAAAGTTCCTCTCCTGCAGGCCCCACAGGCCAGCTGACCCGTGAGTGGAGGCCATTTAAGTGTTCTGAGATATTTTCGACTCCAGGGGTGGTAGGGCTATGGCAGGGTCCCTGGCTAACCCACAAAGGTCGCTCTATTCCTCTGGAGAGCTCAGTTCTCCCAAGCAAATGCCCAGGAGCAACTTCAACTCCCTGAGAAATGTCCACCCATGCCCAGAAAGGACAAGTCCAACAGCCCCCCAAAAGTTATTCCTAATAATTGTGAAAAGGCACTAATGTCTAATAAAGAGATATAAAGCCTCATAAGCACTCTAACTTGAATTTTGTAGTTTTTAATTCCAAATTCTACTCCAGCAGGGTCCACGAAAAGTGGCTGTGAAAAGCAAACACATGTATATTTCAGTGATCCGCATATGAAATTTCTAGAGGGACCTAACCTTCCTTAGACCATCTTCAGCAGCTCACAAATCAAAAAAACATTGAAAAAAAGAAGTTACAGGTAATTAAAGTCTGGTGAATTCTGATTTACCCCACTCTTTAGAGGATGGGAGCTGAAAGACAGAGTTCTCTAAAGCAAATACATTCTTTATTGATTTGTATTTTGCTGATGATTAACTTTGTGAAACACCTGACTGTTAAATAAACAATATTTAAATCAGTGACGTGGTTTTCTTTTCACAATATTTAATGTTATGCTGCCTTAACAATCTACCTTAACTTATAGAAAATGTTGAACTGTATAAACACTTCTCTTATGCCTAATGAAACAATAACATTTTCCATAGCCACTCTATAAAAATCTGAACTTTGGCAAACCAGTGAATCGTTGACACCAGTGGTATTTAAGAGTAAATGAAGCAAGAAAAATAATGCAAGATTTAATTTAAGACAATTTTTTTAAATGAATTAATGGTAATGAATAGTTTTTGTATGGAGGGATAAAACATCCCACTGTCCACAGTGCTTATTCTTTAAAAAAAAAAAAAAAAAAAAAATTTGCAGAATTGTACCTTTGCACTTTACATAATCTCTTTCAAGTTTAGTGACACTGAGATGTACAAAAAGCCCAGTCTGTCCTGCACTAGCACCTAACAAACAAACAAAGAAACAAACAAACAAATAAGGGGAAAGAAGCAGGGAGGGAGGGTGGGGAGAGACAGCAAGAGGCAGAGAGAGAGAACTTACTTTGTGTCACTGCGACATCAGGCTGTTTCTTTCCCGTGCCCTAGGGCTTTCAGGCTTGGAGCCAGAGCAACGTCACAGCAAAAGCCCTGCCTACTCCAAGTGGAGCGCTCCACCGCATTTTTTTAAACCTTGGATTTCCTTCTTACCATGGTTGCAAAACTTTCCCACAATCACTGATACAAAAGCTTTGCAAAAGAAAGCAGGTTTCTTGTGTTGTCATTACTTTGGCAGTCTACCTGCCAGCATGCTAGTGGTGCCAGCCTCTCCCAGGAGGAGCAACTTGTTTTCTTCACCCTTGTTTTTTCCCCTGAAGTCTAAACACTAAAGCTGCTTCTATCAATCCTACAAAGGGGACTCCCTACCACCCAGCCACCAGCCACAGAGTGGCTCGGCTCACACACAAGAGCCTTGAGTGAGCAGACTCAGTTTTTCGAAGCGTCTTATCTGCAGCCTGAGTAATTTGCACTTCTCGGTGCCTTTGCTGAGGGTCAGCAGAGATTCTAAGGGATGACTCAGCTCCTTAAAGGGCATGAATTGTATACTGACATCTGCCAGTTTTGGTATGGGCCCTCTGTGTCACAACCCCAAGGCAGAGCTGCAAGAGGGCTACCCTCGTGGAGATCTAAAGACAAGCGGATGCCCTCGGGAAATCACAGCCTCCTGTCAGACCCCCTGCCTATTATAAATCAGAATTATTTAACACAACCACAAGCAGTTCCTGCAGGTGCCAATAGGAGATGTGGAATGACACAGCTATCCCTCCAAGCTGACTACAGCCAGGCCAAACAAAAAGAGTGAGCATATTACCCACAGCTAGCCCAGCTCTTGCATCTTAAACAACCACAAGTAGAAAATCAGCTCACACATCTAACAGGGCACATACAGAGCGCTAGCTCACCTAATTCATGTCTTCTCTAGAGCGGAACTCTCCAGCACAAGGAAAGATCCTGACCCAGAAGTCATTCCAGGCATTATCAACAGAGTCTCAAGAAACTGGTTTTGGTCATCTGGTTGCATGTAACAGCACGGTGCTCGCTTTCGCAGAAACTTGAATTACAAAATCACATCTAATTAAAGGACCTTTCTAGTGACTTCAAAAGATAGAAAAAAGAGGTTTATGACTCAAAAACTTCGAACCCAGGAAGGAAAAAGCATTCTCCCACCATCCCCTTTCTGTCCAGCAAAAGGTAAACTCCTGAAATACAAACTTTGACAAAGTTTGTATGAAAAGGCTTGATTAGCTTTTTCTGTGTAAAAATCCATCAAGAGATTTGCTAAAGATTAAATTAACTCAATGAAATACATGGAAATGTATTATTTAGTCATGACAGTTAAAAGAAATAATAAACTTGCTAAGTCCATAAATATGCAAGTTCTCACTTTCCCCTGAAGCTTGGTAGTTAACTGCAGACAATCATTTTATCTGCCATATTGACATTTGCTATTGGATTTTGTTTGATAGAATTTTACAAACTTTACTGTGATTATTATATATTTATTGATTTATTATGGGTCTTTATGTGAAGTTTCTTTTTTTTCTATTTTGCCAGCAGGACTCTATGCTATCACCAGATACTCAGTGATCAAATCAAAACACAGCTCATTTCTACCATTTAGTAAGAATATAAGCAACACCGAAAAATGTTATTTTCTATAATGTTTTTAATTGTGATGTTCCTGCATTAGTCTTTAAATGCTAACCTCTTGTTTAATTAATTTAGTTTTAACACAAGGGAATAATTTACTTATTGGAACTTTCTTTCTCTTAAAAGAATTCAGAATACAGGAAATACAATCAGACCTATTCTTCAGATAAACTGGTCCATTCTTATACTTTTACTTAGGTGAAGAAGAGTTATCTTTGCCTAGTTCTTAATGTCTTAATTGTTTGTTTTTTTTAAAAAGAATTTTTTAAAATGCTTAGATCCATTCACCAGAATATCACTAGAATAAATCAGTATTTGTTTCATCTGATAATTTCAAATTTACATATATTACAACCTGCATTTAGACTGCTTTTAACTATGATGATATTGCGAAGTTTGAGGAAAAATATAGATGAACATTAGCAATGGGTCCCCTACTTATCATTGCTGTCAGCCTGCAACCAGGTGGAAGAACGAAATCTGTTGGAAAGGTAACTGCAAGCCCATTGTCTGTCAGGAAAGCAGGCAGAGTTCTCAAAATGAGGCACCCAGAAAAATTCCACCAGCACTTTGATAAATGTATTTTAAAGTTGAATACAAAGAAGTTTATCTATAGAAGGCATGACACTTCTAATTGTCACGCATAGATGGTAGGATCCACTTAGAAGGCAGCACTGCTTGGATTCAGTGCAGACACTTCCAGATGAGCCACTCAATTCGTTTCTCTTTACAGAGGAGGAAAAAGAAGCATTTCCAAAGGTGTGTGTTGTCTAGTCTATTTTAGATACTTACTGTTAGATATGAGATGAAATGAACTCCAGATATGGCTGTGAAAGAAGGCTAGACAGCAAGATCAGTTTTTGACAAAGGAAAGTCGGGAGAGATGAATCCCACCAGAAAAGACTTCAGCACTCCCATAAAAATAGTCTTCTGTAACTTTTGCAAACTGAGGTCCGGTGTCTGTGACAGCATTTGCCATCATGCCTGTATGTGCAACTCGGTTGTGATATGGCAGCTGCGAACGGATGAGGAAAGGGCTCTTGTTATGGAAGGGCAGTCCTGGAGAAGCAAGCCACAGCTGCCGGCTCCTGGCCAGCCCACTAGCACATGCTGGCAGAGAGCAGCATCAGCAGCACACAGCAGTGCCTCTCCATCAGCCACGGCACGGGCTATTGTGTCAGCCACCAGCCAGACAACTGGCTGTACGTTGGCCTTCCCACTGGGAACCTGTTGTGCAAGGTCTGTGGTAGCACGAAACTCAAAAACGGGAGAGCAGGTCACCAGCGAGGAAATGTTTGCTGTTGCTGATGAAGCGTCGCCGTTTTCTGTGTGACCCAATGCTGTCTGTCTGCGGCAGGCTGAGCGACAGCCTTCATGTCTGGTAGTGGTAGACGCTCAGAGGTGGGTGCAAGAGCCCCTTGCAAACAGCCCCAGGAACAGCTCTAGGGGAGGGAGCTGCCTCCTGAGCCTGGCCAGGCACTGCACCACATAGCACCACCAGCCACCTTCTCGCAGCAGGACACGGTGTCCCTGGTGTGATGCACCTGGCTGGCTGCACATCAACACCCTCGGTGTGTTATGAACCGCATCAAACGGGTGCAAGATATTCTGTGGCTGAGGACAAGTAAGGACGTTCAGAGGGAGCGGGTGTACATTGCCATGCTCAACCGGCTCCTTTCTCCAGGAGGTTATTTTGTGCGGCAGTAACTTAAGAAACTGCAGAAGTTTTAGGCTTGACCTCCTGCCATGCAGAGGTAAAGCAGATGGCAGGTCCCGCTCAGGAGGCTGCCTGTTCAGAGCTGCGTCTTGTTCATCGGTGGAGGAAGCATTGTGCAAGGGGAACCTGCTTGTCATGGCTTTAGTTGCGCTCGATTGCACTGATTGAGCTTTAATGCCAAACAGAGCCCCAGCCCAAAGCAGTACAATCCCAAGTGCCAAGCCAGCAGCCAAAAGATCACATGGCGATGCCGTGTCAGGGCTGACGTGGCTACAAGACCAAGGCTCAGGGAGCTCAGTCTGCAAGTCACATTGTGGGTTTCCTCAGGAGTAAGTAGTAGCAGAGTGTCGTGGTTTAACCCCAGCCAGCAACTAAGCACCACGCAGCCGCTCACTCACTCCCCCCCATCCAGTGGGATGGGGGAGAAAATCAGGAAAAGAAGTAAAACTCCTGGGTTGAGATAAGAACGATTTAATAGAACAGAAAAGAAGAAACTAATAATGATAATGATAACACTAATAAAATGACAACAGTAGTAATAAAAGGATTGAAATGTACAAATGATGCGCAGGGCAATTGCTCACCACCCGCCGACCGACACCCAGCCAGTCCCCAAGCGGCGAATCCCTCCCCCCCCCACTTCCCAGTTCCTAAACTGGATGGGACGTCCCATGGTATGGAATACACTGTTGGCCAGTTTGGGTCAGGTGCCCTGGCTGGGCATGAGAAGCTGAAAAATCCTTGACTGTAGTCTAAACACTACTGAGCAACAACTGAAAACATCAGTGTTATCAACATTCTTCACATACTGAACTCAAAACATAGCACTGTACCAGCTACTAGGAAGACAGTTAACTACATCCCAGCTGAAACCAGGACACAGAGGGAGAAGGGACGGGAATTCTGATAGATTGTTCCCTACAACTGCTGAAATGTTGAAGGACAAGATGTGAAAGAAGGGGGGGGGGAGTTAATCCTCTGCCTCAAAAAGAAAAAAGCTTTTAGAAGCATGATTTGTACCTAAGGTGTTCAGTCTTTTTCTTGACACCAATTTTTCACCTGCGGAAAGGTGCACAGAGGATTTGGGGTTGTTATGCTAAGCTATCATGTGTTCTTATTTTAGTAATTCCAGCTTCCCAAAAGAGAATTAATAAAAGAGTCCCAAAGAGAATTAATAAAAGAGAAAGATACAAGTGGTAAAATCATTTTGGAGTGCTCTTCTATGAGAATTTTCTCCTGTAAAACTTAATTTGGCAACTGTTCACAGGTTTCCTGCAAAATTGGTGCAATCTAACTCTGCAGTAAGGGAATTTTCTCCTCAACGATGGGGCCCCACTGAGTACTCATATGTAAAACCTTAAATAATAATAGTAGTAGAGGAGGAGTGTTACTGATCTCTTCAAACTGTAAGACAGATATTACGTGTGTGTTCATATGGGAAACAATACTATTAACATTGGAGGAATAGACATAAAAATTATTTCAAGTCATATCATTTCTTGGTAAGATGGGCTGCATGTGCCTTTGAATTTAGATATAATTTGTGCTTGAATTAATTAGTCTTCTGAAAAAGAAAAGGGTACCTCAAAAAAAATCAAGATTTTGTCAGTGTGAATGCATGACTTCCAGCCTGAATCTCCAGCACATGTTGGAACAATGTTTTAACTGGAATAAAAGAACTGTTGTTTAGATAACACTCTACACTTACAAATAAAACATCACAGGATTTGGACAGCCCGAACAAACGTGCTAGGGATGCTTTCAAAGCTGCAAAGGAGAAGTCTAACTACCACTGACAACCTTCAGATGAGTGCCCACCTTCAATGTATGCCATTAGAAATCACCTTCTACAAGTATCTTGCATGCAAGTTGTATTAAACATGAACCTAATAAACTGATGGGGAAATTTAGCTTCTAAACATCACAGCCCTTTTTTGCCACAGAAAGCTTGTATTAAAAGAAAGTAAGCAACTCTACAGTGGAATACAATACAGAAGTAATCTTCAAATACGTTACTACTGATGTATTCCTCAGGTGAAGATCTCTGCTGACCTCTCCAAGCTCCAGCTCCGAGTGGGAGCTACCCGCTGCCTGTGCCAGCTCTGTCAGAGTGCACCATGCACCAGAGCCGGAGGGCGAGGAGCCAGCCTCTGCGCACCAGGGAGCAGGATCACCAAGTGCGGTTGTGCCTTCATGCACAGAGTGCCAGTGGAGAGAAACCTTCCACTTGTAAATAGTTAACTCTGGGCACTTCCAGTAATATGCCTACACAAGGAGTGCATTTGCAATCTCATCTACCTGTGGAGTATAACCTGAAAGCACAGGAGAGATTCTCTGCTGGCAAAACCAGTGCAAATCCCCTGGATTCCAGTAAATTTGACCAAAGTCATAGGGAGAACTCTTGCTAGGGTTATGATGGACCTGCACCGCTTTTGCCTATCAAAGTGGTTGGTCTTTAAGTGCTAGCTAACTCCTGCATTCAAAAGTACAATAATAACTTAGAGTATTGCTAAGTAATTCTCAAATAGTTTCCACTCTGTCCTTGGTGGGAAACGTAGGAGGAACATCTCAATACCGATTTGTGTGTACATTAGCATGTTATAAACTTACCTTCACTTTTTTAAAGTATGAAGAAACCTTAAAGTACCTTTATATGCAAGACTGTTATTACTTATGCAGCTTAAGGTGGTTTTTTTACTACTAAATAATGTTTTAAAAGTCACTAAAGAAAACTTACAAACTTTGCACTTTCACTTAAAAAGTGCTAGATGTGGGAATCTTCAAGGAAAACATTTCCTAATTTCTCCCCAGATCAGTATTTCTCCTTGCAGTTCCAAGGAAGGTTGCTTTTCCAACAGCTACATTTTGAAATAATATTTTATGTAGAGTTTTATTTTTTAATGAAATGAGGCACTAAGGATTTTTCAAGCATTAGTTGCAGTAATTGGTTTTGAGGGAGCTGGGTTTTTACATGAGGAGTAACTAAAGCAAACATATTGTGAACTGTCCCTAAAACTATTGTGCAGAATAATCTCAGGCAAACAGCCAATGGGAATTTCTTTCTTCTGCTGAGCAATGTAAAGATATCCTCCTCTACAATCTGTAAGAAAAGTCATAGGTAGCATCGGTGATATAGTTGTAAACATTAAACAGGCAGTATACTCACTATTTGGTGTTCCACTCCAGGCAGCAGCGTGGTGACCCATGTTTCCTTTTTTTCATTGTTGGCTTTGGAGGTTCTGAAAAGCAAAAATAGGAGTCCCTGAAACAACTTTCTGACATTCAGTTACACAGGGCCAATGCCAACACAGTTTACGAAAAATGGTTCTTTGCTTTTTTTTTTTGGTAAATGGCACAAATTATAGAAAAATCTCAAAAGTAAGAAATCCACACAGTATCAAAATATAGGAAGACCTTTTTCAAGGCAATAAAGCAATATGCCAGTCAAGAACCAGTTTTCAGAACAAAAGGATGTTCATTAGATGAGCATCACACAAACTTCATGCATTCTTGGGACAAATCATAAGGTGCTCAGTACATGGGGAAGGTACAGGCTTATTTTAGGGAGCTTGACACAAATAAATATCTGAAGAATGTAAAAACATCAAAGAGAAAAAAACCAAATATTAAATTGGATGAGAAATTCTATATTAAAAGAAAAAATGAACACCACAGGATGTCTGTGACATACTGGGAAAAGTTCCAAGACAGTAAAATTAACAGAGTATAAAACAGTCTCCAGAGAAGTAACAGAAGCCATGCCGTCTATATTTTAAAATTAGACTTGACAAACATTCGTAAATATGTGCCAAAAAATAATCTTTTATTTGTGGTAGAGAATGTAATTTATTTACTGTACTCAATTTATAAACTCGGAAGTGCTAAACCAACGCGACTAGGACTAGAATTAGAGGCCTAAATTGTTCCCATCTGTTCGTTACTGTCACTGCCTACATTCTCTAGCATGAGCACTTTATAAACAGGCAGTAGTTTGAATCCCCTTTGATAGCCCAGGGGTTCTCATTTGCAGCTTGCGGTGCAATTGTTATACCTGAGCCAGATGCACCAGACGCTCTTCCCCCTGCCGCGGCGGCGATGCCGGGGATGTCAGCCCCAGCACCCTCTGCTTATGGCCCTCTCTTTGTAGTTACCACAAGCAACACTCTCTTATCACAGAGAGTTACCTGCCAGCCCCAAACTCTTGGGAAGTAGTTTTTCCTCTCAAGCAAAGCCCAGGTCACACTGGAGCTATGGAGGATCCCACTGGTGCTGCAAATGCAAGGGGACCCAGGCCAGCTCATCTCGCTGCAGGACACGCCGGCATCTGGCAAAGTGTCTAGTGAGGGACAGAGGTACGTACTTGATTACAAAATCAAAAGCAAGAAAAAGGTTGCCAGGCACATTATTATAATTTACATGATAGTCTAGGCTGATGCACCATTTCTTTCCATAGCGTTGTCTGGATTAAGGGATTCTTTTAGCACACGTTGCACTTGCTAAGTGTTATGTGCAGGTATTAATCCTTGGGTGTGTCTGGCCACCTAAGGTCTGATTCCCACAGCAATTCCCACCTGCCTGCCATCCTATAGTACATAAACACTGAGTAAGGATCACTGTGCATCCTGGAGTTATCTGGATCCCTTTCCATGCAAACAGAGGCTAAACAGACCCTCTTGGTACCTCTTCTCCCTCCTGTTTCATTCTTTAAACTAAAGGCACATGCAGACTGCTCTTGGTGCGCTCTCTTCCTGTCACTTTATTTAAAGAAGATAGTGTTTAGTGAGTTTGTGATGATAAACATGCAAATGAGCATTGGCAGCTCAGCTGTCATTTTGGGGCATTCGGGCCTTCTGAATTTCGCAGACTACTTCCCTGTTAGTCATCTCCGCATCTGGAAGACTGACTGAACTGCAGTCCAGTATAGACTCCTCTTGGTATTAATTACATACGCTGTGATAAGACGCATATCAGAAAAGGGGAGAGGGGGAAAGGTACCAATCATACCAGCTATACTGAATGATTGCAATAGCTCACGCTTAGTATTAAAGCCACCTAAATATATGCCAGAAGGGTTTTCTGTGTGATATGGATTTCTTCAGGAGTTATCAGCCTATAGTAGCAAAGCAAAACAGCTCTCCCACAGCTACCACACTCTTCATCTCTCCATACTTTTACTGAAGTCATAATTCTTTTTTAGCAGTAGCACTGTCTGCTGCCATGGAGGGGTGTAGTAGCAAGTTCACAATGTCCATACAAAAATAAGATTTGAAGAAATCTAAGCTCTTCTCTACATACTACTACATACTCTATACTACCTTTGATAATTAATACAGGAAAAAACTGAACTGGACCTAAAGCTCTCTGATTGTGAGGAAAGTTCATAACTATATCCAACATCTGTCTGACCTGAAAACATAGCAAGATAAATTAACAGAGAAAGCTGGAAACAATGAATAGTTTTGCGCTTGGTAAATTTGAATTTAGAAATAACTTCTCTAACACCCAGGACAGGATTTCTGAAGCCAGACTCCTACATAAAAAGAATTAAAATGGAAGGAGAAGCCCCTTACTAGACTCTGTCTGTTAAATTGTAATGCCTGAAAAATAAATGAGTGCATAAACAGTACAAGTTGTCTGTCTGTGTGTCTGTGTGCATGCATACATATACCTTTGATAAGAATATTCCTGCAAGCTCCTGGTCATAAGTGGAAGTAAGTCACAAAGTAGCAGCAGCACTGTTGCAAATGCTGGTACCCTATTATTCAGATTCACCAGGAGGAGTGTTCTGAGTTAAAATGCAGTATAAGGCAGAAAACTACAGTGGGGGAAAAAAAAACAAACAAAAAAACAAAGAAAAATAAAGCAGGGCTCATGCCCTCTTAGAAATTTTTTGAAATTCTGGAAATTTCTGCAGAAACTTAAGCTTGTTTTATATATGATTCTAGTTTTCTTGAAATTGGTTTACTACCTGCAGAAGAAAGAAGAATCATCGTGTGCCAGACAGCATGCAGTTGCCTTCCAGAGAGCTGCCCTGAAACAATAGTAACAGCAAAGGTACAGCATGAACTGGACCACTTTGTGTTCATTAACCTCAAATGAGAAGTTTGATTTTTTCAAAGCCTGTTCTGGAACCATTTAAATGATAACATTATAAAGCTGGGCAGCCTTTATACAAACACAGGGGGTCAGGATCTTTTAAAAAGCAAAACCTTTGTAATGAACTTTTTCTTTTACACCACCATTTCCCACCTGTAACGGGCTTCCTGCCGTCCAAGTGAGGACCTTCCTCAAATACTGCCCAGGCTGTAAGTATCCTCCAGCAAACTGCCACCTATGGTCACATGCATGTCTGCCCTGAACAAATGGAGTTTGTATTCCCTAAGCACCTCTGCTGGAAACTAACAGGCATATATCACACTTCTGGCATGGAGCTACCAAAGGGTCTTTTCTTGAAGGGACATTAGGCATTGCAAAACCTAAGATTTCACCTTCTAAAGGGATCTACTACTTTTTGTCCTGTGATTTAATTCTCCTGTGATTTAAGAGATCTGTGCTCTTGACTCCCTGAACAAAGCAAGAGAGGGGCAATTACCTAGTAATTTTCCACATTCTCAGAGAAAGTCCTAAACAATGAAAGTTCAAAATCCCAACCAGCATAACTGGGAACACTTTATGCCTTATTAAGAAAGGAAAAGACTAACAGCATTTCTGTAAAAAAAGCAGCCGTAGCCAAGAACTTGTTGCTGGATATATCCAGTTTTTATTGCATTACCAAACTTACATAAACTAAAAAGCAATTTGGCTTTTTGCATACAAAATCCCATCCCAGGTATGCTTAGGGAGTTCCTCTCTCCACATCCACAGGTTGAATTAGCTCCTGGTACTATGAGGCTTGCTTGGATGAGAGGAGTCTGTAGGGAGGAGTTATCTGCTAAAACTCAACTTGAGATAGAAAGGATACAGAAACAGCCTACTGTTCACTCTAGCTGAAATGACTGAAAAAGAAAGTGAACTTGAACTGCCAATAATTCTTGTCCAAAACTGTAATGCTCAGGTATTCAGAAATTATACATGTTAACATAGTATGTTTGTATCACAAACACAAAACCAGTATTCATATCATAAATCAGATAGTCATGGCCTCAGTCAAATTATTGTGTAATGATGCACCTTTGGTCACCACACCTCCCTTATGCCCACTAATTAAAATCACCTTGCCAGGTAACATTTTTTCCTCCCAAATGAGTAATTTCATCTCAAAAAAAAAAAAAAAAATCATAGTTTGAACAATATGCATGATCAGAAAATGTTAATTGTGCATCAAGAATAGGTTTCAGTTCTTGAAATTTAGAAGCAGCAGGGAGACAATGAAGTTCATACAAGACAGAATTTTTTAGGATATATATAAAACTGTTAATAATGACTTGTAAAATACTGAGAGCCTTGGCAATAAAGTAGCTGATGAACTTAAAAGTTGATACAGAGAAAATAATGTAAACAGAAAAAAACCCAAAACATAGCCTGCACATGCAGAGAAGTGCTTTTTACAAAGCACTGCCATTTTTCAGTAAGAGACTGAAGACTGTCGTTATTTCTTTGAAAATGATGGGTTAGCACCTGATCATGGTCAAAAAACCCCAATGGAACATCAGGGATCATTACAAAAGGCATTGAGTACAAAATGCTAGATAAATACATGTGGGCACAGTTTGCATACCATGGCCTTTAAAATATCTCCAAGATGGTTGCACTGGTCACACTGCCAGAAAAACATGACGTTTACGTTTCTCAGTGTCTGGCAGCTTCTGTATCCAGGCACCAGCACCTAGCCATCCACTTGGTAGGTTTAAGGATCAAAATTCAACTCATGGGCACCCTTTACTGAGCTGAAATTTCAGTGACAAAGAAACATGGTTGATTGTACTGTGAAAGCCATCTACTTGGCTCTCAGGCACTCAGAAAATAAACCTACCACACATTTTTATTAATTTGATACTGGACTTAACTCAGATATTCATATGCTACTGCTTTATAAAAAACTTTACACCTACTGTTACTTCTACTGGCGTTATTCCCATTTGTGTCTTGCGCTACCCCCAGTGCTGATGCAAGTCTCAGTGCTTGAAACATCAGACCAGGATCAGCCCAAACTTTCAAGCACAATAAATATCATCTGAGTTCCTACTGTAACCCACAGCAACTAGCCTCTGTTCAAATGAGTGTCACAACAGTGTCAGTTCGGGGCTCAGTCTTGAAATGTCTGACACCACCTACTAAAACAATAAACATGAATAAGGCCACTCATTTTTAAGCTAAGCACATGCTTAAATGCTTCGCTGAATCAATGTCAGCATGCTTAAAACTTGGAAGGATCAAGTCTAAAGTTTGGCTTTACATTTGAAGGAATAGCTCCAAGAGTATTTTTCTAACCTCCCAACCTAATCCTAGGAATGTCTGTTGTACCAGACATGGCATATTTTAAAGGTTTTATGACGATGACTTTGGAGTGACCCGTACTCTCTGTTTCCTGGTTTTGCTCTGGGGAAGTAATGTTCCCACCATAGGCTTATGCCAAGAAGCATCTCTACCGTGCCATCACCCAGCCAGCTCTCCAGCCAGCACCATCTAAGTTGATAAACAGTCTGAGTAGCAGGCTAATGACTTCAAAGCACCTGGTAAAGGTGACCTGTTTCACTGCTACATTCTCTAGCAGATGAACTGGAACAATTAAAAAGAATATTAATGTATCTACTAAAATGCTGAATTTAAAACTTGGAAACTTTCCTATCTTCTTCCTTCCATTTCAAAACAGAGCGAGTTAGCTAGGTCTGACTCTCTGGCAGTGGTCCATTTAAATGGCACAGATTTGCCTACCTAACAAAGCCCTTTTGTTTCCTGCAGCTGTGAAACTTCGGTGCACTGTAACTTTCCAGGTTTCCCAGGTTACCTTGGCACCAAACTGTGACTAAATGCCTGCAAAAGATTTTTAACTCTAGCTTTAGAGGAATACAATATCCACAAGGAAGAAGGATGGCTTTTAGTAAGTGCCCCATGGTAGCAAGAACAATACTGAAAATCAGCTGTGTTTCAAATGTCCACAAAGCTTCTGGAGGACCTGTGGCTTAATAGAGAGCTGCACTATGTTCTGCTCTCTCTGTTACAGGATGTATCACATTTGTCTTTTCTTCTGTTCCCCTTCCTCAAGTTATACCTGTTCAGCTCTATCATCTGATGCAAAGGGAGGAAGGGGCTGTGACTTATCTTTTCAAAAGAATTAATTGTAAGGACCTCCTGTATTTGAAGAAACTAAATTCTGGAGCTGATTTCTTGCTCTGTGGAAAGAAATGGATCTTTCGTCATTGATGATCTCTGTGCCTGGCAAGGTCATGGAGCAGATCCTCCTGGTAACTATGCTAGGGCACATGGAAAATAAGGAGGTGATTGGTGACAGCCAACATGGCTTCACTAAGGGCAAATCATGCCGGACAAATTTCGTGGCCTTCTACGACAGCGTTACAGCATTGGTGGATAAAGGAAGAGTAAATGGGAGTGACCTACCTGGACTTGTGCAAAGCATCCCACACAACATCCTTGTTTCTAAATTGGAGAGACATGGATTTGATGGATGGATGACTCAGTGGATAAGGAATTGGCTGGATGGTCACAGTCAAAGAGTTGCGGTCAACAGCTCGATGTCCAAGTGGAGAGCAGTGATGAGACATGTTCCTCAGGGGCCAGTTTTGGCACCAGCCCTGTTTAACATCTTTGTTGGCAACATGGACAGTGGGATTGAGCACACCCTCAGCAAGTTTGCCAACAACACCAAGCTGTGTGGTGCAGTCAACATGCTGGAAGAAAAGGATGCCATCCAGAGGGACCTTGACAGGCTTGAGAGGCGGGCCCATGCAAACCTCATGAAGTTCAACAAGGCCAAATGCAAGGTCCTGCACATGGGTCAGGGCAATCCCAAGCATAAATACAGGCTGGGAGGTGAATGGATTGAGAACAGCCCTGTGGAGAAGGACTTGGGGGTATCAGTGGATGAAAAACTGAATGTGAGCCAGCAATGTGCGCTCACAGTCCAGAAAGCCAATCGCATTCTGGGCTGCATCAAAAGAAGTGTAGCTAGCAGGTCGAGGGAGGTGATTCTCCCCCTCTACTCCGCTCTGATGAGACCCCACGTGGAGTACTGCGTTCAGCTCTGGGGTCCCCAGTGTAGGACAGACATGGACCTGCTCGAAGGGGTCCAGAGGAGGGCCACAAAGATCATCAGAGGACTGAAACACCTCTGCTATGAGGACAGGCTGAGAGACTTGAAGTTGTTTAGCCTGGAGAAGAGAAGGCTCCAGGGAGACCTTATAGCAGTCTTCCAGTACTTAAAGGGGGCTTACAGGAAAGATGGGGAGGGACTCTTTAACAGGGAGTGTAGTGATAGGATGAGGGGTAACGGTTTTAAATTGAAAGAGGGTAGATTTAGATTAGATATTAGGAAGAAGTTCTTTACTGTGAGGGTGGTGAGACAGTGGAACAGGTTGCTCAGAGAGGCTGTGGATGCCCCCTTGCTGGAAGTGTTAAAGGCCAGGTCGGCTGGGGCTTTGAGCAACCTGATTTAGTAGAAGGTGTCCCTGCCCATGGCAGGGGGGGTGGAACTAGATGATCTTTAAGGTCCCTTCCAACCCAAAACATTCTAGGATTCTATGATTCCACAAGGGTAGGAAGCAATTCCAAGCACATACACATATGGTGTTAATAAGACACCCTAAAGTAAAACAGAATATAATTTAACTAACTTAACTACTTTGGGGAAATATCCTTCCCATTTTTCAGTGGTTGTAGAAGGCCCTAGATGGATAAAATGGGAGTAAGTCTGTGTCCTATAGATTAAATGGGTGGGAAACACTTGCAAGGGCTGAAGCATTGGCCTATGGTAAAGTTCCAGAAGCTCCCTCAATGCCTTATGCCGTAGAGAATAATAATCAGGAAGGGGTTTTTTTATTGCCAACAGCTGTAATAAAAGGGCCTGAGAAGTTATTGCATTGTCACCTGCTGTCAGACCTAAGGGTCCTCTGCACTGGAGCCAAATATGAGGCAATTGCAATCTAGAAGCTAAACTTATATGCACTATACTCAACCAAAGATACACCTCATGTGACATACACCTTATCAGCAGGTTTTTCTGTACGGTTTTTTTCCTGAGACTTTCAGGGTCTTTTCCTGAGATAGTTAAGACATCCCAGAGCAACAGTTCACTGTCAGTGAACTCCAAATGGATACTACATTCATTGTAGCATCACATCTGCAAGAAATAAAAATGGGACAAAGACCAGGAAGAGCACATGGGTGACTACAGTTAGGTACCATTCAAAGAATAATTTAACAAGACATGAGAAGGCATAGGATTTAGCAGAGAGTAATATGATGGGCAAAATACTCACAAGTATCATTCTATCATGCTTAATGTGTGAGTTATTCCCCTCTAGAGTGAATGCAACTGAAGTAACAAATCCTGAGAACTTTTCCCTGTCCATGCTCTATGCAAACCTTAAAATATCACCATAACACTGCATTTTTTAAAAATTTAATTTTTTCTTTTTTTATTTGTTAGTATTACCACAGCACCCAGATCATGTCATAAACCAGATTCCCGATATATTGACCACTTACACTATGCGGAACAACAAACAGTCCCTGCCTGAAAGGACTAACAGCATAATTAAATAAATTTATGGAAAAATCAGGCCCAAAGAAGCTGCAAATCCTGTCTATAGTCAATGAGAGAGGCTGTGGCAGAAGCTGTTAGAGAATTCCAGCATAAAATCTGGCATCACAGGAGTCAGTTGCAAAACTCTCACTATCTGCAGTAAAACCAGGACTGAAAACATATGTTTCTGCTTTATAGCCCTTTGCTCAGACAACTCAAACCTGGTATTTCATAAGTTTTCTTATTTCTACTCCTTGGTTTTTTGCACCAAACACATTTTTCCTGTAACTTCTGTTTATGAACTGATACTTTTATAATATAATTAGGATACAACTATATGTAATTCTATTAATCTCTGTCCAAGTGTTCACTAGTTAAAGTATGAAATGTTTCACAAGGATATATCCAAAATTCACATAGCAAGGTTTTTTCACTATATGTCCTGCTTTGAAATACTATTTCAATGCTTCTTGTTCTTTATCCTGCATTTCTACTGGTGCATTTAATAAGATTTGGCTTTCAGATTTAAGTTTCTTCTTCAAAATAAGGAGGATCAGTGCACTTGGGATATAGGACACTCCACGTAATATTGCTGGCAGGCCAAGATAGAGCCACCTGAAATAAAGGATGAGCTTCATTAAACATATGCATTCATGAAAAAATAACAGAACTATTCAGCATACATTGTTTTGCAACAATTGCCCAGCCACTCTAAAGCTTGTGCCCTGATACTTCTGGATCTCACAGAAGGTGAATCAATATGAGAACAGAGAATACATCAGTGTCAGTGAAATGACTATTTACATCACCCAACTTCAGGCAACTAATTTAGCCAGCAACATTAGCCACCCAGTACCCTTATGGCTTTCTCCACAGGGAAAAGAGAGAGCCCTGAAAAGGGCAGCTCAGACCACCTGAGTAAAACTTCTGGGTATTCATGAGCTAGCATTCTTCTTCCAAATCAACCTTAACACAATATTAAAAGGAATCATTCTGAGGCCACTAGTTCAACAAGGCTTTTCTTCAAAATTCCCACAGTGCTCCTTGAAGGACTACAGAAGCATGAAGCGTAGTATCCTGGGCCAATTTCCAGTTTGGGTAACCAAATCTTCTTTATAAATTTCTCCTCTATTTTGATTCAGGTGCTATTTCAACCATTTTCTGTTCAAAGATATTGCATAGACAGCCATTAGACATTTTTCTCACAAGGGCTTACTGCTTTTAATTTTTTTATCAGAATTCAGTGTTTTAAGGTCTGTTCTCAGGAAAGGCCATTAGTGAATGTAACCAGAACATTTCTGTTCAAAGGGTGTTCCAGCATCTGTGGCAAAGGTTGCACTTGACAAATAAAGCCAATGCCAAAGAAAAGTGTTGCGTCGAATCTCTAATACAGGAGCAGTTTGTCTACTAGGAAAAGAAAAAGAGTGTAAAATTATATCTCTATGCTTGTAATGATACAGTAAGAAGGATAAATTAAAATAAAGTAGAAAATATACCTGTATGTGACAATGTCGTACATTCTACATGCTCCTTCTCCACCACAAGTCATAGTACCCCACTTCAAGCAAGTGGTATCTATCAAAGCTCCAAAATAAATGGGAGATGGAATTCCAGCTAAAAAGAATATTAGCAGCATTTTTGTGAATACCATATTTCTTCTGATTAGCAGATACACTACAGAACCTGTGTTGTTTCTCACCTACTCCATCTGTCCTGTCCTCTTGCAGTGTGAACCATGCTCTCTGTATTTCTTATGCTCTCTCTTCTTCCTTATCCACTTACCCTCAACCAAAGATTTTCTTTCCTGTTGCCTGTTTAACAATATATACATGCTACAATATGGACTGTGATTCCTATTCAAAACTCAACATTTTCTCTCATCAGTGAGAGTGAACGTTGTGTTCGACAAACATACAAGAGCGAAGGAATGTAAAATGGCTTTCAGATAAGCAGCAGCTGTAGTCAGCCTATTACCCAGCATAAATAAATGCAAACTGAAAGCTGTTCTAATTTGCCATGCTGCCTAGATCTGTAAAAAAACCCCAAAATTCTTCCTGCTCAAAGGCACTCCATAGGAGTAGACTCCTGTGCCATGCCCATAGCCCTGATGTGATCTTTATCTAACTCTAGATCAGACCTAACTGTGCTTCTGAAGTGCGTTAGAGCTTTTCTTACCAAATACTCTTGAAGCTAGTCCATGGATACCCACTCCAAATGACTTTTCTTCAGGCTTTAGAGACCTGTATGATAATCACATTGTACACCAATCAGTAGAGGTGACATTAATAAGAAATGTTTACCTCTGTTTTTTTTTAACCAAACTCTTCATCACATTAGGCCAAAACCATTCTAATTAGAGCATTGGTTGAAAGAGTTTGTTATCCTCATTAGGTGACATTTACTGAAGTTCCTTAACTAGGACTGCCAAATCACAAAAGGAAAAGCTATCATCCACTCGGACTGAAGCCAGCGCAAAGTGCAAGATAGTTGTGCCTTAATCAACAGCATGTTGATGTGATCAGTAAACACATGGGTAACACACACCTCTCAATATCTCAGTGCACTGACTCTGGTCCTACATTAATTCAGGATATAGCCGATAGCCAGAAGCAACAACAGGTTATATAGCTGACATGACACTAATGAAGCCTTAACACAGCACAGTAATAACGTAAGATCTTTCTATTGTTCCTCCCTCCATACAGAAACTAACACACTTTTGATTCTTGGGGTGTTTGACCTCAGAATAAAAAGTCCAGTAGGTTTCTTAAGACAAGGACATTTTACTGTACCTTATTAAGACCATGTACCCAGGCATGGCTGCTAAGGAAAAAATGAAGCTGCAGACTAATGACAATATCAAAAAATAATGAAGCATCTTATCACAGTTTTCTTCTCCATCACACTGGCCCAGAATTGCAGAGACATTTTGAGATGAAAATGCTGAGGCGGCAACACAGGTGCAGTTTTCAAATACCTGTCAAAAGAGTATTTTAATCACACAGACTTGTCAAAACTCACACACTGAATGTGAAACTCAGACAGTTGGCACCTAGCTCACTCTCTCCTGCACTTGAGTATGTTACACATGTGCAGCACTGCACTGCAGCCTCTCCCAGTCTGCCAGGCACAGGTCCAACCATCATCTGTATTTAGTGCATGGGGTTAGAGAGCGGGAGGGAGCTATGGTCCTCTTATGCATCTGGGACTATGCTTCCTCAAAGAATCCACAATCAACAGAGCCCTCCCTCATATTTCCCAGCACAGCCTGGTCCTTCCAGTGCCAATAGATCTGACCCTCTTTTTCATGACCTAGCGAGTGGTCTTTCATATGCCAGAAGAAACCAGAGATGTTTGACTGAGGCTGGGTTACAATATTCTCACTCAAACACTTGCTTCTACTGAAATCATTGAGACTATTGCCAGAATAAGGATTCTCAAATGTCAGCCAAGGTGAGCAAGGGCATCAGTGTCTGGCCCTTGCTATCATCTAATACTTCTTTAAAATATTTGTGAAGTACAAAGGCTTTCTAAAACCTGTATGATTTGGGGTTTTATTGAACTCATTATTTTTGATTGTTTTCAATCTAATTAGAATTTACTATTTTTTAATGGAAAATATATTATTAATTAAGATAATAAAAGTTCTATAATATCTGGTTACTTTTTTAAATCTACAGAGTAAAAGAGATTATTTAAAGTCCATGCCATAGAACTTCATTTTGGCTGAAATGTTCTTGGGCACTCAGGTTTCCAACTGGCAATACCTTAAGAATAATTTCTTACTCCATTTTAAGCATTTAAGATTCCTTCAATTATTAGAGGAAATGGAGGCTTCTTCATTATATTCTTTAATTTAAACTTAAACTATTTTTTATATTCCGTTTGGAATTTCTATTGCCACTCAATGAATTTGTCCAACTCTATTTATCACCTTATATATCCAACTAAATGTACATGTATGGATATTTCCCACCCTATATTGATACAGATATTTCTCACCTACTATATTTCATAGTTACAGCACAATAAAATGTAAGCTTTACCACACTTTTTCCAGTTCCTCTTGAGGCTTTACACCCAGCAAGACAAGGTGACACATAAGTGATTCCATTGTTCCCACAAACAGGGTCCCATATTTTAAGTGGGCAGTCACAATCCCTGTTGCAGCCAGCAAGTAGAGTATTTTCTGCATATGAAACTTGCTCTATTCTGAAATACATTTAGAAGATGAATAAATATTTCAGTAATGAAATACCTACAGTAACCCTTTGCAATGCATAGGATTCTATTCTAGCTCAAGTGTTGATCCAGGGCACAATCCTACATGCTCCTAACCTGGAGTCATGCCTTTCTATCTTTCTATAGGATGATATGTTACGTTATATTATATTAATATTATCAATTCATAGGTAAGTACGCATACCCTACAGCATCTTTCTCATCTATGGCATGTACGTTTTTGATTGTCTACAAACATTACATATATACCTACATGTGCATTTTACAGACACACAACCCTTCCCAATGATTAATGGCAGGCTTCAAATCAAGAAACTGCAGATAAAATATCCTCTGATAACTCAATAGCAATCAAAGTCCACTAAACCAGCATAAGATAAAGAAAGGATTTTGTCCCTCTGTAATTCTGAAATTGCACTCATGTACGCCTAATTTGATCAACAACTTTTTATTTCTACCTGCAGTTACATGATTTGAATGTATAATTATATTAGTAAAAGAATTAATATGGACATGCAATTGCATGAGTCTTGATGTGGATGTCTTTTTTAATACACTTTATTGTTTAAAACAGGGATAACAGAAGATAGACCTACTGTCTCATGCAAGTAAAAAGCTTTGAGAGTTTAGATTATGAAAAAAAAAGTTGCAAAGCTATGGAGTCCCTGGCTGATTTTTTACAAGAAAAATCATTCCAGTGTCTTAACACTTAAGTCCTCTTGTGTCTTTAAGAACATACCCTTCATAGGAAACTGTTAGGCCAGCAACTGGTGAAGTATCACAGACAGTCCAATAGGCAGCAAAGTAGAGAAGGTATTCCAGTAAAGATACCCAAAATGCTATGTTCGCAGCCTGATAGATATTTATCTTGAATTTCTTCATGAACAAGCCTCCAAAAAAATACCCAACGCATATAACTGGTAAGTTGTAAACACCTATTTAAACAAGTGAAACTTCCATGTTAAAATAAAGGAGACCATCAAAGCTACTCATAAGGGAAGACTGTGTTTGGCAAAGGTTCATATAGTGCCTGTGACTGAATAATTTATCTATGGTCAGAAATGGGTTTCTACTAGTTTCCTTGCACACCCAAAACATCTGCCAAAGTCAACAGCAGTTGGGAACTGCTTGGAGAGCGAGCTAGAAGGTACGACTGAAATGATTCATTGGAAAATTGCAATCTAGAGCTGCAATCTAGTTCTAACACACACAAACATACCAAAAAAAAAAAAAAAGAAAAAAAAGAGCAGGGTTTCAATACAGCCTCCCTATCTGAGAGAGAAACTCAACAGGAAGATAAGCTAGTGGACCATATCTTGGTGCACACTGAGCATCACAGAAAGGAGGAACAGACTTTCAGTTTTGATATGGGATTACTGAACATGCTCTCACACTTCTTTGCTGTTTGATATTTTAATGAAGCAAAGACTGACTGAAAGACATTTAGGAAGTAGTTTTACAAAAACATCATATGGCTTGGTTGGCTTTGCTCAAGGCAACGTTGGTTCTCTAACAATACTTCAGTGTAGGTAGGCATGGAGAATGTGAGGAAAAGGGAAGGCTGTTAAACCTGAATTTGGATCCTCTCAACATACTCTATACTTCAATACAGAAAACAATCTGCCTGAAAAACCTAGCAGTGCAATATCAGCGTAACCCAGATAAGATGTATGATAGTTACATGCCTTTGGATGCACAGCTTCAAAACACTGGTAACAGAGGGCAATAGTAATACTCATAAGGTCTGGGACATTCTGTGTGGCAGGTTTTAAAGAAAATTGTGCAGATACTGTGAAAGATGAGCACTGAGTTAAGGAACAGAAGTATAGCTAGATGTATTTTTAGATGATTCTTCTATAATGAGTAAATAAATTCTAGTCTAATTAAGTCACTGCAGTTAAACAAGGGAACGCTGAAAATTTAAGACATGTAGAAGCATAGAAAGGCTCCTACAGTTTCAGGATATTTGCTTTGTGCTACAACTACTTGCCATTACCATTTCACAATACATGAAGACCTTGTCCTCACTCATAAAAAAAGCTTACAAATGACAGACAAAAAAAGACAGCTCTTTGGTCAGTGCTTTCTTTCCATGGAGTTCTGCATATGAAAGAGGATCTGAGGCTTTCAGAAGGCCCAAGACCAAGACCCAAGGAGTGGGATGATGGAAAATGTTGAAGATCACTGGCAATTTTAGCTGTGCATAGGATCAATGCATCTACATCTTAAGATCGCTAGTGATGTCATTTTCATGAACATTAAATCTACCCTCTGCTTGGTAGTATACTATTTAATCAAGATAATATAAACACTGGGTCCATGCTCTCTTGATGTGAATTAACTTAACCTTTTTGAGATCAGTGGTGCAAGTTTCATATCAGCTGAACTTTCTAGGCCAATTCAAAAGATGAGAAGTAGATTATAAAATTCTGCACAGAAAATTAGGAGATGCTTAGCAGAAAATGCATTATTATTTAGAAATGCTTTGTAGTGTGGAATCTCTCATTTGTAGAAGGATTTGACCTTCGTATGTATATGTATACATGTACACATGAACATATATATATATATATGTATAAATATAGAGAATTTGCATGGAGACATCATTACTTGGTAGAACAGAGCAAAGCAAAATGCAGACATACCAATTAAAAAGATGGCATCTGATGCAGATTTTCCAAACTGTTGTTCCAGATATTTGGGCATGAAGGATATCATGCCATTGAAGGCACTGAACTGTAAGACAGTTATGCATATAAATAACATATAAACTGGGTTATGAAACAGATCCTTGAGGAAGGGGATGAAATCTGGAATGAAACAATGTAATAAGTTAGTGTGATGCTTTATGAAATGAATCACCCCTCGCTCAGTGTGGCTGAGGCGGGAAGAGGGGAACAGAAATGACTCAACTGGATCAGGCTAATTCTTGTGCTTTGCCAGACACCATAGGCCAAAGATTACTTGCTCAGCCCAGGCTAGCCCAATTGTCTCCTCTACACAATGATAACCTCACACACACACACGCACACCAATGCATGCTGCTGCTTATAAAAAAAAAATCACAATAATAACCTTAGAGTAAAAGTTCCTTGAAACTTCTTAGCTGTACAATGACTGAACTTCGCACCTACAGATTTGCAGCAGCAGCTACTCCCCCACCATTCCTACTCCTTTTTCTGTCATCCTATGCCCTCAGAACATTCACCAAAACCCCTTTCCTATACCTGGCATGCAAAGGAAGTACAAGGGGGAAGGGGTGCAAATGCAGTATATAGCTGCAACAACCTGCCCCCAGAGACCTGATCACTCATTTTGGTTATTGCTACTGTCAGTGATGGTGCAGAAGAGGCCTGAGGAGGGACATGACTGCAGTTATTACCACCATACTCTCAAAGTCTGGATCCACGAGTCTTCAGCTAAGTAAGCATCTGAGAAACTAATTTACAGAGGTCTTTTCTCTGTGTAATGCCTATTAAGTCAGGATCTGAACCATTAAAAAACCCACAATTCCTCTTTGTCCAATGTTCTCTATTAATTAATGTGCTGGGCTGTTGTCAGGAAACTCTGCAGAAAAACACAAGCATCTGTAAAACAATGACCATGCTTTGTAGAAAATGGGCACCACTCAGGACAGATATATATCTTTCAGAGGTAGGCAAGTATCTTACTAGAAGAGGATCTGTATGCAAGTCTTGCAAAAATAAGTCAAATATCCAAAACGCTATAAATAGCCTGTATTGTTTATATACACCATGCAGTTTACAATCAGAGCTTTCTGAGGAAGAGATTAATTTCAACTATAAATACTACAATTTTCAACTTGAAATCCTTGGTGATTAAAAAGCTGTCTGAACACGTCCTGGGCAACTGGCTGTAAGTTGCCCTGCTTGAGCAGGGAGTTGGACCAGGTGACCTCCAGAGGTCCCTTCCAACCTCAACCATTCTGTGAAATGAAAAGATTCTTAATTCAGGTTATTCAGGGACAGTGGACATTCACACCAATGCAGGGAGGGAATGATAATGAAAACACAAGCTCTGAAGGGACTCTGGAGTACTAGGACCCGGAGTCTGAGCTAGGAACCTTTCCTCACCAGAGCAGTACTTTATTCATGGATTCATTTAAGGCTACATGACAGCAGGTAAAGGTGTTATGTTTATCAAAACGAAGTTGCAAAATCAGCCAAGATCTGAGTACTCACTCTGAGTATGGTGAATTTGCAGGACTCAGCTTGAAACACCATGGAGAGATAACTGCACTTGGCACTTACTTTCTGAAAATGAAGAACCTGTCAAGGGGCCCTGAGCTGGGTTTGCAGAATCACGAGACTACTCTGAAGATTGTAGCCTTTAACATATTTTATTCACTTACGTTTCCAACTAGCACAAAAAATGGAAGGAAAAAAACCATCTTCCTACAGATACATAGATCTGAAAGACCACAGTTGTGAAAGTTGCCAATGGTAACATGAATAAACGTAAGTCAAATAGATCCTTGTTCAACAGCCATTAAATGTTTATGAGACACTTAAGCACCTGTCAATTCCCTTTTATGGCTTTAAGTTGGACTCAAGAAATGCACAAGACTTGTGCTGGTTTTCTGCTTTTCTGCACAGTGCATGTGGGGTACAAGCAACTAATATCTGCAACTTGTCCACAGCTCACCGAGTTGTAATATTCTTAACCAGGTTTCAATGCATTAATCCTCTACCAGGAAGAAAAGATCCAGATCTACATACACGTGAAATATAGGAAGGGAAAAGGAGTGAATCCAGATCCTGGATCTATGAAATTAGCTTTCTTCCTCTGCAAGGAGGCATTCTAAATCCCTGTGCAAATCCTTTGTACTACAGAGAGATGAAAAACAGAGTATGCATTTCATACCTTTGACCAATCTTTACTTACAAAAATACACAGACATAGTTCACATCTTAAGGACTAAATTAAGAAGGAAATAAAATATAATATAACTTGCCTTTAGCAATTTCATACATGGTCTGTTTGGCTTCATTTTTATAATTTTCTTGCAATGGTGCTACACTTTTTTCACTCATCTCCTCAGGTTCATTGATTTCTCCTTCTTTCACCAGTGACTTGGGCAAAAACCAAAAAGGTATTCCCGCAAGAAGATTCAGTGATGCACAAATCAAAATGCCCAGCCACCATGCTCCAACCCAGCGGGCATCAGTAACTGTTATAGTTATGTCCTCTATAAAAAAAACAAACAACCAAAACACACACACCCCCGCCCCGCATCTTATATTAGTTTAGAAATATCCTTTGCTGTCATTGTGTGTTTTCCTATTCATCTCTGACGTGATATATTAAAAGCATTTTAAAGATTCTTAAAATGGGGCTGATGAAAGAGAATAGTCTCCAATCTTTTTTAATGTTGCTGATTTTCTGGCAAATTTCAGTGTTTTGTATTAAATTAATTCTAGTCCTTTCCTATGTCAAGCCAGATGACACAATTTTTCATCAAATAATTTATATGCAGATTCATTTGCGTATGTGTGAATTCAGGCCTTTTGTTGACTACTATACACAAATTTTCCATTCTAAAAGAAACACCAGCAAACTCAGATAAAATTAAGACATCTCATATAAGCAAAGAAATATCTTTTAGTGCTGATAAATATACCATCTTGCCTACCGATTTACAGGTAAGATTCTATATATTCATCCATTACCTGCATCTCCTGATCCCAGATCAACAAACAGTTCTGCACAGAATGATGCCAACAAGAAACCAAGGAAGGGGCCTATTACAGTTGCTGTATGTAGACATCCTGAAGTATGAAAAGGAGAAAATATACTAAATTAGAACCCAGCCATATTTATTTTCTTGGAATTGCTATCTATGGTTAGAACAGCTCTATTGAATAGACGTTTCTGCCTAAAAATGGCCTCATGTTAACAAGTTCATCTGTAGGTAAATTACAAGTTCTACAGTATTATTACTTTGATAAGGCAATAATGTCTGTCTTCTCTCTCCCTTTATTGGACTGAAGGGAGTCATAATAATCCTCTCTTTTGCTTTTGATAATGTGTGTGTTTGTCTGGGGGAGGGGAATTATCACAACAGGGTAGATTTACCCAGGTAGAAAGGTGAATTCTCTGCTTTGGCAAAATCCTCCAAATACGAAATGCCTAAAGGCATGATGGGAGTTTCACCCATTCCTCGTACTATGTTTCCAACCATCACAAATATCCACAGCAAGGACCCAGGCTCTTTTTCACACTCTGTGAACAAAACAAGAAGCCAGAATTAATGTTTTAATTCTAACTATTAATTGAATTCTAGAGACAAAGACAAAGAATTGACTAACAGCTTAAACTTTGGTGAGTACGTCTGTCCTGTAAAACTGGGAAATAAGTAGTTGAGATACTTGGAAGGCTCCAGAACTGGAAGAACCTGTTGCACTTGCTGGAGTAGTGTTTAAATCTCTTCCTCTCCATGTCATACATTGTCCAACCACCTGGCAGTCCAACCACTGCATAACCTTGGCCCTTCCCTTTACTCATTTCCCTCACCAAAAATGCCATTTTCATGTCAGTGAAGAGAAGACAGCGTCTGAACATCAGTGTTGAAGGGATGAAAAATCATGCCTGACTAATCTGATCACCTTCTACAACAAAGTAATACTTTCTGTCAACATCGGGAGGACAGTGGGTGTTTTTTACCTGGACTTCAGCAAAGCATTTGCCACTGTTTCCCATAGCCTCCTCCTAGACAAACTGGCAAGATACAGGCTGGACGGACAGTCTGTGAGATGGGTGGGAAATTGGCTCCAAGGCCACACTCAGAGGATGGTGATCAATGGCTTCTACTCAGGCTGGCAGCCTGCTACCAGTGGGGTCCCCCAGGGGAAGTGGGATCTATGTTTTTGCTCTATTTCTCATGCTTTTATTTCTTGTGTGGTACAATGAAAAAGCATCCTGATGCCTTTTACCCATTGTCCAAATACATTTCCCACCTCCTCAAGGTATCATAGTATTTCAAGTCAAAAAGAGGAACATTTGTGAGAACAACCTGGTGTTATATTTCCCCAAAATGAACTGGCAGAGAGGTTAACCCAGCTGTTTCGATACTGCGAAAACTGCATGAAAAAAAGCTACAGCTCTGGAGTCACAGACTAAAGAAACAAGAAGTCTAGGAAATTTCCTGACCTCTAGTTTTTATGTCTGCAAAAAGTACTGATCAAAAGCAGGACCCTGAAATAATCGCTAATAAAAATAAAATCCTATTTACTTAAACACTGTAAAAACTGAGGAAAAAGTATTAGTAGACATAGGAAGAGTCATACCTATTGATGGTTCCTCTGTAGGTAAAGAGAACAAGCTTTGATTAACAAGGCACAGAGGCATGACTGAAAAATTCTCCCGTTGTGAAATACTGCTTTCAATATGATACCTGTTTGAATCAAAGCAAAGCATCTATACATTAAGAAGAAATACATCAGAACCGCCTCACAAATCTGTACTTCAGTAATGAAGCTACCTATAAGAAGAGCGTGTATCTATAGGAAGAAGGTAACCCACATCAAAAGTTAGCTGAACCTCAGAAACAAATCAGACTAGGAACTGTAGCAGGGAATCAACTCAGTGTTTTATCCAGACTGTTATCTAGCCTCTAACATAATCTTGTAAAAGATGCTTCAGGAGGAGTTGATGAAACACCCGAATGAAATCCCTTGTACCATCTTCTCTCTCCTACTCTTTTTACATTCTAATCCAATTTACAACTTAAGCAGAGAGTGCTACCAAGGCTGTCAGAGCCATACCACATTGGACATAACAGGATTAGAGGATCTTCTTTTCTCAAAAGAAATCTCACTGATTAAAATAGAGACAAGCCAAGCAAAAAATAGCAAAAAACTGTTTAAAGAATCATTATAGTCTGTAAAGGCCTTGCCAATACAATGATCAGGGATGAGCTGTCATCCAGGCTCCAGACCAAAGACATCTGTAAAAATCATTTTGTATTGCCCATCCAAGCAGATAAGAGCTAGGAGTGTAATGTGACAGTATCACAGGCCACTCTTTCTTCAGAGTCCACACAAGAGGTAGCACAAGGATGAAGGCAAAGGCAAGGGAAGGTGTCCGGCACAGGAGTGACTCTCCTCAGGAAGTGATGACTGACTTCTGAAGCCATCTCAGAAGCAAAACAAAACAAGCTACTCTACAATTATCACTTCGTACTCATGCTCAGCAGTGTCTCTCTCAATAAGCAATAGTATTTCAGGGGAAGAAGTTATAGATTAAGGCAAGTAAGGATCACAGAAGCTGTTGTGAGCTAAGCAAAATACTCACCTTCCAAACAGGAAATGAGGAAGTGATATCAAAAGACATCCAAATGACAGAATTGTGCAGCCCAAAGCAATTATTCTGGGTCTGTGAAGCTTTGCTCCAAAGTAACTCACAAATGCTATCAGCAGCAAGTTGCCTGCAAAAAGAACCTGGTTCATATTTACAGACCAAGGCATACTTCTATCTTTTGAAGTGTAACACAGGTTTGAGTATACCTTGTTACTTCGACATCTGTTACTTCTCTTGTCTTGTAAAACCTGTAACTAGACAGGGAACTGCCTAAATGATGCACTAATTCCCTGCTATCTGTTATCTTTTTCTAGAAGAGTTACACCATATGGACAGAACATGAGAACAGGGCAGAATGGAAAAGAGAACATGGTGAGAGAGATTTTTGACTGCACCTATGTGGAGAAGAAATTTTTACTTTACACAGAGACCGGGCCCAGGGGCAGCAGAATAATAGCTGTTTTAGGAAGTTATTCTCCTAGGATACCCTGTTTTGCAATGTGTGGGAAAATACAGAAGTATATATCCAAGTAGTTTTGTACTGAAAATAATAAACACAAGATGACCTAAAGAGAAAAAAGGAATAATGAATTAATATTAATTTCAGTAATAGTTTGGGAGGAATAAAAAAATACAGATTTTTGTACCTAGTACCATTTAGAAATACATATGTGCTAAAAATCTTCATTCCCTTCTCCACTTTCACTTCAGAATCAGTGATTTTCTCTACTCTTCATTTATTGCTATGCAACTAAGAAAAGAATCAAGCTTCATGTTATGAATCAGGCCCCATAAAAATAGCAATTTAGTAATTGTACACCTACTAATTTTGTGATCTTTTTGTCAAAAGAACAAAACCATGTCTCTGAGCGATAAGCATCATGCTCTGAAAGAAGATAACATCTTTTTTTATGCATGATTGCTAGACAGACTGTGTTGAACCAGTGGCCTGAATGACACTTAAAGATGTACACTTACATGGTCCTAATATGTTACTTATGTCTGCTACATACACTGACTCTTAATCATTTCAAATATTACTATGATTATTCACAGTTATTTTACATCCTTGGAGATAAGAATGCTACAACTTGTTATAGAAAAGTGCATATGAGAGGATAATTTGTTTAAAATATTATGCCTTTTACATACTACTTCATTAATTTTATCCACTTCATATTTCTTAAAGTCTCCCCCTTATCAAAGGCAAGAATATATTCTGGGTATTCCTTCTCTATCATAACTTTGAGGTACCCCATCAGACTGCTTTGCAGGCAGCAGCTCAGTGTTGCCAACAGTTTCTTCTTCTTGCACATGCAGGTACAGGAGACCAGGAAGGGGGGGAGAAGGAGCCTTGCCCTCTCTCCCCACCAGTGTGTATCAGCCTGTGCAGACCATTTCCTCAGATAAGTCAGGGGTAACAAAGATCCACATTGTGACTTTAAGGGTATAAAAGACATCCGCTGAGGATCTCTATTGAGATGGGTTTGAAGCTATCAAGCTTTTTGTTTGGCTTTTTTTGACAATGACAAGACATAAGCTTGTCACTGGGCAATAAAAGTCACCAATAGGTAAGGTAAGGGTCACTATAAAAGTAGAACTGGAAACTTTCTTTGCAGTTGTACAGGTACGAAATCTCGAAATACTATTGAGTTTGAGTAAGGGGACAATCCACTTCAACCAACTTTGAGGTCACTGATTAAAAGAAATGTAAAATGCTAAATATGACCTTAAATTCTAACAAAGTTTATAAAATCTTTCTGTTTTGTTCAGAGAGATTCAATACAAAGCTCATAAACTAGTTCTATTTTATTAGTTGTTCTGTCATATCTTACGATAGTGCAGCAATTAGCTGAACCAGCTTTTAAACCTAAACTTCCTTATTTAAGTTGTCCTGTTAGTTTCCAAGACACTAAATGTGTAAGTACCAGTGGAAACGGTAGGATAGAGTTGGTCACTATTGTCAACATACAGTAATCGACAGATTGCTATGGACATGAGAGTTGCTAATACATGCTCAGCCAACATATTATACTTTCAAAGAATAAGAATTATTAAAATGAGCAATTACCAATTTCAAAGCTTCCACTAATGATCCCCACTAAAGAAGCTGGAATATTAAATTGTTTCTCTATCTGTGTGTACATGCTGTTCATGTAAGCACCAGACATCGTTTTACCAACAAATGCAAGTGATAGTGCCAGCAGAAATACCTAGGAAGGAAAGAGGAGAATGCATAAAGGATTCAAAATTACATATTTAGGAATATTCCATGGTTATTTTCCTCACCAAAAATGTGTTTCCAGGTAAAACAAGTGAACAGTTCTGTTCCACTGATGCGTGTTTAACTCCCATCACCTATCCTTGCCCACAGAGTTATGGCTTCACTAAACCACCCCACCCCCCACCCACCCCCAAAAAAGAAAGATTTTTATGCTTCACCTGTTCCCATTGACCAAGCCTGTCTTCAGAAACCTTTAGCCCCATTTCCCTAGCCAAGCCAGGCGCAGCGCAGCCTCTCCCACCGTGTGTCTGCTGCAAGATTGCCATCTGCAGGACTGAATAACGTCTGCAGCCAGACCAGGGTGCAAAGACCATCGCACCCTTTGCTCATCTGAGTGACAAATTAGTTGCAGAACTAAGATGGTTTCCTTTGATCGAATTACTTGGTTGAGTATCTGCTCTCCCATCTCAGGAGAGGTCACGACCCCAGAAAAAGTCATTTCAAACAGAAGGAGTAAATAGTGTGTCCTTTTTACAAGAATCTAGTGGCAATTGACAGTAAGAAAATAAATATGAATATATGCAGTAGTATTCAAATTATGCTAAAAAGCATAAGTAAGGTATTTGGGCTTTGAATTACTATTAAAAACAAGCTATTTTACAACCTTTTATAGCGCTTCTTGACAACTTGAATAGTCTAGGGTACATCAACAGGCAATTTTTACTGCCGTGTCACAATTGGTAAGACTCATTTCACAGGTTTAAGAAGAAATGGTAAACGTGTCAGACTAGGGGGATTACACAAATTCAGAGGTGAAGCTTCAAAGGCGCAATCAACCATACCTCCAACACATCACAGAGTGCAAAGTTCGGAGACATAAAAAGCAACACATGATTGCTTACAAATTTGCTTGACCTCAGCTAAGGCATTAAGGATAAGGAAAGAAACGGAGCTTATCCATTCATTTAGTCTAGACTGTAGCTTCTACTAAACCACTATAAGTGCAAGCAATTACAGCTGTGCATTCATACAAAATTGCTCAAATATTTCTGTACCTTCAGCTTGGAAATGCAGCAGAATTTGTCCCCTGCACATGGCTTCTCAGCTTCTTTCATGTTGCCTTTTTTAATTGATCCCAATGTCTGTTTCTGAGTCTGTCCAATGATCCCATTACAGTGTTGAAAAAAAGGAAAGAAAAAGAAACATTTTTGTCCCATGTTTGCAAAAAATCAGATGCCTTCTAAGATATTTGATATTTGAGCATCTTCCTTAAATAATTGCAAACAGATTCCAACAAAACTGGATTCTAACAAAAGCTACAAGCCTATACGCTTTATTCTAATCACAAAAATTTGACATGTGAATGTCAACAATGTAACAGCTAGCTATTTCTTATCAGATACTGAATGCTCTCAGCAGCATACAACCTATAAGCAAAGAACAGAGAAAAGAGACGTTCTGAGGGCAAGCTAGTTTGTCTGTAATACAGCTTTACAGTCCTCTTCACAAGCATGTGGTACTAACCACTGTGGGAGACAGGACGATGAAGTCCTATACATCTGACTGATGTCTCCATGGTCTTTATTTACTATGCCTGTCCTTGCTAGCCATAAAAACACATTTAGTTCTGTTCTGCATGTTCTGTTGAGCCCTCCCTTCTTCCACTGGCATCAGTGTAAATTTGTTAATTTTAATAGAAACTGTGTTGGAGACCAATCTCTTGGCATTAAAATTAGGAGAAAAAAATAAAACCAAAACCGCCATACAACTTAAGTTCTAAATGGAAACAAACCAGACTCCATTCTGCTTCCCCTCCCAAGATTTGCAAAAACATCCCTCTCTATTTGTCTGCCTATTTTTAGTCATCTCCATCTCAACTTGATGGTTAGAGCTTCTGGTAGTGCTAAACCACCTGTTTTCTTACACATCTTATATATTTCCCAAAAATGTGTTCAAAGAAAGAGCAATATATTCCAGGGACTTGGAATATACTTACCTGTAAAAGCTCCTACATATCTGAGGGTTAGCACAGAGTTAAACAGGGAGAACACCAGTTTAAAGAAGATTTATCTCTAAGGACTGCCACAAAGGCTTCATTAAATCAAGTTATTAAATACAGTTCCCTCTGTCTGATGGGGTAAGCTGAAGAAAACCAGGGCAAGTCAAAGCCTTACCTTATAGTCGGGATGGATATAGGGTAATTTCCTCTTTTTTGTCTTGGATATACTTTCCGAGTGCAATCTTGCAGCACCTGCTCTTCTCTGTTTTCCACTTCATGGAGCCATGGCTGGGAAGGAAGCTGTCCTTGACAAGCCCACCAATAGGACTGAATTGCCTGTCACGTTCTTCAACCCAACACCCTCTCAGTCAACCTCTTCAAACACTAATTTCTACAACAATGTTAATCCTCTCAAATGTGTTTCTTAACTAACTTGATTCCTAGCAAATTCATGGGCATTAACTCCTTCTA
This sequence comes from Haliaeetus albicilla, assembly GCF_947461875.1. NCBI lineage: Eukaryota > Metazoa > Chordata > Aves > Accipitriformes > Accipitridae > Haliaeetus > Haliaeetus albicilla. The sequence goes on from NC_091501.1 coordinate 17,511,787, forward strand.
CAGCTACCTCCGCATTTTCAGTCTCTAAAAGTGTCATGCATTATTATAGCATTCCTGGAAATACTTACTTTACAATGAGGTGTAGGTGGTCAGCAACTCAGACAATTAACTATGATATATAAGTAGTTTGTGTTTCCACTTTGCTTAAGGACTCTTACACAAACTGTGTCCAATCACAGTACTACACTGTGCTTATACAGCTTTGTACTTTCTTTGCAATTTGGCATAAAATGTTATATCCCAGGGAGTTGTTTATGTCTTATCTTAATACTGCTTTATTCAGACTGTAGCCCACCAGTGATGCCAAAAGGTGAGCAACAGAACAAAGATTGCAGTCTCCTATGTCTGTCCTCTTCTACTCCTAGGAGCTGGCAATGGAATTCTGTCCCTTACTATACCAACCCCTGCACTGCACTAACATACACAAGGAACATCATCTGGCGAGTTACAGGTTTTCTCCTCTGGTGCTAAAAGAAACCAGCCAGCAACCTCTGCCCAAGTTTCTCTTGGGGCATCAGAAACATCACACTGCACCTCATACAATTACAGATGACAAAATGGCAATGTTTACCTTTACTTATTATTATGTTCCCTCAAAGCATAAATTATGGTAGAAAAAAATGCATTGCAATCCATTTTTTACTGGGAAGATTATTAATTGAATAAAAAAATAGACAGAATTATTATTTTCAGCTTTGTTCCTAAGGTTGCTTTCCGCATCTTTAAAATATTTTTGTGGTCACACTTGGTGAAATGGAACTGAAGCAAACACAGACTAACAGTCTAGATTATCAGAGAGATGTAGGTGCATAACTCACTCAGCTCAGGTGCATTTACACCACACTTTAAATCCAGGTTAGAACTCAGACTACCATTTCTGTACCTAAAGAGGAACCAATAGTGTTCTCACTCCCTTCTCCCATCTCCCTGCTCTCCATTGTACGTTCTTGTTGCTTACCTTGCTTCCACTTTTGGGCTCTCCAGACACGTCTTCAAACCTCTTTAATTCATTAAACAGGCAGAAATTTAATTCAGGAAAAAGATTGCTTTCCAGGCAGTGAGCTGATTTGGCCTGCAGAATGGTTCAACAAGTGTCAGACCGACATAAGCAAAAGAGCAGGAAAGTGGAGCCAAAACATGAGAAGAGAGGAGAAAGTGGGAGTGAAAGCAGAGTAGGAAAGGATAGAGAGTGAAACCTGCCCATCTGAGCACCAGTGATGTGTTATGTCACCTCAAATATTTGTGGAACTATGATCTCAAGCCCTAACCTAAGCTGCCCAGGCCAGCCCTGAACACAGCTGGCCTCATAGGATCAGCACAGCCATAAGGAAATTATCTCCTTCAGTGAACATCAATCAGTATCTCTTTAGCCAACAGCAAGAGGAAAGGCAGCTTATGCTACTAGGATAGTCACATTGTGACTGTTCTGTAACAAACCACTTGAGGAATTTGCGCAGGCCAGGTGAGACTATATATTTATGCAAAAGTTTGCCCTTGGGTTCTGACTGACCTACCAGCTATCATGTAAACACCTACACTTGAATCCTACTCAAAAGCCTGCAATGTCCACTGAAATTTCAGGGAAAAGGTCAATAAAATCCTTCCTTACAGGATCTTACTCCTTCCGCTTCTGCACTGAGTTGGGAACATATTTATGGCAGGCTAAGAAGTTAGTTAGCGGTAACACAACTGCCTCTTCCAGCCATCTCCGCTACTGGACTAAATTTCCACAGGCAACCAGACAGACAAGTAATCAGAAGACTTGTCTCTAGAAGACACCCACTTTACATAGTGCACAAAGAACTAAAGCACACAGCACGGACAGTTTTAGTAGAGGCTACAGCTACAAAGCAGTTGCACGAAGTACAGCGTCTGATGTATCATGGGCTGAACAAGGTTGCCGTAATAACAAAGCAAATACATCCTGTGTGGATCAAAGCAGGCTTATTCAGTGTAGCTGACAACAGCAGGCAGGCTAGCATTGAGAGACGTGAGTTTGGACCCATTTGTCCCACACAAACCTGCAAATACATTTTATAGTTTTAAACCACATTTCACCTTAGCTAACCAATAAAAAGAAGAACAAAAGAACATAAATATCTGGATTTAAATGTCTACGAAGCAGTATTCTGCAAGTTGCCTTGCCTGAGTCCCAAGGGGACATCCTATTTTCAACATAAAATGCATCTTCTGTTTGGCTCAGCTTAGTCATATGGATAAACTGCTAAATCCTTGTTTTGTTTACAAACAGGATTAAAAATCACATGAGGTGATTTTTATAATTTTTTATAACTGCCAAACAGAGGGCAATTATAGTGTCAGAATTTTTAACTAATTTATTTTTCCCATTGCAAAAAGCATTTTGAAATCTTGTTTTACTAGCCACAGAGCAAACTGTTACTCAAATGCAATTACACTAATGTTAGACTGAGACAAAGGAAAATATTCTCATGGTGAAACAATTAGGTACTTACAGTTTTGAAAAGGTTTTCAGAAGGAATGACTGATATTGTACGCTTAAACTTTGGCTTTTATTCTAAATTGTTGAAAATTAACCCAAGTATACTTACTGCAGAATTTGTATTTTTGCCAAATGGTTTCAGCTGTGCATTTTAGAGTACTCACTCAGATGTGAAAGACACAGGCTGAGCTCTTTGTTAGAAAAAAATTAAGCCCATCTCTTTCTCTTCCCTGCCAAAAAAGGCCAAGAGCTACAGCTGTGTCAGATCCCTGAGCATGAAGTGCTGACACTCTTGCGCACCGAAGACATCCAGAGAGTGCTCACAAGCAAGAAAGGAACTTTAAGATTGCACATAACTGTAGATTTACAGGCTAGGCGGTGTCCTAGGAAAACGTAGCACAAGGTCAGGCTGGAAGACGGGAATGAATTTGTGTTTCTCGTGTCTTGAGAGGGCATTCAAGCCCTGAGTTAGTGAATGGAAAGCAGCACAGGCATAATAATTGGCCTCTTTGTGCTGTCTTGGAATTATTTGGAAGAAAGTGTAGCCCTTTCCAAGCTGGTATAAAGCAATTGGAGGCTCAGATGTAGGGCAGAACTGAGTCTGAACCAAAAGTGGAGAAAATTGCCTCCGCCACTGAAGCACAGAGGCATAATATCACTCTTTTTGGCATCCTCAGCTGCTGATCTTCAGTGTTTCTTCTCAGTGTAACAGCCTTTCTGGATGTATTTTCGAAATATCCAAGTTTAACTACCTACTATATAACTGGTGTGCTGTTAATTCTAGAAGAGGACGAAGATCCTAATAATTAGACACTGCAACATTCACTAGGAGCACCATTTCCTCTGGGACTCTTGTTGAATGATGACGGTTCACCATGCAAAAGTGAAAGGTAAAAAAGCCACCCATAGTCACATAGCTGCTGTGGTTGTCCTACAGGCTGCATGCTGTTAGTTGCTGATTACTGGACATTACAAAATCAGATAGTAGTTTGACCAAGCGTAAATAGTTCTAGCTAATGTGGCAAGAAAAAATTATGTGACTTTGATCAAATCAGGTAGACATCACATCTAAGAATCAGTAGATACACCTTCAACCACTGGTGCTGAAACAGGTTTTATCTGTGACCTTAAGTCTCTTGTTGACACTTGTGTTTGTCTCCCTCACAGAAATAACTAATAATGCACATGAAAAGCCTAAACGCAAGGTCTAAAAAGTGTGGTGAGGGTGGGATTGGGATTAATGAATGCCTGGCTTTGAGCACAGCCTCCAGGGCAGTGTTTCTCAGCTTTCTGAGGGAGCATGCAGCCTTCCTGAAAAACCTTCCTGGACTACCACATACCCTGTGTGGTTATGCTGCTGAGAGGGGGAATTAACACACCAGCAAGATACTTGGCATTTTTGTTACACAGTATGTTTTTGTCTCACAAACTTAGAACTCCACCACTGTACTGAAAAACATTTTGTACACCCTCTGCTAATGCCTTATAGACCACTGGTGGCTGAGGGTCCTGGCCTGCTCAGTGCTGCACCAGAGCATGAGGTAAGGCATTTTCCCCTGTTATTTCCTATAATAAAAGTTCACAATTGTAAATTTCTGAGAGCATACCTTCTCAGTTCTCACACACTAGAAAATTTCTCAAGTAAAAATCTATTAACATGCTTCCAACATGTGAAAAGCCTTGTTCTCCCTCAGAAAATATGCATTTCATAAGAGCTATAGTGCTGCTTTCTGTTCTCACTTCATGATGGTCTCCAAATCACACCTGATGGCTGTCTGTACTGGGATTTTGCTTATACAGTTTAACTAGAAATAGAAATTCTGTTTCCACCTTTGATTTCCTTTAACTAATATCTGAGGTAAAGTCTTATTTCCCACTAAGATATTTTGAAGGTTTTCTTGCATTTTCTATTTTCTCCACTTACCCAGTGCCACTATTGAAAAATTAAAAAATCCTCTGACAAAATAAGAAGAAAATATAAAAACAGTGATCTGAGTTCTGCCACATACTGCTTTGTGTTCACAGAAGACTGTACAATGAAAAGCAATAGTGAACAGAGGTGGAAAATGGCTGAGTATAAAGCTGCCTTAAGTCCATGTGGCCATCCTTGCTTCCTTTAAAAATAAACAGTTAAAGGTGATGAGGAAAGAGGATACTGCCCACCAAAATGGCAGTTGTTCAACAGTGTATGTCAACAGCAAAGTAGTGTTCATTCAGGTGTAAACCTGTACCCATACCACATGCAACAGCCCTCCGTGTATGACTAAACGTTGTTCTATGTAGGCGAGAAGTCTCGGTGTCATTAGAGCATTACACTTGCTTTTGCATTGAAAGTATCTTAACTTCAGTATTCTGATTGTAATAGTTAGCTATGGAAATCTGACTACAAGCACCTAATCAAAAGACTTGGCTAGGAGAATGTTCAGGGAACTTGATACATGATATTTATCTTAATTGATTAAAAACTAGAAGTGTAGATCTCAGTTTAGTTGTTTTTTCACTCTGTGTTTAGCTATTACACGGATTTACCAGTCCTTTCTTCTTTCTCTCTCACCCCATCCATTTTTTTAATATTTCATGTCATAACTATTTGTAGACTATATTCTACATATATATTACATTTTAATCCATGCCTATTTAGGTGGAGGAGACACCATGATTGTGTCTACAGAGATCCTTATTTTCAAATCTCCTTATCCATCATAATTATTTAAAAGTGAGCTTCTGAGATGCACGCAAGTATTTTCAGTATCTACATGAAATAAGCAAACCAGTGAAATAAAACCATTGTCTGGGGGTTTAATTAATTATTAAATAAATAACCATTAAATAAACTTTGATGAGATAGAAAGTCATAGTAACATCACATACAGAACTGTGTAATTCTACAGTCTCAGTAGGATTATTTTGTTCAATAATAGTTTGTGCTCAGGGTGAATAAGGTTGAAGATTCAGACCCAGCAAAGTAATTACAAAAAATGGAAAGCAAAAATTCCAGTCAAATAAACACCTCCTTATAGCAGGCACTTAACAATTTGCTTTAAACACTTATGTCCATATCAGAAAAAAATAATTCAGGTGGCAGTTTAAGTGATTTATAGTTTGTGCCTACTATCATATGATTTTCTAGCTCCACTTTAAGAGAACTTTGCTTTTAAAATTTCCCCTAGAATTCACCATCAATAATGTGCATTTTAGAAACTGAACAAATAAGTGCCCTCTTTCCTCTTCAAAAGAAAAAAAATAATATAGGGGAAGAAGAAGAAGAAAAAAAATAGTAACTTTGTAAAAGCTGAAGTATCTCTTCAGGATGATGATTTAAATACTGCACGCATCAACTTATCTCAACTGACTTCTGAGGTTTAAACACCTTTTTCCAAAGATTCATATTGCCCATTATAGAAGACTTACTTCTATGCATAACACTCAATTTTGGTCAATTCATATTAACATATTTGCAAAGTGACTTAAAGTAGGAACCTATGTGCTGAAACATCCACAGAAGTCAAAAGAATTTCACTTATTGATGTGCTGAAGTATGAACTGAGTTTATCTTTAAAAGACAAATGAAGAAATAGATGTTTCAAGGGCATGTTCCTTCAGATACATACATGAACACATACAGACACAGACAAACACACACACACACTAACAAGAGTTTTCCCAAGGACTGTCTACATTCAAACACTCTCTCTGGTGTTCTATTTTTCTGAAGCACCATGAGAAAGGAAGTACTACTGCAATTATATCAAACTTTGCTTCATGGAGAAAGTCTTAGAGACTTCTGCTTACAAATGAACAAAGGCTAGTATTCACGCATTTGGCTCTACAGTCCTGGAAGAAGGAAAAAGGCCTTTTACAGGGATAACGAAAGAAATCATGCCTATGAAAATAGTGTTTTCCCAGAAAAAAAGATTAGACTGAAAATATATTTATTTATTTTTCAGCTGCCTGAGAGTGCTGGTGAGCTTTACTATTTTTTCAGGCTTTTTGGAAGCTGAAGGAAGTTGGGGGAACATTTTTAGGGTAAGTGTGTGCTCTTAATCTTAAAGTAGGTAACTGTAGCCTATTTGCATGGTTTGTGTGCACAAAAAAGTGCCTGAAGGAATACACCCATAAGGCCCATACCTGGGCCCTTTAGTGACTTCTGTGAATTTTCAGTGTTTGGACATGCTTAGGTGATGCTGGGAAGCACCTACTGTGCAGATCTTGACCTTTATAACCTGCTTTTGTTTCAACACACAGCCTTTAGCAGTGGCACTGGGATACTGAATGAAGATAAGGAGTCACTCCCAGCCATTTGCCAGTGATCAACAACACGTACAAATTAAATACCTCTCCAAAAAAATAGGAGTAGACATATGAAATGAACATACGTTCACAAATGCACAGTTTAATATTCAGTAAATTTATGAAAATTCAGTGCTTACAGAATTCAGTGGTTTTCTCTATTGTGATTAATTCATGGATAATACAGAATTATAGAGAGTCTATGATGTTTTAGCATATTGAATTCCCATCTTCTTTGTGGAATTTCTCCTAAAAGCCATATTTGCACCAAGTTCACTGCTTCCTGCATTACCAGCCTACCTCTTGAGAAACTGAAACTACAAGTGTTTTTTTCCTGTCTGGATAGATTTTGTTTGAGGGGGTGCTCTAATAATTCTAATGCTTCAATAAAAGGAAAATACCTTGAGTCAAGTATTTGTATAGAATCAGGTATACCCTATTCTTAGCAAGTAGTTTTCTTGAAGATCCTCATCTAGAGTCTCACAACAGGCATTAGAGAGTGTCAGATATTTCCAGAGAGTAATTTATCCCACCTTAAGACAGCTGTCTGAAATAAGTGGGAGGAAACAGTCTCTAGGGGTGCTTCTTTCTTCCCTTTGATTTGAAAGTCTAGAGAGCTAGATTAGTCTAGATAACTAACTTTCAGACAGATAAAAATCAGCTCAGATGACACCTGTCCTGGTTATCTCTCCTTAGGTCATTCTAGATCTATTCATCTTGGCCAAGGAACAAAAAAGCCTGTCAGCCAGCAGCTCCCAGCCTAAGGTCAGGGCCCCCTTACAATTGCTTATGCAAGGTCACAGGAAATTCAAATGGATAAAGGGTGGTCTTATAGAAATCAGTACAAGTTTTCAGTAAAGTTACCTACCAAAAATACAGAAGTCACTTCTAGTCTCACTCTAAATACAATACATGATTTTGGAAACACTGAGGACTAAGTAGCTCTCTCCCAGCACTGCAGTTGTAAACAACCACAAATGTAACTAATTCAGGAAAAGCTGGAAATATGAGCTATGTCTCCACAGAACTGAGCACTACAACAATCATGGGTTGCACATCCCATAGGACATAGCATGGCAACACAGATAAGGGTCTTGTGACACAGATTAGGTTCACTGTCATTTCCCCCATCAGTTCAGAGCTGGACCACAACACAAGCAATGTTTAAAACCATTTTTTTTTCTCAACTGTATCTCCTGAGATCTGCTTATCTACTGCAGGCTTATCAGGAGAAACAAGGGAGCTTAAAACTTCACCCCTCACTAGTACTGATCAGGACAGTGGCAGCGCATAGCTGTGATAGTTGAATAGCCATGCAGCTCCCACTCAAATGAAGGCTAACGGAGAGAATTTCCAACAAGGACGACACGGAATTTTCTTCTCAGGGTTGTGCCCTAGTCTGGGTACACACTCCAAAAGCTTCACTGCGAAGTTAAACCCTTGAACAGACCAACAAAACTGAGTCTGGAAACCTCACAAGACAGGCTCTTTCACAACTTTTTCTCTCCTTTCAGCTGCTCACAGAGGTCACAACTTCTGCACAAAGCAAAAAACCCTTCTCAGGATATTTTGTGAACCTAGCCTCTAGAAGGTAGAGGAAGGATGCAAAATAAAGGTAGATATCCTCCTTTAATCAAAAAAGTATTTATTCTGGCAGTGGCTATACTAGACTGAGGTAAATTGTAGGGAGTCACAAGGTCTTATTATACTGGCTAGTGAAGAGACTAATAGGTAAGAGCTTGACTTACTCAAGCCAGGTGGGGAAGCATCCATCTGCATTTAACAAAGAAAGTGGCGTGTTGTTTATCCCTGTATATGCAGAAACACAGAGAGGCACAGGAACTTCTGCCCATTTTCAGCCTGAATTCAGGTTTAGTTTGACTATCCAGTAAGATTTCCTTTCCTCTCACCTCCACAGAGTGCATGTCAGCTACAAACTAGATAAAGATTCAGATCTGTCTTCCATCCTCGACTCTGCCATTGACACTGTGCATCCCTCTTAACTCATCATTGTCTCAACTTTTTCCCATGTAACACAAGAACAATAAATAGTCATTTATAGCAAGCATTCAGATCTGTACATTGGAGACAATATTGTCTATGTGCAAAACATTAATCTTTGTCTGGTTTTGTAACTATTTATTTCTTTAAACTAGTGAGACTGTCCATAACGGTTTCTCTGTTAAGAAAGTAGTTTAGCACTTTGATTTCCACTTGTATGGATTTGGGGGGGTTGCTTTTGTTTTACAAAACAGGTTCACATCTTCCAGCCTTGTGGCAAACTTTATGAAGACATAAAATTCTTTATTCTTTGCAAAACTTGCCACAAGGCTGGAAGACATTCTCTTACACAAACTTCTATTTTTAAATGTTAGAAAACATAAATGTTCCAATTGTCAAAACAGCTTTTCAGAATAAATTACCTATGTAAAAAAAAAGTTGAAAACCTAATGATGTACTTTTGGGCAGTACCTCCTTTTTAAAGTACAAAGGGATTTGTTGTGCGCTCAGGTCGTCAGCTTTCCACTAACGAGGCATATTGTCTCATGAACATACTTCAAGAAAAGTTAAAGGAACAAATGTACTGTAGGTTGACTGGCAGTTCAAAGGCTTCAAAGTCTCTCTGGAGTCTTTTCCTCTAAAAAAAAGACATTAACTATGATTCATCAATCAGTGGTTTATGTAACCTGATAGCATTTCACTTTCGCTATCCATCAAGTCCCCAAGTTTTTTGGTGTGTGATAATATGCTTTGTGTGCAGAGATATCATCAGGCTAGGTACTGGTTACTAGAAAATGCTTAAAGGTGATACTCTTCACGTTTCTAGGTACACTTTACACAGGGACCTTTTCTAAGACAACTCAATCCTAAAAGGTGTGAAACATCCCGAGTGGAAGCTCCAGGAACATGGGTGAACTTGTGGGAATCCGGCACATAGCTATGCATCTACCTGTAAGCACAGCTTTCTAGCTACAAACACTTCATTTTTAAAACACAGGAAATTTTCATAGGATCCCCCAGAACAGGTATTCTTGCTCAGAAAGGTTTAAGGTTTAAGTTCCATGAAATATATATCCTCTTTTGACAATGGAAATTAAAGAACTGACTTTGAATAACAGTGTACATTTAAGACTTTCTAATAAAAAAATACCTTACCTCTATGGTGACAATTTTTATGGTTCTTTTAACAGTTGTTTATTCAACTGCTACAGACTATTAAGAGTATTATAAAAGGCAACAGGATGATATATGACCTAGAGCAGTGGGCTGTAATGATCCATAAAACCATGGAGAAGATTATGACTGTTTATGACAACTGTTTATAAAATAATTTAAGAATGTCTTAAACCTTCATTGACATGAAATTATATGAAATGCTATGTTGATGTGAAATTATATATGATATTGCCAACATTCTTCATTTGTTAACACAATACCAATAAGTAGGAACAGTGTGGCAATGTGACAGTTCTCTAAAACAAAACTAGCCATTTACAGCCTGTGGGAATGCATCAGGAAGGGGTACAGGGCCTCTGTGAAGAGTAACAAAATCAAGCCTACAGTCACTAGAATCGTAGCCACTAGCCAGATGTCTACCCCTCCAGCTGGAAACGCGTAGGATTCCTGTAAATCAAGGAAAAAAAAAAAAAAAAAAAAAGACCACCAATCTAGACAGTAGTTTATGCAATAGAAAAGACTCTGAACCCGAAAGCAGAGCTTAAGATACCCATTCTAAATAAACAGTACCTACTCAACCCCCACAGATTTTAAAGACAGTTGTCCTGAAGTATGTTCTCTGCTGCTCTGCACAAGGTTCTTTTCTGAATCAAATGCTATGATAAGATGACTTTTCAGCTTTGTCCCATTGAAACTGTAGCATTCATTGGCACAATATTTGTTAATATGAAATTATTTTAATATGTTAATGATTGAAAGTTTCCAGAGCCTCAGGTTTTTTTGCTTTGCAATAATACAGTGCCTTCAATTTTCCACTTGGTATTTGGTTCAATAACATTTTATTGCAAAAAACATCACCTTTTGGATCAGCCATGTCACTTGTAGCTCCTAAAGTATTTGTGAGACCTCACATTTAAATATTGACTTTTCCATACCATTCATGTTTTCTGTTGGAAGGGACAATCTCAGCCAAAAGTGGAGTGGTTGCTAAACAGATAGAAACCACAATATTTGGTGTAAAAGACACTAACTACCATAACAAAGCAAAAATCCACTCAATTTTTCCAGATACATATGCTGAAGTCCTAATGAATTTTTAATGACTTCTTACAGTAGAGAGACAATTTCAGGTACTGATTCACATTCCCTGTGCTTATCAAAATCTTTTCTCATCTCCAAGTAGAATGAAAAGGTCAGGTCTTGCACTCACACATACAATAATCCAAGCATACAGTAAATGCAGCCCTACTGCACTTCTCTTTGAAGAAGGGCTATCTTATTTTGCAGCCGCATGTGCCGACATACCATAAATAAGTTAATTTATGTTTCATGGTATTGTCAACGTAAATCCTCCTACGTAAGCTAGTACACTGCATTTGCCCTTAGTGAAAAATTATTACTAACATGACTGATTCTCAGTTCAGCACAATTCTCCTTTTTAAACAGCAGAGAAAATGCCACTATTAATAGCAGAGCTGTCAAGACAGCATAATCTAAAAGACTCGGAGTGTTACAAGACAAAGCCAGATTGTCATTCTCTTGCTGCAGTTTACAGGGAGAAAAAAAGAAAAAGTCTGATTATTGAAAGTGAGATAGTTTAAAAGAAAACTTAGTTAAAACTTATGCACTGGATCAGGTAGGAAGGGCTGACATGATTCTGTGTAGATTTATTTTGAAAACCAGCAGTTTCTCTTACTGGTGAATGGTTCCATTTGCTCTATACTTACTAGTGATTCGCCTCCACTTAAATAAGTCTGGGGAACATGGAGGGTGGTTCCCGGCCTCACTGTATCTTCTACAGATGTCTGTGCTCTTTATAAGATGCTGGGGTGGGGAAGAGGGGGTGGAGAGTTCTCACTGTTACACTTAGTAAATCAGAGACAGCACTTCTACACATACCTAAATCCTTAATCTCTTTTTTCCCTTACAGGAGTATTCAGGGAGACCTCTGCACATTCAGTAGCAATATAGTCACTCTGGACTCTTCTGTAAAGAGAGACCTGTGTAGTCAGCCAGGATGCAAATTTAAAATGCACTGACTCTGTAAGGAGATACTCCAAGTAAGCACCATAGCCTTCCTTTTAGCAAAATTATTTGTTCAGCTTTGAAGTATACATATGAGTCCACATGTTATAGGACTCATATACTATTTAGTAGTGGTATGTATACATTACAGCAATATATTTGAAAGCTGAATACCTTTTTATAGATGAGTTCTTATAGACAGTGACTTCAGATAATGATCATAGCAGGAAGCAATGGATAGCTTAGGTTAACAGAAAGGAAGAATAGTAGTACTATTTCGTACTACTTATTTACCATTGGCACTGTCTAGAGCCCTTGTAAGTGACATTGATAACCAAAGGAGAGTTATGCTTTTGCTTATACTTCTGGAAGCAGGGTGCAGAAGAGACAGGGAAAAATAAAATCAAGAATTTAAACCTGTTGCATTCAAAGTTAAATTGTTGGATGCAAGTCAGCAGAAGCCATGCAATTAACACTCTATAAACTGTAGGTAGGAATGGCATTAGGAACTATAACTCGTCAATCACTATGCTGTCAGTTCTGACTTTTCTGATCTAAACATGGGGTTTATTCCTCTTGCCTGGGAGTTTCCCAGCTACAGGAACTGATTCAGCACAAACTCTGCTCATTCTCAGAACAATCATTAGCAATAGCCCTTTGAGGCTACACCATTGTTCTGTCAATGTTGTGAGCTGACTAGCATAAAACATCATAAAAGTCAGATTTAAGATATTGTTAACTATCCAAATGACTTCTTTCCATTTGCTAGCCAATTCCATGGATGGCCACCCTTCATTTCTGAATCACCTGTTTTTTCCACTGGGGGAGAAATGATTAACTTTGCTCCTATTACCTCTTCTGCTTCTTCTTCCACATTTCTTCCACAGGTTTAAATCGGTTTGGGGATCAACAAAAGCAGCTCTTTGAGTTTTTATCAGTGTTGAAATGGCCCACACCAAATAGGAGTAACAAGGAAAGTTGTGCTAGCAAAAGCATATTTGATAAAACAATATTTGAACAAAGCAGATACACATAGCTTAAGTGCTAACAGTAGCAAATTACAACTCCACACACCAGAAAATACAAACATTGTAGTACTCATCAACATTGTAACAAGCAAGAAATATTGGGAAGAGAGCAAAAATTTTCAGACTTTTACATCCAAATCTAAAAATTTAGGGAACAATCTGGGTTCCTAATCATACCTGTCTAGTGTAATTTTAGACTCCCTCTGATATTCCACCTAGTCTGCAGTTGCTACAACAGTGTCCTACTAGCCAGGTTCATGCATGTCAGTCCTCGATATCCTAGGACAGCTAAAATGATAGCAGAAAACTATGTTTAGGCACCTGATTTACTCCTCTAATTTCAGATTTGGCCATTTGAACACAAGGCACTTAGACTTTTTCAGAGGCGCTGACACTATCAACAAAACCTTATTTTTATACTTTACTTTTGGTTTGAAGCTTGATTCAGACTTATTTAACAGGAATCAAAGGCTAATAAAATTGTTATAAAAATGAAACAATTTTGTCAGATCACATGGAACATTCTGCTCAACTCGTATAACAGTTACAAGCAGTGACACATGCACCATTCTGTTACATTACTGGTAATATTTACACTGATGCATATTAATGCTGCTGCTATTATGATTTCTGGTTTATTCAAAAAATTGAAATATGCTTATTTCAGGTTAATGCCTAAAGCTTTTCCTTTTCTCTTTTGATACAACAGGAAAACTAAAAAGTGAGTTATTCACACACTTATAGTTCCTGGTAACTGAGCAACAATGTAATTTACTGGAGACATTTACCTTACACAGCAGAACAGTATCTGGTAAAGTGTATGCAACAGGTAATATGGCTTTTTGTCACTCTCACAAATGGGAAAGAGACATCCATTCCCAAAAGTCTTAATGCCTGTTATTAATGTTATTAAGCAAATGTGGAACTCAGAAATTGAAAAGCAGCCATTAAAAGTGGGAAACAGCTGTCCAGCAGGTGTCAAGAATAGGCTAAGAAACAGATAAGTATGAGAAAGAGAGGGAGACAACCTTAAATGTTAGGAACTGAGCACATAAGAGAGTTAATGCACCCCTGCTGGAATTCATTTCACATACATTTAGACACCTGCAGTGTAAACATCTCTACCTAAGCGAGTCACCCAAGGCTGTTTTTATAGTCAAAAAGGAGAAAGAGGCACAAATCATCTAAGCTATTTTAGACTTCTGCATTAGAAACAGGCACTAGAATGGTCTCTCTATTCATCTCACATTTAGTCAAATAAATCCCACTCCCCAGAATATAAAAGCAGCAGTCACTTGAGACGAGGCTAGTTTCCTGTTCCTCTGCCGCCAGTACATTACAGTGCAGAGCATGTTCACCATCTTGCAACTCTAGACATTTATGCATGCAGTTTACAGAAGGAACAGGGGCATTGGCATACCATATCTTCTACATTCTTTGTAAACCTCAGCTCTGGTGTCCCCTAACACTCATACAGGCACAATACTTTAGACAAATCTTTTCATACAGACTTAAACACCAGTATAAATATGTAAAATTACCATGTAACTACTCAGGATGGAATTGGTCATGGGTTTCTTTATTGAGAATATTTGATTTTTCCCTTAGGCTCATAACATTTGTTATGCACAGTAATAAAGGGTTTTTTCTAAGATCAAGGTTAAGGAACTTTGTCAGTGATAAAAATAGTTTTCTAACCACTTCATTGAATAGTACTAACTGCACAGTACTTAGTGCCAGGTTCTTGAAATTTGAGTTATGAATAGTTCTGCTGTCAAAGAGATTCCACAATTTCATATTCTAATCTTGTTTGTGCGGGAAAACACTATTCCTGCTTAAGAGAACTTGTAAGAGAAGCCATAATACCTTAATTTTGTTAATATTACATCTGACTAATAGCTGGATAGACTTCTTGCTGACTCTGCCAAAATGCTATGTGGCCCAGGAGGCAAGCAATGGTCCTGGGACATCATGACCCCAGTTTCATTTCTACAATACACTCAAGAATCAGCCTTTCTCTTCTTCCCTCAAAGCATTAGAGGGTCCCCCCAAGGCCACTTGCAGGACAGCTGGAATTAGGATTTGGGACCAATATTTCTTTGAAAAGCCTGTTTCACTTTTCTTATGTTAACCCATAGCTTGATGCAAGCTTGACAGAACCACCATTCACTTAGATGCCTTAAACATAAGAGATTCTGAATATTCAGTCCAATCTTTTAAAATCTTAGATGCAAAGTGCATCTGATCTATCCATTGCTTTTCAGGAGTTGAAACAACATGAGCTTGCCTTTTCACAAGAGCTGAGCATACACACCACTACTGAGTGTCAGCGGGACCCAGATCTCTTCTCACCTCAGAAGAAGTGCACCAAGGCATTTTCAAGTTCAATATTCAAGCAGTCAATATTGGCTGGTGTCTATCACCAGCCAGATTATTTGCATAATTGTTTTTTTAGCACAATTCTATCTCTGTAAAATGGGTCTACTCATGCCTTCATTTCAGAGGAATGAAATTGCTACAGTGAAAATAACACCAGAATGTTATTTCGTTGTAGTCAAATGCTACAGTGAAAATAACAGCTGAAGACTCTTTGAGAGATAAACTTGTTTCAGATATTGCACAGAACATATTGTCATGATGAAGATAAAACAACAGTATACTTACTTCTCTTACAGAGGGGCTGTGCATCCAGGATGACAGGAACCTGGGGGGGGGGGGGGGGGGGGGGGAAGTATATGATCGTATTGTTAAAAACAGAGAGTAAAATATCCAGAAGCAGCATCCCTTTTTTAAAAAAAGCAAACGAACAAAAAAACCCCAAACATTTTGTCACTTGCTAGAACCTTATTTGCAGACTAGCTGTTGTATCATGTTAAGAGGCTACTGTCCCAGCTAAATATTCTTTCTGTATTCAACTCGAGTAGCACAAATGCCTGAAGAGAGCCAACACTGGAACTTTAGCCATTTCGGTGAAAATCTGGTGTTACAGACTAAACCAACAAAACAGGGGGCTTCCAGTTATGGTAATGTACCTGGCATTGAAGCAGTTATGAATTAATTTGTGTTCTCTGGGGATATGGAAGATGCGTACAATAACTTCCTATCACAGAAAACTTTGCCTAAGCTTTTGTGCCAGCATCTTAACATCCATAAATAATTGAAAGACCTGTTTTCCAAAGGCATTTGGGCACGTAAAGGCAACTAATAAGACAGGAAAAAAAAAAAAAAAAAAGTAATTTGCCTAATTCCCACTGAAACTGGGAAAAAATGGTTCTAATCTGTATCCTTGGAAATCTGCAATCAGGTAATTTATTAACACTGGATTTAGTCTATTAAAAGCTGTATATTTTTCCCTGAACCATGCTCTGTGCACACTAGAGAAATAAATGTGCACAGGCAGCCTTTATTTTGACATTTCCTAGCTTTTTAATCCTAGTCTTCGCCTCCTTAAGAATATTAATTGACACAATTTTCATGTGTGACATAAAGAATCTACCAGTGTTAGTAAAACATAAGATTTTACATTAATAATGAGAATTTTCATTCATATATATACTTTACGGAAAAATGTACATGATTTCTACCTTGTTACTCTGAATGATCACCCTATCTGTAAATTTCAATAATTTTCACTCTTTTCTTATTCCTCATACAGCTTTTATCCCTTCAAATATTTTTTCTGTTTTGATCATTATATACCTCTACAACAAACCTCCACAACTTTAACTATTCTACCTTTTCTAAGATAACTGTTTTCTTATATTTGAATTACCGGTGATCTGTCATTTCATCTACTCTAGCTTTCTTTATAACTTTTGTTACCTTATTTAGCCCTTGAAAACACCCACAGGGAATATTACCTCAGCATCTTATCAGAACTGTAAAGCTGAGGCTACAGTTCTGATGTGCAATATGCTATTACAGTATCTTCATGAGGACATCCTGCATATACCAGGTTAATATTTACTGATGTGCTAATGTAATAATGACCTTTCTGCCTCTCCTCCTCTCTGGGGTACTTTCTATCTATAGGGCTGGGAATTAATGACAGTCTCTCTGTGCTGCCTGATGTCAGAGCTGAGAAAGGTGTGAAGGATATATAAGAGCCGTATTATTTGTCAGAAGGAAGGGAGAAAAGGGGTACTCCAGAGCTAGATGCAAGTGTGGAATTGTTGCGTGCAGCCTTCTTGCTAACACAGGCGTGCTGCTTCACTTAGCTCCCTGACCACTAAAAGGTAAACAATTTCCCTTTTTTTCTTACTTAGGATGCAGAGCAACAGATGTGCTTTTAGGAAAGCACAATGTTTCTCATTATTAATCAACAGCATTTTTCAGGAAAAGTCTAAGATAACTTCAAGGTAAATTGCACTTGGGACCAGAATTTGAGACTGAGACTTGTTAGGAAAACCAAACTGGAGATAAGGGAAAGAGGATTGAAACTACTAGATGGAAAATGAACATTTGCTGTTGAGAGCTATCTGTCTGAAACTGCTTTGTGTCACTAAACTTAGGGGGATCATTTTTTTTACTCTAGCCTGTGAAAATGACTAGCTGCTGTTGATTTAGGACAGAATGGGCACCAGCAATACAATATGCTGAAGATTATTTGGGTTTGCTTTCAGTTTTGAATCATTATTCTTTTCAGAAAGTTTGGAAGCAAAGATGTGCAACCTAAAGCTGTCGGTTTTCTTCATTGCACTTTCTGTCACTCTGAGCTGTTTGGAATCTACACCTATTGAGAAGTGAGTAATAAATAACCATATTTATTTCTTTTTAGGGGAAAACATGTTCAGATTGTTGCATGAAATTTTTTTTTTTTGCTTTCATGTCTCAAATAATACAAGCAAAAATAGAGGTATTCAGTTTCACAGGGTATTTTATTGTTGTTTAAAGATTACTATCTGTGGCTGATGATCTATCTGATGGTAATTCCAAGAGACAAGGATGGATATTGCCAGTAATGTCACAGAATACACTCTCAGGACTTAGTGAGGAAATGCCAGAACAACCAGCAGCAAAGACAAAAAGGTATTGATTTTCCTTGTTTCTCCTAGTCATATCAGCTAGGATTAAACTATGAAGTAAACTTTGTGCCAGTGATATTCTGTTACTTGACTCTTTGCGTCTGATGTTTATTCTCAAAAAGAGCTTAAAATACCCTTCTTCTTGTAAATACAGCCATGCTGTAAGCCTAAAGATCAAAGCATTCAGGGTAGAAAGTGAAACCCAGAGACAAAAATTGTAGATCATTTAATAACTTTACATAAATTAGAAAGGCTACAAATACTACATTGCCTTCAGAAGAAAGGTGTATTTTGAAAGGGACTTTTCTTAAATTTGTCACATTTCCAGGCCTGAAGGGGAAAAAAAAAAAATATATATATACCCTTCTTAGTAACACTAATGCTTTGCTAGAATGGAATTATTTTATAATATAACTGTTTCCTGTAAGTAAGTATTATTTCATTACAGAGTTAAATATCAATTTAATCATGGAAAGAAGGAAAATAAGCAATCAACTCTGACAGAATTTAACTTGTCTGAAATGCATTCATGTTTATAAATCCATAAATCCAATTTTGGGTAACTTCTTTATGAATAAAATAGCATTTCAAAAAGTGTTTGCAATTTGTACTAAAAGATAAACAGCACTGAACTATTCTATGTTCGTTGGGCTTTGGAGTGAATTTCTTTCAATGACAATTCTGTTATGGATAGATTCAGTAAATACACATGTCTGTATAGTTGCCTGTTTCTTTCTCTTTGAATTTATAAAAAAAAAAATCATTATTATATATGACAATTTGGTTATCTTCCAAAATATTTTGATAATGGAGACTAAGTTCCCACATTTTTACAGCTATTACTTTAAAGAAAATAATAACAATTGTAATACTCAAACACAAGGCATCACCTTTATGAGTGTGGTATGCCTTATCTGCTTTTCTGGGGCCTTGGTATACACTGTCTTACTGGGTGAACTGTCTCACTGAAGCACATATCCAATTAACGGTGACAGATCAGAGACCTAACAGGTATAATGGGTTCAGTCAGGCTAGACATCAGCTAGAAATCTAGTAGCTTCCTGTAAGGACTGGAGTTTTAAACTTGGAGTGTCAGGGCCTGATTTTGTACCTTTAACGAAAAAGAGAATTCTGCCTCCACAAATAAATCAGGATTTCCATGAGAACCAGCTGCTTTTTGAACTTCATATGCTAAGGGCTTGATTAAACTCTTTTAAAATCAATAGAAATAACCCACGGAAATCTCAGAGAGGCTATATCAAGCCCTATCCAACTATTTCCTTTAAATACAATTACATATTTAAAATATTAATTGCTTAGAAATTTGCCAATGAAGAATCATGAAGAATTTCTCTCACAATTGCTATTCCATTTGGATTCTTAGATCAATACAAATAACTCTAAAAGAACAGATGACATTTTAGATAACAGATTCAATCAATCAATAGGAAAAGGAACTCATTGGTAATTGCTCAGAGTTTGAAACTGGGAAATTGTCACTCTTCACAGTAAATTTTTGCTGCAAACTGTTGTCTACCTCATGACCCATCAACATGAATAAGCCCAAGAAGATTAACAATAACTCAAAAAGCAATCTTAGCAAGCAAGTATTTCTGTCTGAAGGAACAACATAGTGGCCTGAGAAACAAATCTGAAAACCCAAGCTCTCCCAAGCTAACAGTTTTACTTTGATTAAAAAAAAAAATATCCCATGCTACATAAGTTCTATCTGGAGTTCTGTAAATGGTCTGCTGGTTCAAACAATAAAATATTATTTTTAGATATGGACTCTTCCATGGACACTTTTTAAAGTCTCATAAAGCAAATTATTATCATCGCCTACCACAACAGCTTTTCAGTAGTGAAGAAATCTCTGTTTAAACAGAGCTAAATCTTAAGTGGTACTGAAGTTGGCAGAAGCTGGCAACACCCGCCACAGATGGGCGAAAGAGTCTTTGGGCTCAATCCACTTGATGTGGACTGGAAGATTACTGTTCACTTCAGTGAGAGCAGTATATGATTCTGTGGGAACAAGAGAACTAAATAAATGTTAGTGATTGTCATTTTGTTAGTAATCCTTATGATATCAGCAAGAGCTCTAAATAGATTTAGAAGTTGAGCTTAAAGCTAAACATTTATTCATTGTTTTCACTTACTGCCTTAACTACACTATCATTACAGGTTTTCTAGATGTCATAAGCTGCTATGCAGAATATCAATAAAAATGACATATGACTGTTAAGGTCTTTGCATTTAAATAACCCCCATCATTAAAACTGATAATAGCATACAGCGCAAGATTTTTTTTCAGGCACAAAGTAGGTGGTAGGAAGATTGTAATGTTCTTGTATTTGTGCACATATTAAAAGAACTCCCACATTAGCACAGCTCAAATGCCTGTTAGAGGTGACACACTTGATTGCTCATCATTTGACTTAATCTTGGCTCTTTTTGTTTCATCTTAGTAGTCACCATCTGGAGAAACGGAAATGCAACACCGCTACATGCGTGACACAACGCTTGGCTGACTTTTTAGTTCGTTCCAGCAACAGCATCGGAGCAATTTATTCACCTACGAATGTGGGGTCCAATACATATGGAAAGAGGGACACAGCTGGGCTTTTAAGGAGAGACCCCTAAAACAATGCACAGCTTCAGGGTGTTAAAATGACTACTGATAAAGTTTTCATTAGGAGCTCAGTTTTTAATGTATCAGTAACCTCTTGGTCATTTATTACTTGTACAGTCTTAACAGTGCCTTGTTTTCTGTGTGTGCGTGTGTATGGGTATGTGATTTATGTTCACCATTTCACTATGCATGTACAATGACATGCATAGGCTATTGTTTCAACTCCATTAAGAACTCCAGAAATCTGCTTGTCAAATTCCTTTGTAAAAAAATAAATATATATATCACAATAATAAATGGAAAAGTAATTGCAACAGGGTTTTTTATTATTATTATTATTATTATTAAAAGGATGAAAAAGATAACCATGATGTGTATGTCTTTATAGTCACAGTTTGGTAAGAGAAAGAAATCATCTTAATTAAGACCAACAAAAATCAGAATGCTAACAGAAATTATGTCCTAATGAAAGTAAAACATAAGAATCTTCTGGTTTTGAAACATCTACAGTGTCTTGTTTTGCACAATTGAAGGAACAACTAGATGAGACAAGATGGCTGCATTGTGCATATGATTATACCAGTTAACTGACTGGTCTCTTTCCACCCTAACATG
This sequence comes from Haliaeetus albicilla, assembly GCF_947461875.1. Taxonomy (NCBI): domain Eukaryota; kingdom Metazoa; phylum Chordata; class Aves; order Accipitriformes; family Accipitridae; genus Haliaeetus; species Haliaeetus albicilla. The sequence goes on from NC_091501.1 coordinate 17,533,036, forward strand.
CATTAAGCAAGTAGAAGTGGTCTTGCAGCACAGATCTCCATACATACTGAGCATGGGATTTTAAGAACTTACAGTTCTTACTTTAAGATGGTATCTGTAAAATGTAAGCATAATGAGCATAAGTGTTTTTAAATATAAATAAAAGAAAACTCAGTTAACGACCTAGCAGAAACACCTGTCCTTAGGTATTCCTTTCCTTGAACTAGAGTAACAAAGGGAAGAGACAAAACCAAGCATCAAAACATATCATAGAAACAGGGTATCTGTCCACTGGCGTACTCACATTGCTACCAAAATCCAAGAAAACAATTTTAGAGATGGGCAGGCCTTAATGGAAATTTGGCAGTGTTATTTACTCCTACCTCAGCCCAGTATCAGTGCAGGCTTAATAAACATGTTTGTTCCTTTAAATTGTTAAGCAAACTTTCATAGAGATGGTATCCTATATCACAGCAATGGTTGTTTTGTCCATCATTTTATCAGTGAAGAGTTCACTGTCATCTGAAAAACATTGTTGTCCAATTATGAAAAACATTCAGCAGAAGCCTAGTTCTGGAGAAGCAAATGAAATCTTAATAATTGCCTTTGGTTTATTTGTTTCTGTTATAAAGTATGCCTCAAAATAGAAACATTTTTGCTAAGTTTAATGTTAAATGGCATATTCCCTTAATTTCACAAATAACACATAGGAACAAAAATTACTGCACAGAATTTCTGCTGTAAAAGTGTTACTGATTATTCCGTTCAGAAAAGTTTCAACCTTCATTAATGTTCTAATGGATATGTATTCTGAATTTTATTGAGAAAACCATTCATATGGTATTAAACTTCTCTAATATTTCTGCAAGCTTGAAATGCTTTCCATTCAAGTTACTTTTGGGATATATTATACACCCATCATGTAGTTAATTTGTTTTTCAGCTAGAATATTTACTTTTCAGAAAAGAAACGAGAAAGTGACAGGATAGCTCTGAAGTGTCGCTGTGACATTGTTTGTACAGAGGAGTAACCAAGTGGAGTCTTCACTGTGGGTGGATGTCGATTTCTAGGCTGAGCCCAACCTGAAATACGTACAATGCTTTACCCATCAGCTTTTGCTCTTCAAGCTACTGTTTGACAAATCAAAACAAAGCACAGACTGTCTATGCATGGGTTCAGTGGAACTGTATACATTATTTTCTGCCTTATGTACTCCTGAACTTAGTAGATTTGATACTAACATCTATTTAACAAATTTGCCCTATCTGGCAAATCCTGAAAAATGTTACTCATCTCTCAAATCACTGAAACAACAGAGAGGGAGGGATAAGAGATATATCAATAGCTCAGAGGGACCATCTCGCCATCTTTAGCTGCTTTTTGTCTAACCAGTTGTCAGTGCTCTCCTGCTGTTTGGTGGAGAAAGACAGCTACTTCCAATTCATCCCAGCTTAGACATCTATCTTAGGATGGGATGAATCACACTCTTGAAGTGCCTCTATTTCTTCATTGACGATAGAGTGTTCTCCTGGTTTCAGCTGGGATAGAGTTAACTGTCTTCCTAGCAGCTGGTACAGTGCTATGTTTTGAGTTCCGTATGTGAAGAATGTTGATAACACGGATGTTTTCAGTTGTTGCTCAGTAGTGTTTAGTCTAAAGTCAAGGATTTTTCAGCTTCTCATGCCCAGCCAGTGAGAAAGCTGGAGGGGCACAAGAAGTTGGCAGAGGACACAGCCAGGGCACCTGACCCAAACTGGCCAACGGTGTATTCCATACCATGGGACATCCCATCTAGTTTAGGAACTGGGAAGTGGGGGCAGGGAATCGCTGCTCGGGGACTAGCTGGGTGTTGGTCGGCGGGTGGTGAGCAATTGCACTGTGCATCATTTGTACATTCCAATCCTTTCATTATTGCTGGTGTCATTTTATTAGTGTCATCATCATTATTAGTTTCTTCTTTTCTGTTCTATTAAACCGTTTTTCTCTCAACCCATGAGTTTTACTTCTTTTTCCCCGATTTTCTCCCCCATCCCACTGGATGGGGGGGCGGTGAGTGAGCGGTTGTGTGGTGCTTAGTTGCTGGCTGGGGTTAAACCATGACAAGTGTCTAGACAGTTAGCTAAAAAAGGGCACTTCACTTAACTTTAAGATAACTAGAGTTAGGTGACACGAGTCCCACCTGCAGTTGGTATGAACTGTTCAACCTAAAAAAAAAAAAAGTTTGCTACAAAAAAAACCAAAACCACTTCAGGCTCCAAATTATCAGAGCGATCAACTCTCGTATTCTGAACTATATTAGTTAATTCATCAGTCAGAGCATCATGAGAAACTGCCTACACTGAGACTTTTTCCCCATATATACCCTTGAGAACACAACTGTGCTACCCTTCCTCCTTCTGTGTAGTTACCACTGGACTGCACTTAGACCTCTTAGAGAAGAAGGACCTAGTCATGGTAAGCCAGGATAGAAGCACAATCCTGAAAGAATAAGCCAGGGAAAAGGGGGGGGGGAAGGGACGGAAAAGGGGGGAAGGGAAAGGGGGGGGGAAGGGAAAGGGGGGGGGGACGGAAAAGGGGGGGACGGAAAAGGGGGGGACGGAAAAGGGGGGGACGGAAAAGGAAAGGAGCATTTAAACATTAATTCATCAGAACCCCAAACAGCGTAACTTCAGACATTTCAGAATATGAATATTGGTAGGTGAAGCTTAGTTAAATAACAAAAAGTAAGTACCTCTATGCATTTTTAAAAATCCCAATATGTATTTATCTGCATCCTTAGAGATGCACATATTTTTTGAGAATCAAGTCGTACATAGCTTTAGTTCTTTTTCAATTCATCTGGATGCCCTACATCTTTCAGAGAATATGCAAGAAAACAAAAAATATAAAAGAGGAGAATCAAGAATGTCAACAAAGTAATAAACATGGCTATACTCCCTTTAAAAATAAAAATACTAAATCTCTGCTTTTTAGTGTCTTCTATTAAGTTGTCTTTGAAAGCAGCAGAATAGGGACATAATATTGAATTTCACTAAATGAGAGGGGGAAGAATAAAAGACATCAAACAACCAAAAGGAATGTTAAAAAAGATTATATGAACATGAAGAGTGTTTTAAATGGAGTAGGGGGCCCTAGGGTCTAATATTTCTCAGGAACTATGACAGCTTCATAAAAGACAGAATTTGTATTTTTTCATGATGAATAGAACTCTGGTAAGAAATTGATTTCCCTTAAAAGCTTGGGCTAAAACTAAGAAAGCACACAATATTGACTGAACATAAAATGTACTTTTATTAAAGTGTAAACTTTGAATGAACAGTTTCAATTCATATTAAGAAAATATAAATATTTTTCAAATAAATAAGATTCTTGGTGAGAGTTTTAAACACTAGGTTGGCAAAGCTTCCATTCACTTTCAACATAATAATGTTATTAGCAAGTCTGGATTTTGCTGAATGGCTTTCTAAAACTATTTGAAAGTTAATACACTGATACTGTGAAAAAATCCATTTCCTGTAATGCACTATTGAATATCTTCAGTAGCTGCCATCTTTGCTTTCTAGAATTATGCTGCGTTTGAGTCAGTTAGCTCACTTACAAATATAGCTTGACAGGTAAGGTAGACTCTTTTTGTTCAGAGTTACAAGGTTAAGTAATTTTGTTGTCTAGCTTCATTATCATATAGAAAAGGGACTGCTTTACATTGCTTTTGCAATGCAACTAGCAAAAAGCTGTGGTTAGGTATGACACATCTCCTTGCTGTATACAGAATATAAAAACAATGGTTGAAGTAACATGAAATAGAATCTTTCTATGGGATGTGACAACTTCTGTTTCAACCATCTTACAGTTATCTCTATTTTTCCTACACTGAAAAATAAAACATTTTTGTGGAGCTGTGTAAGGTTCAATAACCAGACTCAAACTCAGACCCGAAACCTACCATTTAAACTAAGCTTCAATTTAGGAACAAAGCCCCCCCAAAATCTGGATTCTCTACTGATCAGTTTTTCTGAAAACTTAGACAAATTGGTTTCCAGCTTCAATTACTATGAAAACTATACATCCTTAATTAGATCCAGTTAAGAAGCGCTTCTCTAACTAAAACCTATCTTCATATCAAAATGTTAAAAAAATTCTCAAGCTAGGAATCATATATGCCATGAAAAGTGGAAAGTCATGACATCAGAGGCTAGCTAAAGAATGAGACAATGGTGATAATACAATAGTTAAAAGTGCTGTTCAATATGCAACAAATTTTCTCCTTGAATGCTAAAACATCTGAACAAAAAGAACACATTCATATGCATTTTAATCCTAACAATAGGGCTGATTTGAGTAACAATCATGCCATAAAGTCACTACTTCCTAGAAATGCTTTTATAAATACAAAATAAGTTTAATTATTCAAATTAAGACTCTTAGACCTGCCCCTACTTTAATAACATTTTTCCTCTACATTAAAAGACTGGTTTTAATCCTGCATTAGAGATAGTGAAACTGTTTCTTATAGGCTATTTTACAATATCCTTCATATAAATGATTACTGCACAGGTAGCCTGAGATCTGGTGCAGAACAACTGCTGACACCAAGGATGACAGAAACTGATTGAATCAAATTTCTTTAGTCCCAAGTTTTGATTAGTGCATCATCTGTGTGGTGGGTTGGGGTTTTTTGTTTTGTTTTTTTTCAAAAGGAATTACAATACTGGGATGTATTAAAATAATTGGAGTTGTATTAAGTAGATCATTACACGTGTGAATTGAAATAGTTGGAATCATTCTGGAATTAAATGCTACTCAATATGATTAAAATATGACTAAAACCAGAACCTGGTTATTGTTTACACTGTCAACAGAGGCAGATCACTTCATTCAAACAGAATCAGTCCTTATTTATTAAGCAGTCCCTTTGGAAGGGGTCAAAGTGGGACTTGCCTCCACTAAGAGAATTGTGTAAAAGTTTAATCAGCCTGTGATTGTCAGTCCAGCACTGAAGAAGCTGAGCTACTTAACTCTCAGAATATAGGTCATTTTTAAACATCAGTCTTGGACGAGCTCATTACTTGTGTTGCATATGGAACTGGGCACATAACAGAGGATTTTTTAATTTTTTTTTTTTAAGTTTTTAACAATTTAAAAGGGGTCATAAAAACTGGAGGAGAAGAAAAATAATGTCAAGCCTGCAAAATACTTCAATCCTTTTTCCAGGATCAATGAGCAACTGGTAGCCATTTTTTATTTCTAAATACTGCTGTGTTACAATACAGGAAGGAGAGAGGAAAAACTAAGATTGTGAGTGAGTATATTCTTTCTTTCAGAGCAAACACAGATTTGAAGTAGGAGAGAGTAGGAGATGATCAAATGGATCTTAGGAGGAAAGATTGCCTCACTGCTCCAGGCACTGCTTTAGATTCCAGGATGACCACATAGTGCTATTAGAGAGATCAGAAGTTGCTACCTGCACTGTAGCAAAGATTTTCACACCCAGAGCAAGTTAGCAGGACCAGCACTTTCTGGTCCTGTAGATGTCTTGAATAAAGGCACAAGAAGGAAAATTTCACTATATCGCTGTAGTGATTAACTTTTCCTTGCTTGAGCAACTTTGAAACTTTGGTATGTACAAATAAGATAAGAAAACCTTGAGCCTTGTCAATGGTATGCACCAACTGACAAGAGGCCTTGGGCCCTGATGATAAGCCTTGGGTCCTGCTGAGTTTTTGTAATTAAAACCTGCCAAGGCCAGCTAACTAGGAAGAAGACCTGGGATGATCCGCACTGCACATGCCCAGAAGGGTGGACACTATGTAAATTATTTCTGGGAAATAACATGAATATGTATGACAGTTTCAAGAAATGTAATGAATATGTATATGATTACAATATAGGCTTTGCTTGCTGTAGGTAATGGTATGCATACTAGAAGAAACTATCTCCTGTGCATCCAGTGCTGCAATAAAGAATGCCTGCTTTCTAAAACTCCAAAACTTGTCTTAGAGAGTTTCTTCAACCTGCTTTTTCGATAACACTGTGCTGGCTGCAGTGCCTTGAAAGGTGCTGCTGGAGCAAGTGGCTGTCTCCTGCACTTCTTGGGAGATGTTGACTTCTTAACCAATCTCAAAAATCAGGCTGGCTCCCCAGCACTTGGTGCTTCAGGCATCTGCATGCAGCACTTCCCCTCAGTCTGTTTTTGTTAAACTGACATCCTGCAAATTTCCAGGAGGAGGCATCGATGCTGCTCGCAACTGCAGGAGGTGGCGTTAAGTGTGGACAACGGGGCTAGTGGAGCCTGTGGTTGGGGGAAGCCACAGCACAAGTCATCGGTACTTTTCCTAGCTTCTCCTTTGTTTTTATGAGGTTATCACTGCACATCCTTCCTTCTTGAGGAAGACTTACTGAGCAAGGACTTTCTAAAAACATTACTCTTGAGTCCATAGTTAACTTGTTGTTAACTAAGTTTTTTGTTGTTGTTTGTTTGGAATCCTTTTCCCAAATCAAAAAGCATATGTTGTCACTAATTTTTCCTACAATTTTTTTTCCTACTACTACAGTAGGGCTTTCCCAAGACCCTTTGCACACACTCCACCTACTAACATGCAGCTTACACACTGAGGACAAAGCCAGACTAGATATCAGCATGTTTGGAAAAGATGTAATAAAAGTGTCATTAGATGAACCCAGAGAGTGTAAACAGTAAAGAAACCTAGCATGGTGCTACAATTTATTTCTGGAAGAGAAAAAGGTTGTGGTTTTCTCATTACTCATTCAGTGTTTTCCTAGCTGAAATCCAGGCAAATGAAGCACAGCACTGATGCCATCAATACCAGTTCTGCAAGCATGAACACACCAACTGATCCTACTGTAGCATAAAGCAGCTAGACCATGATATCTGGAATTGAACGATTGCGGGAGAAGTCTGCTTCGTCCTGGTATTCTTCCTCTTCATTCCACACCTTAGCAATATAACTTCTGTGAATTACCACTCACAGCTGTGAGCAAAAGTAATTAAAAACCCAACACTTTCCACATTTTTTACATTAAACAACTGGCATTGGAGACTAATGAGACTGCAGAATGATTTCCATCACCATCACCCTCAGTATCGCTTTCAGGTAGATCAGCCTTAATGTCTGAAAGGAAGCTACCCACACAACTAGCCATTGCCCAGTTCAAGAGTAATGGGGAAGATAGTTAAGACAGTGGTTTTTTTCAGAACAGTATGCTGCAAAACTGATTCCATAAAATCAAGAGAGAAATCACTCTGTCCCTAGAAGGGTATACATGTGTTCAGGCCTCATTCCAGCAGACACAATGATTTTACTGTATTTTTCCTGTTCCTTATGGGATGCTGAACTAAATGCAGGGGCCCAGCTGTCATCTTCTTGCACTGCCCTAATTTCACCACTTTTTTTGCACCCCCAGAATCCTCAGCAAAGATACTGCCTTACAAATAGCCATAATTAGGGTTTGTGCTACAGAAATTCCCAACAGTTTTTCTAGCAAGATCACTCCCACCAGAAGGGATTTTCCCCCCCTTACTCCAAAGAACAACACAGGAGAACCTGGACAGCAAATGTCTTCCTCTGTCCTGTTGGAGGTTACAGGCTGAGACTCTATGAATTGCTGCTTGGACTGGCAGTCCTATCATAAGCAAACCTCCTCCTTTTTTAGGCCCTTCTACCTTCCAGCCTGGCTTTTATTCTTTTTTTTTTTTTTTCCCCCCTCTTGTCTTGGGAAAGTTTGAAGGGGGAAGGAAGGAAGGAGAAAAAAAAAAAATATATCACTGAATAACTAACCGTTGTTTTGAGAACAGTACAGCACAGTCAGCATAACCAGCCAGAGGAAAAGATACCTGAATGTTTTTCAAGGCTGCAGACAGACACAGCTTCAAACAAACAACAGACTCTCAGTCACAAGGACAGGCTGACTTGAATGTACAACCCAAGCAGCTATGCAGAAACAACATGGATTCATTTAATGACCACACAAAGCAACATGGGACAGGAGAAGAATTTTCCAACACTAAGGTAAAAAACAAAACCTTGAATCAAAATGGTGGATACATTTTTGTTGCTTAAAAATTATTTTTGCCCAAAAGTCACAGAGACTTTCAGAGACCTGTATCAAAGTCTTCAACCTTAACAAATCTGTATTCTCCTTCAAAAATATTCCACCACATATTCAGGTAGCTATTTCATAATACATTTACCCAACTAGAGGGCACATCTCATTTCTGATGTGACTTTTCAGAAAAGTAACATTTATGTTATCATCACTATCAAGTCGGGCAGTACAAAACCTGGATAGAATAAGAAACACTAGTAAACTAGGAAATAACTTCTGAGTCACCTTCAAAACCCCAGAACAGTGGTGTTTCAGATCTCTTACATTATTAATAAGAGCAAAACTGATACTTTGTGAAAGTTCTGTAGCAAGGCAGCAGCAACCAGACTTGCCCTACAGACCATTTCATTGACACTCTGTATATGTGTGTATGCATGCAGGCGCACAAACACAACACAGGACAAAATTCTGCAGCTTTAAGTAAATAGGAACTTCCTCTTTGGTTTTCATTTGTGGGATAACACACTGAAGTTCTCAGTTTCTGCTGAGCTTCAACTGATTAATCCAAGTGTTTATAATAGTATATAATATAATACTATTTATAATAGTATTGCCAGAACTAATATAAATATTAATTTTTATCTTTTTGAAAAATTCTTTTTGTCAAAATTCCTTTTTTTATATTCTTAATCATTTTGGCATTCATCAAGAGTTTGAAATCAGCACACATGTTATTACACGGTCTGGGAAATGGGAAGAATGATTTAGGAAGCATGATTTATTAATATTGTGTTTGGTGGCCTTGCAGGTAAAGTAGGAAAAAATTAAGGATAGCGTGATGAAAATCAGGAGGGACCTAATTAGCAGCCTGGAAAAAAAGCTCAGAGACATAAGTGAAAATAGAGAATAGCTGAGGTAAACAGGACACTATAGGTGGTAGAGCTAACTTTTGCATCTTTTGAGACCAAAATAAATCCCAAGGATTCACACCAGCACAAGAACTTAACACTTTTGTCTGATTCTCAGGACTCAAAGATCACAAGCTTTGGATAGGTTTTCTACACAGGAGCTAGTTTAATCCTAGAGGTGAAAATCTCAGTTTCTTCATTTAATCATCATATTAAGTAACAAGTTTGACTGAGTAAAGACTGCAGGATCTAGCCTACTCCTACTACATGTCATGGAAAGAATCAAGATTGTGGATGTTTTAAGAAATTCTCTTCTGTACCCTCCCTTCAGAAACACAAGCAAGAGACTCCAGTGAGATCAATCAATGGTCATAAATTTTACTGCTCACGTATTACACTATATTTATTTATATATCCTGAAAGGGACTGAAGATTGGGTATGTGACTAATGCTAAGGTTATAAATTGCTCAGAGAAGAAATCTAAACATAACTGTGAACTTCCTCCTCATCCAAACACATCCATCACATTCTAATAATATGAAGTGCAGTTCTAATCAAAAGTGATCTGAACTTTTTTTAATCCAGATATCTGCATCCAATGCATATTCACTGACAAAAATAAGATTATTCAGTTCATTGGGTTGTATTACTAGAGAATTAAAGAACTAGAGAACTAGCACAAATCACTGTGACTGCAGCTTTTCTTTTGTTTTCCATATCCTATAGAATCTTTTTTTTTCCCTCAAAGTTTGTATAACATCTTACAACTGAAATCAAAATATCTATCAAATGAGCTGGCACAGACTGTGAACTTGTTATTTTACATGCTGGGTGCCATTCTATGCCTCAGAATCTCTCTCTGAAATACCTCTTCAAAAAAAATGCCTGATGTTTCGCACTGACAAAGATAAACTGGAGACAAGACCTAAAGAAACTTTGTACCTGCCTCATTGCTTTACATTGTGTTTCACTCTCAAACCTAATAAACACTGTTCATAAATGAACACTTAACTATTTCACTGTGGCTGTAAGCAGGCAAGGACGTAGACATAAAAATTACAATGATGATCTGCCAATCTGTTGATAAAGCCATTTCCTTTGGGCAACATGTTTTGCTATCACCAGCAGCTTTGATTATCAGACTATTGTGGAATTCTCCTTTGCAAAACAGTAAGTTTGATACTCAAGCCCATGTGAATCTTCAGAGATGCCATTTGGCCAGATCAACTTTCCAAAGCAAAACTTATTAACAAAGTCATTTACATCACATACCAGGTGAAGTTTAAATACAAAGCAAGTCCTAATAAAGCCCAAGTGCACAAGCATAAGATAAAGCATGAATATTTTTTCTAAGCATGTCACTCATTACCACCCAGTACCATTTTCTGTTTATCCTTTTATTGCATCTGCTGGTGTCAGTCACTTATACATACAATTTTTAAGCCTGTGTACTTTCCCCCCCACTTTCTATGTAATGCTTTTATTTTTCTTATGTAATGTTTTTACTTTTCAATGCATTAAAGGGTATTGTTGCAGCCACAGAACACTCCTACTGCACTTATCTTTCCCCAATATGCAATAAATAGTATTAAGACAGCCTTCTCCTGCCCACCTGCACACAACTCTTCCTCTAAACATTGCTTTCCAGGAGATTTGATCTCCACATCCTGAGTTTACTGCAATCTGTCTTCCCCTGCTCAATCACTTTTAACTAGTGCTCTCACTCCTTTCTCTTCCTAGAAAGGACAGCCTAGGAAGAGGTTAGTCTCAGCAACATCCCTGCACATAGACAGGACATCTTATACTATGTAATCTGACACATCCTAGTACCAAAGGTACTAAAAGGAATAGAAAGTGAAGGACTTCTATGAGGGTAGAAGGAATAACAGCAAGGTCTCTCCCCCCCTTCCCCCCCCCCTTTTTTTTTTTTTTTTTTTTTGAGCAGTGTCAGTCTGAACAGAAACATACGGGAGAAAGTTGAGAACAGGGAAGTACACCTTGTGGGTAGGACACTGGCACACTTGTGATGAGACGTTTGGGTAGGTCACAGAAGCAGCTCTGCTCCCTCTGAGCTCCCCTTTTTTCCCCAGGTGTTGCAGAGTAGAGGAAGGTAGTTCTCAGTCAACAGCAGGGCCAGTTAGGCTCCACATATTGTCTCCAGATCTGAGTGCAACTAAAAAGGACATGGCTGTAAGTTTTAAGGCAATGAAGGGGGCAGAAGCCAAAAGGGGCAGCACAAATCCTAGTGCAGTGGAAGCTTCCTACCAAGGGGACACCAGCCCCTGGTGTCAGTGTGATGACTCACAGGACAGAAGAGGAACTCAGTGAGGGAGAGGAAGAAGCAGTGGCAAATGAAATCCAGCCTGGTCACAGGACCTTTTCTTCAGGTACAAGATTCCTCCTTCAGCTCTATTATGAAGATCCTTTCCCCATGTCCTTAACCCCTGCCACCTCCTGCCTCTTATCATGGCCATTGCTCAGCCTGCCCAGATCTATACGGTACCCAATCCTTCCAAACTTTTATTTCCCCAGTACTGGTACAGACCCTGCTCTCCTGTCCCTCCAGCCTCTTCGCCCCCTTGTCATCCTAGAGGCTGATAGCAGCTATCCTGCTATGCTGTATCTCAGCACAAATAGTGTACTTGAAAAATATAAGTCAGTGCCACCTGGAATAGGATTCTGCTGCAATCAGCTGCTACCACCCAAGGAATCAGAAGAAAACAGAACGGGCCAAACTGGCTGGACACTTGAATACAATTACACAGCTGAAGCCATACACAAATAAAACTGTTATCCCCCAAAGGAAAAAAAAAAAATTACCGGTTTTCTAGTGAAGGACAGAACAGCATCAATTTCCACAAATGAGACTTAGTCATAATCAGACAGGGAATGATTGCTCTCAGTCTATGCTATGACAAGAACATGAAAGTCACTTCTGATGGTAAAGCAGAAGGGAACCAGGGCCTTCATCACATCCCCACTACCAGAACTGATGCCTTTCTCCCTTCTACCTCCAGATCATCAGCACACAGCCAGTTCCTCATTGGCAAACCATGGGGTATTGATTACCATCCACACTCACCCTTGCTCCAGGCTGCACGTGATAGATGAGCTACAGCTGCCCATCTAAGAGCTGCAGCCCCACACTGATTACTGACAGCCCCAGCACTGCCCAGAGAGTACTTCACTCCTCCCACACCCAAGTCCACTCTCTCCAGCAGAGCAGCAACATCCAAGTTCAGTGTTCAAGCTGCTCTTCTCTCTTTCAAAGAAAACTTAGAGATAAAAGCAGCTGTGAGCCAGGAAGACAGCCAAGTTTGTTTGCCCTTGAAAGGTGGTGGTCAGACACAGTGAAAGACAAAATGAACAGAGAACTCCTGAGAAAATATATTCACCCTAGTATCTTCTCAGGGCATTAGTCAAAAACTCCACAAGTTGGGCAGCAAGATACCATTTTCACAATCCCAAGGTAATATTTTTGTGCTTTTTCAACACAAATAAAGGAAACCCTAACATAAGGGCATACACATTGGCAAGGAGGAAACACCTTATCGATGAGTTGATATTCCCTCTCACTAACATAATGTGTAAGAGAGTCAAGTACTTCCTTTACTTAGTGCCAGAAATGCTCTCAGAATTAATATAGTGGCAACTTCTATAAGCAACTGTGTCAGCAAAGGTGGCAAACATCTGTGCTTAAAATAAGTAAGTTTGAGACAGATACTGATATCATGAATGAGTTAATACATATATGTATACATTTGGCACAATTACCATAACACCCATAGGTGACTTGCACATCAGCAGAAAGGCATTTCCACAGAATGATACCTTGGAAAATAGAGAAGACAAGGGCAAATAACTTGGTGAGCAGGAGAAGTGTTTTCTCCCTGAGGTCACCCCTAAAGTGGGGAAAATGGAGTCACAGAAGCCTTGTTACCCACCACTTTCACTTGAAAATTTCAGCTGATGGCATTATTGTAGGCTGTAAAGGGAGTGAAAGACAGGGACACCTTCACAGTGTGAACCCTCTGGCCAGAAAAAACTTCCAGGTAGATGACAAAGCAGACAGTAAAGCACGCTTTAATTCACAGCATGCATGCAATTCATCCACCAGAGTACAAGGAGAGCAGTCTGGAACTGTCCTCACTGTTTCCGCAGTCACAGGCCATGAGTGTCAGCAACAGGACTGAGGTTCACCCTCTCACTCCGAGTGATGAACCACCCCATACAGGGTCACCAGTTTCAGTGCATGGTTGCCATGTGTCATGCTCAACATCTTTGTAATGAAAAAGAGAAAGACAACCTCGGGGATCCTGGACCAATGCTCTGGCTGCCAGCAAACCCTGAAGTCCATATCTTCACTACTATTGCAATCAAGGCTGATGAGATTAAAAAAATGCAGACATGTGAAAGGCATTTAGTGAACTCATAAATACACATGAGACTATTCCTTTTTTATATTAGTCCCTGATCTTGCACTGAACTTCTATTTTCTCCATTATCCACTATCTTGACAACCAACCAACCCCACTCAGACAACGAAGAAAGCTATGCTACCCAACCTAAGATGGTTGTGAATGTGGAGAAGTTCTTCTTTATTACCACTGCAGCTCTCTTTTTCAAAGAGGTACTCTTCCAAAACTTCCATTTTTGTTCAATTGAACTGGATCATTCAGTAAGGCTTTCTCACTGAACTAAGATTATAATCAATAACAGATTTGCTACAGATTAACAAACTGGCTCCCTAAATGAAATATCAGCAATAAGAATCAACATAACTGATTAGTAAGAGTCCAGCTGTATTAAATACAGGGCAAACAATATCTACATCTACAGATGTTCGTATCTGATGGCTACAGGTTTCAGAAGAACACGAACCAGCATGAATTAGTGGAAAGGCTGAGCTGGGGGAGAGCAGGTAGGAAATAATAGGTACTGCTGTAAAATGCCTTTAGCCACTGAGTAATCTAATCACTGCAGTGACACTCCTTTTTTTGTAAAATACATAAAAGCAGCAAAACACTACCAAAACAAAAATAAAAGCCTAAGTGAATGGAAAAGAACAGCGGAAAGGGCTGTAGCTCAATACTGTGGTGTGCATCGTTTATGGGGGATGTGAGGAATGAAAATAACTGTTAATATTATTTACATTTGTAGCTTACATTAGATCTAGGAAAAAAAGGCAAAGGAGAAAAAAAAGCACTAGGCAATGAAATGTTAACAGAAGTTATATACAGCTCTTAATAAAAAGAAAACAATCATATGAAAAGTAGGTGAGCTAGACAAAGGAGAAATTAATGCAGGAAAAAGAAAAAAAAGAAAAAAAAGCTGAAATTGAGAATTGTAATATAATTCTTCAGCTCACAGTCTGGAGAATAGAAAGATACCCCAGAGGCTGTTTATATTCCGAATACCCAGAGGAAAGTTAAGAAAAGTTAGACAGGAAGAGACATTCAGAGGATGTAGAAAGTGCTAATCAGAAAGCTTATGAGCAATTAACTAAGGCAAAGAAATGCACTCATGTAGACCACACTAAGCTCTGGAAACCAGAAAAAAATGGGACAAGTAGCACTCCAGCCAGTCAGGGTTCTGAAATAATTTATACCATGCCACAGAGTACCTATTCCTCTGGAAACACAAATAGTAATGATGGGAGCTAAAGAGCTCTATGCTATCAGAGATATAGTCCTGAATATGATGGCTCTTGTGTAGGGGAAAATAACAAAAGAAACCAGCCAACAGCATAAGTAAAGGCAAAAATTTCCTCCACAAAAGTGCCCAAGGCAATTGGAACGGAACATATCTGTTCCATAAATCTAAAATCCTCACGTCCCACATGTTGAGGTATATATTTCTACAAAAAGGGACGTACATTATGAGAATGCCAGCAGAGTTTTATCTTATGACTCAGGCCATTTGAGTGAAAATTTAGTCAATTATTCTTGATAGAAATAGCTTCATACTTCTTTTGTTTCAGGGACTGATTTGGTTCACTATGGAAATTTAATGAGCAACACTAACTTTCAATGGAAATAAAACATTAAAACTCTGCAGTCTCTTTCCTAGTTCATGATGGTATCTGTTAAATTTATTATCTTAGGAGATTAATTCTCTTTTTTAAATTGAGGCATTTACAAAGTGATAAAATCTTCAGGGTTTCCTCCCAACGCCTAATGCTTCAGCTCAGATAAAAAAAAGTAGCATCTGTTGTACTCTGAGGTCTTTTGCAGGACTTGAAGTTAGCTCAACAAGTCCTTTAGGAGAAGTCTATCAATTTTATTCCTGTTTGTGTATCTGTAATTAATGCCATGAATTTTCATTAAAAGGCTATGGTTACCATTTACTTGGGGATGAGTTTACTTAAAAATAGAATCTTAACAGTAAAATTCAAGAATACATGGGAGTAAGCTGCTGTCACTACACCTTTGTAGCATGGAAATGACAATTCCACAATAATGCTGTCCTCTTAGGATGCAGATGGAAGCAACAAGTGGCCATTTTCATCACAAATAAAAGTAAATTGTAAAAGCTAATAGTGATATTAAGACATTGTAATACCATTCTCTTTTTAGTTCACTCTGAACTATCAGTATTTATTGACATTACTACAACTAGCTCTTTCAAAATGCAAAGGCCTCTTTGAAAATACAGCTAATTGCACTGGACGCATAATTTGTGAATTAACTTCTGAGATAATTTAAACCATGGCCAAGTAATAAACTGCCTCAAAGCTGATTATTTCAACATTTAATGCATCTTAGGCTTTCCAGTTGCATATGAACTTCACACATTCATGGTACATGTTGGACTTCTATTCTGTCTAAATGGAAGATGTTCTAAATCTTGCCATAATACACAATAACAGACCTTGGTCACTGTGACTGATAATTTAAAATGAAATTTCCCCTGCTCCAAAATATAGACACCGAGACTGTACTTTTAATTACTTGGCAGTAATATTAACTACCCACATCTGAAGTGTCAGCGCTCATGACAGCTTTATTGGGGCACTCACTGAAGAAAAAGTGAGCAACGACAAAGCCTAATTGGCTTTGCTTCCTGCTAGAAGGACAAAGTGAGCTGAAAAATTCTGGATACCACTGAAGTCAGAACTGAAATTCACAGGAGCTGTTGATGCTTAGCACCTCTCAGAAATGGGTCATTTGTTAAAGCTTGCATATCACATTAGAAATAATGAATCCACCCCTTTAAAATAGGGCACAAGAACTAGTTTATCTTTAAAGCCCCTCCCCCAATATCTAAAAAACCCATTGAATTCAAAGCAATCAGAGAGCTCCACTGAACAGAATGCAATTACCCACATACCCAAATCAACATGTGCTTACATACATTGCTGATGAGAAGTCTGTATTTCTCCCCTACCCATTCTGCATTCAGTTCTGCCTCAGCTACAACCCTACTCTCAGTGATGCTCCTTGTCCTTCCTCAACCATAACATTGCTCCATGTTGGGCACACTTTCCCCACACTTGTCAAATTCTGCATGTGATTCTGTGTTTCCCTTTTTAGCCAGGCAAGAGATCAGGTGTACAGAACAACTGCTAATTTTTATCTTCCACACCCTTTCTAGACTGAAGCTTTTTTAGGGGGAGGTAGGAATAATGGCACAATCCTTCAGCATGGTATTGAAATCCTCTAGGATCCTTTCTACCCCAGGAGAGAAGAGAGTGGGGCAATTTAAAAATACTGAAGGGTTTCCTTTAGACCAGCCTAGAATTTATTAGTGGGCAGGAATTTCCTTCCTGCTCACAGGTTGGCTCCAACCTTGAACTTTTCTGTCACCTGGCAGAAAAGAAAAGGCGAGAACTACTCATCCCATCAAGAATCTCATGAAGTGCTATTGAGACAAAAAGTTGTCACCGAACACTTCAAACACTTGTATGTCAGGTGAGATACATGATAGCTGACAGTGTAATTTTGATTATATATTAATGACTTTTTTTTAAACAGCAAATATCTTTCATTCAAGTAACATATGTTTGATACCTTCTGCTGACTCATCTGAATTTGAATATGCTTTCTCCATACTCACATGTGCATACAGACACATATAGACATGCAAAGATTGAGAATACTTCTAAAGTTATTTCTATAGCTCATTAACTGACTGAATTTGCTGGAAAAGACAAGACAATATAGGTCAGAACAAAATTCTGGATGCAGTGAATGTTAATACAACCTCCAAACAAATCTAGCAATAATACCATCAGCATTAGCTAGCCTTAAAACCAGATTAACTAGCAAAAACTGAGTCCCAATTCACTTAAGGAAAAGAATCATTCCTTCCTGTACTTACAATAGTACAGGGGGTAAGCTGAATCTCTGAGCTTTCTTCTTATCTGTGTGGGTGTCAGTCTCTTTGTGGGTATCAGTCTCTTCTCCTAAGTAACAAGGGATAGGACAAGAGGAAATGGCCTCAAGTTGCACTAGGGGAGGTCTAGATTGGATATTAGGAAAAAATTCTTCACCGAGAGCATTATCAAGCATTGGAACAAGCTGTCCAGGGAAGTGGTTGAGTCACCATCCCTGGAGGTATTTAAAAGACATGTAGATATGGCACTTAAGGACAGGGTTTAGTGGTCGACTTGGCAAGTTAACGGTTGGACTTGATCATCTTAAAGGTCTTTTCCAGCCTAAATGATTCTACGATTCTGTCATTCCTGGGGAATTCTTTCAACAGTCAGGTTTATACTCACATTTCTACAGTTTTCACAAATTTTAAGTTGAGTAACCAACATGCATAGCATTCACATAAATACATACCTGCCCTCTTATTAACCACATCAGCAGATCCAGCTGAATTTTGCCCCTGCTATGGTTTTCTCTCTACGTAATTTTTACCAGTATGAACTTTACAGGGCTTCTTTAAAAATTAGGGCTGAGGGCTTTTTTGGTCCACAAGAACAGAACATGAAGAAAAGTTAAAAGCAACAAAAAATTAAAGACATTTTGCTTCAACCCTTCCTGCCAATCACAGTAAATTCTGCATTAGTAGGTGTTCCCTTCTCTTTTTCTCCTGAAATAACTGAAAAAGCTACATGATGCACCAGCACTCCTGCAAACTGTCGTTCTGACAGTTTATTGTCACTTATAGCTAGAAATACCCTTTCCAGCCTGAGATTTTGAGCAGGATTCATGTAGCCAAACAGCCTGCAGGACAGTAAGAAACAAATTTTCATCACTGAATTTATTATACCATTTGTGTGATCATCAGTTATCTTTGAGTAGTCTCTCTTCACCAGAGATACACCTGGAATCGTAACCCTCAAGTCCATACAGGTAGCAATAAACAATCATTGGATTTATATGATTTTTCCAATATTCTTCAGGTGTTCAGAACTAATATCAATATCTTTTATTTATTCATTTATCAGCCGTATTATCTGGCTATATGTCTCATTTTCTAAGACAAACTGTTTTAAAAATATTTCTATGAATGTATGCTGTGGTAAACCACATTTCTAAATTGACCTAGATTAACATATTTGTATAATGTAATGTATCTTTTACAAAATGTGATGAATTCCTCCTCAGAAAAATGTCTTTATTGGCAAGGGCCTCAGGGTGCCCAAAAAAGTCAACAAGAGTCTTTCTCTTGATTTAAAGCACACCATTCTATTATCATTCTCTACACTAAAAAGGATACTGCTTGCTGTGTCCACATAGCAAACGCCCAACAGGAAACAGTGGAATATATGAAATAGCATATTTATTTGTAAAAATACCTTTAAGGAAAAAGGTTTGTTTGTGGATGAGGAGAGAAAAGGTCAAGGGACAGTTTCCAGTTTCTCACTGCTTTACTTGTGGCAATTTTAAAGGATAGTATACCTAAATAAGGTAAATACTGTCAGAATCAGGCTGCAAAAGATGCATTATTTAGTGTCCCTGCATTTTTTTTTAAATCATATATTATAAAAAATGAAAATTACAGATCATTTTAAATAAGAAATCCACTCCTTGACTTTGTAAACTAAGATGGCTTGCAGCCAAAAGAACTGTGCCAATTTACACTCCTGGCTCAGTCCTTATTTTTGTCACCAGTAAATTCACGGGGATTCTGTATTTATTTAAGAATATTTTCCAAAACTGTTAAAAACAAATGCAAAAAGTGGATGTAACTTGAAAGATGTTTCACAAATGTAGATTTTCAAAGGTAATGTCCTTATTATTCATACTTACGTAAGGCCACATTTTCTGATCCCAATAAGGTGATTGTTAAGGTCATGGTTATTCTGTCAAACAAGGTTTTGATTTTAAACCTTGACCAACATATTTATAATTTTATGAATTCTGTCCAGAAGTTAGGGCCATGATGACCTTTCCAGAGAAATTATATGTCAAACGAGAAACCAATTCTGATAGCTTCCTGCTATTAGAAAAAAAATCATGTTCCAAAAACTTGAAATCAAGTTGAGCCTCTGATGTACCAGCAGAGTTAAATGACAGCATCTCTGTTAAAATGAATCATCAAAAGGGACTAACGAAAAAAACATTGCAGAAGAGTTTCTCCCTCTGCAAATGATTCAGAAATCTAAGCTTAGGGAAGAAAGAAAGAAAAGAAAAAAAAAAAAGGATAAAGGTAGAAAGTTGTGTATTTGGAAAGTAAGAGGCCGGAAGACATGAATCATGGAAACATAGAATGTTTTGGGTTTGAAGGGACCTTAAAGATCATCTAGTTCCAACCCCCCTGCCATGGGCAGGGACACCTTCTACTAAATCAGGTTGCTCAAAGCCCCAGCCGACCTGGCCTTTAACACTTCCAGCAAGGGGGCATCCACAGCCTCTCTGAGCAACCTGTTCCACTGTCTCACCACCCTCACAGTAAAGAATTTCTTCCTAATATCTAATCTAAATCTACCCTCTTTCAATTTAAAACTGTTACCCCTCATCCTATCACTACACTCCCTGTTAAAGAGTCCCTCCCCATCTTTCCTGTAAGCCCCCTTTAAGTACTGGAAGACTGCTATAAGGTCTCCCTGGAGCCTTCTCTTCTCCAGGCTAAACAACTTCAAGTCTCTCAGCCTGTCCTCATAGCGGAGGTGTTTCAGTCCTCTGATGATCTTTGTGGCCCTCCTCTGGACCCCTTCGAGCAGGTCCATGTCTGTCCTACACTGGGGACCCCAGAGCTGAACGCAGTACTCCACGTGGGGTCTCATCAGAGCGGAGTAGAGGGGGAGAATCACCTCCCTCGACCCGCTAGCTACACTTCTTTTGATGCAGCCCAGAATGCGATTGGCTTTCTGGACTGTGAGCGCACATTGCTGGCTCACATTCAGTTTTTCATCCACTGATACCCCCAAGTCCTTCTCCACAGGGCTGTTCTCAATCCATTCACCTCCCAGCCTGTATTTATGCTTGGGATTGCCCTGACCCATGTGCAGGACCTTGCATTTGGCCTTGCTGAACTTCATGAGGTTCACATGGGCCCGCCTCTTCAGCCTGTCAAAGGCCCTCTGGATGGCAGAGTATGCTTTCCTTCAAGTACCACCATTAACTTTTTTATGGGTAGTTGTATACTGGCTATACCTGGTCTGAAAATGAAACATTGCTTACCACGGTGATTTGTGCAGAGCTTTATGATAAATTCATTTAACGTGCATCAATATTTCCTCTACTTCAATACTATTCACTGATCAGTCTAAGCAGAACTCATCTAAGACGCCAGACCTCTAAAACAGTCTTCCTACAAACACACACCAAATAAAAACCTGCCATTTTCCTTTATATCAGACTGGCCAGAGACTAAAGACAGGCGATATTCAGTCCTCATCATGTTAGAATTACAATTCCTCTGCCATTATTCATATCGGAATTAATAAGGCACTCCTACAACAACACAGTAACTAGCAAGAGCAAGGGAAGCAGAATCTAGCCATTAAGGTCGAACTTTTAATGAATCTCACAGTTTAAAGCAGAACTTGCAAACTACTAGAAAGAGGACATATTTGAGTTGCTGAGTGAAATACACACTAGGCTCAGACAAATCTAGGGTACAAAATTCTAAAACTGTCTCATTTTAGTAAATAAATGAAATGTGTTATTTCTAAAGATTTTTATGAAGTTGCTAAGTGAAAATTTCCTTTAAGCCTCAGTCTTGTGCTGTTGAGATTATGATTTGTCAAACTTACTAAAGCATTTTTTAAAAAAATAGCCTTAAAATGCTACAGAGTTTTGTTGTTCGTTTGTTTTTTCACTTTCTGTGTGAGAGTATTCAATTTGTCTATTGGGATCTCTATGCTAAAGACAAAGATGCCGCAAGTAATTTACAGTCATCCAAAACCATGTAAGTAAAGCCACCAAGTATTTCCTATAACTGATAGTAAAACCACTAGATTTTCTAAGCCCACTGTTCCTAAGAAGTAATGGCTGTACCAGAATTTATCTCTGGCTGCAAAGATTTCTTGATCAGTATGTCTACTTCGTAATCTGTGGGTCTGCATGTGTAAAAAAAACCCCAGTAATTACACACCTTATTCCACAAGGGGTTACTTCTGGGGTTATTCTATTCTCCTGCAAGAACAAGATTTGAACTTCATATGACACTTGCAGAAGTCTCATATCCTATGTCAAAATATTTCTCCATTGCTCAGTATTTACACTGTCATTACTGTAGGAAATCATGGTCAGAGGAGAAAGATCAACCTTCAGGTAGGAAGAACAAACATCATTGCAGGCTTGGATACTGAAAATAATACAGTCCTATGTATCTACTTACTTAGAAGCATAACTGCACTTTTCTCTTCCTAGCAACGTTCATTCAGTTTGGTTTGAATTCTGCATCAGCCAGTGCTGTTTTTTCAGATGCAAGCTTTGTATTTATCCAGAAATACATGTTGGCAAACAGATATGTTGGATAAAGCCGTGCAGAGCTATCAGACTGTGCAAACTTTGATAATATTCCATAATAATTTTGTTTTGTGGAGTTCAAGAGCTGACCCCGTAAAGTAAAGAAGAATGTGTCCTATAACGATCCTGTGAGAAAACTACAGTCACCTCAGAATATATCTAACATGTCTGCAAATAGCCAGAAGCATGTGGTAACAATTTCATGAAGCCCTCAGTTACAGTAAGTTGAGACAGGCTTACCACTTCTGTACAGATGAAAAGGAAGCCACACAAAAAAAAAATAACAGGATATTGTGTTTATTCCATTCCTTAGTCTGAATGATCAAGGATGATCAAGCTCCATTTCCAGAACTGAAAATCATAGTATGACTTCTTGCCATCACTTGCCTACCTGTGAAACATGTAAAGCATTTTGAGATGCTGAGATTAAAGTGGCCTTAACACACCACAGAAATAACTGACACAGAACACTGTAAAAAAAAAAAAAGAAGAAGAAATGCGTTAAGTAAATGCATTTAAGGTAAATCTATTTTATAGTTATGATGTTATTAAATACCCTGGTTTAGACTGCAACTTCTCACTCTGGAAGTTTCTTAACCGAAGACTGAGACCCTGGAAGAATATTTCAGAGGAAGGTCACTCCATGTTCTCTCTTTAAGTTGATGTGATCGTCAGAGACTAGATGACAGTATGGAAGAGCCTTTGAACCAGCCCTGTATGACTGCTCTTATGCACACATGGAAGAAGTATACTGTATTTCATTTCTGTTGCACTATATTTCTTTAAACTTACAGAAGAACTACAGTCAGAGTTTTATAAGTATCCACATATAGAATTACCTGTATATATCCCACTTTGCCACACATTACAGACACCATCACAGAGCACAGTGTTCTATGTTGTAGTAAGAAGCCTTGTAAAGTAACAAACTTAAGATTTTAGAGTTTTAAAAGACTACATAAAAATCATGCACTGAAAGAAATTCTTAATGGCAAGGCATCTGTGACAGCAAGGCAGCAAATACATCTAATGTATAATATGCACTACAGTTGTTCATCATAAGCCCTGGAGAAATGACAGAAATATAAAGCAGTTCACAAAAGAAGTTTGTGTCTCTGTTCTGGCTTCATCCATAAACAAACAAGTTTAGCTCCATGACAAGACTAGATTAAGGGAACTATTAAGCTAAATGTGACCAAATGTTATTTGTTTTACCTATCAAAACTCATTACTGTCAGAACCACTGTCAACATCACAGGCTTGGAAAGAGAGACTCAAAAGTTGGTTGTTTTAACTATTCTTTTAAAAACACAGCATGGATAGAAGGTTTTTCCCTTACCTTGTGCTACCATGACAAGCCAGGAAATATAACAAAACCTCAAAAAAATTAAAGGTTAAATCTTTGTTGTAGATGAAAATAACCCTGGGGAGAATTATATGTACATCACTAAATCACCAGTGAACATCTTACATACATATCTGTGGATACGCAGAGCTGGCTGGCCATATCAACATAAGGCCATTGCTAGGACTAGCTGGGGAAATATTGCTAGGATGGATAATTAAAACTGATCTGCAGACATAAGATGTTTGAAACACCTGGTTTAGTATTATCCACAAAATTAACTTACATGTTATTTATCACTTCTTCCAGACGGCAGAAGGACAAGGGGCATCTCTGACTGCATCTAAACTACCAGTTGCCTCCTGGGTTGATGCAAGTAGACTTTGCAGGGAGAAGGCAGCAAAACGATTTGGAGGGTGGCTCATAACACCTTTTGGCAGCAGGCGCTGCAGCAAACTGCCCCCAGCATTGCACCTGTGCTTGATCTCAGCAGGATCTTGTTGCCTAACTCCAGGAGGCAGCCCAGAAGCAAACTAACTTCTACAAAATGAGAACGACCAGAGGACCAGGAGATGGATAAAAGGTGTGAAGAGCTGGAAATGAACAAAAATGTGCAGATAAAAACATTACTGTTAGGCACTAACAGGCCTTAATTTCCCTGATTGGCCTCAGCTGGGACCCCCCACATCCTCTGCCTGAAAGCCCCACTGCAGCTCTGCTGGGCTTTGGTGTACACGTACCTGTCTCTGAACAGGTCTTGGGCCTCCCCTGTAGTTGTGTCTCCTGGTGGGATTCCCTGGATGTACCTGGCTCATCACATGCCGCACTTGGGGCTGCTGATAACCCCCTAGCCAGGACCTGCCCTCCATGCTCAGTCCCATGGGGCTGTGCTGGCGAGTGAGCGTGAGTCACCCCGACTCCAAGCTTGTCCCCGCTCTGGGGACAGCTCTGCTCCCACAGCTCCCTCATGGGTCACTCCAGCTGGTGGAGCTGAATGCCTGGCCCTCAGGCTCTGCAGGACCCGCCCCAGAGCGCAAGGGCCATGGTCCTGGCTCCCAGGGACCCTGGGGCTCCTTGGTCAGCTTTCCTGTCCCACAGTCGCCTCCGGGGCTCCTCAGGGGAGGCTCGGTTCCCTCCCTGTGCTCGGCTTCAGGGACCTTGGCCTGGCTCCATGGCTCTGACCGGGCAGACCCTGAGGACTGGGGAGGCCGTGGAGGGCACCAGGAGGCCTTAGCGGCTCACGGTTCCTGATGCCCCATTTTACATCAGGCTGGGGCCTCCAGCCTTGCCCGTGCCATGCTGTGGGCGTGCCTGACCCCAGCCTAATCCCTGTCCTGCCTCCTGGACGCACGGCAGCCCTGCGCCATTGTTCTGCCTCCTGCTGCTCCCCAGCAGCCTCCCTGGATGGGCCCGTCCCCTGCTCAGGGCTGCCCCGTGGGGCCTGCTGCTGCCACCGGCCTGCCAGGCTGCCAGGGTCTGTGCTGGGGCAGCTCCCTGCCCGCCATGCCCCGGTCCAGCAGGCTCTCCCTGCCCCTTGGCTACGGCTGTGGGGGTAAGGCCTCCTCCTTAGGCCTGTAGCTCAGGATCCTGATTAGGAGGAAATGCAAGTTAAAATATCAAAGCTTCTTGCAGGACAAACTGGTTTTGACTCATCTGGCCCTTAAACGCTTTTGAAATGTGAGCTCAGCCCAAACCCAGGGTCAGACACAAGGGCAGGTTTACTTAGGAAAAGATGAGCTCCAGCAATTTCTGCTGTTAGTTTCATGAAAAGCAACCCTGGTTTCCACAACATTCAGTAAAACATCCTTTAAACAGTATCTATAAATTTTGAAATGTTTGGAGGACAAAAAAATCCCTCTGTTGGTAATTTAGCTTGAGTATCTTCACAGCACAGACTGCCACTGGGACGAGCCATGCCACGCACCGTGCGTCCTCCGCTGACCCGCAAGCGAGACTGCTCTCCTCACAGGGTCTCATTCAATGCTTCGCTCCTGCCCTGCCAACAAAGTATTTCTATCAGCTTTGAAAGGACTAGGGTTTTGTTTTAATAGTTCAGAGAAAGTATGCTGGGAACTTAATTTCTAAGTGTTCAGGACACCAAGAAACAACGAGACGAAGTGACGCTTGCCATCTAGATGATGCTAGAGAGCAGGGGAGGGAGGGACAAACACATATATAAAAATAAAGCTATGGGGAAAAATTAATTTTCTGTCCTGAAAGCAAATTACTTCCCAAAGCTGAATTGCGAGCCAGACAATTTGCTGAGGTGGCTCTGTGCTTGACCTAGCTGGGGCCAGGCTTCTCCTCATCGATGGCGCTCTGTCCAGGGGCAGTGCAGGTGACAAAGAGAAGCGGGTAGCTGGCAAGGGAGCAGTGTCACGGCCCCCGATACTGTAAATTTCCCTGGCAGAACTAATCCAGGTTGGCACAGGCAGGCACAATTAATGGGAAGTGACATAACTGTGATCTGATAATAAGTTAACAGAATAGAACTGTCAGAGTGCTTCCTGGGGCAATGATAAATGATGTCATCTCTATTTCAGGATGTTTCAGATGGAAAGCAAGCTTTAACCACACAAATTACAGAAGGAGAATGAAAATGTGTTATACTCAAGAATAACAAAAAAGATATTAGGTTACCTTTATATTGCATTCTTGCTATATACCACCTCATGGTGCATACTGGAAATCTCTGTGCTCTTTTCCCTGGGTGGATCCTGGCTGAACCCACAGGCCTTGCTCAGTATCTAGGTACATATCCATCCCAACTATTATTTTGCTCTCCACATGGTTGATTCACAATGAGTGGGTTACGGAGTGGCTAGGAGCTACAAGACTCAGGCAGTCCTTAAATGTTATTCATGGGATTCCCCATTTCTGGATTTTTCAAGTCTATAGCACACACTTTCCTGTGTGCTTTCTATTCCCCAGGCAAGGATGGCAATTTATATATCCATTTTGTAGCTTAACAGATCAATCCAGACTATCAGCAAAGCCTCTAGACCTCGAGTTTATCCCCACTCTGCCAAGCCAAGAATGCTTATGTTGTGCAGCTGGCTGGGCAGCCAAATGCATGAATTACTGGTGACAACTAAAAGGTATGTGTTAGGTCCTACAATTAAAAGGTAAATTACAGGTCTAGCAGGGCTTGCATCCTGTTGAAGAGTTACAGTTGCTCCCTGGGGAGAGGGTCCAAGCCAGTGTAGACTAGCACTGGTGACGGTGCCTACACATGGGCAGACACAGGTTCACACACCTCTTGCAACTCTTCTTGATCCTCATTAAGCAGTGACAGAAATTTGGGAATTGCAGCTTCCATTGTCAGAATTCACACACTGTCCAAGAGCTCATGAATTCCCTTGAATCAGACAACCCAGAAACTGTGGGGGACAAACATTTGTACTTGTGGTACGACACAACGGTTAAGAAAAGGCAATAAGGGGGAAACATGACAAATGATGCAGCAGCAAGCCCAGTATATTTCTATTACACAGGTTTCCAAATTTCCAGAATGTTTGATAGACTATAAGAAACTATACTGACTTCCTTTAGCAGTCAGTAGGTCCAATTATACTATTCATATGTCTTCTCACGTGTTTATAAATTCTGAGTTTGCTTAGGTATTTGCTGTTGTCCAGTCAATCTTAAAGAAATGGGAAGCTGCCAAGATTTCATTTTTAAAAGCTATCACTTACAGAAGCCAATGAAATAATAACCCAGCCACACATAGGGTGTTACATTAATATTTTATGTGGCAAATACATCAATCCCAGACCAAATCATATTATTAATGAGGTAAAATATCCCCCATGCAGATTAGCAGCTCCTTCACACCAGGAGGTTAAAAACAAATACATTGTCCCTTTGCAAGAAAAAGTGTTGCAAAATGGTAGAACAACTTGCATGGTGTTTCTCCAAATTAGCTACTCACATACAAGTGCTTTACAAATAAACAATTCACTAAAAGAACTTCATATGTCATGCAAAGGAGCATACAGGGCATTAATAATTTCCCTTCTCTCTGAACCTCAGGGTGTTATGGCTAATCGAAGCATTTTCTGACTATGAATTAACTAAAGAGAACATCAGAATCACAGGTCCTCTCAGCCACGTCAAGACCTGTGAAAAGTGAGAGACTTAGGCTCCTGTTCTCCCATTTCATGCCCCTCACTGCAGTGTCAACACTTTGCAGTCACTGCAGTTTCCACAGTTTTCTTTGTCCCATGGGCACTTGTGAGTGCAGCACAGCTGGTCAACGCACCTCCAACTCACCAGCTAGGTCTGGTTATGCTCTGAGCCAAGCAGAGTCAATGAAATAGTGCCGTAGCTGGAGCTCCTCCCATAATACATAATTTAGGGCAGAGGAGTGCCTCTGCCGTATGAGTTAATGAGCAGCTATGCATTTACCACTTGACAGGCATCTGTCACCAGACTGCAGCTTGACAGAAGAATCCCATCCACTGGGTTTGCCTTTAGCCCTGCATATACTATACGGAGTGCAGCAAGCTGTAATCAGACACATACCATATGTGGTGCTTGCCCCTGAGCACCTGTGTACGTTTTCCCACCACACTGTAACTGCTGCCAGTGACACTGGGCCTGCTCCTGGAAGGGCATATTAGCTGGAATGGGACTATCCATGAATGAAGCGCTCTTCACGAGGCCCACATCTTTTCTGCTTTTATCTAACATAGCAAAACATGAATATTAGTGTTCCAGTAACAGCCATACTAAAATAAACCTCTCAGAGATCCCTGGTAATAATGTTTACTCATACTCACAGAAATGAAAGCAGAACCCAGCCAACATGTTTTCACTGGCAAGTTCCTGAATGTTTTTGCTAACTGTTGTACTTCCAACTAACAAAAATATTATGACAACACAAAACATTCGTTTAGCTGGAATTTAATGATCCATTAATTTATTTTCAAGTCCAACGTGTCAAAATTATAATGCTTGGCACACAGACATTTCTCAAGAGAAAATCCTAGTAGCAATTATTTCAGAAATAAAGAAAACATACTAATCTCTGGATATCTCGTTACAGAACATATTGGAATCGGCTAAAAACGTACTGTGTTCGAATGCACTGAAGTGACAATAGAATGCATAAACATATTATAAAGGCATTTCCAAGCAGCCTAGTGATGCTGACCTGAAGACCACTGTACACGGAGGAGTTAGCGATCCACAGAGCCATTACCCTGGCACGGCAGGCACAGCTGTGCGCTGCGGTGCAGGTGCAGCCTGGCCTTGAAGCTGGGCTGTGCTGCACACATCCCTTGGCCACAGGATGAACTTAGCCAGCTAATTGCAATCAAAGAGACGGTTGCCAGCTCCCACTCAGTACTGTTGATTACGCCACCTGCGTGGCCTTGCCTTTATCTAAGCGCAGCTAAGAGTTCTCATGAGAACATCCATGTTGTTTGACAGTAGAAATGATGAATAGCGATGTTTTCTTGGAGGAAAATCCTATAAGAGCTCAGAAGACCACAGCGCCGGGTAACCTTTCCACCGACGGGACCTGCACAGCGTGCTGCGCCCTGACGGGAGACCCGCCCGATGCTGCACAGCCCGGGGTTCCCACCCGCCGGAGGGACGTAAGATTATCCGCGCTTCTCCTCTTCTGCCTTACAGCCTTAGCTCTGACAGACGGCACTTGACGCGGCACTTCGCGCAGTCCGAGCGCCTCTCTTACCGGGACCGTAACGAAGCGCCGCGGGCGGGATCCTGCTGGAAACGCCGCTCTGGAGCGGGCACGGGGCGCCGGGGGGGTGCGGGTGCCCGGCTGCCCCCTCACGCCGCCGGGGTCCGGCGTTCCGGCCCGGGCGCCGGGCGCAGGGCAGGGCCGCTCTCTCCCCGCGGGCACGGCTCGGCCGCGCCGGGGCTGGCGCGGTGAGGCGGCACCCCGGCAGAGCGCGGCCGAGGCCGGCCGGGTCTGAGGGGAGCTCGCCCCGCCGCGGGGCGCCGCTGCCCGGCCTTCGTCGGCCCCGGCAGGGAACCGCGTCCCCCCGCCGGGGAACCCGCCTTTCGGCGGGCGCCCCCGCCGCTCCCGGCGGAGCGGTGGCTTCCCCGATGGGGGCTGCCCGTGGAGGAGCGGTGCGGGACGCCGTCATGGCTGTGGGGAGAGGAGGGCGGGCTTCGGCCGCAGCTGAAGGCCGCCTGCAGAAAGAGGCCGCCGGCGGGGACAGAGGCGGGCGCGCCGCCGGGGCTGGTGCAGAGGAGCCGCCGCCGGCCGGGAGAAGGCACGGCGGGGTGCGGAGGCGGCTCTCCTTTGGCGGGGGTCCCTTCAGCGGCCCCGCAGATCCCCCCGGTACCGGGCCGCCCTGGGAGCAGGATGAGGGAACGGGCGGCCCCTCCCCGGGACGGCTGGAAGGGGCCGGGTGGGGGCCGGCTTTTGAGTGGTGGGTTATGATTCTTCAATGGCTCATCTGTTAGGGTATCTAGACCCTAACTGATGGAAATGCGTCCCATTGCACCAAGAATAAGATGATGAATATTAACATGGGGGGGGGGGGAGCAGACGTTTCTCGCAGCCAGAGGGATGCACAGTATATTGTGGGGTACAGGAGCGCCCCAATCTGTCATGGGTGACGGTCAAGCAGGCAAGGCCTTTAATACCTCTGGTGGGAAATGCCTAATTGGGGAATGGGGGGGGTACTCCTTCAGGGCCCAGCCCACCCGAGCCCAGGCGCTGGTAGTTGGAGGCCCACGGGTGCCGCAGGGTGCGAACCCCGCTCCTCGGCTCGGTGTGCGTGGCTGCGGGGCTCTGGGCCCCTCCTGCCCTGTTACACAGGGTACGAAGCAGGGCTGCCGGCGGGCACCTTCCCCTTGGCACAGCCCCGCTGGGTTCATGAGAAACTGGTGGGTTGTGGCGTGCCAGAGGACAATTTTGGGAGCGAACCTGTAGACAGCGTGAGGGCTGGCAGCTGAAGTAAAGCTTTTAGGTATCCTCTGTCAAGCACCCTGCTGGGCTGTGCTCAGGCTGCAGACGGGCAGCACCTGGTGTGGAGGAGTGTGCAGCCCTCCATCTGATGGCTGATGCAGGCATGTGTTGTGCACTGTGTGTGACTGCTGCTTACCCCAACAGATGTCCTTTTCATCGGTGTCTACTTCATCAATGTCCATTTAATCAATGTGCAAGTAACACCTAATTAACCCACATGCACTTTTGATAATGTCATGGCCCATGTGTTTTCATACTGCCCTGTAATTGTCTGGCAGGACCAGCCACCCCAAAGAGCTTATTCATAAGTATCTCGGAAAAGGAAGCCCCCTCTCACTACATACACGGAGGCTGCCTTCTTTGACAACATCATTTTCTGTGTGTTTTCATACTGGTTTGTGACTTGTTGGTTGCCATTTTTTGACACTAACATACCCACGTGATCTGAGAATGCCCTCGGCTAGATTGGCTGCCCGTTTCCTTTGGTCCGCAAATAAAAATTAAACTTTTATTTTAGGTATATAGATAAAGCATTATATAGGTATAGATATGGATATATGTTGATCCATTTTATATATGCAGAGAAAGTATACATACAGGAGTGTACAAATATGTATATATATTTTATTTCTACCTAGATAGACTTTGTATGTATATATATTTATATGTGTGTACACACAGTGTATATATGTATATGCAAAGATATATAAATTCAACATACGTATCCATCAAAGTGTAGCTATAAAATGTATAAAGCATCCTTTAATAAGAGCTAATTAAATGAATCATTGACTGACATCTACATGTCAATAGAAAGGAGTTGAATAAAAGTAAAAAGCAGGTTTGAGGCTGTCAAGAGTCCAATACTCTCTGACCAGGTCCTTTTAGAAGCTCCATGCATGGATGGTGTAATGTTTAATATCAAACTTCACTTGTTCACTCAACTCCAGGAGTTGAGTAAGTCACAGCTCTTCCATACAAGAGAAACATGGACATACTGGAGAGAGTCCAACAAAGGGCCACAAAGATGATTAAGGGTCTGGAGTAATTCTTCTGTAAGGAAAGGCTGAGAGAGCTGGGAATGTTTAGACTTATTAATGCATATAAATACCTGAAGGGAGGGTGCAAAGAGGACAGAGCCAGGCTCTTTTCAGTGGTGCCCAGTAGCAGGACAGGATGCAATGGGCACAGACTGAAACATAGGAGGTTCTGTCTGAACATCAGGAAACACTTTTTAGGTATGAAGGAGACCAAGCTCTGGCACAGGTTGCCCAGAGAGGTTGTGGAGTTTCCATCTTTGGAGATATTTAAAAGCTGTCTGGACACGGGCCTGGGCAACTGACTCTAGGTAGCCCTGCTTGAGGTGGGAGATCAGACCAGATGACCTCTAGAGGTCCCTTCCAACCTCAACCATTCTGTAATTCTGCGAATATCCCTTGGGTTAGTTTGGGTCAGCTGCCCTGGCTATCTTCCCTCCCAACCCATTGCTCATCCCCAGCCTACTGGCCTTTGGGGGTGTTATGACCCAGACTGGACAGACCAGGGAGTCGTGTTGAATTCGGAATTCCCTTGTGCTAAATTAAGGTGAAACGACACCAAACGATCAGTTAAACATTTTATTCATGACAGAAGCAAACTGAACTTGGGGGAGGTATAACAGCAGGTGGTGGGGTTTCTCACAACGGGAATTGGCATGGAGCTATCTCAGTGACCCATGTAACCCGTGGTAACCATATACATCAATTCAGGGAATAAAGAGACCCCTCCTGTTGAGTCACGAGGTTCGGAGCGGACCCCCTTGCTTTCTAGACCTCTTCTCAGAGAATAGCCTAGGGGTGGCTGGATCCACTCTAAGTCCCAGACTTGGTCAACGGCTTTATGTCTTAAAGGGATGAGGTGTAGTGATTATGGAAAAGGAAAAAGAAAGGGAGAACAAGAGAAGGAGAGAAAAAGGAAGAGAAAGATTTCACTGGTCCTGGGTCCAGCATTGGTTCAGTCAGCCAAGGAGTCCAGTTCCGGTGGGCTTGCGCACATGGGGCTTCAGTTTGTGTCCTTTTACCATCCTTGCCCCTCCTTCGGGCAGGCACTTGAACTCATTAGGCCAATTAGGTGTAACCTTCGGGCGGTGGGCTTGGTGGTTGTTTGGGGAGTAACTTCTCCTTCCCTGCAGACTTGACCATTGTTTGATCTTTGTATCAGAACAGGGAGCTGCACAACCTTCGGGCAGACCCTCCCCACCCTGTTGCTTATGTCTGTGCTGATCTGTGCTCAGCTGCTGCTTTTCACCTTGATTCCTCACTGGACAGGGTTCCTTGTTATGCAGAGTTTGTCTTTTAAGCAGAACTTGCCCCACCACAATGTTTGAGAAATTAACTCTTTCAGTCTCTCATACCTCCCCATGGCTCAAACATTGTCTATGTAATATTCTCCATAGTCTTCTCCCAGGCTGGTGATTTAGATGTAAAGAAAGGAGAAAGCAAGAAAAGGAGAGAGAGAGAGAACTTGCACAAAAGTTCGAACTTTCAAACAGTACAAAATGGTATAAACTTTGAACAGTGCAACAGTATAACAATTGCAAAGCCAAGCATTAAGAACAAAAATCTACGTAACAACAGGAGTCCAATGCTAACAAGCCATTTTCCCCACCCCATGAGTCCCAAGGATGTTAGGAGAGAGGTCAGCAATGATCCTCCATTAAGCCAGTCTCTTGGTTGCATCGCTTGGAGAAGTTCTCCAGTCTTGTCTGTAACTTCTCTCATCCTTCGTGCTTCTTCTAAGGAGGTAGTTGCGTTGTATATGATGAGACAGCTTTCTCTGTCAGTGAAATTTAACATCCCATGTTCCCCATGTTCTTTTAACAACATCACAAGATTCAAAGTTTCCTCCTCAGGGAAGAAAATAAATCTCTGAATAGTCAGAGGGAGGTTTTTTTGGTTTGGTTTTTTTTTAGAGCCATAAAGGTCCCCAGGAAGTGTTGTTCCAGGAGGAATTTGGTTTACCAGCTTTTTTGCACAAGACTGGTGATATTTAGATTAATGAGGCCAAACTGAATTCCTTTGTATGAACACCTTGATTGCTGTCATTCCAGAAGTGCATGAAACCTTGAATCAAATTCCAAGCTAAATCTGGAGAATCTTTTCCCTGTCCTCCACTGGAAAGGATCAGGATGAGCGAGAAGGTTCCCCAAAGCATCTTTGCCTATAACAGACAGAAATTACAAGTAACAATAAACTGTTAACACAAATAACAATTAATATAGTTAGGACTAACGTGGGTCCCTTGCCGTCTTTCTCCATTTCTCTTTGGTTCTACAAAGTGTAAATACAAAACATACATAGATTAAAATGAGGCTATTATCCATCGCATGTAGATTCTTGGGTCTTTTCCATGTGCATCAGCAGCTACCCATGAATAGGTGTTCAGCGGAATTTTAAGGGTTAGAGTCACCTCTCGCACTGTTGGGAGGTCAACCAGAACGGGTTGTCCTGGGTAGTATAAGGGTTTTACTAGGTCTTTTGTTTCCCTTTCCCCTGGGAGTAGGGAGGGGGGTTTTGGGGCAAAAAGTTTGGCACATCCATTTACTCCCCTGTGACTGTTCACCACTATGGCATCGGGGAGCCGTGTAGGCCGTCCAGAATCATGGGGCCTAAGTATATGCTTTAGTAACTTGTTTGTCCTCTCCACTATCCCATTAGCTTGAGGATAGTAGGGGGTGTGAAATACCCACTGTATTCCTTCACCCTTTGCCCATTCCTGCACCACCCCGGCAGTAAAGTGTCTACCATTGTCTGATTGGATCGACTGGGGTTTAGGCAGATAACTGAACCATAGCTTTAATCTTTTCACTGTATTGTCCTCAGTTGCTCTTGCAACCGCTGCCACTTGGGTAAGTCCTGCTACCGCTTCCACCCCAACAAGAACATATTGCTTCCTGTCTGACTTTTTGAAGTGTCCCATATAATTAATTTGCAAAGTCTCCCAGAGTCCTTTCCCGTCTCGTAGGTGGAGAGGGGGTTCTTGTAAGGGATGTCTTTCTAGTTGGGTCCGGCACTGACTACAAGCAGAAATGATTGTATTACACAATTCCTGAGTAACAGGCCAACCTCTCCCAATGGCTTCTTTGAAAACATCTCTAACCCCTGAATGACTACGCTTCACGTGTAACCACTCTAACAGGCGTCCCCACTCTTCTTCTTCGGCTCCTGCTGCCATCGTAGCTAAGTGAGTTAGAGAATCTACCCAATTATT
The DNA here is from genome assembly GCF_947461875.1 of Haliaeetus albicilla. NCBI lineage: Eukaryota > Metazoa > Chordata > Aves > Accipitriformes > Accipitridae > Haliaeetus > Haliaeetus albicilla. The sequence continues at coordinate 17,567,396 of NC_091501.1, forward strand.
CCAGATGCATGCCGGGTGATTCCCTCCTTGGTGTGCAGCTACCCATCCCACCAAGAAAGTTCCCCATTTGGCAATATTCAAAATCTCCTATTTTTCTCTTTGCCACACGGGTACCTGGTTAGCCACCCACTGATTCTGTTCCCAGAAGGGGAGCCACTCAGTGCACCCTTTAAACACTGCATAGGAATCAATCATACGAGGTCAAGCTGACAGGCCTGTAGTTTCCTGGATCCTCCCTCCAACCCTTCTTGTAAATGGGCGTCACATTGGCAAGCCTCCAGTCCTCTGGGACCTCCTCCGTTGACCAGGATTGCTGATAAATGATGGAGAGTGGCTTGGCAAGCACCTCCACCAGCTCCCTCAGTACTCTTGGATGGATCCTATCTGGTCCCATAGATTTGTGAGTGTCCAGATGGTGTAGTACATCACTAACTATTTCCTCCTGGATTAAGAGGGCTATATTCTGCTCTTCATCCTTGCCTTCCAGCTCAGGGGGCAGAGTACCCTGAGGATAACTGGTCTCTCTATCAAAGGTTGAGGCAAAGAAGGCATTAAGTACCTCAGCCTTTTCCTCATCTCTGGTGGCAATGTTCCCTTCTGTATCCATTAAGGGATAGATATTCTCCTTGGCTCTCTTTTTATTGTTAACATATTTGTAAAAACATTTTTTGTTGTCTCTTACAATACTGGCCAGACTGAGTTCTAGCTGAGCTTTTGCCTTTCTAATTTCCTCTCTGCATGACCTAACAAGATCCCTGTACTCTTCCTGAGTTGCCTGCCCTTTCTTCCAGAGATGATAAACTCTCCTTTTTTTCTCTAGTCCTAGCAAAACATCCCTATTCAGCCAGGCCAGTTGTCTTCCCCGACAGTTTGTCTTGCAGTGCACGGGAATAGCCTGGTTCTGAGACTCTAAGACTTCCTTGAAGAATGTCCAACCTTCCTGGACCCCTTTGACCTTCAGGACTGTCTCCCAAGGGACTCTCTTAACCAGTGTCCTGTACAGGCCAAAGTTTGCCCTCTAGAAGTCCATAGTAGTGGTTTTGCTGACGCCCTTCCTTACCTCACCAAGAATCAAGAATTCTATCATTTCATGGTCGCTAAGCCCAAGACAGCCTCTGACCACCACATCTCCCACCAGTCCTTCTCTGTTTGTAAACAGTAGGTCTAGCAAGGCTCTTCCCCTGGTAGGCTCACCTACCAGCTGTGTGTCGCAGTTTCACCCCAGCCAGCAACTAAGCACCACGCAGCCGCTCACTCACTCCCCCCCCTACCCAGTGGGACCGGGGAGAAAATCGGGAAAAAGAAGTAAAACTCATGGGTTGAGAAAAGAACGGTTTAATAGAACAGAAAAGAAGAAACTAATAATGGTAATGGTAACACTAATAAAATGACAACAGCAATAATAAAAGGATTGGAATGTGCAAATGATGCACAGTGCAATTGCTCACCACCTGCCAATCGACACTCAGTTAGTCCCCAAGTGGTGATCCCCCTGCCCCCACTCCCCCCAGTTTCTATATTAGATGTGACGTCCCATGGTATGGAATATCCCGTTGGCCAGTTTGCATCAGGTGCCCTGGCTGTGTCCTGTGACAACTTCTTGTGCCCCTCCAGCTTTCTTGCTGGCTGGGCATGAGCAGCTGAAAAATCCTTAACTTTAGATTAAACACTACTTAGCAACAACTGAAAACATCAGTGTTATCAACATTCTTTGCATACTGAACTCAAAACATAGCACTATATCAGCTACTAGGAAGACAATTAACTCTATCCCAGCTGAAACCAGGACAGTATCCACCCCTTATTCTATACCATTGACGTCATGCTCAGTTCCCATACCTTCAGTTACATCCCAGTCAATCATCATCATCTTTTCCATCCCTTTGAGACACATAAACAATGATACATATATATATATATCTCTGTATATATGTATACACACACAGAGATATCATTCCTTTAGTTTATGGGTCGTGTTCATAAAATGTTTGTTGAGTTCATTTAGTTCCAGACTCTGGGCTCCATCTGTCATACCAGCCTTTCTGGGCAGGAGGGATGGTGCAAAGTCCTCGCAGTCGGTAGAGCAGGACTGGGCTTCAGTGAGGTGTGATGAGCAGGTGACATTGGATGCAGCAGGAGGATGGTGTGCACAGTTGGATTATTGCATGCTAGAGTCAGTTCTGGTTCCACTACTACTGTGCTTCGCTCAGTTTTATCACAGTTCATTCTTGCTTGATCTAAGTGATTTTTACTGTAGTACTATGGATATAGCATATAACAATTTTAGTAATGATAACATACAGTAGCAGGGTTATATAGCAACTAATATCATACAGTTTAATTCTGGCTATTCTCACCTAAAATCAAATCCCCTTGAGGCACACATTGGACTTCCCCATCTTTTCGCATCACCCAACAAGTGCACCCAGGTCCTTGAGCAAAAGCAATCCCACAAATGGGATTACCTTTGCCTGAGGCAGGAGTAACCCAGACTGTCTTCCATAATATATTTATGTGCACTACAGGGACTTTGTCCCCTTCTACAGTACGTAAAAGTTCTGACTGGGCAGGGCCACCCTGATTGGCAGATCCTCTGGTGTTGACTAACCAGGTGGCTTTTGCTAAATGTGTATCCCAATGTTTGAAGGTTCCACCCCCCATTGCTCTCAATGTCTTTAACAGTCCATTGTACTGTTCGATTTTCCCAGAGACTGGTGCATGATAGGGGGTATGATACACCCACTCAATGCCATGCTCTTTGGCCCAGGTGTCTATGAGATTGTTTCTGAAATTAGTCCCATTGTCTGACTCAATTCTTTCTGGGGTGCCATGTCACTACAAGACCTGCTTTTCAAGGCCCAGGATAGTGTTCCGGGCAGTGGCATGGGGCACAGAATATGTTTCCAGCCATCCGGTGGTTGCTTCCACCATAGTAAGCACATAGCGCTTGCCTTGGTGAGTTTGTGGGAGTGTAATATAGTCAATCTGCCAGGCTTCCCCATATTTATATTTCAGCCATTGCCCTCCATACCACAGGGGCTTTAACCGCTTGGCTTGCTTAATTGCAGCACATGTTTCACATTCATGAATAACTTGTGCAATAGTGTCCATGGTCAGGTCCACCCCTCCATCACGAGCCCATCTATATGTTGCATCTCTTCCCTGATGGCCTGAAGTATCATGGGCCCACCAAGCCATAAATAGCTCACCCTTATGTTGCCAGTCCAGGTCCACCTGAGACACTTCAATCTTGGCAGCCTGATCCACCTGTTGATTATTCTGATGTTCTTCAGTGGCCCGACCCTTGGGTAAGTGAGCATCTACATGACGTACTTTTACAACCAGATTCTCTAGCCGGGATGCAATATCTTGCCACAGTGCAGCAGCCCAAATGGGTTTACATCTGTGCTGCCAGTTGCTCTGCTTCCATTGCTGTAACCACCCCCACAGGGCATTTGCCACCATCCATGAGTCAGTATAGAGATAGAGCACTGGCCACTTTTCTCTTTCAGCAATATCTAACGCTAGCTGGATGGCTTTCACCTCTGCAAACTGACTCAATTCACCTTCTCCTTCAGCAGTTTCTGCCACTTGTCATGTAGGACTCCATACAGCAGCCTTCCACCTCCGATGCTTTTCCACAGTGCGACAGGATCTTTCAGTGAACAGGGCATATTGCCTCTCATTTTCTGGCAGTTTATTGTACAGTGGGGCTTCTTCAGCACGTGTCACCTCCTCCTCTGGTGACATTCCAAAACCTTTGCCTTCTGGCCAGTCCGTGATTACTTCTAAAATTCCTGGGCGACTGGGGTTTCCTATGCGAGCCCATTGTGCGATCAGTGCGACCCACTTACTCCACGTGGCATCGGTTGCATGATGTGTAGAGGAGACCCTCCCTCTGAACATCCAGCCCAGCACTGGCAGTCAGGGTGCTAAGAGGAGCTGTGTTTCAGTACCAACCACTTCTGAGGCAGCTCGAACTCCTTCATATGCTGCCACTATCTCTTTTTCAGTTGGAGTACAGTGGGCCTCGGATCCTCAATATCCCCGACTCCAAAAGCCCAGAGGTCAGCCTCGGGTCTCCCCAGGTGCTTTCTGCCAGAGGCTTCAGGTAGGGCCATTCTCTCCAGCTGCAGTATAGAGCACATTTTTAACATCTTGTCCTGCTCGGATGGGTCCAAGGGCTACTGCATGAACAATCTCCTGTTTAATTTGTTCAAAGGCTTCTTGTTGCTCAAGGTGCCATTTAAAATCATTCTTCTTCTGGGTCACTTGACAGAGAGGGCTTACAATCAGACTGTAATTCGGAATGTGCATTCTCCAAAACCCCACGACATCTAAGAAGGCCTGTGTTTCCTTTTTATTAGTCGGTGGAGACATAGCTGCTATTTTGTTGATCACATCCATGGGGATCTGGTGACGTCCATCTTGCCATTTTATTCCTAAAAACTGGATCTCCTGTGCAGGTCCCTTGACCTTAGTTTCTTTTATGGCCAAACCGGCTTTCAGAAGGTTTTCGATTATTTTCTTCCCCTTCTCAAAGACTTCTTCTGCTATGTTAACCCATATGATGATGTCATCGATGTATTGCAGGTGTTCTGGAGCTTCACCTTTTTCCAGTGCAGTCTGGATTAGTCCATGGCAAATGGTGGCACTATGTTTCCACCCCTGAGGCAATTGATTCCAAGTGTACTGGACGCCCCTCCAAGTAAAAGCAAATTGTGGACAGAACTCTGCTGCCAGAGGCATTGAGAAAAACACATTAGCAATGTCAGTTGCGGCATACCACTTGGCTGCCTTTGACTCTAGTTTGTATTGAAGTTCTAGCCTATCTGGAACAGCAGCACTCAGCAGTGGTGTAACTTCATTCAGGCCATGATAGTCTACTGTTAGTCTCCACTCCCCATGAGACTTTTGTACTGGCCATATGGGACTATTAAAAGGTGACCGAGTTTTGCTGATCACTCCCTGGCTCTCCAGTTGACTAATCAATTTATGGATGGGAATCAGAGAGTCTTGGTTTGTGCAATATTGCTGCTGGTGCACCACTGTGGTAGCAATTGGCACTTGTTGTTCTTCAACCCTCAGCAACCCCACAATCAAAGGGTCTTGAGAGAGACCTGGCAGGGTAGACAGCTGTTCAATCTCCTCCGTCTCCAAGGCAGCTATACTGAAAGCCCACTGATACCCCTCTGGGTCCTTAAAATACCCTCTCCTGAGATAGTCTATGCCAAGGATACACGGAGCCTCTGGACCAGTCACAATGGGGTGTTTCTGTCATTCATTCCCAGTTAGGCTTACTTCAGCTTCCAATACAGTTAACTCTTGGGATCCCCCTGTCACACCAGAAATACAGATGGGTTCTGCCCCTTTATAACTTGATGGCATTACAGTACACTTTGCGCCGGTGTCTACTGGAGCCTTATACTCCTGTGGGTCTAACGTGCCAGGCCATCGAATCTACACAGTCCAACAGACCTGGTTATCCCTTTCCTCCGCGTGGCTGGAGGCAGGGCCCCTCTAATTCTGGTCAGAGTATCCAGTACTTACTTCTTGTAAAATTGGCTCAGAAGTTCCTTCAAGAGGATCAGAAATAAGATCAGCTCTTCTACTCTGTTTGGAAACTGGAGCAGCATTTTTCCTGGTAGAATCCCCTTTTGTGGTGGTTTTTCCTCGCAACTCACATACCCATGCATTTAGGACCAAGGTAGGTTTTCCATCCCATTTCTTCATGTCCTCTCTGTGATCACATAGGTAAAACCACAGGGCACCTCGTGGGGTGAACCTTCTATATTCTGTCTCTCAGGCAGAAGAACACTCACTCCTAATAGCTGCAACATTGGTCCTTACAAGTGGGGAGTAGGACATATCCTCTTTGATTTGCTGGACATCCTGGGACAGCTTCTCCACAGCTGAAATGCAAACTTGTAGCGAGGAGGAGAGATTTTCTTCATATTGCCAGAGTTGGTGAGCCACTTCATCCACTGTCGGTGCCTCTTCGTCTTTCCAGGTCATTATCACCAGTGAGTTGGCATAGGATGATGGTGCGCTCCGTACAAACTTCCACCACATGGGTCATGTGCATGGGACTTCATCTGGATCTTTGGGTAATTGTGGGTTGTCCAAGTCATAATGAATCATGTCAATCATCTAGGCTAATTCTCTCAGATATTGGATACCTCTCTCCATGGTGGTCCACTTGACTGACTGACATATAACATCTTCCTTAAAGGGGTACCTTTCCTTCATGCTTGACAGGAGTCGCCTCCAGAGGCTGACGGCTTGTGTCCCTTTTCCAATTGCCTTGTCAATGCCACCTTCCCTGGCAAGCAATCCCAGCTGCTTGGCTTCCCTACCTTCTAATTCCAAGCTATTAGCCCCATTGTCCCAGCATCGGAGGAGCCAGGTGATAATACGCTCACCTATATGGCGGCTGAAATCTTTTTGCGTATCCTGAAGCTCACTCAAGGATAGGGATCGGGTGATTACTTCTGGTTCTGCCTCTTCCTCCTGTTCCCGTGATGACCCTGGCTCATCTTCATCCTTTGCTAAGCGAACTGATTTTTTTGTATATTTCTTCTTCTGTATGGGGGCAACTGATACTGGTGCGGGTTGGTCCACTGGTTCAGTTGCAGTGCCCATCACAGAGGTTTGGGTAGCCGCAGTGCTCGTCGCTGGGGCTGGAGGACTGTCCCGATCCAATGTCGGGGAAGGTTTTGATATGATCCCAAGAGCGAGATTAAGACACAAATGAGGTCAAATGCCATATAGTCAAAAAAGCTTTTATTATCAAAAGTATCAAAAGTGGAAAATGGTGGTGATAGGATAGAATGGAAGAAAAGGTAGAAATTAAGCAAGCAGCCGGGATAGGATTGCTAGGATAGTCACCACCACGGATCCAGCGGCATCCCATTGGTCCTCAGGCAAGCAGTCAGTGGTGGGAGTTGCAAGGATGTTCACTACCACAGATCCAGCGGCATCCCGTCAGTCCTCAATCTTCAATTCTTTGGTGATGAAGAAGGCCACCACAGCTTGTCTCTACTGGTTTTTATAGGGCATATTTCCATGATGTCATGTGCTGCAGGTTTTGTCTATCACAGGACCTTCACGTGATCAACACCAGATTAGCTCCAGTTTCCTCCCCTGGATGCTTCAATGGCCTGGTAATCGTCCTTATGGACAGAGGAGTGTCCTGCTTAAACAGGCCATCTTAGAGACAAAGGACTCGAGATAAGCAGTTCACAGTTCCTTGAGATGACAGCCCAGTCCCTCACACCTAACAATCTTTGAGGCAAATGGTTCAAGATAACAATTCAGTCTCTTACAAGGACTCGCAGTGCCCATCGCAGAGGTTTGGGTATCTGCAGTGCTCGTCGCTGGGGCTGGAGGGACTGCAGTGGCCATCACTGAGGTTTGGGTAGCCGCAGTGCCTGTCGTCTTGTTGTTAGATCCAGAGACCTTCTTTTCCCCTTGAGGGTACTGAGTGGTGTTGAATAGGGCTCTATAGGCACGGGCCAGGCCCCAGCACGTTGCAGTAATTTGTATCTCTCTGGAGCTGCCAGGGCAACAGCATACCTTTTCCAAATATTTCACTAGTTCTTCCGGATTCTGCACTTCTTCAGAGGTGAATTTCCAAAACACTGGAGGTGTCCACTGTTCTAGGTACTTGCCCATACTACCCCACACACCCTGCCACTGATAATTATCCAGTCTCGGGGCAGATCTCTGGGTGATCTTAAATACTTGTTTAACCTTAAACAAGAGCTGAACCACATTCAGGAGCATGCTAATTCCTAGCAGTAGGGCTAGGACCGTGCTCATCTCAACATCCCAAGGGTATTCAAATTTTTCAAAGTTCCCAAATGCCATTGTAACTGGACTGAAGGAGAAGGGAAAGGGGAAGAAAGGGACCCCACTCATAGGTTGGCTCTCCGAGGAGGAAAGGTAAATCTTGTAATTATTAATAGTTTCCCACAGATTGCGCCCGAAGTATAGAGGTGACAATGCTGAGTGCAAATACCGGATTAATCCCACAACCAATAAGTTTATCATACCATAAACCAGTGTTACACAATACATCAAAGTGAAAACCTTAATCCACCTCCCATGGATGATAAGCAGCAGAACAAGGACTACATACAGCAAGCGAGGTGATACATAAAAGAACTTTAAAAACAAGAGCAACAACTCTAAGAACACATAAAACAACAGAGTGACCAGCAACTATTAGACCAATATAATGAATGCTTGTAACAAATTTGTTTTAACAGGCTCTGGTCAGGTTTGTCGTTATCTCAACCCTTCATGCCCCATGTTGGGTGCCAAAAAGGACTGTCGTGGTTTAACCCCAGCCAGCAACTAAGCACCACGCAGCCGCTCACTCACTCCCCCCCCATCCAGTGGGATGGGGGAGAAAATCAGGAAAAGAAGTAAAACTCCTGGGTTGAGATAAGAACGGTTTAATAGAACAGAAAAGAAGAAACTAATAATGATAATGATAACACTAGTAAAATGACAACAGTAGTAATAAAAGGATTGAAATGTACAAATGATGTGCAGGGCAATTGCTCACCACCCGCCGACCGACACCCAGCCAGTCCCCGAGCGGCAAATCCGTGGCCCCCACTTCCCAGTTCCTAAACTAGATGGGACATCCCATGGTATGGAATACACTGTTGGCCAGTTTGGGTCAGGTGCCCTGGCTGGGCATGAGAAGCTGAAAAATCCTTGACTCTAGTCTAAACACTACTGAGCAACAACTGAAAACATCAGTGTTATCAACATTCTTCACATACTGAACTCAAAACATAGCACTGTACCAGCTACTAGGAAGACAGTTAACTCTATCCCAGCTGAAACCAGGACACTAGTTTTATCCCATTCCCCCTTCAAACCTAGTTTAAAGCCTTCTCTGTGAGCCCTGCCAACTCATGAGGGAGAATCCTTTCCCCCCTTTGAGACAGCTGGACTCCATCTGTTGCCAGCAAGCCTGGTGCTGTGTAATTCTCCCCATGATCAAATAACCCAGAATTCCACTGATGGCACCAGCCTCTGAGCCACATGTTAATCAGGTGTGTTTTCCTGTTCCTTTCAGTATACTTCCCTGCCACTGAAGGGATTGAGGAAAACACTACTTGTGCTACCAATCCTTCCACTAATCACCCCAGTGACCTGAAGTCTCTTTTGATTGCTTTTGGACTTCTCTCTGCAACCTCATCACTGCCAACCTGCACAACCAATAGCGGGTAATAATCAGAGGGCCAAACCAGACCAGGGAGTTTCCTAGTAATGTCTTTTACCCGGGCCCCAGGGAGGCAGCAGACTTCCCTGTGGGATGGGTCAGGTCTGCATATTGGGCCTTCTGTCTCTCTCAGAAGGGAATTGCCTATGACAATTACTCTCCTTTTTCTCTTAACAGAGGCTGTCAGAATGCATGGGCTGACTGACTCAACCTGGGCAGCCCCCTGGATAGACTTTCATCTACATTCTGATCTTCATTTGCCTGGCCCTCAAGTTCCAGAGCCCCGTACCTGTTGTGTAAGGGCACCTGGGAAGGTGAGGGAGACCGGGAGGGGATTCGCCTGCCTCCCCAAGCAGGAACCTGTATCCGTTCCCCTCCATCTCTTAGGTGCCCTCCTGCCTGGTGGCAAGAGGGTAGGGGATCCTCCGCTTCTTGTGGGGCCTCCGTCTGCTGCCTCTGCCTCAGGGATGGCAGGGTGTGGGTCCACCAATCTATCTCCCTCTCACACTCCCTGATACCCCTCAACCTTTCCACTGCCTCCTTCAGCTCTGCCACCAGGCTGAGCAGGTCATCCACCTGGTCCCACCGCAGACAGGAGTTGTCTCTGCTGCCCTCCAATACCAGTGACAAGCTCAGGCATACCCTGCAGCCAGAGACCTGGACAGCTGCATGTTTACTTGGGAGCTCCGTCTGGGTCGCCACATTTTTCCTAGCAATGGCTTTCATCCGAGTGGCAACCATAGCTGGGTCTACTTCCGAGAGGACGATGCCCACTGGTTGAGTAGCCTTCTCGAGCTGGGAGGGGGACTGCCCCCTCCCTGCGTGAACTGTCATGCAAACTGCCGCCCAAACTGCCGTGCCACGCACTTGTTTGCCTGTCCTGTTCGCGGCGCTCCTGGTCACTGGTGCTCCTGTCCTGGTTTCAGCTGGGATAGAGCTAATTGTCTTCCTAGTAGCTGGTACAGTGCTATGTTTTGAGTTCAGTATGTGAAGAATGTTGATAACACGGATGTTTTCAGTTGTTGCTCAGTAGTGTTTAGACTAAAGTCAAGGATTTTTCAGCTTCTCATGCTCAGCCAGTGAGAAAGCTGGAGGGGCACAAGAAGTTGGCAGAGGACACAGCCAGGGCACCTGACCCAAACTGGCCAACGGTGTATTCCATACCATGGGACATCCCATCTAGTTTAGGAACTGGGAAGTGGGGGCGGGGAATCGCTGCTCGGGGACTAGCTGGGTGTTGGTCCGCGGGTGGTGAGCAATTGCACTGTGCATCATTTGTACATTCCAATCCTTTCATTATTGCTGGTGTCATTTTATTAGTGTTATCATCATCATTATTAGTTTCTTCTTTTCTGTTCTATTAAACCGTTCTTTTCTCAACCCATGAGTTTTACTTCTTTTTCCTGATTTTCTCCCCCATCTCACTGGATGGGGGGAGTGAGTGAGCAGTTGTGTGGTGCTTAGTTGCTGGCTGGGGTTAAACCACGACAGCTCCCCAGGGCCGTTTAAATCTCCCGTGGTTGCTCCTGGTAACGCCCATGCCACATCAGCCTCTCTCATGAGAGCTGCCGGCTCTGGACGGGTCTCTCAGCTCTTATTTGGGGTTCTTGGCCTCTGGGAACTTCCTTGTCTGCATCAGTCTAGCGCTCAGCCACCAAACTTACCATTGCCGCTGCTGGGCTCATCACTGACTGTTAACCTCCACCCTCCATCACACTTTTGCAATGGCCATATGGGACTATTAAAAGGTGAGTGAGTCTTGCTGATGACTCCTTGGTTCTCCAGTTGATGAATCAGCTCATGGATGGAAGCCAGGGAGTCTCAGTTTGTGTGATATTGCCGCTGGTGCACCATCCTGGTAGCAATTGGCACCTGCTGTTCTTCAACTCGCAGCAATCCCACAATGAAGGGATCTTTTGAGAAGCCAGGCAGGATAGATAGATAGCTGTTTGATCTTCTCTGTGTTTACAGTGGCTACACCAAAAGCCCATTGGTACCCTTTTGGGTCCTTGAAGTACCCTCTCCTGAGGTAGTCTATGCCAAGGATACAAGAGGCCTCTGGGCCGGTCACAATGGGGTGCTTTTCCCACTTGTCCCCTCCTGTTAAGCTCACCTCAGCCTCCAATATAGTCAATTCTTGGCATCTCCCTGTCACTTCAGAGATCCAGATGGGTTCTGTGCCCCCGTACCCTGATGGCACCGGCATACACTGTGCACCAGTGTCTACCAAAGCCTTATACTTCTGTGGGTCTGATGTGCCAGGCCATCGAATTCACGCAGTCCAGTGTATCCGGTCATCCCTTTCCTCCTCCTGGCCGAAGGCAGGGACCCTCTATTGCTGTTCCTCATCAGAGTATTCACTGTCTGACCCTTGCGGTGCCAGACCAGAAGTCCCCTCACCAGAATTGAGGGAAGTGGTTTCAGTTCTTCTATGCCTGGAAGATCACTGATTGCTTTCTTGGGCCTCTACAGCAACTACGCTGACAGCCGCTTTCTTGGGTGACCCCTTCTTATCAGGTGTCTTCCCTCTCAGTTCACATACATGGGCTTCCAGCTTAAAGGTGGGCTCACCATCCCACTTCCTCATGTCCTCCCCTTGGTCACACAGGAAGAACCAGAGTGTACCACGTGGCATACACTTCAGGTTCCCTTTCTCTCTGACTAGGGCAGGAGAGGACTGATTTCTTGGAGCGTCCCTAACAGCCAAGGCACTGTCCTATAGGCATGAGGAGACACAGAGATTTTCCTCAAAGTTTTGGAGCCAAGATGACACTTTCTCCACAGTTGGTGTTTCCATATCTGGGCAATACATTGCTGCCAAGCTGTTAGAATATGATGCTGGGCACCTTGAATCACCTTTCTCCACATGGCTCGTGTGCACAGGACATCCTCTGGATCTTTGGAGACTTCCTCATCATCTAGATCCCTGTAGATGACTTCCACCACTGCTAACTCTCTCAGGTACTGGATGCCTTCATCTGCGGTAGTCCACTTTTCTGAGGAATTGACAAGATCTTCCTTGAATGGATATCTTACCCTCACACTTGAGAGGAGCCGGCTCCAGAGACTGCAAATTGCCGCCTCTTTTCCAATTCCTCTTTCAATTCCCCGGTTTCTAGCGAGGGATCCCAGCTGTTGGGCTTCCTTGCCTTCCAGTTGCTGACTGTCAGCCCCATTATCCCAGCATCAGAGCAGCCAGGCAGCAATCTGCTCACCTGGCTGGCGGCTGTAGTCTTTCCGCAAGTCCCAAAGTTCTGAGGACGTCAGGGACCGGGTAGTTTCCACTTCCTGTTTAAGTTCCCTCACTCCTTCCTCCAATTTCGTTATCGAAGGACCAGCTTCTAGATCAAGCCTTTCCTCTTCTTCTTCTTCCCTCACTAATCGATGGTATGGACCTGTTGATCTCCTTGTCCACTGTTTCCTTTTCACTATTGGGGCAATTACTGTAGTTGTTTGGGTCCCTATCTCGAGCATGGTGTCCTCAGATGCAGTCTGGGTCCCTGCCTCAACTGTGGTCCTCTGAGTGTGTTGAACTATGGCTCGGTAGGCATAGGCCAGGCCCCAGTACAGTGCGAGAAGCTGCTGGTTTTCATTGGAATAGGCAAGGCACTCTTCTATCAGGTGGCGCGTCAGTTTGCCAGGGTTACTTGCCTGTTTGGGTGTAAAGTCCCACATTATGGGAGGTGATAACCGTCCTAGGAATCTGCCCAAATCCTTCCATATACCCTGCCACCCAGGGACCGGTCGCTTGAGGGCACATATCAGTATTGCCTCACCTGAAACTTGTCTTCTCTTATACCAGGACGAGACTAGATTCCACAATACCCACAATATACCACCAGTATTAATTATTAGTATTGAACAGCTCACATAAGGGTGAACAAGGACCTCGGGAGCCTGCATAATAAAACCATTCACATCAATGCCCGGTAGGGAGAGGGAGATGTGTTCCCTCATCTCCTCCACAAGATAGCTCCCACAAAACAGCAAAGCCATCAGTGCCAGGACAAAGCACATAGACGTTATTTGTATTAGCATGTTCCCGAGTTCCTTCATTCTCCCCACAAGATAGCTCCCACAGCACAACAAAGCCATCAGTGCCAGGGCAAAGCACACAGCCATTATTTGCATTACCATGTTCCCAAACTCAGCAAGCTAGAGATAAGCAAGCAGCCAACAAGCTCCATGATCTGCACAGGAGCTTGCCACTTAATAACTAGCTATAGAAAGCTTAATGCAAAACTGCCGTTGTCGTGCCCCACGTTGGGCGCCTTCTTGATTGCATGCTCTGCCTTCTGCCTCTTATTTGCAGCATTACTCTAAGGACAAGGAAACATTCAGCACAAGCCTGTACCCCATAATGGTCTTGCAGGCAGTTATCAGACCCCCCAACAACTGTCTGCAAAAGGAGGTCCCCACCACTCCCCACCCTCTCTGTGTGAAACTTACCTCAGTTTCTGACTCACAAGGCCCTTCAGCCGGTTCTTCTGCTTCGTGTGATCCTACTGGGAAATGCCTGTGGGGCTTTTCCTTATTGTCCCCAGCCATACATTCTTCTGAAGTTGGCATTCTGTTCTGTTCAGTTTTCCATTTTCACCGACAGTGTTGCCTGAGTCTTGCAGCACCACGCAAACCCCAAAGTTTGCCCCAGTTACACTGAATGACCATGTTGTTGAGTTGGGACCAGGTCGGGGGGCCTCTTGCTCCAGCTTCCAGGACTGGTCTCTCCTTTGCACAGTTCTAACTTGTTTGTGTCCCCCACCCTTCTGACACCCTCTGCCCTCTTGATCTCCCTCCCTCCCCAGCCATGCTAAAGCCTGTTCAGCAGCTTTGTGAAGCAGGGCCTCCAAGCCCACTTTTTACTTTTATTTAATTTCTTTCTATCGGCATTTAAATATCAACTATTCATTTCATTAGCTCTTATTAAAGCATGTTTTATACCAACACTTTTATGGATATATATATTTAATGTATGTTACATATCTTTATATATGTATATATACATACTTACATGAATATACATATATAAAGTGTATCTAGGTTTAAATAAAAAATAAAGACATGTTTTTATGCTTCTTTATATATTTTTTTTTTTTTCTCTCTCCATATATATACACGTATAAATATATACATGTAGTGCCCTGGTCAGAGGTCCATCTGATGCTGTATCATCTCAGGGTCCCCAGCATCACACAGAACATTAAGATTTTATAACTTGCTATTACCTTTTCTGGGTTATTAATTTTTCCTGAGAGTGGTAGTGCCTTTCTTGTTGGGACCCAAAAAGAATCAGTGTTCTCCTGGGGCAGAACACCCCAAATATTTTAACAAAACAGAAGAACCAGTTTGTATGGGGAGATGACGAAAAAGCCACTTTCGAACAGGCTAAACACGTTGTCTCCCACATTGTTGTGTTAGGTCCCAGTCAACCCCACAAACCTTTGTAAGTCCTAGTATCAGGTGATGATATACCACCTTGGATTTTGTGGTAAAGAGGGAAGGGGAGGCAATACAAGTGCAGAGTGATGGGCAGTGTATAAGGGATGAGCCATAGGGGTTAGTAAGAGACAAGTGGACAACTGGACAGTACATGGGAAACCATTGTGGAGTCAGGACTTACGCAAGCAGAAGGCAAAAAAAATACAAAATACAAAAAAGTGTTGGGGAAGAGGGACCACAATGCTGCAGCAGATCTGTCCCCTCAAATTAGGAGTGTTACTTTATCTCCTGATGCTCTGTCTCCCAGTACTCATTTCCTGATGAGGAAACACTTTCTTAGCAGGCACATGAGAAGTCCAGACGCCTTGGTGTTGATGCACATATAAATGTGGCAGTGTGCAGTTTGTGCAATACTGAAAGCTAAGAAGTTACCTCAGCAGCATTACAAGCAGATTTGGTGAGGCCCTGTTATTGGTCATACTGGACAAACAGATTATATTGGACCATTACCAAAAGCTCAGGGATTACCGAACATACTGGTGATGGCAGACACATATACCAGCTGTGTTGCTGTGTCCCCAGCTGCACATGCCAACCAGAAAGGAATACTGAAAGGCCTGTGGTTACTAAGTGGATAGGGCCATCCGCCTGCATCCAGTCAGACAATGGGTCTGATGGTCTGACAGTGGGCAGCTGAGCACAAAGGACACAGGGTATATCATACACCTATCACCCCAGAAAAGCTGATCTAATGGAATGGACCAATGCCTTGTTAAAAGAGCAGATGTGTGCATGCTGCCCTCTCACACTCTCCATAACTAGCCAACAGTGCTATTACAGGTTGTAAAGAATTTGAATAGTAAAGCATGCTTCCAGGGCTATATCTCCTATCCTAGCATCTTCTGCTGGGATATCAGCACTATGAGATACAGCCCAGGATGTTGACAGAGCCCAGTGACCCCTCAAGAGTCAGAGGCAAGTGCAAACACCAGACTCTTCAAAGGAAACTCATCCCTGGAGATGGGACACATGGACCAGGAGCCACATACTTAATCCTAAAGGAGCAAGCAGACTCATTACATGTCTAAACTTATGCTGTATGTAAAAAAAAGTCTTTGTTTTATCTCATGCAGAACTGCTATGTGGAGCCTCGCAGCATTGCTTTTGATCTCTGCATGCTGTACATCAGTGAACATGAAGTGCCGGACATCTCTGCCCTCCAGCAGTGCCAAAGCTCGTCTTCATCTACTACATCACATAACTGGACTGTTTGGTAAAATTTGCACCACCGTGTCTTAGGGTACATGGGACTAGGGGTGGAACCTGATGGCAAGACATCTCTGATGGTCCTAGTTCCAAGGTGACTGCTATCCTACACTTATTCTCACAAACAATATTTCATTTATTACTCTTGTATTATTAATTTTAGTAATTTTTTTTTGTAAAATAATCTTTCTAGTAGCCAAAAAAGACTTACTGGTATAATCTGCAACTTACGGTACCTGTAGGAAAGGTCAACTGTATGTGGATCAAGGGGTGGAAGTTAGTCATCCTGACCGGAAGATCATTGTACATCGAGGAGTTAGTGATCCACAAAACAGCTGACCTGGGTTGGCCCGAGCCTGTGCTGTGCTGTACAGGGCTGCACATACAGCCTGGCCTTCAGGCTGGGCTGGGCTGCACACATCGCTTGGCCACAGGATGAACTTAGCCAGCTAATTGTAACGAGGAGTCTGTTGTCAGCTCCCACTCAGGACTGGTGATTACACCACCTGTTGGCCTTGCCTTTACATAAAAGTGCAGCAACCAGTTCTCATGTAAACATCCATTTTGTTTGACAGTAGAAATGATGAATAGAAATGTTTTCTTGTAAGAAAATCCTGTAAGAGCTCAGAAGACCACAGCGCTGGGTAGCCTTTCCACCGACGGGATCTGTATGGTGTGCCTCCGTTGGAGACCTGCCTGATGCTGCACAACCTGGGGCTGCCAGTGTCTGGAGGGATGTGAGATTACCTATACCATCCTCTTTTTTGTTATAGTATTAGCTCCAATAAATGTCATTGTAAGTGATACTTTACAGAGTCTGAGTGCTTTTCTTACTAGAATCGTAATGAACCAGCACCTCCTGGTGCCAAAACATTCAGGTGTTTTTCCAGAAGCGAGTCTGTAGTTTTAAAAGTCATTCAGATTAACCACAATGATAATATTATATCGATAATATTACATCTTCTGCTTTTATGTGAACCAAGAAGTAAGTGACAAAAAATCTTCGTGGAATCTTTAATGTCACAGCCTATAAAATATTTTGTGCTCTTTTAAGGCTTTACCACTTCTCTGATCCCCTTCGAAAGGCCAATCAAATAGTATGTAATTTTCAGTTAATCTTTATAATTCAATCAGTGGATCGGGCACCTCTTGCCTCCCTCTGCTCTCACTGTATGAGCAATTTTTCCATCTGCTTGAGGAATGGAAGACGGTGAAAGAAAAATAATTCCTTATAGTATGTATTGCTAGAAAGGCTTTATTGTCATATTCTGTACATTAATTCATTATTCCTGAGTGATACATTACTCATATTCCTAGACAAAACCTACCATCTCAGCCCAAATCAACAAAGGCCTACAGACACCTGAGGTGCCCAAACACATTTGCAGAAAAGGAAGGATGATAGAAATGCAAAGTGCACCACCACCAGCAGGCAGCGCGGTCGGCTTTTCACAACAGATCCAAGGCCTTGCTCTGTGCCAAAGCACAGTGGCCATTTAGCAGATGATGCAGGGTAGCAGAGACCCTGTCAACCTGTAAGTGTACATGTAATTTTTTTCCCTTCATAGAAAAATGATTGTGCTTTACAGACAAGTGGATTTCTTCCAGAATTTCTGTGAGGACTCCCCCAGGTCAATACCTACTCCATCTATGGACTGCATCAAGGATTTGGCTACTGGAGTTTGGGGTGGTTATGACAAACACATTTATATTTAGATACAAATATTGATAGTGAGTGTCAGATAAGCAAAGTCATGCATTGACAGTTATGCACACACCGATACGAGTGACACAGGCACCATGATGGCTGCGCAGTGATTTCCAGAGTTCCTCAGAGAACATTAAGAGTTCTCGTTTAATAAAGAATAAAACCTACTTAATGACTGCCATCTACTTTCATGGTCTCACATCCTCTGCTACTCCTTTCCAATGTATATGCACTAAGCTTGGTAAGAAGTGTCAGGAATGAATTCGCAATGGGTTAGTGATACTAAAGCCAAGTTCATTATGTCCCCTACACAAATTAAATGTTATTAATCTGGAAAAGTTTTTACATTTATGTCCTTGCTGTCAATTAGGAACTAAGAAGGTATGCTGTAATTGTGAGCAACTGTTTTCACAGTCTTAATTTGCCCCATTGTGTCCAAAATGGTTTTTTATATTTTTTTGTGAATGGAGGCAGTAACAACTTTTCTTAGTTTGCACAAGCAAATGCTCTAGGTAAAATGAGAATTTCTCCTGTCATTTATCATATACTGCAGAATAAAATCATTGGAAGGTATTCTTGTACTTGATGACGCAAGTCTACCCAATTTCTTGCACTGTTTAGGTCAGGTCATTTACTCAGGTAATTTACAGTGGAATGGGATGTGTTCAGAGAACAGAATTTAGTTTCTGACCAAAATGGCCAGCAATTGTCTGGATTGTGAAATTACCTTCAATGGTAGGAAAAAAAGTTACTTCTTAAAAAAAAAAAGACAAAATTAAAGTATTTATAACTAACTGCCATGAGGAAGCGACTGTTTTGAAGACCGTGACTGATGTCCTGATACCAACAGGAATGTCTGAAAGGCATCGGCCATAAAATAGCGTAATTTTCTGTGGTGCATGCAATTAGTTTTATCTTTCATAGCTTATCCCTTCCTCCAAGAGGAAAAAAAAAACTACTGAAGGTCAGTTTTACAGTGAAAAATCATACTTACTAATATGCTGAAAACTAAGGTAAACCAGACTGCAAAAGCTTCAACTCATTTTGAGCAGCTCACATTGAACTATAAGCATTGCTGAGCAGTTTATCATGTCAGTTTATTTCCCTTACTTTGACAGACTCCTCATGTTACAGTACCACGCTGTTCATCCTAGTCTCAAAAACGAAGAAAGAGAGCAGCAAAGTCACTCGCTCCGATGACTTTAGAGAGAAGTGAGGACTGATTGACCGCCACCGAGCCCTTGCAGGGCACTGCTGGCTGTGTCCTTTGCGAACAGCGACAGAACTCCGTCGAACCGAACTCCGTCGGGTTACAGGGTGCGAAGGGAGGGCCGCAGGTAGGGAGAGGGGCCTCTCAGAAACACCAGCTCGCTGTTCATCTTCACGCCATGGTCTAACCTGTCCTTTCAGTACTGTGTCCAAGACTGATGGGAGGGGGGGAGGCCTGAGGGAAAAGGCAGTCTGTCACATTTCCGTGTTTCTTTTTCCTGGTTTCTGGTTAAGGAATGAAGAAAGGCTGGAACTTTTTTTTTTTTTCTTTAATTTTTATTGTAACTACTTGCTATCTGTTCTCTTTGCTCCCTGGACAAAGTCCATCAACATCCTCCAGCGTCCAGGCCCGCGAAGTCCTCGCCCGGCAAGGTGAGAAAGTAAACTCCAAAGAGTCACAAAAGTAATAATAATAATAAATTAAAAAAAAAAAGGGCAGAGGAAAAGCCTGTTTGGGGGCGGGGTTTCGGGGCGGGTGAGCGAGGGGTGACTCACCCAGCCCCACCCCGCCCCGCGGGAGGGGCGCGCCGCCCGCCGAGGAAGTTTGGGCCCTACCGCGCGCCGTAGGCCGAGCGCCGCCTTCCGCGCCCTAGCGAGGACGCGGCGGTGGGAAATCGCCCCCGTAAGGGAGCGGCGATTTTTTTACCTTCCGTCGCCGGCGCGCTCGGGAGCGGGCGGGGAAATGGCGGCTGCCCCCGGCGTTGCGCGGAGTCGGTTCGTGGTGGTGGGCGGAGGCATCGCGGGAGTCACCTGCGCGGAGAAGGTAAGGGCCGGGGCCCCTTTGCCCGCCCCGCGCATGCGCGCACCCCCCTTCCCGCGCGGGGGCGCGAGGCGCTGCCGGGCGCCGGGGAGGGTGGCCGCCGCCGCCATGTTGTCCCCGGGGGCTTCGGCCGAACCCTCTCTCGGCTCCGGCAGGGGCGGGGGGGAGTCGTTTCAGCCGGTAGTGCCGGGACTTGAGCCTTGGGCTGCCGGAGGAGGCTTCCCGGCCCCGTGGCGTTATTGCGGCTTCGGCGGGTGGGGGCCCGTACGCCTTACCCCGCCCTGCGGGCCCTGCGTGACGGCGTGTGGGCGCTGAACTCGGCCCGCCGGGCGCGGGGTGACACCGGCCTGCGCGGCGGTAGGGACCGCTCGGGCCTTTGCGCCTGCTCAGAAACACACCTGCCTGCTGGGTCGGCTTGTGAACTTCGGGTCATTAGGTTTACACAGTAATTGCGTGAATACCCTCATCTACGCAGCAGTTGCATGAACAGTCTGGTAAGGGCGTACGACCGCCTCACAAAAAGAGGATTAAAACTTTGTAACTTGGGAAAGTTGGCATTCTGTACGGTCAGAAACTTGAAGGAGCACTGCATGCGTTACTCCTCATAGTCACAAAGCATTGTGCTGCAACTAAGGGGAAAGCTGCTATGATGTGCTCCTTTTTATAGAAATCTTGCTCTGTTTTTGTTGGATCCATGTTCAGGGCTGTCTGTATACCTGTGGAGATTAGATAATCTCTTCAGCTTTCCATGAGCTCAAGCTCTAAAACCAAATTTGTTCATTTCTTGGTTTCAAGGTTTTTGGTGTTTTTCAAGTAACGGCAACTGGAGGTAGTTTCGTACCTTTAACATGGAATAAAATAATGTGGATATTAGTTCAGTGAAGAATGTTTTATCAGTTAAAACTACAAAGCAGTGTAAAGACTGTTCCAGATGCATCTATTCTCTGATGATGAAGTGATACTATTTCATTTCTGACATACCACATGCAGACTAAATTACAAAAAATATTGATATTGTTCTTTATATTTACGGAATTGGTTTGTTTCTACCATTTATTAGAGGTGTTTTTTTTCCTTTTATTTATGGTTAAAGTGATGTGGGCTCTGGTCCTATAGACACTTAAATGCTATATTAATATGAGTAATCCCTTAAAAGTTGATTAAACTATTCACATAGTTAAGGGTCTTGTGTATCCTTATGTGCTTGCAAGAATAAGATTTGAGTCAATGTTTAATATTCCTAGAAACTTTATGTTTTCCTGGAAGTAATGTAGAATTGTATCTAATTACTATGATCCTGTTTCACAATACAGTTATTTCCAATATATATTGGATGTCTATAGTCTTTAGGATTGCTATAAAAGGGACTAATGCTTATTGTTTTCTTGAAAATGCTTTCTGCTGTGTTAGTGCCACAGAGTTTGGGCTTTGTTGTCTTCCAAAGCTTGTAGAGAGTGCCACTTAGTGCTGTAAATTCACCCCTCTTCTTATGCTCTTGCCTTTCCCTCACCGTTATTTTTTTTTTCCTGGAAAACACAAATCAGATTGTTATGTGGTGACAGAGACTCGCTGCTTTTTCTCATCTCTTAGTACTGCAGGAAGCACAGTTAGCATTTAGTATTAATGATCTAGCATAAGTTTCAAGTCGCCAAGTCTGTTAAAAGCGGCACTGTGTGATCTAGAAGGATTTCTGTGTTGTACATCCATAGCTGGGGGCACGCTTTATATAAAAGAGGAAGATTGAACTCAATTTTTCTCATTCCTGGTTTTGAGCAAGTACAATTCTGTGGAACATAGTGGCAATAAACAAGTCCATTATATTGCATTTTTGGGTATGTGTTATATGATGTCTTGTAGTTCGGACTTCTCAGGCAGCTGAGAACAATCATTGTATTGGGTCTGTCTCGAAAAAAATCAGTTACTTTTTGAGTACCTCTTGAAATACTCTGACAAAATGTCTTAAAAGCTGAATTTTCCTTAAAAGCTTGAGTTAGACTTATTTTCTGTCACAAAATCTTTCATGTCTTACATTGTGACATTTCCATATGCATGGAAAAACCTAATATTCTATCTGGCAGATTTCTAATTTTAGTCTTTTAAAAGGTAAAGTAATGCAATAACATTAATAATGAATGAAAGTTTCAAACAACCATTAGATCTTAATAAGAGGGCAGGGGTAAGCATCTGTAAGTGATACAGAAAACATGATATCATTCTTGAAATTTTGGGTTACAGCATAGATCTGGTGATTATAACATAGAACCATAGAATGGTTTGGGTTGGAACAGACCTTTAAAGATCATCTAGTTCTAACCCCCGTGCCATGGGCAGGGACACCTTCCACTAAATCAGGTTGCTCAAAGCCCCCGCCAACCTGACCTTGAACAATCTCCGTGATGTGGCATCCACAACTTTGGTAAGCAACCTGTTCCAGGGTCTCACCACCATCATAGTAAAGAATGTCTTACTCATACCTAACCTAAATCTACTCTCTTTCAGTTTAAAACTGTTACCCCTCATACTGTCACTACAGATCCTGGTAAAAAGTCTCTCTCTGTCTTTCTTGTAAGCCCCCTTTATTTATTGAAAGGCCACAAAAAGGTCTCCTCAGAGCCTTCTCTTCTCCAGGCTGAACAACTCCAACTCTCTCAGCCTGTCCTCAGAGGGGAGGTGTTCTAGCCCTCTCTGATCATTGACCCCAGCCCTAATCTGGGCCTGCTCTAACAGGTCCATGTCTGTCTTGTGCTGGGGGCTCCAGAGCTGGATGCAGTACTCCAGGTGGGTTCCCTCAACCTGCTGGCCACACTTCTTTTTATGCAGCCCAGGATACGATTGGCTTTCTGGGCTGCAAGTGCATGTTGACAGCCCTTATCTAATTTTTCATCAACCAGGATCCCCAAGTCCTTCTCTGCAGGGCTGCTCTCAATTCATTCATCACCCACTCTGTACTGATATTGCTGATTGCCCCAACCCAGGTGCAGGACCTTGCACTTGGCCTTGTTGAACTTCATGAGTTTCAAATGGGCCCACTCCTCAAGCCTGTGGGGGTCCCTCTGGATGGCAACCCTTTCCTCTAACTAACCAACTATACCACTCAGCTTGGTATTATCTGTAAACTTGCTGAGGGTGTGCTCAATCCCACTGTCTGTCATTAATAAAGATATTGAATGTGGTCATGTGCTTTCCATAGCATTCTGTAGTTTTTCTGAGTCTTATTAGATACAGCTGGGAGCAACTGCTGCAGCAGAGTCTGTAACATGTCAGCCTTTCTCATATTGTCTGTCAGTACAAAGCATACAGTTACAATACGTGTGAAACACGTTAAGGATTCATGCTATAAAATGTGGATTACATTAAGTTTTACATAGCCTCGTTAATTTGTATTTGCCAATGGTGTGACCATGTGAATCTCCCTTAAACAGGCAACAAGGTTTCACCACTTTCACCTTCAAATTACTATGTTAGATTGCTCCTATCTGAGGTACAGGAATACATGCTAGTCCCTTTATAGCTCAGTTGCTTGTGTACAACATGAAATGTGCTTCTTGGTGGCTTATACAACTGTTCTGGTCATCTGTAGAATGCTGGTGACGAGGAACCCTGGGTTTTATCTGTACCTCAGACATGAGGGGTTTGTACTTGACAGAGCTGATTTATTTTCTGTGGCAGAGCAATGCACATTTAAAATGAGAACTCTTCACTTTGGCTTGAGGCCTGCAGAAGTCTTGTATTGCTTGGTAGCACTCTGAAGATGATAATCTATTTATCAGTTTACTAAATAACACTTAAAATAGCCGATAGGAATCAGCATTTCTTCTGTCAAAATGAAATCTGTGAACAATTAATCATTGCTGTGCAATAAAAAAAAATATGTCCAGCAACTGGGTGTCTCCAGAAATCACGTGATCATAGTCAGTTCCTACAGTTGGCCTTTGGAATACTGTGAGAATAGTCTTTTGAGTAGTCATTTATATCATGGCTGCAGTTCTTGAAGATATATTTGTGTGTGAATGAATTAAAATCTTGGGTCTCCAAATTCTGTTCATTTCAGTCATTAATCCTTCCATAATCTTGAAGTAGTATTTATCCAATAGGATTCTGCAAGACTAAAGTAATATAGTAACACATACTACTTTTCATCAATAATTTTACTGTCATAAAGTTAAAATCTATTGAAGGCTGTATTCACTCATCATGATTTCTGTTTCTTTACAAGCTGGCCATGGAATTCCCATCAGAAGACATTTTTTTAATGACAGCTTCTCCAGTTATAAAAGCTATAACAAATTTCAAACAGGTAAGAGAGACTTAATTTTTCTAATGGTAAGACCCCTTCAGAAGTTTGTATATGTGCAGATAATTTAGAACCTAATCCTGAAAATTATGATTCTCAAGTTGTTTTCATATTAGTGTGGCTCCAGTGGTAAGTGTTAGTAGGTCTGATGAGATATTTTATAGTGATTCATGATCCTTAGTAATTGGTGAATATATTCACAACATTCGAGCAAAGTTTAAACTGGGGACTTAAGTGGTTGAAGTATTTTCTAAGTTACCGAAGCTTTATTGCACTGCTCTCTTAATGGGTGCTCCATTTTAAACACTGAAATGGTACCTTTGGAATAAGTTAATTAAAAAATTTAGCCTTGATAGTGGTTCTCATGTACAGTAGCGTGTTTGAATTTGGGGCAGAAACAGTCTTCTGACAAGTAACAAAAAAAGGGATAGCCTTCTGTGGAATTGCCTTCACCTTTATCTACATCTCCAGCAGCTGGTGATTCAATGACTTCTTTCCTGCTGGTTTGAAAAAGAAAATAAAATCCATACATGAGTTCAGATTTCTGGCTAGTAGGTTCATTAAGCTAGTTTTGTAGAGGTACTCAGATCTTGGAAAGCACTGCTCTTTCTCACTCTGAGGGAACTTTAAACTCTACCATAGTACATGGAAGGAGTTGGAGACTGGATTGCACAGAACTCAGGATGCAAAGCTGCCAACCAGTAAGAAATTAGGTTTTACCTCTCAGGGAAAGTTAAGACACCAAGAGCTGGGCTTCCACCTGGCATTTATATTCCTGACTTTTTCTGAAACATTGTATCTAACAGGTGAGGCATATCTCATGACAAGTAAAGAAAGACCACTCTGCAGTTTATCTGACAGCCTGGTTTTAAAATAATTTTTCCTGGTATATGAATACCTAATTCAGATCACTACAGGAGGAGAATAAAGTATAGAGAGATTTGAATAGCAGTTCTTTGCATTTAGTGGCTGTAGTCCACTATCAGCATCTCTTCCTTTTTGCACTGTGGTTTTGGTCCAGGGCTAATGGGATGCTCAGAACATAGCTGAGAGACTGAGAGCTCTTTGTGAGACTGGTAGAGTAACACCCAAGTAAAGAATATCTTCTGAGCTTGAGAGTGCTGACAATATGGTCATATGAGCGTCCAGGAAAGACATTTACATGTTGCAGAGATGTAAAGTCTGTAATGCACATCGGCAGTTTTAGTACCTGAAGAATAAGGGAATAGCTAAACACTATTTGAAGGCAGCAGCATCTAAGTTTTGTACATGAGCATCTTAATTTCTGTCTGAATTGCAAGTATGGTGTGTCTTCTGGTTCGTAGCTCTGTTCCAGACTCTTTGAGTATTCTATAAAGTTGAAGGCCTGGAGGTTCCCATGCAGCTGCTCACTTCTGGAAGAAACCCAAAATCAACATAACTTACTTGAATGTTTTCCAAGTTCTGGATTGCCTCTTCCTCCCTGCCCCCATCTCTGAAATATCAGATAGTGACTATGTATAAGTTGCTGAGTAAATGCTTTGAGGTGATCTTGAAAAACACTTGTCTTATATCTCCTGCTTACAAGCTGAACAACAGTGAGCACTTTTCCTGACATAAGAGCCAACTACCTGCAACAAGAGGTTTTTGAATCGTTAGGTTTTTGAACAAAATGTCACCAGATTTTTTTTTTTAACTAGAATAAAAATATTTATTCCAGAAAAAAGTGTTCCCATAATTCTTTAAGCTATTTTGACCAAAATTTTTTTTCCCAAAATGCTGAGCAGAGGAAGGCGCTTGCATGGGAGAACATCCTTGAGTTATTTTATCAAAGTTATAACAAACAGAAAAACGGGTGCTTAGCACTGCAGGAGGTAAGTTAAAAAGCAGTGTTAACAACTCTAATAATACAGTCTATTTATGGAATAAAACATTAGAGCAGCCATCAGGGTTCTCCATTTTTGCTTAATCTCTAGGTTTAGTATTTAAATTCTCTTTACTACTTTGACTCTTTACCAGGAATAGGCATGAAAAGATTCTGTATATAAAAAGGAACCTAGAGCAGTAACGTGATAACATGTTTTGAGACAATATGGGCTTTATGTTGTGGTTTCTTTACTGGAAATGAACATAACACATTTTGTTACAGGCTTTAGAAAAAGGCATGGATAGATGATTCATATTTTTAAATACCCTTCTTCTTACAGGTCTCCAAAACACTTGAGGAATTTGATGTAGAAGAGCAACCAAGTTCTTTATTAGAAAAACGATATCCCAATATTAAAGTTATACAGTCTGGAGTAAAGCAGTTGAAAAGTGATGATCATGTAAGCTAATATTTTCTCTTTTATGTGGTTTTTCAAATTATTTATTAAAAAAAAAAATCTAAACCAGGTGAATGTTTTGGGTGTGAATTTCTGTTCAAGAACATTCTGGTTATTAAAGTGTTAAGTTACCGAAATTACAAGAAAATTCTTCCTAACTTTAATTTCACTTATCACTTACACGGTTTTTCAAGTAGACATGTATACAGGGGACAAAATTGTAGATCAAAAATTACTTGTTAATTAAGAAACCATATCTTTTGGATTTAAATCTTTGATGCCTTAGAGATACTGCATTGAATACCTGATTGGAATAGCAGGGAAACCAGTCCATGAAACCGATACTGTATATCAATATAGGTGTCTTGATTGGAGATGTCTCTGATTCCTGAATTACTGCTTGTTGCTACAGAGACCAAAATATTAACAACTTTGATACAAAAAAAAAAAAAATTCTTGAAAGAACCAACATTTCCACCTTTTTTCTTTCTTTTTAGCAGGAAATATGTTGCAAGTATGAGCAATGTACAGCATGTACAGATCCTTCTCAGTATCTGTGTCAACTCGACATGTTATTTTTCACTTCAGCATTTATCAGAAACTCATATTCAGATCCAAAACTGGTTTTGCTTATTTTAAGTCATAGAGATATGATTCCTATTAGATTCTGCTAATATTCTGAATCTAATTATATTCTTGTATCGTTACTATAATGGTGTTTTAGTTTAGGTATGTCTCTGTGGGCACGAATATTTCATGTATATGGATTTGCAGGACCTTTAAAAACTCTGTGCAAACCCACTGAAAACTATTTAGCTTCATGTTCGGAAAACAATAAGGTCATAAAATGTTTAAGTATTGCTTGTTGGCAGAATGATGTAGCTTGTTTAGTGCCTACCCTTTTTCTTCAGCGAAGAACAGAATTTCTGGTCTTTCTAAACTGTATTCTAGCCTGTGCCTAGTTAACACAGGTCTACCATGTTGAAATGTTTTGAATGAGATTCTTAATAGCTAATACATAGTAGTGCGTAGGTCTACATCTGTTACTGGGGTGGGGAGGACATATGTTACATAGTAAACCTGTTCTTCTTTTAGCACAGATGGTACAGAGTGCCACCAAGTGGTAATCTTTGTATTTCATCTGAGTGCAACGTGTACACTTTCCGTTTCATCAGTCGTATGATGTCATCTACTTAGGCTTCTAAGTCTGTGGTGAGGGTAATGCATAAAAATGACACACAATCACTGAGAGTATGAAGGCTTGCTCTTTAAGAAAAGTCAGTTACAGCTTTTAGTATCTGGAAAATACTATGACATTAAGGAAAAAAATATGCTGATGTTCTCTTAGATGTCTCCAGTTGTTTTTGCTTTTCTCTTTTTAACAGAAAATTTTCACTGAAGATGGGAAAGAATATATTTATGAAAAACTCTGCCTGTGTGCTGGAGCAAAACCAAAATTAATTTTTGAAGGAAACCCATATGTATTAGGAATCCGGGATACTGACAGTGCACAGGTAAATGTGTTTTGGACTTATAAGTGTATAATATATTCCTGCTTCCGATGCAAAATACTAAAACGGAGTGCAGAGTGAAATGAAGAAACATAAGATGATGTTTGTTACTATATATCCTTAAATAGGAACGCTTTCAGGAGCAAAGAAATAGCCTTAAATACCATTAAATAGATTATTAGTCACTAAATTTATTAAGTTTATAGATAGCTTATAGACAGTATTTCTAACATGATCATCTAGAATAAATGGTATTTTACCCTCCAGGCAGAAGCCAATCTGAAAATATAAACAAGAAGTAGGCAGCAGTAGAAGCTTCCCTGAGAAGGTGTATCTAGTAAACGGTACGAAGGGCTATTTCTTTCAGTGAAAGGCTACTGAAGGACATTTTTTTTTTTCTGGTTCTACTGTAGCTTCTCTTCATTGTACAGGAAAGAGTTACTGTCAAAGATGTGGAAAGGTTTTCACATGAGGAATGACTTAATAGACTAAAACTTCAGCTTGGAAGTAGAAAGTGAGGTTTTTGCTGCTATAGGTCTTTAGAATTAGAGAAGGCAGGGTGAAAGTGAACACTGGTTCTCCATAACATAAGAACTGTAATTCATCAAATGAAGTTTGACGTTGAGAATAAAAAAGGAGTTACTTTTTTAAGCAAACTGAAGCGAAACTATGAAATTGTTGTTGTTTATTTCAGATACTAAAACTTTACCCGAGTTCAAAAAAAAAAAAAAAAAGAGAAATAGAAGAAGAGGGAAGAAGAAACACACAAAAAAGACAGTCAACAAATTTATCTTGACTAAATTGAAGAGAAAGATGCCATCTGAGGCACCAGTGGTGTCTGGAACCTGTGAGGGTGTTCCAGGATAGTATCACTGTGTGCTTGTCATCTTCTGATGGTCTTCCCTGTGCATCCACTGTTGGCCACTGTGGGCAACAGTAGACTGGGCTACCATTTGTCAAAACTGATGTTGAACTTTGAATAAGGCTGAAAATACTTGTTTGTGTTTGTTGGTTTAGTGTTGGTTTGTTTTTTTTTAAATGGTGATTGGTTGCATTCACTAGTCCCCTCTGATACAACTTCAGTATCCTTCTTTGAAGGGATTAAAGGACTGCTGTTTTCCTGGTCTTTTACAGTTTAGGTTCCATGATGCAATTACTCATGTAAACTGGAAGCATGGATGAACAGGGTTTTGAGTAATTGCAATAGTTGGTCTGATAGTCGTGATTCTTGATTTGTTTGAAAGAAGTACTTGAAGTGGTTATACTGTGATCTAAATACTGTCTGGGCTCTATGTTTTGTTTTGGTTTTTTATTTTTTTTATTTCTCTTGCCACTAAGATGTGATTTGGAGATTTGTTTCTTTCTGAAATTTGTTTGTTTGTTGGGTTTTTTTCACAAATAAAATTGGTTCTCAGATTTGCTACAAATTATTTTTTAAATTCCTGATTTCTGATCAGGAATTTTTAAACTCTTAAATTTCTGTATCTTTGCCTTTTTAGTGTTACACAAATTACTGTGAAAGTTATGCAAGTTGTGATAAAACTGGATTAATAGCTGTCACAATGCTAATGGTCTCTAGGATGGGGAAAAGTCTCCTGGATTCTATTAAGGTCTCTGTCGAATTGGCTTAAATGTAGTTATTTAACTTCTACTGTCTCAGTTTGAGGCTTTTAAGGCTGTATCAATAACTTAATCCCTTAATGTGATAGAACTTCATGGATTTCATTAGCTTCTGTAACAGATCTTAGCATAAGTAAATGCATATCATTAGTCTGAGAAAATCAAAATAAGATGACTAAGAAAGCAAGAAAATATTGAAAAGAATATAATTGATCAGTGTGAGGGAACGTGTGATCTAAGTTGTAACTGACTTTTTTTCTTTCTTAATGCAGGCTTTTCAGAAGAATTTGGCTCAAGCTGAGAGAATAGTAGTGGTAGGAAATGGTGGGATTGCACTCGAATTAGTGTGAGTAAATGACAAGTTTTAAAGATATATATTCAAATCTTTAACAATGCAACATTAAACCTAGTGTGCATGAGTTTGCGACAACGTTGACTTACAAATTGTAGCTCTTAAAGCATTTAGTAGCAAAATTGATTGAAATAATGTTTTCACAGTATAGTGGTGCTTACTGTCACATAAAATTCAGCAAGATTCAGAAGAAGCTGTGGCACATAGATAGCAAGAATATACAGCATTTTTCTGATTTGGCACCAATAGAGATTTCTGTTAAGGCTATTAAGGGCAATATTTAAGTTGTAAAACTTGTCTGACTTCTGGAGACAAAAGATGTAACAAGAATAAAGAGGCAGCTTAGCTTGCACCTAGCCTAATTTAAGTTGATAGAACTTTTGAAGTGTCTGATGTGGCCTTTGTCACAGGTAGGATACTGAACCATGTGGTCATCCAGTCTGCTAGATAACAGAACCACCTGTATTATGCAATTATATGGTCTTGTTTTGTGTTGCAGGGAATCACTTTTACTAAATTGTCTTCTGCATGTCTCTACCAGTTCATGTTCCAGGTAGTACAAACAAGATCCAAATGCTTTTTCTTTGCAGTGGGCAGTCTGGCAAGAATGCACATTTTTTTTCACTGTGGGGAGCTGGAAGTACTAAGTGTTGTTATTATAAATTTGATGTGCCTCCCGTCACACCCTGCCCTGGTTCAGTTGAGGTTGTGCTGGTGAGAAAGTATGACCTGTCAACTTTGAAGAGAATTTTTTTTTTAATGGGCCCCTTATGTAAATATTTAGAAGCAGTAGTAGATTTGATAGGTTTAAAAGTCTTGGATCCCTTATTTCTAGCTTCTGGAATGAAACCTGGCATGCTTCTAGTTGTGTTGCTAAGAGTCAGATCCTTTTCAGGTAGTCAGTCTGTCACTTTATCCATTGTTTAAATGTCCACAGGTATGAAATCCAAGGCTGTGAAGTTATCTGGGCTATCAAGGATAAAGCTATTGGAAACACTTTTTTTGATGCAGGAGCAGCTGAATTTCTCATTCCAAAGCTAACTGCTGAAAAACAAGAGACTCCAATTGAATGTAAAAGAACCAAGTATACAATGGAAGGTATGGTGGTTTAGTCTCCTAATGCTGCAGCAGCAGCATTTAATATTAAAGATAGTCCTAAGATCAATTAATTTAGCAGGCCATAAGTGTGTTCCTTCTTAAAAAAAAAAAGTTTAAAAGGATATAAAAACCTATCCAGAATTTATGTAGACACATGACAGCATGTAATACAGTTACCTATGAACTGTAAAAAATGTGCTTATCTTTATATCTGTGCCAAGTTTAAAATTCATTTCCTGTATTCTCTCTGCTGAAGAACTTGTTCTATTTTCTGTAATATTTTAATGTTTTTCTGAATTATGTCAGCATTATGTAGGAAGGAGCTCTCCCATAATAAGCTATTGGAGGACCAGATGAAACCTCACAGAATGTTATTACAGATGCATTGAAACTGCAGTCTTAATAGATAGACTACTGGAATTGCACCTACCTTCCCTGAGACAGGCCCAACAAGCAGACAGGATGCATGATAGAGAGGATTCCCTATCCTCTCTCTGCCTGGCTGAACGTAGTGACACAAGGGATAGGGGGTAATGGTGACAGGTTCCTGTCCGGTGCAGCAGGTGCATCTCCTCTGTGACCACCCTACCTTCCCAGGTGCTCTTGCATAATAGGTATGAGGCTCTGCAAGTAGACCTGAATGATAACGAGGACGATTGTTCATCTAGCTTGGAGGTGTCACCGAGGTTAAGTCGGACTATGTCCTGAGTCAAAACTGCTTCCATAAAGAAAAAAAGATGGGTCGTTGTAGGAGACTCCCTTCTGAAGGGAACAGAAGGCCCAATATGCAGACCAGACCCACTTCTTAGGGAAGTCTGCTGCCTGCCTGGGGCCCAGGTTAAAGATGTGAAGAAAAAGCTTCCTACCCTGGTACGGCTCTTGGATTGTTATCCACTATTGATTTTTCAGGTAGGCAGCAATGAAGTTGCAAGAAGAAGTCCCAAGGGCAATCAAGAGAGACTTCAGGGCCTTGAGACGACTGGTTAAGGGATCAGGAGCAAAAATAGTGTTCTCCTCTATCCTTCCAGTTGTAGGGAATGATGAGGGAAGAAACAGGAAGAGACAGCAGATCAATACCTGGCTCTGAGCCTGGTGTCACCAGCAGAATGTGGGGTTTTTTGGTCATGGGTTGGTTTACAAGGCCTTATGGCAAAAGATGAGGTACACCTGTGTCAAAGGGGGAAAAGGATCTTTGCACAGGAGTTAGTAGGGCTCACTGAAAGAGCTTTAAACTAGGTTTGAAGGGAGAAAGGGATAAAAGCAGGGTCACTAGAGATAAGCATGGGGGCAGCACACCAATGTTTGAGGGACAGTGTTTTAGCAAGGTCCTTTGGTCTGCCGCCTCAGTGGAGATAGGGGATGGAGATCCATGCAGCAGCAAAGACATAAGGGTTGATGTGTTAGAAACCATGGAGGCGCCTGAGAATGGTCGCATAGGAATTAGGGCTTCTGTCCCCCCAAAGGTGGTGGGATCAATAGCCCAAGTGAAGTGCATCTACACCAATACATGCAGCATGGGCAACTAACAGGAGGAGCTGGAAGCCATTGTGCAGCAGGAAAACTATGACGTAGTTGCCATTGTGGAAGCATGGTGGGATGACTCGCACAACTAGAGTGCTGCAATGGATGGCTGTAAACTCTTCAGAAGGGATAGGCAAGGAAGGAGGGGCAGTGGGGTAGCCCTGTGTGTTAGGGAGTGTTTTGATTGTCTAGAGCTTAATGATGGGCTTAAAAATAGGGTTGAGCGTTTATTGGTAAGAATCGGGGGGAAGGCCAACAAGGCAGATATCACAGTGGGAGTCTGTTATAGACCACCCAGCCAGGATGAAGAGGCAGATAAAGTACTCTGTAAGCAGCTGGGAGAAGTCTCACAATTGCTAGCCCTTGTTCTCATGGGGGACTTCAACTTACCAGAAGTCCGCTGGAGATAGAATATATATAGCAGAGTGGAAACAGTCTGGGAGGTTCCTGGAGTGTGAGGAAGAGAGCTGCCTGACACAGAATGAGCCAACTAGGGAAGGCGCCCCACTGGACCTGTTGTTTGCGAACAGAGAAGGACTTGTGGGTGATGTGATAGTTGGAGGCTGTCTTGGGCATAGCGATCACAAAATGGCAGTCTTTGATTCTTGGAGAAGCAAGGAGGGGGGTCAGCAGAACGGCTACCTTGGCCTTCCAGGGGGCAGACTTTGGCCTGTTTAGGAGACGGATTGACAGAGTCCCTTGGGAGGCAGTCCTGAAGGGCAAAGGAGTCCAGGAAGGCTGGACATTCTTCAAGAAGGAAAACTTAAAGGTGCAGGAGCAGGCCTTCCCCATGTGCCAAAAGATGAGCTGGTGGGGAAGAGTACCAGCCTGGCTGAACAGAGATCTTTGTCTGGAACTCAGGGGAAAAAAAAAAAAAAGAGAGTTTATGACCTTTGGAAAAAGGGGCAGGCAACTCAGGAGGACTACAAGGATGTCGTGAGGTTATGCAGGGAGAAAATTAGAAGGGCCAAAGCCCAACTAGAACTTAATCTGGCTGCTGCTGTAAAAGACAAAAAATGTTTCTATGAATACATTAGCAGCAAAAGGAGGGCTAAGGAAAATCTCCATCTTTTATTGTGTGGGGTGGAACATAGTGACAAAGGTGACAAAGGTACTTAATGACTTCTTTGCCTTAGTCTTTAATAGTAGGACCAGTTGTTCTCTAGGTACCCAGCCCCCTGAGCTGCAAGACAGGGATGGGGAGCAGAAAGAAGCCCCCATAATCCAAGGGGCAATGGCTAGCGACCTGCTACACCACTCGAGTCTATGGGGCCAGATGAGATCCACCCAAGGGTACTGAGGGAGCTGGTGGAAGTGCTCACCAAGCCACTTTGAATCGTTCATCAGCAGTCCTGGCTAACTGGGGAGGTCCCAAGTGACTGGAAGTTAGCAAATATGATGCCCATCTACAAGAAGGGCCAGAAGGAGGATCTGGGGAACTACAGGCCTGTCAGTTGGACCTTGGTGCCAGGGAAGGTTATGGAGCAGACCATCTTGAGCGCCATCATGCAGCACGTAGTGGACAACCAGGTGATTAGGCCCAGTCAGCATGGATTTATGAAAAGCAGGTCCTGCTTGACTGACCTGATCTCCTTCTATGACAAGGTGACCCACTTAGTGGATGAGGGAAAGGCTGTGGATGTTATCTACTTAGACTTCAGTAAAGCCTTTGACACCATTTCCCACAGCATTCTCCTGGAGAAACTGGCTGCTCATGGTTTAGACAGGTGTACTCTTCGTTGGGTAAAAAGCTGGCTGGATGGCCGGGCCCAAAGAGTTGTGGTGAATGGAGGTAAATCCAGTTGGTGGCTGGTCACCAGTGGTGTTCCCCAGGGCTCAGCAATGGGGCCAGTTCTGTTTAGTATCTTTATCAATGATCTGGACGAGGGGATTGAGTGCACCCTCAGTAAGTTTGCAGACACCAAGTTGAGCAGGAGAGTTGATCTGCTCCATGGTAGGAAGGCTCTACAGAGGTATCTGGACAGGCTGGATCGATGGGCCGAGGCCAATTGTATGAGGTTCAACAAGGCCAAGTGCTGGGTCCTGTAGCTGGGTCACAACAACCCCATGCAACGGTACAGGCTTGGGGAAGAGTGGCTGGAAAGCTGCCTGCCAGAAAAGGACCTGGGGGGTGTTGGTCGACAGCCAGCTGAATAGGAGCTGGCAATGTGCCCAGGTAGCCAAGAAGGCCAACACGGCATCCTGGCTTGTATCACAAATAGTGTGGCCAGCAGGACTAGGGAAGGGATTGTTCCCCTGTACTCAGCACTGGTGAGACCGCACCTTGAATACTGTGTTCAGTTTTGGGCCCCTCACTACAAGAAAGACATTGAGATGCTGGAGCATGTCCAACGAAGGGCAACAAAGCTGGTGAAGGGTCTAAAGAACAAGTCTTATGAGGAGCAGCTGACAGAGCTGGGGTTGTTTAGCCTGGAGAAAACGAGGCTGAGGGGAGACCTTATCGCTCTCTACAGCTACCTGAAAGGAGGTTGTAGCGAGGTGGGTGTCAGTCTCTTCTATCAAGTAACAAGGGATAGGACAAGAGGAAATGGCCTCAAGTTGCACCAGGGGAGGTTTAGATTGGCTATTAGGAAAAATTTCTTCACCTCAGCCTTGGAACAGGCTGCCCAGGGAAGTGGTTGAGTCGCCATCCCTGGAGATACTTAAAAGACGTGTAGATGTGGCACTTAAGGACATGGTTTAGTGGTGGACTTCGCATTGTTAGGTTAACAGTTGGACTCAGTGATCTTAAAGGTCTTTTCCAACCTAAATGATTCTATGATTTTATGATTAATAATAACAGTTAACTAGAACTGCATGAACAAACATTACAGAAACATATATGACCAATATAATAACAAAAAGAAGAGCATGGTTCTAGACTTCAGGTCAGAAGTTTAAATTGTAGAAGAGTCAGCCTAAACATCACAAAATGGCACCCAGCATTCTTCATATGGGTCATGGTATGTTAGAATTTGTACTTTTGTGCAATGGAGGGGACAGTGCACATTTGCTAGCACATGGACATCAATTTAAATATTAGCAGTGATATTAAGCAACTGAGTCTACAGTGGGTCTCCAGAACCCTGGTGCTGTTGGGGTCTGTCTGGCTGTTAAGGGTCTATGCAGGCACCTAACAGTGGCACGGTTGTTTTGGAGGTGAGTGAAGTAATGAAAGGCATAAAGTTGAAAGGTGTTAAAAATACTGGCTTGGAGTCTGATTTGTCTGCAAATTAATGGGGTTGGGGACATTACACACTTTTGTCTTCCCTTTTGGCAACTGGATCATATTTCTCTTAGTTGAGAATCCTTGTTCTAAATTCTGCAGGCAATGAAGCATGCACACTAAATCTGATATTCTCATCTCTTTCCTTCAGGAAGTGAGGAAAAAGAAAGAAGTTTAGCAGCATCTGATAAACTGGGTAGCGCCTTAGGCCCTGATTGGCATGAGGGCTTACATCTTAAAGGAACTAAAGAGGTATGATCATAATCTTGCTTACACATTTATTTAAATGTTGCTTTAAGTGGGTAAGGATGACAGAATGTGAAATGTTCAGGGTTAATTAGAAGAATAAAAATAAAATGTACTTGAACTGATTCTCCTGTCAGACTTAAACAGGAAAATATCTTAGCACAAATAAAGCAACTTTCTGCTTCAGGAAAAAGGTGGCTAATTGGATCCACTGTCATGGTTTTAGCAATTTGTTCTTCAGATTGAAACATCAATGTTGGTTTGTGTATTTCTGTAGGACTGGTGTCAATCTTAGCTTTAACCAGAAGCAGTGGTACCTCTATTGTCCCGATTTTAGCTGCCATACATACATTTTCTTATGTGAAAAATAGGACAGTAGGATTTGTACAGAGGTACGGGGAACATCAGTCTCCTGTCCCAGCAGATTACAAAATGCAAAATCAGTAGTGGACATGAGCATTGTGAGGAGTTTCATGTTTGAATAAAGTAAAAATCCTCACATTTCGTAATTTTTTATCAGGTTTTTATTTATTAATTTCTTAGCTGCTAGGTGTTTGCATCTGTTAACACCCTTTAAAAAAAAAAGAGGTGATCAGTCATAGATTCTACAGAATTGGCTTTACAATACCAACTAAAGGATGTTTAGGATATTCAGCAGATTAATCAGTGGTGTTTTGGCTGTTGAAGGCTGTGGAAATATGTTTGTGTAGTGGAGAATAAAACCATTCAAGGCCTGAATCCACAAAATAGTTCAGAGACACAGGTAACTTTACAACTTCTATCTCGAGCTCAGAATAGGAGTACGTGGTTGAAACATGGGTTGATGAAACACGATATAGTTTCTTTTTCTTTTTACAGCATTTAGAACATAAACTTACTGTTGTTATCAGAATTTAATTCATGATAGAAAAATGAAGGATTTGGACTCCTGAAAGATAGGGAAGATGAGTTTACTTTTTTCTAGTCTGATAAGTTCTGAATTCTCTTCATGTAAACTCAGGGGAACTTGAATATGTTTTCTGGAATGCCAGAAAAATATAAACTGTCATGAATTTCAAGGAACATCAGATACCTGCTGAAAAAGCAGGTAAATTGTCATTTGCTATGGTTAGATCTGTGCCAAAAAAGAAAAAAGTGTGGGAACTATGCTAATGTGCTGTGCTTTAGGATGGGATTTATGGGGTTTTTTCTCCAGTTTAGTAACATCAATTTAGGTAAAGGTTTACTTGCTATTAAAAATATTGTTATTGCTAATCATTATTTTTACAATTTTGTCAATCTTCTTTAGTTTTGTCATAAAGTACATATTGAAATACTATGTGAAGTAAAGAAAATACACTTACAGCAAGAATTTATACAACTGCAACGGACTTCTTTGACTTTTCCTAAGGAAGAGAAAAATGTAGAACCAGATGAGGGTAGGTGCCAGTGCTGATTAGAAATAATGTGTTGAAGATACAGCAGTGCTGGAGCATGCTTGATCTTGTTTGCTGTTTTAGAGCAAATACAGATTTGGAAAATAAATCCTTTATTTCTATAAAATAAATGGAGCTCTAGAAATTTATAGTAGTTGAGAATTTCATTTATGGGCTACAATTAAATTATAAAATGTTATGGGTCAGACCCTTTTTCCACAAAGTCGCCTAAATCCTGTATGCAGACTATTCCCTCCTTGTGACAGTCCAATAAAATCATGTATTAATAGTGGAGTTAACACAGAAGCAAAAAAAACCCCAAAATATTTAGTGTCAAAACTGAATTAATCCTTCAAAGAAAGTAAAAGAAAATACCACTTGTTTCACGAATAATTCTATCTATAAATTCCACTGAATGAAAATTAATATTTAAATTATATTTTAACAGCCAATTACTTTCAGCATAAGGTTGTAGGAAGTAAAATCTCTGACATTCTTTCTGCTTTTGAGGCATTTCCTGTGCATCTGTAAATTTTTATATAAAAGAATATTTGCCAATTGTGTACTTCAGAGAACGTTCCATGGATCTGAAGCAGTGGCAGGCAGGACACAGTATTTTCCCCCTACAAATGAGGGCTTTGATTTAGGAAAATTCCAGAGAAAGTTAATAGTAGGACTTGGAGCTAAGATCCATAATCTCTTTTTTTTTTTTTCTTGTCCTGAGTGAAGGTAGAAATGTTATAGGTAACATCTGATTTTTTTTTTTCTTCTTTTTAAAATTTTTTTTCCCTACCCTAATCAGTTAGATATCTTAAAAGATTTTTTTTTTTTATTTCTTTTAGTTCATATCTTATTGTAAGACATAATTAATAAAATAACCTCCGTTGGTTACGTTCTCAGGGCAAAATTTTCCCCTTTTTCAGTGCTGTGGCCTGTATATGTGGAATTAACTAATGGAAAAATTTATGGATGCAATTTCATTGTCAGTGCAACTGGAGTTGTGCCAAATGTTAAACCATTTCTTGATGGCAATAATGTGAGTATACTATTTCTTTTGAAGTTTAAGGGTTTGGGTTTTTTTAGTAAGGTGAAATAAGCTTTTTCAGCTTGTTTATGCTTCTATTCTGACATGAAACATTAATTGCTAAGGGTTTTGAATGTTGTACAACATTTAAAAATAAAGCAGGTATGTTGATATTGGAAATACCCAACATGATAAAAAAGAATTTCATTTGTTGTCTTGGCTTATTATGTTGCTCCTCATATGTACTGATACACAGTATATATACAATGTACACTGTTAAGATTAAGCCTATACAAAGAGAGAAGAACACTTGTATAATTCGTCAATGTGGCAAAAATGTAGAATAATTTTTATGTTAATTCTGCCCCATATTCTTACCTTACAAATCTTACTATTTTTTCCTGGGAAGGAACCAGTTTCCAATATTCTGAGCTATAAAGGTGCTCATATTCATTGAGGGAAGTCACACTTTGAATCAGCATCCAAACATGGATAATGATCACAGAGTTCCTAGCTGCCTTGTGAATTTTCAGGCCTTGAGATCGTTCTGTCTCCACGTTAGGTGTCTGGCTTAACCCTGGCCGGCAGCTCAGCCCCACACAGTAGGTCACTTACTCCCCGCAGTGGGATGGGGGAAGAGAGTCGTAAGGGTTAGAAGTGCAAAAGCTCGTGTTTGAGATAAAGACAATTTAGGCAAAGCAAAAGCTGCACACACAAGTAAAGCAAAACAAGGAATTCATTCACTGTTTTCCATTGGCAGGGAGATGTTCAGCCATCTCCAGGAAAGCAGGGCTCCATCACACATAACAGTTATTTGGGAAAACAAAATGTCATCACTCCAAACATCCCCCCCTTTCTCCTTCTTCCCCCAGCTTTCTATGCTGAGCATGACGTCCTATGGTCTGGAATATCCCTTGGTCAGTTGGGGTCAGCTGTCCCGGCTGTGTCCCCTCCAACTCCTTGTGCCCCCCCAGCCTCCTCGCTGGTGGGCTGAAGTGAAAAGCAGAAAAGGCCTTGGCTCTGTGTAAGTGCTGCTCAGCAACAACTAAAACATCCCTGTTTATCAACACAGTTTTCATCACAAATCCAAAACACAGCCCTGTACAAGCTGCTGTGAAGAAAATTAACTCTATCCCGGCCAAAACCCAGTATGTTAGGGTACTTGCCATTTTGTGGTTCCTTCTGATTAGGAAGTAAAACGCTATCCTCTGAATAAAGCAGAAGAAAGTTGATGTTGAGTCATGAAGTATTTCAAGGCCTACGTTATAAAGTTAGATTAGGAATTAGGTATTTGCGATG
Organism: Haliaeetus albicilla; assembly: GCF_947461875.1. Lineage (NCBI taxonomy): Eukaryota > Metazoa > Chordata > Aves > Accipitriformes > Accipitridae > Haliaeetus > Haliaeetus albicilla. The sequence goes on from NC_091501.1 coordinate 17,606,988, forward strand.
GTATTTTCTGGCCTTGGCAAAAATACAAAATGGACTCTTAAGACTAGGTCTCTCTGTAACATGTGTAGTGTGATTTGAAATTTGGCAAGTTCTGTTACTTCCCTGCCTACCTATCAGTAATAAAATTTTAAAAACCTATGCTGTATTCTAGAAATAATGCTTAATGCTTTGTTTCTTACCATGGATGTCTTGCCACTCTGGATAGTCTCATGTTAAATAATTTTACTCGGTATGTAATTCTGTTCTAAGCTTTTTTTAATACATAGAGTTTGAGATATTTTAAAGGATATGTGAAGGTGACTTGTAAAATGCAACACTGATCTGCTCTTAAACTTGTGAGAAAAGAATGCAGGGATTGGTAGGAAATTATGCTTTTGTAGGCTATTTTTTTTCTGCTTATTTGAAGGGTTCTAGGTGTGGTAAAATTCGGGAAAAAATCTGCAGGGGGCAGGGTTGCATTATTATGTGGAGAAGTAATACTTGATATGTAGACAGTTGTGAAAAATACTTCATTATAGCACTCTTGGGATCTGTTTTCTACCCTTGAAGACTAAGGAGACTTGAGATTGTGAGGTCTGAACAATGTGTTTCTCTTGTGGTTATCATCAGTCTTTCCTAATTGAGTCAGATGAGATGGGAGAATAAATAGCCGTAAGTTGTTTACACTGAATGACCTTTTTCTTTGTTGCTATATGGCATCCAGAAGAGCATCTTGCTGGGTTCCCCTAGTATTTATTCATATAATTTTATATCTTCAAATGTTTTGATTCAGCAGAATAGTGAATTTACTGAAATTTTTTTAGGACTCTGCCATTAAAAAGTAACAAGGTAGATGACTGCTTAATGTGGATGAAGTTGAATTACCTAGCAATAAGAAAAATAATCATTTTAACTGATCTTTACAAATACTTTAGTTTGCTGTAGGTGAAGATGGAGGTCTTAAAGTAGATAAACACATGCACACATCCCTGCCAGATATATATGCAGCTGGAGATATCTGCACGGCGTCGTGGGAACCTAGTCCAGTGTGGCATCAGGTAAATCAAATCATAACGATTATGTGCTCAGCAGCAGTCTAATCTACAAAGTAAATTACAGACTATTACACAGATGGGAGAAAAGAAAGTTTAATTGAAGCAGAAACCAGTGAACAAGTAGATAATCCTGGGTATGTTGATGACGTAGATAAAATTATGTGGCTGAAAGCCAAGCCGCTCAGCCTTTCTGAGTATGATGGAAATATGTAGTATGCATTGAGAACAGTGATTGTCACTCATTGCACAGGGATGTGTGTATCTGTGTTTTTTAAATCTTCTTAATTTTTTTTTTTTTAGATGAGACTGTGGACTCAAGCTAGGCAGATGGGATGGTATGCAGCAAAATGCATGGCAGCAGATACTTTTGGGGAATCGATTGATATGGATTTCAGCTTTGAACTATTTGCTCATGTTACAAAATTTTTCAATTACAAGGTAAAGTATAATAGTCTTAAACCACTGAGTAATACACATTGCTTGCTTATGTTCACTTGCTAACGCTGAGCAGATGCTTTAATATTGACAAAACAATTTTCTCTATATAAAATAAATGTAGCTTAGATTTTCTCCATTCATACTAACTTTGAATGCTGAAACCGAAGAGGGCAAAAGATGTTTACAGATACATTACAAATCTTAATTGGTGAATGACAACTGATACATTTTGCATCTATATATTCTATTTCATTAAGTTTCTGTTCATGGATAAATTCAACACAGTTTGGCATGGTAAGTGGTTCATTATTGGGTTTTGTGTATGATGTTTCAAGGTGAACATTTTTTTAATTCTACTGTGGGTTTGCAAGCCAGTGAAGCAGGGAGGCTCCCCAGGGACAGACATTTCCCTGTTTACATTAGTCTTTTGAAGCTTAGAACTGTTATCAGCAGAAATACTAAAGGCCACTGCAATGTTCTTATGAGTGCTTTTTCTTCTTCCTTCTGTTAGGTGGTGGTTTTGGGAAAATACAATGCTCAAGGCTTGGGCTTAGACCATGAACTGATGCTGAGATGTACCAAGGGACAAGAGTATGTTAAAGTAGTGATGCAGAATGGCCGAATGATGGGAGCTGTGCTGATTGGTGAAACAGACTTGGAAGAAACCTTTGAAAACTTAATTTTAAATCAAATGGATCTTTCAGCCTATGGTGAAGATCTCCTGAATCCAGATATTGATATAGAAGATTATTTTGACTGAACAAAACCCCATTTCCATTTTGTATAAAGTTTTGACACCAAGTAATGTGTCTAAAATACTGTTTCCTCAGGATTACCAGATGAGAGGGATAAATGCACTTCCTTATTAAGATTTTGTGTTGATCTTGTCAAAATAGCAGCAAATTAAATCTGTGTAGAAATGCAGCAACAAAAGCAAGTGGATTAGTGTTGGTAAAGAGTTTTCATCTAGATTAGATGAACATACAAGAACAGTGCTATAACAGTCTTAAGAAGTGGGCTCCACTGTGCTGTTAAGATGGCACTGCATTTGCCTGAGTGTGAGGTAGCCTTCACTTTTGAAAAGTAAATGACACATGTTAAATCCTGTGCCTGCTGCATAGCTCCCTTCTTCCCTAAACCATGCATCATTTGCCTGCCATGGTCACCAGAGCCTGGTTTCCCCATGGCTTAATGCCATACATGTTCCTCATCTCAACCAGTAAGCCACCCTTGTGAGCCAGGATGCCTTGATGGGATGGTGCTGCCTTACCTGTGTAAAGCTACCTGCAGACTTGGGTGGTGTGAATACTGGCTAGGGTGGGAAAGCCCCTGCTTCCTAAAAGTGCTTGCTCAGGTGAACCTTTACAAGGCAGTCATGCAGTGTGTTACCCTCCTGCTAGCACCCCTCCACTGCTCGCACCTGTGAGTACTTGCCACAGGTTCAGGACTCCCATTCCAGCTAAATGGGACCATCTTGGTGGAGCTGGCTGAGATGAAAGCTGTCCTGTTAGGGCACAGGGTGCTTGGAGCTCTTGCTACTTGGAATGTGGTCTGCAAATAATAACAAGATGGATCTTTTATTTCCCACACTCCCATAAGTTTTTTTCTGAAATACATTTATTTTCTACTCTAACACAAAAGCTTTGAACAGTAAAAGCCAGGATGAGATGTACTTCTCCCAGATAAAAAAAATAATTGGAGTGGTTTAAGAGAATGTCTGTTCAATTAAATGAATTAATTCCACTTTGGGCAAAAGTTTCAGTTAAATGACAGGTAAAAGACTGAATCCTGTCAATGACTAAAGCTTAATCAGAAAAATAAAGATGAAGACCATGTTTGTAATCATGTTTGTTTTATATTTAAGTTGGTATACATCTCAAAGTTTTGGAGATCCAAAACGAAACCTACCAGAACTTATGTTTATAATGAGTTTGACCTTGCCTTGCTGATCATCAGCTGCTAAGATCTTGAAAAAAAAATAAAAAAATCTAGCATTCAACCTAAGCAATGCTTGAAGTCAGCAGTAGCTGTTGGGTCTTTACCACTCTGGCAGCACAGTTACTTGTTTCTGGAAACACTGATGTTCATCAGAGGAAGTCAACAGGTATATATTTCTACTTCACATACAGTTAAGTACTCTTCCTGCTGAAATGGGAGGCAGAAAAATTCTGTAGCTGAAGATTTTCTTCAGTCCATAGAGACTGCTGAGGAAAGAAAGAGATTGTGACCCTTGGTGTAGAATGGCTGCAGTTCAGCTAGCAGGATGTGGTGTCCTACATTACAGGTTGGGTTAGGCATGGAAAGAAAAAGACTTCATGGCACTTCATTTACACAATACAGAAGGTAGGATTGAGCAAATAAAACAATGTTGATGCACTTTAAATAACCAATTTCAGAGGATATTGATTATATAACTCTTAACTGCTTCTTGATTGGGAAAAGTAGGAATGCAAAAAAGCTTATACTAAGCCCTCCATTGCAAAAGAACTGAAGCTTTTAACATACACTGACACATGCCTGGACTGAAAAACATCAGCTGTTCTGAACTCTTCAAGCATTCTTTCAGGTTTATTTCAACATAAGGAAGAAAGTTTTTACAGTGAGAACAATCACAGAGGGTGTTGAGACACAACTGGACAGCGTGCTGACAATCTCGTCTAGGCTCCCTTTCCCACAAGACGTTGGGCCACATCTTTCAAGGTCCCTTCCTAGTTGGGCTGTTCTGTGATTGTGTTGTCTGAATGTGGAACAGTGCTAAGCCAGGTGGTTTGCTCCTTATTTGGAAAAGAGTATCACTTACTTTCCTCAAGTCTACTTACTGTATAAAAATGTGCCATTATTATGAAGCTTTTCCTTATATATAATTAGTCAAATGTAGATATTAAGATGGCAGTAGTGTTCTAGCAACTTCTTGAAGTACATGTGAGAGAAGGGAGGTCACGTGGTTCTAGGTTGAGATCAGTCTCAAAGGAGTTAATAAGGGTCAGTTGCTGGTGACTGAATTTCTCCCAGCAGCATTTTACAGTCCTTGAATTAGGGGCTCAATATACATCATCTTCTAGTTTAGAAAAATTTAGAGGGGAAATCCAGAACCCTGAGGGGCATGGAAAGGACCACTCAGTAGCAGCAAAAGGCCTTATTGGGGTACCAAACGCTAGGATTGCAGTAGCAGCTCATGTTTTTCCAAACTTACCAATGTAATAGCTCAAGCATTCTTTCTATCGTCTATCCCTTTGCACCTAGGACACTAAGGTCTTCCCATGTTCAATCTCAGGTCCTGACAGTGTTCAGCTTCGAATATTTTTTTTTTTTGCTAGAAAGGCAGAAAAGTACCAGTTTCAATCTAATTCTAAACCTCAAAATTAAAATTCGACCATAATTTCTGAATTGCCAAATTCCCACTAGTGAAACATCTTAAAAACAACTTCTGCTCTACTCTTACTTTGTAATCCTGAGTGATTTTTATCATCTTTCTTCTCTCAACTATTACAGTTTTGACTAAGCTTGCATTGAATATCTGTATTATGGAGAAACACACTCAGTGTTCACCCAGACAGGTGTTTCATTGCCATCAGCCTCTCAGCTTTGTGGGATGAGGTAAGAACATTTGCAGCAGTAAGCACTGGCTTGCTCTTACCTTGACACACCAAGACGTTATGTGAAAGGAATCACAGGCAAGTCAAAAGAGACAGGTTGCTCTTTGAAATGGTGGAGATGCACTGGTTTAAGCCCCAGGCCAGCAGTGATACTCTCCTATAGTTGCTTTCTCATCTCCACAAACAGGAACATAAGCAAATGAATAGGTAGAGTAGCAAAGTTAAGAGACTAGAATTCAGAAATGGAAAGATTTAAGTTTAATGTAGCCCACATTTAGGGCTTTAAGTATGCAACTTTCAGTGCAGTCATGTTCTAGTGCTTATAGAACAGAAGAATATTTCTTAGGATGACCAAGACTCAGTGCTAATTAGAATACAGATCTGTAGTTTGAATATAAGCCAATTCAACAGGGGAAGAAGGGGAAAAGAGAAGAGAGCACTAAGTATTTCTTGAGTGGCATTTTTTCTATATTTCCCAAATAAAGTATAACTTTTACAAAGGGAAGAGCTGATATCAAGAGTTGTCTTGTTTTTAAACATAAATTTAGGTACTTCTGAAAAGCACATAAGTGGTAATTTTGTATTTGAATAAAAAGCTAGAGAAATCCAGTTCTAAGAGCAACAGACATATTTTAAAGGGATAAATACATATAATATTTCACAAAAATCTCTACAAGTCAGAAGTAGTGCAATGTTGCAACAATGCCCTGTTGAAATTCTTCGATTAAGTACACTCAAGTACTCAAATATGCTGCAGTAGGTGTAAGTATTGCAGAAACAGGCCACATCTCTCTGCTCAAAACTACAGTGATGGGGACATCCACGTGGGCTGGAACAACCACCCCTGGCACAGCAGAGGCTTTGACCCACCCATGGCTCCAGAGGAAGGGTCCTGCAGCAGCCCAGCTCTCCGGATGCCTGATGTCCCTCCCTGGGGCTGGCAACAGCAGCCTCACTGGTGGGAGCTGTCCTCTGGTTGCAGGGCCAAGTTGCCAGGTGAAGGAGCTGCAGGAGGGGGTGAGCTGCCTGTGCAGCAGCCAGGAGGAACAGGAGGTGACAGGGTCTTCAAAGAGATGCTGCAAAGCTAAGGACCACCCAAGTCCTGTGCTGCAAAGGAGGGAAAACCTTGAGACTACCCTCACAGGAGCAGTGGATGGAGACTCCCACAGGAGGGAAGGCTGGAAACCTCTTGTTTCCAGCAACACGCAAGGACTCCTTTTCCACCTGCAGTTCTGTTATTACAGAGTGGGTACGGTGCCCTGAGAAGGACAAGGATGATGAACTCCACCAAGGGATGCATCAACACTAGCTGACCCTGAGCCAAATGTTCACACAATGAAGAAAAGGAAGATGAGAGTTACCAGAGAATCCCTCCTGTGGGGGTCAGAGGCCCTCATTGCCAACCTGACTTGGAGACATTGACAAGGTTTGTTTCTTACTAGGTGCCCAGATCCCAGATGTTGCTTAGTGACTGTGTGATTCAGAATTTTAAACTTGACAGAGAAGTGAGGAAGATATAGTAGAATCACTACCCTGGACCTCACAGAAGAGCAGATTTCAGCTTGTTCAGGGATCTGCTTGTCAGGATCACAGGGAGACTGCCCTGGAAGGCATAAGGGGCTCAGGAGAGCTGCTTGATTTCCAAACCACAACCTCCTTAAAAACACAAATAGTCTATTCCTATGTGCAGAAGGTCAAGCAAGGGTGGCAGAAGGCCAGCACAGGTCAACAGAGAACTCCTCAGCTAGCTCAAACACAAGAAGGGAGGCAGAAGGTACAAGGTACCCAGAACAAATAGAGACATTGCCTGAGCATGCAGGGAAGGAGTTAGAAATGGAGGAGCTCAGCTGGAGGTGGAAACTAGCACAGGATGCAAAAAGCAGTAAGAAGAGCTTCTTTAAGTACCTTAGCAGCAAAAGGAGGGGTAAGGGAAGTATGGTCCCACTGGTCAAAGGGGTAGGGGAACTAGTGACACAGGACATGGAAAAGACTGAGGTACTCAACCCATTTTTTGCCTCATTTTCACTAGCAAGGTTTTCCCTCAGACCTCCCAGGTCCCCAAGCCTAACAATCCGTGGGAGTAAAGCAGCAGAGGAAGGTGGAGTTACAGATCACTTAGGCCAATTGGCCGTACACAAATCCACAGGACTGAATGGGCTGCACTGAGGGATGCTGAGGAAGCTAGCAGACATCAGTGCAAGACTGGTATAATTTCTGAAAGGACTTGGAGACTCAGAGAGGTTCCTGATGACTGGGAAAAGGCAAATATCTCACCCATCTTCAAAAAGGAGGATCTAAGGAGTTACATGCCAATCAGCTTCACCTCAGCCCCCAGAAAACTTAAGGAGCAAATACTCCCAGAAGACATTTTCAGACACACGGAGGTGATCAGGAACAGCCAGCTAGATCTACCAGAAGCAAAACATACCTGATCAACTAGACCGACTGAGATAACTGCCTGTGTGAATAAGGGGGTAGCAATGGATGTTGTATACCTTGACTCTAGCAAGGCTTTTGACATGATCTATAATTTCCTTCCAGCTAAAAAACATCAGTGAGATATAGACTAGATAAATATACAACAAGGTAGGTAGAAAGTTGTCTGAAGCACCTGGTTCAAAGAGTTGGGATTTGTGGCACGAAGTCCAACTGGTGGCCATTTACTAGTGGCAACACTCACAGATCAGTACTGGGGCCAATACAATTTAGGGTCTTCACTAACAACCTAGGTCCAGGGATGGAGTGTGCTCTAGCCAGTCTGCAGATGATACCAAGGTTGGGAGACCTGTTGATACACTGGAGGGCAGGGCTGCTATTCAGAGGGACCTAAACAGGCTGGGCATATGGGCTGGCCGGGACCTCTAAGTTAAAGGCAAAAGCTAAGTCCTGCACCTGGGATGGAGTAACATGCAACAGTACAGGCTAGGGCCAGACTGGTTACAGAGTAGCTTTGCGGAAAAGGACCCAGGTTCCCAGTAGGTAACAAGCTGAACGTGAATCAGCAGTGTGCCTCTGCAGCACAGACAACTGCATAGTAGACTATATTAGCAAGAATGTAACCAGCAATTTGGGGGAAAGACTCTTTCTTGGTATTCAGCACTTGTGAGATTACAGCTAGAGTGCTGGGTTAAGTTTTGCACTTCCCAGTAAAAGAAACATACTGATACACTGCATACTGATACACGGGATTGAGTCTAGCAGAGGGCTACCAAGCTGCCTAGGTGCTCAGAGAGCAGAAGCAGGGGCTTAGTGAGGAGAAACAGACAACTGGATTTCTTCCAGATTAAAAAAAGAAGAAAGCCAGGGGAGAGGGCATGATTGTTGTGATCTTGCTGTTGTCTTCAACTACCTAATGGAAGAGCATAGCAGCAATGGGGCCAGACTCTTCTCAGAAGAGCACAGTGGTAGGACAAGAGGCAACAGACAAGTTGCAACATGGGAAATAACAATTAGCTCTAAGAAACGTCCTTTTTCCTTTTTTTGGTCATGAAGGTGGTCAAACACTGGAACAGGTATTGAGAGGGGTTGTGGGGATGGTCAAAACTTAACTGGACACAATCCTCAGCACCCTCTTCCAACTGGACCTGCTTTGAGCAGGAGATTGAACTAAATGATCTCTGGAAGTCCCTTCCAGCTTGTTGATTCTGCAGTAGTGTTACTACACACTATGCTTCCAAAAGACTTAGAAAGGCAACATGGTAATTATTTACATTTTGTAGTCATTGCTGTATCAAAAGATAATGCACCAGTTATTTTGATATGAAGCATTTTCCCCTTGACTACTAGACTTTTTCTAGATTTGAGGGTTTTAAATATACTTGTTGCCCTGTTAGTTTTTTATTTAAAAAATGCACAAAAGGTACCATTACTAAAACACAAACTGAACTTACACACTGCATTGTCCATGGAGAAGCAAACAAGATTAGATCCTAAACGTAGTCTGTGAAACTCAGTCAAGAACCACTGGTTGGTCATCTCCACCTGCCTGAAGCTTAAGCTTCTTTGCTTTTAAGTTCGAACCACAGTTAGGCCGTTTATGTTCCTGTGCCTTCTTCACCACTGAGTCCTGCACAGTCTTTGAAATATTCTGAGCACTTTCTCTGCTTCCTTTTGAATTCGAAGATTGAGATGCTTTGTCCTGTAAGTTATAAACAGTTCTATTAAAATTCTAACATTGTTTTCCTTCTTTTTCAGTGTTCCCACACAAGAGAGAAGATACTTATGAGGTCTATTTTAAATCCTGTTGATTGCATTACTATGAAAAATATATTGAGCAGATACCACACTATTAAAATAAACTATAGTGGAAAAGATATCTATATAGCAAGTCAGTACAGATATAAATACCTTGTAAACACTTTTCTTGTTTGTTATCCCTTCTATAGTTATGACATGTGCGTCGTTTTTCAGCAGATGTGCTTTTGGTCCTATCTTCAGGTAGGATATTGTAGCGAATGCCGTGAAGCTGAAGTCTTCCCTGCATAAATTAAATCAGTGTTACAAGGGAAGGTTGGAGACAAAGACAGGCTAGACCATGCAGGGAGAAAATGGGACACATTAACCCTTCTGATGGATGTTCCAAATATCAGCTTGATTCTGCTTTATGTATTCAAGTGGATAGTCCGTTAATTTAGAGCGAGTCTGGTCAACACTTAACATAATTCAGTTTGTGGACCTTTACACACACACACGACAATCTGTTGGAATACATGGAGGAAAATGAGGAAAAAAAGATGTAATAAGTCATCTGCTCATCCTCTTAAGAGTATAAGAGGTCACCTATACAAACAGATGCCAAAAAAAATTAAGACAAAAATAAAGGGATTAAATATTTGATTTGTACATATTCCTTGAACTTCTAAAACTATATGGAAAGACAAAACACATACCACACAGACAACCAGGTTACAAGAGAAGCACTGTTGTTATTTTCACTATGCTTTCTTAAAATTTCTAAGTACCACTTTCCATATTAGCAAGCCTATCCTGACTTAGAATTCATCTGGGCAACCCCATTTGCTTTGCTTATCCATGGAATGTAAACGAGACTCCACGTAAACAGCAGACTTCTCCAAAACGAAGCCTGCTGCAAATTTAAAGGTTCAACCTGAATACAGAAAACCCCAGCTTTTTAAAATTGCAAGACATGGAGCATTTCAAACATTCCTCCAACTTCTATTTTAACATTTTGAAGTAGAAATATAGTGATCTTTTGAGTTTTTTTAAATACATTAATGCATCTGAAATAAAGGCTAAAAATGAGACTACAGAATGTACCCATTAATACCATATAGAAGTAACACAAGAGTAAAGAAAAATGACTACTAGATGTTAAAAAAAAAAAAAGTAGTCGTCATCTTACATACTTCAGATACTGCTGCAGCAGTAAATGGGCAATAACTCTCTCCAGTTCCTCTCGAGGGTGCTTTGGTGGAGTAACTTCAGCCACCCTGAATTTTGATACACCTTTCCCAGACCACGCATCAATTAATTTCAGTGGTGTGAGTTTCTCACTCATGTTTTCAGCTTGTTCAAGTATCTTGATTAGATCCCTGCAGTATCCTGTTACATCCATTTTCTCACATGCTACAAATAAAAGTGAAGTAATATTTAAATAGCAAGTTATTTATAGTTATTTAGATAGTATCCATATATATATATATTAGGTGTATACATATATATGCACTTTTATATATTTATAGATACATATATCTATAAATATATATCTATGTGCTGTACAACAGCAATGCTTTTTTTATTTTGTTTTTAAACTATAACTTAACAAATAAAACTGTAACCTTCCGTCTGTCAAATTGGGATATATTTGTACTCAAACTTACATGTATCTTTCTACTTCATTATTAAAACTCCAATCCTGCAAACATTTTTACATGTATTTAACATTACAAGCCACACAAATTATTACAAAGAAGCATTTACAAAGCATAAAATTTGTAAGGTAGCTACTATATTACTCTGAAGCTGGATTGCTTTTCCTCACCCATAATATATATCATGGAAAGATTAGAGAGCAAAGAGGAATTGAAGAATATAAGCAAGACATTTCTTCTCTCAATACACTTATGGACAAAATAAGACAGAAAAAGAAGTATTAATTTAATTATACAAATTAGCTTCATCATGAATAATTATTCCAAGCACTAACACATCCAGGTAGTACATAAAGATCACACTTCTACTGCATGATCAGATCATGGCACAGAATTACCTCAAGTGCCTCCTCCAATACTAAGAATTAAGTACTGAAAAACTAGTACTACTGCTAGGTAGTACTCAGACCTTGCTTATATATCAAAAGGCCCTAGGGGTAAACCAGCAGTAAACAGGATATATTTCAACTGTATTTCATCACATGGCTCCTACAAGTCTTGGGTACAAGTCAGCTCCATACTCTTCTCAACCTCTGATCCCAGTATAAATTTCAACTAAGCCCCATTTCCAATGAGAAGATAGCAAGATATTGTTATTTGCATGATTTTGCAAAACGGTTTTATTATCTAGATATAATTAACTGTATGAAGAAAAAAAAGAAAATAAATATCTTTGTTTTGTCTACTTTACTCCCCCAAAATGTACAGGGAAATGAAGTCTAGTTATGAGAACAGTTTTGAATACAGAATTGTTCCTAAGTTTTTCAAGTGTTGATCACTACATTATCCAAATGCTTTGCAATGGATATGTGGTATGAGGAGATTCTATTTTTCACATATTACAAGAATTCACCTGGTACTCAAAGAAATGTAAAAGGTGGTTTTATGTGTCCAAGAAAGATGCCCAAGACCAACTTTTCCTCAGCACTCTTTTCAGAGCTTTCTAGCCTTGTATGGGATTTCCTGTGTCTAAACCAGAGCTCTCACTTAGTAGGTGCAGCAACAAATACTTTGTGCATCTTCAGAGACTTATTAAAACTAGCTACCCAACACTGGCCAGGATGTTTGTAAGCTAAGCAGCAGAAGAGCTTATGTCCCAGAACCACATCCTACTGAAACCATCCTCCTTTACCATGCAGCAAGTCTTGTTTCAGCACATCTCCCAGTTCCTTCTACATCTGGCCCATATACCTTCCCTCTTATGTTCCCAACTTTATTCCAAAGGAAGAGCACACACTAGACAGACATTGTGCTGTTAGGGCTAACACACAGCAAAACCCTATATTCGTGTGCTCAGTTGTTCTGCACAACTGCCATGCACAGTCCTGACACAGGTAGGTCTCATAAGCATGCAGCACTGAAATCCTCAGAGATTTTACCAGGCAAGTTGTAAAAGGACATGTGCAAACTGTGCCTTCTCAGAGCTGAAGTGTGAACAGTTTACCACGTAGAGAGTAAGAGGCTCCTTCTCAAAATAAAGCTTTCACACTCAGAGATATCCTGAAACAAAACCTGACACATAAAAGAATCTTTTTAAAACAGGTAAGCCAATCTCCCCCTTACCCCAGCTTTTGGGAACAGCTGAATGGCTGAGCCTGAAAGATACCGAAGTGTTGGGCCTCAGGCAAAAAGCCAAACCAGGAAGTACCCTGCTAAACATCATGAATTTGGCAACACTAAGCCACTAAAAACTGACATTCATAAAATTTGCACCTTGGAAACAGGCAGTATTACATGCACTCTTTACAGAAGTTGCTTACAGTTTGTCTAAAAAAGATATTTCTTTAAGCCAACCTTCTCCATGTTCTCTGTCCTTGGTTATAAAAACAATTTACTTACAGCTCTCTCTACAGCAGTTATCACACATTCTGTTGCAGTTTGCAGAATCCCATACTTCATCAAAATGATGGGCTATGAGGACCCGGCGACACCTGAAAGAACAGAGAGCAAAGAGGGACTATAGAGCATACATGTATAAACCTGTGTTATAAATCATGAGTGTGGCAAAAAGAAGGTCCCTTGGGTCAGCTCATATCTCAAAACAAGCATGAAGAATTATCTCAGGAAAAATCAGAAAACAAACACTGTGACACAGTATTTGCTATCAGTTATGCTAACAGGAGTAACTAGTAGCTTTCAGTAATAGTAAACACTACTGTAGGAACAGTTCGGTTAAAGCAGAAAAGTATAATCTGCAATTTCAACAGAATGAAAAATCATAAGAATATGAACTAATTCTTAGACTGAGGCCAACAAAGGCTATACTGAATGCATGAGTTGTCCACAACACAGATACAAGTGTTTTCCATGAAGTATTCCATACAGCTCAGTACAGCAGATGAAGCATTAAGAACATGTGGATTCCTGTATGGGCAATAAAAACTGGTACCTTAGAGTAAAAACCAAAGTATTCCAGTTTTCGCTCTGAATGGAATTTGAAATCCAAAGTGTTTGTTGATAGATATTTCACCTCAACATAACTGCTTCGAGAACTTTATCCTGAAGCTGGCAAGCAACACACCAACACTCAGTTTTATGCAAGAGTACACATACTGAGCAGTCAAACCACAAACTCCAAACTCAAGACACTGTTACAATAGTAGCGTTTCTGTAGTGTGGTGGGGTTTTTTTGTTTTGTTGTTGTTGCTTTTGTGGATGGTTTTGTTTGGTGGTGGTGTTTGTTTTTTTTTCCAAATGCTCTCAAAAAAAAAAAAAAAATCAACAAAATTAGCCTATTTAAAAACTAAGCAACCATACCACCACAGTAACTTACTTGCTCATATTCTGGCAGTAAGACACCATATCGTACAGCTTCTCTTGCCCTACGTTTTCCATCACTACCATTGAGCTGATTCTGAATATATCTCCAAAGCCATAGTACAAAATGCAATCAGCTTTTTGGTCATCTCTACCTGCAATGCATTAAAATGAACAAAAAATTTAGAAGATATTTACTTTAAGCATAGCAATTTCTGGTACAAATTCCACTTTTTCTGCATGGGCTTCTGCAGCCCCTGTGAGAGAGTGCATAACTGTAAGAGTATCAAGCATAACATATTAGCCAACAGAACATAGCATGATACAGACTAGAAATAAAATAGATTTAGAAGAGTCTTCTACAACTACAGAATTAAGCAAACTAAAAACAATGAAGATTTTGACCCTTTAACAACCACAATAAAATATTAGTATCATAGAGAAAGTCAGTGAAATCATTATTTTCTCACCCTAAAACCTCTTGGAAAATCCTAGCCAAATACATCTTGAAGCCCAATTCTTATTTGTTTAATAGACACTGTAAGCTTCAAATACCTTATTAGGTATTAATGGTAATAAATAAAGAGAGAATTAGGTATGATTTAATAAAATATTCTGTTTAAAAGCAACTGTGCCTTCTATAGCTGAACTTAGATCATCTCTTTCTTCCCGTTGCCCACCCCTCCCAATGATGTGCTGATGGGTGTCCTCCTGCTATTTACAAGATCCTTACAAGATCCAGAGAGCAGAAAAGGCCTAAAAACCCTAAACTTTTCAAAAAGTTTAACATATAACAGAAAGGAACTACTTCAGCTGGATGGGAAGTCAAGAGGAAAAAGGAAGGTTTCATAAGCTAAGTACTATGTTCAGGCAAATGAGTAGCAGTGCTTAATTAATCCTTCCCCAGAAGAATCTCATTTAAATTGAGTTATGAAGAAGAAACACAAAAGCTTACTTTAATTATGCCAAGTTAATAAACACTGTGAAACAACTATTTCAGCACCTATATGGCCCTTATCTCACCACTTCAATATTTATACTTCCTGTTACCTCCAGCACTAGCTGGAAGTAACCAGGTTCTAGCATAAGCAGATGCAAACTCCCACAGACTTTGATGACTGTTCTATTTCTTAGGCCAGCTAAGGCCGATTTCCATTGCACAGGCATAGTTGAAATCTCAACCAATTGCCCCTCAGGGTCCTTATAAAGCTTTCCTCCACATAGATTCAACTCTGTCTTTGAAAAAGTAATAATGCACAAGGTCAAAAAAACCACACCAAAATAAAACAGCACAAACCCTTTTTTTTAGCCGTAACGGCTATTTAGTGCTGCTATATATTGATCAATCCTTAAAATTTCCTGCTCCAGACTCCCCATCCTACTTGTATTTCAGTGGCCACTGAAATTCATACAGCAATTAGACATCATCTAGAGACAATGTGAGCAAATCACACAAACCAGTTGCTATGCAAAGGAAAAACAAACAAACAAACAAACAAAAAAATCCTTTCTGTAACATACATCCCATCAGTCAACGTCATGTTATGAAATTATTCTGGTAAGCTACAGATGTCACAAAAATTCAGTAATTAAAAAAATGCTGAGTAAATGGCTAGGTACCCAGTTATTCTTTGCTACACTGCAGTACAGAGGCCTGAGATCACGAACTTAGTTTATATTCACTTTAAAGTCTCTTTACAGAGGCTGAGTGGCATTACACACTTCGGAACCTGTCTCAAAGACAAGACACACTGCACAAATGACTGAAGTCAAAGTACAATTTTATTGGTTTAATGGATGTAAAAGGCAACTTTGCAAAAGCCATTTCCTACAATACCTGCACGTCCACTCTCTTGGTAGTAGTTCTCCATGGACTTGCTCATAGAATGATGAATTACAAACCTCACATCAGGTTTATCAATTCCCATGCCAAAAGCAACAGTCGCCACCACAACCTGAAAAAAGATTAAGAAGCCATCAAGGTACCAAAACACAATTTGTTTAAATGAGACATAAGTCTATGAAAAGTATCTGCTTCACCTGGATTTGATTCGCTGCCCATCCTTTATGAACTTTGGTCTTACATTTAGCATCCATGTTTGCATGGTAAGTCCCTGCCTTGATTCCCAGTTTCTGCAAACTCATAGTAACTTGCTCAGAATCCTTCTGAGAAAAACAATAAACAATTCCTGCAATAAAGTGAAAGATGCCTTATTGTAATGTCTTAAAAAACCCAAACAATTACCAATACTTAAAAACAGCTTTGAAAGTTTTATTAACTTAAAAATAAATAAATAAAACCCAGTAAACAACCTTTGTGTCTATTCAGTCTGCAGTATTGGTAGCCATGAAGGGAACTTCAATTATGAGCTTTGACTTGTAGACTAAAGAGAAAATATGGGTGCCAACCCACATAATCATGGAAGTATTCTATTAATGTTCAAGGAGGACAATGGTTATTAATGCTTATGTAAAGGGGTGCTGTTCCTTATGACACCTGTGACATCTCACCTGATGTTTCAGATAAATCTGCTTTTTGTCATTAGTCAGTCTGGGCTAAGGCAAGGATTACACACAAAGCTGTGCAATTTGTGATCATCTTAGCACAGTCTGTACTCGGGGAGCTGCTCGTTACAGCCACAGTGTTCCACAGCAGAGACAGGGACACGCTGCTGCTCCGGAAAATTGGATTCTGTTGCCTTTGTAATATGGCTCTCCTCTTTATTTGCACTACACAGTTTACTGAATTACACAAAGTCCAACTCTTACGGTTCTGCTTTCATTACGAAAGTACAATTCACCCCACCACACGCCCATTCTGGGAACTGAATAATACATGAATCTTATGATCAAATATGAAAAAGAAGTGTTAAAGATATTAAGTATCCTGATGCATAGATACTAAATGACATGTGTGATTTAAGAACACAGATAACCTTTTTTGAGCCTTGTTCTTACAGATCTTAAAAATTGCTATTATTATCTATACAAACATTGTTCTATATACATCAACGTTATATTTCAATACTTCAGAAGATATAAGTAAACTGTAAAGACATTTAAACACTAATGAATGAAAAGAGTAATTATTCAAGGTACAGGTCTTACATCTATCTAATGCTGGATATTTAATGTATGGTGAAGGTAGAATTTCTCTACACGTTTCAGAATCACTTGAAAACATGCCTGTAAGGCCAAAGATTATAAAAAAATAGCATGCTCTTTTTTCTTTTCTTTTTTTTTTTTTAAACACTTTTTACCTGAGAGTCCTTTGTATCTTCCATTAATGACCTTAACTATGTCCTCAATGAAATCTTCATTATTTGAAGGCTTATGACGAACCTCAAAAATATAATATACACATGCCAGAGAGTTCTTCAAGTGGGCACACAGTCTGTTAAACAATCCTATTATTCTGCTTCTTCCACTAAACATAACTATTCTTCCATTTACAGTCAGATTACATATCAAAAGTCCATAGATAAAACAAACCAAAACAAAACCACAAGTTTTCCCATGAAGAACAAAAAAAGAACTTGTGACCAAACTGAAAATACAGTACAACACAATAATTCACAACTTTTTGCAATCATATGACATTTTTCAACAGATTGCAGCAGTGAGCCTGCTACCTACCTCTCCCCTCTACAGAGTCCTGTCTGCTAAGCCTTGCTCACAAAGACAGAGCAGACCAAGCTCCTCTGCAGACGACACCAAGTTCAGCAACACAAAGTAATGAAACAACACCATCACTCAATTGAAAAATGTGTAATTGAAAATCTACTCTAAAATTCATTAACTGTTACCTTACAGAAGACAACATGACTGCAATGCAGTCAAACAAACAGGTAGTAAGACATACCTCATAGTAAAGATTGGGCCGGTTGAAAGAAGCAGTAAAGGTAATGCACTTCTGAACATGCAAAATTTTCTGAGCATCCTTTAAAACATGATTTGTAGCAGTTGCTGTCAATCCAATCAAGGGAGCATTGGGAAACTGTCTTTTCAAGATACCAAGAGACTTGTAGTCTAAGCAAGAAAATGAAAAGGAGAAAGAAAAAGATTTCTCATACCATAGATCCAAAGTTAAAAAAGATATTAATGTAGATAGTATTCAATGGGGTAATACTGAAATAAATGTTATTACTGATCAATTTACTACAGTACTAATTTATACATCCAAATTATTTCATAAAGAAGGTTGCACTTATAAAATAGATGCGCTCTCTTCTAACTGAATTTCATGGAAACAGCCACTATTCAGAAGGCAAAACACATCAAAAGAGAAGGTCTTAAAAAGATAGAAAAATGCAAGTGGCATCGCATTAACCAACATTCACGTTATTTTGCAGGTCTGTTTTTACAAACAGCTTTTCAGTAAACACAGCTTTGCTGATAAACAAGCAATGTAGAATTTGGATACATAGACCATAGTACACCAAGGAAAGATTTTAAAGGCTCAGTGCTGACAATCATTTTCTGCCTTAGAACAGAAACGCAGCCAGAGGTACTTATTCAAATTCCACATTGCTTGTTTAACTGGCATGGCTCTTTGCTCAGACAACACTTTTTACCAAAACTGCAAAGGTTGACTTTACAGTTATTATTGCCTCAAATCAGGTTTTCTTTCAAAGGCAAAGAAACAGTAACCAGTAAGTAACAGACTTCTACTACTAACAAGATAGGAAACCAACAAAGCACACTTTCTTTCCCTGCAAGTCAAGGGCATTTGTTTCAACTTGCTTTAGAAGCAATTAAAATACAACTCATAAATTGACAAAATGCTCTACCTCTGTCACACAGAGTGTTAGGGAGTGGTGTACAGAATGACTTTTTCATGTAACCATAGATTAAAGATGACTGTATTGTCCGTATTAAAGACAGCAGCCAAAAACTTTCATTTTACTAAGCTCCAATTAAAGTAAATTTAATTAGGAGTTTTTCAGAATACTGACAGCAAAATCTACATTGAAATTGCCCCCATTTGCATGAACTTAGCTCCTGGATAAGGATATAGTAATTTGTGAATTTAATTTAAGTCCTTGAGCTAACACAGGTACTTGCCATACCCTAAGTATTTACTTAACACATGAAGAAAGCACCTGGCTTTATTTCAGGCCTAAATCATTATTTATTGATGCCTGAATAACACTGCAAACTGGATTTCTAATGCGCATACCAGGCCTGAAGTCATGGCCCCACTGACTACAGCAATGGACTTCATCTACAGCAATGCGAGCAAGACACCCTGCTTGATAAGCTTTCTCTAGCTTTGACATGAACATTTTGCTTTTTGCAATCTTCTCCGGGGTCACGTAAATGAGCTTCAGTTGTGAATTTCTGTCTAGCATTTCGGTATGAACCCACTTCACATGCTCCTGTTCAAAACAAAAGGAGAAATCAGGGGCTAACAAACTAGGACAACACACTAAAGTGGCTTAGTGCTAAGATTCTTAAGAGGTTATTAACAATTCATATGGGGTAATTAAGAGAGTCTGATAAATTGTTACACAGTATTTACCGCTACTGTAAGTCTTTGTTGAAGTTCATTATATATAAAGTGTTAATTTTAATACTTGGAAAATCTGCCACAGAACTTTGAAAAAGCAAACTACTGAATATTTGTCTTTGCTTCATCATGTGATATCAGTATTTTCCCAATAAACTATAACGTACCAAACATGCCTGTGGTACTACAAGAGTAAAATAATTTCTTGCACACAACTGTAGTCTTTATTACTGAGTTTTCAAAGCACTCTACCTCAAAGCAGGCTCCAAGTTTGGCACACTGCATAAAGCCACTAACCTATCAAATCCAGCGTCACGTTCAAGTTAATGACCACAGCCTCCTGCTAGTCAGGAAAATATATTTCACTGTAAAAAGCAATTGACTAATAACAGACTGGGAAGTAAGTTGCTTTTTGGCCTCTGGATCAAACAGCTTACCATCCTAAAGTAAGATAAATAATTATATGTAAAAGCCTGCACAACTTAACATGTTACTAGTGGACAAAAGTCATCTACTCCAATCATCTTTTAAGTCTAGAAGCTGAGTAAAAATCTACAACACACACCAGCCAAAGGTACTTCACATCCTCTAAATAGCCCAATGAAATCTATTTATTCCATGAAAGGTGTTGGTTTACACGTGTTCTTGTCATTAAAACAAGAATGCAAAATACTTATTCACATATCACAGCACGTAGCTGGCAAAATACTGTTGACAGAATGGCATTAACTGATAAAACTGTGCCATTCATTCAGTATTCAGAAATAACATAGACAGAGGCAAGATGCCAGTACATACACCACAAAAACTGTGAAGAATTGGCAGTTAAACATACCTTACTGCTTGAGGCATTTAATAAAGTTGCAGAAATACCAAGCTGTTCCAAAACCATGAGTTGATCTTCCATAAGTGATATCAAAGGACATATCACGAGTGTGAAACCTGTAACAATCAATCACTGCGCAAACTGAACAGTTCAGATGTCACAAACATCTCCTCTAATACTTCTTACTAATGCATCAGTCCTGTTCTGAAGGAACTGCCAAACATGAGCTTAAGCTTCACACACAGTAGCAGATTCCCCTCCTAGAGAGCTGATAAGTGACTGCTGGGTCACATAGGGATACTTCTTATCAACTGCCCATGACATGCACCTTCTCTTAAAATCTAGACCACAAACAACTGAGCTGCAACAAACAGAGTATAAGAACTAATATACAAAACAAAGAAAGTTGGATTCACATCTGTGTTGTGAGGTGCTAATTTACCATACAACTAAGCAATGCTAGGTATTGGTAAATTTGGTCTTTGTAAATAAACAAACTTCCATGCAATTTGATGGGTTATTTTTCAAAAAGAAAGCTCAGAAACTAGAACAGGATACTTATTTTCAAAAATGAATATGCAAAGTCTCTCCCAAATAACCTGAAGCTAAAGCTTTAGAGTGGAAGAGACAAATAACAGATATCCATACTTTAATAATTTACAGTCTGTATATTGAATTAAGAAAGAAAGAAGTGACAAACTTTTTAAAAGTTCTTTCAGTGTTTAATAATATATTGAGAGGAACACAGATAAATTATTTAAATCTAAATACATCTAAAAGGCATATCTATTTTAAAGCTGCTATTGCTCCTTCAGAGAAAATAAAGAGAGCAAACCAAATATTTTTAGTTAATCCTTCTCTTATATCTTTGCTCTTTTTTCCACATACTGTGGTACTAGACACCAGTGTAACGTTCATTCTCCAAATAACTATAAAAGGGAGAAAATAAATACAATTGTTTATATGTGACCTTTTCTTCCCTTACATACCTTCAGAACACACAGCTGGTAACTGATAGCAAAGGCTCTTTCCACCACCTGTAGGCATGACAAGAAATATATCCTTTCCTGCCATTGCAGCATTTACTGTTTCAAGTTGCAAGGACCTAAACTTCTGGAGTTTAAATTTGCCCTGCAGTGCAGTTTTTATCTTCTCATACCATGGAAAATCTGTTAAGGGGAAAAAAACAAACATATTTCACAACCAAGTTAAAATATAAGAAGGAAGGGCAATTTACATATACAATAACTAAATCTGGAAGCAACAAAATTTTAGATCTGGGAAAGTGTTCAAAGATTCAATAATGGCACACAAAAAGCTACACACAACCCGAGTCTGTAAAAACCAGTTTCTACGGTGGACCTTTGAGAACTCTGAAATGTAAACACAATACACCTCCAGACTAAAGGCTCTTATTGCACATAAATGTGAACTAATGCGAAAAACACACAAGCAGATGGAACTTCAAAGTGCTTGTGATCAAGTTAACTGATTAGTCCAAAATTAAATGGAAATGAGAAGCCCACCCTGAAAATAAATAAAACCAGACACCAAGCCCTACAACAGTTGCCCAAATGCTTCCCCCATACAAATGCAGTGATTACAAACAGTAAATGAAGGCAGGGCTGCCATTTTTTCCATATATTCCAGCAATAATAAGTATTTATTAAAAAAAAAAAAAAAGGGGGGGGGGGAGTTTAATCTTCCCCAAAATAACCACCCCAACATGCTTATAATGGTTTTTTCTTTTCTTCAATAGAGCTAAAGACTGCATCATTTAACGAGATAATACTGCAAAAACTTAAATTTCAGATGCATCAGGAAATATATTAACCATTTTTGTATTATTAAAATTAAAATGCAGAAAAACTGTGGGAACTCCAGGCTACACTGTGTGCAATGCAAGAATTAACTTTGGGAATTGAGGTGACATTGCTTCCTAATTTACAGAGAGCACAGACAAGATCCAAGGCTCTCTGAAACCAAGCCTCCCACTGACTTCAGTGAGCTTTATACTGGGACCAAATTTAGCTACTGCTCTTATTCAGCATGTACACAGCATCTGATTGCAAAGATGTTAGTTTTCAAAGCATAGGAAGAGAGAATTAGGCACAAAGCTACCCAAAACAAATCGATTTGTTCAATAGCATCAATTTGCAATTATAAAGTATCAGTATTCTTACATATGCATAACACTTTTCTCAAACCCAGCCAAATATGGATTAGACTACAAAGTTAATTTCATTTTTAAAAAAGCCTAAAAAGAGAATATATACAATGGATACAGGCAGAAATTAACAATGCATTTCCAAATTGCAAGTGAAGTAAAAGAGGAGAGGGAGGGGGGGAATAATAATAAAAAGATCTGAATCGAATTTGGCTAGGCATAACATGGTCAAGACCCACCAACTATCCAGGACTTTAGTCAATGTTTAACTTGAAAGGCAGCACTTCCAAAAGAACAGCAGCCCTCACACCACCACGGGGCACTTGCCACTTGGACTAACTCTACCATACTAATGTATTCCACATTACTTTTGGCAGTCAGCATCCATCTAATTTGTATTACTTTGGTAAGGCAGTGAGGCTACATAACCCATGGCAAGCACAACAAATGTCCTACTCACTGAAGCAAGGAGAAACACAAACAGAGCAAGAAGTAACTTTGAGAGTGCAAGACTGCTATTATCAAATCCTGAAAAGATCCAGAATAATTATTTTTAGAACATAAACAGGGAATATAAGTATTGCAATATATCCAGATTTACTCTGGGATTCTTAAGGCAAATCAAATCAAGTTGTGACTTTGCAACAAGAAAAGAATAAAAGTAGTTATGACAAGCCATTCTTGTGATAATTCTGTCCAGAAGAACTCAGATTAGTATTCAGGAATGTCCAGGGAGTTAAGTACAAACGCTACCCTGAGTAATTAAGATGGCAGGTCACCCAGCTGAACAAAATGAAATAGGACAATATCATTATCCAAACAAAACTCTGTATGAACACATTTTTCCCCTACTGAATTAGTTTACTTCTATGTTAGAATACTTGAATTTGACTCTGCAAACCTTTTTTGTTCCATGCCTCGGCTGAGGTTTCCATGTCTTTACTTCCACCTGCCTCCAAGTCTCCTGAGGACTGCTTTATCAGACTCTTTACTCTCATCTTCTTTTGAATGAGTTCCTGCTGTTTATCCACAAGTTCCTGAATCTGCATCTCCACCGCTTGCAGCTCATTTTCAATGGAAGCCAGTACCTCCTCTAGCACTGAAAGGAAAAGCAAGGTGAACACAGAATAGAGACTACAGTAACATGCTAGTTCCAATTTTAAATGAGATCTTAATTTGTTGATTGAGAACGATCAAAATTAAACACAAACCAAAAGCATTTAGAGAAACAGACAGCCTGACAGGCCCACTGATAAGATCATAGCATCTAATATTGTATATGCCATGTAAAAATACTTAGCAAGGCTTAACAATGTATTTCTTACATTAGTAGCTCATATATACACAGGTATACTGTGAGTTGTAACCTCCGATATGGTATATGAGAGATATGCAATACTATCATTGCCTGCATTGATTAATAAATAAAAAAACATATCACAACCCAGTTTCTCAAACACAGTGCCTCTCCAGAGAAACACTCGAAATTATTTTCTTTTCTGCAGATGCATATTAAGCAGTGAAAAGCATATCGCATCTGCCCTGATATTAAAGCTGCAAGTGTTACAATGAAGATGGGTACTCCAGCCAATTCCAAGGCGAGCACAACATTAGAACATTTTTAATAGAAAGCACTGACATGTGAGAAGCAACATTAATCTCAGGAAGTAAAGGTCTTCTGAAGACGGAAATAGGGACATTAGCAAAAAAATTACATTTTGTGCACCCAGATCTCCCTCCTATACAGGGCCAGAGGATCTGCTGAATGTCAAGGTTTGAACACAGAGGATGAATGCTTTTGCAAACACAAGCCATTCTTCACATCTGAAAAAACTGAAGCAAATAATCCCCAAAAGCTTGGGTTAGATAAGTGAATCTTTGGTGGGAATTTGCCTCTTTATATGCTAATACACATCTATGTGAATTATGGATTGTGTTCTAGAGTCCAATTCCCAGGGTTAAAACAATAATTGACACATACCACAGCATGCCAAGTGTGTATCACTGTTTCAGAGCCAGGTCAGAAAAGCATAAGAAGAAATGTCTTCCTCTTCCCATCCCAAAAATTAAAGAGACTTTGGTCCAAGCACAGCAGATATGATAATATGCTTATGGAAACAAAAAATGTATAACATGGAAAAAGATATCCTACATTACATATGGCATGAAATGGGGACATTTGTCTTCCTAAATGCCCGTAGTTACTCAGCAGGAAAGAGTTGAAAGTATCTTAAAATATGAAGCATATTTTCAAAATAGTGAAAACCAAGTAATTTCCTTGACCAACCTGCTTTTAGTTTAGTTTTTATCTAAGAAACAAATAGTTACCCAGTAGAAGAACTTTTACTTCAAATCTGAAGTATAATAGCACAGACACCACAAACTCTTTTCTGCATACATTAAATTCATATAACTAACAATCAATGACATCAGGTGATTGTGTCCATTAGCTAAAAGATAATAAAATGAACATATTGAATACTAATGTTGGATTACCTGCAACAGCTGTCATCTTTGGAGATTACAGAATGTTATCCTTAGGAGGCCTTATTTAACCGAGCAACTGTCACCAAGAATAAAATACAATAAATTTAAAAAAAAAAATTATTTCATCAGTAATTCTTCTAAACTTAGAACAAATGTACTGCAAGATAGTTTTCATTAATATAGGAGGTGCTAATATAACAGTTTAAGTACCAGTTCATTTAATCTGCCTATATAAATATCCCCAACTAGATGACAACATACTTTTTCCCTTCTACAAAAGGGACAGATACCAACTCGCAACCAATTCCTAAGGCTATAGCTCACCAGCCTTCTAAATGAAACCAACTGAGTTTTGACCAACTCGTAAATTTTCTGAGAGGCATGGTCTAATATAGACCAGCCATTCACCTACCTTTGACCTATTTTTTTTTTTTCCCATCTCCTCAAAGACTATTTTACAGAAAAGTCTGAACAAATTATACTATGCCCCTTAGAAAAGCAGCCACCATAACACCCAGAGGATCTTCTAAGAGGAAGTAGAAACATAGTTTGGTTCAGAGAAGGGGCACCAGTTTTGATTAGATCATCAGTGAGATGAACTTAGAATTCTATTTATTGGCTAATTTTCCAAACAACATTCTTTGTCACATTATATGCTAATAATATAAAACTCAAGAAACTTGATATTCTCTCACTCTTCTTGAATTCTGAACTATTTATTATACACATGGGAGCCAAATTTGAGGGAAGGTGAAAGGGAACAAATTCATCAGACCCTCACTATAAGCTGATTCTAACATAACAAATATTTTACTGTGTTCCTATAAAGGGGGGGGGGGGGATATATATAAAAAAAAGAATGTGAATAAAACACTGACTTTGCCAGAAAAGGTTATAATTAAAAATAAGGTAAAGGCCCACACTTCAGAAAGACATTGATTATTGTGTAAGATAACTCAGCAGTGTCCAGGTCACCCACATAATTTGAGTTACACAGTCCTGTCTTTATACCACCTCCCACTCGCACAAAAGTATTTGGAAATACTGGTCTCCCCAAAGTATAGAGCAACTAGTGGCATCCAGAAAAAACAGTAGGTGTGAAACAGACACGCTGTAAGTGCAATACACTACTTCTATTCCCCACAGCAAACACGAACCTCATAAATACCACTAGGCCAATAGCTCAGGAAACATAAGCCATTTTCTTATCCAAAGAGCAGGAAAAGAATGAAAATTACCTATGAAAGTTTCAAACAGCTGAATTCCTGTGAATATACCCCATAACAGCCTTTTCTAAATAGGCCACTAGTGGAGAAAAAGAGGCCTCTAAGCAGATAGAGGCTGGCCATGCCTGAAACAGACAGGCTGGTAACCAGCGACACTTCCCACCCCGCACAGGTTTAAGTGGGTGTCCCAGTACTGGAAGCTGTCTCACCTCACCTTTTATCCAGCCTTCACGCTAAAGCTCTTCAGCCCCAACTCTAAGAAGTGACATTAATAGTGTATTACCAAAACCCCTTAAATTAGGCAATAAAACCAACAAGAATTGCACAGGCAAGATGCGTCACCTTAGTGGTAGTTTAACCAGGTAAAAAAATCCCCCATCCGGCCATAAAAACCCTGAGAAGCCACCTTCAAAAGAAAAAAAAAAACCACAAAAAAAACCATCATTAAGAGAAGAAAAAAGCCAAACCGGCAGCAGGGACGATACCTTCACACCGGCCGTGTCAGCACCCGTCACCCGCAACCCCAACACGAGCCGCGGGCACGAAACGCAGGGCGCGACCGCCTCACCGAGGCGGCCCCACGCCTCACAGCGGCGGCCCATAGCGGAGCCGTCGCGACCGGGCAGGGAAGCCGCCCGCCCGGCGGGCCGGAGGAGCAGCGCCGCGGCGGAGGGGCGGGCCGGGCCGGGGGCTGCTGGGGGCCACGCAGGCGGAGGAGGACGCGGCCGGCAGACCCCTGCCGCCAACGGCCACGGCCTGCGGCCTCGGCCTCAGCCTCGGCCCCCGCCGCGCCGCGCCTCACCTCGCCTCACCTCACCACCCCCATCCTCCCGCACGACGGTTACGGCCCCGGCGCGCGCCGCTCGCTTCTCCCCCCGGCCCCGGCCCCCACCGCCACTGCTCCCCGCTCCCACCTGGACGGCCGGCTCCCAGGCCTCGCCCCCTTCCCGGCTCCGTCTCTTCCGCTGCCGGGTTCTCTCAGCCAATCGCCAAGAGGGGCCAAGAGCGACGGTGACCACGTGCATCCTCTCTCCCCCAATCAGCAGCGGCCCGGCGGCGGTAATGAGAGCGGAGAGGCGGGCGCCGAGAAGGGAGGGGGCGCAGCGGTAGCAGCGGCGCGAACAACACGACTGCTGATTGGCGCCAGCCCCTCCAATCGGCGGCCCCCTTCCACCCGGCGGCGAGGCGAAGGGGGCTGCGTGTTTCCGGAAGACGTGGCTGTTGCAGCCGCCGCTTCTCAGCCCCGCGCTCCCGGCCCCGCCGCTGCCGCCACCATGATCTCCCTCTCGGACACCCAGAGTAAGCGCCGCCCCCTCGCCACCGGGAGTCCGCCAGGGGAGGGGAGGGAAGAGGAGGGAAAGGAGAGGGGAGAGGAGGGTCGCGTCGCCCGCCGCGGGGCTGGGGGCGGCGGGCGCCGGGGACGGGGCCCCGGTGGCGGCCGAGCGGCGCGGGGCGAGCCGGGGTCCGGCCCCCTCGCCCTTTGTTCGCGCTCCCGCGGCCCGCCGGTCGCAGCCGTGGGAGCGGTCGGTGCCGAGGGCCCCGGCCCGGGCCGCTGTGGCGGAGCGCCCCTGCGGAGAGCTCTCCTCCGTCCTCGGCCCGCGCCCGCCCCGGAGCGCCGGCGGAGAGGCGGCTCTCGGCGCTGGGGCGGGAGTCGCTGAGGCGGGGTCCGGCTTGCGCGGGCACCGGCTGGAAACCAGCGGCGGGCCGGGAACGGGAGGGGCGCAGGCGGAGCTCACCTGGCCGCGCCCGTCGGCATCGCCTCTTCGTGAGGGCGGTCAAAACGGCGCTGGCCCCGGCGTCGGGTCTAGCGGCGGTGCCCTGAGCCGCCGGGGGAAGCGGAGAGCGAGCTGGGGCGCGGGGCTGCGGCGGAGCGCTCGGCAGGGCCGGTCCCCGCGCCCCGGGGAGGGCGCTTCTGCCGCCGCCGCCGCCGCTAGCGTTTGCCTTGGGCTGGGAGATGTTCCGTGTGGGCAGGGGTGCTGCGATGCGGCGGTGGCGAGAACGAAGGAAGGCCGAACGGTAAACAAAAGTAACCATTAGCTGAAGTCTTCTAGCGTGCCTCCACGTGGACGTTAGCGGTTTGGAATCAGTGAATTGTATGTTAGTGCTTTCTCTTAACGTGCCGTTATCACGCTGAACGTTTGCAGGTGACACCGAGGGGATTTTAAGGTGAGGACCAGACACTCAGTCTGAAGCGGGGGGGGGGGGAAGTACTTGCGTGTGACCGTAGTTTTGTTCTCACTGAATAGAAGTACTTGGAAATAGAGGTGCTGAAAGGGAAAGTACAAAGAAATCAAAGTAAAGGGGTTTGTAAGAGTTTGAACTTGAAGGTAAAGGAGAACAGTAGGTGTTTGATTTAAATTAACATCTCATGTATGATGCGTTTCTGGCATGGTTGCCGTGAAAGGAAATAAGTCGGCTTGATAAGCACTGTACTGTCAGTTATGAAGGAGGGCAAGTCTGAAAGATGTAGAAAAGAAAGTTAAAAGAACTGAGTTTAACTTGATAGCAGGATACTGGAAACAGAGGCATTGGAGAGCCAGTCAAGGCCAAGCATGAAGACAGGCAGAAAAGGTTAGCGATGTTTCAAGGTCAATGATTTCTTGAGAAATTTAGGTGCCGTGCTCTGTTACTGGGATGGGTACTAACCCTTGGGGTTAACGTTTAGATTTCAGATTGATTAAACCCTTGCGGGCTTTGCTTTTCCTATTCTCCTGTCCAGAGTATTCATTGCGGGGGAAAAAAAGAAAAATCTCTTCAGAAAGAGGAGATCTGTTCACTGTTTCCTTTTCTTGGTTCCTCGTTTGGGACCTTCAGCTAACTCCAGTGCTGATTCTGTTGGTTTTAACTTCCAGAGCCAAGAGTAGTAAGTAAAGTACTGTGGAGTTCAGGGGGTTTTTTTAGGGTTGTTGGTTTTTTTTCACTGTTTTTTTGAAATTCTGAAGATATTTCATCAGATAGTTTTAAACTCACTGCGGTCTAGAAAAATATGGAGTTAGCTGCAGAGTCACTGCTGGAGTAGTGTGATAAATACCTGGAGAGGACTGCTGCATTAGTTGACGTTTGGAAAGTTTAAGTTTGCAGCTGTAGTCTAGAACATTTTGTAAGTGATGCATTGAATGGTGTTATAAATCACCAGTAATTGCAAAAGAACGCACTTAGTTTTTCCCAAACAAATTAATTTTTCAGTACTAAAAAAATACTACTAGCAAAATAATAATAGTTAGAAATTGACACTTTTCATAACCTATAAACTGCATGAAATTTTTGTCTTCTGAGAGCCTGTAGTGCACGATTCCATTCTTATTTTGTACACAAAAGATGGAGGATGTGTATTGTCTTCCATGAACTTTCACAGTCAATGCATCTTAATTGTAAGTCTTAATATTTACTAAGCTGTTTTGATACAGTGCTGAAGTACTCTTACACAGCATACAGGATTTCTGCAGAAACATTTGAGAAAGCATTGCTCCCTCGTTTCAGTAAATCATAATTTTTAAAAAAACAGACTAAATGTCACATGGTTAGTATGCATTTCTGCATTTCTAGGCATTGAAATGTATTTGAGTAATATGGGAAGGCTCTTCTGGTGCAGGAGAAAGCATTTAAAAATAATTTACACCCTCTATAAAAATTCCTAGTCCATTGTTGCAAAGATCATGTACAAAATCACTTGCTTTTTTTTTTTTCTTCCCCTAGGAATGCTAGTGAAATATATTTCCAAATTCTGATATGAATCAAGTCAGTAATACTTTCTACTGAGATGTTAGCAACAGGGAGTAATAGTCCTGGACTACTTATCTTCTTTCAGCAGTAATTTTGGGACCATAAGAATGGTGGTCCTCTTTTTTTTTTTTTTTTCTTTTCACTAACTAGAGAATATGCTTGACTTCTAAAGTGAATCTGAATCCGTTGTAGGAGTAGGTGATTACAAACATGTTTCAAGTGAATACAGGAGAAGTGACAGAATAGTAATTGCAGCAGCTGTTGGGAGTTGGCCTCTGCCTTCTTGCTAGATCCCTACTTTGTGCTGTGTCTGCGAGAGGAATGAATACTTGCTTCCCATGACTGCATATTTATCTTATTGGCAGCTGGTAATTCCTTTGGAGTCCTGCCTCCAAGTGTTTTCCTTCCAGAATACAGATTGTTTCTGCTCTTCTAAAGTAAAGAGTAGTAGAGAAAAGGGCAGATTGCAATTATTATATTGCTTTCAGTCAGCAGATTCTCAATACTTGTTTACAAGGAAAAATGGAATTGCAAATTGTATTTTCAATGAATGTCTGCAGTAAATCAATTGTAGCAGGTTACTTAGTAGTTTTAATTCTGGGTGGTTAAAATGCTTATAGCAAAAGTTTAAAGTGGCAGGCAGTGCTGTAGAACTACAGATTTAACACCAAGTGGTCTGCAACCTTGCTCAAGTTAGGGAAGTTGAATGTTGCTGTACAAATCTCTCTACTCTGAGGTGTTTTGAATTTTTTTGCAATAACTAAATGGAAGTTCTGAAATAGGCAGAATGATACTCCTTTACTCCTGAGCTCTTCAAGCAACAGTAAACGATCAACTAGATCTACTCTGCAGTCAGAAGTGCAACTGAAATACATTTATGTAGATCTGGCAAACAGTAGCAATGAAGGCTATGATAGTGTGGGTGGGGTTCTTGTTTGTTTGTTTCAGGCTACACTAGTACTGGGATCTTCAAACTATACCTATATATACACAGAGACACACAAACTGGGCTGCCAGCCTGTCTGTAGTATCGTGGCTGGTGTTGCTAGCTGGTTTTATGTATCCTGTAAGTTTCTAAATTTTCTGGTCACAAGGATAACAATAATGTAAGGATGAGTGCATAGATAAATGCAAGGATTTTTGCAGCTGTGTTGTTGTCATTTGTGTTATTTCTCCCATTCAGTCTGCATGAGAGTGACGGGAAGGCCTTAGAGGTTTAATTTTAAAAGTAGGATGTATTTCTAAGTATGGTGTTCAAGATACCTTAGAGGTTATTGTGAAGTGGTAGCTTTAATCATAGCTTGATATTTTTAACCTGGTTTGTCAGACAGACCTTCCATCCTACTCTTGCCTTCACAGTATTTCTTGAGCAACCTTTACAGACAGGGAGAATTCAAAGATATGTAGTATCTACAAGTGTTGTGAAAACTGGCAACTGGCTGGAGACCCAAGCTAGTGTTTAATAGCCATCAGCGCATGTGTAACTTGTAAAGAGCCTACAGCATTAATCTGAGTTGTGTTCACTCCAGAAGTTCGGGAAAGTGGGACTGCTATGCAAGATCATGGGAGGTGGAATGTGAGGTCTCGGGAGGATGGAAACGACCAGTGTACTTATGTTACTGTGGTAAACATAATGGGATAAGAGTTGCAAATGGAAAACAAAGTTTCATTATCTGTTCACAAAACAATCCTTTTCTCCACACTAGCAGTAAATCAAAAGGAATGTCTTTGTGGTATGTATATATGCATGCATGCTTTCTTGTTGCATTCAATTTCAGTATATAGTTCTGAATGTGTGCTTTTTTGATAAGCAGCTTCCAAAGATCTCTCTGTCTGTTACTGAGGTAATTGGTGTCTACAAGACTTACTGTATTTGTACACTCAGGAGAGTTTTTAGGTAGTCATAAAATAGGCTGAGTTTTTCTATAAATTTAAAATGTCTGTAGCTTGGACATTCTAAGTTTTTCATAATTTTTATGCATGAGGTTTTCCTGGTACTATGTTCTGTTACATGCCTAAATTTGTTTCTTTTTCAGAAATTGGAATGGGACTAACAGGGTTTGGAGTGTTCTTCCTTTTCTTTGGAATGATACTCTTCTTTGACAAAGCTCTTTTGGCTATTGGAAATGTAAGTGCCTTCTGTTTAGTCTTAGATTCTGCACTGCTTAGAATTAAGTATATGATATATTAAAAATAAACGAAAAATAGAACAATAAGTTGTCAATTTGAAACTATCACAAAATTTACTGTGGCAATTTGGTATAAAGGAAGAGTTATGCTCAGCGATATGAGTGAATCATTTTTCCTGATTAAAGTTAGAACAACTCATGTGAATCTAAATATCGTACCTCCAGGTCAGGCCTGCAGTATGTTGGTCAGACAAGAAGCAGCTTGTTCTGCAGTTATGCTGCTGCAAATACAATTTCTAGATTGGCTGTCATTACTAATGCTTTCTTTTTTGTGATCTTGTAAGATAACTGTCAAATTTAAGTATATATTTGGGTAAGAATAGTGAAGTGTTCTGTACATACTAGCAAATGTAGCTTTGTTGTGCTTTATGACAAAAGAAGTATGAATTGCTGATAGTCTGGCTTTAGAAGAGCCAATCACCCTTCATAGTAGAGAGATTTAACATCTTTGGTTTTTACCAAATCAAAGTTTTCACTTAAAGCAGTATACAAACTAAGTCCTAGTTCTGGTACACAAAATTCCCAATTCAAAGCAAATATAAAATGACAGGGTGTTTTCTGAATGTGATAATCTCTGTGCCTCTGCTGTTCTCGGCTTTGCCAGCCAGCCAAGAGCACAGCCTGGTAGAGGTTTGCATCCTCTTTTGCTGATGCCTAGAAGTCTGTGGTCAAAACTGATCAGTTTCATTCTCTGGCAGCAGAGTCAAACACTGAGATTCATGAAAGGAAAATATAAAAATATATATATTTGCATTTGGGTGTGTAAGTTAAAGCAATGTTCTGAACCATCAGTAAAGTGTATAGTGGAAGAGTAAAAAAAAAAAAAAGCTTATTTTTTCTTTTCCTAATGTAAGATAGAAATAAAACATCCTGTTCAGGGAAAATGACGAAAACATAGGTAGGAAGAGACAATGACAGGCTATGTCGTAGCCAAAGATAATGCAAGAAAAGGTACCATATCCTTACAGAAAGCTTAAAAAAAGAATCAGAAAGGGGAAGAGGTGGTAAGAAAGTAGTTTATTAAATAACATACAAAACTTAAATTTCATCTATAATCTTGAGTAAAATCTGAGATGCTATCCCCTTCTCAGCAAAAATGTTGCCCAGGTGTACACTTAGAAGCTGAACTAAGTACAAATCCTGTTGCTAAAGGACACTAAAAGTAGTTCAGACTAGTTGGGACTAGTGTGATAGTGTTCAGTCTATACTGGAACTAGTAAACAGTAGAAAGAATATACACAGAAAAAAACCCAAAACCAACAAGTAAAGTAACTGGTAAAGCTCTTCAACTGGTTTCCTTTTTTGCCTTTGAACTGTTCAGTTGATTGGTACAAGCTGTTGAAGATGTCCATGGTATAGAACAGAGGTGCTTTTGTAACATGTCTGTTCTCAGTTTTTAGGAACCTTTGCTGTCAGTGGTACTAAGCTTCAGCACTGCTTGTGGATAATGATCATACTCATGTTATGGCACAGATATAACTGTTGTCACCGGGTCTTTTTGCCATGATTGTGTTTGTCAGAGACCACAAAGGTAGACTCTACTTTTTAAGCAGCTGAGAGAAGAGTTTTGAATGCTAGCTACAAGTACTTCAAGATGGACCTTACCAAAGAAAATCACTAGTAAATTCCTTCTCACCATCTGTCTTTTGGTATTAAAAAAAGTTGTGCAAGAAATGCAGTATAATTTGTAGAATATATATGTTTACATCCTAAATTTAGGAATATAATTATGTTTTCTTTCTTTGATTGGTTTTTGTCTTTTCTAGGTTTTATTTGTGGCTGGCTTGTCTTTTGTTATCGGTTTAGAAAGAACATTTAGATTCTTCTTTCAAAAACACAAAATGAAAGCAACGGGCTTTTTCCTGGGTGGTGTGCTCATAGTTCTCATTGGTTGGCCTTTAATAGGAATGATCCTTGAAATTTATGGGTTCTTCCTATTATTCAGGTAAGACTTGTTTCAAAAGACCTTTCTGTATTGGTGTATCTAGGAATAAATGTATTTGTTTAGTGTTGCTGCATTACAGCTGACAAAGCTGCATACTTTAAATGTTCGCTTTTGATAGGTTTTATATAAGGTTACATTTGCAAGAGGTGGCAAGTAGGTAAGTATTTTTCCAAGACTCAAATCTGCTAAGGTTTGTGAGGTGTATACCAAACTGACTTTGGCAATGTTGTTTATGTCTAACGAAAGAATTGTAAAGCTTCAAAATATCTGGGAGCCCAAATTGTTAGCAGTGTGAAGTTTAAATATTTACTCCTTAAAAAAGGCAACTTAGATACTAAGTATTTATTGGTGGGGAATTTGTACTTTTCTTTAACAGATGGGGCAAAATACTTGGTTACAAACATGCTGTGTCTGTAACCTTACCATTTCATTACTATGGCAGCCCAGTGGAAAGATGTCTTCTGTCATGTTTCATTACACTTGTGCCCTAGTATAGTCAGAACTGCTGGGTTTGGTTAGCATTATCTTGACTGAGTTAAGGAAAGATGAAAATTCTTATGTTTTGAACAGCAATCTTGATATATGTTATAACTTTCACAATGTGTCATTTAACTTCATAAATGCAATCATAATGGTGAAAGAATTTAACTTATTACAACCTGTATATATCTATATTTTATCTTTATTTCCATGGTTGAAGTTCCATACTTCAGTATAGAACAAAGTACAATGGTAGTAAGTAAGAAGGAAGGCTTTTAGTTGTTCTTGGACTTCTGTTCAGATGAAGACTGTTTCATTAATGCTTATTAATCTAATAACAGACCCCTAAAAACAGACACCTTTTCAAAGTGTTCGGCTACTGGCTAAGTACTACAGTTCCTGCTAATCAAAATCAAACCACTGTTCTCATGGTGCCTTTTTTTCCACTCAGTGAAATTGTATGTTAATCTTGTATTTAGTTTAGATAAAATGTTTAAATATTTTTTGAAAAAAATCTTAACTTGGCTCCTACTGAAGACAGTGAGATTTTTGAAAATCAATTTTGCAGTTTTAATATATGCTTCTTATTGTTGTACTTTGTATTACCCTGAACTCTGTCACTGCAAGTGTTTTGAAAATCAGTGTTTCACCGAATATTGTTATTTCTTGCATGTAGAGCTTGGGTTTAATCAGCCAGTACAAAGCAAGTAGAGTGTGTTTCTAACCAAACACCCCTCCTTTTAAAAGATCTCAAAAGAATTACAAATTACTATGTCTAAGCAGGTATGGTTGTGGATTATCTATTGGTGCTAGCCAGGGGCCACCAAGGTAAAATTATGTTGAAGGGATTGTAGAAGGTCAGTAGTTATCCCTACTAGGTCATTAGGACTATCCCTTAGCCAGAAGAGTATCAATAAGGGATAGATAATTCCAGGTGTGAATGTTTGTCTGATCTGTTTTAATTTAAAACA
This sequence comes from Haliaeetus albicilla, assembly GCF_947461875.1. Taxonomy (NCBI): domain Eukaryota; kingdom Metazoa; phylum Chordata; class Aves; order Accipitriformes; family Accipitridae; genus Haliaeetus; species Haliaeetus albicilla. The sequence continues at coordinate 17,642,227 of NC_091501.1, forward strand.
TCTCTAGATCATCTCTTCTAGTGCTTAATAATAGTTAGAATCTAAATCCTTTGCTACAATGTCAGCTAGTTACTACTTCAAACAGAGCTTTATGTTTTGCTTCAGTCTTGTTCATTTCAACCATTATTGTGTTTTCAGCCACTTGCTTCTTTCTGAAGAAGTTAAAAATGGAGCCTTTCTGCAAGCATCACTTTGTACAAATCCTCAGGATCCCGCTGTTTGTTTGTGTAACAGAAAACTTCCCTGGTTATCATTGGTCTCTGAAGTACATAATTTTCTTAAGCCCAAGGAATACCAGATCAATTTATGCACCTTTGGATTTTTTAGGGCAGTGTGCTGTGAGGATGGGCATTTCTGTGTATCTTGATGGCTCTAGTCATGTGGATTACCAGGACTTTTATATGGAAAACCTTTATATTTACCAAGAGCAATTTAGCAGTTCTAGTAACTTTACTTCAACTCGGACTAAGATAGTACAAATGTAAACCACTGTATTGTACTTTTTTGAGTCTCTTGTTTTTAGACCACTAAAGTAGTTCTACTAGGTGTTCAGATCCCTATAGAATCTTTTCTTGTAGGCTGTTGTCTTGCGTATCTAGACTACTTTTACAGTCACCTTTCTTACACCCTGTAGCAGTAATTGCAGAGCCCTTGCTGTCCATAAAACAACGGTTAGGAGCTGGTGACCAAGAACATGTAAACAAATGACAGGATTGCAAAGACTTTTTTTTTTAATATGCATCTGACTGAAGTGAGACACACACACACAATTATTGTTTTACTCTGGTTTAAATCTAGCATGTCTTTCCCTTCTTGTCTTTATTTAACATGCTGCTACAAGTTTTCCATCAGACGTTTAGTTTTTTTTCCATACTTCTACATGCTCAGATTGCATTCACTGGAGAAAGCTATTATGGGACATTATCTCTTGTACTCTAAGCTGCTTTTGGAGCCTTGTTCAGATTACAGGCATCCAAAGTTATGGCTAACAATATTATCCTTCCTGTACTGACTATTCCTTATTCTTGGCTACAACAGTTGTTTTAATCTGTTACAAGGGGTTTGTGTGCCCTGCATCACAATTTACTGGACCACTGAAATGATTCGGTCTTTAAAAAAAAGAAAATGTCCAGGAAAAATTTGCTGATATTGGTACTACCCAGCAAATAGTTCTTACCAGTGTAGTGAAGAGGATGATGACTTATGAAACTTCCCTGTTTCACTGTGGCTGAGGTCTCATTACATGTTAATGCTTAATCTACACAGGGAATGTATAGCTCAACAAGAGAGAACTCAGAACGCCACCACCAGCTGAATTGCTACAATTGACTGCAAACAGCTGAGCTGCTGCCATAGAAAATTTGTTTTCCTGCAGCAGAAACAAAGTGGAAAGCACAGGGGGCTATACCACAGCAGCTGTGCTAGGCAACATCCTCTGGCTCATGATTTAAATCTCTGACTTTACATAAATTTGTGAAATAAGTGAATACACAACTCTGTTGTGCTCAATTTTCTTTAGTTAATGTGAAGAGTACCATATATGGTTTCAAAGGGGATTATTCAGAATTAACTTCAGTTGTTTTTACATTGGGTATTGCAAGAATGTATTTCCTATAATGTAAAAAGAAATTACCTCAAAATATGTATGGTAATTTTGAGAAATTAGTTGGGAGCATCAGTTCTGTTGACTAAGTTGGGTATTCTTTCTTCGGTTATTTTTTGAAGAGCCGACTGAGGGTTGCCACCTATGAAGAAAATTAACTCCATTTAAAAATCAGGTGTATCTTTCCTGGTTTTCTCCTTTCTCTGCTGAATGTATGTTGATGTATTTGGTAAAATTAATGTGCTACTAACAAGCTACGAGATTTTATGTAACCCGGGTTTAAAAAATAACTCCTATTTCTTAATTTTATAGCAATATGAGAATAGTACAATTATAAAAACTAATACAATCTTCTGATATCTTAACTAAAGGGGGTTCTTTCCTGTGGTTGTTGGCTTTATTAGAAGAGTTCCAGTTCTTGGATATCTCTTGAATTTACCTGGTATAAGCTCGGTAAGTGTTTGGTACTTCATGCAAAATTTGAAGCTTGTACTGGTTTTTTGTTCCATTGTTATAGCAATAGTAGAAATGCATCAGAAATAAAGGAAATATAACTTTAGAGCAGTGTCTTTGAGTGTATTCCTGTATAGTTCTTGCACCATACAGATCACCTTCGTTCCCAGTGAAAGACTTCTAGATGTAAAAGGAACAAAAGGATACCTTTGCAGAAGCTGCCCTTGCTTACATGTTGTGAAGTGGAAAGAGCCCTGGATTGTGATTTGGAGCGCTGGGGTTCTGCTTTCTGCTTCACTGTTGGCCCTAGGTGACCAAATAGGCAAATCATGACACTGTTCTCTGCCTCTTCTCTTGTCTGTACGATGAGGAGGACACTGTTCTTTGGGTAGTATTTGGATATATTTATGAAAAGTTGCCTGTAAAAGCAAACAGTTTAGTTCAATGTTAAGTTGCGGCTTGTATGGCAAATCCAGAAACCCTCATGTGCATAACCATTCATCAGATATACTTTTTAAGGTCCACTGCACCAGACTGCAGCTTGCTTTTACTAAGATTTGTATTTTTTCAAATGTAGTTTTCCATTTTCTTAACCAAACAGCCAGGGATTTGAAGACAATTAACAGGTGCCAGAAAGATGGTAATCTAGGGTGTTTCAGTCAACTACTTTTACTGTGCTAATTTCTGTACATATTTTAACACAAGCATTTTTAACCCTAGTTTTGAAAGCAACAGTTTTAATAGCTACTACTAAAAAATTATAAGGGATATAACTTAGATGTATGCAGGCTGGGTTTTTTTTTAAATTAGTGTTCAAGGTCATCTGTTCCAATCCTACAGTTAGGCCAAGTTCTGGCTCATAATTCATGATCAATTGAATGTTTCATTTGTCAATTGATCTTACTTAGTCATATTTAGTTTGATCATAAAGGGGTTAAATCTTGTTTTAAAAAGATAATTGTTAATGTTTTATTCAAAGCCTACGTAGGCTCAGAAGAGAATCCACAGTAATGGTCAGTTGGAATATCTTACTTGGTCTACTAATGCATGTGTGGCTGATACTGTATTGTTTTGTTTTAATCATTAAGCTAGCAGTGTTATCTGCATTCTTCTATTTCCTTTTTCATTCTGTTGCATCTTCATGTTGCACTGTTAATGTCTATATGAGAAAAACATGTCATGCAGAAACACAATTGCAATGTAAGGTTTTTAATTTTCACAAACTTAAACCATGAGACCTTGGTGAGTACTACTTGACTCTCATTTTCAGTCGCATACTAACTGTGCAAGTAGCAAGTAATATTTGAGAGTAACTTCACTGTACATAAATGTCATGCAGCTTAAAACCTTTTTGTCTCCTTTCCTACAGCTTGTAGATAAAGTTGGAGAAAGCAACAACATGGTATAATGACGAGAGGGCAGAAGACTGATTCTAAACTTACTGTATTATTTATAAAATCCTTTTGAAGAATACTCAGCACAAAGATTAAGTTGTGTACAAAGGAAAAGCTTGTTACATTCTTTACATAACAGTTTAATTTAAAATGTATAGTCAACAATATACATTAGAAAAGAAGCCCTGCAAGTGTGCTTCTAGGAAAGTAACTCCAGAGTTCAGGAAGTAAACTGAAGAGGTGAAAGTCATGGAATAACCCATGTTACAACTGTTCAAGACTATCTTTGTTGGTTTTGGAAAACATGCTAGAGGCAATGAACCCTTGTGGAATTAACAGTGCCTGTACTTTACCTCCTTATTTTGAAGGTGCAGTAGAGCAAACAGGCCTAGATTTTTAAGGGTGACCCAAACTTATCCAACCCTCTGCTTGCTATCCTCAGAGTGCAAAAAAAAAAAAAACCAAACAGAAAACTTCTTGTGTAACAAGAGATGCGTCTTTGCATGAAGGTTGAGATGACTATTCATCTTTAAGTGTATTATGACAAAAAAAAAAAAAGGAAACCCTACACGGTTCTGTTGTAAACATTTTTGTAAATATGTGGCTGAAATAAAACATTGTTATCTTAATGTTTCAAAGCCAAATGTAAGTTGATTGTATTTGCCTTCCATTTTGGAATAAGCAAAGGTCAATCTTGAATAACCGCGGTCTTAAATGTTGGTTCTGAACATGTGGAGCTCAGCAGGGAACTCTGGAAACTGACTTGCACTCCTTCCAGTTTGTTCTCCTTGAGTCAAGTTGCGCGTGCATCCAGATGAGAATGTAGCCCCTTGTCACTAACATGATAACTTTGTGAAATATGCGTAGTTCACAAAAAATGCATTTGGTTAAGGTGCTGACATGAACCCTGTGAAATGTATCTTATCAAAATTTGAACCTTTGTTTTTAAGTAGTTTGAAGGTAAGGTTTCTTTGTTTACTCTGGAACTACAAATTGACTTTTATTTTTTACAGTAATAAAATGAAAACTTAAAAGTTCTGTGTACGTGAGTCTCTGGGGAGAAAATTAAGCTAATGGGGCTAACAAAAGATCAAGTGCCAATCTCCATATGTTTTGTAACTTGTTGCTTGGGTTACCTTCAAGTAACTTCTTTCAGTCACAGCAACAGCTTTGCTGTTACAGAGATTCTTAGCTACCCTGGAATAAATGTCCCCTACTAATGCAAGGGTCACATTTCTGCTTCTATTGGAATGTTAAACATTGTGCACTTTCAATAGATTTAGTTACGTAGCATCCTCACCTAACAAAACATGATCATTAAGTAAATTGTATTTGTGCAGGCTTTGGGGGTTTCTGCTGTTTAACTTCCTTTTCCCTTAAATGTAATCTTAAAAAAATATTACCAAAATGCAATGGTGGTATTTCAAGTAGCTATGTAGTCTTAAAGGTCTAATGACTGGTTTTTTTTGTTTGGTTGGTTGGCTGTTTTTTTTCTTTATCATGCAGTTAAAATTGGTATTCCAAAATAACTGTTAAGTTAAGAAGAATCGTCGTATACCAACCCTGTTGGAAATTGCTGTGAAGTTTATTTGTATAAGACGTCTTATTTTCATTAAGACATTAAGTTTCATTATACAACTGTATAAATAGCCACAATCTACTATTCCAAATGTTTAATTTGCTTCCTTCTCAAACAGGCACAAAATGATTAAGTGAAAAAATGCCATTGTATTTACAATGAATAGCATCTGAAAAAATCAGTGTTTTTATTTCATAAATGACAAAAATGGCTATATTTGCCTGATGGCACGTGTGTTATAGTTTACAGGCAGGACTAAATATGACTTGTGGCTTCTACCTCAAGAGATAAACCAATTTTAACTGCTTCTGTAGATCTGTTGTGTGTTAAAATGACTAGAGAGTAACACTACAGCAGTTTAGCAAACTCATCTTGTTTGCTCTGGTAGAGCACTAGTCTGTACTGTGGGAATCAAGTACTGTTTAAAGCAGACAGTGTTCATCATTTACATTGGAAGTCAGCTACCTGAAGGTTTTTGTTCTTGTCCTTTGAAAAGTAATGTGATGGGAAATGTGGATTGCACCCCATGACTGTGGAGCTCTGACTGAAAGCAAATTGCTTGGTAAGCTGAAGTACCTTCATCAACAAGAAAACTGATGGTACCTTTCAGAGGTGATGAATGTGGTGTTGTATGTGATCTTTTAGCCCTCTGAAACACTGGGATGTAGGCAGTTCATCTCACTTCTATTTAATTCATTGTTTTAAATCAAAAGTCAGTTTTTTGTCAGATGTGAACTGTTGTGAAAAGCGTCTGAGGGAACAAAATTGTATGTTGAATTTAGCATAGTCTTTATCCCTTAAGGTAATGTCTTTGAGACAGTTTTGCTGAGATAAGTGTGGGTGGCAGCAAAGGTCAAAATGACAGCCTTAAAGTGTTTCTGTCGTTGCAAAAATATCTCTAACAGAAACATGCTTGGAACATTTCCCCTTTTAAATGTAATTTATAATTGCTGCTTTAAAAATCGTGAGGATGGATCTTATTCTGAGCAGATGAATACTGTAAATATCCTTGTCATACCTTGAATAAATGGGTACCTTTTTCTATAATTTGTCTTTGTGTCTCTTTACATGCATGTTTTAAAAAAGTGTTTTGACAAGTTTTCCTTTCCAAAGGTTAGGGCATGCATGCTGCTATTGCTTCACTATCTTACACTGTTGTGACTTTCATAGTAAGTAGTGTCTTTGATTAATCTTTAATAGAAAAGTTTCCTCTTTTTCTTACAATAAACCTTTTATATAAACATCCCCCTAGTTATTCAAGCTTCACTATCTTACACTGTTGTGACTTTCATAGTAAGTAGTCTTTGATTAATCTTTAATAGAAACATTTCCTCTTTTTCTTACAATAAACCTTTTACATAAACATCTCCCTAGTTATTCAAGTTCTAGTTTCAAACACATCACAACAAAATGTGGAAATTAGTTACGTGGGAAATACTTTCTTTGTTAAACTACCTCCTTTCTGAGGAAATAACTGTGAAACTTCAGGAGAAAAAGGATACATGTCTAGAACTTAGAGCAGGTTCTAGTCCCTGTGCTTTCAGTTTAGTTCAAGGATATGAGTGTGGGCTTATTGATAGCCTAGAGAGTGGCCTGATAAGCAGGTTTACTATTCTGTGGTGGTCTGCAAGCTTGCAGCCCACTGTTGCGGATTTTCACAAAGAGAATAGAAGAGCAAAGCAGGGATTTTAATTGGTTGTTGAGGTGGTGTGTTGGTGTTATGTGCTAGTTAATGCCCTAAAAACTTACTTTGACTAAAGTTGCAGCCTCTCAGCTATTACCAAAGTCGGTTCTAGCTGAAGAATACCAAGGAATTGTCACTTCCTAATTTAAAAGGACAAAATTCCCAGCTACATCTAGTTATATTTGTTAAACTGTGAGAGGTATAATGTTAATCTGTATGTAGCTCATGGCCACTTACTTTCAGTGAACAGTTGCCATTTATTAACCAGGAACACTTTGTTATTGCTCACAATATAGTACCACTGTAGTTCAGAGTCTGTGTCAAAAACGTTGTAAAGAAAGGTATCTTTGCAGTAGATGTCAAAGCAAGTTTTTATTGGATTACTTTAAAATTGTTTCTGTACCAGATTTCAAGGTACAGGCCCATCTAGGTGTTGCCATTCTGGTTCGCTTGATACCAGGCTGGAAGATAGAGTCTGCATCCCTAAACCAAATGTAGTATGTATGTCTCCCAGCTGTCTCTTCAGATGTCACTGCCAACCCTTGGACTCCTGTCTCTATTTCTCTGGCTGCCATGTCCTGGCTTGCTTGGGCTGTTACTTCTACCCTTCAGATTGCCATTACCAGCTATGATGGCGCTAGTATGCTGTTACCAGACTAACTTACCCAGAAGAATTTGGCCTTTGTGGCCCATTTGCTCTAGGCTTCACCCTTCTAGTATTGGTCTTGGCATATCAAAGCATCTTTCAGAAGACTTGGATATCGTGCTTGGTCCAACAAAGAGATTCTGCAGATGCTGTAATCCCTGGCCAAGCCTAATTTCAGCACAATTATTATATGGTGAAGCATCCTCTTCAAATAGGTAAGAATTTAAAGAAAAATGACAGGTCTAACATGCAGTAATTTGATGTGGAATTCGTTATCTCAAACTGAGTGTTATGGCTGATAATCTGGGGTATTGCTCAAGATCTATTTATAGAAATGCATTTATGTGTTTATACCAGCCGTTAATGTCTAGTTTACCTGTGAAGTAGCACAGGTCTGGAGGAACCCACGTGCTTTTCAGCAAGTATACCTGTATGCTTGCTAGCAGATACCATTTTTCATTGTAGTAGTAGTACCACTTTGCTGGGAATGTAATGGATCTCCTATAAAAATATATAGGTTTGGAGTATCTTATTGCATACAATGCTGAAAGCTCATAAAAGCATCGGGTTCCTAGCTGGCTTACCACATACGGGAATTTCTCCACTGAAAGGGCAGCAGTGTTTAGCCTACTGTTCGGTACAGGGGCGTAGATCTCTTCAAGATCCGGGAGCCAAGATGTTTGTAACCGAGAACTGGCCTCCTGCACCATCGAACTGGCGCTGCAGCTGACCTCGGGCAAAACGTAGGTGACCCACAACCTCTTTCTTCTCCCTTTTTTCAGTGCCCCGCTCTGAACCTCGGTCCGGGTCCGAGCCGGCCCTCCCGCCATCAGGTGCGGCGGCGGTCACCAGGGGGAGCCATGAGGGAGAGAAACGCCGGGGAGGCGGCGGGAAGGGCCCGGGGGGCGCGGGGGATTCGCCGGCGCCAAGCACGGAGCCTACGCCGCCCAGGCTCCCCGAGGCAGCGAGCGGGGCTGTACCTGCAAAGCCGGGGCCTGGAGGCCGAGTGGTGGTCCCTCACGTGGTGGAGGGCACAAGATAGGGTTTATTGTCGTCTTTTCAAATCAGCCGCACAACGAGCCAACGGTTCGGAGTCCTGCAGAGGGTAAGTGGGGCCCAAAAAATGTCGTGAAAGTTTCTGGCTGGTTTGTTGTGTGCTTCTCTTTAAGCATGATTTAATTTAGGCTGGGGAACCACAACATGGCTATAAAACACGAAGCGGATGTTGAGCTTTTTATAGAGAGCTGGCTGTGCCAAAATGCTGCTGCACGTCAGGCCCTCTCTTGGCTGGCAGGATTTGAAGCAGCCGAGTTGTAATTTGGAGATTGGGAAAGCGGGCTTTCCCCTTGCCACAGCCCAGCTGCCTCCGTGTGTCCTTTTCTCCAGGCACTCAAAAGCTCTTCCAGTAACATCAGAGAAATCAAGATTTCACATTGATTTCTACAATTTAACTCTACTGCTTTGAAATGAAAGGCATTTTTGGCCCAAAATGTTTTACACCACCCAAAAAAATCACATTGAGTCAGTCTTTAAATATTAATTTAGTTTTTGTATCAAAACCAAGCAGTTCAGCAGCACGTCTTCCAGGCGGCCTGGCTGAGTGGCTTTTATCGTTAACCATCTAACCTTGTGTGTCCAAAGAAGGGCAACGCAGCTGGTGAAGGATCTAGAGAACAAGTCTTATGAGGAGTGGCTGAGGGAGCTGGGGTTGTTAAGCCTGGAGAGAAGGAGGCTGAGGGGAGACCTTATCGCTCTCTACGACTACCTGAAAGGAGGGTGTAGTGAGGTGGGTGTCAGTCTCTTTTCCCAAGTAACAAGGGATAGGGCAAGAAGAAATGGCCTCAAGTTGCGCCAGGAGAGGTTTAGATTGGATATTAGGAAAAATTCCTTCACTGAAAGGTCTGTCAAGCATTGGAACAGGCTGCCCAGGGAAGTGGATGAGTCACCATCCCTGGACGCGTTCAAAAACTGTGTAGACGTGGCACTTTAGGACATGGTTTAGTGGTGGACTTGGCAGTGTTAAGTTAATGGTCGGACTCTATGTTCTTAAAGGTCTTTTCCAACCGAAACGGTTCTATGAACTTATGTGGAGAATTATCCTCAACTTGCTTACTCCCCTCCTCCCCCCGGAAAAAAATATAGCAGCACAAAATATAAAGTGTTTCCCCTCATACTTTTCTGCCAGTTTTTAAGCAGGCCTGAGCGGGGGAGAAAGAAGCGACTTAGCAGTTATGAAATCTTGGCAGTTACCTTGGATGGGGAAAATGGGCTAGCGAGGAATCATGGTGCTTCCCTTAAAAGGTGAAGGATTGAGTTGATTTTGATGAGAACTTGGGATTCATGTGGCCTGGGTGCTAAAGCCTCAGATGGAGCCAGCCGAGGGGGGGGCTCTGCTGCTGACCCAGCCTCTGAGGTGCTGCTGCCACCTGCAGCGTCTCCCTGTGCCCCCATTCCCACCTCTGGTGCACCTAAACTCATTCTAAATGCCTTTTGAAGGCTTTGCTTCAGAAGCATGATTGACACTTCACCTTCTGGACACAAAGGAAGCCAGCCCTGTTCCGGCAGGGCTGTGAGGCGGGCAGGGCTGAGGCGAGGCAGGTGCAGCGGCCCAGAACCTTCTGGAAGAGGCCTGCGGGGAAGGCCCTGCCCTGCCCCCCGCCGCTGAGGAGGCTGTGAGGAGGTGAAGGAGAGGAGCTAGAAAACTGAAGTCTGAAAGAAGCGTTGGAAACAAACTCTGTTCTTGGTTAATTCCCAGAGCGTAATGTTTTTCTTGCCTCTCAGGGCAGAAATAAGCGACACATTCACGAAGTGCTTATTTAGGAAGAATGCGTAAAATGCTGTTTCCCTGAATGGGTGGGAATGAAAGGGCAGGAGTTGCGTTTATTTGGTTCCAATTACTCTCGCACATGCAGGCGTTTCTTTTCAGCCTTTTTTTTAGTGTTTTCCTGGTTGTCAGGTGTTCTGTGGCTGCTTTCCCCTTTACCTTCTCTCACAGCTCTTGTTTCTTAATGTCTTTCTGAGAGTGTAATTATGCAGTCTACTTCTTTGTGAGGATGCCAGCTTAGACACTTCCCACCCTTTAGCATCTACAACAATTACTTCCTACTCCCATGCTTTTTGTCTGGGTTTTTTAAACCCAGATCACTCTATTAATTTGTTTTTACAGCAGAGCTGGCATGTCCAAAGAGGTGGAAAAATGGCATAATGATGGAAATGAGCACCCCGAGAAGGTGCTGCCATAAAAAGATCTTGCTTCTTTGAAAATAACATCCACTGAAACCTTGCATCTCACTCGTGCCCTTCTGTGAGGTGATGTGTGCCTCTGACTATGAGTGCCACTGTGCCTTTATCTTTCTGTTTCTACAAAGAATCCTGTTTCTTCTTGTTTTCCGAAATGAAGACTAGTAATTGCAACCATCACTTTCTGTGTATAAGGCTTATTATTTCAGCTTCTCCTATCGTTCTGTTGTAGCTCAAAATGACAAGACTCTAATGACCTGTCCTTCTCTGAAATAAAAATAATTTTAAAAATTATCTTACCCTAATATTTTGTAAGTATATGAACACATATATAAGCATAATATTTACTTTTTTTTTTCCCTGTTAGGAAATTTCTACAATACCAACCTGATTCTCATTCAAAGGTTTCTCTTCCCCTCACTCACTTCAGGACTTTAAAAACTTTCCACAACTGTATTCCCAGTTCTGCAAGGCAGCTATATGGAAATCATGTCCTGCAGTTACCTTCTTAATTGTTCTGAAGAGTTTTAGTCTGGGGACTGAAATCAGACACATGTTTTCCCTGAAGAATATTTTAGATGAAAGTTGATGTTTCCTTATTTTAAATATTTGTGCCAATGCACTTTCATGCAGTTGCAGAAACTAAGCACAATTGAGTTTTAGTACAAAAGCTAAGTAGAAGCAAAGTATTTCAGAAATATCAAAACATACCATTCCGATATTTTTGAAAAAGATACTTTTAAAAAAAAAAGCTTTGGAACACATTTCAAAAGGGCTTATATTACAAAAAGCTTTGAAAATTTTAAAAGATCAAAATTGAACTGAAACACAAATTTTGTCAAAATGATACCTTCTGATTGAATCAAAATTGCTTTCCCCACATTTTACTACAGGAAGTTTCCATTCCATTTCAGAAGGAAAACAATCTCAGAATCCCAGCTTTCTCTTAAATGGAAAACCTGGTTTCTCCCCACCTTCACCCTATCCTCTTTATGCACACTGGGGTTATAAGAGGAAACCTTTTAAAGTGTATCAAGCTATGGGGTTCTGCCCTTCATTCCTTGTAGAATTATGGAATTATACAAGTTGCCTCTTTCAAAATTCCCTGTTTGGCTTTATATCATAGAGCCTTTTCATTTTCCCAATGGTAGTTCCTCATATTTCTGTGGCTAAAATGTGAATTTATTCAGTTCTGGTTTGGATAATGTGCGTGATTGAAACCCCTTTGGTCTTCTGCAAAAATTCCACTCATGAGCCCACAGCAGGCAGAAGGAATGCTGTGTTCTGCACAGCTTCTGTGCAGACCAGCAGAAGGAATGGAACATACTAATCACAGGTTTTTGTGGCCACTCTACAAACATAATCTGCCCCTAGAGCCCCAGGTATCACAGCTCCTCTTCACCTTGTGAATCTCTAGAATTTTTTGAAACACTTCAGACTCGAAGTATATAAATTACCTAATTCTCTGTGAAAAACTTACTCATTAAAACTTCTAAAGTTTAACAGAGCTGTCAAGCGTTCACAGAATGCTTTGCATTAATGGAAAATCTAGCATAGAAATGAACAACGGCCTGTTTTATGAAAATAAAATATTCAGAATGTAGAAAATGTGTGTTCTTATTGATGGATCAATACAACTGCTTGAATCGGTAGAGGTAAAGTCAATGTCCCTTGCATTATAACTTCTGGAGTGCTACATAAGGAAGTGTAAGTAGATTGAAGTAATGCAAGCCAACACTGCAAAAATAGGTGTGTATGCACATTTAGTAATGGCAACTTCGGTTTTGGGGGTGTTGCAGCAAGATGCAAGTTTTGAGGTAATTTCTGCAGCTTCTCTGAGTTTTAGTCCCCCTTTTTTGATTTTTATTTACAAATTCAGGGCCAGCTTGACTATCAATAAAAAGATCTCTTTTTAATATATATCCTAGGTAACTTGGTGTTTTGGCTTTGCACAAATCCTCTGTAGTTCAGATAACATTTCGCCTTTCTTTTTCCTTTCCTTCTCCTATTTCTTCGTTATGCCCAGGCCACGGATTCTGCTCTGTACCTCAATAGTTGGCAGTAGTCTGAGGATGACTTGAAGTGCATCTGTATAGTGGAGCATGATGCAGAGAACTAGAAAGAAAAAGGGCTCACAACACAGTACTGTTCAGACTGGCAAAATGAGATCTGGAAACAGTAAAACTGCATTTAAACAGCTTTTGTTCTAGAGGGATTCAGGATACTGAAGTAAGTCTGGAGAAACTGTAGAACCTCTAATAAGGAATGCAAAAAGTTATATGGATAAACATCACATTGAGGGGCAGACTCAGCATGACTTTTCTGAAAGGAAATCCTGACGTGACTACCTAGAAACTTCTTTGAAGGATTCAATGAACATGCAGACAGTAGATGTCCAATTGATACAATCTACTTGGATTTCCAAAGGACTTGACAAGGTCCCTTACCAAAGGCTCATAGAAAATAACCTCCCATAAGAAAGGTGCTTTTATGGTTGCTCTCATTAATTGGTTGAAAGACAGGAAACAGAAGAGAGAGAGTCTGTGCAACTGAGAAAATAGTAGGGAAATGGAGGCAAATAGAGAAAGCACAAAGTTTGCTGATGAGATTAAAACCTTCAGAGTAATGGTGTTCAATGATTCAGCCAAACTAGAGCTATCTGCAAAGAGTTACACAAGGACCTTAAGAAATTGAGTACACAGTTGTCAAAATAACATATAATAATGTCTGCAAGTATAAAATGATACATATGCCAAAAAGAATACTAAATATATGTGAACGGTGATGGGTTGTGAATGACCTCTTACCTTTCAGGAGAGAAGTCTTGGAATTAGATAGTTTGTAAAAATATCAGTTGAGTTTAGTGCTCAGGAACAGTCAAATTAGGAAACAGAACACCAGGCATTATTAAGAAAAGAAAGAATAAAAAAAAAAAAAAAGTTAAAAATAAATATGGCTACCTGCATTTTGAGTGTTTTGTGTAGTTCCTATCCCCATCCTAAATCAAGGATGATCAAGGGTATGGAACTGGTTTTATATTAAGACTAAAAAGATTAGGACTCTTCATCTGGAAAAAGGAGATGGCTTACAAACGATTCAACAGTAGCCTGTAAAATCACCAGTGACAGACAGAGGATGAATATTTTGATCTTCATTTGTGTTTACAGTCTCACAATAGCAGAAGAAGGGAGCATGATGTGAAATTTTCAAGTGGCAAGTTCAAAATAAAACAAAATTATGTATTTTTCCACAGAACAGAGCTAAGTTGTAGAACTTATTAGCACAAGATCTTACAGATGCCAAATTTTACATGGGTTCAAGGAACAACTGAATTAATGGAACAAAAATCCATGAAGAACTGTTAAGCCTTAAGAATCCATCTTTCAGGAAACCGCTGTGGTACAAACCACTTGAGGCTCAAAGAGCATATCAGGAAAGTGCCACTGCGTGCTTATTCTGTTCTTGTAACTCTTCTGTAGGCATCGTTATTGCTGACTATCAGAGACAGGATATTGAATTAAGTAGACCTTTGGCCTGACCCAGTGTGGTTGTTCCCATGTTGTGGTTGTAATCTGAAGGTAATTCATTGTGAATGGATTGAATTGCTCTCATGACCACTGAGTAGTAGTTCACTGATGATGAATTGCATCTGTCTGATGCTTCTTTACTGCCTTCTCTGCCTCCTGGTTTTTGCTCCATCTTTCCTCTCTCCTAAATAGCCACTAAAACATGACCATTCAGATGAACTTTCATTTTCGGTAGTGTCGTTTACCCGTGTTTCTTTGGAATCCAAGTTTTTGTAATTCCATTAAATAGCACTTTCTTACCTGGCTGAAGAGTGGCAGGAACAGTGATCTACTTATGTTTACGTAACCAATCTCTGGCACTATACAAGAGAGAATAATTCACGTACATCATGCAAAGCAGAAGTTGACACTTTTGACAGTAGCATGGAGATGAAACAGCTTTCTACAACTACTCTCAAACAGATCAGAAAGGGAAAACATTTATGCAAACAGTAGTAAAGGAAGAAAAGACTTAACCATAAAAACAGTAAAGATGAAAGTAAGCAGATTGTGAACATTATGCTGTGGTTACGCTGGGATTTTCTCTTAAAAATTCATGGTTTTGTTGTACTACTGCTGTATGGTTTCACTGGCAGCAGCACTGGTAGAAGTAACTGAGTAGACCGGCCTCTGGTGTTTAATCTTTTTTCTTCAGGTGCTGGTCACCTGCCTGCCAGGTACCTACGCACAGAAATCAGAGACAGAGTAGTACACGCCAGCTGTAAGATGGGCAGCTGAGGTGTGAAGAGCTGTGAAGGTGTAGCTACGTGGACTTCAGCATGGACTAGGCAGTGGTTAGCAGGGGGAGGACCCAGAGCCCCGTTGTGAGACATCTGGCAATCCCAGCCAGCTCCGACTAAAATGGGTTGTGCGGGCCCCTCCTGCGTTCGTTGCCAGTGCTGGAGGACTTAGCACCAATGGTGGCCGTAGCGGTGGAAGGCAGAAGGCCGGGGGAAAGCCTGCCTTGCAGCCAGAGAGCTGAAGGGCTTGCTAGCAATGGGAGGGGTAAACTGCGAGGTGTTTGGTGTGCCAGACAACTCGGAGGCAAGAAGGAGGAAATGACTCAGGGACTGAAAATGACGAGTTTCTCAATGCTGGTTGAGGCAGAGGGCTATGAAGAACGCGTTATCCTCAGTACAAATGACAGTAAAAGCACCGAACGGTCTCTGCCGGGCAGGCGCCGCGCACGATGCGGGGCCATTTTTGGGACCGGCCGCGGCTGACCCTGCGAGCCGACCTGTCCCCGCGGATAGGTGCGGGCGGCGGGTTGGCATCCGCCGGCCTCGTCCCCGGCTGGGGCGCTGCCGGCGCGGCGCTTCCCCAGGGCGAGGCCGAGGGCGAGGCGGCGGGGCGGCCCGCCGGGCGGTGTGCGCGCCCGCCCGGCGGAGCGAGGCGGGGCGGCCCGCAGCCCCTCGCCGCTCTCCCCAGCGGCGGCCGGCAGCGCGCCGCCCTCGCCCGCTGATGCAATCGGAGCCCGCAAGCGGCGGCAGCGGCCCCGGCGGCGCCCGCAGGCGGATCGGCCGGCCCTGAGCCCGCGCAGCGCGCCGCCGCCGCCGCAGCAGCCGCAGCCGCAGCCGCAGCCGGGGGCTCGGCGATCCGCGGGGCTCCAGCACGAACGCTGCCCGAAGCCGGCGGCGGCCCGCCGAGAGCCCGCTCCGCCGCGGCAGGGAGATACCCGCCGTCTGCCAGCATGATCGAGGTAAGCGGAGCGGTCTTCCTGCCAAAATCCCCTCGTCCATCCTTCGGGGGACGCGGAGCGGCGGGGGGACTTCTCCTCGGCAAGCAAGGAAAGCGGTAGTTTACCGATTTGTATTTACAGATTTCAGTGCTCTTGCTTGTTATTTGTGCTTTGCGAAGGAGACTTCTGTCCCCCAGAGATTTATGGTTTGAGATTCAGAAGCAGCATGCGTGCGATTCTACCTCTTTCCATGTTCTTTCATTGCAGGCAGCGTGTGTGGAAAAGAAATAATGAGTCGGGAGGGAGAAGGGGGGGAAGGGGAGGTGTATCATTTCCTCGGGGGGGGGGGATTTCTTACTGTTTATTGGTAACAGGGGACTCTTAATGATTAAAAAGAAAAAAAAACGTGCAAAGGGTATGGTCTCCTGGCAGGCATCATGCCTTTTTCTGCCTGTGAGTTTATTATAGGTCTTATGTCTGCCATGGTACTAAAATAGACTATGGGTAATACCCAGTAACATGTATTTAGAGGTTTTGAGTAATTTCAGAAATAACTTTAAATAATGGAAGAGGAGTTGTCGGTAGTGAACACTAACGTGAGGGATAAGCATCTCTGGGAACTCTCCTTTTATGTCATGTTTATGTTCTTCTGCTTAGTGAGGCTGATCTGGGGATTAAAAAGAAGTCTTGTCAAGACAAAGGGCATGGAGATAGCACGGGTGCTTTTCAGTTAGATTGAGGGAACATCACAGCAACTTCATACCCTGTGGAACAGCTGCATTAAGAATAATTCTTGGGTTTTGAAGAAGGTCTGTGCTGGGCTGACTGTGGACTTCACAGTCGCAGCCTGGTGCCAAAGTTAGCAGCTGAGGAAAAATAAGACTGAGTTATTTGCTCTCTTTGGGTAACTATAACAGATGGAATATGGGCACAACAGGTATGTGACTGGGGGAGGCATCCCCCCAGCTCCTCTCTGCCAATGATGACAAGTGTTACTCTCATCCCATCCTAGGTCTCATCAACATTGCTCTCTCCTGAGTGGGTCTAGCAGTGGTACAGGTGCTACTGATGATGGCAGGGCTAGAAGGCGTGAGTGCTCTGGAGGAGCCTCAGGAGGCTCTGATTAGTCCCATTTGCATTTTCTCAAGTTGGAGGGTGGCAGACCAGCCATGGCAGAAAACCAATCTGAAACTACTCTCGGAAAATACCCAAGCAGCTGCCCCCAGCCAGAGTGGTGTTATCCAGCACCTGGCACTAAGGCTCTGGCATACCCATGCAAAAAAAAAGAAAGTAGCAGGCAAGCCATAGACCTACCTGCCTGTTTGCTCAAAGCAGCACTGACATCTCATTGGGTTCTTCCCACCTGCACAAAACCTAATTTTGCTTTGTAATTTTACTGTAGAGTAGACAGCATGAAGCAATAACTACAGCAGTAAAAGTAGGCTCTTGTCACTTGCAAGTGGTGTAGCCTTGGGCAAGTCAGTTCTGTCTGAGCCCTTTACCCTTTATTTGCCTCATCTGTTCAGACTGTAAGCTCTTCAGGGTTATGGCTGTCACTGTGTGTTTGTAGAGCATGTATCAAAGGTGCAGAAAATTACCATTTGATTATCATGATACTTATGCCAAAACCAATAAATTTATAAAGGTATCAGTAAGCAACAGCATTATTACACCTCCTTATCCCTTCATCTCCCCCTTCATCATTTCCTGCTTCTAGTCACAACCCTCCCTTTCTCCTTGAACCATTTCCAGCCCAACCTCAACTGTCTCTTCCTTGCCTGTTTAAAGGAATGTTATGTATAAGAAATGAATTATGCCTCTGGTTTCTGCAGTCCTGCCTTGTCCACCTATTGCACTCATTGTTACTGACAGGCCTAGCACTACTAACATTGCGTGATCCAGTGGATATTCTGATTTTTCCCATGGAAATTGAGTATTGAAATCTGCTGCAAAGTCATAGGTAAAAAAGAAGATTGCACAATCATTAGGTAGCTTTAACACAGTTGATACCTTGCTAAACCAGTCCATAGGCCATATCCTTGGTTTAATTTGATTGATAGAAGGAAATAGTTTAAATGGAATTCACTAGTGATGAATTTATCCCTGGGAGGGCAATGTTAGGAAATGAGGTAAATCAGCTCATTAATTGTGTAAGCACTCAGTTACTCTGAATTTGTTCAGCCATTTTAAAACAATTTATTTGGTGTGGGCATGCTAAAGAATCAGAACAGACATTATTTTCATTACTTTCTTATGTTATGCCATTTTCCTAAATGAATAATCTTAGCTGAATGTATAGCAAACTGCAGATTATTAGTAGGTTTGAAGGCAGGACCTTCAGTGTTAGAATGAAGGAGCTAAGGGGTAAGTTCTGTTTGGAAATTTTGCACAATTAGCCTTAGGCCACGCGTGTGAGGACTGGCATCTTCATGTTATGTACTCCACAGTGCTAGATAAACTCATCAGAGACTTCTATGAGCTCAATACTGATTGTGGCTTTTGATAATAAATTGTGGCTATCCAACTGCCACGATGGCTGTGATGTAGAGATTAAATGCATAACCTTCATCTTGAATGTCTGAATTTTGGTGATACTTGGGCATAAATCAAAGTAGTACATGACCCTATTTTGTTATTCATAGTTACTTACATGCTTGCAACTTGATACCTCCAGTTCTTACATAGGATGAAGTGAGTGGGTGGTCCCATTTACCTTGGAAAGAATTTCATTACTTTATGACTTTATCCATTAAAGGGACAGGTAATATTACCTCATAAAATAGAGCACCTGTTGTAGAAGGGCAATTTAGCAAATATTACCATATGCTATTGCAGATGAAAATCCAGTGTTTGGTACATATATGAAATGATCCAAAAGAGTTAACAAGAACTAAATAATTGAAACTATCTTTAAAATGATCAAGAAGTTTTACCCATCTGTCTTTTCTGCATCTTGGCCCATAGTTATTACTGTTTTTACAAACCAATGTCAAAATACTCTTCCAATAGAGTTACTCATTTACTTTCTTCCCTTAAGGTCTGCAGGTTGTTCCAAGTTTTATTTTAGAGTATACCTGATGCATTAATGAAGTGCAGCATATGACTTCTCAGTAGGTACACAGCTATTGCTAATTCAGGTTGTCTGTTAGAGCATTTCAGACAATATTTGATAAAAACACTCTTAGTAAGCACAGAAAATATACTCTTTTTCCTGGTATATGAATAGGTTTTAATTCCACAAGCATTCAGAGAGATCAGTGCCACACAAGTCATGTCCACTTGTTTAACTTTATTTAGACTGTTGTCTTAGGGGTCATCACTTCTGTAACAAATGCTTGATTTTGCATTACCCTTACTGAGAATGAACTTTTTTTAAACTTTGACACTGAGAGGCTGAGGGAACTGGGTTTGTTCAGTCTGGAGAAGAGGAGGCTTTGGGGTGACGTAATAGCAGCCTTCCAAAATCTAGAGGAAAATCAAGGAGATAGTGCCAGGCTCAGCAATGATGTGTGGTAGGAGGACAAGAGACAATGGCATAACTTGAAATGAAAATGGTTCAGACTGGATATAAGGAAAAAAATCTCCCCACAAGGACAGTCAGACAGTGGAGCAGGTTGCCAAGAGAGGCTGTGCAGTCTCCATCCTTGGGAGCTCTCAAGACCCAGCTGGATAAAGCCTTGAGAAACCTGGTCTGAGCTCAGACCTGACCCTGCTTTGAGCAAAAGGTTGGACTAGAGACCTCCTGCAGCCCCTTCCAGCCTGGATTTTCCTATGGTCCTGGAAAAAAGCTTAGGAGCTAAGATTTTTTTTTTTTTTTAATCCAGTCTTAGTCTTTGACACAGTAGTGTGGATTAGTACATGTTCGTCCAGAGCTCTGCTTGCTAGGCTTTTAACAGTACAAAGAACTCTGCACAAAGATGGTCTTTAAAGTCACCAGTATAGGCAGATTTCTTTGGAGAAGGTAATTTCTTTAACATGTCACTATAGCAGTAATATTTTGTTCTTTATTATCTTGAGGAACTCCAAGTGCTTAACAGAAGAGGTTGAACAGTAATGTTGGTGCAAGTCTCTTCACAAGAATGCTACTTTATTTGGACCCTTCGGAGTTTGTTTGTTGGGGATTTAGGGGTTGGTTTTGGTTTTTTGTTCTTGGTGTTTTGTTTGTTTGGGTTTTTTTTCCCCCGGGAGCCTTGTTGCTTTAATTACCTCATTAGAATCCATGGTAAGGTTTATCAATACTCCACTGAGCCAGGAAAGAGGACTGTACCTCCTTCCTACACTCTCAACACCTTCCCTCTAAGTACTGTACTTTCCTTCCCCATGCACTTTGGAGAGCCAAGCTAGTACTTTTTCTCATAATCAGAATACATCCCGGTTTTGCGAGACTTTTTTTTCTTACCATGTATTTTAAGAATATTTCTTTAAACAAGGATCATTATACCAGTAGGCACTGGCCATGGGAAGGGAAGAGGTATGTCAAAACTACTAGGGAAGTTGCTAATGTCAAGGGAGAGTTAAGGGCATGTCTCAGGGATTCAAATATCTTTTTCTTAAGGTTGGGGGTTTTATAATACTGCTGGCTTTTTAAAAAATAACAGCTTCTTGTTGGTTTTGAAATGAATTCAGCAGGTCTTCTTTTTACTTCTTTTCAATGCAACTGACTGCAAGTAAAGTTCAATGCACTGTTAGAAGTCTTACAGCTTTTGAAAAGGTTCTGTCTAGTAGTTTTCACTTCTGTAATAGATGATGCTAAATTTTCTAAATTGTGTAATTTTTTGCTTGATATGTGGAAAATAAAACACTGGCAAAACTATATGAAGCACTGAAAAAAAAGAGACCATTTTTTATTTTCTGGAACGTGAACTTTAAATTACTATGCCTTAAATGTAATACACAAATATACCATACAAAATTGTATATTCTACTCTTACAACAAAATTGTTGATTCACAAGTTTTTCTACAACTGCATATCATCATGCAATTCATTAAAAATCACATAAAGTCCACTTAAAATCAGCAGTAATAGTATAATTTCTGTTGATTCATGGAGTTTCTCACCCTCCAGTAAAATAAAGGAAATTCTTAATCAAAAGAATATGGGGAAGAAAATTCTATAGCAAATTTTAATACTTGCAGTATCCTCAACATATTTAGAAGGCTGGTTGTTAAGTAAGTTTCTTACCAGATGCATGATGCAGGTTTTATTTCCCTGATTTTAAAGTTCGAAGAAACAGGTGGAGAGGTTAAGTTTTTGATCCTGGATGAATAAAAGCGTAAGTCTTTTTTTTAATAGGATCTGTAGTCTTAAAACATTCAGAAGTACCATAATTTTTTTTTTGAGAACTGAACATCAAGATTTATTAAGATCATCAAGCTATCAAGGTCACAGTCAGTGCTAGTGTTAACAGTCAAAACTGTAAGTCCTTCTGAATCCTGCCCTATACTGTGGCAGTGCCTACTTACAAACTTGAAAAAAATCCTTCCTAATTGCTAGAAAGTATTGGCTGAAGTACAGGGGGTGAAAGCTATAAAAAAATAAATAGTTGTCTGCTAGTGTAAAAGTGTAATGTGAGCCAAGTTTATTCCTTACACAACATGAAGTAGTAGTTGTTGTAGCATAGGGTATTATAGCATACAGTGGCTACACAGCCACAATCTTTGCCACAGCTGTACAGCTGCATATATACATGCATGCACACAGAAAAAAACCCACCCATATTGTATTCATATGCTCGTATATTTGAGGCATTTATCCATCAGGAGCATATAATTTGTTTTTTAAGCAAGTATGGTGGTTAGATATGCTGTAACCTATTTATACATGCATGGGAACTAAATTGCAGACTCTGCCTTAAACTGGATTAACTGTCTTTAGAAACAGAAGTACAGTTTGGGAGACAAATGAAACAAAGTTTCCCATGCTGGGGGAAGTGTTTTGTTTCTGTAATCATAAAGGAAGTCCATTGGGTTCTTTGAATTTGGTTCAGTTCAATTTTTCTTCTTTCAGTATCCTTCTAACACAGTTGTGCTTTTTTCTAAATCTGATCCTGTGCTGTGGCCCAGTCCATGCCCCAGGCTTTGTCCTCAGTATTACACAGTGCTTTATAGAATACAAAGACAAGTTCTGTAGTCTATGCTTTTTTCATATTGACAAGTGTCTGTTCTTTTTTTAATATTATCCTTTGCCTTTCAGCACCTTTTCAGAGATGATTTTTGGCAGGTTGATAGGTTTATATAAACCTATAGTTTATAGATTGATTCTCTTCTTGACATCTGGAGATAGAAGTTCAGTAACATCAGCATTCCTTTCTGGTTCTCGATTGAGCTGAAAATGCTGCATTTACAATTGCTTTCTTTTGGATCTTCTTTTAAGTGGTTTTGCTGTAGCCAGCAGTGTTTTCATCATGTCAGTTGGGCAAAATATTTATTGTGACATACATACAAAATTAATGTTCTGTCCTGCCATTTCCAGGTGAACTGGATTTTGACAGTGGACAAATCAGATCCAACTCTAAACTCTTTTAAGATGCTTAAGATTGTCTCTATCATTTCTGAATGTATGAAGCTATTCTAGTCAAGAGCATTGATATTCATGTAGGTTGAAGCTGGGCAAAACCCTTGGTTCATGGGGATGTTATAAATAAGTCATTTGTCAATTTAGATTTACTGAACTGAGCAGGGCTGGTTGATCATTTATACATATGTCAAACTGTAAGAGGACAAGTGTAAATTACTTGTCATAGGCCTGTTTATTATCTTCATTATTAATGCCGTTTCTTAGTATTTCAAAGTTATC
Organism: Haliaeetus albicilla; assembly: GCF_947461875.1. NCBI lineage: Eukaryota > Metazoa > Chordata > Aves > Accipitriformes > Accipitridae > Haliaeetus > Haliaeetus albicilla. The sequence goes on from NC_091501.1 coordinate 17,664,867, forward strand.
ATTTTTCTAATAGAGACTGTATCACTCTTGATTTGTGATGATGACCTCTTACCATGCTATAGTTTTGGCAAAGAGCCTCTGTTTGCTTTGCGTGCTTAATGCGCGCTTAATGCTGACACCTCTACAAATACCTCATCTGTGACCATACTTTTTCAAGGCCACTTTTAATGTGCTGAATTCTATTTTGCTCTCAAATTCCCTGGGCAGAATCCAGCTTGCTCTGGACACTGTCAACAAATGATAGGGGATTTCAGATGAAGGGCTTGCTCATAGGGTATTTAGAAAGGACACATAGGGTAACTAATACAACTCCAAAATTTTGGAGAGTAATAATGCATGATTTTTCCCTGTCTTAGAGTTGTTACACAGTTCAATATACACTAACTAGGTGGAGCGGCTTTGTCACTCGTTTAAAATATTTTACCTCTTTTGAGCAGACATCATCAAGAAAATCACCTTCTGATGGGTGTTATCTTGGTGTTTTTCCACATTCAAGGGAGTAATGTGTGACACTGTACAGTGACACTGTAGTTGTGCTCTACTTTTCTTGGCTTGTTAGTAAGCTTCCATGGGATTATTTACATTTGCTTGGTGTGGTAGATTATGCTTACTACCTTTCGTTGCACCCGCTGAAACTCATAAAGACTGTAAAGCAAGAGAAGTTCCTAGCATATTCTGAGCTGGATGTTTATCATGCATATACATTCCCTCTCAGTAGTTTGTTGTTAATTTGAACACAAGAACACAAACATCATTGTACTTATTGTCTTCAGATAGGTTCCAAGGATTTTCCCTGTGAGTTAGGTCTAGTTCGTAATGCCCTTTATGTCAAGAGAAAAGCTTCAACTTCCTTTCTACTTTGTTGAATTGTGTCCAGTTAAATCAAATTAAGGCAGTGTTTGAACACACAACAAAAGACACGTCACAAGGATATAACCCAGGCTTTGGTAAAAGCCAGGGAGAGATCTCCCATTACTTCAAACCAATTATGCCAGGCTTAAAACCCACTGGAGCTAGTATAGGCAGGTCTTCTGCAGCCATCTCCTGTGTGCTGTTATGCAAGAAGCTTCCATAGGGCATAGCTGTGAGTAGAGTACACAGCCAAAACCACATCAATCATTTACACTTGTTCTTCTTCCTTGAGAAGAACTGTAGTGAATCTGATGGGTACATCTCTATAAGGAAGAAGAGCTATAGGTTTAGTTCCTGGGGAGCTGTGCACGCCCTATTCTGGCACCCATCCACCTCTCAGTGAATTCTCTGAAGCCACTGCCAACCAGTGTGAGGTATGCCGATGAGACAATCTATGCCTAAATTTCCTGCCTGTAACAGATATTTCTACCTTCTTTCACTTAGGTGCTGTGACTGTAGAGCTAGTATTAATTTTTAAGGCATCCAGGTATTACAGTGAGAAGATTCGCTTAAAGCTTATAAATAATGAAGGTCTCAGTTCGTTATCTGGAACAAAGAGTAAAATAACTGCAAGCATCCTACAGACCAACCCACCAACAGAATTCAAGAGAAAGCTCAGTATTTGCAACACCTCTAGACAAAGCTTACTGTCTTTCTGGGTTTTTTCTTCTACCCTGGCTTGCATCACCCATTTAAAGAGACCTACTAGATCACTCAATTTACTGTAAGCCTTGAAAGCTCAAGTCTGGGTCCTTCTGCACTGTTGTGGCCAAATGTCCAGGCAGAACGCATATCTAGGTGTATACAGTTCTGCCTGTAAGCAAAAAACAGGGTCTCTGCTCAGCCATTTGAAAAGACCAACATAGTAGAGAAGCACATTTATAAGGAGTACTCCTCTGACTAGTCAGGCAGAGTGTACCTGCAGTATTGAGCCCATTCAGATCCCCAGGTTAGATAGCTGCTGCCATGCTTTATCAGCTTCATCTGTTGGACACTTAACAGCTAAACAAACCACTTGGGGAGCAGGAAACAGGCAATAACTGCACGAACAGCCTAATACAATGCAGAAAGTCATGCTGCTTACGGTTTCGCACCACTGGCATTTGAGACTCAGTGATGAATTAAATAGTCCATGCAAAGTTATCAGGGCTAGATGTGATATCAAGCCAGCATACCTCTGCCCTTTACAGAGCAGCAACCACATGGACAGTTGCATAATGTTTTATTATACTTACTGTTATTTGAGAGCTGGCTGTGTAAGTTACTGTTTTATTATCTCTAGTGGGACTGTATACAGGACTTGTGGTAAAAAAAGTAACTCCTTTTTCCTCCAAAAGCTTTTTTTTTCCCCCAGAGCTTTTGTTTTCAGTGTGTGATTCGTCACTGCTCAGCGTCTTATGTAAACCTTTATTCCAGTGCAAAATGGACTTAAATGGGACACGGTCTAAGCACTCTGAGAATAGCTGCAAATGACCCCTTATACAGGCCAGTGATTCAGGCCTGACCCTGTGTTTCTTCTGGTTCCACTGTAGTTATGAGGGAGCTTGCAAACAGGAGTATGTCCTTAAATACAAGGGTTTGTCTGCTAGCTCTTTTCTTTAAGCATGTCAGTTCTCATTTTGGAATCCATCACTGTCTGCTGTGGTTTGGTTGGGTTTTTTTCCCCTAGGAGTCTACAATGATTTATTTGCAAACTGCAGAAGCTTTGGTCTCCCACACTAAATTGTCTGCTTCCAGTTCTAAACCCTCAGTAACTCTTCAGACAATGATTTTATTTGTTTCTGCTGTGTATGCATTCATGTTACTCACATTATCATTTGGTCGTTGCATCAAGCCACTTGCCTTGGTTATCAGCTGCAGGATCTCTGTCTAGTTTCCACCATGAGGGAATTTCACAAAAAAATTGTAAGCTATATTTTATGCATCTTTAAATCAGAGCTGTACTTTACCTGTACAGCTGTCTCAGGATAAAAAAATATAGCCGGTATAACTGAACCCCTGAGGAAAACAAGCAGAATAATTTTTATTGTGCTTAGGCTCATCTTTGCTGGTATAACAGTGCAGTGAAAAATGCATCCCATAGCTCTAGTTAAATTTACTATAAAATCTTAAAATGCTAATCTAGTACCTGGCATTATAGAATGCATAAGCAAAGAGAAATGTTAGAAAAAATGTGATGAACACAAGCTTCCTTGTGGTTAACAGCAAAGCCTTTTTACAGCGGTAGGGGAAAGTATGCAATAGCATTTATACCCTTTTTTGTTGCCAGTTTGATGTAAAAGATCTCATATCAAGGAGAACTGGGCCTAAACACAGTAAAACTGTGGTGACTTTCTGAGTTTTCATTTATTTTCTTTGAGCAATAACCATATCACTATCTAGTTAGAACAGACAGATGAATTTATAGGTCAACTAGATCCAGCTGGTTGCTTTAACATGTTTTTCTTTATGCCATTCTAGCAAACAATGCACTTGTTAAAAACCTAATTAATGCTAGAGCGGACAAACAAACCAACAAAAGAGGCACTTAGAGGCACTGTTCATAGGAGTTAGAGATGGAAGAGCTCCATTAGGTCATCTGCCTATTCCCCTAATAATATGAGGCTGTTTTCCTCAATCAGAAGGGAAGAGTCGGTTAACTGAGCAAGAGGGTAAAGACAGAGGAAATAGCACTGGGGAGTGACAGAGCAACAAGAGGGTCATAGGAAGGAAAGCAAACAAGAACAATATGAGCAGTGGGCTTAGAAATCAAGGTTAAAGCACACTGCATTTGGAGGTCATTCGCGTAGAGGATTTCTTTAGAGTGCTTGCCTATTTCTGTAAAGAAAATAGGATTGTATGGTTGTGCAGGGAATGTATTAAGACAGAAATAACTATTGAATAAAGGGACACAACACAGACATGTATAGCTGCTTTATGTCCTATATTGGATGGAGCTGGTGGTAGGTTTTCAATATTTTTCAGTTGGGAAGGATCACAGTTTAGACTCCATGTTGTATGAGTGTAATCCACAGCTCATATTGTAAATTTTCTGAAATATCTGGCAAAATAATTTTAGCCTGAAGCTGAATAGGTCCCTGGTCAGCTTCTCTTTAGAGTTAGTTACAAGAAATTAATCTGTTTTCTATTTCTGGTGAACTCTTTTCTTCCCTTTAGCCTTCTTGATAATCCAGTTTGTCAAGCACACGTTCTTTTTGGATTTCAGAAGTAGTTATCCTTCACCTTGCCAAGCCTTGTTACGTTTCAGGTGAACTGATACAAGCTTTCTTGTACAACAGGTTAGGCATTATTGAACTCATTCAAATATTAATTTAAGCACTGAGTGAAAAAATTGGCATTATTTCCTAGAGAGGTTTCTCACCTGAGTGCTGACTGCAATGACTTGACTTTGGCAACATGGTCCTGCATTTATTTAACCTCATGAAACCAACTTGGTCTGCTTTTAGAGTTGTTATACAGCTATAAATGTTACTAAATATGAATCTTGGATGGACTAGCTGAATATTTCCATTTCTTTATGTTTTCTGGTTTAAGGTTTTTTTTACCAATAAGTTGTGCTCATATAATCTGAATTGTCTTCTATTTAAACATAATAAAAACAGTGATACTTGTTTTAAGAGGAGCATATTTCAGTTTTATTCAAACTACTCAAATTGCTTTAAATTAAACCAAGTAAACTGCTCAAGCCAGAAGATAAGGCCTGCACAGTCTTATGGACTAATTTAATGATAATCTGTTTAAATTCAACCTTACTTTATGCAATTCAGCTTTCTTAGATAAAGAAAATCTTGTATGTCCTAAGCCCTGATGCTTTCACTCTGATGCAAAATTATCATTAAATAATGCGGAAGCTTTGTTTTCCTGCTATGCTAGTTGCCTTGTATTTTTCTTTATTGGATACTGTCATTACATTGCCTCACTTTAACCAACATTAACGCCAGCTCAAGGCTGAACAAGCAGCCACAGTAAAGTGATAACACCCAGGTGACAAGGCATCAGAGCATACATATGTTAGGTAAGAGTAGTCTTGAAGAAATGTATTGGAAGTGCAGAAATCTATACGAATGAGAATTCTTGGCAAACTAAGTAAAAAGCTAAGCACTGACTGCGTATGCCAAATTGTCCTTTTTTTTCCTTTGTGTGTTTTTTGGGGTTTTTTTTGTTTTGGTTTGATTTTGTGGGTTTTTTTTTCCCCAGTGCTCATCTGTGCACACATTGAGGTGTATCATTGGAGCTGCTCTGGGATTTGTGCTGTACATGTTCTTTGAATTAATTATTGAAGACTGGCAAGCCAATACATGGAGAGTGCTCCAACCTAACAAAGATACCTCAAAGATCTCTGTTTGGTTTGATAAGTGGTTAGAAATACAATTCAAGAATTAGTCTTCTTGCTCCTTCTGTCTTGATTTTGAAAAAAGTAGATTTAAAAGAAGTTTTGTGGGTAAGGCGTGCCGTGCTATCATGTAAATGACCCAGCCCAATGAATGTACTTGTTGACACTTGCATGGTACCACATACATATGTGTATGTTCATGTACATACAATATAAAGATAGTATTAAAATTTTTTATATCATGCAACTACTCTCATGACAGCTGAGGTAAACATGCCTGGCTGTTAGATTCCATAAATGATCTTCCTGAGCTTCCGAAGTCTTTCATAAATGTCATTAAGTAAATATCTTTTTAGTTGATATTAAAAGTAGTATTATATGAGTTGGCCCTGCAGCAATATTCAGAATTTCTCTCTCAGTCTGACAGCGGGTGGATTTTTTTTTTTTAAAGCTATGAACTTCATTACTGTTTTTTTCTGCAAATTCATCTTTTATGTGGTATGGCTGTCAAATTGTATTAACATTTCCTAGGGGCAGATGAAAACTGTTTTGAAGTCATGGAAGTGTTTTATATGACTGTAACAATACACAGAATATGTGGCATTTGTGCACATTGGACTCTATTTCATACCTGGAATTTGTGCACATTGGACTCTATTTTATACTTGCAACAGAAAGGCAACTCTTACTTGTATGGCTTTGGATGCTGAAGTACCTGTCATCACACACCTGATTTGGCTCACCTGTAGGCAGTACCATAGAATAAGTTGTGTATTGAATTTGTTGATCTGCTGGATTCCTGGAATCTGATAAGTATTCTCATTTCATTATCCTTCCAGTGTAAATCAGAGCATGAAATATTTCTTAGACACTTAGTAGCCAGAAGCAAGCACAGGAAAAAGCAGTAAGATACGGTTTTAGCTTGGAGAAATGTCTCAGAAAGGACTTTCTTCATTGAAAACTGTTTTTCATATGACTTCTGACTGAGAGGAAACTCCCACTCCATCTTTGCTGGGACCTGATGACTGTTACATGATAGTCTTGGTTTTAAGTTTCTTTGCATAGCAGGAGATGAGGTTGCCTCAGTAGAAGGAACTATATGTTGCCTCAGTAGAAGGAACTATATGCAGCCATAGTTGTGTATCTGTGGCTTATTTGCTTCTTTAGGTTCTCGTCCTCCATGAATAGCCAATGCCTGTCAACAAAGCACTGTCTACAATTCTTTTGTGGGCATGAAACTGGGTTTTCAGATATTCCCTGTCACTGGTAGTACTCCACCCAGGGCACTGATGCTTTTGATGAAATTCTCACTCAGAATGGAGACATCAGAGCTGTCTGTGAGCTGACTTGGATAAGCATGGTGAAACCAAAAAAGATAACTAAGGGTTTTGTGAAACTGCAGATCTTGAGTTGTTTTGAAAAGCAGCCAGTATGATTTCCTAGCTGAAAATGTGAACTCTGTAGAAATTATTTGCAGTTTATTTCTTTATTCCTACCTTCCACTAGGGAAAGTTTTTTGTTCCCCAGTGGTTAGAAGAGTGATCAAACAACAGGAAAATTAAGTGAGCAGAGAACTGATTAAAGAATTAGATTTCTTTAAAAAAGGGTGACAAAGTACACAGCATATGGTGTTGACTGCAAATTATTTTTTCAGAACGGGTGCCATTTTTTTTTTATTAAATAATGTCATACACCATAGGTTAAAGAAGTGCAGTTTGCAGCTTAAGTTTACAGTGATGAAGCTTCTGATAATCTTCAGCTCTTATTTCATAACTGAGGATGAGCCTATGGGATAATGGGGTAGCTAAAACCTAAGAACACCTAAGTTTGACGAAAGATCTCATAGAGTCACATTTTATAGAACAGATAATTCCAAATGAGAACAAAGACATAGGTGCTACCACTGGGTCTCAAAAGCCAGCAAGAGTGAGGGCACAGGAAAAACTAAGGCAGACTCATGTAGTCTAGGAAGTCTAGGGAGTTTAGGGAGGAGATGGGCCTATTTTTATAGCAGAAGGTCCTTTCAGCTGAAGGACGAGTGATCTGACTGCATAAAAGAGGTAGATTCTCTGTTTTGAAGAAGCTGTGAGATGCAGGAGGATACCCTAAAAGATGAGCATAACTAAAGGCATGGCAAAATGGTAATAGTGAAGCTGATTGGGTGCTCTTGCAGGTCGATACATTGGCTACAAGGTCTCATGCCTGTAACACAATAACAGAGAAGGTGTGCTGAAGACAGCAGGGAAAGCCCAGAGGCATTGACTGGAGCATCCTGATGCTAAAAGATGTTGAAAATACATATGTCTAGTGCAGTCTGAGGACCAAATGCAGGAGTTGAATGTTCAGGTTTGGGAAAGCTCTAGCAGAAGTGCAGGTGAGGACTGTTAAGTATAAAATTTCAAAAAGTGCTGGTAAGTGTTACACAGAAAATGGTCCTTCACATGTTGGGAGGAGACTAACCCCCCTAAGGCTTACCTCTTCTTTATATAAGAGTGAGATTGGAGGTAAGTACTAATGTGAGGGAGCACTATTATCTAGCCGAGTATATTGTAATTACTTTTGCAAATGCTAACGGATTTGCAATTATTATTATAGCATTGAGATCTTCTGTAAAAGTAAAGACAGAATTACTCATCACCAGGTCTTTATTTTAGTAGTGTTTCTCAGTGATACAATGACGTATAAAACCCATTTTTTAACAAAATTTAATCTAGTGTAATGCTTTACACTTTTTTTCTCATACAGGCTTTACAGTAATGATAAAATCAATGTGCAATTTCAATATTTTTGAAGGAAAACTGTGAAATACTGTCCTATTTCCAACTTAGAAAAAGCAATTACATATACCATAAATAAAATGTTGTTAGCTCTACACTACAACATAGGAAATACTGTCATGCTTGTGTAATTGCATAGCAACTTGATACAGACTTGAGTGACTTTTGAGGAGACATTGGCCCAGTGGCTCAAATGCATCTTTAGGATATCAGTGGTTTATATCTACCATGCTATTAAACACAAAGGGCAAATTTATGCTTGGCATATCTCCCTTGGCAATGTTGGCACTACACCAGGAAGTAATTTTCCCTATTGCATTTAACATGTTTCAGATTTAAAAGCCATGGAGCCATTAAAATATGACCCCATCAATTAGAAAGTAATTGTGGTATGTCTTTCTAGTGCTAAGGGATAAGTCAATTTGATCTCAGTGCGGTTAACAAAGGCAGTTAGCTACTTGCTTTAAATATGAGTTAAATCTGTAAAACATAATGATTTCATGGAGAACAGGATTAGCCCCATGGCACATGCCCAAAAAATGGGCTGTTGACTTCACTGAGTTCAGTGGGAACCTTGAACTGAAGGGCAACACGATTGAGGCTCTAGGGGCTGTTCCTGTAGGTGGTCCACACTTGAAATTCACATACAAGTTTTGTATCTTTTTAAAGATCATGAAAGAGAATATTAAACTATATCCAACTTCGGTCCTCTCTGTGTTGATGCCAACACTTGCTTTAGGGCAACTTCATAAAGCAGAGATGGGAAGAAACTGAAGCATAATGGTTGAGTATTTGTCAGTATTTGCTGTCATGAGTAATTATGATTAGAAAATCCAACTTTGCATACTAGATATTAGACAAAAGCTGGCAGTGGAGCTGGATCCGCTCGAGAAATTCTTGTTCCACAGCTGGCAGTTACCATCCTGTTAGCTGGTAACCAGCATGCTCTCCATCCTAATTCACTGCAGTGAAAGAAAAATCAGTTGGCTTAATCTGCAAAATACTTAACTGTTATAAACTGATGGTGTCATGAAGGCCTTCTGGGATTTTACTACTGAATTTGGAAGTATTTGAAGGATTACAGGGAAGGCAAGGACCTATTATGCAGTGCTTAGTTCAGACTGTCCATCAGTTTGGGTTACACTTTAGTCCTGCTAGGGTCTGACGCTGAATGCCATTGAACACTCTACCAAAAAGACTTGTCTTTCTGGAGTAAAACCCCCTAAGCTTTAAGGCAAATAAAACATATTTTTAATAAGGTTTTAAGGTAAAGCATATTGGTACATTGTGAAGAGATTTGTGATTTCTCTCGGCAGATCCTGCTTTAGTTGATAGGAAGGAGCCTGTAGCCGTGATTCGGTGTCTCACTGTAGAGGGTTAGAAAAAAAAAGAGGAACAGAAGGGTTAAAGCTGCTGGTGAGAAAAGGCAGGAGAGATGTTATGGCCTCCCTGGGGCGTTTGGGGGGGAGGGGAGAGGAAGTGAGATCTGCTGTGGCTGGGAGTTTGCATTTTCTTTTGTTGGTAGCAAGCCTGCTATCTGTTAAAGGCCCACTGAAGATACCACTTTTTTTTTTTCTTTTTCCCTTCCTATCTACTGTATCCCCAAGATCTGCAAAAAGGGAAAAAAATCACGTTATTTGTCTTGTGTGTGTCATGCTTCAGAGCCCATGAGCCATGCGGCCCCAGTCCTGGCCCCACAGTTTGGTGGCTGCTGCAGGACTGTGGTGGCTGGTGTCTCCCTGGCACTGCCATCCGCCCTGCACGCAGCCCTCCTTGTAGTGAGGGCAGCTCCCTGGCTAGGAGCTTGGGGCAGGCATCTCACAGGCTGACCGCGAAGGGTTTCCTGTGGACCTCCTTCCTTCAGGGCATTACACCTTTGACCTGGGGCTTTCCCACCCAGGGTGCAGTGAGGGTGAGAGGCAGCCACCAAGCGATGAGCAGCCAGTGCAGGCTCCTGCCAGGGCTTTTCCCTTGTAGGGTTGAAAGCCCCTTGCCTGTCAGCCCTAGCAAGGACATCCCTTACTTCTGTCTTTCCTTCACTCACTTAAGAGAGCCCCTCTGACCAGCCTGACTGTTTCCCCATGCCCACCCATCCCGGGCCTCATCTCGGCAGCTAGCCATCCCTTCTGCCATCACCTCCATCTTGCCAGTTGTGCTTCCCTTAAGCCATCCTCCCAACCATGCCCTTCATGGCCCAACCCCCAAACAGTCTTGCTCCTGGCACCTTCCTCCCTCTCCCAAACCTCTCCTGCCACTTCACCTTTCCAGCTCTTTCTTAAAGGCTGCTCAGAGACAAGAAACGCTGTCAGGGTTGTATTTGTCTCTTTTGCTCCATGTTGTTGGGTATAACACGCATTTACTGGCCACTGGCAAGGAAGGTCTAGCTAGTGCAGGAGGGTCTGCAAAGATGCTAGCCTGATGCTGTGGAAACTGGGGATCTTGCTTTTAGGTAAATGGCTTGCACCTGTCTGTGGTATCCCTCTGTTGCTAAACAGAAGCATGCCTAGAACTATCACTCCTTTTCTTTCAGTTCCTTTCTAGCATGGCCAGTGACAGAGCCCTTAAGTTCAACGTAGTAGATAATTCAAAATATTCTGATTATAAATTTATATAGGTGAGCATTCCTTAACGCTGTTTTCATTTAATGAAGGATTTAACAAAAGCAGTCCTTTCCCTTTTTCTTCCATTCTGCCTAGTCAGGCTTCTCTGAAGAAAAGGCAAAAGCAAATCTGTTGGTGGATGTTTTAGTAGAGAAACTGGGATCTGATGGAATTGTGTATAAACACAATTTATTTATTCAGCTTTGAATGAAAAACTTGTGATGTTGTCCATATCCTTCCACACTTCAGAGAGATAATCTAATCTAAGGCGTCTCTCCCATAAAGCACTGAAATACAGTTGCACAAAATATTGCAACTGAAGTAAAACTAAAAGCCTAGAAAGTGGAAAGTTGTGCTAAGAAACTACCAAAAAATTCTTTCTAATATATTTACTGATGATGAAGTCTAAGTGATCATTCAATACAATCTGTTCCTTAAAAGAATTAACTGAATGTGTATCAACTTTTCTGCAATGTGCATTGAGTTTGATTTCCTCTGTTTTTATTTCTTCTAGGGCTGTCACAATGAGTGCACAGCTGGAGGATGTTCAGGAGAAACAGCAAAGCATATAACTGAATCTTTCAAGGTACGTTGTTTGTTAAAAGATGAGTGTCTGAAGCATTTCAGTAGATTGTGCCAGACAGCATCTATAACATGGTAGTGATTGTTGTGCAGGTGTTCATAACTACTGACATGCTTGAACATCATAATTCTGTAAATCTGTAAGCTGCATTTGCTGAAAATGTTTTCAATGTAGAAATTAAGAATGTTACAAGAAGAACTTTATTATAGTTTCGGGTACTAGCTAAAAGGTTAGGAGTCATTAAGCAAAAATTAAAATGGTATAGGTGATTTTATTTTTAACTCTGGTCTGCTTCAAAAGCAATAGAAATAAAGATTGATTCCCCCCATTAAGATTTTTTTCCAAACAGAGTCTATGTAACACTCTATTATTTGTTAAACTTTGGCATTATACATGGTGTTCGAAAGTAAGTTTTTCCATCTGGTCTCAAAGATGCAGATCTAAGGATCTCAGAAGGACTCCAAAGCACACCACAGGTCTGGCACATTATCAGCACTCAACAAGCAAACAGGGCTATGATAATAAGGAATGCTGAGCAGCTGCCAGGAACTGACATGAAATTGAATCCCTCTTTTTTTTTTTTATAATTTTAATCTTATGCTTAGAACTGAGCTCAGTTAAGGTATCACTCTTCTCTACATCCTTCCCGAATGCAGTGCTAGTAACTAAGAACTCATTTTAAACACTATATGGACACAGATGTCAACTTTTAATTTTCTGTTGGAAATGTAAGGCCCATCAGCATGTGCTCCTTTGAATTCTACCTTCTGTCCTCATTCCCTTTTTCTTTTGCCTCTCTTTTACACATCTTTTGCCTGTATTCCTTATGTCACACATCTCTAATTCTTTCTCTCCCTCTCTTTCCCTGCTTTACAATCTTTAAAAAGCCTCATATATATTTTGCAGATGTTTAAAAATAGTACCCAGAAAAAGGTGACCTCACTTGTGCTTTTTCAGCAGTTCCCTTCCTGTTATTGCTGACTATTGTCAGCAGTACATGAGACGAAATTATAATGATACACTTTGTAACTGTCATGTTCTTCCTGATTTTTTTGGGCAGCATCACTGCTGTGCAGTCTTCTGAATTATGCTTAAGTGGTTATTTCCCTTTTAGTTGTCAGACTTTAACCAGATATGGAAAATAAATGCTGCAGAGAATGTGTTGGACTCCTTGATAAGATTTATTCTGATTCTGGTCTCATTGAAAACAGCAAAGAATTCTTGAGAGTCCATGACTACAGAATTTCCATGCCATGTAGCAACATGCCATTTAATTTCTTCTTCCCCATTCTCAGCCCTTCCCAGTTCTTCTCTTCCTCATTTCTGTGCATTGTGTCTCTCTGGCAATTCTGCCCAAGAAGGAAGATTTAGGATGACTTTTCAGCCAGGAGGTCTGATTTGGAAAATGTTGACAAAACCAGGCATGCAACTAGTTTTGAAACCCCAAGAATTCACAAATATGGAGTGCAGAGTTGTTTTGTGAATTCACCTTTAATAAATAGACAAGGTAGATCTCAGTAGATTCATTCAGTAGAGTATACTAGTGTATTTAAAAACAAAAATTGCTTTACAGAGAGGAGACTCTTGTGTAACCACATTGTACTGTTTCCTTCCACTCATTGGTGTAGTCCAGAAGGAAGATAGACAGAGTGGCACCAAACTCTGATAGTGTTTGGGTCATAGGTGAACTGGGCACAAACTAAAGCAGATTTAAGGCAGATTTAATTATACCAGCAGTCAAGCAGGTGCTTTACCAAATATTGGGTGGCACAAACTTGGTTTTAATCCAGTTTCCTTTCCATCGATACTTGTATGTCAGCCAGAATGGCAAATGATTGTAGTGGAGAGTCTGTGTGAGGGGGAAAAATACATTAGCAGGTGGGACAGATGGTCATAAAGGGTATAATACCAGAAAAAACAGCTGGCTCAGGCTGAAGTCTAATTTGTAAGTCCATTCCTGCCTTATGGCTGTTTCTGAAGATTAGCTGCAGTCACCAGAAAGAGGTACAGCTTTTTAGAAAATATTGGTACGGGGGGGGGTGGGGAATGTATGAAAGTTATGATGGCAATACAGGTACTGATTGCAGTGTCATGCATTATAATAATCATTTTCAGTCTCTTTAACTTCATTGTCAAATTAAAAAGAAAAACTTTATAAATGAAGGAAGAAATAACACCAGCCAATGACAAATAAAATAGCCTGGATTCATTCTAGGGAACTTCACAAACATTTCTGTGGAAGACAGTTATGATTACACCTTCAGAAACAATAGCTAATAATATTTCAAAGTAATCAAGTTGACCCATGGGGCTGATTGTGCTGAAGAAAGCTGCAATTTTGTGCCAGTAACCCAAGTAATCCAAGATTCTGGGAATGTAGAAAACAGGGTATGGTTTTCTTCTATACTTACATAAAACATGTTGTTTAAAGTGGATGATGCCCAACATTTGAATGCCAGATTAACCCTCTGAAGACATTTCTTTTTAGAATGCAGTGCTGTGCTTTTTAGGTGGGGTGTGCTCCTTTGAATTTTACTGCAATTTCTGCCTGACTTGGACAGGTGGACTCAGAGAGTCCCTATATACTGGTAGTGAAGGAATGAATGTTACCCACAGCTTCTAGCAAGCAGTGAGCACCTCTCCTAGTTGCTCGCTGTTTTCGATTCTCATGGGCTTCTCTTAAGTCAATAGGTCAGAATTGGCACTTTGTTCATTTTAACTGCTACTGAGCTACCTTAATGTAACTCACTTCTGCAGTTAAAAAACTCATCCTGACAGGTCTGGGATTTACAAGATACTTAATGTATCTCATTTAGAGTTGACACATGACCAGTGAGCTTGGAACAGATAAGAAACATCGAAGGAAATAGTGATTATGCTAGAGTTTCCTGTATTGTAGAAAATGTCAAATCTCCAGGGTTTATCTACCCAGCTCCTTCCGCTAGAGTGAAATCTTCCTCCCTCCCCTGACTGTTGTATGCACATGTTTATATATTTGTTTATTTAAATAACTGGCTGTGGTTTGTGACCATAACCCAAGAAGTTATAGTTGTAGTTTCTGCCTATTTTCAGCACTGGATCTCTAGGAGGGGAGTATGAAACCAGTAACGGGAAGTGCCGTCACCCTCTGTACCACTGAATGTATTTTGGAATGCTGAATCAAGAAATGCACCTATCTGGTTTTGCTCTTATACGTGGATTTTTTTTCATTCAGAAATACCATGAAATAGCACACAATTATGTGTAAGGCACATAATGTTTATGATTAAAACTCTGGTAATTTCTTTAATGCATTCATTCTGGTTATTGTACTGTCACAAGACAGAATGAATGTTTGGATAATGTAGCGGTCTATTTCCATACATAACTCTAATTTGGTTTCCTTTAATGTATGTATTAGATCTGACTTTGAATTCATAATACTTGGTCTTAAGAAACTAAAAGCATCTATGATTGCCTTTCTTTCCCCTCATGTTATCAATCCATATCCAGAAGGATAATTTTAGTTTTTATGTAAATTTTTGTCATGGAATAGATAGTCTCTTTGAGAAACTGATGCATAGAACACTTTAAGAAGGTATTACCTACTCCTATTATGTTTCTCTGTGTTTTAATGGTCTGAAGCTATGTAGAATTAGTTGGGTGTCTTAATGGTGCAAAGTCCAGTTGTTTTGTTTTAATTTTTAATGGCCTATTTAGCGTACCAAAATGGTGCAAACATTCCAGGGAATACTGGCTAGTGTGCTACACCAAAGCAGAATAAAGTAGTTTGCAAGTGAATCTGGGTTGACTTGCTAATATGAAGACTTCTGGTAGTGGAATGAAAAATGTTTAAGTGGAGCTTCTGTATCTGAATGGCTCATGTTACTCTAAATAACTGTGAGTGTTCCCACACAGTCTTCTGCAGACAGACCAAACCTTCCCAGGCTCTGAGCCAGTGGGATGTGAGCCCATGGCAGACTGGAAGCTATATAGGCAGGTTAGTGCAGTGCTGTGCTCAAACCAATAATCCCTGTTGAGATCTTGGACTTGCTGGGCTAAATACACTGCTATGCTAATATGTTTGCATGGTTTCCAGTTTGAAGCTAGCTCACGTCTAGCTGTGTCAGATGCTGGATATAGTGAATTTTCTGTGATGATGTATGTTTTAGTATTTGTTTCTTGTATTGCTATAATGTTTTAGAGCCCAGGTTGTGAACTAGCTGACATTGTGCTAGGTATTGTACAAATTAGAATATAAAGATTGTTTCCATGCTATACGTATAACCTACAAATAAGCAACCAAAATCTCTGACAGGTTTTCCACAGAGTTAAAGCTGTAGTGTGTTTTACCTCTGGATGAAGTATGAAGAAACTGAAAATTTATTTCCAATGCAGGCATTTGTGGTTCAAATTGAGAGATTGCCCACGAAAGTTTTACAGACGTTGATCTTGTTCTTGGAGGTGTCTTGACACAAATGTAGTTGTTCCTTGTAATAGGACCTTTAGTTGCATGTTTTAAAACGTGTAGCCTTTGCGTGACATGATTGTAAACTTGGTTGGCTCTATGCAAAACATATTGTGCTGATTCCGGTTCTCTGCCTTGTTTCATGCAATAGCATTAACAATAAAGAATGGGTCTATATCTTACCCTGGAAACATTAGAATTGTAAATAAGATAGTATTATAGGAGTAATCTATGCGGTAAAGATGTAGGTTAGATGTTATTGCAATATGCGGCATTTCTTGTTACATAGTGTACGTTAGAAAGAGTTGGAAAAATTCCTTTTTTTTGTGGAGAAAGATATGCCTATTTTCAAAACAGCCTTTCAAAGGAAAACCTGACTAATTATTGCATTTTCTATGTTTACATTAATGAAACTACATTACTGTGATGCATTACCATGTTTATACTAATGGAACTCATGTGCATCTATAATTTGTGCCAAGTATAGTGGGATATAGGATTCCTTACTCTGGGAATTGGGAGAGGGACCATTTTGAGATATTAGACAGTTTTAACTTTTATTTTAGGAAACTATGTTATATGTGAAAAGGCTTCTGGCAAAGAATAAACAATTCTTCAATTCCCCTTTTTCAAATAAAATTGTTTCTTCACCAATTTTTTTTCATTCCCCTCCAATGCTAAGATTAAAAACATATGAAATACAGAATAGCCTAATTTTTTGAAACATTTTTTTTAAATCTGAATTAATTGACTGTATCACATTGGCACAACATTAGAGTGACATGGTGGAAGTTCCAGTCCTTGCAGAGTTTAGGAAGTACATAGTACTTCTCTTATGTTTTCATTTTGTATGAGAAGTAGGTAAATTTTCTGACATGCTCAGAGCATATGAATCAAGGGAACACTGAAATGTTTTTGGAATGAGGACATATATGCATTATAGTTACCACATTATTTACAAGGCTAGCAAATATAAAGCAGTTTACATGGTTTATATATTTTCACATCTCCTCCTCTCCAGCTTGTTCTCAATTTGTCATTTTCTACTGACATCATAAATTATTTGCCTGCCAAAGCATATGGGCACTCAGTGAAGCTTTTTGTCGTGTTGCAGCTGTTGATTCTTCTGTGGTTTGGGGGCTAGGGGAGGTGTTAGGAGAATGCCCTACATTTCCATTTTAAATTCTATATTAGACCCCATTTTAAATTTTGATTGATAAGATAGAACATTTCCTTTATGTTTATGTTAAGTTGTATGGGCAAAATTTTATTACAGAAATTTACCAATATCTTCATGCTGTGATGAGCAGTAGCTCCCCAAAATGTGTATATAGGAAAGCTGCTTTTATGTAAACTGTCTTGAAGCAGTAAAAGACAGACAACCAATATGTGTGTGGGTAACATTACACAATAAGTCATCTCCAAGTGTTTTGTGTCTTAGAACCATAGGCCATCTAGTCTATCCTCCCACTGAAAGTGGACTCTCATCAGCACCAGACCGGGTCAGCTGTGGCTTTGTCCATTGAACGCAGTGCTGCACTACTTTCTTTAAGAAAATGTTTCTTTCTGATGTCCAGTCTGAACATCCTAAGCTAAAACTGTCAATTACCATTTGGTAGGTCATCTCCATATCATTTCCATGGAAGTACATAGCTGTAGCTACTGTTAGATCAGGATGCCAAGCTAGAGGCCAATTCTGTTGTTGTCATAACAGTATTTAGCATTTGTGGACTGGGCATTTCTTTAGAAAAGGTCATTCTGATTTTATCTTGATTTCAGATGAATCTATTCACTCTAGCTTTTCATCAATGGCAATATGATTTGCTTTTTGTCATGTGTTGAATCAAAAAAGATTGGTGAGTAATAACATTATTAGATCACAGTGCCTTCATATCACTTGATTAGGCCTCCTAGCAGGGTACGTACGTGCTGCAGAATTACTTCAGGTGATTTACAATCGAATCTGTTCCCTCATCTTCACCTGCCAAGAGGGAAGCCAGCTACAGCACAGCGAAGATTGAGTGCTGGGTGGTTTCTGTGGTATTCTGCATCCACACAGGTATTGCACAACGCCTTTTGAATATTACTAGTAGCTGGGCAAGTCTGACTTATGTATCTGCTGCTTTCATTCCACTTATTAGGAAAGTAGAGATGTAGGTCACAATAATGATCAACACAGAGTGTGCTTACAGTTGAGCATCCTGTTTTGATGAAAGAGAGAAGAAACAAAGCCCAATATGTGTTAATGAATGTTTCAGTGGTTGTTGGTTGCTAGGAGAAAGTGGCTTTCCTGAAGAAGACCATGCAAGTTGCATGCACAGGTGGAAGGTACACTAATGCAGCTTAGTATTGCTGATTGCTCTACTTGGCACATCAATATTTCTAAATCAAGCTTGTTACCACAGAGTAGCAGCAGTAGTGTCACTGCTTCAGGATCGTAGTAGCCAAGAAATGCTACTTAGCAACAAGTTCTTAGTGCTGTGAAAATAATTCACCATGATTCTTCCATGATATGCTAAGGGATGATTTCACAACAGTCTGCAGGTGGATTTCTCGTGCCATCAGGAACCCATCTATAATGTGGCATTTGAGATATGTGGCAGCTCTCTTCAGTTTTAGCTTGGTGGCAAGTAGTTCCATGTTTCTCTTCAGGTGGGTAATGTGCTTCAAATAGTTGCAGGCTTTTAGCAAATAGGTTTTCTAAGCTGTAGTAGAGAAACTGATTGTCCCATTATCTGAAGCTGTAAGATTTGTAAATAAAGCTAATTGTCTTCTGCAAATAACAGGAGCTATTAGCCAAGATAAAAGGAAGATGCTAGAAGAACAGCCATGGGACAGTTTAGCTGATTTATAGCACAAAGAAAGTGATGCTTTATCTTCTTTTTAACTAGGAGCTTAAGATATAGCTGGTGTTTATAAAAGCACAGAAATTGTTCTAGAATTTTGGAAATTCCATTGGCTTGTATAATTTTCTGGATTTATTTTTCCCAACGTGAAGAATTGCTTTTAGAATGTAGGGCTTTAGCACCAGCCAATGATTCCCAAAGGAACCTATCTGACTCCGAAAGTTATAAAATCCATGATGTCCATACCTATTTCCAAGAATTCTTAAATTTTAATGTCATTGTGATAGCAAGTCCCCAGGTTTGATATTGAATGTTTTCTTTGCTGAACACACATGAATAAGAACTACAATTTAGGAAAAGAATTTAGTCTTTTTTTTTTTTTTTCCATAGGATTCTGTTGGCCTTTCTGTTTGCTTTTGAAATCATGTCTATATCCTAACTCTCATGAACTAACAGCCTGGAGAGCTGGAAGAGTTTTATCTTAATCCCATATTTAGTCCCTGTTTCTAAGAAAGTACTGAATGGAATGAACTGGCAAAATGTGGCAGTTTCAGTGGCAGATCAAACATTGAAATTCATGGCAATTTGTAAGTTTACCTTGTGTCTACCAGTGTGAGAGGGAGATGGGATAATAGAAAAAGCCGGGTTTAGTTAACTGAATGTTTGAAATTATTCCTGTAACCTTTATGTGAGTTACTGTACCATGAAAATATTTTATATTCCCAAAAGTTTTTGAAATTCCATATGAAATGATAAATTCTGAATGCCTTCATTCCATGAATCCACTTCCTTGCATGTCTGCAAGCTTATTAAAATCACAGTAAGAAGATTTAATTGCAGCTGCTTAGGACTTCGACGTGAGATTATGATTCTATTCTTGGCTATTCCACATAACATGTTTGTGACTGGCCAGGCTACTTAGGCAAAATATTTCCAACTTGTTTGTCTGAAATTTAGACTTGCAATTCATTTCTGCCTTCAATATGGCTACTTCTTTTAGAAAAGCTTAGATGTAAATATCTCAATTTTTGTTTCACTTTCTTCATGTGAAATAGAAATTATGTTTCCCGAACCAGGAGACAGTAGTGTCTCAAATATTTGTGGACACATTTTTAAGTTTTGTTTTCATACAGCATTTTTTGAACATCTAAAACACTGCGCTGCTGTACAAAAATGTGATATCAGTGAAATGTCACAGATCTCTTTATTCCAGTTTTGTGTCACAGGCCAGTGTGAGCCCTCAGCTTGTGTTAGGCTCAAACCTTCTCCCAGGCAAACTCTTTTCTAAAAATGGAACATTGTGTTTATGCTACAATGCAGAAATACAGTGGTTGTGAGGCAAGGAGCAGCACGGCATCAGGAATTGCATTAACCAAGCTGTCAGATCTTTTGAGAAGAAGCAGTACATACTAATATAATATGAATAGGGTAATTAGTCAATGTATTCCATTAGTGAAGAATGGTCCTAGTTTTGTATTTATGGAAATGTTTGAGTATGAGTCTGAGAAGACTTTCAGTACAAGGAATTGGCCTATTACAAAATTGAAGTCTGTGATTCACTATACGGAATTGCTTCCTTCTAATCAAAAGCCCAGGTACACCTACCCTGCAGACATGAAGTGCAGTTGCATGGCCAAAGAGGATTTTTATATAGCTAACTGGACCAGCAGTAACAGTAACAGTGGGCTACAGCAGTGTGTTTTTCAGTCCAGTGCAATGACTGCATTAAAGCCTACTCACACTTCCTCCCTATTCATACTTTCTGATCACCCCACTTAGTTAACTGGAATAGCTGTTAGTAAACAGAAGTAGTTTATAGGACCAAAATGCAATAAAGTGTCCAGTTTCTGTTCCTATGTTTAACAGTCTTATCAGCTTCTTGGTGGTTTATATTTCAAAGAGGTAGTCATATTTGAAATGTTTTATTGATGAGATACTAGATGACTGTTCTTCGTAGATCTGAAAATACCATTAGCTGGAGTAGAGGAGAGAGACCCCATTAAAATCAAATAGATGCTTCCTTAAGAATTCCCTAATATCATGTAGAAGGTTTCCTTAGGATCTGTAGGAACCCCATTCCTTCATCTTTCTTAACTTTATAAAGATCTATTTTCCGAAACTTGTGTCAGTGGAGAACAGACTAATGAGTAAGGGACAAAAAACCCCCAAACAAACCCAAACCATTACTAGTCCATTTAGTTTTCCTGAAACAGTAGAAAAGGGTGAGGCTATAAAGATTTAGGTAGTTTTGCCTCCCTTACAATCCAAATTCTTAAAAAGATGGAGTAAGGGGTCTTGATTAACTTGAATGGGCTTTGGATCAAATCAATGGGAGTTGGTGCAGGGCAACATTTTAGCAACATATGGAAAAACTCTTAAAATTTAGTTAGTGCCACTGAAATCAATGATACTGTGTATTATCCATGTGCTTGAGTGTTTTGTAGGGCAAGATTTGTTTCTTCAATGCTTTCTCTACAGTCTAGCCAGACTGTAGCTTTCCAACATCTTTATTTCCCTTCTGGTGCATTTTGGGAGCTTCAGACTGCATTTTCAGCTGTGCTGCTGCCCTAGGTGCCCTTTTCATTCTCTAAGGCAAGAAGTTTGTCAATTCCAATCACTTATCTGTTGTCTTGTCAGAGCAGGTTTAATTCCCTGCCCACTGCTCCAAATCAAACATTCCTGCATCAGAGTTGGAGCATCTATCAGGTCAGGGGAAAGGTTAAAGAAGCCAGCAATATGTTGAGCCCTTCTCCTTTTCTTCCCATTGCTTGCAGAGTGTAGCAGAAGTTCATTCTTTGGTTTGACGAATATTTGATAAATATCTGTTACGAATAGTTTGGGTTAGATGCGTTGCAGAGGAAGGACTAGACAAAGTCCTTCCAGCCATATTTTCTGTTGTTTCCGTGATTGACTCACAGCTGATTCAGAGCCTTGACTCCCTTTTGCTTTGTCATTTGTTCTGTGGTTTATTACGCAGTGTACAGTGAACCTGATGCAATGATTCCAGGCCCCAGTCCAATTACATGTGTTAACATATTCTCGGATGAAGTCTCAGGGAAGCTTTATGTTGAAAGATTTCTCAGTATTCTCCCTCCGGTTGCAGAAGTTATTTTGTTTCATTTTGTTTCTCTTTATTTTTTTTTTTTATGGTAGGAAAATTAAGGCTTTCTTCCTGCTCAAATCTTGTTATATCTTGGCACACTTTCCATTCTCAAGCCTCAGGCTCTGCTGTAAATTTAAAATAGTAATGATGGTAAAGGGATTATAGGATAGCTTACATTAACATTATTTTTTATACTTATAAGCTAGTAATAGATTTCTAAGAATTTATTTAACTCTGTCTTATTCTGTTTTGAGTTGATAGAACTCTTATTGTTCTTACTGTTTCTACTATAGATCTTATTATTGCAATCAGAGCATACAGGGCTTAGCCCTATACAGAAAGTGATGGTCTCTGCCCCAGAAAACTAGCAGCCTTTTCTAAAGAAGATGGGGATGGGAAAAGAAACAGAACCACAGACCTTGGTTTACCCAAGGCCTGTAGGACATAAATCTCGTCTTTTTTACCTAAATAGATGCTGCTGTGGTGTCAGCTAGTGATTAGTGGATAGAGCTGAGAGGTAGTAAGTCAGACAAACCAGACAAAAATAACACCTGCTAGAAGAGGTTGCAGTTGGTTTCATCTACTGGAGCAGTATTCAGCATTTCTAAGACAGGGTTTAGGGACAGGCAAAACAGGTGATTGTTTATTTTGTTCCAGTGGAGGAGAAAAGTACCAGTTGCCCTAACACCACCCACAGCCTCCATAACCTTTTCCTACTTTCTAGTTGCATAGCCTAGCACTGCTGCTCTCTGCTCTGATGCCACTGATGGAGGAGTTGGCAGTCATCACTGATTCCTTTCAGAGTTTGGCACAAGCCTTTTTTTTGAGCAGTTGTAGCTGTTAAGCATGATTCATGATTTCTGCCTGCAGAAAGCAGGCCCATGTGGTGAAGGCTATTCCTGGATCAGGTTGCAATTCCCTGTGGGCTGCTCCTAGTAGCTCCTACAGGAGCAATTATGTGCAACATATAGTAGTCTGAACCCTGCTATATGAGGTTGCTGGGCTGGAATATCTAATGGATGAGCTTCTCCAGCCAGCTAAGATCACTGCTTAGGTGAGTAAGAAAATGGGGGCAATCCTCTGCTATCTGCAGCTCTACATCTGGAAAGTGATGGAGCTGAATGAGTTACACGAGAAAGGTGGTAGCTTGCTTATTGGCTGCAAGGCCAAAAAAAACTTCAGAGAAGACAGGGTTTCGGCTTCCAAAGGTAAATTAACAAGCTGCTTTCTTCAGCCTAGTTAGTATCCTCAATCTAGTTCACCACCACTGCTTCTCTTTGGCAGTGCAAACCTCTTCTCAGTCTGTGATATAGGAGCCTCAGGTTCAGAAGGACAGGCAGAAGGTGTTGTAGGGTGAAAGTAGCTGCTCCAGCAGAAAGAATGGCTTCCTAGGATAGATATGTGTGTGCAGGGGAGGGCCCAAAAGCAATGATGAGAGTGCCACAACCATAAGGACTGAATGGCCGGAAAATTACATCCTCATCCCTGGAGCCCTCCTCAAAACCATTCTGTTTAGTCAGAGCCTCGTTCTCTCCAACTCCCCCTGGCTATGCTTTGTCACCTTTTCCCTCTATAGTAATTCCTAATGCTCTTTGTAATCTGTCTCCTCAAAATTTGCTCTGCTACTGCAACCACATTTTGCTGGCAAAAGAAGTTACTCAGTTTTGCCTATGCTTCCATGCCTGTTATTGCATCAGAGGGCCCTGATCTTTCCTAAGATATGCTTACAAACTCAGCATAAGTAATAAAAAATAATAATTGCAGTTGGTTTGTGATCTTCAATGAATCACCTTAACTAGAAGTCAGGGAGGTTACTTATTTCATCAGAATAGATTACAGTCAGTCTCACTGAATGGATGTTAATGTTTTGAGGATCTCTGCTGAAACTTGCTGTTACAGTTAGGTAACTTTGTAAGCTATTTTACAGCTGAGGCTGCCAGTTCTGTTTTTATTCAAGTAAGTGATAGAAGCACTTGGCCCAGCAGTGTTTGGAGAAGTTTGGGTATGTCGAATGAATTACACCTGTTACAGCTGCTCAACCTACTGCTTATGGTCTAGTATTTTCACTGCAGTGAAAATAACCACAGCCAAGGATCATTTGGGAAGGCATTGGCAAATCTTGATGGAAAGAGTAGGACAAAATATGCACTTGCCATCTGCACCTACCTGAGACAGCTCTCTAGGGTAAGAAAGGTAGGAATGTAGTAATGAGAGTAACAGCTCTGGCCAGAGGCTGCTGTCATCTCCAAATCCACCTAAGGCTATTGCAAAGGCTGTGTAAAGTAAGCATTAAACTGACATCTTGGCTAGGGGCACCAGAATGTCTTGCTACAGCTTTGGTTAAAATTGACACTGGCCAGCATGTCACTTTTAGTTTGACCTAGCTCATAATTGACAAGATCTGTTTTGATCAAATGATGAATTTTAGTATCAGGAGGTCACAATATATCTTCTTTACTTGGGCTGGGTAAAGCTTCACTCTGGAAGAAGTTGCACTGGAATCAGCAGGCACCTTTCAGATGAGGGGCTATTAAAAAAAGTGCATCTGGTTGAGACAGTGGCTGTTTGTAGGTGTACTGTTGCTATATAAGCCCTGAAAATCAGCAGTATCCAGCTGGCTTCTCCACAACTCCCTTTTGCCTATCATAAGCAGGGCAATCTGGTTCTTCCTGTTTCTTACCAGAATGCCCTGGGCTGGGACCTAGGCACATACATATTGTACGTACTGTACTGCTGCGACATGAAAATTTGCAGGGCTGGAACTACGTCTTTGTCATTTTACTTTAGGCAACAGGGGCCAAATAGCTGCACTCAATAGACTGCGTTCAACATCTGTTTCTTTCTTTATCTCCCTTATCCTTTTTGTTCTTGCATTTACTGGTTTTCCTTCCAGTTTAATGGTTTTATTAGGCATCAGTATCAGAAGGTGCTTGAGAGCATGTTGGTAAACAAAGCAAGCAATACACAAACCTAGTTGAAAATTGCCCTTTGTATTGGCAGTACAAACAGCAGAGATCTGGATGGGTGTTAATGCCAATCTCTAATGCATCCTTAATATGCTGCTTTCAGGGCTGGGGGAATGTTGACAAAGAAAAGAAATAAATTGCCATTTATAAAGGTCATAGGTGATACCATGGTAGCACTGCAATAATTTTTTAATGAGTGATATTAAAGTAATAGGCATAGATACTCCTGGTATTAGTCACCTGGCCTTGCTTTGCTCTCTTTTTGGGGGTTCTTCTGAGTGTTTGGTTTCCCTCCTGCTGGTGCGGCTTGAACAGCACCACAAAATAGTGGGACAGGACTTCAGTCAAGTTAAGCCAAAACGGTCTGTGGACCAGGTGAGATATTGTGTAGGAGGTCTTACGACTCAGGGACCTAGAAGAGGTTGAGGGTGCTGGCAATACTTCATGCTGTAGACCATACTGTGGGAGAGAGTACTCCAAGGGTGGGTTCTCCAACACCCCCCCGAATTCCCCTCTATGGAAAAAAAAGATTCAATGTATTACAGCACTTGATGGTGTCTTAATATAAAAAGCATTGGGATTCTGGTGATTTTGCACACTGTTAACTTGCACTGCTCACTGCTTGGTAAAAAGAGGGAGAAAAATAGAATAGAATGACTAAGGGGGAAGAGCCTTAAGAAAGGATCTTAAGAAAGTAATGGCCCAAAAAAATCTTAAATGCATCTCCCGAAAGCTTAACAGGATTATAAGGATCAGGAAAATTGCCTTTTTGCCTGTTTAATGATTGTTACCCTCCTGGCCTGTGCAGTTTAGCCTATATTTGAGGTCTTCTGCACGGTGTTCCTACTGTTGTTTGAAGGAAGTGTTCTGGGTGAAGTGTTGTACCTGATATCATTGAGTCAGGTGTTTGCAAAATGCCCGAATGAAAGCTGGTTTCCCTAAATGCTGAAGGAGGTGAGAAACAGCGGGTGGGTTCCTTGTGCAGAGTGCTGAGCTCCAGGAAGCTCTGTGGTCCAGAAACTATTTGCTTCTTTTCTCGATAAGCATCATAGCTACCTACCTCTCTAGGCTTTCTGCCTTCACGTGACTGAACTTGAAGTCCAGTCCAGTGCTTTCTGTTTGTGACCGCAGAAAGTCCCCAATCCTTGGGGCTGAGAGCTAAGCAGTGTGGGCTACTGCTCTGAGCCATTGTCACTGCTGTGTGGCCGCCCATCACACAGGAGTACCCATTTTATTGAACTTGCAGGAGGGAGTGCTTGGCCTGCATCTTATGTCTAATGAGTCAGCATAGGAGTACTCTGGATCTGGGACCCTCTTTGTATTAACCATTAGAGCATAACAGTGTGCTTGTATTGGATCAGCATAGTTTTATTAAATTATCACTCACATGACAGAGACTGTCCAAGCCTCTCTTGAACCCCATGTCTACAAATCTGGAGAAATATCTTTGGTGGAAAAACTGGGTCAAAGAAAGCCCAAATGCTCCCAAGTGAGCATTTCTTCACTTGTGGCTGCAGCTTGCTGCTCCCTCTACATGTGCTTGGGGGCCTGTGAGAAGAGCCAGATTAAAATCCTTCCCCATTCTTAAAGGAAAAACTATTTGTTAACCCTGATGAGCTTAGCAAACTGTTTTATAGGGCTGCCTTTCAACTAGTTGTACTACCACAACTGAGGAAGTGGCAAACTGAGGCATAAAACCAGAAATCAGCACACTGATGGGAGTTCTAGGGGATGAGACTCCATATGATAATTCTGGTGCCCAGGCCAGTTTATTGTAAAGATAATGACTTTAATGAAAATGACCTGAGATGAGACAGAAGCCTTGACTTCAGGGAGAGCTGTCAATACCACAGGCAGTAGGAGTTCTTTAGAAGCTGTGATTCTGTCCAGAGATAAAGCCAAGGATATAACTGTGTTCTACATCCTTGCTTAAGCCCCATTGACATCCTGCTCCTGCATAAGTGTTTTCCTGAGCTAAGCCTTGCATTGTAGATAATTACAAACACTCCTTTGTGGCTTTTATTTTGATCTACACTCTTCTGTGATATATTTTTTTCCAAAGTGCATGATAAGAGGTTGTCAGGTAAAATTCATTTTTATTTCCAGGACATCATTAAGTAGTGCTTTTCCCATTGGAGCATTCACTGTCAGCAGAATAAAGGGTACTATTGAGAGTTAAGAAGAGTAATTGTTGTTTCATCAGATTATGTATTAGTTCAACCGGGCTAATGCACTGTAATATCTAGACAAGACCTATAATTGGAGATAGTTTGAAACAAGCTTTTAGCTATTCATGTGCTCTAGCTCTAAGTTAATTTCACATCTAAGCCATTAAGCAAAAAAAAAACAAAAAACAACCAAAACCAACCAATCAATAAAAATAGGCCATTGTTCATTAAAGACATCTTGAAAATCAGGTTGTTTACAGAGATAGGGGTGCACATGTTTTTGTGTTCTTTTTCAAAAGCTTGGGAGTAATTTTTTCTCATTTTGCAGAAAGTGTGCTGAGTCTGAGAAGTCAAGGTCAATGATATTTCTTGCAGAACTGCTTTTTTAGTGCATGTGCAAATCATTTGAACAATAGTCTGAACTACCTGCATTCCAGTCTATTCTGTATGTACCCAACATAGAGGAGTAAGATTTCGCTTGGGGGTCTGTAATAAGGGTCAATGCTTTCTGAGTCATGTTAGGAAGGAAAATGGAGCTTTGAATACAGTTTGTTGTTGAATTCTTCCTTGCCTCTCACCAGCACAGTTTAAATGCTCCACTGGCATAGAAAGTGAATGGAGAGGGTGGATCAAGGCTCTGCCCGCTTCATAGCCCTCTCTAGTTGTTTAGCCCCTGTCTGTGTATAAAAGGGGGGTGACCTGCCAGAGATCCTGCTTTCCTTCTTCCCTTGCTGTTCTTGAGGATGATTCACACCATACAAGCTACTATAAAGAAAATTAACTCTATCCCAGCCAAAACCAGTGCAAAAAAACACCTATGCTGCATTTCTGCAGCTAGTCATGGCTCGAAAGAGAAAGTTAATCACACAGGGAAACATTTAGCCTTCTTTGCTAATGGGATCTTTCTAGGAAAATATGAATGTGAATGAACAAGCTACTGTGACCCAAGTAATCTGCAGACTGCTGGCTCTGATCTTTCACTTTGGTTTTATGCATTTAAGGAAAATCAGCATAACATATCTACTTAGTTGTGAGGGGGATTAATTTCTGATGATCAGCTTATGTTCTGAGGTACAGCAATTGGCTGTTTCTGGAACTTGTAGAGATGTGTTAATCTAAATGTCTAAGAAATTTTCAGCTGCTAATTTTCTGTTTTTACACCTTGTACTGCTTCCTCCACTTAACAGTACTTCAAAATACACTAACTACTTCAGGTATAAGCAGCACTGTGTATATGTGTGCATACATAGTATGAATACTTTGCCCACTACTTAGAGGTTAGCTGCCTTTAACTGTTCTGTCATTAAATGTCCCCGCACATAAAATATTGCATTTGTCCATGTTCACTGATGCAGAATAATTTTTAAATCAGTCTGACTTAATTATTTTTATACACTTCATTTTTGTCTTCATGTTCCTTCAGGCTTCAGACTTGATTATCACCCCAGCTACGACTTTCAAGGAAAAACCAGACCCCAGTGGTTTGGTATTTGGAACTGTGTTCACTGATAATATGCTGACAATTGAATGGTCCTTGGCTTCAGGATGGGAGAAACCTTATATTAAGCCGCTTGAGAACCTTTCATTACATCCAGCCTCCTCATCTCTGCATTATGCTATAGAAGTGAGTACTGAATCAATTTGGAAACTGCTATTTTGTTTCATTAGCTCTTGAAGCCATAGCTTTGTAATACATGGACTACTACTGTCTTAGGTTTATAAATATAGTGTTACATATTGTTTTGTTAACTGATGTCCTTCCAGAATAATTCCATTATTTACAACTGGGTTATGTTTATGTTAGTATAACTCAGAAGCAACTCTGGCCTATGGATTCCAGCTCACTTAACTTTCTAGCCTAGTGAAGGTGAGCCCTTTCTTGTATGGTGACAAATTCATTTGAGAAAGCATTCTAGTTCACTGATGGTGGATCGGTCCAATTACTGTCTCTGATGTAACTTAATGAAGAACTGGATAAGACCACATGAGATTCCAAGAGTAGCTCTAATCTGGGGACCGAACATGCACTTTGTGAAAGTTATTTTAAGCTGTTTCAAAGGTTCATATCTTGGATTGCAGGACAGACTAGCCAAATGCTTGTTTGCAACTCCTAACAAGTCTCCAAACTAGATCTGATATGTTCAGCATATACAAGCGATTTAAGCAGAGAATATACAGCAAGGAACTTTGGAAAGTGAAATGTTAAGTCGGAAACCAGCGTGGTTAACAGTTTCCGTGCTTAGCTGCTTACTGTCTAAAGCTGCCTTTTGTGTCCCCAGAGCAGCTTTGGCTATACTCACATCTGTGTGAGAGCCTCAGTGGGGCACGTATGCTGAAATGGAAGCCTGCTTCTCCTCCCACTTCTGGGTAGGTGGGAGTGTCTCCACTGAAGTTAGTGGAGTTGCTTGTGCTTCTTTTATTATTTCCTTTTTTTTTTCTTTTTGTTGTTGTTGGGTTTTTTTTAAACCACTGATGTAAGGGAAGGATCAAGCTTTTCTCTGCTTGTCCCTGAGCTCCTGCCTTCACCATTTTTTGTTGTTGCTGTTTTTTCTCCATCTAGTCACCAAGCCTCCAAAGGTCCTGTGTAAATTACAACAGGCCACTGTGACTAAGGCTGCAGTTCTTGATCTGCCCAAGAAGTAAGAAACCACGCTGGAGTCCCAAATCTATATTTCACTCTTAGTAGCATATTGCTTTAATGCTCGGCCTCTGGCCCAGTCTGAAATCATTGCTAATATGAATATGCTCTTATTTTTTTTCCATTTTTTTTTTTATTCTTTTACCCTTATTGCATCACGTTTCCTCTAGCCAAGAGGACAGACAGAGGAGAATCTGGTGCCAATGCTGTGGCTCAATGAATACACAGTGGGTATAATAAAAATGATGAATTTGGCATTCCCTCCCCTTTCTCCTTGCCCTCCATGATGCAGTGTGATAGTCTGGATCTGCTGAACTCCAGATCCAGCTCCTGTGATGTACGGATGTCAGATAATATTGTTTGCACACCACTGTAGCAGCCAACCATCAAGCAACCACAGCAGTTGCTTTTATTCAAGTTGAACATTTCTGGAACACATCACTGTCTCCCTTTTTAATGAGTGAAAGGTTTTACTGAGCTCTGGAAGGTTTAAAATATTTCTTTTTGGAGAAAAAGATTTAACAGCTTGAGAAGGCTTTGTGTTTCAGTAATGATGTGATTCTTCTCTCAAACCATTGATCAAACCTTAGTAGTAACATTCCTTCCTCTTCCCTCTCATTAAAAGTTCTGTGAATGTGTTTGGGAGAAGGGTGGGGGGAAACAACTGTTCTGTGATAAGAAAGTAGCATTACAGGAATGTGGTATTAGTAACTGACCCAATAAAAATCGTTTCAAAGTATGAACCATATCACCAGCTATGCTATCCTTTATTAAAGGTAGAATTTTTTTCTTGTACCTACAATGTCTATCCTAGGAACAGTTTCTTTTTCAAAACTGTGTACAAAGTTTTTAATAGGGTTGGCATTGCCATAGGAATAAGATAAATTTTGAAGGCAAAAAATTCTGGGTTCTAATTCTGGTTCTGCTGCATAGTTGGCATGTAGCCTAAGGAAAATTGCCGGGATTCCTGCAACCCAGTTAGAACCCAATTAAAATTTGTCATGTGGAAGGACCTAGCTCTGTCATGGGACTGCACAAAAGCTTTCTAAACATTGCATTTCACTGATCTGCATGAGAAAATGTTATAGAATTTAATAATAATGAAGCCTTGAGTATACTACTAAAATTATTTATACACAAACATGGGGGGGGGGGGGGGGGAGTGTCCAAATAAAAAACCTGCATACGTAGAATTCCAACCACATAGAATGTATTTCCAGCCATTTTTTGTGGAACAGTCAGGAGGAGAATTCTGAGGAGACTGACAGTAGTGATGCAGTTAAATTCATAGAACTTATACTGAAATTTAATGTACAAAGGAATGCTTTAGAAAACAAATTATAAAAATCTGAACTCTTGTCTATAAGCATAAGTGATCCTTTAATACTTAATCTAAATAATACCTGTATATATGTATATATTAATGTGAGCTTATATAATACATGTGGTTTCTGCCTATAACTATAACTGGAAATTATCAATCTGTAGCTGAAAATAACTGTGGATATTTTGTGGGCCTATGTTTTTTGCTGTGGTTAGGAGATGCTGTAGAGCATTCTGTTGGGAGGACACTGGTGGGATAAGGTTTTCTGGTAAATTGGTTGTCAACAACAGTCATGCAGATTCTGCAGTTTGACAGGATAATTATGACTAATTTAAGTTTCCTGTAAAGTATAGATAAAACATTTTCATGCATTCTTCCTCTAGTGTAAGGCTCATGCATCTGTCTTTCATGCTAGCTAAACCCCCTTCCACAGCGTAGGGGTATATGAGGGAAATAAGTGACCAAGATTTTGCTACAACTATAGCAAGAACTGCAACAGAGTTCCCTTAATTACCTTATTCTATGCTTCCTGCCAAAATGCATTTTGGACAGAGCCCTAAAAATGATTGACATATATAATTAAATTCTATAGATCTTTTCCATAAGGGAGAATACTGTTTTGGCTCAGCCTTAGGTATCGGTCAGGATGTGAGAGAATAGTTAAGTCAAACACATGCTACAAATTTTAATTGTAATCAAATTATGAAAAAAATGGTTATCATTAAGTCCCCTGACAGAGAAAGATACATCCGAAGCACAGACAGGACGTCTTTATATTATAAACTTCATAATAGTACCTCACAGGAGTGTGTTGCAAGGATTAACTAGTTAGTATTTATGCTTTGAGTACTGTGAACAGGAAAGTTAAGTTCTTTTATTTCCAAAGGGTGTGCTCTGCTTTTGCACAGATTGTCATGGGATAACATGTCTCAATTATTATTTGATTTCTTTTCCATCCTTTTTGGCTTGGTAGCTGTTCGAAGGAATGAAGGCTTACCGAGGAGTGGATGGCAAAATACGCCTGTTCCGGCCAACCCTCAACATGGACAGGATGGCGCGATCAGCAAAACGAGCAACTCTGCCAGTATGTAGCCAAGGCATCTTATTCTCCTGAAGTCAGAGTGTTTTTTCATTTTCAGAGTGCAAATATCTGAAACTTTATAGTGTAACTTTTATCAAACTCACTAGCTCTTGAATAGTGCAGTTAAACTTTGTTAAGACATCTTATTCAGTGAAGGGAACTGTTTGAAATGCATTTTTCTTTTAGATCACAACAGTATTTTGCTTTCTTTGTTGTCTCCCTACTGCCTCAGATGTACACAGTCTATTTCTGAGGGTTGAGTGCTGTTCTGCAGGTATTTGCATGCAGATAGCTGATGAAATTTTTCTGGTGCTAATATTCTTCCTTCTTGCCATTTCTGCTTCAGCCTCTGAGTGCCTTCATTTTTGGTCATGCTAGCAACTTAACACTGCTCTTAGCAGTTGTATATCAGCCGGTGAATTTCCTCCCACGCTTACTAACTGTATTACTGTAAGAACTTTGCAACCTTGCAAAACTGGGAGACTTGGTGGGCCCTTTGGAGTTACAACCCAAAGCACTCTTCTGCAGAAGAGGTGGTGCCATAGCTTGCAGCCTGCCACAGTGAAGGTGTTGGCTGCACAGGGGGTTCTCTCCATGTGCTTTGGACTCAAGAAGAGTCAATGGCTCTTTTTTATGATCGTGGGAGGATACTTTGTAGCAGGAGGAGGGCATTCAGGATACTGTATAAAAAGGCACAGTAGCAAAGACCATGGGATCTTAAATTCTGTAAGAAATGAACTCAAGGAAGATGATGTAGTCCTATGAACCTCTATGGACTGTCACTGTTGCATATCCGGATGAAGTGTTCCCCTTAGCATATGGATCAATAAAGACCACAGAATGTTTGGGTTATATGTCTCCATTTGCTTTTCTCCCTTGCTTTTCCTTCCTAGTGTTTTGACCAGAATGAGCTGTTAGAGTGCATCCGGAAGCTTGTGGAAGTGGAAAAGGAGTGGGTCCCATACTCAACTGCTGCCAGCCTGTATATCCGTCCTACCTTAATTGGAACCGAGGTGTGAAACATTTTTTTCCCCTCTTACCTTTTGTGTATTTAAGCATGAGGCAAAAGCCTGCATCCATAAAGGAAAATATGCAGCAGTCATTAGATAACTATTACAATTCAGGGGCAAATTGTTTTTACGCTTTTACTTCTGAGTTAGTCACCTTTAGCTCTACCTCACAAATTTATGTTGACCACACCACCACCTAGTGGACACATTGATTCAGATCACAGAAAGTAAACCGATTAATTCTGAGTGGTAATGGCAAAATTCAGATTAACTTTGGTTTTGTACTGAAAGGATAGTTATTTGTGCCATGGTAATGTATGCCTTTAAAATACTAATAATACAGAGAAAATGTGAGGGAGGAGAAGTTTGCTGTATAGATTTTGTGATTTCATCTCATACCTTCATCCTGACCTTAGTGAGGAGATTTTTGAAGATTCTACCCACCAAATTAAGATGGCTCTTCTGAGAGAGACTTTTAACAGAACTAAGAACAAGTTCTTGTGTCAATTTATTCTTGAACCCGGACAAACCTGACTTTATAAGAGGCTCCTTAGCAACTAGGTATTAGTGTGTACTCTGTGAGTTTCATGTGAGTGTGAGTCAAGCCTATAGTATTTATAAAGGGAAATAGAAACAGGGAGTTTATTTTAATTGAAACTTTAAGGGTGTTTTTTAGCAGTGGGAAGAGAGAAACCTGTAATCGTAGAGCATAGGACAAGGAAGCTAAAGAATGTATGGTTCCTAACTAGGCAAGGTACTCTTCTGCAATATCCACATCTGTAAGTAGTTAACCATACATGAGCATTACACATTTCACATGTGTTCTAGGACTCCATTAATTTAATGCTTGTAAACTAGTTGCAGATTTTCAGGTGGAAAGATCTCCACTCAGTAACTGTAAAGTATTAATATTAAAAATTGATTTTTTTCCTCTTTTTTTGTTTTTGGAAATTCTTCTGCTGTTGAGCTTTGTTTCAGGTTAGCCAACATATCTGGCCTTTCCATGATGTCATTTGTTGTTTCTGGGTTGCATGTCCTGCTAATCTTTTATGAATCAGCACAATTATGAAACCCAGTTAGCACAATCTTTTGAATGATCGTGTAAGAATCCAGAAAAATATGAAGATCTCAGTTAGTTAATCTTGTTAGAAGTTTTGCTGAAGGAGTAAGGTAGACAGAAATCAAAAGAACCCTCTCAGCACCTGAGGAAGGCTTGTTTGTATTTTCCAGTAGTTCCATTATTACACTATTATTTTCCCTCCCACCTCCCAATTTAGCTTCACGTGCTTTGCGCACAGTGTTTTGCTCATACCTTTGGTCCTAAAGATTTCAGTTCAATAACTTTGTTCAGTGGAGACCTAATCTTAGAAACCAAGGATGAGCTTGTTCTTTTTGTGAGACTGGTTTCTCTGAATGGAGACAAAATACTAACACGTTCAGTTGCATAGAAGATTCCAAGAATCGTGGGCAACCAGCTGTACGTAGCCCTGCTTGAGCAGGGGGGTTGGACAGAGGTACCTTCCAACCTCAGTCATTCTGTGATTGTGTGGTCAGTCCTGAGTTTTGCAAAGAATCATATAGTTAAGCGAAGTCTCCTACCACAGGATTCAGACTTTGACCAGTGCCAGACTTTTCACTTCCACCTTCAAGTATTGATGGTGATGACTTGAAGTGTGAGAAGCCATCTCTTGGAGAAGAAGGGGAGGCGGGGGGGGAAGTGATACATTCCAGGTTATTTCCTGTGCTGTTGTGTGAACCATTTCCAGCAGGCAGATCATTTTAGCTTGTCACACAGCTATTCACAGAGCCAGCACTCAACTCTACCAATGCCAGTTCTAAGTGGCATTGGCTAATTCTCATCACTAATGCAGCTGACAGTGGTTCCTCTATGGTTGTTATTGCTAGCAGTGGTCCTTGCCACTCCTCCCCCCAGAAAGCTTTGCAGGCTTCTGCTGTGATTAATTCATATGATTATATAGTATCTTGTTAAGCTAATTTCTGAATTCTCAAAAGCTTGAAACTATTGGAGGAGATTAG
Source organism: Haliaeetus albicilla (assembly GCF_947461875.1). NCBI lineage: Eukaryota > Metazoa > Chordata > Aves > Accipitriformes > Accipitridae > Haliaeetus > Haliaeetus albicilla. The sequence continues at coordinate 17,699,692 of NC_091501.1, forward strand.
AATAATATATACATAAATGAAACAGCTGTAAGTGAATGGTCACAGTGGAAAAAATTAGGGTTGTTATGTTACTTGGATAGGAGGGAAGTTATATAAATATTTTCTCTCCATTGCAGCACTTTGCATTGTCCTGGTAAAAGCACTCTCGTGCTGCAGTTCCTCTGAAAGCAGTGTTTCAAAAGCTAATTGTGCAGCATCTGATGTTTGGAGTGAAGTATACCAGTAACTTTTTATTTTTTTACATTCCTTATTTTCAGCCTTCCCTTGGAGTGAAGAAGCCAACTAAAGCCCTACTGTATGTCATACTTAGCCCTGTGGGCCCTTACTTTGCAAGTGGAAGCTTTAATCCAATATCTTTATGGGCAGATCCAAAATATGTAAGAGCCTGGAAAGGAGGAACGGGGGACTGCAAACTGGGAGGGTAAGAAAACATAATTCTGCATCTTCTGCATAGCTCACAAAGGGGATTTGGTTTTTAGTGAAGTAACTAATCCAGCAGAAGTAGGGGTATTAAATGTAGCAGTTAAACAAACAATGTACTATAACAAAGGTTTCAAAATTGTACTTTGCGAATATTATTTATTCAATTCAGTTGCATATTTTTGTTCAGAGATTACAGCCAAGTGGATTATTTGCAGATGCAATTTTGCAGCATCTCAAGCTGAGGAACCGGACCTGGAAGGTGTCTATGTACTACTTTGACTGTTCCCCTTGCAGAAGTTGACACTGAAGATACTACTTCTGTGATGCAGCATTCAGTGTAGCAGCCTGCTGCCAATTGGGCAGTGAGCAGCATTGACTGCTGACCTCCTTCCTTGGCAGACTGTCCTGATGAGCCATCTGCAGTTAGCTAGGGGAGTATGGGTGTTTAAAGGAAAGCATGGGATAATTATCTGCATTGACTTGACCATAGTCTGGCAGTTTTCTGCTGAACTAAGCCAAAGCACTAGTTAGGTAGAAACATAATTGTTGATGGCCAAGTACTTGCCTTTTAGAGTGAAGCTGCTTAGGGCTTGACTGGAGCAAGCAACTTGGATGTGGCTAAATAAATTACTTGATTATACATCCTTGGTCTTTGGTTTAAATGAAGCTTATTGTCTCTACCTGGGAGTTTCTTTTCCAGGCAGGAAGTTAGTAGTTGTCAAATGCTGCTGAAGTGAGCTAGTAGAATAATCAAAGGGCAAGAAAACAGCTTTCCTTCATTCAGTCTGATGTTCTGAGACCTTTACTCTTTGGTTGTGAGTTTTTGCTTAGTTTTAGAAATATATTAATTGTGTCCTGTGCATCCTTCATATGTCAGCTGTGAAAAAAGGAATAGTCTGGAGTCACTACTGACTTGATTCATGCCCAGAGGTGAGAACTCCAGTGTGGTCAGCACTTTGGAGCTGCTGACTTAGGGTCTTAACGGTTGTTGAACATGAGAAGCAAAAACGGTTTCCCCCCCTCTCAAAGCAGCTACAGAGTAAACACATCTTACTCAGTTATGTTCACTCCATAGGCAGCATTTTAGGAAAACAGCTGCTCCTCAAAGATATGGAATTCAACAAAGCCCATCTGCAGCTCCTGAAGCTACTAGTTCTGTGAATATCTTTCACTAGAAAAGAAATAACTCGCCTCTGGTGATTTTTGTGTTCCAAGAGGTTCATCTGACATATATGATATGAGGTAGATGGTTTTGTTTTGCTTTTTTTTAACACCATGAGCTGGATGGGAATTGTTGCTCTCTCTCCAGGATGCCAACTGCTAAATAAAGAGAAATAATTTCCTAAGCTGTCTAATTGCAATGATTAGAATGTCCAGAAAATTGAATAAGAGGTATTTTTAAGACTGTTTGGATGGATATGTTTGAGCTGCTGATATTGTTCAGCCCTTCAAAGTTTTTGGGTTGTAGATACAAGTGATCTAGTAAAATGCTAGTAGAGTATTTCCAATGAAAACATTCCAGGGACAAGCAGTAACTGTGCAGAGCACTTGCTCGTAAGGTAGATGTGCACAGAAATGAGAAAATACCCGACCAGGTACTCATAACTGTTTGCTCTTTCTTTTTGTTTCTGGAAGGAATTATGGTTCTTCTATTTATGCCCAGCAAGAAGCCCTGGAGTTAGGCTGCCAGCAGGTTTTGTGGCTCTATGGAGAAGATCACCAAATAACAGAAGTTGGAACAATGAATCTGTTTCTCTACTGGATAAATGAAGATGGAGGTATAGTAACACGAAACACGAAAACTTTAACAGAGTAGACAGCTGAGACCATAATCCACAGAATTACTATTAGAGTGCAGCTCATGAACCTTTTAATGAAGATGATTTAATAAGAAAATCTCTATTCTCTTCTGAAAACTGATAGGTGACTCTTAGTTATACCATTTGAAAGAGGAGATTCTGGAGCACCTGTGAGTACTGCCTGCTGATAACATACTAAACTGTTGGGCCGGTCAACGTGCTCAGAAGAGTCTAGCCATACAAAAGGTCACACTGCAGGTTTGGTGTCAACTCTAGCAGCAAGCTTGATCTTGAAGGAGGTGTTGAGTCAGAAACAATGCAGACATACTAAAGACACCATATGGCTGTGTAACTCTTCAATCTCTGTGGCTTTGGGCAGGAGTAGTTGCCATGATCGCTTTCTGGCAAGTCAAATGTTCCTGAAACATAGCCAAAAGTATTTCAGCATCCAGCTGATGAAGAACTCAGCTGTTTCTTTGAAGAATTTGAAGTTCTGTCCAGTGGAGGCAGAGAGAGAGAGAAACATGTCAGTCAGCGTTCCACATCACTAATGCTCAAATGGTGCTTTCAAGATATACCATCATTCTTGAAGCCATTTTTACCTCTTTGTACCCACAGTCATCTCTGAGCAATGTACATGCTGATTAGAAAACTGTCTAGTTAATGAGTAGCCAACTATTTAGGCATCTCAAAAACACCCATTGGGCATGCAAGTATTCAGTGCTTGAGAAGTGATAGCTGCAACTGAGAACTGGTTTGGAAGAATACATGACTCTGAGTCCTTAAAGTATTAAGCCAATGTATAGGCAAGTGAATAAAAGGACACCTCCTGACTTCCATGAGTGCTGGCCTTCCATGAAAATTAAGTGTTATTGAATTTTTTTTGTGGCAGCAGGTGCAGGGTTCAGACAGATATCAACATAGTGCCGTGGGTACCCTTGAAAATTGACATTTTTCTAACAGTGCTCAGCTGCAGTACAGAGGCAACATTCTGTGGGGACAGCAGTGTGCTTTGGATAGTGTGGTTAATGGGAGTCCAGCTACCTGACTCCTGTCTCCAGTTTCATTACTTGTTCTTCCGCAAAATCTTTACCACTTTTGTAAGAAGAGGGATGTTACTCCCTCAGTGTTGAATGAGTCTGTGAGTTCTTGTGAATTAAACTATAAATATGAGAAATCTTCTTGTTGTTGTTTTTATAGCAGCAGATTTGTCAGTGTAGCTAGATGGCCAAATTCACGCCTTGTGTAACTTTGCTGGAGAGACATGAAAATAGATTTTGGATCATTCTGCCCAGGGAAAGGATGCTGAAGGGGGGACGTAATTAGAATTCAATGTTCTCATTGTACTTAAACCAGGAATATGCTGGAATTATCCAGCTGCAGCACCGTGCTGTTCCAAAGATCTGCCAATCACTGTGTTACCAGTGCACTACTGAATAGTACTATTGTGAGGTGGCTGTAGCAAACAACTTGTAATTCATGCCACCCAAGCTAACTGTATACTGGCAAACCTGCCATTTCAAATGACATGGTCATTAGCATCATTGGAGCACTTTGCTGTCTCCCAGTGTGTTGATTAATGCTTAATTTATGATATCTTTGGTTGAGAATCACTCTTGCTGCCAATGTGTGTCATCACATACCTGCCTATGGCTTTACATTGTGGTTTAAAAAGTGTTTGCCATTATGTTCTGTGGTTTTGTTTTGTTATGCAAATTCTGCAGCTGAGAGAGGGATCTAACGTAAAAATAGTGAAACAGAATTGCAGATCTCATCATCAAAAGGAAAATGCCCTTCTTTGTGTGTTCAGCAGTCTGGACTGCTCTACTTGCTTTATAACAAATCAAAGACCTAGCCCAGTAAAGCGTAGACTAAAGGACATCTATGCTTCTAATGAGAGTAGGCTTTTCTTGCAAGCCTTTGCCATATATTTTTGGTTACAGCATTGTGACTAAACATGACATGTTGTCTTAGGTGGCAGGAAGAGCCTGGAAAAATGTTTTGTTTGTAACATTGACGAGGGATTAGAGGAGGAAACTATTCAATTTCTGGTAAAATAACATGACATGTTCCATGCTGCTCTTGTATGCCCACTGCTGCTCTGGCTGAGGCTTATAATGACCGAATCTGGATCCCTGCTGTTGCATAAATACAGGAGTGTTATCATACATCAAGTACTGTTTACGGTTTATGTTCACAAAGTGAAAATTTTGGTCACTCTACAGTCTCTTCCACCTGCCTCTTCGGAGAACATAACAATCCCAAGAAGCTGTTAACATTGAAACTAATTTCCTTTAATAATGTCTGTTCTGCTGTCTGGAATATAGGCTTGACTTTATGGAAAACCCTAAAATTTAAACATATGTCCAACCTGAAGTTTGCTAACTATGTAATCTGTGTGCACTTTCCAAAAAATTTAGTTTCTTCAGAATGATTTGGAACCATCTGGGCTCTACTTCTAGCTTTACTGTTAAGGCATTGTGGATAGCATTCAGGCATTACTTAATATTTTTGTGCTGTTACTAAAATGGGGATTAATAATGCCTACTTCAAAATAGCTTACATAAATGGTTATGTAATTAAATAAATGGGTTAAAAGATTCTCTGGAACAGTCAGGTAAAATATCAGGCAAGTTTGCTTAGTGTTCTGTAGGTGGAGGATTATTTGTGCTGCAGAAGTATTTTGTACAAGTAGGCTACTAACAAAATAAGGATCTACCTTCTGCTCTAATAGAGAGCCATAGCAATAGCATGGAGGGGAGAGCAGCAGATGAATGCGATGCCAGACAAAGAAAAGGAGGAGAAAGTGATTGAGGAAAGTAAATTGACAGAGATACAAAGACAGAATGATTGTGTGAGGGGAGAGTAGAAGAAAAGCCTGAGGGAAATACGGAGAGAGAAATAGAAAGGTCCGGAGCAAACTGGGAGAGGAAGTCAGCTGTTAATACTAGTGAAATTAGGGTTTGCTGGATTCTCCTTGACCCTGAAGTTCACCTGGTATCTGTTATCATTTTGGTAAAATATGTGTTGGTGAATTTCTCAGCAATGTTGTAGTGTGACTAGTACTGAAGGCATCCCATGTTTGGAATCTTATCTGCCACATGTTCAAAAATACAGGTGTGTAAAGTTTGAAGCTGTGTAATATGCAAGACCTCATTTTAAAAATCCCTTTAAACACTCTGATGGAGTTCCATTGTTATAGCATGCCTATACCATGCCTGGTGTAATGGGGTACTGGACTGATAGTGCTACTACTGTAACAATAACAGTAGTTAACTAAAGAGAAACCCTGACATTTTCCTTCAAATGCTTTCCCATCCCTTTTTGCTACTCTGTATTTTAAGGTTTCTAGCCCATCAAAATAATTCAGAAGGCAAATGGATTCTGTGAGCTCACAGTCTGGTTTTTTGGAGATGGACAAACTGATGTCATATGGAGCCTGGTTTGGCATCAACTCACAGAGAGGATGAGCTTTTTGGCATGCCATGTTGTATAGCATTATCATCTCTGCCGGATCCCAGGGGAGCAGATGTTCCTTGGGTGGCCCCAGGCTGGTAGGCATCATATGTGTACTTGACAAAATTGTACAGAGCAGGCTGTTTGAAACATTTCGAGACTCCCATGTCCTGTCTGCTCAGTGCTGTTTGGTGGCAGGTTTGGCCTGGCACCTTTTCAAACTATCTCAAATCAATTAATATATGTTGTTGAGCTTAAACGGGTTCTGGCAAAGATCTGTGGCAACATCATCAAATAGAGAACGTCACATGGTGTGTAGTCACAATCTTTGGTATTAAGGTCCATGTTATTTGAAGTTTTCTGTTAGAGAAAGGGGAGCACTTACTTATATATGACTGGGTCACAAATGGAGAACATCATGTTTTCAGTATTCAGAATCAGGTGAGCCCTGTGGCTCATGGAAAATGTTTAAGTCCTCTTCTTTTGATAGGTGTGCCAGAATTAGGACCAAACACACATCATGATTAGGAGTGATGCTAGATAGGCTGGAAAAGGAAAAGCTATTGTTCCTGACTGTATAAGAAGAGACTACTGCTGTACTTAGGAGTCTGGGATAGGTTAGGGAATGGCACTGTTGGTTATTCAAACCAGAGCAGAATATATAGCCTGTTCTAGGGCAGCTTTTTTATACATTTTGGCATGGCAGTTTACATCTATTACTTATGTGCGTATGGGTCCTCGTAAAAGGAACATGGAACCATAGATGAGAAAAACTTCTAGTCCAAATGAATAAATCCAGGGCTGGCTGCATTAAAAAGTAAAAGACATTTCCTGAGAGAATGGACAGTGAGTAGCAGATTCAATGAACAATTCCATTTATTTATCCTCCGTTTCCTCTATCCCACCCCAGCTCCCAAAGCACCCTCTTGCAAGAGCAGGAGAGCACCATGCTGTAGTCAGTCTGGAGCAGTGTATGCACTGGCTGGCAGGCAGTGTTTGTGCACATAATTATCTAGCTGACTGCTGAAAACAGAATATTAAGCAGCTGAGCTCAACCTGCTCTCTCAGTCCAAGGATGAATACTGTGTTTCTCTCTTCTACCCAGCTGCAAGTTTTCACAGGACCTATAGAAACATTTTTAAGACAGCTTCTCCTTTAAGACTGCTTCAAACAGGCCTGGATTCAGTGATCTTTAGCGGGTAGGAAGAAGGGGGCATAATAAAAACGTGAAGATACATATCTTGTCCTTTTATGTGACCTAGGTAAAAATTAATCAAAAACCTTAATGGTTTGTGGATTTAACGTGCAGGCTAGTATCCTTATAAGATGAAGAAAGATAATGGGTTCTCATGGTGAAGAGAAAATGGTTAGGAAAAAAAATATGAAGAGTATTACTGGAAGACTGTGGATGCTTCACTTCTCAGTGCAAATTTGAGACTGTCTTAAAAGAGCCCAGCTGTCAGAAAGAGTAAATGCTCAGTATTCTTTGATAATGGAAACCACTGAGTATGCTATGTGATGGTTTAAAATGAAAGTGATGGTTTAAAATGAAAAAGATTAACTGTAATTTGCTGCAAAGGTCAGGTGGAAGAACACAGACTTACATAAAAACTTTTGTGTTGTAATTTAAGTATTTACCAAGTATGGATTACCATTTACCTACTGTTTCATTAGTTATGTTAGATGAACATTTATCTAATGTTCATTTTTAAAAGCAAACAAGAAAAACAAGCTAACAAACAACTAGTTGAACAATTTGAGTTGTTGATGCTTTTGGAATTTTATTAGGACTGCTTTTTTTGTGTAAAGAGAAAATTAGAGGAAAAATAAGACAAAAGATCATTAAGGAAGTCTCCTCTCAAGATGCATTTGGCAAGGTTTCCGCTGCTTTGCTTGTTCAGTAAATGGGCCTCAAAATTTCTGGTAGATGTTTCATGTTAATGGTATGAGGTAGGTATAATGAACCCCATATTACTAAATTAAGTAAAGTAGTTCAGGGAAAGTTATGATCTGCCCTAGGATTATTAGGCATGGCTTTCCCTTGTGCCTCTCTATTCTGAATTCGAAGACTGGGCCATTCAATGGTTCCCAGTAGTTATACAGTGAATCCATAATACCCTGAGGAATAAAACCTACTACTAGGCTTTCGCCATGTATTTATTAATGTATGAAATAAGTTTCTTCCCCACCCACTGAAGTACACTCAAAAGGTTCCAAACACTCAACAACAACTTATTTGAATTGAATTTGTGTAACTTGTGTTCTTATAGAACTCTGATAAAAGTTGCATCCTGCTGGGTAGGGAACATTTCTGATATCATTCGACTTCTTTTTAATTTTCATGTTTGGTGTAATATCAGTAAACATTATTTTTGTTTCTTTGTTTGTTTTTCAACCAGTGTTTCTATTTCTTTTGTGTTTGACAGAAAATGAACTGGCAACCCCACCTTTAGATGGCATCATCCTTCCAGGAGTGACAAGACAAAGCATTTTGGATCTGGCACGCAATTGGGTGAGTGTTTTGACCTTGGCAGTAATGGTTTCAACTATCACGTTATAACATCAACAAAAGTTAGCATTCCTGGTGCTCAGTATCTTGAAGTTCAACTGATCTGGTCAAATCCCTTAACCTAAATGGGAACTAAGGGCATGCTAATTCATAGATTCCCAGCAACATCATCAGAATACCCACACCTGTCACACAGAACAATACCAAGCTTGTTAAAGTAGCTCCGTGTAGTATTTAACATGAAAATTCTCATTAAATCCGCTGGTACCAGCAACTTAAAGCAAGGAAACAAACAATTACCATGCATGACCACAGCTATACTTCAGTCATCAGCACACTATTTCTCCACTTAGTTCTCATGGTTCCACCCTTATTTCTAATAACTAGCATGCAACCTAAAATCCAGCCACAGTCTTGAAGTCATCTGTCTGCTTCTGGATTCCAGTTCTGTAGTATAGCCATCCAAGTACTTATTTGAACACTTGGGACTACCTCATATCTTGAAATCCAGCAAACTGTTCACTCTGCCTGTACTGTATTCAAAGGTTTTATTGCGGCTTGGATAAGAATACTATACAGCCAAAGGCTCATCAAGCCAAGTATGCTGTCTCCTGGTTTTGGCCAGGCTTATGTTTAGGGAGGAGTAACAGGAATAACAGAGGCATGTGTGATACTTACCCCCTGGTATTAACTCAGCTTCCAACCACCTGTAACTGAAAGGCTTCCTGAAATACAGTTACAGTTATATCACTTAAATCTAACTTGCAGTGAAGAGAGCTAGGCATGTACTTTGTGGTGCATGTGTGCCACTTGTTGACCTGCACCAAACTCTTATGTGTCCTTATTAGTATTGGTAATTCCCTAGTGCAGATATACATGCGCACTTCTCAGTCCCGTCTCCTTTACAAGACAGATATTCCCAGTTGATAGGGCTTGTTTGTGACATACCAGACTCTCACCTCAGTCCTCTTGAATAATTAGGTGTCTTCTACTCTCACAAAGGTTGTTCTCTTCTTCCTAACCCCTGTTGCCTAACGTATCTGAAACTGCTTACATGGTGCCCCTGCCTCTTTCTCCAAATACTATCCCATCCAGAGCTAATCATGTTTTCTGCTATCGTAAGCATCTCTCTTTTGTGTTAAAAAGCTTGTATCTAAAACAAGGGCTAAGCTTTAGTTTGGTCTGATAGGACAATAAAGTCCACATAATCCATTAAATGAAAATTTCAAAGTTCGAAGTTTATTTTTGTTCTTTAAACACATCCCCTCAATCAGTTGCTATGCATTCTTCAGCACTTGTAGAAGGTAAGACACTTCCTATGTTAAGACTGTTCAGTGTGAACTGCTTTACTCATACCTGCAGGACAGTTAATTATTGTATGTGACAGCTGTGTGCAGGCTACAGTGTGAAATTTCACCAGGGATTAAAGAAATATATCACATCTAGTTGGCATTGCAGGTGGAATTAACAGAATGTATTTTGCTTAGGTATTGTCTGAGAGTGGGATGCAAAGATCTCTTGACATAATTGAGTAATTTTTGTACAAACTCTAGCATGCTAGAGACCATGAGTAGTCAGATCCTGTGTCACATAACCCGTGGCAAATAATGCTGTGTTGTTCCCTGATGCAATACTGATATTCTGTACCAAATCAGAGGGAAGTGCCACTTATTCATCAGCATTGTATCTGGCAAACCACTGGCTTCCTTGAAGGTCATTCTTTTGATTAGAGTCTATCTTGTGTGATACTGGGAGGTTTGAAAAGATCACAGCCAAAACTTGACTGATTGCCACTAGGCTAATAGTTCTGTTAGAGATGTTTCAACACAGAAAACAAAAATACAAACCATTTTTAAGCTTTTTACAATTTTTATGGTTGATTCTTCTTGTGCAGGAAGAGTTTAAAGTATCTGAGCGATATATCACCATGAGTGACCTGACAGCTGCCTTGGAAGAGAACAGAGTAAAGGAGATGTTTGGTGCTGGAACAGCTTGTGTTGTATGTCCTATCTCTAAAATTTTATATAAGGGCAAGGTAAGAAAATGTCTCTCTTTTTTTTTTCCTTCCTTCTTTCTTCAGAATTTTATCATTAATTAATTGCAGCTGAAGCAAAAAACAAGTAAGATAGAAAAGGAGTTCTGCCAGAGGCTCCTGGAAAGATGAACGCTGTCAGTATGTTGTTTCCCAAGTGAGTTACTGCTCTGTTGTCAGAAGAGACCTTTCCCTCTCATCTTTTAGGGGTTTTTAATAGCCAAAATTATAAAATCTCAATTCCTGGGAAAAATAATAAAAAAAAATATTTCCCACCTTGTCGTGGTTTCAGCCCAGCCGGTAACAAAGGACCACGCGGCCGCTCGCTCACTCCTCCCACCCCCCTCCGGTGGGATAGGGGGGAGACGGAGGAGAGAAAAGAAAACAAACAAACAAACAAAAAAAACCCTGGAACCTTGAGGGCTGAGATAAAGGCAGTTCACTGGAACAACACAGAGAAATTACAACAACAACGACGGTACTAATGAAAGAGTATACAAAAAGAGTGATGCACAGTGCAACTGCTCACCACCCGGGACCGACGCTCCGCCACTTCCCCCACCGAAAGACCAGACCACCCCCCGGCCTACTCCCCATATATATACTGAGCATGATGTCACATGGTATGGAATAGCTCCTTGGCTAGTTCAGGTCAGCTGCCCCGGCTATGCCCCCCCACCTCCCAGGTTCCTGTAAAAATTAACTCTATCCCAGCTGAACCCAGGACACACCTCCCAGCCTGTTTGAAAATATACAAAAATACATTCTCCCATGTTTCTTGTAATGAAAATTTTTTCCAAAGTTAAGGCACCTGGGAAAGGTGAGAGGAAAGACTTGCCCAGGGAACCGAATTTCGGAGCCACTGCATTCTTTCCTTTTCAAGTTCATCTCTTCTTCACCCCTCATTGCAGAGAACCCAGCTCTGATGGAAGAGCAGTTTCAGGAGTGTGCGCAGCTGCTTCCACCTAATATATACCATATGGGAGATTTCTCCTGCACAGGTGGAATTTCACAGGCATTCAGACTGTTAAGCTGACTTGATGCTATTTAGCTAGCACAAGTTAGTTCAGAAGGCTGGGTTATTGCAGCTGCATATATGGATGTGCTTTGTTCCATTAAATATGACAAGTACAGTAAATGTCTGTTAGGTGATACTTCTTGAATTTACAAGATGGAATAAATGTATTGATATTATCAGATGCTAAAATAATATGAGAGACATCAAGGTGCTGAGTGATGGTAAGTACGATAAATGTACCTGTTGTGTTTCTACATGATATACTTTGAAATAAAATACTGTATACAGTGTTAGTACTCTTGCCTGTACAATATACCCTCCATTTTGGACAGATCTTTTGGAAGGCTTAGATTAGCCTTTGTTTAAAAATAGCTTAACAGTTCAACTAATGTAACTTTTCACTGGCTCAGCATGCCCTCCTATAAAAAAACATTATGACAATCTTTGCCTACTTATAAGGAGGGCTAGAAAGCTTGATAAATATTTATTAAAATTCTTGGTGACCCTAAGGTATTCATACGTATATAAAGCTATTATTACATGTTATTCTCTCTCTCTCCCTTCCCTTCCCTTCCCCCACTTCTTTATTCAATGTCAGCATTTGCACATTCCAACTATGGAGAATGGACCTCAGTTAACCACACGTTTCCTGAATAAGCTGAGTGATATCCAGGTAAGATTCTTTCTCTTCTTTAACCAGATAAAATAATAAAAGGTGAACATTTGAAAACATGGGAAATAATCTTTTTATTAGTGGTGCTATAGGCACCATTATGTAATAATATGGGCTCTTTTGTTTGGTGTGATTATTCTATCAATTTTTTTTTTCCCTTGAGAAAGTATGATATGGATGGAGAGTGATATATTTTTTCCCTGTTCATCTTGGAAGCTGGATGAGAGTTATAAGATATTACTGTTATCAGTGAAATCCAGTACTGTTGTTATAAGTTCCTTTTTAAGGGCTAAAAATAGCGTTATGAAGCATCTGAATAACCATGATCACAAACGAATACAGGCTAACCAATAAAGAGATGGGTGAAGTAGTAAGCACTCCCTGGGTGCAGCCAACTGATCACCATTTCTGTTTCTCAGCATCTTTCCAATCATACAGTCACTTCTTGTTCTTAAAACAATTCCTTCCTCTGTGATTTGCTAGATGTCAAAGTTTGTTTAGAATCAGTGCTTGACCTCCATGTCTGGGCATAGGAGTCTATACCATTTCAGGTAAAGTCAATGAGCAGCACGTGATGCCCCTTCTTATTTTAGTTGCTTGTTTTCTTTTACTTATTTAGCATAGTTTATGGTGTGGGGGATTTGGGAATAGGAGCAGTTCTCAGCAAGTTACAAGCCCCTTTATTTAAGATCTGGTAGCAGCTGTTTGGCAGTATTGTCATGATTTCTTCAAATCAAGTCTGACGGTTACTCTTCTACATTCTTGGCTTTTGGCTCAAGGTGTTCTTAGATTTGCTACTAAAATGTTTATGTTCCTGCCAGTAATCCCTGAACTAAGAATCTTCTTGAAAAATCTTGAGATGTACTGTACCACATAGCAACTCTATGAATCCCATAAAATAGCAGAACTTCTTAAGAAAACGTCCTAAAATTTATTTTTCTTTCTATTTTACAGGCCTTTTACTAGTGTGTAGAAATAATCTGACACAGGGTTCTTCTGATGAGACCCCAGACAAAAACTACTCATGAATTGCATTCTGCTGTCATATGTTGACCCACCTAAAATCCATGATAAGCAGATTCATTTCTGTAATGTTACGTATTCAGTGGTTTGTGCTATATTGCAGTCCAAGTTTAAATCCATTGCTAGTCATTGTGGTTTTTTTTCATTGCTTAATTCAAGTAGGGTGAAGCAGTCTTAGACAAAGGGAAGTCAGGCTATCTCATATAATTTCAGTGGTTCTTTTGTACTCTTGTTTCTCTACATATTTTTACATTTCACAGCTGCTGGTCTCCAGCATAACTACTTTTTTTTTTTTTTTTTCCTTCCCCCTTGCCCAAGACTTGTAGCTCAAATGATGCAGCAAGACCACTGTCGTAGTTTAACCCCAGCCAGCAACTAAGCACCATGGAGCTGCTCTATCACTCCCCCTCCTCAACTGGACAGGGGAGAGAAAATATAACAAAAGGCTCGTGGGTAGAGATAAGGAGGGGAGAGATCATTCAGCAATTATGGCCACAGGCAAAACAGACTCGACTTAGGGAAAATTAACTTAATTTATTGCCAATCAAACCAGAGTAGGGTAATGAGAAATAAAACCAAATCTTAACACACCTTCCTCTCACCCCTTCTATCTTCCCGGGCACAGCTTCATCACACATTGTCTCTGCCGCTCCTTCCTCCTCAGGGGCAGGACTCCTCACACTCTTCCTCTGCTCCAATGTGGGGTCCCTCCCATGGGAGACAGTCCTCCATAAACTTCTCCAATGTGAGTCCTTCCCACAGGCTGCAGTTCTTCACGAACTGCTCCAGCGTGGGTCCCTTCCATGGGGTGCAGTTCATCAGGCACAGACTGCTCCAACGTGGGTCCCCTGTGGGGCCACAAGTCCTGCCAGAAAACCCGCTCCAGCGTGGGCTCCTCTCTCCACGGGTCCGCAGGTCCTGCCAGGAGCCTGCTCCAACAAAGACTTCCCATGGGGTCACAGCCTCCTTTGGGCATCCCCCTGCTCTGGCGTGGGGTCCTCCCCAGGCTGCAAGTGGATATCTGCTCCATCATGGACCTCCCTGGGCTGCAAGGGGACAGCCTGCCTCACCATGGTCTTCACTACAGGTTGCAGGGGAATCTCTGCTCCGGCGCCTGGAGCACCTCCTCCCCCTCCTTCTGCACTGACCTGGGGGTCTGCAGGGTTGTTTCTCTCACATGTTCTCACTCCTCTCTCCAGCTGCAGTTTCTGTACCACAGCAACTTCTGTCCCTTCTTAAATATGTTCTCCCAGAGGCACTACCACCGTCGCTGATGGGCTCGGCCTTGGCCAGCGGTGGGTCTGTCTTGGAGCTGGCTGGCATTGGCTCTGTCGGATACAGGGGAATCTTCTAACAGCTTCTCACAGAAGCCACCCCTGGAGCCCCTCTGCTACCAAAACCTTGCCATGCAAACCCAATACAACCACTTGACTGTTCTTCATTAGGAAGGTGACATGGGATCAACATCTCTTCTTCTATAGAATAGTATTGGACATTTCTGGCTGCAACTCAGGGAGGAAAGAATTCCTGATATTCTGGTACCTTTTGTGTTGGTGGCTGAGCCAACATTCATGGGGGCAAGAAGAGGCACTCCCCCATCATGTTTCTGTTGTTTCAGCTGTGCCAACTGTAACAGCTTGGGGTCTGGGTCTTTCTCCTCAAACAGTAGGACTGATAGCTAGGAAGAAGCATAGGCACCTTTGGTTCTAGTTTTTATTATTTGTTGAGAGGAAAGAGAGGCTCAGTATTTGATGTTCCCAGCTCAGTTACTTGTAACATTTTCATCTTCTTACTATGAGTATACACAGTAGCCTTTCTCCAGAATCCCACTACATACCACAGTTTTATTTCATCTTTCTCATCCCAAGTGCCTGATACAAATATCTAAAATAACAGTTCATGTCCATCACTTTATTTTTTTTTGTTGTCATATGTCCAGATTTATTACACACTTTTCATTGTGATACATACTGATCACTGTTTCCATAGCTCTCTGCTCTGTATTAAAGCCATCTTGTTAGTATGTCAAGTATCTATCTTCAGTGTCTAAAAGCACTTGTGTAACTCGTGTGTTACCTTCTGATGTCTAGGTGATGCTATTGCAATATACGTTAGGGCCTTCAACAATTTGTGATCAGTTTGAGTCTGCAGTGATCATTTCTAATTGCAGTCACGGAACAGCTCAGCATCAGAAAGAGTTGAGGCCAGTTCTAGCACCTTGTTGAGTGTTATGCATGGGAATATGTACTGCCTTAGCTTGTCATGAGACAAGCAAGTGCCCTCTCTAGAAGAATGGCTTATGAAATCCAGAATTCTGTTTCAGAAGAAAACACTGGAATAGGTGTCCTTCTCCCTTGGCCAATTGATAGTGAGTGGATTATTACGACAAATTTATCCAGCCTGCTTCCTGAGGCTTCCTCCCATGCCCTCCCCAATCACCCTGCTTTTCCACCCCAACCAAGGCTCAGGAGGAAGCTGAAAAAGTGTGGATTGCTTCTAATCATTATCTGTCTTGGATCTTTTCACTTCACAACTATGCATATGGACCTTTTTGCCTTTCAACTATGTACATACCATGTGTTCATTAGTTACATGCCAAGAGTAAATCCATCACTCCTGAAAAGTGCTGGACTATTATGTATATGTTTACTTCTGGGTTTTCTTCCTTCTTTAAAAAAGCCAAGAGAATTAGAACACTTCATCATCAGAAACATGATTTTAAAGAGAATGGTGGTTGCTTCCTCTTTAAGAGTCAATTGGTGGTTGCTGATTGTGTTTCTGCACATTTCTTTCTGTGGAGAGATGAGCTCATATCCAAATGAACCCCAGGTTGTCATACAGAAGACAATGCTGCAACACACAAAATGGAATATATAATATTCTTAAAATGTCAGAGGATTTTTTAGGATCTTTCACAAAGATCTTTTATATATTCTACCAGGAGGGGGAAAAAAAACGATCACTTTTCAGTACCATGAGACTACTGTCATACCATTTGGACAGTCTGTGGCTGTTATTCCAAAGAACGTTCAAGTTCTGAAGAATAAAATACAATTGAAATTACAGCCGAACACAGCTCTGGTCTCTGTGCTGTGCTGTGCTGTTGCCTGAAATAAGGCAATGTATCATTTAATGTTGGGTGATGGACATTTGTAAAAAAGTAAAAATTCTCAGTACCAACATTGTCCTGCATTTGAACCTGTAACCAAGAGGTGCAGGGCTCTGTATCCAATATCATTATACTGATTCCCTTGTGTACAATACATGCTTTTTTCACATTTTCAGATTATCTTCATTATTGTGTTTCCAAGTCTGTTTTCATGCTGCTTGTTGTTCTTTTGCAAGTCTTCTGGGTTCAACAGGATTTCTTTGGATTTGAACAGCTGTTCAGTGGAACTAGAGCTAGAGTGACAAATCAGAAACTCATGGGCAGAACTGATTCCATTTCTCATGCCAATTGAGAGAGACAGTAGTAGCACTGCGATATACATTTCCCTTCCTATCACTGAGTGGAAATAATGATTACTAAAGGCTGATAAAGCTTTTAGATTAAATCATTTACATTGTATACAGTAATGTTGTGCTTATGAATGAATTAGTCATAGTACACTGTCTTCTATAACCACTTGAGTTAGAAGATTTAGAGAGGAGATTCTTTTCTCTGGGAATATACTCACTGAAATACCACTCAGATGTTTTTGTGGTTTTGCATTCCATGCCTTAAGAATAAACAAGCTTTTGCTATACCCTTTAAAGGGTAGATCAGGATGCAACTTGGAAGGGATGGATAGAAGGTAAGATATATTGTTTATACCACATGATATAACATACATTTAAACACTGAAGTCAAGATAGCAGTGAACAGACATTTAGTCAAAAACCCTATCTTTCTCAAAGTTGCACAATCTAAATGGTTAGGTCAGCAGAAAACAACCAGGGAAGGAGAATGTATGTGTTAATTTTACAAAGCAGGACCTGTGGAGGGAGGGGAAGAGGAATGAGATTGACTAGCCTGAAGTCACAATGTCTTTGATAGAATCAGAAGAGGAAGATAAATCTGCTTTTATTTCTGGAATGAAAACATCTTGATTGTAGTATAACATCTTAATTCCCCTTTTAATTCTGGAAGCAGGTTTAAACCCTAGTCAAATGGCAACTCAGACCAGCCCTTGCAATTTCTGAAGTCAGCATCAGAGCATTAGAAGATACTACTACCTAAAGCCAGCAAAACTTACAAATAATCCCCTGGCCTTTGCCTTCTTTCTGATTTGGGGGGGTAGGGGTCCCACCTTTTCTCTGAGAAGCAGTGATATGAAGGTCAAAGACATCTTTTTTTTTCTCCCTTTGTTCCCATCCTCAACAAAATTGCCTCACATGAGAGTACTCCAGTGCTTTGTGGTTAAACTAATGATACATCTGCTTTTCCTTGGTTAGAGTTCCCAAGGCACCATTGACATCTGGGAATGTAAGCTGGAAATCCTTTGGACAAGTAATTCATCCAAGGTCCTGTGTAGCACCAAACCAGTATTTAGTCAACCACATCGCAGACTGTAGAACAGGAGCAGCAGAATTAGTAATGAAAAGAAAGAGTAGATGTGATACATGTGGAGGTAATTTAGAGGCTTTGCCTGTTGGAGTAAAGAGTAAAACACAAGCACACTGAACATCATTCCTTTGTGGATCTAGAAGTGTGTTTTTCTGGCTCATCCTGATTTGGAGCTTTTGTCTTTTCCCTGCTTTAATGTCCCTTTATCTCCTTTCCTGCTGAAGCAGAACCTGGATTGGAGGAACTTCCTTTTACCCTCTCTGGAGAAATTATCATCAGTGATAAAAAAAGTGATCTTTTCAGCCTACATAAAGCCTCTAAAACCAGTCCTCATTCTCTGCTGAAAAGTGTTTTCAAGCTGCCTGAACATGGTACTATGAGGGAAAGGGCTCCCGACTTACATCTGCCACTAGTCTGTCTATCTCTGCTTTAGTTACATACTTGAGCCCTATGTGCGTTTTTGGGGCTTGCTGGAGCATTGTTTACAGGACTGGTGACAAAGAGCTTTAGAACATGGAACCAGTTTAACAACCAAAAGTGCTGTCTTGGGACTGTATCCTCCCCTGGAAGAGATACAGCTCCATGTGGTAGGTTGCCTTCGTTTCTGCCTGATGATCCTGTTGGTTTGCATATGGAAAGATGACTTGTTTTATTTGGATTACAGTTCTCTCTGATTGTACTCTGTGGTATTTGTGATGGGTTTTATTTCACATTCAATCAGAATGCTGTAATAAAAAGCCACATTGAAAATAAAAAGAAATAAAAACAAATGTGTGTGTTTACTGGAGCTTGATCGGGGCATACTTATGCATGAATTAGTGAACTCACCTCAGGGAATAACTGTATTAAATTGATAGAAAGCTCTAGTGAAGCAGGACTATTCTGTATCATGTCTAGTGAGTATCAATATCACCTCTTCCTAGTCTACTTATTGGAAGATGGATAAAGCTTCAAGCTGTCTTTAGGCTTTGCTCAAATCAAAGGCAGAAGTAAAGGCATAAGAAATAATGTAAACTACTATCAAGGTGGTGGCTATGAATCTTTCTGAGGATAGACCTAGGAAGTTATAATTGCTGTTACTTTCAACTTCTATTCTTAAACTCCATTTTTGCTTCATTTCAGTATGGAAGAGAAGACAGCGATTGGGCAGTGCTGGTGTCATGAAGGTGGAAGAGTTCAGACCCTCCAGACAGAACAGACATGAATAATGACAACTTCTGTAGCTGCCTGTGCGTAGCGTAGTTTCTGTACCAATTTGCTTCCCAGGATGATTGTTTCCACAATCTGGCAAATGTGAACACAATCATTTTGATTTCTACTGTAATCCTGTTGGTAAAAGCCTGTCTTCTTGGTAGAGGTGCTAAATGTTAGCAATAGAACTTTCCTAATGGTTTTCTTAGTGCCTCCTTGTGTCTTATGTACAGTCTGAAAACTTGTAAAATGCTCTTCAACTGCTCTTCAGTTTGGTTTGTTTTAACTGCCATCGCCAGCAGAGCACATTGTCATATAACACAAAGATGTTGCCTGTTAGCTGGCCGCAGGGTTATGTTGACATTATTCTGCCTTTTGCTATGTGTTCAGGAAACAATTAAGTTTAGACATATGCTCTTTCCTTTCATTCTCTGCTTGTATGGGAGATTCCTGAGTCTGCATAGCCCTCTAGATCCCCTCATGCATACTCTGTCAAATAACAGCTCTGTCCTTTAGGCTAAAATTCTCCGAGTCAATCTAGCCTGCAATAGGCTCTCTGTTGGCCTATTGCCTTTCCCTCCATGGGGATATGCAGTGGCTGCTTGGGCAGTGCATACCTCTGTAATAGTTGAATACATCCTTCCATATGTCATTTATAGGGCTGGGTCAGGCCCTGCTGAGACAAGAATTACCCTTTGTCTGGCCTAGCACAGAGCTGCGTGCTGCAGACACAGTGTTGCCTTCCAGGTGAATGTCTAGAAAATAAGATTAGACAACTGTGGCTGTGAAAGTTGAACAGCTCTTCACAGCAGCCAAACCTTTGGATTGAGGAATTTCTTTCATCATCCAGTCACATAATTTAGATCACCAAAATATTCTTCTTGTCCCCTTCACGACTCACTGTGAAATGTATCCAGCCTCCATTGACAGACATGTACTTTAATAGGGCCTTCCTATTAAGGAGCAAGCTATGTTGTCAACAGAAACTATCTGGCACAAGAAGGAAAGAGATTTTCTTCAAACCCTTATTTCATTCTGGTTAAGCACATACTTCGTATACAGCTACTCTCTCACATGCAGTCTTGATACTATTTGGAAACAATATAGAGCATGTAGCCCATACTTAGGGAAATAACTTCTGCAAGCATTCAGTAGTGATCATACTGTAATATTTATTAGCTTTCTCTTTGCACGTGGTTCTGTCAAACAGCTTTAAGATATCTCTTGCCAAAAAGGATCACCGTATTCTGTATCAATGTTCCAAAGTGCTATTTCTGTGTAAAACCGGTGGAACTTTATTGACGCCAACAGAGTCCTATAAGAAGTAAAAGTGAAACATTTATTGCCATAGTTTGCAGTAGAGATGCGCAAGTATTAAGGGAAATATTTAGCACTTTATTTCTTCTGAAGACCCAACAGTATCTCTCCCATGCTTTATAAGTCCTTTGTAGTTACTGGCATTCATTAACATAGTTTTAAAAAGCAAAATATAATTTCTAATAGACCATTCATGCCTTATGCAACTGCTAAAAAGTATCCTTATGGCTTTCCCATTCATTTTTGGACAGATTTTAAAGACAACCCCTACGTAGCCATCACTTTCTTTTGCTCCCTTAAAATAATGACTTTTACTGTCTTTCACTGCAGTCCAGTCAGATCTTTTAATGAAGAACAGTTGAAGGTTCTCCCTGACAACGTAACCATTGTTAAAATTTCTTGGATAGTTTTCTCTTTAGAATACAACTGCAAGCACAAAGTGTTGTTTCACTTACAGTAGCAATAGTATTGTGTGTCTACTTTTCTGACCATTTGAATCTGTATCTTGTGCTGGTCTTCGTGCAGTATCTTACTATGTATTATAAGCTGCTGATAGTCTTTCTTTTTATTTAATTAGATGGGTGGAAAAATTAACATGGGGAATATGTCAAGATGCAATGTGGGGTAGAGAGTTTTATCCAATGAGACAAGTATCATAACTGAAGAGTGCCTTTAACTAGAGTGTGGCGAGGAGCTCTCTAAAGATTGTGATGAGCAACCACATGTGGCTTCCTGTTACTGAACTATCTAATCTGTCTGCTTATGTTCATCTTAGATTTAGCAGCAAAAGGAAAAGTGGAAATATATAACTTCAGATGCATGGCAAAGTGGTTGTACGATACCTTAACATCTCAGGATGTTGATAAAGTTAACAGGTATCATATATCAAAAATCTCCATAAAGGTGTCAGTATACCAGCAATAATCTATTCACTAGTCAGAATGAATAAGGGCCAGTTAGAAGAATTATTTTACTGCGGTATAAACCTAAAAGTTGTGTAAAACTCTTCTTAAATTGGATGCAAGTAATTTAATGTGAGGAAACCAGGCAGTTTCATTTATTGTGGTTTGCACTGTTTCCTGCACTGACCAGAGAGACACCTTTCCTTTTACTGCACATTTTGAGCTGATGGAGACTTCAAAATGATGAGAGTTGAAACTGGAATGACCCACAGAAATGTGTAGACTTTTCTAGCAGAGAAGAATGAAAACATGTAGCGTATGTGTGTTAAGTGTTGTCTTTAACATTTTGGTTAATTGCTTTACTCTGGCTATGTCATCTCAAAGCTGTGCTTGTTTCCAAATGGGATGCAGGTGAATAGGTTCTAGATTTCAAACTTTAAAACCTAAATAAGGGAGCTGACGGGTCAGTATAATACAGGAAATTCTTCTGATGTTGCATGCTCTCCTACCCTGCATTATGCCACTGCTTTTTTATCCTGTTAACCAAAGGAAAGAAACAATATGTGTAAATAATAGTGAGTATTTGTTATTGCATTCTCCCTATTTTCGCCTGTAAAATTTAGGAGGGAACTGTAGTATTCCCTGAGCTAATAATAGATTGTAAAAGAACATCTGCACATCTTTTCTCCATGTGCCCTATTTGTTTAATTGCAACAGATTTACATAGAAAGAGTATGGTACATCATAACTAGGCAATTATCCATTCTTCATCACTTAGTTATGGTGCTGCTAATTGATCATTTAAGACATAAGATAGTCTAACATTAGGAGAATTTGAGACTGTTCAAAAAAGATCAACAAATTAATATTGTTGTGTGATATTTGCATAATTGGCTGCAATTATTTAATGTTTAATTGGGTTGATCAAATGAGATTCAGCCTTTCACATGCTTATGTTTTACAAACACTGGTACTTTAAAATGATAATAATGAACTCTAATTTTCGTATGTTCTTTCTTCTCCCCTTCATTCTTTTGATTGTTATTTTCAGTATTGAGCATGTCCTTAATTTTCAGTTTGGTGAGCATGATTCATGCGTAGGAAAGAAGTCCTTCAAATGAGAGAACTTTTCATGAAACTGGCTTTTCATATAAGCTGGTGTGATGCCAAGAGTTATGGCTTCAGCAACTGGCATTACTTAACTAGATTCTTGACTGCAATGAGGGCAGATTTGCTGAGAATTTACAGTGACAGACTCTGGTGAGAATGCTAATAAAGGTTCCTGCTTAGGGTAGATAATCTGTTCAGTCTGTAGCAGTGCAAAGCAAACATGATTCTTCTGGGATATAGACAGGAAGTCTGGTAAGACAAAAGGAAGATAAGAGAGAGATCTTTCTGCCAAGCCATTGTTTACACCTGTTCAACTATTTCAAGCCAAAAAGCAGTTGTCCTCCACTCCTTCTCTTTCTAGATAAACTGTTGGTTATGATTTACCTAATTCAACAGAGAGGTATCATTGATCCTTTTCTGTATGCTTATTTTATGATTATTTTTCCTCAGGCATGAAGAATGGTAATTTGGAAAAACATGATATTTGAAAGAGTCATTTGGAGTGCAAGTTATTTGAAGTGTCTGTGTAATGCATGGTCTTCCAAGGAGTTAGACAGAAAAACAGCTGGGACTGATCTCATAGCTGCCTAATTAGAGGAGGAACCCTCTTGAATTCAATGGCCTCTCCAAAACAATCTGCATAATCTCAACAGATTGCTTAGTGTGAACTGTCTGTTGATAGTGCCTTCCTATGAAATAGAATACAGATATGGCAGCACAGCCTGCCAGACTATGGCACACTGGCTCTCTCTGTATGGGATTCACCCTACTGATGGTAAGTTTTAATATTCTAGTGGAAGGCTCATATACTGAGAGGTGGGCAGGTGTAAATGATGGCTGAGCATGCCCTGAGCTGGGCCGTTCCTTGCTGTCTTTTTCTCCCTTCCACACAGACTTGCAGCCCCTTTTCCCCAGTCTCCTATCATGATGCCACTTAATCTCTTATATAAAAGTGACCATTTAAGCAAATTTTGCATTCTTTTTGCTTTTAGCAGTCTGACAGTTTTTTTTTTTTTAAAAAAAAAGGTGTTTTGTTCATCTTGCAGGTGTTCAGGGATCAGAATTGCACTTTACCACCTGCACATGTAATGCCTGAACAGACTGCCACTGACTGTGAGCCTGGACAAGTTATCTAACCTCTTTGTAAGTGCAGAGTAGTAGTACTACCACTTATACCACTTTTAACTCTAATCCAAACCTTTCCATAAAAAGTTACTTCACTACAGATCAAATAAGCTTTCCAGAAAGCTTTTTAAGCAGCAGAGAAGGATGCCTTGTAAAGTCCAGTATTTCAAGGATTGCTTTAGAGTAGAAGTATCTTGGTTATGCAGAAGAAAAATGTTATTTGAATGGGATATATATTTAAGGTTTGCTGTATGAACCCATAAACAAGTAAAATACATAGTTCAGAATATAAAGTAGCATACAGAAAGATCTTGAAAAGAGAATTTACCTCCACCTCTCAAACAGTGCTATCTTATTTAAAAATGATGCTTGAAGAAAGCATTTTACCTCTCAATGTAGAGTCATTAGATTACAACTAACAACTAACACTTCATCATGTAGCACTGAGACAGACCTCTTTATCAATCTTCACTACAAATCCTCTGAACTGTAATAGTTAGCAATTGGTAAGTGTCAAAAAGCTATGTTTTACTGTATTTTGTCACTATCCTCAAGATTTGGAAAAGTAACTCATAGGTCCTAAATCATTTAAGCTAAGTAACTTCTTAATAAATATTTGCATTTTTAGTCATAATAGCAAAAGAGAGTACTAGTATTGCATTGGTGAAAAATACTGTTGTCAGTCCGCCTGTCCATGCCTTGCTTTAAGCATGATGGTTATTAGTGGGAATTTCAGAATTTTTTCCCTGACTATGCAAAATCTGAGTGCCATCTATAGCACAGTTGGCAAATATCTCCCCAATTCCATAAACAAAACTGACTTAGCCATTACCTAGAATGGTCAAGTACATTAGGGCTTAGCAGATGTGGAACAATAGTCAATTAAAATAGTCAAGCCTTAGATTTAGAACAAATTCTTGGAATTAGTAGCTGAGATAGAAATAAATGTTGTTAACCATACCCAAATTTACTAGAAATAATGGTGTTTAAATTCACTAGTAATACCAGCATGGCTAGATCCTTATCCCTCTCTCTGAACATGAATTTATACTGTTTGCTTATCTTAAAACTTAATTTATTGTGTCTCATTTTTACTACAATCCTGAATTCTCATGCCATGCTTTAAAAAAAAAGAATCTAAAATTTCATGTTCATAGGAAGATCTTAAGGAGGATTTAAGACCTTAATACAGAATTTTACGGTCTTCAAATTCTCTGCTGGATAAAGTTTAGGTAGAAAAAGAGAAGGCAACTTTGAGGAAGTAATTAACTACAGTGTTCCAAATGGTTTTCCAACACTGGTCATTTTTGGGTTTTACCAAAGAGGTATGCAGGGAATAGTAGATAAAATAAGCATAGTGCTTTTTTTGCTAAGCAAGAGTTGGGGAAGTTTCCAAGAGCTGGTTCTCTTAATAATGCTAACTCTTTATAGGACTTGATGCTGTCAAGCTTAGAGCAGTCATTTAAGTGTGAGATGGAGGAGCTCAGAAGTTATCTCAGGCAGTACTATCTTGCAGGAACAGACTTTGTTTCATTTTATGATCAAAGTGATCAAGGTATGAACAAGGAATCTTTTAAGTTTTGCACCTTTTTACAAAAAATTTGCTTTCCATTTTAGAATTCTGATATAGTATCACTGAACTATTATCATAAACTGTTGTGTCTCAGTCGGTTATGAGAAGAAAGCAAACATTCTTATTCTTTATGTAATCACCTTCTTCCTGTATGCCAAATTCCCTCTTCATTATGATGTGGTCACCACTAGAATTGTGACCTCTTCAGGTGAAGTAATAGGGGTTTTCTGTACTATACCCTGCTAGTGCACTCTTGGGTTTTTAGTAAGTACTAAGTACTTGCAGCAAATGCCAGAGCAAAAAGTAAAGTGAAAAGTCTTCTGTTTCCAGAACAGGCATGCTAAGGAATGAGAGTAAAATCACCCATCAAGTCAGTCAAGACAGGAGGTCAGAAGAACGTCATTACCATTCTCATTCAGTCCAAAACAGAAACTACCCAGGTATACCAAATGTCTAGCAGGATGGTAGATTGCTATTGCTATTTAAGAATGCTCTTATTCAGTTGCTTAAATATCTACGTCTGTGCCTACATTTTCATAACTTGGGCCCTAGTATCTTAACTGAAAGCTGCCACACACCTTTATATGTCATGAAAAAGTAAAATATTAGATCAAAACAGGTAATGCTTCAGATCATCTAACAGTGAGAAACTGTTTTCTAGAGGTCAGTGGCCTGTTCTGTTCCCATAATTTATATTCATTTTCTAATGGCCCAGTAGTTGACTAGAACTGCAAGTAGGAGACAAATATATCATTAACTCTATTCCATAGTCGAGAGTGTTGACAAAGTGAATCTATTCCCTCCATCTCCTGGGGAGATGGCCTGGACTCTAGCTTGGCCACTATAGTAGAGAGTGACAGAATGTAAAATGTTCTTTGCCATGACAGAGACAAGTAAGAGTTTTATCTGAAGCTATTTGCAAACAATTTGTGTCGAAGCAGTAAATTTGGAAAGATGGATGTCCCAATCTACCTGACCTTTGAGGCATTTAGAAGGGTGCAGTAGTAGTTATTGGAATTGTAGCATATCAGCAGTGGGAAATTAGCAACTTAAAGAGGGAGAATTATACACCTCTGAAGGGTCTCTGTTTTCTCAAATGTTAAAGTTAACTGGGTATTTTACAAGGATCTGAGAATATAAAAGCAGTAAAGGACAGATGTGTGAAAAAATACTGGATAAACTAAAGGAAACTCTACCTCATTCTTCTCTAAAGGTTTTGTAGAAGCACAATTAAGCACTCCTAATGGCATTGTTACGTACAGACCATCTGGCATGAAAGAAACACTCTATATTTGTATGTCTATAAATCCTGTAATAACTGTATTTTGCTGGCAGTAGAAACAGTCTACACTATTTGCAGTTTTCCTCATCAAATCTGTAATTATGCAATGTTTCTGTCTCCAATAAAGGAATTTAATGGGCACCTGTTTGTGGCATGTTATGAAATCATCACTGTTGAGTACAGCTAACTACACATAATTATCCTGTAGATGGGAGCTGTTACGAAATACATTCTTGAAGGCTGGATTAAAAGAAAAAAGAATTACCAAATGAAGAGTGACATTTAAGAGCAGCAAAGCAAGATGCAAGTGGTGAGAGATAAGCTAACTCTATAGTCAAAGTCCAAAGCCTGCGTTCTTCCTTCTGGCCTGCACTGAAGTCTAAAGGTGTGACACTCAGAGGGAAGAATGAGGCCTTAACAATGGCAGACATGCATCTACCCTGCCAAGCCTGGAGGCTGAGCCACTTGTTTCACTTACAGTAAAATGCTGGACAAATCAAGCAGCAAAACTACCTACCTGCTAACCATGTTGTCATGAAACAGCTTTTAACGTGCCAGGACTATGTAGCAGTGCTTGAATACAGTCCCCATTCTAAGGGTTTTGGGGTGATGAACTCAAGGGAAACAAGCAAGCCAGAAAACAACTTTATACTTTGAGCACTTACTTCACAGGGCAGTTTTGCATAGTCATTACTCTAAAGTATGTCGACCAATGGGAAGCCCTTTGAAGACAGAAAGCACTGAAAAGTGAGTGTCATTAAAATCTTGACATTTGCCAGGTGTAGTAGCTATATTTGCCAAAATACTTGACGTATCCCCCCTTTTAAGTGCAGAGAGTACTGTGATTAAAGATAGTACTGATTCATGCTGTGGTGAAGTACACATCAGGGTAAATTTTCCATCTGGTTTGGTTCTCAGTGACTTCAGAGAAAGCTGGCATGGATACAGGACACTTTAAAAAAAGTAGACAGGTATGTACTAAGGGTTGTTAATTAGTGCTAGGGGAATGAGCCTAACATGTCAGAATCAGACTTTATTCCTGTATTTTGCCCTCTCCACTTTCATCCTAAGAGAACCTTTCTTAACTGTAACTCTAGCTTAAGCTTCAGTAAGACAGCTTTCAAAACTTGCTTATCCCAAGTAGTAGTAACTGGAGGACTGATCCTACAAGGTGCTGAGTGGGATTCAGAAACAGACAGACCTGTGCCTTTTAGCAAACCTTAAAAAGACCCCTTTTTTTCCTCCCTTTTGAAACATCTCAGTAGCTGGCAATAGTTCTGTTCAATAAAGTACGTGCAGCACCACCACCAGCACTGTGTTCTTGGGGGTGGAGTGTATCAATTCTGAGGACTCTGATCTGGGATACATAGTCTTGTAAAGTTGATGTGACAAAAAAAAATCAGTTTTAAAATAATACGGGGGAGGACAAAGCAGGAGGAAAAAACTGCGTTCTGTACATATAAACAGGGCAAGGAAACAAAGTTGGGGATTCCAATATAGGCAGTCAATATAAGAATTACACATGCCAGTTTTGAAGGTATATCAACAAAACTGTTGAATTTCAGTTTTTCTTCTTCCTTTCCTTTTGCTCAGTGTTCTGATATTATGACATGACAATGGTGATTTTAACAGAGCTGCTAAAGAATTACCCTGTTACCAAGAAGAGCAAAATGTTCTGTAGTAGCACCTTTGTGGTTCTGGATGCTTCTCCAATGAGGAACTTGTAAAAGAAAATAAAAGAATGTGGATGGTGTCTACTTCTCTCTCTCTCTCGGGAATGATTTTTAATGCCAGGTAAGAAAATGTTTCTTCCTGCTTCACCTGCAGGTGGTATTATATTGTACCTGTACAAATTTAGGATATTAAATTCTGAGTATTGCCAATGCCAAGTTATATAAGACAAAACAATTTATCTTCACTCATATAAGTTCTTGTGGGTGATTCAGAGAAATTATGTTCTTCTGAAGTGATTTCAGAACAACCTCTCTTTCGTAACTTTTTTTTTTTCCATCTTGATCATGAAGTAATTATTTTCAAAGGTTCAACTTTGATTAATTTATGCTCTTAGTGGTATATAGGCATTTATCCTTTACTTTGATGGCAGTGTAGACCAACTTTTTTTAAAGCGAGGTAAAGAAAATTCACATACAAAGAAAGTATCCTAACCGAACTCAGTATTTGTGAGATAAATGCCCAACTCTAAAGGATAAACAGAAAAACAAAATTTTAAAATGGGTCAGTTCTAACCACAGACTCTGTAAAATGCACCCACACTTCAATTTTAGACACTCTCCATATTATCAAAAGGACTTAATAATGAAATATTTTGAATTGTCTTCTTATTGGGTGAGATAACAGTTGCATGTCTAAGGCACATATGCATATTCGTAGTCTACAAAACATATGCCTCTCAAACAAAACGCTGATCAAGTCAATTAATACTGACTTGATACACGGTAATATCTATGAAACAGGCATTTTGTAAGTGCTTAGCAGCAGGCCAGTCATCTTCAGCAGATGGCATGTATTCAAGGACATCTCTGGGTCTGCCCAAAGGCAGATACAGGTAAAGCCCTGGTCTAGATGGGCCTGTGTAGCTGAAGCTGTGTCATGATACAGAAGCATGTGCTTGCAGGGTTGTATGTGTGAGGGCGGTGATCCTTTAAAGGACCCATCCTTTATAGATATACAAATTAAATACATGCTGGGAGGCTGCCACTACCAGAAACACTATCACCGGTAAAACAGCTAGGCCTGTTCTAACTCTCATTTTGACAGAGATTAAATTCATCTAGTGTACCACACCTAAGTTGAAGACAAAGACTGTGATTTACCTGCCTTTTAGGTGAAGATTACACAGATCATCACTAAGCAGAACCAGTGGAAACACTAATTTCAGTGGAAACTTCAAATTCAGCTGGTGTTAGCTCAGACCCTAACTTGAGGTGACTTTCATGCTCTGAGCATGATGAAGAGAATGGCACCACTCTTCTTATTTCCAGCTGCTCTATCCTTGACCTTCCCTTTTTGGCACTGCTGGCACTAGAGCTGTTGCAGTGTGACCAGGTCACTACCTGACCACAGGAAGGCAGAAGCATATGCACAGACCCCATCCCTAGGAAAAGCAGGACTGCTGTTTTAGCCACAGCAGAGTTTTTAAGGAGCTGAAGCCAGTTAAGAAGTCAAGCCCGTATGAAAATCTCCCAGGTGTTAGCCACTTTTATTATGGCTCTTAAACTTTTATGCATCGGACCTTGCTTAAGTCATTGTTGAATTCTGGGTTCTTTTTTTTTTTTTTTTTTTTTAACCTTCTTTTAGCTCATACAAGCCTTGTGCCTTAGCAAAGACTGTAATATTTGCTTTATTGGTTGGAAGAGAAAAGAACTTCTGAAGATTTTGTATTTTCATCATAAAGGCATGGCTGAAAACTGATTAAAACAAAGATAGTGAAAACTGCTCCCATCTGTTTAGGGAATCTCAGTGCTTAAAAACTTGAAGAAAAATGCCACAGATCAGACTACTCCCCCAGTACCTTTTACCTCTAGGGATGGGGTTCTGACCATCCCATTGCTTTGGATCCTACCAGCTAAAACTCACATTGCTCCTGAATGCTTATAAATTTATCATTTATCATCATTCCCTTCCTCCACCACAGAGTCTGTCCTCACTTATATCATGCAAAGAACAGAAAACCTGAGTGGTTTGTCAGCTGCTTATATTCCTGTCCTGAAAATGCACTCCCACAAATACCAACCTCTAAGCATAACTTGCAGCACAGGTTCCCTTTGCTATTCCCTCCTTCTGCAGGTGGAATATTTTTGTGGCTCTTGAGGAAAAACAGTTCAGTCTGAGCTAAACTCAAGGTTAGAAATCCTTCCTAATCCCTGCTGCCAATCAGTTTTCTACAGAGGGTTCTTCCTCTAAAGGGCTATGGTCAGTAACTCACCCATGGGGTGAGACCCCATCTGTACTGTACTTGCTATAATCAAAATGCTTACTTAGTTGTCAGGTGGTAGCAATCTTCACACTGTTACGCAGGCTTGCAAAGTCATTATTAGGATTGTGAAGGTGAGACAAGAGTTGGTTATCCATAATACATTGCCTTACTAAGAGAAATCGCATTTTCTCTTGCTCTGTTCTGGTATCTTCATTTACCATTGGTGATAGTGTTAGGCTGGGAAGTGCTAATAGCTGCTCCCAGGTGAGTCATTAACCCAAAGACCTTCATATTTGTCAATAGCTGTGCCAAGGACTTTTCAGACTGCAGAGTTTGTAGCCTCTGTGTGTGTTAAGGTGGAGAGCAAAGAAAGGTAGTGTTGCATATGCTTTTCTGAAGTAGCAAAGAAACAGTTTTGGGAATGTAGGGTTTACTTGCATGGCACACTTGAGGATTCCTTGAGTGAGGAACCTGCCTTTTGCTGTTTGGTCCCATTGCATTCCTGAAATGAGGCTTCTTTTTAACAAATAAGCAAGCTAAAGAAATAATATTATTTAACTTAATTGCCTGTATTTTGCTGTGATGGAAAGAATCTGATGAGACCCCAAATGCTGGTGCACTTTCTCCCTTGTTCAGTATGACCGCCAAAGAGGCAAATCATAATTTTTTTATTTTATTTTTTTTACTTCAGGAGACCAGACTATAGTCTGTCAGCCTAGGCAGAGACTTATTTAACAATATGTGCATGAAAGCATTGTAGTTGATACTGGCATTATGCATATGAACTGTAATCAATCAGCAGATTTTTTAGGTTAGATGGCTGCTCTGTTTTTGAAAGATAAGTGTTATTGAGTTCCTACCTTGCAACTTGTTACCTCTGCTAAGCTGAATCTTAAGAGCTTGATTGTACCTCTTACCGCTGTTTAACTCTCAGGGTCCCTTGGAAGGATTACCTTTGTCTGTCTACACACTGCTACATCCAAATGGCACAAAGGAGAACTCCTTATTCCACATTTCATTTCACATTCCAACAAAAAGGATATCAACATCTGTACTATATTCCCCATTTTTGCATATGTGTAATATTCACAAGCTTTTTCAGTACTAAGATACCATCAACACAAAAGTTGAGAATTGTCAATAAGGTCAAAGTTCAGGCTGACAAAAGGGAAATTCTCCAAATTTTACAGGATAAAATCATCTTTAAACACAAACTTTATTTTCTGAACACATACATATCTCTGCCAAACCTCACAGCCTCTTTATGGCAACTTTTTCCTGGAAAGAGAAAGTTACAAGGCTTAATCATCTGTTACTACAATTTAAGCAGCATGAGGGAGAGCCAACAATGTTTGACCCAGTGAAACTCTCATCAAAGCATATATGAAGTTCAGGGCAAAATTCATCTGCTGTAGAGTTGTTTAACCTGCTTTAACCATTTTTTTTCCTCTGATAAAATTTATATTGTCAAGAAAAATAATTTTGTCTTTGTGTAGAGCTGGTAGCCAGAAAAATGTATGGTTTTCATTTTAAAAAATGAAAAGTAGTTTTTCAGGGAAAAAAGAAAATTATGACCCACAGATCATCAGTAATCAACCAAGTATATTTTAACAATTACTGTTTCATTCAGTTATAAGATGATACGTTTGAGATCTTACACAGGAAAACTGAAAATCAAACTGCAATTACAGTAAATTGCTAAAAGCATGTTGGCTTGTAACGATTTATTTTTAAAAGACACTGCTTCTCTTGGTTTCCTCTGCAGTGCATAATATAAGTTTATCAGATAAGAAGTGATTTTCATTAGGGAAAAATTATAAGCAATCTGGAGAGGAAGAAAAGATTAGCAGTTACCCTTGATCAATTCCTTTCTGTGCCTTTGAGCAAGGCAGGTAACTCTCCTAGCTCCTATTTTCCAGCTGTAAAATGGGGGTAATAGTTCTCAGCAAACTGAGAGACTCCTGTGAGGGTAAATGCATGACAGGCTGTATGATCAATGAGCAATGGAGGACCATATGGATCCAAAGACAGATTCCACCATGGCTGCCTTCTCCACATTAATTTGTAATAGCATGCTTATTCTTTCAATTAAATCTTACAGTCACATTTCTGCCAAGCTCAGTGTTGCTTCCTGTTTCATTGAAACTTTGCAAGCTGGAACATTGCCTACAGCTGACAGTGACATTTAAATGCAAGGAAATCAAGCTTATGCATGGCCAAACCTTCTATAATTCCAGGCCTTGTCAGCCTACAGTATTGATTCTGGTTTAAACAAATAAACACCCAGTTCATTTTCACCTAACCTTGGAAGAGTTTGCATTGCCTAAATGTTCCACTCTGAATCCCAGGTGATATCTTCTGGGATTGTGAGTGTTCGAAAGCAAATTAATTATACCAACAGCATGCATCTAGGCACAGCGCTATGTTTTTGCAAAAGAGTGCCTGGCCACCTGAAATTTAAGCCCTTCTCCTTTGTGTATGGGGACCAAACACAACTTGGACCTCAGAGGAGGGAGGCAAGTTGCAAGAAGAAGGGCTTTGGAGACTGCACCGGAAAGTCAAGTTTCTATGCCTACATGTTTAGTGGCCATATCTTTCACATACACAGTTTTCTTAGTTGAGGACCAGCTGTTTTGCAAGTACAAAGTTCTTTTATGTTACTAACCAGCACAGAGTAAAAGAATCCACGCAGGTGAGACTTGAAGCATTTACTGTGTTTATTTTTGTGACCTTGACCCAAGCCCACACAACCAGGAAACCCCATAGCCATCTGTGGAAAAAACCAACACATTCGTTATTGCTTAGGAGAGAAAAGATGGACTTGAGTTGCAGGTCAGTGACTTAACCAAGATCTTTCTGCTCTGAAAATGCCTGGCTGCATGTGCAGCTCACAGCTGCAAGAGCCCTTTGGTGCCTGTGTGTGTTAGTGAAGAACTGAGCAGTGTGGACTCTTGCCTGGCCAGGCCAGGGCAGAATGTGGTCAGGCTGGCTCTGCTCCCGGTACCTGTAGGAGAGTCCCCTCCACAAGGAGGTTATTCTGCAGCTGCCTTCCGGCTCCTTTGTGTAGCACCACGTTTATTTAGCTGACCAGATAATCTTTGGGTGTACAAGATGAGGTAAGGTGGATGAGGCAGGGAAAGTAAGACCCATGTTTGGCCTCTTCCTTCCTGCCCACAAGTGAACTATTTTTGCTGCTTAAATGCACTCTGTAGTGCTGGTTTAAAAGAAAAAAAACAAAGTACCAAAAAGCTTCTTCCATGACCTCCACTGCAGAAGTAAGAGCTGACATCTGCCCTGGAGCCCCTGAAGTCAGTATCTGTTACTTTCATGTCTGTATCTTCTCCCGGCTTTGGCTTTTCCAGGTTAATGCAATTTTTGAATGCCTGAACTGCAGGAACATTCATTCCCTGATAAAACACAGAGCTCCCAACTTTTCTTCATTTAGCTTGTGCCTAAAACCTGCCTTGGCTCCAGCAATCAGGTTGTGACCCCTCTGATTTCCACTGGCAGAATGACTCTAGGTTGTTTATCACAATTTTAACTTTCCAAGCAAATTACTCTCTTAACTTGAGATGCCTGATTGGATCTTTCTTCCTACCTGAAGAAAGATGTCCATTGAGGGATATGTGCAGTTCTCCCCTCCCCTGAAAATTGTAGAGAATAAGAGAAGTGTTGTTTTTCGTGCACAAAAGAAAAAAAAAAAGCCTTGCGTATTTTCAGTTCACAGTAGCTTCCTCTGAGTAAACACAACACTGCAAAAGAGAACAGTAAAGCCTCTGTGAGGTAGCAATGGATTTTTAGACCTGCTGTACGTAGTCGACCTCCAACTCTGCTTACAACCGAAATGTGATATACTGTGCTCTTATGTCTATGCTTAAGTGCATTTTATCAGTACAGACATATAGCTGCAGCTCTACCAGTGAAGCTGCATTTTTTGTTTATACAGTAAGACCATACCTGGCCAGAGCCCCACACAGGAAAAGTTATACCAGGAAAAGCACATTTTTGCTAGAACAACGGAGTCATTTGGGGCTTTGGTTGGCAGAGCTATGCTGGGGAAATCACAATTCACCATGCTCCTAGTTGGCATTGCTGTTAGCAGAAGTTTGGAACAGAGTCACAGTCTCACAGGACTCTCATAGCTCAGGAAGAACAGATTGCCTTTAAACTTACTGATCCCAGGCGACTCAGGTCTTTGGTGTTTTCTTGACAGCCCTGGGAGCTTGTGTGAGTTAGAACAGGCTTTTACAGAGCTTTTGTAATATACCATGTTTTGTTTTAAACTAGAATATCCATTCTTCACCTATAACTACTTCTACCACATTACTTAGAGGAGCAGATTTGAGTACTGCCTTCTCCAGAATATAATTTGTAACCATTTTTACTTTAACCCATAACCACTTATTTACCAGCTGAGAATTTTGCTAATAGATCGGGAAATTGGATCTTGTTCTAGTTACCTTCCCAGCTTTAAACCTGGTGCAGGAAAAAATACCTTAACCCTCCAGACAAAAAAACATCCTCCCTTTCCCCTGCCATCCAGCACCAGCACCCTGTCCTCAAAAAAAAGAAAACAAAGCCAAATATAGAGAACAGAGGTAGAGAGTATATTTCAACATGAAACCTTCTATATCAGTCCTGCCAAGAAACACAACTGTATTAATTCATTTTGTACTTATTTAAAAGCTTTAGTACTATGTTTCTTCCAAACCAAACAAAAAATGAAATGAAACCCCTCTTATGCTGAAATAGTGTACAAAGGGGAGCATTTGGGACAGTCTACCTAAGAAGGGACTACAATCATCATCATCATCATCCCCTGAGCACTACCTTACAAGTTTAGTTTCTTATGTCACATTCTCTACTTTTCCATTAATACACCCCAAATCATTACCAGTAGTATTCAGATTCATGGTAAGGTAGTTTTTTAATTCTTCACTGTTTGAATTTCAGCCTGCCATTCACTTTTCAGTCTTTACGTTAGTCTGTTTAGTTACATTCTCCTGGTGGGAGGATGCCCTCAGCAGACACAGGGCAGCATTACTGCTCCTGAACCCTCAGTGCTTGTCTCCCAGAGAGTTGTTGGATTGGCCAAGTGGCTTTGTACCCCGGCTGTACCTACCATGTGCCAGAGGTGAGTGAGTGTGTAGGTGTCCTGTCAGGTACACACTCTTCTGCTTCAGTCTCTCTTTATCCCGCTGGGGGCTCTGTCTAAGCACCACTGCTGATTTGCTGAGTAGAAGAAGCAGCTACTAATAGATTTGGACAAATTTTTCCCTACTGAGTGTCTGTCTTGCCTTGTTCTTTATATTGGTCTAAATCAGAGCTGGCCAGTGGATGGGCCAGATCTGGTCCATAATAAAGTTTTACTCTTCCCTTCTACCCTCCTGGCAATGCCGGCAGGACAACCTGATTGCGGCCACTGCTGATGTAAGGCTCTGGGGAACAGGGAAAGGAGATGGGGATAAAATAGTGAGTCAAAGTCAAAGCTGTCAGGACTGGCTCAGCAGCAGGGCCATGTGAACCAGGCTCTGTTCTCTAAACACATAGTGGGAAATGAAAGTGGTCTCCTAACTTCCAGGCAGCAGTGAGAAATTATCTGGGCTACAGTATATTAAACTAAGGGAATGGCAGAGTCTGAAGAAGAACACACTGAATTTGAGTTATTTGATTCTTTTTTTGATTTCTTGTTCACCGTTCTGTGTATTTGTGAGGAAAAGAGTTTTTCTTCATTTACAAAAAGCAAGAAGTCATTAGCATGCTGACTACACAGTTTATGTTGACTTTTTAGAATCAGTAGTATAGCCTAACCCAAAATCATGATTCAGGTCTTACAAACCTTCAAGACAACCTTAAAAATCCTAAGCATATTTTGCAAAATAAACCAAACATTTGGATCTCTCTTTCTTGGCTTTCCTGTTTTTAAACTGCCTGACACACATATTCCACCTTTCCTCTCCATCATATGTGCTAAAAAATAACATTTAAAAATAATGTTTTCCTGTCTACAGCATGTAGAGCTTTAAAAAAAGGTACTAGGTGTTATGGAGCTTGCAATAAAACACAGACAGCTGTTTACATTGTATCAGGTATTTTTTCTAGCAGTTTTAAGATGTCCCAACTTTATGGCTGTAGACACTTTGAAGTAGTGTTGCTCATCTTTTTGTCATCTCTTACCTCTCCTTTTCTCAGGAATCTTTGCAGTCACATCTATTGGAGATGTCATAGAGTTAGGCAACATGCTTCTGGTCTTTGCAGGTTGTGTATAGCAGCACTTTGGTTTAATAAGCGTTTTCAGATGTCTACTCATCTATCCTACTGACTTTAATTGTCATCATCACAAACAATGTTTACCTTTTTGTGAAAAAGATGGCAATATCAGTAGTTGCTTACAGTGAGAAGCAGAGATTAAGAGCATTATAATCTGGTGCTAACATGTCATGCAACTAACACACATCATTTCAGATGTATTAAAATGTTACATATGGGGCTGTGAAAAGACCCATCTTTTGCTCCTCTTATGGAAATTGACACACCCTACTCTCTAGCCTTTGTCTCTTGATAGGATTTTTTGCGGTTCTTGTCTTATTAGGGACATGCATTTGTAAATTATTTAATCCCATCCAGGTAAAAGTCCCAAGACCTTTGACAAGCATGTAACTTTCAGCTTCATTAATGTCTCTTCAGGAACAGTCCATTCCCCACCAGCCAGCAATGCTGACCACTTAGTCTCCTTCTCAGGTTCTTGGGGTGTTCCTTGGCTACAGCTGAGCTCAGGGGGATGCCGCTTGCTTTCGAGATTACTCGCTTCTTTCACTTCATTTGTTCACAGTCAGAAAGGGGGTACAGCCAGTGTTACCAGGGGCTTGGGCCTACAAACTGTGAATAAAGAGACCAGCTTTAGTTTGTCTGTGGTAGATGTACAGTTTAGGGGATTGTTACCAAAATACCAGTAGGGTAACAGGGAGAGAGAGATATCAATGCCATAGTATTTCAGGACAAATTTTAATTAAGAAATTTTACAAATTTTGCAAGCAAGCTGGTTCTCACAATATTTCCAGGTTGAAGAAATTTGCTAGGGTCACACCCCAGGCTTATAGATGTATTTTCTAGAAAACTGCAAGGCTTTAACTATCAGTTCAAAGTCGAAGAGTTTCTGGCAGCCATGGGGATGCTTCTGCTGGATTGCAGGAATTCTACAGCCAAGGCTCCAGTCGGGAAAGGGCCTTTCTCACATTCTTACCAAACTAATGTTTTATTAGTTAGCAATAGATGGCGCTAAATTTCCACCTGTCCAACGCCGTCAGCCAGAAAATGTATTTGAAGTAATTAGGCCTGCAAGATAACACTTAAAAGGGTTACTGCTGAAGTTGATGAAAGTGTGTGGGCATAGAGAGGCAGGAGCGCCAAGATGCTTCACCAGCTGGAGAAGTCTTAGGTGAGATAGTCTGGCTGCCAGAACAGGCTGCCAAGATAGTCAAAGGGAAGGAGCCAGGAACTGGAGAACGATTTGCAAATTCTTGAGAACAGCTATCGCGATCCTCTTGCTGGCTGGGTCAGGTAATGCCTGTCATTATCAGCGATTGAGGATCCTAGGCCAGACGTGTTAAAATCCCACTAGAGATTCTCAGTCTCGTCGGTGGTTTGTCACAAACTCCCCTCGTCCTGGGATTAACCCATTCCCCAGCGCAGGCGATACATTCGAGCTGTGTCATTTGGAGTGAGGCTGTGCTGGCAGGACCAGAGAGAAGGGCTTCAACAACTTTCTCACAGTCCTGCTGCCTCATCACCCCATGGCTCTTGGCACTTACAGGTGTGGGGAGCAGACATACTCATTTCTCACATGAAGCAGAAGGGAGAGGGAAGAGGCTTTCCTACAGACTTCCGTGCTTGTTTTCTGGCAGCAGCAGGGAGCGCCTCCACAGCGTGGGGCTCAGTACTTGCAGTTTTCATTGCACTGGCTTTTTCTTTTGTGTGATAGCCCAGCATCCCGAAGGTGACAGGTATAGGTGAGGAAAAGGACAGGACAGCTTATTGCAATAGTGATTCACTCTCATGCATGCTGTGGAAATTACATTCATAAGAGGAGAGGTTGTCCTGCTGGGAGCCAGAGCACAGCTGGTGCCATATGGCCTTCTCTATACTGCTTGGTTTTCTATCCTCACCTGGCCACGCCGAGCAGCTGCCTGCAGCCCCCTCATGGATTTCTTAATGCTGTGCAGTCTGCCCTCATGCAGGATCATGCCTGAGATCCCTGCTTTTTAAGGTACAGACAAGATGTTACTTAGAGAGGTGTGGAGTGGGGAGAGGAGGCTGTGTTTGCTGTGGTTAGTTGGGAGGAGTATGTATTGCATGCTGCTAGGCAGTTGTGGGTACTGGTAGCCCTTGAATGCTTTGCCAAAATGAGACAAGCCATGAAGACCATTCACGAACTTGTCCGCCTAAACAGTTTTACCCCCACAGACACACCT
The DNA here is from genome assembly GCF_947461875.1 of Haliaeetus albicilla. Lineage (NCBI taxonomy): Eukaryota > Metazoa > Chordata > Aves > Accipitriformes > Accipitridae > Haliaeetus > Haliaeetus albicilla. The sequence continues at coordinate 17,738,079 of NC_091501.1, forward strand.
AAACATAACTTGCAGGGCTTTTTTTTTCCATCGTGGAAAAATATCTTTCTGCATTTCTCAGAAGGCCTCTTCTCAGAGGTGTTTTGCACAATGGAGTGAGCAAAGTTAAAGTGTCCTGCGGATGATGGCTGCGTTGCATGCACTCTTTGCAGTACACTGGCTTCTTTATTAGGTGGGCAGAAGCTGGCATTTCTGGAGCCAACACAAGTAAGCGTGTGCAGAAAGAAAAGGAATAGCCCACAAAATAAAATCCAGGCATAGAAGGTACAGAAACATAGTGTCAAAGCAAAGAACACAGGCAAATTTTGCTCAGAGACACACCATTTGAAAATGAAAATGTAAAAATTCCCCAAATGGAAATCTTGTATTAACTTTGCAAAATCACCAGAAGTTGTCAGATCTCACCCTAGATGCAGTTGCCCATCAGGATGAACCAGACTATGACTTGCCTTGTATGAAGAAAGGCATCCAGGTTTATGAGGCTCATCCCGACTCTCAGTCCTGCATCCTCCAAGGCAATTGAATGTTGCAGGACTGAATAATCCTCCTCCTGAATAATGCCTGCTGGTTTAGAATACGACCATTCACTGGTTTGGTACCGTTAAAGCAAAATATAGTGGATTTGATGCTTGAAATATGTAGCCTAGATGTTAAATGTGGAAGCTCCTCTGCTCCTCTCCTTGCCTCTCGTCCCTTGATAGAGTCTTTCACCAAGGATTTCAGTTCTCTCTCCCTGTTCCTCTAGTAGTACTCACATTACAACAGTGGTGTGAAAGTGATTGGTTGTATCTCTGTTCAAAGATCTAATTAGAGCTGGTATTATTATTATTATTGTTATTATTATTACTACTACTACTACGGTATCCCTCTGCAGTACTTTGCAAAAGAAAAAATTGCCATAGGTTGAAGTTAAAGACAGTTAAAGGAGTCCCCCTGCCACCAACCAGCTGTTTCCTACCTGTGCTCACAAAGCTGTCTTGTAGCAACACACAGAAAGGGTTGCCTGTCCTCTTTGGCAAAAACTTAAAAGCCCCAGTGCCAAAGGCTCTTAAAGGCTCTTCAGTGGCAGGGGTTTGTTTATAAAGACACTAGGAAGGCCGTGGTGCTTATCTAAGATTGTAAGACACTTGGATACTCAGCTGATGTTAAATGTAGGCCATTGCACTTCGGTTGCTGGTCTGCAGCTTCAGGAGCTCTGCTGGAGGCAGCAGGGTTTGGAAAGGCTGGTCTTCGTGCTGGCAACTTGTGCTGTTCTGAGGGGAGAAGAAGTGGCTGCTGCCACTGAGCAGTGGGGCGCTCGTCCGCTTTTTCATATCATCAGACAAAGGGTGTATAGAGCAGAGACTTAGACCCATAAATCCGGTGTAATTAAAATACTGAATGTTAACTGTTAAAAGTACTCTGAGCAAAAAGACTCTGAAAGAGTTATTAGAAAACCACAGAGTTTTCAACTACTGCTAAATGAAGCAATAAATGCACATACAGTTAGTGATGTATCCTGATTATTATGCTGAACTTCTGCCTTATTAGTAATGTATGCTGGCTGGTGAGTGCAACAAGCTGCAAGAGGCAGAAATGATTCTCCAGTGTCTCCCTTCTTCCAGAAGGTGTTGCTATTATACAGCTCTGTTAAAGACACACAAAGTTGTGTAGAAAGCAGGGTGGAATAAAATGTGGTAAGGCTGGATAAAAAAATGTAAACCATACTAAGTATATAGAATTCAGTCACAAGGATTTCTATTATGCAGGGAAAAGAGAGCCTTTAGTGTAGTATGTGTCCACAGTATAAATAGTTCAGCAAAATGTAAACACCAAATATTTCCACCAGAGATCTTTGCAACCTCACATACAGTAGCTCTACTTTTCTTTTTCATTAAGGACTTCTTTTAATAAAGGGCCTTTTGTGGACTGAATTGGGAAAAATAGCAGCCACCTGTACCTTTTTTTTAAACCTAACAGTACATACAGTACATCTATCAAAAGCGGAGGAATTTGAAACCTGCAGACTTTTTAAAGAAGCAAGTTCCACACATGATATAAAACAAATGCCATGTGTGCACCAAGCCAAGCAAATTAACAAAAGGGCAGGGGCATTTCCAATATTGCTTAAATAACTCAGGCTTAATAATGGGCTCTTTTCACACAAGCTCACAAAAGCTAAAATGTGTTTAAGAAGAAAAACATGCATTTTCATTGTATTGTGTGGCAAGAACCCTGATTTTTTTTAAAAAGCCATTAGCCTAAGCACGTGAATTCTCCATGGGGTTTTGGGGGGGGGTGAATGTAGCACCTTCATGTAGAGCTGTTCTCTGTGGTTAAAGGGGAAAGAATAGTTTTCCTGGACCGTTATGTATTGCTTGCCTGTCAGAAGTACTCTCTTGAGGTCCCTTCCCCACCAGATAGGCATCACAGTAGTCCCCTGGGTGTTGCTTTGTTTGCTATCAGTATTCAGGGAGAAGCCAAGAGTTATCTGGGTACAGAGACTGATGCAGTGCAGGGGCTGGTTTTCAGAGAGGCAGAACTCACTCTGTTCCTGCTAGAGCCAGGTTGGTGTCTTTGGATGCTCAACAGTTCCATGTGTAAAACTGTGAAAAGTTCCCAAAGGTGGCACCTTTAAGTCAGGGCAACTGTATTTAGTTAAATTATTCTTCAGAGCTAGCAAGTACCTTATTTTTCACAGCCCCAGATAACTTACTTAGAAACCCATTCCTTAGCATGACCATTCAGCTTCCGCTCTTGGTGGCTGATGTGCTAGTGGTGAACCACGGTGGTGCTTTACAGAGATCTAAATTCATTAGGATTTCCTTAAAAAGGAAAAAATATTTTTAACATGATGGTGCTTATGTTTTTCAGTCCAGTGGAGAGTGACAAAGAGACAGGACAAAAAGATACCCAAAAAATGACTCATGCAGGAAATACAAAATTATGCATTGGTTGATATAAACAGTCTTTTGTATAGAACTTGTTCCCAATCTTCATTGGCTTTGAATAAGCAATACAACATGTCACATTTTGCTTTTCCTGTTGGCCTCCATTTAAACTTATCAATTTCCTGTGGCCATAGCAACATTAAAAGGTCTTGTGAATAAAATATTTACCGTCCTTCCATATAAAAAACAAAAGACCTCTACCACAGATCCAGCAGAGATGAACTTGAACTCCTCTGTCCCTGTAATACAGAACTCTCTATGACTACAACACTTAAAAATTACTGCCTTTTGACTCCAGCTCTGCCTGATTGCATTCGGCCTGAGTTTAAGGACTGAGATATTGCTGTGTCACTGCTATACTTGCCTGGTATCTGAAGCTGTTGGTGGTTTGTTCTGCATCTCAGGTGTTACAGAGGTCTCTGCACCAACTGCTCAAATACAATTGGCATTCAAGATGTCTCAGAAATGCTCCAGAAAGTTCCCAGGTGGCATTTTGTCAGTGCCAGGGGTCAAAGGTGTGAACAAGAGCCACCTACATCCACCAGAGACTGTGTCACAGCAGGGGAACATTGAGCAGTCAGGTAGGCTTTGTTATGGTCCCTCTGTGCTTCCATAGTGTCAGCCAAGATTTTCCCTCTAGCTAAAAGTGCTTTGCAAAGAGTAACAAGTAATTGTATGATTTAAGATTTTGTTCCCCTCTGGAAAAAAACAGAAGTATGTTAGAGAAGCTAAGATGTCCAAGAATCACAGTCACACCAAGGATGTGAATAGAAATTATTAGTTCCCAATTCCTCTTTTCCAGCCATGGGTTTTTTCTTGTAATTTATTCTCAGTGGTCTCCTATTGCCTTGCCATGAAATTAGATACAGCTTTTTGAGGTAGGGACATCACCTTTCTTTTTGCCTGTTCTAGGCATCACAGATTGTTACCTCTAGGGACATAATGAGTGTCATGAGCACTACTGTTGGGTTGGACTTTCAGCTGCTTGGCTATGTGATTTCAGTGCACTTGAAGTAGAGCCTGAACACTGATTCGGCTTTGAATGCAACAGTTCGGATGTACAATCATGTACAATCCTGGATCAACAAGCTGCTGTGCATCAGCTGAGCAATGGTACCTTGGATGCTGAGGCCTGATGCTATACCAATTTCTCAGTTTTGCTGGTCATTTCAAAAAGATGTGGTTCCATGTACAGGCATTTCCAGCCTATCTGAAGAGCAGCTGTTACTGTTATTCTCTGCTATTATACTAAAAAGAGATTTATTTTTGTTAAGTATTTTGGATGTACAAATTGCATCATAATATATTGGCCTAGTGCATGTATGAAACAATTGCCTTCAGTGGATAGATTTAGAAATGTCTAACTTTATCCTGTGCTTGTGCACATGACTTGCTTGCACCGCCCTGAAACGGCTGAGCATCAACAGCCAGTCTCCGTTAGACTTTGTCCTTAAAAAGTAAGACCCACACTCCATGCCACCAGTTGCTGTGGAGTAGTTGTTGCACACTGGGTGAAGTTCCTGGATGGGTGTATATTTGTTACAGTGTTCATTAGTATCAAACTAAATAGTTTAGTGTAATATATATGTTTGTACATAAGCCAATGTAACTAAAAGGAATGAGCCATTACCTTTTTCCACCGTTGAAAACTTCTTCACCTTTTCCCCTTTGAACAGTATTGGGTTTTCTGGATCCAGCTGTACCAAAGAAGGTAGATTGTCACTATACAGTTCAAGAAACAAGATACCAGACTTTGGAAAGGGGCTTCTGTCAGCTTTGAAAGAGTGCACTCATTTGCTATTACACTGTTTTAATCAGTATCTCTGAAGCAGAGCTGGATGAAATTTTTTTGGTGTTTCCACATTTATTTGTTCGCAATTTTTTTATCATTGTTTAAAACAAACAACAAAGAAAAAAGAGATATTTGACAATTTTAACTAAGAAATACACTACATCCTTCTTTTTCAGTACAAAAATGAAAAAAAGAAAATGTGGAAAAAATGAAATAAAGAAAAGGGATGAAATCAAGCAGTTAACAGAATTGCTTTAAACTGAAAAACTGAAGAATCTTTAGAGGAGAACAGTTGTTTGCAAAATACTCATGGTTTTGAATGAAAAAAAAAGTGTTTTTTTTCAATACCAAACCAGCCTTCAGGAGAAAATATTGCAACCAGTTTTACTATAGTGTTATCTACACTGGTGCTGTTTTCCCTGATCTGGCTCTGCATTACTTGCGTACAATAATAAACTACAAAACTGTCTTTGGTGAATGCGGAGTCCTCTCATGTGGCTGGCTGCATTCTTGACCTGGCGTTTGGTCTGATTAAGATGAGGCAGCTGAAAATAATGACTGCCACAAAGTGACAGTAACCCCTTTCTGATCTGAGACTGCCCCTCACCTCTCCTGGGCAGGCAAGTCCGTCCTCAAAAACCAATAGGCTGAGTATTTCAAAGGCCTCTTCTGGGCAACTGTGTCAATGGATCAGTTAGATTTCAAAACAATCTCTGATCTACCCGTAGCAATAAAATTGGCCCTCTTGAATAGCCCAGTAATAGAGCAATCCCTGATCTCCAGTTTGACCAGCACAGGTCACTGTTGTCTATGTGCAGCCTGTATCTGGTAAGGAAGCTTGCTATGCTACCAGCTGTAGAAGCCAAAGGAAAACAATAGCATCACGCAGGGATTTTTTTCTCGTATGCAAGAAAGGAGAGGCTATGTAATAGTCATCAAGCAGCAGTCTGTAAGGTTTTGTTTTGTTTTTCAGTGCTGAGCAATCTGGTCAGTCATCCGCACTTAGCAACTGAACTCCGTGTGTCCTAGTGCCAGCTGCTTGTGGCCTCTGTGTCTGTCTACTGATCAGTCATTCGAGACTATGTGCTTTATCACTCTTCAGGCAATCTAGATTTTAACAGGTCTCCTTTGGGGCTCTTCCCCTGACAGTTTCAAACACAGCCCTCACAGACTGTAGGTGTGAGCCCTATCACTCTTCCTCCCTTACCCTATACCCTTGTGGCACCTATAGCAGCGCACAGGCAGAAGCCAGCTCCTGCTGTTGCTCTCCCTAGTACCAAAGAGCATCCTGGCTACGTGAGCTTTCCTTGTGGCAGGGAGGGAGGAAGGGTAAGCAGGAGGAAATCCATCTATGATTTTCAATAAACAGACAAATTTTGCTGGGGAAATGGCCCATACATGGCTTGCTGGCTGGATTGAGCAGCAGGCAAGCCTACAGTTAATCAGCTCTGCCTTAGCCACTGGGTTTCACAGCAGCTGGAGCCATGTCCCAGAGGAGGCACAGATGATTCAGCTGCTGGACAAACAAGGAATTAACACAATAATATTAAGCAAGAAATATCACCGTGAGCTCCTACTTCTTTGCCCTCTCCCCTTCCTCCCCTTATGTAAGGCTGTATTAAAAACAGACCTTGGCTGGTGGTTTAGAGAGGAATGTTTGACACGGTGAGATGGATAACTGGGGCTAGCACTGGGGCCGCCTTTGGCTATGGCACAGCTGGGAAAGAGGTAGCGGAGCCCCCTCAGCTCTGCTGGGTACTCATACGTGGCCGGAGAGAGCTTACTGTGTGTAGCCATAGCGGTGTTTTGGGGGCAGCCTGTGGAGGGGTGTACATCTGCTGCTTGCCTGCTCTGCGAACAGGTGGGGGCACGGGGGGCAGGTCAGGACCATCAGGTGTGCCACAGCGTCACCTCGTCCCAATGGGGAGAAAACCTTCCCGAGCCTAGGGGAGAGCCCTGCAGGAAGAGGGTCCTTCCCTCCACCGCCCCAACCCTCGCCCTTCAGCAAGCGATGGCTGAAATCTGCTCAAGGCTGAAACAGTGTTAGTGGGAAGCTGAAAAACATGCCAGTACATTGTCCCTTTGCTGGTTTTCACAATCTCAGTGCACCAGGGATCCATACTGCTCTTTGAATTGAGCTGACCCTGAAAAACTTCTTTGGCTGGTAAATGAAGAATATCTTGACCTGTTTGTTTAGAAAAAAGGCACAAGAAAAACATCTGGCAGTAGTGCACTTTTCTGCTCAGTTCTCAGTCCTAACAAGTAAATGACTAATGACGTACCTGAAGATTGTCTTCCTTTGTGTGATCCAACATGCTCCAGGGTCTGCTTTTCACCTGAATTATGAAATGGCCACCTGAGGAAGAGATTTTATTGAGGAAGCAACCTAAGATGGGGCTCCCACTGACACAGACTCGGGAGCCCCTCTGGCACCAGTCCCCTCACATTCAGGTCCAATGCAAAGCACCTGGGCTGGGCTGAAGTCCTTCTTCACTCAGCTGATACTGACAAGTTTTAAAATACATATATACCACCCCAGAGGAGAGAACAGTGCAGGATATTCATACAAACAAACGTAACCCACAGAAAAATGGTCTCCAAAACAATCAAGCTATTCCTCCTACCAACCAAGGGGCTAAAAAGAGAAGAGGATTTCTGTTGCCATCCAATTAAAAATGCCTAGGCAGCACTCAGATGTAGTTCTATGCTAGATATGATCTCTATTTACATAGATAAGTCCACCACATTAGTCAAGAGTGAGATGTTGGGCACCTGAGGGACATGTGTTGCCTTCACAGTTGGAAGGAAATTATTTGTGATTGTAGTTGTCCTTCACTGTTGCTTAGTATTATTTAATGGTCCTATTTCAATAATGCCCCAAGGCTTTGATTAAGAACTGGCAATGAACTAGAGTGCAGTCAAACTGCTCTTGCTGTTACTGCAGTTGTACCCTGTCACTGGAGAAATCACCCTTCCCCCGAATACTCTCCTCCTGCAGGTCTTCCTCTGCTTTTCGTAGTCAGCATGCAGGCGTGTCAGCAGCTTGCCCTCTGAGCAGTGAGATGTGCTTACTGGAAAATTATCCATCATCTCTTAGATATCAGTCACAGTATTTAATTTCAATTTGCATGTGCTTTTGGACATGCAAAATGCTGAGCAGTTGGGGGGTCTATTGCTGTTATCATTCAATTTCAGATGCAAGTTTGTGTCCCTGGCACCCAGTTGTGGTTCTGGCAGTCCTGGTAGGTGCCCCTTGGCAAGTTACTTTCCTATCTGCTTCTTCAGTCATACACTGACTGGTTTGGGTGGCATAAAGTAGCTGGGGAAAATAATGTTATTCTTTATCTAGAATTTCACAAATATTAAAAACTGCAATATATTCTTTACATTTATTCTTGTTCTGTAATACCATTAAGAACAGATATATATGTTATATATCTTGGGACTTAATACATTGCTTTGGTTAACTATCCTTGCCACATCCACTTTGTTTATTATGTTTTATAGTTGTCATGTCCATTTGTTCTGCCCAGCCACTGATCTTGAGGTGAAATGTTCCAAACCTTGATGTTTACTGTTTACCCAGTAAGTGCCCTCGTAGAATGTGGGTAGCAATAATCCAAGTGACCTCATGCCATTTCCGCAAGATAAAACTTTGCTTAATCCGGTCAGTAAAAAAACTTAACAAAACTCATACAATTAATCAGAAGGTGTTTTAAAAGAAGGAAAGCTTGCCACAGCTTACCTGAGCTTGACCACCTGCACGAGAGAGAGGATCTGAGTATCAGTCTTTTCCTCATGGAAAGTTATCAGGCAATTGCTCTTCTTCGGATGGAAAGAAATCGAAAAACTGTTCTTGGTCAGTTGATCATCTGGCCTTCAGGACTGGCAAAATTGGCAGTATAACTTGTCTGAGCCCAGAAATCAAGATAGATTTGGTTCCTCCCAGAGCACTCACTGGTTCATCTCTGAACTGAAGCTGTCAAGTTGTTCTTTGTCCTCCACAGCCTACTGTTAAATTAAAGCAGGATGCAAGAAGTACACCGATATCTGTTTCATATCAACTAGTGAACGTTATTCTAGTGCAGTCCTCTGGTCTTCACTTAAATATCCAAAAGGATTACTCTTTCTACCACTAAAGATAAATAGGTGATATTCAGTGTCCCTAGGGAGGCACAGGTCATCTGTAACAAGTGGCATTACAAATCTGAGGAAAGCAAAGCTGTTACAAAACTATCTAGATTGAGAAAATTATGAAATACAATGAGAAATACAGTGTAAAGAGTTTAAACAGGAAAACAAATGAGGAGATTGGGAGTATCAGTTGTAATGTCTTTGTTATTCTAAGAAAGAATTAATTGGGGGATTATTATTGTTCACTGACTCCTATCAAAAATAACTATTGCGCAGAAGCCCACTTCATGTGTAAAAATGGTTTGCTTAATTTACAAGGCATTTATGAAGCACATGATCACTATGGAATTATAATGCTTACAAACATCACCTGTTGAGGAAACAAAGTATTAATATTTCCTAATTTCACAGGGAGAAATGGAGAATGAGGAGATCAGTCTCAGACTAGAGACTGAAAACCAAGCTTTTCTCTTTCCTGTGTCTTCTTCTGCAGGCGTTAGCCCATGGAATGAAGATGTCCTTTCCTTTACAGAAAATATAGGATGCAAAAAGAGTTCCAGAGAAGTCGTCGATGACAGCTCAAAGAAAAAACATACAGATGCTGTAAGCAGTAAGTAGCTACACATCCAGTATTTTCCATATTTTGCTTTGCTCATAAATATTGATCCAATCCCATGAACGTATGTAATGTTTCAATACGCTATGATGTCCATTTTTAGTTTCTTGACTCACAAGAAAAGTTTGGGATCTCGGCAACCCAGGTACTTGGCAACCCAGGAACTCTTTCTTTGTTTTTCTTCTCATGTAATACACTAAGGCTAATTCAATTGCTGAAAGCATTTTTGAAACTTGAGAAGTCAAACAGTTAATTGAATTATGCAGGTTAAGGGTCTGCTTCTCCCTTATTTTGCATGTTAGTTAGCAACTTACAACTGCTATGAGTACATGAACAGCTCTGATCCAGTAATATTTAGATGCTGACTTTGTTCTAAGTGATTGTTCAGTGTGCAGTGAGGTGAATAATCTGGTCTTCTGTCTTCTCGCAGCATTGCTAGGATGGGTGCTGTATGGTCCTCCTCTCCTCTGGTAATAATTCAGTGTCATATTTAGAGTGACTAGTTTAACTGAGTACATTCTAATCAAAGTTAGCATAAAACTAACTATCTCTTAAGTTAGATGTCCATGATTTTTTTTTTTTTTTTATGGTAAATGTTGGAACAAATAGTATCCCATATTGGTTCTGTAATTAAGATATGCATATGTTGGCTCCAAAGATCCCTAATTACATCTGCTTTAGGGATGCTGTTAGAGAGAAGATAATTGTATACAGTTGCTGCAGAGACAGTAGAGGAGCTTAATCTGAAGTATAGGGAAAGCTCAGAATAGTAGCTTTGGATCACCATTTATCTTGTGAATTCTTATCCGCAGATATTACTGCAAGCGTGCATTGTCCTACACGTTTTATTAAAAAATGATAGATATTTATGTTTTGGATATAGCTCTTCAACTATGGCCTTCCTCTTCTTGATTAAATCAATGACAAAACTCTCATAGATTTTAATGGTGCAGTCGCAAGTCCCCGAATAATAGGTGCTGCTCCTGCTGAAAATGGCTTTCATTATGTAGCGTCTTTCATCCAAAGATTCCTGAAACATCCCAGACTTCATAAACCAAGTTCAGCACCATAAGCAATTATTAAGCCTAAGTGTACAAGTTTGTAAAAAAAAAAATAGGTGGGTGTGTCAGATGCACAGTAACAGTGTCCCATAGAAATTCTGCCTTTGTGTTGATGAGGTAAGTCAGAACAAAAGGACCCAGAAACACATGGTATGAGGATAAAAAGGCAGGATGCCATGGAGGTTCAAGCTGCAGTATATTAAAGCCTTACAGCAGACTGCAGAAAAAGAGCAGTGGTGAACTGGATTAGAGGTACCAAGACAAAATGGCCACAGCCTGACAGTGACTAAAAAAGTAATTTTAAAATTATCTGTGGATGGATGCTGTCTGATGATGTAGGCAGAATTTGAAGTGATGCTTCCTGTCTAGGCACTGGCAACCTTGCAAACAGCAAGAGTTAAAAATTAACAATCTGAAGACAAGTCAGAATCCACTCCCTGTCTGTAAATCAAAAAGTACTGCTTCAAACTCAGCCAAATCTGGCTGCTCCCTTATCCCCCACAACCACCATCATAATTACAGCAGCTGATTTTCCTCACACCCACCTCAGAGATTTCTGGGGGTTTTGGCCAGGTTTGCATCCCCATATGATTCAGCCTACTTTTACTTATGTTTAGCGCATTGTGTAATAAGCAAAGCTTACATAAGCTAGGGACTGTGGCTCCAGCTTCAAAAACCTTCATCAAAAATAGGAGATCAGAAGCAGGATAGCAACTCATGTAGTTTTTTTCTTAAGCGCAGACACAGAATTAACTGTCTTTGGGCTAAATGCTCAGCTGTTCAAATCTGTGTAGAATCATTAATTCCTACTCAACTAAGCTAATTTACACCTTGCCGAAGGTCTGGTTCTCATCAATAAGTGTCCCAGTGTTGAAACCTTGACAGTAACTAGTCAAAAAGAACTGGGATGAAAATTTGACACATTAAATTCAGGGGGAATTTTCTCATTACCACCAGATAAGCCCTTACCTTACCCCAGAACAACCAGCTATTCAAAGTAAAAAACAGACTCTGCTGTGTATCTCTGTTCCTGTCCTGAAACTGTTCCCACTAGAACAGCCAGCAGTCCCCACTCCAACTCATTTTATCTGGAAAAGGTAAATAGAAACTGCTAGTTCCTCACAAGAAGATGTTTGACTGTTTTATTGAACTGATACAAACTGGAATCAGTGAGCTACAGATGCATGGAACACTTTCACATGGTCCAGACCATAATAAAAATAACTGTATTACTTTAGCACCCTAACAGCCAAGGTTGTGGGTTTCCTTGCAATAGGTATTGCAAAAATACAGAGTAGGAAAGCTTATGGAGAAGTGAATATTATCTATGTGATATCTACTAGCCTGAATGATGTGATGTTTTCTAAAGGTTAAGTTAATTCCACTGGCATCTTTTGGGGTGAAAATGCTTCTAAAGAAAATATATTTTCAGTTGTTGGGTAAGTCTGTGATCACTGTTACATTGATGTAGATCCAGAATTGTGCTGCTGAAGTTAATAGAGCTATTGCAAAGTTGTACTGTAGTGGAGATCAGTCTATGGTCTTGTGTTTTAAAACATATGAGTTCTTATAAATCTAGTGTTTTCCACTTTATGCAAAATAAATTGATAAAGGTATTTCTAGTAATGAAGGAGTTAAAAAATACAGCCCCAGAAAGGGCTGAGTTACAACCCAGGCAGTTTATGTATTTAAGGATTTATTTTTTCAGTGTCTCTGCACCTTCAAGTTTTTTGTTGGGTTTGGTTTTTTGTGGTTTTTTTTTTGCTTTTACAATTTAATCTTTCACATAATGGGACAGACACAAAGCCTTGGTTAGAAATCTCCCCCTAGCCTGTTGCAATATTTATAAAGCTGTGCTTTTTAAACATGCTGCAAGATGGGTTTAGTAAAACAAAAGGCATTATAATTTATTGTTCCAAGATTATTGATTCAATAAATTAACAATAATTTCCATGGAGGGTAGGAGCCCTGGCACTATAAAAGTTTATTTATCTGCGCTTTAACTAGCATTGATTAGAGTATTCAAATTGTCCCAGTGCTATATAATTGCTTTTTATAGGTGGAATGCCCTCTGCTGTGCAGGAGACAGTAAAATAAACATTCAGCCAGAAGTGACAATGGCTCTTTTAAAAGCCTGGATTTTTTTTTTTTTTTTTAAGAGGGAAGAAAGAGTTTGTGTAACACTTTCAAAACACAGCTAGCTTTGGCCAAAGTACCTTGTAACATCGCAAGGACAGTCAAGCAAAAGGTTGCTATTGCTATTGTTCTGAGAGGCACAAGACATAAATATAGTAGTTATATCTTCATATTTGACTATATCCAAATGAGAAAGGCTTTTTCTGTTGTTTTAAAGTGCCGTTCTGTGTTGCACTGAAGTGCCAGGTGGAAATTTTTGTTGCACATGCTTTTCCCTTTCTCCCTTTTGTTTCTGAAGTGCCCACTGAACCTGTTCAAGGTAACTATGAAGCTATTGTAGATGTGTTAATAATTCAAGCAAAACAAACCATACTTCTAGATTCACATTTACCATGCAGGGTTGCTCAGAAAGGAACACTTTGCCACCATGGAGAACAATAGCTGATTTAGTTCACAAGCAATTGTTTTCCCCTTATATACAATACTTGGGACAGTTACATTTTTTAGACATAGAGTTATGATAGGTCTATCTTCTGATACTTATGATAACACTGCTTTTATTTTACAACTCTGTTGATGTAAAAGATTAACAGTACCTTTTCCCTCTTTTGGTTTTAATAAAACATCCAACTGCTAGAAATGTCACTTAGAACCACGAGTTTGCAATAATTAAAACAAATTATGCATCTTAGTAACCCAAGGTGGATGATTAATGCAGGCTTTAAATGATTGTTTGTGTTAAATTGTTTCTCCAAATGCAATTCAGGAATTTGAAGTTGTCAGATTAACTGCTGTATTTACTGGTCTGTTTGATTAGGTGAGCATAGTTTTATATTCCCTCTTGGAGACCTAAATAGCAACCATTTCCTACCAAAACAGCACACAAAACAAAGGCCCCATTCAGAGGACTATTCAGAGTGGGCAATGCTCTATAGCCCTTTGTATCCTGAAACAACATGGTTACTGAACTGCCTCTAAAAGGTACAACAAATTTTTAAAAGAAAATAATAATGGCCGTTATAATAATAGTTGGAATATTACATTTTTTTTAAAGGTAAATACATTCCATCATCAATTAATGGATTAATTTCATTATTGAACTTAAAGACATCTCTCACAGCCCTTTATGATTAATACTGTAAAATAGGTTTTAATGAATGCTGTTAAGAGGATGGCTAATATTCATCTGAAACAGTAATCTACACTGCCAGAGTTTGTCCACTCTGTACTCTTTTCATGAACATCCATGGCGTTGAATTTTAATAAGCATTCATAGGAAATGAATTCCAGGCTTGGACATGTGGATTTTTAACCAAAGTGAATTTTAATTTCTTCTTTTTTGGGCCTTTTGCACCAGAAAATTTGTCACTGGAGCCAATCAGGGAATGGTAATAATGCCATGTGTCTTCCTTCTCTTTTTCCAGTCAACAAATGCATAATAAGCACAGCTTGAACTTTGATCATCACAGTTCAAATATCAAGACAAATGAAGTGTTTACAGTAGATTTTGATGAAAATTGTATAGTGCCTTTCTATGTCCAGATTAGATACTAAGCATTTTTCTCTTAGTTTGAGGGTAAATTTTTTATATATGCACTTTTCAAGAGCAGCTAGCTAGCAGCTTTGCTGGGACAGTGGAAAAACACTGAGGAATAATAAATATTATTAATAACTTCTTGGTATTTCTGGGCAAAGCCAACCTGATTGCCACATCATTCCTGAGAAGGGAGGGAAATTGGAGGACACAACATCTTTCACCTTCCCTTGATGCAATTTCTTTCTTTCCTTCCTTTTGAACGATGACTTATTGTAGGAGCAACTATAAACAGCAGTGGAGGTGGGAGGGCTCTGCCTTTAGGCATCTTGTGCTAATGGTCAGCAGTGCTGGAGGAAAGCCAGCTATGTATGGTAGAGGCACACTTACATGTAGTTCCACTTGATTGCTTTAAGAACTGGAAGGGCCAAACTGTTAGGCTCAGTGCTGGCTTTACACTGTGCAGAGAGGACAAAGAGACTGGGGTTTTTGGAAGAGGGGACATGGTTTCACCAGAGCAGGAAGTTTCTGAGTAAGAAATTGTTGGAAGCTGAGAGAGCATTTTTGAGAAATATCGCTTTCTTGCTCTATTTTTATACTCTTTCCCAGGCATCCACTTATGGCCACAGTTGGAGACAGGACAGTGAGCCAGACAGTCTGACCGACTGAAGGTCTTCTGCTCATATTTTCTTGGGATTATCCTTTCTAGAGAAATGTCATCCCTTTGTCATTCATGTGGACATAGATGGAGTAAAGCAACATGTGCAACATGGGATTTAGACAGATCAGAAAATATCTGCCTTCACAACTATTTCTTTTGCTGGTTTAAGGGAGTCAAACATCATATGGGATGACTGCCAGTGAAATTCAGAGAGGTTGATATGGTTTTCCAGCTCAGGAAGCTATAAAGTCTTCAGCAACACTGAATCCAGAGCATCCTTGATGAGAAGAGTTGGCTATTGTTTTTTCCTCATCCTCATGGAGAGATACATGATGCTCTGCCTGGTTAGTGGTAAAAATGTACCTCTGGGAAGTTTTTGTGGCTCTGTGCTCTGGATTGCTAAAACAATATTAAAGCAGCAGGCTAGTGGAAAAATCTAAAAAATGCATTCCCAACTATGAGGACACATGCTCCTTCTCCATAGATATTTGAGTTATAGAGTTAGAGATCTTCAAGCCATGCCTCTGTAGCCTCCCTTCTAGGATCCTAGGTGAACTATGGTGGATGGCTGTCAAAAATGAGCATACTACTTCCCAACCTGCCTCCCAGCCATTAGCAGTAAAGAGGACATAGCTGGGATGCTGGCTGCATCATTACATCAGGACTGAGACAAGGATGGTATAACCAGGGGTAGCTGTTAGAGTTGGGAAACTACTTGTTGGAGAACATCCACAGGGTTCTCAAAGATGTCCTGGACCCTGGAGGAAACGAGGCACTCAAAGAGAAACTCTTACACTGAAATCAGTAATGTGATTTGATACAGTGCTGCTGTAACCATCTCAAGGACTAGATGGCTAATTGCAAAGGTATAAGCAGAGGGAGGAGCCTTCTTCATTGAGTAGGAGTGTTAGAGCCCAGGGGAAAAAACAGGAAATCTATTCATTAAATTTATTAAATTTCAGTTAGGAATTTACAGCTCATAAGTGTTCATATTCCTAATGAAGAGACAAGTATATTTCAGCTAGTGGTGAACTATCTAACCCCTTTTTCTGCAGTGCTCAGGGGCTCAAGCCACTTGTACCAGACACATACAGAAAAACAGCCTGGGAAGATGGACAGTGGTTTTAGTTTGAAAGAAATATGGATCATAGGAAACTGCTCTGATGATATCTTCTGCTATTTACATTTAAATTTCAAGTAAAGAACTTCAGCTCAGGTGTGTTGCTAGAAGTGCTTCAAGCTGAGCAGCTGGGCATCCATTTCCAGGAAAGCCTGGTTTGGTCCCTGGAGCTGGCCTGTTGGGTGCCCTGAGGGTCAGATGCTTGCCATACAGCCACTCACTCTCTGATTGGGCTTGCAAAGGCTGCCTGAGCATGACTTTAAAGATGACCCTCACCCACTGTTTTTACTTAGCAGTGTACTCATTAGTACATTTGTTTCCCCTTCCTTCTGACTGCCAGTGAAAATGTCCTTTTCCTTGACTGACTATTACATGCAAAACATGGTCCCTGGGTGGGGACCAGATCCTAACTCACCTCTTTGTTAAGGAACTGCCCGGTCACAAAGTTTCAACTTACTGAAAATGCTTTTCTCTACCAAAGCAGAACAAATCCAGTCACACTGAAGGCACTCAAACAATTTCTGAAGGCTGTTCCACAAGAGCAGCCACATCAGAATAAAGGACTCAAATGTAGTGTTCAAAGACTAGTGGAATGACTCTGCAAGTATGAAGCAGAAGTTGCACAGCCAATGTGTATTAAGCTATTTTGATTGTAGTAGCTGATTTTTATTTATATTGAAGCGTCCAAAGATGACATAAGGACTTCTGATTAAAAAAAACCCTAAAGAGATATGTGTTACATATCACAGTTTTTCAGTTTTCCAGTGGGAATTTGTTTCTTTCACACTACCACATATCTCTGACAGGACTAAATGCCACAAAAGATGTCAGTCTCTAGGTCACAGATGACACGTATCTTTTCAGTATTAGAGCTTGAGCCTGAATGCTCAGTGAGACCCACTGGAGTTAGGCGCTCAGCTTCTGCTGCTGAGTGTCATCATATTTTGGAAGCTAATTTCCTTTGAAAATCCCAGCACAAAGGAACATCAAAGAGCCATGACTGAACATCATATTATTGTGAAGTGAAAGGAGGGAATATATAGTGAAGGGGTTTTTTTGCTGCAAGACTCCATTAGCAGTAGAAAACGTAGGGAAAAGTGGAGACTGGTAGAGGTAACCTCAAAATATTTGTGGCTAAAATACTCAAAACCTTTTTGTTTCAACCAGGTTTAGATTCTTGTTAAGGAAAGAGCATGCTATTAAAAATGGTGGCTAGCAAAATATCAGTCTTCTAACATAGAAGTATCAACAGAAATCTTTCGGCTAGCTGAAGATGTACAATTGTTTTGAGGCAGGGACAGGGGACTGAGTTGTTTCTAGCATTAAAGTAGAAGAGGTGATATCTTCCTCTGAAGATGGTATTTGCGCTGTCAGCTAGAAAAAAAGATCCTGCAACTGGATATTGTGACCCTTGCAAAAGATCATAAATTAAGGCAGGTTATTTGTCCCTTTCACTGTGCTGGTGACAGGGCTTTGAGGGGCCCTGCCCAGACTCCCTCCCCTCTGCCCACAGCCCAGGACCCCATTTCAGCCCCCCGGGGCCACCAGTTGCTCCCCCAGCAATGCTGCAGCAGGGCTGGTCTCCAGCTCCCCACAGCCCTGCCCTGCCTGGCCATGGGTCCACACCACACTGGAAAATGCTATTGCTGGTAGCTACATACAGCACAGAAATAACTCAGCTACCAGTATACAGGCTGCTTTTTGCAGGGCTTATATTTTTTTAAAAAATCTATTACTGAGATTTATAAAAAGAAATATTTCCATTGTCTTTAGCCTGCTTCCACTGCCTTCAGTGAGAGATTTGTTTCCCCCTCAATTTTCATGGGATCAAAGGCAGGTCAGTATTGAGCATTTTTCGAGATCTTGTCTAGTATTGTTGTAAGTTGAAAGCATTTGATACAGAAATCACTAAGGGTCTGTTTTCACTGAAGTATTAACAAGAGTATTGCCCCAAACATGAATCTTACTGACGCAAAAAAATCCTTAACTATTAATATGAATTGTCTGTCTTGTTGTGGAAAAGAGGGGGAATTTGCTGCAGTTCACACACCTCATCTGTTGCTAACCCTGCAGCAACTCAAGTACTATTTTTCAGCATGGCTATTCTCACTTAAGCTTCCCTAGCTCTATAGGTGAGTAGGCAGGTTGAGCTAATTCTGTAGCAAATGTATAGCATGAGGTGGTTAACTTTACTGAATTATTTTACAGCATAACATGCTGAATTATAGTTCATCTTGCATGAACCCAGGTTTATACACATTTACTTAAAATTCTAGAGTAAGAAGACCCCACTGCACAGAACTATATTAGAGTTTGCAAGGGACGTAGAATTACCTTGAATAAAGAAATAGTATCTGTAGTTGGTGACCTTATGCTAAGAGGGGCAGAGTTTGCATGGCTACTGGAATTTTTGTAGATAACTGTAAGCAATGACTGTTGACTGGATTAACATGCTGCCTTGCCTTCTGCTGATCTGTTACTCATGACCAAAAATGGTTTGCAACTGTGGAGTGCTTGCACTATATACAGTCCTGGAGCTCAGAAGCATTAGATTCACTGGTAACGATTGAATCAGTTAGTTAATGAGTCTGTGAGATCTGGCATTGGCATCCCTTAGTTCACAGCAGTTAGTAATATATAGACTCTGTGTGTATACATGCCGAAGCTTAATTTGCAATCCTATTTAGAGTGGAAAAAAATGCCACACTTAAAAAAAAAAAAAAAAAAAAGTGCAAACAGGGTTCTTTTCACAGTGGACAGAGAATACTGTTAAACAGAGGAAGCACAATATCCCTTTTCATAGCAAGAGATCAAATGTCTGCAGAAGAGTTTAATTTATACTTCTTCATGTGCCAGAGCTGTGTCTGAGACATTGCAGCATTTCAGTACTTTCAATCAGGTCATAGTTTCCAGCACAGATGACTTCATCCCTTTTAAAATAGAACAAATAGAATAAATGGAATTCCACATAATCATGGTAGGAGCTGGGATTATAGGAAATTAAAACACATATTTAAAAGTAGAGGTCTGTGCGGTAAATAATTGTGACACAGAGCTTGGAAAGTAGTGCTTGGTCTCTTCTCAGTAGTTGATGGGCAACAAGGGTCTTTGGCTCTGCAGCTTTCTGTAGCATGGGGCTGTGGGTGTATCCTAGACGAGGATGACAAGAGTGGTGGTGGATAATGTGCAGTGTCACGTTTAATGAAATTTCTACCTTTCCAGAAGAAATATTAAAACAACGCCATTTGACTCAAATGCAACCTAGACAAACGCTAGATGTGAGTCGGGCATGGCCTTTATAGTCTGTGCACCTCCATGCAGTTTTGATTGCTTTCCCCAGTTAGGTCCTCTGTTCCCTAGCTGCTACAGAATATTTCACATCTCCCAGCCACGGCTCTGCGTTGGCAGTTGGAGAAAAGGTGTTGATGAATTCTGTCTCAAATTTCTGCATGTCTGAAGAAAGCCCTTATAAAATACCAGCATATATTACACTGCTATCCCCCAAACAGAGAAGTAGCTCACTGCAACCTGGAATGCTTTGAACTAGTACTGTAAGACAAGTGTTTGCAGTATTTATTACAACAGGAGAAAATGAAACTAGAAACATGTTGTTCCTTAATTATAGTATTTGCCCAACAGTGCCCTCATTGTGATCCATTTTTGGCATTAAAAAAAAGAACTATCAATAACTTATTTGTGACATGACAGAATTCCAACTCACATCAGAGCTATTATTTCATTAGGCAATATACAAGCATGCAGTGAAGACAGCCCTTGCCCCCAAAGGACTGTTTTGTCTACGTAAGTGAATGAGAGACTAAGATATTACATGTGTTACCTCAAGTCACAGAAGAATTCAGTAGCAAGGCTGGGAATCAAATTCTGTTTTCTTGAATCACAATCCTGTGTCATTAAAGATAAGCTCACTCAGGTCATGTGTGTTTTATGTATGTGTATATATGCATGAATACAATCACATTTGTCTAGTTTCACATGCAGGCTGGACTGTGGGTCTGTAACTTGCATAGTTGTATCCTTTTTTTGCATCATGTCTAACTATGGTAAAGATTACACTGATAGACTAATTCCGTTTGCGAAGGTTTCTGTTTAAAAGCAAGTAAAACTCTGGAAGAGAAGGCAAATTCATCACTGGTGAGTTGGCTGAATCCAGTCACATGCTGTATAATATAACTTATCCTTAGGAATTCATGCCTCCATTGGGTCTGCCTACCAGATAAGCTACACCGAGATGAAAGTGAGTTGCATCAGATTCTGGTGCCCAGAGCACACAGTTCAGGCTCTGTTTCTCCTTTGTTCAGCTGGATGCTATATAAGAAACAGCATTCTCTCTCTCAGAAAAAGAAGTTAATCGAGGGGGAGATATACAGGTAAAAGTTTTATGCATGGCACTGTTAATATTTCTGAACATTTCAAAAGTGTACGTCAAAGTTATTTGTGTTGACTCGGCTTCTTTAAAAGTTTAACCTGGATTGCTTTAATTGCAGAAAACAGAACTCGTTTGTTTGATTTTGGTAAATGCAGTCTCCTACTGACATCAAAGATTATAGCAACTGCAAGGCACTAGTTTGCCTTTGTAGTTCCAAGTTGCTCAAAAAACTTT
Organism: Haliaeetus albicilla; assembly: GCF_947461875.1. NCBI lineage: Eukaryota > Metazoa > Chordata > Aves > Accipitriformes > Accipitridae > Haliaeetus > Haliaeetus albicilla. Next base: position 17,758,684 of record NC_091501.1, read on the forward strand.
TAATGTATTCTTGTAGGTGTAACCATGTGTCATAAATATACCCGCCAACAAGAGATAAACCCTAACTTGAAAACAACTGTTAATCGATTACTGCAGAAAAACTGACAAACCCGAAGTGAATAATGCTACAAGGTGTTAATTTGTGGATTTCTGTAGGCTTTGAAAAGCAAAATTAAGTCTATATGAGATTTTGGATGTGTAACATAAACTGTGGGCCATGTGCCTTACTGGTATAAATCAGCATCATTGCACTGAGAGCCAGGAGAGCTCTACTGCACTCCAGCTGAGAAAGTGGCCCGTGCCTACGAACACATGGTGATAAACATCAGGTTTTGTTTCATTTATCTGGGGAGGGAGGAAAAAGAATCTAATGGGGATTTGCTAGGCCATTACTCAAGTCCATAATCATTTTTCCTTTTCTGCATGAATGTTGCTCCTACTGACTGGTGCAAACTGAGCGTGAGCTTGCACGGAGCTCTAGATCCCAAAGCCTTGGGGACACTGGCAATCGTGCTAGGAGATTATATGATCCACAGCAAAATGATTCCAGACAGGCAGCAGACAGTAGCCAACATTGGCCATCAAGAGGGGCAATGCTGGCAGCTCTAAGCATTGTCCTAGCTTGCTGAATGGCTCCTCTTTCCATGCAAAAATGCAGGCACACAAAACCCCACTTCTCTTCAGAGTTAGGCAGAATTTTTACAGTGAAACTTCTTACCAGCTTTGTATATTTAGCTCCAGAAGAAACAAATTCACGAATCTGTCAAAAAATTGAAATTTTGAATTTCAAAAAGAAATGTTTTGACTTTTTTATTTGAAGTGCTTTGCTTTGTTATCTTAAATTTTACTTACATTTATAATTTAAAAAATAATTATCTCAACAAAATGGAGGAAGGGTTTATTCAGGTAGAATAAAATTAGAGGGAAAATGGAATGTAAAATTAGAGGAAAAAATTGCATTTGGTTTGGTCAGCAAAGTAAAAGATCACTTCAGTCATAAACTTCACCACTTGTTTTCCTTTGCTCCATCCTTCTCTGCATGATTTTGCAATGTGTACAAGAACATTTAATGAGGAACAAATTCACAGGAAAGGCCATTAGAATATTGGCTGAGACGGATACCAGATGACATCTGACTCTAGTGTACTGGAAAGTCAGGTGAACCATACCTTTGACTTTTGTGGTAGAATTGATGTAGGGAAAGGCAAAGGAAGGAACAAGTAAGGGAGAGTCAGAACCAAATTGTAGGTATGTATGTATGTACACGTATGTGCATTTTTTTTATTACTTCAAGCTAGAATTGGGAAATCTCCTTCAGCCTGCTTTTGAATTATACTTGCAAAGTTTTATGTAGCTTTTTGCCTTGAGTTGGTAAAGAAGAAGATAGAATTACTGTCATGGATCACAGTAGCCATTGAAGTTAACGCTGGGTATGCAATTTAGCATGCTATAAATGGCAACTAACTGAAGCTCCCCACTCACTTCTTTGTGCTGTGAAGTGATAATGAAATGAAACAAGCTTAAATATCCCTAACCAACCTTTTGTCCTACAGCATTGTGAGTGAACCAAGCCTTGGCAGCTCTGGGACTGCAGACCTCTCGTGGACAGTGGGGTGAAGCTGAAGGCAGGCTGCGCTGGAAAAGGGTGGCTTCACTGGAATGCGCTGGGCTTGGTCCTATGGCTTAGGGGCTGCTCAGCCTCACAGGAGGGCTGCTGGCACTGTCCTGCCAGGGGGATGTAGGAAACCTAGCGCTGCCACTGCAGTTGGCTCACATTGACGTGGGAGAGAGGGAAGCTGCCCCAGGCAGAGAGGAACGTGCTCAGCCTTGCTGACTTGCCGCTGGCTCAGTTTCGTGGCGTGGGGTGGGACTTGGAGTCGGCAGGGAAACATTTTGAGAAATTGATGTATTTTGAAACTTGGTCAGGTTCTTCCGGGTGCAAATAGTTGCACTGCTTTAATTTTAGCCCTGGTAAGGGCTTAGGGTGGTTGGCATTGAGATTAGTGATGTAAAGAAAAGTGGAGGGCAGGCATGAAGAGCCCGTGCCTCGAGCACTTCCAACACTATCTACGCTGCTTTAGCCTGCTCTGTGTAGATGGGGGCATAACCTGGAGCAGTGTGAAGCACCTCCATACCAAAGCACTTGTGCCTTCTGTAAGGGTTTTGGTCATTTCTGGAGTGGGAGAAAACTACTTATTTTGCAGCTGAAATTACTCCATAGTTACAAAAACTACTGAGGTAGCTGTCGTGGCCAGCAGGCAGTGCCTGGCCCTTGTCTAATTAGTTGGTTTCTCAAAACAACAACAAACAAAGCAGCCCAGCCCTACTCATCCTGCACTTTTCCTTTTGATATTATTTGCCTAGTTTTCAACCCTGCTGGCTATGGGCATTTTCTTCCCAGCAGGGCCTGACATTGTCATATGAGGGAAAAAAGGCTCCTACTGCAACAGTTAGCTGATCTCAAGGTGCATGCAAATTAAACCTTTTTAACCCAGGCTCTGTTTGGGCCCATTGTACTGAATTTCTCTTTGTCTATACTGACATCAGTGGGACTTTTTTCGCCATCCTGCACCATCAGGACTCAATGTTGCAAACAGTAAATTTACTTTTTGCAACATTGATGTAAAAGACAAGGTATGCACAATGTGGCTGAGTTAATTGTTCAGGAGAAACATGGGGCCAGATGCACAGCGATTATTGATTGAACTGAAGCCAGAGACTCAGCCCCTTAACTTTTCAAATCTCTGACTCCCTGATGTTGCCTCTCCCTCTATCGCACTGCATTAACTCACAGCGTAGCTGGAACGTTCCACAGTTACTTACAAAAAAGGATCTGTGTGGGAAGGTGAAGGAGGATGGTGGGGGCGACAGGCAATTCATGGGGAGGAAAAAAAAGGAGCTGGAAAACTCAAGAAATAGAAAGAACATAAGGGGGAATTGCATCTTTCCCTATATTTGAGTGGGATACTCTTGGCATTTCTGCCACTATGAAGTGCTGCGTGAAGTTATATATTGGCTCACCTCTTATTCAAATAATTTAAGATGGCATTTCAGAGCAGTCGAGTGTTCCATTATCCAGTCTCTAATTATGCATTGCTCCACCAAAAAACAACCGTGAAATAAATCCATTTAACTCCCTTGCAATGTTGTTTGAGAGTCCTGAAATATTCTGGAATGTGGATGGCATAGTTCTTTTATAATCAGCATCTGCAAATGTGGTCATTCAAAAACCCCTTGGCCAATCTGCCTCAGACTTTGTTTTTTCAACAGGGGCTGTAAAAACTGAAGGAAACTGCATTTGAAGTTTCTAATTTTGGCCATTTTTAAAAAAAAATTACATTTGAAACTTACAGCAAAAGTGTTTTCCATCCTACTCTCGCAATATAAAATGTCTAAGCAGACTTTCTCTCAAACTTTCTGTAATATGTTACCTTCCATTGAGACCACACAGCGAAAACTTCAGTGCAGAATTTATTTCATAAAACTCACATTAACAGAGATTACAGTGGAATCTCAGGGTATTTAACTAAAGCACCTGCTCTTCTCCAAAGTTATGTCCCTGACACACACACAGGTGCACACACACACACACACAGACAAAACTACTACAACAATGCAAAAATCACCGTTTGCCAACAGACAGGGCAAGTAATTGCATTTATTTCCTGTTCAAAGCAATTGAGGGGAACCAGTGGTCTATCAGACCCTACTGTGTGATAAATAATGGCTGGTGAACAGAGAACTGATTTTTAAAATTATGAGTGTATGTACGTGCCTATACTCAGAGATGGTGTGCAGTTGCATCTGCGGTATGAATTTGGAAGCTGTTGGTGTGCACAGACAATGTACCCATAGATACAGCCAGGAAGGTGGGTAGTTCCCAGAATGTGTGTGTTAGGGGGGAATGGCTTCTGAGAGAACCACTTTGACATCCACTGTGGATTTGCATAATAGGTGGCCACTGAGAGTGGAAGTGCAGCAAGGACTGAGAATTTCCAGATTTCTCTTTATAATCTCCTGAGCAGCACACAGCAAAAGATCGGCCTTAGCATGTATTCCTCCTCTATAAAATGGCTGGTTTTCTCCTTCACCAGAAACCTGTGGTCTTAACTGATGCCTGTAAAACATCGCATGCTGGGATGGCATGTGCTGCAGAAATGCAAAAAAATATAATTAGCATCACTGTCCAGTGGTAGAGCTTGATCCAAAGCCTGCTGACTTCCCTAGATCTTGGCTCAGGTCAAATAATTTGTAAGCACTACGATTGCACTTGCAGTAATACCCTGCCTCTCTGGTGTTCTGATCCTCAGTTACACAAGGCATATAAGGAGCAGAGGGGAGCAGAATGCTTCAGGTTTGCTGCTGAACATCTCGTAGGAAAAATTGGTATTTGGATGGGGGCAGCCTGCTATGCATATCTCCACTGAGACAGTTCTGACTAGGATAAAAGTCTAAGCTGTATCACAAGGAGCCTGTGTACCCAAACAGACTTGAACATAACCGTTTTGAAAGGGACGGTCCTGCAAGTGAGGTAGCAGAACACACGGGACATGGTATTTTTTAAAGAAGTAATTCAACTGAGAGTCTTTTCCTGAAGCAAAGAGACAGGGGGCTACCGCTGCATCAAACCTGCGAAAGCACCGGTCTGTGGAGCACAGGCCCTCCACTTTCTTTTAATGTTTCCCATCTCATTCCCTACTTAACACAGGCTCTAATGCTCCGTGACAGCACCTGAGAACACGGGCCAGCCATGAGCCGTTCTGCCGAGCTCCTTGGAGCTGCTCGCAGCCAAGGCAGCCATCGCTCCAGCGGAGCTTGCCAACCGCAGGCAGCACCGGCTGGCCGCGGGGTGTCCGCGCCTGCCAGGGGCAACCTCTTTGAAGTGTGGCCACTCTTCCCGGCCCTCTTCCCTCCCTTCTGCTAGGTGTTAACACAAACACCGCCCCGTCCAAAGGAGTTTCATTATTTATGGGAGGCTACTTTTCTGCCAGCTGAGTCCCAGACTTCAGTAGTTTTGCAGGAGCCAAACAACTGGATATATGTCTCCAAAGATATCATAAAAACCCGGGTAAAATGCCTATTGAATGTACATATGGAGCACCTTATGAAAGTCATCTCTTGTGAGTGTGAGAGCACCGTGTGCCAAGACAAACGGCGAGCGAGCCCTCTCTGGAAAGAGGTGCTGACAGTGACAGGTATTAGTAGGCTGATTACAATGGAAACATTTGTATATTAATTGCAAACCACTCAGACTTACCCCCCTCCCTGCTTTGCTTTTTTTTTTTAAAAAGAAAAGATGGAGGAGGGAGGTTTTTATTATTGCTGATCAGGGAGTATTACTTGCATCTCTCTCATGGCATATGTTCATACGCCTGTGGGCTCACACACACAGCGTTCTCATTTCAAAGCTGAACAGCTCTCTTAGCTATTTTTCTTTTCCCTTCTTCAGGACTTCAAGGAGTGAGTAGGATGTAATCTCAGAGTGAGGAGGCTTGGTTCTGTGCCAGGCACTACTGACTTACCACGTTGTCCCTGAGTAAGTCACCTCACCTCTCTTCTCCTTCATCTTACCACCTGTAAAAAAGGGAGTGTGATATTTTCCTTCCTTTGTTTAATTAACTAGCAGCACTTTAAAAATTCATAGACTGAAAGCCTTCACGTCACTTTTTTTTTTTTTTAATTAAAACCTAATTGACTTCAGGGCATTGTAGGAACCTCCAGAAACATGCAGTTTGAGTCTTATCTTACATGATTACTGTAGCCTCGTTGCTTTAAATAACTTCCATCATTTTAAATGCTACTCTGCCTGTTGCAGGGGATGTAATAAGAAGGCAGTCCTGATCCAGCAAGGCTCATCAGTGGGACAACACTTATATAGGCTGTTACCGAGCACTAGGGGGGAAATGGTGCTTCACTGAGGGCTATGGGAAAGAGATTTCACCCTAAGTAACAAAAAACTGACATCTTCCCAAAGCAGGGATTGAATTTGTACCGTACTGTATAAGAATCCAAGTTGCCTGGAATAGGTGAGGGGAAAACCATACCACTGTCACCCAACCCAGCTTTCTTCTTGTTGCCTGTCTTATGCTTTTTAATTTATCTGTACTTATATCATTGAAGCTTAAAAATTAGAGATGGAAAAGGACACCTGGGTCTCCTAACTTGTTTCTGTGCACTGCAAAGTTGCCTCTTACAACATATCTCCTGTTTTATGTATCGGCATGTAGGGCAGAAAGGAGCGGAGAGGTGATCAAAATAAGGGCAACTGCTCACCCCAGAGACCCCCATTCACACTTTTCCTGTAAGCCCTTCTTTCAGGTAGCAGCTGGGATCTGATTCTGTGATTCCTGCTAATTTGAATATAAGCCATTTTTGTATGCAAAGGATTGCTGACACCAGCAAGTTTCACTGTAATGATTACTATGGAAACGTTTATCTATAAATATAAAATTCTTTAAAGCTTAGCCTTTTATCTTTATAGAAAAAGGCCTGTTTATGTCACTTCTAAGCTTCCAGCTTTAATGTAGACATGAGCTGTTCTCATGCCAAACAAGATAACCTCAGTGTTAGAGCTGTGTGAGCTTTGAAACATGGGAATTTGAGCTAAAACTATTATTTTTTTAATACAATATTAATAGCTGAATGGAAAATATTTTAAAATGCCTTTCTAAGCCCAAAGCTCTAGTTCACTTGCAGTCTTCTTTTCTATAGGTTTTATTGTAGTGTTGCTTGTATGGAATAGCTGCTCTCAGGGGCTAGTCAGTCCTTCAACTCTGTGTGTGTGTGTGTGCACGTGTGCACACACACGTGCATGTGCACTTGTGTGTATGCATGGTGGTGAGGCTGCTGGAAGCAGAGCAAAAATGGAGAAGCTACTTATTCATTAGCCTTTTTCCTTTGGAATGTTTTTAGATTTTGCTTTTCAAAGCCTATGTAAAAATATGGTTTCTAAGTTTAGGCCCCCAAAAGACATTTTGGGTTTTTTTGCTATATGACAAAAAAGACACATGATTTTAAGTTAATAAGATTAAAGGTTTTGTCACTTAAAACCTACAGTGAAAAGGATGCATTAAGAAAGAAAAGGACTAGTATTTTTTCTCTGCATTTCTATCTAAGAATTTTTTAAAACTGTTTTTCCTTAACCTCAACATTTACACTTGAGAAATATCTATATTAACATAGATTTTTTTTTCAAACATACGCACTAATACTACGAACACCCACATTTGCAGATACTCTAAAGCTACTCCATTAAAGTTATTCTCAAATAAGATGGAATCATGGGGGTTAAATAATATATATTTAGGGTCAAAGCTTAAAGTGTTCCAAAATGTTTGCAGGATCAGGTCCCCACTGACTTTGGGAACAGAATTCATACATACACAGAGTAAAATCATAGCTGATGACGATCAGACAGTTAATTCGTTATTCATTGCCAGGGAGCAATTGATAGCAGCAACCTTCTCTGCAAGGGCACAATTCATATATATATGTATTAAACTTTCTCTTTGTGTAGGTTTTGATTATTAATACTGATGATTTTTTTCCTTCCACTTTTGGGTGGAATGAGAAAATGGACAATTAAATGTTTCATTTAAAATTCAGCACTAGCCTGATGAGCTAAAACTAAGAAGTTCAGTTCAAGGATAGAAGGGGCTTTAAGTTGCCTTTTGTTCTTCCAATTTTATAGGAGGAATAGGGAGATCCTTGGCATAATTTAGACTCTGGAGAGAGTAATTTTTTACATTTAAATGTTTTTCCTGGATTGTTCTAGGGACTGCAGTCCCATCGATAGTGCTTCCTGCACAGGTGTTTGAGAGGGAATCCCATGTTACAGAACTGAAGACACTGCGGGCAGTAAGACATGGTCTCATCTTCCTGCCGGATTCTCCCTTTGTTCATGTCCCTTGCTTGGTTTTTCTCACCAGTGGACTGTTATTAAAGATCTCTGAAATCTTAAATGGAAGTGCAGCTGAGGTACAGACAAACCATTGCATACTTCACTGGGCTGTACATACCTCTGCCTGCCCTCACTCTGCTCTTCCAAGTTCACTTATGGTTTCATGCTCTGAGAATAGTGGCAGATAGAGGAGTCAATTGGACACTGTTAGTAATTGAACAGATTGCCTGGAAATAAAAGATCTAAGAGCCAGCATTAAAACCTTAAATAGGACATGCAGTAAAAGCACAACAATATACTGTGGCTCCCATAGGGCTGAGGGAAATTCAAATAGTAAAGACCTCATATTGGATTCAGAGAGATACTCCCAAATTTAGAAGCTTACTTGAATCCTATCCCAATAATTCAAACTTGTTAGATCTGTAAAATTAGTCTGTAAATCTCACAGGAAAGGCTGTGGGGTATTTCAGCACTTTCATTTGTGCTCCTGGCAGGAGCATGAGTATTAGTATAAAAACATAAAAATGACCATGAAAGTAACTTTTAAAGCAGTAGCAGCTTTTTATTCTCTTTCAAATCCTACAGAAAGGATTAGAGTTGTGGGAAAAGATTTAGCTTACTTTCTATTCAGTCCTAATTGGCTTGCCCAGCCTTGATATATTAAACCATACATTGTTAATGTCTTTATCACGTCTTTATTTCTTGTCCCATTTCAAGGTTCAGATCACGGTCATCAATCCTCACCAGAAAACAATCTCCTTTCCTAGAGCATTGCGTTGTAAATGTAGCAGTGACTAAACTGGGAGGACTGAGGGTAAGGGCTTACCATGATAACTGGTACCTGGAAGGAGGGGTCTGGATGAAGTTCCCTGAAGTAGACAGGAATGTCACGGAGAGGGACTTACATCTATGGCATTCTGCTCAGCCTAACACTGTGGGATATTCCTCTGTTCTCCTTGGCATGAGCTGTGCTCACTGCAGTGCTCCAGTAGCACCATAACCAGGACCAATGTGGGGGGTCTTTGGGATGTGAAGTGTTTTCTATTGGACATCTCTGTGGCATCTCACACGAGGGGGCAGAGCTCCAACAGGCAGGGGGGAAATGCATGGGTGTGTAGCAGAACCATAGCAGTAAAATCAGCGTCTTCTTTCCTTTAGTAAACTGGAACCAGACTCTTCCCAGCTATGCCCAGTAACAGGACAAGAGGCATTGGGCACAAAATGCAACACAGGAAATTCCACTTACACATAAGAAAACACTTTTTATACTGGGAGGGTGATTGAACACTAGAAGGGGGTGCCCAGAGAGGCTGTTGAGTCTCCATCCTTGGAGATGTTCAAAACCTGGCTAGACATGCTCCTGACAATATGCTGTAGGTGACCTTGCTTGAGCAAGGGCGTTGTTTGAGGTGATCTTCAGAGGTGCCTTCCCACCTCAGCCCTTCTCTGAGTCTGCTACTGTGATATGGCTAACTGTTGAATGTATGGGTGAGACGCTGCCTGGGAGGGACAGTTGTCTGGGGACTACACAGAGCAATCTGCATAGCTTTGCATATAGTAGAGCCTGCCAGACCTGATTTGAGATTGCAAGTATTCACTGCTATCCACAGAAATACCCCTAATTTGGCCTGAGGACTGGCTAGCATTTTGAGAGGATAAGTAGATCATAGTCACCTCTACTACCTGCAGATACACTGGTGCAAGTGGGATGCCTTGTCCCTCCTCCAGAGGATGAAGACTGTGTGACAGTGAAGAGAAGTCCAACAGATTTTGCCTTCACAGGCAGAAATATGTAATATTGCAAGGCAGTAGGATTGCAAGATGTAAAATTGCAAGGCAGGTCTGCCCTGCTTGGTCACACTGGGATATTCTGGTTTTGCATTCTGAGAAGGTTCATGTGTTTTTTGTGCACCCTGGAGATGTTCACCCCATCTTTCCAGCACAACTGTAAATTTTATGCAGAACAAGGCACATGTATTACATGTATATATATATATTCATGTATATGAATATTAGGCCTGAGGGTTTGGTGGAGAAATAGGTCACAGCTCAGTCACTCAGTTTAGTCAACACCTTCTTTGCTGGGAGATGTTGCTGTGACATGATAACAAGCACGAACCTTTCTGATGTGTATGAAGCTGGAGGTTTTTAGCCTTCTTAATCAAGTACACCATAGAAGTGATGATTTATCTGAGGACCTAACCCATCAGGGCAGCCAGATTTAATAGCCAAGAGCTCGAAAGTTCTCCTTCCAAATTAAACACATTGCTGTGTTTCTTTGGGTTCTGTTTCCGTATAGTTTGTGGTGGAAGTATCTGTTTCCATTCACAAATGGATAACCACGAGTATACATGTACTCTTCCGACTCTGGGAAAAAGATTGCTAGCAGGCTGACATGGAGGGGGCCCAATGTACCTGTAATAATATGAAACACCTTTTTTGTATGTATTAGTTTACATATTGTGTTCAGGAAACAGGGTACAGAAACTTCCTTAAAACTCCAGGAACAATAGCTATTGTTGGTTGTTGATATGGCATGAGCTCATATCCAGGATACCGAGAAAGGAACTCCTGACTACAATAAATAATATACTTCTTAACTGCCGGTGTGAAAGAATGTATTTATTGTTTTTGCAAAGAGAGATGGAGAAATAGGGCTTTAAAAAGAGGGGGTTTGCATGGCAGGAGAAAGGCTGTGATTTTTTTTTTTTTTTTCCTCTTGAAAATTCAATTAAGGAATTTCTTATGGACGAAAAAAGTTTTATAGTTGGGTTCCCAACAGTCTGTGTTGAAATCTATTTTGAATTTGACTGCATTATATGAAAATGATAAGATTAGTGTGACAGGTCTATAAAGCTATTCTTTCTGGTTTTTTCTTGCTTACATCTGCAGTGGGGGTGGGAAACTATTCATCACAGAGCTCAAAGCTCTTGGTCAAAGTTATACAGGAATATGTTTCTCTGGATTTTTACAAAGTTGATTAGGGTAGAGGGGCTTCTTTAATGCTACAGTCTGTCTGTCCTTTAGGAGCACAGCCTTAAATTGTTTGAAAAAGAAATTTGCAGAACCTTGGCTGTTCTATCTCAAACTGACACTTACATTAGATTTAGTGGATACTTATGACTAAATTGTGCACTACAAAAGGAAAGGCCTTGAAGGGAGCCTAATCTTTAAATGGTATGCGCCAGTTAAAACACAGGAGTGGGAGTTAGGGGCTCTGCAGCATTTCTGATACTGTGGCACCAGTCACGTCACTTAGCAGAGGAAAAGGGGAAAGGCTCCTATCTGTCCTGTGGATCCTACACCTCCTAGGAGCGTTACCTCTTTTCATCCCTTTAATGCTTCCCAAGAGAGCCATCTGGAGTACTTAGGTGAAGCAAAACTTTGTCACATACATCATTTTATTGAAAAGTTAGCCTCTGCAAAGCTTTGCTTCGATGGCTTTTGGGTTCAGAGGGAGTGCTTGCTTGGCTTGCTGGAGGTCTGGACTGTGTAACACTGAAGCTGAATCCTCACTCCCCACTGGGTCACTTGGAGTGGACACTCATACCTCAGTACTCCCAGTCTTGCCATAAACACCCAGCTAATGCCTGTGAGGTAGACTCCCCTGGAAAATGGAGTTATCTTTCCTTGTTCCTTAGACAAAAGCAATGGACACTCAAAACTATTATCATTTTTAAAAAATGTTTCCTGCCCTGAAGCCTGTTAACTACCCAAATGGCTACTTCAGATGTTCCATGCATTAATGTTGCTATACAGATGTCTTGTAAAGGCAAGTATTAAGCCTTGCAGTGACACTTCTTAAATGAAATGGTAAATTTTTTAAAGATAAGCTCAATCAATATTAAAAACCCCATAAATTCTAAGCACCAGTGTCCAGCAGTGGGGGGGGGTTTTATGCTGTATATGGTCTGAGGTACCAGTTTCCTGTAGAATTACCTATTATTGGCTACTGCATTATATAGGTGTCACAGAAATAAAAATGCAGCATTACAGGCTCCAATCTAGAGGTGAAAAATGGAAAGTGACCTTTAATGGGTTATTTTTTCTTGATTTCTTTTAGTTACTTGCCCCTACTAAACTGAACAATTCTTGGAATATCAAAGCCTTTTGCTAACTTTCTCAGTAAATAATTCTTGGTTAGAGACAACCCAGAATATTTTCTTTTAATATGTGCACTTGACGTGTGCTTCAAAGAGAACATGGGATTCTTTTGGTTCCTTGGTTGCAAGGCTTTAAAAATAAACTCAGTGCAACATTGCAAATGAGGTAAGATGCATGGTTTGACATTTACTTTTGTTTCTCCAAATTTTAATGAGAAATTTAAATAACTTACTATGAAACATGCCTAGGAAGTGGTAAAGCTATGCAGCGTGTGGCTACAAGGCAAAAAGGGTCCAGTTCAAGCTGTTTTCTACAAACAGGCCAGTATTTGCTCAGCCTGGAGTTGCTGACACATTTAGGCCTAGCTCTTGATTTTCCAGGTGAAAAGCAAGGAAATTTGGCTGAGGCTTGTTCTGTGTTTTTTTGACTTTCTCGTTTTAAATGCACATAGGAAAAGACTGAAAAGCAAACCTAAATCCCTGCAGGGTAAAGTTGTGAAACTGCTTCATAGCTCTTAGGTCCCAAGGCTGTGATCCTGCAGGGATGTTGGGGAGATGCTCTGTACTTCTTCCAAGCCCTCTGCACACACAGAGCAGTCGACCTCCACTCTGCCAGTAGCAAGGTCAAATCCCACTCTTAAAATTTGTTCCCAAACCAACCCCAGCCAGCACTCCCCCTGTAAAAATTAACCCATATAGGGTTAACACCATTTACCAGAGGAACAACATCCCTTCTAAGCCTCCCCAAGTGTGCTGGCAGAGATGCGTAAAACCCATAATCTACCAGAAATGGGGCCATGTTCTGATATCTGAAGGACACTTTTAAAATTATCTTGCGTTTAAAGTGAGTGCTACTATATTTAAAGAATAAGAATAGTTTTCTTCTATTGGCTAATCAATAGCCAATTCCCTACAGGATTTTATTCTAGAAAACTAGGACCAGTTTGTCTTTCAGTGGGTAAAAATCACACCACTTAGTGCTGAAATGATGAAGACTTTGTATCTAGTCTTATAACATTCTTCAACATTATTGCTGATTCTTTATACCAATGTTTGTAACTAACTCATGTATGATGGTGAGAAAAGTTGTCTAGTTTGAAAAAAAAAGCATCTCACTTGACAGATAGAATTAAATTAAATAATCTTTAAGTATGTGGACACTTTGCTTATACCCTTTTTTGAGTGTTCATATTCCAAGGCAGCCAGCTGGACAGCTCAGCTAGTATAAATCTGAGCAAGGAGAGAAGCAGGGTTAGAATTAATTTTGTAGGACTATTTTTGTTACCTTGGAAAACTACAGGGATGTGAGTTTAGCAAGTTGCAGCTCTGACTAGAAGGTTACATACTCTACACTTTCCACTGTATAATCCTGCTACAAAAGCTGCTATAAAGGCTGCCTTTTTATGTCCAAGAGCAACCTCGCCAAATTAGAATGGCATAACATTCCTTCCTAATGGGATAAGCCTTGTTCTCATACCTTCTGATGTGTCTGTATCTCCTCTGATTATTTTACAACAAAAAACCAGAAGTTGCTGCACCAAAAGTACTGAAAATACTTAATCCTCCCATGCCAGCTTTTTCCTGCTGATCCTGTTGCCAGTTCTGTACCAACATTTTTAGACATTCTTCCCCTTCCTCTCCTGCTTAGATTCCCCTTAAAGAAGCACAGGGAGTGTAGTTGTTCAAGTACTCAAAAGCTGGCTGTTGTGGGATGACACTGAGACAAAGAGCTTAAAGATTTTATTTTATTTTTTAAACAGATTAAGCACTTCTCTTAGTACAAATAGCATCGCAGCAACTGGGACTAGAAGAGAAGGACTCCAGTCACTATGCTCCTCTGCGGGGGGATACTTAACATGTGGGGCTGTGACTCAGTCTCTTCAGTATTAAGACAAAGGTCTTATGATGTGCATAATGAGAAGCTTTTTTCTTGTGACGTACCAAACAGTAACTTTTCTTACAAGCACGACACTAGTGATATATGGTACTTACCCATTCTGTGTTTGCAAGTCTTAAAATAATTGTTATCCTCATGACCTAGCAATTCTCACACCAGAGGGAAAGAGTATTTTCCTTACCTTTACCCTCACCCTTTATCTATTTTTGTAAGTTTAAATGAGGAGGTTGAAAATTATTTCACTCTGATTCTGTAGTAGAAGCAGCAATCTAGACTCTGGTATAGTTTTGTAAAGTTCAGAGGAAAAAGAAAGATAGGAAAGAAATACATAAAAAGCTAAGCAATGTTTTGTCTTCTGGATTCTGGTCCAAAGATAGGGCTTAAGGAGTTCTCCCAAAAGAAATTAAAGCAGTCATGAAGGGTGCTGTGATATTAAAACACACTCATACAGGTTGTCCAGAGTTCCCAGTCCCCCTTCACCGTGCCATCTATACTAGTACTTGCAGAAAAACAGACACATAGAGCCCTTTATGTTTGTTCTAGTCTGTTTTGTATGGTTAGGGGCCATATACCACAGCTGCAATGTGAAGAAGCTAGAAGCAGTCCCTCCAATTCTAGTTAAAATAGCTGCCTTTTTAGATATGTGCTTAGGATGTGTGTTAGAGAAACATATTTGTTTTTTCAGAGGTAATTTTGAAAAGTATTCTAAGTGTCTTGGAGTAGTTAAAACATCCTCCTCTACCCACAAGGGGACAGACCCTTTTAATTCACTTTTCCTTTTGGTCATCTGGTGGCTTCTTTTAGTAGACCTTGGATCTTTACTTGGATGAGCAATTTTTTATGCAAGCATAATTCAGCTTTTCAGACTATCTGAAGGCAAATTTAGCTGTTCTACATTGCAGAACTTGGAGTAGGTTTTGGTTTACTTTTCTTTGCTTTTTCAAAAAATACAATAGTTCAGGTCAGGAAGAATCTCTCTGGTCAACCTGGTGTACTCCAGAATAATTCAGTTACTGTGGTTATGAGCTTCAGCCTATGTAAAGACAGAAAACATATAGTAAGAAGATAAGCATCAACATAAGATATCTCTGTTATGTGGTTTACAAGAGCATCACCATTACGATGGCATAATCATGATGGAATTGCAGGACACTGCAGAAAGTATTTGGATAGCAGATAATAAGACAACATATAACCCAAAACTTCTTTGTCACAGTCAATATAGATAAGGAAATGGAAAATTGATACTAGAGAAGCCTCTTCCAGCTTGTTCTGTTTCTTTTTAGTGTCTAACATTGAGAGTCATCACCAAAAGTAATTCAATGGCTTCACTTTCATCAAAGCATTGCAATTCCTCTGTAAAGCTGATGTAGACAATCCAGCAAGGGGAGGTGGATCCACAGAGCTCCTCAGAGGGCACTGAAACCAGATCCATTTGTGGCACCTGCCCTTGTCAAAGCCATGCCACAAAAAAAGGCATGACCTTTCTAGGACTGACCTACCCAGTTTGCTCCAGTACTCTTAGCTTTTAGTTTTATAGTTGCAAGCAACTTTGAAAAAAATTATATTTCTGACTTACAGAGAGAAGGCTTTACATTGCTGTGCCATGTGGCTTTTTTTTTTTTTTTTTAATGCCAAGCATTTGGAAACTCTCCAGTATTTCCAATATTTGCACTCTCTGCATCCCTGTCTACTGCTGCTATTTGGAGCTGCTGTGTTTCAATCCATTAAATTATAACCCTTTTTCTCAGAGAGTAACTGACTATATTTCAGCAATTAGGTGCACTTCGGACATGTGAGACCAAGTCTCCAGTGTTATGAATGACTTTTTAATTATGGCAAAAAAATGCAACACTTGCAAAAGGAAAACGAAGTATCCCTTTCCTCAGCTTTGCTCCCACCTGTAGTTCGGCATCCATATGCCACAACAGACATGATCACAGTCTATTAGGACATAGCTTTTTAAAATACTCCTCTAGAAAGGGAGAGATCCAAATTAAAATGCCTGGATTTAATCATACAGAGGAAGTAGAAAAAAATGCAGAACTCTTCAAATCCCAATTGACCACTCAAATTCAGAAGCTACTGGCTGTTTTGTACAGCTGACCTTCTTTCTGGTTTTCAGAAGGAAGCTGAGATTCTGAATTAATTGAAAACTTCCGAGTTTGTCTCAGTGAAGAGGCAGATTCTGTATTCTCTGTGAGTTTCCTGTGAAATTTAGTAAGGAATCTGCTTCAGTGTGCTTGGTGAGCTGATAATCTCCAGCTTTCATTTCCATTTTATGTGGTAGACACCTCTTACAAACAAGGGACTAGGCAAGAACAGGATGGGCAATAAGGTGTTAGTGAGGTGAGAGGGAGCTCCCTGATTTCTGGTGGTAGTTTCTGGCATACCCAGATGGAAAAGGGCAACTGTTCTTCGTAACTGTCGGTCATGGCTTAGTTATATCGTTGAGCACTCAGGAGGAAGCTGTGGCCAGTGTTTTTTTCATTAGTGTTTTTCAAGGCCTTTCTTTTCTCAAATGCAACTTCCCTAAATGAAAGTAAAGACATTCAGCAGAGAAATAAAGCACTAACTCAAAGGCAGATACCAATCCACAATATTTCCTTTGCAGTGCTTTGCACTAGGAGCATGTCAGACCAATGATCTCAAGCCTGGTGAATATGCATGTCCATGTGAGTAGCTGTGTGTGTTGGGTGTAGGACAAAGCCAGCTGTTACAGATGCAGAAAGATGTTTAAAAAGAGTGTAGAATAAAAACTTAATGGGCAATATGGGGCTTTTTTTTTTTTTTTTTTAATCCAGCTGGTGTTTTTATCCTTTAAGCTAAAAGTGGCTCAGGTGGGGCTGCTCCTTTTAAGGTGAACATCTTGGGGGGGGGGGGCAAGTTTCCAGCTTACAGTGATCACATGGAAGTAAGGTGAGTAGAACTTGAGACTGATGCTCATAGGGCAAAGAGGTTGCTGTAGAGTGCAGGGTGTAAAATCCACAGCCAGGTCTCTGGTGACAGGAATGAGTGGTTCCTAGGTACCAGAGGGGACTGTAGTACCTGTGCAGTTAACTGCAAGGCAAAGCCATTAATTTGTTTGAATCCATGCTTGGAAGCAATGACCTACTTGCAAGAATGTAGCTAACAGGAAGGCTTGGGTATAAACCTTTTTTATTTCTGTTCTGCTTTACCTACCCTCTTTTGAGTTTTCTCCATTTAGAGCCAGCTAATTAGTTTATAATCTAATTAAATTTGGCTCTTTTTTTTTTTTTTTAGTTTGGTCATCTTTAGGGAGCTTACTATAAAGAAAAGCTCTGGGAAGATGTAGCTCAAAGATGTGCATGATGAAGAATCCCATCAGGCTTTCCCCCTACCTTGTTCAGGGGAAACCCAACCTGCACGGCTTTCTGCCAGTTACCATTTGGGCAATGGTGCAGCCCCCTCCCTACCCCAATTAAGATAAGGGAAAGGAAGGAGCTGATAGAGGTCAGAATCTGCAAGCCTGCTGAGCTAAGTCATGCTCCTATTTCTACCCTTAGCACGAATGGTGGCCCCTGCAGTAAGATCTGCAGCTCACTTTGGTTGTTCTCATGGGTGGAACATTTTTGTGGCAAAACTGAAGAATCACAGTCTTGCCTTTTCTGATACGTGATTGTTGCATATAATGCCATTATAGAACTAACTATAACCTTCAGATGAATTGATAATTACAAAAGAATAACCAAACCATCTGCAATACAGCTGGGCATAGGAGCGCCTGGCTGACATCTTAGAAAATGAAAAAGGGATTTTGGAGAAACATTTCCTATTAATTCATGCTGCCAGTTGGTCCTGGAATTCCTGTGGATATTATTGGGACTCAGTCATCTAATTATGAAGGGTCTTCAGTGACCCATTTGATTCTCTTGCACAATGATGGTTAGAGTCACAAGTTTCAGGAGCATTATTTTTGAGTTCTGCCTCCCTGAAAACTTACTGCTGTCCACTTTCTTCTTAGAAGGAACCATTTTATATTAAACAAAGACATTCATGCAGGTCTTATTGTTGGGCTTGCTGTTATGTATTTATTTCTAAAGTAAACTCAAGGTTAGAACTGACTGCAGGCATTAAAGTGGTGATTTCTTACAATAACTAGTATCCATGCAAAAATCTCATTTCCATCTGCTTTTGAAAAATCTTGGCCTTCAGATTTTATTGTGAAGTTCTTACTAGGTCATCCAATTAATAGATTGACCTATATTTATTTTATTTCACTTGCTACAGGTTAATTTTGACCTCTGGAACTCAGCAGAGAAATAAAGCACTAAATAATGCTCCATCAGATAAAAGAAACTATTGCAATGTAAGATGAAAAGCCAAAAATGAAGGGCAAAGGTGGCAGGAAAGAAGGCACAGTACATAATTTCTGATGGCAGTATTCATGGCATCTCACAGTAAGTGCATTCAAATCCATTTCTAGCAACTAACAGTTGCTTCTTTTGGATTGGGGGGATTAGCAGTAACAGGAGGTAGGACTTTCAAGTGAAAACATATTAAAATAATCTACTTACAAAAGAGTGTGGCTCCTAAGATCTTCTTTTCAAGGCTTGCATCTTCATTGCTATGTACTGTGTTTGCATCAATACAGCAGTTTGTATTTGCAGCTTGTAGAAATTTAACTTAGTAACTGCTACCACCTTATTTAGAGGACTGTATGTTTTGTTGTTGTTTGTTTTTTAAACAAAGTAGGTGGAGTTCTTTAGCATATTTCCTGTCTAGTCTCCAGAAATAATACTCTAGGTCTTAGGCTAATACCTTACTGAGAGGAATCACCTGCCTTTGCTTAGCCCACAAACAGGACTAGTTAGGTATGCGGACTAGCTTGTGTTGGAGCTGGTTTGGGCACCACAGGATTTAGAGCTGTAGCCATTCAGAGAGCATTAGCATTTTGAAAGGTTTAACCAACAAAAGCACACTTGTGGCTTGGGGAATACAGATGCTGAGAAAATGTTTAAATTCATGTAATGATTTGGATCTTCAGGACCGCTTCATTCACCCTTGCAACCTTGTCTCCAGACAGTGCCACAGGCTTAACTCACCTGCCAAGAAGTATGAGCATTCCTTTGAGTCTCTGTAAAATGCATGTGTGCAACTTTGATAGCTTTTACAAGGCATAAAATTACTGTTCAGAGTAACTCCCTTCAGCTACTTTTAAGTCAAGTGAAGTAAGAGTAAATATTTCTCAGCAGGTTAGAATTCCAAATGCCACTTCTCTTTCTGTCTTTGGAGTCTCTTTATATTTTTGTATGCATATATTTCATGCAGGTTCAAGCTGAGACATATAGGGGTCAAGGGAAAAGGAGTCTGGAAAAATCAGAGAACATTCTTGATAAATATTCACCAATATGGTAAATTCCATGAAAGTGCGGCGGGGGTTTAAAGAAATATGAATACATGAAGTACTAAATCCATATGTAGAACTTATTGTGCAATGATGAAAGGAGAAAAATTTACATTTACCTTGAGATTTTGTTGGTACTCTTACTATAAAAGACTTCAATTAAACATATCCATTACTGGTTTTCTATGTTGATGAATATGGGCTTTTCTGAGAAGGAAATTATATGCTGATGTGATGGGCATTGCACTAACAGAGTCTTATTGCTAACGTAATGAAGGGTGGGGAATATAGTGAAATACGTATAGTGAAATCGGCTTTGTAGGGAGTCATGTCTCTCGAGTAGAGCTCCTGTGTCATTGCTCAGTAGCAAGGATTGGCTTATGAAAGAATGCCAAGGGGTGGCGGGGAGGGCTTCCACTATGCTGTGCTGCTCCAGACTTGCAAAAGGGAACCCCACAGAGCACTGTGAATGAATTCTTGCCCTGACCAGGAGCAGATGCAGTCTTGATCTAAATGGTGCGTAAGTTTTGCCATGTTGCATAGGACTCTCTGCTATGCCAACTAGTGCTAAAGCCCCAGTACCTCTGTGATGAGTACACACCTCAAGTGCTTGGGTATGGCTATGTATGTCTGCTTTGGCAAAAGCTTGGGTTTAAGCCTTCTCTACCTTCTGGAGCCAAGCTGTTCAATGTGTAAAAATTTACACCTGCTTTTCTTGCTCCTTCTTTCTCACATTAACAGGTTCTACGCTTCTGATAAATAGTGGTTAGTTCTGGTTTTTCCACTTTTATGGAACAGATTTTAATAGTGGCTAGTCCCGTTTATCTCAGTTCTGCGTCTGTGCTGGTGCACAGGGGAGTGCTGCTCTGGTCAGGGTCAGCTCTGCTCCCACAATGAGTAAGGAAGACTTGCTCCTTCTCTGGTCCAGTGGTGTTGGTTCACAGGCCTAAAAGACTATGATTAGCTCAAAGCATGGTTCTTACTGTTTCAGTCCAAATCTACCTTCCAGTAAGGCAGATAGGGCATTCTGCTCCAAGTCCTCTAGTTAGACCATGAAACTGGTGGTTTATTTTCCCATTTTCAGTCTGAGGGCTGAATCTTTCTTCCAAGGGGCAGAATCAAAGGGTTGAGTCTGGGCTCTCCAGACTCTAAACAGGCTCTTTTGCAGTGGCTGTGAGCATAGTGCAGGTAAGATTAACTCTCAGAACAACTTCAGACGGCTTAGGTTTCTTGCATGTCCCCAGTAAATGCCTTCTCATTTGGAACTGACATGATCAAGGTCATGAAAGATGAATTTGTTGTTCTTTGTTCAGAAGGTATACTGGCTTTGCCTCTTTACGCCTGTCTTAAAAGGAATCTTCATTATCTCATTATGCATGCTCTATTCTGGTTCACATTTCAGATTCTGCTTACTTCCTTACAGTTCCTTAGCTTTTGTTTTCATTTTTTCTAAAGTCATGTTATCACCTTGTGTTAAGTGATTAATGCAGAAAAGGGCTGAATGAATAATTCATTATGTATGATTTAATCAAAGAATTTACGTTTCCTTTTGTTTCATAAAATGTCTGCAAATATATCAAAGCTTTCTTTCAGCTATTTGTTTTTGCAAAGTTATTTTGCCAAATAATTGCAATAAATATTCCTTTGTGCTGAAAGTGAAGCATTCTTTGTGCAAGAATTTGACATGGGTATCTAACACCATTACAATGCCAGTAAACAGAAAGTGGAAAGTTGTTATGGGTTGGTTTCGTTGGGTTTTTTGAGCTCCACTCCCATAATTTTTCCCGCACCTTACTTGAAGAACCAGAGGAGGATAGGTCTGCTTTGGAAGTAGGTAGGGAGCCAGATTGCTTCCCCTCTAGTTCTGTGTCTGAAGATTTAGGCAGATGACCCTATACTAATTACACTTCAATTTCTTCTTTAGAGCTAAAAGGACTAGAAATGAGATTTTGTACACATATCTTCAATATTTACCTTGCTAAATTCTGATTCTCATCTCTCTAAGAGTCAGGTTATTAGGCACGCACCTAATTAATATGTTTGGAGCAGCACAGACAGCTTCTACCCAAGGAGATAGTCCTGTTATCTGTTTTGTACTGTCATGGATCTCTTGCATTTTGTCTAACAAAGTTAGAGAAGGAAATGGGATTTGTTATTTGCAATGTTTCAATCAGTCTTTGAAATCCACAGACGAGTACTTCAGCTGGTAGGAGAAGATTTAAAATGGCAGAAGCTTATTTGGTAGAGGAAAGATTTACTAGCTGTGCAGAAAAGGCCTGGAATCTGGGGGCAGTGGACAGGCTCTGAGCACTTCTTTCTCTGTAAATGGCTGAACTGATAAGAAACTATTGGTATCTGGTGGTGCCTGTTAGCTGGAGACCAAAGCGTCTTTACCAGCAATTTCCCACTGCAGATTTTGGGTCTTACAGGCACTCTTTTTAAAAAATATATACATAGAAAATTACCCATTTTTCTTTTTTATGTTGCACTCATATGTGTGTGTGTATGCATGTGTGTTTTTTATTTTATTTTCATAACCATTCCTAAGGAGACAGAGAGAAGATTTGCCCTCTTAAAATAATGGCAAACATAGCAAATCAGATGGTAGTAGGGCGAGGAACAGCCTTGAGGAGACTGTTTATGAAGGCTTTCATTCCATCATGTACCTTGGACATAGCTCAAGTGAGGGAGAATCTACTATGCCAAATCTAAACTTGGCCCTGGTAGAGGCAGATAAGGACCTGTGCCTAGTGCAAGCCATGGGAAGAATCATATTTGGAGACAGGCACAGCTGATTGAATCAAAGATAGTGATAACCTGTGGATCAGCCTATGCATCTTTTTGACAAGCATCAGCTGTTCATTCCCAGCCTCTGGGTGACTCCTTTATACCAGATGCAGTATTTCAAAAAACAATTGCTAGTGATGTGGATTAGGGGGGGAAAAAAATGTAAATTGGAAGCGACCCAAGTTCCAACTATGCATGGGTGTCCCATGGGTCAGATGAGAGAGACTGTTTCCCAGGAATCACAGGCCAGATGACATTTGCAGAAAATGTGGAGGCAAAGGCTATTAGAAATGGAATTGTCTGAATAGGGGGAGGCCACATAAGAGGAATTAAAATTTGCTAATGCACTAAGGTCACCATTAGCAACAATTAGTATCCCCAGTGTGGGCAGCTACCCCTAAACTGATGCTATTATGTGTCTGGAGGCATCAACAGATAAAAGGTTACAGTGGACAAAGGACCCAAATTTGGTGATCCCTGGAAAACGACAAGTGTGGAGGACAAGTACATTTTTGACTGCAGGAGTTAAATAGGTGGCCACTGCTCGTCAGCTACTGCATACAGCAGGAGAAATCCACCTGTTTATCTGATCAAGGCTGCTGCATCGCTACATGCTGTTTCAGGCTGGGTGAAGCAAAAGTGAAAGCAAATAGTATTACTTACTGTGAGGTGCCATCAGTCAAAAAATCAGATGTCTAGAAAAGAGTTTCAAAGCCTCTCACAAGAGAAAGAAGACATCAACAGCTTTGGGCAGGACTCGCCAGAAACTTCTTCTGATGGCAGCTAACAGAAATATACATGCAGTTGCTTTTACATTTTTTTCCAGGAACAAGGTATTTGTAAGGCTGTGCTCAAATGAGGGAGTGCTCAGACAGATAGCTTTCATGTCCTGTTCCTCAGGAACGGCAGGTATCAGGGAGAGCCCAGATGTCTGCCCTGATTCTCAGGTGGGTTTTACAGTCGCAGATGTGCTCTGTGCTTCTGCATCCACACTTCCAGCAACATCTGTTTAGCAAGTTCAGAGTATATTTTTGTGCTCCACAAAACTTATTTACTGAAGTCCAGCAAGATTTGTTCTTTCTCCCACTCTCTCCCTCCTGCTCAAATTGATATTCATCTACCTGTGACTTTCCTTCCAAGAGGACTTCTGAGAAGTGTCAGTTCCACCTGAGTAGCGCAGGGGCAGTGGCAACAGCCTCCTACAGCCAGCTACAGAGACATATGACGGAGCTGAGCATTAGATCTGAGACCTGAGGACTACTTTCTAGAAGGGTGAGGGAAAAACTATGACATGAAAAGCAGGGGAAAGGTGGGAAATGATGTGTCTTGCAAGAAGAAGAGAAAGCATAGCAATGATCTGGAGAAAAAGATTTTGAATATTTGGTCCTTTCTTGTGGGACATCATAACTAGTCACTTAAAAGCAAGACCTCCTCACATCGCAGTGTTTCAAGAAGTAAGGAGAACAAACACTGGGAATAGCTGAGAAGGGATCCCAGAGGTCTGCAAGCAAGGAATTGAACAGCTCCAGCAGGTTCCTGCAGCTCATAGTGTGAGCTCAGCTGTAGGGAAGGAATTGATGATAAGTCCTCAGGACATGATAGTCTTTCATGAATTTACCAGTGCTAAAGCACACAAATACACTCCTAATAATCTAGAGCCAATTTTGAATGGTGCCCTGTGTACACATGACTCGCGCAGTCAGAGCACCAGAGAAACCTGTGGTGAACTGTGGTTACCCGGGTTTGGAGGCACTGCAGTAGTATCTGAACTTCTCATAGCTGTCGTTTCACACTAGAAATTTGTACTGTCTTTTTTTTTTTCTTTAATTTTGTCCCTGGGAAAGAGAGGGTGGAAAGAAGAAAATTAAGGCCCATGTGCGCCAGAACAGAACTGGTAAAACAACTCAAATCAACTGGACTTTTTTCCCTGAAAAAAGTGGGGTTTATGCTTTAATCTGCCCAAAAGTGTGTATGGTTGGATTTCGCTTTTGGCATTGTGCTCTTTATTATAAACCCTTATGGAAAGCTTGATGTGAATCAAGCTCAGCCCCAACTACAGCCAAGCACAACTCCTACAGCAGCAGCATAGGCATAAGAACTCTGTTGCCAGACCCACTCAGAAGTCACAAATCCTTTCCCTCAGTGTTGAGTTTGGAAGGACAATAAGCAAGTTACAAAATGACAAAAATTCAAAATTATGCAGGACGATTAACAGATGACTGTCTTTTTCTCCCTAATATTCCGAGCAAACCTCTTACATCTTTTTAAATACATTAAAAAGGAGAAGAGGAAGGGCTAGTTTTAACATAACATAGCCAACTGTTGAGAGTCATTGCTGTGGGATAGCTATGAGCCCTGAATTTTAACGGATTTTAAAAAGAGGAGTGGGGATATTTAAAGGGATGGGAAGATTAAAAGATTTAAAACAGAACCACAGAGAGTTGCACTCAGCATTGTGAAGATGAAATCTAAGCACAAATTGACAGAAACAGGCAGATGTTTCTTTTTGGGGTGAATCTTTCTGTAACTGTCCACAAGGGCTTCCTTGCCCTTTCCTCTGAAGCTCTAAAGTGTGACTGCTCTCAAAGGCAGCAGAAGTAGTACTGCTGTAAGCTCTGTTATGCATTTAAAACCCAGCAGAATGGCTTAATGCTCGAAAATAGCAGCTTGTAATGTGAGCGTCAGAAAACAAAAGTTCCCAGCCATGAAGGGTAAGTAGTGGTAGGTGTTTCAAGAGTAAAGTAAACCAGTTTTATCCAAAGCGTCTACTTAAGGATTCCATTTGAAGGATTAGGTCTTTTCTTCTCCATCAGAGTTTATTCTCAGCTTGTACATCAGTCTGCCAGAAACGTAAGACTAAAATTGTCGCTCTGAGTCAACTGAATCCACTTTGGTGTGGGAGGCAAGGGCTTGCTGTTTGGAGGAATAGTTTTCAAACTCTAGCACCTTGACCCAGAGTACTTCAAGGTAATGAGAAGTGCACTACTCTTTAAGAGGAGGGATTAGCAAGAACCAGGTAAAGATACTTCCTGGAGTGTCAAGTGTTTCATGTCAGAACTATGACAAGGCAAATGAATAGTTATAAACTTTCATCATGTGAGGGTAAGTACGTGTATACACATATATGTATATTTACATATATGTCCAAAGCTAAATAGCACAGATCCTTTTCTTTCATTTTGTTTTCTTAGCATAGGAATAGCTGGTTTGAAACCCACAAGCAGTTTTATGTCCATAAGAGTATTAAGCGAGAAGTTTCAATATGAAATCATTATCTTCTCTCTTCTAAATCCAAATACTAATTGCAACCTTGCTGTGAGCCTACAATATTAAGGCTATCATAGCCATGGCAACCAAAAGCAACGTTAAATGGAATACATATCCGCTGCACAAGATTGGTTTTGGGTTTTGGTTTTTTTTGTTTTGTTTGGGCAGTAGGCACACATTTCTTTTCAGCAGCCATGATATACAGGTCAAAAGAACTTCCAGTTCATCAAACCTCTGAGCTGTTTTGCCACATATGCTCTGCTATCACTTAATATTTTGTGTATCTGTATAATTAATTTCAGTACAGGATGGTTTGTTAATCCACAGACACAAATAAAAACACAAATTAAAATTTCAGCATGGATTTTACAATGGCTCATTTACATTTCAGGATTAAACCCATAATAAAAACTTTTGTGTAGTTATAGTTGGGCTGATTTTTCTTAAAACCAGGAGATAAACATCTATGTAAATAGCCTCAAAAAGATATTGTGTTTAGGAAAAGAGCACTTCAAATGAGCTGCTTAAAGTCACCTTCTATACTTTGCATGATAATTGTAATGCAAAATAATAAACAGCACAGGGCACCAAGCACAGCACTTCAAGGATGATATTGTGCCATTTATATAAAGATAATTAGGCATTTAAAACCAAGCAATATCACTTTAAAACCTTCCAATTAAAATTAAAAAAAAAAAAAAGAGGGTGTGTGTGCAAGGTAGGATTATTGAAATAAGCTTCCGTTTGCTTGATGTTCCTGAGGGTATGTGTCCATAATGATCTGTCTGACTCCAAAGCATCTGAGTACACAGTGAAATTAATTGCTGGGGACATGGCAGTGCACCGTTGCTCTGTAGGCCACAGGTGATGTTTCAGACGTGGATATACTTTACCTCTTTGTGGGTATATATAAAAGTTAGTTTTACCTGGAAAAGAAGCTGCTGTGCCTAGATTGTCATGTAGCATAGAGGAAAACTTACATTAGCTGAAGAACTTATTGCTTGGATTGCTTATTCCAGTTTTCAGAGAGAAAATGTGAGAGAGAAAGCTGTATCAACACAAGTGTCTTTATGCAGGTATAATTGTATCCATGCTAACGAGATCTCTCTACCAGAAAAAGCTCTAAAACATTGCACCTTAATTCAACACTACTCTGTCAGCAAAAATTTTTATTCTATAATGTAATATTTATGTATGTTTATAAATGGTTAAGAAAGGGCTAATATAGTCAGACATCATTAGCACGGGCAGAAACTACTGGGAGGTGTTAGAGATTGGCTCCTTATGCCTGTGATTTACAGCAATTGTCCTGCTAGAACCAGTAATTATCTAGCAATTGATTATTAAAACACCCTTTAGCAAATTTTTATGAGGATGCTTTCCATGTAAATTACACCAAAAGTTGTTCAGAGGAGAGCTTTACATTGATAAATAAATATTTTAATACAAACTATTGAAAAAGAATTTTCACCAAGTCTTGAAGTGTTGCTTTTAATGGTAGAAATGCGTTCAGGTAGTTCATCTATGTAACAAGAAAAATAACGTCAGTCCATTTCACCTGAGGGAATCTCTCGTGTCCCGCTGTTGTGTGGTTGTAGTTGCAGAGGGCAGCAGTGGAGGAGGTGCCAGCTGGTTGTGGCCGCTCAGCTCTGCACCTCGTGCACAGTGCGGTGTGCTGAGCCCAGCGTCCTCCCCGTGCAAGTAGGTCTTGTCTGAGGGTATCCTGCAGAGCACTTGAAATCGTAACCCTTTCCCCAAAATGGGATAAATCATGAATTTCTGTAGATTCTGTCCCACAGGCAACTTATGTGGTTGTTGGGTGTAAACCACAATGTCGCTTCAGGCCTCTGTTTCCCACTTGTAGAGAGAAGTATTCCTCTGTGCCTCAGTGGACATTGTGGGGGTGAAGGCACTGAGGGTGCTCCTGCAGTGACATGGCATGAATTCCAGTGGCAATTTTTGAAAAGACTATTTGTTGCTGGTGAGATAATCTAAACCAGGAATCTTTGCAGTGCTCAGTGTACCCTTAGCCATTAGCAAAGAGCTTAGATGGAAGTGAAATAGTATCTCTGAGCTTTGCATAGGTTCTTGATTCTATGATTCTTTGCATGGGAGGGAATATTAATCTTTTCTGCTCTTCATGACCATTGTTTTGTGCAAAAATTCAAAAAAGAATTCTTGTGGTGAGTCTGAACTGTGATGTACACTTAGCTGAACAAAAGCTTGTAGACTTGACAGTGGTATTGGTTGACCTAAAAAGACATATTATCTCATCCTGCAAACTGTATCTGCTTGGGTGCTTGGACTATCATGGCTACATCTACACCATAGTTAATACTTGGAGATCAGCTTGTTTAGGGATAAGGGGTAGCTTTTTAATTAACCCTACAAGGGCTCGGTGTAGTGCTCAGCTGAGTTACTACAGGTATTTTGTTTACGCTGGGCACGCTCAGAACCTTAACTTGAGTTTTGTGTAGCTAGTCATTGCTCTTTTCATGCTGGCTCAGTCATTTTTTCCCCCATGGTAATAGTGTGACACCTGACTTGGTGTCATTGTTGCAGGAGGAAGAGTAAAGGCAACCCTCATAAATTCAAATATTCTTAAACGATTTTGACACAACTTGTAAAAATTAAAAAGCTGATTGCACTTTTAATAGCAATCTTGTCAGTAATATTCAAAGTGATAAGTCTCTAGTGTTCTAAAGGCACAGATTACCCTAAGTGACTGAAAGAGACTTCAAAGAATCTATAATTAAAATCAGTAATATGTACCGTACGTTTTAAAATACTGAACTCTATTTGAGAGATTATTTTCTTTATATAGTACCTAAGAACATATTCAGATGTATTGATACCACTATTGTCTTATTTAATGACCATTCCTGCTGAAGACTGGCCTCTACGTCTGTAGGCTGAGTCCTGCATGTGGGACGATATGCCATTGTACTGTCCCAGGAGGCACGCTGACAAAGAAACGTGTCTCAGTCACAATACCGTCCCATTCTCCTCTCTCAATCCAGAGAAAACATAAAAAAGGTGCAGTTTACTTCCCCCTGCCTGTCTATGGTTCCCCTGGCAAGCATGGTATGAGCAAATTCCTCTTAGTCTCCATTCATGTGCAAAGGCACAAAAGGAGAGAACAGTATCTGCATTTTCCACTGTAACCCATACAATATCTGGGTAGGCAGTGTGGCTAGACAGGGATTTGGGGAATTGTTCTCCTGCTTGGGACTGAATGACAAACTGTTCTTGCAAGAGCAGAGTCTGCTGGTGTCATTATACTGAACTATCACTGACACACCTGGAGCTGCCTGTGGATGAAAGGCACTTTATAACCAAAATTTGTGCCCTTCAGAAGGATTTACAAACCGTTTGTACAACAGTGTAAATTTAACAGTGCTGCTAATAAGCTTTTGGTAATTTCACTGTGAGTTATATATGCAGAAGAACCAAGGATTTAGCTATCCTTAAAGGTTTTGAGGTTTAGAAAATGGAAAAAGGCAAGGGGCTGGCCTTTTTCAACCATCTGGGACCCCCTTCTTCCCTCCCATCCTCCACAATCTCTCTAAGATAGACACTATGGAAGTAAGATCCTTAGGTGTGCCACAGCAAACTTCAGCTGAAAAACTGGCTTAAATACCTCTAACTTACTAAAATGTTCTTTAGCTCTTTCTTCCCTAGCCTGATCTTTACTCTTATTCTATTATTAATGTTAATTTTGCAGGTGCATCTTGTCATAACTAACGTTTTGTGTGAAAATGGGAGCAAGAAAAGACATGAGAATGTGTCAGCCTTTCGTCATCCACTGTTTGTTGTCCTCCCTTATTAAATGATGGAATTATTCTTTTCTTTGCCTTCCACTTATATTGTTGCATATAGTAGTAGTAGTAGTGAGAAATATACGACATTCTTGTTTCTTGGGAAGTTGACTTGTTAAAAGTTGAATGGTAGTTGTCATTGGGTTTTTATTTTAATTTTTTAAACTTTTTTTTATTTGAATAAAACTAATTTTCAGACCTCACCATCATCTGTTCTCAGTGAGATTTTAGAAGCCCCCCCTTTAGTATGGCTTTGAATATGAAAGGTCTGAAAGCAAAATGGGTTATCTCTTAAACTGTTATCACTGAGTTGTTTGAAATACAGATTAGACTAGAGACAAAATAGTTTTGTTGGCTTGCTAGCCATTTATTTAGAGAATGAATTCTTCCTTTCTCCTGAGTATTAAAGTCCAGAGCTGGAACCAGCAGGTCTGTTAGAAATAAGGAGTAAAGCTGAATCCTCTCTTTTTTTTTCTTTCATTGTGAGCAATGGGAAGATAATTCCTTATTGCTAGAATTGTTAGCTAGAGGTAGAAGGGAAGACTATGTAAAGAGAGTGGTAAGAAAGAAGATTTGGATTTAAATATTCATGTTTTGGGGACTATTCAATGATATTAGGAATAAATTACCAGCTAAGGACACACTTGATTGATTCTGTCTGAATTTGTTTTATAATATATTCACATAATTTCATTTATTCTTTCCTTTAACATCCATTAGAGGAAAAGAGAAAAAATATACAGCATATGAAAAGAACACGGGGAAGTTTTTAATATAATGTTAATAATAGTTGATATTTAATTGAGATCGTATCTTTAATCTTTTCTTCTTTTCCCCTGCCAGTGTTTCATCTCTATTCTTATTATCTTGTTTTCAGTACAGAATTATCACCCACTGGTTTTCAATTACAGCGATGCCCATATTGATTCTCCCCTTGATTTTAACTCGAAGCTGAAAAATTACTCACTTAAGCCAATAAAAGTAGATGATGTGGTTAGTTTTGGGTTCCTTTTTAAAATAATAAACGCATAAAGAAGAAGAATGATAAGCTTATAATGATTCTGAGTTACAACAAACTGGTATGGAAATGCATTTTAAATCATTAGAACTCAGAACAGTGTTATAAATTTAGATTTATCTCTTCACACTGAAGTGAGTGGTCCCTAAGGACACAAAACCTATGTCTATAATTCTAAGTTGCATTTGTCTGTGAGTACTTGGGCACTGAGACCACCTGGCAGATAATAGATTTTGTCTATGCTTCTCTTAGCTTCCAAAACCAGGGTGTCTGTATGCAAAGTGCCTATTGGGAATGGTCCATGGTCCATGCTAGCTCCCAGACTGCGGCCAGGAATTGTCTGGGGGAGCGCCAGCTGGCATGGGCTGAAATCACCACTCTTTTGGTTTAATAGCAGAGATGATCACATTCCTGGGCTTGGGAAAGTTCCCAGGCAATGCTAAATTTACTAACACAGATGTAGCTAGAGAACATTGTCCCATCTAGAAGAAGTTACATTGCTTCTTCAAACACTTCTGTGCATACCTATCTTCTTAACACACAAATAGTCCCATGATACAATGATAACAAGCTTAAAACCAAGATTCGGTGCAAGGTTTGATATTACACAAAGGCAAATGTCAAGAGTTGTCATGATATGGTTTTGGTGGCCATGTGCAATTAAGAATTGGTCTTTCTTGATGCTTAGAAAGTTATGATCCAAATGAATTCAGGAGCAGAAGCTGAACAGAAGCTTTCCGGGGTGGTACGCTAAAGGATTTGATTCTGCACTCATTGATGTTAATGGAAAACTCTCTTACTAGCTTCTGTTAGAACAGAATGAGAGCTAGCTATAGGGAAAATCACTTAAAGCCATCAATTTCACACACACAATCCAAAATATAGATAGCAAAGTGTCAAAGTTTTCTAACTACAAAAATTAAGATCTTTCAGAACCTTTAATATCACAAGTAAGTTATCGTAAATACTTTTGATAGAATGAGTGGTTTGTAAGGGAATCAACACAGATGCACACATTAAAGTATTGGTAGGTATGTGCGTAGGTGGGATTTCTCCACAGAAGGAGGAAGGAAAGGTATTATGTCTCAACTTCAGGAAGATGCTGGATATCTATAGAAGAAAATTGCCTTAACTCTCCGCAGCCATAGAGATCTGGGTTTCATATTCCCAGCTGCATCCAACACCTCCTATGTAGACATAGTATAAAACCAATACTTAACTAGTCTGACCAGGAAACACTGAGAAGCCAAATGCTTCTGTGCTGTTGCTTAGATTGCTACATGTAGTGTCTCCTTTTCTTTGAGTGTCTTCAGTATTCTTGCCCATGCTTTATTGTGAATCTAACTTTTAAACCCAAGACTACTAATCTTCAATGATACTTACAAATGTTTGAGTCAAAATATTCAGACATGCTCTTGTAGTCCTGGAAACTCCAGAGGACCCCTTGCCCAAGAGGCCTTTTTTGAAGAGCAGAGCCATCATGAAACTTTTGGTGCCACCCAGCTGCTAGGCATCTGTCCTGCCTTAGTCTCTGGTTGTCCTCTCCTTGCTTCAAACAGACAGACAGTCCTACTTTCTCAGGGGCCCAGGTGTATTTGCCCCATTTCAATATCCATCTCTCATGCTTAAAGTCAAATATTTGCTTTAACAAAGGCAAAATTTTTCCTAGACTTGTCAATGCACAGGGTTCTCTTTCCATGTCTAATTTCTCCACTTTTTATGCATTGTAGCAGCGTTCCCCTCTCTGGAACTGTTCCAGAAAACACCTGCACACACTTGCTCATTTGTGAAATGCCAGTATGGTAGGTTGTAATTTGCCAGCCCATTTCGTCTCCAAGAGTAAATTAATTGAGTTGATACCAGCAGAATTTATAGTTTTATACAGGCTACATGCTATGGTAATATTTTAGCATTAGGATGGGGTAAATGAGTCATAACTGATTATGGAGCAATTCCTGTCTAGGTAGTGATAGGAAACAAAGGTTTCTCTTTCCATTCTTTCTGCGATGCCTGCCTTGTAAGTAAGGTACCTTAAACAGTTGCCTACCTACCCTCCCATTTCTTTTGTACTTCGTGTCACACAGTCTTAGGCTGGGACCTTTAAAGGGTCTGCAAAACTGCAGGAGACACAAATTTTCTGAAGCAGCTGCAGAAGACACAAATTTTCTGAGGCGGCTCACCATTACGTGACATTGTTTTACTGCCTTTTGTATTTTGAGCAGGTACGTTGATGAGGGCTTCAGACTTGCCAGGTACTCCTGCACATCATACATATTCTAATTTTTATCCCTCATCTGCCAATTCTTTAAATGAAATTTATTTTTCTTTCTTTAGGGTTAGGCTAGCAGGTCTGTGGCTCTTTCTGGACCTGCATAGAGGCTCTTCTACTACAGCCACTCCTCCTTCCCCCACCCCCATCATACTAAAACATTTATTTAGACTATAGTACCCTCTATACCTTCAAAAACTTGTTGTTGTTTCCTGTGAAACACCTCGGGTGCCAAACACAACCCCAGTGCAGCCTGCGGAAATGGAGTCTCCCAAAGGGGATGCTGAGTGTGCATAAAAGTGGGCTCTGTTTTTCCAAGGCACCTGCCAGAACCTTGCTGACATTTTCAGCATAGGAAAATATTTGGCACTGGACAGCTGTTCAGAAACTTTTCCCCTTGTAGGTAGTAGAAAATGTTCCCTTTTTTAAACATATTTATATAGTTCTTTTTGGGCCTATACATATGTGAAAGGCTTCATTTTTTCCCCCACTATGATCTTCAGGGAATTTACTTCCTCGGTTCTTCCTATTTGCTCTATCATTCCTCACAGTGAACACATCCAGTTCTTCTTTTTAGTCTCTGTCTTTCCCAGCAACCTAACCTGCAGAATGGTTAATTGCTTTTACTCTGTCTTCCAACAAGTCACCTCAGAAGTCTGGCTCTAGCATCTATTTATTAGTTTTAGGTTACTCTAATAAGTGCACCTTCTTGAATGCTTAGCATGTTTGTTTTTAACACGTCCTTCCCCAGTAGTATTGCAAATTGTTTCTCTTCCGCTTCTTCACTCATAAAATTCATGGGGACAAGATTGTACCTGCAAGCATGAAGGTTTACCACTTTCTACTTTTCTGTCAGTCGGCTTTTCCAGGTCATGATGTGCAATTGGCTTGTGTTCCTGTATCCAGTGTAAAATTACCGAGCATCCCATTTGCATGTAGGGTGAAATTTTAGCAAAGGGTAAGTTGATGTTTTAACTATTGCTTATACAAAGAATTCATAAGAGCTAGTGGCCCTGTGTTTGTCACCTTTGTGTCCTGCACAGTTTGCTGGCTTTGGCAAAGAGAGAGTCCAGTGCAGTTGCAGTTGCCAGGCAGTGTCTTGACTTGTGGTGGTAGCTCTGAAGTGTTTAGCTGTATGTTGCGTTGTCCTTCCCCACTCGTCACTTTGCTTTCCTTTTTCTTTTAAATCCCAGCTAAGAGCTCTGCATGCCTTTCTAACCAGGTCTCTTTTCTTCTAGTATTTTGGATTTTCCATAAAGTCTACTGAATAGATCATATTAATGTTGTCTGTGAGGCTATGCTGATGGTGGCTAGATCTTCTTCTATAAACCTTGCTGTTAACCTTGTTCCATATGCTGCAAAGTCTAATTGCTCTGTTACGGTTTTCTTTACTTCAGAGTTTCTAATTGTCTCTCTGAAGTGAGTCGGAGTTTTTACTGTCTCACAGCTTAGGCCTGGTCACAATAGGCTTTCTTCTTCCCTTCTTGACATCACCCCATCACAGTTGGGGAAAAAAAAAGAGCAAACTGTAAACCTACTCTTCAGCCTTGGATCATTTACAGACTCATCTGTTACTTCTCCTGTTTTATACCTTGTTCTAAGACATTTGTAGGTAGAAGTAGAATGCAATATTCAAATGCGTCTAATGCACTGTTTTTCAGAACTAGAAGCTGTCAGATTTAAGGTAGTCTTTGAAGTTAGTTAATTTCTTTTTCTTTTCTTTTTTTTTTAATGTGCTTGCTTGGTGAATACAACAGATACTGTGCAGGGAGAAACTCTGATATAGACCTTCAGCACCCTTCATTTTTCTGGACAGTTTCAACAAACAAGAGTTGTTTGTCTTGTTATTAAGCAATCAGAGCCCAAGATTTGCTTTCCTTCACTGCTGAATTCTCATTGACTAGCATTATGGAACCTCAGTCTTTGTACAGCACAAAAGGCAGCCTATTTTAACAAATTCATTCTGCTGGGTTGTAAATGGGAAGGAGATATTAGGAAAGTCATGAACTGTGTTGTCAGGACATGATCCTTCATTTTATTCCATAAAAAAATACAGATAGAATATAACTAGCTGCTTCTGAGGGAAAATATAGGCTGTTACAAGAGAAGCGTATGTAAAGTGTTAGACCATGGGTAAGCTAATACACTTTAGTGCATCGTAATTGAAGAATAAAGTCAGTCACATTGAAAAGATTTCCTGAAATACCTCTCCAAAATAGTTTAGGATAGTGTGTTCTTAAATGTGTGCATGGGAACAGCAATGAATAAATAAATAAATAAATAAATACACCACACCACCCCTCTAAATATTTTGTTGTTCATTCTCAAATACTGTGGACTGAGAGAACAACAAAAAAGTAAGCTTCAGTCATAACTGTTTCTTCTGCACTCATGTTTACTAATTCTGCAACCTGACTTATGCTTTCTGTAGCCAGAAAATAACTATCTCTAGTTTGATAAATCTGTACAAGACAATGTAAAATTGAACTGCACAGTTTCCCTAATATTCATCAAAACAGGACTTGAAGCGAGTAGTGGGCACTGCAACGCACACAGCCAATACCTAACCTATTGTCCTTAGGAAAGGACCAAATAACTGGATCGTAATAGATGTTTTTTAAAGGGTTCAGGCATTTGTCTAGAAACCGAAACAACCATCAGACAACATGAAATTTCCTTTTAAAGAGGGAGGTGGAAAATGAACACACAAAGGGGGTATTTATAAAGAAAGTCCCTCCCCATAGACTAGATTAGCGGTAGGCTGTGGTTTAAATAAGTGAGATGAACTAGCTGTACATATCAAACCCTTGCTCCTAAAGGTTTGAAAGTACTCTGTTTTGCAAACTGGCCTTTTCTTTTTTTTTTTTTGGGGGGGGGGAGAAAAGCTGTACCTTTAAAATGGGGTAGGGTGGGGTGTGGGGGAGCAAGAATTACTGAATAAAGGTTTCTTTCAATTTATTCGCTAAAGATTCCTGGCAGGTAAAACTCGTTTAAAGGAAACACATTTTTTCATGATCTTCTAAATTCCCATCTGTACTCAGACAGTTGTATTTACACTGTTACATTCTTCAGGAGCAAAAATTCTCTGATGTGAAACGCTGAAGGAGTTGTGCATGAATGTTGCTGAAAAATGTCTATGTGCAGAGTATTTCTTGAAAATGACAGTGGTGTTCACCATGACAGCCTCATGTAATCAAACTCCCAGGGTACCATATGTACTGATCTAGTAAGTTGTTGCAGCCCTAGCTAAGGAGACAGGACTCTTTTCATTAAGTTGTAACAGCTCTTGGTTTTAATTCAGAAGGTCCTCAGCTTGTTCCGTGATCTGTCAAGCTCATGGTAGCTAAGATAACTGTGCTAAAGATATTTTTTCTCTGGGATACTTAAATATAAGTATACTAAAAATAAAGCAAGCAAGGAGGGGAACTGACAGCAAGAGAGATGTCCAGTAAGTGCAATCAACAGAAATTATTTGAAATTGCTTAAGTGGCTTTAAAAAAAAGAACAGAACCAAGCCAAAACCAAACCCTAGCTCCCACTGTTCTATTTGCTGGAACCTTTATACTTAAAATGCCTCACAGAGGTCTTGTCCAGATTCTGGGAAAGTTCAAACAATTTTGGATTTGCCAGGTTTAAAACTGTATTTACTGTTCATTTGTCTCAGACCTAACAAACCTTTTCTGTCCATGACCTTTGCCATGGCCTGGATTTTGCAGCATATTTAGGCATTGACTTCAGTGCTGCAGCAGAGTTTCTCTCTTCAGTCTCCAATCACCTTCACGGGCCAACAAATCTAGGTGGTATTTGGTATCCGAAGTCCAAAGGAACAAACTATTTTGAAATATCAATAAAAGGGTGGTAAACTTTCATTACGATGCTAACAGCAGTAGCATTGCAACAAAACAATCCACTGACAGAAGTTAATTTTGTGGTATTTTCTACAAGACACTAAAATTGTGCTGGTATAGAAAACCTATATAACAGTTTTCCAGGCATGCATTTTGACTTCTTGGATGGTACCATATGCAGGTTGTCAAGATATCAAG
The DNA here is from genome assembly GCF_947461875.1 of Haliaeetus albicilla. Taxonomy (NCBI): domain Eukaryota; kingdom Metazoa; phylum Chordata; class Aves; order Accipitriformes; family Accipitridae; genus Haliaeetus; species Haliaeetus albicilla. Next base: position 17,795,157 of record NC_091501.1, read on the forward strand.
CTCTGTGTATTGTCAGTATCTTTGTGTTGCAATTTCTGAAATACCAGAAAGCAAGAAGTTGTCACTGTTTATAGTACCTGCAGAGTGCAAGACAGTGACTTCACCATTCCTTGCTTGAAACTGTCAGCATATGCTGAGATGTGTTCTTCCAAGATCCTTAGTAGATTAAAAAATTAGATTTTCTTTGTGGGGGATTTATACCAGTGTGGGGAATCCCTGGGCTTGATTCACATAAAATAGGGTATCTACAGATGAATGAAGGGTTAAAACACGTGGATGACAATTTGGTAGTGGAGAATGGATAGCACAATGGTACTTTGTAGGAAGCATGAAAATACTTGAAGATATTAAGCCTGATGCATTTCAAAGCAAATGCAGGAGCCATACTGGTGATGGATGCTTATGCAAAGCTTTCTGTGTAGACATGCAGAAGCAATGTAGTGTAGGGGTTCACAATCACAAGCCTAGGAAATTTCTGCAATGAATTCCCAGCCAGGCAACAAAGGAGAGCCATGATACATAGACTGCCTTGCTGTCTTTGAGTAAAGTTAGGTATTTGCTTGTTTATGAGCACCGACAAGAAACCTCATGCTGACTGACTCCTGTTTGGGTGACTGGGAAACAGATCCCTCGCATGCAACAGCAGCCACTCTCATTGAGAGCTCATTTGCCTGGCATGGAATTCCAGAGACTGTAATTACAGATAATGTAACTCAATTTTCCTGTCAGGAATTTGCTATTTGTAGTACCAGCAGAACCAGAGTGTGTCACATCCCTGCCACACTCCAGCCAAAGCAGAAGCAGCTGTCGGGGTTGCCAAGCATACTGGGCTAAGAGGGATGCAGAGGAAGTACTATTGTATGTTATTTGGTGGTCAACAAGCCTACAGGATCACCCTGTGCCACACAACACATTGATACTGTGGTGCACAAATGCTGCAACTCAGTCAGGGTAGAAAAGCACTTCAGCTGCTGTGGTCTGATCCGTAAAATAAGGCTGTAAAACCAAAACCAAATAGCCCTCCTTGAATGAAAAGCTCTGATATGCTCAATATGGTATGTCCCATACAGCAGCAGATTAAGAGGACTTATTTGAATAAGGATGGAAGTAATTTATAGTCAGTCAGGTTCTCAGAATCAAAGCTACACACAAACTCAAAACCAATGCTGTTACATTTAAGGATGTTGTATGTGTTCTGATTTTTGCATTTCACAAACCAGGCCTCTGGCTTTTTCCTGCGTTTGCAGTAAAATATTGCCTTCTTACCATTAGGCCCCAGAAGAAAAGACACAATATGAAATTCTGGGGAGGTACTGAACTTTCACTGCCTGGGACTAAATGCTGAAGCTTAGAAGTAAAATGTCATCATTAAAGCAAGTGGAAATGACAATAGGATTTCTGTTTTAAAAGCTAGCATCAAGACACCTGCTGTTAGTGAATAACAGGTATCGAAGATTTTTTCACCAAACAAAGGTCATCCTTTCTCTTCAGCTGACTCTTTGTATTTGTAAAAGTAAAATCGACTTGACTCAGTCAAGACTGGCTTTCTCCCTTCTATGCATAAAGGAATTTAACTGACATGAGAAAACCAAAGACATTTCCTCAAGTTCCAGAAATCCAATGGCTATTTGTGACTCCCTTTTAGTTTGATTCAGGCTAGAATAACTGGTCGCTGAATCTACCTCTGACTACCCTCATGTTTATACACTTTGACTATACATCCTACAGTTATTTAAAACAGAGACATCTTCACCTGCAGGCACCTGGAAAGAGAATCTCCACTCTCCTATTCCTGTCTTCCATCTTGCCCAGTAATTTTATTCTGAACAAAGGTTAAAGTCAACTTAGAGGAACATGGAAGTTTTCTTTCAATGTGCACAGATGCAGTGGCTCTGAAATAGCATTAATAATGCTGTGACAAGTACCTTGTAATTTCTACAGACGTCGCAGTTCATTTGATGTCATTCATATGCCAAGTACCAGTAAGACAGAAAGAAGCAGTGCCTAGGATGTAGAAACTGTTGCATGCTGGTGGGGTGGAAATTGGGACAGATCAGATTCAGAGAATCTGAACAATTCAGGTCATAAGGACCTCTGGAGGTCATTTAGTCTAACCTCCTGCTCAGTGCAAGGTCAGCTTGATCAGGACTTCAGGGCTGTATTTAAGTTTTGAAAATCTCCAAGGATGGAGCTCCTTCAGCTCCTCTGCACTTTTTCCAGTTCTGCACCACTGGCAGAAGGGAGATTTTTCTTTTTCATTTAGTCCAGTCAGAGTTTCCTTTGCTGCAACTTGTTATCCATTGCTTCTAGTTCTTTTCCTGTGCATCTCTGGGACAAGTCTGGCCCAGTCTTCTTTGTAACCTCCCTGTAGGTACAGGTGGGCTGCTGTTAGGACCTCCAAAGCCATCTCTTCCCCAGGCTGAACCAGTCCAGCTCCCTCAGCCTTTCCTCATGGGGCAGGTGCTCCAGCCCCGGACCATCGTGGTGGCCCTCTGCTGATTCTCTCTGGTTTGCTGGTATCCAAAACTAGACACCACAGTCCAGCTATCTCACAAATACCAAGCAGAAGTGAATAACCACTTCCTTTGACCTGCTGGCTGCAGTCTTGCGAATGTGGCTCAGGATACAGTTAGCCTGTGCTGTCAATTGATTCATTTTGCCCTCCTACTGGGCTGTGAAGCATGTCAGGGCAGTATGGATAGATACCAGGTTTATGGAGGCAAGGAAGCGAAGAGTTGTTCTTATGGCAAACTATGAGCAGCATATCTCTTCCAGCAAATTGACCATCGTGCAAGAGTTTGAGGATAAAAAAAAGGAAGAAAGGGGAAGTGATATAAACAGAAAAACTGAGTGAGGACCAAAAGGAGCTCTTAAGGCAAACACACAAAAAGGCTTAAAAACAACAGCTTCTCGTTGCCAAATGTATCCAGACAGGGATCTGAATGTTTCTAGAGATGTTTAAGAACTGTGCATTGTGGGTGTGTAAAAATACCTGCGGATTCTGGTTGGTTTTGGTTTATTATATTTTTTTAAAATTTCCTGCCTCAAACCCACATATGACTTGTCCATAATGGTGGGTTTATATTCCTAATCAGTGAGTACAAACAATTCATTTTCACAAACCATGCATCAAGTATACAGTGGGTCAGTCATGCTTTGGCCACTGGCCATGCACATTAATTATCTAGGATAACTGATTGCCCAGCAATCCTAGCAGCTCAGTGTCTAGAAAACTGGTACGTCACTGCTCAAAACTGTAGTCTTCTCCTTAAATCAGGAGAATGGGGGTTGCAGCTCTTACTAGCAAGATAGATTAAAGCTAGTCCTCCACTTAAAAGAACACTCCAAAATATATATAAATGTGGTTTTAGATGGTGTTTACCTCCTTTAAAAAGTTTTCATTCTTCCAAGAAGATGCCATAAGTAGAGTTATATAGAAAGGTTATACAGAAAAGACAAGCTTATTCACAGTGACATCATACTATAAAACTTGAATATCGCTGTATTATTATTTTTTCCTCTTTAGCAATGTCTGTCTCTGGTTTGCAGTATTTATGTCACAGAATTAATGGAATAAGTAAAATAATTAGGTAAGATATTAGTAGGCATACATCATGCTTCAGTTTATGAGTATAAAAACCAGTAGGGCTTGTTAGGAAAATGCTCCTATTTTTAGGTTTGTGTCTCTTGGAAGACAGTACTGGCATGGAGAATAAATATGTTAAGAATATATAGCAGTATTGAGTTAAATGTGAGGACTTCTCAGTGGAGTGAAGTAGGGAAAATTTTGCAATCTTTAGTCACACCCGTTAATTTTTAAAAATTGAAAGTGCAAGTGCATTGCAGTCACAATGTACTTATTTTTAAAGACAGTCTTTCTGGAGTAGCTTACTTTGTATTGTGACGCTGCTTGGAGCCTTCATCAGGGATAGTTATTCCTCTAGATGCCATGCAAATGCTATTGGAAGACAGCACTTTTCCCAGCACATCACATCTCAATTTATTAGCAATTGTGCCCAGACGCACCTGCAAGATCTGACACTAGAAAATAAAAGGTGAGTGATCCTAGCTCTGCCTTTGAGTGGACAAGAAATCTTGTCCACTGAAACAGTGGAGGCTGCTGTAAATACTGCTGGTGTGCAACAGGAGCGAGGGCTTGACCACACTTCACAGTGACGCATGTGAGGAGAGGTTGATGCCATGCAGAGCCCTGGCGCAGCAGCATTGGCATGGCATATGCCAGCCTCTCCCCCTGGCTCTGCATGCCCCGCTTGGGAATCTGTGTACCACAGTCGCTGGTCTCAGGTGTGGTTGTGCCTGGCATGTTTCAAATGATGACTGCATCCATTTCGCAACTTTATAAAACAGGAGTACCATTGCACGTGAAGCGCACTGTTTGCATCTAAGATTAACAGCCTGAATTAGCAGGGGAAGACAGGAAAAGACAGAAGGATAGTTCTCTCTGTTTTGTCACAACTTCTATTTACGTGAGGAAAATGTTAGCGTTCTTTATCTCCTTGGGGTACTCATCAGTGCCCCCGTTCCAGCATTTGCTATATCGCTCCTCAGGGAAACCCTTGAAGCCATATGGTTCCCTTGCTGTTCCTGCGTTTCCGTGTGCCTAAGGAGTTGTTGGTTGTAGTGGTCTCTATTCCTTCTGCTACTTCGCTCCATGTCTCATTTGCTTTTTATGCTTTTTTCAAATGAAAAAGTGGCTGTTGCATTCTCTAGCTTTCCTGTAGCTCAATGCTAGCAGCATATAAATATGCTTCTGCCAGCATATGTGTTCCTTCCCCCATATTAGAGCAGCCAAAGAGATACAACTCTTCCGGGTAGTGAAGGTATTAGAAAAATCAAGGTTATTAATCTTTTAGGTATAGCTGATCCTTTCTTAGGTAAGTTGATGGACTAGATTTTGTTTCCAGTATATTCATACATATCTCTCCAGGCCTTTTTCTCTGGGACTCTAACCCCACGGGGAGAGAAATCTGTTGTTGTGTTTTACAAAGGCCAAAACCAAAGAGGTTGCTTTAGGAGTGTGCATGCATGCATGTGTGCAGCATGACGTAGTTGGCAAATCATTTCCGAAGAGACTATTACAGGAAAGGCCTTTTGATGGTGTATACAGTGAAAGAGACTACACTATGATATATGAAAACACCATGTAAGTGTTTTCACCGGGTAGGGATCCCCAGTGTGTTTGCAAGGGGCGTATTATTCTCAAGTGACAAAGATTTAAAGGGTGCGGAATGGCCAGCTACATTTTATCCTGTTGTCAGAGCTTGCTGGAGCTCATGCTTAGACACAATGAATGAAGAAATTCCACTTACATGTCTGTGGATTACTGGTATGCTTATCTTAAAATACGTAAGATTTGGTGCAAAGGTTGCATGACATTTAGTCTCTGGAGGCATGATCAATGGAAAAACAAATGCACTATATCAGCAACAATTTTCCACAGCTACATCTGAAAGAATTACATATAAATGCCGCAGTAAGTACTACCTGATGTGAAGGTCAGTGTTGCATGCTAGAACTGTGGTTCTGGCCTTCAGGATGCAATTGTTTTTATTCAAAGCAATGCATGTTCAGCAGAAGAACAGGGATTCATGGGATTATTGCAGGTCAGAATATTGTCCAAAGTGTCAACAGCTTTCAAAACCAGAGCTTGCAAAAAGAGCTGGCAGAGCACTCATGGGAGTCTACTTCAGCCTGAACCAGTGAACCAGTTCACATTTTTTCCAAGCAATTCAGTCCATGACAAGAGCTTAGAAGAACCATCTGAAGGCTAACAATTACACTGAACCTGAAGAATTAGTACTTTTAGAGGCATTAAAAAGAATAAACTGATTCGTGTATCCAGAGATTTGACCATGTATCTCTCAAGGGGAAGGTATTCATGACAGTATGGTGTCTTTGCAACCAAGAACAGAATGGTAATTAAGAATGTAAAAAAAAAAAAAAAAAAAAAGAAAAATTAATTCATCTTCTGTAATGCATTATTTGGGATATTTACATCTGAAACCTGCTTTTCTATGAATATATTTTTCTCCAAGTTCAGACTTGTACTTTACAATTTTACTGCTTATTAACAGTAAAACAACTTAACATTTAACCTTTTTTTTTTTTCAATTTAATTTTACTTAAGTCATTTGGGAGAAAAAGATGCAGAAGTAAACAGAGACTGTGCAAACACAGAGTAGTGCATCTGTTCTTGAACCTACTCAACAGTAATCCCTATCCTAGGAGAGGTGATGGATGCTAAGGCACCATGTCCAGTATTTCAAGGACTTGGGCACATTATACAGCATATCTGAAAAATGGCTGTGTCATTATTTACATTGTACAGAACAAAGGAGTGTTTCAGAAAATGTCATGGATGATTACAGTGGGAAAAAATGGATTCCATTCCCCATACTGCCACTAATTTTCTCTGTCTCCTCATACAAGTCCCATCTTGCAAGCTGTTAAGCACATGCTTTCTGGATGACCCAACTCACTTCAGTGAGACTACTTGAATATATAATACTTGTATGTATTAAATACATGCAAGTGTTTTCAGAAAGAAAGAAGGACTTAGATTTTGCATGCCTCATTTCCCATATCCTTAACATCAGGAGGATATATTTCTTAATTTTGTGGGACTATGAGGACATGTTATTGTTTGAGATGTCAAAGGGAAGGTTTTAGCAAGTAAGATGAACATAGAGATAGCAAAAATGCCAGTACACACGGTACAAGTGCAGCTGAAATGAAAATCTACCCTTTTCAGGGATGTAATATATCCACTACTCTAGAATTTTATCTAAACGTTTCATCATCAAATGATTTTAAGCTCTGAAACAAGAGTGCTTTAAATAAGACTGCCTGCTAGAAGAAAAAGGACATCAGAAGAAAAATATTTATACAACTTGGGATTACAGGCTTTTAAGGTATTTAGTTCAGCATTTACCTAAAAGGTAGCCCATCCTTAAGCATATCTGTAGATAAAAATGAATTATTTAGTGTGACACTTTGGTGTCATTCAGAATTCTTATTTGATTTGATTCTCAGGGTTAGGTGGATACACAACTATGATGGTTATAGTTGACTCTTACAGAGACATCCTTTGTCACATAAAATAGGGACAAGCTGAGTGTAAAGCAAATAGCAGGTTCACTCCACATTGTTCCTTAAAAGGAAATACAGTCTTTTGAGTGTTACAGTGTTCATTTTTTGGGTTTTGTTTTGTTTTTTTTCTTTTTTAGTGGTTTATCATTTCTGTGAGGTGTCAGCCTAACAGTCCTCCAGATAGTGATCACGGTATGGGTAATGTACAGTACGATGGGAGCAAAGAGAGCAGAAGTTTTATTTGGAGATGGACACTACTGTAAACTGTGTTTTGTTGGTTTAAAGGACTGGGATTTTGCTTGTAGCTTTGCTTACCTTTCCTTGTAGTTCTGTACGTTGGTGATTCTACAACAAAAGAAACTCCCCCGAACACCCTCAAGACATTTTTAGATGCAATAATCTATGTGGCAGTATATTTGTTGCTTTACCACAAAAAGGAAAATAAAATTTTCTAGCAACAGAGATGAAGCTTACACATATACTAAAAAGTAAAATATCTGTCTCTCCATAAATGTGAAAAAGAGTTTTTCTTCAATCCTAGGATTTCTTTTCTTTGTAGCAGTATTTGTGATATGCCTTGAGATCCAGAATGAAATCCTTACATTTACTTGATGTTGCCCAGAAAAGAACTGTTGGACAGGTACAATTTGGTCACTTGGGCCCACCAGTAACCTTTCATTGAAATTGGTGTAAGTTAATGCCTAAGTGCTTTTGAGGATCTGGACCTTATTATCTAGTCTAGATGACTAACCCAAATGCAAGAAACCCTGTATCTTGCTACTGCTTTAACTCTCTTGCCCTCAAAAAATGTTCTATTGAGACCTATTTTACTATGAAAAGTAATGTCCACCAGTCACCTTGCAGTCAGACACATACTGGCACACAATAGGAACTTCCTGATATCTCTCTCAGTTATTAAACTACTGAAACATGCAGTGCCATCAGTATTTTGGGATTCAAAAAAACTTTTCAAGATAGTTTTGCCTCTGAAATACTAGGGTATTCTTATCCACCTGGGCCTTAATTTCAAGAAAATATGAAGGAATAGTAAATACCTGCTGAAGGTTACTTTACTTATCACTAGGAGTCCTCTGCTAGAAGCATCTCCTTTTCTGGCCGTCAGGTTGTATTCATTTTAGATCAGATTTCACCAGACAGAAGCAGGTGTGAGGCGAGAGGTGTACCAGCCTTGGTTAACAGGCCAGAGCCCTGTTGCATAAGCACCCACCCCCTTCATAAAGAAGAACCACCAGTCTCTGGTGCTGGTTCATGGCAGGAAAACAAAGGCTTGAGCAACCTCCTACCTGTCTTTCCTGAGGCACTAAAACTTCTCCCTGAAGGTGTGATTTTCTTCCACTTGGTCCCTTTTATTTTATAAAGAAATAGAATGAGAAGAGTAAAAAAACCTCAATTTACATACTACTTAACATATTGTGGCAAAATTATTCCCTATGAATAGACCCTCTGAAGGTCTCTGAAATGAGTGCTGCATTAGGGTGAACTCCATCCTCTACTTGAAGGCTTTTGAAAGTTTCTTCCTTCTCGGTCCCCCATGAGAATTTTCAGAATAATCTTGTTTGTGTAACATTTAGCTATAGTGTTAAAATACACCTGAAAATCCTAGACCTTTTGAAAAAAAAAATTGGCTTTATTTATAGGATTGATTTTCTCTAACTTATCAACCCCAAATGGGTACCTCATACATGGGTATTGCTCCTGGCCATGCATAAAATCTACAAGAATAAATGGAAAAAGGCAGAATCCCTACCATTTTTATGTACACAGACTTGGGGTCTGGCACTTGCTCATTTGCACAGTTACCTGTCTGAAGGCAGGCAGATTTTTGGAGGAGATAAAATGAATAACCTGGCAGTTGTACTACGGTGTCATGCAGCAGGCACAGCAGCTCCAAATTCTGCTGTTTGCCAGCTAGGACCTCCTTATAGATCATTCCTGACTACAGAGGTACAGGTTAAGGGGTAAGTAGGTCAGTTCTGTGGAGGTGGACTCTGTTTTGGGGAAAAGGAGAAGCAGAATTAGTCATGGATACCTCTCCTTTGGCATACAGTTCTTAGAGGTTAAACGCTGTGTGTTATAGCTATAGGTAGGGTGGGATTTGAGGCATGTCACAGCACAGAGCCAGGAGCAGTTGCTGTCGTTTTTAGTGGCAATTCCAGAGCAAACTAAATTTGAAAACCCTTATGGTAAGGGCATCTTTATGAATTTCATCCTTACAAAATTATGGGCTACACAGATAACACAATGGGTGAGAGGAATGTATATGAACATATATATATGAAATGCATGAACTGAATAAAACACGTATCTCATAAATGCAATATACATAAATAATATAATATAGATTATATAATTATATTTATATATAATAGAATGTATGAACAAAAATTGTGCTTTGCCTAAAGCATGTGGGAAATTGGTGGTCGAGCTAGAAATCGTACAACACCTCGTGTTAGGCGGAAGATCATTCTTCTGTAACTGCAGCAAAAAGCTGAAGGAAGGTTTATTCCTATATTAACTTTCATTTTTCAGGCAGCATTGCCCTTCTAAAGATATCCCTTCAAAAGATGGACCTTTTAAGAATGTCTGCAGATCTGGACTCCCTCAGATTAACTGGGGGCACACATTTCAAAGGGAAGTGGTGTTCATGGGGAATTCTCTGCCAGCCGCCCAGATCTCAGCTGCAGAAGTAAAGGATAAGTAGTAAAGGAGTTTAAATTTCCTCAAGCTGCCTTCTGTTGTGCTTCAGCTTTGATCTGCCAGGATTACCTCTAGAGGTGGGAAAAGTAGTTAATTTTCCACTTTCACTTGACACTTCCCCTTTCTCTAGGGGCTGCTGAGTTAGTGCCCACTACCTACTAGGTGAGCTGAATGCAGTACCAGAACTTGCACTTTCTTGGCGTTGACTGACTTCACAGGCTGTCAGATAAGGGAGGCATTTGATGATTTTCACTGGTTTCAGTGTAGCTGCCAGCCAACTACAATCAGCGAGGTGGACTTTCTACTCTGGTCAGCCCATGATGCCACTGTCTTTACCTTGTCTTTTCCCACATTCCCCCTGTGGTCCCACAGAGCCTTAGTCCCCAAGGAACACCCATTAAATTTTCTTATAATTATTTATTTATTTTTCTCCAGCTCCAGATTAAAACCTTTCTTTGTGGTGATGCCTGCAAAAAGACTTGACTGTGCTTAGGTGACTTCTGCTGTGCTTATAAAGTTGTCTTATTGTGTTCTTTTACTCCCTCCTCTTTTGTCTTTGGAGTTATATTTAGGCTTTTTGATTTATTATTAATTAGGCACCATCTTTTTGCTCTGCTCTTGTAGCACCTCACACAATGGATTCTCAGCCATGGCCAAGCCTCCTGACTACTTCAGTAACACAAATATTTGGCAACAGAGTACAGCGTGTGTTTGTTTTTAAACAACTGTCACATGGAAGCTCTCATGTCCTTGCACTGTTGTCAGCTGTTGCAAAGGACAGAATAGCAGATGGTAAAATGGACTAGAAAAAATGACTAACCATGACTTGAGCTCTACTTCTGCACTAGGAGTAAGGGGGATCAGAAATAATGCTGTCCTCGCCTCCAGGCTCCACCTTTTGGCAAACTTTTTGCACTGGTATCCTGGTTGTGTGCCTACTCGGCACCAGATGAGGCTGGTCCTTGTGCTGTGGCTGGCTGACCAGCCCGCCCGGCAGAGGCTGTCCTGGAAGGAGAGAGGTGGTGGTGGAGTGTGATGGCCAGGGTGCATGTCACCTGCTGGCACCTCACTCTCAGAGGTGCCTTGCTCTAAGGTATACTCCTTAACTGCAGTGTACTGTGACAGCCTTTCAGGTACCATGTGCTAGTATTGTATACCATGTATCTATAGCCTGTCATATAGCTCAGATGTATACTGCGGACTCTGCCCCACACAGCGAAAACAATAAAACCTGAGATATACTTTTTGTTTCCTCTGTGGCAGGAAGCGGAGGAGACCTCTGTCATGTAAACTCTCTGAGCCAAGCCACTCAGATGGTCACAACCATCCTTGAACTGATATAGGTATTACTGGCAGCCTCCAGGACTTTCAATATGCCTCAGCTTTCATGGTAATATGTGTTCACATCAGGGACAATTTAAAATCAGGTATGCAAAAAGCCAAATACAGCTCCTTCACTGGAACCATGTCATGTTATAAGGGACCAGCCAGGCCTGCCACCATGGTCTGTGCCTGGGGTAAGCTTTTTCTGGCCTTCTCATCTCTGCTCCCAAGACGCAAAGGGCAGAAAAAAATAGCATTGTGGCAATTTCTAACAAATGCAATGAGTCAGTTCCTGTTAATGATGAGACCCCTGTGAGTCAGATCATTAGCACTGATTTCCATTTCCATCCCTCTTGCTGTTGTTGTTTGTTTGTTTGTTTTTAGGAAAGGGGGATATTTTCATTTGACAACTGTTTTTTAAGCTGCTTTCCTAAGGAAATAGGTCTTATGCGGTGATGATCTCTGTTTGCCTGTCCTTCCTTCTTTCCTTTCTCAGGAACTTTTGTGCCTATCAACAAGAATTGGTAAAAAGATAGCAATTTCAAAGTTGCTAAATCCCTGCAATCTTCATGAAAATAGCTGGCTGGATAGAAGAAAAAGACACTGTTAGCTCTGTGGTGACAGAGATGCCACAAGGGCAACTCACTCTGTTAGTCACCAGAGAATCCACACCTCTAGATGGCAGGAAAAGCTTCAGAGTTTGCGTGTTATTAGACCTCAAACAGAGACACATGTATTAGAAACTAAAAATAATCTTCACTGCTGCTCCCAGGAAAACTGATTTTTAATTGTATAAAATCCATCCTGTAAAAGAAGTGTCTGTATCTTGCTCTGTAGATTCATATGCTCCCCTCTCTTCATACGCATTAAGATTTAAGGTACTCATCAGTGGGAAATATGTATAATCTCCCACAGGACTGCAGTTTCTCCTTCAGTACTAACATATTAAAGCCAGACTTCTTAAACATTCATATTAATTAGTCTGTAAGGAACCATTATCAAAATATGGTGTGAATACATAATTATGAGGGTGTGTTGTCTGGCAGGAAAATGAGGGTCTGATCCTGCCTCCTCTGAAGTAAACGGCAGCTTCATCACTAGTTTTTGTATAAGCAATAGTGAGCCCTAAAGCAGCAGAAACGGGAGACAATTTTCCCCTTCCTGCCTCACTGGAAACACTGTCCCACCCTTGCTGAGAAAGCACTTCACCCCTCCTGGGAGGGGAGATAGAAAGAAGAGCATTTGGCAGCTATTATCAATATTCATGTACAGCTGCAATTCACAGGCCTTTATTCCCTGCTGAAATGTGCCATTAGCTTCCGCAGGGCTCGACCCGCAGAGAGTGGGATGGACCCCTGTTAGCAGCAGTCAGGCATACCCGGCCGTCCTCTGCGTGCATCCAGTGTCCTGCTCCAGGAGAGGACAGCCTGATTCTTCTCCAGTGCCAGGGCCGCCTTTATACCTCATCCTGGGGCTTGTGAGAAGGGGCAGCAAACAGCCCTGCATGTGATAATGCTTCAGCATAGACTGGAGGCTTCAGACTATTGCAGAAGTTCAAATTCTGCCATTTCAGCAGCCTTAGAACTAGGCAGAACCTTTGTTTGCCCCAGATAAATGCAGTGCCAGAGCCTACGAGATACGGCAAGCTATGTGTTAATTTTCAAATATCAAGCCTGCAGTTCATCTCAGATTAGGATCTCTTGTTGGTGGTGGTGGTGGTTTTTGTTTGTTTGTTTTGCCTTAAGTAAAAAATAGCATGGTCTAGGAAATGCAGAATGGGACTGGAAAACTGGAAAGAGATCTTAGATCTTGTTTTTCTGCCACTGATTTGTTTGCAGCCTTAGGAGAACATGAGGATATTATTTCTCCAGCCCCAATTACTGCCTTGTTTATAATTTGGTGGAAGATCTTTCCCTGCTGTTTCCCATCCCCAAGTTTCCCTTCTTCTTGGCTTAGCCATATGCAAAAGCACTAGAACATTTCCCTTCTCTTAGCCAGCATTTCTTTCTCTCCTGCAGTTCCTGTCTCTCCCATTCACTGCAGCAAAGTTGCACTGCATTGGGAAGAGCAAGGGTAGAATACAGGCTTGTTCCTGGCTGCCACCTCGCTGCCCTCCCCACTTGAGTGCTGCAGGGGGCAACTGTCCTGACAGAGAGTCCTCAACGTGTCCAAAGGTCTGGATGCTCCACCACCCAACATAGCTGCCCTGCTGTTTTAGGGAACAATGCTCAGGCAAGACATCTGCAGAGGGATTCCATTTCACTTACACTCTACCGGTATAACTGGACAGGCATGCTTAAAATCACCATCATGAGATTTTCAGTCTTGAGGCTTTACTGACTCTTACTGCAAGATGGGCAGCCTTAGAGATGGAAATCTCTAATTACACATGTAACCTTGACAGTGGCAGTACGGACCTCCCCTTAGTGTCTTGCTGTAACAAGTTCCCACCCCAGTCAACATCAATGACCCTGGTGGTGGTTGGACACTAAAGGCTGGATTGAAATCCCTACTTTATTTTTACCAAACCACCATTGCAGATCAGTAATGGTGAAGGTCAGTTATTGTTTTGAGAAAACTGGATATATAACAGGGTTTTCAAAAGGGCAGGCATTCAATGAGATTTTCTCCATATGCACAATGGAGAATTTCAGAAGTCCCTTCTAGGTGTGTAACTGTTATCTTTTTTGCATCTACTTACCTCTAAAAATTTGGCCTTTGGTCACCGATCACTTGAACTGAACTGTTGTTTGTGAGCAAGTGGAGAGGAAGAGAGAACCTTTATCAAGCTAGCAGCTTCTTAACACTCAAATATCACCCTTTTTTATTAGGATTTCCCCCACTTGAACGTTCTGTTGGCTTTTAGGAGAACAAGAAGTTGCTGTTGGGAGCTGAGAGAAAACCTTATTCTCACCCTCTGTCTAAACATTATATGTCCTTGGGATTTCAGAAGTGTCCCGAGACTCCCAGTGCCAAAAGCTTGCGTTTCGTTGAGACACACTTAGCCTTGGGTATTTTCACCAACTTTCACGTCTTTCTAAGCAATATTCTTTCTGTAAAATTAAACAGCTACAATCCCTGCAAAATGAGCATTTGCTAATTGGATTTAGTGAAGTCAGGACTGCATGTCGATGATGTGCTCAATAAAGTGCTTTAACCTGGGACCTTTAGCACAGAATTTTACTATGGCAGTGGTTGTTTAACTAGAAAATGCCATCAAAACTGCAAGTAAAGCAGGCTGCTATACTGACTGTACCTAGCCACTAGAGAGAGACATTATCCCATGTAGTAAACTGAAATGTTTCACTTTCAAATGTCCAGGGACCTCTCCTCAGAGCAAAGTATCCTGTTCCTCTGGAGCGGATGATGGAATCGACTCACTGAGTAAACCTTGGAGAGCTGTGGCCACGAGCACACGTCACGCGCTGCATGTACAAGGAGGCCATACCAAAACGCTGTAATGATGACATGGGGAAGGTGTTAAATTTACATTTATATGTTTTCAATTAAATCAGTGCATCTGCAGTTGGATAAGGGAAGAAGCAATTTATCCGTTGTTCTTCGATGGAGCAGGGCAGATGCTAGTCAAGCCCGTGCAGCTATCTTCTTGCAGTGTGACACTCAGACATACGCAGACTTCTCCAGTCTTACAGACAGACCAAGAGCCACATCTTATAAAACATGCGCTGAGCTGCACAAACCTATATATTTTTGTACACACTGTTGCAGAACCTTCAACACCAGAAGTCCTCTATGGTGTTTGCTGAAAATAAATAATGCCGGCCTTGTTCTGAGCAGGTATGTTATAATCCCTGTTTGCTCTGAAGTGCTCCTTTATAAATGTTACCTGCCTCCTTTCAGATGTAAGCGGGGCAGTCGGTGGCTGGCTGAGCCAGTGCCTTTTGCATTTGTAGGCCTGCTTTTTCAGCTTTTCAGTGCTGATACAAGCCTTGTGTGACTACTGGATTTGTAACCCAAACGTGAGAGTGCTAAGGTGCGCTGTGCTATTGGTGGTGACCTCGGAGGCTGCACTGGTGTCTGAAGGGTTAATGTGGGCTGCCCAGTCCTGAGACTAACAGGTGCTCATCTGATCAGAAAGGAGAACTGGGCAGAGTAGAAACTGTCATGAATTGATAGCGGAAACGTCCATAAAACTAACACTATGTTCAGGCTGATAAATGTGTGGTGCGGACTTGGATAATGCCCGGAGGTCAAAAGCTGCACTTCTATTTGTAAAGCCTGCCAAAACATTCAAGCTTCCAACCACAGGAAAACCTAGTTAAAGTAACAGTGGTGGGAAACATAGGAAGTCTGATCACGCTAAAAATACATCTGGATACAAAACCAGCTTGTCCTATGAATAAGCAGGATAGTTCCTGATCTGTAAGTGGGGCTCAGTATTTAACCTCGGTGATTTTCTGCAGTCAGGTGCCAGCTTTGAGTCCCAGAAGGAATTCCTTGAGAGGGGAGCAAGCACTGCCTGGCTGTTTTGATCTTTCACAGAGTTCTGAGCAGGGATCTGCTATTAGGATCAAGTGGTCATTTCCTACATGATTAGTTTTCTTTCAATGCAGGCAACGATCGACACTAGCATAGCATGAGTTCTTGTGGATGCTGTTTAAGTTATTTAGGAAGTCATACAGTTCTCCTTTTTGCTAACCTGTAAACACTAGATAACAAGCATTTGATTTACGACTTCCAATTAATTATTTTATATTGGTTTCTACCTTCGACTTAGAATTTGTATTAGTATCTTTGTTTGCACCTCCGCTTACTCTCGATTTCTCAAAATAGAGTAGAGCCTCACGTGTGAAAATCCCACTAAATTTCACAGGCTGCTTTGAAAATCCCAGTAGCAGCACTTTAGTGCCCTGAAGCTACAGGTTCAGCTGTATGCAAACATGCAAAGAGAAGTCTCAGCCATGGGTTTCCACTAGGACTTAACTAGGTGCATGTTGAAAGTGAGCATTCATTTTTTGTCTTGCAAATTAGCAAGCACTCAACAGAGGGGAGTCCTCAATCATTATGCAAATAATAAACAGGTAAAATCCCCTTTTGTTTTATATAACAGCACAACCTTTAGCACATCCTCGGAATTAACCAGTTTTAAGGTTTGATTACTGTAAGGCACCCCAATCTGCTGTGACATTAAAACGTTAAAATGAAACCTCTTAAAACCCCCTTTTTGAGAAGCTAACCAAATGTGGGTTGCAGGCAGGGGTATTTCCTGGCCAGCTGTGTTGATTCCGAGAAGCTCTTCTAGAATCTGGCATGACACTTTCTAGCATCTTACGACTGTTTCACACTTCTACTTTTACCACGTTTTCTGAATACTGGAAGATTACCTGTAAACATGAATGTTTAAATGAAAAAAACGTGTGTAGTACATAGTCACGCATCACAGGGTGGTGCAAACAGCACTTGAAAAGTCTGTAAATCAATAAAGAGTTTTGAGATTATACACTGACTGAAGAATATAGAATTATATACACACAACTACCATCTTGATGGCTGATGTCAATCTTCTAAGATTAGAAAACAATTTAAAAAAAAGTAAAGGAAAATGCTACCATCAGTTTCCATGAGAAGAAGAAAAAATAAAAGTGCAGGATAGATTCACAGAAAGGAGAATTGTTTTCTGCTTCTCCTCAAAAATGGACAAGGACAGGTCTCTCTGCTCCTCTTGTCTAACCAGTTGTCCAGCTCCAGTGCAACATAGCATATTGCTATTTGCATTTGCAATATGGATCCATCATCCCACCCTAAAATTCAGCAAGTCCATACTGCTGTGCAGAGGGAATAGGAGGAGGTTCAGGAACTTTCTGGAGACTTGAGCTTGGCTGTGAGGGGGCTTCAGTTTTCTCCTGAGATAAACCTGCTGTGACAAACTTGTGGCATTCCCTGTCTACCATCTAAATAACTTCATTTGAGTTGTGCATAGGCACAACACTATTAACCTGGCTTTGCAGAGAGTGGTTTATTAAAGCTTTTCTTTCACAATTATCATTTTGCCTAGTGAAAAAAAAGTATTTCTGCGCACTCACCCAAATAGAAATTACTTCTTTTGGAGGTTCAGAGACCCTTTTGTAGTGTATCTAAAAAGTTATTGCCTGTTTTCATTTAGATATGGAGGTGACAGAGTGTTGAAAGAGTGGCTGTCTTTGCAGTACAAGAATTCCTGACGAGGACAAGAAGCACACAACTAAGATGCCATTGCTTAGTGTACCTAGACTAGTTTTCATCTGCATGCAAAGGTGCAGACTCTGGGAACCCCGGTGGCCAGTGCTGTGTGCTTACACACTTGTGCTGTGTATATATACTTAATAACTTTCCTTTGCTGCTGAGTATACACTTCACCTTTGAGGAACTCTGAGGGTAAGTATTTTCACTAGTTTGAAGTTTGGGAAACTGGGATGGGAGAAAGCCAATGGCTTGTATAAGGACGGAAGTCCTGGCTAGTTCAGGACTGCGAGGCTCATAGTTCTGTGTTCGCGCCGTGCAACCCCAGCACTGTGCAACAATAACATGTTTCAGTTCACTCCCGTTTGTGGAGGAAGATGAGACCATTCAAATAACTAAATAGGCCCCTTCCCTGGAATGGGAATGCATCCCATTAAAACATATCATAAGAAATAAAGGTAGGCTAAGTTTGTACCTGTTGTCTTTTTTTTTCCCTTTTCTCTGTTAATTACATTGTTTCAGCATGCACGTTCTAAAGGACTTTGTAATTAAAGTGGCCGTTTATTAAAAGGAAACTTCTTAGGGTGGCTCAGCTTAATTGTGTTCTCCTTGGAGTGAAACAGGATGCTTGGCCCGAACCTGATTTCCTTCATTTCACTCTGTTCCATTACAAGCACTTTCCTGCATCCTGCAGTAAAATATCGGTGACGCTGCATCTTTTCGAGCACGGGGCATTTGAAAGGATGCGTGATCACGGAAATTTTCATTTATCAATCGCAGAGGCAATGGGGATCCCCGTGTCTTAGGCGGGCAATTCTGTAGAGCCGCTTTTCCCTGTTTCCACTAGAGGGGGTTGCACGTTCTAGTTCAGAGCGCTACCGCAGCCCCAGAGAAGATGGAGCTGCCTCTTGTCCACCTATATTTTTAACTGATACAGTTAACTCATAAATACAATAATGAGCTAACAGTACTAGGACTTGAGGCCTTAATAACCATTACAAAAATCATTAATTACCAGGAAATTAGAGAGGTGTCTGTTAAGTGTTTAAATTTGCAACCTTCTGTCCACAAACAAGAAATCCAAACGCTTCTCTGAATCATAGCTAACTTCCCACACATTGGTTGTAAGCTATATCTTGTTTATTTCTGCATATATTACTCTCAGTAAATGATTAGATTTGTCACCCATGACCCAGTATGCTGTTTGCAATTATTTCTTATATTAAATTAATCACTACATATTTACTTTGAGAAATTATGTATGATATATCGATGCACGCATGTGTATTAAGTGTATGTGAGCACATGAACTTTCCTGATTGCATTTCCTCTTGTATGGCAAATTAGAAATAACAGACATTAAAGCTGGCAGAGTTATACTGACAGGGATAGTAGCACAGAGAGAGGGGGAAAATTGCTATACAAACTTTTCTTTCTTTTGTATTTTAAGTATTTCCACTTATTTACTGACTTCTAAGGATATGGACAGTCTAATCTTCATTAGCAGATACGTGAACACTTGGGGCTTGAAGTTTTAGGGCTGCTGGTGCGGACTGCACTCAGCCTCGCTTTTTCCACCTCCCACATCTCGTGGTTGTGCCCGGGTGGGGTGATCTGCATGCATATGGACTCTCACCAGATCTTTGGCACTTTGTGTAGCGGTAATAGTACCCAGAGAACTACTTTGCAGAATCAGATCCTTTGTGAATTACTTACTGGGTGAAAGTAATTCACATGGCTTGTGACTTTTTCCTGGGTAACATAAAGCCTCTCCTTTATACAATAATAATTAATTTGTAGTAGCTTCTTTTCTAGGAAAACTAAAGCTTATGCTATGTATATAAACAGGACTTCCATTTGGGCTCCTGTAATGTTGGGGTTTTTTTTAGAAAAAGCTTTCTATCTCTGTTTAGTTCCATCTAATCTTTCAGATTTTTCATTCTCTCAGATTTCTGTTCTGTATCGTGTTTTATTTTCCATTGCGATGCTTTCTCTGTCTTCTCTGAACATAATTTCTTCTCAGCAGAATTCAGCCCCACCAACTTCCAACTCAGAGCTGAATTTACAGATCCATTGTGTTTGAGTGGGTTCAAAATGAGACAGAAATATTCACTTTTAATCTGTTACATTTCTGAGGTGCTAATTACTTTGCCACTTCTTATTTGCCACCCAGTTCAAACTGGCAACCCGAATGCTATGAGAAGGTCTTTTAATAATCTTTTAAGAAAATGATATGGAGTAATTTACTTCTGCAACAAGTAACTTGCTTCAGGAGGGGGAATCACTGGGACCCAGACAGTTGTGACTAATGTGGATTTCAAATGAAAAACACTTCAGCTTGAAAAGAAACCAGAATTATACCTATTAAAAACCAAGGTTTAAACAACCTTGTAGGTTTCATTACTTTTGTCTGCAAACATACAGTGTTCTTTGGATAAAGATACAAAGGGTGGACTGGAGCCTCCAGTATGTATACATAAAAAGCCCTTTCTTGGCTTTTTGACTCTGTTCCTTGCTTAACTAATACAAATAATGAATTCAGGGACACTGGGTTTTACATCACCTCAGCGGATGATCTTCTCAGTTACACCTTGTTGTAAAGCAGCAAGGCAGAGATGGGAGGGAAGAGATATTGCTTTGAAAGAAATGGTTTCCTACCTTCACGGAGTGAGTATGTGCTTGAACACTTACTGACACACAAATGAACTGTGTTTTTTGAAGTATTACATTGTTTTGTCTTCTGGGCTGCCTGGAGTTCTTCCAAGCGCAACTAACAAAGGCTTGAAGATAGGATTCAAGACATCATGGGGGCCGAGGGGGGGGGAATCTTCACTAAATACTAGAATGTTTTTTTGGTCTGTTGCCAGGTATGCAGGGGGAGGGTGCACCGAGCTCAGGCAGCGGCAGCGAGCCCTGGGCAGGTACCCAGCTGCCACTTCGCCAGCGATGAGGGGGGCCAAGCAGGGTGTGACAGAGCAACAGGTTTGGGGAGGAGGAAGGGGGCATCCCTTCTGGGAAACGCTTTGCTCTGCCCCAGCCGAGACTTCCTCTTAGGCTTTTTCTTGGTGGCCTGCTCGCCTCCCTCCCCTCTGCTCCCAACCGAAAATATGGTCGATCACTAATGGAGGAACCGTTGGTTCAGTTAGACGTTAGCAAACTGTATGGGTTACAGACAGACAGATATACTGAGCAGAAATTATTTGCTCTCTCTATACAAGCAGGAGAACCTCTAGTAGTGAACTGGCTTGCCTTCAGAAATAAAACCAACAGAAGAACGCTGCTAGCCATAGAGCCGTAGCCGGGTTTGCTATTCAATTCAAATATTCAGCTCAAATTCTGTAAGACTTTGCTTTCTCCTTTGGACTTAACGGAGGCTTCTATGGGCAGTTCTGATGGTAGGTTTCATTGTACAAATTGAAAAGTCCAGTGTCTGCTCACACGTGGAAACACATAGTTTCATGGAAAATTATTTTACCAGTACGTGAACTTAAAAGCCCCATAGCTTCATTTGTATATAGACATTTCAGTTGGTTTTGTCAAAACCAGTATGCTAGTGGTAAAGCAAAATATCACATGACTATGTATATACTTACTTTGTAACAATGAAACTTACAAATCTTCCATTAAAAAAGAAATCCCATACCAAATAGCTTAAGGTTGGCCCTCAGTCTGCAGTACAAGGATTTGGCCTATGGATTCAGTTTATAGTGGATACAATTTATCTATGTACTCTGTCAGTAGAAGACACAGTCCATTCTGTCCAGAAGCCTCCCAGTTGCACAAAGCATGTGGGATGAGTTCTTAGATGCAGAAGTGTGTGGAAACTCCAGATGTCACCCTGCCAGGTAGCCCCAACACGAGCTGTGGAAACGCGGCTCTTAAAAATGCCCAGAGCACCTTCCCACGGGGGCATCTCTGGAGAACTCCTCCCCTTTTAGGATTAAAAATACCAGTAGCTAGCAGTGTACCTGAGGAAGGCCCAGTTAGCACCTTGTAGCTGTTCTGCCTGTGCGATCACAGATCCCATTGAACACAGCTGCCAAGATCATAATCGCTTTCAGCCAGTGACATTTTTCATGAATGCTACAGTTTTGAGAGGAGCATATTTTTTGATCTGCTATCCTTTCCTCCCCTATCTGTCAGAAGTTGGTTATAATCAATTGGCACTTGTACAACACGTCTTCTAACCAGCCAAGGATCTTTAAAATAGCTTCACCTACTTCTGTTCTCGTTTTTCAGAGAAGGGATTTTGAAGCCAGAGGAGCTGACATGCCTCACTCCAGGTCACGCTCCAGGTCACACAGGAATTGGTGATAGAGATGCAGCTTGAACTGGGCAGGAATCCTGTTGGTTACTTTCTTACGCTGGGTTTTCCTCTGTGCTTACCTTAAGCATTTTTTCTCCTCCCGTTTGTGTCTGACATCCTTTACTAGAAATTTGCTAATCTCAGGATTATGCAAGGGAGCATATTTTCAGTCATAGGATGCTCACATGCTTCACGGACCAGGGTGAACTTGAGCTCTATTGCACACTTGTTGCCTCATACACGCGCGTGCACGCATGCATACACAAGCACCGGCTGGGGATTGATCATCAGGGAATTGATTACACCAAAAGGGGTGCAGATGTGAGCTTCTGAATTACAGTAACAAGCAGGATCGCACTTACACCTCTGTGGAATAAATCTGTCCAAAAAAAAGTAATTCCTTTTGCTACAAAAATGATGTTCATCTATGTGCATTCTTCTCTGACGAGCTGTGTCACCACAGAAATGGTAATCTTGCCACTTATCAGTAAGCTGCTTTTTAGGAAAACAGCGGGTGAGGAGGGTAAACAGGTTGTAGAGGAAGGTAACATGAGAGTAGGATAGTGATTAGTTTTCAATGCCATTCCAACTATTCAGCAACTAAAGATTGTAACACTGAACAAAGGACGATGAAATAGGAAAAGAGAGCTTTTCCAGCTTCTGAGTGCTTCAAGGGATGCTAACCACTCCTGAGTAAAAAAGCCCTTACCTGCTATAAACCAAATACTAATTATTTAATTATCCTTAAATTGGTGAGCCTTTCAAAGCCCCAAAAGGCCAGGAACAGCCTAACTACCATAAGCATTGTGAAAGCTCACGACTTCATGACTGATGCTGTTCAGGGCTCCTGTGAGTCTTCTTTGGTGCCTCTTCCTCGGTGCCTCTTCCTCTTGCCCCATGCCTGTTGCTGACCCTTCCCCCTTGCCCCATTAAAATTCACTCTCTGCTTCCTTATGGCTACTACTTATCTCACAGTCACTTTTGTCTTTGAAAACCTCCGTACCCAAAAAGGAAATTTAATTCATCAGCTGCATGAAGGCCTTTACTATTAAAGTATCAGTATGAATCTAAGAAAGAGAAAAGAATACTCCAGAGATAAACAGCTGATGTCTGGATGAGGACTTCAGGAATATTATAGTTGGAGAATATAGTTGCTGTGATCTCTTGGATTTGCTCTTTGTCTGCAAGCCTGGCTTCTAATCCCTGCTCTGGGTTTACAAATACCAGCCTTGCTTCTGGCTTGGAGGATGAATACAATAGAGTTTTATTGTAGATTTTTTCTGAACAAAAGTCCATACTAGAGACCTTCTGGTTTTTTTCCAAACTTTTCAGTTTGCTTTGAAGTCAGTTAAAAGATAAAAAACCAAACACCCCCCCTTCCCCATCTAATTCAGAGCCCCCTAACTGGTGTGACAAGAGTTCTGTGTGAGGTTTTTTTGATAATGCCCAATACATCCATTTCTGCAGTTTCCAGAGAGCCACTTGACTTTTTGTTTCTATCTTGATTTCATCCTTATGGCCTGCCATCTTCTCTTCTGGCCTTCTTTGCTGCTTTGACTCTTCTGCACAGTGCCCTGAAACTGGTGCCAGCGGGTGGCTAAACCTCGGGTTTCCCTGCCCCGGAGCACTGCCCAGGGGCTCGTCCTTTATTCCAGCAAATGCCGGGACAGTCCCATGCTCAGCCATACTGCAGGCCCTGGGCTCTTCACCTACAGCAGAAGACCACACACAATCAGGTGTTTCAATTACATGGTCAGAAGAGAAAATAAGCCCATTTAAACCAATCCAAAACAAAAGCTATCTTTTTTACCAGTGAAATTTCAAGTTTATCAAGAACAGTTCTTCACATAAACACTTTCAGAAATAGATCATTGGTTTACTCATCTCTTTGCTTCATTTTGTCTGGAGGGAAGTAGTCCTGTGGGAATCAAAAAAGACAAAAAAAGACTTTCCTGAATGACCTTCATTTTTTGGCAAAAGATTTGCAATCGAGTCTTACGTGTCAGAATGACTAAGAGTGAATGGATGGTGGGACACATGTTCTCCTTGAAAGCTTTTATGGGCTACGATGTGAACTGGGGAAGCCGGATCACCAGTCATATGGCATATGTTTAAAAATATTGTTGAAATGAAATGCTTTTAAAAAATAGTATACAAACGAGTAGCATAAGAGTTATTTTGTGACTGTATGCACATACATTTTCTTTGTGTTTTTTTCTGGTGACTGAAACTGAGCTCCAGATAAGCTATTTAGGGACACATATAAGTGCCATTGACTTTCAGTCAGATAGCAGGTATGTAATTGCTTTCGAATAGTTGCATCAGTTATGCGACAAGTAGGATCAATGTATTTAGCATGTGCACTAAAAGTTTTGCTTTTCTGCAGAGAGAAGGCTTCGGATTTTTTAGATGCTGAAATCAGCATGTTGAAATGTTTTAGGAATATCTGTGCCTTTGACTTGATTAGCTGCGATCTCATTCTCGCTGAGGTTCAGCATACGAAACCTCAAAAATTTAGACAGCTTTGTGTGTTTATGTATTTTTGCTACTTCGTATTGCTGCTATCTGGCACTTCCTATAGCTAGATGATATTTGCATGTTGTATATAATTACTGTTTATGTAATATTAAGTTACATTTCTGACTTAAATGGATCATTATATAAAGCTGTAAAGTTTCACAAAATAGCTCTGCAGTGTAAAATACCATGATGTAAATTATGGCATACTTATTATGTGTTTCTTATATTGTGAACTATTTTCTTGTACCACAGAAGCATATGAAAATAGTAAGAAAGTAATGTGTTTGGGTTTGTTGTTTGGTTTTTTTCCCCTCATGCTATTATTTATAATTTCTAATGCCATGTCTTATATCCTGTTTCACAACAAGAGTCAGATACTCATGTTTAACTGCTAAGAAAGTCTGAACAATTTGATCACAAATGAGGACAGTTCTGATTAGATACACTAAGAAAATAAAAGACAAAACCCAGTCTCCTCTCCTGGATGCAACCTGACTGCCAGAGTAGTTCCCACAGTACTACACAGATAGCTAGGTTCATTTTGGAGCATCCAGCTGTGAGGTGACACACTTAATGCACCAGTGATCTGATCCAGTATAGAAAATCTTTGGGGCCTGATTCTCCAGTGCCTCTCACCTTGTGCAGTCATTTGTAGTGAACAGCCTGAATGCCTACAAACTGTAAAAGTAGAATATAAAATATTTTGCACTGCTTATCCTTCACTGCTTACCTGTAACCACACGAGCAGGTGTATGAGGTGAAACAGTTCTGAAGAGAATTTTATTTGTATGGAATTGTAAGACTTTTTGTTTTCTTTAAACATAAAGATGTATGAGCCTTCTAGACAGTGATCTTATGAGCATTACTATAGGATACTTGCAGAGCAACAGAACGTGCACACATTTAAAAATGCGCAGGTCTAATAGTCAAAACACAGACTAGGACAAGTGCTAAACCTGAGCCTTTCTTTAGAAATTCAGATGTTGCAAGTTGGTTTAAAGTGTTGTTTTCCTAACCCAGCAATCATTTCAGAAAAGGAGTTCCAATGCCAATTTTAAATCAGTGATTGCCTTGTTGCAAATACAAACAGCATCTCATTGCATTGCAACCTCCTCTCCTCTTTGTTTTTATGATAGTAATTTAGTGAGATTAGGAGCTGTGTTACTCCACAAAAGATGGTAGTGCAAGAAAACAGCTTTACATGAAAAATGTTGTAGCAAAAACTGTACAGGCTCTATGATTTTTCAAACAAAGATCACAAATTAACAGAACAAACTTTCTTGTAAGGAACAGTATCTTTGGCTGGGGATTTGGCCACTTCTTTACTTCATTTTTGTTTGATTTTGTTAGGTTTGTTTGCTTTTCTTGACGGTATTATTTACTGCATACATGCTGGATGATAAACCTATGGCAACTGTGCTAAATTTTAAACAGGGTCAACACAGTTTTTTCAGATTTATTTTAATATTAATCACTGCACCTTAGTATTAAAAAAATACTCTATCTTTGGGACAAAGATTGATTATATTCAAAATTAGAGGCTTTTGGCAATGATAGGAAACTGAGTCTTTTTTTTTGTCCTTTTACAGCATTTTTTCTTTTGTTTTCGTTTAAAGGGCACTGTAGAGATACTAATCTTAATAAAACAGTATATACAAATCCCTGTTCCTGTGCTACTGATAAGACACCAAGTGCTCAGTCCTGCTGAAACTTACTCACAGGAACTGGCCTCTATTTTCAGAAGTCACAAATGATTTTGATTACCTCCCTTTTTCAGTCGATCACCAGTTTTAGAAAATGGGGCTAGATTTAAAAAATGAAAGACACCTGCTTTTGGAACACTCTGTGCCACCTGAGGCACCACAATTTCCTCAACTCTTAGAGCGCCGAAAACTCGTAATCACTTTGAAAACTTTATGTTGCAGTCCTTGCCTGAATTTAATGTACACGCTGTGCACAATGCTGCGCCATGCACACATACCCGGATTACTTGGGGGTCTGGAAGTGCCACACTTGCACTGTCCTAATGGTCTGCCCTGACTAATTAGTTCTAAGTGACCCCCACTGAGCCATGCAAGACATATTCCTAGTGGTCTCCATACATAAGTAAGCATCACCACATGGTTTCTCATCCTGCAAGTGCTTCCTCCACCTCCAGTGGAGGCTCCATGGAAAACGCTATTAATTAACTTGATGGTGGGGTAAACAGCCAAGAAAGAAAGGGGACAACGAGAATATATGCGTGTGGTCACCAGCTGCGATCCTTGACTGGTTCTCTGGCTTTTGGTAGGCACATAAGTGAAGCTAGGGTGTGGGTGTCTCTCTGCGTTAGGCTACGTTAATCCTCTCCGGTGTCACGGCATATAAACTATGGTCTTGGGATGCTGTCACTTGATCAGGTATTCTGGTATCAAGACAGGTATATTCTTCTACTAGGGCATAGTTGGGGGAGGCACAAAACATTTTCACAGCCTTTGTAGCGCCATGGGGTCACGGGTAGGCTGAAAAGTTGGATTTGGAAATGGAATATATGAGAATATACATATCTATTCAACTGCTGGAATTTATGGAAAATTTTAGATGATGTTCAGTGTGGACTAAGGCTGAAAGTAAAAAGAAATCTGGAACCTTTCCGTTGGATTTGTGCCTAGGAAAGAAGCAAACCTAAAGGAAGTGTTGTGGGGTTTAGGTCCTCCTTCTTTTTCTTGGGGAAAGGTTGAGGGGTGGGCTTCAGCTGTGAGCTCATTGTAAAAGAGAGATTAGGGAGGATCTGCCCTAAATTGTAGCTTTGTAATCCCTGCACTGGGCCCAGTTAACTGCTTGACATGTGAAAATATTGTGTTAATGAAGTTCCAGCCTGCTTCTTAAATCCATCCTTGTGACTGTCTTTATTCATCTGTGTGTCCTGATAGATTATGCTTATTTTTATATATGTGAGTAATCTCATTGAAATCTAAGAGTTACTAATGGTAGCATGATAGATGAGTGTTGCTTGGGCCCTTAATCCATTATTGAAACTGAAAGCTGTTTATAGATTCTTGTAATATTTAATTTTTCCTCAGCATGGACAGCTAAAAGCAAGTATCTTAACTTTTTCAGCTGGCTTCCTTTTCTTTTTATCGTTCCATATGCCTGCAATAGTTTAAATTACAGAACACCTAATCAACATTTAATTTAATCAACATTTCCTGTTTCTTCCAGATTTTGTACCCACCTTCTACTAAAAATAAATACATTCCTTATTTAGTTAATAGGACCTAGATGTGGGATCCAAACTGCATTTAAGACCATCAGTTACTTTGCTGAAACATGACTCTATCATTTAGTTTGAGGAACCAGCTAACAAGAAACTGCATAGGGAGTTCAGGGACAATACAGCAGTATATGTTCCCTAGGAAGTTATTTGGATGTCTTTTTGAAATATCATAGCTGGGATTCTCTATTGCCTCCGGGGGAAAGGAGACAGGACCTGCACAGAAGCAGATAGCTTCAATTTAAGTAACAGAGGCTTTTCCTTCTAACAGAAATCAGTGCAGGTATCACCCTGATTTTATTATGGAGAAGCAGATAAGCCATGCTGAATGTAAAAGACGAGAGCGATCCTTGGACTGATGAGGCCCACATAAGGGTGTTCTTGTGCTGATGCACTCTGATACAAAACCAGATGTTTTTAAGTTCCTAAGTGGTATCTTCATTTTTATATGGCTTTAAGGTTATCACAGTACCTCAATAATTGGATTACTTTAGCACAAAGATAATGTTGTTTTATAGAACTTTGGCTTTGTTCTTCAATGCTGTCATTTATACCTCTGAAAGGTAGTAATAATCCATTTCCATATGAGAAAGGTAGCATTTTACACCAGCTCTTGTGAAAACAAGTGCACCGAGACTGAATGTAGTAGAAAACTGGAGCGCTCTGAATTTTCTAGGAAGATGAGGCAAGAAGGTGCATGCAGTAGCTCGTGAAGAGTGGTAGTGAAGGGGCAAAGTCAGGGAGAACTGAAGATGGATCAGCTCTGCACAAGCAGAGAGATCTACCCATATGTTTTTTTCCCTATGGAGTCATGCCTAAAAATGTAATTGTTGAACTCATAGGTATGGGGTGGGGGCGATTTAGTGAAAGTGGACCTGTGTATAAACCACCTTCACTAAGTATGCACAAATTGATTTCTAGGTGCAGGCTCCTCACTGTAAAGGTGGTTGATACCTTTCAGTTAAACACAGTTGCATTCCATGAATGCTAGAAAAGAGCCAGGCTCAAGCCATGGTGTTGGGAAACTGGAAGTTAGCCAGAGCTTTGCAAATTTCAGATTTAAAATAGGTAGCAATTTTTGCACAGTACCCTACCTTTCATTGGGTAAGTTGTGCCGAAAATTTTCTTTTGTGCTTTCTTTAGTTATTTGGGGTGGAAAAGTGGCTTGAAGCTGTGCTCCCAGCTGTGTCCAGCCCGTGTGTACTAACATTCAACATCCTGTCCTCTCAAATATGCAGAGCTAAATAAGGAGACATCTTTAGGTTCTACTAAAAAAGCATTTGGTTGACTGAAAATTTTGAAATGAGTCAATGCAGAAATGGTAACATCCTTCCTTTAAACAAAACAAAACAAAAAAGCAGAATGAATCCTCAGCAGTAAGTAGTAAAAATTAAATTATTGTTGGCATTCACAATTATTGTTTTAAAAAGTGTTTGGAAATAGGATGATAGAGTCCTTGAGGGATGAAATGTCCTCACTATTTAAAAGAAACTCAAATGCAGCTAGTACCAGTCCAATGGGGCGCTTTTTTTTATTTTTATTCTCTTTTCCACTGAACACCTTAATCCTATTGTAGACGTAGAAAAATACAGCTCCTGTGGAGAGCATAATACAATCTCACACCATTGTGCTTTTGATCTTAAATAAAATGCACCCGCATTTGGCTTTTTTTCTTTGCTCCAGATTAGTTTTGGACCCAGCCACCCTAATTCCTTTCTTGTGTTGAACTGCAAGGAACTTCACGATTGTAAGGAGGAGTTGCCATAAAGCAAGAAGGGGAAGGGGGGGTGTGCGCGACACAACACAGTGCTCATGGAAAAAAATGGGTGGGAATAGCATCAACAGAAAAGAGCTCTTACAGATGTGGGGAGGATACACATACCCCCGCCAGCCTAACCCAGAGAAGTGTGGCTGTAGGTCCCGAGGCCTGAGATTACCCGAGATAGAGTGGAGCTACATGCCCAACATACTTCATTATCCATGCCAGTACTGGGAGCTGCCAGCCATCAGAAGGGGGCTTTGCATGAGCAGGTGGGGACTGAGGACTTGTGACTTTGATGACCAGCATGAGAACTTGTGCAGAATTTGGTGGCTGGGGCAGTATAGGGTGAAACTTTGCCATCCAGCGCGTGGGCACCTTCCTCAAATGTCTGAATTTGATCCAGATGAGGGAAGTTTGGGTGGGGTGGTTTTTTTGATACAACTGGGCCATGGGCCATTACCTGTCTGGCCCGCTTGGCTCACTGTAGCCCGGCAGCAAACGAGTCCCGAAGGACCACGCTGCTGAGATCAGGAGTCCCATTCCTCTCCCCCTCCGGCTTTTCCCCTGGTAAGAGGAGTTACGGGGCTGGCTGGGAGGGCCGATGCTCGCATCTGGGCAGTGCCGGCCAGCCTCGTGCCAGGCAGCGCTGCGTTAGATCTGTGCTGCTCCCATCCCACCCACAGGACTCCCGTGGGAGTTCCTGCCACAGAGGTATGGAGGAAGCCAAGAAAGAAACATTCCTCCACCTCTTTTTTTTTTTTTTCTTCTTTCCCCTTTTCTCCTCAGGGTTACCACCCTCTCTCCCCACTCCTACAGAGAGGTCTGAAGTCTCACTGAATCAGCAGTTGTGAATATTATCTGTGCTGTTAATGGTTTGCATCTTTTGGCATCAAAGGGTAAAATCACTTAGGGACACACACACACTGAAAAGATCATATACTATAACGCATCCAAGCAGAAAAAAAAAGGTTGTAATGCTCATGAATTCCAGATGATGACTTTTTAAATCCCCGAGAAGGCAGTGAAATTGTTTGATTGTTCTTGTTAATTATTGGACTTGTCCCAGTATCAAATATTTGTAGAAGATAAGACTTCCCTCGTGGAGATGAATAATAACCAAACTTGCTCTTCTTTGAACAATTTGGCTCAGGGTGTGTAGTTCTGCGTTTCCCACTCTCAGGCTCAAACCCCGTCTAGCCGGCTTCACCGCTTCATAAAAGCACGTGTACAAAACGCTCAATTAAAAATAAAAGACCCCGTAAGTAAACAAGCGAGGGAGAGCGAGCGAGAGACCTCTTCCTTGCAGAGCGTGACTTTATTAGCGGCGGAGGCGGGCTCCCCGCCACCGCCCCCCCCCCCTCCGGCCTCGGGCTGCGGCCGCCGGTCCCGCCGCTCCTTCCCCCCGTTCCCCCCGTTCCCGGGCACCGCGGGCGCGCACCGGGGCGCGTCGCACCCCGCCGGCACGCGGACCCGCGCCCCAACAGCTGTAGTGAGTAGCGGCAGAACGCACGGCTGCCGAGAGGGAAACACAACCCGCCCGCACCCCCACCCACGCCCGAAGCCCCGGCAGCGGGGCCGGGTCCCCGCGGGCTGGCGGCGGCCGGGCCGCGGGGCCAGCCCGGGACACGGCTGCGCTCGCCCGAGGAGCGGCGGGGGGTGCTGGCGGAGAGGAGGAGGAGGAGGAGGAGGAGGAGGAGGAGGAGGAGGCGGAGGTAACCGGGGGGTCCGGGGCAGAGGCGGGCTGCGGAGCCGGGCGCAACGCTCCCTCCCCGCCTGCCTGGGGGGAGCGGTGACACGGCGGGGGCTTCCCCCGGCCCCTCCGCCCCGGGGACGGGTTTCAGGCCGCCGGGCGGAGAGCGGAGAGCCGCCAGCCCTCCCGGCCCCGCGGCGGCCACCCCGGGCGGGCGGGGAGCCCGCAGGCCGCCCGCCGCTGAGGTAACCCCGCCGCTGGCGGCGCGGGACGCGGGGAGGACGGACGGCGGGCATCGTCGGACCCGCCGCGGCGTTCCGAGGAGCGCCGGGGGGGGCGTCTCGCCGCCGGCCCCTGGGGAGAGAGTGCGGAGGGGAAGGGCGCGGGGGGGGGGGGACGACCCCGAAGTTCTGCTTCCCCCCCCCTCGGGTGGCTGCGCACGCGTGGGGGCTGCGCCCGGCCGGGGGTCCCGCGAATTAGGGGAGGGCGCTGAGGAGAGGGGCTGCCGAGGGGGCTGCGGCGGGCGGCCCCGCGGGCGCCCTGTGCGTGTGCGCGACCGCGCCGGTGTGACAGGGGCTGCCGGCGCGGGAGGTGCCAGCGGACACGCACACGCCCACGGACACGCAACTCCCCGGCGTTTACTCTTAGCAAAGAGCGGGAGGGGGAACTCCTCCTCGGGAAGGGACCCGGTAGCGACGTCCCCGGGACCCGCGACAGCCCCGCTCGGTGAAGAAGTTCCCGGGGAGGGGGGGGGGGGCGGGAAGGGCTCGGAGCCCCCCCCGCTAAGAACCGCTCGTTGAGCCGGCGGACAGCCGCCCCCCTCCCTCCCCGAGGGACGGTGATGATGATGATGCTGGTGGCGGCGATGGCCGTTAGCGGGCTCCGCGGGGGCGGCGGGCGCGTCACTTACCGTTGGCCGCCCCGCCGCCGCGCAGGGCCGCCCCGGTGCGCGGCGGGGCGGGCGGCGGCAGCCGGCGGGCAGGAGGTCGGGGCTGGTCTGAGGCAGCCCCGGCGCGCCGGGGGGAACTCCCCGCGCAGCCCCCTCCCCGCCGCCGCCACCTCGCCTTCCTCCTCCGCCTCCTCCTCCTCCTGCCTGCCGGGGTGCCGGCGGCGGCCAGGCGCGGCGCGGCGAGCCTCTCCTCCCCCATTGTTCCCGGTCTCCCTCTCCCTCTCCTGGTGTTTTTTTTTTTTTCCCCTTTTGTTATTTGCACTCGCATTGTGTTGTTTGTCTCTGAAGCCGCCTCATGACCAGCAAAGGGATTTCACCTCGTCCTTGAGAGACAGAGAGAGAGAAGGGGGAAGGGGGGGGGAAGGAGGGGGGAGAGAAAGGAAGAGCTCACCAAACACCCATCTCCCGGTCCCTCCCCGCACCTCTGCCTCTCCCCACCCCGCCAGTGTCTCACTTAGCACCCCGCGCCCGGAGGAGACATTACAGACAGCGGGTAGGTGCGCGACCGCCGCCGATTTAACTTTCTTCCTGGCTGCGGCCGCCGGCGGCCGCTCCCCGGCGGGCGCTCCAGCGCTCGGCGCCCCGCGGGGCTCCCCGGGCGGCAGCGGCGGGGGCGGGCGGGCCCCGGCGAGGGGCAGCGCGGGGGGTGGGCGCCGCTGGCGGGGCGGGGGAGGCGGCGGGGCCGGCTGTCAGCGCGGCCGGCTGCCTCCCGGGCGCTCGCACACCTCCCGAAGTTTGGCACAACTTGTCACGCCCCCCCCCTTCCTCCTCCTCCTCCTCCTCCTCCTCCTGCTGCTGGGGCTGGGGGCGGGCGGGGGCGGGCCGGCCGCGGTGCCCGCGCGCGCGCGTGTGTGTGTGTGTGTGTGTGTGTGTGGTGGGGCAGCCGCTGCTCCGCGCCCTGCCCGGGCATGGCTCAGCCCTCGGGATCCCGGCGGACAGGAAGCTTTAAATTATTGTAATTGCCTCTCCGTGCGTGCGTGCGTGAGTGCAAAGCGGCGGCCGCCGCCGCGCCGCTGCCGGGGAGGCGCGCAGGGGCGAGCCGGGGCGCTGCGCTGCGGCCGCGGGGCGCGGGGGGCACCGGCGGGCACCGGCACCGGGGCGGGCGGGGGGGGAGCAGCGGGCAGCGGGACGAGGGTGTTTACATACTTCTGCGAGGCGTGTTCCCCGCTTCTGCCGGAGCAGGAGCCTGGCTCCGTGGAAGGGGCTGGAGGCTCTACGGTTCGCTCGTTTCGGCTGCTTTCCCCGACCTCCAAAAGAAAACGGGTCGGGGAAAAAGGGGGCTCCCGGTCAGGGTGCGGAGCGCGGCCGCGCTCGTCCCCGCCGGCCCCCGGACGGGCTGGCCCAGGCGCTGGTGGTGGGAGCGAGCTCTGCCTTCTCAGAAAAGTTAAGGGACTTTATTCCAGCCCGACTGCGATCCTAGAATAACCGGAGCCGCTTGCCGGGAGGAACGTGATCGGCTTTTCCCTGGGGATGGCATGCTGCCTCAGCCCTGTACTTTGGTCAAGGGTAGAACCAATAGCAAGCTGTGGGATTTTGGGTAATAAGTGTGGGAATCTGCAAGAGGAGTAGGTCTAGGAGTGATTTGTTTTCTTACTGCTCATGAATAATGGCCTCTAGCATATTTTTTTTTTTTTAAACCAGCAGGCCAACGAAATAGGCACGTGGGAGATTTGTAGGCGTTCAACATCGCGATCATCAACAACAACAACGATACAGTAGGGGCGTCCAGGAGGACGGTATCTGATGAGAACTATTTTCTTGGAGAGGCTAGTATCGCACGCTGGTACAGGTAGCTTTTGTTATCGTTGCTACCGCTTAACTCTTGTAAAAGGAAAGCCAGCTATATCCTAAAATTAGAGAGGAAATGTTTTTGGTTGTTTGTTGTTTTGGTTTTTTTTTTTAATAGAGCTGCATTTTGCTCCATCTCTGTCAAAGAATGGAATATTAACTTTAGTTCAAATTAAAAAAGGAAGTTTGATTCCAGCTGTAGAACTGTAAGATAATGTGTTCTGGCTTTCCTCCTCCCAATTCAAATACAGCTAGCTGTCTGCAGCCTTGCTGAAGCGAGCGACTCAGATTAAAAAGCAACTTCTTATAAATGAGGAGCTAGTACAAAGTTCTTCATCAAAACATTTTATCACCTGAAACTTACCTGAGAGCAGTTACTTGTATCTGCTGCTATTTTTATATCCTCTTAATCCTTCCCAGCGCTGAAAAATACATTATTGCCTCAGAAACGAATTCTTCATCCTGCAAAATGCACTATTTACAACTGTTGAACTGGGATTGCAAGGGGAGAATTTTTTTTTTTTTTTTTAATTTAGCCATAATATCTGGCCAGGTTATAGCCAGCCTTGTTTCACGAGGTTTCTCCAGCTGAACAAGGAGAGGCTGGCACTGATGTGTTGCATTTTGTGAATGGATAGTGTGTCTATTCTGACATGATTTGGACACGAGAACCCAATAAACACATGGCCATTATGCATGGAAATCTTGCAGCAGAGCTTTCTGGTTGAACTTAAACTGTTTTGGTTGAGAGTTACACTGTAAGGAGTACAAGACTTGAAAGCTGCAAGTGTCTTATGTAAACAGATGGACATTTGAGATGTATTGACTGTTTCAAGTTAATTCAGTTAACATGTGGGTGCACATGTATTTAATTTAGTCTAGTATAAATTTTTGTAAGCGATGGAAGCTAATACATGCTTTTTAGAAAGAAAATAAAAGCCTGTGAATTTCATCTATACGTGTTGGAGCTCCAGCTGTAGAGGTTCTTAATGACTGTGATCGTCCTTTTGTCATGATCTCGTAGTACCAGATGAGACTTAACAGAGAGCTTACTGTTTTTCACTTAAGTGTGCAGGTAGCTTGCTAATGAATTTTGAAATGGTAAGGTACCCTTCTGAAGTCTCTGTGAAAATATAAAAGTGCTTAAACGTACATCTTGCTGCACTTTTACTGTACGTGCCGCTTGCCAAAACCAGTTAGGTTGAGCAATATCATTAAACTGTCAGATGTATTGTTTACAATGGGATAGTTCCTCAATGTTCAGGATGAAGAAACAGCAGTTTTCTGTTACTCATCGTAAAAATGTACCGCTGCGTTCCAAGAAGGTTTGTAAGTGGCGTAGCTAACTATCACTGCATAAAGCATGGGAGGAGATTGAGACTTGGCATCTCTGACAGTGCTGCTGTAATGCAACGTGTGTACAGGAGCTTTGTTTCTGCCTGCAGTTCATACTTACCCTGATATAAAACACTCTCATGTTGGCATATGGATACACCAAAACCCATAGCATTTGTTGAAAAATAAGAATTCCGGCATTTAGGAGAAAGTAAATGAACAGTCCTTCTAAAAATACAACAGTATGCTAAAATATTGCCAAAGCACTGCTGTGACGCTGTTGTAAGCTGTCATATTTTTTGACCATTATAAATAGATTAGTATTATTATAAGGATTTTTTTCTTATTAGCAAAGAAGCTTTTTTTTCCTATTTTCTACATAAGAATCCTCGCATGCCCCCTGAACCGGCAGAGCCATGCTCACACTGAAGGAGGTGGGAATGTTGCTGGTGAGGAAGTGGGCAACTTGGCCCTACACTTTGGGAATGGCCTTTGTAAAGCCTTAGAAGTCTCCTGTACTGTAAACTCATTTCTTTTGTGATCTGTTTTGCCCATATTCTCCATTTGTTCAAGACATCAGAGATGGTCCAATTAATCAGTTATGATATATTATGTAGTCAAGTTCAGATCCAAATTTGATTTAGACAGCGTACAAATTGAAGCCTGAAACAAGAATGAGCTCCTCTTCGGAGGCACTGAAGTGTCGGGGGCTTTTGGGAGTTTTCTTCTTTTTCGTGGTGTGCTCAGACCCAATTAGGAAAATTTCCTTTCCGATTTGTGACTAAACTGTAGGACTAGGGGAATTTGAAGCCAGATGTGTTTCCCTTTGTGAAATTTAGTAACCGATAAGAACATTCAGGTCAAGACGAAAACGTTAGATTCACGTCCTGCTGCTAGTCATGCTACAGTTATACCTTCTTTGGGCATTGTGTGGAGAGCGGAGGCTACAGGTGAAGTGGGTTTCCAATGACTTGTGCACAATCTGTTAAAGCAGCTCGAATCCATGTGCTGCTTGCTCCACTGATGGACATCCTAGATAAGTGTAAGATGATCACTCTTGCAGTACCTTTCCCTATGTCTCTAGCCGTTTCAAGCACGTGGTGAACACACACAGGCACAGGCACATGCACAGTACATTCTGTATACGTGAAGCGCATTGTTTGAACAAGTTTTTGTTGCTTACAGAGCACACATCCTTTCTAGTTGCACACGTTTCTAGATGAGGAGACCATACGCTTCATGACAGGTTGGGGAGGGTCTCCTCTAATATTTCTGACAGCTGTATTTTCTGTCTTCTCCAGCCTCTCTCTTTTCCTTTGAGCTGCAAGCATAGGTTGAAACTCAGGTAATACATAAGAGGATTGTTTAATACTGGCTATTTTCAGAGGCACAAAGGACAGTTACTTTCTTTTCCTACTAACCTCCTGCTGGCTTACTAGCTGCTTGGGAGGCTGGTGATTTTAAGAATGCCACTTTATTCAGTGCATCAAATACGGAGCAAATCTTTGCTCACCAAGATCCCAGTTCCTACACCCCGTGGTAGCACCAAAAATTGAACTTGAGTGGCCCAGAGCGCCAGCTCCTACTGTGATGACTCATACAACCATCAGCACTTTTTAGAGTTAAATTTGATCCATTGGCCCTGAGCAGTGCTGACAATTGCCAGCTAAAAGACCCTTCAGTGAATTGTCCTTTAACAGAAGTCTTTCCCCCCCTCCGCCCCAATTTCCCGTTGATTCTTTTAAATAAAAAGAAATCCTGGTGACAAAGCTAATGTGTATTCTGTGATTATTGTTTAAAGAAAGAGTATTTACCTATATTTCAAGGAAATGAATTGCCTGAAAATTGTGGGTCAGAGTTATTTTATAAGGATAGTATAAGGATACATTATTTTATAAGGATAGTATAAGGAACTGGCTTTTGGCTTAGGCAGGGTAGAAGGTTGGCTAGTACAGCAAAGAACTGGTGGGATAAGGTGAAGTTGCCTGCTCATAGCTGGGCAATAAGGGCTCCTCCTGCTCTAAGAAGTTGCTTTGGCCACATTTTTGAGGAGAGGGGACAAAATTCAGTTAAGCTTGCTCTGCTCAGAAGCATTGAGCTGGCTCTGAAACAGATGTAAATATGGTTTGCAGTATCTTCAGTTTCTATAGGGGCAAAGTGTATACAACAGGTTTAAATTCAACTGAGTGCCATATTGTGTTTTGGAGCAGTCAGTCTAAAGACACATTTAATTAAACTGGTTCAATTTCTAAACTAGGATTATGGAGTCTACCTTTTACACTGCTATAAAATCCTTGTGTATGAGTAAGCTTTCAGTGTAATGAAAAGGGCTGGGGAACACAGTTGTAATCCTCAGCTAACCAATTAAATATTTACTTAAAGTAAAATACCTGTTATATGGCCAAGTCTGTGCCTTTGGTCAGTGAATGGAGGAGTTGCTTTTCTTAGCTGGGAACATAATTTTAATGTCACAACCAACCTTCTAGCAGGATATTAGTCCTAATGGACCAGGTTTATACTGAGAAAAATTCAGAAACCATTAGAGAAGAGAAGAAATATAGAAGATGAATGGTTTTCAAGTCATTTCAGAGCAGACTAAATTAAAGGCAGATATTGGCTGCTGTATTAAAGAATTCTTTACAAACACAGAGGAAATAATACCTATTCTGTAAGAGTGATTCATCCACCAGATCACACTCCGGTGGAGTTTCTCCTTCTCCACTGACTCTGGAAGGAGCCTGGAGGCATTGAGGTTCCCAAGCAAAGGCAGCCGTTGTGGCTCTTTGTGTGCTGTCCTTACGTGTGCATCCAGTAACATACAACTGTGTTTTCACTGAAATGAGATTCCTTCTTAGGCCATGGTATTAAAGATCATGCTTCTCATGCTAGAATATAGGCAAATGCATAAATAATAACAAGGAATGCAATATATGTGTCAATTACACTTCTGTTTAATAATAAATTGAATGCATCTGCTACGAAGGGTATGCAAAATATATAAGAAGCGTATTCAGTCACAGAAAAGTGAATGTGTTAATGCAGTATTCTGCTTTACGAATTCAAATCTGGAAGAAGAGTGTGTTTAGTAGGAGATACTGTGCTCTTTGCTGTGCTTCAGATTGATTTTATATTTTTAATTGTATGCAGGCAGTCACCAGAAGCAGGACATTCTGATTCTGAGAAAACTAAATGATTTGTTCCGATTCCTGGGAATGCGAGTTTGTTTAGTGGCACCATGGTGCATTAAGTGCGTTGTGGTTGAGACTAACAAGTGGAGGACAATTAATTAGTTCAGGTTTGCAAGTCATGCATAGATTACTCGGTCAGTACATGCACACGTAGGGTAAGCTTTTTAGTTCTCACTGAAACTTGTTGCTGAGATCGGTTTTGTGCCTCCTGCCGATAGTCGGAAAAGACAGAGCTGGAGTAGAAATACTGAAGTACTTGTCACTTCTGTAAAACAGTTTCCAATTGAAACCTGAAATTATATATAATGAGGCACTCCTATAAACAGGGTTGCCGTAGGTAAGTAGCAGTTTGCATGGGCTGATGGAAGTTTTGCGACTGTAGAGGAATAATATTAATTCTCATGAGAGATTACAAATGAGTAAATGCTGATGAATATGTACAAATATGTATGTGTGAATTTAGTGCTTCTGAAAGGCAGTTGACAGTTCTGGAAACTGAAGGCCTGCCTCTGCCAGGAAAGTGCTGTAGAGGAAAGCAGTACCGTAAAAAAGTGTGTGGTGCATCCCCGGTGTGACCCAGGGTGTGTTCTGCGGGCAGCCCCCCCCGGGGTGAGGAGGGCAGTCAGGTCTGCACGTGTTTGGGGCCCGCTCACTAAAACGCTTGTGGACGTGATTCCCTGCTCGCTAAAACGCTTGTGGATGTGATTCTCTAAGCACACGTGTGGTAGATTACTAACACATGTAAAATGTGTGCTTGGGAACTTTACGTGGATGCTTACCTCCTCCCCTGGTCGCAAAATGCCATTAGACCAGTATCTCAGTTTATATAAGGCGTTGCCTTTGAATGATAGCAATACCTGTGTTTTTATGAGGAGTAATGGCGGGGAGGGAAGTAAGACAGAGTCTTGCACCTTCTACTACGTCCCGCTGTTTTTGTAATAACTAATGCATTGTGTTGGTACAGAAGGTGGCTCCTAGTGAGAAGTAACAAGCTGAAATGGAGAAACCAGGAGATTCTAATCCTTAAACGTGTATTGGAGGTAAAGGTATGAGTACAGCAGTGTGAATAGCAGTGGCAGTTATATACCCAAGCACCTCTGCAATGCACACAAGTATAACATAAAGAAGTAGCAGTAAGAGGCTACATGGATGAAAAATGCTGTTGCATGGTAGTGTAAAGTTTTAAGAATGCAAGATTTTTCTTCTTGCTTTGCTTAGTTTTAAATTCTGTGGGTTTATGTATGAGATAAAGGAAAATATTTACTTGTATAAATACACAGCTTTATATAATTATTTTTATCTCAAGACCATAAGTTTTGCTCCTTCTAAGCCTAAAGTGCTTAGAAATGTTTCTGTGTCTTCACTGTCTAGTTGTAATTAATTCAGAATATGGCATGTGAGTTGTAGAGGTGTGGTTTATGGCCCTGATTAAGACCAATATTTGAGTATAGGCTTAACTTTAGGAATATGGCTTGGTTCATTTAAATTCAGCAAAACGTGAGTGTTCAGTTAGAAAAGTAAGATTTCAATGCAGCCCAAGTCCCATTTTTGAAGGTAGTGCAGATAGTATCCTGTTGATTTCAGGGTGCTTTAGGTGCCTAAGTCACTCTAATGAAGGGAAAAAAGAAAAAAGTTGGTTTCCTAAGTTACCTGCGTTGTTAAGCATTGTCTGTTCTGAAAGCCTACAGGGACTGTGACAAGTGAGTGTGAGAGGTGTCTTCCAGGAGCTCCAGAGACTGCAGGATTTACGGGGATTCCAGTTTTAAGGAATGATACTGAGGGCATTTTAAATGGTTAACAGTAGCAGAGATTGGCTTATCTTAAGTCCTTGTACAGTTTTGTTTTCTTTCATAGCACCAGGGATGTTTGTCAAATTGGACCTCAGGAGGCCATCTGCATGGGCAGGACCAGCGCTAGCAGCAGATCAGGTCAGCCCTGGTTTTGTCTAGTTGAGGCTTGAAAACCTTTGGATGGAGGTGCCGAAACCTATCTGTGCAGCTTTTGGTTTGTTTTAGTGTGTTGTCTTTCTGTCATTGTATTTTGGTTTGTGTTATGTTGCTGTTAAGTACATCTGTGACCATTTTATGATACTTTCTGGTCTTTTTTCCTGGTTTGATATACTAGGTCAGTAATGTGAATATATATAGGATCTTTGTTCATAGTTCACGTACAAAGGGTAGCTTTAACCTAGTGAAGCTGATCCTTCACGGCTCCCTCTGTCAAAAGAGAGAGGGAGGCTCCTGCAGAAAGTATTGCAGAGAAAGAACTTCCGTGTCACCATTGACTGTAATGGGGATGACTCATCTCACGAGGCCAAAGTTGCCTGTGTGACAGTAGAACTTAAGACATGGGAGGTAAGCGTTATGGGCCTGGTTTTGTACCCACTGCCATCAGACCTTGCTATTTGTTTTAGTCTGTTGATGCTAAAATCCTGAGGTGGTGAGCCTTCAGAAGCTATAGCCACTTGAGCGTATATCCACCTGGGATTTCCAAAATTGCGGAAAGAAGTTCAGCAGTCGTGTTCACTGGTGTTTGATGGGCTTGGGAACACAGCTGTTTCCAAATCCAGCTGTTTCAAAAAAAACCCACAACAAACCTTTAAAAAAATCTGAGTGAAACGTTGAGAATTTCCCATATTTCCTGTATTTAGTGGGACAAGATTTTGCTATCTTTTTACTGTTCAGAAAGTGTGGAGTCTTTTCGGTGTCTTACTAGGTTTTGTTCAGCCTCTTGTACAGTTTCCCCTGTAAAGCTTTTGTTTGTTACAGCTCCAGCTTTGGAGAGCAACGAGTGGGGTGTTTCTGTGGAGCTGTGGACTTCTTTTTATTGACTCAAACACACAGTTTAAAGAAAATGGGGATGTGTGTGTGGGGGCAAATGGAAGTATATTGGTTTTTATAAAGTGTCACCTGCAACGCGCTTTTAAATAAACCCCTATATAACCGTGTATGGGTTTTTTTCACTTGAAAGACACTATCTCCTTCTTCTAAACATTTGCACAGCAAAGTAATGCATTATTGCATTTTCATAAATAATTGAAAAGCAACTTAAAAGAAAGTAGGCCAACAGAAAAAAAAAAGAAAGAAAGTGTCGGTTTCAAATTTTAGAGAAGAAAATATGTCTCCTTCTTGATAGCAAGTCAGTTAAATGTTATTAAATCCCATTCTCCCACCCTGACATGACCAAAGACAAATCTGACAATTGACAGTTTCATTTAAAAGAGAGAGAAACAGGGAAAAAGGTTTTCGAATGCCAAGTCTGGTTTGTTTTGTTTCTTCTTTTTTAATTTTTTTTTTCCCCTTGGTAAGAAAGGAATTGTGACCCCTTATCAGTTTGCAAGTGACTGAGGAGCAAATCTCTGGAGATCTGCGTGTTGGCTTTTCAGTGCCATTCTCCGTGCTGGGCTGTAATAATGCAAGCTATTTTAGAACTGTGCATACGTTAGTGTTCTGGCGCGGCATGATACAATAATGTGTGAAAAAGCATAAGATCACACCTTGGTGAAACTTGCAGATTTCCTGCATAATCCGACAGTGAGCTCTTGTCAGGTTTTGACTATATGTAAAGTGAGAATAAAGTTTCCAGAAGCAAAGCGCAAGCCTTGGATGCATTTTGAATGGCTGTGCAGGGATTTTGGCCCTGACGTGGTTACTTTAAGCACTTTAGTCCCACCGTAGCCAGCGGGCCTCCTTCAGCGCTTAAAATTTGGCAAATGCTTTAAGCCCTTTGCTGAATTGGAGCTTTATTTTTGCTAGTGTGGAGAAAGATCAAAGAGCCAGTGTAAATAATTTCTTAAAAAACAATCAGTAACGTGAACAGTTTTCATGGAACGTACGCTGCGAGGTATGTGGCCACAGAGCCAGGTGTCATCAGTGGGAATGGTTTATGGCCGTGGGTCTCTTCACCGGGCTGCTGGCATGTCTGTCCTGAGCTGGTGTGGCTGAGAGAAGATGGGCAGGCTGGAAGTGAAAACGTATTCGGTTATAAATGCTCTTGACGCCGGGTGAGGACCAGGGCCCGTATTCCTGCAGGGGCTGCGTGTGGTCTCTGGCCATCAATCTGTGCTATACCAGAAGTTACAGGCACGTTGTGGGAATTACTGGGTGAGGTTCTTGCGTCAGGCAGGAGGCCTGACCGGCCGGTCCTTTCTGGCCTGGAGATCAAGACATCAGTGATGGCGGGTATTAATGCGTTGGTTAATGTGCTTTAAGATTAGAGCTACTCAAAGAGCAGATCCCAGTGAGGGGAAGCTTCATGCAAGTGATCTGTCCTCCAGAGGAAAAAATGTCAGCGTGTGCATTCTCTCCTGCTTTCCTCCCAGATTTACTCCATCTCCTTTTATTTTTTATAACCAGTACGGCTGTATTTTAAGTCACTGCCCACCCTTGCCAAAATGTGTGATACATTTGTTAAGGATTTGGAATTTGGGATACTTTGATATAACTTCGTGTAGGTTTTATAGAAGCACCTGACGTGTATGTTTAGTTCCTAAACACCTTCTGTGCTTGATTTATCCTCACAGGTTGTCAGGGTATTCAGATGACCTGAAACTGAGGAAGTGAGAGGGAGCTCAGCTGGCAAAAGTCTGACATCGAGTCTGACTGCGACTCACATTTGTTTTGCAGAGTTGAGCCCAGGCTGTGTAGGCGGTGAAGAAAGCCTTCTTCACCTTCACCATTGTATCCAAAAAGCTCTGAGCAGCATCATTTTTTGCAGGTGATGAATAACCTAGTTAGCTCACATTGTTTCAATCCAGTGACAGTTCTCCTCTGAGGAGGCATGGTGGTAATTCGTGGCAGCGTACTTGTGTTCAGGCTCAATGGTGGAGATGCTCTGATTGTTCTTTGGTAGGTGTGCTCAGCCAGAGAAACCACGCTGTCAGCCATCTACCATGGAGCACCACGCACTAGTTACGTCTTTATATTAGACACTACTGTTTAGTATGGCTCAGTGGGTTGGCTTCTAGTGAAGCAGGCTCATAACTTTTAACTGAGCTGGATATTTTCAAGGTGCTATGGCAGTTATAATCACCACAGGCATGCAGATCTTAAGATTAAATATCTGGAGGATGCTAATGAAACAGTGTCATTTTCTTTTGTCACAGAGTTTCCTTTCCCTTTGGTTGTCCTGACCAGTGTCTCTTAGGGTGTAAGGCCAGGCCTGTCTGTCTTGGGAGGTTTCTTGTATAGTTGAAGGAGGGCTTTCTGGGCAGAAGAGAGTAATTTTGTTGACACAAAACAGTGTGCATCATTGTTTGTGTTATTACTGTTCTACATTTTTTGTATTTGTGAGAACAGCATATTGATGACTGTGTGTTAAAACTCTGTCTTTTAGTGGCCCGTTTTCTTTCTGAAAAAGGAAGAAAGCTACATTCTTTCTAAGAAAAACCCAGAATTATACTGGAACAAGTACTAGTGCTGTGTTCATACATGATCAAATTCAGGAAGATTAGGGCACTGTGTATAAATTGCCTTTGTGTTCATTGGGTTAGCAGCTGTCAAATAAGTGATTACAGACGTTGGCATAGCTTTTCTTTCCATAATTGCTGTGAAACAGGGATGGAAATGTAACAGATGCCATTTAATATGGACCAGTACCTAGGTTCTGTTTCTGGGTCTGGCTCTTTATTGCCTCGTGGCCAAAGTTTCTTAGCATCTTTTTTGCTTTAATTCCTCACTACTTATAAATGGAGATAATAGTACTCCCTCACTTTACAGGAGATTTCTGAGGCTGTTTGTCAAATCATTTGAGAACCTTTGATGAAATATACGAAGTATACACAATAGCATTAATGATAAGATTAAACAGAATAATTCTGTTGAGATTGAGGAAAATTATTACTCCTAGATGAGGTTTGCTCTGCTGGGTAGTGCTAACCTTCTGCAGGAAATAATTTGGTCTGAGACTGTGTTGGGGTTTCATTTCCTGGGATTTTTTTATTTGTTAACTGACAAGGCTTTTTGATACCAGGCATTGCACTTGAAGTCCTGTTGAAGAGCAAATGAAGCGTTTTGATGCTATTTTTTGCAGCATAGGAGTCTATGGTGACTCATTTAGTGTTCGTAATGCCTGTGACAGATTAAAAAAAATCAAATCAGTTACTCCCAGTGAGACGGATACACTCAGCCAGACCCTATTTGAGAATTATTTGCTGCACTGTTAAGACCAAAGTACACATCTTCCCCCTCCCCGCCGAAAGAATCCAGCTTATCGTGAAATGTTTATCAGAGCCATATAAACATTTCTCGACTGCTGAATTTTGAAGGGAAATTCTTTTGGTCTAACATATGTATTGCAAGCAAAGCTCTTCACAGATTTAAAAAAAAAAAAAATATAATTAACTTGGTTACAGCCCTCCTTATTACCAAGCATGCCAGCATCTGGCAAGGGTACGGCGATCTGGGAATTCGCTGCTTGAAGCCATGGAACAAAGTGTTCTGATCCGACCCCAGGCAGTGAGTCCAGGACTTGAACTGGAATCTTCAGGAGCAGAGAAGTCTTAAGTGTCTGGAAAATTGGCCTGTTGAGTCACCACGCAGGCACTAAAACAAAACTAATTTTAAGCAGGTCAGAGTTCAGTGATTCCCTCTGGAATCTCATTTTTTTTTCCCTTAAAAAAAAAAAAAAGTCTCATGTTTTAAGTGAAAAGGGTCAAAGTTGATGCACTGCTACGATTTTTGAATGCTTTCCCTTAAGAACAGCCACC
The DNA here is from genome assembly GCF_947461875.1 of Haliaeetus albicilla. Lineage (NCBI taxonomy): Eukaryota > Metazoa > Chordata > Aves > Accipitriformes > Accipitridae > Haliaeetus > Haliaeetus albicilla. Next base: position 17,839,985 of record NC_091501.1, read on the forward strand.
CAGGCTAGGATTAGCATGAAGGGCTGCTAGGCTGGCACTTGAGTGTCTGGGTTAAAAATATTTTAAAGCAGTAAATGCAGTCAGAACGGAGAGAGAGATCCCTGGGAGCCTTCCTGTTCAAAGATGTGCAAGCTCAGGGCAGCAACTGCAATGTAATTTAGGGCAGTATATGCTTCATAGCTTTGGAGAATATTGCCTCCTGTTAATGTTACATTGGAGGACAGTGGGATAGTAGTAATTTTAGAAAGGTGGTATTCCTGTTTGTTTTACATTGGAAACTTCAGAATAAATAAAAAGAAGCATCAATTGAGGAAGAAATGTAACTGCCGAAACCCAGCAATGAATCCACCTCTGAGCAGACTATAGAAACAACAGGGGAAAGTGGGTATAGAAACATTTTCGTGGGAATGCAGCTGCAAAAGGAACTTAGCAGACAAAGGCAGAATCAGGTACGTACTTTAAAAGGCATGTGGGCAAACTTTTGTCTGAGAGCCCAGTGAGGAGCCTGCTCACATTAAATTACAGAATGTTTGGGGGATCAAATGACAAAAAGCTTGTATTGCTTTTCCATTGCTGAAGAAGTGGGACTGTCTATATGCAGGGATGATTCAAATAGCTGTTTTAAAAAAACAACACTTGCGAGAGTGAGGGAGACTTCTCATTCCCATTCCTTTATTAAGACGATTTCCTCCTTTTTCCCTTCGGATATTGCAGAGTTCCCTTTACATTTGCAAGTGAAAAGGACAGGGTCTAGGCAACCTAGGGAGGCTTGAATCTGAACTCTGTGTCAGGCATTGTGAGCTTGGTGATCTCTGTTTATCTCTTAGGAAATAGCCATGCTTGCACAACAGGGCAAATGCAATGCGCAGATGTCAGAACTGCTAAAACAAAGAGGACTGTCTAGGAAAAGCAATGCCAAACCTAATGGCTGGAGTGGAAAAGTAGCAGCTAGGACTTCTGGCTTCTTTTCTTCCCCATGCCTCTGCATGGCTGTAGGAAAATCTCTAGGCCAAACGGAAAGCTCCTTATTCTTGCTAGTGAGTTTGTAGCTCATGTGGACTGTACTGTTGATAGAAGGATGTTTGTGGGAATGGCTGCCCACATATGGGTGCAAAGACTTGTGCTCTGGTCATCGCTACAATAGTCAGACTGGTCTGTGAAGTAATACCTATTCCATGGGACTTCCCCTTTGATGTGTAGTAATTGCTAAGTATGTGGCTTTTTGAGTGAAGGAGCTATAAGGCTTAAATTTACTAGGAGAACCTCCGTCTGCCTTGCTAGTACACAGGGTTACTGGAATGCTTCTCCTTTGTATTCCCACAGGTACACAACGCATGGGGATTTGAATGGGAGGATGTGTGAAGCTCTGACATCCAATTTGTCCTCCAGGTTACGGCAAGGCTCCATTTTTCTCAGGCTTAACAAGTAGCGACCATAGTTTACTAAAATATTTATTTAAATTTAGGGAAAACTTACTGACATGCAGTTGCTTTTGCATTTAAGATCACAGTTTATAGCCCTTTGAAGTCTGCATGTTTGAAGGAAAAAGAAGTGCTTAGGATAAGCTGAACTTGAATTAAATCGTGTAGGCAGATAACAGATTGAATTTGCGGTATGGCTCGTTTTGCTAAAGAAGTAAGTCAAGCAATGAGTAATGCTGGGCCAACTCGTATCACAACAGGGGGTGGTGTAGCTTTAGTGCAAGGTAGTGTGGTTCTCTGAGTCTGAATATGGACCAGTTATCCTGACTTCAGGGATGATGGTGGTTCTGAAGAAAAAAAGTTCATTTATGATTTGTATAACTTTATGATTCACTGTTGTAAAGCTGGGATAAGTCACACAGATTTCCAGCCCTGATACTTTCATCTGCAGTGATTTGAAACTACAAATTGTTTAAAGGTTTGGATTTTTTTTCCTTTTTGAACGATATATTGCTTTTTACTAATATGTGACCCAGTGGAAACTTTGCAGTAAGGAAGAACTTTAGGGAGCTAAGAGGCAGAATGTTTTGGGTAGTTCCCAAATATAGTACTGATTATTTGATCTCTGCATTAGTAATTCCACAGTTGTCCTTGTATCAAGCCTCTCTTGAATCTTCTCTTAGTGCAAGAGGGTTGCAGCATGTGCATACTTTGCTGATCCTTTTGGTTAACTGGCGATGCTTTTGCACTCAAACTAGCTATCAGAATATGATGGGTCAACAGGATCGTTCTCTTTATCATGAAGCACACCTGAAATATCTGCTTAGGTAGTGCCTGTGATTTCTCAGCAAATATTCAACCCAGTGGGGAGCTGCAGGACTCACCTCCATTTCCCAAGGGTTAACAGTAACCTATAATAATAATCTTGTGGCACAAAAATGCTTCTTTTTATGCATTACCTATTTCCAGAGGCCTAATTTAGGTTTTGTATCAAAATGGATATCACAAACGCTTGAGCTTCCTGCTGAGAAGGAAAGTGCTACCGAGAGACTTAGTTCTCTGTTATTCTCATGGTGTCCGGGAGGGGTGAGGAGGCAAGGAAACAATTGCTGCTATCTGTAGCAGTATGTATAAATAGTAGCAGGGTGGGTTGCAAAGGTAAAATAGTTTGACAGTATTGTTCCTGTGAAAGCCTGGCCTTTGCTCTTGGTTAGAATATATATATATGTGTGTGTGTGTGTGTGTGTGTGTGTGTGTTTAAATACACGTGTTTTCATATATGGGGCAAATTTACATATCAACAAGAAAAAGAAGAATTAATTTTGTAACTGCACAAAAATTTCACCTGTCATTAAAAGAAAAGAATATTGGAGTAAAATGAAATTATATATTCATGCTTAAAGACACAGACAGCTGTGCTCAAAGATCAGCGTGTGTCCCTTCTCTCTCTGTGTACGTTTCATGCCTGGTTCTGCTGTAGATCCAGTTGAACTGTTTTCATCAGTTGTTTTCCTTAAGGATCTGGTTGTTGAATGTTTTCACATGCAAAAAATCACGTTTGGATTTTTTGTTGTTGTAAGAAGTAGAAACAAGGAAAAAAAAAGCTTGATTTTAAAAAAGAAATTTTTTTTGAGATCAGAAATGCTTACTGAACACCCAGATAGTTTCTTCCACCCAGTATTGATTTTCCATTGGAAGCATATGTGGGAGGAGAAGGAAGATTTTAGTAAAACCTAAAAAATACTTGTGTTTCTGGATTTCCTGGCAGTTGCTATTTCTTCCTGCTCTTTTGTGCAACACTTGGTTGTATCGAATTTGTCCCCAAACTGTCCTCCTCCTTCTGCCGGTGCAGATGCCCTCAGGGATGGAGGAGCTCTTGCCTCGCAGCCTGCCTCCTGCCCAGCCCGCGGGCACGTGCCCCCTCCTCCTCTCTCTCCCCAACCCCTGCTTTGGGTGGGAGGGCAGTTCCTCTTGGGGAAGCCGTTGTCTTTGCTCGGTCTTCGGAAAGAAGGGGTTCCCGGGGTCCCGCGTTGCTCTAGTCTGGCAGGTTCAGGTGCCGAAGTGTGGATGGGGTGAAAAGCGCTCGGCTGGTCTGCCAGCTCCAGTGAGCGTAGGCACGGTGTTCGACACGCGAGGTCTAGTGGCGCAGCGGTGGGGTCTGGTGGGGAGAGGACAAGAGTCCTGCCCCGTCCCTGATGCAGGTCTGCCTCGGCGTGCTGGCAGTCAGTCGGCCATCCCCGTTGGACATACGGTGAGCGTGCTTGGGGGGATGCGTGCGTGTGTGTACTGGCTTACGTGCTGTGGGAATAGAGAGCGCAGAGCCAGGTCAGGTCTGGTGGGATTTATTCAGCTGGTTTCAGCCCTCCGCATGTAGGGTTGTATTGGCTTTGACCCACAGTCGTCTGGCTGAGCATAAAAGTGGTCCTTAAGCAGGCTGGCATTCGCCATCCCGAGTGTAGTGGATGAGTGTGTGGCAGAGAGCGTGGAGAGCGTGAGCTGTGGCCCCGCTCTGCCGCTGAAGTGCTGTGGCATGCTGGGTAATTCTCTTGACCTTTCGTTCCTCAGTTTTCTTGTGTTTAAGGATGTACAGACTTAACCATCGCACATGGGTGTTGCAAGAATTAATTAATTACCATTTGTACGGTTTTGAAGACTTATAACCCTAAATAAACAAGAACTTAATCAGTTATTTTTCTTCGTATTTATACTATAGGAAAAACCTACTAATTTATTTCCAAGCGCATGACACACAAAAACTATCTTCACACTTCTAAGTGGAGCTGGGGCTCGATGCCAACACTTTTTTTTTCCTAGTGAATATGGTATACTTGTACACTCAGATAGAATGGTACAACCTTACAGTTTCACTCAGGAGGTGGAAATTTTTTTCTTACTGTGTTTTTGTACTTACAAGCTGTAAATACCAGGTGCTTCTGTTTGGTCAGATTCTTTGTTCTCATGACTGCACCCATTGCTAGTGTCCTTTAGCGTGTGAACTTACTTCTTTGGAGCGGCTCTGACTAACTAGTAAACTATATGTCTTTTTTTCCATATGTTCTGCTGTCTCCTTATACATTAATTATTGCACTTAAAGAATCTGGGAATTAGGGAAGGAGAATGGAGACAAAGTGTAATAGGGATGCTTGTCACCTCTTACGCTGTTTCCTCTGCATGTGGAAAAGCCCTTTAGTATATTGATTTAGGAAGGAGTAGTAACTCGTGTCCCACACCTGATGCAGCCCTACAGAAATGCCATACAGTGCCCTGGTTTAATGTGGAACATCTAGGCAAAATGGGGTAAAGGAAGTCAGAGTTTGTGACTGTCTCTTCATTTGCTGTCATAAGGGAGTTAAATTAGAGCTAAGAGTTTCTTCTTTTGTGCTTTAATTTCCTTTGTTTTAAGAAACTATTATTTTAAATGAAGTGGGGGAGGAGAGTAATATGCCACTGACATGCTTTGGGATCTGAGGCTCCTGTGGACCCCATAGGATGTCAATGGACTCATTAAGATTTAGCCAAGTTTTATGCATTATTCATAATATACATTCACAGCATGCACCCTAAAGACTGTCTCCTGTGAATGCTTAGTCAGAATCATTTGCATTCTGTATTATGGATCCATAATATAGAATACATTTAGCTACATTTTGTGTATTATCCTTTACATGTATTTCCAGCCTTTACTGTTCTGGCTTATGTGGGAAATGTGTTTAAACAATAGCATACAGTTGTGTTTTGTTGCTCCATAAAAACTAATGCATAGTAAGGACCCTGATGAAAATTAAGTATTACATAAGAGCAATGGACAGGCTTTTTCTTCTTTCTAGCTTCAGTGACATTTTAGATTTGCTTTTCTAACATGTTTAAGAAGTGTTTTAAATTCTAGGCTGATATTTTGTAAATTTTTTGTTTCAAATACACACAAAAATCATTTTTGATGTCGAAGGTTGGCAGGTGATGAAGCATCGAATTGAAGCTGAGGTGCTTCATAATCATAAGAGTCATTTGCTGTGAGTTTAATCCTATGAACATTATTTCTGCTGTACATGACAAGACGAAAGAGTCAACAAAACACCACATCAGAAAATCAATTCTCTTCCTGTCATCTGAAGCATTGAAGCTTCTCTGTTTTCTCTTTTCCTCAGTTGCCATTACATCGTGGTGATTGGTCTGATCTCAGCTTTGCCGCCGAGCCACAGAGTGGCCCAGACATATTCCTTGGCACACCTCTGCCTTAGTTTCCCCATGGGAAATGGTGCTCCTTAAAATCCTCTATAGTAGCTGTCTACTTAGATTTGCTCCTTCAGCACCCTGCCACTGCCAGTAGAGAATACTCCTGTGGAAAATACTGCTCTTGTGAGAAAACAGGATTTCATTTGAGGCCAGATTGCAGTAGAGTGAAGTCAGGGAGGCATGAGGATTATCTTCCTTGGGCAGAATCTGTTAAGGGATCATTTTTATGAAGTGTCTTCCAATTGGGGGACCATAAAAATATTTCTAGTTGCCAGTCCCTGCACATAAAAACACCAGACAGGCAAAATCCAGGATCTTGTGGCGTCTTTTGCAGATCCATTTCCTTTGTGAAGCAGCCCCCGTATATCTTCAGGAAGACGTAGGGAATGTCGGGCTTTCATCCGTTTCCATGTTCAGGGAAGCACTACAAGGTTGTACTGGTTACAAAAAACCTGTTAGTATGGTGATGTCCTTGTCTCAGGAGCGTGGCTCACAGTGGGCAGCAGTGGTTCCTTGAGCCTAAATATATGCAATATACATGAAGGATATCAAGTGACTTACTATGTCAAGTTTTTTGCAAGTGTTGTAATACTTAATTAAAAGTCAATGATTATCAAAATACTTAAAACAAAAAGAAAGTCTTGATAGCACGTAAGATTGAAATGTTTTTCCCATCATAGGCTTACCACAGGAGAATGTTTTGGCAAAGCGCTGTCAGGTGGCAAATAGTTGGTATAAAATGAGCTCAAAATCCTAAGGATTATTTATATTTACTTTTTTCCACTAGTTCTTCAAGTTTAACTTCAGGCAACATTCAGACATACGTGCCCTGAAGATACAATAGTTAGGAAGGATTTTGCTGTGGCCCAAGCAGAGTGGAAACATGCTATTCTTTGGTCCAAAACTAACTGTCAAGCTCTCAGTAGAGTAACATCTAGAATATAAACATTTTATTGCCTTTCTGTTCAAAAGAGATGACCAGTTTTTCATGAGAATTTTTCACAAGTGAATTTAGAATTGTAAATTTGTAAATACATGTATTTTGCAGCATGCCATTGCTGTTACTTGTTCCTTTTGCTTACACAGCAATTGACAGTTCGTGATGTTTAAGTCTGATGCATAGAAGCAAAATATTTCTTTTTTCTTTTCATAAGATGTAGTGCAGTGGAGTCCTCATCTATGTGTAGTGTAGTAATAGTATATGTAGAGTGTAGTAATGTAAAGTAAGAGTAATCATTGTAGAGGGAGTATTGGCTTTGAGAGCAAACCTTATCAGCTGTGTCGCATGGTGGCTTTTATGTCCAGTGGAGCAAAGCTACCTTTCTGTCTTAGTCGCTTGTGTTACTGTTGCATACATGGGACAGGGGACAGGAAAGAAAGACAGCAGGTATGAGGCTGAGATCCAGGTTTCCCCTCAGCTCTGTGCTGAAGTTTTTCTTGTTATCTCCCTTGAATCCTGAGCTTTCCTTCCTTGTCCTCTCCTATTTCCTCTCCTTGCAGCTCTTGTTGCAGCCCTGGCACTTCTCTGCTGTACCCTTTCCTGCTTGCTGTACCCTGAAAGTTCCAGCATAAAACCCAAACTAATACATGCACTGAAGATTATTAGCTTGGTCTCTGCCACATGCTTACAGCACTTACATTGTTGGTCACCTTACTAGTTGGACATCAGCATCTGGGACCAGTGAGAATGTATTTTTTCCCATTGCAAATCAATGGAACAGGAACATAAACAATGCTCAAAAAACCCAGATGTCAAAATACTCCTTTCAGATTCATGAATATGCTATATATAAGCCTAACTTCAGAGATTTTCTTTTATTCTCATGAATACCATTTACATTTGGGCAAATTAATTTCCACTTTTGGTACTCTGGAAGCTGCTTCTGGAAAGTGAGTAGAACATGCCCTTTAGTCCATCCAGTTCAGGGCCCAGCACTGTGTGTACGACACCTGGATCTCCAGAGCACTTGGCAGTTCTGCTCCATCTGATTTTCTTTTCAGCAATCTAAATTCATATTGTAAAATATACAGGAGTGCAATGAGCATGGTTTTTGTTAGTGTTATTAGGCTTATGATGTGGAAAATAAAGAACTTGCTTCCTACTGTTTAGCGAATTTTCTAGGAAATTCCTAGCAGTTTTATTTAATATTTGCAATAGGTAGCTTTATCTTTCTAAATGATTTTAAACAGTCTTTCTTCACTGAACAGCTGTTTAAGTAGGAACTAGGGTACATAGAAAATGAGTGTTGTACATTAGATGGACTCACAAGGGATGGTAAGAGAAAGAGAGTTTTCTTTTGTTGTACTAATCTCTGTACCTCCATGGTAGTATCTGGCCTAAAAGAGTACCTCTATACCAGGTTTCAATTCAAGACTCCTCAGGTACTGTGTTACCATTATTAATAAACATACTATAGAAGCAGTGGTTTGAATGGATAGATTTTAAAGAGTTTTGCTGGGTTGCCTACTGTATTGTTATTCTGTTTTACAGATGGAAAGGTTGTGGGATTTTACTTCTGACTCTGTTCATCAGAGGAAAGCCAGACTTTCCAGTTAGCTGATACTGTTGTACACTTTGTTCTCTTGGTGTTCTCTCTGTCCTTTGTCCAAAATCATCTGCATAGTATTTCTGTCCATCCACAGTGTTAAAAAGTCTACTGTCAGAACCCTCATGCATCATGGGGCTTTAAAAGTAATAGATTCTGATTTCCTTTTTATTAGCCCTGGTTCTCAGCCGTTATAATTCAGGGTCTTTAATTTTGAAACAGTAAAATTCAGTGCTTTAAAAAAAGAAGTTGATATTTTCATATGATGACAAGTGTTGAGTTTTTAAGGAAAGCACCAGGTATAAGACAATAGAAAAAGTTCATAGGTATTTGCAACACTGGAACTTCCTGGAGTACACGATTAAAAGGGGCCACAAAGACTCTCATGTTGTGTGTTCCTCCCACCCAGAAGATCTTTCACCTTCTGGTGCTTCATGGGGTGCATAATATCCAAAGAAAAAAAGTGAGACTGTGCCTCTCATATCCCTCTTCTCCATACAGTAGAGTTGGGAGCGGAGGGGTACTGAGAACAATGAACTGCATTTAGTGAAGATAACACCATCAGATTGTTCTTTCTGCATAGGTAAAATTATCAGAAGAATAATTTTCCCCAAAACTTAATTGAAGGAGAGGTGCAAATTTGCACAGATTTCTGTACTGGGCATTGCTTAGCCGCTTTGACAGACTCTGAAGACCTGTGCCTTTGAAAGGAGTATTCTTCATCAGTGCTCTAAATCTGGCTGCTTCCACTGGTCTTTGCTTTGTTGCTTGTATCATCAGGAGGGCAGGGAGCAGACCCTTCTCTCCTACTTCCCTGTCTCCTTCCTTACAAGAGCCACAGAAATCAGCCATGCTTAGCCAGCAGGACTCATCACCTCCCAGTATGGACAAGGCATCATCTATATTCTGGATTTTGTTACCTATCTAAAATACTCAGGTCTCTGATATGAGTTTATTCAGAATTAGTTTTCTCTGCTGTTTTGCTGTAACATTTTCTGTGCGCATACAAATTTCTCCTAGGAATAACACCAAAAGTGCCCCCCACCTTTTCTGGTGATTGCTAGTAAAGGTTGAAGTCATGTTGGGCCTTGCTGTCCTTGCCAGGCTGTTCTTTCACCTCTGCTGCGTCTCATCCTCAGCCCAATTAGCAAGATGTACAGTAGCCTGCCTGTTACTTGTTCGCGAGTTTAAAAACCTAAACTTGCTTTTTACTGTTGTCTCACTTTTTGCCAGTTTTGCAAGAGTGGCACTGCTCTGATCTTACTGATTTGTCTTAGCACTGAGACTGTTTTGTAGTGACAGATGAAAAAGCAAAGACAAGAGTTTAGAGCTACCTTCATTCATCTCTGTGTTATTTTAATGCTAAATCTCAATGATGAGTATTATTGTTGTATTACTGCTGGTTAAAACGTACAAGAGTCCTGTCTTGAAGATCAGACTACTATTTTAATGAGTAGAGGGGATAAGAGCCCTGTTGAAAAGTGTAAAAGCTGAGAAGCCTAGTAGGTATGTCCATTTTAAATGTGTGCCATGTGTGCTGAGGGTGACTTGGTTCACACAGAATATTTGCAGTCAAGTCAAAAATAGAACTCATAACTTGCATGCTTGTGCTTCCTCAGTCCAATCCCTTCAGAAACAAATCTCTACATTATTTGAAAAGAACAGAACTGAAACAGGACCGCTGGAGTTTGCATCGATTGTCTGGTGATCTAGAGTGAGAGTGAAGAGGAAGGCAAGGGACAAAAATTGGGACTATATTGGGAGGCTTATGCAGATGTTATGAGAGCTGTACCTGCCCTGCTGTGTAGTACTTTGGTCTTCACGGGTGTCAGTCCATGGGTATCAGCTAGTGCAGTGATACTGTATTACTCTAGTTCACCAGGACTAGCATTTATATGTAGTAAGTAAACTGCAGACAATTGCAGTCTTGGTTGCAGCTGGCTTGTTTCCTAAATATTAATACTAATACTACACTGAAAAAGTAAAACAATTTAAAAGAACTGGTTGGAAAATCTGTACAGGTGTAAAAGTTAAGCATATGGCAGAGCAGAGATTGCCAATGAAAATGACAGATGATTAACATTCATTAAAACTTTCCATTAACACCTTGAAAAACTCCATAAAATAATACTGCATGTAAATAATGTGTGATCTCTCCAAGCACTCTTCTACCTGTTTTTAAGGGAAGGGGAAGTGTATCCCAAAAGTACTCAGTACAGGATTTTTTTAGTCCTTCGTTTGGTTTGGAGTTCAGTGGTCTAGTGATGAATAAATCAAGTTTGAGCTGTCAATGTGGGAAAAGATTTGGCCTGGGTAAAAGTTAGTCCTTTATGTTCCCAAAGATGAGCAAAGATTTTCTTATCTGTATTATATTGTGAGCATGAGAGAGAACCCGTGAGAAACTGCAGGGCAATGTGAAAGATGATCTGATCAGTTAGCTAATTACAGAGATTAGTACACGACAGTAGTTGCAGTCCTGCCTGTGTCATTCTACATTGCTCTCAGCTTCAGCGGGATCTCTCCACATTATGGAGAATTCTAGGTCTGTGCCTTCTCTTATTATTGGATACACATGAACTAAGGAAGAAAGATTTGTCTCATCTAAGTAAGCTTTGTGACAGTAAATTAAAAAGTCAGCTGACTTAGATGTCAGTTCTTAATGTCAGCTATTAATTATACTGAAAATAGCTTCCAAAATCAGGCATGCCCTGGCTGCTTTGACCCAAAGAATTGTGTTTCTGGAGGGAAAGAAGCATCTTGGTCTTGTAAAAGCAGGTGTGTGGTTTAAACAATGCAAGTAAAGTCATATGAATATTACCTATGGATGCTTTGACACTTGGAATTTGACTTGTTTATTTCAGAAAGCTTCCGTTGACACTGGCGCTTGCAATCTTTTTTCTCTTTTTCATTACTGAGCACTTCTGTGGTCCTGGCTAGATTCAAGTCCTGCAGAGCTCTGGGGTTCAGGAGATCCAGGCTTCAGGCTTAATTTCCTCTACTCCACTCCTGTTTGAGGTTCTTGCATTCGTTCCTTCATCATCTTTACCTCCTCTTCATAATCAGGTCCAGTCAAGGCACGAGTGTGGCATTTTAAAATGTAACCCCCCCTTTTCCTTCATTCTTAAAATGCTATTTTATAGGTTTAAAGTGTCTATATGTCATGATGTTTTCACACTGTTAGTGTCTTAGAGCTACCATTTGTCTGAGGTAGCTGAGGACTCATGAAGAGGATGTGATAGCTAGTAAAAAATGCTATGAAATAGCTTCATTTGTAAAGCACTCTGCCTTTGGGGTTGTGGGAGGGATGGAGGGATAAATAAGAAGTCCTCTATCTAAGATACTAATTAAAATGCTCAGTACCTCCTTGGGCCACTACTTTACACATGTGGTTAAGAACTATTTTTTCCTGTTTTAAACTTGGCTGTCACTATGTTCCTCTTACCACCACCTGTAATTATTGACTAGACTTTGCCATATCAAGACTGCAGCTCCTTCCCCACCCAACTGCATCTGCACTCCAGCGTGGGCTGTACCAGGCAGAGAGCTCTGGCCCTGACACCAGCTTCGTGGGTTGGCGTAGGTCCATTACGCTTAGGGCTAACACCCACCCTTCCAGTTGAAGGCTAATTGAGAAAGCTGGGTTGGAGAGGCAGCATCAATTTAAGCATACTTGCAAAGGGCCTTGACCTTCCCATTTGGTCCGGGGGACCCCCTCCCTGAAATAGCATGCAGATGATGGGGTACAGTTAAATAAAACTATAACTAGAAGCAACAGGAAGGAAAAGAAAAATCTGTGAGTCTGCTATCTTTTTGCATTTGACTGTTCCTGGATTGCTATTTTCAAAAGTGATCTGCAGTGGCATCTCTTGGCTTCCAGGAAGGCAATGGGAATTTTATAGCTGACGTCAATGGGAGCAGAATGAGACTGATGTTAAGTGCTTTTTTTATAACCCCGTCCCTAGTGTACAGTCAGTTTCATTGTTTTCCCTGATATTTTTGTGGGTGTTACATAGATCAAGAAGGAGAAAATAGTACTTAAGAAAGACAAGTTGTGATTGTGAAACCACAAAACTGTCAGAGAGGCTCTGGGGGGCAGCTGTGGGGCTTGGGACTGCTGCTAATTACTGTTACAAATTTGACTAAATTTTAGTATGATGCTATTACTTTGAGCACCTTTCTTTCCCAGAGGACATCATCAGTGAAGTCCACCCTCTCCGACACAAGAAAATCCAGAGCAGTTTTTCTGATAAGTTCATGATTTGCTGCAAATAAGAAAAGTTTGGCCCTTTGGATTCCAGTGTGTGTTGTCCACCTGAAGCCTGACATCACTCCTAAGTTCATGAATTTGGCATGGGATGTAGAAAGAAAACATATTTTCCTACTGCCTTTTGACAGGCTGATCCATGGTGAGACCTTTCCACTGGGATGTCTACTCTCCCTTGATCCATGTCTGACATTCACTAACATGAATGGCCAATACATGTGTGTGTAGATGGGCTATTTAGACCCGAGACTTGCTTATCCTAGCACTGAAGCTAATCTCTTTCACTCTGCTAAGGTCAACGTTGAAAGATGACTCCAAAGAGCAAAGAAAGGGAGGACAGGTTTGAAAATGGATACAGGGAGAACACACAAAATACGCCACTGTAAATGCTGATTAGTAACCTCTCTCCCTCTCTTGCCATCCTTTTTTCTTTCCCTGTCGCAGGTTATTCATTAAGTATTTATTGAAATGCATGGTAAAAAGAATTTGTATAACACTTGAAGTGCTGATTTTGGATTAGGCAGTAGGTGGTGGATTTGAATTTGGAGAATTCATATTCAGGCAGATGGCCTGAAGGTGGGGTCAGAAGTTACCTCTGCAAACTTCATCCGCCTGACAGTACGTATTCTCACATGCTGCAATAGAGTTGTGTTCTCGTGGTATGTGGGGAAAAATTGTGGTATGTGGGACAAAAAACTGATTAGGCCGATCAGCCTTTGCTGCATCTCCAGGGGATTGCTTTTTAGGTCAATCAAGAGAAATCTGTGTGGAATGTAATGGTATTTGTTGAGCAATCAAAAACTTACCCTTGAGCCTACAAACTGCTCTTGTGGTATTTAACAGGACAAAGGAAAAAAAGATAACCCGTGTTGCTTTTTTCCCTCTCTTTAAGCGAGAAATAATAGATGTTTGGCACTGGCAGGAGTCTGTCATATTGTAGTTATGTTACTGTTTTTAGTTTAGTGGTTTAAAAATGTGAGGGATAGTCGTAGTACAGATAGGTTAGAGGATGCAGTAAGCCTATTTTTCAGTAGTCACGTACCATCATACATAATACAGTATTTTTTGAAATTATAAATGCAGTGTAATATATGGGAAGAAGCCAAGCCTTGCACTGAAAGCACTGATTTCATTGATATATGTTCTGTATATTTCTTGGGGTTTTATTCTTTTAACAATACTAGCCAAAACAAACTCTCTTTGCCTCAGTTTCTTCTTCTAGTAGAAAGAAATAATAAAGTTTCTGTGTGTAGGTTTATCACCTTTATATCTACTCTGAAAACCTTACATGAAAAGAGCACTGAAATTATGATTAAGTGCAGTAGATTTGTAAAAGTGGACTCTTTAAGATAGCATTTAAGTGTGTAAGATGAGCTAACTTCCTGCTCCAGAGCTCATTTAATCATACATACGAACTTCTGACATAAGAAGAGTGGCAGAAGTCTGACTGCTGTAGTGCAAAGACGGTAGTCATTTCAAACCTCTGCAGCCCCTCAGATGAGTGTTTCTGTCTACCTGTGGTGGATTTTTCTTCAAAGTGAAATATGTGTTCATTAAAGCCCCAGTCGTGCAAATTGTTTTGCAAGAGGAGGACCTTCACCGGTACTCTCTTAGCAGCATGAAAGTCGATGAGGCTTTGCATGCAGCCATCTACACGTATGTCTGGCAGGACTTTGGCCTAAGTTCTCTGACTCGTGATCTGAGAAGAAAGAGTTCACCCTTCAGTTGTGAAGAGGCCGTTCTTTCTGCTGTTGTATGTATAAAGCCTGAGATTGTCTTTCCTTGAAAATAATTTTGTTATTTCTTTTGTTTGGAGCATACCATGTCATAGCATCATCTGAGTTTAGCACAGCATTCGCTTTCAATGTTGGAAAGCCAAAGCTCTCATAAAGATTTTAAATTGTCTGATAATATTTCATCAGTTCATAGACTGTGCATGCTTGAATAGTAAGCACTCCTGAAGAGCTTGCACCTTTAAAAAAAAAGTGAAGTACACTGATAATATTGCAGAGTGTAGAGAGGTTTAAAATTATTGGAGCACTTAATTTTTTTCTATAATTGCTTCAATTTGAAGGGAACTAGGCAAAATACCAAGCTGAAAATGAGTTGCATTAATCGAAAAATTCATCAGTCAGAAAGTAGGATGTAAACCAAAATGCCCAATTAGAACAAAAAAAACACTAAAAATGTTGGAGCTAAAGCCTTAAAGTGATGAGGCTCATATTCCTCCGTGTTGGCTGTTGACTTCAGAGGATATTAGAATAGTTTCACACATTCATTTCACTGGAAACAGCAGAGGAGCTAAGGTGGAGTCTGAGTCACGTTGCTTAGAAAGGAAAGCAATGCACAGGGAAACCCTGGCTCCTTGTGATGTACCAGATTGATAACAATCAAATGTGAGGATAGATCAGTTAAAGGTTAAAATCTTTTTATAGTAAGCTGACAATCAGATAAAATATTTAACACCACTGTGGATACCTTATGGTGGGTAAAGAGCTTTTTGGTACTGTGTAATTATATTTCATAATGATTTAATGAGCCTTCTTTAAAAAAAAAGTTGTATCACTTGAAAGGTACCACACAAACCAAAGCAAAAATGAGGCACGTTGCTGTAGTTCAAGGCTCTTTTAAAATTTCCAAGTCAATAGGTTTACCATCAAAAGACACATTTGGCTAATAGATAGTCTGTTTTTCTGGTCTGACTTAAATTTAGCGTTAAGCACTGATTGTTACTAAACAAGGGAGAGCTAAAAAGAATTTATTTTTAAAAGAGGATGAAATACTAAGTGTGCATATTATATGTAGCTGGAACTTAGTAGGTCCTAACGAGTCTTGACCACATACGGTTTCAGTACACCACATGGTAGATTTTCGTATACCAGGTTTCACTCGGTTGTTGGCACTGATAGCGTCAAGCAGAGATAGACACCCAACTTTCAGTATGTAAGTAGTCATTTTTGAATCTGTGGGACAGCTCATGGACTGGAAGTTCATTATGGAGTTGCATATCTCTGTGAACCTTGTTCACCCTTTCTTTGCCATCATGCAGAATATTTCATGATACTGTACTTTGGTAGAATGTGGACAACTGCTGTATTTTCCTATTTTACCTTTTACTGGCACCACGTAGATGGTTGTGATATGCAGAGGCATAGCAAGGGAGTAGTGGCAAATTTCTGGGGGAAGGCACTTGGTGCACACTCTGTTCTGTGTGGATCCTGAGAGCGTTTGGTGTGCTGGTCACCACCAGGTTGCTACGAAGGCCCCATCGCTTGTGTTTTGTCCGAGATCCCTGTGGTGGCAGCTGGCTTCACAATAATGCTGGCAAGAACAATTTCCTTGTCTCAGAAACCTGCGTAGCTGCAGGATTGTGTGCTGGTTGTTCCTAATGGTCACGGGGAAGGTCTCCTGCTGTTGATCTTTTTGTCATCTCTCACACATAAATGCGTTTGAGCCAGAGTGCGTCACCAGTGGGTAAGTGGTGCTCACATTAATTTTTTAGTAAATCATGAGTGGAGAAAAACAATGTACTTCTTTTTTATTTAAAGTCTAATAATTTAATGACTCCTTTCAAAGGTTCGTACTCCTTTTGTTCATACAGGAAGATGCTGTGTTTTGTGTGTGGCCTTGTTGACAGGACTGGGCTGGACCCACCGCCTTTTCCAAAATGGCTTAAAAAAGGTGTGATGGAAGGAAACCTGCATCCAAGTCCTTGTGTTTCTTAGCTGGGGAACAATAATCTGACCTGCAGTGAAAGTACTGTTACTTGGCTTGAATGCAAAGTGATGTCTGCCTCAGAATTTAATATGGAGAAAAAAATATTTCTAGCCATGGCCTCACTTGTCTCACTGGGAGGTGCCGGGGCTGCCCAGTGTTGACTGTGGTGGTACAAAAGCAAGGAAGCATGATGTGTGGGAGTCATGTCAGAGCAGCAGATGAAGGGGACATCTCTTGGTTGATAAAACCAAGGGGCCTGGAAGACTTGTAGCTTTCTGCTCACAGTTTCTTTGCTCCTCATCCTTGTAGTCATGGGACGACTTGAGCCATGTGCCTCATGCGGAGCTTGGTGGAGCTGGAGTAAGGCGAGTAGGTTGGAGGTGGGCAGTAATGGAGCCTGGGAAAGATGAGTGCCCAAGTTTTTGGCCAGTTTTTATTTCTGCTCTTCCAAAACCATCTGTTGCTTTACAATTGATGCCACTATGTTCAGATGAGTTCAATATGGGCTCTCCGACAAGGGTCTAATTTGTGAGGCAAATTAAAGGAAAACACTTGTAGCTGTGAAAACTTTGTGGTCAGGCCTATTATTATTTTCTAAATATCCTGCCTTATTTACTAGAGATGATGACAGATAATTAAAATTTTGTAGCATTTCTCCAAAGAAAGGAATGAAATATCAGATTTTTGAAGGAAGTTGAGCGTTACTTGGGTCAGGGCTGGAAAAACTCTGAACCACCATTGACATTATGTGTTAGTTTCTATCACACCTGTTTTGATTTATCACCCTTCTCACCTAACCAGCACATACCTCATTGTGTCTTCTGTGGTGTCCCCTTCTTGTGCCACATATACCTCAAGGTTTCCTCATTCTGATCTTTCACCTGAGGTCTAGCCTGCTACAGATAGTATGCAACTATGAGCTAAGCAAATACTGTGAGAAATTATTTTAACTATTTTTATGTACTTTTTTCCCCAGAAATGTGCACAATAAATATTAATAATTTCAAATTCTAAAGTACTTGATTACCACTTCAGATAACCCAATTGCATGCCAGATTTTTACTTCTGATATTCTGCTTCCATTCTTTTCTTCCCCCCTCTTTTTCATTTCCGCTCTTGCTGGTGGTAATATAAATCATCCTCAGGAGCACAGATACTCTGCAAGTTGCTGTGCTGAAAGTTAATACTTTAAATAGTCACAGGTTTGGTTTTTTTCCCCTTTCTCACCTGCACTTAATCCTGTCTTCAGTACAGAATGAAAAGAAGTGAGAGTAACAGCAGTGATGGTTAGCTATATTGCAATTCCACTGCATTTTGATTAGCCTTAGGCTCAGTTTGCATGGGTTTGCAATCCACTCATCAAGGTGGATACAAACTCAGAGAAGTGAAACCCGACTGTGTTTTTTGAAAGGATTTTGCTCTTGTTTTGTATTGGAAGCCAAATTCACGCCACTAAGCAGTGGTGATGGGAGAGGGGAGAAGAGAAGCTGCTCCCTTTTGAACCTGTGTGCAAATTTTTAGATTAATTTTTATTCTTCCACTTCTCTGCTAGAGTGTGTCTGGTAGCATTGAAAATAATTGTTGTCTAGTATGCTTATTTAAACAATAAAGGTTATTATATTTTACTTCTCAGTGAATGTTACTTACTTTTAAAAGCTCCAAAGCTGGCTTGTGTGATCTCTTATTGACTCTCCTGTGTTAACATCTCTGTAACATATCTGTGAATACCTGTGAACGTTTACTAAGGTTATACCTCTTCTGGAAATAAGTATTTTGGTAGAAATACAATAGCGAGTCACAAACATTTCAGTCATTAATCCTCTATTACCCCGCTTTAACATGTACAGTGCATTCTGTTTCTTGGTTTTAATAATCCTTTTTTTGTTGGCTTCTTGATGCTTGTAGAATCACAGAATATTTTAGGGACATGTGGAGGGCATATGGCTCGACCCCACACTGAAAACAAGGCCAGCTTTGAAGTTAGGTCCTTTTTTAAAGTTAAATCAGGTTGCTTGGGTCAGCAATCATGCCAAGCACCTCTGAGGATTAGGCACCAAACAGATAAAAGTACGGTTGTACAGGTTTTCTCCACACAGCCTGGCCGTGTGAACTCCAGCACTCACACCTCCGATAGGCACCCTGAAGGAGAGCTCCTCAGTTGCCAGAGACACGCCGGCGTGCTTTCTCTGCTCCCTGCAAGGGCTGCGAGGGCTCAAGGACCAAGGGCTTCCTACGTCTGGTCTCACAAGTGCTCTGTGGCTGATGGCGAGTGGTACCAGGCTCTTCAGTAGCGACGGTGTGGAGTAGAGACTCCACAGCTGAAATGTACGGTCTGGCTTACTTGTAGGAGGAGACTTTATTCTGAATGCAAATATGAATGTTTTCATCCACACGTGCATTAATCTTTCCGAGTCCTGCCAAGCTCTTTTAGCTAGTTTCTCAAGTTAATTATATGTTACAGAGTGTCTGGATCTTTTTTTATTTCTTGAAAAAGTGTTTTAATTTTAAATACATTGTATGCCATTTAACTGTGTGTCTTGTGTTAAGGAAAGAGGTAAATAGGAGCAAATGATCTCTGCACCATTTACCATTTCGCATTAATGCCCTCTATGGCTGCAGAGTATTTTTTTTAGGGTGTCATGTAAACGTATCCCACACTTCTGAGTATGGGAGTAAGAGGAAAGAGGTTGTTTCCAATTTGTCTGTTTTAAGACAGAATAATCAGAACTAGGACCACCGGCAAACATTGTTTTTAAAATAGAGGGCTCTGCACAGAGGATTTGATGGGAAGTTCTGCCAATTCTTTTATTTCAGCAAGGTACAATCTTGTTACAGGAGTCCTTTTTCCAGCCTTTTCAATGAATGGTGAATGATTGTGGACTACTTCAAAGCGCCTGTGAATGGTAGCTGGGAAAAGCAAGTGGTTCTCAATAGGCTTGAATTTATTGTCCAGGGGCCTGAGTTTTTACTGGGAAGTTGTAAGGTTTCTATGAAGTAGTGAAGGTCATAACATATTTTGCTAACTACTAATCTGTCTTAGAATCAATGCACTAAAAGTGAAAGACTCAAACTGTACCTGTATAACCACTTTAAAGTGGCACCAGAATGGGATGTCACAGCATAGAGCAGTCACGTATCCTTTCTAGTGCTTGGCAGTTGTGTGGAGATCCAGAGCAAGGGACTGATCTGGCTGCAAACTCATGTTTAGTTGTTTTTTTAATGACACACCCTGTCACATAAGCATCAGCAACTGTCCTGATGATGTAGCAGGAACATCGGGCTGAGGAGCAAGGGGAGAAAGAGAAAACTCTCTTTTAGCAGACACTGGCTTTTGCATTGGCTCCTGTCTGACCCCGCTTTGATCACAGCCTACCCTGCTTTGAGCAGGAGGTTAGACCAGAGGCCTGCTGAGGTCCCTCTGAATCTGCGTTTTTCTGTGATCCTGTGGAAGTGATTGTGGAACTGCAGCATTTCTTTTAAATACCTCAGCTGTTTGTTTTTTTTTTCCAACTGCATTGACATACAAGGCAAAGACATTGTGGGAACCCCATTGTGGGGATTTATTCTGTCTCGAATGGCACAGGTATAGTTGGATCCACTTTGGGGCCAAGTATGGACTGGTATTTTTTTATACAGCTGTGAAAATTTGCCACAGGAGGTTATGGATGGTCTAAATTATAACTGTGTTAGAAAGCCATCAAACAAATGGATGGAAGAAAAGCTAATCGGGGCTGTTGAATACAAACATGTAGATACAGCCCGGAGACTCTGTCTTGGGGTACTTGGGAAGTCTGTGAGCTATAGCTTGCAAGGAGTTGCAGAGATATACCAGAGGAAGAATCGCTCTGTATCTGACTCTCTTCTATAGTGTCTCCCTGGGTTTATGTTCCTGATTATTGCCAGAGAAGGGAATGGATGGGCCTTTTTTCTTAATGCATATGACTCTCTGTACAACCCCTTGAAGTTTTTTTTAGATCTGTTTTATATGGTTGTGCGAATTGGAGAGTGTAGCTGAACTGCTGATATTCTTAATGGTGAGAATTTCCTACTTGGAGTTGAAGTAGGTTTGAACTACTTGACTATTTGTAGTACCATTTAAAAAAAACCCACCCAATATGCTAAATATCATTGTTATCTTTTATTATTAGACTTATGTTTGCAGAACCAGCTGTCATTGTGAAGCAAATCAAGATCTTGACTGCTTAAGTTAGAGCCCATTAAAATGGGCTAAAGACTGAATATCCTACATCAGGCTGCTTACTGTTGTACTGTATGCTTGGGTATGAGTACTGTTCCTCTGAGACCTTGCCAGAAAACTAAGTGAGACTTTATGAGACTCTCCTACTGTGTAAGACTGATCCATAAAACTGACCGTGCAGCATGGAAATACTGATAAGGGATTAATGATTGTGCATTTAGATGCCATTTGTAAAAAACAGGAGGAAAAAAGCTAAACTAAATATTTTTATAAAGTCTCCTTTATGATCCCATTTTAAAATAGCTCTTACAGTATTTCCTAGGAATTAAGGGTCCAGATCTTGCAGTTAGGACTCTGTGCTTTTGCAGGACTAGAATCAGCAGGGCTCCACAGCAGCACAGGGGTTTGTCCACTGGGATCCAGCTGCAAGCCTGGAAGCAGACTTTGTGTGTTGGTCTTAGTTGCTCTGGACTGGAGTCAGAGTTTCGCCTCTCCTTAAGGGCAGAATTGTACTCTGACAGGCCTTCTGCTGGTGCAAAGAGCTGCTGGGCTGTATGCTGATCCAGTAGGTTTTAAACATATAGTGCAAATTAAATTAGTATCCCCAACTTACTGCCAGCACTTCGACTTTTCCTTCTGAAGCCTGGCCATACTTGTATTAAAGTTCATACTCGCATTGAAAAGTTAGTGACAAAGCCCTTCTTCACTGTGGGCAAGACCTGGTTTTAAGAGGCATCATTAGGACTGTGTGTGCCTCTGTGTTTCTTTGTGGGCTGTAGGATTTGCATAGCCTCGTTTGTTTAATCTTGTAGACTAGTTATGGGCTTACATTCTTTTTCAATGTCTGTCTGGTTTGTTTTCTCACAGTGATGGGCAGGCCTTTCCCAAACAACTCTGATCCTCTAATTGATCTGGTTTTGGAGCTCCCATTGAATTCAATAGATATTCTGAGCATGGAACAATTACAGGATCAGGACAATGTCTATTTAAGTTCAGTCAAGTCATATAAAAGTGCCTTTTTTTCCCTCCCTTCCAGCAGGAAATTGATTTCATGCTTTTCAATCTCCCAGTATATTTATTAAACTATTATTTATTCATTTAGTTACTTTATTATTTAATTCTGTACCAAAATGTGGCTTTGGTCTCTAGAAGGAAGAGTGGGAAACATTTCAATTTTTTTTTTCCCCTCAAAAAGTACTTATGTTCTTGCCTCTTTTTTAAGGTACAACACTACTGTGCACCTTGGAACAACAGTGGCTAACAGCTCTTAACAATAGGAGTGGGAATAATGACAGGGGTAGCAAAGACATGAAGAATTTTGAAAAAGCAATATTCTTCAATGTTGGGAAAGTAATAAAAGGTCAGAATGAAGCTCAATAGAAAAGCCATTAGGAAGGGAATGGGCAGAATTCTGGTTTTATGCTGATGTCAAGGCTTTGGATTTGTTTTCTTTCCATTCTGACAAATTCTATTTAGTTTAATTCAGAGTATTATTATTATTATTTGCTTTAACTCATACAGTTTTACTAGGTGTGATTTTAATGGTGCACAACTGTAAATGGCTGTGTTTTAGAGACTTCTTTCTCTTTCCCTTTTTTATTTGGAAACTTATGTATAATGAATTCTTAACCAAGAATTATTGTTTAGTATTATTTACTCAGAGCCAGGCTGTGCTACCAAAATACAGACTGAGTAGCACCATACTCTGCTGTGAGCTCCACTAACTGCTGTAGGACTGCTTATGAAGGAGGGTGGGTGCTATTGAATGTATTTCATGTACTGTTCAAAAGTCCTTGCCATTAATTGAATTCCGCTGTGTCTGCAGTCAGTGTTGAAATCTCCATTGACTTCCACGCCAGCAAAACTAAATCAGCTGTGACTGCTTTTGATAACATCATCCTAGAATTTACTTTCTTACCCCTAATTAATTAAAAAGACATTCAGCCCCCATTAGTTATGGCAAAAGTATGTTTTGAAAATAGGACTGATTGATAGAAGAAAATATGTGCAGCTGAAAGAGATACATAACGGGTATCGATGCTGGAATCTATCCTCATTTCCTTGTGGTTTTGATCTAAGAAAACAATTACTTGTGATGGGGTGCTCATGTAAAGCACAGTCCTCCTCTTCCCTTTTCCCTTCCCTATATGTAAAAGTAGCAATGTTGGCCAAGACAATTTAAAATCAGCATTCTTAAGATAAATCTTTCTTCCAGATACATCGTTGGTTTTCAGCAGATGCTCAGTCAGTATGTCCAGATAGGCAGTAATTTGGTCTATTTCAAACCTAAATAATGTGTAGTGACTACATGTGGGGAGAGCCCGCGTAGCTCACATTTATTTCCTCTCTATTGCATTTCATATTTTTTCATCATTTTCATTTCTCCCAGCCATGTCTGATAATAAGATCCCACTGTAGATAGTGCTGGAAGTCTGGAAGGTCTATAGAAATGTCCTCCCAGAGCTGTGAAAGACAGATTAGACATCCATTTCAGCAAAGAAATAGTCCGAACCCTGGACCAGTCCCTCTGGGTGGTTTTATGCAGACATTTTTTTTCTACAATTTTTTAGAGCAGTTATCAGAGGCTGTTTCTGGTTTTGTTTTGTAGTAGGGGGTGGTGATTTAAAAGCACTCACGATTTCTCTCTGCTGCTATGGAATTAAATACTAAAGCTCTCGTTTACCTCAGAGGCAGATGAACTGTGCCGCAGGCTGAATGCCTGGAAATCCTCAGCCTAGAAGTCTAATGATGAGCACCATATGCAATCCACCACTGCCACAGTAGACGTTAGTCTCAAATATAAGCAGTGAGTACAACAGCTGCCAGATTGCTGCTCAAAAGATGCAGGTCTCCAAATAAACAAATTATTCCTTCACCATTTCCTCTTCCATTATGCATGGGGAGGAGTCTTCTGTTTTCTTTTATGTATCTTCATTTGTTTTTGCCAAGTGCACTTAGCAGATGAGAGACTATCCTTCCTTTCCTTTGCTGGGTATCAGTGTTCTAAAAAATGAACACAAAGTGCATTTGGACTCTTTTTCAGGTCCAGAGGTTGGAATTTCAAATAATTGTAATTGAAAATCTTGCTTACATTTTGAATTAAGTTTACCTCTTTCCTCTTGCCAGGTTTTTAATACAAAATTGTTAGACTAACATGTTTCTTGAAAATTTTGTTACTGGGAAAGGGAAATGTTTTTGACATTTAAATCTAATTGAAGACTGGCTTATCCTTTTTCTTTCCTTTTTTAACCTCTCCAAACATGTACTTTTCAGATTCCTTCTTAGCTGTCTAAATTTCCCCTATGCCCTTTCTGCTTGACTTTGTTAGCGTGGTACATTCCTTTTATGGAGTTCTACATTTTTCATGTTTTGTCCTTCAGTGGATTCTTCAGATGGGATTCTTGGCCGCCTACATCTGTCTCACTCTGGGTACCAGTGTGTACTATCATCTCTTTCATGGAAAATTGGGTTTGCGTTCTTCTTCCCCTAGGGAGTCAACATGGAGAATCAAGATACAAAGTTGTCCCTTGCCTTAACCAGTGCTGCTGGTGAAAGCATGCCGGAGGAGACTTTTTTATATGTCTCATACTTGATAGTACTGGGCATTTGTTCGAATTTCTCAGCTGAATGGGTGATGTACCGGGTTCCTGGGATTCTACACTTGTTGCATGTTTCAGGCTCTCAAAAGTTTTGTCTGCAGTGGTGCTTCTGTATGCACTTCTTACCTTTAAGGAAAGTGAAAGTATCGGAATTATCAGGTTGACCAACACTTGCTTTAAAATGTTGGATGAGCTTAATGGAAAGAACGTGGCCTTCTAATCTAATGGAGCAATAGGTAGCATTCTTGATTACAAAACTGGAAACCAAGCTACCAGCAAAAAAAGTGAAACAATAAAATAAACCTCTAGATTGTATTCACAGCTTCCTCTTTTGTTGCAATATGTCAGGGGAAGTTCAGATTGGACATTAGGCAAAGGTTCTTCACTGAGAGGGGGGTCAGTCACTAGGACAGGCTCCCCAGGGAAGTGGTCATGGCATCAAGCCTGTCAAAGAGCGTCTGGACGATGCTCTTAGTCATATGGATTAGGTTTTGGTAGTCCCTGTGAGGAGCAGGGAGTTGGACGTGATGGTCCTTACAGGTCCCTTCCAACCTGAGATGTTCTGTGATTCTATGAGTAGTTCCCAAGCTGATGTAAGGACTGACAGCCTAACCCCCACCTACACCGCTAGCCCTGAAAAATTCTCTTGTACATCTTTGCTCTGCCTTCACATCAGATGGGATTGCCTTTCACTGGTCCTTCTGCAGAGGGCTCTGCGTGGATCATACTGCTGTTCAGTGCAGACGAAGTGAGTGGGATCTCTGCTTTCCCTGTCCTGCAGGGTGCTTGAAGTTTATGGTCCCTCTGTGGTCTTTAACTGGCACACTGATCCCAGCTGGAAGAGTTTACTTGCTGTTTACAGCATGTTCCGGAAGAAGTATTCTTTGCACATACGTGTTAGGTCTTCATAGGGATTGTGTATTTCCTAATAAGATACAAATGATAGACTTGGTACTCATAGTGTTTTTCCCCTCTGCCTTTCTTCAATCCATCCTCCTTCCACATGTCTTTTTTTCCTTTTGTTTCATTGCTATCATGTGTAAACTGCATACTGTAGCAATTGCTGTCTATAATGCATTGTTTCAAAGCAATTAACTTGTTATGAAGAGTAAGATAAAAAGCAATAAACAAATTCCAAGCATGTGGCCACTTGCTTGGTCAGATTTAAATGCAGTCCTACCAATACCATGAAAGGGCAGGTCCCACAAAATAACAGCAGAGTCTACTTTGCCACAGGGAAGCCCTTGCAAGCAAAGCCAATCTATGTGAAATATTCTTGATAGCTGTTTCTATGTTTTTCGATTAAATTAATAGGCCAAGGCTGGAAACCTAATTCTGTGTTGCAAACATTTTTCATGGCAATGTCAATTATGAATCGTTCTTTCTAATCCAGTCATGAGCATTTTTCGTCTTTCAATACAGCATGATTCACTACAATGTACACAGAAGCCAAAAACATAGATGAAATCATAGAGCCATCAGTGAAAGCTAGAGTTACAGCTTTAATTTATGGTTTTGTTTTTTTTTTCCCTGAGATTACTCTATTTTCTGCCCCTCTCTCTCTCTCTCTCTCTCTCATTTACTTTTACATTTAAGTAAATTGTTATTCTGCTCTGCCTACTTCAAGCATTACAGGAAAACTTTGCTTGGGTTTTTAATACATTGAAATGACTGATTCTTAATCTAATTGCAATTTGTTTAACTTTATGTCCAGTTTAGAGCTTTGAACTTCTTGTAAAACACTATATAAAGTACTGGGTGTTCTTGTACTTCCTAATTCTGTCTGGCATTTACAACAATTCTTTCACTATCTGTGAGGGCATGGCTCCTAGCTGTGCCAAGACGGGCTTAGAGTCTGATCCACTCCATTGCTATGAATAGGAGTCTGTCCATGGACTTCAGTGGGAGTTGATTCAGACTCTTTATTGCTTCACCTTTACAAACTGAATTCCAGGCTATTCTCCGTGGTAAAAATCTTGGCAGTATTGAAGTGAATGGGATATTTGCTGTGGAATTCAAAGGAGCCAGGATTTCAGCTAGAATATTTAATATCTCGCAATTTAAAACAGCCTATTTTCAGCCTTGGATTTGACTTGGACATTCTGCTTTGAAACAGACACAGGAGATAAGGTGAAATAAAATTTCCATACTGAAGCTTGATTAAGGTCAGAGTTACTATTAAATACTTGGTGTTAACTACAGCTGTATGGGGCAGAATTTACTGAAGTCTGTAATTTGCCCATTAAAGGAAATCCTGTGACATGTCTGAGTCAAGGGGATACCACCCAAGTGGTAACTCTGAGTTTAAATCTTTTTGTGTGTCAGTACTTGCTTTTGACTAATAAAAGTGCACACACTCATTGCAAAAAGGAAACAAACAATGTGTGCGTGGGTAAATCTAATTGTAGGTTTATTTATTTGTATTTTACGGGGCAATATTTCATACATTTGTGAGCCAGCCAATGAACCCTGAAAAGTGATGACTGCTCTTGTAGAGGCTTCACAGGGGCCCTGGGAGATTTTCCATCTGTGGGCTGAGTTTTTCTCTTACAACATTAATACCCACCATCAAGTGCAGAAATCACAACTGCTTAGGACTTGATGCGGATATAGTATCCTGCTTAAATCTCCCACCCTCAAGTATAGCACCTTTTTTTTTTGTTGTTTTTTAAAGTATATGGCTAGTATTAAATATAGTTGGATTTCCTGTCACCTTCCAAGAGGACCTGTTAGTTAGCCAGATAACTAGTTTGCTCTTGGATCCTTAAGGAAGACAAATACTGGATTTGGTAGGAACCATAATCAGGAACCATAATCTTGTCTGAATTGTTACTATATTTTTCCCTTCAAGTCTTTCCAACCAACTGAAAAAGAAAAAAAGGTATCCAAGAAACTTAACTTATTAGTGTAGTACATGCATCTAATATAGAAATTCACTCTTAAGATCTGTGTGTAAAAATATGTATTAGAATATATGCCTGTGCATATTTTTATTTATTACATTAGTCTACACATATGAAAGTCTCCACTTACAATTTAAGAAAGGCCAAGGTTGCTTTATATTTCATAATGTTTTAATTTTTAATTTTTTAAAATCCTTTTCACAATTACCAAGTAACTAAACTCTTAAACTGTTTCTGTCTGCCCCAAGGGTTTTTTCTCTTCCTCTATGTGTTGAAGGGAAATCTGAGCCTAAGAACACTAAAGAGGAAAAACATGTCTCATCTACTTGTCACGGCATCTATACTTTGCCATTTTTTTGCCACCCAAATGTGACAGGGCAGCACATAAATGTGTGAAGTCTGTCACAAATGGCAGCCAGAGCTGGGAATTCAGGAAAATGAGCTTTGCCTTTTTGAGGCTTTTGAATTTAAATCCTGCAAAGTGCTGAGTGCCTTCTGAAAGGTTATGCTAAGCCTGCTCAGCGTTAGTTCACGGGAGGTGTTCACCTTGTGGCATTCAGCCTGGAAAAGGCGTATTTTCTACATGGAGCCCTGCGGGGGATGCGTGGGGTAGGGGAACATGACATGTTGCCTGTACTCTCATATGTCTCATGTATGTGATGTATCTCATATGTCAGAAATCACAGGTGTGGCTCAGAAGCGTGGGGATGACAGCTGTGGAGACAGAAAGTCTCTCTTCACCCGCAGAAGAGAGTGGCAGCCGTGCAGGCAGCAGTGGTGCAGCCTCACCCAGTGCAGCAGGATTGTCTCCTTGGAAGTGGAACGGCGTTTACAGTTCCACGATGTGTATATCATAGTTTCCTTCTTCTAAAGTGCTGTTTAGTGTCTTTTTGTGTCCCACATCTGCAGGAGCTCACAATATGCTCAGGCTAAAGAGACTCGAGGATAACGTGACAACACCAAGCGGGAGGACGAGACCACCACGTTGATCTTTCTTACGCTAACATGTAAGAGAGAGCATCTGTGCACTAGTAAAGATGGGCCGTGTTTTAAATTATTATGTGAGGCTCCAGGTGTTTTGCCAGTCTGCAGCCATTCAGAGCCTTGAACTTCATATTCAAATCCCTCTATGTATCTGTCTGCTTCTCTATGCGTCTATCATACGTGCATGTATTTTTTCATTTCATCGGCAGTACCGTAGCAACGCTGATCCTCCCCCTGTTACAGCCAGGCCCTTCTGAGAGAAGCAGCTAGATGTGACCCCAAGAGGCTTCTCTTTAGAAAGGGAAACGGCATCATCATAGGTTTTGAAACAAGAACTGACCATGTCACCATGTCCTGCCTTCTAGAGCACATGGCAGCGTGTGCTCCTTTTCTGCTGGGAGGCGAGGGTAGGTCTGATACCTTCCCCTCCCTTCTCTCTCTCTCAGAAACGCACTCCCTTCCGCTTGGTTGGAGGGCGGTTTGGGAACCAGGCACATCAGCAGGCTGCTCGTCGTGGGTGTCTGGCAGGACGGGCAGAGCAAGGGACGAGTAGCATGAGGTGTGGAGTGGGCATGTTAACTTTGCAGTCCGCGCTGTCTTCTGTGGTGAGGTATTTCATGTGAAAGGGAGGGGGGGTTAGAAGGAGAAGCGGGGGGAGAGAGTGAAATGCAAACATCACCACTGTCCTCAGTAAGAGATTTAGATCTCTGTGTTGGCATAAAAAGGTCATTTTGGGCCTGAGGGTTTTGACATTGTTCCTTTAAGTTAGACCCACAACATAAACTATTTTCAACACTTGCCATGAAGAACAAATGACCTTTAGTAACTTGCCCAGAAGACAAATGGTACGTTAACACAATAAATATACTTTGCTAGTATCGTGCTTCTTGCTTTAATTTTCAATTAGAAATGTTACCTTTCCCCCTCCCTTTTACCCAAAGGACTGCACTTTCATGCTTTGATTTTGTAACAGAGATTTCTTTGCCCTCTGTGGGATTGGTAATATTCACTGATAATTACTGGCTATACAGTAAATTTCTTTCTGTTCAGGGACAGCATTTTCTACTCATCTGCTCAAAGTGGGCTGGATGGAGGGTATCTGTGAGGGAAGGAGGAGATAGTTAATGAGCATCACCAGACAGGTCTGCTGCAAGAGCAGAGGAAAGGGAGTCAAAGGGACAAACAGTTAAGAGCTGGTGCTGGTAAGTATACCTTTTGTTTGACTGAGCTTTGGTAGCATGTAAAGTGAAGTGAGAAATGAGACTGGAAATTAAAGGTGGAGTTATTTCCATTTACATCAGTAAAGGTAGGAGGTATGGATGTTGGTGTGTTGACTTCTGTTCAGGGAAATGAAGGGCTGGCACTCTTCTCTGTGCTCATTTTTATTTCAGTTAGGGTTTCCAGGCTGGGTTGTTATGACACTAGCTGCCAAAGCACGAACTCATTGAAGGACCTGAATGTGCATCGCTGGTTTTATGAGGGTGGGAGCACCAGGGTTTCTGCTGGGGATGCTCAGGCTGTGGCTTGGCCAGCTGCTGATCTCAGCCCCATGCTCAGGCAACGTGGTGGAAGAAAGGGAAGTCTCCAGTGTGCTGGTGTGGAAAGGGAGGACACCTGAGGGAGGAGAGGATAAAAATCATGAGTAGGGATGCACCAGCTCTCTTCCACCCAGTGCTGTGGCTTCCCTAAAAGGGTGGAGACAGGAGGTGGGCATTAGCAAATGCTTCCAGAGAGCTGGGTCAAGTTTTGTCAAAGATATGACAGAAAAGATGTCACTGTCACACAAGCAGTAAACACCTGGAAGAAGGCAGAGGGGGTCTTGGTGGTGGGAAGACAGTAGATCAAGGGATGGCACAGTGGCAAGAAAATATTTAGAAAAAGTAGAGTGATTTGTCATCCGTTGCAGTCACGGATGCAGTTCCCTTAACATTAATAGTGTTTGGAAGGTAGGAAGATCCAATGCTTATGCAGAGGCTCATTTGGCATTCCTTAAATGTTGATTAATTATTTCTAGGGCTGATACACTGCTCTTCATCCCAAAGGGATCCAGAACACTTTACACAGAAGTAGATTTTTTTCAATCTGCTGATTGGTTTGAGGATTACAGTTATTTCACATCAAATAAAAACATTTTGGAGAAAGGGTTTTTTGGGAGGCAGGAGGAAGATCTTTTGTTTAAGCTGAACAGAATTAATTTTACAGAACCAAAAATTGAAGCTTTCGTGTTTAGGATCATAAATCCTTCAGAACCTTACTGAGGGTGTGTTTTAGTAAAGAATTTTTAAGCAAAGCCTCTGGAAATGAAAAAATAAAATACTTGAAGTTGAAATTGCCCTTTTACATCTCCAGAAATGTTTGTTTCTTCTTTTGCACCAGACTGCCAGCTGAGCCTGACTTTATTTTATACATAAATTAGTCATCCAATTTTTTTTTTATCAGCTGTAATAATCTCAATTTTTTTTTTTCCCCAGCTATATGTTTATGCCCTTTTATGATCATTGAAGTGTGAGTTAGAGCTGGAGAAGTGTGCTGCTCTGAGGCAGTTTCATTAGGGAAAAGCTGAGCTGGGAAGAAGGAGCTTGAAGTGGAAGGAAGCAAGGGATGAATGAACTGAAAATGAGGGAAAACTGAAAAGAGTTGGACAATGTGAGTAATGGTGACAGTTACTCCCCAGAGTGAAAACAGGAGCAAGGAAATGAGGATTAGGGATACAAAGCTGAGAAGGGGAGTTGAGAGGAAAAAAAAAAGCTGACTAAAAAGACAAAAATAGGACACTCCACCTTTATTTTAGTGAATGCTTTAATTCTCCATTTTCCTCAGAAATGCCATATATTTCTAAATTTGGAAAGGAGGATAGGATAGCTATTTTTAGGAATTACTAATGTTTCTGGCTGCTTGCAATTCTGTAGTTAACCAGAGAAAAAAGAAAAACACAACAACGTAGAAGTTAGTGGAACTTAAGAAAGTACTTTTGAAAAACAGGACCTTGGTATAGCCTAAACTTCCAGGTCATTGTGATTCTAAAGGGACAACACAAGGCTTGTATTACTTAAATTTAATGTGAATGTTACAGGCATAATCCTGCAAACACTTACAGGTCATTGGCAGTATTTTTCTTTTAATGGAAACTGATACTCCTATGCAATCAGGTGGCTCCAGAAACTAAGGACCTGAGACAAAGACTCAGTATTGCTAGACTTGTGATACGAAATCACAAAAGTTGTGTGTTTTTTATGTTATGTGTGTTTTTAAGCACACAGAAGGGTGTGCTTTTTTATGCTGGCCTTTAGCCCCATGAGGGAATTCACCCTTAAAAGGGTTTTTTGAGTGATTTTTCTTCAGACGTTGCAACTGTGTGTGCCTAGTTCCCAGCTTAGGGAGCACGGCTTGAGTTCATTTAGTAGAGAAGACTATTGGAAACTGGAAGTTCCTTCTGGTGATTCCTCAATCTCATTTTTTCTTGGGTTTTTTTTTTGGTTTTGTTGTTTTTTTTAAATTTTACTCAAAATTAAGCCGTTAAAATGAGGTACTCCTCTTACTGGCCCTCCCAGAACCCCAGGGGTGGGCGTTGCTGACCTCTGTCTTTCAATTGTTCATCCTTTTATAGAACAACACTGCGAGACTTGAGGATATGTTTGACTAGCAGCCACAGTCAAGCACTCATGATGTGAGAAGGGGGAAGGAAAAAAAAAAAAAAAAGACCTGGGTCAGCAGTACAAACGGGGAAATGACACCAGCATGGTGGTGAGACTGAGGATTTCTGCTTCGCTGGTAATTTCAAATTTTCTTTTTAAATGGGTTTTAGATGTGGATTTTCAAATGAGCTCTTTGAAGTAGAGACAAGGCTATGCAAATTTTTTTTACAAGAAAAAAATATGAGGGAAAATTAAAATGATCCTTACTCTCACTCCCCTCCACTCTCCCTATTTCTTTCCCCGCCATGGTGTATACAGAGAGGGACATGGTTATTGATTAGTATGTCCATTGTCGAACTACATCCAAGCTACAGGGAAGGTATACTGCAGTTACCTGGGCAAGGGACACCATTTCAAAGTTCTTGGTAGCACCCTACTATCACAGTAGGTCAGTGCTTCTATGTTGGTCTGTTGTTTTTTTAATGACATTGGGTCACGATCCTCATCCCATATGGCTGATGTCAACGGGTATTTTGTTACTTAGTGAAATGGGGATTGGTGTCAGGTATTTCATGGGTTATTCTATGGTTCTGTTCTTGCTTGGACAACACAAGGCACATAAACGGTCGTGAGCCTGTTCACGGTCTCTGAGTCATGAGTTCTTAAGAATCGGTTTTTATACAGCACACATTATTTTTGCATTTGAATGTCTTCATTAAATTCAGCTTTCCATCTCTGTAATTTTTCTTCAAAATCTGAAATTCCTGCTTTTCTTAGAGGTCACTATTGAGTTTTTTAAGCCCTCAATTTTAGATGGTAATGCTGCGTAATGATAACTTGGTAAAAACAGTATTAATTTTGTTTTATGAAAAGCTTATGGAAGTTTTAAGCAGAGCTAAATTCTTGCATATTAAAATTAATTTTCCTTCATGAGTAAGAAATTAAGAAACCTAGGGTGCAAGTATAATAGAAACATTTAGAAATTTGATTTATAGATGAAAATTCAGAAAAAAAGTTGTCTGCTTTTGTTCATCAGCTTGGGGAGCAGGTATCTCTTTAAAGAACCGTAGGAAATGGCAGGTTGGCAGCTCCACCTCTGAACTGACCTAGAGCAGCAGGATCCCCTGAAGTCAAAACTGAAGAAAGCTGACAGAAGACAGAGCATTGCCAGTGGAAGAACAGGGTTTCCTCAGAAATATCTGAGTGGCTGAGCATGTAAAACCAAGCAGAGATAGCAAGAAAACTAAGGAAAAAGAAAAACCATGTGAATATGGGCAGTGTCTGTGAATTGGACAAAATTAGACAGCCGCAACAGTGAAGTCTTACGAGTTGTCTGAGCTCTAATGATGCAGTGAGCATGTGCGAAGCTGAAAAAGAGGGCAGGAGGGAGTCAGGACCTGAATGAAAAGTCTCCATCGCTGGGGGAAAACAGATCACCTGCTTGTGATAGTGGCCAATTTGCAGATAGTGAAACTTTAGGCTTCTGAGGAGGCTTGATTCTCCATTGCTTCTGCACATTGCAGTCGTTCAGAGCATTGCAAAATGTATATGTAACAACAGCTTTTAAATTGACTGGAGTCCCAACCCGTGTTGGCACGTGCGCGTGGCAGTGGATGTGCCCTTGCTCTTGGCTGTCTGGCAGCAGTCTCCCTCTCGTGCCTTTCACCACCAGAAACCACAGAACTGCCTTGGCGTGGCACTGTGCTGTGCACAGTGGTCGTGCTCACAGTCTGCACTGCTGTGAATGGGCGGCAGTGTGCATGCCCATATTTTCTTATTTAAAGAGACTGAATAGTTAATGTAAGAAAGAAAAATATAAAGGGTATATTAATGTGGGTGACCTTTCTCTTAGTTTATTCACCTTCTAAGATGGCTACAAAAGGAGGGAACCAAAAGTACTATATGGAAAACAGCAAGAGTAGTTGGACCCCATAATCTCCCACGACCTACAGAGATTCACCATGTCATTTGGCATACTGGGAGTGAGCCAGGGTTTTGAAGATATTAGCAGCAAGAGGGTAAGTTGGAAGCCTGTGGGTCAACAGGAGATTTAGGTTAGTTGGGAGGCTTCGGGGGCTTCTTGATGATGGGAAGAAAGTGAAAGCTCATGATACTTGTTTAGTAGAAATACTGGAAGTGTGTTAAAATTTTGAGTTTGAGGAAAGGGAAGTAAGCGGCAGGAAAACATATCCAGTACAAACACTTAGGAGAAGTTGGAGCTCTGTTCTCCAGCATGAGCTGACTTTCTGAGGAAAATGGGGCAAATCTGGTCCCTGCAGACCCAATTTGGTTGTGCCAACAGAGAAGAATAAAACAGAATGAGGGCAGAAAATGGGACTGCCACCTTGGCTATAAAGGTTCGAAAGTGAGACTGCTCTTCTGAGAGGAAGTCAATCAAAATGTTAATTGGCCTAATATGTTTCCCAAGTTCTGTATTTTGCATAACTTCAATAGAAAAGATTTTTTTTAAGTGGCAAAATTGAAAATAAATAACATGGCAGTAATATTACTTAGTCTCATTGCCTGAAGTCTAAGTGTGGTGTCCAGTCATAAAGGTAGTCAGCAATAGCGTGGAGATGAGCAGTGAGGACCTCAAAACCACAGAAGTG
Source organism: Haliaeetus albicilla (assembly GCF_947461875.1). Classification (NCBI taxonomy): domain Eukaryota; kingdom Metazoa; phylum Chordata; class Aves; order Accipitriformes; family Accipitridae; genus Haliaeetus; species Haliaeetus albicilla. The sequence continues at coordinate 17,874,094 of NC_091501.1, forward strand.
TATGACAGGAACTGCAAAGCCATCAAAGTGACCTTTCAGTGTAGGAGAGTGTCGTCTCGTCTCAGGGAGTGTGTATCAGTTTAAGTAGAGTCAGAGTAGAAGATCCATACTGTCAAAATTAGCTGTTGCTCTACTGTAGAATTTTATTACGTTTTGTTTTTAAGTAGTCATTGCCCAAATGGGATTAAGGTACTAGGTACCTTAACTAAGGTACTAAACACTTCAAATTCCTCTGAAATAGAAACAACTTCCATTTTTTTCCAGATCGCACATTCATTCTCCCATCTGTCTGATTCTCCTTAGTGCATTAATTATTGTCATGTGGTCCATTTTTGTCGATGGCTTCTTTAGCTTTAATTCTTTCCTTTCACTTGATTTTCTACACAGAGAAGTTGGCTGGTGTGTCTTTTCAGCCCTGCTAGGCAAAAAGCCATCATTGCAATATTGCTGGAAGATTAAACACACGCAGAAACTGGGCTGCTCTCGTCCAGGTAAAGAGGAGTCTTAAACATGAGATGGTGCCGTGAGCTAACAGCTGCTTTGCCTGCAAAAACATCTTCCCCCACTAAAACTTTATTAACAGTTGTATGGCTTCATCAGTGGGAGTAATGGTAGGAGGAGGCCTAATGTAAACAAAGCACAGGTGGCTGTGTGGGGTTTTTATTGCAAGGGCATCTGGACCTGTTCTGAACAAAGCTATATATATATATATATATATATATATATATATATATATATAAGCAATCCCATCATTTGTACCACTGGGGGAACGGAACTGGTTTTAATAATAGTGGGAAATGATAGGGAAAATGAGTTAGTACCGTGTGAGGGAGCGGTGACATCCCGTCCTCTCCATGTGTCTCTGTAGACCTCTCTTTACCTCGATTTCCCAGCTGGTGAGATCAGGATAGTCCTTAAAGAGGTACAGGATGCAGCTCACAGGTAATTAGTATTTTTGAACTTGAAATGTCCAAAAATTGTGAAAGTAGTAAGGATTGTTACTATTCCCCATTTAGCACAAAGTTGAAACATTGAGAGGCTAAAGCTCTCTCAGCCAGCCAGCCTCAAGCCCCAGTTTGACTGCAGAGGAAATCTATTACTCATTTCCTGCCTTTACTTAAAATAAAGAACACCCTGCTGCCCAGTACCGTGTCTAAGAAGACACATCATCACTAATTTTTTGCCAGAATAATAAAAGTGACAGAAGGGGATTCCCCTGAATGTTTGATGCTTTTCTGCTGCGCGGCTCTCGCAGTCCCAGAATAGCCATGCAGAATCTGCACCGAAACGGGAAGTTGAAGGGTGCGCACTGGGCTCACACGTGCCTCTTCTCTGCTTTGGCCTTACTGGAAATGCGTGTCCTTGTTTCAAGAAATAACTGAAGGGGAATGGTAGAAGAAGACCGATGGACTTAAATCCAGAAAAAAGTGTCGTTAAGGAACAGAAGAGAAACTTCCTGTTTTCAAAGAAGATCTTGAGGGGAAGGCACTGAAATGACCCGGGTACAAATTTGCTCTGACAACCTTATTCTCTGACATGCTGAAGGCATATGTGCATTGTTACTGTATCGCAGTTCTGGATAAGGATGTGACATTTCACTGGTGGGGTTATGCAAGGCAAGTCCTAAGGAGAGTACCGTGGTCATGGACTTGGAGCACATGTACCTGTAGTGCTATGGAGGGTTATACATGTAGAGCTTGCAAAAGTGGTACGCTGGTTTGAAGATGGTTGTGTGAATAAAACCATGTCTATACTTCTGCAGAGGTGAGCAATAGATGAGTGGGCATACCGGAATGGACCTGTGTAGCTTTAACTATATCGATACAGATAAATTGGTGCAATGTTTATATGCTGACAAGATACGAACTTTGTCAGCGTGTGCTAACTGCATTATGAATTGAAGGCATTCAGGTCTCCCTGGCTGATACTTGCAGTTCGTAGGTTTGGTCTCTTTGGAATGAATCTGGCATCTGCAGTGATGCTAGATTTGAAAACCAGCTTTTCACATGTGGAGATTTCAGCATCCCAAGTAGGTAGGCAGATGTGTAGAATGGGAGCTCTTAAGCGTAGAGAGTACTTGAAAATCTGTGCCTTGTTTAGTACCTTTGCAGACCCCTCCAAGAACCCTGTTTAAAATAGGGATGTTGAGCACCAAAAACTCTTGAGTCCAATGTCAATTTTTGCAGTTATCTAAACTTTGGTTTTGAGTTACTAGAACTTTGCAGTGGGTATTACATGTCGGAGAAATGCAGTGCTGAGGCAGAAGATCAGGAACATGCCTTCTAATAGGTCTCCCTTGAACATGGGGCCCTCCTAACCAGCTGCTGACAGAGAAATAAATATGCTGATTACCTGGTGTAAGCGGAAAGCCTTTAAAATTCATTCAAAACTTGCAGTATGCTCCAGAAGGGTGTTATTTCTACATCCTCATGTTAATTTACAGACAACAGGCCACCACTTAGTCAATTCTAAGAAGTAGAGTGTATTAGTATTACTGTTCTCATCATGCTGACAACTCGAACATCATTTTCTAATAATTGAAATAAAAAAAGCCAGACCCACAGCCAGCATAAACCATGTTAATTCTGCAGACTTCACTGAAGCTCCAGTGCCATTCAGTAACTGCACGTCATATGCCCTGTGGTGGTCTATGGTTTGTGTTCAAGGAGAAGTAACATGGTGATCCTAGACTTAGGCAGCATCTACAAGCCACAGCAGTATTTAGTAGTGCCTGTGAGCATCTAGTGCCGTACCCTCCAAATCTCGATTTAACAGTATTGGAAGGAATCCCAAAGCATCCCCTTGCAGCAGCACCACTCCACACAGGAGGAAGGTGGCTTTGCAGGGGAGCAGTTGTCACATCAGGTCCCCAGGCAGACACATACCATGTGCCTGTTCCTGCGTTCCCCAGCGCTGAGCCAAGGGGGTGTGCACAGAGCAAAGCTCCAGCGGCAGAGTTTTGTGGGGGTGAAGATGGGGCTTTGCTTCCAAGAGGACCCCCGTTCTGGCTGCAGCGCAGTGCCGTGGCCTCCTGCCTGTTGCCTCTCTTCCAGGTTCACAGGCAGGGCTGTACGTGCCTTCCCGGAGAGGGAGAGACCGTGGCCCAGTGATTCGAAGGTTGGGAGATAGGGGCTAGCCATGGGGGAGCGTAAGGAGGGAGCCAGTTGCGTGTCTTGTCTTCACCACATAAAGCTTAACGTTCCTGTCTCCTGTGGGCTGAAATACCCTCACACGAGGGTATCACAACATCTGTTTTCTGTCCCTCATATGCCCTGCAGTTTTTGTTTGACCTTGGGTGAGTCGTAAGAGGTTACTATCCATTTGGCTTTACTAAAAGTAATAAATAAATAAATATGGGAAATAAATAGATACAGTGAGAAAGAGAAGCCATAAGAAAGATCTTTAGCTCTTCATTAATATTTTTGATGAGAAGAGGAAAAAGCTGCTCTTTTTACAAACCACATATTTTACTATTGCCTACAATAAATGGTGCTTGAAAGCGTAAAGGTTCTGAGGTAGCTGGTTAGTGTCAGTAATTCCAGAGTTGAGACTTTGACTACATCTGCAGTACGGCCTCTCCCACTCAGAAAAATACACCCATGCGTACATATATGTATGTATTCATATATAAGGCACAGCACTACATATGATACTTTGTGAGTATGAACTGCATGAGCATAGCACCTTCCTTTTGATTTTTCTCTCTTGCAGAAGCACCACTAAAATGACTAAAACGTGAGTTTTGTGCTTTTGGGGGGGAGTCTCTTCTTTCTGGGGAGGAGTACTTTCTTGGATGGTTTCAAGACTCGTTGACTTTTCAAAAGAGGTGACTTCATCTCTCTGATAATGAGCAGTACTTAAGGTTGAATTCTGCCCTCAGCTGTACAGACGCAGCTGCCATTGACTTCACTGGGAGCTGCATGTACGCATTCAAGGGCAGAACGTGGACCAAATTTTTAGGTGCATGTAAATGCTGTTGGAGGCTAAACAGAGGTCTCGTAGTGTTGCTGGCATAGAGCCATGTACGATAGGCTATGTTTTATCTTCCTCAGGACGCTTACTTTTAAAGTCTCTTGTGTTTTTTAGAGATGAGGACATAGAGTCTCTTCAGTTAGTTGGGAACTTTTTAAAAATTCTATCATCTGATGTGTTAATTTCTTGCTGTGAACTGTGCTTAGGAGTGTTGTGTGCTGTTGATCAGCTCCTGGATTCCTCTTTGGAAGTGGCTGCATTTTCAGTGATGATACACTATGAAAATTCTGCAACCTGGAAGATGAATATATAATTCTAATCAATATTTTCATTAGGTTAAAATATTTAATCCTTCTTAATATGAGGATGGGATGAGATCAGGAGAAAGGGGAGTATGTACAGTTTCACTGTTTTATATTAGAAATGTTTCCATGTGACCAGAAGCGCATTAAGGAAACAATGCTCATGCTTGTGCGGCATGCCACCAAAAGGTATGCGCCCTTTTTTTTTGCTTCATGTACACTGAAAGTGTGGAAACTAAGTTAAGACCCACACTGATGAGCGACTTTACATGCTGCAAAGTCCTCCTGTGTTACATGCTCAGGATCTTTTGAAAGAGAGAGTTCGAGACCTGTAGAAGGATCTCTCCTGAGACCTCTGAGATTGTGCTGAAGTGCTTTAAGAATGAATTTTCAATTTGCTTATTTAAGTGCTGTTCAGGTGAGCTTTGGATCACTGTGATTAAGCCTATTTTAATAAATCTTTAAAATGCAAATCAGCTTCTGAAGTTTGTGAACATCTCATGGAAGAATGTGCAAGAAACTTGTGTGTATATAGTATATACATGTATGTGAGTACATATATATGTGTATATGTATATACACACACTGATGGAGACATTTATTATTTTGATATTTGTAATATTACTGAAATTATTCTGTGTGAGGCAGAGATCCTGCAAATCTATGAAAGCTAGTTCCTCTGCATTATGGCATGGTCTAAGGATATGAATCTTCTCACATGTTCATGTTTTAAGTTTTTTTAATACATATGATGAATCTCTGAAGTGCCAAAATATTTACGCATTCTAATCCAAATGATATGAGTAAGAGGGATAAGTATTCTTCATTTAAGAAAAGATTATATAGTTGCAATGAATAAAAAACCCCAAAGCTAATTCTGTTACTCTTCACAAAAAAGAATTTTTCTTCCAAAGTATCTCTTGAAGCCACCTGTGATACTTGCCCAGTGACATAGAAGAGGCCCCAAAGATGTATTCCCGACAAAAAACGCTTCCTTGACTATGCTCTTTGATTTCTTTTTTTCTGTGTCTGTTTTCCTTCAGGAAAGAATGGCTTACAGGGGAAATTCTGTTTTCAGATTGGTTTTTTTTCACTTGGCTGAGTGATGAGAGCAAAAATTCCATACTGGATTGGACTTACTAGGAACTGCATCTCCAGAAAAGCAGGAGGCCAATCAGGGTATATATTTGAGTAATTCAAACTGCTGGAGAGAATCGTAAAGTGGAAAGGACACTGTGAGCAAAAGTGGCTATAGTGATGCTTTTTTTAGCAAGCTCAATGGAGAGGAACTACTGGAGGGGAATCTAGTTAGTGTCTTATTAGAAATTCTGAACACTAAAGGCTAAGGAATCACTAGTGATTAAACTTATATTAAAGTATGGAGTTTAGGCTTGATTCAGCAATGTACTTTCTGACTCTAGCTATCAGGAACGGCATGTGTTTCCCCTTTTCTTTACATACTGCATGTGAGCTTATGAATGAGGTTTTGATAGGACACTGCTCCCAAGGGTAAGATAGCATCTTCATCTGCAGAGGGGTTCACTCAAGACTCGCTTTTGAATTGTTCTGTCCTAAAAAAAGCCTGCTCACTAAGCAATAGTTCTGAGCTGAAATATAACTCCAGTAGACGATTTACAGTGAAATTCCCTCTTTCATAACTCACTTATCTGAATGTCGTTTGTGAATGAAACCTGCTGCTTCTGTTGCTGATCCTGCCACTGTTTTTATGAAAGAGTTTAGTATATACACTTGAAGCTCACTGCTTCTTTTCTTTTGTCCTATGCCAAAATCTCACGTTCAGTGGAAAATACAGCCTGAATGGTGTATCTATCTGAAACAAACATATATATGATAGCAAATACCATCAGTACAATAATGTAAACTTCCACTAATGCAAGTGGCAATGCAGTCCTACAGTATTTGTATTGGTAAGAAGATCATCAGGGCTATGGAAGGGTCCCCTTTGGCTAGATCCATGTGTGTGCTTACCGCAGTCCAACAATGATGACTTGGCTTTTTTTTAAATCTGGGCGGAGTTGTGCTCTGCTGTAAAGCTGTAACTAGCGACAGTGCGTGGCTTGGCTTTATGGCATGCTATTACTCAGGTATTTTCTCTTAATGAATTCAGAATACAGGATATGCAAGCTGGATAGATGGGAGGTATTCTTCCTTGTCTCTCTGCACCAAAAATTTACTAAAAATTATAGATCATCATGGCTCAATAAGTATCCAGCTGTAGTTCTGATATGAAAATAGGTTTTCCTCATGACACAAATCAGTGCACTAATTTAGTTCTATTCCACTTTTTGAAACTGCAGTATGTTTGGTCTGTCACCCAGATGGATTTATTCAAGCACAGTATGAAAATGGCCATTATAGAAAGTCCCAGTCACTCCAGTCGCAGTGTAAAACCTGACAGAGATAACACTGTAGTGTAATGTAACTTAGTAAAATCACATTTACTGTTCTACATTCAATAAAGTCCTCTTATTTAGGTATTGGAATAAAAACATGATTTACTACTTTTGAGTTTGGATGAAAACTAAACCCAAAGGTTTTTCCAGCGGAAAACATTAAATGTGAAAGATTCGGTGATACTCTATAGGACTTCCAAATTCCAGCATACAAGATTTCTGCAAAGTTCCAAATATATGTTATACCTTTTTTAAGTAACCATAGAGTGTTTCTGCTGCTATGGGAAGAATTCTCTGAAAACCTTTTGGATACAAAAACCCCCACCACATCGCGGTATACTTTGTTGATTGCCTCTAGTTTGTTTTACTCTTGTCCTACTTGTGATTATATTCCCAGTTATTGCCATACTTCTTAGTAAGGTAAATTATGTATTTAATTTTAACAAGAACTCCTAACACAGTATTACACTAAAGTGTACTACTTACTTGAGACTTCAATTTAAAGTCTTCAAATGAAAATGCTTTTGGTTTTTTTTCAATTTTTTTTAATGCCTAGATTTGCCACACTTTTTTCCAGAACTTAATTTTGAGGAATTGCCTTCTTAGGATGGATTATTTATGTTTCCTTTGGAAGAAGTATGATAGCTAACAAGGGTAGTTGGATCTTTGGAGGCAAATTTGTTTATGTAATTTGTTGTGCTGTGTAAAGTTGCTGAAAGCCTTATTACCAATGCTGCTGGTACAGTAGTAGTTAGCTAGAATTTAACATCTGATTTTAACACAGAGTTGTCCCTTAAAACATCTCCTAGAAGAGAGAAGGCTGGATGGGGACACACACACACACACACACACACACACAGAGGAGAGAATGTGCAAGCTTGTGTGCTTATTTTGTGTTTATTTTATGGGCTTCAGTTATGTTTGCTAAAATTGCCCTTTTAGGTAACATGAAATACTGTTTTGTATTGCAGAGCTAAATCTTGATGGAATTTTTTTTTTTTTTTTTTTTTTTTTGCCTCATGTGACTTAGGCAGGAGGAACTAAAGTCAAATTGAAAAGTTAATAGGTTCTAGATTCAAAAGCCAAGTAGCAGCTTTGAAAATTAAGAGCTGTGGTTGTAATTTTTAGCTGTTTGAAACAATTTTCATACAGACCAGAAGCAAGCCAAATTATTGTTTCCTTGTGTGGGTAATCTTTTGGTACAAAAATCGTGACAGATTTTACCAAGAGTGGTACTAAAGTAATTACTGCCTTTAACATTCGGTGTATAACCTGTTGATACATAAATATGGCATGAATCTGAAAGTATCAGTTTGGCTGTAGTGAGCTGATAAACCAGCTGCACATATATATCACTCCTTGCTCTCCAGTATGGTTGCTGACATGATGCTAGCAGTAGGATAATGCTAATATCCAGCTTGTTTTCTGATGTACTTTCCTTTTTATGTGTTATTTCCCACACTGTAATTCTTGTAGGCATATTTTGGCAACCTTGGGTTGTGCATCTTGGAAAGCTGCTGCATCTTTCTGCCTGTCCTTTTTCAGGCAACAACACCATTGCTGTTTTATGACTCTATGGGGTTTTAATGTTTGAAAACCCAACGACATGGCCTCGTCTAAATCAAATTAGCCCAGCTGTAGTCTGTTCTGGCTGCTGATCTGAAAGCTGAAGTCATTCAGTCTGAGATTCCCAGCCAGCAGCACAATACATCGTACTGTTTCCGTAGTAATGAAATTCCCCTACAGTATATACTGATGCTTGTTTTTAATAGGGAATATGTCTGATATTCAGAGTTATATTAACAAAATATTTGAAGGCCAGGGAGATTGCTCTTGTGATGAAGTTCTTCTCTGATGTTGTTATCATTAAAGCTGGCTGAAAATGTTCCATTTAAAACTGGTTTTGGAAAGCTGAGTTCTGAGAAGTTTATGTAGGATAATTTTTACTTTGCAGTTTCAGCTGAAAACAGAAAAATCTTTGTATGTGAATGCTGCTGTGGTGCCTCATGGGAATTTTAGGTCAGCTGCACCCTGCAGATCTGTGTGTCCAGTGCCCTGGCTTTCCTGTGCATCCCAGAGTGCTCAGAGACACTTACTCCTGTAGTCCCAGCAAGAAGAGGGACTGTGAAAGTTTAAGGAGGTGTAATCTGTGCTGTCAGGTCTGTGCCACTTTTCTCACTGTAGTATCTCAATTTCTTGCAGCAGTGAGTTCATTAATGTGGCTAACGCCTGTTACAGTCTTCCTTCCCTCTGTTTCATTGGAGAGAAAATTGTGTGTCTAGTGCAAATCTTCAGATCCTTTTTGAGGGGGGCTTCTTTTGTGGAGCGTAGCATTAGGAAAAGCAGGTTGAAGAAGTTCATCCATCAGATGCCATGGGAAATGATGAGGTTTTTCACAGACCCTTATTCCAAGGAGAGCTGCTGCCACATTCTTGACCAGCTCCTGCAAAAACTTTGCCTCCTGCTGTACCATTACCATGATGGCATAAAAGCCTGCAGTGCCTAAGTGGAGCAATTCACTGTGATTTTGGAACTTTAAATGGTATGTTGAATATACTGAAAACATGCAGTCCAAGCGGAGTCCTGAAAATAAGGACTGTGTTCTTATATCTGAAGTACTGTGGAAGCCCCTGTAGATGAGTCAGAACATGCTGTTACACATATGAATTAGCGATGCTGAGGAGGTGTGCTGCAACTTGCTGTACGGGAGGACTTCTTATTGAGAGGAGCGGGGGATGTTGCACACTTGAAGTTCAGGGAAGCATTTCTGAATGGTGATATTCTTTGGAGCCTGAAACATCTACATGGGGCGGGGGGGGAATTCATGGATTTCATTAGTGGGGAAAAAGACAAGGGAACTTTTTCACATAACTAGAATAATGTTTTTGCTCCATTGCCTTACTCTGCAATGTTACATGTTTTAATGCACTTAAAAAGCAACTTTGAAGCTATGTTTGAAAAGCAATAAATGGAATTTGTCTAACAAAAGTGAGCAACATATTGAATGCAAAAAATGAAAACCCATTGTCTTCACTGCAGCTCCAGGCTGGATTTCAGGCTCACTGAAGTTAGCTGGAAAACTGGATTGTGTCCAGCACTTGCCCTGCACATTACTTACCAGGACTATTCAGGGACCTGAATGGTCTTTCTGTATAGCCTAGAAGTTGGCAAACTGAGCAGTACAGTGCTGTCTAGCCCCTCTTCTGGTGCCAGGGTTAAGTGCAAGCACAGGGATCAGGGTGCCTTTTTCTTGTTTCTTCCTTTTCTACCACATTTTATTTTCTTGTCAGATTCTGTATAGCGATGCTAACCAGGCTTGTTGTGTCACCTGAAGATTTCGCAAAATCGGATGCCACCAGTGCATACTTGGCCTTGCAGAAGATGAAACTCCTTGCAGGCAGATGCTCAGAAGAGGGGGAGACTAGAGGAAATAGGGATCTAAAGTTTGGCGCTTTCCCACTGGAAGGAACTGTGGCCGCGCCTTGCCACCTTCGGAAACCATTCCTCCTCTTGCTTTGCTGTCTCCCTGCTGTCAATCCAGAGAGTGTCTCAAACTTCATTTGCGCTCATTTCACACAGAGTTTGCTTATCAGTCTGAAAGGCGACTGTCTGATCTTTCCTTTTGCATGCTTTCACTTTTAAGATCTTCCCTTTCTTATGTAAAAAAGGCAATTAGAGTCGTATCTGTTTATTTTAAACAAAATGGCTGTTAATTAGCGTGATCAAAAACCCTGCCATTGTAGACTATGGGTTTCACTTTGTAGTTGCACTAAATTGCGTACAGTTTGGTGCCAGCTGACATGATAGCAACACAAAGTCTAGTTTTTTTTAACTTAATGAACAAACAGATTTATGAGGCTTTGTTATCTTCTGGTTTAGATCTATAGGTTCTGAATGCATTATTTAGAGTTCTTGTTTCTTAATGACTAATGTCATGTTGTTACTTATTAAGAGTGCTTTAACTTGCTGAAGAAGTTTCCCTCTCTTTTGTATCCCCTTTTTTCCCATTTTTCTTCTTTTTTTTTTTTTTTTTTTGATGGCTTAATTAAACAGTACATCTGTGGTACACAAAACAGTCGAGATGCACTTCTCTAGTCACGTTCAGATGTTTCAGCACTAACTCTCTAATGGTGTTGTCCTCATGAGGAGACTGGATAGTCTCTCATCCCTTAAAATGAGCAAAAGGGCAGTTCCTTAATTTTTTCATTGCCTCCATTACTGCCTGGTAGTCATTCATAATGTCTGGAAAAAAGATGCCCACAATAATCCATCAGTGCAGTCATGCTTTGTTTTGGAAAGAAAAAGATTGAAAATATTGGTGGTAAGGCTGTGATACCTTAACTCCCATTCATCTCAACTCAGGCATGTAGACCTGCCATCTTAATGTGAATGACAGTGTGTCCTTCTAAATGAAAAAACATCTTAAAAATAAAAGACATTTTAACTAATAATTGAGAATTCTGGGTGCCTTATTTTTTATTACTGTGACTATTATTTTTGGAGGGAAGGTGCTCTTTTCAGAAATTTTAAAGGTCTGGTTTTTGTATTCAGTGTGGTAACTTCTAATTGCCATTGAAACAGCAACTAGAACTAGCAAAAATGTGGAGTTGGACATGGATCAAAAGATCATCTACTTTTGTCACCACTGGAGAGCTGGGAACTGCAGTGTAGTTTCCAGAATTCACTTTCCTTTGAATGCACGTATCCCCATCATTGAAGTTTCCGCTGCATCCTTAGCTAGCCATTTTGATGTTAACTTCTTGTGTATGCTGATACAAGGCCTAATTGACCCAATATTTCTAGAAGTAGCTGATTATTCAGGTATGTCATTATTTCTCTGCCTTTTTATCTGTTGGTCATTATTGAAGGATTCAAATGAAATCCTTATTTGCATAGAGAAAATCAAAATTGAAGTCAAGTCATAAGCAAAGTCAGTGAGCTGGCATAAATTTGATTAAAAGAAGGTCCGATCAGACGATTTTATGGGGTTTGCTTTCATTTAAAACTTTGCATTGAGTGTAATTCTTGGTTATAGTTCTCCAAGACATGTTTAATTTAAATACATAAGACAATTAGTACTTTTTCACGTGGTTATATTTCAGTATTAAACCATACACAGTTTCCTATAAAAATATTGAAGAAAATGTACTTGCTATTATGGAAGAGTAAGGTAATAATAATATTCTGTTTGTTCCATGGAGTAAACAGTCTGTGTATACTCAAGGCAAATTAAAAAAAAAAAAAATCAGAGAAGGTGGGTATGAAAACAAATTGAAAGTACCACAAGTTTTAGCAGTGCTCTGACAGATTCACATGTTTGTAACTGCTATACTTGTAATTTCCAAATTAAAGAGAAATTAAAGAAATTTGAAATTTCCAGTAGAGAAGCATTTTTAGAAAGGTTTTTTTTTTTGATCTGTCGCAACTTTGTATTGAAATAAAATAAAGGGTTCCTTTTCTGGTTTAACACCATAAAATAAAATAGAAGTATCAGGTAAAAGAAATTTACAGGTGATAATTTGTCTTTATATATCAGATAGAGCTTTTTAGGGCTAATGACTAAAATGGAAAATTTCCAACCTTTTCTAGGTTTTTCAAAATGAAACGTCATAAAAACTGGTGTATTTATTGAAAATGTTGAATATAGATGAAACAGCAATTTACATTTGAAATATTGCAAGGTTTTTGCATAGATCTGTTTTTTTAATAGTGAACAGAAGAATAAGAAATGGTGTACAGTTAAACAAAATAAATAATTCCAGAGAGAATGGAAGTCAAGCAGTGTGGTCCATATCATCCTTAATTCAAGAACAAGGAATTGGTCAATGAAAAAAACAAGGAAGAAATTTTGATTAGGCACTAACTGCAAATAACTTGTGGATCTTATTAATAAAACTAAATTGATTTTCATAAAAATGAAAGTTAACAAATCAAGGTTTTACATGAATTATTGAAGATAAATGAGATGTGCTTTCTGTCTCTATTTTCTCCTTTTTGCTTCAGAACATGAACTACTTACTTAGTCAGGAGATGGTTTATGAAGGGAAGTCTCTTGTGCCAAGTTATTTCATAATTGTTCAGTTCCAGGAATTTTTCACCTCTTGATGAAATGGCTGATATTAGCAGTTGTTCTTCATGTTGGCTAACTGGGATATTCTATTATTACAAATTGTAGAGGGGTATATAAATTTATGCAAGTGCTATTTTTCATGTGCTAGTTAATTTACATGTATTTTACGTTTAATTAACATATATAATATTTTTTTCTGTAGATATAATAGAAATGGGGCTTTGATCCACCCGAGTCCTTCAGCAGATGCTTAACCTTAAGCACATAAATAATCCCATTGTTTTCAGTGTCTTTAATCTGTGCTCTTAAGTGCTTTGTTGGATTGTGGCCTAGTATAATTATATGTTTGCAATAACAGTTGCTTATTAAAAGCAGTTGTTAGATCTCAAAAATAAAATAAAAGAAATAACATAAAAAAATGTTTCAAACAGTATTGCAAAAATACATAAAAATTGTTTCAGAATCCTTATTTGCTTGTCATTGCCCATCACATTGCAGATTCTGCTTTTTGAAATGCTCCTTTAATTTATGAGGTCAAGACCAAGACATGTTAAGTAGGCTCCCACAGACATTTATGTAAAAATTCAGGAAATTCTTATAAAGTTTTATTTGTTATTAATACTGACTTCTTTGTAGAAGGTGAGATTTTATTAAATGGTTTTCTTATGTATCATTCTAAAGTGCTTAGAAGGACAATCACTAGCTGTTAATTCCTACAGGATTTTGCTTCTCTCTTTAGTAAAAACAACTGAGTAAAAGTAGTGTTCATATGTTAGAAATACTGGTCTCTGTTTCCAGCGTTTCATCTCTTTATGTAGTTAGTGCCTTTCACATTTCTGTGCTCTTTTTGTTCCTGGGTCTGTTCTGTAATGTTCCATGCCGTGTCAAACCGGCTTTATTTCTTTTAACCCAAAGCAAAGCTTAAAGACCTAAGGGTTAAATATTGTATTATACTGTGATAAAATATTCTGATGGGATGTGAGTGAGTGACGTTGTTCACCTGACTGCTGCCCCAGCTGCATTTCACAGATCCTTGCTATGAGAGTGAGTAGAATTCTAGATGATAAATCTTCTGAAATTTGGGGTTGATATTAACAAAGGCACATGAGGTTTCCATTGACAGTTTAAGAAACCACTTGCACGGGTAGAACACTGATTTTACCATCCAGTGCTTGTGCCTGCAGCTTTGTGCTGCTATCTTCCCTCTCCATAAATTAATTTACTGCTTCCCTGATCTACCTGGTCCTCTGTAATATTTTTTCAGTTTATTTTTCCATAGAAGCTCAAGAAAGACCACAGTAGCGGTAATTTAAAGGCAATTTTCCTTGGCCTTTTGTGTTTCTGAGTCAGAGCTTACCTATGTTTTACAATGAACTGTCCCTTCAGTTCTTCCAGCACAAGCATCTTGCCTGGACTGCCAGCCAAATTTTTTGAGTGCATTTTCAACTAATGGGAGCGTGAGTGAGCAAGCACAAGCATACAGCGGCATTTAAAGGGTAAAAGAAATGTGAAATGATCTGTAAATATCACTGTTGTGTGTGATAAAAAGGAGGCCACGGCCATCCTAAGTTAGAATATCCAGCAATCTTAAGTAAATATAATACTCACCCAAATAAATTCAGAGTAAATTTATTTCCTTATGTATAATGGAGGTTCTCCTGTGGGTGCGATGGAGCATATGCATACTCTGAGTTGTTTCTTTGCAGAGGAGCGTATAGCCCAGCGTGCCGCTCTGCGATTTCATGTACATATTGTAGGATGCGTCACACACACCTCCCAACTAGATGGCCTTGTCTGAAGATGCTGTGGATAGCTATGTGAAGTAGTGCTCTTTGGAAAAGGTGAAAATACAGCAAAAGAGCGCAAGAAAACCAGAATCTCTTCTGGTTGAAGTGGCAGAGTAGCCTCCTCCCCCACCCACTTGGGAAGTAACAATTTCCCCCCAGAAATTAGTTCATTAGTGTGTATTGCTATTCATGCAGGAAGGTGTGTGATGTCCTGCGGCTGTATGTTTTTGAGTAGAAAATGTCACCTCATATCAGATTTGCAATACTCCCAGCCCGTGCTGGCCCAGGGCATATAATCTCTTGAGATCTTCAGTAATGCACAGTGACTGCATCACTACAGCTGAATCAAAACTTCACCGTGTTCAAGGAGAGGATAATGGTTGCCACCTTATGCAGCTGAGATAAATGACAAGTTTGGGGAAGGTCACAGCTCAGTATATAAAGTCTTCCACATCTCACAAGAAAAAGAAAAATCCCACATCCTGCTTGGTGCCCCCCCCCCCATCTCTTTGCTTACACAGGTAGAAATGTTGAGATGGAATGGGCACTCGGCAGAGTGAGCATGAGCGTGCGGCTGTTGTATTCTGATGTGGTTCTTAAATTGCCCTTCGTTGTCAGAAGCTGTTAGGCTGAGGAGTGAAATACACTCCATGAGTGGCGGTAGGAATTGGTAATTATCTTTAATTCTCTACAGGGGCACGCGGAGGTGGGGCGTCTGCCCGTGTGTCGGTAGGAGCTGACGCAGAGGGAAGAGGGGCGAGGGCCACCCGTGACACCAGAGTGCGCAGGGGGGGAAAGGGGTCGATGTCGTCCCCTTCCTCAGCAGCCCGCGTGCGCAGGGAGCGCCGTGGGTGGGTTGGGGGACGGCTGGGTGGAAGCTCTTTGCTGGGGCTCCCACCCTGCTTCAGCCCCACTGCAAGGGTAGCCTTGGGGTTGTACAGAGGAAGGGCTGCACGCACAAAGGTGGGAGCATCCCTGATTTTTTTAGCAGGTCTGATCAGCGCTTCGCCATCCCCAGCCCTCTAAGAAAGCAGCCTTCTCACCCCGGGAAAAGGCAGAAGCGTGAGGGAGGTACGTGCTGAAGCTGGGTGGGATGATTGGAGCCGTGGGCAATCTGCACTAGGAATTGCTCTCAGCCACGGTTAAATGCATTTGCAGTGATACAAGGAAGTTTTTGCAGTCACCAGCTCTCCAGTTGAAACAAGACTGAGAAATGTAACACACCGTGCCCTAATCCACTTAATATGGTCTCTGTCCATAGCTACCCACTTGCTGTCTGACAGTAAAGCTGTTCAGTTTCTCCATGTCCAAGCAGAAGAGGAAGATTAAGTAAGCTGCTGCGCCACATAGTTTCTGGCAGAACTTCTTTTCTGCTACATGGACTGTAAGATGCGCTTTGTTTTATTTTCTCCCTTTCTTTTGAAAGGTACAAAGTACAGTGACAGGAACTATCATATTCAATTGGACATGCTTTCTACAGATTTGTTAAGGATTTATTCTACACATTTGTAGCATTTAGTTGCCATGGCAATGACCTCGGTGCAAGAGGCAACAGCCTTTAGGTTGGACCTCAGATTTTCCTTTCATTTCCATTTAATTTGATTTGACTGCGAAATGTCACTTCCATTGCATTGATTAAGCTTCATTGCGGCCACCAGCTCTGTTAGAAAGGTTAAAGGGCAGGCCAGTGGCTGTCATTTTTCTTCCCCCACCCTTTTCTGATACCAATACAGATGGATTTTTTTCCAGAGGAAGAATAAGGTTTACCCCATGGTGCTCCACAGTAGAAGCAAAACTAATGCAGCAACAGTTTGAAGCTGTGCTAACCTGCAGCTTCCTCATATGATTTTGTAGCACTTTAAAAAATAGGAATTTGTTTCTCTTTTTCTTCCTGACATGTGCTCCCCCCAGATAAATAAAAGTGAATGTACCCTCCAATGCTAGCAACCATATTGGAAGGAGGACGGCCATCTCTTTTTCAAAATGTCTGTTATCC
The DNA here is from genome assembly GCF_947461875.1 of Haliaeetus albicilla. Lineage (NCBI taxonomy): Eukaryota > Metazoa > Chordata > Aves > Accipitriformes > Accipitridae > Haliaeetus > Haliaeetus albicilla. Next base: position 17,890,635 of record NC_091501.1, read on the forward strand.
CCAGGGTGTATAATAACTGCCTGCCGGCTTCCGTGAGGCTGGTAATTACTGTGAGCTGGGTGCAGAGAGTTCCCCTTCAGACAGGTTCTTCCTAGTTCGTTTGGTATTTGCTGATTATGCAACAAGTGTAAAATAGAGGATGGCAGCACACTGGGATGGGAGGCTCCAAAGAAGACCCAGGCGAAAGCAAGGATCGCTTAAGCAGTTTTATTAATGGCAAACAAAATCAAAACACAACTGTGGTATTCTTCAGTAATAATCAAAAGCATTCTACCTTTGAAAGTGATACTGCCCATCTGTGGAATACAAAGGTACAAAAATTGTTCTGTATTTATAAAGACTTCCCCCTCTTGGTGCCCTAAGACCTCTGCTTTGTACTGTGTGGGCTGTCAAGGACTTAGATAAATTAGGTCTGTTCGTTTAGGTATTGCAGAACCTAGGATACCTCTTTTGTCTACATCTCTGTAATAACAGGCACACAAGCCTTACCGGCAAGCTGGCTTTTTGCTGTAAGCCAGGTTTTCTGCCACATGCTTCCACATCAGCTAAAATACCGTCTTGAAATTTGCATATTGCGTGATAACCGAAGTTAAGATTTCTCTTGCATAGTTTGGTCAAAACTTAAGGTAAGAGTCTTACAGTTATGTTTTTCTTTTTTTTAAATATATCAGATGTTCATTTTGAAAACATTGAGAAACTGTTTTGATCTTACTAGCGCTGAAAATAATTCTGTCATTGGATTTCTAAGTTTGTTTAGTTGGAGAAATTAAAAAATGAATAAACCAGAAATATTAAAACAGCTTGGTATGAAGGGAAGGATATAAGGAAGGCTCATTAAAGCAGGCATGTGAGTATGAGCAAGTGGGTTGGTGAGGCAGAGGCCTGGAAAGGTCAAGGGAGAGAAAATGTTTGTCCAGCCACAGGGTAAACGATACAAGGAAAAACCGAAAACCCAAAGTACTACATACGGCTTGAAAGACTTCCCAGCCGAAGGACTGTTTTTCTTTCCTGACTGAACTGAGCTTCAAATTGAGCCTCTTTCTTTTTGGACGGGAGGACTGAACTAGTGTGACGAAAAATCCAGTTCTGGAGCCTGTATATTGGCTGGCGCGGAGAAATAACTCGCACATGTGTGAGAAGGGGGGAATGCAATTCCTTTCTTATTTCTGCTCTCTTCTCTGACACGCAGCATCTAGTATCAGGGCCACCCTCTCACAGAGACATCTTCCCATCGCTGGTGGTCAGGGCCAGGCATGGAAGGGTGCAAATGCCGGGGGATGCACATCTTTACTTCCACAGCACTGTTCGCAGGTGGAGAGGGCTTCGACTGGAGAAGGGCCTTCAGAGGGAAAATGCTTTCTCATCTGCCCCTGTGTATCACGGAGGAGGAGTATGACTTGGCCTGGCAGCCTTGAAGCTCAGAGCTTCCTTGGCGGTTCAAGTGGAGGAGCGAGGCGCCTGGCTGTGACCCGAGTTGTACACTGCCGGCGGGCTGGCCGCCGGGGGAGGGACACAGCCGGCACCGTGGGGGCATCACCCGCTCGCCCTCCCTGCGAGCACCGGCTGTGCTGGCTCCCTTTTCTGTTTGCCTACAAAAAGTTACATGAATAACTGGGGGGAGAAAGAAGGAGAGGAGGGAGAGAAGGAAGCAGCTTCCTATGTCAACGAGTAAGACGAAAAAAAATAACTTAAAGCTGGAATAACTCAGAGCGGTCCAGCTGGTGGCCTGTGGGCTGGTGCTGTCTGACCTGCCTGCTTTTCTGCTGTGGCCTTGCTTTGGGACTGGGAGTGAAGGGGAGAAGTTGGATGTGAAATCCAGCAGCTGTTGAATACTTTTGCTTAGCCATGCAAATTGTCGCCATGCGCACGGAGGGGGAGGAGGAGTTTGGCACTGCTTAAGCCTGGACACCGGCCTGTGGAGGTGCCCCAAAAAATCAGGATCCTGCTCACGGCTTTGGAAGTACTCTATTGTCTTGGCCTGGGTTTGTAAAAGAAAATGTTAACTCTCAAGTGTGTGTGTGTGGGTTTCTGACAAGGTGTTACTATCACTTTTTCTGCTTTCCATTGTTTGGAAAGGACACCAGTTTTAGAAGAAGGTGATCAATTCGTGTTTTGAACAGAACAATGTTAATATTCTCAGAGCATAAATGCAGATGCTGTGGACTTCCACAGAAGGTGAGTTCTTCTGCAGTAATGTTTCAAAAGCTCCAAAACTCAAAATTACTTAAACTCTGAGTCAGTATTTGGAGATAAAGTGTGGGACTGTGGATAAAACATCAGATTAAGAGGAAAGACTTGACTTCTCTTCACTTTAGGTTTTAGTTCTTTAATATGGATCATGGTGTTTGGTTTCCTATGCAAAAGCAATTTGAGGCCCTTAGAGGTTTGTAAATGAATGACATTGGTATTGCTAATTGTTGTTGTGATTTATGAAGTGGTTCTTCTTAGGAGAATAGTGTTTAAGACTAAATATTGAATTTGGTGCTTGTTCTTCCTGGCAGTTCTGCCACGTGGTAGGAATACCAGCTTTCTGAACTCTCATCCACACTCCGTGACAGAGACAAGAGAATAACAGATAGCTTCAGATGTCTCCTGTATCATCCTCTCAGTTATAAACACTGTATAAAAAAAAGGAAGCAGGTGCAGAAAGTTAATAGCCAAATTCTGAAAATCCCATTTTATACAGTATACCAAATCTTTGTCCCAAAATGAGACAAAATGGATTTATTTGGGTAATTCCTTAGGGCCTTTTTTTTTTACTGCAAAACCTATTGCCCCTTCTGTCACCAAAAGGTTGTCTGTGACTCATGGTCTGAGCAATTGAGATGCTCCTCCATGGAGGAGCTGCTGCATCTCCTTGCCAAGGCAGGTGTGGAGTGGCTCACCACCTAGCATAGAGCAATTCCCACCTCCCTTGGATGCTGCTCGTGGCAGCAGTGGAGTTGTATTGACACATCCTTTTCTACCTCAAACCCACGTCATTTTATTTTGAGTATTTATGTTACAACATCAGTGAAAGACACTATCTCACCCAGGATAACCAAATTTGCCCTAGTCAGTGAAGGGAGTCACTATTTAATTCCTTTGCACAAAGTGAGGAGGATTCAGCAGCTCCAGCTCTGACACATTTTTTTTTCTCTTCTCAGCAGGGGCTGAGTATTGGTGTTTCTTCCACAGCATCATTCCTTGTTGTTTTCTCTCAAGCAAAAAACAACAAAAAAGGAAGAATAAAAGGAAGAAGTAGACAGATTTGAAAGAGGATCGTTAGCTCCAAGGTCTGATGAGACCCCCTTGAAAGTGTTCACAACCCTGTGGCACCCATGCCAAAGTCATACTGCAGTTTTCAGAACCTTTTATAATCTCCAACACATAAACACTGTCTTTATCTTTTCCTTTTTCTGTTTGCTGTTTAACAGAAACAGTTCATAGTAGATTTTGTCTATTTACCTCTCCTTTTTAAAATTTAATAGTTACTTTGTGACATTCATGTATTCGTGTCATAGTATGCTATTAATATCTTTGTTTTGTATTAGCCTTCTGAAAGCATTTGTATGGAGGCATAAAAGGAGACGAGTCTCCCCTAGTTTTAAGCTGAATTACCAATTTGAATGTCAGGACAGGTTCACAAAATTTTCCAAAATAGGTGAGAGTTATAAATAAAACTGAATGTGTTACTGTTTGGGGGGAAAACTGTGGAACTCAGTTTTTTCTTCCACCTCAGCCCCAGAATAGATACATGCTGTTAGTTTTTCACTTTGAGCTTTTAGATTCCAGCACACCTCAAACTTAGGAAAAAGATAAGAAGAATTTTATGAACTGAAGAGTGAGTTTCATGCAGATATGAATCAGCACTGATATCTTGGCTACCGTCATCATGTGAGTATGCTGTCATTGCAGCTTATATGATGAATTCGGGAATCTTAAACTGAACGCACTTGTCCACTGTGCCTGTGAGGCAAAGCAGGGAAAATAAAATTTTTCAAATGCCAGAAGTAGTATTTTTAGAGAAAAAATATTTTACCTGTAGTCTCTTAATTCCATCTATAAGCTCCATTCAGATTTTAAGATGCAAGAGGACTTACTGGGGTTTTTGGGCACCAAGCCAGTATAAATATTAAAAATAACAGGAAATCATAGAGCTGTTTTCTTATTGTTAATAGTATAATGCATCTTTTGTTGGGTTTCCTCTCTGCAGGACTCCCCCTGCTGCAGTAGGGCTGTTTACCTCTGTCTTCTCTTATAAACATAGTTCCAAGGGCCTTGTTCTGCAGAGCTGCTTCCACAAACTGTACTAAAGGCTGCAAACTCTTGAAGAGAATTGGACAGATTTGATTGACCAAGTAAACTTAATTCCCAGTGACAACATAAAAATTAATTTAAGCATTTAGAGAGATGAGATTTGGGGGAGTTTACAGTGTTAGTCTATAATATGAGTCTTTAATGTCTGATGGCTTCGAATCTGTGTTTATAAAGAACCCTTTCCACTTTGCCCCCATTTTGAAGCACTTATTTTCCTCTCTCCTTGCAAAGATCTTAAAAAGATCTCAAGTCTTTGTACTTGAGATTGCTTTTGTTCAGAGTTGTCCAGTGTTTTCTCCCCTTTCATGTTTTTTGCACTGTTTGCTTTGCTGTGTGTGAACATGCAGCCTGGGCTGTGTGCACGTTGTGGGTTTTAATGTAAAATTCTGGTGGGTGAAATTGTGCATATCTCCTCCTGTTTCGCCCTTTCTTTTTACTGCATGAAGGAACCAGCAAAAGGGAAAATGCTGTTACTAAACATATAAATAAATCATAGACTGGTAGTTTCATAATCAGTTTAGCAGATTTTATTCTAGTTGATATATAATATTGCATGTTTGTATATGAAAACAAAGAGAAAGTAAAAACAAAATTATATTTATCATCAATTTTGTTAATTACGAGAAACTAGTTCACAAATACACAGGAGTACTATCTTCAGCAAATCCTTTGTCTTCTTGTTTGTTTAATAAATTAGATGGATGTACCAAATAGCATGCTGCTGGGGCAACATTAATTTTATTATAGAATAAAAAGTAGAACTATTAGTCTCTGTTTCTGGCATGTTTGTAAGCTATCTGACCTATTTTCTTCTCCCGCCCTCTTCACAGTGCTTACCAAATTCCCCTCTCCTATGCCTAACGTAAAACTGTCTTACAATTAAACCAGCTGATAGTCAGCCCTGGAGACATTACCCAGTATCCTGCAAATAGATAAGATATATTGTTTTATATATTTGTGCAACAGGGAGGGACAGCTTCAGCACTTTAAGCAAGGGAATAATCTGTTTACATTAGAGGAATAGGCTCACTTGGTTTTCTTTCCTTCAGTTGTGAAAATAATTTCAGGGGGCAGTATTTACCTCACTTTTACCAATAGAAATATCTGGATGGTTTGTCATAGATTTATTACATTTTAAGAGAAGAGTAAGCTAGGAGACCACAGTTCTCAGAATCCTCAAGAAGTGTATGATGCCTAATACGGACTTTTTAAATTGAAGCACTCTGTATGCGATTCGGTTTTTGCTACTGCTTGTCTTTAGGAGTTGGAAGTATATCTGGACTGTTTTTAAATGACGTTGCTTGCAAAAAACCCTAAGCAACCAGAAAAGATCTACTACCTAGTATTGTGTTGTCACTGAAGATGAAAAGCAGGCCTTTGAGATCGAAAAAATGTTTAATTAACAGTATAGTCATTCCAGGCCTTCAAAAATCATGACTCTGATGTAAAAAATCTGTCTTCAGTCAAAAATCTAAGACATGTCAGAAGTCAGGAGTCTTCTTTCCTCTGAACAACTGCCTTTCCTGCTTTTGTTCTGGGCAGTTGGTGTTGACTTTCAGGTTTTGTTACATGGAAAGAGGTATACATTATTTAAGGTCTTATGTGTGAAAATAAAAGCTACCAATTAATATAGCACTTAATAGAACATGACTTGGAATTTCTGGTATGGCCTTGACCTGTTATTTTTTTAGTAAGGGGCATGTCTGCAGAGAAGGGCATGGTCAGACTAGTTTGGAAGTCAAGTTAATGTATCCCAGCTCTGCAGGTGGACAGAGCATCATGCTAAGGTGGTCGTATGGACCAGGATGGATTCCAGTCGGACAGGTCAGAGTGCGAGTAAATGTCTCTGCCCACACCTTGAAACACACGGGCATTTGTGTACTCTTCAGCTTGGCATGACTAACTGCACACTTGGCCCGAGGAAAAGAAGTGTCTCAGTAGCCGAGATAGAAATGCAGCCCCATGTGGCGTGATACCCAGTTCAATGCCTTAACCAGTAGACTGTGCTGTTTCCTCATTTCAGTAGTCATCAACCCCTGTTCTCTATTTTGTCCAGAGTTTTGAGCCTTTTGTCACACATTAGCAAGGCCAGTGTGTGAAATATTTGGATACTGAGGAATGCAAGCTCTCAGGCATGATTATGTTTTATTATTGGACACAATTATAATAACAATTTTCCATGTCCTCTATAATTTTCCCGTTGAAAGCACATTGTAAACTTCATCTTATTAATAGTCAATAATGCATGTATAGTGGATTTTTAATGGTAGTGGAGGGAACTGACATTTGAGAAACCTCACAATGTGTTGAGATCCTAAAATACAACATTGTCTCCTCCACCATCCCTTTGGTTCATACGTTCTTTCAAGATTTGCCAAAACAAGTCTTAATCTTTGTCTTCAAGATACTGTATTGTAGTGTGTATTTCAGCCTAGCTAGGCTATCTGGGATGAATTTTCATTACGGTGCAAGGTACATTATTGTTCGTGTGCAATAATAGTGAAAATACTGATTTTTTCATTTGTATTCTTTGAGCTTTGTATATACTCCAGAGGTAGATGAAGAGTTTATGAAGAAAGGTTATATTTAAGAGAAATGGGTATCAGTGCTATGAGATTATACCCATGACAGATGGTTGTAACTAAAGCTTCATCTTGGTGCTGAAAAGCTGAATGAAACAGTATTCAGATTTTGAAGTAATGTTGGCTTCATTTCAATGGGACTTTTGCCTGAGTAAGAACAGACTAAAAACTCACTAATGACTCTAATTTTTTGTGTAAGCTTTGAGTAGATTTAAAAAAATAAATTTTCTTTTTTCTTATTTTGGATTGATAAAATTCCAACAGAAAACATGGAGGGGTTGTTTGTTTGTTTGCTTGTTTAAGGAAATGTGTGCAACATTATGCCTTTGTTCACTGGTATGACAAGATAGAAAGCAACATTATTTTATTCACACTGAAAAGCAAAACATCTTACTGGGAATCATGAAAGAGTTGTTAAAGTAATTTCTTTCACTCTTAGTTTCAGAGTTGGTTGTGAACCTCAAAATTTCTTGAGGTTCAGTCTGAATAGTTATGTAAGAGTTCAGATGCTAACCTTAAGCAAATCCAAATATCTTGAGGCTGGAAATCTCTACAAGAACATATTTCCCCTTGACTTGTCTAATACAATGAGTTCAGCGAGGCTACACCCTGGGGAGTTTTGGCCCACCATGTAGTGTGTGTATGCTTTAAGTGCTTACACTCAGCCATGAGGGTATTTTTAATTTCATCTTGAGAAACTAAACTGAGGGACTTCACAAATGAAACCATCAGGAAGACAAGGTTAATTCTGACCGCTGTTTGTGGGAGTATGGTGCCTTCAAATACCAACACATTTTTTTTTCAGTGGTGGCATTTGGAAGAATAAATGAAGTGTGACTCCCGGCATCTCTTTAGTTGCCCTGAAAATGGAATGTCAAACAGCATATAATCATCTTCCTTGTTTAAAGAAAGAGGAGCAAGTGAGAGACCTAGTTTTCTATTTGTGTCAGTTTTTGGATGTCTTAATATTCTATCTTGTCTAATTTTCCAGAGAGTGATAATAGAGTTCCTGTCAAATTAGAGGTTACCGACTTTTTAACCTATGTCACAAAAAAACCCCTACATTACTTGTTATTACCGTGAATATAATCCAAATAAAAATTTAGTTTTTAATGCTGTTACACTGAAGGTTGCATTCCAAGCATATAATTTTATTCATTATAAATATTAAAAATATTCAGCCTGACATTAGCCTGCTTGCTCCCCCCATCACTTCAAAAAAAGGCTGAATTTGATGTGGAGCAAACGTGTTGCCGCTTGGTCTGGGGATCAGAAGTTCAGCCTCAGCCCCCTGCACTGTCAGGACTGAGCAGGCATTGCTGCTGTGCTGCAAAGTGCAGTGCCCGGGTTTAATTAATGTAGCAGAGAGGCTATTTTCAGATGGGCCAGTCTGACGTAACCATCTTCTAGGAGGGAGCAGGGATGAGCCAGGAGGGTAAATTTAATGAAGTATATGTGCCCCGCGTTGGGGCTTTGCTATGAGATGAGCCCAATGTGGCAACACTAGATTTTAGCTAGTGTCATGCTAAGGTGGCTCTTTCCTTTTAGCGCTGAAGGAGCTGCTGTTGAAGCACACTGAATTGCAGAGAGTGGTGCAGAGGCTAAAGTTTCTTTAAAAGTAAAAAGCCCCAGCTCTCTTCTATGTAAGTAGAGCTGTGGCAAGTATGACCTACTGTTTGGTCAAGTTTTATTCTCATTTACATGAATTCCAACAAATTTAGACCTACTGTGAAAGGGTCCTACTTTCAAGCTTATAACAAATGAGTAATGAATAAAAGTATCTCATTATTACATATTTTTAGTTCAAAATCCGAATTCCCCGGGACTTCTGCACCAAAGTCTATGGCACCCAGTGTTCACAGAGATGCAAATCCAAGACTGTTTTTTGGTTTTGTTTTAAATCAGGTGAGAGTCACATGCTTTGGTTTTGTAATGAGAGTTTTTGTACTGTCCTAATTAATACAGTGTGCCTGTCCTGGACCTTTGAAGTAAGTGGGAGTTCTGCCACCAATTTAAATAGGAGAAGGATTTGAGCCAATTTGAACAGAAGTTTTCACTTATCTTAGTGCCTAATCTTCTTTTTAAAGGGATGTGGGAGTATCAGCACCTCCTACGTAACGCTCAGAAGCGTGCAGAAGTAGACTAGTCTGGTCACTTATGGAGGCCCATTTAAAACCAGTAGGATTACTCAGGTGAGTGACAAGGCTTTGAGAACAGATTTTAGGGAAGTTAATTCAGAGTGCAAAATGACATTTAACCCATCTGTGTGAATATTACCAGTTGATGCAGGCCACAAATTCATTTAGAAATTGTAAGATAAAAAAACCCCAGACCCTCTCTATATGTTTTTTTTGCTTTTGAGTTGTCAGGGTTCACACTTTTGAGGGTGGGGGTTTTTAAGCATCAGTAGCTCCATTTCTTTGCTGAATTGGAGCTCATACTCTCCAATAAGCAGAGCAGATCTTTAAGAGAAATGCCTTTTATGAATCTCATGATAAAATCACAATATTTGACAACACTACGTCTGTGTAAATACGTATGTATCTTTGCAGTGCTTTGTCCCTGGAGAAACATGGTTGTCTAGACCTCTTCTGCTGTCTCCCTGAATTGCAATGTATAGCTCCAGAGTGGCTGACCAAGTATGGCTGATTTATCAGGAAACTGGCAGACTCTGACTGTTGTCTTAGGAGGGTATTGCAAAAACTAAGGCAAATTTACTGTAAGGTTTCTGCACTTCACTGGAATACTTCAAGTATCTGTAAATTGAAGAAGGTGGAAAACTGATGTTCCCTTCATACAATGTCTCTTTTTCTTCATTGAGTGCAGAAGCAGCCCATACATACTGACTTCCTCTAGTCTGCCCCATGGTCTTTTTAGATTAACCCTGATTTTTCCCAAACTGCCAGTAAAATGTTGTGTTGGAGTTCATGTACTACATGCATCTTCAGTATTTCAGTCGCCATACAATGTTCACCTAACTAAAGCCTTGCAGAGAGGAGGGTTAAAAACTTGGTATATTGTATTAACTTTATGGAAGGACTTTTTGTCCTCCATTCCAAATGGCGTGTTACATCACACAATTGACAGTTTTATTAATTTTTAATTTAAAGGGAGTCTCTTTCCCTTAGATGTTCATTTTCAGACTGGTAAGAATAAAGTAGCCATGACTGTAGGTACTGCAGCATGAGGACAGAACTGGGAAAAAAAAACATTTCCTCTGGTGCATCTCTGGCTGCCACTTAAAATAGGTCTGCATTTTAGAAAATGACAATATAGATTTATTTATGCGTTTTTAAATAAAATTTAAAAGATTATTTTATACATTCTTTGAAGCAAGTACAGTGAGATTTTTTGCCTAAAGTTTTTGTTTTGCTCTGTTGCATGGAGGCCAGCTGGTTTGCTAGCTTGAGTGACCTCACATTCCTTAAATGTACTCATAAATCAAGCCAAGGCCATGCATTAAAAGCTCAGCTTTGACATTAATTCAAGGAGGGAGAGTTGGATACGTTGTGGCAGAAGTACATAGCTGGACACCTACGGCCAGATTTTTCAATTCTTACTCACATTTAGCAAACCAGTATCGTGCTGAGAGTCTCACAGAAGACATGGAAGTCAGCTGGACCCTGTATTACTTAAGGTAAATATAGGTTGAAAAAGCATGCCCTGAAGAACCAATAACTATTTAAAGTAGTGCAAACAAGCTGATTAAAAAAAAAAAAAAAGATAGTGAGATGATTATTTAATACTTAATTACTTGAAAGTGTCATTCTTGTGAATGTCTCTAATAAAGGGAGTTTGGCGACGTGTTCAATGAGATTGCCACAACGGAACATTTTGGTGTGATTTAGTGAAAAGGATGTAAAGCATCAGGTTTGCATTAATAGGTTAGTATGTCTCTATATTTTTGGAAAGTAGTTATGTTTCTGGGTCACACAAGGATTTTGGTCTCTGCAAATATTTCGTTCTGAGAACCCAAGAAATTATGAGCAAAACTGGTTTGATTTTAGAAGCAGAAAGACAATAATGATTAGAAACATGAAAGTAAAAGACAAGACTTTTTAAAATTCCCCTGCTTTTTAAGACTTGTTGTGTCCTGAGGAGTGGTTAATTTAATATCCACTTTAAATATGACAATTCATTCTTATTTACAAAAAGAACTTGATACAAAACCTGAAACAAACTAAAAAATAGTATTTCCAAGACTTAAAGGCATTGTATTGCTGTCTACTTACCACTGCGTTTGCTAAGTGATCCCTATTAGCACAGAGCCACTCATCTTGACTTGGTATGAATGAAGGCAGACTCAGGCTTAGCACCACCATGGCTGCAAAGACTCTGCAGTGGGTTGTGTGTGACTTGTGTTAGGGAGCACAGAATAAGAACATGCAGAGACAGCTCTGGACCAGAGGTATCTCTTCATCAATTAGGGTGGTGTAGATAGATTTGGTCTAACTTGGGAGAGAGGGAAGGACTGCATGAATTCTTGATGTTCCTACTGGCCACAGTAGCTAGGATTTGGTGATAGGTGATTGTGTACCTCATCAGCTTGTACACGATGCCATACAGTCATGCCTGAATGCTCCCTGTGATGCTCTTGATCCCATTTGCACTGTGCGGTATCCAGCTATATCTTGAATTTTTGCACAGTGCTCACGCCATGAGTATCTCTAAGATTTTACTATTGTTTATGTCTACTTTTAAGGTATAAGGTATTAGAACAGTATTTGTCTAGGGCATTAGAACATTTTTAAGGTATTAGAACATTACTTAACCATAAACTTTTTGTGTGGATGCCTATCCACAGGGACTAACTGTATAATAATAACAGCAAAGTAGCACTGAAATCTGGCTGTAGTAACTTCAGGTCAATTCTGATTTACCTTAAGTTGAAAGGGTATATATGAGGACCTTAAATGAATATCAGTAGCAGGAGTCCACAAGAATATTGATAAAATGAGTCATATTATTCTGTGAGTGGATCCAAAGTAATACCTCTCAAAGCTGAAATACTGCTTTAAAGAGTTACTGAAGCATTTTTAATGGCAAGTCCAAATGAAATCTTAAAATTTGGGAATATTTCAGTGGGGTTTGGCTGGCAAAATTGAAGCTCTTGCAGTTCAAAATAAAACAAGGTATTTTAAACCCTCTGATTAAAGAGATAAAGTATATGGGAATGCTGTTCACAAACAGGTGTTATTCAGAAAGGCTAACTTAAGGTTAGCTTTCATCTGTTCCTCTCTCAGTGGGCATGTGGGTAGAAGGTGGTTCAGAGACAAAGTGTTTAGCTTAGGTGCTCTGAATTATTCCTTGAATAAGCTTCTATCTCTTTACTAGTTATGAGTAACCAAAGAAGATTAGCTTCCTGGTGCTTGAAATAACCTTTTTGAATATATTCCTCATTATTGTGGATTCCTGATTGATTTCTCCACAAGAATAGAAGTGTCCACCTCTTGCAGTTAAAAACGCAGTAACAACAAAATGGAAGTCTTCCAACTTAAAATATTGTTTGGCCTGTATCAAGATGTTATCCTTTTTCTGTACTTACTAAACACTCTCAACACTGGCCTTATCAAATGTTTTATATACAGTCACTCTCCAAGTAATTGTTTCATATACAAAATAGAACATAGCTAAGTGTACTCTAAATAGTTATATGTTATGTGTTCCTTCAACAGGTAGGATAAACCCTGCAACAGGGTTTGTATCAGTAGGGAAAATGTCCTTTCAGGTGGATAATAAATCATAGAATCACAGAATGGTTTGGGTTGGAAGGGACCTTAAAGATCACCTAGTTCCAACCCCCCTGCCATGGGCAGGGACACCTTCCACTAGATCAGGTTGCTCAAAGCTCCATCCAGCCTGGCCTTGAACACTGCCAGGGATGGGGCATCCACAACTTCTCCAGGCAACCTGTTCCAGTATCTCACCACCCATATAGTGAAGAGTTTCTTCCTTATATCTAATCTAAATCTACCCTCTTCTAGTTTAAAGCCATTACGCATTGTCCTATCACTACATGCGCTTGTAAAAAGTCCTCCTCTGCCTTTCTTGTAGCCCCCCTTTAGGTACTGGAAGGTACCAGCAAAAAAATAAGACCAATTATTAACACTAATATTTAAATAGATTATTGTTGAGAAAATTAATTTTATAGTACAGATGCAGAGCCCAATAATTCTTCAACATGGTGTCACTGTATAAATAAAGATACTGTGATAGAAACCATATCCCAAAAGCTTACTGTCTTAGACCACTCCACACTACGGTGGGGAAACTGGTTTAAAATATATAGCACCAGCTGTTTATTTCTGCCTTTGCACCTCAATTATTTGCACTTTAACTTGTGCCATTGCAGCTGCTTGTGAGTCCATGGAAACTGCAGCCAGGAGCAGTCTTCAAAGAGTGGCTTCACCATCAAAACCTTACATGGTGTAAAACCTTAACATAGCTGGAAAATGTAAAAAAAAACCCAGGGTGTGGATAAGGAGATAGAGGGAATGCATAAAGAAAAAATTACTGTAAAGTAGTCAGCATTGGTTACACCTGTCTTAGGATTTTGGTTTGGAGACTAGTGTGGTTTTGAAGAAAATCTCCCTGGTCTTTTTTACTTAGTATGTGTCAGCTTGGTTTGAAGAATAGTTTTGGTTTATGTTGAACTAGACTCCTCTGGAGGAAAATAAAGCAGAAGCTCCTTTCCAGAAACACACCACAGGCGCTCTGAGCACCGATGGAAATACAAGGATTTAAACCAATGGTTGGTCCCTTGAAACAAATGTGAACTACATGCAAAATTCAGTACAGAGGATGAGGCTGAATCTAGCTGATAGTAAACCTGAGCTCCAGATAATATAGCTGTAGGTGCCCCAGTATCAACTGCTATGATCTAGAGCTGTGCCTCTATTGCACCAAATTGCTTGCTAATGTAGACATACTTATAATAGGCAGATATCTTAATACACCAGCTGCCCAGCAGTCAAGATAGCCTTTGTAGACATCAAGGCAACGAAGGAGCCTTGACAGAAGATTTGCAGGAGGACAGTGAGGTAGCCTTAGTTAATATAATTTAGTTAATTCATCTTGATAGCACGGTCAAGAGGAAAATGCTATCACCCCATCAGCCATGAAGGGAACTGGTCTAAGAGAAGGTATGGCTTAGCCGTATTGACACCCCTTTGACACAGGGAGACTGGAATTAGGGCTAGGAGTTCTGGGTACCCAGCTCCCTATTTATTTTTCATTTTCTTACTACCTTTCCTAAATGCTGGGCATAGACCTTCTCTATTTATTTGCAACGGAGTTCTTAAATAGATTTTAAAGTAACTGTAAATAGATTAGCCATGTCCATGTAAGACATCACTTCTCTCACTTCATTTAGCCGCTTTCTTCAGAGTTATTGTTTCTTCCTATGCCCCAATTTTTCACACCTTGTTTAGACTTGTGTTTACTGTAACTACTGTTTCAGGTTTCCTACCTCCTTAAGACCACAAAGCACTTCAAGAAAGGATTTCCATGTATTATATTTTGTTCTGAAAGCTTATCTCATACAGACATATTTGCCATTTTCTTTTTTTTCTATATATATAAAAAAATTATGTTTCAAAACCATTATATATGCAGCATTCTGCTTCCATAGCCTAGGTTAAGATCTCTTTCTGAAACTGCAGACAATAAAGCATTTTACCTAAGAAAAGTTAACAACGTGATAAATACTGATGCAGTGTTTCAGCACACTTAATTATTTCTTTTTTCATTGTTTATCATCATTTTGTCAACTTCCCATATCATTCCCCACAATGCTTTGTGCTAGATTTTCTTTGAAAATTCCTTTCCTCTGAACTTACCATGAACTTCTCTGTAAAATATGGCCATAAAATGCCACCGACAAAACAAAACAAAATCCTCTATTCATTAATAAAAGAACACCCTGTTTCCCTCTCATCCCTCACTAAAAAAAAAAAAAAAAAAAAAAAAGAAAAAGAAAAGACAGAATTTGTATAGAAAAATAATTATTTTCAGTTGCAAGTATGAAGCAGAATGTGAAAGCTGAGTAGAAAACCGAAATAGTAAGTCGTGAGGATGTGGTTTAAGCCATGTGCAGAGTTTGTGCTTCATTCCATTTGTTCTCACTGTACTGATGGCTATTTAGCGGGTAATGTCAGAAGTGTTGGGATTAGACTTGGTGTGATTGAGGGGGAGGAGGAGGATTGTGTTTCTTGAGATGCTCTGTGGGAGGAGAAGGATTATGCATGTGCCTTATGTAATGAGGAATAGGCTGGAGAACTTGCGTGCCTACGAGGAGGAGGTGGGAGGATTAGCTTTTGATGTAAAGGCGAGGGAACGGCCCTGGTCCTGATCCCTGGAGAAGGAAATCAGAAATACATTACCTCCCTGTATGTCCCGTTTTGTGTATTGGGGGGTGTGTGTTTGGATTCTTCTCCAAGGTGGGAAACAGCTGGATTATGGGAGAGGCAGGAAGGCAGGGGTGGTGTGGGGAGGCTGGATTGTGCCAGTGCGTTAGGTGAAGGTTTACAACAGAGACCTGGGAGGGGGCTGGAGTTGCCACTTGAGCTACCTGGAATACTAATCTCTGAGGATGGGATGTCCTCATGGTCCTCCAGCGGATCCAGGGAGAGGGCAGGGAAGTCCCAAAGTCTCGGTTTAGGTGAGGTTTGTCTCCTGTCGCACTCACTGCCCTCTGATGAGGGGTGGCCAGCCGGCGGCGCAGGGAGAGGAGGTTTCTCCAGGAGCCTCTGCGCGCCCTGCCCTGCCCAGGCCCTGCACGTGAAGCTGCAGGGCCCTCTGCAGGGCTCAGCACATGCAATTCGCTGCCCTCTGAGGGGAAGGTGGAGGGGGGGACTGAGGCACCGGCAGACTGAGCGATGGGAATTCAGGAAGGAAGGGTCGTCGGGGTGACCCCCCCTCCGATGTGAGACGAGATCCTGGGCCCCTGTACGCTGTTGTCCGTGCTTTCACCTTGTTGGAACAAGGCACGGTGGCATGGTTTTGGCCTAGGCCAAACAGCCTTTGCGCCAACAGGACTCAGGGACAGTTCGGGAGTTACCACAGGCCAGGCGCGATTCCTGGTCGGCAGTTTGTGCGTTCAGTATGGGCGCGAGCGGCATCCTGCCATTTGGTTTTAAGGCCTGTTTTGTTAAATAATGCTGATGTAGCCCCAGTGGCTGTACCTGTACTAACAAAAGTGGGCAGGATGAGGGCAGGGAGTTGGCACTAACAGCCCGTGGTTTGTGGTGGTCGCTGGTGTGCACTCTGGCGTGGCTGTGGCCCGTGGCAGTGGCCACCATCCCAGCCAACATCTGGGCCTCATTTGGGGGACAGCAGCAAGCAGAGGCATCCCGTGGGGCATCATGGGTGTCCTGCGTAGGGGGAGGAAGGAGCATCGAGCCATAGGGCTGCAAGCCACTTTGCACCGAAGAACAGGCCCTGGCCCACCTTTGCCAGTCCAGGTGTAGCCGGTGATGCTGGTACTCAGGCTGCAAATGTCTTATCCAGCTTCCCTCAGAGAGCCTGCCCCTGTGGCCTTTTGTCGTTCCCCCCTGGGGCTCCTGCTGGTTGGAAGAGCTGTTTGGGGGAGCACCGGGGGTCCCTTGTACCGCTCCGCGGCCTTTGAGCAGGCCTCACGTTTGCTATGCACTGGCACTGAATGTCCTTCACCTTGCCGATGGCTGCTTGCTTTTCTGACCCCAGGAAATCCAGTCTCAAGCAAACGTGAGAAGAGTCATGGGAAGCAGCATGGGGAAACTGGGTAGGATTTTTGTTTTTAACTCTGCCTCTGCTTCACCAACCAACAAAAGTCTGTCGTTTTGACGTACAAGTAAGGGCTGAAGCACATCCATCCCACCAGACGAGTTACGAATTAAGACTCCACAGTCAATGAGGATTCTGGCTTTGAAAACTCAGGCAGGAGCTACTTTTTCAAAGTGATTGAGTTATCATAGCTTAAAAGATTTTCAGAGGCAGTTGCAACAGCCTAAGAGCATCCACACAGAAAGTTATGGCTCAGCTGACACGTGGTAGCCCATTACACTGTGGTAAGTGTGTCTCACTGTCATGTCTGCAAATGCTTCATAGATGCATTTATCCTGAACATATTAACATTCAGTCTCTGTAATGTTGAGTTTATGCTTTGTAGAGCTGAGTGAAGAAGGCAAAGATAGTCTGAAAGAATACCCTCAGGAACTAAGTAACAATAAATCAGACCCTGGATGCTTTTATATTCTCTTTATTTTTGCCAAATGCTACTTAGACTATAATAACACCTAATTATGAAATTCAGTTGTTTCACAGTGCTTTTTACTCACAGATTTCAAAATACTTTATCAAAGAGGTAAGTTACTGTTATTCCTATTTTATGGGTGGGGAAATGACAACAGAAGTAGTTAAGATCACCCACCCAAACAAAGATCAAGCTGGAATAATACATGTGCATGTTTTTACTCCGGGTCCAGTATGTTACCCATTGAATCCTGATATTGTTTTCATAAACGTGAAATGTTGAAGAGTTCTGAGGAAAAGACTAGGCTGAGGATTTGCTGCTTGTTTGGGGGATCAGAGCTGAACCTAAAGATCTCCAAGAGTCAGTGTTGGCTTGCAGATTCACAAGGGAGGAGATGATTAATAAGCCTATCACCTTGTTCAGTCCACCCTGTCCTCTCCCCTGCATCAGTAAGCATGTCTGCGGGAGCATATGCGATGTGTGGTTGAACAGTTTCTCCCTTTCTCTTGTACTTGGCCCTGCTTTCAGTGTGAGAAAAGGAGAAAAGGGATCTCAGGTTAGGCTCAGCTCCACTTCCTGACTTGGTCTAGATTAATTACAAAATCTCCAAAAGACTCTCTATTGGTGTTTGTGGAAGCCAAACAGAGCCCTAGGAGACATGTACATTATAAAAGGAAGTGTTTTCAGTGTTTTCAAGTGTCTGAGTTTTGTGCTTGGACCCAGGTTTGGAATTATTTTTATTTTCTGCATAAACCCAGCAATACTTACAGTTGAGAAGTTGTGGAAGATACCTCTTTAGAGACTGGAAGAATTTACCACATCAACTTTGTGAAGCAGCAATGATATTTTCTTTAAAGAAGTGGAAACATTTCTGGGGAGCTATCAAAAATAAATCAGACTGTACTGCATCATTTATGTAGCTCAGAAAAGGTGTCATAAGTAGTCGCGTCCAAGGTGAGGTCAGTGATGGAACAAAGAGATGACAAAGCCCACAACACACCTTTTAATGCCTGCGGAATTACAGTAGCTTTTGTTTCCCTGTGCCATTGTTTTTTTCCAGCACGATCATTTCTCCTTCTTCACCCACTATTGAAAAAAAAATCAGATACAAAAGGTTTCAATATACAGTAGTTAATTACTATATTACAGCTCTAATTAAATTCTTGGAGACTCTGCACAGTATGATGTCCATGCCAAGAGGGACATATCCCGTTCTTAAGTGAATACATGTTCCTGTCAAGTTAACTTATCCACATTTTACTCACATGAAATATTCCTCATCTCTTGCTTCTTGACACACGTGACTGATAAATGTTTTAAAGGCACATTTAACATTGATATTTTTGTCATATGAAATGACAATGGCTTCAATAATTCCCAGATTTTATTTTATAGAAAGTGACACATTATGTGATGGCAGACTCCCCAGACCATAATGTAAGCCACACACTGGTAGGAATACATACTACATCAAGACTCGGTCTTTGTGTGATTCAAACCTAGACTTCTAATGTTTCAGCCACATGTGAGTAGTTAAACCTAATGAGTGTTAATATTACAACACATCTGACAAATACCATGGACATTTAGAATAGTCAGAGTGCAGGTTTCTCTATCAGCTATTCAGTTTTCTTTGAGACATTTAATGAAGATAGATTTTTCCTTACTTCTTTGTAATCAAGTAATCTGAGAAGGGAGATACAGTAGAAAGATAGCTAGATTTTTATCAAGTCATTTGCAGATTTAAATGAAGTGTTATGTAGGATTTTATTAATTCTTCTACACTTTTTATCACACATCTGTCAGGGTCATAGGTAAATTTTTTGTTCAGATTTTTGTCCTTGTATATGTGGACGAGTCTGTCTCAAACAGCTTTACTCTTGAGAGAACTTTTGTATTCACAAACCAATAATTTTGTTTTCACATTGAAATAGATGGGAATGATCATTCTGCTTGACCTTAGAGTTCCATTAGATCAGATGTCTCCAGGAATTGTGTGTGTGTGTAGCTTAATGACAGTGAAATTCAGCTGAATGAGCTTTGTGTTGGCCCCATTATTAATTCGATATTAAGCCTCTATATTATACCACGTCAACAGTTGCTCTGACTTTGGCCCTGATTCAGAGTAGTACTTAAACACCTGGCTAACTTTAAGGACTTTAGTAAGCACTTATTCAAAAGTTTAAAGCTAGGCACTTGCTGAATATGGTCCTGTTTATGTCACAACTAAATACTAATGCAATATTTAACAAGTATGTTATGTTGGCAGCAAGCAGATGGACTCACATGTATGGTAGCTACATCTATATCATAATATGCATCTTCATTTGGAAACACTACAAAGTACTGCAGAGCAGCCAAATATCGAGTCTTGATGATGGCCATGATAAGTGGGAAGAAATAGTTCATGCAGTTAGAATAGTTTATCGCAGGCTTGGTTAAAAGTGTAGTCATGTGCTTTGATGCTTCAATTTGACTTTTTACGTGAATTGTAAGTAAGCTTTGGACTTAAATTGCTGTTCAAAGCTGCCAGAAATTGCTTTGTTCAGTTTGTGATGGTGCATAGTGCTGACCAAAGCATCAGTGAGAACTGTGTACAACGGTTTGAAGATTTATTTATTTTCCTAAGTCTGTCTGTCTTTTCCTGTACTGTTAGATGTGCATTTTTTTTAGTTTATTTTATATTTTCCTGTGTGGGTCAGTTTGAAAGAGACAAGTTCTACCTCTGATGTTAATATTGATGAGAACGTGAATGTATAAAATACATTGACTTCCAAGCTGATGACATGAGGCCAAATAGGCTTACCATACTAGTGTGAGTAAACAAGTGGCAGTTCTGTCATGAGCAAGTGAAGCAGAGTTTGGCCTTTTTTTATGTATGCAGTATTTATGCAGTGAAATATCCTTGTAGGTGAGGAAAAGCTATCACAGACATCTCTCAGGAGCCAGTGAGAATTTAGTTAAGGACATGGGACTTGAGTGTATAGCTTTGCATGGACAATTTTTTTAACAAATTGGATGTGGGATTTGGAGGGGGGGGTTGCTGCCTTCTTATCTTTGGCAAGAATTGTGGAGAAATTAATTGCTCTCTTTTGCTGGTCAGCTTCACTATTTGGTTTTCATTGAACATAAAAAGCCTACATCATTTCTGTTTCTGTTGGGTCAAGCTGAAAGCTAGTCAAGTCAAGAGGGTTACACTGATTTAAATGCAACTGTGTTGATTTTTGAAAGTTGAAGTGCTGGCCCATTGTCCTTTTCAATAACCTTTTGAAAAACACTCTGTTCTTGTCTTTTTCTGAATCAGAATGAAAAAGGAAGCTTTCATGATTTTCACTTAAAAAAAAAAAAAAGCCCACCCTCCCAGAAGTCAAATCTAACCTTGAGAGAAAGACACCACTTTGGAGTAGTTCATAGCCCAGAGGTTAACGTACTCCCACAAGACATGTGGAATCATGGTTCAGGGCTCTCATATGAAGCAGGGGTTTGAACTCACAGCTTGGGTGAGCATCTGTTCTGCTGGCCTGTAGGGTATTTTTGGGGTGCGTTTTTTTTTTCTGCTTTCTTCAACTTAGTTATTCTGGACTTGAGAATTTTGCTGATGAAACTAGCCAGTTTCCATTAAAAAACATTTTCAATTAAAATGCATTTAATTGAAAAAGTCAGAGTAAGTAGTATTGCTAGGTAAATTTTGGTTAGTGTACCTGATACAGTGCTGAGATGGGAGATGATAGAAAAGTTGCAGCAACTGAACAAGTAAATCGTTTTAGCCTGTGAGGAATGGACTTTTACCCCCACTGGAAATCCCTTGAACTCCAGTAGAAGAGGAAGAGATCTGCACTAGCAAACTGCCTTGCAGGGCTGTCATCTGCAAATTGAATTTTTGCTGTAGGGAAGAATCAGCACTAGAAACATATGTAACTGGCGACCTTTGATTTTATTATTTCTTGTTACACTTCCATAGATCTTTTTGTTACTGATTTTATTTGGAAGAAAGACTTCCCCTGGTTTTCCACTTCAAATGATATGTAACTTCACTGCAAATGTAAGATGCTTTCCTAGTCATGTAATTAATAGTTTTTTCCTTCCTTAAAATGGAAGTTATTTGCCCTGGTAGAATGAAATGCTGCTTGCAGAACTGGAGATCCACAGTCTGCATTTTGTTGTTCCAAAGCATAAAAGAGATCAATTCTCTTTGCTCAGTCGTCTGTATTGAAGAACTGTCCCACAGAGCAAGGTGAGATGGCTCAGAGGTTTCAGTACAAGAGAACTGTTTATCTTTTCAGGAGCAATCTGCGGCTTTGCTTATGCCATGAGTCAAAGCACAGTGAAAGAGGGGAAGGATTTCCACTGACTTCTGTGCTCCTTATACCAAATGCTCCGTCCTGTGCTGCTCAAATGCTCTGTCCTGTGCTGCTGTCCTTTACAGGTGATGATAATCGTGACTTACAGCTCTATGCTGTGAATTGTCTGGGGGTGGTAAAGGTGTTTCTTTACCGTCTGTGCAGAGTCTCACGTGGTGAGACCCTGGTTTTGGTTGAGGATTCTTAAGAAGTAACGAAATACAAATGATGTCCAGGAGTAGTGATTTACCCTTCTGTTATAATACCTGTGAAATTGCTGGACCAAACTGGGAGCTTTGGCATAGCTGCCTTAAGTTACAGCAGACTAAATCAGAAGCTTTTCCTTTCCTTTTTCATTTATCCCTTCCTTCTTCCTTTCCCCCTTCACTTTCAATATTTCTTTGTTGAAATAAATTATTGCCACACTCAACCTTTTTTAGTGTTGGTTTTCAAACCCATTGTTCCTTGTTTCAAGAGGAGCATTTCACATGAGGTCCCTATTCAAAGCGAATATATATGATAAGACAAATTGTTTCAACACTTGCTTGCAAGGCCAATAAAAAGAGATGCTGTAGTGCAAATTACCCTTGCAAATGCTCTCTAAAAAGCTAATAACATTTTCCCCCCCCAAAGGATAGTTCCCAGCCATAAGGAGAGTTTCTCTTTCATGTTCATTTGCCACACAGATTTATAAAATGATCCAAATCCTTGCATAGGCTGTGAGGGATTGTGGCTTTGAACTGCTGAATTGGAAAAGCTATTAATGGAAAAGTTTTCAATTTCAGTCAGATTGGGTCAGGATGGTATAAACTCAGCCCTCCAAGTTTTGGTGTAAGATGGAAGGCTGTTTCTTCTTTGTTGATAATTTTCATAGTAAGATTCACAAGGTTTTCTGTTTAAAGGCATGAAATGAGATGATAAGAATGCAAGGAAAAATCATTAGCATATTCACTGCTTGCTTTTTTTTTTTCCCAAGTAAAAACAGTCATTTTAATTTGCTTTCTGTGGAACATGGTATAATTGGAAACTTTTCAAAACCAGAACTATTAGGCAAGTGGTCAAAATCTTCAGAGAAAAGGTCCAACCATTCTGCACTGGAGCTTGTCCTCCATGCGGGCCTGCAGGCAGCGCCAGGGATGGTTGTTTCCCTGTCAGCTTTATGCACTGGCACATGATATTTTTCCCCTTCTGTAAAATCCAGGGCAGTGTAAAGAGGCAGCCCTGCAGTTCTCGCTTGTGTTTAGCCCCATAGTGATTGGGGGTGGGAGGTGGGCTGCCTAACCCCCAAGATCAGCAAGCTGTGTTCCCAACCCTGCAAAAACCCTGGAATTCTTCCACCCAGGGACAGTTTCCAGCTACGCACGCTTTCCCTTTTTAATCGGACCTGTGGTGTCTCCGTGATTGTAAAGGACTCCGAAAATCGGAACTTGGCCAAATTACTTCTCCTTCATGCCATTTTGACAGAAGGCTTTCACAAAAATTAAACAGTAAATAACTCCTGTGAAATTGCATCTTGTATTTACTGTTTTCAGTGATGGTGGGATATGTGATCAATTCAAAGCCAAGCAAGCTGAATTTGTGTGTTTATGCGAAGAATGGCTTCCACCAACTTTTCCCACAGAGCTGCTCTACACACCCCAGGTAGTTTGGGAGGGGGACTCTGTCTGTAAATAGAGTGGCCGTTTGCAGTCCTTTTTTTCCCAGCCTCTGTAAGTGACTGTGAAACGCACTGGCCACAAAGCACTGGGCTTGTAGCACTGACTGATTTTGTATGGGCTCCCACCACATACCCGGTGGTACCAACTCTCAGTTGTTTCCAGCCTCTCTTGGATTTGAAGGAGTGGTACAGAAGATTTGCCTGTAAAAGGCTCCCTAGCCTACCTTGCATACACTGAGATAAATGGGACTGGTGAAATAGTAGCTGCTGTTTCCACTCTTGTAACTGTTCATGACATCCTTTTGAAGCGGAACATGTGTGGCTGTGTTCTTCTGATGGAGCCAGCCCTATCTCCTTCCCCCGTTTCCTTTCTGCTGTTAATCTGGTAACTGACCACTTATCGCATTTATTATCTTTGTAATTGAAACTGAGAAAGCCTCTGGCAGGTAAGCCCTATGCCTCTGTGCGCTCACCCTGATTTCTCCTCCCGCAGCCCTAAAACCATAACCCTTCCCCCTCTCTCCGTAACAGCAAGCCCTAAACACAAATAACTCTCAGAAGCCTGATGCTACTCTATATTTGATTTTGTTTGCAAGCTTGTCTTATGACCAGCTCTCAGCGTGGGAAGAAGCAGGGAGTGGGGAGATGGAGAGAGAGAGTTGTTGCAACATATTTTAACATATGTGCTTTAGGCCTCTTGGTGGACTCCCTCTTGGGAAGAGGGGAGGGAGCGTGCCCCTAAGCAGTTGGTTGGCTTTGCTTGTTTCTATAGCAGCCTGAATGAGGAAAATCATGTTTTAACACTAATATATTCAACCAAAAAACCCTAACAATTACAGGAAGAGTCTTTTTTTATTGTTATTAAAGAAATTGCATTAAAGATGAATGAGCATATATTGGAATAATTATGTTTTAAGGTGTGTAACATTAAAAGGTACTGAATGGAATATCGACTGTTTTGTAGGAACAGTAATAATGAGATTTCTGTCACCTAATCTTACAATAATTGGGTTATTACTATGCAAATTAAGGTATTACTTAAAAAAAGAGGAGGTAAGACAGATCCTTGAGGCAGCCATTTATCCATCCTTAAAGCTATGCTGTCGATTCTCTTTAGGCTGAAGATCCCTTTTTAAACAATTTGGAGATGCTAATTTCATTATTTTTTCACCTATGTTTCCTACTAGAATGTTTTTTATTCTCCCCAGGTAGCAGATCAGGAGTGGTGGTTTTTATATATTTTGTGGTCTCTTATGGATTCCTTTAGGAATAATTAGATCAAATAACTATGATTATTACCTTTTTGTCCCCTCTTTCTTTTAAATAAAATAATTATTTGTGTATTTTGCCTGAGATTTTTACAGCAGGATCACAGAGAATATACATAAGTTATTTTTATCCTTCTTTCCCTTTAGCAAAGAATTATTGAGAAGCTTGTTACAGTTTTCTTGATTTCCATTAGTTATTAAAGTTTACTTAGTGAACAGTTATTGGCCTTGAAGAGGAATTGAGGAGTGCTCAGCATGTGCATTTTCTTAGTTTGAGACTTTGATAACTTTTGCTGGATCCGCCAGAGGCCTGATGGCATTTGCTCTGTCGCTGATTGTTAGGGGTAATATTTAAGATTGGGCTGCTGATGGGAGTTTCCTTGTTTCAGTGTGAGTCTTAGTTCCTTTGTAATGCATAATATTTGTAGAAATTTTGTTTGTGGGAGAAAAGGTGCTCATAAAGGCTTTCTGAAGCCTCGATCTCTGCACTGTGAACACCGTTGTTATCTGAGGTAGTTCAATGCAAACTTGCGTGGTTGTGCCCAGGCATGCTGCACTCATGCTTCTGATTGCAGAATACATATCCCCCAGGAGGTGCCAAGCACTTGTAACTCCCACAGACTTCAGTGTTCCCAGTTTTATGTTTGTATCAAGCATATAGATGTGCCACTGCACTAATCTAGAATTTGACTTCCTCTGTCAGCAATTTATTCTGGAAAGCAAAGCAAGATTTAGCGGTTGGATTTCAAGTAATTATAGTGTGTTACTCCATCTCAAACCCTCTTGTAGTGCCTCCCTTGGACTTCTTTCTAGGGAGTTTGTGGTGACTCTTGCTTTCTCCCTTTTTGGTTCACTGCTCTCCCACTCTGTATTGAAGCCTGGTTTTGATTACACTTAGTTTTAACACTTTCAGATCTTTCTTTTTTTTTAATGTGTGACTCCCAAGAGAAGTGGAGGACTATAGTTGGCCAGAATGGGCACAGTATTACAACTTGAGTTCTTATCCTTTCACAGGCAGCAGCTTCCTCTGTGGCTTTCTGCAAGCAGCTCAATCTCTCCTCATTTTCTGTCTTTAGTACTAGTGAGATGTAAGTATATCTAAAATTCACCTATCCCATGGGTAGTTAAAGGAAGTGATGCTACCTCACTATTTACCTACTTATATTATGGGGTGAATAACAGCATACTGAGAACACATTTATTGATTAAAAACCATAAATGAATTGGGGCTTTTAAGGTGATTTATTTCATTAATTAATAACAAGTTTATTAATGATGGTAAGTAATTTTACAAAAATGTGTTTTGATAATGTTCTAGATTTTGTAACACTGTGAAGTATTTTGTATTACTTGCGGCAGCAGTTGTGAGGTGCTGCCTGTGAAAGAGGGGGGTGTTTATGCGGTACGAGTTACTGCCAGTCCATACCTTATGCCGCCATAACTCCCCTGAAGCATATGCTGTCGGTATCATTTGTAAAGGAGAAAGCTTGGTGAAAGCTGTGAACTTCCACAATGTCCTTGAACATAAAAACAACTAACCACACATTAACAGTGATGTGGGGTCACACTTACATGTTTCATGGTACCTGCCATCCATCCAAGAGAAAGCTGTTAAGCTATTAGGGATTCACAAAGAGATGAAGTCCTTTTATTGACTCTTAACTGACAATTTATCGTATGCTCAGTGTATTAATTCTTGCTTGATTAACAGCTCTGGAACAAACTGAGCCATTGACCTCATAGACCCCAGGTTGTTTGACTTAATAATCAGGAAGAGTCTGTCTGTTTAGCTGGGTGTGCCTGAAAAAATGGGTTGTGATCTTGGTTTAGATCTGAATCACAGCAGCATACAGTGAAAGAAAATTCACCATAATAGAAATAACAAGATGTCCATTAGAAAAAACCCGTGCAATTTCTTCCTTGAAGGGCCATGTAAAACACCCATTTGGTAACCCCTAAGCCTTTGCTGCACCATTGTTCCTAAGGTGTGGCATGGTTGAACTAGCGGCAGTGAAGTAAAATAACACTAAACCATTTTCCAGAATTCACAGTAAAAAAAAAAAAAAAAAAAAAAAAAGATGTTTGAAGCTCAAAAAGATGATTTTGTTTAAGATTTCAGTTTAACACATATGCATCCTGCCCTGGTGATTGCTGGTGGTTGCCAGGAAGTTCTCCAAGAAATCTGCAAAATGTCTAGTCTGTGTAACAGACGGGAGAGCTGGAAAAATTGTGTGAAAGTCCAGAGAGTTTTAGATTTCTTTCTCCCTTTTCTCCAGAAGGAGTTTTGGACCATTTAGATAAGATGTGTGAAGCTTAAATTCTCTCTTTACACCCATTTTAACAAAACCTCTGAGCCTTTATTGAGTCTGTTCTTCCCTCACATTTACAGGTTGAGAACAGGGTGAACTCCGAAGCAAGCTGTGCATGGCAGAATTGATGAGTGAACAAAATAAGCATTCCTTAGGCAGGAACTGAAATTTGAGCAGCTACTTAGCATGTTTTGGTTAGTACTGCTGCTATATTCCACAGTGTGGAAGACCTATAGGATAACTAGCTAGGCAGGAACATCTCCTGACTCTGCCATGGTGCATGTGACACATACTTGGAGCACTGGCACACTTAATGGAGTGATGGGGAGCCCACACTAGCACCAATTAATTGAAATAAAAACTACTACACCAAGGTTGCATTTCCTCTTTACTGAGTGACCATTACTCCTCTGACTGGGGCCATTTCCCGTGCTAGCAACAGGTCAGAGCAATAGAGAAAAGGCAACCCAGTTTGATTTTATATCTGCTTCAGCTTCATGTACCTCAACAGCTGGCTGTACCTTCACAACTTTTAACTTCACGTCTTCCAAGGGTCCTTTGACAAAACACCACCCTCCTCTGTGTGGCCCCAGGCTACCTCTGCAAGTCTGGGGAAAATCAGAGTAGCAATGACTGCAGTTACAAATTACTGATTTAGCTAAATGCCAACACCTGAGCTGGGGGTCAATAAAAGCTGGCTCTGCAGCAGGTGAACTCTTTCAGTGGGTGTGTACACTGGGAGTATGGAGGGGAATGTGGATGGCAGTAGAGAAGGGGGCTGCGGGACCTATGCAGGTACTTAAGTTTATTGCTATTTTTCTTGGTTTAATTTACTGTTGGTCTCTTAAAGCTGTTATATACCATTTGATAACCATTACTAGGTGGAAGGTGTAAATTTGGTGTTGGTCTGTAATGAACTGAACTTGTTGGTAGGTAGTTTTTCCAGCCAGATGGAAGGAGTGGTGTTTGTTTCATTGTTTTTTTTCTGTTAAAACCCATAATGATTTTTCTAAATCACTTGTTGAGGTTATGTACTGAGCCTAGAAGCACTCTATGATCTTTTCGAATGCCTTTAACTGTAGATATCCAGCAATTCCATTAGATATTTTATAGTCTGTCTCTTTTTAAAGGCAAGTGAGGGGGGTGAAAAAAAAAAAAAAAAAAGCCCTGTCCCATCAGTGTGTCTGAAGTCACTGCTGTTAAGTCTTCAGTAACAGACGGAAAAAGGTTTTAACAGTTGTAAGATGAAGTAAAACTGGCTGAAATGTGTGTTTAGATAGAACAAGATTGGTTGGGAGTGAGATGTGGGAGTCATCAGCACAGAGGTGGTGAATTGAAGCCATCATTCCTCAATGATGTGAAAGTACAGAACTATAATGCATATAATTGCTCATATACTACAGAGACATTAAAAATACACAGTGTTTTATGTAACATAGCAATTTATAAGAATGCAGTAGCAGGTAGTGGGGAAACACTGTAATTATTTGGGATATGATGTTAATAGATCCAATGGTAAGCTGAGATGCAGCTCTAAATAATTCATTTTTGTTTTACTTTTTGCAGATTTGCTGGCTTTCCTCTTTTCTCTCCTTTTATATTTCTCATTTTAAACTCTGTTATCTCCTTCCTTTCTCACTTACTGGTAGGTGATTTCACCCTCCTATGTGATGGCAGGCAGATGGCTCTCTCTGCAAATAATATTTAATGCTGTTCTGTTACTTGGCCACTGAGCAGTGTTGTAGCAGTAGGGCAGTTGAACTCGCTGTGTGAAAAGTATTAATGCACTTGGCCTCTTCTGGTGTAAGGTTTGTGATTCCAGGCTTGCTTATAAATGTGCTTTTTCCCAGGAGACTGTGCAAAACACTTGCTGAGGCACCAGGTCAGCTGTTAAAAGCTAATTCTCAAATGGGTTCAGCTCTCGGTCCATATGTGGATAACCTATAAGTGGGAGTAATTTAGACATTTAACCAGACAAAAATCCATGCTACAAACCAAATGGAGATGTTGTTATGGATTCACGATGCATTGTTTTTGTGTGTAGTCAAGGATGATGATACTGTGTGCATCTAAAAACAAAGATATATGTGAAGGTGTTAGTGTTTAGGTTTAAACCTGAATAGATGAAATGCTGTTATTTTAATCTTAGCACCTGACTGAAAATATTAATGGATGATACGGGGCAATGTCCTTCCAACTAAACATCTGGAAGGCTTCATGAATGAGAAGTAATTTCTCTTGACCTCAGATTTCTGAGTTGAGTGAAATATGAAGAATGACTCCTCAGAGAGAGCAATAGTGAAGATTAGAATTAGCATTGTATGTATGGTGAATTTTAAGTTCCAGGTCTGTTCGTTGGTCGGGGCTTTTGCCCTTCTCCCCACTTCATGAAACCAACTCCTTCTTTTCAGTGTTCATGCAAAACTTATTTCCGTTTCATGTTGCATGGTTTCATGTCCCTTTAGTTTCCCTTAGAGTTCAGGCTTTGAATAAAACCCAAACCCCAGAATGAAACTCAGCTGAAACCACCGCATTTTGCATAGTTTCCACCAAAAACCATAAATTGACCCAGGTTCACTCTATATTTGGCCTGGATACACCAAAAAGTTACTGAAGCCTTACTGAAATGTTCTGTAAAACTGGATTCCTCAGATTTCCTTATATCCTGATACTCTGCCTTCAGGCTTGAGTGTAGTCACAAAATTTTGGTACTGCTCCTTAGGATCTCTGATGACTTTTGGGAACATAGGGTTCCTGTTGACCTATAAAATTGCTAAAGCTGGCCTGAAATATCTGAAGTGCTACCTTCTTGCATGTTTTGCTAGAAATACAATCGGCAGAAAAGCACACCTTGCCATGTTCCTGTGACAGGAAGGGTGTTAAGTGCAGGCTTTTCTCAAATGTCCCTCTGAATCATCTCAGATTTGGGCATAGGTATGCTAGTATTTTGTGGTTTTTTTTCCTCTTTTTAACATGGGGGGAACCTATTGAAGGGATTAATAGCATTAACAGTAGTATAACCTCCTGGGAGTTCATTTTTACATCAACAGTACTATAATCTTCTGGGAATTAATTTTTATAATTTGAAGAGTGAGGATCACTTCTGTGGTATTTGATTTTTTGATACCTCCTTCCTTACCCCATCTCCCCCCAAAAAGTCAGTTGTAACCAGACTGCTGGTATTTTTGGATAACCATTCCATGAGAAGTGTTGAGCAAAGATGCACTCTCTGTGTGTATAACCAGTTACTGCTTTGTTTCTCACAAGCTATGTGAAATGCTTAGAATCTGTAGAGCCAGACCTTTACCTTTAAACAGCTTCCAGAGTTTTCCCCTGTTGACCCTGCTTCTGGGCCCAGGAGTCGCACTTCTGTTTGTGAGCCCAGCTTCTCTGATTTAATTTTGGTTAGGCTTGTGACCCCAATTGTCAAGGCCTCCACCTCTGAATTGGGAGCCACTGGCTCAGGCAGTTTGTGTGTTCTGGCAAATTGCCATTTGGGTAATTACATACTGTTTACTTTTGATATCTTCTTTGACTTCAAATCTGGGAGCAATTCTACTTCATTTCTTGTTGTGAAGTGGTGCTGTTGCTTGGTGCCTCTTGAGTAGCTGCAGGGTGAGGGGGAGCGATGCCTGTTCATAATCTGTAAATGATTGCTGGGTGCTTTGATTGCAGGGAATTTGTTGTCTGTGGATGTGTGTGTTCACGTATGTATGTTTATATATAGTTGTTGGACTTGGCCAAGCAACTGTTGTAATGAAGCTAGTAACATCAGGGTGTAACAGCTATGATCTTTGTCTAACATCAGTGAATTCGATGGTGAGCTTGTCCTTCTGCATCTGCATTTATGACAGTGGGATGCTCTGTAGGGACACAAGATCTCTATTTGGGTTGTAATGGGAAACTTCATTCATGATGCATGTTTCAGGTTGCTTTTATCCATTTGTTTTCTTTCAGAAAATGTTAGTTTAACTTTTATCTTTACAGCATCTCCCTGAGCAGTGGGGATACCATGCATTCCCAGGTGCCTTTTTCTTGTTGCTTTGGGAAAACTGGCTTTACAAATGTTGCTAGGGGATTTCTTTGGCAGTAATTCGGTAGATGACAATAATAGAGCCCAAACTCAAATCTTTAATCCCAGACTGTACCTAATATAAGGAATTAGTACCGTTTTGATTGGAACTTTCTTAGTTTGTTCCAAGATTTTCTTAAACCAGAGAAACAATTTATAATTCCAATTGGATTTGCAGTTTTAAAAAGGTGAATATCATGCTTATTCTTGCAAAACATCAGTATCCAAACCTTGACCGATATTTGACATTGGATAGAAACAACAGCCTAAATCAGTACTGAAATCTTCCTTCTGACCCATTTGCCACTATTATATTAATAACTGTCATTTATGTAACTTCTTTCATCACACTGGATATCCAAGCAATTTACAAACACGTGCCTTGATTCCTCAGAGAAATCTGCAGTTAGTCAGGTTTAAATTTGTCTGGGGTCATGGAGGTTAATAACTCGGTTCCTTCAAAAGGTGCCGCAGTTTTAATGACCATAGCCCTTAGGACCTCTGAGACTCTCATGCCGAATCCAACACCTCTGTCTGCAGGGTGCCTGCAACACCGTGCTGGCACACGGACTGACTTGTGCAGACTGGTGGGGAGAGCCCTACCTCTTGAATTATCCTTGCTTTCTGTAGGATATTTGGAGGTTTGGGTTTGTTTTATTTCCTCCCATCTTTAGAGGCCATCCATCTCCA
The DNA here is from genome assembly GCF_947461875.1 of Haliaeetus albicilla. Taxonomy (NCBI): domain Eukaryota; kingdom Metazoa; phylum Chordata; class Aves; order Accipitriformes; family Accipitridae; genus Haliaeetus; species Haliaeetus albicilla. The sequence continues at coordinate 17,922,083 of NC_091501.1, forward strand.
TACTTGCCCATCCTGAGATATGGGTCTTCTGGAGATGCAGGTGGGTCAGATATCGGGGTAATAGGATATGTTTGTGGGTGACTTTTTTTTTTTAATTTAAAAAAGTGCGGGAAGACAGGAAAACATGGAACCATAATACTTCCAAAGCTGAGTTTTGGGGGGTAACTGACCTGTTGGGCTTTATCCTAATAGTTCAAAGGAGTGATGATTTTAAATTAGCAGAAAGCTGGAGGTGTTTGAGCCCTGGTGTTTCTGAAAATAGATATTTATGCAGATGAGCATGATGTGTGCGTGCTACAATTCACCACTGTCTAACTCCAGATGTTAAGCTCTTTACTGTTCCTAGTGCATAGGTCTAAAATATGTTTGTGCATAACATAAACTTGGTTTTACAGCCACTCACATTTAGACTGCTTATAGGAGCTGAGCTATGTCTGTGTACTTCTTGCATGACTTCTTGTTCAGGAAAGTATCAAAAAAGATTACTAAAAGGAGTATTTAATTCATTGCTTCTGAGGTTTAACAGGTTAGTATTTAAAGAAATAGGTCTCATTAGGACATATAGGACAACTTTGTTTCATTATGACAGATATATATTCTATATGGAGTTAAGACCCTTATATATTTAAACAGCATTCAAGGATCTTCTTGAATTGGGCCTTAAATTTTAAGCAGATACAGAGAGTATTGGAGTCAGGTAAGTATACTCTCCAAGATACCACGGGGGGGGGGGGGGGGGGGGAAGTGCTAGTAATTAATCTTGTGTAAAATAATTACATCCAAGGTATCATGTTTAATGTTTACATTCTCCTGATAACTCACTATTATCTGCATTCATGGGCCATTCATAGATAGCTGTATATTTATCCAGATAACTAGTAAAGCAGACATGCAATGATGATATTTTGATTCCATTGAAATCATTACAATGAAGCTGGAATTTTATCCTATATGTGCAAGTAGAGAGAATTACAGACTAATCTATGCTGTAAAATGTCACAGTAAAATGTAGCTGCAAGTCTATTTGAAATTAGTCATTTAGGTAATATAAATATTATTTTACAAGGTTTATCCATTTATCAGTATTTCCCAATTCTGTTGTATCCTAGAGAAATGCCTTAGCAGTAGATAGAGACAAATATATATGTACAATTCAGTCTCTTGGCAGGGGGGAAAGTTATGAATTCAACTGCTCCAGAGCAGAGTTACTTTGGTGGTTGTCTGCTGTCAGTATCACTGTAGTTTGTATAACCACTGATATTTTTAATAGATGTACTTTTTCTTTTGGCAACTTAGTGCAAAATACAGATCAAAGGGAGAAATTGGTACAGTACTTGTCACTGATTATAAGAAAACTTGGCACCTGTGCTTGAGCTGTTGTCTAAAAATACCAAAGAATCTCTCATTAAAAATAAAATGCTATTACCCTTAATATTGCAGTTTATAATAGTATTACTTTACAGCATTTGGGACTGTTACTAACACTTTTGCCAAGAATATTCTGTGTCTTGTTTCTAATTCTGTTTTGGGCTAAACAACGCAAGCCCTGTGGTGGGAGCTGGTACTGCTGAGCTCCCTGAAGCATCAGGCCCTTCAGTGTAAGGCAGTAAGTGGCACAGTGCTTGATGCTGGCACAAGTGGAGCTTGATTTGAAAGTGCATGTCATGAAACAGCGTTAGGCCTTTCTATAAATAGAAGCTTTGCAATAAGTCAAGGCAAAGGAAGGCCAGTTAGTAAAATACCCTTCTCTGGTTTGGGAACCTTGGGCATTGCATGGTTGAGCATTCGCTATTTTTCCTGTAACAATTGTTCATCTTGGAAAACTGGTTGAGATTGTTCCCCGAGAGGAAAGACTGCACTTGGTCCAGTGCTGCGGCCAAGGCATTTACAAAGTAGGTTTTGGGATAGCTGTAGGCAAGCAGCCCTGTGGTGGCAGTGTTTGAAGCCTTGGGCTGCAGTGCTCGAAACAGCCATAGTCTGTCTGCATGCATCAGCAACAGCTGAACACTTACAGCAATGCTAAGCCATTGCTTTCTGTTACCTAGACTGTATTTTTATTTTGACATATTTACTATCAGGAGTTTCTGGAAAAAAAAAAAAAGTATGTAATTCTCCATGAGTGGGAGTTCATAAAATGCTTGGGGTTAACTCAAGGTTAGTAGGACTTTCACAGGTGTGAGGAATTAGATGCCAAATTGGTTAATGGGAGCTGTGTTCTTGCCTGCATTAAGCATGGAGAATATCTTTGACCCTTGCTAAGTATTGTTTTGTTTCTCTTCTCTACAAAGTGGTGGGAGCCTGAAGGGTTAATTTTTGTTTTCCTTAAAGTTCACTAATTGGGGAAAAAAACCCAGCAAATATCATCTTGCTGACCTTTGAAATCTGTCTGACTGTTTGGGGCCTGGGTTTTGTGTGGGAGCGGAGGGACAGAGAGTGAGCAGTTGTTGTGGTGGCACCAGCAAGGGTTAATCAGCCTTGCCAGCCGGAACAATGGAGATGGGGGCAGCTTTAAACGAAATGAGCTGAATATTTCATTCGGCCACTCAGCTGCCTGCTCCAATTGCCTCCTTTGCTAAAATGAGAGCTTAATCTAAAGTGACAACAACATCAGTTTCTGTGTGCTCCAGTCACACAGAACATGACTTCCTTAACATAAACACTATTTACATGGACCGTCTGGATATAGCAGGGAATCGGGAGCGTGCCCAGCTAAGACAGAGGCTACAATGAAGGACGAATAACAGGCAGCTGAGAATTAACATCGACAAATGAAAGCCTGACCCTCAGAGGGCATGTCCCTGTTACATTTTAAAGCTAGAAAGCCTTGCACCACTAACCTTACTTCCAGTAAAGACTATATAATTTAAAAGAAAATAGTACCTTTTCAGCTTAGATACTTAACCAAATGCATTATGTCTGACCCATTTTCCTACTCTGTATGACATGAGATGAAGGACCCCCAGCTGCAATTACCAGTCGTTCAAACAGCTGTAACTGATAAGCCTCCCCCTTCCTTGTGCTCTCATCTCAAAGCAGCTCCTGCTTTTTGGCATGAAATGGGGGATGCTGCTGGGCAGTGGCAGGGGTGCCAGCCCAGTGCCCACCCTATGGCCCTGGCCCCTGTGCCACCAGGGTGAGACCTCTGTGCCGCATGCTGCTGTCTGCAGAAGCTGTCACTGAACCTCAGAGTTGCTGTGCCGCTTCTGGAAGAGGAGACTGTGCTCTGACTTGCCTTGACAAGACACAAACAAGGAGTGTCTCCAGCCTGGCTTCTTCCCCCAGGCTCTGGGGGGACTGGCTCTCTGCAGGACTAAATGCCTGTGGCCCCCTGCTCGACTAGGGAGCTCTGCCCAGAGGAGGGGTCTGTGGAGGACGGGGTTGGCCTCTTCCTCCTCTCACCCTGCTGTAACTATAAGGCTACTTTGTTTATTCCAGCAGTATCCCAGACTTGCAATCTCTCTTTTGTTTTTTGGGGGGTTGGGGTTTTTTGGGGGGGGGGCGGGATTTTTTTTTTTGCTAGGCCATTGAGTTTTAGGCCACTGGAAGACTTAGGTATTTGTACTCCTCTGTGTGGTGTCAAATGTTTAAAAGGGGAAGGCTGCCTTATTAGGTAAACTCCAGATAATTCACTGTGGGGGAAGGCAGTGCAGGAGGGAGTTTGGAGTAGCGTGGTATTTACCACAGGTAAGCCCAGGAGAGGTTAATGCAACTTCTTTCTGCCCTGGTGTGGGTGCTGTGGGGGCCTGACCTTGCTCCAAGAGGTAACTGTGCTTTTCCCATCTCCCTTGTGATGGATGCTGGGGCTGCCCAGGCAGCAGCATGCGTACAGCCATGAGCAGCTTCTCCCCCAGCCACTCTAGCAGCCCTGTTATTCCATCCTTTCCTCATTCCTTCCCTCCTTCCCCTAGGCTTGCTGTTCGTGCAGAGTCACTTGTTCAGCTGAGCAGGCAGGGCACTGTGCAACAGCAAGCCTAGGTATCAATTCCCCTTTGGGTCGTATTAGAAAATTCACTTTTCTTGACAGCTGTGTTAAGCTGACAGTTGCTCAAGCAGACATTACTCACTAGTTATTGTATAGGATTTTTTTTTTTGCTGGTTTTGCCATCCTCAGATTAGAAGTTTATCTTAAAAAAAAAAATAAAAAAGGAAGCGTGGGGTATATCGGTGGTGCGTTTAGCTGAGCAGCATGACAATAGGCTACCTAGATCTTAATTGGACCCTGCAGCTAGCCCTGAGAAACAGGGCAGGATTGTGTGTTTCTGTGCAATTTTGTTCTCCATGTAGACATATACATGCCCTCTCATATAAAGGAAGGGCAATAGTTCTGTCCTACTGAAGAAGAAACAGTTTCTTTCCCATCATTGGGCTAACAGCAGAATTTATGAAAAATTACTGATCTGTAAGAATTTTTTTTAATCTTGTTGGAACATTTGCTATTCTGAACATTCAGAACATGCTGGTACTTATAACATCATTTAATATTTACTTTATTACTGAATGCTAAACTATTAAAATTTAAGAGGTTTGTGGAGAAAATGAGTATTTCTATCAAAATGAGATGTCCAGTGGCTATAATCCTGTAGCTGAAATCCTGAGCAGGTCTTTTTTCATATTAAAGAGTAATTACTGTTGCCAAGTTAAGTGGACTTTTGTGACACTTTTTTTAAACATACTGTAGTTAACTTTGAGCTGCTGTAGCTTCACTTTAAAGAAGGAACACAGATCACTTATGGTGTCAATACAAGACTTAAAATAGTAGCCAAAATCTGTGCTTTTTGATTCTGTCTGACTACCATCTTTCCTTTTTCCTCACTTTCAGTTCCAGAAGGGAGTGTAAGCAGTCACAGGTTTACAGAATTACAGATGTATTCCTTACACCATCAGAAAACAAGGTCTACTATTCTTGAGATGCAATGCACTGGCATTGGTTCAAGAACTAACACCTCTTCAAAGAGAGCAGTCACTAAAATCAGCTCATCATTGAAGTGCCAGGGAAAAGACAAGACAGAAATTGGACTACAGGGATTTTTAAGGGTCATCTGAAACACCATCTCACAAGTCACCTTTGTTAAGTAATGATGCTGACCATCAGCTGGGAGTGACAGATTACCAGAGGTGCAGGATGTAAGTTTATATTCTTGCTGTTTCATGAGCTAGTCCTTACAGCTTCAACTGAGGGGTTGGTGATCATTTTATTAAGCTTATTTCCTAAAAAAGCCACTCAGTGCTATTTATGCTATAAAGAGCTCCCATAGTTCCAGTTCTAGTAAGAGGCATCATGCCTATCTGCCTTTGGCTGGTGCCTAACTGGAGTTAGGTACCAGATGAGTAACAGGAGATGCCTGACCCCTCACAGCCTTTTTTTGAAGAAGGTGCCAAAAAAAAGTATGAGAAATAAAATAGCAAGAAATGCATCTCTGTACAGCTGGATATGCATTTAGCCTTATTTCAACTAACTGGAGCCCCAGTCAGTTCTTAGTTTTTAGTGAGATTTGTCTTGTATCCACTTACCCCTTCCAGACCAAGTCCTCTGTCTTGAAAACAAGACTGTGATTTGGCCATGTCACACAGCTGATGTTAGGAAAGGCTGGACTCCTTTCTGGAGAGGTGTGATCTCGGATGCTTTATGGGAATATAAGAGTTGTGGGCAGGTGAGCTTCTTCAGGCTCCCTGTCCTCATCCTGGGGCCCAAAAAGTGTGGATTAGGGACCATTAACCCCTTCTTGGCCTGCATTTTTGTAGGCAGGGAAGATGTAACGTACTGGCCTTCGTGTTGGAGAGTAGCTTTTGGATGCTAATACAAGTGATTATTAAAAAAATCTCCTTTTCTGAGGATTACTAATCTGTATATTAGATGTATGCTTATTACATAGTTATTAAACCTGATGAATGTATTTTTTAACATGCAATAATTATCTAATTAAATACAAAGCATTAGATTAAGCAGGCTAGCTCTCATACTAAAATGCTGTCTATTACAAGTAGATTTATTGAGGATTAACAACTACATAATAGAACTGTATCTATTTCATGATTGTTAATCCTCAATGAATGTTTTTAATAATTAATTGGCACTTAACTAAAGGATTATGTTCATTGTGATGGAGTTTATGAAGCAATAGAACGTTTTTTGTGGATGATTAAGTGCCAAAGGGAATATTCCTATGATGTAGCTAAATAACTGGGGAGGGATGGGACACCAAAAAACCACAAAACCCAAGAAACTGAAGGGAATGAGCAAATTGCGTGTAGTAGCAGATTTTTTTTTAATTTCTGTTGTTACCTGATAAGAGTTTGAAAGTTTTGTTTGGTTTCTTGCGTAGTATGTCGGAGAAGTAACCAGCTACTTAGGCAGCAAGATATTAAATGCTGGAAAATAGTTAAATGGGAGCATTGTGGTTAAAGATGGTGAAATATTTCAGTGTGGCTGATGAAGATCCTTCAGTATTTAATTTTCATTCTTGAAATCTTTATTACGCATGTGAATTAGTGAACTAGAACATAAACGCAATATACATTTTGATTAAATGAATTCCAGGAACGTCTCCCTGTGCCAGCCGTTAGAGGATACAGAAGAAAGCTGCATGTTTTACTTGAGCACAAAGAAGTGCTGTGAATTTTTCATAGTCAATTATGGAAGCAAACAGGAGAAAACACATATTCTGTTGGTTTAGCTGACCCCAAGAGAAGACACTGGTCCTGACATCCAGTAAAAGTTTCAGCTGTTAAGAACTAGAAGGGCTGAGTCAGTGGGATTAATCATCAGCTGTTACTCTAAACACCTTAAGATTTTTTTGTGGACGGAAAAAATTCTAATGCAACCGTGAAGCTTTGTAGTGAATATTTAGTGAATTCCTGTAATTAAGGTACGTACACAGATCCATACACAGATATATGCAGCGTGTTGCTTCAGAAAGAAGTTGTTCCACATATTGCATATTTTCAAGTGGAAACTGATAGATAAAATATTTACCATTTATTTCAATTTAATAATGAAGGATATTGATAAGTAAATATTCTGTTGACATTAACAAACTTAACAAGCTTTACTGTTTGAAGACCTTTAAGAGGAATTGTTAGACTTCATGAAAAAATGCAACACCTTTTCAGGTGAATACAATGGGGGAAAAGGGAGAGCAAGTTTATGTCTGTTCATGTGAACATATATGCATATATATTTTTCTATTTGCACAGCATAAGTTAAGTTTTCCTTCTTAAGTGAAGTCATACTGACTAAAATTTGCTGTAGTTATTTGGGGGGGTTGCAGGGATGCTTTGTAATTCAGACTTCTTACAACAAATGACTTGCTGTCATTTGTGTTGAGTGCTGTTGAAATCTGATCTTTCTGGATTGGAATGTGTTTGAATCAGGTCATTTTTCTGATGGGTTTTGGAAGTGAAGGTAATGACGCTGTTTCTTTTTGGCAGTGTTGGAAGTGCCAGTACTGTATGGAAGTCAGAACAGTTTGGGGGTGGGGAGGAAGGAAGGTGTGTTAGATATCCAAAAATCACTCTTTATTTTTGAAAATCATGATTTGTTGTCACTTTGAGAGAAACTTTAGGAGTAATGAGGAAAGTGGAGTGTAGAGCCAGATTTCAGTCTGAGAAGTCCTGGTATCCTCTGAAAGCTTAAGATCTCTTAACTCAGACTTTAATTGGAGAGACCCTGACAGCTCAGAAGGCCCTGAAGGTGCAAGTTCTGCAGATTCCTAGGATTCAGAGTGTGCCATGCAGGTGACCATCGCCTTCATACACATCTCTGCAGGCTTTTAAAAAAATAAAAATTAATAACAAACAAAAAAAATCTTACCAGGTTAACTGCTTTTTCCAAAGGGTGGCAACCCTGACTGTCCACAGGATTTGGCAGACTAAGAGACAAAGCCAGGCTTTCCCCCTAAAGCTTAACAGCAGTTGTGTTGCAGCAGCAGCTGCTGCAGAAGGTGAATGTAGTGACGATATTGATGAGATTACTAATTTGTTTAGTAGACAGGGAATGAGGATTTGTCTGTTGGCTGTCATCATCCATCAGCCGTATGTTGCCCCAGGCTGTGGGTATATGCTGTTAGCCTGTTACTAATTTTACTTTGTTTTTTCTCAGCTTAGTTCTTTTCTTTGGTTCATTTCATTCATTTGTTGTGACTGAAAACTAAACAAGAAGGAGGAAAAAAAAAAGCCCGTTGCTACCTCTCTTTGTTTGTCAGAGCAGGTACCCTACAGCTCCTGCCTGCAGCATCTTCTGTTTGATTTGGCTGAAAGCTGTTGGTGAGAGATGTGGTGGCCTGTAAGGGAAATGCCTTTCAGGGCATAAGAAGTTTTCTCTAGAAACTGGGGTCTTAGCCATATTTACCCTTCAAAATCAGTAGGTGAGAGCTACTTCATCATTACATAGTATTGCACCAGCCTGCAAATGACTTGGTGATGTCTTGATGTTGGCTGTACCTGTGTTGACACACTGCATTGTTGCATGTGCCATGACTTTTTTAAATTTCTGAGACAGTTTAGATTGTGCTAATCAAACTTTCAGTTCTGCAAGGGGCAGGAAGTTTGTGTGAAGGAATTTTGGGGTCAGCAATATTAATTAGAAGCTCATAGAGGGTTTTATCTCATACTGATTATAATTTCCCATTAGGTCAGTTCTAAAGGGGGTGTGTGTCTAATTTGTAGCTGCAGATTATTTGACTTGGATTAAACTTTCCAAATTGAGCATCCCTGTCAGAAATGATGTTTAATATTGTACCGAAGGGGTCAGTTCCCACTCTTGTCATTAAATCTGTACCATAATGTTGTCACACTCTTATTATTCAAAATGTGCTTAGTGTTGTGTTTATGAGTATCTTCAGAATCTTTTCCAGGTGGAGATGAGAGAGGTGTAAAGGGCTGTAAGGCAGTCTGAATTTCCAGGCTTCATTGTAATGCCTCATTTTTTTATCCTAATACTCCTAGTACTGATTTTCAGTGGCACTGACTACAGCTTTAGGTATTTAGTGAGCTTTGTAGCACTGTAGCACTTTGTAGCTTTGAAAAGTACTAAGGAGCCATCCACAGGGAAGTGAAGTTGGTGGTACTATTGTTATGGAAGACATCATGTGTGAATTTGAAAAAACGTCATTAAAAACTTAACAGGAGGTAGATGTTGGTAGGTAGTGGGGAAAATGTAATGTTTTGTGGCTATATTATTTTCTTTCTTTATCTTTACTCCTGCCTATTTCCTCTCCCAGTGAAAAGTAATTTATGGCCCTCCTCCTTCAGTCTTCATTCAGAGTGAGCATGTTTTGATGATGACTATCCTGTTAAATAGGATTGGTCTTGGGGTCAGCATGGAGTACACAATTGCTTCCTACCCAGGTGGACGGCAGTGGTGGGAAGCCTGTAGAAACCTACTGTTGGTGGCTTTGCTGGGCCCTGTTGAGCTTCTGGGTCTGAGATTGGTCTCTGCTGCTCCCTTCCCAGCCTCTCTTCCTCTAGCCCATGGCAGGGCCTCGAGTGACAGCTTCCCAGACTCCCTTCCTGGCTTCTCACCTGTTGCTGTGCTCCAGGAGAGGTGAGGTGTCCCTCAGACCAGGTCTTGGAAGAGTTTGGAGATGAGATGTTGGGTGTGGGTGGCTTTCAGTAGTGCCTCCTGGGTACAGTGACTCTGGCTGATGAGGAGTCTCTTAAGTATTAGTGCAGACATGTCTCTTCCTTACAACCCCTGCCCTCCTCCAAAAATGTCTGAGTTATTTACAGTAGAGACATCACACAGATCAAGTGCTCAGTATGATCTTGTGGTAGGAACTTCTTTATGAAGTTATAGGTTATATAGGCAGAGTAGTATTGAACACACTCAAGGGGATTTCAGGGAATAGACAAGTGAATCTTGATAACACCTTTTTTTTTTTAAAAAAGATGTGACAGTCTGCCTGCAAAACAAAGGAATTCTACTAATCTCACAAAAGTGCAGTTTTCTAACCAGATCTTTGTATCAGGCTGGTGGCTTGGTAAGCCTTGAGTTGAGTAGAGGAATGACTTTGGGCAGACTTGAGAATCCTGAGGTCCTAACTTTGAAAGCTTGTTAGTTTAATCAGCTCCCCATGTGTAAACAATTTCAGCATGCTTTCTGGGTGGCTTTTAAAATTTACTTTTAATTTTTAGATACAATTGTTGATGTATATCTAGCATAGTTTTATTTTGCTATTTTTAACCACTTTCTTTTGCTTGCATGAGCTTTGCTTGATGCTTTATTCCAGGTTATATTGAATCCCAGATGGGAAAAATAGCTGCAGAAAATGTTTCAGGTAGCAATGAAGTAGCAAATCCTCTCAAGGATGAGTGGGGCACAGAGGGAGAGCAGAGGATGGTGGAAAGAACTATGTTACAGCTTGTAGGTTAGCATTAGTGGTCACAGAAACTTCCTTCTCTATTAAAGCTGTTAGTAACAAGTTAGTGGGATGAGACATGCAACGTGGTCCTCCTTGGGCAACAAACTTCCCTGTATGTCCCTTGGCCTTATATTTGGGGAAGTTGGATGCAGTTTTCGAGCTCAGTGTAACCATTGCAATGCCTTGATATATTTTTTTTTTAAATGGATAACAGAAGGAAGTCTTACACATTGCATGTTAGATGTGCCTATGTTTATAACATTCAAATTAGAGGTGGAGAAGCACAATAATAGAATCATTTAGGTTGGAAAAGACTTGTAAGATTGAGTCCAACCATAAAACTTTTCAACATGTCACAAGGATGAACAGCATTCTTGGACTCTATGGGGGAAATTGCTGGCTTTTGGGTTTGCCCTTATCTCTTTATAGTTGTGAAAGTGTCCAGGTACATTGTGATTTTCTTGTCTAAAGCTTCAAACGGGAGCTTTTTCAGCTGAATGTGTGGTGATGATTATGATGAGATCCTTTGTGGTATCTCATAAATTCCTGAGGTGAAAAGAGGTTTTGCTGACTAGGAACTCATCATGCTAGTTTGTTTTTCAATAGGCAGGAGTAAAGTTGGTGTATTCTCCTTCTTTCTTTTTGACTGACTTCTGGGGCGGGGGAGGGAGGGGGAAACTATCAAGAAGTGATGAGAAATGCGAGAGCCCTTTCTGTAAAATACCACTGTTAAAACATGGGAATATTTTGAGTACTTCCAGCTAGTTACAAGTCTTTTATCAAAGTGTTGGTTTTGCAAATTTTTTCTGTGCTCTGCGTGTGTGTCTGTGTACTAAAACAGAGCAAATTATAACAGTGAGGGAAGAAAGGCATCCTTCAGTAGGTAGCAGCACAGCGCTGGCTGCGTGTACATGCTGGGGACTGCGGGGTCACATCCTGGGCCACTCAGGGAGGTGAGGGGAAAGGAAGGCAAGGGGGCAAATCAGTAGAAGGAGGAAAAAGTAAAAACAAAGGAAGGGAAGTGGTGGGGGGTGGGTGGGTTTGATTCTGTTAGCAATGCTTCGAACAGCAGTGGTTGTACCCAGAAGATCCTGGGTAGGGGCAGTGTCTCTTTAAAAGCAGTAGGGGGCTGGAGCTGGGGGAGTGCTCACAGCAGTAAGTATAACACAGCTGTGCTCTGTTTATGCTTAGGCTACAATAAAAAAGCTATAAAATGTGAGATGTCATAGCTCCACTTTGCTTTATTTATACTATTTCCTCTGAGCTCTGTCACACTGCACATTCATCTGCTAAGTTGCAGCAAGAATGGAGATTAAAATATCACAGCTCAAAATAGGAGTCAAGCGGAAGGAGATTCATCATAGCCCTATTAAAAAATATGTAAATATGGGAATGAAGTCATTTTAAAGCTGTATGGCTCTCCTCCTCAGTGGGCTGGGGAAAGCTGTGAGTGATGCACTATGCGAGTGACAGATTTATGGGACTTGTTCTTTCTATTTTTCACTCCATTCCACCAAAATACTTTTAAGATTAAAAATATCATTTGAATTGCAAATTTTCTCTATGCTCTCTCTCTATATATATTTTAAAAAGGTTTTCTTCTTAACCATTGCCTAAACTACTAATGGAAAGAAATATTATTCCTGATTAAAAAGGGTCGGAAGCATGGTCTGATGTTGAATGTGCAATAGATGAGATTTGCCCTTCTAAAGCACTTTTCATCCAGGGTCCTTGGAGCACTCTGCAGGCGTTATGTCAAGCCTCTCATGCCCTTGGAGATGGAGGCCTGCCTTACCCTCTGTACACAAAAGTACACTGAATACTTGCAGCTGCAGTTCTCAGAAATGCCCTGTGGTACCCAAACCACAGTATTTTTAATGGAGGTTTGTTCCTTTTCTCCTGTGCAGCTATTTTGAAAATGGAGCTGGAGTAAGAACTATGAAGTCCAAATTTCTGATTGCTTTCCATAAGCACTGTGCAAAGAGAGCTGCTTCTGCTAGCAGGAGCAATGGTCTTTTGAACTTAGCAGCAAGTCTGTGGTCTTTGATGTGGTCAAATTTGGGTACAAGTTTTTCCCCTGGAAGAACAAAGCACAGATGTTACAAGATATTTGAGAAATGAGGGATTTTATTAATACCCTGAAGATACAAGAAAGCCACCAAGGTATTTCACCCATGTTTGGTTCTGAAGCCTTGTTTTGAATAAAGGAGGTGAAATGTGCTGCCACTAAATGGAGCTGTGTTTTGTAGGTCAGTGTGGGTAGAGTGCAAGGAGAGGAAAGCCAAAGGGGAGCCAAGGGAGAGGGCTGCTGTGCTTTCCTGCGGTTGCAGTGTGAGCTGAGGGGCTGTAAGAAAAACTGGAAACTTTTTGATGCAAAATGACCAAGGCAAAGTGGTGATTGTGTCTGCATGATCTTTGTAGCCATTCAGTTGGCCTGCCCTTGAAAAATTTTATATGTCTGTCCATCCAGGTAGGATCACTGTTCAGCTTTTGACCAGCAACTAAACAGTATGGAGAAATCTCATCCAAAGAAGGGATTAAAATTTATCATTAAAGGTGGTTGAGAAATACTACCTTTCCTCTTTCTTTTTTCTTAAATGATGGTATAAAAATACCAGAAGTTAACCAAAACTTAATTGACTGACATCCTTAGAAGTTGGTGCTTTGTGGATAAAAAAAGATTCAGCTGGGCAAGACCAGGTGACCTGTCTGTCCTGTAACCCTCTCAAGTGCAACACTGAGAACTGAAGAAGTCAGACTGCAGCTTAATCTCCAATTATCTTATTCCTGGGACTGCCAGCATGCCTCACAGCTTGTGCAAACTGAAGTGCTAGTGCGAGTGGAACATTGCCCACTGAGAATGGGGCTAAACCAACCTACTTCTCATGGCACTTGGTTTATTTCCTGGAGTGGTGCCTTTCCTGATCATGACTTTTGCCCTATCTTCTGCTTCGGTGTGTTGGCAGGAATAAAGAGGAGTGCCCTTTGGTTTGGGTGTCTGGTTTTTGGTTTTGTTGTTCTTTTTTTCCTTTGATGCTGTGAAATTCAGGAAAAGTCAGTGATTTTTACTACTCCAGTATGTGATTCTGGAGTAGTCCTGGGATATATTGATTTATTCATTAAACTCTTATTGCGAGCAGAAAAGACAGATTTCCTTGATAAGCTGCTCTTGTGCCATGCATGTTTGAGCATTGCTGCTTCTGGCTGAGGGCAAGGCTTTTGGTACTTTTGAGTTGTTTAACCTGAGAAGAGCTGTGGATATGGGATGCTAATGCTCTTAAAGCAGAAGAATTGCTTGTCTCTTTAAGAAGGTGCTGTAGTCAATCACAGCTTATGGTATGAGTATCCAGGAAATGCTTTAGATTTACAAACATGCAGCCTTCTCCATACTGGACGCATTGGTACCCTTCTGTGTGCATCAATGTGGTGTTTACCCCAGAGCACCTTCCTTAGTATGGGATGAGAGTAACATGGACTTGTGCATGGTGTTTGGTTTTGTTTGTGTGCTGTTTTGGCATGACAGTATAAGCCTCTTGACCTGATAACATTAATGTGTATACCTGTATTTTCTTAATGCAGCTATAATCCTGTAAGCTAAAGCAAGCTATAAGAATGTAATTGAGCTTGACATATTCACAACTCCTTGAAGCACCTGGAGGTTGTAGTGTACTCCCAAATAGTGATCCTCCTTCTCCCAGGTCATTTGTCCTTTTTTCTTTCTCTTCTGTTTGGTTTTGCTTCAATCAAATGATGAATTATTTGGCAGAGGAACCAAGAGTGACATTTTTCAAGACGTAATATGATTTATAAGCCCAAATCCCATTTCAAAAATGACTTGGGAATAATTTAGGAATCTAAGGCTTGTTGGAAAACAATGGGTTTAGACGAAAAAGTGCTTTGTAATATCTTTTTTGTAAAATTTATTGCCTAAGGTACAAACGTTCAGGATGTATGTGTTATTTCATTTAGCTAATGTTTCACTTGATCTGTGTTTCTTGAAAGAAAGATGTTGTTATATCATGAGAAAAGGTAGTAATTTCAATACTGCATTATCTATTCAGCAGTGGGTCTTCTGGTGGGGACCTAGTAAGTCCTGTTGTATTTCAAGGTCCAGACAGGTTTAGAAAAACATGTGTCCTTTCATTAAGATGGTGGTAGGGAGAAAACTCATGAACTGAAATTGCATTTCAGAGGTATTCTCAGCACTCTGAAAACCAGACTCAACTCATGCTTTCTCAAGTTAATCAAATTCTTAGTTCCTTCCAAAATCTGATCCCTTGCATTTCTGAAGTACATGTCTATGTATGTAACCCACAGTATTTTATTTGCTTGGGTATGCAGTGCTGTGAAGTTTAAGAACTGTAACTTTTTTCTTGTAATCAACTTCTTTTACATATGTGACTAATTTTTAAGAATAAAATACTGGTGTTACATTAACATAGCTAATAAATTTTATTGCAAAATTCTAAGAATAAAAGTCTTAACAGGTTGATTATAAATATACGTTATAAATATCAGTGAGTTCTGACTTTTAGATTTGTCATATACTTTTATATACATATATGCTTCATAGGGCTGTCTTATTGATTGATTGGATTTACATATGAAATCATCAAAGTATTATGTAAAGTTTAAGAAGTGCAGCTATAATACGTTTGGTTAAAATTGGAAATTAACTTTGGAATTAGTTCCTAAATTTGAACATCTTAGCCCAGGCAAGAATGTGATTCAATTATTTGGGAGTCTTTTAAGAAAGTCTTAGAACTGTGAATTCAGTTGATTATGAGAACCAATTTGAGACTAAGCTATATTGACATTTTTTATGATATAACAGAGCTCTTGGTTGCCCACAGTAATCTGTCCAGTTGATATGACCCACAGCTGTTTTCTTCTTTGTTTGAATGTAAGGAAGTATTAGGTAAGAAGTCAGCATTGCTACATGTCTCTTTCTTGCTAGCAATGTCAATTTTCAGCCAAATACAGTACAGCTGGGCTATGCTGAATAACAAAATACAGGTAATCCAGTGAATCCACTAAAGGATTAATATTTACAAAACATAAGGCTCTCCCAGGCATACTATATCAGTTTGGCTAAATGTGGAAGACTATTAAAGCTTGACAATACAACAGGGTAAGTCATTTGCTATCAGTTACATTTTAACAAGAGTGTTTCCTAATACCAATTGGTTGACACTCATGCTTCACAGCCTTTATCACATTTATTCAGTATATTTAGTAACAGTCTTAATACTTGCTAGACTGAATATAAAAATTGCTACTAATGCTGCCCTAATTAATATTTTAAAAAAGCAAACAAGAATACTTTTTTAGATATTTTTACAGTAAATTTTAAAGTTTTTCCAAAGCAGCATATTCATACAGCACTGTTGATCCAGTGGGTGTTTTTAAATGGATGAATTACAATGTCTTCATCCACATCAGTGGTTTCTCTCTCTAAAGGAATAAGCCTTTAAAACTATCTAAACTATCATTAGGTTAATGATTTTCAGAAAGGTTGCACTGTTAAAATGTGTATACAAGTTAAAACCACAAAAATAAAATTATAAAACTTTCACTCTTTACAGACTTTTTTGAGACAATTGCTAAATCTGATTTTTTCCCTATAAATACAGTTGTATCAAAAGATGTAAAATAAATTAATGAAAGTGGTTTTACGATCATTTAGATATAGGTACATTAGCAATTAAAAAGGTAAAAATTTGTTTTTGACTTTCCCAAAATAATCACCAGTCAATTATGCCTGTAATGCTGCCGTGTTTCGACAGCACCAGAAAATCTGATTCCCTCCTCTGTTCTGTTTTGAAGGCTGTGAGATCTCTTATTACTGTCCTATTACCATGTGTGACTTCTTTTCCTCTGAACCAGTTGTATAAAGCATAAGACTGTTCTGACTGTGGACATACATCTTGCTTGTAAGAACCAGAATACCCATGTTTATTGGTTAGTGTTTTATTCTCGTTGCTGAATTAAGTGTAAAGTTGAAACCTTCTGTTTTCCTTTGATTCACAAGCACTTGTGACTCCTCAGAGGGGAGGAAAGAGGGTTGTCTTCTGTCATCTCATTCTCTGCCTCTAGGAATACAGGTACTTTTGTTTTGGTAGATTGTATATTTGGCTGGTCACGGGGTGGAGACCGTGCTCTGTCTTCAGTAAATCTGCATCTCTTGCATGGCAGGTTGCAGTTCAGCACGTCTTTGTTCCTTCCTGAAGTCTTCTGTGGTATCAAAGGTGATGGCCTCCTGTGCTTAAAGTCATTAGCTCAGTCTTTCACAGAATGACAGTTGCTTGCAACCTCTTCTTTTTGATTCACCTTTGGTTGTATTAATTAGTAGCTTACATCTGTCTTCATGTTTGCTTAGTTGCACTGGGATCTGTTCTCTCTTCTGTTCTGTCAACCTGTGTAGAAATGAGCAGCACTTAATGTGCAACTTCTGTTTCCTCCCAGCCCTTTTTTGTGCAGCTTAGATGTGGATGGGTCAGATGAGGAACTCTAAGTCCTTCCCAAGCCACTGGACATGATCCAGCCCTGTATATTTCTGTGTCATGTGTTGTAATGCCGTAATTACTTCCATATTATATATTTTAACATGGGTATCTGCTGGCTACCCACAAAAATTAATTGAAGAATAAGAGCAAGCAAAGAAGCTGAACTGGAAGCTTCAGGCTTAATGTGGAGTTGGCATCTGAGTCAATAAAAGGGTCAATTTTCTTTTTTGATGTATTTGCAGCTCCTATAAGCAGGAAGGAACATGCCTCCCTCATTAGCTTTTGAGGTAGGCTTGCTAGCCATAATTGAGGAACTGCAGGCAGTGGTGGAGCAACTGGTAATAAAAGTGGATGGAATAAATTCTCCTGGTGCCTGAAGCTGCCTGGCTGCTGTCCCACCACTGCCCAGGAGCACCCTTGTTTAAGTTATGAGATCCTGTAGTGGCCACACATCATTTTGGGGACCACACAGATGTGGGTTCCTTGCATGCAGCAAGTGATCTTTCTGGCCAAACCAGAGAGGTTACAGAGCAGATCCAAACACTTAGCAGTTAGTGAGGATGAATTGGGGAGAGGAGAATCTTTTAAAAATACAGTTCTACAAAATTCAGTAGAGAAAACGGAGTAAATGACATTACATGCTACTCACCTGCAACCCCTGCAGAGACAATGAGTTTACACTTGAATTTACAGCTTCCAAGGATAATGAGGAGCAGTAACTACATGACTGTGCCCTGGAGAAAGAAAGAAAACCAAAGATAATGTACTACTTACTAGCTAGCCTAATGATGGCTATGAGACAGTACACTATTAGTCTGACCATGTGCAACAGTTTATTGAGAGAGAGAGGCTCTCTGCCTCTCTCCCTTTTGCTCCCGATGGAGTTGCAGTTACATTTTCTCATTAACTAAACAGGATAGATAAGAAGATAGATCCTTCCTTTGGATATGGTGGGGGTTTTTTTCATCATCCAGCAAACATCACAGTTATGTTTCAGAATAGACTGAGAGTAAATTTCAACTGAATTTATTTAGCTGGAGAAGTTTTCGCTAGCAATGTGGGAACACAATGTCAGACTTCAAAAATAAGAAAATAAATAAAATACAGCTGCTATTCTAGTTCAGCAATCATATTAAAAAAAGAGGTGACTTTAAATTTTAAATATTTTGACTTTTCCTACTGCAATTTTTCTGGTATAAAAAGATGAATAAGAAAATATTATGTAAATAACTGGGACAACTTTCTAGTGTTGTGAAAGATTATTGACAGAATATCATAATGTCAGACTACCATGTCACTGTATTTCTTAGATTACACTTGTTACTTGGTTTTAATACCTTTATTCAAAGAATCGCTAATGCACTTAATTGTATTATTATTATTATGAGTAGTAACAATGATAAAATACTTATTTAAATTACAGTAATTACTTTAAGTCATTGTCTCTTATTAATTAAAGTCCGAAGACTTTTAACATCAATGGGAATCTTTTCACTGACTTCAAAGATTTGGACCCTGCCCTATGAGAATATTCAGATATATTCTTAATGCTATTGGTTATGCTACTGTTCACTCTGATAATCATCATAATTTATAGATTCATCACACTTGCCTATAATTAAACTTTATTTTCAGAAGTATGATGATAATTGGATTTCTCAGTCAAGACAACTGCTGACATCAGTACAAGAGTAACAACACAGAGTGAGCATCCTTGAAGTCAGATAACACATAAGTATAAGTTAGCAGCTAAATTTCAAACAGGTCTGAAATGTGGCAAGTGCAGTGGTACCCAGAACCCTGTGGAAAGCATGGACAGAGTGGTTTGCCTTAAAAAGGAGCTGTGAGAGAGACCTGGTGGGCAGGGAGCACTCTGCAGTGAATTAATGCTGAGGGTGTGGGGTGTTACTGCCCCTCGGTTGGGTGCGGTTCCCTTTTATGGGGGCAAAAGCCATGATTCACTGTGACAGAAAAAAAAAATAGCAGCAGCACTAGGGTTTAATGGTAATAGTGATATTTCAAGGATGGTATACTACACAGTGTTTTTCTTCCCCAAATTACAGGTTAAGTACCCAAAGGACAATCACCAAGCATATTGTGAAAGCACATGGGTGCTGGGGTCACTGCCTCTTGCAGAAGCCAGATGCAATCCATCAGCTGCTTAGTGGTGCTTTGCTTGTTGTGTGACACTGGCTCACATGGAGTTCCAGCTCTGTCCATCCCAGTGGGAGGGAGCCCTGTGTCCCTTCTCAGGGGCCCTGTCTCCCTGCTCTGGACTGGGCCTCTGGACAACTGTTCAGAGGGGTTCAAATAGATTTGCTAAAGAATGCTGATACTTTGTCTGGAGTAAGCATTTTGTAAATATTTTTCAGTCACTCGATAAAGTAGCTCAGGATTTGGATGTTGTATTGTGTTTGTTCTGGTCCTGTTTCTTCTTGTGAACCATCCAGATTGCTTGTATGAGTGGACTGTGGGGAGAATTGTGGCCTTGATAGTGATCGCTGCTGCTTTTGTGAAGAATCAGGTAGCACCAAATCTTCCTTTTCCTGCTGGAACCATCAGCTTTAGGGGACAGTAAATTGCATTTGCTCAGAACTGCAGTAAACATCATCTTTGGCAGGGAGTGACAAGCAGGGAAGAACTCAAAATATGTGAGTCAGGATTGCTCCTTGGGTTTGCTGGGGTGAGGCAGCTTTGTGCCACCCATAAAGACTAAAAATTCAGTGTAAAAACATTGCTAAATTGGGAGGTACTCTCTGCATATCAGTCCACTGGAAAAAGAGTGGAATGACTGAATGAAGTTTTTATATTGATTAAGGGAAATATATTTAAACTAATGCTGTAATAACTGCTTAACAAATACTATTTTAAATAGAGATTTCATTACTAAGGGGTAAAATACAGTTGTCACCTTTTCTGTACTATATATATGAAGAAATCAGTGTGTTCTGTACTGCTTTTACCATTGGTACAATAAGCACCTCAGGCTGTATTATATTTATGATGTTGCCACATCATCCAAAGTATACTTGGACATTTGGCACATTTCTTACTTTATACTAATAAGCAAGACTCTTTTCCCTGCCCTTTGATATATGTATAGATATAAAACACTCTAATAAAATTATGTTCATGTAGGCGAATACTGTATTTTTAGGGGTAGACCAGATTAAGAAAGGATTAAATATTCACATATATCATGTTAGGTATAGATTTATAAGGTGTGTGTTTCATGGTGTATGCCAGCCACTGGTTGCCTACAGTCAGGAAGAAGTTTCCTGTGTGATAGGCTGTGACATGACTGCAGTATACCTGATACCTTACACTTCTGAGCCATTGGGTTCTGGCTGCTGTCAGGATACTGGACTGGGAGCTACTTGGTCTAGTGAGCATAACACATCTTTACTTTTTCTTTTAATTTCCTCAATAACAATATTGTTTCATGAGTTCACATAGAAATCTTTATTAGCATTAGTTATCAAAGATATAACAGTATTACTATTACTAGCAGATTTTTTTATCCTGGTTTTGTTTTTGTTTGCCTCCACATCTGTTTGTGATCACTCTCTCATACTAAAATACAAACAATGATAGGGTCTAGTCTGTTTGCACTTGTCTGTATGGATATACCAAATATATACTGAGGAACAGTGCTTGTGCATGTGCTTTTCTTGTATTGTCTCATTAGATAGTATCTGGGATGACATGAACTTTTCTTGTCTCCTGCTAATCACTTGCTTTTTAAAAGTAGTATGAATATTACAGACTGAGAAAGTAAAAGGTGTCCTATGAGAGACAGTGGCATCTACACATGTTAAGTCTGACTGCAAGCATCTAATCTGAGCTCCTAATTCTCTCTGGCTCTTTTTGAAAATCCTACCACTAACTCTTTATAAAATATAAAGCCTACAAATGGTAGGTGTGTAATAGCAGTGGTTATTCAGCTTCCAGACAGTATGCTACAGTTTGCAGGCAGTCCTCAGGATGTCCTTGCCTTCTGATTATGTCCACTGCTAAGTGTGAAGAGGTACCAGCTAGGCTGCATTTTTGGCTGTTCCCTGGGCAGGCTAAGTCAGCAGTGTGCATTAATGACAAATTATGGGATAGGCCAGGGAAGTGATATAGAAATATCTTCACAAAGAATGCTGAGGGGCCAGTTCTGCATATTGGGATGCAGTCACTAGAGAAGTGGTAGCCTGACCCCAGCTTGTATTTCCCAGCTCCTGGTCCTTACCACTTGAGATGCTTCTCAAAACTGGACTCTTGTGCATTGCTATCCGCCCCATTCCTGAACAGGAACACAAGCATTATCTGACATGTTTGGTCTTAGAAGATGCACATACTATCATCGCAACACTGCCTTCACTGATACCGAACATACTTCTCTGCTACAGAGAAGTACACTGTAAAACCAGAAGTAGCTAAACTTGTTTGGTTAAACCAGCATCTTGAATCTTTATGATGTGGTCAAAATGTAGATGAGGTTAAGAACAAAACTCAGAACCTTTCACTTAAACATATACTGCTCTATTTGGAGCTATTCAGGAACAGAAGAAAAGGTGTCAGTGTTAAAATTGCTGATTAATACATTAACTAATACAACCCAGGGGCAAGTGTATGTTGTTAAGTCCCACTGTCTGTGCTGATCAGGAAGATATGAGCTGCTTACAGCCTCCAAGCAAGGGATTCTCTGCTCTTTGCTCTAAGCTGTAGCTGCTCATGCTTTCAGTTTGAGATCCCTGGTCCAGTCCTCAGTGTGTTGGCCAAGAGAACAGCTGTCATACTAACATGAGGCAAGAACAGCATCTCTTGCAGTGTTTCTGGCCTGGAAACGGAGAGGGAATATTTAAAATCTCATGAGAGAGCACTTGTCCTGATAAGCTCTCCTCTGTTAAGAAGATGCGATAGTCGAGCAAGCCGTGGGAATGGATGGGTAGCTTTCTGCAGGAAGTCTTGGAACAGAAAATGTCCATGCCCAGCAGTGAATTTGAGTTTCTAAGCCAAGGGGTGCTCACGTAAAACCTGAACTGCTCAGAAGAGCAGAACCGGGCCCTTAAAAAAAACATACTAAGATTGTGTAATGAGAAAATATGAGGAAATGGCCATAGCAGAGACAAATATCTTTCTGACTGCAGCCACTAGTAATCACAGTGTGCTGCCATTAAGTGCAAAAAGCGTTTCATCCTGGCCAGTGTTGTTGCCAGACCATTGCTTCTCTGGAACAGTCCCTCAGGAGGACCAGCTTTCCCAAGCGGTGACCTGGTCCTGACAATTATATCAGTGCCATTGTGGGTTGAGTTCCAATAACTTGTATTTGGATCAAATGCTGTGATTTTTTTAAAATTTTTTTTTAAACATGCTTCATACTATGGCTGTGTATTTGCTAAAGCTGGGATGAGTTGGTGACTTCTGGATGCCTTGCTGGGGAACAGAAGTGGAGGCAGCTAATCTCTATGAATTTGGTGAAAGCAGAAGCTGGTTGTGCATAACAGCATCCAGGTACTTCAGGCAGCGTGGAGACAAATCTGTG
Organism: Haliaeetus albicilla; assembly: GCF_947461875.1. NCBI lineage: Eukaryota > Metazoa > Chordata > Aves > Accipitriformes > Accipitridae > Haliaeetus > Haliaeetus albicilla. Next base: position 17,944,477 of record NC_091501.1, read on the forward strand.
TGTTTGGGTATGCGGTATTCTGGCTGTACTCATTTCAGAGATTTTCTTCCCCAAAGTTGTTAATCCAGGGTGACAGATAAGGACAAGCACATATTCTTTACCACTGACCTACCTTTTCTGTCACTAGAGCAAAAGACAGGCAAGAAGTTGTATGCAATGTGATTCTCCCTAGCCTGGGATATTTCCCCTGCTATTAGTTCTTCTGTAATTAATAAAGTGTAATGTTAAAAATGGTAACATTTCTGGATAGGTGACGTGCTTTCAGGTTAATTTAAGAATGTCTTTTCATTATGAGGAAAAATTAAATTTCTTAGAGATTTGTTGCTGTCACCAGTACCCAATATCAGTAAATAACTGAATTCAGAGGAGCCTTGTCTTGTGACTGCCTTTTCTTTAAAAGTATGTGAAGTTCAGCATGCAAAATATTGTGGGAAAGTTGGCTTTCATCCATCGACACTGTTTAATGTTCAGGATTTATGATAGTTTCTTGTGTGTAAACACAATAGGCATTTTATAAATTGGATTGTTCATACAGTAGTATAAGATGTGAATGATATTGTTCCTACTGGTTACATCATATAAAATCTATAACCAGCTGTTGAATTTGTAGCACAGAGGTCTGTCATACTATCTTTTATGTGCTATGGGCTAGGTGCATTGCTTATGTAACTTCATTTACTCCAACAGCTTACTTCTAGAAATACTATTGCATATAGTAGCTATGAAAAGGAGTACCTATGTTTCACAGTACCAAAGGCTGTAATAGCAATTTGCAAGAAGTCTTGAGATCTGCATGTGATTTGCATAAAATATAGCATGTTTGCATGTTTTTAATCTCAGATAAATATATGCTAATAAGGTATGTATTAACTAGATAGATGTATACCAATATTATTTGTTTCATCAATAATCATTCTGTGACTTGTGCTTTCTATCCAGTGTGCCATCGTTTGTAATCATCATGTAATGTTTAATTCAGAATTATTTGGGGGGGGAGGAGGGGGTGGTGATGTTGTGTTTTTTCTCTGGTATTTTAAGGAATAAGTAGCAAATACATATTTGACTGACCAAGAAAAATCTGATCTGCAGCATTCCGCTGTGCATGAGGAGCACATTAGTAAAAAGATGATGAGGATGTAGTTGACAGCAGTATCTGTGAAAGAATCTCTTTCCTGTGGTACAAACCAGAAATGGCATTACTGGCCTTTCTAAAGGGCATTTTAGCACTATCCCTGTTTCAAATCCTGACTGAAGAGCAGATCAGCAAACAGTAATCAGCAGACATGGATTCCGGAGAACGGGCAAAGTGTCTAATGACTAAATGCAATGATTAGTGAAGGTAGGATCAAGACAGGACTGTAATCCCCAGAACAACCAATATAACTTTTTTCTTTCCAAAGCTAGTTAATACCTTGCCCTTTTAATTATCCTAGCATCAGAGGGAAGTGCTGTCTTCTACCTGGTTCTCATTATTCCATCAGATGCATTAATTTAAATACTTGTGAACATCTAAAAGAGGCTTCTGAGCAAGAGGCTTCTTTATTTCTTTTATACACATTTTTATGACTCTGGGGCTTTATCCATCTTCGAACCAGTTCTAAAGTGTGCAGCTCTCAGGTCATTTTAGGATGTCCAGGGTGGATTTGGCAGCTCCTGCGATAGTAGGGATGACAGCACTGCCCTGGGTAGCAGATCCCTGCAGGCATCAACCTGCAAGCAGATCCCCATTGCTGGCTGCTGTGATGTCCAAGGTCTGGTAGAGAGCTAGTGGCTTCACCTGGGAGAAGGTTTGCTTCTTCCCTCCGTCCAAAATTTTTAAAGAACTAACTGGTCCTACCTTTCTTTTTCCAATCCTGGCCAGCAATTTGAACAACCTTTGGATGAAAAGTGGATGGAAAAGAGGAGTAGAGAAGCAGCAGGGGTAAGCTGTGGAAAGAGGGAGATAAAGCAGTTGAGAGAAGTCCTAGGGAATAAGTGAAAGAAAAATATATATATATATGCTTGTTAAGCTCCTACAGTTTCAGAGACTTTGTTGTCTAAAACTCATCTTAACTTTTTGAGCAGTGATTTTAGTTTATTTTCTTCTAGCCCCCACCCTCCTCCAGTTGTATGGGTTTTGTCCCCCAGGTCTTTTGGGGATGATGGTAATTGTGCTTAATACTGTGAATTGTTGGTGTTTGCTGTGAGAAGTAATGTTGATTTCAACAGGGATTGTAAAGCCCTGTTTCATTTCACTTACCATTTTGACTTTGAAAATTCATTTGGCATTGATAATGTGAGCAGAGCATTTTTGCAGGAATGAGAATACTCACCTTCTTTGCGTTACTGGCTGTAAGGAATAGTTCTTTCTGAATTTAATATTTGATTTGTCAAAAAGACTTGTCACTGTAAAGTTTATTCATAGCTCTTCCTAAACAAATCTTAAACGGATAATTATAACGGGTTTAGCTGTTTTTGATGACCTGGCTTTTGTTCTTATTGATGTAAAGGTAAAACTAGAAAAGAAAATGAAATGGAGCTCTTCTGAAAACTGTGAAAAATACAAACATAACAGTTTGTCGAGGCTCAAGATCTTGATGCATCGTGGAAGGTGTGGTCTATCTAGGGATCCCAGCCCTTAAAGGAAATGAAAGGCTTGAGGTACACAAGCAACAGTTTTGCTGAAACACTACGGAAGTCTATTCAAGTTTAATTTTGTTTGGCTTTCTGCTATTTGGTGGATGGGAAGGGCAATAATTTGTGTTTCTGCGGCTTCTTCTTTGTAAAGATCCCCTTATTTCTAGCATGCAGGGAAATACTTGACTAGTTTTTCTCAAACATCCTTCCATAAGTAGTAGTTTTAAGTAGGAACTTCCTATGCAGGTGATGGGGGCTGGTACGCTCAGGGAGGAGGACCACTACTTCATGCTTATTTTTGACTGTGGGAAGATAGTTGTTACCTTCCTTTTAACCTGAAACATGATGGTATTGGTGTAAAACTGACCTTTGTACAGAATAAAAAACTGTTGCTCTTTAATAAATGCCATTTTTGATAAGGTTTCTTTTTTTCACACAGTGGTTATATTTTAAATAGTTACTTCACTTATGGAGGCGTTGAAATAAGTGAAGACAGCTAGTAAAAGGTCTTACCCATTCTACATGTGCCTGTTTGTGATCCTCTGCTTACTGGTAGAGATGTAGTCTGAAAGAATTTCCTTGACCACAAGATCAAATGGGGAGAAGTCAATTTTAGGTATTTTTTTTCCTAAGCGTGTGCTGTAAATGTATTGTGCTTAAGTGGGCAACTGCACAATGGCTTTTGATGTGCAGTGCCTGTCTGGTGGCACTGAATCATGGTGATAGGTGACCTTGTGGAAGATCACTTACTATGGTCAGCTGTAATGCTTCTCCCACCCAGGACACTGCCCTGAGCCATAGTCTACCCTCCTGATGGGAAGAGCTCCCTGTTACCTTCCACCTTCTTGCACTCACCTTTCTTATGTTTCTGCATTGCCTTTGAAACACAAGGATAGCAATTGTTCATCCTTGAGCTCAGGTTCATTAATTTACAGGTGACTGAAGAGTTGCTGTATCCGATTTGTTTGCCTCTGAAGATAATTTCCTAAAATAGGAATGTGAAAAGCATGTATCTTTGTGGCTTACCCAATGTCTGGTATTTTTCTCCAGTCTCATATTTTTCTCTATTTACTGCTCAATATTTCCTTGCATTTCCACTTACTGGATATCAATATATGATTACTTTATCTAAACTGAATTTGAACAATGGAGGACTTGGTATCATTTCTAGAAGCCATGTGTGTACCTCACGCTCTGACTTTTGAAGCTTTCATACCAGTGGGTATGACACTTGAGAAACCTTGGGCAAAAATAAATGTCAAGCTAAAATCTAAGGTCATCAATTATTATGGTGTCCTGCAGAAGCATATAAGAATTTAAGGTTTTGGTTTTGTTTGGTTTGTTTTTTGTTTTTTTTTTAAATACTTCTTGCTATAAGGAAGTGGAAGAACCCTGGTAACCCTAATCAGATGCAGTACCTACTACAAACATAGCAACTTGCAATTTCTTTAACATGCTGACAGCCAACTATATTTCTAGGAAAGCAACATGCTTGCATGTGCTAACACACACAGGCACACATGTACACACAGAGGAGTTTTCACACAAACTTTGGAGAGGAAATTCTATCCTACTAAGAAGAATGCTTTAATATCTGTAGAGAGCAAGCAAGTTGTGCAGAAATCCTGCAAGAGACCCTCCTTGCAGAGTATGTACAGGCCTTGCTTTGTATATGGTAAAGGGTGTACCCTCCTGGAAGTCTGGATAGTGGAGTTTGAAGGTGGCAGCAGGTCATGTAACCGTTTGCAGAAGAGTTATTGCTAGCTTAAGGCTCAACCCGCATCCCTAGTAGATATGCTGTCACTATTGCTTCACACACCAAAACTTATCAATGGTTGCCATTTATTTTTGGATGGGTCTTCAGCTTTACAGCATGGTTTCCTAACCTGCCTGATGGACCTCTCTTGGTAACAGAAAAGTCATACGAGGAAAGGAGCGTAAGGTATGTGCAGAGGAATGGCAGAGCTGCAGGACACCCCTGTGAGTGCTGCCTCACCCATGATGTGAATTCACTGCTTGTGTAAGGTAGATAATAGTTCTTGAAGAGTTCAGACTTTTCTGTTCTGGATGCTAGTTCAGATGACTGTGATAACCACACATCTGCAGCTTCCAACTTAGGCAAGAGTCCACTGTTTCAAACCAATACTGTCCTATGGTATACAGGTTTTAAACCAGAAGTATTTCCAGGTTCAGTGATAATAGCAGGCTTTCTTTCTGTAAGTAGGGTGCAAAGAGGAAACCTTGCAGGACATGTTAATTCAGGAAAATAAAATAGTAATATTCTACTATTCCACAATAAGAAAGAAAAAAAAAATGCTGAGGAAAATTAACAATGGTAGTTGTTACTACAAAAACTATGGAAGGAAATCAAACTCTCTTACTGACATTTCAATGTTGGGTTTTTTTCCATTTCCTATGTATTTTTTTGGTTAATTAGATTTTAGTATAATAGATTTCTTCTCATTTGCAGGTTATCTTCATTTTTTCATTTTTAGTTTTTTCTTTACTGGGAAGGAGTAAGAGACCTTTTAATAAATAAATAAAGAAAGAGTTAAATGGCTGTTCAGAAAAATGAAAGTTGAGTACTATGTGAAAAATTGAAATACTTAACCAAATGTAGAAATCTTTCATACAATCTGAAAAGCTACACTTGCAAAAGCAACCTTGTTTTACTCTTTTTCCACCCCTTACTCTTATTTTTTTTTTAATCTAGCAGTAAACAGAAATGCAAGACTGTTGATAGAATAAGTGAGTCTGTGCTAAGAACTGTGGGATGGCAGTGTATATGTCTGAAAAGTCATAGAAAATTTCAGGGAGCAGTAGGTAGCTGAAAAATTCACCAATATGCAATAATTGGTAGCTGATACTCTTGAAAAATATCATGGGATTTGCATTGATATCAAGTGGGTGGGATCTCTTTTCTCCAGCAGTATGAAATAATGATAGAGGAAAATGATTGGTGCCATCCGACAGCGTGCTGGGAGCTCTTTAGGATTTCCAATAATAAAACAAAGTTAATCTTAGATATTCTTAGGAAGTTCTGTGTGTATTGTCAGTAAAGAGTTAACAGTAGTTTTTGGTTGACTGCCTGTTTTATAAGCTTGTGTGGAGGAAGTAGTAAGGAACTTGTGTTTCCTCTTGCTTTATTGATGTTTTCTTTCATTTTTCATTCATGAAATTCAAAACCTCTCAGTTAAATAACAGCACATAACAGGCTGCTGCTTTTATTAATAAGTCTTTGGAGGATAATGAAAGGAATGGGTGTAACCAGTTGAAATACTGCTCTTGGACAGTCAATATTGGAAGGCAGTACCATCTCTAGATGAGCAAATGGATTACTTTCCACTCAGGCTGTGCTAGCTCTTTAGGGGGATTGAATTTGCATCTTTTCTGCTGTTTAATAGTAACTCTTACAAACAGAAAAAAATGTTTTGAGAGAGAATGAAATCTCAACAGCATCATTTATATGGTCTTTTCCTTGTGGACACTTTTGTTGTTTGTTTTTTTATCCTACCTGCAATTAAATCTATGTGGATTTGCACAGTTACTTCAAAGACTCTTTCTTTTGGTCATGATTAGAGATACCTGAAATAATGAGAAAGTGGGAGGCAAGGAAGAGAATAAAGTTGTGCAAGGATTTGTAACAGTGGAGCATAAAGGGGGGTCTTTGTTCATTTGTTTCAAAGGTCCAAAATGTGTCTGGGATTTAAGTACCCTGTTCATCACAACTCCTCAGCCATTTGGGGATGGTGAAGATGTAAGGTCAGTTTGTTCTGCGATGGATATTGGCTGTCAGGCATCCCTGAGAGACTATGGCCACAGCACTGTGCTACTTTACATAGGCCTTGGGAGCTACTGAAATTAAAAAAAGACTTGGCTCCGTTGCAGCCTTACACCAGCACAGCAGATAAAGTATGAAACACTTGTGTTTGGCATGGAAGATGGTTGTAAATGGCAAAGAAATACCATTATTTATTTTCTCACCAAGCTTTCCTTTCTTTCTGGTTGTGTGGATCAGGCAAACTTTCTGGGCATGGACATGTTTATGAGCTTCTGTAATTTTTTTTTTTCCTTTTCCCTGCATTTTTCCCATAGGCTTGTTCACAGCAACACCCACTGGAGGTAATGAGCAGTGACAGTATCGCTGCAACTTTCCCCCGCGGAGCTGAACATCATGGGCTCCTGTAAGCGAATGCTGCAAGCAGTGGGGTTTTTTTTATATAAAGGGTGGGATGCCTCTGGTCTCCAGCAGCATGTTTTCTGTCAACCAAGAGAAAATGCTTAAATAAAGTCTAATAAACCTGGTCAAAGCAAAGCTGGATTTTGGTTTACTCAGCTGCTGTAATGGGTTATGAGAATGACACAAAGTTTAATGCAATATAGTTTATTTTATTCCTGAAGTAGTCTCATTGTAATCCAAGCAAGAAGTGGAGCTGTCATGATAATGTGAGCATGTTCAGTAGAAGAAGCATGAGATTCTGTTTTTAAAAGAAATTCAACCCTAGGCATATGAAAATGTGGTATTAAGAGTATAAATATAAGAAGCTCCTGCTAAAGACATGGAAATGGCCCTTGCGTGGCCTCCTAATAGGAAGACAGATCAAGTGAACATACAAGACCCGAGAGTTGTGTTGCTGTGAGAGCTGGGCTATAATTTAGTGAGCTGACAGGAGGAGTGAAGTATCTCCTCAATATCTGTGTTTGGCAGAGGAGATGAATGCATACATCAGGAAACAATGTTTAAGTGTTTTATTTCCTTATTTCAACCTGTCAAACTGTCAGTGTAGTTAATGGCCACCAAGAGAGAGTGAGGAGGAGGGAGGGAGGGGAGTAGGATGGTAAATGGAAGGAAACAAAGGTGCTGTGGGGTCTGGAAGAAAGGAAAACTGGGAAAGATTAGCAGGGTGCTGAAGCATAATGGTCCCCTGGACACAAATGTCCAAACTCCTGCCATCGGCTTGAACCTCCTCTCCCCTCCAGCCCTCCATGGAAATATGTAGAGATAATGAATGTCCTGGTATGCTGCACAAAGTAACTTTATTTTACTGTATTAATTTTGGTGCACTAGTACCTACGTCCACAGTCACAAGGCACTTCAGCAGGACTTCATATCATATTAAAGCTGGGTGTTTTGCTTGAAGTGCGATCCAAACTGAACAAGATTGAATTGGCTTGTCTGGACTTGGAGATCTTGGGATTAAGGCAATTTCTTTGTGTTGTTTTACAAACTGTCTGTAGCTGGACTTTTAAACAAACAAGGTTTGATTTTTTTACTTTAAGTGTACAGGGAGATGTAAGTGTCTCGGGACTTAATTCTTCTGACACACCCATGTACCTTCCACTAAAGTCAGTACAAATGGAATGCTTTTCATAAAAGAAGTATTTTTAAAGCAAAGCCAATATTATGTATTTTCACTGCATGGAAACAAGAGTAAAAAAGAATTCTTTAATACATAAAAGACAGGTTCAGTAACTGCAGAGAGGAGGATAATGCAAACTATTCCTGTAATTTAGTCAAAGATGACACTTTGTTTTCAATGTCTTGTTAATCATGGGGGTTGGCAGCAAAAGGACTTACTCTGCCATGGGAGGTGGATTTGGCTTACACGCACCTGGATGAAGCAGCTTCTGAACTGCATTTCAGAGGTGCGAAGCCCAGATAGCACATGTCCTGAACGGGATAAATGACAAAACTGAAGCTTTCTGGGCTCTGTGTGGAACATGCAGCTCAGACTGGAGCAACAAAAAGCCCTTCCCTTGTGCATCAAGGCAGAGAGCAGAGCCCCCATGGAGCCAGGGAGTAGCTGTTAGGATTAAACCTTAGGTTATATAGTTTTGATTCAGAGGAAAGCTTTGGGCATTGCCTGTTTGTGTCAGAGTTATGGGGCCACAACCTTTCATGTGAAGCCACTATGATATCATGCAGCAGCGTAAGGTGTAAAATTGAACTGGGCATGGTAAAAATGGGTTTTCCTTTGGTATAGCATTGTTATAATAGCGTTGTATGTGTTCTATCCAAATATGCAGGTCTTATTAATTATTCCAGTGAAAGCCACTTGAATCCTGTAGTTCTTGGTTTTGCCTATCTATTGTTTCTTGTCAAACAAACAAATGGGTAAAATAAGGAAAGAGTGATACAATGGTATTCAGCATAGTTTTTATGATATTAATGGTCGAAGTTGTCAATTTTTGTAGTCATTTCAGTGGAGAAGGGTGTAAGAGGAGTTTTGAAAGAGAATAAAATAGTAGCTTTTGTCTTACAGGGTGTTTTTGTTCTGAGGGGAGCTATGGGGAATACTTGGTGTACACTTTTGAAAATATGGTTAATAGGTGTTGCAGGGCGGTACTGCCAGCTGCCTTAAGTGATGATTCAGCCTGGCTGTGCAGAATTGAAGAGAATTAGGCTGGGAGGAGCCTTGGAGGTCAGGACAGCAACAGATGCCTGCTGTGACAGAGAAGGGAAGCCAAAGGAAAATTGTAAAGGCAGGTATGTAATGAGGAAAGCAAGGGATGAGAAGGATGATTTTTGCTGTGGCAAGTGGTAAGAGGGGAACAAGACTGCTTTTGTGGACACTGAAGCTGCCATGTCCTTAGAGCAAGATTTTAATGGCTTTATAGTGGGACTCAGGTTGAACTCTTAATGGTATTAGAAGTGTTCTGGTTTAGCACCCTTGGAAAGAAGTGTTACTTATTTCTCTCTGTCATTGCATGGGCAAGTGAAAGCATAAAGCCTGAACCCAATCCACAAACTTCAGAAACATTATGTCAGTAGAATACAATAATGCTTTTTTTAATGCAAATTTAATCAAACCCATGGACCCTACTTGGCATATGTACAATTGTGTCCCCAGGCTCTGTGGTCTCAAGAGATGCAGCAGGTTAAGAGAACAGTATCTCTTCAAAATCTTATTTAGGGATTTCCAGTGACTCAGGGCATGCAGAGCTGGTGATTGAGTGATATGTGAACTGAATGGGTCAGCCATTGCTGTGCTGGGGAGAACTGAGCTTCCAGTGAGCCTTTCTTTCCAGTAAGATGTGAAATCCATGGTTCAGAGAAAAAGCACATGCTTCATTTCAGACTTGTAACAGCATTACTAATGTCTGTCTGAATAAGGAGACAAGTAACTGTATCTGCATATTTAAATTTTACATATGATCATGATGTAGATTTTAAGTTACCTTGCTATACTAAGCTATGATAGGAGTGAGCTCAATATTAAATAACAACTGTTTCACCCCTGAATTGAGGTTCTTTGCTAGAGTGGACAAATGAGCCCAATGTGCAGGCTTGCATGGCTGGAATGACTGAAGAGCTGAAGCAGAACTTGAAAAGGAAGTGACTTTGTTAGCCAGTTTTTCAAAAGGAAAAAGAGTTTATGTGAATCACTGGAAACTACTTCACATTGTTCTCATTCAGGAATATACATAGGAGACACTTTTTGCCAATAAAAGCATTAATTCATGGGTAATGAGGAGTCCTTGCTGTTCCCATGTGAAAGCTCTGCCAGATTGGCTCAGATGACTCCACCTACTAAAACTATGTATGCTTATGACATGCACTGCTTTAAGCCATAAATAAATCTGTGGCATTGCGCCTGTAATAATCTTTCTGCAGAGCTGTACAGCCTACTACCCATTAGCTGATGTATTTATCATGCTTAGTGTTCTTTTCCATTATTTCTGTAGTATAAGTATGATGGTATCTGGTAAAGTAATTTTAAAAGTATTGTTAAAAATACAGATCACATGAAGTACCTGTGAAGGTAATGGAGCTATGTGTGGGCACAGAAGTGATTCTTGTGGATCAGCTTGTTGCTCATATAACTGAAGTTCTTCATATATACACACACAGTGTGTGTGTATATATATATATGCACAAACATTTATCTGTGATATATTCAAACTCTCATACTTATGCATACTTGACTATTACAAAAGCAAAGTGAATATAAATACATAAGATTAAGATGCTAAATGTGGAGACATTCACAGGGAGATGCTATTTTAGTATGTAGAAGGAGGTTATTGTGTAATTAAAGACTGTTACAGTTCTCAGAAAGGGGCAGATGTAATCTATATACCTACATAATGTTAGGCATTCAGAAGTAAGGAAATGCCAACTACGCAAGACTGTTCCGTTGTTCTTAACCTACTTTTTATAGAAGTAAAAAAAGAATTCTGCAATAAAAACAGTTTGTAATTATGTTTTAATATTAAAGTCCTGTTGTTTACCAGTTACTTAAAAAAAGGGGGGGGGTCATTAAACACAAGTGACTGCCATCAGTGCACGACTGACATCACAAACCCCAACTTTCTTTAACTGTGGCTGTTTACAGGTTTTCTTCCAGCATTTCTGCTGGTTCCTGGGAATAAAAAAAAAAAAGGTCATAACTAACTCTCCCTTGAAATTCAAAACTATCTTGAAGCCTTACAATTTTAGAAAACCTATTATTTCTGATTGTAATTGGGAGTCAAAATCTTGTGTGTCACTTTCCATGGTGTTATATACTCCTAAGGCAGAATTTGTTTTTTTCAGTCTTAAATCGGAGATTTTTATGATGACATCACTCACTCCAAAAGCAAATATTCTATGAATTGTGTTTAAAACTTAAATTTTCTCAAAAGACATTGTGAATACATTTCACCATGATTGTGCTGGGAAATGCAGGTTGAATATTTTGTTTCTCATTCAACTAAGTTAACTGGGCAGTTGTTTGTATGGGTGTAGACATATTTGGAAAAAAGACAACTTTAAGAGTGGTCATGAAATGGCAGTAAATAAAGAGCTGTGAGCTGAGGATGTGTGTTAACTTGCACTGGATGTATGTAACTGCTGAGACATTATGAACAGTTGCTGTGTTTCTGAAAGGCTTCGCAGTCTTCCTAGAAGTAAGTGTTGGCCTGTGTAGTAATACTCAATTATGTGGTTTCAAAACAGAAGAAACAAGAGCATTTCTGTATCTTAAGTATTGCAGAGTGTCCATGTACAGTATGGGACTTGGGCGTCTCCCTTCTGTCAGCAGCTGAATGCCATTAATTCCAAAGTAAAGAAAGGTTTCAGAGCTTGCATGGGACTTCCCTGGAGGAGGAACAGTTCACCAGTGTGGTAAGGAAACTCTGGAGGGCTTTGCTGGAGAAGTCTGCTGTCATCTGTCTGATACTGCGCTCCACGCTGGCAGTTCTTGATAAATATTGTGATGCTGTGCCCAAAGTTGCTAATGTAGAAGATTTACAAGTTTGCCAAAAAAATAACTTTTGTTGTTTGGAGACATTCTTTTGTGGATTTCAGGAAAGGCCCAGTTGATGGAAACCTTTTAGAGTTTCTGATACAGATACATCTGGGGATAACTTTGTGCAATAGGAAAATACAAAGGTATCTGTCTTCTGGGAAACATTGATGTCTTTACATTAAGATGAAATCCTACATATTTTGTTAAGTACTTTGCAGTTATAAAAACATCCTACATTAGCATAGTAGTAAGTCAGTAGTCCTTTCAAAGTACTCCCTTTCTCCTGAAGTGGTGAACAAAAGAACAACATACAGATTAGAGCAGGTTTTCTGCAGTGAGTTTACATCCTGGAATTTATTTCTTCATGCCCCACCCAGAAAGCCAGTCTTCATCTTCCCAGTTCATTTTATCAACTGTTGCAGTTTCTGTGGTATAAACCATCTCCTGGCCCTGCTACTGCCAAATATTTTGCCACTTGGCCTAAAAATACATGTGTTGGGTTCTCCAGAAATCTACAGTGCAAGAAGTGGGAGCTGACAGGAGCTGGGACTTTCTGGGGATGTCTCCAGAAACCCAGGGGTGCCATCGGTGACAAGTTTTCACATATGCACCAAAGCTCCTCAGTGTCATCCACACTGGACCCCAAGACCAGAGTTGAACAAAAATTTTAAAAAGTGTGTGTGAGAGAGAGAGAGAGATAAAAAAGTGATATTTGCACATGTGTGTATATATAAGTTAATACTTACAAGTGTGTTTTGGTCAGGTCTTTACTGTAACTTACTTGACTTAGTGATTGGCTTAGTGGTTTTAGTGTTGAAAGGTGCAGAACAGAAGTGTCAGAATATATAATGAAATTCATCATGGGATGATGGTAACATTTTCAGGGTAATTTGGGAATGAAAATTATTCTTTCGTGTGTTTTTTCTGTAAGAGATTGATCTTATCAGGTGATAAATTAAGTAGAGGTGACACTTTCTGTGTGATCCCAAGTATGGAAAATAATATTCAAATTAAAGGCTAATTTTTCTTCCACCAAAACAGATGAAAATATTCCACTGGACTTCAAGGAGGACTATATGCTTTACATTTAGTGGCTATCCTGCAGATGTTTTAGAATCATAGTCATTTAGGCTGGAAAAGGCCCTTAAGATCAAGTCCAACCATAAACCTAACACTGCCAAGTCCACCACTAAACCATGTCCTTAAGTGCCATGTCACGGTAAGAAGTGGCTATCTGTAAGATTTGTTAGAGGCAAAGGGGATGCCAATGCAAGAGTTTTTAAAAGACTTTCAAACAAACTTAATCCTTATTTCTTTTTATCTGGATTTTCAGTTTTTGTTTGTTGCCTTAGGAATTAAGTTTGCTAGTTGTGCTTCGAACGGTATATCCAAATATCCAAAAAGGGAAGTATATCACATACAGGAAAATGAACACCACCTTTTATTGGTGGTTGCACTCACTAAAACATGTCTTATTTCTTGGGAACTTTTGTATTCATTGTCTATCATTCTGGTTTAGAATTAATTAAAAGACCATTTTACTTTTGCAGTTCACCACATTATTTACTGGTCAAAATTTGGGAGGGGGAGGGAAGTATCAGAGTCTATTCAGAGAACAGTAATTCTTACAGTTACCATCCTGTCTGGAAAGACTGTGATGCTAGGTTTCAACTGTGCCCACTGTTTTTAAGCCTGTTCTGCACTTTCCATCTTACCTCGTGTGTATTGCTGAACAAGTAAGTTAAGCAGCAGCTGTAAGAGCCCTTTCAGTCAAGCAGAAGTCTAGGAGTCCAGATTTCTGGTTTCTAGTGCTGCTTCTGCTGTAATATCACCATGTTATTTATTTGTCCTTTGATTTACCTATCTGTAAAATGGTAATGGTGATACTTGTCTTGAAATTTGCTGGAGGCTTACAGCCTGATCCAAACTCTACTCAAGTCAATGGGAACTTTCCATCTCCAGGTCCATTACTGAACCAGACCTTTACTTCACTGGTGTTTTCTGAGTCCTATGAGATCCTTAGATGAAACTAGCTATGAAATGTGAAAAATTACTGCTATTGGTAGTGTTAGGGTGAGAAGATAAATGCAAATAAGTGTCCTTGACCCTGGCTGTGAACAGTCTAAATTAAGACATAAGACAGTAAGAATACGGGGGGGGGGGGTATGGGGGTGGGTGTTGTTAAGTGTGGATGAGGAATCATAACATATATGCATTCTTTCTTCAGTCTTCTGAAAGTGCAGCAATAAGGTGCTTCTCAGTCTCTACCTTGTTCATAATTTTACAGCATTCTGTTCATTTCTGAGACTGAAAAAAAACCCCAAAGATCAAAAGCTCTCTTAATAGCTGTGTCTGGTGCTTTGGTTTTTTGGAATGACTGTGTGAGCATTGATTGGATTTCTGTACCAGAGGCTATACATTGTGACCCCACTGCTGGTATTTGTCCAGTAAAAATCTATCAGTAGCACAGGGGTTCCCACTCACTAGCTTTGGATTTGGCCTCAAATACAGCATTTAAAAAAAAGAGAGGGGAAAAGCAAGGGCAAAACAGAAAAGAAAAAAGAACTGCCAGGACGACCTTCCTTTTTGATCGAGACAACAACAAATTATCCCTGTTTAGTATACATTTTGAGATTGCTTTTGTGCCAGGAGTTCTGCCACCTGTTCCCAGCAGGACAGTGTGGGGATAAGAAGAGAACTGGTAATCTTTGAGAAATAAAATATACATGTGCACTTAGAAAGTGAACTTTGATAATCTTTTTAGTGAAGGAGATAAACCTTTTCAGTGTTACAAATCACTTGGAGGATGAGCTGCTTCAGTGCAGCTCAGACAGCTGGGGACTATTTGTTTCATTTATTTAAAGGAACCTGAGCAGGCAGTTTCAAACAGCAAGCCTTGAGTTTTTGGTTTTTTAAAGACAAACAAAAACCCCCACCTATCATGGTAAAAGTTCTGTATAATATTCTTCTTTCATCTTTCATCTGTATTTTCTTCTATTCTGCTTTTCCTAATGCTTGCAAATGAGATAGTAAAATTAATTCTAAACCAGAAATGATGCTGCTTGGTGTAAACCAAGAAGTTAAGAGTAGAAGTCATACAGGTTGTATGTTTGTGCTAATCAGTGTAACTCCATGCACCTCAGTGGCCTGGAGGATCTGACCTGTTAGGTGGTGTGTGGGCAGAACCAAATATTTATAACCACTAATAAATTAGAAGGTGCCGTAAGCAAAACTGAGTGCGAGAAAGAATACCTTTCCAGGCTGGGGTTGGGCTGCGTCCTCAGCAGGAAGGCCTACTTTCTCAAAGGCATTTTCCCATTCTTGCTTCCCCCAGCAGCTGTTCAGACAGACCCTCTCTCCAGCAGGAGAAGGGACAAGAGGAAGCAGGGAATTAACCCTTTGCTTACAAGAAACTAGGCTCCTTATATTTGGCAAATAATCAGCAGATACTACCTCAAAAAAAAAAAAAAATCTGCATTTGCTGTAATTAGAGGTGTCAGAGGTAGCAGATAAGAACATCCTGCTGTTGAAAATAGGTATTTTAAAATACCTCCCACTAGATGGCCACTGTTAAAATGGTGACAGTGGGGTCTTGGATTCTGGTAGCAATGAAGGGGTTAAATCACTTTTGGCAGCCTATTGATCATGTAAAACCATAAAGCAGTTCCAGTAGAAAGAGATATGTAGAGGTAGAAAATATCAGACCAAGTGCATGCTCTCTGTGGATAATAAAAATTACCCACTTTCTCACAGATGTCAAATCTGGCAGTTTTCCACTAAAAATTTGGATTGCATATCAACTATCCAAATTATTTTAGTGTCTGTTGAAGAGTGTGTTTGGCAGGGTTTCCAGTAGGAAAATAGGAAGTTGATTTGAAAACATTAATACTATTTGAATACAACTGCTTAAGCTGATTGTTCCGTAGATGAACTCCAGTGGAAACACATTCTGCCCTGCAAGTCCCCAGCAAGTCTCCAGGTGGAGAAATTGGAGATGTGAAATTGGTGCTTGAGAGGGCAGGGAGATGTCTACCCCCAGGGGTTTTACCTTCACCACCACCCACCACCCCCCATTTTTCTCAATTGCATATAGCTTGGTTAAATAAGAGAGGGGGATATAATAGGTGGACAAGCATTTGAGAGGAACAAGAACCAAAAAGGAGGGGTATGGTCGTTGAAGAGAGCAAATATGCAAAGTATCTGTATAGCTTCTAGGGTTCTGAATGAACTTCACTGATTTGGGAAAGGGAGGTGAAATCATTGAGGCCCCAGCTAAGATGTATGTGCAATGGGTGGATGCCATTAAAGAAGTAACTGAGGGACTAGATACACCAAAACTGGGAAAAGAAGAAAGCACAGAAAGCAGTCAGAGGTACGTACTTATTTAAAACAGTGCATATGGCACTAATCTGCTCCTCCCAGAATAACCCGGGATTTCTGGGTTACAACTGGACCTTGTAAGAGGATGGACAAACACTCAGGTGTTTAGCAAAGGGCTTCTTGCATCTTTCTCTGAAGCAGAGACAGGATAATAAAGCAGACGAGTGGCAATACTGCTATTGTTAGACTATAACTGAGACACAGAAGGATGAAGTCAAGAGAGGAAAGTATCAGAAGAAGAAACTGAAAATTTCCTGATGCTGAGTTTGGCTAGGAATGAACTTATAACTAACTATAGGTCATAGATATCATAAAACACTTGAAAACTAAATAACAGGGCACTGATGCACTTATGAAAGGAAGTGATGGAAGTGATGTTCTGGCAGGCACTTCCACTGGCTTTGACAGCCTATTTTAATGCCAACAGAAGTTAGTATTTCTAACTGGGGATATAATCAGAGTAATGTTTTACTGAGCTTTTCACAGAACAAAAATCAATAGGAAAAAAATGCACTCTGATTGTCCTGGTATTCTAGACACCTTGTATCAGATCTTGAAAATGTCTCATTCCACTGAACATCATGAAGGATATAAGTCTGATGGCTTGAGCCAGGAGAAGTGCTAGAATACAGCCCTTGCATTAATGTGACTTTTCTTTATTAAAGTTGCATCCATTTAAAGCCAGGGCAGTGTTAATAGGGCTGCAGACAGGGTAGCAGAGTATTTATCTTTTTAAATCCTGTGGCTCTTCTGTTTTCCTCTCCTATCTTTGTCCCCTTACTAGACTCAAATATACTTCAGCAAAAGTGCTCAGTCCTGACTCCCTATTTATTGTTGTTACTACACTGCCAGGAAGATTGGCGTATTGCTGTAGTATGAAGTGTGCATGTGAGAGAGGGAATTTCTGCTCCAGAGAGCTCATGCTCTGTGGAGGTCAGAGTCGAGTTCTTCTCCTGTGTCTGATCTGTCAGTACGCTGATACACTTTGAAAAACACTCCTCAAAAATTCTCAGGCTTTACCACATTTAATCTTTTGTTCTGATGCTTTGAGAATTATTGTCAAGCCCTACTGGGTCTCTGAGGGATAACAATGGAAATCGGATGGTTTTTTGGTCTGGTGAAATTCTTGACATAGTGAAATTGTTAGAAATTTATTACTCGGATTTTGGAGAGGAAATCAGGATTTCATCTTTCAGAGGACTTCCAGGACTTTTCCAATAGATGGTCCAGTCTGGTGTTCCCATTTGCCTTAGTTCAAATCAGATTCCTAGAGGTTGTGCCCAGCTGATGTATTGTCTCCTGGGCAGTGTTATGCGCTGCGGGAGAATAGGTCTGCTGGCACTTACTTTGGGGCTGGAGAACACAGCAGGGTCTTTCCACTGGAGTGGAGCATAAAGTAAGTCATAGAGGATAGTAAATACACTTGACCTATTAGTCTGGAGCAGTTGGGGGCGGGGGGGGGGGAGAAAGAGGTGTTTGAAAAAGTTATTTGGTTTTGTTTGTTCGAAGGGAAAAGTGTACCTATCAGGTCATGATTAGACTTATTTTTTAGCATCTTTTGTTCATACTTAATCTTTGGAGTTAGGAAATGTGTTCCCAGATACTTAAACGGCCTAGTAGAAGTGCAGAATTGATCTGTGGAGTACTTGAACAATTTTTGAGACATCTTGTAAAATGACCACTGTGCCTTTGTGAATAGGTACAGTTTCTTGTATATATGTTAGAGCATTGTCTGTCTTCAGCTATTGTAGTGGCGCATGAGATCCTGATTGTAGGATCCCTACATGCACAACTGGCAAGAAGTATTCCATTTTTACTGCACTGTCCCTAGTAGGGAATGCCACCAGCTGAAATGTTAGGTTCTAGTTGAGGAGTATTTCTTCTTTTTGCCAGGGAGAGAATAGGTGAGATAATTCAGTATGTGTGTGTGAGACTTGTCAACTTGCTGAAACACTGTCTTATCAGTTTTGATATTTTAATAAGATTAAGAGAAATTTAGGTCAAACCCAAGCAAAGCTGTACTTGATCATCCAACCATCAAACAGGAAAAGATTTATTTTTATCATCAAGGAGGACATCTGACAAAATAGCTTTTGGGTCTCCTAATCTGTGTCCATAGTATCAAAACCTCAACAAATCTCAGTTCTGCCTTATGTAATAAAGCTTGTTTGTGGATAAATTCAGACTGTTTGGTATGTATCCTATGTTATTTGTCCATCATGAAAGGACGGGTGACTCAATTTGAATTAAAAAAAGTCTCTTCTACCTAATCCTCAGTGTCAAAATAGGATGCCAACTCTGTAATAGGCCTTTTTATCTAGATGGTTTGCTTGGACCTGCATGTGTGATTGGATTTATCTATTAAAGGACTGTATTACATATTTATTTATCTTTTTTTGGTTTTAGGTTTGAGAGAAGTTTTTCAATACTTCCACTGCTTTCTAAGTTTTCTACAACCAGGAATTGAAAAAGTAAGAAAGTGAGTCAAATCCTGATGCTATGGTGGAGTCCAGGTCCAAATCTAATCTTTGTGGCTTCAGCACAGGCCTCCTTTAAAGACTATACAGGAAGCTGCTTTTGTCATTCCTGTCACATGAAAACAGGAAGGTCTAGGAGTTTCATGAGAGAGTCAGTTTTTGTAATATTTCAACCCCAGTTACAGGAATTGTTTTTGATAATTTATTTAAGATTATAAGACTTTGACACCCCACCCCCCCCACCCCATCCCCGCCTCTAATTCAACAGAACCAAGTTTAGTGTTTTGGTCACACAGCCAGCTCTTCCGTGCTCAAACATACACAGTCCTTTAACTTTTGGGCATACTTTTATATGTAAAATAGGATGATTTGATTACAGAGGCTTCCCCAAAGCCAGAGGCAATTTTTTCTTCCTGTTCTTTGGACACATATATTTCTTTTGGTATGATAGGTATAAATGTCCTTGATCTTCACAAATGTATAGCTGGTGGGCGTTATAACAAGTCTCAGCTTACTGGGAGAAGTCTGTAAAACTAAGAATGTTTTCCGATGTGGATAATAAAATACTTTCCTGCTCCTTTATATAGTTTTAACAGAAGTTCAGGGTTCCAGTTCCTCTTAACCTGCTTTCCAGATTTCTTTGGAAATCAGACTTAGAGTTGTGAGGACACAACTGACTTAGGTCCAGATTCTGCAGGTTGTAAGCCATCAAAGCTGGTCTGGACTTGCAGTTCTTTGCAGAGTTAAACTATATGGAATCCTATTATTTGAGATACTTCTACCATCAAAGCTTGGCTTCATCTGTCTAGGACTAATAGAAATGTCATGAAATCTTCCCTTTTGATCTAGCTCTGTGAGATCTGTGGTTCAGTCAGAGATCCAGTTGTCAGGATTTTCAGTTTATTTCATTTTTCATTTTAAAATGGGTTGGTGTATCTTGGTTTTTTTTCTGTTAACCCCCAGTTGAAAACCTTCTCATGTACTGGCAGATAAAATTAACACTGGTCAATCCTAACATAAGAAAATAACATGACCTTAAGTGAATCATTGACAAGTATATAATGACAATATGTAATTTTCTGATTCTCTTCTCACTCCCCATCCTTCATCCAGGTTTAGGTGAAGGAGATGAGACACGGACTCATCTGAAACTAAGGCCTTCTGTCTTGTTAGGTCTTCCTGTAGTTATTGAATTTAATTTTTTCTGTATTTAGGTAGACTGTAGTCTCAGCTAGAGTGTTTGTCTTGGTGGCTGTCTGATATTTTAGCAGGAATTTCTTATTGCTCTTGTCACTTAAGCATTATTCAGAATACTTTTGTGGGTCAGTGTTTTCAGCCTTTTCCTAGTTTTTGTAGCTTGGAGGATTTTAAACATTTCTTCCACACAGTTCTGCCTTGAATGGTGACTTGTAGGACCACAAGGTATCAGTTTTACAGGTATTCTTAGTGACTGAGGTGAAGCTTGCTCTATTACTCATTAGGAGTGGCTTTTGCCACCTTTTCATTTGCAACTTAAAATTTGAAAAGCTCACTTCTGCAACCGTTCTGCATTTGAAAATTAATTAACAATTATGGTGTTCATGAACCAATCAATTTGATGTCCTTAATGCAGGAAAGGGGCTTTGCAGGAGAATAAAAAGAATAAAATGCAGGAGAAGATTTGTGGTTGCTGAGTCTGAAAACTGGCACTCGCAGGATTGCACTGAATCCCAGAGCGCTAGTGTGGAGTGATGGGTGCAGGAATGAGCATCGTCCAGATATGGGTAGGCTTGTAGCCTGGGCTTAGGCAATAATCTGATGGAGATGTACGAGTGGATGGTTGCTTCTGTACACAGTAATAGCGAAGCGAATACAAAGCTGTTTCAACTCTCAGACCTGTTTATGCAGTTAAATGGTGAAACCAGGTCTGTATCAGTCCAGTAAGTAGCCAGCTGGGTCTGCGGAGCTTTCTAGAGCCTGTTGGTTGACTTACCGTGTGTCATTTTTATATATGTACTTTTGAAAACCATACCCATTTCTAAAAAATGGTATCCCGCTTAAGTGAAGTCAACATAAGGATGATGTCTACAACTCTCCAGCTACCTTTGAAAGGAAATGTTTGCCAGCTCCTTTGTTGGTTGTTCCTTGGAACTGCAAAGCACATAACTAGGTTTTAATTTACAACTTTTCCTTTTTTTTGCAGTTAATCTTTAGAAGTTTATTTAAATGCCTATCAGAAAAGGAGCTTTATCCTTTTAGCCCTTTGTCATGCAGGGAGGTCCCTACTAGCTTTGAACAAGATTTGTCCAAGAAAACTAAGCAACTGAGCAAAAGAAAATAAATAAAACAGCACATTTTAAATGAAATGCATTCTAAAAGCAAATGTTTTTTTTACCCACACCACCCACATATATGTTAACATACAGAATTAGTCCTAACCTGCCAAGAGAAGAAAATACACAACACCTTTCAAAGATGCAAATTGACAATTAACAAAACAATAGAGTTCTAGCCTTCCTTTGCTGAGGTGCAAATTGATAATCAGATTGCAATGAAAAACTGGTGGCTTCTGTTTTAAGATTTAGTTTGAGAGGAAGGCTCCCTACAGAAGAAAGGGAGGGAAAGGGACAAAGTAGTGCAACCAGTTCTACACTGGGGAAAAGCTGCGTAAGGAGCACTGGGATACCAGGCTGATGTCAACTGTGTAGTTTGCACGTTGTTAATTGTGACAACAGGAATGAGAAGGGAATGGTAAAATTTGGTTATGTTATACAGTTGTAGAGGGCAGAATCTGAGGGGTAGCAACCTCTTTTTGTTCTTGTCCATATCCTATGCCCTACAGTGATGTTGATGAGAGAAACTGCAAACCCTGTGTGATAATTTTTTTCACTTATCTTTGGCAGTCTTACCTTCCCTCTGCCCATTAAACTCCATCTCTTGTATTTATCCTAAAGTTTCATGTACCCCTGAGCTGCTGCAGGTAACTACCAGTTTATTTTATCCTGACTTGCCTCAGATATCTTTTATCCTTTCCAAATATGAAGTTTTACATAATGATTTATACTTGAGTTTAAGAGCAAATAAATAATGAGAACCACCATCGGCTTTTCTGATAGTACGTTTTAGTGCCCAGTGCTTGGAAGATGGCAAAACAGGCTTTTGTACTGCAGGAAGTTTCCGTGTTATGAATTAGAGAGGATGTGAGGAATTGAAGATTTGTTTGGAAGTTGTAATTTGGATGCAAATTTTGAAGAAACAGTTGTAAACTTTTTTGTATTTTCCTACCATCTGACTGGTGTTTGTTCCATGCTTTTGGCCAACTGCAATGAAATTGGTGCCTTAAATCATGTCCCTTTGTGGCCTGTAGTATTTCTGCTGCTACATACTTATGAATGTTGCTGGGTTTTAATGGGATTTTTGCTTATTTTTACTTTAGTTTACCAATGACTTGTTCCCAACGCTATTTACTTTTTAACATCTAATCTCTCTTGAAATATCTGTATTGTAGCATGTGTACACTCATTTGAATTTTGTTCTTCTGATTTCTTTTTTCTTGAAGTTTTGTTACTATTGGAGCTGAATTTTAAAAGTAGAAGAGTAATTTAAGGATAAGACCTTTTTAATAATCTGAATAATTTATGACATTTGACAAATATATAGATGTATAGTCTGGGATTTTTAAGACTGGTTGGAGTATTTGAGACTTAGTTAATTTGAATCCAAGCTGTATGATTAAATGTGCTAGATATCTTGGAAAGTTTCAGCCATAATTATACAATTCTAATGAATTTGTTGCTCTTGAAAATGTTGAGTTGACAGCTGCTTAGGATGAAGTCCTGGATAGTTGCAGCACATGATAGGTAGGGGATTGCAGAGCTCTGAGCATGCTGTGTGTTACTCGGCGCTTTCTCAGAATGAAGTTGAAGATCACTCAGTAAACAAGCAGCTGAGCCTTCCCTTCCTGTCAACAGAGCAACTAGATTTTTTTTTTGGTGGACGGCTGGCTAGTAGCAAATACTTGACATCTTTCTCTCATTTGTGGTTGGCGTGTGTCAGTGCATGTCAGTCCACCCAGGATGGTTGTCACAGCCCTCGTCATGTGAGGAGGAATGGAGAAATTTTGGATGTTGACACTGGCAGTGACAGTACTCTTGAGCCCGTATTCAGGGAATGTATTAATCCCTCTTTCAGATGTCAAGATTTACACTTATGTATTTTGATTAGCACTGAATAGGAGATTTTTATCCTTAGTGGCGTAGTGGCTTGTTGCATTTAGATACCGTTTATTATGAATTAGATCCTGACATTGAATATTATCTGACTTCTCTGAAAGCCAACCCCTTTTGAGTGGATGTGGTGTTTGACAAGTAAATAATAGTGTATGGTGCCCTATGAACATGTTTTAGCCTGCTCTGCATAAGTTTTCTTAGGCTTGATGCATGTATTTAAAGAGTGTAGTATGCAAGATACGTAAAGATGAAAAAGTTTGTGTTCAAATTTCTTCTTGGGCAGGATTCATGTTGATATCACTCTATGCAGCATTTTATTATCCTGCCTCTGGTACAAAGGGGTATGTAATCTGAAGTATGGGGGGTAGACTTATTTTTCAAATAAAAGCTACTAAGGCCAGCACTTTTGTCCCTTTTCATGTCGTGTGAAGTCTGTGTGATTTCTAACCCTTTATTTCTTTTTTCCAGACTATTCATGTTTGCTGTCGGGCAGGGCAAATCAATCTTTTCTAAGTACTCTTTAATCATAAATCTAGATGTATTAAGCTTGCTATTACCTAGCCAGTGGTAGTCAGAAACAGAAAAATGCAGGGGGGAATATCTAGTCAGTACGGCTGAACTGTGATTGGGATCACGGGGCTTCTTGCTCTATGCACCTTGACTTTTGACTACAGCGATGCTTTTGGTTTTGTTAGTGAGCTGTCTTTTTTTTGCTTTTTAATTTTTTTTTATTAGAGGCTACTTTAGTATTCTAATTAATGTGCTTTGCAGTGTCTGTTTTGTGTGCTCTGAATGTTCATTTCCCTTAGCTTACATTTCCCCTCTGGTTTTCAATAAATCTTGGTGGACCTTTGTATCCTGCCGTCTTTTCTGCTCTTTTTCCCTAGAGTGTTAATTCCCACCCCCTGAATATCTGTAAAATCAGCATTTTATTTTTTCCCTCCCAAGCAGCTATTGCCATCAGCTGTTATAAAATAATGGCTTTAGATGTGTCCCTTACAGTACATTGACCCTTCTGTCTGATTTATCATTAATGTCTAGAGACTTGTTCCAGGCTTGAACTAATTCCTTCCCCCCAGGGTCTTGAGTTAAAAACCACACTGAAACCCACTTCCTTGTTCTTTTGTACCTGGGATATTAATCATATTGCCACCAGCATCCCTGGCACATGGAGGCATCCCACTACAGTTAACGATATTCTGAGTGTCTTCCATTGTCTTGTTACAACAACATTCAAGCTTCTTAAACTTATTTCTGAGCTTGTATCATATCTTGCCACTGTTTATATCTTGCATTTTACTCCCCAATGTCCACACTCTTAGCAAAAAGTAGTATTTGTCTCCTCCAGGTTCTTGCCCGATTACTTCTTTCTACTTCTGCTTTGTGCAGTTGAAAGGGGGGGTGCTGGCAGTCTGAGCAGAAGATGCGGCCGTTTGGAGTGGAACTTGGGCCCTACCTAACAGTGTAGGGATATTTGTAGGCTACGTTTTTATGAGGCTTGGAAGAGTTTCTTTGCATAATTAAGAACATTGGAAGGGGATAATCTTATGAGTGCTGCGACATGGTCAGTCAGTGGAAAGTATTGTATCTTGGGTTGTAAGCTTTCTTCGTTTGAATGTATTGGTCTTAGAGTGGGATGTGTTTGGAACTAGCAGGAAGAAGACATGGTCACTGACAAGGCAGCGGACAGTATTTGCTTGGCTCTGCTGAGCGTAGGATGCATAAATATTGGTGTGTTCACCGCAGGGTTGTTGAGAATGGAGGTAAAGGAATGTTAAGATTTGTGGGCCATCACGGTGATGACATCTCCTAAGTTACCTTTTCTAGGCACCGTGAAAGTTATGTTGCCTCTTGAAGCTTAAAATCATAAATATCAACTAGTCTTTTGGAGATAATTTTCCATCCCGGAGCACATTTACTAATGTCCTGTTTATTCTTAAAATTGCAGTCAGCTCTTTCTAGGAAAAAGACTGATAAGGTTGCTGTGCAGGAACCTATTCCTTCATAGCTAAGGCTCATCGATACCTGGCAAGCAGTTACAAACTGCTGCTTAGGATAAGATTGCAAACACAGTGTACCCATATATCTCCCTCAAGACAACAGGAGCTGTCAGTGCTTGCTACTTCTGAAAATTAACATTCCAGAAAACTAAATCCACCCTGACCCTTTTTGAATTTTATACCTCCTGCTATTAAAAAAGAAAAGTTATTTTGACAGTGTGAAAATCTTGATGCTGAATTGCGTGATTCGGAAGTGCTTTGTACAGCTACTGGAATGGTTTAGTAACCTTTGATCATATAAATAAAGTACGTGAACATCTTATGTATACGAAGCAAAGAATAATGAAATGTATGCTCTGTGATGCTTCTTGTTTGCAAACCTGGTGCAAACTAAATTCAGTTGTAGTCTATGAGAACCCACAGGCGTGTTAGCCAGCAGAGCTAATATGTAACAACAATACAGACAAACATTTTGAAAGGAAAACATCAAGTCCTTATTCATCGCAATGTTTATTGAATTAGAGGCTTTGAACATGGGGGCTGTAGCATAGTGTGCAGCTTGCTCCCTGCCTCTGCCTGGTGTCAGAAGGACATGCTGCTTCTGATGCCTGGAGTAAATTTGCCCAAGACCAAAGTATGTCTTGGAAGTTTTGTTTCTTGCAGGGATCTGTGTATAAAGACTCCATTTGTGAGGCAGAAGAAGCTACAAATAGTATGTTGTAGTATGGTTAACAAATGATATCAAGAGCTCTGGAAAAGTCATACTGCCACATTTTCAGGTCTGCTTGCCAGATTGGGGGCATATGTGGGGTAAAACATTGCTAGTGATCCCTTTGCATTCATGCCTGGTATCCTTGGTTGTTTATGTGTGAAGTCTCAAATACCTGGAGACATTTTCTAGTAATACTAGGCCAGAATTTTTTTTTAAAAGTGCCTAGCCTAAAAAAATTCTAAGACTGATTTAGA
Source organism: Haliaeetus albicilla (assembly GCF_947461875.1). Classification (NCBI taxonomy): domain Eukaryota; kingdom Metazoa; phylum Chordata; class Aves; order Accipitriformes; family Accipitridae; genus Haliaeetus; species Haliaeetus albicilla. The sequence continues at coordinate 17,970,354 of NC_091501.1, forward strand.
AATGTTAAGATGGGGAAAAAAAAAGCGCACATTCTGATGTTTTTGTTTTACTTCAGGCCTTAAGTCAGAAGTAGTGCTTATGATAGCTTTCCCCAGAAACAGGAGGGATAGAGACCTAATAAAAATGTAATGCAAGCTGAATGCTCATGTATTCACAGATGTCTAGGAGATGGAGCTGTAAGAGAAGTGCAGATGCAATGGCTTGTGTGCTAACATCAACAGTCTTGTGGTGTGTACAGCATTATCAGCCATTGGTGTGTGATGATAAAGCTGCTAAAGTAAAGGCAGCCACTTAGCCATATACTATCTGCCCTTAAGTATCACTAATAGCCTGGCTGTCCCTACTTGGGCTAATTTACCCTGTGTTGCTGAGCTCCATGTTGTGGTGCATCTTTTGGCTACAGGGCAGATGGACCTGTTTTGGTGTTTGTGTGGCTTTTGGGTGGGGTTTTTTGTGTGTGTGGTTTTTTTTTTTTCTTTTAAAACATCTCTGGCAGGTTTTTGTGCCGCTTATCACCATGGACTCCTGCCTTTGCTGGCTCATACGTAACGATACCAAGCAAATGGCATGCTGTGAGCAGCATCTTGCACTGTTGTCTCTGTGGACTAGAAGGTCCACTGCTGGCAGTGAAGCATGGTTGCTGTGGCTGATCTCAGGTTTCTCAGGCCAGTGACATCTGGCCTTCAGCTTCCTGGTTAGGGGTCACTGCCTTGAAGCCATGACAAGGTGTGTGATGGTAGTATGGAAACCAGATGCTGTGGTGACAGTGTTTCAGACAAGAAACTAGTATTTCAGCTGTCCTTTATGGGTCAGCTTTCAATTTTTGCTAGCAGGAGGGGTGTGATGGGCAGCAGCCATATAGTGATGGAAGAGCACACACAGTATTTCTACTACAGGAAAATATCCCATGGTGCTCTATTACTACCAAATCTTTCAGACAAAAGGGTTATTTGAGGTTTTGGAGAGCTGGGTAGCTGTTTCCTCTCTTCCTCTTCTCTGTGTTAACTGCTTCCCATTTGATCTGAGCTTGTGGGAGCACCCATGGTCAGGTATTGGAACATTTGAGTTCTCTCCTTCCTCATCACGGTTGCCCGTTTTCTCTCCTGGAAACCTCACCCATCACATTTCTGCTTTGAAACAGTCATCTCCTGGGCAGAGGGAAGTGCTGCCGGCTGGCTTGTCCACAACAGCACGGATGGGCAGGAGGGGTGACACTGTGCAGAGCATGGGGAGAGGTGTGGGTGGTGTGATGCTGAGCCGAGCCAGCTCCAAGGCTGCATGCCTGAAGCAGGACTGGGCTGTGTTGGCCAGAATGGCTCAGGGCAGGCTGCAGGGAACAGTTATTTTGGGCCTCACAGTGGCACTGACACCTAATAATTTTGGCATTGTTTGGGACCACATACATTTATAATCAGAGTCTTACTGCAGGGTCTGTGCTGCAAAGAGATTTACAAATAACTTCAAGGGGGGGGAAGTCTACTGGAAAGCTGCAGTTTCTGCCTATTTTGGTTAACTGATACAGCCTTTTGAGGTCATTTAGGGTGGATTGATATGTTCTCGTTCTCCGTATGTGCGGCAGTGCAAGGATCCTGCAGATTGCAATAAACAGGGAAAGGGAAGGAGCAGATTGTCCTACCGGAAAGTAAAAGACTCTTTCAGGATTGTGTAGGTTGTGTAATTTGAAGATCAACATTGCTTATGGTGAACAGATGGAGAGGATGATTAGAAGCTACAAGTGCCCTCCTGTGCTATAGGCCCAGTGTCAGATAAACTACCTCTACAGAAAATTATCACTTTCTGAAATTCTAGGACAACTGTAGGTTGTATTCTATGAAATTGAGAGAGAAAACTGGTGTGAGGAGGAGGAAAGGATCTAGACTGTTAACTGTGTGAGACTGCAAACTGCCTCTTGGGAAGCTCAGATTCAAGGTGGGTTTAGTGTCTGTGAGTGCTCAGCATTGTTTTATGAAACTGTGCAAGAAGAAATTCCCGTTATTTCAGTCCTGGAGTTCACTGTGGCTATCATTAGTACAAACCAGGGTGATTTTTCTCTCGGTGAGGGCATGCTTACCTGCCTCACGAGGTCTAAGAGTGCAGTGTTTATTGTACGCCAGAGCATGTATGCTAAAACCTGACCAAATGATGCATTTTATCACATATGGCTGTAGCAGAAGTGTCTGAACTTCTGGTTGAGAGCTGTAGACCAGTGCATGTATATTGCAACATAGCGTGTAGTTAGTATGTAAGGTTGGTTGTGTGAGGCTTTTTGTTTTGAAAGATGTATTTAAAGTATTGGTGAATGATAATGTTGTAAAGCAATAGACAGCGATTGGAGCATAAATAATGGGTATGCACTGAGTTGACACATCTTCTGGCTGGGCTTAGCTGGCAAAAATACCTGTGTGTCACAAGGATCCCACTTAGAATTGATACTGTGAGAACTGGGAGGGCATACAATGGCAGGCTGGAAAATCCAGTAACTGGGTAAGTAAGCACTAGTGTCTGACCAGAGCTTGGCAGACAAAACAGTCAGTGTTGGAGCAAGAAAGCAGAGCGAAGTGTCTTAATAGAGCTCTTTCTGCCAGTTCTTTAAGGGCTGGGATGAAAGTTCTACTCAGTAAGTAGAAAAAAAATACTGAAATTAGAAGAGGGGGAGAAAAAAGTGTATTTTCCCAAGGATAAACCAAACTGAACTACAACATGTAAAAAGGAAGAATTTGGTCATACTCATGGTTAAATCAATGGGAGTTATGCCAGTGAGTTAGGAGGGAAGTTGGTCAAGCCGTTCGTCTACCTCTCTGGCACCAATGGAGAGCAGTCCTTTCTCCAGCCCTAGAAGCCAAAGTTGTCTTGGGCACCCACGGCAGGCTGAAGAGCTGTCTGTAGCACAGAGCCAAAAGCAACATCTGCTCTAATCCTACCTCCTTAAAATGCCAAGGAGTGGTCATCTCTGCAGGCTCTTCTTAACAGGGGAGCCTCTGTTCAGGACCCAGGGCGAGAGCTCCACATATTTGTGTACGTGTGCTCTGATCCACAAAAGGCTCATACACAGTAGATGCTATTTAAAATGTTTTTTAGCAGTGGGTAAGAAGCTGGAAGTGTTGACACATGTTCTGTGTACTTAAAAGTAAAAGGTAAAAGAACATTTTAACTGCTGGCACCCATGAGAAGCTTATTCTTGATGGTGGTAAATATAATGGTGAGAATATGCTGCAGAAGGGGAAAAGGCCAATGGGCAGAATATGACTGTGTATTCTTCTGCTTTTGCAGTATGTGTATGTTCATATGTATGTAAACATACCTTACAGAATCAGAATATGCAGCAATATGGAAGATGTTACTGACATGTGTATATAATGTATGGTATTACATACAGAAACTGTTTGTTAAATGAATGCTAAGATTGTGAAGTCAGGCACTCAAAGCATAGGAAATGCCAGAATTAGATTTGCCTGCACAACCTTAATTCAGCCCGTTTGTGCATATGCATTATGATACAGTCTTTAATTACATGATCATATATCAGACCACTGAAATGATGGTGCTGACAGAATGGAAGATATTCAATATTATTTTTTTAATCCTTATTGTTGGTGTGGCCCTGTGGCAGGCACATTCTGCATACATTCAAACCAAATCTTAAAAACAGCAATTCCATAATGTTATTGGTATAATAAATACATGAAAATTAGTAACTTCCTATAGACTTATCTGTGATGTTTATCACTGTTACCTGTATATTGTAAAGATGTTAATTAATTCTCACAACATATATCTTTTTGGTACTGTATCCATTTTACAGACGGGGGCGGAAGTTTTGAAGGGGAAGAAAACAGCCCAATTCATTCAAATCCTACCTATGTAGCCAGTTGACCTAAATCCTGGCAGCAATCCAGTTCATTTAAGTCTGCCTAATTCTGTATGTGTATTTGTCTGTGGGGTTTCTGGACCACCTGAAAGTGTTTGAACCCACATACCTCAAGAGATGTGCCCTTGCCGCCTGGCTTAGGGGGAACCCTGAGGAAAAGAGTTTTCTACCCTTCTTCCAAAGTGAAGCTACTGTGCATCCAGGAGGCAAGAGCCATATGGCAAGCCAGGCACCAAGCTGGCCTGGTGGTAAGCTACTAGAGGCACTGGGCTTTCAGCGGAGCGGTTGATCCCAGGTAGATACAGGCACGTAGCCTTTTCTGTTGGCTTCCCATGATGATAACTGAAGAGAAGGTATCTAGCTTAAGCAGAAAGGATCCTCTTTGAAGGCTTCTGTTCAGTTAGTGGAGAGAGGGAAATGCAGAGTTTTGTTGGACTAGACTTCTACCCTGCAAGTCTTCAGAGGTACCCCTCTGCCTCCATGCAATGTATAGGGAAGCTAACTGCTGTGATAGGCTTCTAAATGCATCTGGGTCAGATCTGACTTTTCAAAGTGTTGTTTTCACTTTATTATAACTGTTTGTATCTTTATAGCATCAGTTGACTGCAAAATATGGCATCCACAAGCGTATGTTCAGGTGTACCAGCTCAGAAAGTGGGGCATGTATGACTAAGGGCTTCCTGCAAAGATTTTGGACTCCTGCAAAACTGTCCTCCTTTTGGCTTGCAAATCTCTACCACCTTCAATTCTCATGTTCCAGTGAATGAGTTAGTGGTCCAGCTTTGTCTTTAAGTATGCAAGTCATGTTCATTCCCAGAGCTGGCTCTTCTTGGGTGATATCCTTCTAGAAAAAATTAGAATGTCATCATGTAATTAAAGAGTCTTGCAATGCGTATGCACAAAGACTGAATCTTAGCTCATGATTTCAATGGCTAAATTGGGAATGGTTGTACAATCATAAGTATAGTATTTTGTAATTTAGTATTTTGTTGAATGCTCACTTTTATTCATTCTTTTTTTAACCAGAGGATTTTTATAATGTAAATCTGAAAAATAAAAATATTATCCTGTAGAGCTCTACTGCCCTTTCCCTCTCACTTTGTAGTGCTTTCCAGCGTAACACCTGGGAGCTTTCTGATGACTCGGAAGAGCTGCTGGAGGGAGAGGCTTGTGAAGCCTTTGGGGTGAACAGGTTGGCGTAAGAGGAGCTGTGTAGGATGGAGCATGCTTAGCGTGCCATGCTATTCAGTCTGTTATACTGATTTTCAGCAGGTCTCTTCTGCATACATGCAAATTGAGAGCTCCCTCTTTCCCAGACTTGGACAGTGTTCAGGTGGGTGGTAGCAAAGGGCAAGTCACAAGAGTCACATTCTCTCAGACGCACTTCAGGGTCATCCAAGAATGGTTTAAGCTATGTCACTTGACAGCTAGGGTGCATTTAGCCACAGCAGTTCAGTTTTTCAATTTTTATACTCACCGTTTTGGTGGTATTGGCTGCTGCATTTATTTTCTTATATATTATATTAGGCCAACCACAATTAAGAGTGTGGCATTTCTGATGAAGTGGTGGTAAAGGTTTGACCAGTCATCGTGTGCTTACTGATGATACCTACAGAAGATACTTGAGGAGAAATGCAAACTGCGTAACAGAGGCTTTACAGTGTAGGTTGGTGAGAATTCTGTTCTCTGAACAGGACTAGTGCAGAGATTTAGAGAATTACTCAAAATTTAACTTTGCATTTAACTGTGGGGTTGCTTGTGCTGACTGGTTGCATGTACTGCAGTTGCTAAAGTAAATAATATACTGCTTTGCATTCAAGAAAGCAGACTTTCATGGTTGCATCTGAAAAAAATGTCATAGCTGAAATAAGCAACATTATCAGCAATATCAATTTACAAAAATAATCTGTAGTAAACTGTTACAATTCAAGTTTGGGGTATGTAAGGTGCAGCCGTATTTGGAGGTTCTAGTCAGCCTGTTGTATTGGTGATTACATACTGTGAGGAGGGATGAGGATTTGCTGCTTTGCCAGTTTTAATAGAGGCGAGGTTAACTAATTCGATTCTGGATACTCTCATCATGAGTTGCTTGAAGGTGTTCAAATCTGCTTATGAAATAGTCCCTTCTGAGCTAAGGAGATGGAAATGAGACACTAAAAGGCTTTCTTGAAGTGCTTCCATGTTTCTCAGCTCAGAACATCACATTTGATATTAATATTAGGTACTGAGGCAAAGTCATCAGGTAGAAAAGGGAGGAAATGTAGAAATAGTCATTTTCTTGTGTGTTTCCTCAGGATGCTATTTTGAGGCTTTAAAAAAAAAAAATCATGCTTTGCTGATGAGGCTGCTGTAAACCAGGGAAGTGGCAGATGTAATTTAAGTCCCAGGGCCCTGCCCTAGAAGAGGTCCAATACTGGCAGCATACATATTGCTTATATGAAAGCGAACAGATGGATACATTTGGTCAATTCTGCTGGGTTCATATGGAAACCTTCAGAATTTTTTCTTACTATTTTGAGTGGAATACTTAAATCTGTTATCTGCTGAGAGTCTGTAGTTGCCCGGGTGGGGTGCCTTTGTAGCTTTGAGCAGGGAGCATTGCCTTACTGTGGATGTCTTCAGATCATATATATTTATCTGATTGATGGAAGTCTCCCCCTATTCCCCCCCACCCTATACTCCAGGACCAATTCAGCTACTGGAGGAGGAAGCTGGATTTTTTTCAGCTTCTGTGGCATGAGAACTGTCAGCTGAGTCTTAATCATGGAGTTATTACTGGTAGTGAAAAGCAAGAAAGAGAAGAAATCCGTCTTGCTTTTCAGATGCTAGATTGATTGCAGAGGCATGTTTTGGTTACTGTTGGGGTGGGGATGGGAGATGAAGGAGGAGATGGGGAGAACAAAAACATTGTATTTTCTTTAATTAAGAAAAACACTATTTTTATGATACTAATTCATGCTGAGTTCTTGCTGAGTTTTTTGTTTCCCAGTTCAAAACAACTGGAAGCAATCAAGTGAAGGGAGAAGAATGGAGAATCACAGAGGAGGGGGTGTAGCTGTATTAGAAGAACATTGCTTGAAGTGTTAATACTTAGTCAGGGAGTGGGAAGGTGGGATTAATCTGTAATGCCTGAAATTAGTCTGGTTTGAGTGTCCTCATAGGTTAGTGTGTGTGTGCACATGTGTAATAATCTAATAACATGTTATGTATAGCATCAAGGAAACAATTGGTGTATGACTAAATCGTTCTAAAAGCCCGTCATACAGATGTGCAGCATCTGTATTGTCATCTAGCTATCTTTTTTCAAGTGTATAGCATATAAAAATGTATTCATCAAGTATTTAGACACTATCAATGACAGATCTCTTCAGTATTAGAGATCTTAAACTTGCTCTTTTATTTGGAATCATGCTAGAAATAAGATACTTTTATCAGGAAGTTTTAGCTTTAAAGCTTTCCAGGAAAGCTGTAAACAAAGCAGAAAGAAAAATGAAATCTCTGATATTAAAAGCATACTTCTATGAAGACTGCAGTTGTGTGAGTGCTCACTTCTCTTTTTTTAAAGAAAAAGATTTCTTTGAACCATTAGTGACAATAACTTTCATTGAAAATGGGGGCTAGAAGAGTAGAAGCTGAGCTCATTGGGAGAGAGAAGGAAGGCTTGAATTTGACAAAATAGTTTACTCTTTTCCTATCTCATCCTCTTGAGCTCCATACTTCTCACAAAAACAAGTCCGCCCACTGTTGTAGAAAATGGCCATCTCTTGGTATCTTCTTTGGAGGTTTTGTTTTGATAGGGCTAGTGCTAGTTTAGGGGATTAACATGAATAATCCTATCAAATTTTGTTAAAAGACATGGTACCAATACAGAAAGATCTATGTATACTATTTAAAATACACTTGTTAACAGAGATTTAACAGCCATTTCATTCTCCACTGTTCATCACATTCACACATGTGGGATGGGCAGTAACAGATTGAGCTACATCTTTTCATTTCAATTCTGCAGCAGTGTCTCTTTGCAGGAATATTTTATGTAGTAATAATTTTCTTCCTATTACAGACTTTCTAACTATGTTAATGGCAGTAGACTGGCCACAGAGACACGCGTGAGAAGTACCTTTGCAGTGACATTTAAACAATTTATTTGATCTTGCTTTAGCATACCTGCTCATGCCTTTTTTTACTCTGTTGTCGACCTTAGGAGAACTTTGTGTATAATCATGGGTCTTTCAATCACATTTAACTTAACAAAATGGTATGCAAATTTCTGTGATATGTCATTTCTAAACTCTTTGGGATTTGCAGTGTGTATGCTATCAGGTGGATACCCCTTGACTGCATGGGCATGTTTGAGTAGCGGCTGCCCAGCAGCTCCAAGGCCGGTTGCAGAAGGCAGTGTGTCTTAGCTGAGGATGCTCTCTTACATATATGCAATTGTTGGGTGTGCCTTGACTTGTACAAAATGGGAGGTGCTATCAATATCAATTTTTTTTGTGTATGATGATGGAAAAAGCACAGCAGAGAAAGGTTGATGGCAAAGGGGGAGTTCTATATAACTCACATTTACCATGTTGTATTGATCATCTTATCGTCATTTAGGGAAATTGAAAGTTGTGGATTTGTGGCTGACGTGTGTTACTGGTGTGGGAGTGCTCTTGGCTAAAAGCCTAAAATAAAGACTTTTGCATTGTGAATGCATATCTTGTCCTGTGCTTGATGTAGCTTCTCCCATACTGGACCATGCGTAAGACTGCTCTTATGATGAGAATGGTTAAAACTAATTGCCCCTGGCACTGTAGTTGTTAACACTTGTATTGGTTTCTATCAGAATCAAAACTCCTAGTGTAAAGTGGTGTTATACAACCATCCAAAACCAGGGAAATGGAAAGGCAAGAAATTAACTGAATTAGTTGGCAAAAAATATATTTATCAGCTTGTTGATTATTAGTATAGTTCATGGAAATAGATTCTGTGAAATTTTCATTCTGTGACAGCTGATTAGGTGGGAAAAACATAGGATCACTGCTGAATGTTTACATTGACAAGAACATTCCCATTTGTTAAAATCTTGGACGCTAACATCATAGGAATGTATGTGGGTTACCTGCTGTATTATGTCCCCTATCCGGGAAACACTTGAAGCACATGATTAATCTGTTCAATTTCTGTTGAAATAATAATATATTTTTTTAAAAAAACAAAAGATAAGCCCACATGTTTTAAGTTTGGCTTTTTCATAAACATTTGTAGAATGAGGTGCAACTTACTCTGCTGGCTATATTTCATGCCTTTCCATTTCCCAATCCTGGTCATGAAAACAGAGTTACTGCCTCAAAGTTATGTGAAAAGAAAGCTGGTTGCTTGGATGGGTCATACAGCTGGCCTTTGCATGTGTTTGCACGATGTGTTGTTACTGCATTACTGAACTGGATTCTTTGTCCACATGTAATAGCCTGCCTACAAACGATAGTAATAATGGTACGTGTCACGCTCGGTTCTCTACAGCACTGAAGCTCCTCTGTTGAAGGGGAAAATTCAAAGCAATCATCATTTCTCCTAAAATTGTCAGTTTGGGTTTCCATGTTCATACCAATTTAGTGTCTAGGTCTGATTTTTTCCATTATCCTGCATCTTATATACAACTATGGCTTGCTGTCGGAATTGAGTAGTCCAAGGATAAGACAAGGGAAAATCAAGCTTTCTGTCTTGGGGTAAAGGAAATTATATGTAGTTCAACTTTCTCAAGTGACAACATTCATTAGGCCGTTACTACAGACATCTGTACGTAGGCACAATAAGTTGGTATTTTCTGGGTACTTCCAGTAATAAAATCCTAAATCAATGTTTACAGAAGATGTTTAAGCTTTTTTCAGTGATTCCTTCACATGTAGCTTTTTCTTTAAAAATCTTTGACAGAAATGTGCAATTACAGAAAGCTAAACCAAGGGGCCACTATGAATTTCCTCAGACATCCTTCTTTTGCCTCCTTCCTTTTTATGCAGGTGTGGGTCCCAGTTAATGTATACTCAACCTGTGTGTACGTTCTGGGTGCTCCCATCTGGGGTCCCTATTAGTACCAGTTCCACTGTTGCTGTGCAAATTGTACCTTAGCCATCTCTCTACTGAAAATAAATAAAACCCAAGTGTGGGGAGGGAAGAGATAGTCCTTTCCATTTATTTATTTCCTTGCATGCTTTTTGTTTTGCTTTTTTGGTTTGGTTTTATTTGTTTGGGCAAGTTTCTTGCCATTTACCTTTGCATTTGCATTTCCTATTGATTGGCAATTTTCAAACTGTTTATTGTGCTCTTTTGTTTAGCTGTTCAAGAGCTAAAACAAAAGCCACCAGGCCCTGTGAGGGACACATTTGCATGCGGCGAGCATTGCCCGAGGAAAAAGTAATTGCTAATGCATATTTATGTGGCACAAATTTGCCATTTGTTTATGCATAAAATTATCAATAGTGCAGGGCGGCCCAGCCGTAGAAAATGGTGACCTTTTTAGCTTAATAAATAGAAATCAGCTGTTATTGTGAAGAGATCAGCCATTTATTCTGTGTTGAGGGACACTGTCGGGAAAATGTAGATTGGTGCTGGCAATATCATTAAATGGAAGGCCAGTGACCCTTTCGGTATAGTCTATTATACTTTATCTAATAGGGGATAAATGACTCTGGTTGGCAAATAGATTAAAAAAAAAAGTGAAGGGGGAAAAAAAAAAACCACCACCACCCCTTCCTGACTTCTCTCTTATTGCTCAGCCACATGAACAGGTAAATACTGAGGAGGTAATCTTGCACAAGCTGGCTGGTATTTTTCTAGCAGAAAAATGACTTTAAAACCAACAACAAAAAGCCCCCCAACCTGAAGCCAACCACCAGGCCTACTCTGTTTAGACTAGTTTTGACTGGTTTCGACTGGGAAAAACAACTAGAACCAGCCTGTGATTCTTCCTAGTTCATGCCATCAAAAGCAACATTCTGAAAGGCCCATACATGCATTGGATTTTGGCTTGTGAAATGAGAACTCATAGTCTGAAAGTAGGAGGCAGGGTCTTTTCTGAAGACAACAGGTTTTCAAAAACAGTTATGCTTTTTTCTTATATGCATTCAGTTTTTTTTAAGAGCAGATAAAAAATTTGCCAGATTATACCCCAAGACACTGAAGACCTTATCTGCAGAAGATGTAGCAACAGAGTTTTCTTTATGCTTTCCACTAATTCACCTCAACCCTAATGGGCAGACTTAAGACTTGAAGAGTTAAAAACTAACAGCCATAAGCCTCAGGAAGTTCTTGTGAAAATGAAAGTATATGCAGAAAACCTCATTTTGCTCTCTATGGTGCACTGCACCATGCATAACTGGAAGCAGCTTTAACCACCCCACAGGTGAAATGTGAGTCATGGTGACTGTAAATGGTTGTGGGTTTTATGCACACTGTATGGTGGACTGGGCATTTTTGGTTTTTTCTTTTCTTAATCACTGAGAAAGATGCAGCAGATGTTTGCGATGGCAGTATTTTACTTAGCAAAGGCTGTGTTAGATAGCCTTATCTGCATACCCGGTCTGGTTAGGTGAGATGAGATCCTACCCATCGCCACCGTGGGACTGCCCACCTTCAAAAGATGGAGGCTGGCCTCTGCCCACTCTTCTCCTTTGTGCCTTCAGAATGTCCTGTTATTCTGGAAAGGCTGATCAGAGTAACTCTGGGGCTTTGTTCTGTTTGCTTCCTAAAAAAAACCCTATTGCAAGCTAATGTCAGCATCACAGAAAAGCCACCACAATGTTTGTCACCAAGTGATATATTTCTGGTGGCCTCAGTAAAGAGGCAAAGGGTTGAACAGGACAAAGGAACTTGCAGATTGCATCACTGGAAGCCTCTTTGAGGCAGGGTTGTCTGGGGATGATGGTGTGGAGGTTGTTGTCAGAGGTAGGACTTCTGTCTTGAAGGGTGTTGATCTGTTTTTACCACTATTAAAATTCAGGGAAGTTAAATCATTTTAGTAAAATATAATACAATACATAAAACTTAATATAGCACGTTATACAGCAGATGATGTATTACTCTCTATAGTAATGTTGTAGAAGTCTTCATAAGAATGTGTGCCCACAGTTTGAGACTTACTCGTACCTAAAATTTTCTCTCGTATTGGGATAGGTTTTGTAAAGGGTTTCTTCAGTTTCCTGTTTGTGCTTTTCCATGCTTTTAACTCCTGTGCACAGAGCTCTTGCCTGCTTCTGGAATGCTGCCCTTGCAGTCCTCCCAAATAATGGTCCCCAAACCATGTTGCTGTAGAAACAAAAACATTGTAGGACATGTTATGGAAATAGAAAGTCAAAGAAATAGCTGAAAGTATAAATTTTCTTAGATACATCCTATGGAAACCATAGTTAAGATGAAAGTGAATTTAATTTCAGAGTAGGATCTAGGTTTCTTCACATGGCAACAGGTCCTTTTTTTGCAGGTTCTATCACTCAAGATCATAGCCAAGAACCACAATTTCTGAAGTCTCTATTAATGTTTGGGGATTGTCTCATCCTCTTGTTAATAAACAGTTGTAATTAGGTGGTATTTTACTTTTACAAACACATTTTTATTTTTACTTCAACAAATTAATTCTTGGCTTATTCCAAGTAGATCTGATTTTTCCAAAGGGTCTTTTCCCATACAGGTGTCTCCAGCTCTGCTCTTGAAAGAAAATCTTCCTCTGCATGTCAAAGCTCACGGCTAGGTGTTAGCCTCAATTCTGCTTTTTCTTTTCTAACAGTCATAAAACAACCCTTTTGAAGTATGCTGTTTGACACCAACTAGAAAGTTTTATGTAGATAAAATTAACAAGTAGAAAATGCTTAAGTCTGTTGTGTGGGAATAAACTGGGGGCCACACCGTTGTAAACTAACCTGGATCCAGCTGAGATTCTAGCTCAGGATATTATTATTATTACAGCTACTGTTGTCATTAGTACATATTTTTTGTTGTATCTGTACCTGTAGCTGTCCAGGTCTGGTTGTGGAAGATATTGTGCTAAGTACAGAGAAATAAAAAGTAAGGCTTCTTCGCAAATCTAAAAGGTTTATGGGAAATCACAAAGGTTTGTAAAGAGTAGTTGGTTAAGGGAGAACATAGGTCAGAGACAAGGATGAGCAAGTATCGCTGATCAAAGCTTGTAGCAGCAAACACAAGAATGAGCAAAATGAGTATTACTTTTTCCTTGTATTCTGCTTATATGAAGAGGACAGGGAGTAGCACCATGCCTTGATTCCAGGTTGGTGGGAAAGACAAAAACATGGTGGGGAATATTTGTTTACTGTAAACAAATGTTACGGGTCTGATCGTCCTGTGACCTGTCTTCATTGTCCCAGGACCTCATCCTAAGTGGGAGTGAATTGAGCGGGGCTTGTTCTTTCCTCAGCTCCTCATGCATGTCTGCTGTATTAATGTGTTGGTTAGGGAAGGAAGATAAAGGACAAATTTTATATTATGCTAATTAGTTGATGAATGTTTAATAAGATAACCAAGTAACAAGCATTAAGCAATTTATATTTTCTGTTTCTTTGAGATGCTGGTAACCAGGTAGTCTGACAGGTCTTGCAGATCTTGACCTTTCTTTGTAAAAGGAAATTTTGATGACTTATCCGCACTGAAGACTGACTTTTTCCCCCTTCTTCAACACGGATTTATTTGAAAAGCTCACAGAGATACTCATCTTTCTAAGGACAGAAATTCTGTTTGAGGAAATTTCTATACAAAATATAGAGGGCACATTTCTGTTTCCTCATCTGATTGCTCAAAAATAATATAGGAAATTGAGATTTATCTTCACAAAGTTTGCCTGCGTGCAGAGCTCAGTATGAACCAGGGATGGTTGTCTTTTGAAACCTCATGCAGCAACCTGATCTTGGTGGTGGTCTTATGTGCTGCCACTTTTCAGAGTGCTCTGAGCTGTAGGACTGGCAAAGTAATTCCATCAAGTTAAACCAGTAGAGAAAGTGCCAGGTTTTATATATTGAGGTTACTGATTTCAGAATTGGGGTGTTTGTAGTTTAAAAATAAAAGAAATTCTTATTTATTTTTATTCATACATATGTTTCATATTACAAATTATCTGTTTTGATTAGACTAGATTGATATTAATAGATTGTAACACAGCATAGGGGTGCAAAACCTGACTGAGAGGACAGCCACTTCACACCTGAGATGGTGTGGACTTTGGCTTGTGTGAACTCCGTGTGTCATGTCACAAGTGTGGTCTCAGACTTGCTTATGCAACTGTGTCCGTGTGATCCAGCTAAATAACAGTAGTACTAGAGTTTTTTGTTTCCAAATCCCTGCTTTGATGTACACTTGAGTCACATAAAAACGTACTTGTCCAGTTTTGCAACCATGTAAATTGAGGCACAAAGCTAGTAATGGCAGGGGGAGCCTATGGCTAGGCAGGGCAGCCTGGGTCAAACAGCCCAGTTGCGCTCTTCCATGCCTCTGCAGAGGGGTCCCAGCTCCTACCTCATGTGTTCCACACATGTACACCTCATGCCACAAAACACTTCTCCCCTCTATGCTGATGGCTTGGGGATAAAACAGCAGCAGTCATAACTGTAATAGGTGCCCAGAGGGATCTGGGGTGCATCCCAGTCCTGAACTGTGGAGGATGAGGTGGGGTTTGGGAAGTCATGCTATCTAATGTTAGTTATTGAAGTCCTGGGCTTTGTCATACCTGGGGGAGATGCCACTCTGTCACCCATGTAGGAAGCTCAGGTGCAGCTCAGAGAACCCTGAGGCAGGGGTCTAAGTTGTGGAGTAAATGTGTGAGTAACCCTCCTACTCACACAGTGACAGCTGAGAGCAGAGGCAAATGCAGAGGACTTCTTGCTCCCAGTGCCATACTCGCACTGCTAACCATGCTAAACAGGCTAATCATGCAAGCGTGTTAGGTTGGGGATATAAAAACAGAATCGGTGAGTGTAGGTTAGCTGTTTAAACACTCAAGAGAAACAGGAATATATAGTCATATCTTTCTCCTAGTTCAATCTTTGTATTGATTTATTATGATAAGAGGTGCCACTTTAGTTCTAATAAAAGTAGACATTATTTTCTTTCTTTTTTTTTTTTGCTATTACATATTTCTATGGCAGCTTTTCCATGTGATATATTTTGGGTCACACTTTAATTTACACCAGTCTCTGTTCTGCAAAAAAGAGTTCATGAACTAAACAAAAAGAATGGGGAGGGGGATGTCTAGCAGAGCCCAGGCTTTTGTTTCATGTTTTGGATGTTGGTTTTTTTTTAAAAATAAAATTGTTGATATGCATTTGCTTTTATTTTTCTAGCCTTCCTCTTGCTGATGACCGGGTTCCTGTTTGATCCTGTTTACAAGCTTACGAAGATTGAAAATAACCCCAACTCCTCTGCATTGGGTAGGAAAACAAAACCATATAAAGACATATGGCAATTACTCTGGAGGGCTAGCAATGTGGAAGAGTGTGGTATGAAGGAAGAGCTTGTGGAGAAAAAGAAGGTTACTAGGTTACCACAAAAGACATTAGTGTACACAATTTTTCTCACCCACTCTTTTGAACTGGGGAGGAGGGGGAGGAGTGAGCATATAATCAAGTAAATAAGGATATTCTCCAGCATGTGTATGCCCAGTGTAAACATTTTAAGTTTATACTTTGTTACTCATTCAAGCTGCTTTGCAGTGCTATTTCAATCTCTTCAAAACCTCCAGAAAGATAACTTTAAAAGATTTTGGGGTTTGTTTTTTTTCTTTAAAATTTACTGGCAAGATAAAGATTTTTCCCTAAATTACTATAAACTTGTGGATATATGTGCAATGTTTTAGTTGTATTGATATGTAAGTATATATATCCCAAGAACTAAATTTTCACAAATACTTTATAAAATTACATTTCTTGCAGTTAGGGACTGTGGATGGGGAAGAATCCTGTTAAATGTTGTTGTTGGGCTGACAGGAGACTCAGATACAGGTAATCCCACATTTAATGTGTCTGCTTGATCCCGTAGTAGTCTTTGTGCTTAACATGACTGCCATGAAGAGTAAATGTTTGCACAATTAAGGTTTCAAAGACAAGCACCTCCTTTTGGTAGCGTGGTTTTTATCTTGTTATTGTGGACTTCAGGAACTAGAGTATGTCAAATGCTGTGGAGTGTGATGAGTTTGTTTTAGAGTTAGGCTTCACCTAGCATGACCAGGTTGCTATCCTAGTCATGTATTCTGGTATAATTGTTGCCTTTGCAAGGGGAGTGGCAACTGCTACCATATCAGGATTAGAAATGCAGCCACAATGACAGGTAACACTTATGTTAGTCTAGTTTTCACAGGTGGAAATGAGGAAAAGGTGTGGAAGGCAGTAGAGAGCCAGAGCTGATGTAACTGAGGATTTAGGGCCAACTGTCAGATGAAACCCTGGGACAGCCTTCTTGATTTCAGTACAATTTTGTCCACATGCAGAGGGCTATTCCACTGTTCTTGTTGGGACAAAATCTCTAAGTTTGAATGCAGAATTATATGATTGATAATAGTCTGGTGTAATGACAGTCTAAGTCATGGTATTTTAAAATGATTGATTCAGATGTGAAAAAGTCTTATGATTCACTTTTCTCTTCCTAACTGCCAGAAGTCAGTTGCGACATTCTTGTATTTTTTCCTCTTCTAAGTAAGCTTATCAAAGAAGAAATCACTAATTTACCAGCTAGTGTTTAATAATCAAGGAAGTGAAACTTCTACTTTAGAGAAAAAGAAATCCTTTGCTGAGTTGCTGAATGATTTTTAAATAATAAAAGCTTACCATCTACTGGGCAACTGATTTTTTTTTATTATTATTTTTTAAGGCTTTCATTCTGAGAGGGGTCACTAGCCTTTGAGAATTGAGCCACTTTGTTGACAAATCTGTCCTCTAAATTGAACTGCATTAATTAGAACTTTATGTTGCAAATCCTTACTTTTTAATGTGGGTGGCAGTATCAACAAAAATGTCTAATGAATTTGATTGAAGATGATTTTAAAAGGTCTGCCACCTGTAGATAAAAATGTGCATTACTACACATGGTAATTATCAAGACTGAAGGCCATGACATGATCCATTGACCTTTTGAAATCAAAACACTTACTGTAAAGAAAAAAAGGCACTGATTTCTCCATCTGTGTTAATATAGGACATGTCTGTATATTCAGCTATATCAGTACACTGTAATATATCTAGGGCAAAAAAAGGTACTTTGGATTATGTTAGACCCAAGTTTCCTGTCTTTTCCTCTACAGGCTTGTAAAGCTCTCACTATTTTTATGTGTTGAGGGATCTTTTTTTGATCTAATGAAATAGATTGCTAAAAATATTCAGGTGTCTGAGACAGCAGCAAAACATCTCTGAGCCACCCTACAAAAATAAACTAGTTTTGCGTGTGCAGGATGAAAAAGAAAGTGTACAGGAACAGATTTCAGCTTCAGGCTTTCTATAGGGGCATTTGCAATAAGGGAGGGGAGCAATAACCCAGCAACTATCATTGTAAAAATTATGAAAAACAGTTTGATGGTCCTTTTTAAAGTCAGTTCACTAAACAGGGGCCGAAGCAAAAGGCTGAAAGGCAACTCGTACTTTTCCATTAACAACCTCAGCCCCTTGCTGCTATTTGCAGTTGAGAATGAGTGCTTCTGCATACAGTAATGGTGAGAAAAACTAAAGGGAAATAAAGGATGCGAATGAAAGATTTTCTGTTTTCATATGAGTACCTGGAACACCAAGCAAGCAAAGAAGCAGCAATTTTAGTTAAGCTAATGTAATAGAAGACCATTGCACCCAAACTGTCTCAGCAGAACTTCCTGCATAATTAGATTGTAAATCTTCTCAACTGAGGAAGTTTTGCCCAGGGTCAGATTGTCTAAGTAATAATCCATTCTACATAAATTAGAAGATTTGAACTGCTGGGATACATTATTACATTAGTTTTGGGTTTTATTCCTAATATAACTAAGGAGAACAAATGCAACAATTCTTTTTCTTTTCTTCTTTTTAATTATGTTAAGTCTCTTTAGCTTTTGATTACCTCGGAAGGCCTTTCCTGTAGGTTTTTGGATTTTTTTCCTGAGCAATGATGATGAAGTTTTCATCTAGGCAAATTAATACATTTTTAATATACTTTAGAAAGTGATACCACAGAATCCTTTGGCCACCGGATTCTGTGATATCACTTCCTTAGTGAAGCATTTAGTCAGAGATGCTGCTGCTCTTTTTGTGCTGAAGTTTTTGTGATGCTGAAGTTTTATCTCCCACTATGACTCCCTTGTTCTGCAAAGAATAGAATTGCTGTCTTCAGGGTAAGACTTAATGGATGAAAATTTACTAATAACTAGTTTACAGCAAGCAGGCTTTTAAGTTTTTAATTCAGTTATTTTCTTTGAGAAAAAGAAGATTGTGGGTACTTGACATGTATATACAGCTTTATGTAAAAGTGACGGGGTAAATCCTGAAGTTGTTATTCAGGCAAAAATTGCCATTGAAATTTCAGTATTTGATCTGCTTGAGGGAAGTAAAGTTCGTAGTGTAGCATGGATTAATTTGTATGGACTTCTTGTTGGTGACCTCCCCTCCCCCCTTACATTTGACTTTCACTATGAAATGGAGGAGTGGCCAACTTTTCAGGAGTGCCTTTTGGACTTACAGGTTTTGGGCTGGACTCTCAGGGTGTCTGTGTATACTCTGCCAGTGCTAAAAAACAGAGAGAGGAGATGCGGAGGGGCTTGTGGAAGTGCTCACGATGCTGTGGGCTCCCAGTTCCTGGGGCTATTTCAGGTGTGTGCTAACTCCGCAGTCTCCATTAGATGCACAGCTTAGAGATCTAGACCTGCACAGTGGTAGTAACTGGTGGCAGGTTTGCAAAACCAACTTGATCTAGCTCCGTGATGGGTTGTGTTTTGTTGTTGTTGTTGTATGTGCAAGCGTTGAGAAAAATAATATGAGGAAAAGGTTGGCTTCTCTCATTAATGATGGTTTTAAATATCTGTCCTTACTGAAAATTCATATGTTCCATAATGGCAATTTTTGGGGGAAAGAGAAGGAGGAAACTATCTGGGGTGGGGGAGGTACTGAACTCCCTATTTCCCATCTGCTTCCTGTGTTCAAGGGTAGGAAATTAAAAAATGGAATAGATAATTCTGTATTTTCAACTATAGAAGTACTGTGATTACCTGATGCCGGTTCTGTGAGCTCAGCTGCCTGGTGAGTTTGTGGTCAACCTCTGCAGAGCACTGGCAGCTGAAAGCAAAGCATAAGCTTTGGTGGAAACAGCAAGTGCTCTCAAAGGTCCTGGAAACAGGGGTACTCCCAGACTCAAGGATGTGTGATCACCCTTCTCTCAACTGCTGGGCAAGAAGCAAACTTCAATATACTTCTTTATTTTTCTCTATTGCTGTGAGACACCAGTAGATGTGAAAAAGGAATAACAATTTAGAAGATATGATTAAAAAAAAAAAAAAAAAAATCTGTGAAAGTTCTTTGAAACTGGTATTTTGGGGAAACACCAAAGCATTCAGGTGCCCTTGGAAACATGCAAGAGCATTGGAAGTCAGGAGATAAAGCATTATGTTTCATTCCACTTAAAATCCAAACTTGCTCTCATTACTGCCATTATAATCCTTATAAAATTACTTTTACATATTGAAAATTTTCATTATTATTATTAGTAGTACTTATTATTTAACAGCAAGTAGCTGTGCCTTTTCTCAGGAACATCAGATGTAAAGAAAATCAGAAATCAGACTCAAGACTACTTTTGAGGCAGAAATAATCCAACCATTATTTCTGGTGTAAAAGGTTTGTGAATAGCATCATTTGCCTAGAAGCTGTTTTCCAACCTAATAACTCCCGGAATAATGACCTAAAACTGTTTCCAAGAGGATTAAGGCCCATATAACTATTAGAAAGTATAAGTTTTTGAAAAAGCTTCTTTCTGATTGGTGGAGAGGTGAGTTCTGATTTGGGTTAAAGCTGCTTGCTTAGGAGAATCAGTTTCAATCTCTCTGAAGTCAAAAGTGTTGAAGTAATGCTCTGGAGAAGGATTGTCTGAGGCTTTTTTTTTTCTTTCTTTCTTTCTTATATATAAAAAAATATATGTGTGCATATATAGATATTGTTATAATGACCTCAAAGATGGTCATTTAACTGGGTTTTTAATCCATTTGGGAGGGTTTTTTTAATCTTCTGCTTTAGTTTGCCATGGGCAAAACCCGTTCAAAATGGGCTGAGATTGCAGCTGAACACTTAGCTTGTTGGTTAATCATCACTTGAACACTCTTCATTGGAGAGGCTGTGGAACAGACAACTTATCTGTAATGATATTGGTGTGTTTTTAAGGTTGTGCACATGTTCTATGTGCTTTACTCTTGTTAATTGCTTTTTTAGCTAGTGTGATCTGTAAAGGGGAGGGAGACGAAAACATGGGCTCAGGATGACTCAGGGAATATCTACTGTACAGGGGACAGGCATAAAGGGTTAGAGGAATGCATGTATTTGCAGCTGAATCCATTTGATAAAGAGCTGCTTGCCGAGTTGCACTTTTAAATTGGCAAAACTTCCCAACCGTGCATCAAAATGCTGGTGACAGAAGTTCACTGCAGAAAGCATATGAATTCACACTGAAATGGCTGTTAACCACCTATTGTCTTTTTTCACCTTTTTGAAATAACTGGAGCTAATGCTGTGGCTTCTGGCCAAATCCCAGAAATGTCTCAGTAGATCACACCAAAGACCTGAAATCATCAGTGAGTTCAGCCAGCTTTATCCTAGGGTGCCTTCATTGCCAGCAATCAGGATTGGTTTACATCTGTCCCAAGAGCATACTCATGTAAGAAGGTGAAATAAACATCTGGCATTAGCAAAGTAAAATAGAATTATTTATTTTATTTACCTGTGGAACTAGTATCATTGGCCATTCAGGAATTTGTAATAATGTGCATATACTGTATTAAATCAGACCTTTAGATAAGTTCGGCCTTGTGTGCAATTTAAAGGTGGTTTAGCAGACCTTCTCACTAATAAGGTTTGGCTGTCAACTGAGTTGTTATAAAAGACAGAGCTAGTTTTGTGGGACACTGAAATCCATCTTTTAAAAAGGCAGAAGGGATTTAATCAGTGATGGTACTTAACATGCAGCTGAACTGGGCCCTGTTTTGAAAAAATCACTGCAATTCTTGCATTGGTTGACTATAGCCACAATAGAGAAAGGCAAAGAAGTGTTTGCTGATCAGATCTATGGCCAAATTCATATTTCTGATGCAGGATGCATAGTGCCAAAAAGCTGATGCATATGCTTATTAAAGATTTTTCTGCTTCTATATGTACTATAAATACATTCCACATGGCTTTGTATAAAGCTCTCTGTTATTTCAGTAAGTCACAAGCTACTAAGCCAGATCCAAAGAAGGTGAAGCTCTGAATAAAGTTCTTTAACATTTTATGACTTTGAAACCCTGTTTTAGAGTATATTTGCTTCTTAATTTGTGGCTTTGATCTCAGTTGGGCAAGCATTGAAAAGATAGGCAAAATTTAATGGGGAGGGAAAAAAAAAATCTTTTCACAAAGTTTTTTCTTGTTGCTGTTAAGCTAGTAGACTGAAGAAAGTTCCTTTTCAGTATTCTAGGTTTTGTTTTTAAACCAGGAATATATAGTTCTATTTAAAATAAATCATTTAAAGGAATGCTGTTGCTGAAGATGGTACTTGATGTGACCAGGTTTGGCAAAACTGCTTGCCTAGTGTGAATGAGTCTTTCCTAGGATTTTAGGGGGGGGGGGGGGGGAAATGCGCTCCCTCAACTTCCAGTTCTTGGACTGAGGGTATAATTGTGCAGTATGGTCTTCCTAAGCCCCCAGACAGGTCTGTCCAGTGTCCCCAAGTGCACCTTGGAGTGTCCCCAAGCAGCAGTAAAATGAAGTCTGGCTACTGTCTAGCTGTTTTTCCTTTTTTATATAACAACTTTGAATTCCAGCATTATAATTAAAAAGATGAGAAGAGAGAGTGGATTAGGTGCAGAGGTAAACCAAAGAGTTTGTTGAACCTAAGCAGTAAACTAAGAGATATTTTCCCTGTTGCAACAACATGTTGCTCTAGTTCCTCCCCATATTTTTATTTTTTTTAAACAACCAATATATAGTCAGGTACCAGAGTAAAATGAAGTTAGGAGTGAATGCTCTCCCCTCCCCGCCCTTTATTCCCCCCCCCCCAGCAGCAGCTGGATGCTTGATGTTTCCAATGCAAAGTGCAGTTTTGTTCTCAAGATCGGTGGTACAAATAGAGTATCATCCTATTTGGTTGCTTTGTCCCTTGCTGATACTTACAATTATGCCTTCTTACTGTATCTTTTCCACATACATGAGCTTTTATGCTTTCCCAGCATTGTGACCCTGGGAGAGTAAACAGAGTCCACTCCTTGCCGTGCATCGTCTGGGCAGCCACCAAGTGAATGCCAAGCATAAGGTAGTTTGTGGTCATCACTTAGATCTGCGTAACAGTGGTGGAGATTACTGGGTTTGGGAATTGAGAGGTTTGGGACAGTTGTAGTGCATAATATAATGTAGTTATGGGAAGTATGTTGTGGGGGTCTCGTGTGGAGGGCTATCATGGGGGCAGTGATAGTGAAGCTTGGCTTTGGGATCCTGCACCGGGCTGTCAGCAGCTGCAGTCAGAACAAGCACTCTGTGTCTCTTTCCTCAGGTAAGGGGGGGAAGTGGGCATGAAGGAATACTGACAATCCTGCAGCTGCTTTTTGGTGAACCTCTGTAAACTTAGATGAAAGAGGTAAAATATGAAGATGATAATTTTATAAATGGTCTGGTGTTTTGTGCCTTCCTCTTCAGAGTCAGGCACAAGATAACATCTAGACTGACAGCTGGGGAGTGCTGAGTCCCCACCCTTGGAAAATTAGGCCTCCTTGCAGCATCTGAAGTGGGGTGCCCCAAGCTGAAGCACCTGAAGCCTCCAGCTGCTCCTGAGTCATTGGATGGGAGCCCTCATAAGGAAAAGGGAAATGGGGGTTCAGCAGTTGGAAGTTGTAAGATGGGAGAGCCAATGGCTTCCCATTTCTACACCTTTGAAAGGGTTAATGCCGAGGTGCTCTATTGTATTAATGATGGTCGTTTCTTCGCAGAGCCCGTTGGGCTCTTTCAGGGGCCTCTCAAAACAATGAGTGCAGTGAGGCTGTTCTGTCTAATTACTCCAAGACAGGGATGCTAAAGAGGAATTAATGACAGTTGACAAGTGCAATTAATAATTATAGCAAAGCTGGGAGTCATGCAGCAGGCAGATGACAATAACAGGGTAACTGTACATGACAGCTTTCATCCGTTCCTCCCCCCGCCTGCTTCTTCTTTCTTTTACCCTTTAATGTGAGCTGCTGCGTGCAGCCAGGCCGCACCGTGTACGGACAAGGAATGAGAAGGTGCTGAGATCTAGTTGCTTAGGTTTGTCCAATTTCTAACCTGCCTGCCCCAGTCTTTCTGTCCTAAAATAAAATAAAAAAAATTTAAAAAATTAGCAACAGCACCAACTTAGTGGCACAGGCTTCTGTTAGCTTTCATGGTCAGGTGTTGACAAGACTACTTAAAATTCATGTTGGGAGATTGGAAGGAGAAGGGGACAGGGAAAGGCAGCAGCAAGCTGGAGCTGAAGTGGGATTTCCATATCAAAGGCCAGGCCTTTGGCTCTGAATGGTAATTAAAGTACCCAGATTTCATCTCCTTGGTCAGCTCATGAAAAGGAAAAAAAAATTAGAGGATTTTTTCACTCCCTTTAGACTACAGTACAGCAAGCAGTAAATTAAATGAAAGTTGAGCTAAAAGGTGCCTAACGCTTCAATCTTTTGCATCTAATAGAATCTATGATGTTTTTAAAGCATTTATTCAGTTCACATCTTCATCTTGCTGTGATTATAAAGGATATCATGTCTGCTTACATTTATTGGGCACACATCTTGGCCTTCCCAGGGCTGTAAAAGGATTTCACTTTGCATTACGTTGCTGTTGTGTTACAGCCTTTTGGTTTAAAAAAAAAAAAAGGGGGGGGGGGAGAGAGTGTGAAAAGGAAGAAAAAAGGCACATTTCTGTGTAATTTCTAGCTGGTCATTGTAGGAACCACTAACAGTGAGAACCAAATAAATGCAAATTTAATGAGGCATGGGGATCTAGTAATGAGATATAACAGCCTCTCACCTTGAGGTTGCTGGTTCAAACTTAGACCATGGCACTGTTGAAAGTGGCCACAAACCAGCAGTCACATGGCAGTAAATGTGCAATGTTTTGTCACCTTGGTCCGGTTCCTAGTGGGTACACAGTGGTGAAACGAAAGCCCTGCTTGCATTTGCTGGTAGTTCCTCTTCAGGGGCAAGGAGTGCATGCTCTCTGAACTTCCTGCCCTTGGCATGGGTCATGTTCAAGTCAGTTATGCTGTAACGTGCGGTGTCTTGCCCTGAGCACCTCCTTGGCTGTCTTGGTTCCAGGTCTCCTGTAGATGTGCTGTGGTCTCCGGTCTCTGGAGCTATCGGTCTGGCCTTTCACTGGCCGTTGGTCTCATGGTGTGCCCTTCAGTTTCTCTTTAGATTTGTGCTGGCCAAGCAGTTTCTCAATACCTTGGGCTCCTGCCTCTGGGTTTGTGCCTCAGTAAAACCATGGTTGCACCCTCTTTGGCTGAATGCCCTGAGGGGGAAAAAGCAATTTAGGTCTCTTCAATTCTGTTTCATAGTTATGAAAGACTGAAACCTTAAGTCTCAGAGCTGTACATGTATAATTAAAGGTGACCAGGCAGGGTCTCCCTTACCTTGGGGGCTGAGTCAGAACCTGCTACAGGTCACTGAAAATATCTCTCCTGACCCCACTGGATGCTGGATCAGTTCCTTGAGCTGAAACCCTGAAGTCTAGATGTTTTGGTGCATGTCCTATAGTTACATCTCCACTGTAGCAAATATATGCCTTTTGACATAACTGTTTTGGTATGAGATATTATAGATGCAGGCAGTGCTGGTGGTGTCCTGTTTGTATTAATACAGCTGGTGTGATAGAAAGGGTAAGAAAAGCTCCTTGAAACAAAACATGGAATAGTTAAGATCAAAACTGAAAAAAGAAGGGAAGGGGAAAAAAGGTAAATTATTGTTGCTGTAGCAAATAGCAAGAACTTAGACATGAGCCAAACTAAATGCCCACTGAACACAAAACCACTGTGAACTTGAGGTTTGCAAATCTAGACTTGTATTCTAAATACTGAGTTTATTTTTCTTCCTCCTCCTTTTTCTTTCTTTCTCTTTTCTTTCTCTCCTGCTCTCTAAGGCATGCTGTTGTCCTCCCCCCCACCCCCTAGCTCAAGTGCATCATTTTCTGCTATTGTGCTTAAAAAAAACTCTGCTGCAGGGGCTCTGAAATGAATAAAAATGTAATCCTCAATGTGCCCATTGTGCGCTCTCATTTGTTTTTGCTGTATCGATTTATCAGCGGAGGGAAATTACTTGCTGGAAGAGAGGATGCCAGTCAGAATGACATTTATTTCATAGTACAAGGAGGCTCTCCAGCGTGTTTCCATGTAACCCAGATATTGGAGCTGTAAAAGGGCTTGTAACAAGGTTTAGTGCTATGATTAGATCGTGTGGAGCACCTTGCTTTCATAACAACAGGCACTTGGCTGGAGCCAAGGCCTCAGGTTATGGTCAACTTTTTTTTTTTATTCCTTTTTCCTTAACACAGAGTATTTGACTTGCACCCCAAAATATTCCTCTGTTCAAAACTCAGCTGTGAAAACTTCTGAAACCTCATTTGGTATTAATAAGGGTCTTGAGCTTTCATGTCAGTGAGTTAAAAAGAGAGAAAAGATAAAATATTTACTTGTTAATCTTTTTGGCTTTGTGTTTCCTTGTGTTTCTAGTGAAATAACCTCATGATTTTAATTCACCAAAGCAAATCTCTTCCTCCAGTGATTGTAAGCAACACTTGCTCAAGGCAAACAATTACCTGTAAAAATGAAGCATATTCTTTACCCAAAACCTGTAATAGGTATATATACGCATTGCAAATAAAGGTGGGATTCAGGAGGCTGAATCCTGGCCCTGGGGTTCGTGTTTGGCTGCTATTGCTGGATAGTTTGTGGTGAGGGCTCTGCTGTGCTGACTTGTCAGGTGACTGTTGAGCTCAGCAGCCCCTTTTCAACAGTGTCCAAGGTCAGGTGGTTCAAAGGAAGATCCCCAAACCCTAGAAACGGTCTTCCTCCACGGGACTTCTCTTTAGCAGATGGACGTTGGCTTAATTCTCTGCAGCATTTTATATACCTTTGGAAATGTCCTGTTAGGAGATATTCTTAAAACTCTTGACATATTTATAGCTATTTAAGAACCTGTTTCTGGAAATAATCTTCTGGATTGTCAGGCTCTTCCTCCTAGCATGGATATTGATAGCATATAACCTTCATTAATTTCCTGTGATTTTATTTATTGTCATAGACATAAAGTTGTTGCTAACTTCTGTACATCTATAGTTACCTCTCTTTGACTTACCTGATCATGAGCTTCTGTGGCACTGTATAGCAGGGAGCTTTGGGGGTGAAACCTGCCCCATAAGACGGGAACTGCTCCTGACTTACACAGGAGCTCAAGTGCTGGCAGAGAGCCCACTGCTCCTGACCATTGCAGGAACATGGTGAAATAGGTAGTAGGAGGTATGGGAAGTTATGTCTGTGTTGAAGATTGCTTGATGCTCTCTATCCTAAAACTCTCTTTTCAGCTGTTTTTATCTTTGCCAAATGATTTCAGCTTTGGCTGATATTTTCCATTTTGGGTGTTTGCCTCAGACATTTAAAAAAAAAATTTAAAGAATTTTTCAGCCAAAATGGCTCAGCTGTCCCCAAGCTGAGAGAAAAAATAAGTTGTTTTGATTTTATTAAAAATATTCTTCCTACTATCTTGATGGAAAGCTCAGCTCCCCAGCTACAAGCCTCTGAAATGGTGAATTTCTTGTATCCAGTAGTAACTTTCTTGAGTGATAAAATTAACCAGGTTTAACT
Source organism: Haliaeetus albicilla (assembly GCF_947461875.1). NCBI lineage: Eukaryota > Metazoa > Chordata > Aves > Accipitriformes > Accipitridae > Haliaeetus > Haliaeetus albicilla. The sequence goes on from NC_091501.1 coordinate 17,997,269, forward strand.
AACCTGTGGAGTTCTCTGCTAGACTGTGAACTCACTGGCTCATGTGTCTCTGCTGCCTTTCTCTTTAGGGTGGTGGCTGGGGAGTAATGGTTAGGGTTAGCTTAGAACCAGTTAGCCCATCTGCCTACATCACACTTTCTGTTTTAAACAGAGGATAACGCTGTTGCTGCAACTGTATCCAGGTGACCTATAGCTCAGGCTGCATGTGAGCCACAGAGTTAGCTGAGCGTCTTGCTAGCTAAGCTTGGCCTAAACTGAACTGTTCCTTTCTAGTCTAGATGTGTGTTTTATTTTCCTCCTAAAGTTCAGGTTGGAAATAGAGAGCAAAAGGGAATCATAGAATGGTTTGGGTTGGAAGGGACCTTAAAGATCACCTAGTTCCAAACCCCCTGCCGTGGGCAGGAATGCCTTCTACTAGACCAGGTTGCTCAAAGCCCCAGCTGACCTGGCCTTGAACGCTTCCAGGGATGGGGCATCCACAACTTCTCCAGGCAACCTGTTCCAGTGCCTCACCACCCTCACAGTAAAGAACTTCTTCCTAATATCTAATCTAAACCTACGCTCTTTCAGTTTAAAACCGTTACCCCTCATCCTATCACTACACTCCCTGTTAAAGAGTCCCTCCCCATCTTTCCTGTAAGCCCCCTTTAAGTACTGGAAGACTGCTATAAGGTCTCCCTGGAGCCTTCTCTTCTCCAGGCTAAACAACTTCAAGTCTCTCAGCCTGTCCTCATAGCGGAGGTGTTTCAGTCCTCTGATGATCTTTGTGGCCCTCCTCTGGACCCCTTCGAGCAGGTCCATGTCTGTCCTACACTGGGGACCCCAGAGCTGAACGCAGTACTCCACGTGGGGTCTCATCAGAGCGGAGTAGAGGGGGAGAATCACCTCCCTCGACCTGCTAGCTACACTTCTTTTGATGCAGCCCAGAATGCGATTGGCTTTCTGGACTGTGAGCGCACATTGCTGGCTCACATTCAGTTTTTCATCCACTGACACCCCCCGAGTCCTTCTCCACAGGGTTACTCTCAAAGAGTGGTACTGAAATGTGGAAGAGGGGGAAAAAAAAAAAAAAAAAAAAGAAAGAAAGAGTAAGTGCCTGGCAGAAGCAGAGGACAACAGTATTGCTTTTGGTAAGGCTGGGAGCATGCGTCGTCAAATAGGTCTGATGGAACTTGTCACAGCAGTGGGAACATGGCTCTTACCTGCTGTGATGGGCGCCTGTTATTTGCTTGAGACACCCCCTTCTGTGGGCAGGCATTGAACCTTTCAGATTTCCTTTTTCTGTCTCACTGAGGTAGCAAATGGTCAGTGCGAGGAAATGGGAATGTTCCTCTGGGGAGTAAGAAATGGAGTCTGTGAATATGTGGACCTGAGGGAAGGAGGTCTCAGCACACCAAAGACTGAGGAAGATGTGAGGTGGGTTGAAGTAGCCAGAAAATCATCTAGTCAGCTATGATGGCCTACATTCTTGAAGTCTCTTATGGTTTAGGAATTATCTGTTTTGCCAATACATTGGACGATGTGAAGGTTGATTGCTTTTTTTTTTCTTCCTCTTTCTGCATACCCAAGCAGCTATATTTGGAATGAAATATGGATTCTGATAGCAAGAAGATAAATGAAAAAAATGAAGTTTAAATGGTGGTGTTACCTTAAAATAAATGCTTCAGTAACATACAGGCTAAAGCTATTTAAGTATATGGAAATGTATGTAAAATCAATATACTACTATGTCATTTTTTGCGTCAGAATCAGCGTGTGTCTGTGCTGACAAAATGGCATGCATTACCTTTCCCCATCTGTTCAAAGCACATTTAGTAGTGCCTTGAAAAGCTTTTGCAAGTCATGACATAAATACACAACTGGATGGTGCAGTATAGATAGAGCAGCAATCTAGTGAAGCCTCCTTTTAAAGCGAAATTATTTCAATCCTTTTCAAGAAAAAGAAATTTGTTTTAATATAATAGTATAGTAGCATTTACCAGTCCATATCCATGTTAAACGTTTCTCCCCACCACTATATCAGAAAATAGCTTCCAATGTGGATATAATCCAAAATCAATTAGTTCAGTTTAAGTTATTTCAAATTTCATTGTTAGTTTTTTAAAGAACATCTTCCAGATTGTCTCTAAACTTTGCAGGAAAATTAATTTAGTTAAAAGTTTCTTCCCACTTGCATATTCCAGCCTAGAGGAGCTGAAGATTTGCAGAGATCACCAGTAAAAATAGTACCATTAATTCCCACGCAGTAGTACCTGGGTAGTTCTTCAAATGTCACTTTCTTTGTAATTATTGACTTTTTATTGGCTTTTTAGCAGAGCTTCTCATACTATGATATGTAGCAAAACCACACCACTCTCACTTACCTGATGAGTGTAGGTGTTCATCCACATGACTTTATTGATGATTTTACATAAAAAATTTCTTAAGTGTCTTTTGCTCAGAGATACACAGAAGGTTGAGAGGTAGCTCACTGTCTATATGGTATCCTAAAATATAGAACTCTCCTTACGTGATCTCCAGGTGATTGCCATTTCTAGAGCAGAGTAGCCTCTATCTTTTAGACAACCTGCAGGACCACACAATTTTGAGCTTCTTATCTATGGTTTCCTCCTTATCTATGTAACCTGATTATAATTCCATCTATCAACTCATAGTTTTCCTCCAGTAAAACTCCTGGTAAATCTCGGTGTACACCAGCTGGTGGTATGGGATTGTCATGTCCATCTACATAATGAGAAGGAACTGCAGATAGGCAGAAGTGAATGCCTGAAGTGAGAGCTGGTCAGAGATCTTAAAATGACCGTTCATTTGTGGGTTGCTTGTTTGATAGACTGCAAGGCTATAGCAGTTTTGTGGAGCAAAAACCTCAGGTATTAAATAGATGAATGCTTGTGGAATAACTGTTCCTGTTTCTGTGGCACCTGGTGAAAGACTAGGAGAAAATGATGGAAGCATGAATAAGTAAATTACTTTGGAAAGTTTCTCTTTAAAATCATAGTGTAATTTGAGAACCTCCAAACTATTAACAGAGTTGGCTGGGGCCAATGGGAATCAGAGGTGTGTGTGTCTAATCCAGTTCCTCCTACAGCCTTGGAATAGAGCTGGCTAATTTTCTGCATCAAAACTAATGAAATGAAAAGTTTTATACAGGTGCAAATTAGTAGTAGCTATTATTGTGACTTTTATCCTCTTATTCTTTGCTTATTATAATGTTATATTTGGAAAGTATTTGGAACAAGAGCCAAAAGCAATGGAAAGACCTTCCTTTTGAAGCAAAATTAGAACCGTTAGTTGGAAAATCTCGCGCTGTAATGTTTGTTCATCTCTTCACCATTGCTGAATTTTGCTTTCACTTGCAAGTGTGAACCAGCAGATTAGACACTTCCAAGGGCTCATTCACTGTGAGGTTTTGCAGGTGATTTCAGTTTAATGCAACCAGATAATTGTAGCCCTGGGGCTTGGCTAGGTTATAAAGCTGCTAATCCAGACAATATTATCCGATCACATGTTGTGCTTATATGAGAGACCTCTGCCTTTAATAGTCTCTCCCTGTGCTTGTAAGTGGGGTTTTTGGGTTTTTTCTTTAGTTTCAGCAGCCCTATAAAAATGAGACGCAGGCTAAGATTAAGCTCCTGAAAAAGTCACTAGAGTTATGCAGCACTTTATTACAAGTACCCCATACATGAAATACACATACAGCATGTATCAGCTTGTTCATGGTGCCAATCTGTATGTTCACCTCTGCATTTAAGAGAGGGTAAGGTGATGGGTAGTGACAACTCTGAAAACTGAAGTCTGTATTTAGCTCTAGGCCCACATGTAGCTGAAGCAAATGTATGGTAATGTTTTATAAGCAGTGTCGTCAAGCAGACAGAAAACAGATACTTTTGTTAAAAAATATATATTTGTCAAAACAGAAACTTTTCATGGCAATACACTGGTTTGAAAAAAGCTTTTGGGGGGAGAGAAAGGAGGGTGAAATTGCATGTCAGCCTGAAATCTGGACCTCTCTCATTTGGCAATCTTGTTTGTTCACATCTAATGAAATTTCCATTATTTAGTTTCAAGAGAGACAGTTCTTGTAAGTTTGTCATCCAGCTCTTTGAAATGTAAGAAGAGGTTGGTATGGGTCATGTAAAAACTTAGAGGAAAGCTCAGGCCTATCACTGTCTGTGCTATGGGAAAATAAAGCACACTGTTTTGATGCTGATACCTTTATAGCATTGCTTTGGCTAAAGATATAAAGTGGAAGGAGGGGCTGTCTTCTGAACTAGCTAGCAAAAGATACTCCTTAGGTTTGGGTGAACTGCTCTGGCTGGAATAAATAATTTGGAAACTGGGAGTAGCATTGGTAAGACTTGCATCATACTGATTTGGCCTGTTACAGATGGAAAGGTATCTCTATACTGCTAATTTTATAAAGTGTGATTGCTTCCAATTACTTCTTTGTACTCCTTTCATTTCTCTGTATGTTGCTTGAGCAAATGCGTAGCCTAGCTGTGCAGGTCCGTATGCTGAGGAATGAGGCAGAGTCCTCAGCTTCTTGGAGGATGTCATCGGGCTGAGGATCATGCCCTTAAGAATAGGAGTGGTGACTTTTTCCCTGGAGAAGTTGATTGTACCATTGTTCTCTTCTGTGTTGTATTATTAGATATTACATACTTACATAGCTAATGGCAACTCTTTATCAACAAGCATTTGTACGAGACAAACTATCATCTGGATTAATCTGTTTACACTTGTCCTGCTTGGGAAAAAAAAAAAATAACTGCCAACTAGAGCTGTGCCTCTCACTTGAGCTTGCTCTGGTGCTCATTTGACCATGTTCTGCGCTGAGTCAACTTGCTGAACTTCAGCCCTTGACCTAGCATCAAGCTTGCTGCCCCTCCTCCTGCTTCCAGAATAAAGTGGAGCGTAGAGTGCCTGTTTCAAAATGGACTGTATCGGGATGCCGTTGCCTCGAGAAATTATGATGGCACCAGAGAGTTACTGAGGTGTAGGAGAAGTCAAGTCACTTGGCTTTTTTGGACTACTTCCAGGCTTGAACTAACTTCAGGGAAGGAGGAGATATGAAAAAAATAGAGGGATTGTGCAGTATTACAGTCTTTGGATATCTGTTTAGACTATTGTTTGAAGAGGAGAGACCCAATGATTTCTCCATGAAATTTCTGTTACATTCATTTTTTAAAGAAATATATTTAATTTCCAGCAGTTGTGATGAGGTCTATAGTGTTCACTATGACAGTCTGGCTCTGATTTTGCAGAGGCTTGGCAAGTTCACGTGTTAGTTTATGCATCTGAATAGTCCCTCTAACTTCAGCAAGACTGTTGGTGTATGCAGAGTTTACAGGCTTGCTGAAGTCTCTGTAAGATGTGAGCCTAACAAATAACACAGACTTTACACTGGGGAACACTATTGTCAAATGTGTAATTAAAAGAATCTTCAGGACAGGCAAATTTCTGAGCGTGTGCAGTATCCTTTTTGTGAACCTCAAGATCTCAGCTGGTTTTGGTGAAAAACACAGAAAGCAATTAGCTTGCATCTTGGAGGCTAATAATAACTGAACCTTTTGGCAGATTTTGTGGTGGGATGATTTTCTCTCAGTGATATAGGCCAAATGAATTACTAAAACAGATTTTTAAAAATCACTTATTCTAACACAGTTGTTTTGCTGTCAGAGGTGCATAAAAGCAAAGAATTTGCAACCCGGACTCTGTTAAAAAAAGGTCTAAAGTGCAAAGTAAGGATTAATCTCATGTATTTGTGATGTTAAAGCAGTTTTCCCTTTGGAGCTATGATCTTGTGTGTTCTGCTTGAGACTTGAACAAATTTCATAAACTTGAGTCCCCTTTATTCTCTTTTTTTTTTATAGAATTTGAGGAGATTTCTTCCATTTCAAAAGTAAAGGTCCAAACAGATCTCCCTGGATAAACAAGATGAGTGAGCTTTGGTTCTAAGTCAGGCAGTTGTGGGTGGTGGTGCTTGATCTTGAAATTGATGATATTTGTTTTCCCCAAAAAGACAACAGTTGTAAGCAGGTTTACTGTCAACTGCTACCTTAATGTGCTTCAGCTCTGAGCCAAAGTGACCTCCTTGCTGCTGTGCCAGGTTGTTCAATCCCTATGATCGCTTGGTCTTTGTGGTCTCTCTGAGCATCACCAGAGATTCAGCAATGCAACAAGAATGGAGAAAACGGTGCCCACATGCACAAAAATGTCACAGTCACCTGCATGGACAAGTCCAGTAGCTTTAAACAAGGGAAGCACCAGTTTGTAGATGGAGGCACAGGAACCCTGTTTGTGAAGAGGAATAGGGACACTCTGGTAATATACTAATCTGGAGTTGAGGTTCAGTTCCCAACTTCATCACAAGCTTTCCTGGCTGACCAAAGGCAAGACAAATCATCTGTGTGTCTAACTGCAAAATTTGAATAGCAGCATACTTAAAAGGAGAGCAGTGAAGGTGGAGGCGTTAAGTGGTGGTGGTGGTGCAGTGCTTGTGGCCCACATCAGTGCAGCACTCATCAGGGCCCAAGACACAAATGATGCAGTCATCCCTGGGGTGCCAGGTGGGTATCTGAACCTCATTGGTAGAGGACAATGTAATCACACACAGAAGTTGTGATGGTAGTGTTTTCCCAATAGTGAGAAGCAGTCCTTGGGGGAAGAAGCAAGAGCTGCTGGAAGAGAGAAGAGTGAAAAAGCAATGAGATGTGCTCCTAGATCTTTTTGTTCAATTTAGGTAGGATTGAGTGATATGTAGGTAACGCTGGAGAATAGTGCCTGTTACATGAAAACTTAACTATCTGGCACAGGCACGAGATGCTTCTGGAAAAAAAAAGACATCACTTTCCCCTTTAAAAGCGTAGCTGGCTTTATAACACATCTAAACAGGATATAAAAATCCTCTAATCCTCTGTTCACCTTATGTCTATTTCCTATCTCTGGATTTAGCTAATGTAGGACAGCGCTGAGACACTAGTTATGGTATCAAAGGATGTTCCCTCACTCGTCCTGTGGTGAGTCAAGCTTGGTGCCCTGGACCAAACGTCAGGGAAGTTTTCTGTGCTTTTCCCCTACATAGCCAAACATGTCTGATGTGTGATGGGCTTTTTTAACTGTTGTTTTTGTCTTGTTAACTGTAAGCCTAGAAGGTTTTGTCTCTCTTGCTGAACTGTGAAACACATGCTGATTCTTCTGAACAGGTAGCCTAGAAACCAAATGTTTATGCCTCTTAGTTTTAAAACATATATAATAGTATCATTTGATCTTACCTTTGAAAAAGACTGGCACCCCTACCCCCATTCTTCTGAGCAACCAGAAAATACTGTAAATGCTTCATCCTCACCTGGGGCTCATGTTCCTGATCAAAAGCAGTGATGTGCAAAATATGGACTGAAACCATTGCTGCCTAAAGATACTGTCTAGGCTGAGAATAAATCTGGTCAGCTGCAGACCCATATTTTTCAGTGGAGCCTCTGTTTCTTCCCCTTTTCCAAGGGAGATGAAAGCCTCAGCAAAAGTTCACAAAGCAGCTACCAGGAGAATTACTCTGTTCCCTTCAGCTTCTCATGCTGCACCCATCGCCATCTCTAAGGTCTGGTGGGTTTGTAGGTGGAGCTGCAGAGTCTGACTGCAGGGCTCGCTCTCCTTGCACAGTGTGACTTCTCTGTGCCTTTTCCTTCAGGCTTGCAATGGAAACGCAGTGCTGTTTTGCATCCTGGGGTTTAGGCTTCATGAAAATATCCGACAAAGCTATTTTTAGATGTAAGGTAAGATGAAGCAAATTATCATTTGGTGCTCAAGTCAGTCGCTCGAACATAGGCTTACAATGCCAGCTTAGGTGTTTTAGGGTATCCTGTGTTGCATCCAGTTGCCTTTCTAGTAAGGTCCCAGCCCTGCCCTTGTGTCGGAGGGGTAGGCACAGTTTAGCTACAGTTGGATTTTCAGCTCAGTGAAGCTGGGGGCAGCATTTATCTACGGAACCACTGAAGAAGTTAGCTACTGGTGCCGTTGTGGCAGTGGGGTGCTCTGCCTAGCCCAATTAGCCTTGCTGCAAGGCTAGCCTTATTAGCTCAGGGTGTGTGCTTTGGAAATACAGTGAAGTGAGGCTGGGTATCTCTGCAGAGCAGTGTTTGGCTGTGAGTCTCCACTCTGAGGTCTCTTCCCTTGGTCTGAGGGCATTGGAGGAAGCCTGTTAGACCTGGCCCTTTGGTTTCTGATGAGCTGTCAGTGCGGAGCTTGCTGTCCCTCACCTGGGTGTCCCTGTCCTAGTGCCCTCCCTTTTCATTTCAGAACCCAGTGCAAGTCTTGTCCACAGTGACCTACCCTACCTGCAGCTCTTTTAAAGAGTAATAGCCCGCATGGAAGCAGGTTCATAGAAGTTAGAGATCAGTGTAACCTTTTGCTCACCCCTGCCCATCTCTTTCAAGTGGCTGCAAAGAGTGAAGATGTCCTCTCTTCCTTCCCCACTGCCTCTCTGCTCCAGCTCCTTCTCCTTCCTGCCTGGGAATAAACAGTAGATGTTACGTGTATTAACACCGTGCTCTAACACAATGCTCCTGGGCGTGCTCTGTGTGCAAGTCCCTGGCAGCCGTAAATTAATTAAAAGTAGACAGAAACCCTAGGAAAAAAGCAAGTTCCCTTCCCCCTGCCCCTCTTTTCCTTTCTCTCTCTGTGGGTAAATAGCTAATTCCTTTGTTCCTTGCTGCACTATTTCATTTCTGCCATCATTGTCCTCATTGTTCTCTGAAACAGGAGGGGTCTGGGCCAGGAGCAGCCAAGGTCTTAGCTAATGACGGGAAGTCTTTAAAGTTTGCGCTGCATTTCATCTTCTCTGTGGGAGTTTTAGGACGCATCCAGTGTTTGATCCCCACCGTGCAACTTTGCTTCTAGTTAATTAACAGATCCCCATTACACTCTCTCATCTGCAAGCACATGGGAGGCCTATCAGGAGGTAATTCAAGGCCAATCTGAGTGATGGCAGAAATTAGAGAAAACGGTTGTTTTAGGGTTCTAACATTCAGGAATAAAGCTCTCCCTTTGCAGAGGTGCCCTGTAAATTTGGGCTTGTTTTGTTGTATCATTTTAAGTTTTTAAGTGATCTCCTTTGCAGTCAGGCCTGGTTTGGGGGTTCATTTTTTTGGGAAGTGTAGTTGGGAAAGCAGTTTATTTGTTTTGCTGCTGCTTTGCCGTGCTGGCAGCCTGCATGGTGTATGGTTTTGAGGGCCAGTTGAAACGAAACCGCAGTGTTATTAGCAAGATGTTTTCACCTTCCTTTCATTCCCAGCTTCCCTGTTCCCACCAAGCCTATTATACAGGTTACAAGTGTCTTATGGCAACTTTTTTAGTGTCGAGTAAAACCACCACAGGCCTCCCAGCTGCAGAGCTTTGTCAGGCTTTCAGCTAAATACTGCATCTCTCAGGAGTGCAACCTTCTGTTGACTTTGAATGTTTAGAGTTGTCTGATATTTTCCCCCGCTTCTTTCCTCTTCCCCTCCCTCTTCCCCACCCTATGAGCAATGACCCCCTTTAACTAATGAATTAGGAACTGCTCCTGCAGTTGCAATTCTCAGTTCAGCACTTGGCAATGAGAATCAAACCAGGGCTATTTAGTGCAGCGTTAAATGGCCCACCACATTAGCCCCCTGGCACGCTAAGCTATTAGGTTGTTTTACTGTTGTTAAAGTTACATTTGTTAGGTGGAGTTGCTGCTCCAACAGAAACTTGGTAATGTGGGAAGAGGCAGACAGCCCAGTGTCTTGTGGATGTATTGTGTGACTACAAGAGACCAAAGTTTCTCTCTCTCTCCATTAGGCTATTGCAGACAAAAGTTTTTAGCTTTGTTGCAATCGAGCGATCTCGATTGACCATTACACTGGCAGGGAGTAATCAAATTGCTAGTTGTTGCTTACCTGTTCCTCGGTCACCTCTCAGCTGGGCTGTGACAAGGTGGTGTACCCTTGCAAGGAGCCTCCAGCACTTGGGAGCATCAAACTTTGCAGGCCATGTCCTCACTACTGCAGGCGCACTCACCTGGTCCTCTGGGCTCCTCACCGCGTCTCAAGAGAAGACCAGTGCGTGGGGTCGTTCTCCATTTGCAGTTGTTGGGCTGACGCAGGGACCTCTGAACAACTGTGGCTGGACAGCGTCCCGCCAGAGGCTCCTGTAGCCTGTGCGCCGCAACCCAATGCAGCCCAAGAAATGGATCTTTCTCAGAAATGCTCCCAAACTCCCTCAAAACAGGCTGGCACAGATGAAGGATTCACCATTTCCTGCTACAAGTGAAAAGGGGTATTACTTTGATCTTGCCATCAGGGATGTCTTGAAGTTCCTGAGCACAGTTCCTGTAGCTGCAGAGGATGTTTATCACACTGGGAGGCGAGAGTCACCTCTGGCCACGAACTTAATGTGCAAGTGTAGAAAATGAACTAGAAGGTATATGCACCTTTGTTTCAGTACAGTGTGCTTGACTTTCTAATGCTTATTCTGGGTCTTTGTCTAAAAATACTATTACTTGTCTGCTTATTTAAGCAGCCTACTGTCTTATACGCTGAATGAATATCTAGCTAAAACCTTTACATCTATATATAAAAAAAATAAATTGTGCCATGGGTTGAGCGACATGCATAGGAAAAAAATAAATGGGAAGGGTAGCACAGGGAATGACTTCAGTATTTGCAGCTCAAATACTAGTTTGAATCCTGACAGGGTCAGCAAAGCCTTCCATGTTCCTGATTTCCCTCCAGCTCTCTGAAGGTTTTATGGACAAGAGGTGAAGGAGTTACATCCTTCGCTCCACATAGGCATCTATGTTCTGTGGAGCCACCTGTAGGTGCAGGAGTTTGCTCAGCTTGCCTGAGTGATGTCTGGTTGTTTGTGTTTTTTTTTTTTTTTTTCTTACGTTACAGTGATTTGCGTCCTCTCTTTCTGCAGCAGCAATACTTTTCCATTGCTAGGTACAAAGATACTATAAAGCACTGACTGATTCTTTGGGGCAGGAAGGGGAATCGATGCACCAATGCGAAGCGTAGTTTTATTTAAGCATAATGAAATGGGCAGCGCATTCACAGTTAAGGCACCCTGTTGCTGATGTGACTGGGGTAGACAGGGTCCTCAGCTGCTAAGCAGGGGTGCTTGGAAGTGCCACAGGCTTTCAGAGAGAATCCCCCTGCAAAAGGAAGTGTGTGCCAGTATTGTAGAGTGCTTGTGCCAGCCGGCTTGCAGGGTTGATTTGGCATTTGGCATATTGGTAGCGGCTGCCAGTGTGTGTGGTGGAAGAGAAGGGAATGGACGAGAAAAACACATAGGGGTTTAAAATAAAAATGTAAAATTATTTGCTTTGTGCCATATGGACTCCAATATTTTGACAAAACTAAGGCCAAAATTAATCATGCCAGGTTAGAGTTTTAGTTCAAAAACATATGTATAACCATCCCCCTGACTGTGTATTTGAGTTACCATTTTCATACAGAAAAACCTTAACCTTTTCAGTTTCTTGTTCTCTGCTCCACTACCAATTGTTCCAGCCAGAAGAACTTTTCCAATTGTGTGAACTTTTAAAATAGTTTTTGCTTTTTTTGGTAGTTTCTCAGTTAAATGTCAAAGATATTGTTGATTTACTTTTTAAAATTTTGTTTGGAGGAGCTGACTTTCTTTTTCTTTTCATTGAACTAAATGGATTTTAACAAAAGCTGTCTTGTGTCCAGGCTGGACTGTTTGGTCAAAAAGAAAGGAGGAGGGAGTAACCAGGATGGCTAGTAATGGTTGGAGAGCCATTATATGACTAGCAGAAGTCCATCATGCCAATCCTGCTTGTCCTGACTAAGATGCCATCCCCACTGCACCTGTAGCATAGGGACTTTCAAGTTTGGGATTTAAGTTTAAAAATATGGAATGTGGCTTATCTGTGGATTTTAATTTATAAAGGAACCATTCTGAATACCTACAGTAATATGACCTTTTGTGCAATGTAAACCATTGAATTTTTCACCATAATTTTTTCATCAAGTACCCAGCATCTTATTACACCTGAGCATATTATTCAGGCTTATCCTGTGTTAGGTCATTATTGAACAAGCTTGGCTATGCATTGAAGCACAATACTGTTCTGCACTAGTTCCTGTTGTGGGCACTTTGCTTCACCACTAAAAATGCCATATGGAGTCTAGCTTAATCCACTTCAAAAGCAAATCTAAACCATACAAAGGCACTCCTGAAAAGGAATAAGGATGAGTGTGTAGTGGAGCTGTTCTGCATTAGTTTTTTGAGGGCTTGTTTGTTATGTACACAAGTCCACAGGATGACATCAAATCTTGAAAGATCCAGTTTTTATAGAGTTTAGGTGTGATTGAATCAGGTATTTTTGTTCATCCCACTACAGAGATATGAGATGGATATAAAATTCAAATATAGATCTCTATCTTTTTAAAGTTTGGAAATGTTCAGAGGCAGGATTTAGGCAATCTTTAATTCATGTGAATGTAAGCAATACTATGACTATGTGAGGACAGTAAATATATCTCTATCTGTGATTGATCTCAAGATCAGCCTATCTATTATCATAAAGCTCCTCCTTTAAGAGCAGGAGGAGGTGGGTGGAAATTTGAAAGAACAAATTTCAAGCAACTGGTTTCCTTTCACTTTTAAAACCAAATAGTGAAAGAGGCATAAAAAAGCCCCAGCTTGGATGATAACGAAACATTGCTTTGAAGCTCTAACTAAATTGCATTTCTTGTTCTCTGCTGTCGCCTGTAAGACTCAAAAAATTGGACAAGCAATGATTAGTATATAATAATGTATGTTCAAATAGCTTATGGTATTATGAAAACAAAAATTCAAAAGGCCAATATGCTGACAGTTAAAATCTGTCTAAGGGGCAGTGGGGGGAACCTTCACAAAAACAATATGCTGATTGCATGCAGCTACCCTGCCGAGTCAAATCTTACATAAATTATACATACATAGCTGTACTGGAGCTGAGAAATGAAGCAGTTCCTGGTTCTGTGCTTTAGGCAAAGCCTATGTCCACTCAGTGCCCGTAATGCATCAGATGTTTGGTCTGTTGGTTTGGGTACCCTGCCACAGTGACTGGGTGGTACTGGGTGCTTCGGAGGCCGGTGAGAAAATCCAGTTTTGTGCTAGATCAGATATAGGGAGAATTGTGGGTTATAATCTTTCTTGGTTCTTTGATAAGGAATCACTTTCTCTCAACAGCACTCCACCCCCCCTAATCCCCTCCACCCACTTGTAAAATGTTGATGAAGTACTGAAATGTTGCATGTTTGGGTAGATTTTTTTTTTTCCACAGAAACAAATTTATGCATCCAAAAATTCAGTTTCTAAGCAGCTAAAGTTCTTCAGAAATTTGGGTCAAATCTGAGAAGTAATTTCAGCCAAAGTAAAGATGAAAATAAAATTCTTAACATCAAAATGATTCATTTCAATACATATGAAACAAAGCATTTTGATTTCTTGGGATTTCCAAGACAACTCAGTTAACTATACAGCCTAGTGATGAGGACTGCTCACAGGCACATAGGACACCCATGTTCTTATCCTCTTTCTTCCTAAATTTGAGTAAGGTCTTGAATGTAGTTTTTCTTCTCATATTCCATTCTTAGTCTATATATACATACTCATGCATACACATTCATGGAGGGAGAAACAGAGTAATTCTGCAGGTTTGTGAGCAGGCTGATCCTGTGAAAACAGGTAACGGGTCCACTCCCTATGCCAAGGAATATGTAAGTGTTTATGCAGAGCTTCAACTGGAAAGACTGATAAGTAGATCCTGATGGACTACTGGTTAGGGCAGATGTTAGGATATGGTGCACACACAGATCCTTGCTCCAAATCATGTTTAATTTAAATTCAGGTCCTCCTAATCTTGGTGGATACTTTAATCCTGAAGACACAATGGTAAGGAGAGTTTGGCAGCAGCATCTTGTTCACAGGATCTACTTTTAAACTGCCGGCAGCACCTTCTTTTGCCCAGCAAAAGTATCCTTAAGCCGCGGTTATTTGTACAACTCTACTTTCAACAGTGGAAACTAAGGTTTCGACCTAGGCTAGCAGAAATAACTCGGAAATATTTAATGAACATTAACAGACTTTGCTTGGGTTTTGTGAGTTTCTTGGGATCAAATCATACTTCCTAAACATCAGTTGTCTGAAACCCATGTTAAACAACTGAACAAACAATTTTATATACTACTCAGGAGGTAATGCAGTTTTGGTCTTTGGCGAACAGAATCAATCAAATCACTTAGTTGTCAATGTAGCCAAGAGGAGGTGAGCAAAGCATACCGCTGCTCTAAGCGTACTGTCATGAAACTCTTACTGTTCTATCAAAATCCTCTCCCAAAGTTTCAGAGATAAATCACAGTGAATAAGAGCAAGATTTGGCCCTCACTTTTGGCATAGTTATTAATTGCTTACTATCTTTTTATTGGTTTTATTTGCTAGAATAGATACTATTTGAACTTATTTTAAAAAGTATATTTCAACATTACTTAGGCACAAACAGAGGCTAATGTGTCTAGCTTTCAGTTAGCTTATTACCATTCGAATACACTGTAGATAAATTATATTAAAAGCAAAAAACCCAAAAACCGTTTCAGCTTGTGACTCATTCTAAATGGAGACTTAGCTCTAAGTAATCAAAATTGCTTTGGTTGTGCATAGCAGCATTAAAAGCCTTGTCCACTAATTGAGTGAAGCGGCTCCAGTGAAGCAGCCTTGCCCCCTCATTATGCGATCTTGCAAGTGCTGTTTGTCATCGTCGCTTGCCGGTCTCAATCTAACTGTACTGGTGGTGCAAATTAACGGTAATTCGTTACGACACGCTGTGTCCTTCCAGTGAAACAACAATATGGATCTTGTACCACCCCCGCCCTTCTCTCCTTTCCTCCCCAACCTCCCAGATCCTTTTCCCACCTCAAGTTATCACCTCTGACTTAGCCTTCCAACTCCTCCTAACTGGTGTGTCAGGGTGTATTGTGGCTTGACTGATGGATAGCACCCTGTGCTCTTCTGCTGACGTGTTAGAGATGTGTCAAACAAAAGGCAGTGCTTTCTGGTGACTCAGGCAGGCTCAGTGCTGATGGAGGGCTTGTACTTCAGGGGAGAGCTGTGTGCACACACGGGTATGATCATCCACCACCTTCTGTAGCTGAAGAACCTTACTGACAGCATGCTTTAGCAAGCAGGAAAGATCAGTGGATAACACTTTAAAATCAAAGTTAGCTAATACATGTGGAGTTTTGATGCATGGCTACTGTACTTAAATTAATAATAACCAATAGTGTTTATTAAATTTTTACTTCCATCCTGACTGTGAGAAATGTCCTTAAGAAAGCAAGCATTAGTTGGGAGCTCAGAACTCAAGAAATCCATGCCTTGCTTTTCCCCAGATTTCTTTGTCACTTTGTGACAGACGCTTATGCTCCCTTTAATAATAATCTCTACTTATCATCTGTTGGTTATGCTGTCCTTTTAAATTACAAACTGTATTGTGAGGGCTGTCTCTTGTTTTGCTTGTGTAGAGAGGTTCCTTCAAGGGAGCCCTGATTTCAGCTGGGGCTTCTGTCCCAGATTCTCAGCTGGTGGAAGTTGGCTGAGCGCCACTGAAGTCATTAAGTGTATGTGAAAGGTCTATGGCATGTCACTGTTGTGGTTATTTGCTTTGCTGGAGAGAGGGATCTTCAGCTAGTGTGATCTTAGCCCACATCTTAAAGAATTAACATCCAATTCTCAAAGATACACAGTCTTTTCTCACTTCAGTTATTTTCATTTAAAATTAAAAGGAACAATTTTTACATGAAAATTGAACATTTTTGTTTTGAAATATCAGCTTTGAAAAAAAATATACTTCTGGTGGGAGAAATTGTCGAAGTTATTTTCTGAAGGTAATGGTTTTTAGTAGATCTTTTAAAATCAACCCACTGTAACTTCTCAATTAAAAAAAAAAATATTTGGGGGAGGAAGCAAGAAAAGAAGGGAAGTTCAGATCAAACCTTAGATATTTAAAAAATAAAATTCAGAAGAATCCAGAACTGATTAAAATCAAGGTTGTGGCTCTAGGTTCATCCTAACTAACATTAGGCACCTTTCTGAGGTCACTAGGTTTTGAACATTGTCATTTGAGCCCGCCTTTGTAGTCAGCACAGAGATGCTTTTCAGCAAAAATGTTTCAGCCCCCATTAGGCCTTTATGACCTGTAGGGTAGTGTGTCCACCTCTGCTGGAGGGATCCTGGGCCGACTATGTTCTTAACCTGTGCAGTTGAATTTAAGTTGGGTTAGTCATCACTTGCCAGCAGGTCATTTACTCTGATTTTTTTTTTTTTTTATTGATACTAAAAGGTCCACAAGATGATCTATTATCATTGAAATATAACGCAGGCCCATCTACAATGCTATTCATCAGGAACAAGGTTAATGCCATTACTCCTATTCCACAGACGAGAAACCTGAAGCAAAGGAAATGACTTGGCAGAGGTCAGCCAGAAAAGATGTGTTTCTACCCACACTGCCCCCCCGCCCCACTCCCATGGTATTTATTAGGAGAGAGCAAAAGCAAGGTTTTCTCTAACCTTAAGTCCTGGAGTCATGTTTTCATATGTTAGACTTTCAGCTAACTTAGTTCTTTCCCCAGTGGATTCAAAGCTTGAAGATGTGATTTCTAACAGTTCAAAGCCAAGTAAATAATCTCCAAGAGTTCATGTATAAAATGTCACTGTACCTTATCACTGATTGTGTGATTTTGGGGGGTTTGAAGTATGCCTGACAACAGCACTTCCAGAATCTACTGCGTCTTAAAATATCTGTCATGGTTGCATGGACTATTTCATGTGCAAGACTTGAGGGTAAATATTTTGGAGGCTGTGTCCCTGTGGCTTTATCATAAAAGAGGAGGGGGTTGGGACTTCTGACCACAGAGAGGAAGGGTCAGCTGCCCTCTTCATGTTCCACAATGCACCCAATTGGCAGCACCAACACCAAGTTAAATGGTTTAGTGTAAGCTCAGGGATCTCTATGCTACATTGAAATAATTTCTCAGTTATACAGAATATATATCACTGGTGATGCAGCCAAAATTACTGCTATAGATGCTTCAGGATCAATACTAGAGGTAAGACTGAATACTCTATCAAATGATTTTGGGAGGCAAAATAAATCTTAACGTTGCTGCTTCAGAAGGGTAGAATTGTCGAGATATTTAACTCTGCCATGCATCTTATCACCTCTCCATTGAAAGCAACAACAAAAGTCCTAACTGATTTCAGTACTGCAGGATCAAGCTCCAGGTGTTGCAGGGCACTTGCATGCTCAATGCAAAGACCTTTGGGTTCTTTGAACTGGGGAAAAATCTTTAATTTAGATTATATATAATCATTTTTTATTAGAGCTTTAACTTGGTTAAGTATAATCAGGTAGCTATTGTATAATTTAAATGGCCGGTGATTGTTATTTGATAATAACAACTTACATTTATATAGTGCTGTATATCCCAAAGGGATCCCAGAGGACTTTAAAGACTCAACAATAAAATACACAACAAAGTAAACATTAATTACAATTACACCATTGCTAGAAAATATGAGGATATTAAAAATCTGGCAGTCCGTGGCTTGCTTCTGCTCTCATTTGAATTCATTAGCCAAGCTCACCCAGAGTGCAAATGGATTATTAGTGGTTCTGCCATATCTGATTTAAGAAATTTTCTGTATAAGTATTACAGTGAGAGCAGGGGAGGGTAGAAAAGTGTATGAATACCCTTCTGAGGTTGCCTACAAAATCAGCTCTACTCATGCCAGGTCACTTAAGTGGGATGTTATTTTTCAACTCTGAGCCACTTGAATTAATCCCTCTCTTGTTTGGGTGGTGGTTGTACTGTGTTTAGGCTCTGTGAGGCTGGTTCCTTGTTAGACGGGAGGAGGCTAAACAGGTTGTCTTTCAAATGCCACATGCCTACAACATCAGAGTGGGAGGTCATATAGTGCTTTGTACAGCCTGTTTTTTGGGTTTTTTTCATACATAAGCCTTGAAATAGTTTAAACTTCAGCCCTGTTATTGTCATTCTTGGGTTATCAGTGTTAACACCTCACTGAGGTGAACAGAGCAGTTTATACCTCTTGAGCTGCTCTTGCAGGCTTTTGTAGGTTCAGGTTCAAATTTCTTCACCAAAAGGGCTGACTGGAACAGGTTGCCCAGGGAAAAGGTTTAGTCACCATCCCTGGAGGTATTTAAAAGACATATAGACATGGGGGACATGGTTTAGTGGTAGACTTGGTGGTGTTAGATCATTGAGTCCAACCATTAACCAATACGGTTTTTTTCCAACCTAAATGATTCTGTGATTCTAAGTGTCTAGCTTTGTACTTTCTTTCCTTAAATGCATATTGTCAATGCTGAAGAACAAGATGAAAGCTTGAGGCATGTTAATGTGTTCTGCTGTAGCATCTCAGATAACAGTACCCTGAAACTGCAGGTGGGAACTGGAAAATCCACTGCAGCAGGCACTTCATGGACAAGTTGCATGAAGGCCGTCCCTGCCTTTGAGAGGTTGCTATTTAGGACTTGAAAAACCAGAAAAATGAGAATCCCAGAACTGTTTGGGAGGGGAATCGCTGAAGTGATGGGACTACTTTCAGAGTAAAGTCTTGCTGACCACAAAAATAGAGCCGGGAAGCTGGATGCTTTTTTTGGATGGTTAGTATAGGTGGCTTGCTTTGTGTCATTTCTTTTCTAATGCACAATGAAGTTTAGCCTAATTCTGAAAGATTTCCAGAGCCCCCTGAAATCCTCTTGAATTACAGAGTTTTTTCAACTGTTGAGACAAGTTGTTTGTTTGTACCTGAAGATAAAGATATACTGCTATTGAACATAAAATTGGGGATGTCCAAGTGGGTATGTAAATTACTTTTTTTTTTACTGGTTTGCAAGAGTTCTTGCCCATCGAGAAGGCTTTCAGTTTCTGAAAATATTAATTTTCCCTTTTTTGTCCACAACATATGAAAACACTTTACTTAAAATAATTTTTTCTTAAAACCATATTTTTTTCTCAGTCTCAGAGCTTTTCTTTAGTTTCTAACACTCTTAATCATTGTGTGAAAGTTGTTTCCCGATACTGTCTTGTTTTTCAGATTTGTAATGAAGCATGAGGGATTTTTACATTTTGTGGTGAAAGCTTTGCATGGGTCTTACTGTAAACCTTTCACAATGTCTTTAATTTGTTTATTTTTGGGAGACGGAAGAAAGGGAAATGGTGACTTACAGACAAGTTTTCTGCTCCATTTCCTCTATACAGCAGATAAGTACAAATGCTGCTATGCCCAAGACACTAAACTCTAATTTTCGATTATAGGTACATGCACTGGTGGTCTATTTACTAACCTGTGATCTGCAATAAATTTGTTGTACTATAGTTAAGAACCTAATCTCTGAGTAAAGGTGAGCAAATATGCTCAAATAAATACCCAGGTGAAACCTTCTGAAGTTCCCTTCTGTAGTGTTTTGGATTATACCTTTCTGATCCCACTACAGCTGAGCACTGGGAATCAAAACACATGTAACTCCCAGGGAAGTGCTATAAAAATGTTGTTTCTTTCTGAAACTGTATTTAAGTGTAGGTTGACATAATAATAATGGCACTCGTGATCATTAGGCCTTTGAATAGGACCCAAGTCTTTTCACTCATCAATGATACACAAACTAGTAGAGTAATGCTAAGTTGAACAGTGTTTTGTGTGTCATGCTATGTTCGACACAACCCTGTTATAAATGCTTATATATGAAATACAATTGCACCTTCTGTATGGGAAGGTGTAGCTTTCTGCTTACTGCTCCACAGCATTGTAGAAATCTCCCTCTTGCTCTGGTTAAAGTTGCCATACATTTTGAAAAGTCTGGATAGATCCTATTAGAAAAGAATCCAGCCGAGGACATTATCTTCTCTGAAAGGAAATTGGTATTCTCCCTTAAAAAGACTTTCTGAAATTATTTTATCTTTTATTAACTTACTTAAAAGAAAAAACTTTAAACCTGCATTTTTTTTAATGGTCTGATTATTAGTTGGAATTTAGGGACTGAACTTGTAATTACTAATCAAAGTCTACCTCTGGGAGCAGGAACTAGATAGAACCTTGTTTCACTTGTTTAAACATAAATCTCCTCAATTTGAGGTTAAATAGAATTCCCTGGGTTACTAGTAGTAGCCTTCTCTTTTCAGTGCCTGTAGGCCATCTACTAAAAAGTGAAAAAAAAGAGTGCATATGTGGGTGACAGAGATGTCACAGAATGTGACTAGCTTTGTTGCAGGTGCCAGTAGAAATGGGTGGATTTTGTGGACTAAATGTGGAAATGAAAGGCTGGATGGAATAATTTTTTTATTTGTAATAAAACCAGATAATGTTCAAGTAATTTGAAATCCCAGTGGTAAAGACTTAGGTACAATGTGATAACTGCAGTGATTTTAGAAGGAAGTAAGTAAACAAAAGGTAAGAAATATTAGCTCGAGTCAGAGCTTTAATTTTTATTAAGGTTTGTGGGTTTAGAACAGAGGCAGAATACACATGACAAAGAATGGCAATGCATTAGTGAAAGTAAGTGTCTGAAAGATATTAGCCTGTGTTTGTGGGAGCATGAAACTGTTGAAAAGAAACTGCTACTTTCACACTGGCATATACAAACCTCACGATGACCCTAGCAATGAAGTGTAGAGAAAGTCTCCATTGTTCGTCCAAGAAAAATAGCACATGTCTCATAGTATAAATGGCTCTGGGTTTAGTTTTTGTAGTGTTTGGTATCAGTCTGTAAGACTCAGAGAGATGATCTAAATGAAAACATGAAACTCCACGGATTTTCTTATGAAAACTTTTTTCAAACTTTTTACATAGCGCCATTAAAATATTGAAGAATGTGTTGAAACTAATCTCAAGAGTGGGAAATAATTGGGTATTACTGCAAATTCTATAAAGCATCTCCTTTGTATGTTTATAGTGTACAGAAAATATAAATAATAGCTGATTAGTAGTCTTGACTTAAAGCTCTCTGTTTCCTCCCCATATTGGATAAATCTCCTACTGATGGATCAATCATTTAATCAATCTACTAACGTGGCCTTCAGCACTATGGTATCTGAGTGCCTCCCAGTGTTGGAACGCTCAATAATGCTTGGTTTTTCTCCAGTTACTTTGCACTCCCTAATTTGATTTTGTTCTTAGTTACACTGATGTAAATCTAAATCTACTCCATTGATTTTGATGGAGCAAGCCAGCATTTGAGCCTGAAGAGCAGAATCTAACCCTCCTCTTGCAATTCCCCAGCTATTCTTAAGTTGTATTAATAATATTTCTTGGAGTTATTAATCTGCTCTCTCATTTATTCTCCCTGTTCCTGCTGCATCTTTCTTTCTTCTGCCGCTTTGGGTATAATCCAAAGTCCACTGAAATTGTTGTCAGTCTTTCTATTGATTTCAGCTGACTGTGGCTCAGTTTTCCACTTGCCTCTCTCTCCCCTTTTTTCACCCTCTGCAGACCCTGAAGGTTCCCGTGTGAGTTTGTGTCCATCTGAGTAGAGGCTTCTAATTAATTAAAGTTACAGGTATTCTCACAGTTCTGTGAATAAGCACCTTGCTGTACTGGGATCCTAATCCCCATCTTTTCCTTAATACCCATTGCTTCCCTCAGTTTAGTTTTCCTTTAACGAGATCCCCGTCTCCTCCTCATGCTGCAGGTCTTGCTCTCGGGTTCAGCATCTTGTATTTTAGGGAGAGCTTTGCTAAGGGCCTGACCTGAGCTCTGTGGAAAAATGAGGGAAGAAACCCCACTTATTTCCTTGAGAATTTTGCTCAGCATAAAATGTTGTAGTGAATACAAAAAAGCTTTTGGATGAGAGAGTTGTGGCTCTTCCTTTGATATTTTTTTTTCTTTTCTTTCCCCTCCCTGCCTTCAGTGTTGAAAGCAGAAGAAAATAAAAAGAAGAGGAGTTGAGAATTTGAGCTGGGAGACTTGGCAGGTAAGAGGTGTGTTTTCTTACTTGCTGGCGAGGCGTTTCTAGAAGTGCTGATGTGACTTGGCAGTGGGTTGGCTCAGCTCTGGGAGACGAGGCTGGCCCAGGACCTGCACAGTCAGGTTGAGTTCCCTGTTCCTTCACAGTCTTTCTGCGTAACCGAGGGCAAATGCTTCACTTTGCTGGTTCCTCGCCTGTGACAGGCAGAACTGCTTCCCTGCCATGGGAGGGTGGCTTGAGGAGAAATGCAATAAAGGCTGGGAAATAATGAGCCGGTGTAATAGGTGGCAGCACGTGTGAGCTACTTGGACAAAGTTGCCCAGTTTGAGGGTGACAACTGTGTTGTGTGGACAGCTGGGCTGGTGTTTGCATTATTTCAAGAAATGTTTTACTAAGGTACTTGTGTGATATCTGTAACTTCACTGTGTTCTCTTCTTTGAAGACTCATTTGATTACTTTAGTCTCATTTCCTGTTCTACATGTTTTTTAAATGGGGTGGAGGTGAAATATAACATAATCAAGATGCAACTCTTGCTTTCATGTAAAAACTGTGCACAATAACAACTTTAGAAAGCCAAGCACTCATTGGAGAACAGTTCGCAAAGACACTTCCTAAGGTCTTACTTGAGGCACATCTGAGGACAAAAGGCTTTTCTTGGGGACAAAAGCCATAGCCAGGCTGCCAGACTTCAAAACTTCCTCTGAAGCTTGAAGCACAGGAGTTTTTTTCAGAGGAGGAGCTGAAAAGAAAAGTGTAATATGCCTTAACCTTGTTCTTGGAAAAAGTTGTACCGTTTCCAAAAAGCTCAGCCTGAGGCAGTCATGCATCATAGATAAATCAGCCAAAATGGCAAAACATTGGTGGGGTATGAACAACTGCAGGTAGTTGTTTAATTGCTTGTGTCAAGTAACCTTAATAACAGATGTTGCTACTGATCCAGCCAATTATATAAATTGTCCTGCAGTCTCTCCTGGGTTCTTACTGAGGCAAAGCTATTGATATGTAAGATGTGTCTGAGTGAGACAGCACTACTTGGCCCTATGACTCTGTCTTAAAAGATAGAGCTTACCCAAACAGGGTGTGACTGACGTATTTCTGCTTCTCTGCCTTTTTCTTCATAGCACACTGTAGCAAGAATCCTTGATTTTACTCCCCCTCTTACAAATTTGTGAGAATAAATTTAAATTTTAATATTTGGAGATCCAGAAGATGTAAATAACATCAAAATAAGTATTGCCTGTTTGAAATTCCCTGCTGGGTCCACCTGTTGCACTTTGCCTGATGTAGGGATAATAAGCTGTGTGGGATGGTGAGTGCCTCCCTTACTCATCCGTACAGCCCTGAGCATAGCAGTGTTGTGCTGCTTTTTGGAGGGGGCTTCTAGCAACACATCACATGAGAAATACCCAACTCCTGTGACTGAGAGTTTGCAGGCATGTCGAGCAAGCTTGGCTCAAACTCAGAGGTCAGAAGAAGTTCGTGGCTGATAAGAGAATAAATAATTTTCTAATCTGAAATAATTTGGTCCTTAGCATTTATGAGAAGACTCATCAATACAAACTAACTGGCAGCATTGTAAAAAAAGATTTCTAGTTGCAAAGCTTTTGGTCTCAGAGTGAAGTATTTGTGTTTTCACTATGTCACTAATAGACCTCTAATAAGCTGTACATGAAGATGATTAGGGATATGTTGTTTGGTTTGGAAGAATTTATCTTCTGGGTTTGGATGTTTGGTGGTTTTGTTTTGTTTTGTTTTTTAAATTTGCAAGTGCTTTCTTGGTTTCTTGAAATTTTCAAAACCATATATTGGCATCTGTTTTTTGCTGTGAAGTTACATCATCTCCGCGCAAACCAGTGTAATGCATCAGGCTGGCTCCCTATGTGTGCTGGGTCATATGTTTAGTATTAAAGCTCAGTTTCTGTGCTTTTTCATAACAGTTCAGTTGTCTGCTAGGAACTGGTAGTTAAAGTATGGCAGACTTCAGATAATTCTTCAGGCTCAGCCTCTGTTTCCACTGCCTTTGATCAGGATACATTCAACTCTCAAATATTTATAATTATTTTTTCACATGCGCCTTTTGATTTTCATCATTGTGCCCTTCCACACAATAGGAATAGTGAGTGATTTCTTATTATAGTTCCTTGGCATATAAACATTATGTTACTATAAACTGATCAAATTTGGACTGTAAATGCAAGAAAGAATAGAAAGAGATGGATCCTACAACAAAGAGTTTGCAGTTAAAGTGGTAACAAGTGACACGGAAAAGGTGGCGAAGACAACTGTCAAAATACAGCATGTTCATGGATATACAAATACACGTATAGACATATATATCCTTGTTTATCCCTGCAGTTTAATTTAACATCATATTAAAAAAAACCAAAAAAACAAAAAACCAAAAAACCCCCAAAAACCAACAGTAGAAAGATTAATCTATAAAAAGATTTGAACCATGTGGCAGAACTTGTCTTACTGATGAAAATGAAAAGCAGCCAGAGATTGAAAGAGGGGGGGATGTTGGTATTTTTTCTGGATAGGTTGTTTTAAAGTCATTAAAAACAAATTATTCAACCTTTTCCCAAATAAAGTATAAATTTTTATGACTTTTCCCTCTATATGATTTTGATGAGAAAGTGGGTGTTGGTACAGTTGCAGAAACTTCCTCCACACAGATGTGGTAAAGCACATTAAATCTGTAGTCTGCAATTTGTACACCCATTGTAGGCTGAAGAGTAGCTCTATGAAACAATGAAAAGGAGTTTGTCTGAGGTTGTATGCTTGCCTCAGATTTTGGTTCTAGTTTGGTAAATAATATAAATGTTCTCAGGTAAATTCTCATTATAATCCCATTTTCTGTTGCAGATATGGTTTTGGTCAACCTGAGAATTTGAGTATGTGTGGTGACAGTGGGAAGTGGGTTGGAAGGAATTGCTGTTACTGTATTACTTCCCCTCCAAAAAGGTCTCAAAATGAAACCAACTGCTAAATTGGTAATCTGCAAGCTCACAGTATTTGCATGCATTTCTGTGTGGCTGTGAGAGGGAGGAAGCCCCTGTTCTTGCACACATTTGTTTTCTGTGTCATCCTGAACTTTGAGATCTGAATCTTTTATTCGTGTGGTTGGCTTTAGTTTTGGTTTGTTTTGTACTAGATTTTGTAAAAATCCATGACTGAGGCTTGTTTGCAAGAGTGGCTTATGAGTGGGTACCTCTGTGTGATTGATTGTTACACCCACCAGGTCTAAAGAGTATCATATTTATGTCAAAGGAGCAAGTCCAAATTGTATTGTGATGTTTTATTGGAGTGCTCATATGTGAGGGTGCTTACTGTTACGTCTTTGTGGATTTCAGCTGCAGGAGCTGTTGCCCAAAAAGGAATTAGGATGATTTTATAGCATATGAAGAGACTTAGGATACGGTTCGTTCTTGTCCCTTTGTTTTTGCACCCAGCAGTTGCTCAGGTAACTGAGAATCAGTGGATGACTATTCCCAGATGACACAAGTTAAAATCATGCACACCCTCCACTGATACATCCATGAAAATGGGACCAAATGGGAAGTAACCGAAGCAGCTGAGTGCACCAGAAAACATGCATGAAATGTCCTTTCATGTGTCCTGTTCTGACAAGCAGAAACTATTAGTTTCTGTCTCTCTTTTTTAAAAAAAAGTTTCAATGCAACCAAGACCGGGTTCTTTGAAGTAATCTTGATGGGTTTGGGGATCACATTAGTAGGATCGGTGGTGATCTCTTGCCTAAATATCATGAGCAATGAAAATCATGTGGCTCTAAGAAACAGCAGAGTAGATGACTGATGAAATGTGACCTCTTCCTAAAAGCAGTGTTGCTAGGGCAGCTGAGATGAGATTGGGAGAAGGTGGCACTACAGTCTTGGAGAAATGTCATAAACCTAGAAATGCCTTGGATCAATCTGCTTGTGATCTGAAATTATAATCCAGTGTCTTATACACTTGTTTGTGACTTCCTCTGTGAGCAAATTTTGTGTGTGCATGGCTGGATTCTTTTTACTACTTCAGTTTACAACAGAACGCTTATGGTCATTTTTCTGCTAATGATTTTTCTTGCTCTTTAGAAATGTTTTTAAAAAAACCAAAAAATTCCCACAATTTAAAAGCATTGCTAAGTTGCCCCTGAAGATAAGTGATTCCTCTGCCTTCCTCCTATAAACCCCAACTTGTTCATATGTCCCCTGCACATGAGTACACTGTGTTAGGTGCGTGATTTTTCTTTCTGAAAACTGGATAATGGGAGTAAGTGAATCGGTAGCTAAAAGTTCAAGTATTTCATTCATGCTTCCCTGTGGGAAGTCCTGTCACTGTTTCCAGTGCCGGACTGCGGGATCTAACCAGCCCTGGTGTATGTAGCAGGGCAAGCTGAAGGGCAGGGTTTCTGAAAAGCTTTGCCTTTCTTTGGCTTTGAGGCTTATGTGTGGGTGTTAAATTCTTGTTCATTTCTTTCTGAAAGGGGAAATGCTCTTTATTTAGGAAAAAAAATTAGTCAAGAGCTTTATCTGGCTTTACTGCCTTCTGTGCATGTTTAATGATGTTGCTTTCCACTGGGAGGTGTTGGTCCAGCTTACCTGGAAGCAGTGTACATCTGGACTGTTTTTCAGAGGTGATGAGTAGGTCTCCTTCTGAAGCTGACGTGATGGTATGGGCACCTCAGAACCTGTGAAGATAAGCTAGTGAATGTTTTTCTTAAGTGTCATTTAAAAGTTAGTTAAAATTCTAACAAATATCAGCTCTATGGAGCTGTTAAGCTTCTCTGAAAAACAGGGTCAATGCAGTGGACAAAACCTCTTTCTCTCTTTGGCCAATATCACGATCATTTACAAAACTTCAGGAAGCTTTTGTCTCCTCTTCTGCTTCTAGTCAGATACCTGTTCAACAAAGGAAAGGGATCACCTCATTCAGCAAATTGAGTTCTGAAGTGTAAGTAGCATTTATGGTGTTTGCTCACCTGAAAAAAATCATAGTTTTTCATTTCTAGAGTTTTAATCACTTTAAAGAAAAAGATGTTAAACACGGATTAATTTAATCATGTGAATAAGTAAGCATATATAAGTATACAATGATTTAATCAAGCAAATTAACTTGCTTAATGTCAGGATGTGAGAATGTAGATGCATGTGCTTTTCACATGAAAGGCTTGGTGGTGATGGAAAGGAGTGACCAAACCAAGGCGGACCCCTTGTTCCCACAGGGCAGGTAAGACCCATGCCCAGGGCTTGTAGCTGCAGTCACAGGTGCAGGTGTAGGTTTGCTCCGTGGCTCCTGCGGAAGGAGGACTTCAGGTTTCAGTGCCTACGCTTTGTGGATCAAAGTGCGTTTTGACTGTGGCTTCCTCTGAGAGGAAACAAGATCTACCAGAGTTATCTGGATGATTTGTGTTGGTTATCTGCCACAAACTCACCACAGAGTAGCTCACAGTTGTTATACCATTTCCTGATATGGCACAGGGAACATCCAAGGTTGGGCGCGAGAGAAAGAACGGAGAAATGTTGGGCAAGAGCTTACAAAATCACTTTCCGCTGGGAGACTTGGTATCAAGTGAAACATCAGAATTAGTTGTTGCTGCCGCTGCTGTTGTAAGGACGATTATAAGCTTGCCGGTTTAAGTCTGACCCATCATCCTGAAATGCTGTTGCCAGTTACCATTAGGAAGCCAAGTGTTGCTAACATACTCAAATGCACAGCAGAGTTCTGGCTCTTAAGTATCTGGACAAACTCCCAATATTAGGAACAGGAGTCAAATGGCCATCCTTTCTCCTGTGCTAACACACACCCTGCCATTAACAGTCTGAAGGCAATTTTAATAAAATACATAGCCCTGCTGAGCTGGTCTCAGAAAATAAATAAGCGGTGTAGAAAAGAAGCTTTTGTTTAAAAGTAATTATTTAAACTGTGCATTACAGGTAATTTTCCTTTACCAGTAAAGCAAATGCTATCAGAATTTCAATAATAGCTTTGTGTTACTTATCTAGATAACATGATATTGTCATTTCCAGGAGCTTAAAATGCTGTTTTATTTTCATTTGTGTCAAATATAAGGGTAAATGAGACCTGAATATATATAAAAAAACCCCATGGGTTTTGTATCATTTTCTGAGAGCAGTATTTTGTTTTCCAACCTTTTAAAGTAAAACAACAATCTAATGATAGCTTCGTAAAGTGTGGACTTAAAACAGTAGGGTGAGGAGCGTCTTCCTATTTTCTGTTTTGTGTAAACATGCTGCATTTCACAGTTGACAGAAAACACCATTCTTTGAAGAGGTTTGTCAATAATAACTGTAACAGTGTGGTAATTTTGTAATGTACATGCAGATGTAGCCAAACACTAAGTGCTGCAACCCATATATAGCTCAGAAAAAGCAGAGGTGTCATTTTTTTACCCGAGATTTTTCACTTTCAAAAATTAAATTAAAAACTTAGCCTCTCTGTTTCTTCCTCTCAGCATTATTTCTAGAGTGTAAACCTCTGTAATGGTCACAAAATAGTTTCTTATGAGACAAAGCAGCTGAAGGAGCGAAGCAACTTTTTTTTTCCTTGAAGTAACCTTTCTGTATTGGGTCTTTAACTAAGAGGATGGACATTTTGTTTCAATGAAAACTTTTTTTATTATTATAATTCCTATTTTGGATATTTATATACTTTCTGTGTCAGTTATGGATGAGGAAGGGTTGCTGCTTTGAGAGTTGACAGCCTGAAGCCCTGATTGTGCAGCTGAGCCCATGGGGGGTTGTCCCCTGTGATGCTTGGCTGCAGCCTCCGTTTCTAGCTGAGAGCCCCACGGCATGCTTTGGCTGCAAGGAGGTAAGGCAGGAGAGGCACAAGTGCATTAAGGGCAGTTTTCAACCCAAATTGAGGCCTAAATTCTGTCTAAGCCCTGACCTAGTGTTTTCTTACTGGATGTCTTTAGGCCTTTAGAGGTGCTTAGCCAGTTGAAAGTGGAGGCCCAGGGATTAGGTGGATTTTTAGATCATTTACACCTAGCCGTAGGCTGTTTGCGCCGGAGTTTCCAATTACCCAAAATGGAGAAAATAGCATTTGCCTACTTCAGAGAAGATTTGTGAGGATCAATGTGTTTGAGATTGTGACAGTAGGATATATCTGTAACTTACATAGGTAATAGATCAACTTAAATACTTTTAATAAAAGTGGGCACAATAATTCATTGCTCTGTCACAGGAATATTGTGACGCTTAGTGTTTGTGATCTATGTGAAAGAGGTTGAGATCTTTTGATTAAAAAGTGATATTGATATAACTGTGTGAATTACGATCACGCCTGCTTCCATGCTGAATTTACTTCTTGACCTAGCCAGGCTGGAGTTTTAATCTGCAGCAAGCGAAAATTGTTGCCCCCCCCCCCCCCCCCGGAAAGTTTCACCTGTCTCAAGCCGTGCTGACCCTCTCAGCTTTCTCCCATTTCTGCTGTTTGGGGAGAAGGATGGTGCCAAGGCAGAGGGCAGAGCAGGCAGCCAATGCCAGGCGGGGATCTTGCTGCCGAAGAGCCTGGCCGATAGCAAGGTAGTGCTGCGACTTGGAGCTGGCAGGCAGAAATCAAAATGCCACCCCTTGGCTGTGGAAAGAGCTAAAGATTTGTCTCCAGCAAGTGGCAGGTGCCAAGGTACTGTCGCCCGTTTTCTAATTTTAGCGGGAAGGCTGGCAGGGATCTTACCTAGACAGACAAGCGTTGTTTCTGCCCGGGCCGATCTGCTGCCGTGGGTCCTGTTCCAAATTGCTCGGCTCAGTGCCTCCCTGACTTTCGGGAGGTGGTGTGCCGGCAGGAGGGAGAGGGGAAACCCCTACCCTTTTCTCAGAAGGCTTGTGAAACTTCTGAGCCTGCTTCAAGACAGTAAAACTCATACCTTACACTAGCTGTCTGAAAAGAAGTATTTGTGGGAATGTTATTAGTAACACAGCGATTGATTTACGAAGCCAGTTTGAAGTGCCTGCGGCAGTCCGTATGGTTGCATGCGTATGAGAAGCTCCTGTGTGTCCTCTTGCCTGGTGACTTGGGTGTGGTTCCAGTACAGAAGCAGAAGTGGCTAGGGGAGTCCACCAAAGGGGAAAGAGAGTGGGTCTTCCCCCTTCCACAGTGACTGGGGCTTGTGTGATCATTACACAGCATTTTCTGTCAAATTGCTCTGGTTTTGACTTGATTTTTGAAAGTGTCTAGGGAAAGGTATGAAGGAGTCGTTGACTCCCAAGTCACCCTCACAGCTTGGAGGCTGTGCGATGCATCCACCCCTCTGTCTCTAGCAAAGTGGTGTGATATTCATGGCGTCACCAGAAACTTCTACAGCAGGGAGCTGCCTGGCTGTTTCCGGGATGGGCTTTATTGGCACTCTAACTAGCCATTTCAATGGTCTCAGAGCCCTTTAGAAAGGTAAGTATAGTTCAATATACCTATTTTGCCCTTGGAGAACTCGAGGCATGAGGGAGAGACTGCAGTAGGTTTCAGCAGCAGAGCCAGAGGTCACTTGAAG
Organism: Haliaeetus albicilla; assembly: GCF_947461875.1. Lineage (NCBI taxonomy): Eukaryota > Metazoa > Chordata > Aves > Accipitriformes > Accipitridae > Haliaeetus > Haliaeetus albicilla. Next base: position 18,027,794 of record NC_091501.1, read on the forward strand.
TTCCCTTCTGGTGTGTGGCTTGGTGCTGGACTTGCCCGCACCTACTGCTGGAAGAAAGGGGCAGCCCTGCTCCACCAGCCCTCTGCCCCAGCCATGCACTCCCACAGCTCCCCTTCGCCCAGCACTGAGCTCTTCTGCCCAACCGCAAAGGTAAGCTGGCAGGAAAGTGACTTTGGGAAATGGTGAAGCACTTTCTGCTGGTTTAGCTCACTGAACTGGTTCCTTGTGGGCTCAGACAAATGCCAACAAGGCACTGTTTTTGTGTAGTCTTAAACAGCAAACACTGAGTGATCTGTCACATTTTGAACATATCTGTAAGGAAGCTGCAGCTAACAGTGTAGCTGTACTTTTCTTCAAATAGCCCCTATTCAGATACAGTCTTAAATTGAAGAGAGCCTATTGGCATATGTTATTACTGTACTATTAACACTAGTTTTTATTAATGTGTTTTTTTCATTCTTGTAATGATGACATGACCAGTATTTAGCTATTCTGGGCATTATGTAAATAATAATTGGGAGTGTTCTATTGTCAAGTGTGGCTGGAGATGGACAATACAGAAGAGTTGATATTTATCACATATTTCAAAGGTCATTTTCACCATCTCCACTAAAAGCTATGCTTGCTCCAAGCACATCTTGCTTGATGGTGGATAAGTTCTGCCATTTTGAGAGGGGTAGTTTTTATTTATAATTGTGAATGTGTTTAGCCACATGAGGCTGTCAATCAGTGAGATGAAAGCCCGGTAGGATTATTTCTGTAAGTGGCCAATTTCCCCCACCCTTTCCCTCCAAATCAAGGACAGATGAAAGGTCATGATTAAACCAGTGATTCCCACCCCTCCCGCCTCCCCCCGCCCCTAAATTGTAAGTAACAGTTTGCAACTGTTTTTTACCAAGATGTCAAAACTGTGTTTCATCTTGGGGAAAGAGGGGAGGAAGAAAATTATAAGTTCTTGAAAATGTTGGCAATTTTCCAAATGGTTGTGTTGAAATTTATTTTAATTATTGTACTTGTGTCAGTTCCTAGCAGGGGTAAAAGGGGGGAAAATAATTCAGTATTATGCAGCTATGGATTAAACAATTAATGGTGAGCCTCTGTATCCTATTAGTATATTTGAATTCATTATTTCAACAAATTGTTTTATGAGTCAGTGACTAGTGGATTTAACCATTTATTTTGTAGTCAAAACAGAACAGAAGAATAATTGCCTTGCTGAAGCACACCTTTATGTGTATGAATCTATCCAAGGAATTAACCCGAGACAGTCAAATAATGCAGAATGTCATTAGGAAGTTACTTTGTCCAAGAGTTTGGTTTTCTTATGTGCATTCAAGGAACTTGCTGTCTGGGTGGGTTTTGGCAGCTGTCTGGTGATCATTGCAACAGCTACCATCCCTAAAAGCATTGAGGACTTTGGCACAATCAGCATTTCCCTGGAAAATATCTCGGTTGGCATTGTATGTGGTGTTCTTTTCTTCAATACGTGCTAACCACTCACAAGTAAGAAATAACGCTTCTTGACTGATCGTGGCATGTAGATAATCGCCAAAGTAAATACTTCTGTGAGCAATCTGTGGGCTCAATTTTGTGTGTAAGACCTATTAACAATGACCAAGTAAAAAGACATTCTTAAGAAGTACCATAGCGCAAATTATCTAAGCATGTGAGGACGTCACTGGTGTTTCTCTTTGCAGTTCACATTAGGAGTACACTAAGACCCTCATGATACCCTCATGGAATTTGGGCCAGATGTATCTTCATAAATATTATTTATGTTAAATATTTTCTTCTCAAATTAGGCATGAAACCAAGATGCTGTCTTTTTATGTCATTAGGTAACACATTTATCTTGATAAAGAAGGTAAAATGGGTAATATTCTAATCTCAATAGATTTTGGTTTTCCATTTAGTGTTTTTTCTGCGATGCTACAATTTCCTTTTTGCCTTTAAGAATCCTATGCCTTTGTAATGTGTGATAAAATGTGTGTCATCTTCCACCGCCACAAGGGATGTGTAATCGGATACTTACTCTATCAGTGATGATGTGAGTGGTACAAGTAATACTGGGTGACTTCAGCCATCTTTGCACTACTACACAGTTAATCCACAAATCTGATAATGCACAGGGACCATGAATTGGGTAGAGTTGACTATTTAAAGGATGGACAGTGAAGTGAGTCATTTCTGGGTGTATTTTATAATTGCCAAAGTCCTCTTAAAGAAAGGTCCTGTGTTTGAAATGTATGTAGTTTTTATGATCCTTTTTTTTCCTTTTTCTTTTCATTCTCCTGTGCTGAGCTATTGTGTGTTTTAAATGTAAGTGAAGAGCTTCCCTTTTTTTTTCTTTCTTTTTTTTTATGTGAGCAGACAAGCAGAAGATGATGGTGCCACCCTCCTTACAAACTTTTAGGTTGGCTAAGAAAATTGACTATTGTTTTTGGTTGTGGTTTGGCTTTTTTAAGTATGCAAATACTTCTTTGGTAGTCAGTTTAAATTATAGGCAAGATGCTGAAGCAACCTCCTAAGTGTCGGTGGACCTGACAGTGTATTCTGCTGCACTTCTGCTGCATGCTGTTTTCTTACTTTCCACTTCTGGGTGAGTCACATAAATATCTAGTGCCAAGCTGTAGGACTAAGAGTGTAGCATGAGATAACTATTCTCAGGATTTCTCAAAAACATCAAGGGTGTTGATGTTGCATAGATGTGTTGCTGTGAGCTGTTTATCACTGGGTGCATTGCTGGGGAGGAGGGGTAGAAGCAGAGGTGTGGCCAAGGATGGTTATGAAGAAGGGTGCTCTCTCATTTTCTTCTCCTACTTTGGTAGCCTGGATTCACTAAAAATAAGGTGTTTCTTGGCTTAGTTCCTTTAAACTGGATTTATTAGTTGACCTCTTTTCAAATGGAAGAATGAAATTAGGGGGGTGTGGAAAGGGAGAAGATTTGGGTGCCAGCTGACAAGAATGTTTCAGGGGTCCTAATTTTCAATTGTGTATAGCTAGTGCAAGCTAAAGGTCAGCAAGACAATTGATGTGAAGAAAAACATGTGAATATGGTGTTGGGAACACTTGCAGAGTATGCCTGTATAAAAATATAAACAGTAGGCCATTTAAAGGGATGAAAAGAAGTGGAAAAAAGTAAATTTTTACATGTACAACCCTTTCCTTCCCTTTTGCTACAGGAGAGAAAAAAAAAGATGATTTGTTTCAGAACCTTTTCTGGAACTCTGTGAAATGATTTATAGATGAGGTGTACTGTATACAAGAGCTTTTACTGGCTGCCTTGCCAATGAATTAGGGCCCTATTCTACAAAAAAAAAAAAAGTTAGCACTTTCTTTGCAGCCATCCTAGGCTTCCGTGGTGCGGAAGTCAAATGTAAATTCTGGCTGAATTGGACCCTTATGGAGGCAGTGTTCAAACAGCCTGTGAGGAGAAGAGAAACCATTCAGGTCATGGGCCTTTGCATGCTTCGGAGTCCTTCGATCATTGCTATAATTCTCTGAAAGCAAACTAATAAAACTTCCTATTGACTTGCACTTGTGTGTGCTTTGAGCAGTTATTTACAGTCTACCATCAGCGGATCAAAAATCAATTAAAATCCATAGAAACAGCCAAAGTTACATACTCCTCTTTGCTGGTAAAGATTTTTTTTTTTAAAGATTTTACATTAATACTTACTGCTTGGTATTACTGAAGATAATGAATCAGATTTAGGCAAAGTCTATGCGTTTTTAACTCTATGGGTCTGTGCGTCTTTAACTTTACAGAAGCCCTGCTAAGAACCTTTTATCCTCTGTGCCTCTTGCCCTCTGTAGAAATAGGAGAATTTATGCAATTCATTTAACTGAAATGGAGATGTTGAAAGCTCTCCAATACTATCATGATGGATGCTATTGCAAATGTGTAGGGAAAACAATAATCTTAATGATAAAATGATAAGTTTAATACCAGTACATTAGAATGGAAAGTGAATTTTAGTATAGCTAATACATTAAAATAAAGGAGACTGATTTGTATTCCTGATTTGCCACGGAAGCCCTGCAGATTAATTTGGTTCCATCCTGCAATTCAGGGGGAGGCTGTGTAGTCTCAGGCAGGGCTGGGCTGGGACTGCAGAGACCCGGTTCTGCCAGTGACCTGCTCTGGGGGATTTTGCAGTGTGTGTGGGTTTTTCCTTGAGTTTCCTCTCCATCTGTTTGCCTCCCATTCTTCGCAAGTCTAATCTGTTTATACCATTAAACTCCCAAACATAGTGCTTCTTTTTAATTTCTTTATAGGTATGCGTTCCAAAGACTATTATGCCATTGAATAGTGATGATACTTGTTCCTGTTACTCATGTAGATTGGAAGGATATAATCTACATTTCTAATTACTGTTTTTATTCATCCTTTGTTTCATATCTTAATGCAACTTTTATCTTAAACAAAATGTACAGTAACTAAAGAAGCCATGACTTCAGTGCGTTGCAGTGATATTCGGATATCAACCGCAGAAGGCAATGCTGATTACACTAGTAAGGCAGAAGGCCCAAGCACTGAGAAACTGGGGGGGGGGCATAGTTAAGGTAACTTGTGCAACCTTAATTTAGTCCTCTTGTGGCTATGCATGTTGGTAGACTGCTGTATTTGATACAGCATAATGATTCCATTGATGGGAGATTGCAGAAAAGACCAAAAGGAGTTGTTTTATCAGAGAGGAGTCTGAATAATGTAGAGTAAATAAGGCCAGGCTTTTACAACAAATGCTGAAAATAAACAAAATATGAAATGACTGTTTGTTAAGCAAGCAGAATCTATCCTGCAGGTGACATTTTAAGTAAAAAAGACTGGAATGATATATTTATAGACTACCATGATACATATGCACAAGTCAACTGAATTAAGATTGCACAGTCAACTTAAATCCTGCAGTTCTCTCTTTTTCAGTTCTTTACTTTGCAACCTGAATAATGTTTATGTACATGCGTGGGTAAAAAACCAGAAATGTCACCCTGTCCATCATACTGACTCCTTGTTGTTGTCCTTGTGAGAATCTCACATCCAGCTGCGCTGATTTCTGCCCCTCTGTCTATAGGAGTATAGCTTTAGGTTGCTGCCTTCTCATCACCCTGGAGAGAGGGAGGATTGTCAGGGTGCTGGGGAGGGAGGGTGATTTTTTTTTTTTTTTTTTCCTAAGCTGTTTTCCCTGTTTACCCATCTCCACCAGTCAATTCATGGCTTGTCTATACCATTAATGGCCTTGTTGTCTTAGTGCCTTTTTTTCCCATTAAATTGGTTCTGGTCTCCACTTTTCGGTGGATGCTGGCACTCTCTGCTTCTATTCCGCTTGTTCTTCTAGACTATCAGTTCAAGTTTTTCATATTCTCCGTTTGTCCTGTAACAGCCCCCAGTTACCTTCTCACATTACTCATCTCCCCTAGCTCCAGATGTCAGAAATCCTCCTCTCCTGGTTCTGCAGTCTTCTCGCTTTCCTGATGGTATCCCCCAGCACCTTGTTCCACTGTTGTTTTTAGCAATCTAGTAACTCTCTTGTTTCTCTCACCCACCACATGTAGCAGCTCAGAAAGCCGCGCTCCCACTCTGCCTCGGCACGGTCACTGACTGCAAAGGCAAGCCCCCTCCCCATAGGGGCCTGGGGCTCAGGGATGCTCAGGGCTCTGTGCAAGCACAGCCTGGTCAGCCTTGGGCATCAGGAATGGCAGGCATCTGCCCACTGAAGGTAGGATCTTAAAATTACTTAATTTTTTTCAACTGAGAATATTTTTTGAGTCTTGTCTGTATTTGTAAAGATTCAGACATTTTCTGGTAAATTTGCCTAACTCCCTCTCCAGGTTTGTATTGTTAGCACTAACAAATTAATTTGCTAAAGTTAATATATTAAGATACTGAAGTTCTTCTGCTTTCCTTTTTGTTACTGTGTATACCTCCTAAAATCTGTCAAAAAATATGTCTTTTTGAAGCTATATAAAAATACCATTGCTTTCAATAGTGCTACCATTTCATTCTTGGAACATAATATTGCTTTACTGTTTTCAGGATTGATTCAGCTACCTTTCTCTAAGCTGAGGCCTGACTCATAACAATTATCATTACATACGTACTAAATTGATTTCTCAAACAGAGTTGCTTTTCTGGGAGGGATTTTACTTCCTAAGCATTCTCGCCAACTGAGACTGCTCATGTGCTGGGGTATTAGATAACAGAGGGTCAGAGTCTGTCCTCCAATCCCATTCAAAAAACAAAACCAAACTGATGTGGTTTTTCAGTATTTTATTTGAATCCAAAGAGTTGTATTTCCACATAAAGGTAAGGTTCCTACATTTCTGAGTTATTGTAACATAAAATATTAACTGCCCTCCTAGAGCTATACACTCTTTCAGTTCTTTCTCAGCATATCATTTCTCTTTTTAGTTATCTGACCTTTCTGTAATTCTTCTAATCTATGGAATAGTGCAATTTATCTTTTCTTTACACATCGTCTTAGGGTGGCTGAGTGGAGGGATGGAGGGGATGCATATATCTTCTTGTTACTTTTTTCTGACTCAGTGTTTAGTCATTATTTTCAGTATCATTTAGTCTGTGGAAAGTTTCCCCATATGTCAGGTGTATTTTAAACATGCAGCTGAGTTCTATACTACAGTAAGCCCTTTTCAGATATGATGCTTACCAAAGGGCAGAGTTCAATTTCCAGCATTTATGGAAGCAAAGCTTTTTCAAATGTTGTTATTTAAATAAATACCCAAACTGTGTATTCTTGTTTTGATAAACATGTAAATCAGGTTTCCCTATGTACCTCATTTCCCTTAGAAGTGCATTTCTTTGTGTTGTCTACAGAAACACTTAGAAGTATTAGGTGAGCATACCTAAACAGTGGTACCATTTGTTACAACATATTATAAGTACTAAAAGTTCTTGCAAGAATCCATTAAGTACTGTTAAGCATAGGGATGCACCCTGTGGCTGAGGAGGTTGAGGTTCCCGTGTCAGATATCCCTCCATGCGTGTAGATGGTATATTGAGTGTTACTGTATGTTTATCCTTTCTGACTATCTGCTATCCAATACTGTTTGAGGCAGGCCACTGGACTAGGCAGGCCTTTGAGCTGACCCAGTAGGCTTGTTCTGACATCAATAGAGTTGGATATGTTGACAATTACCAGACAGTTGTAAACTGATAATGTGGTTTTGTACCCACCTCTTGTTCTTCTGATGTATTTGTTATAAATGCTTCCTGTCAGGTCTATTGTCGAGATTCCATGTTTGTACGTGTGTGCATATGTACAAGAATACGTGAGTGTTTCTATGAATGCCTAATACATTACAAGCCTATGAGGTCCTGATTCAGGGTGCACACAATTCATAGTAGTCTTCCCCGAGATTTCAGTGCATATTGGATCTCAAACTTATCAATAATTGTTTTAAAGATACCGCCTCAATGGTGAAGAGTTTACAGGAGGAGCATAAAAAAAAATACAGCGAGCAACTGTAAGAATAATCTCAAAATGATGCTACAGAAGCTCTGATTATTAAGTTTGTTTCCTGCAGAAGTTTGCTATTAGTCTGAGAATGTCGGACCTAAGAGTATTTAGTTTTCTTTAGCAAATATGTTTGGATGTTTAATTGGATGTAGTGGGTTTTGTGTGCTCATGGGATGGAGATCACGGGGAAAATAGGTATTCCTTAACCTTCCTCTTTGCTGTAATTACTGAAAAATGCTATTTATGGTAAGGTTGTGTATGTGCGTGTGTCTTGGGAGAAGGATATGGGATTACTTTTTAACAAAGAAATGGAATTCCTTTTCACAGGGAATTACAATTGTGACTCTAGTCTTGCTAATTTAAATAACTTGCTGGCTAAACAGACTTTTGTAAAGCATTAAATGCTATTAGGTTTTGTGAACATTAAACACATTTTCTGAAAATACTAATTTCCCGTTGGTTTTCTTGCCTCCTTGTTGCTTTTGAGACTGGGTGATAATCCATCCTCAACACACCAGAGGTCTGGGATTTCTGAGACTGCTCTGCTCTTGGTTTTAGCAGTACTGTTCCCCTCTCCTATGGCTTTTACCTCTGTTCTTGTGAACAGTAGATGTGCACCATGTGGACTGATTCAGGATGAGGGAGCCAACTGGTAATGAGTTTGCAGCAAACTGATATCCTTGGTGATAATGTAAACCCTGAGTGTGGTACCCTAGCACCCTGGGTCTTCCCGAATTTCAAAAAAACTGTTAGCTAGCTCTTTGTAGACCCTGAAGACCAGTGCAGAAAGATGATGAGAGAACAACAGATAATCTTGCATTTTTATGAAAAATCAGTAACAAATGTTCAGCTCCAGAGACTGATACACATCAGTCTGCTGACTTGTATTTTCTAGACTAGTTGCCCAAAGAAGGGGTTGACCTTTTTTGTGAGTGTGTTTTTGGGGGGCAGAGGAGGAAGGGGTTAGAATAAGCTGAAATTCCATTTTTATAGCTACATTTTCAACACCTACAAGCTTGAAAAATTTGGTTCTGATCTTAACTGTTAAGTGTGTGGGGAGGTTTTATGACTGCTATTTTTCACAGATTCACAGAACAGCCCAAGTTGGAACGGACCTCGAAAAATCATCTGGTCCAGCCTTTCTCATTAAAGAGTTTTAAGCTGAGATGTTTCTTGGGCAATCCACCACTGCAAGCAGTTTTGTGTATGAAGAAAAATACACTTTAAAATTGAACACCACAGCTAGTGCTTATCCTTAAGTCAAACAGTACTGTAGGCCATGCTCCATCCCAACAGGTTTTAGAAAGTTTGTATGAAATATGAGTGTAATCTTGGACATTGGTTATACAGCTCCTATTAACTCGTATTGGCTACTGATTATGCAATTTTTGTGCTGGTCACTTCGATTAGCCTTGATCGTTTGAAAAAAAATCAATTCACTCTCCTGGTTTTAATTTTGATAATTCAAATTCACGGTGTTCTTCATCTGCTTTGTTTGATGCTATACATAAATCAAGGTTATAGACGAAACCAATTCGTGAATGAAAAGTTTCAATTTTCTTTTCTTTTTGGCTACAACTACGCAAAGAAATCATCATTTGGGCAACTAATATGCCTAAGTATCCTTCAAAAGGAGCTGTGATATATTAGAGCTGTTCAAACGTCCTCACAAATCATTTTGCCTTACAGCTTTGATCCTGAAATATGTGAAATGATGTCTGATTTATGCCACTGATCCTTCTTTTAGATAGTTAAGTGTTCTTGCTTAATGTTATTAAATAAGTTCAAAGCAGCAAATAGGCCATCCTGGGCTGAGGACATTTGAAAAATAGCATTCTCAGCAGGCTGCATATACAATATATGTTCTTTAGTTATTTCCTTTGCGTTTTTGTGTACAGCAAGCTACTGGAACTTTCTTCTGCTCATATCTTTGGTTACAATGGCTTTGGTTTGGGGTTTGTATTTTGGGTTTTTTGTTTGTTTTGTTTTGTTTTTCCCTCCTCTTGATAGCTTTCTCCTGCCTGGGTTTTGTTTTCATTTCAGGTATTTTGGAGGTGGGGGTTGGGCAGAAACAACCTTGGGACAATATGGGAAGATGGGAAAGACATCACAGTCTCCCCTAACTGGGAGGCTGGTAACACATGCTAGCAATGGTATAAAGCAAGCTGTGTGACCCAGCTGAATCAGTACGAGGAAAAAAAAAAAAAAACTCTGAGGGTGTAAATAAGTGGGTTAAATTCACACTCTAAGGAGCAGAGTAAGTTTGACCTAATTTAATGAAAAACTATCGATATGTTGTGATTTCTCTTTTAACAGGCAAAAGGAAAGAGATGAGAAAACTCTTAATTCTAAAATATTTATCAGTAGAAATATTCTAAATTTGCATCAGAATACCAAAGTGCAAATCTCTCCAGGCATACGGATTGCATAGGAATCACATCAACTCTAAATTTAGTAAACCTTTTAATGGAAATGTCACGCAGTTCAGACACAAGATTTAGGTATTTCAATATGTTATATGAGCTTTATAACCAATTTTATTCTTGTGAAATTTCAGTGGGAAATATTAAATCACTATTTCCAGTCTGGTATGATCCTTGTTGAAGCACTGAGAGTCATCTCAGTCACCTGCTGCTGGAGAAGAGCTATTAGCTAGAGAGAACTTCTTCCCAACGCTATGTCTTCAATACCAGCCCCTAAACATCAGGCTTTCAGATAGAAGACTGAAAACAAAGATTAAATTTCAACATGAGACATCATCCTAGTACCTCTCTAGCTGTGTTGACTTTTGTGTCTAGGTTTGGGAACTGGAAGTTGACAGCATGATCTTATCCTCACTTGCATGCCTTCCAAGCTTCTGAACTGGTTTTATGTCTCTCTCTTCCTCACTTATATACTCCTGGAGTACAAATGTAAATGCATACAGTGGCTTTTCCGGAGTCAGCCCACTTTAATAGATAATGGTGGGGTTTGTTGTTCACAACTTATTGTATATGTATGGCGTTAAATGATATAAGAGGCTGTTTCTGGAGCTGGCTGCATTGGACATGTCATGGTTATTTCCCCTGTGACCTTAGCAGACTAGCTGACTGTTCCCATCCTAAATTGCTTTCTAGAGGTTCCTGATAGGTTTTTGTAAAATATTATTCCGGATGCTGGTTACACATACACTTACTTAAGCTTGTGATTCCTGTTATCCTACAAGCTTTTCACAAAGACCACTGACGGTAAGCCAGTAATACAAATGAGACAGTTTTGGCCTCGTGAAACTTGCCTTCAGTTTTAGATAACTGCTACTGCTGGTGGCATAGATAAAAATACACGTACACTTCTTGGTAAGGAGGTTAGCCACTGCTGAGTTCTGGTACTCCAGTTGGTCAGTTTATGCGTAGTTTGGCCATCTCCGCATAATGCTACTATGCTCTTCAGTAAACTGTAACTTGAACAATCCTGTGTTGCTTGGTGTTAGCTGCTGGGTCCATCTCCTTTTTCTCGGGAAATTGGGACCTTCCAAAAGTTGACGTCAATATCGGTTTTGAGGTTTTGCTTTGTTTTATGAGGTTACACTGCTAGCCCTTTTCCTTGTCAAGACAGCTGTGAAAAACACAGAGAGAGTAACAGCACTCTCTAGGAATGCTTTTCTTCTGTGCTTTTCTGAGGTTTGGTCCTCAAAAATATGGCCATCGGATTGCTTTAGAGAGAAGGGTTGCTGCTAGGTGAGGTGTTAAAGCCACTGTTTCTTAATGATAACCTAAACCAAGGTTAGTCCGTTACCCAGATGTGATAACGTTGCACTAGTGAATGAGGTTTCATGTAAGCAAGACAGAAACTGGCTGAGGTCTATCAGCATAATATTTTAAATTCCCAACTTTCCTTTGTTTAGCTTTTCTGTCATAAGCACTGCTTATAAAGTTCTCAGTCTTCAAATTATTTGTCTAGTAAGCATCCATTAAAAAATGAGAGGGACAGTGGAAACAAAAGTAATAATACAAATATTTAAATGTCATGAGTACAAAAATATTTTTAATGAATAAATATGTATATATCTACTTGCTCTTCCCATATTTTTATATAGCATCCTGAAGGAATCCGCATGAATAGGGTAGCAGGCAGAGGCTCACCAGTTGGTTGTTTTGGTGGCTGTATCTGGTCTTCTTCATGCCAGCTATTTAATTTTTCTTTCATCAGCTTCAGAGAAGTTACTGCCCTGGGATTTAGGATGTCTGGATTGATAGTCATTCTCTGCCATGAAAAAACATGATCATTGTTAAATCATTTGATGTCTTCATTATTTGGGGTCATGGGTGTGTGTGGGGGGGGGGGTGTGTGCTAAAATCACTTCAGACTTTTGTGCTTGTACCCCCTTAAAGCACAGGAGGGGTTCAGGTACCACTGAGGCTTTAAAGAGCAGTGGAACATAGAAGTGCTTCAGAGGGATTAAAACAAGTGCTCCTGTCTCTGACTTTGTGCAAAATACTACAGTATTCCGGTTATGTTCCCAAAGGGTGCAATTTGCAATCATGTTTTCACAAGGGTTTAGACCATTATGTTCATGGAGAGATGGGTTGTATTGTTTTTCATGTTTGCTTTTTGTATTTCTTTTAAAGGAAGAAATTCTTAAATAATAAATGAAAACACAAAAGACGGTGAGAAGTGTTTTTTGTGGTGGGGGCTGGGTTTTTTTGATGTTGAGAAGCTGTATTTCTGACACCCAGATGACTCTGAGCATTGGACTTTTGCCGTATATGGACAGACAGATCTAATCATTAGTGAATGCCAGAAAGCAGGAGAGCTGGGGAGAGAGAGAGTGTGCAAGAGGGAGCTTAGTTTATTTCTGCGGTGTCACATCAATCTGCCCGGTTAAGTGATTGAAGGGGAGAAACGCAGGCTGCAAAAGAAACTGGGCCCTGATTTGTTCAGGGTCACCAGCAGTGGTTTGAAACCATCTTGTTTGCAGATACCTCTTTCATGTTATTAGGCTGTCAGTTGAGTGACTTTGTAAGATTTATGGCTCGAAGCTGGAGCGCGTGCGTGTGTGCGGCGATGGCAGTGATGGGCAGCGGGCGGGGGGGAACAGACATGTTATTGAGAAGACAGTGATCCATGCCTGCCTTGATTGAGCTTTGCAGCCTTTTGTCTAGTCCTAGTTAACCTCCTTATGCATTTTTTTTCACATGCTGCGTAAGTAGCTCAAGCAGAAGGTGAAGCAACAAGTGGTAAAAGGTTGCTCGTAACAACATAGAACCGCAATAGACTTAGTGTGGACTTATTGACTGTGTAATGATGGAATAAAGCTGTTTATTGTGCAGGTCCCAGGTTTAACATACTAATGTCTTTCAAATAATTTACTGTAATGTTGTCAAAGCTGTTGGCTGAGTGTTCCCTTGTCCCTGGTAACCTTGTCGGGAAATGTATATTTGAGGGAGAATTTTGAGACAACACTGGCTTATACTGAGAGTGAAAATGTTGTTTTTAAAACAAAAAACAACAACAAAAACCAAACAACCAAACCCCCAAAAACAAATTAAAAAAAAAAAAGGAGGGGGGATGACTTTGTCAAAGCAACATATAATTTAAATTTTGTCCGGTTAGTAATAGGAGATTTTATTTTACATATGTTTGAAACTTTTAAAATACTGGATTTTGAGAAACTTGAATTTTACTTTTTTTTAGAAGTTGGTTATAACTCAGAAAATAATGTTTTCTGTTGTTCTGTTTGTACAGTTCCTAGTTGTGCCAAGACTGTGTATTATTTCAAAATATGAGTAAGAAAATTTTCAGTGTCAAGTAGACTGTTTCAACTGTGGTGATTCAAAGTCAACAAAATAGACTCCAACAGTATAGGAGTTGGAGAACCTTTTTGAAACAAATTGTCACAGGGTTCTGCCATTTGAGTTTTATAACAGAAAGAATTTATTTGTAATTAGTTATTCATAGGTTAAAGGAGTAAATAAAAATTGCTGTTCTGTAGTCATTCACTTAAAAAGCAAGCTATATTACTGATCTGGCATAATTTGTATGTTGGCTTTCTGTTTTCAGCCTAGTCAAGTTAATTAACTTAGAAAAATAGACTTGATCGTAAATGCTTTGTAAGGATCTGCCAGCACCTTTGGTATCATGGTAGGTTTCGTGTACTTGACCATGAAATGCAAGTGCAGCTTCATGAAAGTGTTCTATCACACTGTTGTTTGCTAATTGATAGTTGTGTGAAAGCTTACAGTAGTTTTGCAGAATTGAAAAGGGAGCTAATATTTGTCGATGAGATTATTTCTTCCCTCCCAAGTATGAAAATGAGCCCCTTGGTGGCCCAGCCTTCTTAGGCAGTGTTGTTCCCGTGTTGAAATGTCCAGCAGGAAGGATGCAGCATCGGTCTTGCAGGGAAAAGAGTATAGCTGCCTGCTTTCCCCTCTCCATAGTACAGCAAGAATTGCTTACTGTATCACTTTTACAGCCTTTCAAAATTTTGTATTACATAGTGTATAATTTCTGAGAAATTTTAAAATAGAAACTGAAAATTAAGGTCTGTTTTTTTTTTTAAAAAACAAACCCTGAAATCCTTACCCAGTTCCCTTTTGGTATTTTTTTAAGTCACCAAGAAAACACCTGTTCTTTTCCTCTGTGATAACTGTACACATTTTGACCCTATAGTAATCTGATACGTTTTAGTATAAATGGGATCTTGGTTGTACAGACACAAAGATGCCATTCTTTCTCTATTTATGGAAGGATATTGATGAGAATCTGAGGTTATTAAGCTGAATAAAATACTGCTTTCAGTAGAAAATTCTGTGACAAAGTCCTGCCGTAATCCCTGGAAAAAAGATGGTACTATCTTTAAGTCACAGAAATGGGTCTTGGCAGACCGTCACCTTGCCCCGTGCCTGGCATGGCAAGAGCCATGCTGTGTGACCTTGCGCCAGACCCATGCTCCCATCTGCTCTCTGTACTCCTGCCGCAAAATGCATAATGCGTTGGAAAATGCCTGAGATCCTTGAATGGAAAACCATCTGTAGTATAACTGCACTATGAATTACACTGCAAAGTTAGTAGCTAATCTGATTGGTAGAATATCTTGCAAATAAAACCTCAGATTTCTGCCCTCCCTCCCCGTTTTCATTTTTGGTCAAAAGGTAGATGAGATTTTAGGGACTTTTTGACCAAAATGTTAACATTTATGATGAGAATTTAATTTAATCTTTTTTGTAGAATTGGGGATTTATTTAGCTACTTCTTTTAAAAGAATGAAGTCGTTCTGATCAACTGTAGTTAAACACAATTTTTAGGAATTACAAAGGAGGAGCTTAAGAAACATTGCCTGGGCACACAGGGATGGTGTCAGGAATGCCAAAGCTCAGCCAGAGTCAAGACTTGCAAGGAGCATCAAGGGCTGCAGAGGGCAGCTTGGTGGGCACCGAACTGGGCACAAGCCAGCTGTGCCCTGGCAGCAGAGGACTCCCAGGACATACCAATGGGGACACAGCCAGCAGCTCACGGGAAGAGAGGGATCACCCCCTCTGCTCAGCACTTGTTAGGTCATATCCGGAATGCCATGTCTAATTTTGGCCCCCCAGTACAAGAAAGTCATTGACAAACCAGCATGAGTTCAACGCAGGGCCACGATGGTGGTTGGGTGCTGGAGCACCTGCCCCGTGAGGAGAGGCTGAGGGATCTCGGCTGGTTCAGCCTGGAGAGGAGATGGCTTCGGGGGTCCTAACAGCAGCCTGCCTGGCCGTGTGGGGAGGAGGTTAAGACAAAGCCAGGGTCTTCAGGGTAGTGCATGGCAGGAGGAAAAAAAGGCAATGGAAACAGATTGAAACCAGAGGGGTTCAGGCTGGACAACAAGGGAAGATGTCTTCATACAGGACAGTCAGGTGGTGGGGCAGGTTGCCCAGAGGCTGTGCAATCTCTATCCTTGGGGGCTTTCAGGACCTGACAGGCTAAAGCTGTGAGCAGCCTGGTCTGAGCTGACCCTGCTTTGTGCAGGAGGCTGGACTAGAGACCACCTGAGGCCCCTTGCAGCACACATTATTCAGAGAGGGATTCTGTGGTCTCTTCAGAGGAATTGGTACAGATTTGTTATTCTGCATTTCACATCCATAATTTTATGAAATTCTTCAGAGAAGCTTACTGATGTAGTTGTTTGTGCTGACTAGCAAATACGATTCCTGGAATAAATAATATTCTGCCTGTTAAGAAACATTCAGTGTAGAGTTTGGTAGAGTTTGGGAATATTCAGTATGTTTCTTAAACAGTGAAAACTATTTTAAAGGCAAAGTGTTTGGAAAACAGAAAAGGAACTGTATACCATGTGATTATTTTGGGCATTCTTGTTTTGCTTTTTCACTTGATTCAATCAACTCTTGAAAGCTGTCCTGTCTTCTTTAAATCCATGGTGGCATCTATGGTACTACTTCGTTCCTCATTTTAAATGCTTTCTGCCTCTACTTTTCAGTCGCTTACACTTAGGTGAAATTAAGAAACCTAACTGTTGGGTATTACCTTTTAGACCTGCTGAAATAGCTCTTCCTGCTTGCATCCTTATGGTCTCATTAAGACGATGCTCACAGCATGCCTGACTCTAGTGAATATTTGCAGACCTCATTTGCCTGCATTAGAGACAAAAAGCTTTAAAAAAAATCCTTCTTGAGCAATAAACTGTTGAGTTTGTCAGTATCTGTGATCACAGAGCTGGTGTCTCCCAAGGCAAGGGCTCAATGCTGTCCTTGTAGTTGAGTAACTATTGAAATGCTTCATCCAAGCCCTTTCCGCAGCTGTGATAATACACTTGGTCCATGGCTTTGAGCAGTGGTTTTAATTGTGAAGGCTGCTAAAATCAGTGAGAAGTGAAGGTATATGCCACTGTTACAGCAAGCCCTGTACGTCAAGGACTTATGTAGGCAGTATTATCATTCCCGTTCCTACTTTTTTATACCAATTATACAGTTTAGGAATTTTTAAATTATTTCTTTATTTTAATGAGTTCCATTTTGTTGAGTCAAGTTATGGTAGCCCATCACAAAGCAAGATCTAAGGTCTTTGGAGCGAAACCCAGATTCCAACAAGTGTTGAGTCATCTTTGTGGTTTACCTTTACAATTGTGACTCAACTGTTTTGTTTTCTCTGTGCTCAGACTTTCAGGCTGAGACTAAAGTTCTCTGGGGATTTAAAAAATCCTTGACCTGTTCTGTAAGATTGAGGTCATGCTTTAATGCCAGCCAAAATTTCCATTATCTCTCCACTTCATTTATGCATTGTGTTGTGCTTCAGCTGTTCACCTGCCCACTGCAGGTAGCCCATTTCATTGTTGAATTGATAATGATATATAAGGGATATTTTTTTAAAGCATGTTAGAATCTCTTTGCAATGAAAGACGTCATATAAATCTGAAGTAATACTGATGTTACACTTTTATACAACAAAACAGAACTAGAATTAATTGCAAAAGTAGTCATCACAGGTGATGTAACTGTCATGTTAATGAGAAGTGCTTGAAGATTACTGAGGTCTACTATAAATAGATAATAATCTCATGGATTTCCAACCCTTATTTACTCTATTTAAATCTCATGGTTCTGAAGAACTGGGCCAGAAAACTTAAGATGAGAGTTTTTCCCTTGGAGCTACTGAATTTTCCTGACAAAACAGTGTTTAGAGAACTCTCAGTTTACGTATGTATTACTGTGAAAATAACCTTTTTCATATTTGAATTATTTTGCTGCTCTTGTGAATATAGAAATGAGAAGCCATTAAAAATGGCAGTCTTCGTTATAGTTTTCTTGTTGAAATGTCAAAATAGAATCATCAAATTTTTAGAGAAAACTTGGATTAGCTTTTTTGATGGAATTGCTAATAAAAGTGAAGAAAGGAAGGTAAAATGGATTTTCTTCATCTAAAGATGGGTAAAGTGCCTCTTAATCTGATTTTTTTTCTTAGCTGTTCATATTATAAACCACTGAATGGTAGGAATTGAAATAATTTATAAATTTCTGTAAAACTTTCTTCTCTACCTCAATTTTGTTGTTTTTTCTTTTTTTCTTTTGAAAAGTTCATCCCAGACATCGTGGAGAGGGGGGCTACAGAAAAATAATTTGTCTATGTTCAATTTGGGAAGCTTTTGTTTCTTTGGATAATTGTCCTCCTTACCTTTTGAAGCAGTAACCTGAAAGGTAATAGTTGTGGATCTTTGAACAGATATGTGGCTTCTATGTCAGGAATGATCCTTATTCTGTTCCTATTAGCATATAATTCATTTTTAAACCATGTTCAGTCAGCCTATAAAAATGAATTTGCAAATGTTCATTAAAGTTTTCCCAATTTTTGCAGATCAACCTCCAGTGCATCCACTCTTACAAAGCTTGCTCAAGCCTTGCACAGGGCACAGCAGTGGTGTTTTTATTTCTTCAGTCTTGCACGGCAATAGGTCATAAGCCATTTCACTCTTAGTTCGAGTAGGTAACTGAACCTCAGATATGTCATTCCCAGGTGGTAGTAGTTAAAAATACTCAAATTGTTTACAGTTTGCACTTGTTCCTGGACTAGAGATGCAGTGCCCATGCAGCACGAAATGCAGTTGCACAGAAAACAGTATTTCCTAGTTTTTGAGAGGTTCACTTTGCAATTTCCATCATTAACTTTTCTGTTGCTGCCTTCAGTTTTAGCCTTCAGCTTTTATGTGCAACAGATGTCATTGAAGCAATTCTCTGCAGCATCCAATCACTTTTGTTTATTTCCATTAACTAGAAAAATTATTGAAGATAACTGGATGTTGATGTGCTCCTTGAGTTATCCTTTTAGTAGATATTGGACTGTTATATGGTCTGTGTAACAAACCTCTTTCGCTTTTGATCGCAGTGCCTTGTTCGAAGAACACTGGGGTCTGGCACTGCCTGGCTCATGAGAGGACCAAATGAGAGAGCACTGGCCAAGATTTTTGTGTTTTCTTGTTGCTTGAATTACCAATAATGCCATAAGCATTGGCACCATTCAGGTTAGAATGGGAGCAATGCATGTTTATGCTACACACAGGTGTTGCAAAAGAAATCAGTGAAAGTTTTACCTAGAATGTCTCCCTAACGGGGCGGGGGGGGGGGGGGGCATTTCCCAAACTATTGACTTATAATAGGAAAGCTGTTATTAGATGCATTGTTCCTGAAGACATCAGTGAGCACTGCAAAACACAGTTTTTCTCTGTCTGTAGCAGGGCTAACCAGTCTATAGTCTGTGGGGCACATGCAGCCTGCCAGGACAATTCATCTGACCCATGGTCCTCTGTTCTGTATGCTGAGCCCATTTCAGGGGTGGGCTGCAGGCTGGATGACTTACTGTCGTGGTGGTAGGTGTCATGCAGCAGAAGAGGTGTGTGGTATATGGCCCCGCTGCCTTTATTAGAAAAGGCTCAGTTGCTTACACAGCTTGCAAGATTGGGCTGTGCTGTTTAAGAAGGTAGAGTTTTGGGCAGAAGATTTCCTAGCTGGCCATTTTCATGAGATTCCCTCTTTGTGTGTGATCTCCTCTCTCCTACGAGGTGATGGTTTTTTTCATATGAACTGAGGCATTTAACCAAAGAGAGTGCTTCATCGTAGGTTTCCCATTTCTAGTCCATGATCACGAATTTGACTAATACTTCTGGAATTTGCTATATACACTCACGGAAAATTCCAGTTCATCTCTTCCTCACCTTCATTTCAGCTAGGTATTAGCAAGTTCTGAAAGACTGCTTGCATACTCCCTAACAATTTTCATTTCTACTTTATTCTATGTGTATTAGTGCAGATATAATCACTGCAGTGTCCATAACTACCACAGTTTAAGGTTAAAGTTTAGAGCCAGTCACAATTTTTTTCATCTATGAAACTTATTTTTCTCTGGAATTTTTCTAATGAAACCATACATTTTTGTTGGAATATGTCAAGTTCAATGAAACTTTTGTGGAGAAAGGTTGCTTGTCTCCAGGTTCTATTTTCTCATCAAAACCAGATGAGGAAAATCTGTAAGCTATTCTAATCAGAGTAACTTAGAGATATGTGAACTCACTTGTGACTTGACTGATCTGGCTAAATCCTTACCCTACCTGATTCAAACTATAGACTTGCTTCTCAGTTTCCTTCATAATGGATGAAAGCCTTTACCTCTCACCTGTTTCGCTGTTACAGGAGGGACCAAAAGACCCAGTGCATGTTCTCAGTAGATTCTTGGGAAGCATGATTATACAGCATGTGAGAGACTGTGGTAAAGACCTTCATCTGAATCAGTTATGGTAGGAATTTGAAGCTTGTGTTGTATGTTCAAAGTGAATGCTTTAACCACTGGTGTCTATGCAGTTGATTTATCTGTTTGCTCAGGTATGTCGTACTTTTAATGGTGCTGGCGTTGTCCCATTTTGGAACTTGAAAATAGTTTGAAATTGTGCAGTTTTCCTCAAGAATGGGAAAACTATTCCCTGCTCAGCTAAATTTGAGAATTTTGAGAAAAATTGTGTGCAGGTCTCATGTACTGTACTAACACATGGACTTACTAAACAAGAGAAATGAGTTTTTTCATTTGTTGCCAGCATAAACAGGTGTTTTGTCCATGGAGGATTGTGATAAGAGAGCTGGCTGCTAGAAAGCTTTCAGGTTTTGCTATTTTATATGCAATCAGTAGTGGTCTTGTCTTTTATCTTAGGATTTTTGGTAACAGTAGTAGTGGGGAAATCATCTAAAGGTCTCCAGTTGTGTCCCAAGAGTTGAGAGTTCAGAAATTTTATAAATCTTAAAGTATTTCTTTTGGATGTGATGTTAGTGTTTTTATAATAATATCAAGCCTTTATATATGGCACCTTTCATTCTATAGCACCCCACAGAATTATGAGAGAGAAAAAGTCTCCCGCCTCATCCCTCCCTACACCATCGCCCCCAGCCACCAAAAAAAGGGTGGAGGGAGAACTCCAAACCCATGGGCAGTGATTGTTTCCTTCAGTGAATTTATTTTGTTTGCTTCAATTCCCCTCTGCTGTGTTCCTCTCTGTCATACTGCCTGGAAGGGAGCAAGGAGGAGGAAGAAGGGCTCAGAGTCCCATGAAGGAAGCAGAATTAACACAGTGAACTCCCATGTACTCTCAAGTTTCCAGACACCTTCCCATCCCTTTTGCATAAAGCTTTGTGGATTTGCAGGGACCATGAAGGGAGAAGCCAGAAGCACTCACTCCAGGAAATATTCTTCTCAAAACTATCCATATATCTAAAGAGGATTTAATGCTTGTAAAAAGCAGAATTCTCTCCTAGGATGTTTAAGGGCTTTCAGAAAAGGAAGCATGTTAGAAGGGGGATGTAGGGGGGAGCTTTGGTAAGCTGCCAATTTTAAGCACAGACTCCTAAAGAAAGATTTCTGGTATTTAACCTGCATGGCCAACACATGGATGAAAAGCAAGCAACAATAAATTAGTTTGAAGTGCTGGGATGAGATACAGGTTTATGTTTGCTAGCCCATTTTGAACAGGGTGTTTGGTGTACAGCACCAATATAAGGCATGTAGCATATGAGTAAATAATCAGGTGGTCTAACCTTTATTAGAAATAGAAGTAAAAATACGCCAGGAAATCACTCAATATTGGAGCTATTAGGAATTGTGCAAAGGACCCAAACCAATTCAATTAAGTATGGAATATTTCAGTGATCACTTTAAGTGGCAGAAGACCAATCAGATTCACATTTTGTGCAACTGTAGTATTACAGAATAACTTAGGTTGGAAGGGACCTCTGGAGATAGTCTCGTCTAACCTCCTACAGCAGGTTGTTCAGGGCTGTGTCCAGTTGCGTTTTGAATGTTTGCAAGGGTGGAGAATTCACAACCTCTCTGGTCAGATGCTGGCATAGGTGACCATCCTCCTGGTAAAAAAAGAATCTTTCTTACACTCACCTGGCATTTCCATTGCCTCCTGTCCTATTACTGTGTGGCTCTGAGAAAACTCTGGCTTTGCCTTCTCTCTCCCCTCACACTGCGTAGCTTTAAGCAGCAACTCTGCCTCTGGGCTTCCCTTTGCTTTCTCTTCTTAATGCTGAACAGACCCTGTTTCCCGAGCCTCTCCTCGCATGCTGCGTGCTCCAGTGCCCAGCCATCTTGGCCACCCTTCACTGGGCTCACTGCAGTGTATCAGTGTTTTGTGCTGGGAACCTTGAAGCTGGACACGGTGCTCCAGGTGAGGTCCCCCAAGTGCCTGCTGGCAACACTCCTGTTTGCACAGCCCAGGAGGCTGTTGGCTGGCTTTGCTGCCAGGGCCATGCTGGCTCATGCTCAGCTTGCCATCTAACTCCCCCAGTTGCCCTGATCCTGTAAGATCAGCCAGCTCCCTCAGATGGACCTTGTCTGGTCCTACTGTATGTGTCCCATTGGCTTAAATGATCCCAAACTTGACTTTCAACTGCTGTGGGTACTGCTTTACACTCAGAGAGTGCAAGTAGGCTTGGAGACCTGGGAGGTCCGAGGGCAAGCCTTACCAGTGAAAATGAAGCAATAAATGGGTTGAGTACCTCAGTCTTTTCCATGTCCTGTGTCACTAGTTCCCCTACCCCTTTGACCAGTGGAACCATACTTCCCTTACCCCTCCTTTTGCTGCTAAGGTACTGTATTGGCTTTGTGTGGCAAGGTTTTGGTAGCGGGGGGGGCACAGGGGTGGCTTCTGTAAGAAGCTGCTGGAAGCTTCCCCTGTGTCCGTCAGAGCCCATAACCAGCCAGCTCTGAGACGGACCCGCTGCTGGCCAAGGCCGAGCCAATCAGCAATAGTGGTAACGCCTCTGTGATAACATTAAGAAGGAAAAAAAGTTGCTGGGACAGACAGAAATGGCAGCTGGAGAGAGAGTGAGAACATGTGAGAGAAACAACCCTGCAGACCCCCAGGTCAGTGCAGAAGGAGGGGGAGGAGGTGCTCCAGGCGCCGGAGCAGAGATTCCCCTGCAACCTGTAGTGAAGACCATGGTGAGGCAGGCTGTCCCCCTGCAGCCCAGGGAGGTCCACGGTGGAGCAGATCTCCACCTGCAGCCCGGGGAGGACCCCACGCCAGAGCTGGTGGGTTCCTGAAGGAGGCTGTGACCCTGTGGGAACCCCGTGCTGGAGCAGGCTCCTGGCAGGATCTGTGGATCTGTACAGAGAGGAGCCCACATTGGAGCAGGTTTTCTGGCAGGACTTGTGACCCCGTGGGGGACCCACACTGGAGCAGTGTGCTCCTGAAGGACTGCACACCATGGAAAGGGCCCATGTTGGAGCAGTTTGTGAAGAACTGCAGCCCGTGGGAAGGACCCACGTTGGAGAAGTTCATGGAGGACTGTCTCCTGTGGGAGGGACCCCATGCTGGAGCAGGGGAAGAGTGTGATGAGTCCTGCCCCTGAGGAGGATGAAGTGGCAGAAATAACGTTGTGATGAACTGACCGTAAACCCCATTCCCTGTCCCCCTGCGCCACTGGGGCAGGTAGGCAGAGAATCCAGGAGTGAAGTTGTGCCTGGGAAGAAGGGAGGGGTGGAGGGAAGGTGTGCTGAGATTTGGTTTTATTTTTCATTACCCTACTCTGGTTGATTTGTAATAAATTGAGTTAATTTTCCCCAAGCCGAATCTGTTTTGCCTGTGATGGTAATTGATGAGTGATCTCTCCTGTCCTTATCTTGACCCACAAGCCCTTTGTTATGTTTTCTCTCCCTTGTTCAGCTGAGGAGGGGGAGTGATAGAGCAGCTTTGGTGGGCACCTGGCATCCAGCCAGGGTCAACCCACCACAGATACTTAAAGAAGCTCTTCTTACTGCTTTTTTTACATCCTTTGCTAGTTCCACCTCCAGCTGAGCTCCTCCATTTCTAACTTTCTCCCTGCACGCTCAGGCAATATCTCGGTTTGTCCTGTGTACCTTCTTCCATTATCTATAGACTTCTTGTGTTTGAGCTAGCTGAGGAGTTCACTCTTCAACCATGCTGGTCTTCTGCCACCCTTGCTCGACCTTCTGCACGTAGGAACAGACTATTTGTGTTTTTAAGGAGGTTGTGGTTTGGAAATCAAGCAGCTCTCCTGAGCCCCTTTGCCTTCCAGGGCAGTCTCCCTGCAATCCTGACAAGCAGATCCCTGAACAAGCTGAAATCTGCTCTTCTGTGAGGTCCAAGGCAGTGGTTCTACTATGTCTTCCTCACTCCTTTGTGAAGCTTAAAATCCTGAATGTCATGGTCACTGTGGCCAAGGTTCCCCTTGACTTTCACATCCTTGACCATTTCTTGCTGCTTCTCGAGTAACAGGCCCAGCAGAGCATCTTCCCTGGTTGGCTTGTCCATTTCTTAATTAGTTCTTTGGATATTTTGCAGAAAATTTCTAAATATGTCTCTAATGCTATATACATTCCTGAGAGAATCAAGGACTTCAGTTCTGTGTAAATGATTTAATATTTATATTGTGTTAGTTGTAAAGTGAATCAATAAAATAATGCACAACCTCCATGCATCGCAGTGTTAGAATGACCTGCAGATTAATTAAGTTTAGCAGAACAGTGTGAAAGGTTTGGGTTATTGGAATGGGATGGAGAGTTTTGCTTGTTCTGTTTATTTTTCTTGCAGGGAAAAAGTGACCTTGGTAGGCAGACCCTTTTTGTCTTTCTTTGATGAGTGTTCTCACTTGGGTTTTCAAACCTCTCTGTTTAAGAATATAAAAGTAAAGTAATACCAAATATATATTATGTACACATAGATGTAAATGCAAAAAGCATCCTTTGTCATGTGGGAGTCAGCACCTTGGTATCCTACAAAAGCTGATACACAATAGCCACGCATTTAGACCCTCTACTACTAACTCTGTTATTGCAGATTATCTTCTCCAGAGCATAGCTGCTTTTCATGGAGTGTCTTTGACACACTTGTGCTGTGTTGGTCAACCACCTTATCTGTATGGTGTGTGGGAGCCATAACCTTATTGAATATGCCAAGGTTTTAGATCACTGCTATTGTACTAATGTTTGCTTTGGTTTTTTCTGCGTAATCTTTTTTTGCATCCATGGCCCACTGAGCTGGTGACACCTGTGTGCTAACAGAATTAGAGTTAGCGATTAGTAAAGGTGTCTTTGTTTTACACCCTCCTCTCTCTTTATGCTTTTTTAAAGAGGATTTTAGTACAGATGCCGGGATTTTTTTCCTCTGCTTCCTCCCACACCATAACAGAATTTCAGCCTGTGAAGTCTTGCTTTGTTATTACATGAATATGGACAAGGGCATTCCTCCTTTAGACATTAAATGAAAAATTAAACATGTAAGGAATCATCTTTCTCCATGAGTTTTAGCTAAGAGTACGCACTTTCAAGGAGACGAACTTGGGCTGCGTCTATAGTTAAAGGTTCTAAATTCAGGTATAGTTCAAGGAAGCAATCAAGATTTTTATCCAGCTCCTTAGAGTTTGTAGTATGCTGACAGAAATCTTATGCCAACATTTTCTGTCACAGGAAATTTCTTGTTCCAGTTTCTGGAAACTGAGACCAAAAAATCCTTGAACAAAACATTTCAGTGTTTAAAAAGTAGTACTGACTATAGACAGTTACTAGTTTATTTTGCTAATCTAAACCAATTCATGCACCTTCATTGTCAGCATTCATGACCAAAAGTAATGTTTTAACTCAGTCCTTTTGCAGCCGAAATTCCAGATTACACTAGTAACTTTCACTTGTTTCTAGTTTGCTGGGCAAAGCTCATTCTAGTTATGAATCTCTAGTGATTTTGTCCCAGTGTGCTAATGAGGGGTTAAACTAGCAGCAATTTTTCCATCATCTGGCCATCCCTGTTGTTAAAGGGATGTAAACTGTATTGTGAGGTAAACCTGTCTACAATTGGCACGCGGCAAGAGAACAACACTACTTGTAAGACACAGTGTTGGTGCACCACAAAATTTGAACAGGAAGTCGGAAGAAATAGTGAAGTTTTAGATATTTTAACACTTTGACCTTTTTCAGAAAATGAACATATTCTCCAAAGCACAGAATATGTTGAATCAGCAGCAGGCGATGTGAAACCAGATTGTGATGTAATCTTCAAGAAAACCATATTTGTAATAAGGTTAATTAAATTTGCTGCAAGCTTGTGACAAGCATGCTGTAAGTTTGCCAGTAAATCTGGTCTTGCTTTATCAAACTGAAGGGCAAGAATTAAAAAAAAAAAAAA
Source organism: Haliaeetus albicilla (assembly GCF_947461875.1). Lineage (NCBI taxonomy): Eukaryota > Metazoa > Chordata > Aves > Accipitriformes > Accipitridae > Haliaeetus > Haliaeetus albicilla. Next base: position 18,053,423 of record NC_091501.1, read on the forward strand.
AAAAAGACAGGAAAGGGGGGGGGGGGGGGAGAAAAAGCTTCCCTCCTCCAGAACAAGTAGTGTGTTGCCAGAGGACATGCAGACTGGCAACAATAACTAATACGTTATGAGAGGTTGAACAAGTTTAAATGGGATTTGTCTCTGAACTGAAAGGCATATTGTAAGAAATTTCTTTGTCTCCTTGTGATGCTGTTAAATTGAAAGCGCGATGGGAGACTTCAGTAGAGGCAACAAAGGTTGAAATGATAGCCTGCTGTTTGCAGCAAGCATCATGGTTCCACTGATGGTCCAGACATCTGGTAACAACAGCCACTCCTTGTCAGGTTTTGCCCCACACTGGGCGCCTGAGCACTTTGCACTGTTTAACTCATCAGACTCTTCTAGCTCAGTATGCTCTGCATCAAGAATGTTTATGTAATAAAACAGAGCTAATTAAACATTTCAAAGGGAAACATTATTTTAACTCTAATTAGATATGATTACGGTTTCCTTATGCCTGTGCTGGATTGGTACTGAAGCTCTCTTGTTTCGCCTCCTTACCGAATTCTGCAGCATTGTTGTTTCAATTTTTGCATCTGCTTAAATAGGCTTTGTATTCCCCTTGCCCGGAAACAAACTCAAAATCTTTGATCCAAGATCCATGTATTTAAAGTAAACAGCATGTGACCCTGAGACACATGGGGGTAAGTTGATACCCCAGGCAGCCAGGGAAATAGGAAAAGCCCCCTCCCTTGAAACATTTGAGGGTATTCCAGGCAACCATGAACGCTGGCAGGTGGGTGCAAGCGATGTACACAACGTCTACTTTCCAGCTATTTGTGCTGTGATTCAAACTTTTCATAATTATTAAATCTAGTGTGAGTGGAGCCAGGTACCACAGAGGTGTTATCGCATGTATAGAAGGGAGACACGTTCTGTGACCTTCCTGGAAGTCCATTGTTAAACAAGGCACTTGTTACAGGCAAATATACAGCATATCCTTCTGTATGTATTTAATCTAGAAAGATAGCATCTGACAAAGCTTTGGAGACACATCATGTCAGGATACTAAACATCCAAAATGCTGAGAAACAAATACATAGGGAAATCAAAAAGAACAGGCTAATGGCAGTAATAATCAGTGAATATTTTGTCAGTTAAGCAAATGCTGTATAACTTGTTTAGTGTTTTCTAGCTTTTATGACAGAGCCAGTCTGTAGATCATATGGGAGAAGCAGACTGAATATAAGAACCCATCCTTTCTTTGTCATCCCTAAATCCAAGTTTTTATGGGGAATTTCTTCAGCTAAAGGACCTTCAAATGCAAGTTTACTTCAGCTTTTCACTTGGTTTTCACCCCTACCCAAGAATTTTTTAAACTCTAGCTTGGGTTTCAAAAAGAAAAAAAGGGAGGGGGGGAGGCAGGCTTTCATTCAAACTGGTTCTCTGCAGTCCTAATTAAAATAGACTTCAATGAGAAGTTTTCTTTTTCTCTTCCAACTGAAGCTTAAGGGCATAGTTCTAGCTGGAGAGTATATTGTGTTCATTTTACTGTTTGAGTGGTTTGGTAGAGAAGCTGTCTTTCAAACGCAGAGCAACTACTACGATGCCTCAGGACTCAGCTGTCACATCAAGGCTGTTTTCCACATATATGTATTATATAATGTGCATATATCATCACCGTCAGGTAGCTGAAGTTTGTACATCTTACATGGAAGCAACTTTTTCTCAGGTTTAAGTAGTTCTCTCTACAGTGGGATTAGAGGTAAACGTATCATATATTTTAAAGGGAATAATGACATGGGTTGTCGTTTTAAAAAGAAAAGAATGATGCAAATCGAAAGACATGTATATAAATCTCTCTGTACATAAATTGAGCTGCAGTACTAGTGCAGTATTCTTTCCTTTGTGCTAGGAAAACTGAAGGGGGGAATTATTTCCTTTAAATGTTACAGCCAACTTAAGTGACTGCAAGAGTTAGTAGACTGAGAGCAGCACTGGAAAAAGAAACCTCCCATTTAGCCACAGAGGAAATCTTCCATTTAGCCATTTAATTAAATAGGAAATGGCAGTGCATAGCCCAGTCATTGTCTCAGCCCTCGTGGAGAGGATCAGAAGAAGGTCAGGAGCTTGTTCATTTTTCATGCCCATGGCCTCTGTCCTGAGACCACCAGCAAGGATGGCCAATTAATACCAAGTGCTTCAGGGGGTTTTGGGTTGTGGGGTGGGGTTTTTTTTGTCCACTAGGATCTAGACTGAGGTTGTATGTTCATTTCGGAGAAGCTGCTACACAGTCGGTGACAAGGATTTCAATCACTGCGTCTGAGTAAGAATGAGATATTAGTCAATGAAAAGTGAAAAATCAGTGCCTCAGATTTTTTTGCAACTAGCACTGCCGCAGCACCAAAAGACACTTTCTTGAAATCTCCTGCAAAGTTTTGGTTTCAAAATTCAGTCTCCTGCCCAATGCACTGAAAATACAGACAATGTCAAAATGCAACACAGAAAACCCCCAAATTTTCTCAGCTTCAAAGAGCTATTTTTAAATTTTATTTTCATACTCATTTTCTGAATCACCTCTGCCTCTGAGGAGTCTGTACAAAGCTATCACTGCTTGCTGGTGAACTTTTTAAACCTTACTGAAACAGCATTACTGCTGCTGGGCATTCCTTTGCTCTATCCCATTATCTCCGATTATTAAAGACTCAAGTTGGTGCAGTGAAATTCTGGCAAATTTGAGCACTGGGAGTATCTGCAAGCCAGGCAGCAAGCTGTCATTGATAGTGTGAGCATCACCTGTAGCAGTCTGCTTGAGATAGTATTTATGGTGATATCTCCTGGAAATTAGACTGGCAACCCCAATTTGTGTTGCATGCTGTAAATCACCCAGCAGAGTTCAAAATGCAGTATTTTTTATTTTTTTATTTTGCTTACAGTTGACTTGAGCTGGATTCACTCTCTCTGAGAAGTGAAGGTCTGAGTGATATTACTGAAGAAGGATGCTTGTTTTGCTGGCTGCTGGCCTCTTCTTGCCTGATCCAGGTGCAAGTGCTCATGTTGCCTCCCCACCATGGCCGTGGCAGCCAGGTCTGGTGCCACAGTTCAGGGCTGGCTTGTCCGCAAGTGAGTTGCATAGACTTGAATGCTCTGGGCTGGAGGTCTGGAAATCAGTGAGGTATCGGGCAGGTAATTGAGAATTTAGGAACCTGTTCAACTCCCACAACAGCCACTGAGTCTTCTGTTGACTTCAGTGGAAGATGCGTTTTCAGTGCTGTTTTCAAAACAATCTATGATTTCAGTCAGTAAGTGCTTGGCTATCTGTGGCTGTATGCTTTGCTGTGTATAAGGATCTGGGTACTACTTAAACTTATTTTGAACAAATATGCAATTGTAGAGATAATGCTGACTTGCGTATGTATTGTCTATCCTGGTAGGAAAGAAAAATATTGTGAAGATTTGTAATACACACAGGGTTTTTCAGGGGCTGGATTGCCTTCACCCTGCAGTGTGATTCATTGGTGGTGTGCGGCTGTGCACATGTAAGTACTGTACACACACACACACTAAGCATACATATATTCCCAGTTTTGGTGGTAGTGAGCAGAGGTTTGGAGATAACTGGGATTTTTTTTTAAATAAGTAATTAAGGCTTCAGAGAACCAGCTGACTGTATGTGTATGAAAAGCAGAGACAGTGTGTGGTAGCTTAATCTGAACAGAGCGTAAGGTTAGCTGTTATCTTTCGTTATCCATAAAAACTAGTTCTAGGAGCCCATCTTTACAGCTAACCTTTATATTACATTTGAATTCCCTGTTGGGAAACTGAACTTCACTTATGAATGTATCTAAATGATAAATAATTAGAAATATAAAAAGGAGGGAGCATCGGGGAGATATCCTGCTCGCCTGCACTCATGTAACTCAAAGGCAGTCTTGGCTGAGGGAGCAAGTACGTAGGTTGGTTTTGTACAGGTCCAGCCTGCAGTGAGGTCTGGGGTCAAGCAGTGGGGTTACACTGGGATTGTCTTGGTGAGATGAAAGGAGATGGTGAGGCATGGCTTGCTACTTCATTCATCCTCAGCGCTGCTGTGTGCTCTGCCCAGCATGCCGAAGGGTGTGGGACTGACTGATATCTGCCCTACCCACATGTTTTATTTCAGCATCTGCTGGCGCTGGCCACAAGCAGTTTGCGGCCGTGTGGCTTGGTGCTGGGGAGCAGCGAGGCCGTGCCCAGGCCCTTTGCAGCCCCCAGCGGCAGGGTCTGGGGTGCTGGGCCGCCGGCCAGCGGGAGCTGGGGAAGAGGACACCAGGACGACCCTTCCTCCTGTCTTGTGCACTCACAGAATAGAAATGCAGCCTGACAAGTCTGAAGCCGTATATAGAAAGAGATAGATAAACTCTGTTAACCACAGAAGCAGGTTTTAAATACATTAAAATATTTTATCCCATTATTTGTTTTGACCAATTGACCACAATATTAAAAATTCAATCATGGAGCAGCTGACAAGTGCAGTTGCCTAATTTTATTTAAGGGTTCCCCCCCCCTTTCCATTTTTCCATCCTGTTAACGCTGCTGCCTGTGCCCAGACAGTAATGGGCTTCTTGTATGCCCACGACTGTTATGATCATGTAAATTTATTGGTGCTTAGAAGAAGCGAGCTATTAAAACATTACAACAACCATTACAGCCAGGCTCGTGTTGGCTTTCGCTCCCAATGAACATATGCTTCCGAGTGAATGCCTAAACTCTTATTTATGGATTTAATTTAATATGCGGAAAGAATTCAAAATTAAATTTTGTGTCTGCCTCCAGAGAGTGTCAGTGTATAATAACATGGTAATTTTTACACATCTTTATGAGAAATGGGAAAATTAATTCTTTCTGACAAGTTGTAATTATTCGACTTGGAACAGTTGCAGCTGAGCAGTTTGCATGCCTGTTGTCTGTTGTTCCACAGTGTAAGGGGAAAACGTGGGGATGGAGATATATTGTGTGTCTGAGAGTTTCTAATAGCTTCTGACATTTTAGCCCTGCATATTATCAGGGTGCTCTTTAAAGGAGTGGGGAGTGTAATCTGCTGCCTAGCCGGGGACACACATGCTGCAGTGGACCCAGTGTCGGGAGACGGAGTGGGAATTTTTTTAGTCTGAGGCTGAGGAAGGGTGTCTCTCTGTTACTTTGCAAATGGCTAAAGCTGAAAGTGAGGTAACATTCTTTGTACCCTTTGGCTGCACATTTTTTTCCCCTTTAGTGAAGATACAGGTGGAGGAGAAGTGTTTATTTTAGCTGCACACAAGCAGAGGTATCCTGTTTAAGTGTCTCCTCCTTCTCACCAAAATAAATGACAGTTGAAGGCACTTAGCACCTCTCAACCTCTAGGGACTGACCCCCCAAAAGTTAGTGGTCTTTTACAGTGAGAATATTTAAAAATAAAACACGTTTCTTGTTGAAACGTGAGCTTTCACAACAAATATTTTCATGAGGGTAACTTTGTTCTTAGCCAGCTTAACTTCTGTTTCAGAGTTTCTGCTGAAAGGTAGGACATGTTCATCAAGCACAAGCCTGAAGCATCACTGGATGCATTAGATAAAAAGGAAATTTATTCAAGTGAATGAAGTGTGTATTCATGGCTTTGAAGACAAACCTGGCAGTAGTGGGTGCTGCATTTTTTGTCCTCCTAGAATGGTCCCTTTGGGATAAACACATACTAAAGGCAATGCTTAGAAAACATTTTATCAGGCACACATTAAAGGAAATAAAAGTGCCACAAATAAAACAGCACTGTGCTTACTTTTATTCCCAGTGACTTATGATAGTTGCACTAGCTAGAAGGGTGCTAATAGTTTAGAAGGTGCTACTCTTTCCTGTAAGACACTGAGGAGGTTTTGTTGATGTGGGTACTTGGCATATGAAGATGTGGTTTAGAAATATTTATTTCTCCAAAATGTAGCATGCTAGCTCTGATTTACGTCCTGGTGGCAATCTGGGTTATTGCTGAATCTAGGTAATTAGTGCAAAAGCCTGTGAGTTCACAACTGCTTGGGTTTTGTAGGCATTTACATTGAACCAAAGAATAAATCAACATCTAAGGTTTCAGGAGTCCGTTTGTGTCTAGTGGACACCTTGGCCTGGCAAGACACCAGCAGCTCTGTGGAAGGATGCTAACAGCCACTGCAGCACAGTGGGGATTAGCTGGGACCTGAAAACTGCTGGGGGAGAGTAGAAAATGCTGCTGGTTTCATCCCAGCAAATGTCTTCAGGGAGTCTGGGGCTTTAGGGTATTGTATGGATGAGTGGGTCCACGAAGTTCTTGTACAAGGTAATATGCTTGTAGGAGAGACTGGTGTAAATCAAATTTCATTGGGAGTGATTCATGCCCAGAGATCCCAAACTCTTGGGATATCGCTTATTTCATTTAGACCTGTATAGTGGGCTCATCAGCAAACCTTAAAGTTAGGGATGGTAGTGAAGGAAATGCTTCCCAGCTGGCGCAGTGAGAGCACAGGGTGCTTCCCTAGGGAGCTGCTCCGCTCCCTGCTGGGCTCACCCGTGAGCCTGGAGAATAGCCTTGGCAGCACACCCCGGCCTCACCTGCCGTGGACTCGTGGTGCTATTCTTCCAAACTCAGCACTGAGAACCTCTGCTCTGAGATGGTTGTCAGGACTCCCTGTTGATCAATAGCGAGAACAGATAGTTTGCAAGTTCATCTAATCCATGTTAGATGCTAAAACAGCTCAGGTGAATCATACCCAAAATTGCTTATTTCTCTACCTTATAACTCCCCAGGGAGTTACAGAAATGTAGGAGTCAGATGGATCCTGTCTTGAGGGACCAGAGAGAACAGAAAAAGTTGAATCTTCCCTGTAAAGATGTCTCCTCTCTCTTTTTTTCTTTTTTCTCCTTTTTTTTTTTTTCAAACCAGTGAAGGTTTTCTTTCCAGTTGCAGTGAGCCAAGCATTACACAAAGAGAGACCGTCTCTTTCACCAGCATAATAAATAACCTCCAAAAAAATCCATACATCCTAAAAGTATGAGAATCACTCCTTGGCAAGAACACATGCAACTCTTGGGATATGCCTCCCGGTCTTCATTTTTCTTTCCTTCCAGGAAAGGCTGCAGTTTATTCCTGCTCTGGAGAAACCTCTCCTAACTGCTGTCATCTGGCAGTCTGAGCCCTTTTATTCACTCTTTGTTACCTTTAAGGAAAGGGCTGCTCAGACCTCTTTTCTTCCTGAGAACATGTTCTTCTCACACTGTACTGAGCTGCTGCGCTCAGGAAGACAATAGTACCAAAAGATATTGTCAGTTTTCTTCCTGTTCATTTTGAACCGCAACAGGAGACAAATCTAATGATAAGGCAAAGCCTGGGCTTATTTAGCAAGACTTAGGAGCAGTCTTGTAATTACAAATTGGAAACAAAAAATTTTAAAAAGGCAAATAAATGCTGCAATTCTATCTTAACAGCTGGATATATTTGTATATTGGGTACATAGAATATATACAGCATATATATGCATACAGTTCTGTAGCTGGCTGACTTCTTAACCTAGAATCACCTAGAAAGGTCCCAAGTTGGTGAGAACTTGAGTCTCAATACTATCCCATGACCTGTGAGTGCTTCCTTCAGTTTTCACTGCCCTTGTCTTTTATTTTCCCCTTCCCATCTTACTCCTCTTTGGAATTAAATACTGGGCTACCACTGTGGGGCTTGTGGTGTTTAACAGTCCTAGGTATTCAACAATGACTTGCCCTTGGTTCACAGATACTAGCCAAGGATATCTGTGAGCTATGCGATTGCAAAAAAAGTTGACTGCATTTAGCTTGGAGCTGACCCACTGCTTTCCACCTACTCTTACCTATTCCCCTTATAAGTTTATAAATGCATCTACATTAAGGATGTACATAACAAAACACCTGGTTGACCAGATTTTATAGTTTTTATTAATGAGATGAAATGGCTGGTTAGTGAGTCCTTCAGCCAGTCATGTCTGAAAAATAGGTGTGCAGTTGCACTGCACTGTTTTGGCAGCTCAGCCCTTTTTCTAGTAGTCTTTCCACATTTATGCTGTGAATGAGGAGGCTGGGGTTGAGGTCTGTGAATTCTCTTTGGCTGGCAGTTGTGCCGACTGTGCTGCCTGAGGGGCATAAGGAGGATGGTTGGGCCATGGCCTTGTTTGTTGGGAGGCATTGGGAGCCTACGGAGTGTTTGCTGTGCTGTCATCTTGACTAGCAAGCATAGGTCATACTAGTCATGTCCAAGAATTGGTGAAAGAGGAGTGTGTCTTATGGGCATCCAATTCAGGAGGATACATTTTGTGCTGGTTTTGATCTTGCGGTGCATGAGTTATGTATAGAAGTATTATGGAAAAATCTCCCTCAGAGTATCATGATTTTTTGTCAGATGGTTTCACCTAATAAAAGCTTGGTCAGCTTAGATCTCATTTTATTACCTCTACTCTCATACTTGTGCTGGATGCTATTTCTTTTCAACTCCTCTCCCTTCCCAAAACAACAAACCACCCCCACAAAAAAATAAACAAAAAAACCAGCCCCCAAATACCCCAAAACATCTTTCAGCACTGAACTCCTGTCAGGTGGCAGCTTGAATGATGGCCTTGTTTCATTAAGACAAATACAGCTTCTGGAGAGGTTACTGCTCATTAAGTAACACACATTTTTCTTAAAATAGGGGAGCTTGCCCTTCCCATCTGAGCATGGGTGAACAGCAACACTTTGGGAGGTCTTCAGGCTGTTTTGCAAAGCTCATTCTAGAAAATACTCATACATTTGTAATCCGTGTCCTGGGTATAAATGATAGAGATGTAAGCAAAGGCAAATCACCAAACGTGCTTAATTGTATTTCTTTATTTAATTCCCAACTATCACCAAGCTCATTTTGAAATGTATTTTCATGCATGTTGCCCAATATACCCATTTTCTACAAATGTAAAAACTGTTTTGTGTTATTTCTTAAGGAAAAGAGGGGAGAAGAGGGATTATTTTTCTTTTATTCCCATAGTTTCCCAAACTATCAGCCACACAGGGTGTTTATGCTGATTTTGATGTTAGCGTGGTGTTGTTCGGTGTGTGAAGTCCAGAGAGTTTTCAGATGTTATTTGTTGTCCTATCCAGAACCATATCTCACAAGTGCAAGTTTTGCAAAATGGTCCTGATTGTGGCATTTCTTGCCTAATTTGTTTAAATTATTTGGGGAACAAACGGTGGTTTAGAACAAGATGTAGGGGCTTCATAACTTTCCATAGTTCATGAAACATAGAAATTGCTACTTAAACATAAGTGAGCTTTTATCTGTAATAATGCCTCCCTTCTGTGGGGCATTTTCCACAAACCCAGTTTCTCCGCACCACTTCTCTCTTTTACAGATGGCAAAATGAGACTCAGAGCTTAATTACTCTAGGACTCACAGAAAGATAGCAGCAGATTAAGGAATAAATTATGTTTCTTAAATTGCAGTCCAGTGTTTGAAAATACAACATCTTTCTTTACTGTGCTAGATCAAGCTTAGTGATGAGTGAATAAATCGCCAATACAATAAAGGGATCTGGTTCAAATATACATTCAGAAATTGGCATTATTTTTTTTTTGAAGTTGCCGGACTTACCTGAGATTCTTACATTGCCAAATACATGCTTGTGCTCTTCTGGAGTGATCCCCTTCAGAGACTTTTCTATACTAACGACATCCGATAAAATAATACTCGTATTGCAAGATCTGGCTGTCTTCTAGTGGTTTTTGCTGACTGAGCAGCAAACTTGCTGAAGAAGTGGGGTAGACGGCTGATCATTGCTACTGATCGTTCTGTGGCTTATGGCTGCTAAATTCACCTATCAGTTTTCCTTCTGTAAACCCGAAGTAACACCTACTTCTTTGGTGTGTGAGGTTTAATGAGTTGTATTGTGTTTGATGAGGTAAAGCGCTGTAACAGTTTTATCACGGTGCATCTGCTTCCATTTTCGCACGATTCAGGCATGCTACAGAGGAGCTTCACTGTGCAATAGCAGTTACAGGAAGGGATAGAGAAACTTTTGAGCATGCTGCTAAAATTCAGTCTGGGTTTGGAGGATACATTTGTATATCCTTATCTATGTATGCATGGGAGCAAGCACCATCCTGGTTCCTTCCTAGTCTGAAGCTTTGTAACTTGACCCAAATTTTTACCCAGTCACAAACCTTTAAATTCAGGCCCAGTTAGAATTTCGGTGCACCAAATCAGCCCGCTCTTCCTTGCCAATAGGTAGCATTTCCGCCAGCCTCCCGGTGCTGCCCGGATCGTATTTCCCTTCTCCATCTTTTTTGGTTTGGCATATCGGAACGTGATTAAAATCATTATATCCCTGTCTATATCTTGCTGTCTGTTTTCCTTTTAATTAGGTTGTAAAACAATTAGTTACCACCATGTCTCTCTCTTCCCCCTCTCCATCTCTCTTTTTTTGCGACTCCTTCAGTATGCCCAGAGCTGTTTGTTCTCCCCGGGCAGGGAGGAGGGGGCCCTACCGTCTTGCTTTATTTACAGCAGGGTGAAGGTCAGATATAAACAGTTTTTGTTCTTGTGCTGTTGCTTTCTTTTGTGACCTATCCTGCATTGTTTGGCTTTTTTTCCTCCCCCGTGCTTTGAAGTGCCGCACACCAGGTGTTCCTGTTCTGAATTACACATGAAAGGACCACATCCCTGGACTAATTAACTAGTAAACTGCACCCTCCTCCCCTGGGTTTAATTGATGCTGCTCTTAAAAGGGGAAGCCAGTTTCTTATTCCTCCTGATTTCACACTGTAGTCATCTCCTCTTTATCTCCCTAAATACGGAAGATACTCTTGAATTTCTCACTCCTGGGCCACGCGGTGCTTCATATGTCTTCTCATTTCGCAATTAATAAAACAATTATCCGGTATGAAATTTTTGAAAGAAATACTTCACGTTCTTTTTTTTTTTTCCTTGGCTCCTAATTTCTTTGTGCCTGATGGTTGCAGCCTCTCTGGGGAGCACGGTGTGCAGAACTGCACTGCTTCCCGAGAGCTGGAAGATCCAGTATCTTGCTGCTAATTATTTTACTTGATTGTCTTGACCCAACAAAAGCATTGGTGTATACCGACATCTTCCATGGCTCACAGTTTCTTTCCTGGGGCAACATTTCTTGCAGTGTAATGAGCAGGAGCTTTCATGATTTCTTTGTTAGGCCCGGTGGTAGCACACCGATATGCATCCAGCTTGTCTCTGTGGCGGGGTGGGCCTTGTTGATGGCAGAAAACTGCACGAAGTGATCAAAACCGGTTTAAGATCAGCAAGCCTAAATCACATACAGCCCATTTCTCTGGGCCCTCCTAAACTGCTTGGCGCAGATTTATCTTAAGTTGGTAAAGACCCGTCTTTGGCTGAACACAGGCAGAGCACTGGGGGAAACGGAGAAGGTTATCACGTGGCGGTCACTGTGCCGTTTATCCGAACTGAGGTGCGTGTATATATGTCTATTATACTTCCCGCGCTCCAGCTGTGTCCTGCACCAGCTAAAGGGCGTTTTGGGCTGCGGCAGAGCCAGCGGCCCCTTGTGTGTTCAGTGGGCGCTCCCTGCGCACCCCGACCTCTGCCGACTTCCCCACTTCACAGACGTGCTGCCAGAGCTGTGGTGGTCCCCGCAGGCAGCAGCCCAGCCAGAAGCTCAGCACATCACTAATGATACGCCGTATTGCAGAGCTGTGCAAAACCAGGCGTCGTATTCAGGCTCGAGGACCTTGGGTGCTGTTGGGGCTGTGTCAGTGCTGGGGTGCAGGGAGGTCCCGGCCTGGTGGCGCTGGCAGGTGGACTTGCAGCAGGCGGAGAACAACCACACGTGAACGTTTGTATAATAGTTTATTAATTTCAGACTTGAGGTGTTGGGGATGACTTCGTTCCCAGATTTTCTTTACCCCAAACAGGTAATTTCTTCAAAGGGTACTGGTTTAGGTTTTTGGTCAGGTTGTGCTTGCCTGTCTGTCTTAAGTACTTATTCACTCACCGTGAGCATCCTGTATCCTCTTTTAAATGAGGACTTGTTAAGTCCAATGAAGTCTTTCCACTGACTTCAGTGGGAGCCAGCCCCTATTCATTTGATTTGAGTTGTTTTCAACTTGAAATGGAATTTCAAACTTAACAATCTTATAAAATAGAGGAGAAGGATTCAGAATATTACCAGAAAGTGAGTGGGATGCAGCAACATTTTTACTTAAAAGACGTTTTTCTCTCTGGGTAGGTGCCACAGTGTAGGTATTAGTGTATCACATACCTGCCTCTTTCTTGGATACCTGGCAGAGGGAAAACTGAAACACTTTGCTGTATGTGAGCATTTGGTTTCAGAGGTGGGACATGAATGTTAGTCAGATGTGTATATCTTCAAGGCAAAAGATATTTCTTGAAGATGTCTACTTAGTAACAGCTCAGGGCCAGATTCAGGGTGGCCAAGAGAAATAGCAGCTTTGCTGTTAATGCCACAGGGTTTTGGATGAGGGGTTTGGTGGTGTTGACATAAAATGCAGAAAGAATGTGCTGCTTTCCTTCGAAATCACGGCTGTTCAGTGCTGATGTGAACTAGGACTGCAGTAGGGCTGCCATCAGTTTTTGTTGTTGAAGATCTGGCAAGATTCCCCACTCTTCCTCCCTACCATGCAGAAGTTTCCTACTCTTGAAAAAATTTTATTTTATTTTTTTTTGCTGGTGACGGCCAGCAAAATCATCATTCTGTTCTCCCTAAGGAGGGTAAGTTTTGCACTTCTGTAGGGTGCAAAGTGACTTTTGTGGATCGTGCCATTTTACAGAGCACAATGGGACCTTAGGCTTTGGAGTAAGCCAGCTAGCTGACACTGGAGAACAGACCTCAGAGCAATTAATGGTAAACTGACTGAAGCTTATATGTCAAAGACAGACTGAGCTTTAATTAACATGCAGCTTAAGACAGGCATTTTTATACTCTAAAGCAGCTATTTTAAAACACACCAAAAAAAGCAGTGAACTCACTGAATTTTAGCAGAAGGTAAAGGTAGAACTTTGGCCTTTATAAGCTTCATAGCTCTATTGAAATCCATGCCTTGCTGTCTTGATTTAAATAGCTTAAAACCTGAAGCCTCTTTTGCATTGTATTTGATTGGTTTGGTTTAGTATTTCCTGAATTCTTACATTTCTTTTAATCAGTTTTTGCTAACATTTGCAATAAATTCCTTTTTAGGGAAATTTTGCTTTAAAAATACCTTCAACCTGGTTTTGCTCATTTCCTATCTTATTTTCTAGCAAAGATGTTTTCAGCTTAGGGCAGATACAAATGAAAACTCAAAAAAAGACATTTTATTGCCAAAAAGCACTGGTATAATTCAAAAGCACCTCTTGCTAAATCAGTTGTGAGTGTCTCATCAAAAGCATAGGATATGATTTTGTTAGCGCAGATCAGGTCTTTGAGAATGGTTGTCATGCACTTTCTTAATCTTAGTCATTTTAACCCTTTTACAATTCTTTCTACCTTTCCCTCCAAGCTCTGATGTTCTGTAATTTTTTGCTGCCTTCCCCTTCAAAGGCAAGTTTGCCAGTGTTTTTGTGATTAACTTTTATATGTCTGAGTTTTTCAAAACACTACCAGGTTATAACATACTGTTTAAAAGCTCATACTCATCTTTTTCTATTAATCCTACCTTTCTTTATCAAAACCGAAGCTCTTGTCATAGTGTGTTTACATTTCAGCTTTTATTTTTTTTCCTATTTTTCTGAAGGATGAAATAAGATGCTGGGAGAGAATCTGAAAATTAAGAGAAAATTTGCAATGGCCCCTGTTTTTCTTGCAATCTGGCAACTAGCTGGGTTACCCCACTTCCTTTCAAAGAAATAGTAGTCACGGATAACTTATTTTTCTAAATGTTTTACATTTTCTTATCTCTCAATTATAATGTCTAGAGATATGACACAATGGCATTAAAAACTTAAAGGAAAAGGATATATGGATTTTGTTGTTGCTTTTTAAAGAAGATGCTGGCAATGTTTCCACTTATAAAACATATATAACACTTTATTTTAAAAAATTTCCCTTGTTCCATAAGTTTAGATGTTGGGCTTAAAAATGTTTGGCATTACCATTTTTACAACGGTTGCAGAACAGCAAAAGGTTATTATAACTTAATGTGTAGAAAAGCAAGGCATAGTTACTGTTGTGCTGCTAGATTTAAATGAATAAGAGTTAATATTTTATATATAATTGTATTTCGGCACTTTGCTCTTTCCAGCTGGCTCTTCTCCCTGAATGTGTCCTACCTGCTTCTCATATTTGCTGTCTCCCAGCGTCTGCCCTCTGAATCTCTGGACTGTGGCATATCATGAGGAGAATGCTCTGAGCTCTCACTTGCACTTGAATGAAAGAATTGATTTGTTAATTTGATCTCTTTTTAAAAATAAGACCTAAATTAAGTATTATCTTAATCAGCAATAAAATACATTCTTTCAATTACTTGTTTCTCTGACTTATTAAGAGAATTCTAAATAGTTTCAGCGAGTATTGTTGTAATTGTTTCCTCCTTTGATTTTCATTTCCTTAGTTGTCATCATCTCCTGGCAGCGGCAGCAGCTGTAAAGCAGATCTTTCAACAGGCTTGTTAATTGTGTAGAAATTAATCTGATTTTAAAAACCTTATTGATATACGGATTCGTGTGCCTTAATGTGCATGTGCATATGCCTGCTCACCTCTTTTACTCAGTGTATTCTTCTGCATCTCATGCCAACCTAATGCACAGGTTGAGTCATTATCTCTGCTTGCCCATGAGGACGTGTCCGTTCCTGTGGGGTCAGATTTCATTTCGGTGTTCCTATCAAGTGCACTGGATACCTCCATGGAAATACAGAAGCTTACATGAAATATGCTCATGGCTTTTATGTGTGTAAGAAACGTTGTTTTTCAGCCACTCCATCTTTCTTTTATTTACTTCCATTCTGTGTGTGCAAGGGGAGATAATGTAAATTATGTATGTACAACTTCATTAAAATGTGTTGCTGTTGTCTTGTCCAGTTACCTATTGCCAAAAATCAGGAGATATACTTGGAAGTAGCTAGGAGGCCCACACCCACATTCTCTGAAATACTGACCAGCTAGTAGCCAAAGCATGTTACCAGAATAGACTTGAGGTTTCATTCTTGAGAGGCTTTCAGATGAGCTGAAAGTACATGATGCCCAACATTCATGTCATGCAGGCAGCCATCTATGTTTTCCTGAGACAAAAGATAAGGCTTCTTTATGGAATAAAAAAAAATTAAAAATTAATTAACATATTAAACAATCTTTTGTAATAAAGAAAAAAATATTATAATAGCTTTCTACAACTCCACAAAGAACACTGAAAAAAAAGTTTTTCTGTAGTTCGTACTTACTGGCATATGCCCCTAAGCAAATGAGAAGGTTATTGTTACATAATGTGAGTATTAATATAAGTTGTATACAATTGAACAGTAGATTCTCTTTGTGATCCTGTTTGTGATCATTACAGCTTTTGTGGTACTGGTTATGAATTTTAGCATTCTATCTTAATTTCCAGACTGTAATCTGTATACCATAATTGTGCTGTCTACAATAAAAAGTTACCTCTTTCTTCCTGTCTTCTATCAGTGGCCTGCTAAAGAGCAGCATTCTCTCAGCACGTTGGTGAAATGATAACTTATACATCATTATGTAAAATGCTGCAAAGTGCTTTGCATTTCTTTAGGATAAGCAGTGACATAGAAGGATAAAATGTTACCATTTTAGAGATGGTAAAACAACAGGTTCTCTATGCCAATACAAGTGGTGGAGGCAGGCGTAGCTTTTTCAACTTCAGTGAGATTTGGGTCAAGTTCTTAAAAGAAATTCAAATTGAAGCTGTCCTTTCTACACGTGTATCCTGTCAGTAGAATGAACAGCAATTCTGTTATGTAGAGGAACTTCAGGTGTGGAGCCCCTGCACTCACTGGCTGATGACTAGAGCTAGATTAGTGTCTTTGTTCTTTGAAGCTGCTATTCAGTGTCTGTTAGCCCAATGAGAGATGAAGGCTGAGTGTTTTCTTCTTCTCATGCTGTCACGTAAAGTTAGGAATCTGGGGAAGAAACTTCACATGCAGTTCAGGCTTGTGAATACCTAAGAGAAAGTTATAACAATTATTTTGTTTGTAGAGTTGCTCTTTATCTCATTGCTTGCAATGCCAAACACCAAGAAAAAAATTACAAAAAATGTAGTGAAAATGCTGTTTGGGATTCATAAATAAACTCTCTGTGAAAATCCCAGACTCAAGTCCCAGCAGAATAGGCTTAGCTTTTCATCCCTATGAGACAGATAAATTGAGTATCATGCTGCTTATAACTAGCGTTTCTTCTGAATTAGAGTTATAAAATCAGCGTCCCATCTTTCATGCGTTGACACCAGACTGCTTGATATTTTAACAATGATGATTTGTATTTGGGAGACTAACAGTTCTTCTTCCTTATACTAACTGAGAGTTTTATTTCAGTGGTTGTATATGTGCTGTATATATTTGCAAAAGACTTTGCATTTGTTCAGATGAAAAGATATGCCATAGTATTAAGTTATATATATAAAACATGAGACCAACTGAAAATTCATTCCTATTGTGAAATGCAGTCTTTTGCCAGTGACTGCTCATCTAAGCTCTGCACATCTGACTTGAACAGAAACACAAAAATGGAGAACAACCCTGTGCTAAGGCATGTCTTCAGTCACTGTGCTGAAGTAGCGTACGTATTCAAGCAAGCCTTGAATTCATTAGTTCAGCGCTCGTAGCGATGTAGGTGTGGCTGTAGTCTGATACATGTAGAGGCAACTTTCTTTTAGAAGTGATAAAAGAATAAAGAGCAATGCTGGAGTATTAAACTTGCAGCCATGGGTGAGACTACATATGTACACATGTATGCACACGTTGGCTTAAGGTTGCTTTCTAAGAGTAGATGACTTGGGCTGCAGGAATTTTTTCCGTAAAGTGTTTGGGGTTGCTGCAAATGCTACAAGGCAGTCTTACTGAGAATGATACGCCTCTCTTCCTCAGCTTCCAGGGACTTTTAATTCTGTCCTGTATGAACAAAAAATATTACTGGTCTTTTGTTTATGGTGCTGTAAGGTGACAGAAATGAGGAGATGTTCCAGGGTGCTGCCTACATGTCAGTTGTCACTTGTCAAGTGGGATTCATCTCTCATTGATTCAGCGATTTTGCTTTTAGGTGCTTGAGCTAAGCTAATCATTTAAACTTGTTTTGTTGTGAATAGATATAGATGCATACGTGAAGTGAACAGTTTTTCCTGTCTTAGATGCCCATTTTCTTAGAGGCTCGCTCTCTCTGTTCATTGAAGGGATAATTGATTGAAACTAGGCACTAACTTTCAGATTGTCAGTTAGATAGGACCAGAAAAATCCTTCAGATTTTTCATCTTGAGTCTTTCTATCTGTATTTATACTACCTCGTAGCTGCCACTTATGTATTACAAGGGAAAGAGTCTAAAGCAGGTTTTAAAATCATTTTGTTTTTCAGATAGGGAAGTGTGTATTTTATTTTGCCACTTTTTCGTTAAACGTATCTCAAAACCAGAGTTGGACAACCACACACAGCAAGTCCACTCAGGCAACATCCTTGTGGAAAGACAAGGTGCTATCTTGAGACTAACCCACATTCTGTAGGGTTTGGGAAAGAGTAAGAGTCAAAGTTCTGGGATACTTTGAAGCTCCTTCAACACATGAATAGTTTGAAACTCTTTTATAAGGTGGGTTTATCCACAATGGCCTATGTTAATACATTGCCTCTTCCTCACAAATGCCTGCTTAGCATCTCTGTGTGGAATACTTGGAAAATAGAAAATATCTTTGAAGGGATCATGAGGGCTGCCAGATGATATCAGATGAGTCAGAGGTCTGTTACTTAAAAGGAATCCTGCTGGACTCTTGTTTCGCTGGTTTCCATTCTCCTCTGGTCTCCACTGGAGACTAATGGACTAATTGGGCTAAAATATTACTCAAATGAAGCTGCTGCCCTTTCCTAAACTAAAAGGGGTTACTGAGCCACTGTTGTAATTTAGTTATTCAACACAGAAGAAATGAAGAATAAATTAGTTATAAATATGCGTGGGATGGCTTTTTAATATACAGTCTGCTCAGTGTTATTTTGCAGTAGGTGCTCTGTTGAAAACAGAGGAACTTTGTGAAATAGAGCTGGTGCAAAGTACCGAGCTGGGATCTGCATGACAAAACCTGCAGGGTTTTAAGCTTTTCTGACCAGTGCTGGTATCTTGCATACAGCATGCTTGGCTTGTGCAAAAGACAGGGGTAATTTTCAGATTTTAATTTTAAGTCTAGGCTTAGATTTTGAGCATCCAGATTTGGTTTTGTCTGTATTGGGGAGGGTCTTGTCTGTTTATCTAAGTGTGTGTGGGATGCACCAGATGAGACTATACAGGATGATCATATGAACACAAATCTGCTTTTACTGCTGACAGAAAATACTCTGGATGTTGTCTGCCAGAACCATTCTTTACTGGGAAAATGAGGGGTGGGGGATGTGTCACGGGATCTGACTTCACTTCCAGTGTCAGTAGGAAAGGACAGAATAAATCAACAAAATGTGGAGTGTCAAATTGCCAGGACCAGACAGTATTCATCCATGAGCTCTAAAAGAATTCAAATGGGAAATAGACACCGTAACAGACTATTTGGAGGAAACAACGGAGAAGAATAGGGTTAGTAAACACAAAGATAAATATGTTATATTGCAGAAGAGTTAATGTGGTTTCTGTTAACAGAAGTTGTGTTTCACAGATTACTGCAGTTTGTAGAGGAGTCAAGGAGAGATCCTGGTGTTATCTACTTTGATTTGAAAAGGCATTCAACAGGTCCCTCGCCAAAGGCCAAAACTTAGCTGTCATGAGATAAGAAGTAAGAGTCTCTATGGATAAATAATTGGCTAAAGGGTAGGAAACAAAGGGCAGGAATAAATAGACAGTTTTGACAGTGTAAGGAAGCCAGTGGTATAGTCTCATAGGATGTCTGTGCTGCTGGGATATCTGTTGTTCAACATATTGTAAATGATCTCAGAAAGGAAAATTGAAAAAAAGGTTGCAGCTGCTAATAGGTTATTCAAGGAGTTGAAACCAGTTGCGGAGAAGGATCTCACGTTAGAGAGTGACTGGTCAATAAAATTAATGGCAGGTAAAAATCCATGTGTATAAATTGTGAAGTAATGCCCATGGAGGAAAAAATAATTCTAATTTTACATACAAAGTGGTGAACTATAAACTAGCTTACCACTGAAGAGTGTCAGCTCAATGCTTAGTACTAATGAATAAAACAAATAGTATGCTAGGAGTTATTAGGAAAGGAACAGAGAACAGTATTATGCCACTGTATTTATATTATCATTATGTCATTAGTGTTGTAACCATGGTTCAACCACATATGGAAGACTCTGTTCCTTTCTGGTTGTTCTCGCTCCTCCCCCTCTCTCCAAAGTAGAAAAGATGTAAAAAAGGATGGCAGCTAAAATCAACTGTACAAAGTGACTTCCACATGAGGAAGAGCAGATTGAGGTCCTTAAGTCTGCAGGAGAGAAATAATAGCAGCCTCTAAAATTGTGAGTGGCTCCAAAGAAAGTGAATAGCAAATGCTTGTTCATGCTTTATTTTAGTAGAGAACTAAGTAACAGCAAAAGGATCTAGCACATCACAGAGTTGGAACTGCTTTTACTTGCAACATGTAGTTAAACTGTCGATCTTGTTGCTGTGAGATGTCACGGGTGCCAAGCACTGGTATGGGTCAAAAAAGGGGTTAGACAAATGAGTGGAAAAAAAAAATGCATCAAGGACACCAACGTAACCACCAGCAAGTTGCTGGAGGGTAGGAGAAATATACTGAGGAAATGCTTCCCTGTGATGGCCCTATTTTTCTCTTCTCTCCTTACCATCTTTTTGTGGCACCGCGTGAGGCAGAAGACAATGGAACTGAGCAGCTCTGTGGTGTGGTCTGGTCTGGTACAGTCGTTCCTGTGTTATAATTTCACGTAAGGTGTCAGCAGTTTAGAGTGGACGTGTGTATCCAAAGTCTTGTTAATTTACCAGTTTGTAGACAGGAAAGTATTAATGATTTGCAGTTTTGGGGGCTTGACAGGAAAGGAACTGTAAAAACATAGGAATGTGTGCATAGGTATGAGACTTCATTGGTTGTCCTCCTGATAACAGAGCTCTTTCGTGATCACCCTGTAGTTGCCTGCTCCATTGTTGCAAGCAGTATTTGTGGGGAGATCAAACTGCCAAAAGCTGTGGTATAAACTTTTCTTTTTTCTATCAACTTCACAACTAATACTGCCCTAGCAGCTGGATGGCCGTAGGGGCAGGGGATTATGTTATAAAGAGAGTCAACCCTACGGATATATAATGCCAGAGCTACTGACAGCGTCACTGGACTTCCATTCACTATGGTCTAGATAATTTGTCAGTCAAAATAGTAGATACCTAGTCTTGCTAAAAACCATGACCTTTTTCCAGTTGATGTCAGCGGAGCTAGATTCGGTCTCTTTTGTTCTTTCTTTTAGCTTGAGTATGATCTAATATGTTCAAACAGAAGTTGTGTTGTATATTTTCCCTACACTTTCTCCTATTTCCATAAGCAATGACTGGGAGTCTTCAAGGAACCTGAAGCGTAAGAGCGATCTGTTTCAGTGGGACTGTGTATCTAACTCAATCAAGATTCTTTGCTAAATCCTTGGCAATGGATTACAATTATCAGATTGCTTAGCTTAGTGTTATTAATGGACCTACATACGCCTAGTCAGAAAAGCACCAATAGTTTATAGTTAGTGCAGCCCTTTAGATAAAAATAAATGTTAGACTATATTACATTTCAACTTCTGATGCACCTTTATTTGTTTGGAAGGTTAGATGTTTCAAACGTAGTGTGACACATGCAGACTAAAAGTTAAATGATTTTATTTTGGTGGGTAGATGTGTTGTAATAGCTACAGTCAAGAAATGTGAACTAATCAAGGATTAGATCCAAGAGTTTGTTAGAATACCAGAGATAAATGACCAGGAGATCTAAGAGAGATCTAAGCTGAAGGAGGCCAGGTACAAGTTAAAATAGCTCATTAAAAACATCTATGTTAATAGGACATTTCATTGCCTAACTGAAAATGTCTCTTCTATTTTACATAGTCATTAACTCAATTGTTCATGTTTCTGCTTCTGGTGTAATAGGGGCTTTTAACAGGTTCTTTTTGGAAGGGAATATCATTTGTGCTTTGTTCACATAATAATATAGGATAATATACATCCCCATAATCTTGTTAATGTATTGTCATGTTTAAAAGGCAAGATGTTGAAACTGTGTATGAAAATACAAGAATGGAAGGATCTTTGCTAGGTTGGCATACAGTGAATCTTATTTTCTATTCCTTGAGTCCCCAGATTAGTGGTGAGGGCTCCAGAGACTTTTAGATACATACATGCAGCGTAGTTGATTCTGATACAGGCAGGTCTCAAGCTGAGAGAAAAAAATTATGTTCAGAAATAGTTTTCAAGTAATAAAATACATAGACATTTTTAATTCTAAGGTAAAATATATGACGGGGTCTCAGCTGCAGGACTGTGTGTTATTTTGCAAAATATATTAGGCTTTTTGACTCTAATTGCACTGATATATTATTTTGGTTTGGTATCATTTGTGTGTTGTTATTTTAGTACTGCAGTTTGAAGAAGATGCAAGCAATCACACGAATAATTGCTGAAACCAGAAGGGGGCGGGGGGGGGGAAGACATCTCTGGACAAAATTCTTGTCAGTGCTGATAGTGCAAGAAGTACTTGAAGAGGAAGTAGAGAAAGCAGAGAGTGCAGCTGTCTGAAATTAATTGAAGGAATAATATAATAACTATTATTAGAACAAACCAAACAATAGTTTTGGCAAATATTTTTGTAGCGACTTAAATCAGCAATGAAGATGATAAGCAACTGTCGTAGGGGCAGCATTAGTGTACTAATGATGATCAAAGCCGGCAGTCGGCAGAGGGTGACTGGCATGCAACCACAGCGGAAACCTGCCGAAACCCCTCCTCGCTCTCGCCTCCCCTTATCCTCCCCTCTCCCGACGTGATATTTCTAGTCTTTCATCCTGGGAAGCCTCCCCTCGCCGTCCGCCAGCCAAAGCGGTGCGGGGTACGTAGCGCGCACCCCTACAGACATGCTCGACGCTTGTCGCCGGCTGAGAAGTCCTCCTGGGTCTCGGGGCAGCTGCCAAGGGGCCTTGCTCGCCCTTCGGTGGACCCGTACCTGCTCTGCTCTTGGCTGATCCCGCTCCACAGCGAGCGGGCAGCCAGTTCCAGCTGCGTGGCATTTAAATGTTACCATAGCGATGAGTAGTGGACACTGCCACCTTTCTCTTTTTAATTAAAGAACAGATGCAGGGAAAGCTGATCTCTTGGTGACCCTCTTTAAGCTGACATCAACACGCTAATTGTTTTCAATTCTTTTCTTCCCTCAGCAGTCGCAGCTCTGTCCTTCGTTCCTATCAAGGTCTTGCCTCCGGTTAGGTTAAAGAAGCAGTAACTCTTTTCAGAGGCTCCCTTTGGGGACTGTTTCAAGCAGTGGCTGCTTCCGAGTGACTAAACTCTCTCCTCTCCATTAGCGAGGCGGGTACAGAGGAACAAATGCTCCTGCCTGTGATGGGAAACTTCTGACTTTCCTCTGCTAAAAACAATCCTAGCAACAGCGCTAAGTGGGGATTTGCTCAGGGTATCCAGAAAAGTGTATGATTATGAAATGTAGGCATGCATCCTTCCCACCTCCCCTCACCTTGCACCATTTCAGTACGGCAGAATCCTTGCTAAACAAACAAGGCAGTTGTGGCTGGGATGGATTTGACTCGCAAGTCTCCTGCCTTTTAATCCCACTTCAGCCTCGACTCGCAGCCTCAGCTTTCTGCCTTAGTTTCTTCCTTTATAAAATAGCAGTAGAATTGCCACTCACCCGTTGTAGAAAATAATTGTGCTTTGTCCAGGTGTTTTAATGCATAAAATATTTTATAAAGAGGAACTGCTGCTAGAGCAGTCAGTCTTCATCAGCAATTGTGTGCCGATGTCAGAGATTGTTATGGCTTTTCTTTAGGGATTGAAATTGCACATGGTATTCATGTTAATGATAGGCAAAAAATACATTATTTAATGGCTTCTGCTGTATTATCTGCCCTTTTTGCTTAGCTTCAGGCTAGAGTCAATAGGCAATTTAGCTCGAGAAAAACAGTCACCAAACAAGAAAAGGGATATTATTCATCCCATGCAGGTGTGTAAGTAAAACAAAAATAGTCTCAGATATCAAATTCAGACTTGCAGAAAGTGCTTGCATCACGTAAGTTAACTGATGATTGCCACTGGATGTCCTCATTGCTGAAGTGTAGAGTTCGGCTACAAGATCCTAAAGATCATCAGTGACAAGAACCCTTGAAATGCAGGAGGCTATTCAAACTGTTTATACAGGGAGATGGAAGGGCCGATATTCTTTGTTGTTGTTGTCTCCTTTATCTCTGGGCTTGCTTGAGTTGGAGCAAGATCTCATTTTCATGATAACCTTACAAGGCAGGAGGTAATTTATACATATGAAATACATCATTCTAACACATTCACAACACTCAATAAAATAATTACTTTAACTGTAGAGCCAAGCTATCTAATGAAGCAAGATTTACATTTGGGGTCATGAATTGCTTTGTATATAGTGCACATGGCTTCTTTCCTTAGCATTTCGTCTATTGAAATGTAAAACAGAAACACAGAATTTGTCAGTTGGTCTGTGAAGTTCAGATCACTTTGTCCGTCATGTAAATACTCTTTTCTGGCAGTTCTTGGTGTTTGTCATCTAAGAGGAAGACAAAACCATCTAAAATACTGCTAAATATTTTGTTGTTCCTGGAAGGTAAGACAGAAATTTTCTTTCTGCTATTGTCAACCTCAACTGAGAATTGAGGTTGAAGAATAAAAGACTGACTGACCCTATCATAATCCACCTAGCCACTGTTCTGTTACCTACAAACAGATGCAGTCCTTCTTAAAATGCACCATCAGTGTGGCCTCAGTAAGTGTTTAAAACAAATGCTTCTCTACACACAGATTTCCTTCATATGAAATAGGCAGAAATTACATAGCAGTGTTGAGCTGCACAGTACAAGCCCTAGTGAGCTTCCCCAGAGTTTGCAGAGTTTTAGGATGTAGGACTGTATTTTGCTGCATCGTGAGGATAAAGTGAAGGTGTGAAGTTCATATCTGAATGTCAACATCCCACAAGTAATCTTTTAATTCATTATGCTCCCACTTTAATTTGTCTGTAGGCATTTGAATTTTCTGTATCAAGTCAGGGAAAACTGACAGGCACAGCCAAAAATGCATGTTGGCCTTCTATTCAAGTGAGACAGTGTGGGGTTTCCTTTCCCAGCAGAATTTGGAGTCTCATTTATTTGACTGTAGCTGAAAAATGGCAGACTATTCATTTAAACCAAAATGCTAATAATAATAGTGATGCAGAAAGACCTTTAATAATTTCAAACAATGGTGATTTGTGACTTCATTTATGCCAAGAACACGACCACAGAGAGAAGTGCTGTGTGCTGTAATAAAGTGCAGCACATAAGACCCAGCTTAAGCTGGGACTAAACGCTCGGTAGGTCAGTACGTTCTGTCTTAATTTGAGCTCATCCACAGTAAGCCTTTTTTGTAGGATGTGTAGCTGAAAGGGCAAGGCTTCTCACGCCTCTTCTAGGGAGAACATCTGCATACTTCTGGGGGTTTACTGGAAATTATTTGACGCTAGATATTTGCTTCATTATGACAGTGATTTTAACAATATTTTGGAATGAAAATTATTTGAGCAGATTAGTAATTGGACCACCCATTTCCTCAACATCAGAAGGCCAATTTCCCTTTGAGACTTGTCAACTGCGAAGCCATAATGCTTGAAAATTTATCCTAAGTTACATATTTGGTTGTATTTATTTCCTTTGCCTCCAAATACTGGTTTGGTATTTCCTTTGTTATTGACAACATGCCAAAGAAATAGGGTCGCAGCTTATACAACGGCCCCAGGTTTTCTTACGTTTTTCTTTAAGGTCGTTCCCATTAAGCATCTTATTTTTGTCACGTGCAAAGGTTCTGAAGTCAGATTCTTTAATATAATGTGCTCCCATATTCAAAGACGACAAAGAATCTGTTTGGCACCTTAGCAATGATGCAAGGGGTCTTACTGGTGGATTTCGGAAGGTTGTTTGCCACTCTGTAGTTAATAGAAATGTGACAGGGTATTTGAGCACTAAGTTCTTGTGAACATAATGCACATTTTAAACACTTGAAATTGAATTTGGTTTTATGTAACTCTTGCCCCATATAATATGAATTTCTAACAAAAGCACGTAGAGCTAAAACTCTACATCCAGTTTTTGTCATGCACTGAGCATCGGGTCTATAATCAGCTCCCCGTGCTCACGCACAGCTGCAGTTCTGTTTCGAGATGATTTGCTGTGTATCAGTATGGCCAACAGACCATACAGGGTCAACAGACCAGCTGC
The DNA here is from genome assembly GCF_947461875.1 of Haliaeetus albicilla. Lineage (NCBI taxonomy): Eukaryota > Metazoa > Chordata > Aves > Accipitriformes > Accipitridae > Haliaeetus > Haliaeetus albicilla. Next base: position 18,078,992 of record NC_091501.1, read on the forward strand.
ATCCATTCTTTTGACTCCTGGAGCCCCTGGTCCTGCCCCATCTTACCACCAACATAGCCAGCTTTGTTTCCTGGCACACTTTCAACGCACACGATGCACCTCTGTCGCAGTACCCTGATGCTCTAGAGGCCCTCCACGTTGTGTGCGGGGTTTTGTTCAGGGGGAGGAAAGAAACTTGGGAGGTGTGCTTTTGCTTTTCCCAACTGAGGATTTTTTTTAATTGCTAGACAAGTAGGTCCTCAAATCCATATACAGCTGTTCAAATTGGTGCTCTGACTTCCTGGGAAGTTGTTGGACACTTTGGGGTCTTGAGAATTGAGTCCCACATTGGAGCATGGGACTGGGAATCTGACTTTACATCATGCCTTTGAAAATACTGTAGCTACGTGTAGTCAGTCCAACTAACTTCTGTGGTCTAAAAGGGAGTCTACGAGGCGGAGCAGGAGGAAACTCTCCTTGTCTATCGTAAAGTATTATCCTGTTCCTTGTCAGTATGGAAGAGTACTATACAGATCCTCTGCCAAAAATAGGATAAGTTGGCATGACGGAAGGACACTGTTCAGAGTAACTGCTGGAGATTGTCTGCATAAGGTTGATTTGCCATGGGATGTATAGAGCGATTTTCTGTCATCCACAGCTATTGGAAATAGGAATCCCAGTTAGGAAGCAGGCATTACGCAAGTATGCAGTGAAAAGACAGAAACTCATAAAGCTGCAAGGGTCCTTTTGTAAAATGCGTGTGAGTAGCCAAGTGGGACAATAGTAACACTGCTAATTCATTTAATTAATATGTAATTTACTTGGAGTAGTGTTCATTCTAGTCTGTCTTTCTTCAGAAAGATGTTTTCTGCTGTGGTGAAGCTGTGATTCATTTCCATTTCACTACTTTCATTTTCATGGTTTCTTTGTTAATTGTCAAGGCCTGTTTGATGATTACAGTGGCTAGTAAATGCACTGCTAAATTATGGTCATAAACAACAATGGAAAAAAAGACCCATTCATTTAGGGTTTTTTTTCTCTCTCCCTTTTTTTTTTTTTGTCCCAAGCAAAAGACTGTGTTCTGGACTCTAGCAAAAACAAACAATGTAGTATTTCTCCTATCCTGTTCACTTTGGAGCTTATTTGTTGTTTTTGCTTTCATATGCTTTTCCATGGGGTTATGTATATTTGCTCTATGACAACCTGGAATGTACAATATGAAGTAGAGTGGGAGTTTGAGTACATGGAAACTCTGAGGATGCAAGGGACACACAGGTATCTTGGCACTCCTTAGAGGGAACTGCAAATCCCTGAAGCATCCCATCGCTCCTGGTGCGTGCTCCTCAGAGGAGGTCTCCCTGAGGAGGATTTCCAGCAAGGCTTGAAAGACGCGAGCAAGAAATTGGATAATTTTGAACTTATGTCTGCTCTGCAGCAGAAAGGAAGGATGTCAGTCACTAGGCCAGAAGTTAGGGCACAAAAATTTGGGGGAAACGTAAGCACCATCCATATCAGGTTTGTGCTCTGTGTGTGTGTGGTTGTATTAAGTTAAACTGTGCAGAAGGAAATACAGCTTGAGACTTTTGCCAAGTTGGTGTCAAACTAGGCATTACCACAGGCATATTAGTAAAAACTCTCCACAGAGGATGATATTTGAATGCAAGCCTTTACATTTTTTTCCTTGGTTTTGCTTTTGATGTTTTGCTTCTGCTCAACAACAGCAAGTATGAAAATAACTCCCTTCAGTCTGGCTCTAATTTCAGTCCTCCTCCTTTTTCTGCAGAATCGTGGCATTTTGAGCTTAAACCCATCTTCACTTCAGAATATATGAAAACTTTTTGCCCAGCCAAAGATGAGAGATTATTTTTGGCACACAGTCAAAATATGGCTTGATCCTGTCTAACCCATGAGACTAGTTTGATCAGTTGAACTGTTACGTAGGTAGCTTTCCCAATGCTATAGCTTTTCCTCTTATAGATAGAATCTGAATAGGTTTCAGTGTAACAGAATATTTATTTTGCCTGTTTTAGAAATGGTGTAGTTTGAGAATATATATCTTTGTAGCAGGGCTTATATCATTCATTCTTCAAAGCAGCACAATATTGGATAAATTTTAGATGTTACAGTTAAGGAGTTGGGTTTGTAAATGAAATTTTTTGTGCTTTCTATTAAATGCAGTTCTGATTGACTCAGCCAAAGTGATTAGTGCCCAACCTGTGTTGTCCAGACGTTTGTCAGATATTTTATTTCATTTCATACATCTTGAATTACCAAGGCAACCTTGTCATTGCAATTTTCACACCCTTTCTTTTTCTTTGTTCTATATGTCAGTGAAATCTTATCTCTGCAGTCTTCTGTCATAGGTTAATAGTCTGGAACAAACTTCATTTAAGACTCTTACATAGGAAAAATGGGGAGAGATTATAGAGAAGAAAGTTGGTGGCCACAACCACTGTTAGATAGATGGTATCTCACAGACTCTGATAGTTTTGAAATACCAGCCAAAAGTGTGCAAGAGGCAGAGAAGAGCTGACCTCAAAAGATTGACTTACTCAGTTCAGGTGCCTGGCTGAACCCCTGGGACCTCCTTTCATGTCACAAAGTTCAAGTTTTGAATGGCCAAAACTAGAAGTTGTTCGGGCCTTGCGAGGCTTTGCTTTTAAGGATGGAACAAAGCCACAAAGGTCAGGCCTGGATTTATATTTGTTCAGTGTTGTTGTTATTGTACATATAAATCTACAGAAGTATGCGTAGACTCCTGGAAAATCTGTGAGATAAAGTTTTCTTATTTCACAGTCTTAGAACAAGACCTGCACTTGTTTTTCTTCGGTACATCCTTCATTAACAGGTCCAGGTACCTCTTTTAAACACGGAACTGTCTTGTTTACATGTTCCTCTGTTTCTCCCATTTCCAACTGCAATTTCAGTTTAAAGTAGCTCAGAACAGCTTTTTAAAAGCAAAGCATTATTTTTGCACAGAAGGGTAAACCCCAAGCAGACAAAAATGTTAAAACAAAAAGGGAAGGTCTGGGATAAACTGTTTGACCTAGAATCCCTGCTTTTTGCCCAAGAGAAGCAGAGAGCCCCTGACTAGCATCTTCCTGTGTCCCCTTCCAGTATCTGCTCGACTGCCCTCTCTGTTAAGGCTGTGGACTTTTACTATCCTCTTTGATCCTGTGTTCAGTCCTGGAAAGAATAAACTTTGCTAAGCTAGATTCAGACAGTGAAGAGGCACTCTCCAATTAATAACTCTTCTACTGTTTCTTCCAGGACATTGTTATTGTTTTTAACGAATAATCTTTACTCTTGCTTAATTTCCTGTTTGTCTCCCTGTCCGTTCCTGTTGTTTAATTGTTTGCAGTTAGCCAGCTTAATAATAATGACACTGTGATCGACATCAGGTTCATAAAATGCAACATGAATTTTCTTTCCTTTTTCGTAAGATGCATTACAGACTACAGACTCAAAACTCTTGGAGTCCCTGGAGACCTTCATTCAGATCCTGGTAGAAGAGCCTTATATTGTGCCTGCTCTCAAAATAATTCAGCACAGGTTGCTTGGATAAGACCTTACAAAACAGAGCCTCTCAGCTGGTCACAGGGGTGGATGTTTACATACAATTTGATAAGGAAGTCGGTAGTGTTATGCTGGTGACAGTATTGGTTTCCTGAAATGAGGGCCAACATTTCCCAATGCACAGAGAAGAACTTGGGAACCTCTGGTAGATACGAAGCCCAGATTTTTGAGCTGACCTTCACCTGCTGATACTTGTAGTTGTCCTCTAATCTGGACCCACAGCAGTCCTTGGCTGGGCAGCCAGCTGTGGTGTGACAGGGGAAGAACTGCGGTCGCGGGTAGGGTGTCCGCACCCTGACTGCCTGAACCCAGTGGAAGGCAAAACCCCAAGACTTTATACCAGCAGGCCCCCTGGGTGAGACCTGGGGAAAAAAGCATAAATCTGCTTTTCGATGGAATGTTTCTCACCTTTTTTTTGTAAGGTTGGCCACAGTCTTCATAAAACACTGAGTCACATCTGAGAGAGGTACTGGCAGACTCACTTGTCTTTCCCACATCTGCTCTTTGCCCTGCTTAGCCTTTCCTCCTCTCTCTGCAAATATTTCTAACCCGTCTCTCCTTTGAAGACACAGAACAGCATGGCACTGCTGCCGGTGCAGTATCAAACGCCGGCGTGCCGCCCCCATGGCACATCTTGCAAAGGTCAGGTGCTTTATGTGAGCGGCTGTGGAGCAGCAGCCACTGGGGAACGAGTCCACAGCACTGCTGAGACTTACAGGTGCTTTATCTTTCTTCTGACCCCTCTGGTTTCATTTTATATATAGTTTCTCCACCCCCCCCGGCCCCCAACCTCCCTCCTTTTTGCTCCATTTCCCCCTCATTTCTTGTATCTCTTATTCTGATTTATTTTAAAGACGATTCATAGTGAATGTTGAAAAATATGTTACTTTGCTGGGCAGTCCAGAGTCAGCCAGAAATCACTCTAGGTTAACCAAGAACCTGGGACCTTTGGGAACAACCTAATAGCCATAGTAGCTCAGGTTTGTAATTGTAACACTTTACCCATGTGGGTGAGTTTGCATCTTCAACCTAAGAACGCATAATACAAAACCACAAGAAGGCCTGTTTCTTTGATGAACAGGCCTTTTTCTTTAAAACCAGGTCTGCATTAATTGTATGGGAGTAGAAAGATGAGGTGGAAGATTGTGTATCTTGGGGAGGGAAAATACAAGTTTTGATAACAGTGAACTTCTTGCTGGCATCTTTTGCACAAGCAGAAAAAAATGACAGTCTGGAAGGGTGGGTGATGTACTAGAAGCATTATTGTTCATATTCTTTGAGGAACTGTCTGTCTTCTCCTAGTATATGTTACTATCCGGTCTCAGCAATTACGGTCTCTCCAGTGGAATTTTGTGAATGTAACTAAGATTCATAGGGTGCTATGGAAAAAAATATTTTTGAAGTTGTCAAACACTTCCTGTTATAAGACTATAAAGTGTTGAATATCTGCCTCAGGCAGAATTATTGATTTATTTAAATTTGCTGTTCCTAGACATCTGCTTTGGTCCCTCTCATAGAGAAGATGCTGGGCAAGATGGACCTTTGGTCTGACCTCACACTCTCATGCTTGTTTGTTTACTGTTCTTATATTGAATGATATAAGAGAAAATACTTGGTTCACCCATTTAACAAAAAAAAAAAAAAAAAAAAAGAGAAACTGATATGCTTTTATTCCAGTAGTCTTAATACTCCACAGCAGTGAAGCAAAGACAGAATTTCCCAAGTGGTCATCTCTGAGTCATGACTTTGAGTATGTGTCCATATACGTCTACTTTATGTGCTTTTTAGATATGCTGAGGTAGAGGTGTGGAAGTAAAGGGAAAGATTTGGTTTTGGACGGTGAAGATAGTGAGTTAATACTGATAGACAAGAAGACTAGGACTGAACTGAAAGAGGAGTGGAGAAAAGATAAAGTAGGAAGGGTTTAGGGAAAAGGGCAGAACAAGTACCTTTAATCAGGAACCTGGAATGGATCCCCTTTTGTTGGCATCAAATGTCTCTAAAATTTTGGTGGAAGATTGACTGTGTAAGAGCTACACAGGTATGAGTTTATTTTTGCTCTTGGTCACTGCCATTAGCAGAAAAGCGGAGGTGCAGGAGGTGGAGCTGGAGGTCCTGAGCCAGGTGATGAATATGTCATTGGCAGCATTATAAATATGGTGAAACCACTGTTTTCTCTGTTTGCCTTTTTCAAAAATGTAGGAAATTACGTGCACAAAAGCTCTGTTAAAATAACATTGCTTGCAAAGTCAAGCACTCTAATTACATTGCTCAACACTGTGTTGTCTGTGTAATTTCATTTCAGGATTCTTCTATCTGTAGGTATGATACAATCTACGATTATATGATCATGTACAATTTTTCTTCTACACACAGCCTCATTGACCACACAGAATGAAGATGGTCAATTAATGAGCAACTGTTCAATTTTGCATTATTCCTTATTATACAGTGTATAGCACTATCCCTACCATTCAATCACATGTCGTTCTTGCTCTGAAGACAGAATTATTTATTTTTTCATAGTCTTTTGTATGGCACTGTTCAAGAGAATAAGTACATCACAAACTTAATTTATCTTCACAATAGGTGTGTTGGGAACCTGAGGAAGGGGGATGTCTCCATTTTACAGATGGGAAACTAGGGAGCAGAAATTTTCCTAATATGTTGAATTCAAGACAATTTAAGACACTAAAAATCATCTGGGTTTATGTATTCCTTTTCAATAGTAAACCTTATCTAGCACTTCTCATGTTCAGAGTAATGCATTGAGTGACTCGGGTTGCCGCTGTGAGTGTTCAGTCATTCTGCGTATTGGTTTTAAGTCCCAGAAAATGAGGAAGACGGACTTGGGGATACCGGGGAAAGTTCAGTTACACAGATGACTTCATGTAGGCTGTGGCAGGGAGGAGATCCAGCTCTCCTTAGCAGGTTCCACCTGTCTGTCTGCTAACATGAGCTTTTGTTTCCTTCCATCCCTCACCTCATTCACAGCATACCTTCACATGTATCAATGAATGTGAATGAATCAAACCCTCAAAACTGCATCCTCACTGACAACCCACATTTGAGTAGTTCCACGAGAAGATTTATTCTGTGCAATGGTACAGGGATCTTGCAGAAAGACAATCTGTGATCGTGCAATTATTGTATTGCAATTCATCTACGTGATGGGGCCAAACAAAGTTTGTATAGGCAGTTATAATTCTGCATGTCCTAACTTTTGAGCACCAGATTTTGAAGCCTTTGTAGGATTTTGGGAGTATATTATTTTGTCTTTTCAGACTAGTCATGGTATATAAAACAAAACTTTCTTCTCCCTTTCATCTTCCTCTTCCCTTCTTTGGCCTCCCCTGTATCAGGTGATCTTTTTATTTTGTTTTTTTGCTACTTTTTACAGCTCTAGTACAGATATTTCGATGTCCTGTAATTTATTCTCTCTCTAAATGTCAATTTCCTTGCTGCTGCTGATTTGCTTTCAGACATAATGCCTAAAGCAGACTGTCAGCCATTCTGAAAGTATATGATTCTTCTCTCTCAATATCACGCAAGCCAAGTCTGGCTGGAAGGACAGGGGAAAACTAAATTGTTCTCATAAAAAAGAAAACATAGCGCTAATATATCTTTATACTTATGTTCAGGTATTCCCTTTGTGTTATTAAGGGGACTCATGATCTTGTGCATTTTCTCTACAGGGGATCACATTAATTTATATTTATAAGGTCTCCCGTAATAGATGCTTTCGAGAAACATAAAAGTGAGTCCAAAAGTTCTTTGGGTGCTATCAAACCAGAAATGAGCATTGCACTGTATTATCCAGCAGCACAAAAAAGAGCTCCTCAGGATTCAAAAAATGAACTGCTAAAGTTGTGTATATTAACTAGAGGCTGTTCCCGCCACCCTTGTGGAGCTCTGATGATTTCAGTGCAAGAGAGCATTGAAATCAAGCGTCTCTGAAACCTTGGCTCTCCCTGAGATAGAGGCTCTAAGATATCAGGTGTGTGTATACATTTTTGTATACACAAAGACTTAAGTCAGATACAAATTATTTGCTGCAACTCACCAGGTTGCCAGGTGGAGCCGGTGCCTAGTGAAGGTTATTGTTGGTCCCCGTCTGGTGTAGTCTGTCCCAACTTCAAGGTAATGAAACTTAGTAGAGTAAAAGCAGGTTAAACTAAGTTTCGTTACCTTCTAATTGTGGAGGGTTGCAAGTCATTTTGTTCTAGCCTGGCTGGTGGACTTACATACCCAGAAGCCCTTCTCGGTTTGCACTTCGACACTCATAAATATCTTTTCACTTCAGAAAACAAAATTTTTTTTAAATTTAGAATGTAACTTTCTTCATGTATCACTCTGCATTGTGCATGTGTGTTTTTAAAGGTGTCTCAGTATTCCACACTATACTAACATCGTGGATGTAGACAGTTTGAAAAAACCCCGTCAATTTGCTTGCCTATCTTTCCTGGTGGTGCTTGACATCCTCTTAGATTTTGCTGACTGTGTTTTAAGCAAAACAGTGGGTTACTTTGCCTTTTTTTTTTTTTCCCTCTCTCCATAAAGGGCATGTCAGACAGGTGCCTGAATCCCATAACAATAAAGGCACAACTCTTGAGTCTAATCCCAGTTTAAAAGGGCAATAAAAATTGACTCCATTTCAGTGATTTTCAAGGTGTCTCTAAGTAGATTATTATGAACAACTTAAAGGAAAATATAGCTCAGTCCCTGTTATCCTGCCCTACACGTGCCTACCACTGGAAGAGGCAACATTTTTCAAGCGTTGTTGGCTGTTCTCCTATTGAGGCTGCTCTTCTCAACTATGTGCACCGCGTTTTTGCCTTCCTAGGAGTGATGCCTACTGCAAACCCAACAACCGCCCTACAGCGGTACCATGTCAGCAGAAATACTAAGTAGCACTCACTCCAACGCTGTTACAGGTCAGCCAGGTGCCCATAGGTTTCACTTGGTAGAAGAGCATCAGAGTTCACCCACTTCTGGTGGTGGCCTCTGAAAAGTCTGTAACGCTCCCTCGTTGGCCCTGTCTGCTGGAACACGAGTTGTCGCTGCTGTGACGAGGGAGCAGCCATGTTGTCACACAGCCCTCTCACTGCAGCCCCCAGCCTTGCCTGGCATCCATCCTCTCATGGGACTGTGACTCAGCTAGAGTTTGTGGGAGGACTTCAGTGAGCTTCCCAGAGGAATAGAAAAGGCTTTTAAACTCTGCATCCAGGTTTTTCTTAAAGAAACAAAGACTTTTTTTTACATGTGTGTATATATATAAAGAAAAAAAAAAAACCAATACTCAAAACACTTAGGTTAAATGGTATAGAAAACCTGACATGAGTGTATCTCTCCTGCCTAATGGCTCCTTGTGGTTTTGGCTCTCCCTTTCAGTCTTGCTTTAAGCCTGGCAATGCTGTGACTTCTTTTCTTGTAGCAAACTGTCCACAGTCCAGTCTGAGACACCAAGAAAAGTCTCTTTCCATCACCTGAGGGACTTGGCTAAGTCATCATCTCCTTGCTCCACCAGGGTGCTGCTTCTGATGGAGACTCCCTGGGAGCTGTACAGGTATAATCGGTCCAGGCTCTTCTCTCTCACCCCCTCTGCCTGCCCCTGTGCAGTGTGCCCTCAGAAAGGGGGTGGGTTTTCCCTCCAGGAGAGGGCAAGAAGCACAGAGAAGCAACCTTCCTTGCTGCCACGTGGCCCCAGCCTTTTCAAAGCAGCGTAACTCTATAAGCACCCAGCCCGCAGTCCTTCAGATACCTGTAGGATATGAGCTGTAAAGGACGGAGGGATTTTTCCAGCAACGCTCTAATTAGCCTGCATATGTGCAGCTACAGAAAGGCACAACAAATTTCGGCCTAAAGATCATCAGTGCCCTGTGTCCTCATATCAGACGTTTGTTCAAGCAGTTGGTTGTGTTGCTAAGTTAATGATGTGCACTTCAGGTGGTGACAAAAATTGAGGATAAAGGGAGATCTCCTACCAGAAGGCAAAGCTGGACTTCTCGCTCCTGCCTCCTGCCAGTTGTTAAGCGCTGTTGTATAATGGAAAGAAGAGTTGGGTCTGAAACAAGAGAATATAAATCCGAGTTCTAAAAACAGTTACCGTCTTGATGAAGGGCTGTATACTTTATTTAGTTCACTTGTAATTGGTTTTAATTTGTTGCATTTTTTTAAAAACGTGTGATTTGAATATGAATGTGGTTCACATTAGCTTTTGATTATAAAAATAAATAATATCAGATTCAGTAGACTCAGCAGTTTCTTTGAGAGTGGTACTTCCTCAGCCCACCCAACAGAGTGTTTTTTTCCAGAATGAAGCGTTTCAGCTTGTCAAGCCATAACTAGGAGGACATCACCTGGAGGGCTGCAGTCGTCTTCAGGGCAGAGTATGCACAGCACCAGCAATGGCTAAGAAAATAAGTACGTTTTCTCTGGGGCATCCACCTGTCTTCCACTCGATCATTGCTGGTAACAAGTAGGGATAGATACAGCTGTGATCCAGGGCTCAGTGTAAAAGGACAGGTTGCATATTTTTAGTAAATATTTCTAGATTCCTTCTGTGACATTTTAGATCAGTGTCTGAAAAAAATACCCATTTATAGAGAGCTTAGAGTTGTGCTTCATCTCTTTCTGTGTTTTCCTTCCTTTGTCCCTGTGTTATCTGATTGCTGGATGGAGTGTTAGATGCATAAGTTTCTTCTAGGACCCAGGTTAACCCACTGGAGTTGAACAGATTTTTCTCCATAAGTTTGTTAGATCTAGTAAAAGTGTAGATCACAAAGAGTAGGGCTAAGTAATTATGGCTTTGCCATGTGTTTTGGGGGTTCAGGAGAGATTTCAAAGTCAACTTATTTACTAGGTAGTGAACAAAAGCCCTTAATGTGGCTTAAAGGACGACCTAGTATAGAAGCTCTGGAAATTAAGCTTCCAAAGAGTATATGATCCATCTCTTGAAGATACTGAAATATCATTTTATTTTTTATTATGAAAAGTGAATGATAGCAAGTAAAACATGTTAAGAAAATACCTAAGCATATATATACCTAGCTGAGCAATTTTTAAAGGCAGGTTCAATACAGTACATGCATGTTAAATGCTGTGTTATCATGTGGTTTTGAAGTAGCTTTTTTTATTCTTGTATTCTTTCATTGGAATGTCTTTCTTTTTAAATGTGCTTCCTTAATTTCATTTATTTATTTATTTAAACAGAAAGAAATGCTATTGACCAGCAAACTTTCAAGAAGTCCTCTTTCTGGCCTCTTAATTTCTTCCTGCAGTTTGACATAGACTTCCATTTGTAGGCAGAAACGCTTGGCTATCAGCCTATAGATGATGCTCACATGTATGACCAGATAGTTAAGTTTTACTCTATCAAATAAGAATGCGCTAATGGTTCTGACTCACTCATTTCTGGGTCTGCATACAATCAAAATGTGGGGAGCAAACTTGGAAGTAACTTAGTGGTATTAAAAAATTGGCTGTCTTTTCCACGTCTGGAACCTATGAGTCAGTACTCCAACACATACATTTTGCTGTTTAAATAGAATATGCTATAGTTATTTTTTTTATATTAACAATATGGTTTATCATTCTATGCAACTTTTCATCCATAGATTCTCATGTGGGTTTATCAGCTGAGTAACTCATTCCTGTTGGATCCCGAGATTCTCCTAGACCTTAATACACCATTTTTTTCAGCCTGAATTAGACGTTTAGCCTCTCATTCAGATGAACATTCATACTGGGGAAGGTTCGCAAAATTAAGCCCATACTTAGGGGATTTCCTAAAGTGGGTTGGGATTTAAGTACTTGTTTGTTTTCCTTGTGAGTGAAAGCAGAATTTAGTCCCTAGCATCATGCTAGTTCCTTAAGATAACTGTTCCAGGGAGGCTCAGTATCATAATTCAGTTAAAGTATATTTGATCCTGGTGGGAAGAAAAAAAAAACCACCAAACCAAAAAACCAACCACAAACCAGCCATCTAGTTGAAGCCCTTGTTCTGTAATTCCTCACTGTCCCAGGTGATCATGTATTGAAGGTATGGCTGACTGTGCATGCGGGACCTTTTGAGAAAGGGTAGATAGCGTGTTAGAGCACAGCTTTCAGGTTTGCTCACCACGGCTGTCTCACTTCAGCGGTGTGAGGGGTGCAGAGGGGGAAGCAACGTGCTTTCTGGTGCAGGAGCAGCTCCTAATGGTAGTGGCATTTGTCTCATGAGGCTGGGGGTCAGTTTTTTGGGAAGGGAAGGCAAGAGTCTGCAGCAGCTTAATCCCATGAAAACAGCATGGTGCAAAAGAGGCAAAAATTTGCCAGAAGGGTCAGGAATAGAAATGAAGAAAACCTGTTGTCTGGTTATGGGGTGAATACTCTGAAATTATTCTCTAACGATGAGTTTAATGGCATTTGACTGTCTGCAGGTTAGGTTGCCGTGCTCCCTGTTGTCAGGCGGTGGGGTGGGGGGTTCTCGATTTCTGATTAACTGAAAAAAGATGTGTGTGTGTTTTGGAGGTGCGTGGGTGAGGCAGTGCAAATGTCAAGTTAAGTACTGGTTATAAACAGTCTTTTTAAACAGCAGCACATTTTCATTCAGATCTTTTTGGGTTGTGAAGAATACTGTATCTCTAGTGCATATTTAAAATAAAAATCTTTCTGGCAGCAAGCTCGCCATATCTAGTGCAACGTTCTCACTCTGTCTCTCTCTCATCCTCATCTGTTGAAGGAGTAAAACTTCTGAGGTACATCTTCAGAAATAGCAGCAGTAGCCAGTGCAAATGTGCAGTAATTGATTTGCTGCTGTTGTTGTTTGCAAGTGAAGCAGTGAAACCTTTCCAAGCAAAACCAAATCGTGCATGCGAGTTGCTGCATTGTTGTTCAAACTGAGTTTTCTAGCGCGGCTAATGGCAAACGATACGATGAAAAATAATAGCTTCTGTTTTATCCTTCGTTTCCATTTTGCACTAAACTGTATACTCAGCCATGCATATGCAGGCTATAATGTAGCATATTTAATCTTCCACTTTGTCTCTTCAGCTTCTCCCTATATACCAAAATAGCAAGGACTGGAGTAGCTACTCTCTCAAACAGCACTTGCTGTTCTTAGACGGGCTTTTTGTTGTTTTTAGAGTTTTCTGTTTTTAATCTGAGCTAAGTTTGAACAACTGTAACGGTGGGAAAATCTATCCAGGGTTCATTCTTTTTTACCACGGAATTGGCAAACCAGGAAGAATAGACTTTGTCATGTGCAAATATGGTGACCATAAATGGTGCTGGAGGCTTTCTTCATTGTCCTGTGACTTTGCCACGAGAGAAAGCGCGCGCGAGAAAGAAAGACACGTTTGATAGAGTTGTGAAGAACGCCTGAATGGCTATTGGGTGTTGGGCATTGTCTGGCGGTGACCTCAATTCGGTACAGTAGAGACCCTTGAAAGCACTGTCTGAAGTCACAATACCACTATTCTCCTCCGCTCCCCAAAAGGGATTAGTTAAAAGGGTGACGTTCCGTGCAGAGAGTTCCAAGTATTCCCTGAAACAAAGGGCCCTGAAATGTTTTTGAAGTTATTTTTAATTGAGTTGAACTAATTTAATAAAGGTCCTAAGAAGGGGGGGGGAGGGGGGTAGAAAAAAAATATAAAGGAATGTGATTGTTTTATGATTCCTCGCAGATGGAATGGACATTTATAGCATACTTCTTCTTTAGTCTTCCAGAGAACAGTAGCCCCATTTACAGCTACTGTTAGCAATTTAAAACTGCTCCAAAATGAAGTCTTTCAAGAAGTTGACAGCTTATAAATAAATCTGTCTGATAAAATTGAACATAAACTGCATCTGTGGTTAGTTTGCCAAAATTAATTCTACATTTAATTAGAGATAGCAGTCAAACATATTTAATAAAAAACAGTCTTGGAGAGTAAATCAAATGAAGTCAGATTTTAGCAGACGCTTTACTCCCCCCCCTTTTTCTTTTTTTTTTTTTTCCCTTCCCTTTCCTCCCAAGGAGTGATGAAATGACCTCACCTCTATGATCCTCAGATATTTAGAAGAGGAGGCTGAGGAGAGGCCTGGGCAACCCAGTGAGGTTATGTAGGAGAAGCCATGAATGACTTGTCTCAGAGGGGGACAATTATTATGCTGCAATTTTTATTTATTCTATAATTAGGATTTTCAGTCATGCCACTGTGTGCTGTAAATGTTAAAATTAATTAATATGCTAATTATTAACCAAAAGGCAAAATTTGGGTTCGGTCTGGACTTAAACCCTCTGCAGCCCCACAGTTGAGGCACATTGGCACAGGTAGACTGGGAGTTAGGCTGTGCTGTAGTTATTAATTACTGGCATTGTGAATGAAGTTTTGTTACATTTTCAAATCGAGGAGCTGGGTCCCCACATGCAAAATTTATATTCACTACTTCGCATTCTTTTTCATGTGCAGCTCATTCATGTCTTTTCAAAAATATTATTAGACTCCTTAGCTGGAGTAAATAGGTGCAGCTCCCACTGTGTAAAGGGAGTCTGGCTCTTGGCAACAACTTAAAAAATACGAGGAAATAAAATAATTCAGTGTCCCAGTTCACCAAATAAAGTTAGACGAGCTGTATCAAAAACATTTGATCCATTACATTTTAAAATTAAGTGGAACATTTTTCTTTTATAATCCTCCCTCTCAAAGCAGCTATATCTCTACCACCAAAACCAAACCAAACTTTACTTAAAGCTCAGACCTTGTATAGGATATTTAAGTCCATGCTGTAAAGACATTCAAAACTTGTTAAGGTTACTAGAGAAATCCTGTCTGCTTGGCTTTTTTTTTTTTTTTTATTATGGTGTAGAAAATGACATGATTTTTAGGCATAAAGTTGAGTGCGTGAGGTGATAATAGACTGTCCTTTTAGGAGTTTAGATTGCTTTTGTATATTTTGCATCCCAAAACAAATATTGTAGGAACTCGCTGTTTCCCATGTGGAAGGTATTGATTAACCATAGCTACAGCATTCTTCCTTCTCCTCCTCCTTTTTTTTTCAGGGTTTTTTTTTTTTCTTTTTTAATCTAGTCATTGTTTTCAGAAGAGTTTTAAGTTTGTAGAAATTAAAAAAAAAAACCAAACCAACAACACATACAGAAAACCCTGATAGGTAGTGTGGCTTAAACACCCCTGGAGGGTCACAATTAAAACCTTGTTTAGTTAACCTTGTTAAAGTTCTGTTGTTACTGAAACCCCACGTGACCCAGCTATACATGGGAGCCCATAACTGAGAAATGTGGAAAACTTTTGGTACACTTTTTTGTGATGTGCTATTGCAGCAGCCCAGTAACTTGCGGACTGAAATAAGTATTTGTTTCTGTTTTGAACTGCAACAGAAAGGGATCTCTTTGCTTTCCTTTTCATCCTTAAATTATGAATGGTAATGTTGTTCAGCAGGGACTGTTTTTTAATCCAGTTTATGAGGATATCATGCATGTACACATGTACATCTCATTTTAGGGATGCTGCAACTTGCAAGTCTAACAAATCACAGCGCGCCCAGTGCCTTAAAATAAATTGTAGTGGTGTTGACTTGAACTTTCTAGGAATTGTGGTTGAAATTTCCAGAGTCAACTAGGGAATTTGAAGTCACCAGCCTTTTTTAAATTACATGGGAATTTAGATATAAAATTCCACAGGCAGCTCTGAAATGCTTGGCTCTTCATATTCAAGCAGTGGAGAATTCTTTTCTTATTTCCAAAATACTTCGTATTAGCTGGGTCCTCAATCCTTAGAGCCAGTATGTTAAAACATATATTGATTAAAAAAAACTGGATTTGACCCTACTGACATCTGTTCATGGCATATGTGTAGTTATTTTCGAGAGCACTCCTTGAGTGAGACAGTTGACTTGAGCGGGACTTCATATGGTTAATTATGCTGAAACAAAAGCACTTCGCTGAATCAGAGGCTTTAACACTACTGTTTTGTGAGCATTATCCATGTAGGAGTTTTAGGAATGATATATATGCATATGTTCATTACCTGCAACACACGTTCATACAAAAACAGGTCTTTTTAAGAACAACTGATTCTCTAAGATCTAATGTATTTCTCTGAATATGGCCTAGTGATGATATATATCATTCTTCTCTTTAGTCTTCGTAATTACTTATTCAAATATTTCCTACTTACCCACATTTTAAAGTTTTCAAAGGCTTATCTTTTTAATGTGATGTTCAAAAGTGCTATGTGAAGGTCATTAAGACTTAAAATTGCCATTTTGAAGCCAAGCTAGAGATTTTACTCTTCACTTAACACACAGTTAGGGTTTGAATTTGGAAGAAAAAAAATATCACTTACATAAAGATGTCTTTAAAAGTAGAGCACCTCCTTATAGAAATTAGCTCTTTCTTTTAATTGCATATCAGTGCTTGAATCTGGTGTGGATTTCTGAAGTAATAGGAGGCTTTGATGTTTTATTAAATATTTTTTAAAAGGTGGGACTTTCTGAGAATTAAGAATACATATTGTAATTTGTGTACCAGGAACATGATAATTTCTTTCCTGTTAGCAGTACTCAAGGACTAATTTGGGACAGTTTTTCCAATTTTTATAGTTCAGATTTAACACTTGATGTGTAATAGCTGTTTTTCAAAAGGATTAACTTAATGTAAGTAAAAGGTAAGGAGACTCTTTGTGTAAAAGAAAGCAAGGATACGCTTTCCTTTTCCCCTCCCCCAAAGTGAGAATGTCCATTCTACAGTGAAGAACACTTTCTGCACAGGTTGCAATTTTAGGCAGAATGGAAAATCTCAAGGTTTCAGTCATTCCTCTGCAAAGGAGTACACAGCAGAATTTCTCAACATCTCAAGATCTTCTGATCCGCTGTCGTTAGAATATGACTGAAAATTTTAGGAGGGTTTGGTTTGTGGTTTTTTTTCTAAAAATAATTTGGTACTTGTTAATTGCATCCAGTATAGAAATAATATAGATTGCTAGATCACTTAGGTTTTCCATTGTGAGAAGAGGGCTGAGGATCATCAACAGCCACTTTCCCACCCTGTACTTGTTTTACAACACCTTTGGAGCTCCATTGCTCCATCTCCTTCTGCTGTTTTCCTGTTACTGCTGTGGTTGAAAAAAAGGAAGAGGTTCTTTGTTACGCTGTTCACGGAGGGTACAGCTTGGAGTAGCAATAAGAATCCATCCAAAGACTGGGATTCAAATTTTGGATGAATCTTTGGGTTAAGTGTGTGTGCGTCTCTCAAATACATGGGTGGAGGGGACTATTACACTGAGTAATTAAACTGAATTGGAAGTGGGTGGAGGCTGCCCATAATACCGTTTCCCATGTGGAGTTTACTGTGATGAAGGCAAAATAGGATGATGGCTTGTTCTGCAAGAAGCC
This sequence comes from Haliaeetus albicilla, assembly GCF_947461875.1. Taxonomy (NCBI): domain Eukaryota; kingdom Metazoa; phylum Chordata; class Aves; order Accipitriformes; family Accipitridae; genus Haliaeetus; species Haliaeetus albicilla. Next base: position 18,095,921 of record NC_091501.1, read on the forward strand.
TCAAAATGTGAATGAAAGCAGGAGGTATTATCACTCTACTTAAGAGCCTGGTTTGGATATTTTGGTAGTAGTCTGAGTGGAGTCAGTGAAATCATTTTAGGGGCAGATGATGCTGAGCTGGAAAACAAGGGTCTCTAATCTGCTAGGCTTTTCAGTAAGCTGCACTTCAAGAAAATGTGCCTGCAGGTGCAACAGAACTTGAACCTGATTGCTGTGTTATTCTTTCCAGAAAACTGGCTTTGAGTATTTTCACTGTCTTATTAGCTTTCCTTCCTGACTGACATAATCTAAAAAGTTGCCAGAAGGGTAAGAGGAGGTTTTGGGGGGAAAAAAAAAAGGAGGAAGACATGCTCTCATGCTGTTTTAGCCACCCCACCAATCTTTATCACACTGTAAGCGCTTCTAAATAAATAAAAAAAAAAACCCAAAACCAAACAAACAAGGATTGAGTGGTTTGGGTGAAGATGCTCAAGGAGCATCGGCAAATGGATTGAGTCAGATGAATTTGCTTCTACTACCAGAAGATAAGGGTTTTCATGAATAGAGAGGAATTACAGCAGGAGGCAGAGTAATATATGTAAGATCTGTGCATGTGCTGCTTATGCTGTTTTTTGTCCTTCACCCTGTACTTTGCAAAAAAAGAACTGCTTTGAGTTAAGGATGGTATTCATTTACTCTTTCGAACTATCTGGCTGGTCAGTGTTCCTGAGGCTGAGAAAACCTGCAGGCATCAGAATGAAGTGGTCCTGCTGTATAAACATGGCCGGGAAACTGCAGAGTAATGCCAAGAGACTTGATCTGGTATTCAGCGAGACGTGATTTGCACCACTCGGAGGATCGGGAAGGCCAGTCAGTGTCCCACAGGGTCTGCACAGGTGTAATTAGAGAGGCAGAAAGCCCAGTTTGTTACTGAGGAACTGGAGGCCATCTCTGAGGTGGTTTTTTTTTCTTTCCATGTCATCTCTGAGACTATAAAAGATGATTCAAAATCAGAAGGGGAAAAAAAGTCTTGAAAGCTTTACAGCTTTTTGTATGAAATTTTTGGTCCCATTTAGAATTGCTGGAACATTTCAATTCCTGTATGTGGGACACGAAAAAACGAGTAAAAACATTCCTCTGTACCCCTGTTTGAGAGAATACGGTGTTTACTACTTGTGGTGATTACTGCCTAGCTTGGATGAAAGGGGAGGCAAAAAAGCAGTGGCTGCAGAGATCTGCATGCTCTATCTTATCATCATTATAGACAGGTCACTAGTGGCAAGTATTTGCAGGATATTATTGCCTAATGTCTCTAAGTCAAACAAGGCTGTGTCACAGAAATGAGCTAAGAGGACAATTTCAAATCTGAGTAAAGCTGGAGGTCTGGTTTAGATAAGAGGCCAATACTGCTGCAAACGCAGAACTAGTTTGGAGCTGAAAAAAGCAGAACTTTTGACTCGGACTGACTGAAGGTTTTCAGGGCTAACAATTTTAATTAAACTTCCGCTGTTTTGGGAAGAGCTTTAATGGGGGGAACATTTTTTTTCTTTATCTATACCAGTGCTGGAAAATGAACCCGTTCTGGTCTTGGATATGGTCCGCATTCAGTAGGCTGATGAGGAGTTCATATCGTGGGACCTTAGTGTAAACCCATGATTTAATTCTGTGTAATTCTGTGGGGTCTGGGCTGTGGGTGGGATAACAGTTTTCAGCAGTTCTGTTTCAAAAACCTGCCAGGCACCATTTCATGTAAAATGTCCTGTGTACTACTGGACTTGATTTGTCCATGGAGTCATTAGAGATGCCTCTGAAAATGAAACCAACCAGCAGCCACTTTTCATCAAGCCACTGGAGGTTTATTTTGTATTGTGGCTTCACTTACCTTGCTTTTAGCTGAGGAGAGCCTAAGCCTTAAGGCAGAGAAAGTACCGGTCCCAGTGCAAATGTCCGCAGACAAAATGAACATCCATTCAGCCACTGAATCCCTTTTTGGGCTAGTACCCCAAGGAAAAAACAAGTTTAGGTTATCATGAAAAACTTAACCATGGTATTGCCAATTTGCCCACAATGGAAAATAGCAAAGAAGTTTTTTGTTAAAAAAAAACCAAGAAAACAAAAAAAAACCCCAAAAAACCAACCCCAAAACAAAAGGCACTCCATCCCTGAAGAAGCCGCCTGTTTCTGAGTGATCCCTAGGTCTGAATCTTTTTGAAGATTCAAACGATTTATACAGTTTGACTAAAGTTCACCTAAGAACCCACATTTTGGGCTTCCTTCTTTGAACTGATGAGAGCCTTCTGAGGATTGCTCATCACACCTGGAAACCAGACAAATTTCCCTCCTCTGCGTTGGAAACTCCTATACTTTTGGCTTCGCTCCCATTCTGCATTTAATTATTTTGAATTCCAGCATGCCAAGCCAAGTTTAACTGCTACTTTCCTGCAAGTATGCTTTATTCTCCAGCTCTCGTGCTGCCCAGCCTGTCGTGGTGTGCAAGTGAGCAGCAGTAGTGTGACAGGGAAGAAGGTTTGTTAAATTAAGACCCTCTTAGTCCCAAAGGAAAAGGGTTACTCACTCTTCCATAGATGAAAAATGACCTCTTCCTCTCCCTTTGCCCCTGAGGGATATTTTCCTGATATAACAACATGAAAACTTGGCAGGCTCCATGTGTTAGATGACACTGTATGTTGATGAAGAACATTTCTGCGATATCTCAGCAGGGGCAGACAAGATGGTATTTGGAGAGCAAGAAGAAAAGAAATCAGATGGGGGGTAGAAGTGGGTTTGCAAGGGTCACGCAAGCTGCTGGTTATAACTCGTAACCTGCCAAGACCCACATGCGTGACAGGGGCCTCTAAAAATGTGTGACAAATACCTCAAATGAGGGACAGGTCACCAAAGCACAGGGGAGGCAAAAAGCTTAGAATGAATGTGGAATTTGCGCCCTTAGTATATGTATGAATTGTAACCTCGGCCTGAAAAATTTGTTATTTCTGGTATCCTTAAGCTTACAGGATTAAAAAGTGAGAGTGCCAACATGAGGGGAATGGAGGTAAATTGTTATTCTGAATTATTTATTTCTTAGGAAATGATGCTTGGGTACAATCAAGGATCAAATCCATTTGTGTGGAGCAATATACGTTCACAGGCAGAGGAAAAAAAAAAGCAGCGGGTGCTGCTGCAGAGACACAGTAATCAAAACGCAGCTAAACAGAATTGGATATAAAGTTAGGGGTATACTTCATAGTGAGGGAGTGGAGAGCTGTGTGGCTCTCCTACTAGTGGAGAATAATGCTGCTGACAGCAAGTACTATTGAGATAATGGAATTTCTTTCTTCCTTTTTTGTGGAGGGATGAATGAGAGATTGAAAGAGATATTCAGATTTTAATATGTATTTAACGAGCTAGATTCACTCCTGGCACAGGTCCATTTACGTCAGATTTCACCCAGCAATTTTTTCCTTCCCCCTGTCCTAGGTTTGTATCTCTACAGATCTTTCTGTCAGTCAGGTCTGATATACTGCATCAGTCTGATTGCTAACAAAATGCGTGATTATGTATGTGGGGAGAAAATATTAATTCCCCAAGACGTGGAGTACAGGTGGATAGTTAGTCATCTAACTGCAACTTCGGGTTATGCATCCCTTTTAACTCTCTTCCACTGTATTTTTGAAGGAAATCATCAAAGCAAGTGGCGACAAAATAAGCTGACGGCTCTGATTGAAAAGTGGTACCATGAATATTAGTTTGCTGTGCATCATGCTGCGCAGGCTGAGCTGGGGAAGTGCTGCCCTCCGACCCGTGGTGCCGGCAGTCGGCTCTGCTCCTCCCCTGGTGCAGGCAGAGTGGCAGCTAGAGGTGGCGCAGCCGGAAGGTGGGGTTGTGTTAATGCTCATTTTATTTATGAAAATACCCCTCTCTGGTTCTTATAAAGCAATCGCCACAAAACACTGCCAACGCAGCTCTGGGACCTGTCTCGCCCGTGGTTGTGCAGGGGCACATCCCTGGCGAGAGCAGTTCAAGGTGGTGGATTTAGGAGTCTCATCACTGAGCAAGGTGTGGAAAAAAAATCGCAGATGCGGTTCATGTGAATTTCACAAGCTGAGGAAACCACTTTTTGCTAATAGTTGCTTTAACAGATGTTGATAAAGGATTTTGTCCTGTGAGGCCTCTTCTAACCTGGGTAAGCAATTGGAAGTTGAGGTTTACACATTAGGATTTTCCCAAAATTCCTGACATTTATCAAGTGCTTTTGACACGATAATGGCAAACTGAGTTTTATTTCAAGTGTGGTTGAAAACCAGATGAACTCTTGCTATCCAACCACATCTGTTGTTTGCTCCTTCCAGAATAAATATTGCAGTTCCTGATGCTGAAACAGCTGGAAATCTTGCATTCATTTGTTTTCCGTGAGACGAAGTGTGTCCTGTGGGTTTACCTGGCGACACTGCTTATGTACTATTTATTTAAGATGGCTAGCTATGGAAAAAGGATACTAGGTGCAAGACTTCTAATGCTAGTATTTGCCAGCCTGGACATCCAGAGCAATGTGCCATGATCACTTTTACCTAAATGTCTCTAGGTGGATTCAATTTTTGGAGGTTGTGAATATTTCTAATGCCAGTGGCTTTTTATAGGAGACAAATGGGAGCTCTCTAACCAAACCAGCTCATCCTGACATGAAGTTGCACAATGGGAGCTTGATCTAGGTGCCACTTCAGAATAAGTAACTGAAATAAATTGCAGCTGAGGGAGAGTAAAATATGTAGTGTATTTCAACCCCAAACCTACAAAGTTTTTGTTTTGATAGTATCGTTTTAGGTGATTTGGGGTTTTTCCCCTTTGACATGACAAAGGCTGGTTCAATTTGCTGTCGCAAATAATATAATGTGTTCATTCCAGTTGTGCAGTGGGTGAGAACGTGGGATAAAGGTGGGGGGACAGAGGTGGAGTGGAATAAACATTTAAACAGTACACAGGGGTGAAGAAAGGCATCTTTTGTCTGCCTGGTTCCAGCAGAAGTTCTTGCTTGTGCTGCTGAAGATAGCCTGAGAAGATTAGAAGAGGCTCAGCTGGGGCAAGACAAAGGGAGACTGTGTAAAGCAGGATCAAGCCTGTTTGCTTAGCAGAGCTCTCTGTCTTCTTGTTGACAGATGTAGCTGGTGCAGTATCAGACCTTGCAGGCTCCTCCTCTGGATTGTCAAGTGACAATGGTTGCAGTAGTAAATGACAGTGTAAAGTACTCCATGAATCCTTTATTTGTTTGGCAGTTGTAGCCTGGGATGAGGATTTAATATTGAATGGACTCCAGATTGTCTAAATTGCAATCACAGTGTTTGTTTAAGCAGTCTGTGGGGACTGCTAAAGCATGTTAACTTTTGCTTCTATCCTTTTCATGTTGCGAAGTACTGAGGTAGGAAAAAAGGATGAAGGGGATTGGAAAGGAAAAGTTAGCACTGTAAAAAGCACGAGGATGCTAGGAGTTCTCCTTAGCTGCTAAGGAATCGTCAAGAGTTTCAGGTCACTGGATTAACGTGTAATATGATGGACAAAAGCCTGCTGCTGTGTTACCTAAATAAGAGCTTTCCCTTTTGCCGGTGCACTAATCTGTCACAGAGTACATGCCACTATCTCAGCTCAGTTAAGTTGTTTTCAATGCCAGATCACAGCTTGTAATGTCAGCAAATAGCATGTACAGTAATTTGTACTTCGATAGCATTGTGGCACCTAAAAAAACCCAGACCGAGTCCACAAAGCAAAGCAAGGGACTATGGACTGAAGTCATCAAAAATCACCAAAAATAATCAGCTTTCATTGATTCCTGTGTCAAAATATAAAGGAAAACTTAATCCCTTTTAGGAGCCAAAAGTACCCTGAGTGTAGCCTTGCAACTAAGCAAGCCAGAAAGGTTAGGAAAAAAACAGCCAGATGTAATGAATCCTAACTATAGAAAAAAGTGTTATTACAAATTCTGGGACAGAGAAGGGTTTTCTTTAGCAGAAAGGGCCCTTTATTTCATATCGTGGCTCAAGACACATGATCACGTTGGAAGTGCTAACAAACACTTTCAGTAACAGGTCGCTGCTTGTTCAGTCAATAAAGACCCTTTCTTGCTCCGTGTTTTGCAGGATCCTATGCCTCAGGTATCTTTGACAGAGCTGTAAACAATTATATGTGGCTATGTGTTTGCACAATCTGATAAAGAGGACTTTAATAACCTTGATGCCACGTCTGGAGCACAATCCATCTTTACTGCATCGGGATTCTCTGCAGCTCCTCTCTAATCTTACTATCCAGTTCAGTTGCTTTTCCCTACCTACGCGTTGATTTGCAGCTTCTGTCTCTAAAAAAACCCTCCAAATCACTACACTGAGCACAGTTCCTTATCTGACCCATCTGGAGCAGGACAAGGGTGTGAAAATAACTTTTTTTCCCACGTAATACATGGTTGTTAAGACTTTAGCCCTGGCAAAGAGGGCAAGCATGCAGCTTGTCTGAAGATAGTTGTCCAAGTCCTCCCCAGTGAGCTGGGGGTTTTGCAGGAGCGTCCTCTTGCTTGCAGAGTTACAGGCGTGCAACACTGGCCTGTGTTCACCTGCAGCAAGGAGAGAATGCTCTCATATTCAGGAGGGTTTCTTTCTCCGAGCACTTTGTTTTCCCTTAAAGCAATTATCCTTTCCAAAGCTGATGGAGTTTTTCAGTGGGGGAAGAGGTTAGTAGTAATGACTTGATGTCTCAAGTGGGATAAGGACCTTAATGTTTTCCAAGGAAATCTTAGCTATACAAGTTTTGCTGATCCTATGCACTTTGTGTGGAAAATACAAAAGCACCCAGAGATGATTTTGTGGAGAGTTTTCTCTTTTGTTGGAAACCAAGGAATGTTTTGACCCTTAGTTTCAGAATTAATATTTTTCTTCATTTATTACACACAAATTTAAAGTGTCTGTTACTGTACTTCTCTGTGTCTGTGTATGTAAAGATACAATCAAAAAACTGGCCAGGTGACAATTTTTTTAAAGGTTTGGTATTCATAAATCACCAGTCACATCATCCAGACTTGTACTGGAGGCCCAGTTTTTAGTAGGCTACGGTAGCGTCAGCTCTGAGAAACTGAGACCCCAGTTCAGAGAAATACCCCTTTGTGTGAGTACACATTTAAGTACTTTCCTACATACAGATATATTTAAGCATGTCCTGAAGTGCCCTCTCCATTTAGGGACTAAGAGGAGGTAATCAGTCTTAGTAGGTGGACATAAAATCTTGAAAAGTAGCACAGGCTCCGCTTGAAGTGTGGTGGCTGATGTTACTGTAACAGCATCAGTACCGTTAATTCTGGAGTTGCTGTCTTTTACAACCCTGAAATAGCTCAATTTAATGACAGTCCACAGCTTTTATTTATAATCACATTGTACATGCTTTCAGAGTTACATGTCTCTAGTACTTAAGCAAGGATTAAGTCAACTCTAATGTCTGATTATTTGTTTTTATAATTACTACTGCCATTGTATATATGGAAAGCTGACAACCAGTATGAAGTATCTTTGAGGTGTGCACCCTCCCTGCTCTGACATCCAACTTCGTCCTTCCTTCCTTTTTTCTTTTTCTCCCCTTTTTTTTTTTTCCCGTGATGTCCTTTTCTCAAAGGAACGGGAAGAACAAATCCTCCTGTCCTCTAGCATAGATCCTCTCTTCTTTATCCTCAGACACATGGTGTTCAAGGCTACAAACAGTAAACCCCCCCTATTCATTCCTTCAGACCCACGGCAACACTGGTGAGCAGGAAAAAAATTTCCCTACCAACCCCAGCAGCAATTTTTCATCCTCAAAAATAACTGATGTAAATGTGTTTTTAAGAGGTTACTGGACATTATGTGAAAAGGTTGCTTCTGTGTGCGGTTGTCACTAACTCTACACAGTGTTTGCATGCAGGTAGTGGCTCTGCCTCCAAGTCCTCCCTGGTTGCTGCAGGGCCTCGAGCTGTCCCTCACCCAGCAGCTGGGCAGCAGGGACAGCAAAGCCATCAAAGAAAGGAGCAGCGTATGGGACAGCAGCTCTGCTTTGTCCTTTCCCGCAGCCCACCTGAGGGCAATGCGAGTGCTGGGATGTAGGGCTGCCATCAGACCTGGCAGTCCAGCTGAAGTCTGAATTTTGGTGATTGCTTGATGGACACCTCAGTTCTGCTGAAGAGTCCAGTTGTGCGCGGTTGGGTCATGCTGACTGGACAGGCTGCCCTTCATTCAGTACGTGCTCATCTCTGTTTTGCTAGCAGCTGTTTGCACAAATGTGAGAAACAACTGCTTTTAAGGTGCGTATATAACAAATCACATGGGGTTCTCTCTGAAAAAGGTATGCACTGGAATATATGAAAGTGCATCTTACTCGGTATGTGGGCATGATATTAATCCATTATTGCCAATAGTGGGATATGTGATACGATACCAGTTTTAGATTAAGTATGTACCTAGTGCGTTCAGCAGCAGAGCAATTTCAGGTAATGTTTGGTGCTAAGATCCTGACTCAGCAAAAGATGTAAGCCCTGTCTTCACTTGCGCTGGAGTCAAGCTAAGCATGTATTTATATTTATGCGCTTTGCGGGTCACAACTAACTAAATTACTCGGACTTCTGTGTGGCTTTGGTGGTTTCCTTTTATTATTCCTTTTTAACTGGTATTTTTTAAGTGTTGTGCCAAAGAGATAGTAGTGCCAGCTATGACTTTTTAATGTACAGATGATTGACTCAGTAGACCACAAACACTTCTTTGGAGCTGTTACAATCCAGTGCATTAAAGCCTGCTCAGGGATGGAGGGATGCTATATTTCCCACATTACTGATACAGTGGCTCTATTGTGTTGGAGTGGCTGTTGTGCATGTGTATCGTTTCCATCTGTCTGCTGAGACTCCTTAGGAAACTTGTGATGAGAACTAGTTATTGGGCTTGTGCAGCAGCCGGATTTGAATACTTGCTTCAGAAAACCGTGGAAGAGCATGAATCACAAGACTCTGCAAAAGAGCATCTCTAATACACAAGTCAGCCCCGACCTTCCCTATCCCATCCCTTCACACACACACATATTATTTTATTGAAATATCAATAAAAATATATCTGATTTTTAAAGTAGCCCAACATTCAGAACATTTTCAATAATGGTAGCAGTGTCTCAAATATTATTTGTTTAATCTGTTTTGAACAATGCATTTGTCCTTGTTATAACCGGTGAATATGAGGAGCTGTAGAGATCAGCGCAGAGCCAGAAAGAACCATCATCTGGGCCGTACATTCTTACTGCCTGATTTCCTCCTTACGATAGGCTGTAAAATTTCAGATTATAATTTTATCATCAAACTTAGAACCTTTCTGTCAGTTCCAATATATGAGGAGTCCATTACATAGAAAAGAGTATGTTTTATAGCACTATGAAAAGCATTGGCATAGTAGATCATGAATAGTATCTTGCGCGTTATATAGGGAGAAAATAATGTATGTTTTAAAAATGTGAACTCTGATACAGGGCTGACCTTTGGCAAAGCCTATTGCCTGATTGGGAACTGCAATTTTCAGCCTCCCCCCCCCCCCCCTTGCAGTGTGAGCTTTGAAAATGTTCAATCAATATAAACCTATCACAGGGGTTAAAAGGAATAAACAACCTACCAGTCTTTCAGCAGTGAGAGGGTTGGGTCATGACAGTTATGGAATTAATGACTCAAAACATCATATGGTTGGCTTCTGTTTAAAAAAACAAAACAAATAATGATTTACACCGTGAGTCCATGATTTTCATTGTTACTATACTTAAAGGAAAAAAAAAAAGACCAATAAAGGAAGAACTTTAATTGCTGTTACAGTTGTGTTTTAAACAGAAACCAACCATACAAATTTGAGAAGCACTATCATTTTAGGGGAGGTTCAGAATGCTGTAATGAAAAATTAGATGACTCTGAGGAACAGGGGATTAACAGTCAGATAAAACTTTACAGCATAAACAACAAGGTCATTTGGTTAAGGAGTAATGACAAGAATGTTTGCTATACCTTGTCATCTCCTCCCTTCCTCAGAGTGAGAGGGAAAGACCTGGACATTTAGGTGATCATAGGATTACCCTGAAACATTAAATGTGACAATGTGAAAAAGGCAATATAAGTCCAGGATGTATCAGGTTTGGTAATTCCAGCAAAAGAGGGAAGAAAGCCATTGTACAAAGCACGTAGAATGTTGTGTACAGCTCTGTTTACATGTGTTTAAAGAGATTAATTTAAACTGGAACCATTGAAGAATAAGTACAAAAATTATCTGGGAAACAGAGAGTCTGTTTAATGAAAAAGAATAAAGGGTTTGATTTGTTTAACCTAGCAAGATCAAGTAGTTACGATTTATCTGGTATGAATACACCAAGAAAGAGAAGAACAATTTAAGTTAAGGGATAAGAAAAAAGATTTTCATATGTACAGTGATCATTAAATTTAGGGTGGAAATTAGAAACCATCTACAGGTAGACCACATCTCTTCTCAAGAGAAATGCTGCAATATAGTTCCCCACAGAGGTCTTAGCAGTGAAGAATAGAGTGAAAGATTTTCTTTGTGTACCTTCATGTATCATATGATGATATGTATCCCAGTGTGATGCTGGCCTTTTCAAAATATCATCATGTTGTTGACTTGTAATTCACTGTAACACCCAGATCCTTTCCCGAAGAAGTGCTCCCTAATCACTTGCTCCCAATCCTGCATTTATGCAGTTAGCTGTTCTACCTAATTACAGTTACATCATTTTGTCCCAGTTGCATCCTCCAATTTTCAAGATCATTTTGAATTCTGATTCTGTCTTCTTACTTGCCATCTCTGTCAGTTTGATGCTATCTGTGGATTTCATAAGAACATACTTTATTCCATCGTCCAAGTTGTTAGTGAAAATATTGAGTAGCACCAGATTTAGGGCAGATCCTTGCAGAATGCATTCTTCCATTTTAGTAATGAACCATTAATAATGTTTTCTTTGTAATAGTGTATTGTTTTCCTTCCTGCCCTATGATAGTTCCAGCAAGACCATCTCTTTTGAAGATCATATAGTTTACTTATGTGAAGGTAGTGTCAGACAGTTTCAAAAACTGAACCACAGTCCAAGTATGGCAACTACTACTTCTGGTGCACTGCACAGAACTGTAAGTAACAGCAAGAAATGGGTTTCATTTAGCAAGATATTTTCTTGACAGATCAATACTGATGTGTATTATTTATCTCTTTGTTACCACGCATGAACTTACAAAAAGTTTATTTATTTTTTTCAGATTTTCTGGGAATTGAAGGTAAACTGAAGTTTGTAATTCCCTCAATTTTAATTTCATTAAAGCCAGGTACTATTTTATTCTTTTCTACCTGTACTTCCCCTGCCCTTTATAAGTTTTGTGCTGATTGACTGCTCCAGAATTGCTTCAGCTGCTTGCACAAATGCCTTGGGATAAATACCATCAGGTATAGCCATTTCTGGGTAGCTTAAATATACTGAAATTTTTCAAATTGCATTGATCTTGCCCCCAAATATTTGATTTCCTTAAAGTATTTTGGCACAATCAAAATTTTCTTATAGAAAAATTTGATTTAGTGAAGACTATTTTTCTGTCAAAAAAGCATAACAGACAGCCCTGAACATCCCTAAGAAACATGGAGTATATGGTAATTTCAGCTTCTGAGCAATTAATATTTTAGCTCTATAAAAATTATTTCTGTTATTAATGCAAGTATTAAACTCTCCTAGTAAAACATATTTAGTAAATATATGCTGGAATATTGAACGGCATCCTGTTTAGCATCGGAATCTTTTCATTACATCTTCCGAACAGTGCTGTCCAACTGGTGCTGCCGCAAGCCTGATCTGATGAAACACCTTCTAGGAGTATTTGGTCTCTGAGCTGAGACTTTCAGAGTTAGAGTCAACTAATACTATTTGTAAAGGTGATTGGCCAACTGTAATGTACATCCTATAATCAGTCCTCATAGACACCCATCCTCAATCTTTTTGTGTCGAAAACAAATTCAGAGTCGGGATTTAAAAATAAGTAGATAAAAGAATGGCTTCCTCTAGAAAGGTTCTGAGGGCTTTTTATTGTTGCTGCTATTCTTACCTGACCACGAATTCCCAGCAAAGGACACTATAACTGGTCCTTGAAAGTTTAGAGCAGAGATGATCGACGTTTTGGATTGGAGAGCTCAGGGAGGCTGAATATCATCCTGGCTGGCAGTTGTGACGTGATAGTATTGATTTCTGTTCAAAGTACCCATGGATGCCTACAGATGTATTCTGCGTCGATTAGGTTCTGAATGTGGAGCTTCTAGTTCTTGGTAAGTAGCAGCATGGTGCATAGGCAGGCTTTGCCCTGTTTGTTTTGGGCGTAAATAGATATAATACTGTGTGCGTCCATTTAAAATGAATTGACCTTTTGTTAGAATGAGGGTTGTGCATTGCTTGTTAGGGAGTGACTCTACTTGTCCATGCAAATAGGTGCAAAACAAGGATTCTATCAGGCTACTGCAAAACTGAGAGGTAGGTCAGATTTAATGGAAACATCAGTCATTAACCCTTTTACAGCAGCTGCCTAGGGAAATCCTTGTGGATGAAAGTTGTGTTATGTTATCTTACCTAGCTCTGCTGAGCCACGAAAAAATGGTGAGCCTAATGCATGTACTCTGTTTAGCAGAGTTTACTTAGAAGCTCTGCAAGGAGACAAATGTAGACCTTTTCTTTTTCTTTTCACAGAATATGAATCAATTAAGGCTGCAAAGTTCCAGGCTTTTACCATTACTCATGGTCCTGCTGCTTTTCCACTGCTGTGCCAAGACAGTGGGGATTAGGTACGGGGTGGGCAAAGGCACAGAACAGGAATCACAGTGTTAAAGTATGTTGCCTTTTCTGAATATAAAAATGAACAGTTTCTTGAACTTGCAATTATAACAGAAAAGGGACTACATTTTTTGCAAACTGTTGGGATTACCATACTTCCATGTGATTTGCACACCAGCAATAATAAATCTGGGTGGTTACGAGGACATGAATAAGATGAATTTAAAAAGCAAAATGATTGTTCATTTAAAAATGATAGTAGCTCTTAAAAACAGATAGTTGCAAATAAATAATAGCTAAAGTGAATATTATTTTTAAGTACTATCTGCATGATGATTTTTTTTACAGCACAGAAGCAGGCATGATCTCTGTCCCCAAAAGCCTGCATATTTTACACAATAGAATTAAATAGTTTCTTAGGGTTAGGTCAGAGCTGAGGGCTCAACTGAGGAACACTAAATCAGGTATCATCTTGAATAAGATGCTAAAATTAGAAGCCTGAACCACATCCTTTGTTGAGTGGGAAAGCATGTCCTGTTCAGTCCCCAAATTTTGGTGCAAAGTTGGTTTCATGTTTCTTTGTTCTGTGCTTGTCGTGTTAAGTGGCAATGTTACAATACATGGAAACTAAAAGCATTGATTGTAAGTTGTAGGAAAATAGAGGGTTTTTGTAAGCACTCCCACCCATCTGGAACTTGCTGCTCCCTTATAATCAGTCACAGATTGTTAAATAAAGTAGACTTTACTTCACCCTGAACTCTTGCTTTATTCTTCTGTAAGTAGTCCAAAATAAGTATTGGATCCCTTAATTAGAACTGAATAACCAATTGGCTTCCATTACCTGCTGGCCTTCAGAGGTCTGTAGCCACTTTTCTATTTCCTTCTGATCATATTGTATTTAATGAAGGGGGTTGCTGGCCAGCTTTCACATAGGGTGCTTGCATTCTTGGTGACTGCGGTTAGTGTTTTTATTTATAATTTGTGCAGTGCTGCTTTAAATATTTTATTATCCAAAATGCAAATGATCTCCTTTAGCTTCCCTTTGTGGACGAACCTGTTTGCTTGACTTTCTGTATGTGTGTCATCTTTCCAACTGACATGTAGCAGTGTGGGATCTCACATTTGGATACTTCTCACTTGGCGCCGTGCTCATCCTTCCACTTACATTTTGAAGAGTAATTTCATATTTTCTTCTCTATCATTTTGTTTGCCAGCATGGATGAGAGCCATTCCTGGAAGGGGGTGTGCATCGGAGCTGGCAGCGAGTGAACCACTGGCATAGGGAAGAGAAGCTGTTCCTGTGTCAAGAAGGCTTGGGCATGTCTAGGTTGTGCCGCCTATTCCACTCTCAGCTCGTTGCCAAAATTCTGTGTGCTTCCTTATGCCAAGACCTATTGAGAGAGAGACTGTCTGTGAGTGTGTGAATTTATAGATATTTAATTAATAATCGAGCAGATAATTTCCATAGTAATTGCCTTACTTAGGGTGAGGGAAGAAGGGAAGGCACGTGTGCGTGTCACATACTTCACCCTCGACTTATAACTAGAAGTTGATTTCCAACCTGAGTGTGACAGGTGAGGGATTTTTTGTTAGTTTGTGGTCTGGTTTTTGTTCGGGGGGAAATTTGTGAGGAGTTGTTTGTTTTGCTTAATTGATGCAACACAGGGTTCTTCCAAACCAGCCCCCTCATCAGAAATCTTTGTTACGAGAAGCCTACTGGAATAAGGATTTATTGTGCATAGCTCTCTTAATGTAACATGTTGGTGAGAGTGTGCCACAGATACTCCTCTACATTTGAGCTGAACGTGAATCTTTCAGTCCTAGCTGGTGAGCCATGACTGTTTAGTTTGAGCTAAGCAGCTTGTGTTTTTAGTGGTAGCTCTTCATTAGTCATTATGAATGTTAGTCATTATGGTGGCCAAAACTAGACTCTATTTTTTGGCCCTGCTGCGAGAAGGTGAGTCAGGGTAAGACGTTAGGTATAGGTACGTGGGGTGTGACAGGGATAAATATTTACTGCAGAGTTACTGAAATAGTTTATACTGGCATTTGTTAGATGAATTTGCTGAAGCTGCTGATTTTTTTCTGAAATGCTGACAGGAGACAGCGTTGGCTCCAGCCCTGGTAAGCCGGGTAGGTGCTGCGTACCCTTCTCCCAGCGGAGACCCGCAGCAGTGAGCTGCGGCCCTTCCTAAGGAGACCCAGAGACGTGGGATCTAGGAGGGGAGCTTAAGAGGCATCATGTAGCTGAGACCTGAGCACGTTCCAGACAAAGTTCACGCCATCTGCATCACTTCAGGAGCAGTGATCTACTGGCTGCTTTGTCCACTGTCCTCAGTTGTCCTTTCACCATTCAGAAGTTGCTGTTTTTTCTTGTGGGATTTTAGGTAAACTTCAAAATAGCTATATAGTTTTGATGTCATCATTATCCTTTGGGTTGTTTAGGCATTAATCATCCGGAAGACTCAATCTCCATCTTGTCACAACAATTTTTGCCATTTTAGCAGCCCTGAAGCCAAGGAAGATGAGCAGAGACTCTTCTTTCGTTCTTGGTATAAAGCTGCCGTAACTCTTAAGATTTCTGTGCAAGATTTAGCTGCTGGGCTAACACCATGTCACCTGCCTGTAATTACTGGTGAGGTGGCATATGACACTTCTTCCATCACCCCAAAGCTCACTAGAGCTACAAGAATGAGGCAGAGAGGCAAGTGTGGCCATTTATTGAGTACTGTGTGCACGTTCAGCAGTGTGTCTGCCTGTCAGACTGGGGGCACTGGGCAAAGCACTGGAAAGAAGGACTACCAAAAAAACCATCCAGACCTCAAGGCCAAGTGAACAAACAGCAGATAAGAGGTGGACTGTGAAACAACCACGTTTTGCAGAACTTCAAAGTGATTTTGAACAGTTGTAGTCTAGTCACTGACTCATCCCCTCCTCCCCCTTTTCACTTTTCCTGCCACTCCACGAACAGCATGTGAAAGCACTGAAAGAAAATAAGAATCTTAAACTCATAAACATACCTGCCTCCCATTTGGCACTCATCCCAGCAGCCTGGTGATCTCCTTAGTTGTCCAGCAGATAGTTGAAAAACAAGAGTCCTGTGAAGATTAGCATGTCACCATATCCCTGCCAGATGGCGGTTAGTAAAACATGGGCAAATTGCATTGGCTCTGCTTCCATGATGACAATCACAACAGAAACACTACAGTGTTGCAACATCACTATTTTTTAAGCTAGGAAAATGAAGGGACCGTAAAGTAGGGCAATCGTGGAATGCTAAACACCACTTAAACCTAATTGCAGTGAAGTAAGTAGACTCTGAGGGTACAAAGAACCAGTGAAGGTGACCCACAGTTTGTAGCTTCTCTCTCTAGGAGTATGGGGGTGAGCTTCAGGAAGACGGCACTGGGCATGTTTGCCACACCACTCTGTTGAAAAGCTCTTGCCAACTTTAATTCCATTTTTAATCCATTTTTTACTAAATGGCCATTCTTGACTTGATAAGATTTTGAGTCTCCAGACCTCAGCAAAAAGGGTATAGAACTGGACCATAAGGCTTGATCATGTGTTTTTAAGCCAGAACACCGAGAGACTCCTTATTTCATAAGGATAAGCAATTTGGAGTAATAATGGCATAGAAAAGGAAGAAACTTCATCATGCAGTAGGAAATCAGGCTGCTGCTAGTGTCCTGGGCTGCAGTAAAACAATGCCTCGATACCTCAGCTAGAAATTTGCACCCCAAAATGCAAAGGACAATCTCTGCTCTACCCACCTTGTCATGTAGTGGTACAATTTGACGCTCAGCTGAGCCGATGTAATAACCTCCTACTGCTGAAAGGGGAGGCCCTGCTCATCCCTGCTTGCAGCCACTTGGTCCCATGCTCTTCCTTGTACCAGTTATGACGTTTTTCAGACGCTTCTCTGAGCTGTGACCGAGTAAATGAGATATTTGAATCAGTGTGGGCACAATCCTTGTGTTTCTGGGACGAGGAGCAAGAACCATCTCCCCAGATACCATCTTCCAGCTGGTAGAGAAGACCATTTTCCTTTAGGTGAGAGGAAGCCGCCTGGCTGCATGTGGGAGCGTGATGTGATGCTTGGGAAGCTGAGGTCTGGGATGTTGCTCAGGATCTTGCCCGTGCAGGTCAAAACATCACAGGGCAGAGCACTGGCTTTCTGTACCGCACAGAGCCGGCCAGCGTTTGGTGCAGGAACGTGGTACTGACCCAGTAATGTGCCTTAGTGTTTGAGGTAGCAAAAGGCTACCGTGAGGGAGCGTGGACTGCTTTTTGCTATTGACTTGCAGTGCTGTTAATGCCCGTTCAGGTTTTTTGAAGAGCCATCCTTCCCTTCTCCCAGGTCTCCAACCCCATCCTGAACAATTTGTTTTGGCTGGTATTGGAAAAAAATCACAAAAGCATCAGAACTTGCGCAGTTATCCAAAGATGTTTGAGCCTCTGTAGTATTGCTGGTTAGTAGCTAATTTGTGACTGTAGGCTTTCAGCAGGCATTTCAGTTCCTTCTGAACCATCACGGGTGAAAATGCTATGGGGGATGACTTTGTCAGAAGTGTCTTACAAAACAAAATTCGAGATCAGCCTAAGATAAAGAATTCAATCTGGAAAAGGTACTTATTCTAGTGTTTGGGTGTGTTTTAGGCAAAAGTGCCCATTACCTCTGTTCTTATCTGAAGCTGTGAACAACTTACTTCAGTCCAATTTCAAGGATAAAAGCAAGTAAGTGGGCAGGCTGAAGCTGCATTCCCTGCTCAGAGTAAATGCACTGCAGGCTGGGGATGCTGGCAAGGTACGTGCCTCTGCTGGTTGGAGAATTAGCTTGCTTTGTTGCTTTGGATTCATTTTAGGTCAGGTATATGGGGAGAGATGGGGTTTTTTAGCCCTTTGATGAGTCAAAAAGCAGTTTGGCAGCTGCAGAGCTGTTCTGCTCTTGTGGAGCTTGAGTGCCATGGGTTTCAGCAGAGCTGCAATGCCTAGTGCAGAGCCTGCCCCACCTTTTACAAGTTAATTTACTATGTACTCAATGACACTAGGCAAAGACTACAAGTACCAGAGGAACTCAAATGTAATTCATTTAAAAACTGATGTTTGGGTTTAAGCATTTATATGTTTGTTCAGCTTGCTTTCCTCTTAACCACAGATGTATTTCATGTTTCTATGCTGCTTGTTCTGCTGAGCGACCAGAGAAAGACTGAAAATCTTCAGCAACATTTTTTAAATTCTTGTATCAATTTTGGGAACTCTTTTTCTCCTTGAATTTATGGTCTAAATTACCTGGCAATGTCCTGCTTCAATTGGGAATGTTAACGTTACTGGCTTGGCTTGAGTCCGTATCCAAGAGTTATTCCGTAGCAGCAGTTCAGCTTATTGCTGGCTGAAGAAAAATGGGAGATCTCCTCCAAACCAAAACTTTTTACATCACATCTTAATTTCTTACCATTTCTTCCTCTCCCCTCTGCCTTCTATTCTCTTTTCTTGCCCTGAAGCCTTCCTTATCCCCTTCTCTCACCGTTGGTCTTAAATATGCCTGTTTCCCTCTGGCTTTGACCTTGCGCAGGCAGTAAGCGCAAAGCCGTGTTATTTGGAGTGAAGTAACACCAGTAGTCAGGAAGGAACAATGTAGTTCAGGCCAGATAAAATAAATCTCGCATTTCCTGTCAAGAAACTGGGCCAAAAGCAATGATGAGAGACAGAGGGGGCAAACCACGCAGCTCAAAACTAGAGACATATGGGTTAGAAACAACCACAACCCTCACTTAAAAACAGAAAACAAAAAGCAAAGGCATTAGATGAAAGAGAAATAATACCAGCTCCTCGGCAATAAAAACCACACAACGTGGGGTCTAGCCAGCTTCCAAACCCAGTGCATGTGCGGCACAAGCGGGGTCTGAATTTTCTGCTACTGTACAAGATATTAATTGTCCTTTGATTAATTTGTTTAATTCATGCTTTGTGTTGTAAATTAGAGAGCTGATCTTACTCTGACTGTTTCCTCACCAGACTCCCTTCCAGACCCAAGCAGATGTGCTGATTAGAAGTTGTTCCTACTTTTGTTGTGCTTTAGTAACTCTCCGGCTGGTTTGCATAGTAGTGAAAGTTTCAAAATCATGTAGGTTTTGTATTGCGACTCCCTTGTGCCAACAGTCAGGCGTTCCTCCAGCACTGCTGGTGCAAGTGAATATTAATGAGTATATGGGTAAAGGGTTCAGGGACTATCCCCAAACCAGTGAGAGTTTTGAGCATGTGTTTATTTATAGAAAAAGGTCTGTAGTACACAGCCAAACTACTGAGTTAGGATTTGGAGGATTTTTTTGTTTTTCTTCTCTGGGAAGGATTTTGATGTGTGTGTGGAGAGTGATGTCATCTGGGGAGCATCCCAACAAGGCAGAAAGCAAGGGTGGCGGCCGGCGCTCTTTGGGATGGTTCCCATGGGGGCCGGTGTTGGATCCTGATCAGTTTGGGAGACTGAACTGAAAGCAACACAGCAGGTGGTGTAAGAATGTTTAAACAGATATAGCACTGTTCATCTTCAAAGTACTGTGCAAAGATTAACTAATTATATTGTTTTTCCTCCTTCTTAGGAAGAGTTTGCAAAATAGTGGTCAGGGAACAACTGGGGATATGATTTATTTAAGTGCTGAAATGCTCTCTATAAAGTCCCTCACAGGAGGCCATTAGGAAGATGCAGTTACTTTAGGATGTGAAGAAAAGTCCTTTGCAGTGAAGAGGCAGGAAGCAAAGAGCAGTCAGTTTTATTACGGACAAAGATAATATTTAAGCACCTCAGCTATAAGTGCTGAGAGTTCAAAATGGGTCTCAACAACATACTGGGGAGGCAAAATTTTCTATCACGAAACATGTTTGAATGAATTCAGTACAGAGCGGGGAGATTTGTGAAGCACTTTGGGGGAATTTGTCCATTTTCAGGAGTTAAGTCACATGGGTGCAGAGGAGACTGGCAGGGATGGAGCTCCTTCTCCTGTCCTCCTAGAAGAAGGTTAGGCATTGACCTGAGGAGGGCCTGTTACACATGTGTCTTCTGATTTTAAAAAAATAGTAGAAAATGAAAGCCCCCGGAAGGTAGCATGAAAGGACACAAAAGGAAGGGGCTGTTTGGAGCAGGAGTGACTTAGGCTAGCAATAAGGAGCAGCAGTGCACAAACATCTAGCGGTCGAGTCTCTGTGCTCTGTTCTCCTCCGTGGAGGCAGTGAGCGTGCCCCGCGGAGCGCGGCGTGCTCCCAGGGGTGCTGAGGGAGCTGCCCCTCGCCTGGGCAGCCCAGGAAGGGGGAACGCAGCAGGGCTTGTGCGCAGTACAGTCCCACCGCAACCTGTCGCGTGGGCTTGCCTGTGCAGACAAGCCCAGGGTTTGATCATAGCCGAAGTGAACATCCTGACGGAAAGCTTAACTGATCTGACACAAACTCCAGCCGTAGAGTTGTCTAGCAGGATATCAAATAGCAATATATTCAGCCAGTGAACCACTGTGTTAGAACAACGCATCTTCAAAACAAACTGAGCACACCCTGCAGGTATCCTTTTTTCTAGGCATTTCTGAAAGTTTCCCTCACTCTCTTAACCCTTTCAGGTGCTGTACATCTGGCACAGATGGAGAACTTGCGCTGAGGCAGGCCCTTTGCCTGCTTCAACGCGATAACTGCATTGTGCTGCTTGGATTTTCTTTGCAGCTTTGACAGGATGTAGGTGCCTGCTCATTTCCCACTGCTGTGCGTTGTGAGCTGGAGAGGGAGAAGGAAGGGAGGTAACGCTTTAACGGGGCGTGATATGCAAATATCAGGCATGGTATTTGTACTGCTGAAGTTCTCTGCCACTTATGAAATCTAATGTAAAAACGGTCCAGTGTTGATAACTGAATGCTCCAAAATGGATGTTAACATTACTGTGTTACTGGAACAAATAAGGAATCTTTGGACATTAGGTTTATAGCTTCTTTTAGGAAAAGAATAATCCAAATTTCCAGCCAAAGCTATAGGTAGGTCAGATAAATTTGCATCTAGAGTAGGATCTGTGATTCCTGGAGCCTGAGAGCATCTAGATCTGCACTTAAGCTCATTTTTAGCTGAAACCTGAATTTAACTCAGTCCCCACTCATTTGGGATTGAGTTAGCTTGTGGCTGACTGGCATGTATGTATGCATGTTACAGTAGGGCCTGAGGACAAAATTATCACACCGTGTAACCTCATCTAATTTAGATACCTAAATAAAGAGCCAAAGCCACCTGTACAGTTGATAGAGACAGGCAGGCTCCTCCAAAGGGGGCTTCAGAGCAGCCCCGCTAGGAACCTCCGTTGACTCTATGAACAGCCCAGTTAGATGCCTGGAGTTAGGTGGTATGAATGCCCTCTTGCGTGCCCAGGGAGTGAGTTATGTCTTTTGAGTTCAGTTTTCAAAGGACCAGAATAACATGAGAAACTCTAGCTTGCACTTGAACCAGGAATTGAAGAATCTGAAGAACAAGATTTCCTCCGATTTAAAGAAGAAAGATCTTGGATAAGAATTCCAAATTTCAGTGTTCCTTATAGCAGAGTTCAACATGCATTCCTGATCAAATTTAGGATTAAATTTGCATTTTGATTGTGCACATCTGTTAAAATATTAACTTGTTATATATCAGAACTTTCCAGGTTTCCTGGCAAGTAATGCTCAGGATGAAGTCTTTCCAACTGTGTGTATTCAAGGACATGTTTTTATATATATATATATATATATGGATATACAAACACACACATGCTGTAGACAGTGTGTAGGTGAGTGTGTTGTTACAAAGAAAGAATCTTCCAAATTATTTATTGTAAGATACAGTACCAGTTTCCTGCATTTAGATTGCCTCAGTGCATTTTAAAAGATCCTGTCGGACCAAAGAGCATTAATGTTTGCTCTGTTTTCAGCATTCTTTAATAGTGAAAAAAATTCTAGGTTTCAGAAGTACAATTTTGTTGTGCCATGAGGCTCCCTTCAAAACTGTTGGTGATACAAGCCTATGAAAGTCACCATTTCACTTTCATTGTCATTGTCTAGTAAGCGTGTCACAGTGTCGCAACATCCACCAAACAGGGGTGTTACAAGGAGCTGAGCCCAGCTGGTACCCAACCACCTCCATTCCTGCAGCACATACGGCACTAGGCACCCTTGGACCTGCCAGAGCAGCTGTAGCAAGACAGGGAGCCACGTGTTCTCCCAACCTCCTCCCTGGACATCCGATTGCCCCTTGCTCTCCCTCCCTAGGCTGGAACTGGCTGGAGTTTCCCCAGCAGTGTAGCTGGGAAATGGGAAAAAGGGGTGAGGTGTCCTGGCTACAGACCAGACCATACCTTATTTTCTGCAGACTCCAGCTTGTACCCTGAAGCTGAAATGGTAGACTTCTGTGCTGAGGGGCAGAGGCTAAACCTCCTGGCAGGGAAGTGTGATTTGGAAAGCTTCACCAGTTGTATGTAATATATTTAGGTTTTATCTTTTTTTTTTTTTTTTTCTTTAGAAAAGGAGGAAAGTTCATGCAAAAACAATGTTTAAAGCAAATTGCAAAGCCAAACATTGACAATTAAGGCCAAATTCAGGTTGTCCCTCCAATCACACTTCTGCCCTCTTGTGTGAATGCCCTGTGATACACTTTTGAACTGCAAGAACCTGGGCTAGTTTTCCCTCTTCAGTGCAGAGGATGGACACACGAGAAGACAGAATTAATGGGCAAGTTGAATACCAGTATTTCCTTACTTTGAAATGCTTGACTTTAACCTTTTTTTTTCCCCAATGTTTTTTGAATGTGTGCTCTGTTGTTATTGATTTCAGAATAAACACTTCATTAGATCTGAAGAGAGATATTCTGTCTCGTACAGCTTCTCTGAAGTTACTGGTTTCATCAGGGCTGAATTTGGCCCATTACATCTAATGAATTGTATATTCCAAAATCAATATTAATAACACCGGGTGCTCTTTTTAAATAGATTGTGGGCATTCATATAGTCTGTGTAAAGTTCATATGAGATGATACTTGCCTATTCTTTATTCATCCTTTTGGTTAATAAATAATCCTTTAGCTTTTCAGTAGTTGATTTCTGGGATCCTGTTGGACATCTGTGTTTATCATTTAGGAAGCCATCACCGGTAAATCTTTCTCTCTTCAGATTTTTGACAGCCCAGGGTTTTCAGGATTATTGACTACTTCTCATTGTGTTTGGGGTTTGTTTGTTGGGTTGTTGGGTTTTTTTAAATATATTTATAACCTATTCTATTGGTGAGTTGCAGTTTATCAGTTGAGAACTTGTTTAGCAAAATGTACGGCATCGGTGCGGCACTGAGAAGGAAAATCAACCATCCACTTGCTGAATCTCTGCATTTGCTGTGAGGCACCGTTTCATCTGGGGGATATGAGTGACTCACAGAGGTTGGAGGGACTCATAATTTCCATACTACAGCACCGTTTGCTAGGATTTTCTGACTTTTGTATTTATCATTAGAGGCAATGTTACACAATGTCAAAGAAAAAAAATCTAGCCTTCATAATGTGCTTTCCTGATTGTAAATGGGGCTGGATATCCTGTACTGAAATGTCAGGTTAGATCCTTTGTAAACTCTGAAGCCTGCTCTCAGAATAGAACACTTCTGGAGTGTATTAAATTGGTGTTAATTGAGAAACACATATGCCAATGACATTTTAAGCTACGCTAAATAAAACCAAACCTTTAGCAGGTCCCTATCACAGAGAGATCCTGAGATTTCACTGAACCTGCTGCTGCCGTCATCTTTTTTCCATCTATGCATATGTTGCTTGCAATGATATATGGTAACTCCTGATGCAAATACCACTCATGCTGTTATAGCTTAAAAGGCCCAGAAATAGAATGCAAACACAATGTCTGGTTTTTTCTGCTCCACGTTATAAAAACCTATGACCAACAGCCTAAAGTTTGATTCCTTTTCCCTTCAGTTTTCACACCAGCTGACTTCAAAACATACGTTTAGTGCTGCAAGTCATAAAAAATTCATCGTCTCTTTCTTTTTTTAGGGGGACTAATTCTGCAAGTGTCTCAGGGTTCTCTAGCTCCTGTTGCAGCTGAGCCACAGGTCAGCACCTCAGGAGGGGCCCCGTCCTCAGGCGACCCAGTGCCCAGTATATTCACTGACTCCACTTCCCCGACGTGGCTGGCCCCTGGATCAGGCCCTAAGCGTATTGGTAAAGTACATGCGCTTTATCTTAAGATAAATAAAGCCATTTGAAAAACGCAAAGCAAAATTGGGGTTGAAGTCCCAATTGTGTCAATATACTCATGGGATGTGGCAATGTTTTGTTGCACGGTTGACTCGTTACAGAAAAGAAAGGGCAGCCTGGAAGTTACCAAGGGCTGGGTCTCAGCAGCACTGGCCACACGGCAGCTCAGCGGAGCAGCAGTGAAATCCTGCTCTAATGCAACCACACAAACTCTCCCAAGCTGGCTTTGCAGGACCGCTCTTGTTAGAGCAGCTGTCTTCTGCTGCGAGTTAGGGCAAGAGGTCAAGAGCAGTTTATGAAGAGTCTGGTACCATTAAGCTGGCATGATATAGCTACAAGTGAAGCTCTCACTGGCAGCTCATTGATTTCCAAGTGTCAAAGACCACTACTGCTTTGCCACTCAGTAACTTTTTGCCTTTGAACCAAAAAAAATCCCAGATTTTTTCCTCGAATAGCTCATGGAGCTTTTTTTTTTTTTTTTTTGGACTCACAGAAGTACTTGAAGTACTTTTGAAGGGACATTGTACTGCCACTGTGCAGTACACTGTAGGACCTCTCTTGGTGAGAAGATGGTTTGTGGCCATCTCCCGACTATGTCCTGAAAGTGCTTAAGTTTATTTCTGACTCACTGCCTTTATGAGCATAACTAAATAGACACTAAATCCTTGAAAGGAATTTGGTGTCTATAAAACGCAGACTTGTAGGTGCCTGGCTCCTAAGTGGAGGGGAACAGGGGTCTCTTCCCTGATTGCTGCCCCCAGGTGTAGTCACAGGGAGTACCCAGTGCCTGCCTGATGTACAGCTTGAAGGAGCAGTGAGGGGGATGCTCCTCTTGGGATGGGTGCACAAACTGCTGAGCGGTTGTGAAGGTCCACCTTTTCATCCTGTGGCCCCCAGTAAATCTTGATGTCTTTACTGTACAGTTTCAGAAGTTCATGAGGTATGCTGCCAATCTTCTTCCCAACTTACAGTTATTTCTGGTGTTTCAGATAGGGCCTTGGGTTGTGGGAAGTCTGGCGGAACTGCACCAGTGGGAATATGGTATCGCATGGGATGTGGTCAACTGGTAGCTGTGCTCCAGGTCCCAGTAAGCTGGATGTTGGCCTGTGGTGTTTGTCAGGAACAGGGACTGGGGTTTATATCTCCAGTTATCTGATAAATGGAAATGAATGAAGCCATTTATTTTTTGAGGAAATAAGTGCCTTTCAAGCCTTCTCCTGTGTGAGAAGTATTAGACAGTGTGTTTGGTAGTTTCTAATTCAGGATATGTATTTTTCAAGGTCAGTCATGTTTTCCTGTTCTTGTTTGTTAGGTACAGTACAGTACAATGTGTGGTTTTAAAGTGAATATGTACCTACAATGTCCTACAAAGATGGTAGCATCTTTATTTGCATTTCACAGATGAGAAAATGCAGAGTGATTGAGTGCTTTGCTAAGGCCAGACAGGAAGACCATGGCAGGAGGAGGGAGGATTCTCCAACCGCCCATTGTGGACACTGTCTGTTCAGCCTGTCTGTCTGTCCTTCCTCCTCGTGGCATGGCATGCCACCACCATCTGTTGGAGCAGCTCTGGAGCGCAGGAGACTGGCACGCTGTAACGACTGGCCGGCTGTTTTCCACGCAATCTTTCACAGGGTAGCTGTGTGCAGAATTTGATTATAACTCGCTTAATTGTCCACTTCCTTGTAATTGTTCTTGCTGCCGCCTCTCCCGTTAATGGTGCCTTCATGTTGGCAGGACCAGGAGGCAATGCTGTGCTATCCCAGAGGATCCCTCTTTTCTCCTTTTGCATGTCTCTCGGACACAATAGCTGCCTTACAGCCAGTGTGCAACCACGGCATCATGCACTCAAACACACTTATTAACCCCGGACTGGGGACTCCTTCGGTGGTAGCGCTGTAGATGCAGTACTTGGGCTGTGCAGATTTTAATGTAAAACATTATGATCTCTTTTCCGGCTTGCCCATCTGTCTATCTGTCCATCTATCTAATGGACCTACGTGCATGCTGGAATAGCTTGGGGAAGGTCAGAGGGAGTTCAGGATCACAGAAAAAAAGGTCAATTTTTGTGCATGTGTTGCTCCAGCTAACTGATGAGGCGCCTTGGCAGGGCGTTTCGACTTAGAGACAGCCCTGTCCGTTCAGAGGACGCAAGCACCCTTGTGAAACATGGCTGAGAGTTATTTGCCAGAGGTGACTTTTTTACGGCTTTGCCGATGATAATGTTGCCTTGGAAATATCTCTGCTGGAAACCCGCAAATATCTCCAGCGATTCTGCTGGACTTGTTGGAGATAAGCGTGGTATGTGCAGCGGGGCCCAGGATTTGGTTTGTGTTTAATTGGGACATGTGCACATTCGCACATGTTGTGAAATAGAGAGAGAAGCTGAGTGTGTGCAATGGGGCTAAGAGGGCTTGAGCATCTCAGGATGGGTGCACACGCGCGGTGGGGTCTGTTAGACGTACAGCACGCCAAAACAGCTCGGAGATGTTTCACTCGGCCACTTTTTGGTGCTGAGCGCTCTTGTTCGATTTCAAGCAAGTTTTTGTAGGTGAGCTGGAGATTAATTCCTGTCCACCCCCCCGCCCCAAGCCGAGGATTCGATGGCCGGCGTCGTGCTGGGGTCCTGCGCTAGGGAGCAGCCGGGTTTCCAGCAGCAGCCCCGGCTCACAGAGCGACCATTAGGCAGGCGGAAGCCCCCGCCAGGGTTATGGACCAGACAGTCTATACCAAGGCAGGTCAAAGGGTGAGCCTACTGTTTACTGAATCGTTAAATAGCTAATTATTCAGCCCGGCAACAGGGTGAAACCCCACATGGGATGTAAATCCTCGGCAATTCAGCGTTATCTGGCGGGGAAAGGATTTGAGATCGGAGGATCCTTTGCAGTAGCAAAGGGGAGCTCTCTGCACTTTAAAACCTTTTAGGGCCATTGTACGATACCGCGGAGCCATTAAGGAGCCCTCACGTGCCAGAAGCAGTTTAACAGGCCCAGTGTTGGGCACTTAATTGTGTCAATAATTATTCACGCATTAGCACCAGCTCCTCCTTAAAGTGTGTACTGCGGTGACTCATTAAGTTATTACTGGTATTCATTACCAGTAAAATTAGCCTTTTTTTCAAAGTGTAAAATTTATGTTTTATAGAAAAATATTGCTAGGAGTGCAACAGCTTTGCTCTACTCCCTGCTTGGTGTGGAGGAAAACAAGACTGTGTGGAGATGAAGCAATGGGTTTTGTCCAAAAAGAGGCCCTCAAATTAAAAAGAATCCTGTGCTGCTCCCCCCCCCCCCCTTTTTTTTTTCCTGGTGGGTTTTATGTACTTAAAATTGGGGTAGGGGAGAAGCTACATTCCTGCCCAGCTTTGGCTGTCGGTCCTGTGTGCCTAAGTGCGGTTTTCTGGTATCACGAGTGAGAAAGATACCCAGTGTCTTTTGATTAATAAAGTGTTAATGTATATGCAGCTGTCTTTATGTCAAATGCTTCATGGTGCACTTTGTTTCTTTAAATGCTGATCATTTACAGTGAGCGTGTACAGTATATATGCCTAGAGGGAGAGCAATTGTTATACAACTCTTTAATCCAAACCATGATTAAAATCCCTTTTGTTCCTCCCTCCCTGCATTACTCCAGCCTATCATCTTCTCTGAGAAATCATTTGGCAAGTAGATACGTGTGTATTTTAAGAGAATAACTCCTTTTAAAGAATCAGTTTTGCTTTTGTTCTGCTTTTAGAACTTAGTTTTTTGCATTTCAATATACAGCACTGTTCGAAAGGCGTAGGAGGGTCATAGCCATTTTTTGCGTGAATAAGGTATAATTGAAATATGATGTATGCAGATATCATCACTTCTACAGCAATTATCCAGATTGTTTGTTTAGTGGGAACATACTTTCAAGTAGGGGTTGGTCAGTGGCAATCATGTTGTGCCACACAGCTGAGAGAAATGACAAAGAATACGTAAAGTCTCACTCGCACTGTGAAATTTTACATTGCGCCAAGAGTGTCTACTAGGGGGAATCATTAGAAATTTTGACAGTGAGGGCCACGGAGGTTTCAGAGAGAAATGTAATGGAGGACAGGGAGACTGGCGCTTAGATCTTGGGGAGAGGCTGGGGTTTGGCAGTCTGTTTCATGTGGAGACCAGCAGTTAATGTGGTCCTTGTTGAAACTTGAAACAGCTCTATTAGTAGCTTGATTGGGGAGAGGAGAAGAGACCAAGAGTAAACAAAATTGTGCGGTCTGGAGATGGGCTTAATTGTGCACAATACATCTTGCCTCTGTGTGGCTTATTCTAATCACTCCAAATGGCAACACACACGCTCACACACACACACACACACAAATTTGATCTGCTCAAGCAGATAAAACTGCTATGTGTATAATATTGCCAGGCTAGAAGAAAAAAAAAAAAATGGACATCTGTTTAACAATTCTCTATTGTAGGCAGGATCATAGAAACACTGTTGCCTGCCTGTCGTGTTCAATCAAAATGAATAAAATGCTGATTTAAAAAAAAGAAAAAAATCAGGCGGAAGAGAGCCTTTTAAAGTATTTCCTTACACTTTTTTGTTTTAATTCCAGCAGCATGATTTGGAGGGGGGAATCCCAGGGGCAGGAGGAGGTTTCAGGAACAGTGAAGGGAAGATTTTGTTTTGTTTTGTGTTGGGTTTTATCCTCGGTGCAGCCGAGAGAGAGGCGAACAGCAGTCGGAACTAATTGTAGCTCGCTCAGGAAAGTCTTCATTAGCACTTGCCACACATGGTTACCAGATGTGCCGAAGAAGGGGTGGGAGGAGGGGGGAAGGGGTATGTGGAGAATGGGCTACATACTTAAACCTAATAATCTGTCTTTTGTTTTCAGGTCTATTGTGTTGGGGAGGGGAAGAATGGGGAGAGGGAGAAATCCTGGCTGCTTTTTGATGCAGCCAGTCCCTATTAGCTGAATGGCATTCCTTGTCTTGCAGCCTCCTCCAAGGGAGGAAAAAAAACCTCAATCATGGCCAAGTAGAGAGGGATTTATTTATTTATTTTAAGGCTATCGGTGAACTATTATTCCACTGAACCCAGCTGAAAGTATTTGGGTAATTAAACTGGTAAACCCCTGTCTTTCTGGCCAGCTCATGAATTTGAGCTGGGGGTTTTTTTTGTGAGCTGGTGGGCTCCCAGAGTATCAGTGGGGCTGTTGCGGCTGCTATTGAACTGACAGTTCATCTCCTTAGTTCACGTGTACTTTGCCAATGGGTGTAAGATGTAGTCGGCGAAGCCAAGTCCATCAGGAAGGTAAGAAGAGCTCTGTGGTCCTGTCAGTCAGTCCTGAGGTTGTCATCTTGGTCAGATGTTTAACCTCCTGCCTGTTGCTATTAAAAAAAATAAATAGATCTTCCATGTATAGTGGCTGTCTCTGCTGCAGACCAAATCATGGTCTTGCTGCACACATAGATGATTTTCACAGGAACCAGTGTTAATTTTACTGCAGACATTACCCCAAATGTCACTAGTTGCTGCTTAGGAAAAAGTGACATTAGGAATGTCACTAGTTGCTGCTTTTGAACTGGTCATCTCCAGGGGGATCCCGCACGAGCTGTCCCCCCCGTCTCCCCCTACTTCAGCAGCACTGCAGCTCCTTTCCCCTCTCAGCCCTTGAAACCTTCCCACAAGGTGGATGTTTTTCATACTGGTTTCCTCTGTGCTTGGACGTCCCCTTTCTTCCCAGACTCCCCTTTTCATTCCAGTTGTAGAACAACATCACTGTGTCTGGACAAGAGGGCTTAGATGACTCTCTGAGCTCTGAATAATCAGGGCTGAAGGTTTAATTATGGCACTACACATGATATCCACAAGATTGGGCACTCTGGTCATGTGAGAGAACAGCACTAGATGAACTTTTATTAATTAAGCACTCTGTTTCCTTTCCTTCTCAAAACTGCAAGGAGGAGGTATAAACGTGGGAAATCACTTATGTTAAATAGAGACATTTTTGGAATCTTAAATAATCTGAGTTGAACCTAAATCTTTGTGGCTCCAGCCTTGTTTTATCCTGCTCAGTTTGCCAGTCTGTAATCTCATCCTGCTTTGGAGCCTGGAAATGTTCTTGCTCGCAATCTCAAAGCAGAGCAGATGTTGCATAAATAGAAAATAGGTTGTGTGCACAACCTAATCTAAGCACAGGGCACAGAAGGAGGTTTGGATGAATGTAAGCTAATCAGGGCACAGATCTGCTATACTTTGGGACTTAGGACCAAATTTTTTTCTGGATATATTCTGCCTACCAGATCCCAAATATACTGTTCACTTTTTCCCACTGCATGGCAACTCCCACTTGGAGCTTTTTTAATTTTTTGAGAGTAGGGTAATGCCTGTCAGCTCAAGCTCACCAAAGTAAATGTCTGGTAAGAATTAATCTATTCCATTCTCTCTTCTGTGTTTGACTGACTTCTCCATCCAATTATCTTGTTATTCCAGGTCCAAATTAATCAAAGTCCAGGAATTCTTCTTTCAGATTCCCTCAAAGGAAATAATAAAGCCAAATCACTTAGCTGACTTACTTGTATCTGCCTTGCCTACTGTAGGATTGTAGAGTCTCCTTTGACCCTGTTGAAATTGGTTGGATCAACATAACTAGCATGGGCAGAGTCACTGAGTGTATGGCTTCCATAAAGTATCTTTATTAACTGTCAGAAAGGCCCAAGGAAAAGTTTGATAAAAATTAACCTATTTACCATCCCAATTTTGCTGTAGCTGCTATTGCATCAGTTGTTTTCTTTAGTAAAATTAAGTGCTGTACTTGCAATTTGTATAATGCTATCCCAAATTATTTACACAAGAATGAACTGTGATTGTGCCAACATGCATTATGTAGAGACAATATCTCTGCTTACAATAATTCATGTTTAGAAAAACCAACTCTGCAAACTTGATGTTCCTGTCAAATTTTTTTTCTTCTGGAGACGCATGTACATTTATTTAGTTTTCCAAGTGTTACCCACAGAATGAGTTTCACATATACGTGCTATTGCCTTCATGGTGAAATCACAGCCATGCACAACAGGTATCATCTTAGTTGATTTTTATTGTCATGTATTCCACAGAGATACTAAGTAGAATTTGAAATGGCTATTGATGGCTCAGGTGCCTGTGCTCTCCACTCAACAGGTTTTCAGTTACTTGGGGCTTCAGCAGAACTTAGAAGTGCTTTCAGAAATTTGACACACTGAATGTAATTTTAAGACATTCTTCATGTTATTAACTTCATCTTTAATTATTATGTTAATTATTTAAACATTTTATTAACTTGGAGATGGAAAGCAGAATGATCAGATTTATTTCCTGCTTTTTGTGCATTTCCCCACTGAAGTCAAGGTTTCAGGCAACAAGGCAAATATTTTTATGCAGATGCAAAACTAATCAACCAAACATGAAAATACTCCTATGGGGTTTCCTGGAGGCCTTGCTGGGGATGCTGCAATGCAAATAATATATAATGCAAATAATAAATAATACAGCATAAGTATTATAAGAGAGTAGGATTCAGTTAGGCACCAAACGTAATGGGTGATCCACGTGAGCTGGTACTACCATCCTGTTTATGATGTTCAAAATAGCATGTTTTTGCTGCCTGGATCTCCTATCATGCTTTTTTTTTTTACCCTCACAATGTTCTTCTATAATGTGCTCCATCAAAATGCATGTTTCCTCACAGATGATGTCATTTAAGCGGAAAAGAATTGTAAATCCTTCTTTGGCCTCCTGTAGTTTTTCCTGGGTAGCCGGCTGAGCTCAAACTACTTCTCTATCCGGTATGATATATAAATAATCAATATGATTATTTTTTTTATATGCATGTGAACAGTATTCTATGTTATTAGAGAGTATCCAGCACTATTCTAATGCTATGCAGTAATTATATATGGCAGCATTTTTCTCTCCGTGAATTGCAATTTTTCCAATAGAAAACAAGTGACTGACACAACAGGCAGGAAAGTTTTGTTGTAATGTTAGGAAAATCGAGAAGAGCAAGTTTACTGGGGAGAGTACAAATAGCTTTTCTCTTTTCCAGGGTAATGACTTGAAGATAGATATGCAGTGCAGCAACATGAGGTCCATCTTTCTGTCACCTCACAATGAGGTTCCCGCGGTGTGCTGTCCAGGAGGAACCTGCGGGCTGCTCAGGGACAGACGCTGGTGCAGGAGATTGCAGCCTGGCTTGTTTGCAGGATTGCGTGATGGGAGAAGAGCAGCCTGTTGCTCCCAGCCTGCACTGACTTCCAATAAGTTTCTGATACTCACAGTGGATTTGCAAGTGGTGGCTCTAACCTGTAAAGTTTCCAGAAAGGTTTGGGACCCAGTTACCTTCTCTTGTTGGGAATATTGCTACAGCTGAGACTAGAGCAAGGCTAGATGGAAACTTAGGTACAAAGGAGGGTATAAAGCATCTTGGCATAAATACCCAACACCTGACCACCACCACCACCCCCTTTTTTTTTTTTCTTTCTCTATCCCTAAATCTGCTGAGAAAGATATGGGGTCAGATGGATATATTTGAGTGATCCTTATCTTTTTAATTTTTAATGATTGGGCCTTTACAGTTTCATCATACACACTGGAAGAAATGTAGCTATGAAAGGAGAAGCGGTCTTGACTGAATGATATTTTTTTTTATTTTGTTTTACTTGATTCTTTTTCAGTGACAAAACAGATTAGTTGCCCGACACCACGCATGCAATTTTATCATAAAGCTTACACTATGTAAGGTGTCTTGTAAAGCCCCATCCTGAGATTATATGAATGCGTGAGAATCTCTGCCTCCACTTATGTAAAAAATTAAATTTTTACTCCAGTGAAGTAAGAGAAAGATAAAACAAAAGGATCTCAAATGCATTGGAAGGCATTTGTGTATGTTTTAGGTTTGGGGTTTTTTTGGTTTTTTGTTTGTTTTTTTTTTTTTTTTTTAAGCATCACTATTTATGGCAAATCTTATGATTTTAAGTCCTGGTCTGATGACTTTTGGGGGGTTTGCAGAGGTAGTACCTAAAATATCCTTCAGACTATTGGTCCTCTCGTCAAATTGTTTAGTTTCTGCTATCCCAGAGCTGTGTGCCTCATCCTGCTTGGTCTTGCCCTTTCCCCATGCTCTTAGATCCTGGGTCCTGGCAGTGCTCCCTTACCATGGCTGCGGAGGTCTTGGCTTCTCTCTGGTCCCAGTGAAGCCAAGGTGGCTGGGAGAGTAGAGCACTTCTAGTCCTGCCTTTCCCTCTCCCCCGGTTTCAGCTTCTGTCGTTTCCCTGTGTGTCGAGCATCTTCATTTAGATTTGGCCATAGGAACAGTGAGTTGTGCTGAAGAGCCAGCTATCTTTGGCTTTAAATTTTAAGGAGAACAGAAAGCAAATGACATAGAGTATAAAATAAGTACTTAAGTGAATGTAATCTCACTTGGGGCAGTTTGACAAAGTAATGAAAACATACCATGTGCATGTGGGTCTGCACGTAATCATTGTCATCGTCATTTGCTTTCGTCGTCAGCCAAACTACGGAGCGGAGCATTTTAGGGAAGGTTGTGCTTGCGATTTGGCAGCAGTCCTCAGCTCGTGGCGGGGGCACCCAGCCTTTGCTAAGGCAACCTGCAGCGTATGAGGTGAGCCATGTTGCTCTACGGAGCCCGTTAGTTTTAAGAACAGCCTCTGTGTGTGGGCAAGTACATGCTCGTACACAACACGAGGATCAAGGTCTCAAATGCTGATTCTTCAGTTTCACCTGAAGGTATGGCTTGCCAAATTTCAGCCTGTTTCTGATCCATGATGGACCAGCGAAAGCAATAGTGCTTTCTAGAGGTAAGGTCATACTGTAATCCAAACCAGAAAAAGAAATTGTGTCTCAATTTGGTTTGTATTCACTTCAAATTCTGTGCAAAAGTTTGAGTAGATTTTTTTTTTCACCAGGCAGTGCAACTATGATCTTTTTTTGTTAAAAGGAAAGAAGCAGCAGCAACAATAATTCACATCAGTGCATTATCAATTCTTTGTACCTTTAGTGAATTTGGAAAAAAAAAAAAAGCTAAAAAAAGATAAGTATTTGACTACAAGGACAGCAATTTCTAGGTCATTTCTTGACTTCTGTGAGCAAATTTCTTCCAGTTTAGGAAACTCAGGATTATTTTCATTTTTATAAGAATGGAACATCCATTCAACAGACAAAGCTGTTTAAACCTGTTAAATACTATGAAATAGATGTGTACAGCTAATTAAGGTATGTGTTGAATAGTAATTATGTCATCCTGAGGGATTTACAAATAGAGTCTAGTTAAAATTTGATTCAATCTTCTATCATTCACAGAAGGTGCAAATTATTATTCATTTAGCATCCTCTGATTTCAGTTCTAAAGGTAATCCAGAAAAAAGGGAGAGGGATTTCTGTTTTATCAGCATTGTTTAAGAACTAAGATCCCTTAATTATCACACTGTACCAATAGTCTGCTACCCAACTTACTGAAGCAGTCATTCAGCTTTGAAACTAACAATTTACCCTCCAAGCAAAGAAAGATGTAAGAAAAAGCGTTTAGTCAGCAAGCAAATATACCAAATTGTATGTTTTGGCTTTTGTTGGCGCTCATGTTTCTGCGCTGCGCAAACGTGAGTCACTTACACAATACCTTTCAATCAAAGCAAAGGAGACAGATCTCACAAGAAAAAGAAAAAAAAAAAAAAGGTAAAGGTGAAAAAAGGCTCCATAGGATCCAGTTCTGTCAAGCTTCTGGAACCTCTTTCCAGGCTCTTTCTTTTTAGGTAACCTTGGTAGACGCTTGGCTTTACTCCTTTGTGTAATTTCTTATCATAGTAACAAAGAATTAGGTAAGATTCCTGATCACCTTGTGAAAGTATTATAGATTCTTTTACAAGGAAGTTACTTTTAATGACCTTGAAAGAAAAACTTTACTGTGTTTCTGGATTTATAACATTAATTGGCAATCGCTGTAGTTACCATCAAAGCTGGCCTAAAATGGAAAAAAAAAAAAAATTTAAAAAAAAAAACGATTAAATATTTTTAGGATTTGGAATGAAAACTGTATCTTTCAAGGAAATTGTGAAATTCCCAAGAAGCCTGAAGACTTCAGGAGCTACAGTGGTAGTGGTGGTGTGGTAGAAACAGGTTAAGTTTCTGTTCTGCCTGATTTGCAGGTCCAGCCTCCCTAGCTGCTGGGACTTCTCTTCTGCATGTCTGAGCTGTCATGGAAATTTTGTCAAAACTGAGATATTTTCTTGATTATTTTGTTTGTTTGTTGCATTTTAAGTTTTTTTAAGTAGGAAAAACTTTTCCCACAAAATTTTCTCGCTAAACCTATTCCATTAAGAAAAAAAAAAAGACAATAGTCATATTACCAAAGATACAAGACATTACTCCAGTTTTTCTGTAAACTAAGAACATGTAATCCATGCGGTTATGTTGGCAGTTATTGTTTGGGCTTCTTGGAAAGTAACTTCTAGTGTGCTTAGACTGGATATATTTGTTGTGTGGTTTAATTGCAGAAAGGTAAAGGTTCTCCTGCACTACTTTTTTTACAGTACATGTTTTCCTGTTGATATCAGCGGGACTAATTTTGTATATTAAACAGTTTTATGGGAATAAGGATTGTGTATCCTGCCCTGCTTAATGCCAGCCAGTACTGAGGAGCAGCCACCTCTGAGAGGGAGAGCAGCAGCTGCCCAGCAGCTCTCAGAAATGGTGTGCAATTCTTTAAGTTGAGCTTAAGCAAAGGTGCTGGACTTCTTTGGAAAATTTATCCAGAAGTAAAACCTAATTTGCTGTGTTCTGATTTTATCTTTCTAATCGAGGTGGCATTTTGGTAAGGTGAATAGAAGAACCTACATTATCTTTGGTTGGTTGGGTTGGGTTTTTTGGAGAGAGACAAATGGACTTGACATAACTGGTTTTCTCTGCACATTCCCTCATATTTAATCTTTTGATACAGTGCTTGCTTACAGTATGGTTTGGAGTACTACCCACTGAAAAACTGTAGTCCTAGTTGTTGCTTGGACTGTGGCAGAAAACTACCGTATTTATGGTTTTTTTTTTCTTTGTGCAGACTCAGACTGCTTTATAGGGGTGGGTAATATTGTAATAGAAGTGGAAAGTGTTCCCAGTTCTTAGCAAGATAAGAAAATGTTGTTTCTTATCTGTGATTTGAAAAGAGATGAAAGGTCAGTGAGGTAGAGATACATGAAAGCTATTGCACACTTGGTAGGAGCTGTTGAGGAGGAATATCTCTCACCAGTGGCTTGTTTGAGTGGAAGGGAAGAGTAAGAGGCAGCTTCTAAGTGAAGAGAGAGGATTGGAAAAAATGTTAAGTAAAATCAGAGAAATTTGTCATTTTATTTGCTTAAAGGAACAGGTACACAGCTTTGAGATGGTTACTGAAGAGAGCAAGCAAGTTGAGGGCAGCTTTTAAATGCTTGCCTGCTGATGATGCTTTGGGATTTATAAAACTTCATAGGCCCCTTGGGTCTTTGGAGATAGCTGAGAGAAGCAAGGAGAATGGGATGGGCTCTAAGCCGCCTTTGATTTTGAGGGATTGCACAGAAATACAGGGCAGTCTGCTGGTCCCCAGGTGTAGCGTAGCTGGGGCTTGCCTTGTTTTCCCACCTGCCTCAGCGTAGCTGTGTCAGAGGGGGAGGCAGTTGTGCTGGAGGTGGTGTGGGGAAGGTTTTGGGCTGTGCCTGTCCCCAGCCAAGAGTTAGCTGCTTGGAAGCTGGTTTTCTCAGCAGCATATGCAGGAGCTAAGATGGGCAAAGTTTGATTTCAGGACACAGAATACATGTGCCAAACTTGGCAGTAGGGCCTGGTTGGGTCTGCAGCTGCTTAAGTTCTTCACCTCACTATCCTCAGCAGATCTGTAGCTGATTTTCATGTGATGTAAGCTACAGGAGCTGCTGGCTACGTGGCCTGTGGTGGCATTTGGCTTGGGAGTGGAACAGATGCCCCGATACCTATCTGTTCCTGCCGCCTTCTGTAGAAAGCAGAGAGAGCTGTCTTACGTGCCTTTTTTGCGTTACAATAGCAGTGGATGTATTTGGTCACCACAGTGACCTGAGCTATTTTTTCTTGACACATCAGTTTTCATCTTGCGTTTATTTGCACACCATTCTTGGATCAGTGAGAGGTGCGTGTCCTGTTCTGAGAGGAGTAATGACATCTCATGGGCCTGGGGACCAGGGCTATGAAATTAGGCCCTAAAATTCATGAGTGTGTGCTAACTGTTGGAGAAAATCTCATATTTGTTCTTGAGTAATTAGAATACATTGGAAATGTGTGGCCAGTCTTCTTCCTGTTAGACTGAAGGCTACA
The DNA here is from genome assembly GCF_947461875.1 of Haliaeetus albicilla. NCBI lineage: Eukaryota > Metazoa > Chordata > Aves > Accipitriformes > Accipitridae > Haliaeetus > Haliaeetus albicilla. Next base: position 18,133,313 of record NC_091501.1, read on the forward strand.
AGCTTAATTAGCTTTAAACATGAAAGTTGAAATTCTTCTATATTCAGCTGATGCAAGAAGTTGAACCTTCATGTAAAACAGTATTGCAGGATGCTGGTGTGCAGCCTGAGGGGAGTCCATTTGGATTTTATGGAAGTGAGCCCTTTGCTTGCCTTAAAGAAATAACATGAATGTATACCAACATCAGACAGTCATTTTCCAAAAAGGTGCTGTAGTGTTTCCCGGTGAAGATATTTACAATGGAGTCAAGAATTATAAAGTCTTTGACCATACTCAAAGGCTACTGTCATTTATCTATATGCAATGAATTATTGTTTCATATCACAGAGTAATAATAACTTCAGGTTCAGAATTTATTATAAAGCAGGAGGATTTTTCCAAGAGGGTGTTTTCCTTTGGGTCAAGGAGATGAAGAACTGCTCCACAGAACTTGTATTGAGAGTAATGGAAAAGGATAAGCTTGTCCTCTCGTTTCTTCTTACTGGGATGTGCACACAGGTTGCCTCCTTTTACAGACTAGTAAGTGGGCTAAAGTTTTGGAGCTGCACATTTAAAGCTTGTATCTTACTTTTGCACTGAAGAGTGGAAGTAGCTACAATAACTGGTAATGCATATAAAATAATTTGTTGCTGAGCTTCTAATAGTAACAGATTTCAAAGATTATGCTTACATTTTGGAGCTGGTGGAATGTTTGAAAGATATACTTCTAACAGAATTTGCATTCCTTGTAATTTGGATTTAATGACTTGGTGTAACACAGGCAAAAGGATTTCTGAGTATGTGACTCTCCTTTTCCATGGCACAGTAGGTATTGCATCTTAATTTTTGGTTGCATGCTAAGAAATCAGTATGTAAAGCAAAAGTCAACAGATACATAAAAGGAAAGCATTAGAGAACTTGAATAGTCATTTACTGGGTTAGTATTGAAAGCTGGCATATATTTCTGAGTGGGAAGGGCCTTCAGAATTGGGCAATTCACAAACCACTTCTTCCCCTTCAACAGCTAATTCAGAGACAGCAGGTGTGTAAGCAGCTCCTAGGAAAGAGGACCAAGTGTAGTTTGTGACAGAATTGAGTGGAGATGATCCCAAGCTGAAAGTCAAAACAGGATCTTCTTTTAAGTGCACTGAGTGACCTGCAATTTTATTCTGGCGACCAACACAGGTAAGAGGCTTCTACAGAATCTGCAGTTCCCAAGGTATTTTAGTACGTGAATCCTAACCCTTACTCATTGGTGCCTTCAGGTTTTGAAACCATGGATGCAGTGCCAGGTACCAGTAACAGGTTTTTGGTAGTTTTATTGGGCTTTAAGGTATCTCTGTTGGCAAAATCAAGTCGGAAAGCCACAGTGCATTTGTCAGCAATGCTACAGTAATGAATACATACACAGAATATGTCTGGACCAGAATTTGAGAGTAAAAGAGGACTGTTTCTTAAATCTTTGTATCTCATTTCCATGTAAATCAGGAGAAATTTGTTTGAGTTAAGCAAGAGGTCTACATCAAGGTGGGAGGTGGTGTTGGCTCTTGGCCCCTTGCTGGAGCTGATTCCTTGAGAAAGTAAATTTGGTCCTGAACTGTGTTGCTGTTACAGAATACATTAAAAAAAAACCAAACAACAAAAAAAAACCAAACCCCAAAACAACTGAGAAATTCAAGTGTGCCTTTTGAAATGTTGTGTGTAAACACATCTAGGGAACTGGCTGAGAGAGAGACTACCTGCACAGTCCAGGCTGGGCCAGTTGCAGGCAGCTGTGTGGCAAACTGATGTTACTGGGCTGATGGGCAGAGCCCTTCAGGAAGGCAGTGAAGGTGGGAATGAACTCTGCGTTGCAGGTCCCCACCCTGAAGCTTCTTCCTTGCTCCTTTTCAGTTTCTATAGGCTGTTGTACTTGCTCTTGGGCATGAGGTGCCAGGTTCCTAGGCAGACCTGGGCTTTCCTTTTTTTTCTATATAGGATGAGCTTTGCAATCAATATAAATGCCCTGCCACGTGAGCTGCTTGAGAAGTCATGTTCGGTGGGAGTGGGGGACAAGCTCTGTATCTGCTCACTGGAGGGACAATGTATTTTAGATCATGAAAACTGAGGGCTGCTTTGCTCCGTCATCATTTCATTGGGAGTGAACAGCAAGAAAACACGTGATTCTGTTCTCTGTGGCTTAATTTCAGTCAGAGATAGGTCTTCAGGGCAGTAATACCCTTCTTCCTCAGCTAACGTACCCACAAGACCTCTGTATTAAGATGTAGGCAGTGCATTGAATGTGTGCAACGCATCCAATTCTACCTGCCCCCCTCCAACCCGAGTGCTGTTACTTGTAAGTGACTGCATGATGCTGAGGTGCAGCACTACGTGGCTTCTGCTGTCAGAGAATCCCCCCCTCAAAATGAAGAGCTGCCTCTGCAGCTGCATGGGCAGTGAGAGCCAGGGTGCTTCCACAGGGCAGCAGCTGCAAAAGCTGCTTTCTGACAGATAGTGTCCTTATTCCTTAATTATTAGCCCTAATGAAGAGGTTTTGTCATGTTTAAAAAAAAAAAAAAAACGGGGGGGGGGGCAAAAAGAAACTAAGAAAAGAAAACAAGAAAAAGAAACAGCCAAGGCGGAGAAAAGATGGGGAATAGTTGGGATTATCTCTGTGCCGTCTCTCAGGTCCAGTGACAACATGACTACAATGAGTAGCTTTCAGGACTGCATATGGTCTTCCTTCCGAGGGAGTTGATTAAGTGACTCCGGATGAAATTGAAATCCTGTGATTTGACCTTTGTCTGGCCTGGGAGGACTGCAATTCGCATAACAATTTCCTTTTGTTCTTTGTTTGGAGTTATTAATCCAACATGAGCCTCGAATTAATCAGGGGTAGTGCGTTGTTACATTTCTAATTCACAGCTCCACTGCTTGTGTCTTTTTTAATTAAGGCCGAATGATAGCAGGCCTTAGCCCCTGATTGCAACACTTACTAACCACACATTGAGGGATGAAGAGGCTAAATAGGCAGAATGAGATTACTTCAAGGTTTCACTTAATTGTTTTCTTCCTTTAAGTAAAGAGCACTGAATGAACATTGTTAATGCCAGGCTGGGAGTATTTCTTTTATATATGTGTTATGTGCGTGTGTGTATGTGTGTGTGCAGGGGTGGGGGAGGTTATGACGGCTGCGCCGAGGACTCGGAGCTCTAATGGCTCAAGGGTTTGTAAAATTGAAGCCTTTGGTTATTGATTTAAACCATTCCTCCCACCTCCCCTGGGGGGCAGGGGCAAGGGTAGGGGAAGGAGGAAAAGAGTTGAAGAACATTAAACTTAAGTTAGCTGCATGGATTTTCTTGTATCCTGCATGAACCCGTTTGTTTCTGTAGTTTTTCTTGCTGTTTGCTAGTGGTTCAAAGGTGGAAAATGCAGGAAGATTGAAGGCTATCAGAGATGCTAAAGAAATGTGTTGAGAGACACAAAGCTCTCTAAAGCCTGGGAGTGGTAATAATGATAATAAAATAAAGGCGAGCCAGTTGTGTCACACAGCAGATTTTGCTCATACTGAAGGATGTTTGAGTCATGTTTCAAAAGCTGTTTGTAAATTTGTATTGTCAGAGCAGTTCAGGGCCACAAAGGCGCAGGTGCTATTCCAGGGGAATGGTGTAGATGATCTCAGTTAGATTCATGCTGGATAACAGCCTGTGCCAGCCACTCAGGATGTTGGAAAAGAAATGCACTGAGCATCCAGCCTTGCAACATTTATTTGCACAAATAGTTCCGTTAGCTTAAAAAAAAAAAACCAAAAAACCACCAGTATTCATATTGCAGGATCAGGCTCAGTGTTTTGGTTTCTTATGGTGCAGTACATTGGTTATGATTGTTATGGAGAAAGGTTAATATTTAGTGTCCCGAGCCTTCACTTGCCGAACATATACAAGTTCTATTGAATTCAATTTGTGCTGTGCGCCTGCAATATCAGGTAGAGCTCTGTAATTGTGGGAAACTAACTCTTCCTGAGTTATTTCATCCATCCGAGGAGCTGGATGGATGGGGGAAGTGCTTGCTTGGAAGAGTTAATGTTTCTGTGTAAAATGGCAAGCTGGTGTTAATCATACCAGGCTGCACAGATACAGAGCTGCCGTTCTGACTCTGGCATGGCACATACAGGGCAGCGATGCTGTTCCTGCTTTTCTGAATTCTCGATGCACAGTGGCTGTTCCACACAGGATTATCTAAGAAGGCAATGGTAAAACCTCTAGCTAGATTAAGCAAAAATAGGGTGTAAGCTCCAAAGAGAAAAATGGTCCACGTAAAACCTTATTTCTGTGTTTAGAAATCTAAATTGTGAACCGAGTCTGCTTTTTTAGATGAGCCTGAAAAGAACAGGCTATATATTCAGCCTGCCATAGAAATGTATATAGTATCTGGAAACAAAAACAAACCAACACACAAATCTTTAGGTCTGGCCTTCAGCTGGTGCAAAGAAGTACCAGTGACTCCATTTCTTTCCATGCTCGGTGGTGTCAACACAGGATTTACACTGAATTGGGTTCACAGGTTCAAAGCCATTTTCTTGACTTTCATGCTCTTTTCTTAGGTGCTGCCTGATCCTGTGTGTCAGGTTACTTCTGGTAGATTGCCAGCTCCTGTGCTGGGAGAAGCCAATGGGATAAGACAATGGTCAGCATTTGTTGGAGTAGGGCTGCCTTACCAGCAGTTCAAGTACCTTACACATCATTTTGTTTTTCAGAACCAGTTTTGATGGTCTTACACTGAATAACACCTTAATCTGCACCTTAATCTATTGAATCAGACTTTGCATGGAGAGAATAGTATTAAGTATGAGTAAGCACATCAGAATCTGACCAACCATCAATCACTTATTGTTGTTTATTTCCATTTAAAGACTGAATGCTTCACATTTGACCATCTTGTTCTCTTTTTCCTAGAAATCTCTGCAGACCAGGGTATGTCTGTTTCTAGCAGACACAATTCCAGAATCAAACCCTACTTTTAGTGCTGTTCTGTGTCTTAAATCTGCATGCTTCTTTTTTTAATTATTGTTTGATGGTTCACTGTTGTTGATTTAAAGGTGTCACATTACACTTCCAAAGGGTCTCAGGATGAATGGGTACCCCCATGTGTTTCTTGTGTGAGTGTTTTGAATAACATCTTAAAACCCAAAGTCCAGTCTGTTCTATCTCCTGTTTAAAAATCTCATGGCAGTGGTCATTAGAATGGGTATATTTGGGGAACTTCTAAAATCTGCTTCTTGTCCTTATTCTTGTATAGCATAATGTTCATCACTAATGTATTCAGTAGCTCTCCTCAGCAAGCTTATAATACCATTTAAGTGCTTTGAGATCCTTAAAGATGAAAGAAGTGGTATAAACAGATGGCAGCAGTATTATAATGCTTCTTTGGATGGTTAACCCTCAGTGTAAAGTGTCTTGCAGGACCTTGCTGTACAGCTAGAGCCAGGTACCCTGTCAGTAGTTTTCAGCAGTTGGCTTGCTCTCTGGGTGATATGACATTCTGATTCTTTTCAGAATGTTAGGCTTCTTGCCATACTCGGGAACCAAAAGACTGGGTCAGGGTGCGTGAAGACGCTTTCCTGTCCTTGCCCAAAGTGGCTGTAGTTGCACTTATTTGAGGGACAATCCATCAATCAGTAGTTCTCGAATATTTGCAGCCGCAACAGTCAGTGGTGATGAGTCCACAGATACATAAGGAATGACTTTTGTTGTTGCTGCTGCTGTTATTCCTGACAGTTTTAGACAATCTGTTGCTATTTATGAAATATTTCTGTTGAGATCAAAACTGCCCTGAACTCCCCTCTCCCTCTCCCACAGGGATGTGCTCCTCACATCTGCAATGACAAGTCACCCTTGTGCAGCAAAATGCCAAATTTCAGCAGCAGTGCACCGGCCGTGCCGCTTCTCCACTGCGCGTGGAGGTGCTGACACTCCTTCTCCTTGAAATCAGTGGCAGGTCGTCCCCGGCCCGTTATATTTCTCTGCTCTCCTCTTTCGGACATAAGGTAGAGATTACGATTAATGGTCCTTTGAGTTGCTCCGCGCTCCTCCCTCTGCGCTGTCTCCCCGTGATCCCCCTTCCCGCGCCCTCCCTCTCCCCCCGTCAATGGGAGCCTTTGATGTCGCACAAGAGAAGACTGTTGGCTAACAGTCTGGAGGCTGCTTCGTTTGAGCTAACCACCACATGAAAACAAATGCGATCCATCATATTTCATTAACTAGCTGCCCCCTGTTCGGGTGCCCTTTTTGGATGTCAGAGCGCATCCTGACAGAAATCAGAAAGATATGTGTGATTAAGACCAGTAATAATAGTTAGTGCATTGTATTGTAAATTACCTTTCTGGGCCCTGGTACTTTATCAGCACCACTGGCCTTGGCTTGGGTACATTTTTGACTACTCTGTATATACAGTGTATTAGCGCAATGGAGATCATTATGTGGCCTGTATTTGAGTCATTTTTATTTAAGATGCCAAACAATAAGCTGTTGATTGGGGGAACAAGAGGCGAACAATAATGTTCTGTGTCACATAATACACCACCATTTTCCAGCTTTGCTTTAGAAGGGCCCTCTTTATTGTTTTTGTATAAAAATGGTTCTTAGGAGGAGGAATATTTTGCTGAGGTATGTCATTATTTTGCAAATTTCTATTATCTCATCATGTTGTCTTCATTGTAAATTGCAGCTAATTAGGAACCTAGTTAGAGCCCCAGCTTTGAGGCTGGCTTTTTTGTGAAAAGAGCCCACCGATTACCGCACTACAAGAGAGGAAGGGAGAGAAAAAGGAGATTAATCTGGTTACCTAGGCGACACTCGCTTCCATCTGCGAGGAACAATACATTTTTGTTTCCTTGGCTCAGTTCAGATCTGTTTTGTTTAGGGGGAAAAAAAGAGAGAGACCGAGAGGGAGAGGGAGAGAGAGAGAAGGGGAGAGAGGGAGAGGGAGAGGAGGCAGCCCCACAACAATGCTGGACTCTGTCTGGCCCCGGCTTACCCGCTTCCATCCCTCCGAAAGTTCGGGGTCTCGGGGGAGTGGGAAGATGAAAGAGATAAGCTCCAAAGTTGTCAAAGGTCGTAACCTTGCCACACAAAGCCAGCAGTTTTACTTCTAAATCCCCTTCTCCCGAAAAGCACTTAATGAAATAATATACTGTGCTTCTCAACACCCCGTAGTCTTTATTAAGCAGCAAGGCCCCCGAGATGGTGAATTTAAGGAGTCGGTTAAAACTTCTGACTAAACAGTCGCTGACTAGGACCGTCTACAGAAGACGTGATGGGGTTTTTCCGAGAGAGACAACTTTTCTTCCACCGTCTCTCGTTAGCAATATTGCGGCTTCCCTGACACGTGTTTTATAGCTGCCTTCACACAAAAGGCAGAGGTCTCTGAAGGCAGGGCAGTCTGATTTTTTTTTTTCTTTCTTTCTTTCTTTCTTTTTTTTTAAATTTCTTTTCGGTTACCTTCACAAGGTCATAGTTTAACAGACGACAGCGACCTGTATCTTTCCTGTTGTGCGTCAAACTATTAAAACCTTGCACGGCTTTTGCATAGGGTAGACAATGCAGCCACATTAGTTGCTTCTTATTTTGGAGCAGCTTGCCAGAAAAAGGACGGAGGTAATAACCAGAGCTGATAGAGCCTGGCTAAAAGCTCAGAAATGCTCACGAGCTCTTGAACTGAATTGGCTAAACCCACAGCCTTTTGATAAGCATAATGCTTTCTCCAGGTGTTATGTCATCATGTATAATGTTTTGCTATCTGGTAGTGTTATGGATGATGACATAAAGTCACAAAAATATCAAAGTTACCAATTTTAGCTTATCTGAGCTTTCCAAACCTGAACTGTACTGATAAAATCAGAGCAAGTATCAGGTTAACAACCCTAAACCTCCTATTCTGCATTGCTCTGAAGTACTACTGTTCTTACATTTTCTTCCTCTAAAGAAGCTTCTAAGAGCTGTTTCAGTGATGGTGCGTTGCTCCCTCTGACTGGAAATGACAGTCATCATGTTAAAAAATTACAAATATTCAGGAGGAAAGAATGAATGAAGGTACCACAGCTTTTTTTTTTTTTTGGGGGGGGGGGGGGCATGAGGCATCTTGCAATTGAAGTAATTTGAATTTCCAGTTCTGACACGTGCTTTCTGTGGGATCTTGGCCAATTCATTTGGCATATTTCTGCCTCAGACCTTGACTTATAAAGTAGGCAAAACCATATTTCTCTAGCATGGAGGATAACTTGAGTCTTAATTAATTAAGGACTTATGAAGAGCTTGAGATGCTTGGATGCAGGGCTCTGTATGAACACAGAACATTTAATCCTTACCTATTCTGTTCTAATAAATGCCTTATTGGGTACACCTGGACCAGTTCTGAGAAGAACTCTCAAGTGAAAATTAAATCAATCATACTTGACTTTGTTAATTGAAGAGACTTGCTGAGATGTTTTGCAGACATTTGGATGGAGCGGTTGTCACCTCACAGACAATTAGCCCAGTGTTAGCCGTCATTTTACAAGCTCTGAGGAGGATGTCCTCAGTAATCCTGCAACTCGTTAAGATGAGGTGGAGGAGGAAAGTTATTTGTGTGCAAAAAAGAGAAGGGACAGTACTCTTCAGTACCCAATTGGTACTGTTTGTGGGAAGGATTTGGGAAGTGAAGTAGCGAGTAGAGACTGTTAGCAGTATAAAGAAAGGAAGAGGACTATTTTACAAGTTTGTTTGAAAAGCATTGTTGTATTTTAGTGGCAATGTTCATTCTGAAGGAATGATTAAGAATGCTCCAAAATTGTAGGGGGAGTGGAGATCTTCACCTGTTACTAGAGAGAACCAGCATGACTCTACATAACAAGTGAGAGAGAAGATGTGACTTTGAACTATGTTATAATTTGGAGATACTCTAGGGTTAGCATTCCTATTCTTAGAGATGGGCGGGGAGGGGGCATTTAATAACTTTTGTTGGCCTACACTGTTCTTATATCTTGTGGAAAAGATTGCCAGTGACGGACTGTGGACAGAACCCGTTACTTGTTAAACAAACATCATAACGTGAAAAAACAAAGTCATCTTACTCTTACTGGGATGTGCTGTGTATGTATTTAGTCACCAAAGATCATTATCTCCAGCTAGGAATTATCAAGGAAAGAGAAAAATAAAGAAAATGCAATGTCAGTTTAAGTGACTGCTAGGGAGAAACAAGAGTACATTTTAGTCTGATACGGTTTCACTTGGGCTCAGAAAATTGGGAATCAAGAAAAAAAAAAACCCCGAAGCTTTTTAGAAAAAATTTCCAGGGTGGCCCAGGCATGAAGAGCTTTGCTGAGTCCTGAAGCACAGAGATGGAAAGATCCTCCTGGGGAATTGTTAAAGTTTTAGGAAAGACCAATATCTGCTTCATCCCCAATATAAAAGCTGAAGCATTTATTGGCAATTCTGTGCCACTGTCATCATAAGAAGGAATTCTGTTTCTATGTGTGCACTTCTAATTACACTTAGATCCATTTCACATTCTTGAAATGGAGGAGATCTGTTATTCCAAGGAAAGGAACTGCAAAAGACCACATTTCCTTTCGTGTCCTGGCACTGTTGCTAAGGTCTGCAATGCTATATACTTGTCTAGATAGACCCAGTTTACAGCTGAGACTTCTTAATGCCCCAACCAGCTGGTGTGTTAGAGATGGTGAAGGTAAGATACTCTGCACTGCAGCCTGCAACTTCACCAGCTGTAGCACCAGTGGACTGCTGCCCACTTAAAACCGCCTGGAGCATGGGATGGGGACAGATTTGCAGAGAGGAGTGCCACGACCTTACTCCTGGAAACTCTGATGCTTCCCTGGAAGGTCTTTCTGTCTTTATTGCTAATTGGTATAAAGTCTGTGCGGGTCCGTCAAATCTGACAAAATAAAACCCAGAAGGGAGTATTGCTGCAGCCTTACATGGCAGCTTCTGTGTTGCATTTTGGAGCAACACAGAGTGTCATCTTGAGCTGTTAGTCTGAAAGTTCCTCAAAGGGTTTCTGTTCAGGCCAGTCCCTTATCAGAGCCAGTTTAAGAAATTTAGCTCTTAAATTCCACTTCTTTTGAAACTCTTTTTTTCTGTTGTGTAATGGTTTCCCTGCATTTCCAGTCCATTACTGTCAGTTCTTTTGGGGAATGTCAGATTGCATAAAAGTTGATATAAACGTTCAGCAGAGCTTGAAGCAGCTCCTGAATGAATTCTGTCTTGGCAAACCTACTCCTTTACCAAAACAATTTCTGAATAATCATTGCAAGGACAAAGATCTGTGTTATTTCTGTGTTATTCTATAGTAAAGAATGGGTAATTATTTTTCATATAGGAGTTTAAGGAGATGTGAAGAACTTGGAGGGACAACATACAATAGTTCATGTTTCTTGGTCTAGCACTTTAGACAATTTTACCTTCTCTTTCAGCTTAATGAGAAATTTCCCTGGGAGAATAGGACGTGTTGCAAATGTGCAACCGGTCTGCCACATAAGCAACCCCATAACTAGCCACTAGCAGTGGACAGTTTGGCTGTTTAAACCATAGTTAGAGTCAGAATTTTGGTTGGAAAGAACCTCTGAAAGTCATCTGGTCCAACCCTTTACTCAAAGGAGGGCCAACTTGGGAGATAGTTCAGGGTCTTATTCAGTTTCTGGGCACCTGGTCCAGTGCTGCGCCATCCTCACTGTCAATAATTTTCTCTATATATCTATTTGTTATTTCCCTTGTTGTTATTGTTCTACTTAACATAGGCTGGATCTAAAAACATTTTAGTCACATTTCTGGACAACATTAAATCCTGTATCTGTTTGGTAGAGGGAATTTATATGGTAAAGGATTGAATGTTAGTGCAGTTATTGGCAAACATGGAAGATGCACACCGTGGCTGGATTCACTGAGATGACAAAATTATTGGTGCATGTTGGCTGTCAGACAACGTGGTGCTAATGAGTAACTACCTCTCTGTGTCTCTCTCACTAATACAACTATCTCTTTCCTGACAAAAGAGAAGAAAGGAGGGGAGGTAAAGAGAGTTAGAAAATCCTTCTTCTATTACTTAGGTAGCAAATACAGTATAAGAGACCAGTGTGCCATATACACGAGCTGTAGATGGTCGTGTGGTTTATCCCTTTCTAGGCCAACATCACATCAGTGGCTTGACTGGCGGCAATTGAAAAGGAGTTAAAGGAAACAGTCGCTGATCACTTTTACTTTTTCCTTACTTTATTTTTATCCATGGTTACCCAGTGCCAAAATGAGAGAAGTACTTCTTTTGTGTGTCATTTTTATTTTCTGTGTGAACAGGGAGCTATGTTTAGATTCTCGTGACTGAATAAATTTCCTACAGATAAGAGCTTTCTTGAAGACAGGCCCTATCATATGGGCCCTCTGTGAGACCCTTTCTCCATTCTACTTCTACCCCTTTCTGCTCCTTAAAAAGCGAAAAAGACCAGTAAAAACAGATTTTGAGGAAATGTCCTTGGTATAAAGGGTTTCCAAGGTAAATCTGGAACCAACAGAATACCTGTGCCTTCCTCTGCAAATGAAATTGTTTTCTGTTAGCTCTTGAGAGAAGCTGACAGATACACCCTCTATTTCTTCACAAAACATATGTTGGAAATCTTTGAAGAGGAGTTCAGTACAGTGCACAGAGATTTTATTGGCTGCTTCATTAATATGCTTTGGTTCAACAGACCATAGGATAAAATAGAAGTGTTGCCAGCAAAGACTCTTCAAAAATCATAAATGAAGTCCCAAAATGTAAACTTGGCATAATAGTCCTGGTATTGTAAACTTATATTTCCTGCATCCTTTTTCTTTGCCTTTTTGTTTCTGAACTTCTTCAGTGCATTCAGCTGATGCATTCTGGGCCTTAACACTAAATCTCAAGTTTTAAAAAGTGAATGTGATCTAATGTGATCACTTGATTCGAGGAGTTGCAGCTTTGAGAGAAGCACAGACACTGGATGATTTGTGAATAATGAAGGGTGAATCTTAGAAGACTCAGAAAGTCAGTTCAGTTTGGATCAACTCCTGAAATCTTGAGTGGCTGTCTGTAAAATTCAGGCAGTTAAATGGGTTTTCCTATGAGCTTGCTAGGATTTTGTCTCCTGCTTATTGTTTACCAACATGCACATATTTCCTGTGATAGATGATGACAGGAGAAAGGGTTCATTTTCATGGAAGTACTATGAACTTTGAAAAAAAAAAAAAATTCGTAACAGAAAAGTAGCAGTCAATTGAGGTTTTTTGCAGTAGATACTTCATGGTACTCTGTTAAGTCACGTCCCACAGCAGTTCTCCTTGAGCAGGTTTACAGAGCCATCTTCTAGGCGCAGATAATTTTTCTTTTTTTTTTTATGTCTTGGAATGTTGCACCCGCTTATAGTTCATGTACAATGAATAGCTGCGCAGGAAAAAAAAATAGTTTTTCTGTTCATTGCTATCTGTTTGTCTGTCACATACACTTTTGAGAGGTTTTATTCTTCTCCTGATCCTGCTAATATTTAGTTGCGTGCTGAGCTGTGTGTAGGTCAATAGTTTGCCAGTCTGGGGTACCAGTTAATGTCATTCTTCCTGAAAACACCCTTCTAGACAACAAAAGGGGAATGCAAAAGTAACAAAACAGAATGTAAAACATAGGCGTTTAAAGTATATACAACATTTACCAGGCACTCAATTTGAAACATTTTATATATGTATTTATTTTTAATTGAACTGTTTAAAAATGTCAAGTTGATTGGCTTCCTTTTAGAAGATTGTTTGGTGGTATTTTCTTTACTAGTGCCCCCTGTAGACCTGCATACATTGATTACTCTTTCTTCAAGCTTTCAATCTGGAACTTTTCATCACATCGATGACCAGTAATTAAAAAAAAAACACCCCCCCCCCCCCCCAAAAAACCCCAACCCAAACCCAAATGAAAGGAAATGGAGGGATTGATGGTCCTCCACACTTTGAAAAGTGACAATATTATAAGTCAGATTTAAACAGAAAAAGACAAGGAAATGAAGATTTCTCAAGACTTTTTCTTTCTCAGCTGTGCTTATATATGGTGTTACAAAATTCCCCAAACTAGGCTGATTGCATACATTGCAATGACTGAAGGCTTTGGTAATTTAGCTTGAAAATCAAGTACACTATGCACTATTCTCCATACTTTCTCAACTCTTTCTGCCATCTCATGTATATTCTGGCCTTTAAGGACAGTCTTTCTAGAGACAGTGCTTTGTAGTATGTAAATGTTTCAGCAGCTAGATGAAGTCTTTGGCCAGCAAGTCAATAAAACTTGCTGTGAATCTGCACATTTTCTATTGCATTCAACTTTTATGCTTCCAGAGTGAAGATGATTAAGTTTTAAAAAGTTTGGAGAACTTGACTTTAAACATTGTTGACAGTTTCAGGAATCATTGGGCAGCCTGACATAATGTTATTCATGATGAGAGAGCTGTCAGCACAGATCAGGAGTGGTACCAGAGAGAAACGTAAGGCGATATTTTCGCTAGAGTATGTGGGGATTTAGCTGTGCGACTTCTATTAATAATGGGAGTTTTGCAGTTAAATCCCCAAGCATCATCCCCCCCAAAAATGCTGAAAACATGCCCTTTAGTGTAGCTTGAATTGAATTTTATGTTGGCTGTTGTTTGGACATTGAAGATCATCATGTCTGAGCACTGGCTCTGGTTCCAGTTTCCTTCAGGTGCTGCTGAAGAGTAGGGAACTGCAGTAGTGGATGGATAGAGACAAACTGCATGACCAATTTGTGATCTCTGTCTCTTTTTGTGCATTTAAGCATCAGCAGATACATCTGTCTTCCAACAAATGTGCCATCTTTGGGCAGATCTGATCTATCAGTATTTATATACATTATGACTGGTCCATCGGGATTCTGTTCTGCACATCATAGTTGCACGGCAATGCCTATAGTCATGTTTGTCAGAATTTCTGAGTGAGTTTCTGTTTGGACCTTTCTTTTCATGGGTTATATTCTTGCTGAGTTTCCAGCATACTGCATAGTACCTTGCTCCAGATGATGCAAATGACATTAATAACTGGCCTGGAAAAGTCAACATGAGCAAAGGGATGAGATAATCTTCTCTGCAATGATTTTGTCTCTCTCTCTCTCAAACTGACCAAGGTTATGCAAGGCTTGGGACATCAGGCATAGGAGAGGGCAGTCTGTGTGAGTATCACCTCAGCTTGTGAAGGCAGCTTGTTCTGTCATTTATGGTTCTGCCCTTGCATTCAGGGAGGGAGCGGAAGGCCGCTGGGAATGACCAGCAAGCCTCAGTAATGAGGGAAATACATAGACTAAAATGTCTGAATTTGCTTTTAAATTAGTTTATTTTTATTCCTATGTAGGGTCTATAGAAATGCAGGGAGTTTGGGAGCTTTCCTCTCTTGCAACCGCATGGAAGAATCAAGGAAAGCAAACCAGTTAAAAAATATTTTGTAACTGGCATTGCATATCTGAGTTAATATATTTCCACTACAGAAACAACCATGCCATAAAACTGTGGCTGTGTACCATTAGAAAGCTCACTTATTTGGCTGCACAACTGACCAGTGAATAAAGCCATAGGTATTGACCAGAAACCCAGCCCAACAAGTTACATTTTTCAAGGAGGTATGGGTCCTCATTCTCATTGTCTTTAGAAAGTTTTGGGGTTTTTTTTAGGAAAGAGATTATATCTACGTGTTTGTAAAGTGTGCATTATATTTTGAGTGCTAATGTAATGTAAACAGTAATAATGACAACTTCAGGATTTTTTATGGCCACTAAATCTTTGTTGTCTAAATGAGTCCATAGCTATTTTTCCTTTTCCTTACATTTTCTTGCTCATTAAATTTTGATGCAACTCTATAGGGGGAAAAAAAAGAAGAGGAAACATAATGTATTAATCCATCAAAAGCTGTGTTGAAAATGTTTGTGTGCTTCTACCAAAAGGTCTCCTACCTCAATTTTAAGGCATAGCCTCAATCCACTCTTGTTTCTGTTTACCTTTAAAGTATTTTCAGTCATTGTATACTTATAAAATAATTAGCATACTTCAAAAAACTATTTTTGTAAAGCCAAGGTTTCTATGGTATGAATTCTTCCCAGCTGTGATAAAACACTCTTGAAATTAACAGGAGCTTGATCTATATGGGACTTGGTAAACCAGAGCAACCTTTGTGCTGCTGTAGCTGAAGTTACCTCAGCAGTTCCCACTGCAACCTGAGTTTTCATGTGATTGTTTCAGCTGTCCAGGTATCCTCTGCAATGATGTTTATTGTACAAAATTGCAGGTTTTGAGCACACGTCATCTATCAGATTTAAATATAAAACATTTGACTGTTTGCTAATTATTCCCCCCTAGAAGCTGATTTCTCTCTTTATATCATTATGAAGATTTCCTTTCTTTTAAAGTAATTTGTTAGACTCCCTGGTTACTTCTGATGTCAGTTACCTTTGGTTTTGTATGCATGTCTCTTAAATATTTAATTGAGGCTTGATCTTGCAAAGTCCAGAGTACTTACCTGATTAAATATGAGTAAGTGCTTTGTAGGATCTTTCACAAGAGTGCTGGGGCAGAAGCAAGCCCTATAGCAGAAGCCAAGGTGAGCTTTTGGCTGAGGACTGGCACTCAGTACTCCTGTCAGTCTGGGAGCCAGGAATTCTCTCACTGTTGGGGTTTTACCTCACTTTACTCCACTATAGAGTAGATATGGGAATATTTATGTCCATTTCTGCAGTTTTCTTTGGTTAATCAACCAATGCTTGAAAACTTCTTTGAGTTCTTACAGAAAGGTACACAGTGTACATATTTGTACTTTGCATATGTGTGTTTATAAGCTGCAAAATATGTATTTATTCCAATTTGATGTAGTGATAGTCCCAGCTTGAAAGTAGTCTCCTGCAGATGTACAGTAAAATGACTAAAAAACCCCTTTTTAATGCATCAGACACTGTAATGTGCAATCCATGTCCCATCCTCTAAGCTGTTATGATGCTAAAACTTGGAATGGCTGCAGAATGCCAGGTAAAAATCATCTTTGTCTGTGTATAAGAGTTTAAGGCAGTTATACATGTTTATGCTGATCATGAAGAGTTCTAGTCTCTATGGTAAGTGTTTTAATTTAAAAACCTTTTGTGACAGACTTAAAAGTGTTTTAAAAATGCAAATACAAAGGAACTTAGTGTCCCCCAGGTGCTATACTTCTCCACAGAATAGGACTGGGTAACCACTGATTCTTGGAAAATTGAAGTGTGGCTTCCAAGCCTGAGCTGTGTCATGAGATCAGCCACAAGCGCACACTATCACGAGGTCTGAAAGCAATCTAAATCTGGCATTACCAGGTGTCTTCGGGATTATAACACATGCTCAACCCTGTACTGACATGGGGTAGAACGCTGGGGTTCCTGGGGGAACTTTGCCATCTCCTGTCTGTGAGTTTCTCCTCTCTTTGGCTCTCAAACTATGTGACATGAGTGCTGAGGATCCTGGCCAGAGAAAGATTTTGTCGTATGGTTCTTAGGGGCGAGGTACTAGCCGCCCCAGCAATAATGTGTCACAAGCAGAGTAACTCACTCTGAATTTCCCTCTTATTTTCAAGGAGAGCTGGGATTCTGACTCCTTTAAAGACTGGAGCAGCATATGTATTTCTTTTGAGTGCTCTGTTGTGGACTGTTGAGCTGATCTCAGTTTTCCTGGGTGTATGAGAAAACAACAGGATGATAGAGATATTCTGATTGCACGGAGGCCCTGGACTATGGTGTTCAGCTTGTTACATTGCTTCTTATACCATGGTTTCGCTCGTGTGTGATGAACAGACTGCCAAGACAGCCTTAAGTGTTGGGAGACATTCTCAAATTTCATGTACCTGGTTTTAATCCTATTAGTCAGCAGTGTACTAAAATTCCTGACTTTATTTTGATTAGTGTCCAGGGGAACAAGGAGGGTGATTCTTCCATCTACATCACGCTGGGCTACATGACAAGGTTTGTGTTCTGTAGGTTTTTCTTCCCTCCAGCAGAACTCTGCTTTGGTACATGAATTAATTCTTTGGTGTGGATGGGTTATTTGGGTCTGGGTGATGATGTGCTCTTTGAAGGCAATTCTGTGTGGTTAGTCTGCTTGCAATTATTGCACTCAAACTGGATGTATCTTCCTTTGTCGCAGGAGATAAAATAACTCTTTTTGGTTTTCCCCAGAGACCAAATGACCGTCTGAAAAAAAACTGATTATATTAATTACAGATGAACATGAGGGTCTTTCTAATAACTAGAAGTTAAAATGCATTAGGCAACAAGGGTTTTCTGTTGTTGATTATCCCCTGTTCAGCTTTTGATTCCTTTCTGCTGCCATCCTGATTGCCAAATTTACTCAGATATTGACTGGACTTTGTCCAGGTAGACCAAGCACTGAGGTGAGAAGGCTTATATTGTGGAGTGACTTGCTTAGTGTCTCAGTCACGGAGGACTTGGTGATACAGGTTCTTTGTACCATATATATTCATTTCCTTCATGCCCCGCTTTTAGCCCAATTTGTATCCAGCTAATAATTCAATAGACATTAATTGTTATAATCTGGTTAAGAAAAGCACACGCACAAGGCAAGTTTTTAGTGTTCAGTTCGTATTGGTGTACATGAAAGATAACCCCCACAGGGGCTCTGTCTACAAGCACTAGGGACTTCTCAGAACAAAATGTACTGACAGATCTCAGGTCAATACCATGATCATCCCTCACAGAGATTGATTCTGGACATACCGTAGGTAATGGATATATTTTTGTTCTGTTGGGATTTATGTCACTTTGTGGTCCAATTGTTCTAGACATTTTGTCCATCAAAGTAGGAGCATCTACACAGAGCAATAAAATAACAGCTTGTCTCCTTGGATCTAACAAACAAAAAACCAAAAATGCTTTCTGATCATTCAGGCTTTCCCATATCTGTAGCACTTAAAAAAATTTATTGCAGTAGCTTTTATTGGCAAGAGTTGGCTGCTAGGGGCTTTCTTGACTAGGGATGAATGCAGTTACCTAGCATTGTATCTCTAAATGTACATCTGGAAAAAGGTAGCGGTTTTACCTGACTCCTTTCTGGCGTATCCCCCTCCTTGTATGGCCTGTAGTGGCTGGTGCGTTACTGCAGAGCAGCTGCAGGAATCTAATAGTGTGACAAAAAAGGCAAACCCTGCCAGGCCCGGTATGAAAGGAAACTGCTCAAAGAGGGTTAGGCCTGCAGCAAAACAAGATCTTGGGTGGCCTCAGTGCCTCTGGAAGTAGTGTAAGGGATCTCTTTGGGAAGAGTCAGTCCTGCCAGACAGCAGAATGGCAGAGCAAGCTGCGTGTGTTTACAAGTCTGAATAAAAGAGGAGACTGACTGAAAATTTGAGGGCTTTGGGTATAAACTCAGTCTCTCGCAGCTCAAATTCTTGTCCCGTCCTCGCTTGCTATCTACACGTCCCGTAGTTTTCTTTAACCTCTTTCTTTCTGCATTTCCCTTTTGCCTCCTTCCAGCATCCCCCTCTGCATGTCCATTCTTCTTCCTCTTTCATTGGTTCCTTTCAGTCTTCCTTAGTTTCTCTAAGGAACATCTTTTTCATTGTTATTCTTATCTAGCCAGCAGGAAGAGCTGCTTCTAGCACTGAAAGTTACTCTGGCTCTGGGGTCATTGAATCTGGCCCATCGAGGTATCTAGGAGAAACACTTGGTATGTTGACATACTAAGATGAAGTTGTCATGATGGCTGTTTGGACCACTGTCTGATTTGACAGTATTTACTTTCTCTGCAGTTTCAGTTGAAAAGGAAAGCAGTGCGTCTAGGGAGTAAAGCTGCAACTTGCAGCCTGGACCTGGTGCTCTTAAGAAAAGCGTTATTTTATAAATGGAGAGTGAAATGGTTAGCCATCATATAAGAGAAGATGTTATTGATCTTTGATAATTTTCTGAGGCTATTAAACTTCCAGGCATCATGAAAACAGCCTTCACTTGTTAAGCCAGACCTTTTTAGGTGAGGGTAATGTATTTTTAATTGTAAATGTTCCCTGTTAATAGCCAGATATCTCCAACTAAAATATATGAATGTAGTATGTTCTATTATATTGTACGTGTATATGAAGCCAATAATACCTGTGAAATAGTCCCATTCTTACTCTGTTTCAAAGAAATAATGTTAGTGCTTGTGTAGGCTAATGAATTGAGCTCTGGGGACTGAAATTCTCTGTTCATTCACAGAGCTGCTATACCACACTCAGCAGCAAAGTTCAGCCACACTGTATTACAGAAATGCCCTGTTTTTATGATAGACTTCTACTATAGTCAAATAGGTAGTTCTCCATATGATTCATTCCTTGGCCCGTTTAGTTCCTTAGACAAAATTAGGATTATCAGTCCCAATCCTGAAGATAATTTGCTGAATGTTGCAAACAAGCAACAGTCCAATTGGAATCACTACTCAGAATTAGTAACCAGAGAGTGATATATTACTTTGGTACATTTCCCTGGTCTGGGAGTATTCTTAGCTGGGCTTTCTCCCAGTCCTGTCATTTGTGCTAGGTAGTGTCAAGAAAAGAGCAAAAGCTTCAGCTGGAGGCTGGGTCACATCTTAATTTCCACTACAAGTCATGTTTCTTTTCTCTGTCCTGAAAAAAGATTTGAATCATTTGAACAAGAAGAATATCTGATTAATGTAATATCAATAGACTATACTAATCCTTAAATGGTGCCAACTGCAAATTCCTACCTCTTTTGATGTGTTACTTAGGCATAATTTCATTTCAGCTGGAAAAAAAAGGAAAGGGTCAAATTGTGCCCTTACAGGCAAATCCAAAGGCAACATTTACATCTAAATATACAATTAGGTCATAACAAATCACTTGATCAGGCAGCTCACTGCCTCATCTTTTCTGCCTGGCAATCAAAGGGCAGATTCTGATACACTTTTGATAAGTAGCCAAATTGGTTCCATTGACATGAACAGATTCACAAGAACTTTAATTTGAAGAAACTTCTTAACTCGCATTTCATACATGTGTGAAAGCCTGTAGCTCCCCTATAACATGAGTTTTCAGATCTGAGTATTGAAACAGTGCTGGAGTCCTGGCAGCCCACAGAGTTTCATGTGGATATAAAAAGTAGCCGGGACTGTAGCCCTGAGCAGTAACACCTTACATCATAAAAAAAGATGTAAAAAAATTTATCCCCCAAGTTCCCACAGTTAGCTTGAACAGCTCTGTCAGTGATCCCGATTCCAGCTGCACTTCCAGAGGTTTTCCAGAGCTCTGTTGATTCTTCTGTCAGCCGCTAACTCTCCAGCTGTTGACAGCAACTTTCTCCTCCAGTACGTATTCAAACCAGAGCCTAATAATACATTTTAAAAAACTTTATAATTGCTCTTTCGTGCTACTCTGACATCAAAATCCACAGAGGGCCATCAGAAAACTGGGGACTTCTTGTCCTCATAAACCTCCAGGAGTGTCTGCTACTAGTCTGTTACGTGTTGTTCTAAACTTTACTAGGTTTTATAATCAGTTCAGCTGTATGGTCTCCTGTGATCTGCAAACATGAAATATTTACGTTAAAAATCTAATGCATATCACAGGAATAGGAAAGAAAAAGGCATTTTAAAACTTCTCAGAACTAATTACATGAAGTGGTTAGGAAACCTCAGGGAGTGTAATAACCACGAAGACTTTCTTCCTGTCTTTTTATTGAGACCAAGTGGATCGGCCGGATTAGTAGAGTGCTATGCATGTCAAGTAGGAACAAAATATTAGCTATGTAAAAAGTTACCTGCTGTGTAGATGGACTTAGGAGGTACATGAATTTAGCTTGAAAGCTGGATGGCTTGCCTGTACTCTTTGAGGCCATTGGGACTGCTTTTCATGAGTAACGCTGTCATTTTTTTTTTAATTGAAAGGGTCAACTTCTGGAGCATAACATTTATTCAAATAAGCAAATACTGCTTCAAAGCAAGTGCTCTGAAGAGTAGCAAAAATATACCCCATCTTCAATTTCCTACCTTTTCTTTCCCAGTGCAATCCATTATATAATATTGCACACTTCAGCTGGGTGAGCACATTGGCTAGTATTTCCACCTTTTAATAGTATTAACTATCTCTCTGGTTGAGATCAGCTTCATATAATGCTTTTGGAATGTGATGCTCTTAATTTGCTACGTTTTATATCTCAACTATTGTGCATTGGCCACTGACCTGCCATCAATCAACTCAAATGCCTCAGTGCCCTTTCCATCCATTTGTGTTTTCTCTGTGTGTGCTGAGAATTAGATTTAAAGCGATGTGCCAGTGATTAAACAATTACTCTGTCCTCTCTCTTACATATCAATAATTTGAAAGAGAAAAAAGCCAGCTATTCTTTTGTGTGTTTGACTGTGGCCTCTAGCTTTGAATCTAGTATATGATGACGAAGTGGTGTCTGCTTAAAAAAAAATAATAATTGTAACACTTGTGGCCTTTTCAATTCCATTTGGGGACCTCTAACCATCATAAAACAAAGAGAGCAATTTAATGCAGGCTTTGATAATGTCATTTTCAGTCACCTTTTAATTAATAAACATGAAAAGCCTGAAATTGGATAGATCTTCTGAACTAACAATGGCAGCAATGTGAACTCATTTTCAAAGACAATTTTAAGGGTATTTGAAGGTGAGCATTACTATTTAGGAAAAGGGCTGGGATGACAAGCTACCAATTAACAGCCACTAAGATGTATTTGGGCTGAGACTGCAGGACACTGATACTATACTGCTGTTCATGTGAGCAACTATTTTATGCTGTGTAAGAGCTAAACGGTAGAAGTTTATTACTGGGAACTGAAGGAAAGCACGGGGTAGCTGATTTCCCTACCAAGTTGGAAGAAGGATTGGCTGTGAGCCTGAGACATGTCTAATGCATGTCTTCTCTTTGTCTCCACAGACCTTACTGAAGGGTACCACAGACCTTACTGAAGGGTACCGCTTCTCCATATGCTCACTGTGGAGGCAAAGGCATAATCCCTGCTACTGTAGCCTGTATCAGTGTATACACTAGTCTTTTGGATGCTGTTAAAATAATCATTCTAAGTGGATAAAAGTCCACGGAAACTGCATGTTGGTTATTAGACCCCAGGGCTTCTGTTTTGTTTCCTGGTATTTCTGGACTCCATAGCAGCACTGCTTCTTGAGGAGGCCTGTTCCCAGACTTCCCCTTTCCAGGAGCTCATAAAATAGGGGAGGGAAGACATGAGGAGGGGCAGAATGGCTATGATACTGGAAATGGCTCTGCTTCCTGACTTCCCATTGCTTTTCTATTTCTGTCACACACACGCGTGTGATTACACGAGCAATGTGTAACCTGCAGCCAGAGCTTAACTCCTGGTATTTTGACAAGTATAAGTTTAGTCCAGATTCTTGCTTTGAGCTAAAATATACAAATGGGCAGCACTGTGATTAGGAAAAGCAAAAGTACTGTTTCAGTTTACATACTCCTGAAAAAATGATGTTCAGTGGTGTTAATTGGAATATCAAGTGCCGATTATGATTATCAGGGGAACTTGTCTCTCAACAATGGCAGTATTGTAACAAGAAGACTTATTCTTTTCCTGAAGGATCAGTCTACTACTGGTAATCAGGGTTTTGCCATGTAGCAAAACAATGGCATTTTAAGTTGTGTGTATCTTGCAAAAATGGGCAAAACAGCATTTTTAGGTTATTTTTAAAAGCCTCGAAATTCTATACATTCATAAAATTGATTTCCTCAAATGACACAACAGAAAAATCCATCATAGTCCATCTAATTAGACAGATAATAACCTAAAGGATGATCTCTGTATCACAGTGTTCCTTTTGATCTGATATGGGAAGAACTGGTGCCCTTTGTTATCGTGACCCGAAGGGGAACAGTTCCATGCGCTGATGTAAGCTATTATGGAAGCAGATGAAGAGGTCCCGAATCCACATCCAGGAAAGTACCTGTTGTCAGTCTTCCACCTATTCAAGCCAAATATGTTGAATTTGAATCCATCTGTTGACTACAACTGTGAGGTTTGCACATGGGGAAGGTGTCTGCCTGCCATGTGTCAAGTTGTTCACCGTAAGTATATAGATGATGTTGCTACACCATCAGTGATTCACCAGCCCTAGGTGAAATGTACAATATGTGAGGCCTTGTTTGCAAAGTAAGCAGGAATATTCTCTGGTGACTGTATTTGCCAGTTGGTTTCAAAGTATAATACCTTTAGAATTCATTATATTAGACTAAATCCCCAATCCTTAAAGAGATTTAAATTCCTAAATTCCATTGATTTTGGTGGAAGTTAACACCTAACACAGTATGAGCATAGTTTTCTAAGTGGCTACAGTGTTGATATTTATAGTACAGGTTTCATTTGAAAGGAAAAGTTGTACTCTGCCTGGGAAGAATGAAAAATAAATACCACTGAGGAAACTTGAAGGATGTGCTCCTAAGAGCATCATCAGTTCCCACTAAAATAAGGATGTTCAGTACCCCACAGCCATGAGTTGAAAATGCTTCACAGATATTCAAGAGTGGGATTTGGCTCAGCCACTAATGAAATAAGAAGTGAAGACATCATTGAACTGAATGGAAAGGCCACTGAACTGAAGGAAAGGCACAATGAACTGAAGGGAAAGGCCATATCAATTTGAAGTAGCAGGCACAAATTAAAACCTACAGCTGCCTAGATTTTTCCCAGTAGTGTTCCCTCCTGATACTACCTGCACTCACACTGGTGAATTTGCAAGAACACATCCCAGAGTAATCCATTTGCAAGCATCTTTTCTGAACTAAAAAAAAGAGCAGTTAATACATATGCAGAAAGGAAAATATTCTTATCTCATTAACAGACTTTCTTTAAGCTTGCTAAGATTAGAATACTTAGTTATTTCAAATTGGTAAAACATGCATTCATTATAAACATGATTATAATGATAACTTTGTAGATAATAATCAATTATTTAAATATGAATTATTTCCCTACATTAGAGTCATGTTTTCAGCTATAATCACCTCGGGTGCTCAATTCCTCCCTCCTTTACAGCACCTCTGGCTGTGTGTAGAGCATTAACCATTTGCTTCCAGACAGAGACTGGGAGAGTGCCAAGTCCAGAAACAAAATTTACTGTGTTGTCTTGGCTAACAACTTAAATATGTGTCTCCTTTCTACTTCCATAGGTGGGAAAAAGGGGAAAAAAATAATCCATGCAAATGGCCATCTTAACCCTCAATTTTTTTCCCTTTCATTTTTATAAAAAGCTTGCAAAAATGCGCTGGGAGCAATGCTCATGGGCTTCGTAAATCAAAAACTGATGCCCTGGCTGTTTGGAAGAACATGCAATCATCTATTTTTAATAAGAATTCTGAGAAGATTAGCACCCTGCAACAAGAGCTTCATTTACACTGTTGCAAGGCTTCGCGGCACAATAAACTCTCCTAGCTTGCATACGCTCCGTGACTCTCAGTGACAATTTAACCAAGTTCTTTGCTTCTCCTCATGGTGTGGAGAAAATCCACCTTGAAATATTAGATCTCTTGAGCCATGTGCAACATGCTAAACATTTGTAAGATAGACTATTCACAACATTTATGTGCAGCGAGTGGAATTTAATCTCTTTTATTCCTTGCTCCAAGTCTTGTCAGTTGTTTTCCCCATTCTTAGTAGTGTCTTTAATATGGTTTGCACATATTTAATATATTCCCTCTGAGGTTCTCAACACACTTTCAGGAGCTAGTTTTGCCTTGCTATGACTCTGCAGCATATCTAGAATGTAATAGCACTATAATATACCTTTTTTTATAGATACATAAACTGAAACATTGAGAAGTTAAATGATTTGCTGGTGGTTATGTTTGGAGTCAATGACAGAAAGGAAGGAATTCATAAAACTGGACTATTAACATCCTGTTTTAACCTCCAGACACAGTGGTGCAATCCATCTCACCTAACTTCAGATGTCTTCAAAGCAGATACTATGCTGAAGTTAGTTATTTGTTCTTCCTTTCTGGGCAAAGCAGAGATACAGGCGCTTC
Source organism: Haliaeetus albicilla (assembly GCF_947461875.1). NCBI lineage: Eukaryota > Metazoa > Chordata > Aves > Accipitriformes > Accipitridae > Haliaeetus > Haliaeetus albicilla. The sequence continues at coordinate 18,158,347 of NC_091501.1, forward strand.
TGAGATGTAACTCACCAAATCCTTTAGTAGTTATTTAGAATGGGTCAAATGAATTCTGTCCTGTGAGACTCCACTTCTCTCCGCTAACTGCGAATGGATCCTAGCTCAGATATTAATGGCTATACTAAAGATGTGTAATGTTAGGTGAGACAAATCCCGTCCAAGCTTTCTTTCCTATAAATTTTAATTCTGAGTGCTAAGTGGCTCTTTATCAAGGTTTCAAGAAGAATACTTTGGCAATAAGATTAATTAAATACTTAAGGGGAAAACTTGGCTGCTACCAGATTTAACCCAAGAAGAAAGGGTTTGTTATTGTCACAGAGCACTGAGCTGTGTATGGGAAGAGGAGGAAGCTCTGAGCAAATTTTTTAGCATGCTGGGTCAGTGCCTAAGATATTTAGGCACTGAGGGGTTCATCAAAGTGTCAGCTGGGATTTTAAAAGGTGCTTAAGCCCTACTTCTGTAAGCAGTTTTGAATACTAAAAGTGATCTTCTAGTTACATTTTAAGGCATTTTTGAGAATCTGACCCTAGGTACTTAAGAAAAAAAATAATCTGTGGATATCATAAGGGAGGTTGAGCAAGAGAAATTCATATTTCAGAGGGGGAGTAAAATATACTAGAGAAACTGTACCGCATTTGGGCATGGTGATTTATAAGCTTGTAGGGATTAATAACTTCTTTACTTCATAACTGCTTCATAGCACAGCTGTGTCTGAGTCTGTACTCTCAGCTTTCAAAGTAGCAGTGACAGCCCTGGATGGAAGTCCATTACTGCAGAAGGTGAAATGGTACAGTTCAGCCATTCCTAAGCAATAAACGACAAAACAATGGTATTCTGCAAAGCTTGACAGTGAGGTGTATGAAGCTGTTGAAACTGTGGCTGGACTTATAGTTTGTCTTAATATCTAAAAAAGCTTGATAGGTCTCTGTGAGACCACTGCATAATGATCTTGAGCAAATGTATTTCATTGCTTCCATACCGCTGCAGTCACTGCTGCCTCGTTTCATAACTTGCAAAATGCCTGGGGCAGGAACTATGATTTTCTCTGTGTTTATGTAGCAACTACCATCCACTGGTGGCTGAGGTTCCTAGGCACTACCATTATAATAGTTCTGGTCTGATAATTGCATAGGCATAGAGGTAGATGCTCGAAATTTCATATATTCCTAGATGGCTCACTGAATTAGAGGAACATAGAGGAAAAGAAAAGAGAGAAAAAAACAAAGAAGGGAAGAGTGTTTTTGTATAATGTGTCATTTTTTGAACAATGTCAATCCCTAAAAATATGCACTCATGTTTAGAAGGTTTTGGACTTGTGCAGAGTATGGAAAGATCCTATGCTGATGTCTGAAAAGGTTTCTAATGGAATTTGGCTTGCTTCAACAGAATACAATGATAGGTGTGTTTTATGTTGGGCTGGAAAAAGAAGGTAGGAATTTCATTATGAATATCTTTGTAAATAGACCATTAATCATCATGATGGATATAAAGTCGAAAACGTGGCATAGCTGGCAAGCACATTCCTTAAGTGAATCTAACCTGAACTTAATAAAGAAATGCCAAACTAACTGCAAAACACTATTCTGCCACGATTCAGACTCTGGTCAATCATCCTGCCAAATGACAGTGTGTTTAATGCTAGGACAATATATCACTAACAATATCAGCTGTTACCAACTCAGCAGAATTAGACTATTTACTGAACAAAAGCCAGTGAAGTACTGCCAGTGGCACAGAAGTTAGAGCCACTAGCTGTTCTTAGAGGAAGATTGTGAGCTATAGCCTGCATGGAAAAGGAAGTAGGAAGATGGGAAGTAGCTAGCATTGCTCTTAAATGCCCCTAAGAGGACACAGTGGCAGCTCTATCAACTGCATCACTACTCAATTTGGCTGGAAAGTGTAGAATTGAGGAGAGCAAGGTTCCACGCTTGTATCTCTTCACTGTGGCTGACGGTAGCGCTGCTGGTTACGCGCACAATTTGTATGCCTTCAAAACATGACAGATACTCGCTCGAAAGCTGAAAGAGGTGGAATGACTCTTGTCCCCTTTTATAGTTTTTGAAAGAAAAAGTAGAGATGGTAGTCTTTGTGTCTCAGTTAAGCTCAGATAACTGTCTTAACAAAAAACTCAGAAAATAAGTTTGTTGTCTCAAGTATTTTTCTTTTTGAAATGTGCAGAGTTGCTTGTAGTTATCTATTCTACCCTAACCAGTGTGTTGCATTTATGTGTATTTGCTCTCTAACTGAAAACATTTGTTGAGTCCTGAAAGTGAAAAAGGTACGTGAATTTGAAGCAAGTGCAAGGGCACATGTAATTATTTTGAGTGCATTTTTCTCTATAATGTGTGTTTGGGCACTGGAATTGCCCACGTGCCCCTGGACAGAAACTCAGAGTTACAAATCAACTTGCATGACTGAGGAAGTTTGTGTTATTTCCCATGACTTTGCAAGCTTCAGGGAGTGTTAAATGCTATTTTCTTTTGGTCCTTTTCCTCAGTGCTAGAATTGGTGCCCAAATTGGGATATGGCTTTGAATTCTGGACAGATTTTTAGGAGAGAAGCTAGGAGCTGGCCACTCGTGGCATCAGTACCATAGGGCAGATTTAGAATGGCACACAGGAAGGCCAGTGCAGGAGGTGTCTCTGAGAAGCACCGGCTCCTACTGAGATCCTAATTCCCTGGGAGCCCCGAGCCCCTGCCTCACACAGAGGCAAGATACTGCCAATCAGCTGATTGGCAGCATGTTGCCTCTTTGAGAGGCAGCGTCTGTTGGCTCCTGCAAAGTTCCTGCCAGCATTCTTAAACTCTAATTTGGGAAAGAAAATTACAATCTGGCACATCACCGTTGGAAGGTTGCCGACCCCTGCTCCACACTGTACGAGCGGCAGCTTCAGAGAACAGTGGTATGAAACTTCCTTTGTTTCGTGCATCAGGAGCAGGCATCTCAATGTGGCTCTTCCACATGGCTGTACAGCCCCACTGAAGGCAGCGAACGCAATGGAGTTGTCCACGTGTTGACAGTGAACAAATTGTCTATTCCTATTGTTGCTGGATAAGCCACTAGGTAACCAGATTGATTTTATGATCCCTTACTGAGTGTTCAGGACTGGTGCTTGAAAAAGACATCTTTTATCTGTCAGCCAGTAAATCTCACATTGAGTTGCAAACATACTGGAGAGCTAGAATTCAGCAAGACCGTTTTTATGAATAGAAACATTTTCAGAATAGACATTCTCCTGAACACACAGTTGTTTTACAGGAATTAAAGAAGTCCTTATGGTGGATGGATAAGCCAACTCAGGATAAAATAAGAACCAGACTATACTTTGAACTGCTGTTTGAACAGAACCTTTTTGAAGAACTTAAAAAGTTCTGAGTTTTGTTGGTCTTTTTGCCTTCTTCCCTGCTTTTCTCTTTTCAGGGTTAATTGGAAGCAAGTAGTATACAATACAAGATAAGAGGCTTTTTTTCAGCATTATTGACATGAAATATATCAGATATGCAACAAAGGTTTTTCTGGTTTATCAACATATTTGACACGCATATAAAGCAAAATCCTCCGTTGACCAAAATCCAAATACCACACCAAACAGCATATCAGCTACAATGGCCACCACTGTTAGCCTCATCTCTTCAGAACAGCTATAAATCCAAAAGAATGCAAACTAAGTATGAACAAACATTGAGTTTTCTTCAAATGAATGTTCACGACAATTCCAGGTCATCCAGTAAGTAGTATTCCATCCTTTGCCCCATCTCTGCCTTTTTAGTAAACAGATGATTCGTGAGAGGACTCCAGAGCAAGCTGCAGAATATAGCCCCACAGAGATCCACCTCTATTCTGAACTTTTGTCTTGGTTTCCACAAATCCTTGCCATCTATTAGAGAAGTTAATAACACAGTAGCAGTGATTCAAAGAAAACGGTCTCTTGATGAGAGAATCCAGATCCATTGTCAGTTCTTTTAGCGATTCTGTGCACTTATGCAGTAGCCTATATTTTGAAAGTGCTGTAAAAAAAATTGACTAGCTGATTCTCTTGGAAGCCCCACAAAATAGATACTAACTTTTTTTAGAGTTGGGATACTTAGTGCTAGCGTTGACAAGACCTTAAAGATCTGAAAGAAGCTGGACCAGCACTGGCATTAGAAATTGGGGAGTTCCTACCCCACGGTCACCTGTTCAAACTATTAGGCAGCTCATCTTCACCTCAATTACATTTGCTGAATGTAGAGATTACATGATATGTATTTTTTGGTGATGCATGTTGAAATCAAAAAAGGGTTAATTTTATAGTCAAAATCGCTCAGAAATTACTAAGTAAGTGTCTTTAGAGTGTTCATTTGAGAGAGTGTCCTGATGATATAATAGTACTTAGCTCACACCGTAGTGCTGCTATCTTATGTTGTCTTGGCTGAGTGCGTTGTTTAACTGTACTGAAAGAACCATGTGATGAATTCTGCATATATCCTAGTGTGGTTTGACAGTAATACTTAACAAAAATTAACTGTTACTACCCCTTGAACATTTGAATGGCTTTTAGCAGATATTAAAGTTGTAGCGAGCATGTATTTTTAGGAAACAAAGATACTAATTTGAAGGGACTGCTAAAAGCCAGGTTCAAACTCTTGAGTTTACATGTATTTCCAGACTGTTTCCTGTCTGGGAGTTTTATTCCAACCACATCCATTTTCTTTACATAGGGAATATCTTGTTCTCTTTAATTGGAGCTGCACTTAGGCTCAGATCTGCAAGTGTTTAAAGTGAACAGTGACAGAGCCCAAGTGCCTAAATGAAATCTTGTGATCCCAAGAACCTCTTCTTAGCTTCTTTCTACTCTGATTGTGCTGAAACTTCCCAATTGCATGAGATCCTTAACTTAAAATAAAGTGGACTCAGAAGTGCTGCTGTCTGGGTAGAAGTGAACAGTGTAGCACTTATCTTCCTCAGAGATCTCTCCAGATCCACAAATTAAGTGCTGCTCTGTGGGGGTTAGTCTCTCCTCTTGCCAAAGGGGGATCAGATGTACGTTTCCCACTTTTGAGGAGAGTGGCCCAACCACCAGCATGTAGGAGAATCTGGGATTGGCTGAGATCTGTAATGCTTTTAATGAAATTGGTCAAACTGGCCAGAAAAAATAGAAGACTAAATTGGCTGCAGAAAGAGATTTCTCTCCTAGCTTAACGAATTAGGTAATGAAACAATTTTAATACTTCATCCATGCTCATTTAATGTAAAATGAAGGAAGAGGCCATAGAAGAGAGTGTGGAAGCTAGACGACCATGTTCTCGGTTGCGTACCTTACCTGCTGTGCTAGCAGGTCGTCATCATGCTACTTAACTTTCCCATCAAAGTGAGTTTTCTGCATCTCGCAGCAGCTTCTAGAGAGACTTACTGCATTTGACTGGTCAGTAGTCGCAGCTTTAATGCCTGGCAGTTGGAGCAGGCCTTAAGGAGCAGCAGGCTGTGAGTTTGTAGCCTTCAGGCAGAGGAGAGCTGGCCCCAGCTTCTCCATTTCCCAGGTGAAGTCAGTCATTCTTAGTCATTGAACTGGTAGGTGTGTGGGACAGGGAGAGCCGTAGGCGCTGCCCTCCCTTCCTCCTCCTCCGGCAGTGTTCAGAGGAACTAGGTGGTCCTTCCTCTCCTCCGGAAAACAATGGCCTGGGAAGATCCAAAGGCAGAAGCTAGAGTTGAATTGTGGGGCCCAAGGGCAAGGAGTAGTTTCTCCGTAGCAGTGAATTCACACACTGGGGGGGATATTATTTAAGTACTGTCCCCACTACTTCCTTATTGTCTGCCACAGATCAGTCTCCGTCTAGTGTTTAAGGCACCTCATTCTGTATATAGAGAACTTAGGCGTGTAACTGGGAGCAGTGCGTTCACCTACGAGCGGCGTGTTCCCACTCTCGTCTCCATAAGGAAGGTGCTTGTGATGTGGATTTTTATTTGGTTTAGGTATCGGAGGTTATCGGGTAGGTTTTGTTACTGGCATTCGGTTATCGGTTGTGTTGCAGGAGGGTGATGACCTAGGGCTGATAGTCAGGGTGCCAGCAGGGGCTGGTGTCTCGCTGGGGGCCGGGAGCTATGGGGGCTCCCCCCAGGCCGGCAGGGCCGGGCCTGGCAGCCAGGGCCTGTCCCACCCCCAGCTGGGGGCACCGGGGCAGCTTCGGCCCCAGGCATGGGGCACCCCCGTGGGGCCTGGCCGAGGGCCGTGGGCGGGCCTGGCTCGGGCAGGGCAGGGATGTGGGGAGCTGGAGACCGGCCCTGCTGCAGCATCGCTGGGGCTGATGGCCCTGGGGGGCTGACATGGGGTCCTAAGCCGGGGGGGGGGGGGGGGGGTGTGAGTCCTGGGGGTGGGCAGGGTCCATCAGGGCTGGCAGTGCCCTCCAGACCCTGGCACGTATAGTGATAAGTAAGATAAGCCCACCTCCCCTGCCCAGCTCTGCCAGACAAAAATGGTTCACTTCTTCCTGCTTTACATTTTCTGAATAGTAAACGATAGGTTTGCTTTCACGTCCTTTGAGATTAGTCTTTATTTCAGACAATGCTTTCAACACTAAAAGGGTCATAAAAATAGACAGTTCCTGATAGCTTAGAAAGCAAAACTGCTAGTCTCCCTTCCTTCTCCCTCCCCCAAATTATTTGATAATGGAATGGGAAGCCTTCCCATAATCTTTTGCTTGATTTTTGCTAATATGAACCTGTCAAAGATCGTGGCGTTTCCTTACGGTGTGATGTGGAGCCAGCTGGAACCAAATAATCCACCCACGTTTTCCATCATCTTTGTATTCTGGTAGGAGCTTCTGCTTAGCAGAAATGAAAAAATACCTGTTATTCCTTCCTTGCTGTCATGGTGGCCACGCTGAGGCAGTTTCCTACTTGGCTAAAGTCTGGCTAGATCTGAATAAATGTGACCAGACCAAAAATAATGGGTTTTCTGCCTGGAACCCACACCCGACTCTTATGGCAGTTCAAGAGGAAAGTAATTTAAGAAATGACGCTTTCCTTTCCACTCACTGCCCCAAAGAAACACTTTCAAGGATGAATTAGGAACACTCCTCCTTTGGCTTGAAGATGCAGAGATTTGGGTCTATAAAAATACCTTCCTTGATCCTCAACCTTACTCCTACAGAAAGGAGAAATCCTACTTTTATGTGAGCATGTGGACCTGCTTACCAGAGAACATGAGTAATTTCTGTTATAATTTGAATTGTACTCTTCCTAATGAAAGCATCTACAAGGGTGGGCAGCCAGTGCAAAATACAGCTCCTCAGGCCTTTGGTTTCCAGGCCTGATGGCTCTGCAGCTGGAGGAAAGAATCTCCCCCACTTTGCTTTCCCGTTTCCAGACTCTCTTTTGGTCTGTATTGCATCTGTTTTAAGCATTAATGTTTTGCATGTAACATCTCTCAAAGTCTAATCCATTGCTATGGACCCACCTAGTGACGGCTTTATAGATTCTTTATATTCATAAAGGCACTTCACGCTTATCTTTTCATGATTTTTGTTAGGTTTGTATTTTTTTGATGTTTGAAATGGATCACAGTACTCAAACTGAATGCTTTCTGTGAATACTTCTTTCATTCAGCTCTGTATTTAAACACTTGATAAAACAATGATACTTACATGGTTACCTGTGAATAAAGGCATAAGTACAAGGAGTATGGTCACACTGTTAGGGAGATGACCTCAAATATTATAGAGTATATTTTAGATCACCAGAAGTAAGAATTGTCTGTAGTCTAAATGCAAGGAAACTTTTACTCACCGGTATGGGAATGGAAATGGTCAGTGTCAGCTTCCAGTTTAGAATGATGCCAGGAGACCCACATGTGTTGCTTATAGGGATCCTCTTCTGTATTGTAACTGACTCAGTGAATGTGCTAAGTCCGAAAGCTTCTCTAGACAGGCAAACTGTAAAGAACCGGGCAATGTGCTATGGCTTTCAGTGATAAGCTGCTTCATTGCTTTGTGCAGTGATCTATGAGATTTTTGGACAGCCAGAAACAGCTCAGCAACATCTGACTCTTAAGGAACCAATGCTGAACATCTGAAAATCCTAGACAGGTGCTCCTGGTTTATGCAAAAAATGACTATGTGCAGTCAGGCTAATGCAACAAAGATGCATGGGATTCACTGTCCACATGATGTGGGATCCAGTTAAGCGTATATAATTGGTCTGTTGCCTTTGTACTGCCCACATAGGTGGGGGAGAGCCTCCTTTCTGTTATTCCTGGTGTTGGTTAATCTGCGAATCTGAATAGTCCAACAGATTGTTTCTAAGATTGTTTCTCACTGTAGTTCTCCCCATACAGTATACTTACTGTGTTATGTTAATAACTGAATATTCACATATGAACAACCATTGCCGTATACAGATTTTGTGTGTAACAACCTTTAAAAATACAGTACTAAGAATTTTTCATTGAATATCCTGTATTTTAGGGATGGGTCACGTTAGAGGTCCTGTATGGCTATCAGACAGAGTGGCAGGGAGACTATGTATATTTGCCAATAATGAAAGCAGTGTTCGCAGCTAAAATTCTAATGCAAGGAAATATTTTGTAAGGTTTATAAAAATTATGTAGTTTTTAAAAGAAAAAAAACCTGCCAAGTTTCGGTTAATGTTGAAACTTTTCCATCCTGGTTTCACATGCTTTCTTTCCCGCCTATGAAAATAGTGCAAGCTTTGCATAGTCGTCATACAAAACTCTGCAATCAGATTTGTAAATGCAGGTCATTGGATCATTAATAAAAAAATACTGTATTTCTTCTATGGGCTAGTCCAACCATGCGCAGAGACTATCAAAACTCTTACATGGTGGCTTCATCTTGCAAAATCCCTGGCCCAATTGCCTGATGCAGGAAGCTATAGTTCCCTCAGCTTTAGAAAGCTGATGCTGTTTCATGCTGCCTTGACAAAGACAGGCTCTGATTTTATAGGCTCCTGTGGTAAATCAACGTATAGTGAAAGTCTGTCAACCCCTGAGGGCTTACCAAGTCTAGGGGATGGACTTGGTTCCAAGTTATTTGAAGACTTGGTTTGCACTGCCCAGTGTACAGTATTAGGAAAGGAAGTGTGCTATTGGAATAGGTGTGGCTTAAAACTGGAGGATGTCATGATTATTGCTAGCCAGAAATGCAAGACAACCCCATCCAAAACAAGCATAGTGTCTTGAGGATGGGTTGTTCTGCTGAAAATACAAGGAGTAAATTCAAATATTTTCTAAAAGTCTGTCCACATCAAGTTTGTAAATAATTTTTCCCTCAGTACTGTAACAGAGAATAATAGTTAAGGATTTTTTCCTTGGTATTGTAACACAGACTAATAGGTAAGGAGGATAACGGGCTTGCTGAGAAACCAAATTATTTCTTTGTCATATTCTATCACAGAAGACTTAAGAGAGAAATCTAACCTGTAGCCATTCTTTTGCAATATTAAGGATTAGCTGCTGTCAAAGAAAAAAGTGAAGGAAAAGTAGGTGCTAAACTTCTCAAATGAAGAGCAACAGACTATCAGGTAAAGTTAGATATATCAGAATGTGCTACTGGAAATTGATGGTGAGCTCAAATAGGCCTGCTAACTTAATGTGTAGTCTTTCCTTTAATATTGGCTTCTAACCTGTAAGGTTGGAGAAAGCAATTTTTCTGCTTCTCTTTAATTGAACAGTAGAATTGATGCTGAAAATTAGTCTAATGAATTTTCTTTCCTTACTTGATAAATTGGTTGAAATAGTAATAAAAAATAAAATTAGGAGACATACAGATGAGTATTGTGATACTATAGCTATCCATCAGCATAGCTTTTGTAAAGAAAAATTATGTCTAATGATAATTCCTTGAGCTTGTCAACAAATAGTAACAGACAATCATTAGATTTTTTTTTTTTCCCTTTAAAGAAAGTTTTTTAAAAAGACCTTCACAGGGGCTATTAGAAAAGTGGTTGTGGGATAGGAGTACTTTCAAGGATTAAATAGTCTTCTGAGGGACAGAAGACAAAACTAAAAGTATATTATCAATGTTTGGTGTAGAAAAACTACAACAGGGGTATCCAAAGTCTGAGTGTTGCAGGTCTTGCTTCACATATATGTATGAATGAATTGAAAATGACAGTGACCAGTGGTACAGAAACATTTGCGTCTGAGGCAGATCCATTCAAGTCAGGGCTGGAGAAGATAGTAGAGGACTCCATGCAGGAAGACGGGAAGGTTGGCTACACAAGTGTGGTGTTGACAAATGCAGAGTATTGCACGTCAGGAAGAAAAATGGATGTGATGACGTTCACTGCTCTGTTCGAGCGTAACTCTAACCACTTGGGAGTGGAAGGGAAGATGACCTACGTTTCCTTATGGAACACTTAATCAAAGTAGGTGGAATGATCCAAAGACAAGATCCAGTTGTTGAAAATGGAATAAGAAATAATGCTGAAAATACTAGAGTAGCATATGTCAGTAGCAAGCCCTTTCCTGTAATACTGAGTTCTTTATGGCTTAGGCTACCTGAAGAATGTATATAGCAGAAACAGAAGAAATTCAAAGAGAAGCAGTGCAAATTTTAATCTTGAATAGACTGACTTCTATATGAGAAAAAAAGCTAAGAGACTGTTTCGAGAAAAGATAAATAATGAAACCAGAAGTTTATGAAATAAAAGAAAGGAAGATCGGTTACTCATTTTTACTCTTTCAGTAATTACAAGTCTTCAGTCAAATGCAAACATACAAATACAAAATAGGAAACAGTTTTCTATGCAACTTGTCATTCACTTTTGGTCCAGATTCCCTGAGTATTTCCATATCAGAGAAATAAAATAAGACTCACATGTTTATCTCTGCATTATGTGTCCAAATACAAGATTTTGGAGTTAGCCATGAGAAAAGTTGCTCTCACCCTGTCTTTGCAGACGACACCTCTTAACAGGTGAGGTTCTGTAACACACGTCAGGCTCTGTCTGTCCAACTTGGCCTGCGTAGCCATGAGCTCCAGCCAGGAGTGCCTGGACCTGCACCAGGCAGCTGTGGTCTTCAGAGGGATGCTGTGGGGTCATGGTGCACCTTGGTTGGTACTTCATGGTATCAAACTCGGTAGTGCACTTGCCTGTTTTTTCTGTCTTATAAAAATTGGTTTATTTTGTATTTTAAGCCACTTCATACTTAGGCCAACCTTTTATGAAGTAATGTATATGCCAGAGTTAAAGCAGCCAGCAGGAGATGAGGGTCAGGAATAAACTTCCCTCTGTCATTATAGAATGCTTGTCTGGTCTGAGCACACCTTGCTTTGAAACATCTAGGACATAATATAGTGGAGAATTGTCTCTTGTTTTGACAAAGGCTGTAGTTTCTGTGTTTGAGGCAGAGTTCTCACTTAAATTCTGTGGTGATTTTTCAAACTATTGTAAGAAAAGTTGCTTTTAATAAATGTTGTACATCTTTTTTATGCAATTAAACACAAATCCCTGGTAATGTCATGGGCATTTTTTTAGTGGCCCTATGTCTCATGGCCCACAAATCACTCTAAAAACTGTGAACTTTTTAGAGATTGTCGTCACAAAGCTCTATGGTTGCTTTTGTGCCAAAGGCCTGTCCTGACTGCGTACAGCAGGTTTTAACTTTGACTACAGTATTGAGACCCCTCTGAGAAATTCATGGCAAGTTGGAAAAAAAAAAAAAAAAAAAAAAAAAAAGTAGGTGTCTCTGTCTCCTTTTGTTTTCCACTCAATTTGCACTTCTGGAGACACCTGCTGCCATTCTATTGCTAGCTCAGAATTCATTAGAAAACAAGTTTCACCTGTGACATTCTCACATGTGATATCTTTGCCCAGATTTTGAACCACATTGCTCTCAAGAAAGGGCAGTGGCTACATGCAAATACCAGGAGAGATGGTTGACAGGATTGATCATGTGGGGTCAAATGCTAAAAAGGTATGTACGAATGTGATTTTGTTTCTTGAAAAAGTGTCAGAAGATTATCTCTGATATCTGATGTGGTGACATTCGCTGTTTCCGCATTTTGACATTTTTCTCTGTATGCCTGAGGCTGTTAACAAGCAGAAGTTATCTAATTTATTTTATTTTATTTATTGGACAGGGGTCAGGCACTTTGTAAATTATGGACTGCATTCTCAGTGAATCAAAATATTTAGGTTGCTTGTGAGGTTCAGTCCTTGGCATCGTGTCACTAATTACTTTTACATAACTCTGAAATAATGACAAAAGGAAAATGCATCAACAAAGAAAGAGAAATTAAACTTTGTAAAACAAAACAAAAGCCACATCAGAAATAGAAAGTGTTATTTAAGGGGAAAAGTGGGTGACCAAATGTGTAGTCTGGATTCAGTACAATGTTACATGGCAAGAGAAGAGACACTCAGCTTTGGATCTTCTCCAGGCAGAAGAAAATTTATGACATAAATTTTCTTTGATAAACATTCCTGAGAAACTTCTTTGTATTTTAATCTTAATGAATGTTTGTCTCAATCCAGTGGGGTGTCTTTTTTTTTTTTGTTGGCTGTGGTTTTTTATATCTCCTTTCTGATTCTTTTATATTCTGAATATAACTCAATGGCAACTGTTGAAGATCTGTCTTGCTTGCAAGCTAATTTGTAATAGAAGGTAGTCAACCCTGTACCTGGATTGCATTAGGGATTTTGAAGAATGTCCCCCGATACTCTGATTTTCCCATACATATGCTTCAGAATACTGTAGCGGTATTTTCTGGTTTTCCCCATACAAGGTGCAGAAGCATTCCCAGGGGCCTTCAGCATGCTACCCCAGCAATGTTTCTAGCCTCTAGCTGTCCCATGTAATGAGGGATGAGAAGCAAGAGTTAAGCCTCCATAGAAATAGCAATAACAACAAGCCATTGGTCTGTTTTATACCGTACTTACGTATTTATTTCTCTATAATAGTGGCTGAATTGGAGTCTGTGTGATGGAAGTAGGAGTTCAGCTTTTTGCTTTGGCAGAACCAAATGGCATTAGTTTTGCTTTTACTCAAAAGTGGAAAATCACTCATAAAACTGCATCAGAGCACCGCTGAAATAAATGAATGGGTAAGGTATGCTATTGTAACTTTACAAATGAAACATAACTCTACATCCTCATTGATTGCTGTTTCAGTGTGCAAGGTGTAAGATAGTGTTTTAGAACTCCTTCCCTTACAGAGATGTATTTAACATCATTAGAATCATTGCTTAATTTAAAGTTAGATCTTCCCAGTGACATGTATAACAAGTTAAGTATCAGTAGAGTGCATTTAATAAACAGTAATTTGTAATAATCTTATCATAGACTGTATATGTAATGTAGGGACCTTGTGTATGGTACAGTAGAAAGGGAATATATTTACAAATTTGTTCTGAATTTAAAACCCTTCTACTTCAGCATCTATATTTTTGAAACATTTACTAGATAGCAGTTACATGAATTCTTATGATTATACAGACTAAAAAGGAATAAAATAGATAAGCAATTTACAGAATGTAAGAATGTTACCTTTTTTGTGTTCTTTGTTTAATTACAATTACAGTCTAAACTGTAAACTGGTTCAGATAGAGGCTATTTCTTACAAAAGACCTAATTCTTCACTGCTTTTCCAGTGCAAAGTGAATAGAAAATGGTCATATTATTTGGAAGTATTTTATATTCCCAATTTTTCTCTAATCCAACAGAGTATATAAAATGGAGAGCAACCATGAATTGAGCTATATGTGTTTGTGTCCTGCCCACTGCCAAAAAGCTCAGTCTGGTTAGCTGAGGGTGGCTGTAGTCCTATGCTAAAAGTATAATAAACGATCGTAATGGCACTGAAAGACAACCGCTTCTAGTGAAGAGAAGCAGACAGATGTACCTGTGGGCATGGAGAATTTTGATTGCAAACACCAGAGCAAACCTCATGACCACAAGAGGAAGGCTGGGGTGCCTTCACAAAACACATAGGACTAGGTGCTGTGTATTACTCCAAAATACCCTTGCACTTTTAATTGCATGATGCTTGTTTTACATCAGACAATCAATGGAAGCAAATCTGTTTGTTTTAAACCCAGCGTCCTTGACACACAGGTTAGTAAGAGCAGACTATAGTGGAAAAAACAGTCAGATTAGAAATACAGAGACAAAATGTGATGACTCTAACCTTGTTCAGTGGATGTGTTAAAAAAAGAGACAGAATTGTTATTGGGAAAGTGAGGAGAATGTGATGATAAAACCTGCAAGAACTATATGGAGAGCCACACAGAAAAGCTCACTGAGTTAAGCAGAAAGATCTCAATTTCAGTGCACTTGGAATCACGCTCAACAATTATTATCTACTTTTACAAGTACATCAAAGTTGTGGTTTTAGGATACTTAGGCTCAGAAGCTTATGTTTGGCTATAAAACTTGCCTGTTTAGAAGAGACTCGATTTCTACCAACCGCTCCTCCACACATGCACGGGGGGAAAAGGGAGTAATTTCCTTTTGATGGGAGCTGGTTATCTGTATGAAATGAGTTAGGTTCATTGTCGGGTATATTGTGGCAGTCATTTACATGTTTGTAACAGTCATTGCAAATGACACCGAGGAGGAATGTTCCTGCTGGCATTGTCATCCAAGAGGCTGAAGATCAGATGGGCACTGACAGTAAACAGGCCTGTCACTCAGAAAGTAATCATCCCAGTCAGGATGGAGGCAGAGTAGGGAGACCGTGCATCAGGTGAGGCTGTGGGCTTTGGCTGGGACAGTAGGTTCCGTGCAAAATAACTGCACTGAAAAAAGAACATAGAAGAAAAAGGCTTAGAGCAACAGGTTCCTGTTTTAGTAACGAGAAACTGTAAATTTGAAATCCAGTTAGCTTCTTAAATCATTTCAAGCACAGTTCCTATCTATGGATATGCTATTTTTGTGAACTATTTTTTAAACTGTGCTGGTTTTATTTAATTTTATTTCAAGCTGCTTCTGTGCAGACCAAGGCTACTAAGACAAACAGTAAAGAGACCCTGACAGCATAGAGCTAACTGACAGCATAGAGAAATAATAAAAAAAGTTGTACCCAAAATAAAGGAATGGGGGGGGTGGGGACACACGACAACAGGACGACAGGACACAAAATCAGGAATGTGTCCTCTCTAATTTTTCCTGTTTTCACAATTAGAAGTTACTTTTAACCAAAATATATATGTAATTTAATTTTAATTGTATTTACATATACTATTTTTATTTCTAAAAACCCCATTTATATTATAGTTTACATCTGTATTAATGTTGAGGTTCCTTTACTGTGGCTGATGTGGAATGGATAGGATCAAAGAGTGCCGACCTCCTTTTAAAAATGATTAGGAACTTTATTGTAATATTTAGTGACCCTGAGGGAAGTTTGAATTCAAATTTTAGATGAAGGTTCAGGTTTCTTCTTAAGGGTAGTGTCAGTTCTCTTTTACAGGGAGGGTTGCAGATGGTAGGCCCCTGCTGAAATTGCAAGTAAATAGCTGATAAATGAGGGCTTCCCACTTGCAAATGAGATGGTTTTACTTTTCCTTGAAGAAATACAGTAAATTGAAAAACTCTAAATAGCACAGAAATTTCAGTCCTCCAGACCGCCTTCTCCTTCTCAGATTTTGCTATACTATATTCAGCACTCAGTTTTGCCAACACCGAACATGCCTGATGTGGCATTTACATGCTTTAAAAAAAGCATAGATTAGTTATATTTCTAAGAGTTAACTTCTCTTGACACATGTACTTAATTCCCATTAATGGAAATGGCAGCTAGGCATGCACACTGAAAGGAAAAATCTGTTCCTAAGCATATGATCCAAACTGCATTGTAGCTAAACATTTCCATACTCTGAAGTAAGCACTCATTATTTGCAAGATATTCTTCGTAGTAAATGCATCAACCCCACTCTATTCTCTCTCCGCTCTCTTGTAACCTGTTCCAAAACACCCTTTCTTAGAAATCTTACAGATCCATTCTTAATGCTGCAGTTGTTTTGGATGTGTGCCTAAGAAAGAAAATCCATTTAGGATCTTCAGAGTTTTGCATATTTTCTGTGAGAATTTTCCAGTAAATCATTCTGTGGAACATCTTACATTTCCTTGAACTTTGTAGGTCTCTATTATTAAAACCTACAGTGGAAACAACAAAACCCAAAAAGCTCTTTTTTTTTTTTTTTTCCAGCGCTTCCTTTACTTACTGTATTGCAGTATCTGCCAAAGGCACTGGGCTGACGTGGTATCATTTGATGATTAAAAAAATAAATAAATTAATGTTTCGTTTAAGGTTTTCCTTCTCCCAATATGCTTGTATAAAGACCTGTGGATTCTGTGTATGCAGTGTTCCAGAGTTACGGTATCTCTGACTTGAGCTGGGTGGATAATTGATTTTTTGGTTCACCTCTTGAACTGGAGAACCACAATAGCGACAAAAAATTCAGTTAAGCACAAAAATTCAGATAGGAGTTTGTGATTTGAGTTGTTTCTCCTCACCCAAATGAAAACCAGAGCTTTTTTGTTTAGTTCAACCCAAATTGTCCTCTTTTACCTGGACTGGTTTGTTTTGGGCACCTCTTAAAGGAAGCAAAGCAAGAGAAATGCAGATTCACTGAACTGCTGGGGGAGGGGTGGGGGGAGGTTTCGTCTTTCTCATCAGCTGAAGATACTTGAATTTATATCCCGAATTCTTAGTTTGAGAATAGAATTGAGAGACCTGAACATAGATCTCCCAAGCTGCAAGTGGGTTTTATAACTACGACTCACTTGGTAAAAAGGGGCATCAGGGTTTGCTAGTACTCATCAAAAGTTTCAGGACAAGATAAAACTTTGTACCTTAAAAACTGGACAGTTGCATATTACATACATTTTCTTCTTTCTTGGTCAGTGGTTATTTATCCCAATTCCTCAGTTTTTCCACTTTCTGATATGATAGCAGACTTTGTGATATGACCTGGCGATTTCTAAAAATCAAGCCTTAAAGTTAATATAAAATTATTTGTAGAAAGGTTTCAGAGATTCCCTCAAACCATTTGTTTAACTTGCTTTTTCTCCCTCTTGCAACTGCAGTTGAACGTACTATGAGAACATAATTTTATCGATAAGTCTATACAATGGACTGTTAATAATCTAGTAATAACAACACAATAATACAGTAGTACGAAACAATATTAATACAATAGTAACAGTAACTTTTTTTCTCCTTTTTGGACCCAACTCTATTCCCTGCTGCCTCTCCCCCCCCCCCCCCCAAGCGGGGAGAGGGAGCTCAGTAGTTGCAGAAAACATAAAATGAAGGAAACCAGGAGGAAGGGGTAGGCACCTGAGCGCAAAATGTCTTGAGGTAAGAGTAAATGTAAACTCGGGTAAGGGAAAAGAAGGGTTCGTGTCAGAAGCATGTAGGGGAATAATTTCTACTTCCTTCCTTTCTTCCATTTCCACTCCCCTTCTCAGCTCTCGCTCTTGCTCAGTTATCTTTGTTTTCTCCCCTGAACATTTTTTTGCTTTTTTTCTCCCCTTTTGTTACGATTCTTTGTACTTCTTCCTAGTCTAGCCAATGTCCTCTTCCATAATTCCTGATGTTGATGGTGATTGCTCTGGTTTATAATCATATTAGCTGAGAGGCAGCAACCAAGGAGTCCCATTGTGCCAGGCATAATACCAGCTTGGAGGTGTATGTGGTCATTGCCCTGAAAAAGCTCAAACAGGAAATTATATAGGAAGGCGTAGATGTATGTGAACAGATGAGGGAAGGACATGGAAGAAGAAGAAGGGCAGTTGGTGGAGTGGAGCTGAGTTGAAATGTGTGGTTAGAGAGCTGAGTGGAGCTAACATGCAGTCAAAATACAGTAGTCCTGTTCTGCCAAAACTGTTGAAATTTTTTTTGAATAAAAGGTGGTCTTAATTTTCCTCCAGCTGGGGCTTCTGAGTGGCTTCTCTCCGCAAACTTCTCCCGAGGCCGAGTGTGAGGAAATAGGGGAAGCAAAGCAAGAAGTGACAGAGAAGGAACAGCAGTTCTGGATGGGCAATGGTGCATCAAGGGGGAAATGAAAGACTGAGAAAAGGGGCCCTACAAATGTGAATATAGCAATGAAATGTGTTTTAACCAAATAGTAGGTGTAAAAATCATGCTTTTGTGGGAGAAACAGCTAAAGCATACATGTTTCAGCAGCATAAGGACTGTTGTCGACTGTGAGGCACGTGGCATCTTTGTTTCTCATCCTTTTGCTGGAGTTGGCTAACTGTGTCAACTTGGGCAAGCTACTAAAGCCTGCCTGCATCTCGGTTTCCTTATTTGAGGCCAAATTCTCCTACTAAGTAGCCTCCTACTCCACACAGAGATTTGCTGATTTGAATGGAGCCCCTGCGGAGTGAGATACTTTTCAATACAAATAAAGTTTTGGAATCGGCCCTAATTATATTTATTACCTGCAGAGGAGTAATGTGAGACTTAACATGGTTTGAGACCCTCAGATGAAAGAGAAAGTATTTGGAATTGTTCTTTTTAATCATCTGCTGCCTTTTCAATGTCTACTTCATAGCTGTCCTAAAAGGGCTAGCTACTAAATAACAAATGAAAAATCCTTGTACATATTAACTAGGTTTGTCAGACTCCTATGAATGGACCTCTGTGGAAAATATTATTTGCTAGGGGCTACTGAAGGAAGTCAGTTTACCCTGCCCCACAGTGAGGAGCCATTAGATCTACCTCATGCCAGAAGTTGACAGATTGTACGCGACTCCGCTCCGAGCGCTGTGGTGGTGTAAGGCAGACTGGAGGCAGCCTTCGCAGATCCTCTTTTATGAACTGCGGTGCAGGCGCTTTTGCAAACTTGGCTTCGGCGTTTTGTTTCGCGAATGGTCTGATGGACTTTGGGGATGATGTGCATAAGTTGCAAGTGGGTTGGCTACTCGTGGTTAAGATGATCATCCCAGGCTTCTAGCTGGTGATGCCTTTATGCCAACATGGGACTGACTGGCCCCTGTGTGTGAGCCTGCTGCTTTAGAACATAGGCATCGAGAGGGAAAAGGAGCGAATTAAACAGTGTAGCTGTTGGATATTAATAAAAATAATAAGCTTTTCTATTTGGATTTTTTTTAAGCCAGCGGGCATGAAAATGTTGAACATTTTATGGCCGCTCTGTGCGAATATATGTATATATTTGAAAAAGTAAACTTGCTTTCCCCGTGTCACTGGGAGGTAGGGATAAGAGGGGAAGAGAGGGGGCAGTGGACCTAATCAAACTGTTGTGGGGTCAAAACCTCGTGGTTTTTAAAGGCCCTTAATGTTGTCCAGCTGCAAATTAAAGGAGGAAAAAAAAAAAGAAGAGAGAAAGGAATTAGGGCTGGGGAGCTGGAAAGAATGGAGTATAGATATGTGGTTGTGGGTGGGTGGGTGTGCATGTGTGTGCTAAAGAACGGGGAGACCGGGGTTTCCCCCCCCCCCCCGCGAGCCCAGTGCCAGGCTGGACACGGGCCGTGCAGACTATCGCGGCATTGTGCGCTCCGCTTCCAGAGCAGCCCCCGGCTAATCCCCGGGGCTTGGAGGGGAATTTCCCCGCCGCGTTCTGCCGGGCGGTGCAGCCCTCCCCGCCGGAGCGGAGCGGAGCGGGCGGGTGTCCGCGGGCGGCGGGGCTGGCCCGCGGCGGCTGCCCGGTCCGCGCCTCCGTCCCCGCGTGTCAAAGGTCCATTACCTGATTGCCTTCCTCGCCTGCCAGATTTTTATCTCGATAATTGGAAGTGCCGCGGAGGCTGCGCTCCGCCGGCCGGCCGGGGGGCTCTGCGGCCGCGCTCGGTCCCCACCTTCTTACCGGGGGCTGTCTGGGCGGGGGGGGGGGATGAGAGCGATCCACAGCGGAGGGACTCCTCTTGCTCGCCCGGGGGAGGGGGGTGTGTTTTAAAAAGAAAACAAGAAAAGCCCTAGCAGACGAACGGAAAGTTTATTTTGGTGGTGGTTTGCGCGCGTGTGTGTGTGCGTGCGTGTGTGTGCGCGCCCGCTGTTTTGGCATGTGGCTACCTTTTCCCTTGCACACAACAGGGCTGTTTGATGGAGTTTGGAGCTGAGGAAACTTTGGGTTTGTTGCCAGGACGGTTCGCAGCACTTTGTGGAAAGCAAGAGCTAACAGTGAGACCGACAGAGTGAGTGACAAGTTGTTTACAGGTTTCCTTGAAGGGGCCTCTGCTATATTTCAATCTGTCAAAGTTGCTTTTCTTCCCGCAGAACAATGCCTGATTGTTGTGCGGGGTGGTTTTTTTTTTTTTTTCCCTTCTTCCCCTCCCCAAAGAGCGAGAAAGGGAGAGAGAAAGCGAGAGAGCGGAGAGGGAGGGGGGGAGAAAAAGGAATGAAAATTCTTCGGAGCACAAATGCCTTTGGTAACGTTTTTATGTGTCTAATCTTTTCTCCCCTATTTCAACTCCGAGAGAGTTGATAACTGTTTCAATTTAATCAGTCTGCTCTTGTTTTATCTTCTTTCTCCACTGATCTTCCTCAGCGCAGGGGATTTGCTCCCGGTTTGCCGGTTTAGGTGGATTGTCGGGCGCTCCCCCCCCCGTTTTTTAGGACATCGAACGAGTCGCCTTTTCCCGTTTCGCGGCGGCGGGCGAGCAGAATTAAAAGGAAAGGACAGGCACCCTGAGGTTGCCCAGCGCCTCGCAGCCGCGGCGCGCCGCGCCGCTGGGGGGGGGAGCTGTGCGAGCAGCCTGCTGCGAGGCGCGCTGCCCCTTTAAGAGACTGGTCAAGGAGTCCTAGCTCAGAGCGAGCGAGCCGGGAGGGAGGGAGAGGGAGGGAGGGAGGGAGGGAGAGAGAAAATCAATCGGTTTAGAAGGTTTGGACTCACTTGACAGGTTCAGTTGGAGGCGACCATAGGTGGCTGCTGTGACAAAGGGAAATTGTGCTTTTCCAGCATGCTAACTGACCCTGATTTACCTCAGGAGTTTGAAAGGTGAGTCGAGTTTTTGGGGCGGGGGGCCGCTGCCTTTTGCGTTGGGGGGGGGCGGGGGTGTCTTCCCCCCCCTTTTTTTTTTGTTCTGTTTTGTGGTTTGTTTGTTGTCGCATCGTTCTTTTTTTTTTTTTTTTTTTTTTTTAATTTCTAGGACCACGCGTGTTTGCGCGCGTGTGCGCGGATGGGCTGCCCGCCGTGCCGCTCGCACAGGCACACGGGGACGGGCGCGCAACTCCGGCGCTTGGCGGCAGGCCGGGGAGATGCTCCCCCCCGGTGTGTGTGTGTGTGTCCCCCGCCCCGAGCGTTACCTTGGCTATTCAAACGGCGTGTCAGTTAGCCGGGCGGGGGTGGGGGCGGGGCGGGGGAGCCCCGCGCCCGCGGCGGGCGCCGCCGAGCCCCCCGGCCGCCCCCCACCCCCCACCCCCCCGGGCCGTCCGTCCCGGCGGCGCGCAGCTTTGTTCCGCCGCCTCGGCGGCCGCCGTGCCCTCCGGCAGCCCACCTCCTCCCCCGGCCGGACCGGCCGGCCGAGGCGCGCAGGGAGCGAGCGAGGAGCCCTCCCCGGGCAGCACCTCCCCGGCCCTGCCCGGGGACTCCCCGGGCGCCGGAGGATGCCCCCGGTGGTGGCGGGCGAGGCGGGGGGTTCGACTTCCAGCCTCGCCCTCCCGTCAAACTTGGGACGGCGCTCCGCTCGCTGAGCACATGACCTTTTGTTGATCTAGCGGCAGCGATTATTTTTAGGCGAGTTAACATCCCGGCCCTCCGTCGGGAGAAACATCCTTCAGCCTGAGGAGGGGGGGAAAAAAAAACCAAAAAGAGAAGGAAAGAAAAAAAAGTGAAACTCTCGCCTCCAAGTTTTGGCCGTCGCCTCTCTCGCGGAGTGTCAGGAGCCGGGTTTGGGTATGACGAGTGGGGTTTGGGTATGACGTAGGCGCACCCGTCTCCCCCTGCCCGGAGCGGGAGCCTTCCCTGCCTGGAATTAAGTTTTTGCTGTCACTGGCGACAGCTTGTGACCTCCGAGAGTTTAGTCCTTATTTCAGATGATCTGGCGCTCCTGAGAGGTTTCGAAGCGTTTTCTCAGGCGCTCGTACGCACGTCCATCGATGATCCGGCATCCCTTCCCGCTGGCTTCATTTTTAAAGGTTATTAATAGTCCCTTGTGTGGCTGCAGTAGACAATCCAAACTTTCATTTCTAAGCGGTAAATAAAAGAACGCCAGGACGCGCATTACTTAGGTTTTTCTCGTCTTCGTGAAAGCTACCTCCTGTATAAACATTTGGTTGTATCTGACTATGCAATACAAGCTAGGTGCTAGACCAGCTGGTTAAAAATATGCTAAGTCAAGCTGTTCATCGTTCAAACCTACTGAATTTGATAGTAAAGGCATAGAAAAGAAGGCAAGATAAAAACATTTTAAGTGGGCTGAGGAACACGCATGCAGAGAAAGGACGGGAAAGAACGCTTGAATTAAAAGATCGGAGAAAAATAAAATTGGGAAACGCAGAAAAGAACTATTTTAACGCTTTCAATCCTCATTCTGCGACTAGAACGCTTCCTTGTTAGAAAGTGGAATTGGCATGGTTGCAGTGCTCCAAGGTCGTCTTTAATACAATTTTCCAGACTTGCTCGGAATACTTGGCGTTTTTCTTTGGTTTGTTATCATTACAATAATAGAACAAAATTAGTTTTGTTCATGTGCATTGTATTAACTTAGTTCAACTACCTGAGGAAACTGTTACTGTTTCTGGTGTCGAATCTGATCTAGCACCATGATCATGCATTTGTCTTGTTCATACAATTAATAGATTACGTATTTCATATGCTTCACTAAGATTATATATATACATTTATAAGCAAGTGATTTCTGTTATTCTTTGAACTTTGTGATGAACAGATTACTTGTAAACTGTGAAGCAGAATGAAGTCCTTTCATTTTCCTGTTGGGGGACTTTTTTTTTTAATCTGAAGTCTCTCTGCATTTGTAAATACATATTTGTATAAATTTTATATATAAACAAATAATTTGGGACAAAACATCTTCCTTAGAAATAGAATGACCTTCTCTACTCTCTCCCCCCCGCCCCCCCCAAGCATACGTTTCATTTTCAGAGATCCCAGCTTTCCTCTTGTAAACATTCTAGTTAAATAATCAATACGCTGCTCTCCTTTTGCTATGCAGATAATAGCAAGCAGTAGAAATGGGAAGCAATAAATGAACCTCAGGACGTATAATTTTTTTTTTCAACAATTTTCCCTCTGCAGTTGAAATTGGTAATACAAACCAATACCTCTGTTAATCATTACCATTTGTTTACATTGTGTGTGTTTGACTATAGTTGCACACACATACACAGAGTAGATACTGTCCATGTAATATACGTGTGGTTATCAGAAAACAGCCATGAGGACACACTTCCTCTTACATGGAGATGCACAGATCCTCAGACATACACACACACACACACGCTCGTAGAGTTCACGTGTGTGTATATATGCATGATGCACAGGTGATTGTTTTTTAGACATTTATGGCAGGTTATTTTCTCAGATTCTCACAGTAAACACAGTTCTTGGAGCATGTTTCTGCAGTCGCTGGGGTCCAGCGTGTCGTATCTGCATGACCGACTTCAGTTTTGTTATTACTATCCATCTCCTACTACTCCCTTTTAAACTTGAATAGCAAATTACAAGGAGGTAAAGATTTACCAGGCGAAGTTGTTTGCAGTTCAGATCTCGGAGCGTCTGTGTATATCTCAGGAGGTTATTCTTCTTTCCCTGTCATCTTTCCTGTGATGTTTCAGTGTATCCCGGTAAACTGCAAACAGTTCAGAAACTTTCAGTCACCCTAACCGAAGGGATCTGAATGAAGGGGATGTCTCTTATGTGTCTGTGGCTATTATCAGGGGGCATTCACGATGCACACTTGGAATGAAAATGATCCTCAGTGTCAGATGAATAAGCATTCATTAATTCATTCAGCATCACTAGTAAATTGCAGTAGGTTTTGTGAATTAGCATGTATAATTAATTACCATACCAAAAATGTGAGGGTTTTCGTCCTTTCCTGAGAAGTTACTTGCATGTCTTTATTTCTGTTTGTGGCGGTTCAGCTGCTTGATTGAGAGGAGCATCAGAATGCGTACGCTGAGGGGGATGATGTTTGCAGAAACGTTGTAGGAAGAAATTATAACTGGAATCTGCTCTGTTTGTTACACAGGGAAAGGATGACTTCTGAGTTGTACTTTGTGATGTACCTGTGGCACTCTGAATTGGCTTTAAAGGTCTCAAAAAGAATAACTCTTTTGTTGTTGTCTTTTTGTGTTTTGTTTTTGTGTTTGGTCTTTTTTTTTTTTTTAAAGATGGGTCATTATACTTAAATATAACAAGTATGGCCACAATAGAAAGAAAGTTTACTTCATTGAGGAAAAGGTAGAGACAGTGTGGCCAGAACCATCGTAGACAGCTGTGAAATTTACAGAATGATAAAATCTCAGAAATGCCCAACATAAAGTTTTAATGTCTTAATAAAATCTGATAAATGAAAAATAGATAAAGTGACTGCTTAACAATGTCCCTAGTGTATGGAATGTTCTTAAACCCAAATTAATTACCGCATATTTACATTTCTCTGTAGACTGAGAGAGAGGGTACGCTAGGCATCCGGAGAGAGTGACATCCTTTCTCTTTTTCATTCTTTTCTTCTCTTTTTCTTTTTTTTTTTTTGGTAATTTTTTTTTTATTATTATTTTTAATATGCCAGTTCAAGGTAAATAGGTATGCAGTGTTTGTGGAAGAAAGAAGGATGGGTTAGTGCTTCCACAGGAAAAAAGGAAGAACTAGAAAAGACAAAAGGCGTGGATGGGAGCAGTGGGGATGGGGATGGTAGAACAAGGTCAACATTTACAGTCACTAGTTCTGTGCACTCGAAACGTTCTCTGTGCTAGTGGATAGCTTGTAGAGAGGAAGGGCTCAAGCATGTAAAGCAAGCCTCTGCTGGGAGGAAAAAAATATACTTAGCTGCTGTACTGCTGCACTGCACGAGTCATTTCGGACTCCCACTGAATTTATTTTGGGGTTGTACCAACACTGTCAAATGGAGAAATCATTTTCCTAAAAGGAAACTTTGCGTATTCCTAAGTGCTTTTCTTAGCTAAAGTTACCCTAAAAGCGTTCTTCTTCTGCTGCGTTTGCTGAGAATTTTGGAGAAAGAATGATACCTTTCTATTAACCGGCTTGTTCAGAATGACGTCCCACTCCTAAAATCTACCTGTAGAAGTAAGAGTGATTATTCCTTCATTTAAAAAAAAAACCACAATGAAATTTCTTTAATATCGGGCTGAATAGCTTTTACCTTCTACTGAGATGTTTTGAGAAAAGGACTATATTGCTTACATTTGTGGGTCTAGGGGTCTGGGATCTGAAGAATAAATATAGTGCTAGTTAAAAGTTTCAGATACTGTTTTTTTACAGTGACGAAAATTAACACGATTTTGTTTCTCTGTGAGAGAAGGCTGAAGGAATTAATGCGTTTGCAGACTACTCATTAATGTCCTGTGTGCGCTGATTTCATTTGTTGTGCTTATGCTTAGAGAGGAAGAAGTTGACTGTTACAGATTACGGATTTTAATGAACATCTCAATAATTTACCAGTTGCTGAAATTGTGAACTAGACTTGGAAGGCCAAATGAGAGAGCTGATGAGTGACACACCAGCCCGCACAATTTGACTGTTGTATTCATTGCATTTGAATCAAATCGGGAGTTTGGCATTACTAATTCTGGGTGGCTGGCTCATCATATGCATTCAAGGAGTTAATTAAAACACACACAAACACATACACACGCTCTCCCACCAAGCATCTTGCGATGTTTATGTGCATAGTGTGTTTGATTGGTACCTTTAGATAGAAGAGGAATTGTTTTTCCTTCTCTTGCTGTCCAGAGATCTTAAATACATAACTCGTTTACAAAATATTTACTGCTACTCAGGGAGCTTTTAATGAGCATTTATGGCTTTATCATTTAGGAGGTATATAGTATCTGGTTGAGTTACTTAAATGTGAAGCTTCCCTGATAGGATAGGGATACGTGTCTGTGTAATGTGACATATCTGTAGCTGTATAAAATACACTTTTACATATTTATACAGGAAAAAGACTATCTCCTCCCAAGGTTAGATTTATAGTTTCTTCTCATGCTTTTCATACTATACTTAAAAAAAAAAAAATCTCTTAATGTTGAATAGGGTACCTGCATGTTTGCGTGTCAGATACCCCTGCCTTCACAACTCTTGCAGAAGTCAGTCTGACATCCTCTTGGCTTTTTTTTTTTTTTTTCCTATTTCATTAATTTCTTGCTCAGGCCTGGTTATAGCATAACTAAGTTGTAAGTCATGTTGTGCCTATACACACTGGAAATATTCAATGCCTGTGAATTCTGCTACTGTAGTCAAGAGACAAGAAGCGCTCACAGCAATTAATCAATAGCTGCAGTACGCCTCTGCTGATGGCAAGGAGTTCGTTTAACAAGTAGCATCCTTAGAAGCGAAGCGCTTTTCCCTTTCAAAGTATCTGTGGGTTTTTATCTAACTTGGAAAACGTGTGAAGTCTCCTGTGCTTCCTACGAAAGGTAAAATTACGTTGTATTAGAGTATGTTAAAAACTATGCTGCAAATTAAGCAAATCCTTGTCACGTTACTGTATTACGTAAACCAGAACTTACTTCTCGAACTTTTGAGTCTTTCTCTTGGGCTTTCGGCTTCGGACAGCGGGCGAGCAGTCGCGCGTGCTGTACCTGACGGGGATTTACGGCGTTCGTACCTTGTGCGTCCCCTCCCGCAGACCCCCTGGCGAAACCCCGCCGCCGTCAGCGGCCATAAAGTTTTCACCCACGCCTTGGCTGAGGGTTATGATGCTAGCCTGCGGTCTGCCACGCGTCCCACCTCTCCCACGCCCTACCGAGGGGCCGACTTGGTCCAAGTGGCTTGCGCCTCGCCTGGGGCCGGGGCCGGGCTCTGCCTGCGCCGGGGGGCAGCGGGGAGCCCCGCGCACGCCGCAGCCTCCGCTCGAGAGACGCTGCTTGTCACCTCCGCGCCGAGCCCAGCCTTTGCCAGCCTGAGAAGCCAGGAGTCTCTAGAAGTTGTTCCTGAGCCCACATGTCCTTGTGACAGTGTGAAGTTCTGCGCGCGGTAGTTGTTGGGAGAGAGCAAATTTAGACAAGATTTTGGAAGAATTTTGGTGAGCGCTGCTTGAAGGGGCCATGGTACTTGAAAAGACTGTAAGGAGCGAATGGAAATTGTGAGATGTGCAGTGGTAATTCGGAGAAGCTGTCTTTTTTTAGGATAGGTGCAAAATGTATTTATTTTTTAAACAGAAGAAAGAGGAAAAGAGAAAGACAGGAGTTGAATTCTGGTTGTTAGAATCATCAGATGTTACTATGAAGTTTAGGAGTGTTAGAGGTGCTGCCCGTGGTATTGGGGGGGGGGGGGGTGTGTTTGTTTGTTTTGAAAGAAACTTGCAAACATTTTCCTACCCCTTATTTTTGATCCAGAATGGCACTTCTCTTCAACTTGTCCTTTGTCACCTTGTTTAAGAAAAAAAATAATTCAACATGATGATGCTATTTTTGACTTTCAGAACTCTGAGAGTTGAAATGAAAATGAGGGAAAGCTTGGGGCTTGCTTTGAAAGTCTGAAATGGCTTTGACCTTGCTTCCCTTAAAAGTATTGTGGGATTAATCAGGTAACGTTTCTCAATTCTCAAATTGTAATTGTATTTGCTGTTTTTTAAATTTATGTTTGGTATTCCAGATTTCCTTTTTATACTACTTTTTTGAAAGATCAAGTATGGAAAATCCTATCAGCAACTGCTCTTTGAGATCTATAATAATTTTATTTTATTTTGTTTTACTATGTACTTCTGCTTTTGTGTTTTCTTAAGTTCATGTAGACTGCCTTCATTGCATTTTGCTTTTTTCCTAGGATGTGGGTGTCTGCGTGCTATTTGATCTAAATATATCATAAAATGTTACCTTAGTGCTAATTTTTCTGTGTGGTTGTATTACAGTCTTATTACTACATATTTGTTTCTGTCTTACTAATCTTAATATAATTCTGTTACTTTTGGGGGCAAAAATATAAGCAGAGTGAATAGAAATTTAACTTTCTTGTCTGAATAATCAGAGTTCTTTTTAGTGGTGAGGAACTCTGCGTGTGTGGGGGTATGTGCTATTCTTGCATAGTTAAGACCATTGTCTACATCTAATGTTCTTCGTGAACTTTTGTAGCTTTAGCGAAAAAAGACCTAAGAATGTCATGTGTGTAAAGAGAAACCCATACAGTTTGTCATCCTCTTGGTTTCTTTGCTGCTGAGCTTGATTTTTTTAAGAATGTGGGAGTGAAAAAATGCCCCATGTTTCATTCATTCATCTTGCAGGTTGGGCATGGGCAAAGATAATGTATCTGACAGTGAGCTGGAGCTACTTGCCATTGCCAACTCAATAGATAGCATAAGACCTAGAGTAGGGAAAATGTTAGTGGTTCCAAACAATTTTTAATTTTGTTACTCTTTTTTTACCATAGTTGACGTGAAAAGATTTCACCAAGTTTTTTTTGCCAATTAAAACAGTGAGCCTAAAAAAATCTCAAGAGAGTGTGTACCCATACATACAGACGTATTCATGTTTGCTCGGTATAGTTTGGTACGTTCATTTGCGGGGTTGCATTAAGTTGCATTATCTTCAGTTTGATGGGAATCCTAAAAAAGACTGTGTTTTAATAGAGTGTGATGCAGCTAAAATTCATCACAGTCTGAAAGACCAAAGTGCATCTCTGCATACAATTTTTATGATTTTGAGGTATTCCTTGTTTCAAGAGAGAGAATGTTTAACGAAAGGTGTGAAGCGTATGGTGTCCTCTCACCTTCTGGGGTGGCCTGCCTTGAGTTAGGGTTAAGGCATTTCAGCAGAGCTTTGTGCTGGGAGGGAGCATTGACTTGCTGTACTTCTGGCCATGCTGTATTTGACTGTAGAGGTCTTCTGTTTTCACAGAAATTCCCTTAGCAGCCTCATTACATTCACTTTGTAAAACAAGACTGAAAACATTTTCTCCAAAGGTTTAGTCAAGTTTCTATTCATAGGGTTTTCTCCCTAAATTTTGATGCTGTGGCCTCACTGGGGCAGAGGCTTTTTTGGATAGAAATGAGATGTGTGGGAAGGTGATGGTTGGTAAGGGCGAAGGGAAGGATGTTCTTACCCGTTTGGCATGTCTATTAACAAACTGGGTCATTTTGTTGTGTTGTATTTACATGACTTGTTCCTGTGCTGGTGTGAAATGTGAATCACCAAAACATGATGATTATTTAAAAAAAAAAAAAAAATAGGCTAAATGAAACAAAACTGAAATAGAACTGAAAGGCTAAATGAAATCAAATGAAAACAGAACATGCAGCGTTATTCTCTTGGTACAGTTTCCTTCTGCAGCTGCTGAGTAAAGCCAAATAGGTTTCTTTTCC
This sequence comes from Haliaeetus albicilla, assembly GCF_947461875.1. Classification (NCBI taxonomy): domain Eukaryota; kingdom Metazoa; phylum Chordata; class Aves; order Accipitriformes; family Accipitridae; genus Haliaeetus; species Haliaeetus albicilla. Next base: position 18,187,757 of record NC_091501.1, read on the forward strand.
ATGTCTGTTAAAAATATCCAGGCTTTTGAGTTTGAAAATCCCAGAGACATAGAAAATACAACTTTATCTTCAGGTTCAGCCTTTGGTTTGTCTTTTGCTCATGGGTTTTGGAGATTTAAGTAGATGTTTATGGTCAGTGTGTTGTAAAGAAGGCTATTGATTCTCATCTTTGTTGCAACCGTGTGAACATCAAGTTGATTCTGGTTTTGCAACTGAGATTAGAATTTGGCAGAATTTCTCAGTGGAAGGCTCTCATCCTTTGCTTATGTTTTTTAAGTTCTGCTCACTTTTGCTGTTCTTGCCTAAACTCTGACATTAATTGTGTGACTCAGGAAACCATGTTAGGCTATAGAGTTTGCATGCAATACCATGCAAACTAGGGGAAAAATACTGTGCCACTCTCAAGTATGCCGTGCATCTCTTTTATAGATAATCTGCATGTGTATTGCTGTCATTGATTTAGTGTGTTTTTGTAGAGTGCAAGCATCCTGAATCAGGACCCCATTATGCTCGTCACTGTACAAACACAAAAAAGAAGGTTTCTTTCCATTCCACAGAGCAGCCTTTGTGCTTAGAGCTGAGAGTAATATCAATGTGTCTTTGTATGGGGAAAATTCAGAAACGGAGAGTAGGTAAGAGATCCCTAGCATGGTTCATGAATGAGATTTCAGTCCTGAAGCCATGCTTTAGAATTTATAAATTGAGCAATATATGTGCATGTGTATTCTCCCTCTGTATATTTTCTACACATATGTATGTAGAAGTTGCTTTAGAAGTACTGATAATATTAATAATAGATTCATACTTCCTGTAAAGTCCTTTGATTAGGAATTCAGAGCATTTGGAAAACATTAATATACAAATCATGAAGATTTCTGTGCTCTTTAGATTGAGAAGCAAGATTAGTCTCAACCTATAGATGAGAAAACTGAGGGATGGTGTCACAAAATCATTTGCATGGGTGAATATAAAAAGTAGAGATACCAGCTGCTAGTCCTATTTTTTAACCTCAAGACCCTCCTTTTCCTTCTTGAGATCCTAAGAACTGCAAATCACAGACTTAATGTCTGTCCAATTATAATTTCCAAAGGTCTCATTCTAGCAAGGTGAACTATAATATTCAGATTACTTAAATATGTACAATAGGGACTTTGGAGTGTAATCAATAATATAAAGTAAAGAAATATTTCCAGCCCCAACTGCATCGGTTAGGGCTGGGAGGGAATACTTTCTGTAGCCCCTCCAGTTATCTGAGCAGGCTTCTAAACTAACTCCTGCCTGGAGGCAAGTTCGGAGAACTGCAGTTAGGTAGCAGCACCTGCAGTGTTGAAGCAGTAAATTGAGAGACGGTGTGTGCTACTAACGGTCAGGTAAAGGTTTCATCCTGGAGAACAATTAACATTTTCAGCCATAGGTACAAGAGCTGTCATATGTTTTATAAACTGAAGACCAGGCGCTAGGGCAGTCCAGGAAAAAATTCTTCACATGGAGAGTATTAATGTGAGGAACAGACTCTCCTGAAAGCAGCAATGTAGGCAGCCACGGTGAGCAAACCAACTAGCTTAAAAGTAAAAACGATGCTGCAGAACACAAAATGCATTGTGATTCTTACCCGTCTTTTAAATGTGTGACAGAGATCCAAAATGAAGGAAATTATACAAGCTTATTAACAGGGAGGAATTATTTTCTTACTCGTGTTAAAAGTTCTTCTAATCTGTTTTAGTATTTTTTTTCTCATTTCCAACTGTAAGCTCAGTAAGAGTAGAGCTGAATCGCTGGGGTCTGCAGGTAGATTTAGATCTAGTCTCTGTGTTGCATCTCTTACTACACACTGTTGAGAAAATGGGTATAAACTAAGGAGTCCTGGGTGGATTTGATCTCTGTAGCCTGTGAATATTATGACTGAGCTATTAAGTTATTTGATAAGCTTTTTAAGAGGGAGACTACTTTCAAGATAATGGATTATAATCAGGCATGTTCCATAGTGTTTCAGTAGTAGTTATTCAGCAGTGTTCACAAAGACCTATTTTGTGATAGGGCTAGTCAAGGCATCCTTTAAAATGTGGCCATTCATTCTGAGTGTTTGGACTCAGTGGGACTGAAGTTCAGTGTCAGGTCCTAAAAATGTAGGCCTAATTAATTAATGTTCTGCTCAACTCTATGAAAAAGGCTGATGTTTTTCACCCCAGTAAACCAGGATGGCATGAAATGGTGACTCACGAGATCACTGAGCAAAAGCCTGACTTTCCTTAATCTGCAGCAAACTTCGATCAGTTGCAATGCCGCCAGAATTTCTAAAGCATCGGGAGAGATTTCTGCAGGCTTCTGCAAATCTGTAGATTTCAGAAGTTCTGTGTCGGTGTGCTTTAAAGACACGTTAACTGTCGGTTCCTCCTAAACAACATGTATCCCTGGCAGATTAGGATGATCAGAACGGCGGTGATGAAAATGTACCTGAATTCTGCCAGGGCTAACATCTGGGCCTTAGTGGACTTGGCACTGTACGCAAAATCAATCTTTGTTTTGAAACTGTGTGTTTCCTAAGGTAGTAATTCCCAGTTGTGGCCACCAAGGTCTTAAGCAAGACTGCTGCACAAAAATGCATTCTTCCAAATACACATTTGTTTGATAACCTCAGTTGTCAAAAGTGTGACCTCTGTTAATTTGTCACCAGGCAAATTATTGTCACCAGTTCCCAGGTTCCATGAGAACCCCAGGCAGACAGCAGAGCCCCATGCTGGTTAGCATTTCTGGTTTTGCTGTTTGTGGTAATAAACAACTTACTTACAAATGAGTTGACTGCCACTGAGGTGACTTGCCGTGGGTTGTCCGGTGTAACAGCAGCAGATTCATCAGTGGATTCTTGGAGGGCTCACTGCCCTTGTCTGGAGCTCGTTCCTCCAGAGCAGCATAGCCTGTCTTATATTTTCATATTAAATAAACTAAATGGTTATCAGATAAGAAAGGCAGAGCCTTATTGTTAAAATGATTTATAGAATTTCCTTCTTAATGTTTATTAGAAAGATGGTAAGATGAATGAAGTTGCTGCTGTTATAGTTGGGTAGAGTCTCACATGGAAGCCTGTGTTTTTAAAAGCAGCTATAAAAAATTGGAGCGTAATAGAAGTTAGAACATTATTTTCAAAAGAAGATAAATAAAATAGCTTTTTACATACATGTGCAGTCTATTGAAAGGCCATCCAAAGCACTGATACCAATTTAAGAAGATGATCTTTTGCCTTAATTATACATCTGGGAGATATTAGCTGAACATTTTGTGGAGAACTGTGAATACCTTAGTTGCCAGTTGTCTAAAATGCTGCTAATGATTGCTTCAGTGCCAGTGTTTTGATGGCTAGAACCTAGGCCTGAATATGAATACAAAGAACTCCATCTAAAAAAACGCGTGTGCGCACACACTTTTTATACAAAACAGATTTCAACCATCTGCTTGGCACTTAGCTTTGCAACTATAGGCTCTGATATGAAAGGGAGCACTGTCCAGGTTATGAATGGTATCGCTTTTATTGGTACCTTAGAAAAATTGTGGTGTTTTTAGAAAGCTTGTGTATCCAATGGTTGCTTCAGTGGAATAATGAAAACAACTGCCTTAACCAAAATTTTGTGCCTTCTGTCATTCCTCCAACGGTGGCATCTCCTTACCCTTGCAAAAGGGATTTTGTAGTGAAGAAAAGTTTCTGTTCTGCACCTCAGCATTTCCAAGTGTATCAGAGGAGTTTAGATGAGTGGCCCTTAGAACTGACACCCCAGATGGTTTATGACACAAAGCACTGTTTGCTTAGGAATACGTTGTATAGCAGAGTCTGTTGCCCAAGCACTGCAGAGCGTGTCAAATCAGCATGGAAGTTAATGGACCAAAAGCCCTTCTGAATTTAACACTTTCCCATTTGATCTGAATTTACAGCTTTAAATCAGGACTGCAGTTTTTCCTTTAGTGGTGCAGTGGTGGAGAGTAAAGTTGATAGCATAAATTACAGGCATATAATACAATCATTTTGACCCAATTCATCTGCTTAAAGGTTTAGAATGAATGAAACAGACTAAAATTTTTGGTAAAAGCCTATTCATGAAATATATAAAAAAAAATTTGAAAGTTAGGAGAAGATTTGAGTATGTATTAATTTGATACTCTGACCAGTCCATGTTTTACTCTTAATAGGTTAAGCAGAAGAAAATGCACTGTACAAAAAATGAAAAATCTTCGGAGCTTTCACTCTTTTTTTTTTTAGCAATTGTTAGCAATTTAGGTACTATTTCTTTGCCTTTGCTAGAATTATCCTTAAAATATGCAGGACAAAAATATGCTGCTTCTTTGCTTTTCTTCTTTGAAAGGGTTTGATAGTATTTTCCCTTAGGTGCACATTTGGAAAAAGGTGACGAAAATGCAACCTCCTGTATGTAACAAAGCCTCTGTGTTTGGCCATCCATTTAGTGCCGTGTCACATTAGTACTGCATTGTTAACACCTTTGGACAGGGCTAAAGGTTCCTTGCTGCTGAGTCTAGAGAGTTGCTTATGTCAGATCATAATGTTGCTGGATGCTTTTCTCAAGAAATGTACTTTTCATTTAAAAGTAGGGCTGGATTGTTTGCTTCTGAGATGTCAGGAGGGTGAATAAAAGGACTAATTGTTACTTACGCCCTCATTTGATAAAGATTTCCTTTTCTCTCTGTTATGCGGTCTGGAGAAAGTACTGCTTTTAACTGTTGCGTTTTATTTGCCCGAGTCTGTCTTTTTGTGGAGAACATCCGAGATGATGAAAGAAAGATAAAGTTGGATCTCTATGGACAAAATGATGATAATACTGGAAACTTAAAAGCTTCTGCATAGTTTTAGATGAATCATAATGTACGGACAGCAAAAATCTGACTTTTTTAAAAAATGCATGTGAAATAAGCCTTAACAGTATTAAGGCTGTAGCCCTAACAAGCTAATAGACTTACAGCCCTCTGTATTATTCTCGTCCTGTCTCTTCCTTCCTCAGCTCTTCTCCCTTCACCTTCTCCCCACAGGCAGTTGGGCATGCTTTCTGCATTTTTATGGGGAGCCCTGTTATTCTCAAAGGTAGAGATTAAAACAATAAACCTATTAAGCTTAAGAAAATTCTGAGGCCTTTTAAGTGGTGATCCAGATGGAAAGTAAGCCAGTTCTCCAGCCACTGTGTCACCATGCCTTCCCTACTGAAGATACTTCACCATCTTATTAGTGAAGCAGTTCTTCACATTGCATGCCATAAGATGGGTTTCTTCAGGAGTGGGAAATAGCAGCCTATGTGCTGTTCAGCATTAATGATTGCACAAGAATAAGCTGCTGTATTCAGGGATGGGTGAGAAGAAATTCTGTATGAAACACCATGAGTGGATTCATAATGAAACCTTTGCTATTCGGCGCCCGTGTTCTTGGAAAGTTTAGAGGGGAAAGTCTCCTTGACCAATGTCAACAATTTGGTCATTTTCTTTGCTTCCCCTCCTCCTCTCTTCATGTAATATAGTTATTGTCAATTTATTTTCTGTAGATTCCTCCAATCCGCTGTGGTTGGAAGGGAGTTCCGGAGTGAGTGCATGGCAAGGTAAATTTGAGATGGCAGTTGGTGGTGTGGGAGGGAGGGTTGGGAGAAGGAGGCGGCGGAGGGTACAAGAGTGCAGCTACAGTTTTAAACAACCTTGCAATTGTCCCCCTTTTTATTGAAATGGCAGCTTTCAAGCCAGGTCCCTGAACTGTTTAATTTGATTTACACTGTTAAAGCTGAGTTCCCTCATGCTGTTAATAAGGACTGAACAAATACCTTGCGCTCTCCCTTTTTTTTTCTTTTTTCTTTTTCTTTTGTTTTTTTTCTTCTTTCTTTTCTTTCCACCACTAAAATTCTAGTTGTGTCTCTTTCTGGTCTCTTTCTGTTGGCTTTAAACAAACTGCTGCATTGTGTCACCTTAAGTTTAGACATCCGACTTAACGAAAAGCTTGAGATGGAGAGAGGATGGTTTGCGGAGGAGAACACGCTTGGTAGATCTAGTACGGCTCCTTCTTATGATTTTCAGCAGGTTCGATGTTACCGTCAGGTTACAGTTGCATTTGCATTAAAGCGAGGTATGAATGACCGCGTTCAAAGGTTGGACTTCAGCTCTCTCTGTGGCCTGTCATTGTCATAATCTAAAATAAAACGACGTTCACGATACGCAGATGCCAAATGGCTACAGAAAATCAACCTGCCAGTTTCTTTGACTGTCTAGCTCCAGTGTATGAGGGAAAGTGAGGTCAGGCACATGTCAGTACAGGACTTTGGAAATCCCTTGAAGCATTATGTGCTGATTGTGCCTTCCAGGAAGCCGTAGGTACAGATTTGAAAGTCTCCAGAATGAAGTTGGCTCTTACATTTCACAGGCTATATAACATCTGTATTTTCAAAGTTTCTGATGTTGCATTTAATGCTGAAAGCAGGAGGAAAGGATGAACACGTGTGTAGGAAGAGTGCATGATTTTCATAAAGAAATAAAAAATTGTATGTGGAAGAATTGCATGTGAGTCAGCTAGTACAAAAAAACTTGTGTGTCCTTTTAAAATTTTGGGGCAATTAAATGTTTTTAATAGTTTGGCTCATGCATCTAATCTATTTGGAAATATACCACTTCCAGGGGCGTCTGGGGAGAAAAATCAGAGCTTGTTTTTCTCTCTCCTTATTTTTATCTGTATGAAACATCAGAGTGAGTGCCTGAAATAAATTGATCTACATTTTAGAACCATTTATCAGGTAGAGTTCAATAAAGCAATACATGTGCATTGTTAATTGTGAACTATTGTGCAGATGACTTGTTTTTTCTTTGAGATGAAAATAACCCTGTTGAATAGGAGGGGACATGTAGCACCAAGTGTGGGTCTTGGTTTGTGTTTTTTAATTTTTAAAAACACTTCAGGAGAGTAATAGGTAAAAGTTGCATCTCACCAGGCACCAAGTGCCTTGTGTCAGTCTGGTTTTCAGGAAATGAGTTTGATGCTCTTATTGGTAGTCTTAGGAAAGAGGACAGGACCCGAGTAAGTCCAGAGAGCAGTGTTTGCCCTCGCTCACCTCCTTACTGGCTCCTCTGCAGCTCTGGGTACTAGGACCATCACGGGAAGTTTGTTCTGCCTCTGTCTTTGCAGTATCGTTGTGTGAATAAACAGAGGCTATGCTTGTCATTCAGCCTCCTTGCACAAGCCCCGCATTCACGTGTGATCGTAAGGCTCTGTCCAGCTCCTACTGAAACTAATTGTAGGATTCTCGTTGACTTGGGTGTTGGATCGGGCCCATTAAATGGCAAGAAAATAAAGTGAAAGCATTGTTAATGATTCCTATTGATGCTTTTCCTGGCACAAAGTACTGCAGATAATTGTTTTTAGATGAAATACAGTTGCATCTGAGTATTACATTTATTAGCTTTTTAAAGGAGGAATAACCAAACTGGACATATGGGGTGTTTGAAGTGTGATTGTGTGAGACTAAGATAATTTCAGGAGAATAGCTTAAGTCGCAGGATATGTGTGATGCCCTTTGTATACAAGATGTGGGATTGTGGAATTTATTTTGCATGCACTGGTTTTCACTGAGAAAGAATCCAGAATGCAAATATATAGTCAGAATATATAAGGAGTGCAGCCTCGCTGCTGTAGACTTCAAGACCCATTAATCAGGCCTGATAGTGATGTGATCTCTGAAAATACTTTGGTTAAGTAGGTTTAATCCTTATTAACAGTAAGTTGCTTGAAACCATTTTGAGTAAAGTCTGAGAAGGAATATGGTAGATTGAACACACAGATAAAGGCCAGCCCTATTAGGCTCTGAGTGGCTTTGACTCCTTTGAAGTTCTATAGGTTTTAGACTTGCTACAAGATCAGGACACTAACAAAAGAATTTTCACCTTATCTTCATATTTTTCTGCTGTAATTGACAGTGTCATTTCCACATTAAAATGGGGTCCTACTCATGTTTTTGGTATAATTTAGGCATTGCCCCAGCCTTCCGCAGGACTTGGTTAGAACATGTGGTATAAGCAGATACTGAACAGTCCGTTTTTCTTAAGCCTTATTCTGCAGTGTTCAGGTTAAATGGTGTATGTAATTTGTCCACATTTTGGAACGTTTCCTGTTGACTTCAGTGTGATTTAGCTGTGGATGACTGTGATCCAGAGCCTTTTAAGAACAAGGAGATAGGAGAGGTCACTGCCTGTTTCACTGCTTTCTTCTCATTCATCAAGAGGGTGGAGGGAAGGAATGAAGTGTCAGAGCTTTTGTTGCTACTGGTTTTTGGGAAATGTGTTCAAAGAACTATTTTGGAAGATGATGGTGAAGTTGTTCCTACTATTTGCGCTGCATTGCCAAAACATTGTACTCTTGTATGAGGTAATAGCTGCGGTTTGTGGCGACATTATGAAAACATAGGTTTGTTATGATGATTGCAGAAAAAATCCCAGATACATGGTAACGTATTTGTAATATTTTATTGAAGTGAAATGTGGAAAATACAGCATAGCTTGGAGTCTCCTTGGACTGATTCATGTTTCAGGAATGAAGAAGCAATTGTGCAAAACTTAAATGGCTGTACATGACATCAATTAAATAATAGATTTTTGGCCCATCTTAGTATAGTTTAGTCTTTTCTTTTTTTTTTTTTTTTTTTTTTTTTTTAGTATCACTATTATGTGTTGCATTTGGTTGGTAGTAGGATGTATTTTACATTGCTAATAATCCAAATTAGAATGTATATTTTCTTCTTGTCCTGTGAAATACAGGCAATATTAGCTAAAAGATAACATTGCTGCTGGATGCTGATGTAGAATAAGGAGTGGGACATAGGTAATACCTTACAGGTTATATGTTATAGCCGTTGAAGGCTATCTAAGTATCTAGATGGGCAAGATGACCACAGACTTTCCTCTCAACATCTAATCTTGAGGTAAGGCACTCAGCATAATAAACAGAGATTCATAGTGTCCCTTTACGCACTTCAGCTGGACTGGCTAAGCTCCTGGGTTTCCCAGCTATGCTGGCTGAGAGGTTTGAAATTAATTTTTTAACTTCTGATTGCCTCTTTGTTTATGCAACGTATTTTTGTTTCGTCTTTAATTCCTTTTTAGTTAATGGGCATTACTAAGTCTGAAAACTTGGATCATGGCTTTTATATTTTATTTTTTTTTTAGTTTATTAAGGGAATAGAATGAAAGCAACACAATATGCCAGTGATGCTTCAAAGGTCTAGTTGTATGAAACTGCTTGTTATCCTATTTTGACAATTTTGTATGCTTGCTAGGTATATGGGTCTTTCAGTTCAAAAGCTCTGCTTCATCTGTGTTTGGTGTCTTCCGTCGTGTTCAGAAATCAAGCCAGAACCTCTAAATGTTTAGTAGAAGTCAGTTGCAAGAGAGCACTGGTGATAAATGCTATCAGATTGTATGAGAAACAAGTCCCAAAAGAGGTGTATTAGAACAGTATGTCACTATACCAGTAAACCAGCACTGTTGTTTGCTTCATCCTCTTTTTTTCTGTGACCGTTTTCATCTTTTTATCACACATTGCAAAAGACTACTCTAACGTATTTATCTTTTAGAGAGCTGAAACTTCTGCAGTATTTGTGTAATGCCTGTTGTTATGACATGTCTCCTATAAAGCAGAGCAGGATCTACAGCAGCGATGTAATGAATGACCACAGTCAATTACTGTGATGAACAATTGATTTCTGGCTTTTGAAAGTATACCCTTAATAATTATTCGTTTGGCTGAACTATCCTATTCTTCTTTATATGAGTTGTGTACAGAAAGAGGCATGATACATGTTATTAGTCATATAGCTGTGTCAATAATGATATAAGCTACATAGATGTGACAAATGGACTAGAATAAATAATGGCAAAGAACTGAACTAAAATATTTTGCTTTAGGTAAATACTGGCTCTTCTTGATGTGTTATAAAAGCTACACTATAAGAAAAACAATCTCAGAACAATTATATCAAAATCTCTAAAGATGTTGTAGTCAAGTCAGTGGGTTACTTTTTCTGGGTGTCTCTTCCTGCTTATATGGTGATTTGTCCAAATATGCAGCATTACATGTATTCTGTGCAAGAAAGAAATATTTAGGGTCATACTCTGTTTGTACAGGAGTGTCCTTTTGTAATGTGGTAGATAGTACCTCACTAACAAAGCAGAACAGTTAGACTCACAAGGTATGGGTTTATGGAAAATGACCATGGATTAATTAAAAAAGAGATAATAACAATTTATTATCCTGATATTGTAAAGCTCAAAGTGGAGTGCCCAGAGTTTCTGTTGGAATTGGTGGCAGCTGGAAATGCTGAGAACTTTGCAGGGTTAGGCATCCTCCTCACACGCTTCAGAAGGTGCTAAAGTCAAAAGGAGCTTTTAACTCTTTGAGGTCATACGGCCTCACTATGAAACGTTTGTCTGCAGAACATCCACGTACTTGTGGCGGGGTGAAAAAGGGAATGGGAGAAGGAATGGCAAGGGAGGGAAGGCAGGGGATGGGACTACTTACATAGGTAAACTTGTATGAGAGATAGAGCTAGCTGCCTTCTGTCCTACTTTATCTGTAAACAGATAGTGGCATGATACTGGGCACTAAGTTCTTCATCTTGGATTTTTTTTTTTATTCTCTTTTCTTTTTTTTTTACAGTAGTGGTGGTGGATCATTTGGAGTTGCTTCATTCTGTTCTGTAACCAGGGTGAACAGGAGGGTTTGGTTGGCAATTTATAGGTTGGGAAGGGTGCAGCTGGAAATCTACAGGAGTGGCAAAAAGGAAGAAAAAAAGGGAAACGAAGGTTCTTTAGTCTTTTCTAAGGTGCATGGCTATACGGGTTTGGGGATTCACTATCCAGTGGAAAAAAGTAAGAGATGGACCAAGGGAAGTCATCCTGTTTATTTGACTAGGCCTTCCCTTGACTCAGTATGCTATAATCATCATTATGCTGGTTGTCTTTCAAAGTATAATTAGCCTGGAAGTGAATGTGGGTGGTGGGTGGTATGGCAAAGTATTTCTTCAGAAAAAAATAAAAAAGAAATGGTCTGCTGAAGAAAAAAGTCTTGTGTATCTTTCCAGCTTTTTGGTTTGGACAGTGTATGTATGTATGTAACTCCAGAAGCCAAAGACGTCCTGAGTCGAAGTCCAGAGAGAGTTCACTTGAAACAGTCTAATTGGAACATGCCCCAATTTATTACAATGATGATAACACTTTATGCTTCTATTGTGCCCTCTGTGCTAAGATCTCAAGGTGCTTTACAAATATTAAGGGATTAACTTGCACAATGCTGCTGACAAATAGGTATTATTACTGTCCCCTTTTACACGGTTGGGGAATTGAAATACCGAGGAGTACAACAGCTCGGTTGTGCAATGCCTATGCCTGGAGAGAAGAATTTACGTTAAGTCACCCCACTGCAGCCAGAGGTTTGAATGTAGCAAGAGGGAAACTCAGTACCTGCATCCTCCTCAGTGTTTGCAGCTCTCCATTTAGCTACATTCAGATTTGTTTTGCTAGACAAACTTGCAACCTTAGAGGGACAGGAGGCAAAGTTGTAATTAATTCCTCCTTAATTGGCATAGCAGTAAGTAATTCTGCTTAATCCATTCCTTGCTGTGAGGATGAAGTAAGGCTAAACATTTGAATTGTGGAGAGGACAAGGGGAAGAGGGGGAGTAGGCAGTGAAGGATGGTCAGAGACAGACATTTCTTATGGTGTCGTACACACATGTTAAGAAATACCTATATAAATAAGATATCTATCTTATTTTTCCCTCCAATTGCCTCCTGACTTAGGTGAAACGCAAAGAAATAGATGATTCAGTTTGGAAGAATTCACTAAATTTTGCCTTCCCCTTCTTGTCTTTCATTCAGTCCGTAAGAGTCTCTGGAGTGTGAAATGTGAAGACACCAAATTGGAATTAATTTTGCTTTTTCATTTAACAGATTGTGTTACATTAACACCACACTATTGCCAAGCAGCAAACCTTTCCTTTCCTCAGATGTTAGCTACTAATACAGACTAAAGACTGCTGAAAGAATGGTTGTACTGAAATGCTTTATTTAAGTTTATCCTCCCTTGTGGCTCGCGCAGGCCCTGATTCTGCTAAGATGTATTCACATAAGCAGTCTCACTGAGTTCGCTTTTATTGCTTCCTGGGAAGTAAGCTGGATTCTATTTCATATAACATCGCCCAAGTTAGAATTTCAAAGCTCACTCAATCCTCAAAGAGACCTTTGCAAGACTCTCTTCTCCTGTATCTACACAGGCATTAAACACACCGAGGACACAATTGAATTAATCAGGACTACTCATGTACAGAAAATCAACCAAGATTGTGTTTAAGAGATGACAACTTTGATATCATATTGTTCATTACCAGCCAAGGAATTGTTACTGCTTATGTAACGGGATTATTAAATTGTTTACTGATGATGAGTCTTGCTTCCAATATTAAGCATGCATTGAAAGTCAGTGTAGTTCTGCTGAAAAGAACTAGCTATAAATGACATCACAGGATTTATTTTCTCTCCCTAAATTGTGTTTTGTTTGCACTTCTGAGTGCTTTTTGTAATTTTCAGTCCTACAAGTTTAGCCTGGGATCTGACAGTCAGGCTGACATCTCTCATGCGCTTGGATGGTGACCAACATTCAAATTCTGCAGGTTAAATTCTTCTCCTGAAGATACCTGCCTTTCTGCAAAATGTTTATTTTGTGCCTCTCACGGTCCTGATAAATCCTGGAAGTAAGTTATGCAGATTCCAGGGGGTTAAATCTGATTCCGCAATTAGTACATTATTCTATGGTATGTGACTAGAATGAAATGCTGTTCAGTGGCCTGTGGAGTAATTGGTTCTGCAGGACTTAGGAAGGTAGTAGTAGTAGTAGTAAAAATGCCTCAAATTAGAAAATGGAACAAACAAGCAAAAAGATGTACATGACTCTCTGCGCATCCAGTGCTCAGGACTGTTTAGTGAGGATGTCTCATTTGACGCTATGTGGGGACAGGATTGCGCCTTAATAGTTTGGATCCCTTTGTTTTCTTGCTGAAGATGGCAGTATTTAAAGCTCAAGCTCCTTCAAGAGCAGTTGCTCATTCATTGACGCCAGCTCAGTGAAGAAAATACAAGTCTATTCCTTTCGTTTTTAGCAGAATTGCATCTCATATCTCTGTAGGAGACTATATTCCATTTCAGGCTTCCTGCCCTTTGAACTAGACTTTTTATATACATTATTTAAAAGATCCTGTGCTACAATTGTAAGCCTAAATTATATGAATTTGAGAGAACCTGAGCAAAACTGTCTTTGAGGGATGGTTCTTCTTTCAGCTGTGGTACTGTTGCCTTTTTCCATCTTTATGACTGTAATCCCATTGCATTTGGAATCATGAGGACTCAGTGTGGGAGTCGCTGCCTATGGACCTGGGTCATAACCTGAATGAGCAGTCAGTCCTCTTTAATGTGAACAAAACTCTTCTACTCTGTGTGTGTGCGTGTATGTTAAAGATGACGTGGTTGGACGTGTGTAGAATTATCCTGCATTTCATCTGTTACAAAAATAGAGAAATACAGTGCTGCTGGGACTGCCATTCTCAAATGCAAAAGGCTTCAGCTGCTGATGTGTTACACCTACAACCCATGGTGGTGGGCACTTCACCTGTTTATTTTTTTTTTTACCCATAGACCATTTTAAAAGAAAAATACAGTCATGTGCTTTGTAATCACAGCCTTTTCCAAGGATACTACATTTCTAAAAATTTTCATTATCTGCCTGTGTCTTCCCTGTAATGTTAACTCTTTGTTACCTTAAACTATGGTGTGCATGACAGTACACAATTAAATAGTCGCCAGGCTTGCAGTTTATTGCTGTCATGGTTGGGTTTCCTGGTTGGTGAAATAGGTTTTTGAAATATGATTTGTCAGGTGTGTTTGATCCCACTGAAGATGCAAGCCACGTTGACATCTAGGGCTGCTCCAGTAAAGATAACTGGTGACTATCCATTAAGTTCAATGGAGTTAAAGTAGGAACTGTGAGAATGTCACATGTTTTACCTTGGTCATAGTATTCCCCAAATTTCTGAAAATGATGCGTAGTTTATCGTGCCCAGCAGTTCTGGGAGACATTGGTCAAAATTTTTATATCGAGGCTCAACTGCATTTTGACAAGCAGTCTCTTGTACAAAAAGGTCCCCCTCCGCTTCTGTGCGACGTGGGCCTGAGGGTAGCTAATGCTAACCTGCTTTACTTGCAGCTATCTCTTCTGAGTTCTTTTTCACAAACGAAGCGTGGAAAGATCTTTTTAGATTTTTGCTGTTAGATTGTAAGCATTTACTTCTAGTAGAAGAAAATCAGAAAACTAAAAGGGAAAATGAAGTTTCTGTACATCAGCTCAGGTTTGGCAGTACAAAACAATGTGTGCTTTATTGAGTGCAGTTGAATGGGTCTAAATTAATTGTAACTGCTACTACATGTGGGAAGGTATAGAATGTAAAATATAACATTAATAATGAATGCTTTCCTGTTGGTGGATAACTAATTTTTAAACTGCCTGGAAAATGAAGTTGCTGGACAGGATTCACTCAGCGAGGCTGCTGCCTGCCATGTAACTTCGCTGGGTTTAATAATGGCTGGTTACACAGGTGGTAAGAACAATAATGGTAGATTTTCTGAGAAATGCATTATTTTCACAGTGCCGCTGATGGAAGAAACGCTTAGTAGCAGCTGATAATTAATGATCAATTTGGAGATTATCACAAACAATTTACAAAGGTTGACTTTCCCTTTAGAAGTCCCTTTGGATAAACTCGATGGTAAATTACCTGCCTAAGGCTTTTACTTTACTTGTGCTAATAAGATGAAAATGAATGTGTTTGAAGAGCTCTGAACTGAACTTTCCAGACTGTCTGATAATCCGTACAACTCTTCTTTAAACATCTTAAGTGAGTGAGCAAATAGAGACTATAATAAAATTGAAAACCATCATATGGGTGCATGTTACCACCCGGTTTAAGTAATGGGGCATGACAAATAAGAGGCACTGCTGTAGAGTTCATATTTTCATTTTATGGCATACATTAAATATTTGATCACCAGCCAGCAGATAGAAACAATTGGGCTAAGAGTATCATTTGCAAATAGAAGGGTAAGATTTAGACTGTCATAGTCTGAGCACGGGATGGAGAACTTCTATATTTTAATCCGTGCTTCAATATCGCCTCTTTACGTTGTGGTGTGCAGACCACTTAAAATCCTCTTCTGTATTTCCTCAGTCTGTAAAAAGGAGTTAGTAATCTGTATTTGCTTCAGAGGGGATAATAATCCTTATTTACTTAACGAAGGGATATGTGAAGAGTAATTAGTATTTGTAAGTGCTTTTAAGGATGAAAAGAGTAGTGCAAGCATAGAAAGCTCTCTAGTAAACTGTATAAAGGAAAGAAGTAGGATGAGGTTTGTAGAGGTATGTAGGTGTTTAGAGACATAGATGGGCTCCTAGTCTGATTTTCAGAAGTGTATAGGTATCTTAATATTGGAAGCATATTTGAAGATCTCTTACAGCTAGACAAGCTCCGTGGTTTTGGCACTTCAATATCTTTATATAACTGATGTCTCGTGACATAGCGGATGGGAGGGAAGAAGGGGCATAGGGGTGTAAGGGCCTGGTAACAGCTGCACTTTCTGATCTTCCCCCTCTAAAGCGAGGATGGAGATGGGGGTTAGAAGAGAGTAGGAGAGAAAGGAAAAACCTTTGTACATCTGATGAGCTTTTTTACAACGGGGGTTTTGCAGACTCTTAAAAATGCCAGTCGGGAATCCCAGCATACAGCTGTATGCTTGGTCCATGTTGCGAGTAGATTGGTGGAACCAGAAGTATGCTCTTGGTTAAAAATGTTCCCCTAGCATTAGTTTTATATTTTTAAGACTTTATTTTATGATTGACATTTTTAAAGCTTAAAATCTGGTACACCTGTGTGAGCTACTTAGAGAAAAAGTAAACAGAAGGATCTTTGCTTTGTAAATGAAGAGACGGGTGGCTAGATACAAGTTACAGTAATACAGAAAGTACTCTTTCTAGGGAGTTGTGTCTTTTTACTATGCCTTTATAATTAGTTATCCAGGGCAGAGGTTGGAAAGGGGGCTGGTTTTAGCTTTCCATCATTATCTTGATAGTGTGTTTGATGAATGCAGTATGCCTCATTTTCATTGTACTGGGGAATTATCATCAGAGCTACTGCATGATAGAGGAAACTGGAAATCAGAGCTTGCGGCTTGCTGCCTGAATTTGGCCCCGATGTGCTGTGAGAGGGTGGGTTAGAGCTCTGACTTTCACTTGGGTGCCAGTATTGGGCAGTTCTGTGGGTAAACAAGAACCAAACTGGCGTCTGTAACGGTTCATCTGTGAAACGGGTGTTGCCATTAGTATTTCATGATGAAGGTGTGTGAGATGCCTTTAGTTTTTCTGAATGAAAAGCGCTCAGTAATTGTAAATTACCATGGCATTACCTGGCAAGGGGTGAGTTTCCTCCTTGTGTGAAGGACAGAGAAGGGGATCCAGTGAAACTGGACAGTGTAGTGAAAAGGATTCAGTGACATTCTCCTGCTAAGTGCTGTTTTTCTGGTGTTGGGGTTTTGGGTTGGATTTTGGGTTTGGGGGTTTTTTTTGCATTGTCAATGCCCAGAAAAGAAAGATGACTAGATTTGTACATTAAAAAAAATAGGTAAATAGGTTTAAAAAAAAATTCTTAGAATCTGTTGGCAGGACTGTATGAAGAAACTTAGTTTTGCAGTTTCAAAATACAGTAGCTGAATAGAGTACTTAATTTTTGCCCTTGCTTATGTGTCAGTATGCACGAAACCATCAGGTAAATTAATGATACAAGCAAGTAATACAAACAGCAATCACCAATAAAATGTTTTCTTTAAAAAAGAAAACCAGAGCTTGCAGAGCTTTATACAAAGGCAGTTAAACATTCTTATCTCTTATGTAGAAATAGAAAGACTGGGAGCCAGAAAGATTCAATAAATTGTGTGGGATCACACAGGAAGTTGCTGTCTTCTGAATTCTTAATGTTGCGTCCTGGTTTCATAGGCCATGCTGAGGCGGAGAGGGTATTCAGCAGTAAACTACCTGGTCATAGTTTCAATGTTTGTGCTTCTTTGGCACTGATCAATGCCAAAGGATGTTGCTGTACTGCAGAATTAGATTTCTGTGATGTATTTCAATAAGCCAAGCAACTCGGTATCCTAGGTGTCATTCGAACAACTGTAGAGCTTGCCAGCTGATTACTTACCCAAATAAAAAGCTATTTATTACCTTTTTGAAATTAAAAACGGGATGGTGGACCTTTCTTGTTGCGTTTTGTATGTAGTTCAGGATGGTAAACTTGAAAACATAGCTTATCATCAGCCTGTTGATATGGAGGTATTTGTTAATGTCCGGTACAAATGAATCCATGATTTCTCTGAAAGTCATAGCTTAATGTGACTATAATTATTCCTAATCAATTACTTTCATTGCAGTAGGTAGCCCATGGAGTGACTGGGCATCCTCTTCCAATAGAAGAGTGTTCTTTCCAGTATCATCTTCAGATACGTCAGAAGGCTTTCTTGGGAGATCTACTTTCTGTTGCCTGTGCACTATCTTTTTATAGGGATTCATGCTTGAGTTGTTTCCAGTGCCAAATCCATGTAGTTAGAAAAACAAAAAAGCGGTGTATGTTTGGGAACTGTAGAATGAAAAAAGAAATGTGAAGTAAGGAAGTTTGGTGGTTCATTTTTGTTTAACAGATAAGTTAATTTTCGAAGATGCTCAGCACCTCTACCTCTTGCACCTGAAAGGAATCTGAAGGTCCTCACTCTCTTCAGGGCCAGTCATGTCCTTTGAATGCCTCGTTCTCCATGCAGCGGTCATTTTCCTTGTAATACTCGTGACATACGTTTTAGATCTGAACATCTGGATTCAGATTCACTTATAATATAATTAGGTGTATCCCCAGTGGGGAGAAGGTTTTTGATTGAAGAAGTCTTTTCAAGAAAGCTATTATACCACTTGTTATGGCAATAGCAGCCAGGTTTACTTTACTGTAATGTATATTTATTTTTTTCAGAAGACTATAGCTCTCATCTGAAGTTGGACCTCCATGGCAATATGTGCCTTAGACTGCTAAATTGTTTTAATACATCTCAGTAAAAACAGTTCTAGGCAAGAACATTTTAATGGTGATTTTTTTTTAAGTGTGTTTGAAGGCAGTGTGTGGACAGTGTGATGTAGGGGAAGAGCCAAATGTTTATTTTAAGATGTGTCTGAATGAATCTGCCTACATAAACTTGCCAGTGTTAAGAAAGAGGGGCTCTGCCCCTTTTAGATCACAAAGGCCTCTCAGTGGGGGATGGTTTTGGTAATGGAAAAAACAAAAAAGGTTCCAGTATGTGGTGGAGGAGGTAAAATAAACAAACAGCAATGGATGATTACTTCTCTCCATCAAGGCTTCTTTATCCTTGCAAGCTCAGTCAGTGGTCAGCATGTTAGACACCCCTCCCTGTTTTATCCATCCCTTAACTGTGTTCTTTGACAGCATTGGTTTATACAGCTGGTCTTTGTGGAGCTGGATGGGAATCGCTGTTGAACAACAGACACGAAGGTAGACAAAGTACCTATGGAAGGGTGAATGGCAGACATCCTCCAAGCTTCCCTGGAGGGAAAGATACTGGTTTCAGGGTTTTTCTCCTCCTTTCCACCCCACCCTCCAATTGCCAAAGATTTTTAAAGTGGACATCTTTTTGCAACGGTGTGCCAGTGCCTGCCACTGCAGTGTTTCTAAAGTAAAACTGAACCTCCTTATGGTCCTAAAGGTATGTTGCCTGTTTAGAATGGTCTCTCATTTTTGTATTTGTGGATTTGTTTTTACTTCACATACCAGTATGCATCTGTTGGCGCAAGGGTATATGTGTCTTATATGACTAATAGCTATATTTTTCTTAGCTAACAACTCCAGCAGTATCTAGGGTTAATGTTCGTTAAGCTGGGTAATTATCAGCTGTTCATGGTTGTTCTGTCTCTTGCAATTTGACAGGCATTTCTTGAATCAGGTAGAGCAAAAAATCAGCCTTTAGACAGTGGTGAGCTGAAGGCAATCCACTTACCTACCTGTGCCGTTACAGCGGTGAGGAAGCATGTTAGTATGTGCAAGCAACAGTTTTGAGAAGTGTTTAGTGGCGCTTTAAACTGAACACGCCTGTTCAGAAATCAGAAAATTACAGAAATGAAAGTAGCTTGTACAATACTACTGAGAGTTTGTTAATGTGGATTTTTCATTCTCACGGTTTTATGAACAGAACCTGGGAAAACAATACCACAACTGTGAACCTTTCACAAGACTACTGAAGAAGACTTCACAGTAAAATATGCGCAGTGAGTGAGACAGGAGGCCTCACATCATACCATAAACTTTTTCTGGTTTGTCCCTCATGCAGTCATCTGTTGGAACAGAGGTGGCATGACTCTGTGGATAATCTGAAGTAGGAGATAGGAGTGCGAAACTGCCTGAACACTTGAAAAACATTAATCTTCTCTTTTGGAATATCAGAATGTCTGAGTAAAATTATTTTTATTTAAACAATTTTTGTTTTACTCTATTTGTATTTCAGAGTAATTTTCAGAGGCAGCAATTTTCACTAGTTTCTGAAAGGCAACATCTGGGCTTTGGAACAATCTCTTTTCAGCTTTGAAAATTCTACCTCAAATTGCTTAGGCGTTATAAATGTTCAAAATTTTTTGTGTTTTTGGTTTTTTTTAACACAATAGAGAGGCAATAATGATTTCTTCCCTGTCATTTTATCTTGAAGTTCAGTTTGATTTTTCTTTCTCGGGCTCTCCAGGATTATTTGTTCCTGGGCCAAGAATGCACCTGTCATGTATAAACCTTCCAAAAAGGGGGGAGCACACACATGCATGTGAACAAAACAAAACAAAAAAATGAAAAAAAAATTCTAGGCAGCTGGAATTAACCTGTTGGAAAGAAAATGTTTACATCCACTAGAGACCTTGCTCTGCCTAAGTATATATTTTCATATACGTGCACACACAGAGACACAAAAATGTTTCACTGTGCCTGTAATTCTTAAAGGTACGCATGGGATCTCTGAGGCCCCAATTCTGCTCTCAATAAAGTTATTTTGAGGCCCAATATTTCAGTGATGCAAGTTCAAGGTATGAATGGATATGTATACATACTTTACTAGCATGATCATTTTTACCAGGAAACATACAGTATATGTGTGGATGTATGTGTTTATGTATTCCTGTGTTTATTTGCATTTTTTTAATAAAGTGATAGACATGGTGGAAATGTGTATGTGAGTGATGGTTGGAGCAAGAGTTTATATAATAACGGTAGAATGATACTGAAAGTTCAGATGCAGAAACATCAGCGGGTATATTGAAAATCATTTCACAAGTGCAATTATATGTACATTTACTAGAAGCAAACGTACATGCAATATAAACTTATTATTCTGAACTTACCAGTAGGGAAATTCAGAGTGAAGTGGGGAAAAAAGAGACTTTATTTGTTGTGTGTTTGGTTTTTTTTAATTTCCTTGTTTCTGGTTTGTTTGTGATTATACACAAATGCTGGTGAGGGAATGTTTTTTAAAAAAAAAAAAAAAGAATCCATTTGCTGAGTTTGAAATGTAAGTAAGGAAAGAGAGGGGAAAGGAGAAGGGGGCTTGAAGCTTGATAGCTGTTTCTTCGGCACTCCCATTACTGAGCAATGGTGTGATGGAAGAGTGGGAAAAGCTGTGTCATACTTTACCAAGATCTCAATCCGAAGAATGGCTTCTCGTGCTGAAATCTGGGCATCTTTTGGGAGAGAATTCTTATTATTAATGTTGATTCTACTGAAAGTAATTCATCATTTAATAATGCTTGAAGAAAATTTTATGTCAGTTCGATTAGACAAAGACTACGAATGACCAAGAATAAGCTCCCTAAATTGCAAAAGTTTTATTAGCTAACTTTGCAGAATCAGCCTGTGCTTCCTCAGATTTCTTTGTAATAAGTCAGTCATTCATAATTGTCATAATTTTAAAGCTTTTTCAACTCCTTGCCTTCATTTCACTCAATGTCAATGGAAATTAGTTATGCACGTCTGTGTGTGATGTATGGATTCCTTGTAGCATGCAGCACAGCTCTCCCACTCAGCGTCTGGAGACTGACTGACTTCTTTTCTGTCATTTTCAAGTATTAGTTTGTACAGTGAAATTTCAAGGCCTGAAATCTCTAATTATTTGACTAGATTCCTCTTTGTAGTTCAGCAGGCAGAAGAGTGATGATTACCTAATGTCATAGTGATTGCGATACTAGTTTCAGCATTGAGCAGTTCCTAAAACTGGACATGAAAATAAAACCAAAACTCTGCTATTTCTGCTGTGACATGAGGACAAATGTAAAATAATAATAAAAAGTAAAAAGCAAGATGTATGAGAAGCTGAAGAGTGGGGGGAGGTAGATTTCTAAAACGGGGGTGGGGTGGGGGAGGAAGCCAGAGTTAATTTGAGGATGCACTGGAAAATAAATGAGCTTGTGGATTTAATTCAAAATCATCCAAGCAGAGTCTTTTGCATGAAAGAAGCCAGTGATCAGGCTCAGTTTACTTGAAACATCAACAATGACTGCATCCTGCTGTTTCAGAGTTTGTGCTGATAGATGCTCATCGTCTTTGACACTGCACCATTACGGTTGTATGTTGCCTGTGCTGTAACCACATTGTCTCTACATGCCTCTTCAGGTTCTGAGAAATTCCCAAAAATCCAGGTTTTAGAGCTTGATCTTTTAGAAACATAACTTCTCAGCAGAAGTAAAATCTGATCCTGTAGTTTCTGGTTTATAAACATATTATTAGATTTTTTGGGCCCTTTTAGTTGACATACACACTAGTGAAAACCAAAAGGTTTATGAAGTTGACAGGTACCAAACAAAAATAGGATACAGGTTCTCATGCTAAAGCTGATTTTGAATGTGTGTCTCTGGGTAAATCACTGCTTAACACCTACCTACTAGTTGCTGTACAAACCAAGGACAATAATGCAAAATCCTGTATGAGATCTATAAAAGAATTAAGTCATATTCTTTGCAGTAATAGAATATAGTATCTTGATAGGAGTTCCTTCATCACCTTACAAATTCTGTTTTGGTTGGAGGTTGGTTTGTTTCAGGCTAGAGTATTTCACTAAACAACTTAGTCATGCACAAAGAATCTTTCCCATTTACCTGCTTCAAAAGGTCAATGAAAATCTTTGCATAATGCACGTTAGGAACATTCCATATGAACTTTTTTCCACAATGTATTGTTACTAGACTTGATTTTACAGTGTTTTTTCATGCATAAATTCCTTGCAAATGCAAGAAAATGGAGTTGATAAATTTTTAGTTGAGAGCATAGAGTTTATAGAAAGTTAGGGTTTTTTTTTTTCATTTTTCTAATAAAATTTTACAAGGTTTTTGTTAACATTTTATTGAAAGACACTTCTAGGAACTTTCTTATTTGAGGGTTTCAAAACTTGTCAGAATGAAACCATTTACCACTCGAATTTTAAACGGTACCTTTTCTCAAAAAACATTTTCCATAGCATTTGGAATATCAGGTTGATCAGCCAAGCTGCTGATACTTTACTATACTGTACTTTAAAATGCAAACTTTAAAATAGATAGGGGATAGCATATTCCCTGCCTATTTTATATGCAGAATCTTCTAAACTGGTGGACTAAAAAAAATTGTTAACATTACCCCATACAGGGATGAAATCCGGAAAGGAGAAAGTGAGTTGGGTGGAATGGAAATTATTGGGTGGTCTTAAGCATAGGTTTACTTGCGGCAGCTATAATAATAGACAGTGGCACAGAAATATTGCACAGGTTATGCCACAGCCATCTTGGTTTCTATTAACAAAAGTGAACAGAAGTTCACCAAAACCTTTTTCAAATAACGCAACTTATTTGTAGCATATATACGTTTTAAAAAAAAAGGCCGATTGATACAATCTTTGAAAGTAATAATTAAGAGATTATTCCATCTCAGTGTGAGTGACAGATGAGAATATGTTCCATGCATATTTTGTATTGATTAGCAGATTAGAGGTGTTTGCTTCTTTTTTCTCTCCCCCCCCCCCCCCTTTTTTTTTTAATTGTAAAATTACTTCAGTAAAGAATTCCAAACCAGGCTGTAAATGACTCAAAGATATTGCCAAGTGAAGTCTGTTTTTAGTGGTATGTGTAGAAACAAGTTGGGCTTGCAGTTCCCAGTGGGACAGAGTGTGGGAGTCTGCCACCCTTACTCATGTTGAGTAATACCTTATTATACAAGTAATCCTGTCAAAATGAACAGAGTTGGTTTTTTTTAAAGGTACTAGTTATTCAGTGTACATAAATAATGAATGAATTTGGGGCCAAAGTGAAATGGAGACAGTCATTGGTATTAACTAGCACCTTTTGCTTGGACTGTCTGTAGAGAGATCATAGCTTCAATAAACCTGGGAATATGAACCTTATTATTTGTTATTAGTTATTAGTACTAAACATGGTCAGAGATGAGGCAGACATTTTGGATAAGGTTGTGTTTGTGCTTCTATACGTGTGTGTGTATGTGCTTACGCATTAGATATATGTAATATTGCTGCTGTCTGTAATCGTAAGTATTTCCTGCGGAAAAGCAGAGTCCGCAGATTTCCAACATGTACTTTAATTAGAGGGAAATAACCCTGCAGATCAGGAGGGGAGTCGGATTGAATCCCGTTGAAGTTCAGGGACTAGTTTAGCGTGTAACATTTGGTTTGGATGTAGGCTGTGTGAGTGAGTAAATTCTTGATGCTGTTGGTAGCTGGAATGACCCCTCCGCGCTGCTGCTGGAGGATCAGATCTGCTCATCTTGTCCTTGTGCATCTCTTCAGAATGCAGCTCTGTGCCTGTCTCCCATGTACGGGGCTGAGTGATTTAAACACTACCCATGAGAAAGACTTCGTTTATAGCTGCCAGAGAAACTCAAGGGGTGAACATTTTCATGCCGATTCAGAAACTGGCTGTGCGACTCCAGTCAGGCACTGTCACGCCTAGTTATGGTGAGAAAACAACAATGCCTCTCTTGATAAAGGAAAAAAAGAAAGTCTTGCACAATCAAAATTTTGACATACAATTTAAATCATCTCTCTACATCCTGTGGACTTGGAGCTGTCAAAAAGGCAAAGCCTGTGTTTGAATGGAAAAGCTTTTTATTTCTTTAAAAAGTGTACCAACTATAATTATCCATAACTATGCAGGCCTGTTTTAATGCTGTTTTATAATTACAGGTCTTAATGCTAGATTATACAAAGTCATTTATAAATAGTCAGAACAGAGGGACTTTGGGAGTTTTTAACCTGTAGATTGCTGTGGGTTGTGGCAGCTGACGGGATTTTGCCTGTATACGTATGGGGTGAGCTGTGTAATGATTGATGAATCCCTTAATTAACTCCCAACAAGTTAAGATTTATGGCCTCATATCTTTTTCTCCTGACACATCTGTGTTTGTCACTTCTGAAGACATGGATAAGCCATTTCTCCAAAAGCTTTTGTGGGTATCTGAAATGTTTCTGAGGTATTTTGCTTAATGTAACAAGATTAGAGTTTTATGACATGAAATTTATGAAATTTTATGGCATGAGCAATCAAATTGGGATGGATGCTGGTTGTGTGCTAGAGGGCACTATCTCCTTGAATACTGGATACCATTTTAGATTTATTTTGGGTATACAATCATATATGAAATGAACCAAAACCAATGAACAAATGGAAATGTAGTAGGGACACTTAAATGAGGTTCTGTTAAAAATAATAATAATAAAAAAAAATAGAGCTGTAGAAAGATCACTTTTGTGAGGCATTGAACTCTGGGAGGAAAAAAAAAACAAAAACCAACAAAAACCCAAACCCAAACAAAATAATGTTATTTGGTAGCCTGTTATTTGGATGGAACCAATAGTTGTAGATGACATGAGGAAACAATTCATGTGGATGCAGTGTAGCTCTTACTCTCTCCAGTGGGAAAAGCCAGCCTTGCTGAAGTCACTCCAAAACAACTGAGATCAATAGACACAGGGTATCAGTTTAAGCCTACAAAGAGTCTGTTGTAAATTGAAGGGGAGTAAAGAAATACGTGGAGAAGCTATTGTAAGGTGAATCGCATCAAATATTTGTGGCATAAGAGTGAGTTAGAGGAGTGAGATTTTACTTCCCTGAAAAAAACATTCCTGCTACCAGGAAGAGCATTTATTTAATGAAAATTTAACAAAAGGCATGTTTTTTACTGCAATTTCTGCATATTAAAAAGCCTTTCCAAAAACAGAAGACCCTTTTTACAGGAAACAGGGTCGTATTTGAATTCATCACCAGAACTGAATCTTCAGTTCCATCCTAACCACTGATAAAAATCAAGTATGGGGATATGTTTCATAACTCCAATGTGTCTCTACAGTGGTCTGAGTACTGCCTGTGTCCCACTGTGTCTGAACTTGGCAGATTTAGGTTGTCTAAAAAATTACTATTTAACTATTCATATTCAGTAGGAATGATTAATGACAGTTCAAAATGCAGCTCCTCTTGCAAGTCTTAAGTTGCAACAGATTTCATCTGCAGAGACACCCTTTTACATTCAGAATCTGGTCCACCGTATTGCTGCTTTTCTGAGAGTTATATCTTGGGGTTTTGTTGTTTTTTTTTAATCCTATCCATAAGCTGTTCGAGGAAACTGATGTTTCCTCTCTCATTGTAAACCTTTCAGAGGGGTGTAATTGAAAACCCTTCTGAGTTTAAACTAGTTTGAGGAAAAGATCTTGAAGTCATGTAAGTTGTAAACTGTCGTGTTATCATTGAGGGTAGATCCAGGATGTTTGCAGTCCTTTGTGAGATGGGATAATTCCAGTCCTTCATTAGACCTAGATCTGTTTATAAGAGCTCAGTTTCAGATAACGTTGTTACTCAGAATTTAGCAGTTTCCCTTTCTTTATTGTTTATAATGGCAACTCTGCTTGCATCTCAGATACAGAATCTGTTAAGACCTAGTATTAGCTCAGTAGGAAAATGAAGATACATGAAAAGAAGAGAATTTAAGGATACACAGTGTGGGAGCATTTCAAATTCAGAAGAGGGACCCATAAAGCTGTAGAAATAATGAAATACCATCTGTGAATGTATTTACCTTGTATCGTGTTGTTTTCTGCTTGTGAACCTATGGGAGATTTGATCCTTTACTGCTACAGGCTTTGATAGTTACTGTCCTTTTGGAAGACATTTCCAAAAGTAGATACAGATTTAGTTACTTATGTAAACCTTCCATTTTCTTGTGGAAATTTCCCAGATACTTATAAGGAGTAAGTAATTTCTGCGAAACTCTGATGTTTGTGTTTGATGTTAAAGGGGACGATGAGATTTCTGACAAGGCCAGATTGTGCCTAACTCATGTTGCTATGGACAGAGCTACCTGAAAACAATTTGCAGTCATCTGAGCTGTGTGACCCTTATCTAGGTTTGTGCATTCAGTTCTTTGAGTGTCCTAGTCACTTGGAAGATTAATGCAGATTAAATCCTTAACTTCTGTGCCTTAGCCATTTTAGCTATTTGTTAGCCTTCTAGGATTGTGATGGACATGTGGCTTGTAATTTAAACTGCAGCTTTTAAGAGCTGCATGAGGAAGGAAGAAGTTTCTTCTTCCCTCTCTAGTATGGCTGTAGATTGGCCTACAGTCCAACCCATAGGTTTTCATTTTAGATTAAAAAAATAATAATCTCTGTTATTGCTAGTGTATGGAGGTGGTCACCTCTATTAAACCACAACACCTTCCTTGCCTGTTTTTATAAATTCCCTGCAGAAAATGGTATCATCCCTGTTGGGAACAGTGACAAGCAGAAGGAGATGATGATCTGCAGCATGCTAACTGAACACAGTACAGGAAGCCATGTATGCACTTACAAAGTTAGCAGAAGAGCGTTATTTCAACATGATAGTCAAACTTCCCTTGTGAAGCAATGTGACAGAATCTGGATTATTCTGAGTTTACAGCAGTAGGAGTTTTTAACGCAATTTGGGCATATCGTATATAATACAAATCATCAATACAAAGGAAGGCATCCTCGCTCTATTTTATTGTCAAAGGGAATTGTAGTGGAGACTTCTGTAGATGGTTTACAATATCTTCAGTCATCTTATCGAATATAAATGTCCTAAAGTGTAGAACATTATTGCGGCATGATTGACAAATGATTTTGAGTCCCTCTCTTTTTGTTTGCCAAAATTGAGACAGCCACTTAGTGCTGATGTTCAGAAAGAGAGATTGTGTAAAAACCCAAGCTTCTATTAAGGCAGTGTTGAAATGAGTAACCAAAATGTTACACTGAGAATCAATAGCAAATGTGTATCTTGGTGCAGTGCAATGCAGAATATGAATAATTCACATTAACTTCAGGAGGGAGTTGCATGGTTTCTGCAGAAGAAAAGCTTGGGATCTGTCACGTCAAACATAGCTGTAAAATGCTGAATTCAGTGGGCTAGTAGAAAACTGCCAGTGAGAGTCTATCTGTTGATCTCTGTCTTTATACATATGCTTTGCTACAGACACGTAGGTGGGAAAGCCTAGAAGACAGAATTCAGGTAGGATGTATGAAGCGTTAGTCTGTTGGACTAAGTCAAACATTAATAGAAAATACAGATTGCTTCTCTATGTACAGGCAATAGGTGGTGTTCAGAACAGGCGATGTGCAGCTGAGTATAGGTTCTGGTAGGGATTTTTTTGTTTGAGTTTTGGTTTCGTTTTATTGGGTTGTTTTTTTGTTTTTGTTTTTGTTTTTTTTTTTAAAAATATCTAACTTGGCTCAGGAGGCAAAGCTCAAAATGAGATCATTAGAAACAAAATAAGTCCTAACAAAGGGCTGTTTAAAGTCACTGTTTGTTTTCAGACCCAGTTGACTGCTGCTAAGAACCATTTCGTGCTCAATATGCCAAATCGTATGGACATGCTCTACCTCACAGCAGCCCCACACGTGGTTCAAGAGGCTGCTGGGCTTTTGAAATGCAGTCCTTTAACTGTGAAGTGGAAAATCAAAATGGGGTAATTAGAATCATAAATACTAGATTTTTGAGGAGGAGCAGTATTACTTCAGCCTGTCTTTTCAACTTTTACGTACAATAGTCTTTAGTTTTCTTGTTCATAACTTCCTATTTTCTATGAAATGTTTCTGGTTTTTTTCTTTCTTTTCTTCTTTTGACTATGCCTATAGGATTTCTTATTTCTCATTCCACTCCTTATTACAGATGCCCCTGCTTAGCACAGTGGCCCATTACACCATCCATGCACATACCCTGATTTTCATCAACAATGTTGCTGTAATTAATCCCAGAAGTCGATTGCATTTTAATACTTCACTGGACCCCTCTATTTTGAAGACCAAGCTGGAAGTGTTCTGGGTTCAGATTGTTCTGTAAGATTTTCAGTAGTGCCTGGTTTGGACGAAAGCTGGATTTTCCAATGACATAAGGATTCTTTTAGTCTTTCTAAAAGTTGAAGATACACACATGCTATCAGAACAGAGTTATCAGGCAGTCTCAAAAAATTTGGAATGTAGGCCTGAATTTTAAGTCAAGATTTGTGTGTGATTTTTACAGTGTGTGCTGTATGTATCTTCCTTGTGTGTCCTTTTTTATATAGATACAGATGTAAATTACATGTGAGCTTTCCTGATCTGGCTATAGGTAGGAAGTACAGGGTATCTTGACAGCAAATCTTCATCTACTTAAGTGCAACCCTGAATTTGTCTTGTCAAGAAACTTAGATCATTAATGTCCAAATGTTTAATTGCTTAACTATCCCAGATTGGTGAACCTGAAAAGATTCTTGCAACATGACTATAACATTGTGTTGTTCACATGGGTGAAGTTTTATAAACACAGACGTTTTGGCTTGCTAGCAAGTTATTTTATTTTATTTTACTTTATTTATTTTTTTTTATCAGTTATGGTTAAATACATGCGGCTGATTATTCCTTAAAAGCTAAGTGGACAATAGCTTGTATCGGGAGACATTCTATCTTCTTACAGTCTCTTGCAAACACAAAACCAGATGGGTATTTTTTTTAAAGGAATTGCATTTCATTATACAGTCGTCTTAGGTGAATTTTCATGTTTAAGAAGCCAGAATACAAGAGAGTGCTGTATTAGTGTATTATTCTCACAACAAACAAGCCACTGTTCTGTTGCTACCTGCTTGGCCATTGTTCCCAATTGTGTATGCTTTGCAGTGGTATTTGGATGGTTTCCTGCTCTCTGCCAGCACAAAAAAGGCATTTCTGTTACAATGGCCCCTAACCACACAATGACGGCATTAAGGATTTATTTGGAGGTTTCATTATTTTCTCCTCTTTTGTTCCTTCCAGGATGTCTTCCAAGCGACCAGCCTCTCCGTATGGGGAAGCAGATGGAGAGGTAGCCATGGTGACAAGCAGACAGAAAGTGGGAGAAGAGGAGAGTGACGGGCTCCCAGCCTTTCACCTTCCCTTGCATGTGAGTTTTCCCAACAAGCCTCACTCTGAGGAATTTCAGCCAGTTTCTCTGCTGACGCAAGAGAACTGTGGCCATAGGACTCCCACTTCTCAGCACAACACAATGGTAGGTTTGCTAATGGTCTATTGTGCTTACATCCATTCTTTGAATTCTGCCTCTACAGTAGTTTGGCATCCAGATCTGTACTTTATGGAGTATACAATGCACAGTTACACGTACAGAACATGCTACAATAATGTGAAAGCTTTGATCTAGCTGGACTGCCTTTACCCTCTGCTACAAATGCTAAATCACTTGCAGTGCAAACTCCACTTTTCCTCACCTTTGCCTGCTGGCATTTAGGGTGGTAAAATTTTTTAGCTATAGTGATGCGAATTTGAAGCGTACATGTTCACCAAACAGTAAATGGTTTTGGAACACTGTAAGTGAGAGTCATGTTTGGCGTGGGGTCTGAAATATCGCCCCAATGCCAACTTTATGCAGTAGTAAGGCACGGAAGTCTGTGTAAAGGGTAAAAAAATAAAAGCAACTTTGGATTCTGCCAGTTTTAAAAATTCACGTCTGATGTGTATTTCACATACCACAGACACCTATAAGAAAATTTGCTGTGCTTATGGAATTAAATCAGCCTTCCACTTTTTCACTTGTGAATTCCCACCTTTTTGTGCACTTTACAAGTGACACTGTGCGCTTAATTCGTTACGTTTAACAGCCCACTGGAAGTCCAGAACTGGCTTTATCGAAAAGCAGACAAACAAAAGAACAAAAAGCAATGCCATGTTCCTCACTAGTGTCGTAGTGTCACTATTGTAATGTGACGTGTTTGGGCCCTTCATGCAGAGTACTGTGATTCATTTTTATAAAGGTTGAAAGGTGCAGGGAAAGGCATTGAAACCCCAGGAGGACTTAGGCACCTCGACAAAGCCGTCTATTGTGAGCACACTTACGCAGTTCTTGCCTGTTTACAAATTGACTGTAACTTTTCTCTTAGTCCCCCACTTTGACAAGGGCACTGACAATTTCACTTTAAGTGAAGATAATGAATGGACCTGCATATTTGAAGGCTTTTAAAGAGGCATTGCAAAATAGGTGATAGTGTATTCTCATAAAAGCCTGCAACAGCTCCATAGTGGTATTTAAGCCCTTACAGCTCATTACGCATATGTAACAAGCCCTAAGTAAAAAGCCCTTAGGGATTATTATTTCTCATAGGACCAAGTCACTGGATGTTCACTGAAGCTGCTCTTCTAGACAAAATATCTCACAATCCTGATCCATTTTTGTTCCTTTTTGGACTAATGCTTAAGTTCAAGCAGTGGTTTTGAATATTTAATTTTATTTTTTGTTATTGGAACTCTAAATGAAGAAGGAAGGTAATTGGAAAAATTACTCATGGGCAGACATGTCATTAACTTTTTCTAGCTTGTTTACCTCTCATCCTTTATCATATGTTTTATGGAGATGTAATTCGTTCATATACAGTTCGAGCCAATGGGATGTTAGGATATGTAACCGGTGTATGAGCTTTGCTGTATTTTGGCCTATTTTAAGAGAGTATATTGAAGGTAAGGGGTTGTTCCTGAAAACATTTAAGTCAACAGATAAACTTTTGATGACACCAGTACTGTAGAATCAGAGCCTAATGAAATAAAAACTCATTGTCTTCTAAGGAACTCAGCAGAAGTATATTAACTATGCCTCACTGAAACAACTGCTCTTTAACGGATTTTAACTAACTTCTTTATTAATTTATATTTTTTAAGACCAAAAAGTTTAGCTGATCATCTAGTGTTACTTCCTGCTAGGAAGGCTATATTTAATGTGATGCCAAAACAGCGTGTTCTGTGTCTTTATAATACAAGATACTGAATTGTTGCATGTTTTATACAGTTTTGCTGTAGTAGTGAGATGATGTAGGCTTATCTGAAGCATGTTTGGGGGATTGTACGGACTAGTTTTGTCTTCGTATATATTTAAGAAACTCGCCAGTTTGTATGAATGTGACATTTTGGTAATATCTCTCTCTTAGTGAGGAGTGTCTTGTAAAAATCATTATCAGGTAGGTCAGAAAGGATGTAGCCTGTGTGTCTCCAGAAAGAAGGAAGTAATCGGTATAAATGAGTAAAATATACATAATCACTCCTTCTGCTGTTGTGGTATGTAGTTATAAGAAGGAAGTAACTGAACCTGGTGCTTGCATAACTTTTAGATGACTTCAATTTGGGTGATTAGCAGTTATGAAAGTCATTCCCAAAGGGTATTCACTTTGGTAGCATTATAGAGGTAATTTTTATACTGTTTGAGTTGACATTCTGTGCTATTTTATAGTCTCTGGGAAGCAAATCCAGCCGTACGCACATGTGCACACACCACCACAAAGTGCGGTCCAATACAGTTTTACTGATAAAGCTCCAGCAGTGTGCTTCACGCTACTTAATAGCTTGTCAGCTGTACTACTACACCTACTGACCGAGTCTGCAAGTGGCTATGGAGTTCTCGTTTTGCAGCTGCATGCTGTCCTTAGCAGGGTACACCTTTACAGGTCTCTCTCCAATGTCCAATAGGACAGGATCAGACATACAGCCAGTCTGAATAATGTAGTGCATCACTCTGCTGCACCCTCAACTATACTGCTTTGTGCGCGATTGTTGGCTAAGACCGTTCTCTGAAGGGATTCTTAGGTAGACATGGTATAGATCCAGAGAGATCTTTCTGTGTTAGCTACATGTGCAACATTCATTTGGCTTAGGGAACAATCTCAGCAGAAGAAAGCCACAGCCAAGGGATCTGGAAAGGGTATGGACTTACACAGCTTTGTCTCATCAGTAGGCTGCGTAGCTGAATTCCTCTTGTCACCACAGCCATCCCTGCCGCCTCGTATTTTGCCTCTCACCACTGGGTCGTGAAGGGACAGTTAGGAAAACAATTTCAACCTCGAGAATCAATTTCTTGGCCTCACTTTTCTAGCTGCTAATTGACCCTCTCTTTCTTAGGTTACTTCTAGCTGTGCTTCCTTTTACAAGTCCTGCCAGCTGGGACATCCTAGGATCCTTAAGGTAAAGGGCTGATTACCAGAGTGATGATAACTCAACAGTTTACCCCCTTAGACTTTTGAAAATTCACCCTGTTGCACTTCACCAAGTTGTAACAACTGCCAGCTTAGAGACACAGCTCTGGATGCTGGGTAAATTGTTATAAAAGGAGGGCAAAATCCCTAGAAAGAAACGTTCAAACCCAGCCAGAATTGACAAAAAGCTGCAAACCCCGTCTTCCCATCAAAATGAACAGGGTATTTCTGAGGATGCTGGAACTGCAGCCAGAGAAGGGTTAGTGCTGTGGGTGCAAACTGAGATGCAGAAGGCTCCATCTGAACATCAGGAAACGCCTTTTACTGTGAGGGTGACTGAGCGTAGGAACAGGTTGCCCAGGAAGGTTGTGGAGTTTCCATCTTTGGAGATATTCAAAAGCTGTATGGACACGGTCCTGGGCAGCCGACTCTAGGTGGCCCTGCTTGAGGAGGGGGTTGGACCAGATGACCTCTGGTGGTCCCTTCCAACCATTCTGTCGTTTTGTGAATGGCAGGGGCAACTCTATCCCAAACTCTCTTCCTCTTGATAGAAGAAACTAGATACGTATTGTAAGTAAGAAACAATATTTTGGACAAACAAAACAATAATTTACCAGACTTGAACCAAAGGCTCAGCAGAAAATAAAAGACAAATAATTTGACCTAGAATATATCCGAGAGTCCCCTTAGGATGTTTGTAGCAGGCAATAAGCTTAGTGGGGAAACACTTGAAGATTACAGTATCAGTCAATATCTCTCTGAAGAAACCTATTAAGGCTACAGTATTTGGATAGCACAGGTAGTTGTTAGCTCATCTAAGTTGGAAGGATTTATTTTCTTTATTTCTATTTGTCTGCCTTAGCACGTTGCTTTTGCCACTCTCAAGACTACTGATCTTGCCAGTGGTGTCTGTGTGCTAATTTCTGAAAATAAGAGACGTCAAAGCTAAAAGCGCTAATTAAAGTATACCACAGGCATGGTGTACTGTGGTCAAATTCAACTGTTCTTCTTAACTGTAGAATATCAGTCAAATGCTGGATGAGATTGAAAAAAAAAAAAAAAAAGGAAGTTCTGACCTAAAGATCAAACTGGTAAAGTATAATTTTGCCACTGTCCAGTTGTTCCAAACTGTGTGACTGCACTGCTAGCCCACATTTGTCCTGCACTTGCAGTGGGATTTAGAGTTCATTTTCAGCAGTGCTGTTAATTGATAGGAAATATTACAGTGCGCTGTTAAGTAGCTTTATTGCTTCACACGAAAAAATGTTGCATTTCTGTGGTGGATGAAGTTATTCCTCTGTAACTTGGGAATAATATTAAGAAATTTTGGTCATATTAAGAACAACAGTACTACTGGTCAAAGAGCTTACTGACACATTGTTTCATGTTTTTCCTCCACTTGACCAAAATAAAAGGTTGTTTAATGCTGCATTTGAATTCTCTTATCCCATACGTGCTGGCCTGTACTTCACCTGTTGGTCTGGGGTCATCAGCATGTGAATAGTACTGGATCAGAACAACATGCGGCTAGAGCATTTAGCTACTATTCAGAAGTTGTGAAGAGAATGGAAATATGAATGCATGTAGCTTTTTAAAAAGTCAAATAGGACTCTAATTATACTGAGCTAAAGAATGCCTATTAAAAAAAACCACAGTGGTTTTAGAGAAATTTTAATTTCCAGTGTACCTTTGTGCATCAAGCTTAGGATAAGTTATTGTGATGGTACAATGCACAGTGTTGTGAACACCAGTGCCGTTATTGTGCCAGCTCTAATAATGAGAATTTCATTGTTTGGGGAGAGCAGTCTCCTACACTCTAGACAAAAGTGTAATTACTTTTGAACGATGTGGAATGTGCTCAGTTTAATAGCACGGAGAATAGATTCACAAAGATTCAGATAAAGCTAGCTTGGAAGCCATATGTGCAATGTGGCAGTATGAAATTGTTAGCAGGCACCATAATTACAACACACACACACACACACAATTTCACAGTTTAAACTATAAACTGTTGTTTTTGTAAGAGATAGAGAGGCTTATCTGAACAAGACTAGTTCAATTAAAACAAAGCAGAAACGGTGGTAAGTTTGCATTTGTCTTCTTTTGATGTTCTTTCCTTCCTCTCTTAATGGTAAATTGATATTTATAAGATGATGAAATTGCATTGTTAAAAACATTGCATTATAAATGTCATCACAAAAGTAGCACATGAAAGCAGTTTCCACAGATACAATTTCAGGCTTCTATCAAGAATTTGATCTTTTCAATCTTTACACTTGCACTGTTTCAGAGAATGACTCTGTGGGCTATTAGGAAAGGGAACAAATAAAGAAGAATCAGCCAGGACCCATCAAACAGCTGTAGAAGTTGCCTACTGCATCATTTAGTCCAGACCCTAGAAAACTCTGCAGTCCTGGAGAACCAGTCATGATGGAGACAGAAAAAGCTTTGATGCCTCTCGTATCTGCCTGACAAAGTATCTTCCATTTAAGTTATTATAACGTGCTTATCCTCCTTGCCATGATCTGTATTCTCCTGGCTCTCCAATCCTGTCCCATCTATGTATGTAAGTAATGCTGACAGTACTTAGCAATCGCTTGCAAAGTACTTGTTGTGCAGGTCCTGCATAAGGCAGGTAAAAAAAAAAAAAATTTCATTCTTCAGGTGAGGCAGGGATCAAAGCCATAGTGGAATTCAGGAGCAGCAGGCTAGTTTATGGAAGTTCCCTTGTTTTTTTCCTACCACTTTCTTAATACAGTGAGTTTTGCTTACTTGTGGCCATGGAGAAGTAGAGTGGATATATCATTCCAGCTGAAGTCAGTGGGCAGAAAGACTGGCTGAAGCTTGAAATGACACATTGGTGTTTTGATCAGACTCTGAAAGGTCCAAAGGTTGGTTAGGGGACAATAAATAAGTAATGAAGTAGGAAAACATTTTTTTTTTCCCAAGCAGGAGGGTTAGAACTACATTTAAAACAATAAATTAACAAATCAAGACCAGACTCATCATCTATAAATTGCCTGAAATACAGGGTGCAGATGACTAGTTTTTAAAGGCCACGAAGAGAAGTGGAAACAGCAGTTGTTTGTTTTTGCTGAAGATCATCTTACTGTGAAGCAGTCACGTTTTTAATGGATTCATTTGAATGCAGTTAAGCAGAAAATAATCAACAGAAAAGTAAACACCTTTGTTTTATGGAAGTGCTGGGAACTGTATGTATCCATTGTTTGCAAGTGATTATATGCCTAGGAATCAATTCATTGACTTCATACTGGAAAATATGTTCATTTAAGCTTCTTGCATAAATACTAGTAAAATCTAATTCAAGTGAATAGCTGAAAAATTCCACAGGAAAAAAGATAGGTAAAACCATAAAACCCACAGTCGGTAGGAATATTTGAACCAGATGGTCTCTCTTACAATGAAGAGAAAAGAACTATTAAGTGTAGTATGAAAAAAAATACATAAGCCTTAGAAGAAAAAAAACTTGGTCATCTGTCTAAGCAAAGTAATCTGCCCTAGGACATCCACAGTGGACACAGTTGTTTCCTTCCAAATTAATATCTCAATCCAGACTGCCTTCAGTAAGTAGCTCAGTTTGGGATTACACACATTTGCTGAGATCTGCTAGGTAATTTCACTGAGGATTGTATGTTTTTACTGGAAATGGTGCATTGGCATCACCTCTACCAGGTCATCCTAGTAGTATGTGCACCTTTCATGGCTTGGAAGTGCAGCAGCATGTCCGCAGCAGTACATTGCAGCCAGTACCCAGAAGACTGGGACAATGATATTTCCAGAGGGAGGTAGGAGGTACCACAGATTTGGAACAAAATTTTGAAGCTACCAATTTGAGGAGCGCTGATGAAGAGGAAGACTGGGGTATGGAGAAAGCCCCAGCAGGACTGCAAGATTAGTTTATAGCAACAATGTAAAGAGACTACATTTAAGTGTTCCTGCTTCTTGATACAGCTTTTGCTTTCAGCAGTCAGTTCCTAGCTGTGACATAACCTAGGTAGGATCTATGGTATGTCCATTCTACCAGAACTCAAACAATAGCTGTGGACTTCATATGGTTTTTCCAGTCCAGGTCCATCACCCGTGGCACTCTGCCCAAATCTACTCTGAAACACTGCCTTTTCTTTGTTGATAGTGAATCTTTACAGTGTTGTAGTAAGGCAGAAACCCTGCTGCCAATTAAACACCCAGTTCTCCATCGTTCTGGAAAGAGAAGGCAGCAGAAATTTAGTTAAATTTTCATGCTTTCCCTTTCAGCCAATGGGGTTATCTCCTTTGGCCAAGCTTCTGCACTGTTAAGAAGTTTGTGGCCTTGGGCTGGCAGTGTAACTGCTATCAGAATACAGAGCAGCATACCTGACTTTCGTACTCTCATCTTACGCATGCCTCAAGTTGATTGTATTTTGCCCCCTACATAGTGCAAACTTCTACTTTTTGCACACCACCTTGAGTCATTTTTGCTTCAGTAGTTGCCTATTCATTTTAGAATTTCCAGAACATTT
This sequence comes from Haliaeetus albicilla, assembly GCF_947461875.1. Lineage (NCBI taxonomy): Eukaryota > Metazoa > Chordata > Aves > Accipitriformes > Accipitridae > Haliaeetus > Haliaeetus albicilla. The sequence goes on from NC_091501.1 coordinate 18,224,942, forward strand.
TCCCCGTGTGCTTTCTGTCTGCAGCATATGCTTTTCATATCCACCTTACTTCCTCCAAGTGGCTGGTGTGGCTTTCTCCCTTTCTTTTCACTGCAGGTGAGAACGCCTTTTCTCTGTTTCTGGCTTTATAAGAACAGCATTACTCTATCACTTTCTGTCTGCTTGCAGTTGTCCTCTGAAAACCTTTTTCTGTCTTGCCCATTTTCTTCCTCTGCTTGTAGTCATATTTAACTTAGTCATTTTTATTATTAAATCCATTCTAAAGCCTTTTAGTAAATAGCTCATATGAAGACATTGCACAGTAAAAGAAAGTATTGCGCTATTTGCTTGGACAGAATGTCGATAAACTAGAGGATGTTTGTTTTTTGATATGCAGCTCTGCTTTCAGTAGAGGTATACCAAGACTGAAATGCATTGTGAAGTATTGGTGATGGTTTCTTGAGTTGCAGAGTTGCAAGCAATCTCTGTGATTATCAGCTCTGGCTCCTAGAAGTGCCAGAACCTTCTGCTACACTCAATACTCACAGTCTTGTTTTACAGTCTCTTCCCTCACTATCAAATGTTTGTGTCTGTAGCAGGATGTTACCCATTGCAGCGACAGTTTGAAGCGTTTCTTTCTTTTCTGTCCTTTTAATGGCTAAGTGAAATGCTCTATCATGTTTTTTTGCCTTCTCTCTTTAAGTATGTTTTCTCAGGTTACACAAATTTAAGTTGGATTAGGCTGTGCCAAGGCCAGCTTTCTTTCTCTAATTTTTCTTGCCACTGCTAATGCTTTTGCAGATTCACCAAAAGTAATGATGGTTGGAGTGGTAATGAAACTGTGGCTTCAGGCAGTTGCTAGCATTTAAAGTGTCATGTCATCCAGTCATGTTTTTTTTCTTCCATGGAGCTAATGACTTCCTCTTTTCTTGAGTATATCAGTGAAATATCACCACCTTCTCCACTGTAATAAAGGGGTTTATTAATTTTCTCTAGAGATTCATGGCTGGAGAAGGACCTGTGGTAAAACAGACTACCGATTTCAGTATGTGTTTGCTTAAGTATGGGTATCTAACGTAGGTGGGTTAACTCCTAAGGCATGTGCAGAAACCTCCCTACAGGAGAAGATTGACATGCTCCAATGTTTCTGAACCAACCAATGCTCCAAAGTGTTTCAAGACAATTAAACGGAGGACACAAAATTTCTTAAGTAAAAAGAGTCCTTTATGTCTGGGGTAGCAAGCTTGTCTGAATAGCTTGGCCAGCCTCATTTCCAAATTTTCTTTAACACTCCTCTTTGTTTCTTTTTCTGGTTTAGGTGCAGTTGTGTGACCAGATAAGGCATTTTTTGGTCTTTGTAAAGGAGAAGTAGACTTGATGAATCCTGTGAATTTAGCATCACTAGATAAACCAAGGGGTGTAACTGGGTAGAGTTTGTGCCCAGTTTAACTAAGGATAATTTTTGCCAGAGCAGTGTAAACAAGACTGTCATTATGTGTGGAAATAGTCTGCTTCAGCATCCTTTTTTTTATGCTTTTAAAACTGAATCCACCCCAAGGAAAAAAACTGCTATAAAGATTAACTTTTTGTAGTTTGTACAGGCAACAGGCAAATTACATAGATTGTCTGAAATAGAACAATAAAATCTAACATCAGACTGTTATTATCTTTATTTATATTGTACCCAGAGTGTGATTTATTTTTATAGAGACAGAAAAAAGAAACATTCCTGCCCCAGAATGCTTAGCTTATGACCCTGTTCCTGCAAAATAATCTGGTTGATTGGAACCTAATGCTGATGGTAGCAAGAGGGAGGGAAGGAGAGGTCACCGACTATAACTCCTTCTGCACATAGCTTTTTGTAGGATTGAAGTTTGATGGCACAAAATAAGAAATATTATAGCAAAAGGTAAAATCCTTCTGACGTCTCAAGTCTGAATTGCTGCAGTAGATTGTATGTGTATCTGTACGCCAAGTCGTGTCAGAAGTAGAAGCTTGCACTGCTTTATTAATATTGCTAGCCAGAAATAATACAAAATATCTGTGCTTCAGACACTCCTCTCTGTTGTTACTCAGATTGAATTTAAAGTGTGTGTTTCATTTCTGAAACTGTAAGTGAAACTCCTGTCTTTCTCATTCTTTTCATTTTAAACTGCTGCAGTTGTAATCAGGAGAGTTGCTCAGGTTTGGATCCATCTGTGTTCAAAGGCAGTAGCATTCACTGAGGTTAGCATCTAGCTGCCTAGGATCTGTGGAAAACAGCCATACAAACGCCGAGCTTAGTGGATTTAGGACTCTGTAGGAGAGAGTTTCTTGCATAATTTTCAGTTAAATCCATGGGCTTTTTTATGGTATATGACAGCAGGCTCAATAGCAAATTTCTGTTGATTATAGGTCTCTTGGCGCAGTAAGAGAACATTTTGGCTTTCTCTCATACAGGAAGGAAGTTAGCATAAATGTGGTCACTAACATAATGTCATGTCAATCACAGTGTCACTTTTGGGGTGAGAATTCAAGGGTGAGCACTGGTCAGACTAAATGTTTACAAAGTGTATGTTCAGAGGTAAGCTAGTAACTTCAGGTTTAACTTTATGGTTAATGGAAGTAAATAGGGAATAGCAGAGTGTGATTCATTTCGTCCTGACATAGCTTCTAAGTAGGTCAGAGAAATCACACCCTAGAAGTGCCTATTTTTCTTCATAGGTTACAGCTGGGGCTTAGGGTTATAAGCTCAGCTGTTGATCCCTATAGTTTAGAAATCTGTAGTTAGATAACTTCAACCAAAAAAGCCTTGAGTGAGAGGTAATTGCCTGGCCAGACAGTTTGCTTTTTTGTAAGTAAGTATTTGCTATATAGTGCTTAGCTCTGTTAGGAATATAAAGCATTCTGTACCTCGGAGTTCAAAACTCATTTGAGTTTGTGTCCTGTGTCTGGCTGATGTTCGAGTGTGAGTCCATGGTACAATCTTTACTTTTATAAATACAAAGTCTGCAGATACCCCCTTTTTTTTATTCTTAAATTTATATTGTCTTGACACAGACAGTAATGCACGTAGAGTGTGACGGAGAGCAGATTGATCATTTATGATAGTTAGACATGTAAGACTTGTTTAAATTCCTTTTAAACCAATTTGATTCAATTCTATTGGAAAACAGTTTTTAGAATTTTATATACCTACAAGCAGAATTGAAAATAGTGTGATTCAGTTCTGCAAAGAATACATCTCTGGTAGATGATGTACTTTTCCTGTTTGCTTGTGGCCAGTGTAAACTTAGCTTTCGGGCAGAGACCATCACTTCAGTTTTGAAGCTGTCAACATGAGTATTGGGTAATACATTGACACAGGGCCACAGTGAATTCCCTAGTTTTCCATGTGGATAAACTAATTTGACTGAAATCTTACTTTTATATTTAGGGCCTGTATCTTTATTTTGCTCTGTAAAATACCACAGTTGTTGGACTCCATACTTGTAATTTCATAAATATTAAAAAAATGGCAAGTTTTCAGTTTACTGGATGAAATTAGACTGTATTCCCAGCTTCCCAGTTGTTGATTTATCATTGGTAAATCCTTTCTCTTGTCTGTGCCTTAATTTATGCACTAATACAATGGAAATGATACTTGTCCTTCATCCATGGTGGTCTGTCTGTGGTCTGTTAGTGTTTCCAAACTCATGGAGATTCTTGAATGCCATACAGTGCGATTGGGGTTCAGTTGACCAAAGTTTAGGCACATAAAAGTTAGGTGTCTGGGCTCTCTTCACAGTTTACGGAAAAAGATAACCACCCTCTGAGAACAACCTTTCCAATCTTAAAATAAGCATCTAAGATAAGAAAGATGAATTACCCTCTGAAAGTGCTTGTCTATTGACTATAGAGGGAGCTTTAATGACTAGTTTAGACTAGTGTCTAATTTGGGGCTAAAGTTAGGTGAGAGTAATCCCATTTACAGTACACAGTGGAGTTAAATAACACGCATTCTTGTATAAATATCCTCTCGTATTTTTATAGAAGTAACCATGTTCAAACTCATCTTTTTTTTGTGAGGTGTCTGTGTGAAAATTCTCGCAGACTTCTTTTTTTAACCAGCACTGATGGTATTTAGTGGGGTTTTAAGAATTGGATATTCCCTAAAAGCAAACCTTTTGTTGTTTATCCAGGCAGCAATGTTAAGTTCAAATAATAAATTTTACACTTACATGTACAGTTTGAAACGTGTTGGTTAGCAACATGAATTGGAGAACAGAAGCAATCCAACATGCCTTTAAAAGGCTATTTTGAGAAGATTCTCTCAATAGTGAAAAATGGTATTGACTCCAGTGGTTTTCCCCATTTTAAATTTAGGGAATTGCGTCTCAATTATATTAGAAATTTATGTGCTTAATAAAGCATTCATCATTCTTACTATCAGCTTCAACAAATGTCTAATTTTATTATTAAATTCAATTCATTAAGAGAACACAGCGTATGTAACCTGTTGTGTCTGAAAGATTTGATTTAGCCTTGCTTGGTCATTTTTATAGCAGTACTGACAAGTCCAAATGGCATGCAAAGGCTTAGCAGATAGACCTAGCAATATATTAGTTAAGAAACTGTAGTTAAGTTCCAGTCTTAGTCTGTAGAAACCTGTCTGCTGTGCTTGTTTTAATTCTATTTATGTCCTCATCTATGTTTAATCCAGAAAGTGGGTATATATACATGTGCACAGTTTCACATTTTGGCACCGTATTTGGTATATTGTGTGCTGTGACTTGTATCATGCCTGCAGGCCATAGGAAAACGACACAAATTAAATGTGAAGTAGAGAGGAGACATAATTTAAAACTTGCATGATCTAGAGATGCAGTATGGCATATGAGAGTTGCAACATATTGCAAAAAATTCACCCTATTTCCCCAACAAGAAGACCATGTTTTCAGCTGTGCAGGCTGCTGGAGACATAGGCAGCTTGCTTAGCTGTTTGCTTGAAATAGCTGTGATTGCATTTTATTTGAGGCAGTATCATGACCACTGCTACACATGCTCTGTCTTCTTTTCGTTCCTGTCTAACTACACAGGTCAGTGTTCTCCTCTGCCCTTTTCTGTGATTCTGTAATTATATTTATTTTACATAGACATGTGAGTTCCCTTTTCCCTTTTACATATGTTGTTTTGCTTCATGCTGGGAAAACTCCACAGCCTGACAGGGCGCTTTTTTTTCTTTTTCTTTTTTTTTTTTTTTTAAGCACTCCAAATTCTATCCAGCTTTAAACTCTTATGTTTATAACCCTGAATATCTCTAAAACGTCTTTACCTAAAACACTTTATGGTTTTATTACCAGGTTTATGCCAGTAATAATATTCACATCAGCTTTCTTAGGGATAATCTTTAAGCAGAACCTAGCAAGAAAGGCTTTGAAAACTATCATTCCCAGGAACGCAAATCTCGGAACATGAAACATCGGTTTAATCGCCCTCTCTGACAACTTAACACGACAGATTGAAAAATACAAGCCGATATGGAAGTGGGATCAATGGATTATCAAAGTCCTAAACATCTTCTCTTGGGGGGGGGTGTGGGGGCGAGCTTTGGGGTCCATTGGCATGCATAAGACATGAAGTTTGCATAGCTTACCGCAGATCCGATGCTGTCTGACTGGCAGGGAAGTTGAGAGGGAGAGAGAGAGATTTACATGAGGGAACTCAGGGGGCTTTGTCACGGCAATTGTATAAAGTGATATACAGTGCAAATCGACTCGAGCATGTCCCTGGATAGCAGGCGGTTTACAGCCTCTTCGAGCAGAGATTACTGCTTTATCTTGTCATACTAAATTAACGTGGCAGCACACTGTTAAACAGTGGTGACCTCTTCATCTGTGGAAATTGCTGCCTAGAGGAGAGATGGTATTTAAGACTCTCTTTCTCTCTCTCTTTCCCCCCTCCCCACTTTCTCTCCCTCTCCCCCTCCCTCCCTCCCTCCCTCCCTCTCTATATCTTGTCTTTTTTTCCCTGTAGGGCCCTGAGGCATTTTTGGGTTAGGTTGTAACATTAAAGACAAAAAGAAAGAAAGAAGGGGGGAAGGGAGAGGCTTTTAACATCAAGGTGACAACAGCTATGTGTTAATTGGGCCTTTGTTGTTTGATTAATAGCCACTTTGGTGTAGAATATTAAGACAGTTGTTTGGACAACTTTCTAAAAATGACATGTCCTTTCAGTAAACTGGGATTAAGCAATGTTCTCTGGTCTGCACATTTTAACTCCTTATTGTTATTGCCTTTAGTCCTAAGCTTACTGTTATTTAGGAGCGAGCATGCCATCCGCCTCTTCTGGCACCATCCTCAGCTGGCATACGTTGACATAGCTCTCTCCAGTGAGCGGCCCTCATGCTGGTATTACTGAGGGTCAAGGTGATGAAGATACCACTGAAACGTAGTTGGGCTCTTGTGTTCGACAGTGACAGAGGATTTTTAGAATTAAATAATCATCCTAGAAATACAGCTAAGTGGGAAAAGGGCCATAGCCCTTTCATCGGGCTGGCAGTGCGATACAGAAGAATGGGAAAAATCAGTCTTGCGTTCCCATCTTTTTCAGTAAACTGAGGCGATGAAGGCAAGAATGACATCTCTTCCTTAGACCAGGTTTTCTGTTCCTGATTTTTCTGTTTACTATGCAGTGATTCATTGTGGGTCCAACGCAAAACTCTTTGAAGTCAGTATAAAAACTGCTTTGTCTTTAATAGGCTTTGGATCAAGGCCCACATGACCTTAGGCAAATTATTGCAAATCAGTGTTATGAAGTGCTTTGAAATTTGCAAGCATACATGTCCAAAGGACTGATCTTTGCTGTAATTTTTTATAAGCAGTTGGGAGGCCAGGTGAAGTCATGTTGGCCAGCCTAGCATTGGGGATAGCCGTGTGCTGAAAATGGTAACATTATGGCTGCATGTTCGGGTGAAGGACTCCTTCACTACCTCTTCCTTTGCTGAATCTTTTAGTCTTTAGCAGGTTCTGGTGCTATGTTGTTGAGGTTATCAGTTGACAAGAGAAAACGCTTTTATGCTAAAACCTCAGCACTGACTCTGGGGTGCTATAGGACTTTCACTACTTCAGTCATATGAAGAAGGTTATGGAAGTTTAATGATCTGAGATGGAAAAGGACTTTAAGATCAACTAGCTTGGATTTTTCATAGCTGTAGACAATTGTTCCTTACTGTGAATTTCTTGAGCTGCCACCTACACAGATTCATGCAAAATTCTGTGCATTTTGTATTGTACATTTTGTATGTAACATTTTCAGAGGCAAGCTTTTATTCACTTCTCTGAGATGCCAGCAAAGCTTATTTTTGCAGTAGAATATTTACCATCTGAGATGCAATGTATCTGTGAACACCGATGTTGTTATTTTCTTTGGATGAATTTTGAAGGCCATTGAGCTAAGGACTTAGACTAGAGATACGGAAAGGACTGACTTCCTGATTTATTATTTTTAGAAATCAATGCATTTGATAATTTATGTACAGCTTACAGAGGCCACGTAAGTGGCTCATGAATCGATCAGCAGCCAGCAAAAATGAAAGCTAATGAGCTCATTTCAATAGCAAGTTGCTCATTAGCAGGTAGGCTCACTGATCTTTCAGGTTTTCCAGTTCAAAGTCACATGGTCTTTCCATGTTCTTGGAAGAAGTAGTTTTCTTGAAAAGAACAAAACAGAAGAAGGCACAGCAAGGTTTTGAATATTTTCTCGTTGCTTTGACATATACATTTACAGTAAATGCTTGATATTGGGCTGGAGAGGCAGCCACCTAATGGTCTGCAGGGCTAAGTCTGTGCCCATCGCTATAGTACAAACAACTTTCAGCAGCTGAAATTGAATTTACTAGTGAATTTACAAGATGTATGGGAAGAGGAGTATGGAGGCCTCTTCTCTGCTTGTGCATTGAAATTGATACGTTCCCAGCACAGCACTTTTCCCAGGACAGCATTTTCAGCCCAGCTTTTCTCCAGGTCAGCAGTCAGATGTGGGACGCTAGAAACTGCATTACCGTGCAGGACTAGGCGGTACGCGCTTCCCCCCGTTCGCAGTCGACACTGTGGCCCATCCTGGTCAGATAACAGCAGGCCTATGTCCTCCTCTTTCCTAGTAAATAATTATTTGATGCCTTGTTTGAAAGACTTTGGTGCTTCCAGTAGGATTTTTGTGGGGTGTATGCAAAAACTTGCTCATTTGGCCCAGGGTGTTATCCTTCTTGGTAGAGATACCAAGGGCTGAAGAAACATGGGAATTAACCTCCCCCTAGGAAGTACTCTAAGGGGCACTACTAGAAGTATTGTGAATTTTATGGGCTAGGGCTCATAAACCTGCCTGAGAGCAGATTTTTAGCTTTGTGCATTAATAGAGTACCTTGGTGTCCAGCACGACCATTGATTTTTTTTTTTTTTTCCTTTTCGTAAAGAAGCAAATTCATTATTAATCTTTTTGAAAAGCAAACCCACTGCTTTAATTACCAAACTTTTGATAGAAAATTATTGAATCCTTGTGTTATTTATGTGTGTAAGTATGTAGGTAAAAATACGTAGGTGCATATATATACAAACACACGTACTTTAACTATCTGCTAAAGACATGAGAAATATCCTGCTCCTAATCAGACTGGAAAAAAACAGATTCTTGACAGAGTTGCCTGAGGCCTCTGCAAAAGAGGGAGTCTTGAAACGTATTTTTAAAATAATTTAAAAAAAGACAGATTTTTCCAAATCTCAGGAATAGATATTCAACTGCCTGGTTTGGCTTGAAATGAGTTGGCTGAATCAGTTTCTTTTTCTTTTAAGTAAGTCTATAAAGCTTTGATGAATCTGGCTCATTGTTTAGCACTTATCTCATGAGTAAAGCTTGAGAGGTTTGGCTTGAAACTTACCAAATCACATCTTTGGAAAATGGCCCAAGCCTATTGTTTTATTTGGGGGGGGGGGGGGGGGGAAAGCTGAAGCAAAACACAACCAAAAAAACCCTGATCCAGCTTAGTGGGTAAGTCCCTTACAGACCTATAGAGCCCCTACCGAATCAGCCCATCAGCCCATCTATTTCTCAATGTATGTGAACCCTGCACTTTATGGAATTGTAGGGCTGAGAAGGATTGAGAGAGGTCATCCAGTCCCAGCTTCAATCCAGGGATCAGCTGTACCAATGTCATTTCTATCAGATAATAGCCTAACTTCCTAAGTTACTCAGTGCAGGAAACTTAACAAGCTACCAGTCTATCTGTCCTGGAGTATTGCTGTCTTTACGATTAGAAAGCTATTCCTAATGTGTAACTCAAATAATTTCTGCTTCAGTTTTAGCCACTGCAGCAAGAGAAATGTAGTTCCTGTTTTCAGCAAGTGTTTTTGTATTTGAAGACTGATACCACACCCCCTCTTCTCAAACTTGTCTTTCAGTATGTGGAATTCTTGTCTCCACCATATTTTTCTAAAAATTTTTTACTGGTTTTTTTTTTTCTTCCCGGAAACTAGTAGTAGTGGAAACATTTACATTTTAACAGCTGTGTCTCCTGCTTAACAACAGATGATTTTCCATTAATGACAATGTCTGCAGCAGGTGCATCTGAGATGCTACTGAAAAACTCTAATTCCAAGTAAGAACAGACTCAGGGTGGCTCAGTCACGGTTTCATAAATGGTGCTGAGTAGTTTTGTTCAATTAACTTGCAGTTAAATCCTCTCTAGTACTAGTCTGTCTCGTTAGCTGTGGGTTAATTTTCGAATGGAAGGAAGGCTTTGTGTGCCACTGTCTTTTGCTTAGTTCACTGGTAGAAGACAAGTTTTGGCGCTGCTTAGCTTTGCAGAGCTCTGACTGCATAGCTGTGGAATAGCAAAATGGATTATAGTGCCTCTTGCATATCAAAAGGATTGCCAGTGAAGTCTGATTACAGGATCTTTTCTTATAGGGAGGAGGAAGAAGAAACGTTGAGTCTCGGGTCCTAGAGTGAGTTTCCAAGACAAGGAGTTGGCAGGGAAGAAATCTTTTAAATTTAAGACATTTGATCTGGAAGTCAATGGGGAAAAAATAAACATCAGACCTCATGATATCAATTATCTGAGGCGCGTTTAAGAAGTAGTCAGTCCTCTGAACATAATTATTTTCATATGTACAAGATAAAGTGTGTAACAGATTTAAAATAAAAATCTATTTCCTTTTATGATCTTCAAGGAATCCACTGTTTGTACAAGCCTAAATAAGGTAACTGATATAATGAGGGTTGTGCTTTTCTGCGTTTTATGGATTTAATAAATCCTCTGTTAAAAGGAGTTACCAAGTCAGTCTTCCCACTTTATTAGAAGACACTTAGTGGAAATTGGCCTTCATATCAGTCAACAGTTCTCTTTTTACTGTGTTTTGGACTACTTGAGAAGAGAAAAGCCACATTCCCCTTAAAGCAATTCTTTCTCCCTTGTCTCTCTATTTTTACATTTTGAGTTTTTGTCTTGTGACCACCAGAAAGAAGGTATATGTATGAGCCATCTGGAAATCATAGCTGTTTGTGCTCAGGAAACTTGATGCATTTTACAAAGCAGTGAAGTAAGTACTGATCTTAAGGGAGAGTGAAGACTAGGAATATAGTTAATTTGCTGCACACCACTGCTTTTTTTTGGAGTTCTGCTGTGTTAGCTACAACTCCAGTGGTGAATACTTAGCGATTTCTTCCCATCTGTGCAGCTGAGAGAGGCTGGAGGTCAGTCTAGGGTACAGTGGAATAAAGGGGTGTGCTTTACTGCAAAAGGAAAACCAGTATGCAAGATAAGTTGGCAATGATAGATAAAATTTCCAGTTGATCAAGAGTGAATCTTCATGTGGTGAAGCCCTTTTCTTTCCACTCTCCCTCCTGACACTTTTTGGTGGAAGGTTTTGAGCAAACTCCCCCTTCTTTGGAAGTGCAGAGTGCTACTGCAGTCAAAAAGTCTAAGTAATTGGTGGCAGATGACAGCTGCTGCTGAACATCTCAACCTCATGCTTCAGTTAGGAATTTGGGTAGAATTTCACAGTATAAGGATATTACAGAAATCTTACAGAATTAACAGAATTTCAGGACCACATGGTTATAAACCACCATAGGTCCTGTAATAAAAAAAATAAAGTTTATATAGTGGTAGGAGGATGATGGTCAGCTCACGAAATAAGAATATTGTGAACAGGCGTGGTCCTTGGGCTGAAAATTAAAAGCACGTAAGAGTGGATATGACCAGACATGTCAGAACTCTTCTGAATTTTCTGCACGTGTTTCTGAGGGAAGGCTTTGAAGATTCCTGTAAATGCAGGATATTAGTGTATATTATTTCCAAGAAAGAAGATGGAAATAAAAAAGAACAAAAAAGCTCTGAGGTTTTGTCAAAGCCAATGTGAATTAAGGGACAGTCCTTTAAAATGGATGGATGTGTTAGAAAACTGGAGGACTTGCCCCAGGAATTGTGGTAGGAAATAGCTCTTCATCACTGGCAAAGGATCAGTTTGTTCCGTTACAGTTCCGTTTTTCACTTCCAGATTTATCAGTTCTCTGTTGGGTACTCTTTTGAACTGTTTTGATAAATAATTGTACTTGTGAAGGTTAATGGAGTGTCAGTCCCTTATTTACTCTCAAGTCAAATGTGGTGCATACTAGTCAGAAGTGTGGCTCATGCTTCATGACCAGCTGACCTTAACGCTTTAAAGTGTGGTTATAGTCAGATAAATGACTGTAAAAATGACATTAAAGGGTCCCATGTTTTCTGTCTTGCTGTGGCTTTAGAGGTCAAATTTAGTTGCATAAAAATACGATACTTTTATTAATTGCCTATAATGCTATAACTTAACCTGGGGTTTGAAAATAAAGCTGTGTCTTTTCTGCCTCATGTCATCTCTAGTAATAAACATTTTGCAAATGGTAGTTAACTGACTATTTTGCTGATGATATGTCTGCAAAGCAGAGTCCAGTTCCTTCTTTTGTAGCAGTATTGACTCTTTACTGCTAATGGCAGTTAAAAAAATTGAGTCAATAAAGCAAACAGATAGACGTGATTCAGAAAATACATGGGGAGCAAATATGTTGAATAAAGACGACATTTTAAAGCCACTGTTCTGCTTATCCCCATACGTTGTAGGAGGTTCACTGGTTATAGAAGCAGAACACAAATGCTTCCATGTAAACTTCTACTAATCTGTGCCAATCTCAAATTAATTGCAACCCTTGCAGTCACAAGTATGGCTAGCAATTTCCAGACATGTTTGTTGCTGTCTATTTTCCAGTTTATTTTCATTAGTATCTTCACTGGATATTGTAAGAGAGTGTTTCATTTCATCAGTGCTTAAGCAAAAGAGTAAAACCGAAGACAAACCACTAGTTCTCCTGAGAAATTTTCACGGCTAATTCTGGTTGTGTTTAATTAAGTGTACACTGTGCGTAAGCAGACCTCTCTGGTACTAAGACTCATTCTGTTACTTCCAAGGAAGAAAGTTCTACTTTTTATTTAAGTGAATAATAGCTGCAATGAAAATTAATAAACTTGCACACAAAGGCTTAAAATAAAATGTGTTCTGGAAGTGAGATTTCCAGAACAGTTTAGTCGTCTGAACCAAGTGATCCTGTTTTCACTGAAAATAACCTGTGGAGGTAGATGCAATTTGCTGATGGAGATCTTCTGAAAGTCTTGCTAATCGTTCAATATTCTGCCCAGCTTCTTTGGAGAATAAATAAGTGCTGAAATCAGGAGAAGCAGGCTGATAATTAATATCTTGATGGAAAAATGTTTACAAAAGGGTGTTGTTTAGACAGTCCTCAGAAGTTCTCCATTTAGTCAGTGAAAATATAACTGTGCATCCCCATTCTGATCTGTGGGCCTTCCTAATCCCAGATTTTCTCCTTTGAAGATGATGTTTTGGCTGATTGGGGTACCTGTGATTTATGTATCATCTAATCTTTTTTGCATTACCAACTCCTTATGTGATAACAGTACCTTGATTTGTATAGGCTTGGGGTGAATTTGAACCTACAATGTAAAGACTTCTTTATTTTATGAATCTGATTCCTAAATAATCAGTGAAAACTGATGTCATGATAAAGTTGTGTAACACCAGGTTGAAAGACAGGACAGCTGGCAGAATATATGTGTGCTCCTTCCAAACTTTTTAAATTTTTCTCTAGCGTAAGGCCTGGATGGAGGGAAGAAAGTCCGTTACATTTCTATGAATGACACAAACGTGCTTCCTGATTAATACGTGATACTGATGAAAGAAACAAAATTGTCATATTATAACTATTGTTAATACTAATAGCTGTGAACGTGACTGTGATGTACTACGTTAACTACTCAAGAAAGCAGTCAGTGGTCAGGTATATTGGACTTGCAGCATAGTGTTGTGGTAACATCTTCTTTTGGCCATCTATTTTTAAAAGTTTCTTTGAACCTTAAGTTATGAGACACTATGTAGTTTTTGAATAACAGAAATGTCATACCAAAATGTATTGAGAAGAGCTTTATATAAACGTGTAAGTGCAACCTCCAGTACTGTCAAAGATACCGTAAGGAACATTGGATGCCTATCAGATGGACCGGTCTTACGTGTCAGAAACCAGTTTTTGCCTGCTTTGTACCTTGTAAGTACAAATAAGCTGTCAGCGTAATTCCTGTTTATAATGTCATTTGCATGTGATTTTCACTCTCACTTCACATAATTGAATTTATTCAGGCAATTTATTTTTCAAATATGTAGTCTCCACATACGTGTACATCTGAAGATTAAAAAACTTAAATTAAGAAATTTTATGTAACTCTTTTGAGTATGTTTAAATATGTATACTGTAAGTGTAGACACTCATAGACCAGAATAGAAGGGAGGAAGAAAAAAGGAAACCCTCCAAAATGTACTGTAATTTCTTTTAATGTGTATGTATGTCTGTTTATATATATATATATATATATAAAAAGATGAAGTGTGACTCTTATAACCAAATACCCTGTCTTTGTGTTCACCCCCTGTCTGTGCTCAAGGTCTCTAGGTGCTCAATAGGAGCTTTTTAATTATTTTTCCCTGTTTGATGTTGCTAAGTATAATGAATGGATTGCAGAGAACTTTTTGTTAGAAACCTTCTGTACATCAGCTCAGTGCTGGTAGGCACAGTGATACCTGGCTGGATCACCTCCTGAGACTCACTCTTGATAAATTTAAGGTCAGAAAAAGACAGATTTTGTATAAACCATGCTCTATTAGTCAACCAATACTTCCTCGTCACAAAGTAGGCTTACATTCTTTCCAGCTAAAGTGGAGAAAATTGTGTCTTTCTTATTTGGGTTGGGCAATTCTGTGGGTTTTTCAGCATCACTTCATGATGACTGAAAACTACAGGGAATACTCAGAAATCAGTGATTCAAAGAGGAGCTTGGAGAAGAAAGGCTATTTCCAGCAAAAGTTATTCATCCTCTGCTGATGGTGGGTAGTTGGCTATGAGTGCAGAAGAATAGATGTTCTTTGGGTTTTTTTGTTTGTTTGTGAACATGACATACAACAGTGCACAAAATTAATTGTTAAGGAAAATATATAGTGGACTTAATCAGCTACAGGAATATGAATTCTTTTAAAATATGGCATAAGAGAATGAGACTGAACTGCCTTAAAGCTAATAAAGATCATTTGTATTACTCAGAATAATTTAGGTAAGTGATGAGAAAGGGGAGGAAAATTAGCATTTCTGTACAGTTTGCTCACTGTGTAATTCTTAATCAGGAGTGTCACAACATCCCTTGATACCATCTTATCACAAAGGTCTCTTCATAGTAGGCAATGTATGCTACTGACTGCAGTTTAAAGGAACAGCAGAAAAAAACCCTGATCTGCAGAGTGAGAACAACTGTGAATCTGTCATAAATTAGAATTTATTGGGTTTTTTGCATCACTCAACCACAGTCTAAACTGGGTCCTGTGTGCAGGGTCTATGTGCGTTTTAAATCTTGTTCAAGCTCTGCTTGAATGAGCTTCAGAATGGGACTTAAATGATAAAATGACATCATGCCGCTCCTCTGAGCAGAACATAATGTTGCCATTTGAGGTGTACTAAGACCCAGAAGAGTGAACAGAGAATTGGTTCTCGGTAACCCTTGGATGCTGAATGTGCTCTGCCATTGCCTTACTTTGGAACCTGGCAAGTCAGTTCATGTAATTTCCTGACTTGCCCTATACACAATAATCACAAAGGGATTTTGTGGGGATTAATGAAGAAATTTTTAATAGCTCTAACACCTATTACATTTATGTACCAGTGTTATGGGGATTGACTTTTGTCATTAATTTTTATTAATTATTCTGATATATTTGGCATTCTCTGATCAAACACCATCTTCTGTTTGAAGTGCATATGATCCAAGTAAGATTGTTCTGTGGAACTGACTTTCTGTGAATGTCTCTATTCTGTGTTGATAAACACAGAATATGTGTGTGTGTGTGTGTATATATATATATATATATTTTATTAGTATTTCCTGTGCAATCTTTCCTCCAAAGTTGAGAAAAGTACTTCGGTTTATACCAGAATTCCAAATTCTATTTCACTAAAATTGTGGAACAGTTATTGATAGAAGGAAAATCAAGTTATAAAAGACATAAAGAGAAGAGCAGGTGAAATGAATTTTGGAGGGAAAATAAGTCTTTTAATAACTGCTAAAAAGGATGAAAACAGTTGCTGCTTGGAAAAATCCTATAAATTATTGTTTGTGTAGCCATTACTTAGGAAGTGTCAGAGAGTAAGTAGTAGACAGTAATTGGTGAACTCTATAAAAAGCAGGTAAAAGAATAGAGAACTTAGGTAAAAGCAGATCCATGAGTCCCACGTGCTAGACGATCTGCATTTCGAAAATAAATGAATGAGACAAACATATTTCAGAACCAAGAGCATTCATTTTGAAAAATTCATATTCTGTCTGTGGTATCTTATGCTACAGTTAACTCCAGTGGAGACAATGGGGCTATTTCTCAAGTAGCTATTCCATTTTAATAAAGTAATGTTTTCTGGCCCTTCTAGAAAATGAGAACTTCCCTAAGATTGGTTTTGGAAAAAGAAATAAAGTGATAGTAATTTCCATGGAAGCAAAGATGATTTTGACAGTTATCATCCTGTAAGTCTAGTTGTAACCTTTTGAAAAGCAAGAGAACAAACACATGGTACAAGTAGATAAACAGATGTGAAATGAGAAGGCTCATGAACAATATACAACATATATGAAGCAGAACATGATTATTTTAAAAGTGTAGTAGATTTAGCCACACACCTACCCTTTCATGTAGGATATGTGCAAGATTCCTGATATTAAATGTGTGGGCTAAGATCTTCAAAAGTATAAAGAATAAATAATTCCAAAAGAGTTGATTATTGGAAGTTGCATGGAATTCAGTCCATAAGCACGCATGCACTGCGAGGTGCTTCCTTCATACAGTATTTCATGCTTCTCATTTGAGTGTTCCAGATAAAGTGAGTATAAAAAAAGAAAAATAGCAATGCATTGAATTGTTGAGAGGAGAATAGAATGATCTTGTACAATGTGATTTTATTTAACTAGTAGAAAGAGGCAGATACACTGAATGTCAGAAAAAGATGGGTACCTCTTGAAAAGCCGCAATGGCAGAGATTGTCAGAGGAATTCCTTCAGTAGAAATGAGGAAGAATTTCCTAGGGCAACACACTCTGCACAGGTGTCCTTCGTTATGTTATCTTTTTGCTTACCCTGGCCTGTCAGAGCCTCCTAGTTACGTAGCAGCATCCGTCTCTTGCGTTATTCTGAGGTGGCTGGAAAAAAATGTGGACTGAAAGGAATGTGGTTATGGTAGTCCTTTGCCTGCTGTCAGCTGTCTGGTTCTTGGTACAGGATTCGTGGGACAGTGAGTGCCTGTAGCAACATTTTAGAAACATGGAGGAATAAACAGATTGTTTTAAAAGTTTGAACAAGTGAATTACAATACACTCCTTAAAATTGCCAGCGGTGCACCAGGGAGACTACAGCCGTAACACCAAAGAAATCAAAGGGAGACTGCGTGGCAGGAAATACTCCAATGTAAAATTACAGACTGATACAGCTGCATAAAGTAATCCAAACCACAGATAATCAATGGGAGCAAGGCACTTGGAAAACAGTAATGCTGAAAAAGATTTAGATGTGTTAAAACAAATTAGATATGAGCTTGTCATGTAGCAAGGCGGCAAAAAAGGCGGTAATGAGGTAATTGTCCTTCTCCTCATAACTTTGCTAAGATTACATGTGAAATAATGTGTTCAATTCTGGCCGCGTTAGAGAAGTCAGCAAATTGGAGGGATTTCAGATGCAAGCAACAAATTACTGAAGAGTTGTTGGAGCTGATTTGTGAGACAAGACTGAAAGAGGAGAGGCTAAACATGGGCCAGTAATAACAAAGTAAATATATGCTAACTGTCCAAAAAGATGTGGATGGTACAAGCTCTAACATGGAAGAGGAATAGTGCAGAGCGCTGGAAGAAGCAGCTGTATAAGAAGAGTTTTGGGTTGAAAGGAAGCAAATACAAGGCAATGTTTCAGAGCAATGAGGGTTTTTTTTACTGTGTAGAATATCCGTAGGGGGAATGGGAAACCTCACTGTCTGAGACATTTTACTAGCCCACATGAAACTGGGACCACACCAGAGGGCTGAGTGTGCCGTTCTGTTACATGCCTGCTTTAGTTTAGGTACTTGGCAGAATCACACTGCTGTAAGATAAACATGAGCACAGGCCCTTATGGGTGCAGGATATTTTATTTTCTTTTGTTCCCCAGTTTGGAGGGTTGTTCTCTCCAGACAAGATATCCTCCAAATTGTCCTCAACAAAGAGGACACAGTTTTGACCAAATCGTACGTGACTTGTCTTTACTCTCCTCTCAGCCATCCAGACAAAGGAATGAGGTGAGTATGTCTGCCTGGTATGATTTTTTGTAGGCTACCAGAGAACAGGTGAGGTGATCTTACATCCCTTTGCCATCTGAAAACTGTGGTGAGTTGTAGTGTGAAAGCTAGGTAGCTGGGAACAGCCCTGGAGCCATTGCTACCCTATGTCATTCCTTTTATTGTATCGCTAAATTCTGCTCAGATGGTCCTCTTCCATTGTTTCAAGGAGTTAGCACGGACAACGGGTTTGTTTCATAGTAAGAAAGCTGGTGATGAAACTGTTTCTGACACTCAGTGTAGGTTTTATTACGCTTACAAAACTAGAGTTGTTGTATATGGTTAGTAAGCTTGTACTTTTACAAAGATAATAGTTTTATGCCGCATGATTTCCAGACTATTAGAAGGATTTAATGTATGCTGAAGACTCTACCAAGCTGTTTTGATAAGTAGTCTTATTTTTTGTTTAGCAAGGTCTTAAGGGTGATCTTTAGTCCCCCAGGGAAGAGATCATAAAAGTCTTAAAAGTGCTTTTGCAGAGTTTTATTTATTATTTTTAAGCATGAAGATTACTAGCATGAAGATAACAAGGCTGTTATAGTACAACATGTTCTTTGTTTTTGCAGGTTATAGCTAACGTATTAGGAGTTCTCAAAATGCCAGTTTTGTTTGTTAAGTATTTTGAGAGCAAATAGATGTAATCTTATATTACAGTCTTAAAATGAGTTTTGCTGGAGAAAGAGGCAGTAGGAGAGATCTGGTCTGAGGATGGGTGTCAGGAATTATGTCACTAACTACATTTACCCAATACAAAGCAGTTGTTACTATTTCGCTATATTTAATACCTATAATCTGTAGAAAGATTTGCAATTTACTTTTATTTAGGGGGGAACACTTCATTGCAAGGAATGGGACAAAGAGATGGGCTAAAAATAAAAACCAAAATCCACAGCACAAAAGAAAATAATGTAAAAAAAACCCTTAGACATCCAATGTAAGAGGTTCTAAAATTTCACTCACACCATTTTCTCATATATTTTTTACTACAAACAGATCCACAGTTTTTGCATGTAATTCTTTGATTTGTAATAAGTCAAGTAGAAATGGTGTGATAAGCAGTAAGAAATACTAAACTTGTTCTGTATGTTTGGGGATGGGCTGGAATGCAGAGCAGCCAGAGGAGAAGAAATATTTGTCTTAAAGCACTGGTTATCAGATTGTGCTCTGTACTGTAGATAGTCTGATAACGGTCTGTTGAAGAAGCACAGAGAGTCAGCCAGTTGCACTGTGCTGGTTCTATCTCTTTATTTTCAGGGACCTATAATGAAATCTGTGGGAATTAAATGAATATATATTATTGTGCATTTTCAGAAATCCCACTAGGCACCTCCTTATATCTTTAGATACTTTAAATCTTTGAAAAATCTGCTCCTATGCTCTGTAAATCACAGAGGATAAAGTTAGAAATCAATGCAAAACGGATTGTAAGTTATTCCTTTTGTGTGAATGCAACTGAACAGTTTCTTAAAACTCATTTCCAAACCTTGGAAATGCTTGACATTTTCTTTTGCTCGTGCAGTTATGGCAGCAGTCTGAGTATCATGGTATTTGGAAAAAATCAAAGTACATTTCAGTGTTACTCTCTGATACTGTGGGGTGGCGCTTGATATATGAGAGAGTTCCCAATTTCTGGTTTCAGATGATTGGGCTGTAGTGCACCACAGAGTAATGTAAGAGCTGAGTATTTATTGCATCAATAAAAATGAAAATACAACCGCTATGAGGCTTTTGTCCAATAATCTCCAGGCTTTTTACATCAATTATAGAAAATGCCCTAAGCTGCAGGAAATATTTATTTTTGTCTCAGTTTTACATACAGAACGAAAAGGTAGAAGAAGGGAAAGTGTCTGATGTAGCAGAGTTCATAGAGCAGATGGTCTTCTCTTTGAGCTTCAAATCATTTTCAACAAGGTTCATAGATGTCAAACACTGGAAATACCTGTTAGTCTTCCCATTGAAACCTCTGCCAGTATATCTTCTGCTTCATCAAAAAGAGGTCATTAATTAGATACAGCACTTGACGTCAAATAAATACAACCTGAAGGACAAGAGATAGTAATGCTTGCCGAAAAAAAAAAATCCAGTACCAAGCAAAGTATTAACATTTTAGAGAGAGAGCTAGATGTGATCAGGATTCTCTGATAATGGGTAATACTTCCAAAATATGAATCATGGAGTCCCAAATACATAATTTCAGCAAAACCAAGACAATATTTGACTTGAATGTATTTCGCTTGAGTGTAGCATGATCATACATGGTAAAAAGAAAAAAAAAGTGCATCTCTTTTTACTGTGTTTATTTCACCTAATTCAGGTAAAATTCTTCTGCCATGATGACCCTTTCAGCTGACTCTTCAGATCCATTCATCAACTTCTTCACTCTCCATTACATTTTAGTTCCTCGTAATCATTAAAATGACAGTCCTAGAAAAAAAAAAAAAATCTGTGTAAGAATAGCTTTTGGTTTGTGTGGATCTAGTTGCAGAGCCATAGCCTGTGGATGTATATCTTTATAGGTTTCTTTACATAACACTCTTCAACATCTCTTTTATCCCTCCTTGGATTATGCGTTATTGTTGGTTCTTACTTCCTAATAGTGTATTTATCCTCTTCCACTTTTTTTCCCCCTCTATGCCCTTTTACATAGTCTCCCTTTTTCTCACTGTCTCCTCCACTGTTTCTTTTAAATCTCCTTGGGATCATTCCTTTCTATTACTGATGAACAACTTTCCTCCATGAAGGAAACCTATAGACAAAAGACCTGTCTAAATGTAAGATAGAAGCAAAGAAATTCTGAAGCGTAAAAAACCAGTGTCTATTGGGAAGCCTTGTGGAATATGTATTTCATCTTCCTGAAGGTGCCAAGTTGACAGCCACCATAAAACATACAGGTTTATGGTAATATCTGCCCTACAGCCCCTATGACATAGAATGTAGAAGGAGAGAATTTTTCAAATCACTTAAGTGATTTGAAGATATGATTCCTATTGAAAGTTGATGGCACTTATGCTCCTAAAGTAAGTTAATTATATTAATTAAGGCAAAGATTGTAAATGGAAGGTTAAGAAAAAATGAAAGATCATTCTTGCTTTGTGAATATTGTGTGTGTGTTTTGTTTCTTTCAAATCTTAAAAAAATATTGGGAATGTCAAGTTTGGTTTTCCTTATAATTGCTGGTGGACCTCCTGTGGGCATTGGGAGTGTTTTTATAGCTTTCAGATTTTCACTTGAAGTAGCTATGCTGTTGAATCTTAAACATATTCATTCCCTAAAAGTTTATTAGGTAAAGTAAATAAAAATAAGTAGCAAACAGTATTAAACTCCTTAAGAATCATTTGTCTTCAGAAGTGTGAAGTATTCTGGTTTTTGATTATGTCATACTGTTACCAGCTTCCTTGGTCACTATGGAGACTATAAAATATATAGGCCTACATGTGTAATGTAGAAAGCAGAGCAAAAAATTTGCTTTCATGTCTTCTTTATACATTCTAAAAGAGCAAAGTATGGCAAAATTCCAGCTTTGAAAAGAGAACTTGTTAGGTTGCGTTTAGGATCACAGGCTTCTTAAAATCAGACAATATCAGTGCTAGTTTTAAAGGCACAAGTATTTTATTCCAGGTGTTTTTGGCTGCAAAGCCAGAAGCTCCATTCTCTTAATAATTATTTTTTTTTGCTGCAGATGCAACCTCCTTGCATACCATATGGTGGTAATTAACAGTTTCAGACTTAGTTCTCAGTTTTCTTCTGGTTTGATTATTGGTTGGTTTGGGACAAAATTTTAATGTCACAGAAACAGAGTTTTCTGTCTGAGTTTAACTGCAGATAGGAATAATGTGCATCTCTAGATGAGGAAGGAGAAGATGAGATCTAAGGTGAGCACGAAGAGATATTTTGGAAATCTCCCCAGGTACAACCTGTTTCCTTCATTAAGTGTTTCACCGTCCCTCTGTAGAACTGAAATAGGCCTCGATTGGACCCTGGAAATGGAGAGAGACAATTTGAAAGATACAGTTGGAACGAATAGTTTCTTTTAACTGCAAAATGTTTGTGCTTTTTATGAGAGCAAGGGTAACATTGTGTAATCTTTAAAAAAAGATAATTGCTCAGTGAGGGTAAGTCCATTGTCCAGTGACATGACTTTTCCTGTCAATCACAAAGGTGACAAGGGGGCTAGATTAAGTAAAGCTTGCCCAAGATTAACAAAGGAAGATTATTGACCTCATCCTGAAAGGGCAGAAGCCTGTTTTATCATTAAACCTTGGAAGAGGTATTTCCTCCATAGGTGGAAAGCTGTTTGGCAATACAGAGACAACTTTCTTGTAAATGAACAAGTCTTCCTGTGGATTCTAGCTTGGAACAGAAGCAGAAGAGGCGAAACGTGAGGCAGTCCTCTTTTTTGTTGCTGTTGTTGGCGGGGAAAGAAGGGCCTAGTGTTTGATTCAGCAGAATCTGTGTCCTTGTCTGCCTTTCCGAAGTGGGAAAAGCAAGAAGCAGCAGCATCAGGTGTTGGTGAGTACAATCCCAGCTCAGAGTTCGATGAAATGTTGTGCCAGCACACATTAGCAGAGCAATTCGCAATGCAAATGAACAATAGAGCCCCATCCATGAAGCAGCTGCTAACTGCATAAAACTGTTACCAGGATTAACAGTGCCAGAGGCTGGAATGTAATCAAACTTGAACAGGTGAAATTGTTACGCAGCTGAGAGAGACTGTTCTCTGGTAAAGGAGTGTCTGTTTTCCACTGTTTTGGTGACAGAGAGGTAGGTCTTGTGTGTGGCTTGATGGACTTCATTTTGGCATGTCAGTAGTAGATATTTAGGTTCTTTAATACCACTCTTTACAGTGTTGTTGCTTTTCTCTCAGGTAACTGCATAAAGTCATGTGAATTTGTCCTTTCAGAAAAGGAGCCTACTAAATCTCACCTGTTGGGAGGGAACTTCTTTCTCAGGGGATTAATTTTAAACTGTTGCCGACATATCTTTCTTGCCATTAAGGATTTCTCTGAGTGTTTTCAGGGGGATAGTTAAACTCTCATATGTACAGTCAGAGGATTTTCCTTGCTAGAAATTTTTTAGCTTTATACAACCATTGACATGAGTAGGTTTTATCTGGAAGTGTCCTTTCTTTTTACATGTTAAAAGTAGAAATCCAGAACCATTGAAAGTTGTTTTCAGTTTCGCCAGTAATAGCATAAGAAAGAGCAAAATAAAACAGAGGGATGTAAAGCGAAAGCATAGATAACAGCTGAGCATTTCAGGTTGTTGTTCCGAATGACAGAATGAAAAGATCATGGACAAGTGGGGCAGACAGATTCTCGAGCTGGTGTGCTAGAGGATACATGTTGAACTCTCATCAACAGCAGTAGCTGATGTGTGTGCTCGTCCGCTGGTATGGAAAGAAGAGGATTCCTCTTAGACTGCAAATCACGCAGTGGATGTGTGATTGCTACAGATCTTTTTGAATGAATAATTCACTGGTGTACTGTAATTTAGCCCACTGAGATGTGATTGCAGCTGTTCCCCTACTGTATATGTGTTTTGATTAAGTGGAGTGTATCTTAAACCCCACAAGTGTATAAATAGCCCATGTATGTGATATGCAAACACTGCATACATGTACACCTAACGAGCAGTCTAAGGAAACATTTTGTTTTGGGGATGATTACTTAGATGTGTATATTAATATATAATTTCTTACGCCACCCCCCCCACCCACCCCCGTGTAGAACAATTCCCTTTCCTTTTTTGTCCAGCTATAAAGTCGTCTTAACTGTGGTACTCTATAAATGCTTTTAGACAACATTGTAGTAGCAGGGCGTCTCTTTGTTATTAATGAGTTTATCATTCCAAGACCTTTACAATGTAAGAAATTACTTCTTTTGTGCCTGTTTTACAGGTAGGAAACTGAAATGCAGAAAGAAAAGTGACTTTTTGCATGGTTACATAGAACATTTGAAAGAACTAGGAATTGAGTATCCAGAGTCCTTGCTTTACCCACAAACTGCTGTCTTGTCCTCTCCCCCTCACAATTCCATTTCCCCTGAAAGAGAGGCAGGGAAATTTTAGTAGTTGGGTTCCATTTGAATGCCAAGCAATTTGTGATTTTGAAAATCACCTTGTATTACTTTACGTATCATTCAATCCTTGTGTTCTTATACTTCTTCTCTTATAACAAACTTGTTTTATACTCAGGATATATTTGTATGTATAAAAACACTTGGATGTACCCAAAATGTACATGGAAACAGCAATGATGATTCCTGAAGCTTAGGCAGCTCTTGCAAGTGCGTTGTGTCTGTGACCAATGTGTGACATAAACAGAAACACAAGTGAGTGTCTTTAGGGCCCACTTTGGAATAAAACCAAGAAACTAGTTCCTGGTAAAATTAGGAACGATACTGTTCCTATACATAATTGATGGTATAGGTGGATTTAAGAACTGTAACTAAGGGTGGTATTTGGCTTATCTGTCTTCAAAGTGTGAATAACAAAACAGCTTTCAAGATATTTCCTCTTTTGGCCTTGTCTGTAGGAAAGAATTGCCACTTGGTGATAATGGGTTTGAATGTTATATAAAATCTGAACCGATGCTAAAATTAACTATTTCGCTCGTCACAGTTAAAAACCACTTTCTTCAGGTCTATATATGTGAAAAAAAATTACATTCAGCTCCAACTCATTTTTTAAGTCCACTGTTAGCAAGTAGTAATTTTCCAAGTGCAGAACAAAAATGGAGGGAGTTGCAAGAAAAAAAAAGGGGCATTTCTGTTGACTGGAG
The DNA here is from genome assembly GCF_947461875.1 of Haliaeetus albicilla. Lineage (NCBI taxonomy): Eukaryota > Metazoa > Chordata > Aves > Accipitriformes > Accipitridae > Haliaeetus > Haliaeetus albicilla. The sequence goes on from NC_091501.1 coordinate 18,249,644, forward strand.
TCAGAACATTTTTTTAGGGCTTGGTCAAAAGCTCATTGACGTCAGTAGAAAGTCTCTCATTAACATCACTGGGTTTGGCTTTTGGGGCATATGATGGCCCAGATTGTAATCTCAGTTAAATCCGATTCTGTTAGGGAATTTATTCACTAGTATAACACATTCAAGCTGCTCAAAACTGTTTGCACTAAAAGTTTTCTTAACCAGAGGTAATCTTTTTGACAAAACAAAGTAGTCTGTGACAACAAACACATTCTTTACTTCATAACTTCCCTGTTGCCTTACTCAAATTTTATTGAGATAATTTTTAGCAATTCATGTTCTATTTATGGAAAGACATATTTTTGCTGAAATATTGTGGTTTATTAAACCAGAGACGCCAAAAATTACTCTGGAAAAAAATGATAAAATTGTAACACAAATCACTAAAACCAGTGTATGTGTCGCTTACATACCCTATAAAATGAAAACAATTTAAAAATTATTATGACTTTTTCAACAAAGTCTGTAACTCAGATCACAAGATGGTCCAGTGACTTCTTTAGAAGTAGTGTTCATTAAACACCTGGAATACAAAAATGTAAGAAAATGGGATAATGAATAAGAAAAAACAACTCTGGAGAATCTGATCAAAATAAAAACTGTTCATGTTTGCAGCATTATATTATGCGGTATATGTACTCTGCAGCAAGCTTTGTTTGGAGACATTGACCTAAGTTTTGCAAGGTATAGATAGCATATGTTAGCAGAGAAAAAAACAAGTGTTTCAGAGATGTGTACAGAAGGGTAGGGTATTAAAGAGACATAAAAGGGGAAAGGAATATATGCAAAAAACATTGCCTTATGTAGGAGGCGGTGTGGAAGAGAAGGCTCTCATGTTAATGAAGGCAAGTTTGAAGATGCTGGAACCAGTTTTGGTTTCCATTAAAATTAATGAGTAGACCTCTATGGACTCTCACATGAGGAGAATTGTGTGTATGTTCCAGGGAGTCACAGAGTTTTGCCACTGTGCTGCCAGTGAAAGTCATTAGGACCACCTTTGTGAAAAATACTGTCTCTACAAGAAATGAAGGTATGAGATGGAAGAGGAGAATAGAAAGAGAATTAGAAAACAGAAAACAGTTGCTTCATCCTTTATAGATGGGAGAACTACTTGAACTGCAAGTTAGTCATATGGCAAAGAGCATTTAATATTTGGTTACTATTTCATTTCTTACAACTAGCCATCAAGGCATTCAGTAATTTATCAAGTTAGGAAATTAATGGTCCTTGTAAAAATTGAAGATTTTTTTCGAAAGAAAGCTGTAAAAGAACAAACAATTAAAGGTAATCGATACCATTGTTATTGGGAAACCTGCAAGTACAACACTTCTTCTCAATTAGGGAAAAACTGTATTTTATGTTTCTCTCTTGCAAGCTGATCTTTGTTCACTTCAGCCTGTAATCTTGGTTTATGCTTTATGGATAGGCTTTGTTCTGGGTGCTTTTGAAGCATTGCATGCCTTTTTAAAGGTTTCAACAGAAGAACAAACAGCAATGAACTCAAAGAACAAAGGATTGTTCTTTCTTTCCATCTTTATTTTTTTGTTCTTTAAGAAAAGAAAGAAATGTTTCATCTCAGTTTTTTCCCCTTTCAGGAAGTTGATGGCAATAAAGTGATGTCTTCATTTGCCCCGCACAACTCATCTACCTCACCCTTGAAGGCAGAAGAAGGTGGGCGTCAGAGTGGAGAATCATTGTCCAGCACAGCCCTGGGAACCCCTGAAAGGCGCAAAGGGAGCCTAGCGGATGTTGTAGACACCCTTAAGCAAAGAAAAATGGAAGAGCTCATCAAAAATGAGCCAGAAGGTAAGGCCTGGGAAACGGGCCAAAATTTTCTGTTTTGTCTTCTTTTCTCCAGATTCTTTGGATATGTATACTTTTTAATCTTCCCATTTTCTGCTCCATTTGCTTTTTGTTGCTAGCAAAATTGAAGTAAAGAACTCATAGTTCTTGTCTACATTAGAGATAAATTTCAGCAATATCCCGTTATAGCTAACATTTTTAGCTTTTCGCAAATGAGAGCCTTTGTCTGACATAACAGTCTTTTTGACACAGACACAGCAACATCCTCAACATGGGTACAACGAACACTGTAATTTTAACAGCCTGGGGGTCATTTACACCGCTACTCTCCCCCTCCCCCACTTGTAGAGTGAAAAGCAGTGTTATCAGCAATGTCAATGTTTTTGTGAAATTGTCTAGTAGGCATGTCGTTATTTGAAAGGTAAGATGTTAAATTTGGAAATCATGAAAGCTTTTGTCTGGATCATGTCCTATCATGTCATCCTCTGTTTATCTATAGTGCAGGTACTAGACAAACAGACACAGTACTGGCTTTCTCTGCTTTATGTCTGGCCAGCAAGTTTCAACCTTGGCATATAGGTATCATCTCTGGAGAATCAGTTTGGTTTTGAGAGTGTATGTCCAGTCGATGACGATGTCACTTGTGCTCTGTGGGCTGAGACCAAGACCAAACATCTGGCTTCTGAGAAGCCACTGAACAGCTTTGCATTAAGTAAGATTTTCAGTTCCTGCCTATTTGGGGCAGAGTCAAACCCCTGACTGGAAGAAGAAGGTCTCACTGTATTCTCCATAGGTATCCAGCATGCATATTTACAGCTAGATTTCCAGGGGACTGTGGGCCAGTTGGTGTGTGAACATACTGAGCCTTATTCCCTAATGCACAGTAGTAAGACTTCATTTTCATTTACACCCACCTACCCTGTTGTAGAAGTCTATTTCAAATGTTTAAAAGCATGGCCCTCAGAGCCCATCTCAGTGTTGAAGCATGAATTGACAACACCTACAAGAAAATTTTAGGACAACCTGCATACTGGAATGAAAATACGGATGCAAACACAGCCACACTGTCACATACATGAGCATGACAGGATTGTAAATTAGTCTTCTCTTCTTGAGTGGAGCACACAGTAAGGGTCTGCTGGGAAACAAATTCTTTGTCTAAGCATTTTTTTTAATATTACATATAATCACAGCATTTCATTTTGCATTTACGTTGACTTAATGGTCAGTGCCATGACCTACCTTGTGCCTTTGAATGGAAAAGATCTTTCCTGTGTATGGTATGAGGTTGGGGGGAAGGAGACCAGAGTTCTCTGTACGAGAGAGGAAAGAACAGTGGGTTCTGAGCAATGCATAAATACTCCGTTGAGTATGAGGTGGTACAAGCTGTACAGACTCCATTAAGGAAAGGCCACAGACAGACATGAGAACGGTTACAGAGCCTGTGCATTATCTCAGCTCTACTAAAATGAAAATATACAGTACAAACAAAAGATCTACAGCTTTCTGAAGAGATTGGGAGAGAAAGGGGGGGGAGCAACTGAATGTTGGGCTTTGCAAATGCATGCAACAGAAAATCTTTTCTTCCCTCTAGCCATTGTTCTATTGTCTTTCAGAGGCCATTAAAATGAACAGCAGGTTGTGATGAAAATTTCATTAAGCCCTAGTTAAGTCATTATGAGGGTGCCATATTCATGTCTGCTTACTCCCTGTCCAGGAAAAAATGAATAGGAAAGGGTTGGGTTTTTTTTTCCCTTTCTCCTTAAAAGCGAACTAACAAAAGTTCAGAAGTTAGAAGAGAATGGGAAATGGGACATGAAACAAAAGGAGGCCAGAGAGGTGAGCTGGCTAGGAAGAAAATTAGACTTGCATAAGAACATTGAAAGGTGGTGAGGGACAAATACATTATTTTGACAAGTCTCCCTCCCTCTCCCCTTCAGCCAACATGATTGTTTTTAGAGTGGCTAATTAAAAAAAAAAAAAATTTCTGGGTGCAGATGTTAAGACTGTTCTTAGACATCTTCCACAAATATGGTTTCTTTCCCTAAAATAAGTAAGTACTATTGCACACACAGTGTCTTCTCTGTTTGAACTCCAGCAGAAAATTTACTTATTGTGATGTCTTCTTCATGTAGTGCTAAATTAAAGTTGTCAGTCATTGCTGGTTGCTAGTCAGGTAGTTAGAATATTAACCAATTTCCCCATGAGTAAGATAAAGTTACAGGTGGGAATGTTTGGTAGTACATGTAGGTAACAATTCAACAATGTATGATTACTGTGTGTTTCAGTAATAATTATTAGTCTTGCTGGTTTGTGGGGCTTTGTAGGAGAAGACCAAGAATCTTGGTTAAGCTTTGCTGCATTATGTCAACAGCAATAATATAATACTTTATTTCTCTTTGGGAAGAAAGGGAAACATTTGCACCAGTAGCTGAGGTTTAATTAAGTGAATTTCCTGTGAATTTTTTGAAGACCAGATATGAGCCAGATTCCCATTTCTCTATGTACTCATAAGTTTATATATTATTTAACTTGTACAATGGGCTATGTTGGCTCTGTTTTTATTGTTTGAAATTGTCTTCTGAATTACTGTGGGAAATGTGCTTTTGAAGCATTCTTTCAAATGGCCTGTTTCTTCAAAATGGGAAAAAAGAGAAGGGCTGGGTAAACAACTTTAGGTCTCGATCCAAACCTCATATCAGTCAGGGAAAGGACCTTTCTTTTCTTAAATCGGTTTTGAGGACAAGTGAGATATCCCAAAATACTGATAACAGGTCTGACTGTTTTTAAGAAGCTTTGTTGATATATAAGGTAAATGGTTTTCTTATGTTCGTTAGAAAATAAGAGTTTCTACTTAGTGAATTTTGTCAGTAAAGGACAAGAATTTTTACAGTGTTACAAAACATACTGCTCAGAGTGCACAAATGCACTGTATGTATGCATATATGTAAGCACATACATGTACCCACACATGAGCTAATAAGGGAAACATCACTGTTCATTAAATGTTTTCCATGTTGATTTATTGCATATATGCCTTTGGTTAATGTCCCCTGTAGGAAGCCATGCTACCAACTCATTCTTAAGAACTTTCCAAAAGCTTGTCACTTCCTTTTGCTCCTTGCATATGTGTACGGTTTTGGTTTTTGTAGGGGTTTATGCTTAGCTCTAAAGCCCCATGCTCTTCCCCCCCCCCCCCCCCCCCCGTTGCCATTTTACTCTTGCTGTATGAAAGTATGTGACTGACAATGAGTCATGCTGACAGAGACATGGAGTGTTTCAGTGAATCTAAAACTTGTGGAATTTTACTCATACAGTGTAATACAGCTAATACAGTGCTCATTTTTCTTCCTTCAAATTCTGCGGAAAATCCTTATATGCAGCTTTAGCATTAGGCCCCCAAAGGCATAAACCTATTACTGAAGTCACACAATGTTATTTTACATGAAACATTCTGTCCTTTCTAACTTGAACTTCAGAAGAGGAGTCAGTCCCCTTTTATTCCTGGTATACAATAATGAAGATAATGGAGTGGGTTTGGAGAAGCCTTATATACTGTGACAGACCTCAAGCCCTTGCCCTGAGGGTCGTCTGCCGACCATGGGATTCCTTTTGCAGCTAAAATCATTAGGCGAATGAGATACAGGCATGTTTTTCTTCTGTTTTCTTAAGGCATCAGAGGATGGCAGAGACTCTCTGTCTGTCTATTCTCTTCATTTGTAGAAATGAAATGGAAATCTCTTTGAAGTCACTGAGCTTGACACAAGTTCATGAAAGCAAAGACCAAAGCAGCCACTTAGCTTTTTCTTGCACTATTAATTGGATTGGATTGCTGTATTTTAATTTATGGTCTGGGCTTGTGGAAAATTAAATCTCTTGAAATCTGTGTAGCCTTTCCTCTAAACGTATGGCTTGGCTTCTGGAAAAAATATAGGCAAGCAAGTAAATTCTCTCCTATTTTTAGAATAAGCCAGAGTACTCACCGGCTCTTTACACCTCCTAATTAAGAATCAATCTTCTTTTTCCATTGTGGCAGTATATGTTTGTAACAGGTTATGTATCTGTTTATCTTTAAAACTTCCATACTGTATCTTCTGAGGCTAGATCTATGTTATTGTACAGAATTTATAGGAATTCTGGATAAAAGGGATCCTATGGGCATCTACCTGACCACAGAGACTGCGCACATGAGCATGTGCACATGTGGGTATACTCATTCATCTGCATGGCTCATTCTTCTATAATAAGGACCTCTGAAACTCAATTCTGTTTGGCTGTTTAAATGAATACTTTGAATTTTATAGAAATGCATGTACACAGATATACATATATATAAAGTGCATATATTAGATATATATATTTAGACATAAATATGTATAACCATGCACACACAAGAATTGTGTATAAATAGCATTTAGTATTGTTCCTACTTCAGAATTTCGTTCTGCTAGTCCTTAGGTCTTCTGAGCAGGAACAATTAATCTCAAGTGTTTAGTAAGCAGGTAATACATATGTTTGCAGGGCTTTAACAGGTAATGTGAATACTAGAGCCTCATGTATTATAGTATGCTGCAATACTGTAAGTAATTACTTTGTCGGAAAGAAAGGGATGGGAAAGGCCTCTGGGGCATGATTTTTGTCTTCTGAACATCCCCCAAAGGCTATTTGTGTTTGATGTTTAAGTTTACATTATAAATCACAACACCTGTTCTTGTGGTAATTTAAATGGCTGTTGTTTAAGCAGTTCTGTAGTCTATAAAAGTGAACCATGTTGAATTCAGGCTCTCTAGATGAAATAAGATCCCAGAATATCTCCTAATATTATCAAACTCTTAATCAACATATCTTGTAAAGAAATCAAGAGGTCTCCCTCTTCTTAATCCATAAATTCCAAAGCAGACCATTAATGGGCACAAGAAGGGAGGCCTTTGAAATGCAGACTCTTGTTTTTAAATCACATTTGATGAGATGGGAAGAAATAAAGTGAACAGATTTGGGAAAAGCCTAAGGATACTCTAATTGGTTGAGGTTTGAATTTCTTTTATTTGGTTCTTCACTGTCCGTTTGACAAAGTATGTGGTGAAGAGGCTTTGTAACACTGTTCTACTGAAGAACAAAAAAGGATACTTTGCAGTTGAGTACTTTTAAGTTTTGTTCGTTCACTCCTGCTGCTGTGGAAGGATGCTTCAAGTGTGTTGTGGTTCCATGTTCCTCTATGCAGTCTGTCACCAGAAAATGTGTCTTTTCTTGTGGAGCAAGTGAGCATCAAACTTCCATACACTTCTTTCAAAGACCCTGCCATATGGAAATGTGCATTCATATACTGCTGATAAAAATAAAAAATAATTAAAAAAAATTAAAAGATGAAGTTTATGAAATAGGCCTATGTGAAGAGAAGGCACTGTTAAATGCTGTGGTGGCTTAAACTTTTATTAACAAGTGCTTTAACTCTAGAACAGAGGTAGCCTAGTTTGAAGCCCTGCCAGCTCTTACTTGCACAAAGTGAAGTTTATTCATTTGTCACCTTCAGTTTTTAAGTGTTTTCCTTCCTAATAGTTTAGCCTGATAGTCATGGTTTATTTCAATTGATGTTTTCAAAATTTGCTTAGATTCCCTTCCAAGTCTCTCTTGCTTACATCCTCAAAGGTTTGTAGCTTTTGGATTTTTCTTTTCTCTTTTGAGAAAGGCATCTGAGGTGCTGATACAGCATCTTAAATATAGAAGAAAGCATTATGGTCAAGTGAGATTCAGGAAACTTGTGCTTTTGGAGAGAAGATGCAGTCCTTCTCCCCCTCCCTGTTTTAGAATGAAAGTCTTCTCAGATGGATCGCCATAATTAAAATTTCTTTCCAGGGTACATTCACTCCTAAATATTGAACAAGCAGCAGCCAAAGCAAAATGCTTGATCTCTCATCTCCCATCTTTTACTGTGCAGCATACAAGTAGTTCACCAAGACCAAAATAATTATTTGGTCTCCTGTCTACCTCTAATTCCTGAGGTAGCCAGACTCAATAGCCATGATTAATTTCAATAGGGATTTTCAAAACTTGCTGCCACTCTTACCCCCAGATCATTTTGATGTGCCTGTTGCCCCCAATGTATTCCAGCTACGTCAGTTTACAGTCTGCCTTCATTTTTTGCCGCCCCCCCCCCCTTTTTTTTTTTATTAAATATTTCCCCCTCCCCTGGAAAAGCCATTAGCTTTCTGAGTTTCATTTCAGTCCTTGGATTACTCCTGGAAAAACCCCTGACCCAGACTGGTAATATACAAATATACATGAGGGAGTGTGCCAGCTCTTTCTGTATGCTTATGTGCCACAGCTTTTGGGGATGTCATTTATTCAAGAGTGAAGAGCGAGCCACCTGTTTCTCAGGCCTCTTGTCCCTCATATTAAAGGTTCAAGCCCTTGCTGAATAGTAACATCTTAATCTGGGCAACATACACAATATTTAGCTGAAACCTATTTGTCAAGCTAGCGGGGTTTGTGGGATTTTTTTTTTCGCTCTCTCTTACCCCCGAGGCGCTTGTCACGACCGTGCATATTAAAATTAATCAGACCTCCCAGGCTTGTGTGACTGTGTGGTTTAACATGAAGAAGTGGATATCAAGCATTTGCCCTAATTAAATAGGCCTGCTTGGTTTTGTTCTAGTGGATACTTGGTGTTTTTTTTAATAAGAGCTGCTTATGGAGGAGGCACGGCCAGCTCTAGAGTTAGTGGAGAGCTCACTTCAAAGTTTTCCCCACCACCTGCGCCCAGGATGCTGAGACCTGAAGGGCTCCCCGCGTTCTTTCTTAACAGCACAATTTGTGGGAAGTAAGTGGAGGGGGAAGGGGAAAATATGGCCAAATGAGCGAGAGAGCGATCAGGGAAGGAGAGGCGAGATGCTGGGACGAGCATGTGGATTGGCTTTTTGAAGTTGATTAAGATGACCTATCATCCTGTCTGATTAGCTTTAGATCTCAGTCTGTGCCATGAGCTATTCACAAGGCTGTCTTGTGTCTTCTGTTTACCAGAAGCAAGGGAAAGCCTCTAGTATGGCAAGGAGCAACATTTGCAGCAACTCCCACTTGCTTGTTTAGCTGATGAAGTAGCCTTGTAAAAACACTCTGAAGTTTGAAGCTGTTGCTTACTTTTATTAGTTACGTGTCTGTTTAACGTTGATATTTTTAAAGTGGTTTGAACGTTGCCAGTTTTACACAACTTTATGCATCTCCTGCATTGTAAATAAGCTGTACTGGGAAGATAGAACTCCTTTCATCATCTTTTCTTCTCGTACAGTTTAATTGTATTGTGGTTTCTGCATCGCCTCAGGAGAAAACATGCTATATGCGCGCGATTTCTATACTGTCATCTATAAATTCAAAAAGCGCTCAAAACAGAGTAAAGGAGAGTTGGGGTGGGGACGACACCCTAAAACCTGTTAAATAGTAATTAAGGACTGATACCATTCAGCAATTCAACAAGTTAATTTTAGCCAAAGATAGTAGAAAATTTGGAACGGTCAACATTTTTAGACAAAATGTTTCATTGGAAATGATATTTTTTGTTTTTAGATGTTTAAGATGATTAATCTGAAAGAGAAATGAAAACATTTCAATTAGGATTAAATAAAACATTTTGGGTCAGGTGGAAACAGCTTTTCCCCTGACTTGGTTTGGCAGCTGAAATGAAAAAATTCAAACTAGTCAAATGAAAATGAGTTTCAAATCCTGGAGAGGTTTGGGGAGTGTTTTTGCATCTGATGACCTGAGGAGGACAAATGAGCAGTTGTTATAAAGACACTGAAATGTATCTGAATGTTATGCACTGTAGTTTTGAGGGTAAACTAATATTTTAGTCAGAAAAGCTTTCAGAATTTTATTTCCTCCAAATGTGCAAATTTCTGTGTCTTCTGAAGCCTCCGTCAGAAAAGTTTTGCAGCACCTAGGGCATTTTATTTTGAAACAGATTTTGGAAGTTTATCATACTTCATATGTTAGACATACTTGGCATGTCTTTGCAGCAGAAACCTATGAGTCTATTCTAGAGGGCCTAGAAATCTGCAGTCGTTACACCCCCAGAATTTGATTTTGCTTTCTATTCTTGCAATCCAGTACGCAGGCAAGAAACAAAGCTTTATTTATCTGTTTCCGTAACCGTTTAAATCGCTGGAGTAAAACATCAGCAGGTAGGATGATACTCCATTGATTTAAAAATTTATTGCATGTCCATGCACTAACTCGTTGCCGTCTTTCTCTCTTGAAGTAGTAGTAGTATTCCTATTTTATTTTTTATTTCAAACCTTGGCACAACCCAAATGTAAAGAACCATATTGACACTGCCAAGCATCTGTCTGGTGCTTGACAGCATCATAGAAACCCTTCCACTCTTTCATCTGGGTTGCTATTGGTTATTTAACAACACAATGCAAACGGTGCAGTGTGGGTGTATATGAAATGGAAAGAAAGGTTGAGGTGGGGGGAAGGAGCCCTGTACAAGTAAATACATCTTTCATCATATCTTTTGTTTGGTCTGTTTACTGTGTGCTATTCAGTAGTCAATAGAAGTTGTTTGACGGTTCTGCAAAAGGGTAAGAAACCTTTTCGTAAACTTTTATTCTCCTGCATTTGTCTTAGTCCGGAAAGTTTTCAGCTTCTGTTTTACTTGCCTTGCTTTGTCGTCACCTGTCTGTTGTTGAAGGGTTTTTGTCGTTGCTGTTTAGCTGATGTGACGCAAGCTGATACTTATGAAATGCTCATTATTGAGCAGTGATCTTGTACAGGTGAAGTGGGCATTTAGAGAGCTTATGAAAGGTTTACTGTGGTAGTCTTTGGGGCAGTAGAGTTCTTTAAAGCTTGTGTTTTAATTTATTTATTTAGCCGGGGGATGAAAGTGAAAAGTGAATGAAGAGAAAAATCAGTCTGTGCTTTCTGCTGAAGAATGCCCTGTTAGCACTTGTGTGACTTGGTAAGGCTTTCTGAGATGTTTAGCCTTGATTTAATTCGTATTTAAGATCTCTCCTCCCAGCACATTAATATAATGTCAACGTAGAATGCATTGCATGGTGTAATTACTGAAGAGAGCAGTAGTTGGGAAAACAGACGGTAATTGAACACATGGCTGTTTATTACAACAGGACAGTGCTCCTACGCTGGTATTTAGGGCATTAATAGGGAAGAATTGATTTGTTGTTTTAAGATGAATTCAATCACTGTTGCTTGGGCCTTTGTTTGTTCAGGCCGAGTTATGCTTTGTTTGTGTTATGTGCCCAAGAGGTTTACACACCACAGCGTGGCATTAGTCATGCAGAGGGCTTGGGAGCAGAGCGCCATTTAAATGAACAAAGGACATTTTTCTTTTTGGCTCTGTTTATCTTCCTCTAGTTTTGTTACCCTCTAATCTGTCTCCATCTCTCTCTCCCTCTTTCTCCCCGCTCCTTTCCGCCCCAAACATTTTTGATCAATGCAGAGGTCCTCCTGCTTTCCTCCTTCCCCCTCCTCTTGATTCCCCCTCCTGAAGACGAACGGAGCTCTGATTGACAGGCGGCGACGCGGGGTTGTGGCACGGTGTAAACAGGAGTGGTTGCTCCCAAGTTTGTGCAAGGAAGAATTGGGGTTGGGGGCCGCGGGGGGGAGGAACGTTCAGCTTGGGGGAAAATTACTAATTTCAAAGCGAACAGAGCGGGAGTGAGATGTACCACTGCACGTCTCAACTCTGGTGGTTTTGGGAGAGGGAAGGCGCGCACCTTTTGTGGCTCCTGCTGGCTTGCGCTCCGGTTGGGCCCTGTGCCGGTCACATCCTGGGATTTAACGAGGCTTCTGCCCTCTTCTCCTTTTTACTGATGCAAGTCGGAGGGAGGAAGAGAGAACCACGTGACTGACGTTGAATTCCTGGTCTCCCCGTTGTGAGCGGTGTGGTTTATATTTTAGGCTCATTGTGCTTGAGAGGCATCTCCTCTTGATTTATTTCTGAGTGTGGGAGAGTTAATAGACACTTCAGAACTATGTGGGCCAAATTCTGCTCTCAGGTGTAAGTTCACAACTCCCGCTGAATACACAAGAGCTTTAAGAAGGCAACATATGACCCAATACAGAATTTGTAAAGAACCCAACGTGACTTGGTTTTTTTTATCCCTATACAGACAGGGATTAGGCCTGTTCCTAGAAAGAGCGTTATTAAGAGAACTGAAAGGTAACAACAACCACAAAGTCTGTGCAGTCATTAATTGCTAGAAACTTATATTTCCTAGGTGGTGAGGTACTTGTATGTAAGTAATAAAGTGCATGATGAATGAGCACGCGGGCTTGCCTTTTGGAGGTATAGAAAGTGCTAGCTTATACAGCGCAAGGAAGGAGAGCCACAAATGTGTGACATGGAGATCCAGCTTCTTCTTGTCAGGGAGAAATAGCAATTTAGCACACATGTTCATACACTGCAACATGCAGGGAAGGATATGAACCTCAGTTGTTCATCTGAGCCTTTTAGCCATAATTAATTAAATTATTGAATCTCTGAATAAATAATAGAAGCACAGGATGACAGCTAGAAGAGGATCTGAAGTCCAGCAGTGTTTTTATCCGTGCCTGCAATCATAGACCATTGGTTGTGTATGGGACATGCTACTTGGCCATTACTTATAAATCTTTTCCAAATATCTAGGAAGTGTAGTTGCAAAGGCCCAGCCCCTATGCCCAAGGGGAAGTTTCCTTCCCACCTCAAAAAACCCCCAAGCAGTTATTGTATTGTACTGCCAATAAGCAAGAATGATCATGGGTAAAAATTTATACAGCCCCGAAGTTACAATTTCTGTCCAAGTGCTTTATCAGAAAGGGAAGTGTCTCTCCTGACTTGGAAGTGGTTATCCAAGTGTCCTGTTTTTCCAGTACAGTTTGGAATGTTGCGTAAGTTTTGTACTGTAGATTAGCCCACACAATCTCAAGGTAAATAGTCTAGAGACAAAGATCACATGGAAGAAGAAAGCCTCTCAGTTTTGTACGCATTCTTGATCATTTTTTGCTAAACTTTTTTTTTTCCTTTTCTGTTTTGCCCGCAACACATATCCCATTTCAGTAACTTGGCGTCTTATCTCCCACAGAGTCAGGCACCAGGGCGGTGGGGGGGGGAGACAAAAAAGTCAACAACTAACCAAAAAAATGGTTTCAACTGTAGTCATTACTGTGTATTCACTACATCCTGTAAGAGCACTGTCTTGTTGCAAAGTGTAAAGCACGTTAATGTGTTTTTGCTGGGATGTATATATAATAGACTTAAATAAAGCAGTGTATTTCCAAATAGTTCCCTTTCCTTGTATGTGAAATTAATATATGAAGATGAAACTAGAGGACAGCAGGCTTTCGCTAATGATTTTCAGCTGCAACAATTCTGGATTCCACACTGAGCTCATGTACAGCCTTAATCAGCAATGCTGTTTAACTAAATATGGAGACATTTCACTGAAGATTATTTTATTTTAAGTCTTTTTTTATGCATTTCCTCTTGCTGTGTCATCTAATTGATTCACAGCTCCTGTGAAGCTTTGGGGTATGGGACGCATATCTAGGCAAAATGCATTCTTCCTTTACAAGTTTGGCCAAGTCAATCCTATCTGAGTTCAGAGGAATTAAGAAGCTGTCATTGAGAATCGTTCTGTAACTAACCATAAAATTATTAGATGAATAATACACATGATGTAGGAGTTTAGGCTATAACCTGTTCTTCCTGCTGAAAAGAAAAAAAATGCAGTCCTTTTGAGATGATCATGTTATTACATTACCATTTTTATCAGTATTTTATTGCTATCCAGGTTACTGAATGGGGGAACGCAGTACCCAGTGGATGTTACATGGTGCGCATGACCCAATATTTTAAAGTAATGGGGCCCACAAAAGACAAAAAGACAACATAATTAGTGGTGATTTCTTACATTGTGAGCCAGAAAAATTTTCCCAGTGTTTCTAATGTAAACTCTTTGTTGGTTGGTTTTGTCCTGCCATTATGCCTTAAATATAGCATGGAGCAAACTGCCATTAAATTGCTAGAGAGAGTGAGTTCAGCTGCTAGTTCCATTTCATCCTTGGTTTCTCACGTGTCATTGCTTACAATTGATCTGCTTATATTGGACATTACAAGTGTTCACCAGAAATCAGTCTAAATCTACCAACCACCACACTCCTAAGTATTTTCAGGAGCAAATGAGATGCAGTGTATGGCCAGTTTTTAACTCATCTGCTTCAGCTCTTTTAGTAGACAGGTCCCTGTAGACATAAAGACAGGTGAAAAAGCATCAAGAGGAGAGGAATGAAGACGCCTTCTGCACTTGCATAAACAGTCACCATTGTGGGAAAACGAAATGGGGAGACAATTTTTGTAAGCTTTTCAATATAACTCTTTAAGAGAGGTTAAAAGATGTGGTGTAGTATTCTTCAGATCTTCTCTTCTTCCTTAGGTTGCACCTTTGCAATCTGATTGATCTTGGGGTAGTGAAAATATTAGTGGGGATTTGTTTGTTTGATTGATTTACTTTTTTTGCAAAATCTTGTTCCTACTAGAAGAGGGCATTGGGATTGTTTAGGCAATCCCAGGTAGCTTTCCTCCCAGGCTGAATGCTTTCCATAAAGCTGTCAGTTCTTTAGCTTAATACTGGGTCTTAGTGTATTAATTCAAGGCTTTCAGTGATCTAGGACACAACATGTGCCAGGAGTAGGAACTAAAATTAGAGGCAGACTTTTGGCTGTGAGAGCTGCTTGAGGCTACTTGGGGTGAAAGAGGAGGGAAGAGGTGTGACGTCAGTCACAGCCCAAGGACTGCAAGATGTCCAAAACATCCCCTCAGATACAGGTTTTTCTGCAACACGCACTGCAGTGAATGACCCTTCCTTTTTTGTCTCATCCCACTCACTGATACAGCACGCGGTGGTTCGTTTCGCACACCAACTCCTTATCAAAAGCTCTCGTAGTTCCCTTGTTGTAACAAAGCCCAGTTCTTGGTATATTGGGATTGTGATTTTTTTTTTTTCCCCTCTCTAAAAGAGGAATGAAAACTTAAATAGTAGCTAATCTTTTATAACATGCACCTAAAAAAAAAAGTGAAAACATTGTGAAACAAAGTGAAATCCTTACGAAGGATTCAAAGTTTTCATTCACAGAAAACACCTCTTGATGCTGTAACCTAATGGTAGAAAAAAGATCAGGCAAAACAGGGCTGAGCGACAGGAAAATTGCTGCTTCTTCCTTCACTTCAGTGAATATATTTTATTCTGTAAAATTTTATGCTCTTGGCTGTATGCAAGAATAATTTCCCTGTATTTTTTTTAATATATCATAATTCTGTTAAGGACTATGAATGAGGAATAATTAGGCATTATTGTTTGGTTATGTAGATACTCTTGTGATCCCTTCTTGTTTACTTCATTTAAACTGCTGATACTGTTCTTACCATGTAGAAATAATGACTGTGTTACTTCATGAATATGAGATTACAGGGACAATGTTTTAAATTGCTGTAACACTTGTTCCTCCTGTGTGATCATTTCAGGCCATCTGAAACATATTCTTTTTTTGTGAAGAGATAAATACTCAGAAACACAAGTGCATGGATATTTACTCTTTACTAAAAGATCTTCAGTCTTTACCTTATCCTGGCTTGTCTCTTTCTAGTAAAGTCATAGGGCTGCACTTTGGCACTGTTGTAGGATTCACATAACTAAGAGGGGGTCCTGGTCTAAATAAGATACACAGAGGCCATTCTGCAATACAAGAGTTTTGCCTTATATTCAAACAGAAAGATTTGTAAGTCTTTATTGTTAGGGGAGAAAACCTCCTCTGAAATCTGTACTGTGTAAACTCTGATGTTTTGCTCCTATTCATGTACAGCACTTTCTTTGATGACTGTTGGAGTTCTGATCTCACAGGGAGAGGAGAATATTGGAGTTAAGATTTCTTGAACAGGGCTTAGGGGATAATATTGTGTTTAGTTTGTTTCACTAGATGCAAGCTAATCAGAGAATAATTAACAGTCGAAATGCCAAGGTCCTTATTCATGTAAAGGATCTGGTATTGAAGTCCTCAGTAAAGTAAGACCGAATTCAATGAGACTTTAAACTGAACAAATGCTTCAGGATTTGTCCCCAGCTATCTTCTTCCTGTCAGTTTTTAATGAGCATCCCATAAAAGTGTTCAACAATTGTACTGACTTTGATTTTTCAAGGTTTTGGAGAAAATTGCTTTCTCAGGTTGTGAAAAAAAATAAAATGTTGAAATAAAAAAAAGCACATTTTTCCATCGTGATGTCTAACATCCTGTAAGCAGATTCAAAGACTGTCTCACCTCATGCTTTCTGATAGGCAGTATGTTAAGGACATTATAACGAATATTGTATAGAAGTTGCCGGGAGGAAGAATTACAGCTGATAGATGGAGGTATTTTAGACCTCATCTTAAGTTCTTGGGATTGAGATAAAATTTAGCTAGAGAGGTAGTTACAGATGCTGATACTTTGTTTGTTTGTTTTATAAATGAAAGGGGAAAAAACACCATTGTTAAGATCACCATACAGAGCCTGGTGTTTAAATGCCATGATTTTGTGTCAGAAGAAGCAGCTAGTGTATCTGGATTCATCCTTTGCCTTGCTTTCCTCGGTTGTCACTGAGAGCTCCCAAGCTGAGACAGATGGCTGCTGGTTTACTTGTGTGCGTGGGAGACAGGAACTTCCACATGTGATTTTTTACCATTTGGTAGTAATTAGTTTGTTGTATAAATTAACATTAACTGAACCATTCTTGAGGCATTGTTTGTAATTATCTTCTTTGAGCTTCTGAGTGGTGTAAAGAAATAAAAAGCGGGGAAGAAACTGCTTCTTATTTTGTACAGGGAAAGGACTCTGTCATTAAGCAGAACAGAGCAGCAATTATCATCGCATGCCCAGTAGACTGAAAACTTTGAAAAAAAAACCTTTAAAAAGCAAGAAATTGGTTTTTTTCTGTGAATATTAATGGAAATTAATGATTTGGAAGTGCAGATAGATTTTATAAAATTTGTAAGAATGAAGTATGAATACAAGCAATGGTGATCGTGCCTTCCTGACATCATCATCATCATTGTTACTGCTACTACAACTACCACTGCTGCTACTTTATTTGATGTGTGTTCATAAGGAGTAGAGGGTTTCTTCATTTTTTTAAAATACATGTTCTCTCAATTTTATTCCAATTTTTTTTCCCCATCTTTGAAATACTTCCTGATATTTTTTTTTGTGGTAGACAGTAAGGATCTTGTGTCTGCATATCGGGCAATGAACTGTCGTTAGTGCTGGTTTTCTCCGGGGATTTCTGTCACTTCCAGCAACCAGCCAAATTGGAATTGTCAGGAGAACAGCCTCTCACATGTTCCTTGGCACTTCTGTTTCCAGACTTGGCCAGAATCCAGACATGCAGAGGTTCGTGGACGTGAAAAATAACAGGGAAAATGCCCTCTGGTATTAGCCCCGTATTTTAGTAACTTATTGGGCATCTTTAGGTTCATTTGCTGGAAAAGTTCAATGTTTCAGCAAGTAAGAAAGTTTATATTTCATTAGACTGAAGTTCTTCCCTTTCCTACCCAGGAGTAGGTGAGAACTGGTGTCAGTGTCCGTCTTTTAGTGTAGCTCTCCTGCCCTGCATACAAAGCTGGCACGATGGGCAACACAGCACTGTGCAGTAAAATCCTCTCACGTATAAGCTAAGCTGCAGTAGTAAAACTCAGGTATGATCCCTCACAAGGCACCTCACAGCTTCATTAAAATTAATTTTGTATCTGAAGTGTACCCTCTAGAGAAAGGTTCACATGACTTGAGTTTTAAAGTGTCTTGGCATTTTCTTGTGAAACAAAATGAAGACAGTTTTAGACCCAGACTTGAACTTGTCTAGGTAGATTGGTGCTGACCGTGGTTTTACCTGAACCCATTGATACAGGGCCCACACCTGAGAGGTGTGTTTGGGTCGTCTTTCTCCTGTCAGAATTGCCATTAATATTTACGTTTGTCCAGATAAATGGTTTTACCTGGACAATAAGTGCTAAAAGAGGACTCGAAATTCTGAAGTGAGTAAATATAGATGCAGCTTAGTTAAGAATTGTTCTCTTTTTCTTGGCACGGCGAATTAGCCTATATGAAGCTCCATGCTGTTTGGGGAAGAGGAAGGTGGGAGGAAGCGTGTGGGAGCTTTAGTGGCTGGAAACGCAAAGACAGTACGAGCTGAGTACGCTGAAACCTGCAGCAAAGAGAAAGCTACTGTGGATGGTTTTCCTTCTCTCTTTTTTTCTGGCAAGGGTTAATGCTGTAACCGAGAATATCTGTGATTCTCCAGCTTTTCATATCAATGAATCAAACATTTTCTGAACCATTCTATTGAACACTTTTTTTTCTTTTTTCAACTACGAAAACTGAAGGTGCCAAACATGCTTTGATATTGATGTGACAGCGCGGTGGATGGGCTTGCAGTTAGCTGAAGTGAGCACGTGAGCTTTTCAGTTCACCTTCATCCTGCTGAAGGGTTGTGGAACAAGAAGGAAGAGCTGAACACAGCCTTTTGTTGTATGAAGTATACAGCTGCAGCATCATCGTACCAACTGTAGGGCTGTTTTTTTCATCCCTGGAGGAGTACAAGGAGGAGAGATTGGTCCTGTGGCTAAAAGCACAGAGCAGAGTCAGAAAATACAATTTCTTCTGGTTTTTGTTTTGTGAGGGGTTTTTTCATAAATTTTCCACATGAACTTCATTCTCTGTGTCCAATTTCTGCATTTTTAAAGCGTGGTTGATGATAGTAGCTGTGTACTTCTTCACAGTGGTGAAATACAATTACTGCTTGGGAGATGCAGCCTGACAAGTGGTCCTACCTTACAAGAAAGGACTTAGACATAGGTCTGAGGAAACAAGCTGGCTGGAAATATGTCTGTTACAACTCAGCCCCATTTGTCTGCCTAACCAGAAATGGGATTGCAGGTTGAGTTTGGAAGCCTTTGGCCTGAATTCAGTAGCTTCCTCACAGGCAGAGCTCACTTTTGCCTCAATGGGATTTCTGCAAGCGGAGCAGCTGCTGCGTTGGGCCCGTAGGGTTGTTGTGCAACGTGAAGTTGGCACTGCAGCTTTGTGCGGTAGTTACACTACTAGGAAAAGATTTGGTTTCCATACCTCCTCCTAGAGTCTCCTTTCCTAGACCAGACAATTAGTGTTGACTCCCTTGGTGCTCTTACCTGGAGCAAGGGCTGTGCTGGGATGTCAAGCTGGGGTCCTCCTGGCTTGCAGTCCTCCCGGCGCACAGGTGGGAGTAGGGGATCGTAACCGTAGAGGCAAACGTAAAATCATCCCCTCCTTGCCTGCCACAGAAGACAATTTCTTGCTGTTTCGCACGCTTTTTCCTCACATGCCTTGTAGAACTTATTTATTTATTTTACGGACATGCGAGTTACAAGCTTTGGCATGGCAAGAAGGTGAGGAATTTTTTGTTTTGTTTTTAGTTTGTGGAAGAGGCGGGTGGGAGGGAGTGTGTGGGAGCTTCAGTGACTCGGAGCTCAAAGAGAATGCATTAATTAACCCAGGAGGATTGCTGGGATGCAGCAGTGAGAAACTGCAGCTTTAAAATCCAGTGATCTTTATCCATTGTTGGGTTTGGGTCAAAGACCTCGGATAAGAGAAGGGGGAAGAAGGGTGAGAAGGAGGGTGGGCACAATGGGAACCAGATGTTTCAAGCTGACGGGGGTTGGCCTCTCTGTTATTGTGTGACAAGCCACCCATCTCCCCCGCGCGCCCAGCCTTCAAAAGTATGTCATTCTTCCCTGAAGTCCTTCTGTCCTCCGCAGAGGGAGGGGAAGAAAAACGGAGGGGGAGGCGCACACGCGCGTGCACATACATACACGCACACATACATGCACGCATACATGCTCACACAGACAGCCCTGGCTCTGCTTTTTTCCTTTGGCCTACCTTGTCGAATGGCCCTGGAAGACTAAACAGGTGTTATCTACTTTTGATTTCAGTGCATTTAAATTAATCCTGTCAGCTCAGCTGTTAAAACAACTGTCATCTCCAGCTGTTAGTAATTTTCGACTGGGCACTTTTACAGGTTGCCAAGTTCTGAGCCTGCATTGTGAATCTCTCGCTCCCTTTCTCTCAAAGCGCTATAGTAACAATTTGTATTTTTTTTAAAGGGGACTCGCATTGCACTGTTTTTATATCAAACCCTGTTTATTATATATTGAAATAATAATATCACAAAACCCAACATCGTCATGCCAGACTTTGGAATAAAGAACTAAACCATGTGTGGAGTGCAGTGCATATCAATCTTCTGTGGGTTTGTTGCAGCCTCTCTGTGCATTTTAAATTTGAATGAGAGATGAATCAACCTGAGGGTTTGGGAGGGAGGGAGAGGGGGGCTCTAAATTTTTATTGCCAAAAATAAAGCCTCCTTTTTAGAAGCACTGGTCTCTTTTTTTCTTTCCCTCAATGTACATTTAATTTTCATAACTAGTATTAACAGGAGGTACCTTGTAATGAAAATTCTTAAAACACCTTTCAATTGTTAGATTAATAAGATACACATGGTAGCCTTAAGAATTGTAGGGGGGGAAAAAAATCATAAATTGGATACATGTTATTGATTTCAGTAGACACTCTCTAATGTGACTTATTCCTATGTGGTCAGGATCTATAGTCCATTACCAGTGCTTCAGAGTCAGATAGCACTTGTGGATTACACAGATCTGAATCCTGACAAGGAAGGCTTTCTGTGCCTTTAAGGTTTCCACTCGTTACAGTTGCCTGGCCAGATTTTCAACTGGTATAGAACTGAAGCTGCTCCCTTGACTTACATTGCAAGCCATCCTTAAAACACTGGAAAGGATTATTCAGGCATTCTTTTGCATGTTCCTAGGAAAAGGGTGCACTTAAAAAGTGGCTATAGGTAATCATTTTCTCAGCAGACCACAGGTGATTTTAAGTGTCAGGCAGCCAAATAAAAGGGATGCTTTAAAAAAATCATGTTTTGTATTGTCTGTCTCCTACATAAATAAAGGCACTGTTTCTGTATCTTGTAGTAAAATAAAGACTTCAAATTTGAAACCTTATTTCTTAAGGTTTTCATTATCTTTTAGTTTTGAATTTCTTCAAGAAAAGTCTGTTAAAATAGGAAATACTCCCCAAATAATACCAGTATAATTCTTTTCCTTTTACTCTTCATTCTTACGCTTGGATGAAGAATTTTACTATTTAAGACAAGAAAAAAAAGCCAAAATCTTTAGTAATTATATGAAAGATAAAAAGGAAATGTCAGATGCTGAAGTGCCATCTAATTCATCAGGGCAGGTGCTGATCTCATTGCCACCTTTAAAATGTATCTCTGTTTTTTGGCATGTTCAGCTTGTAATACAGAATTGCAGCTATCTCAGCAGTATCCTAAATTCCAGTACAGTTGTGGCTGTTTTTGAAGGCCCCTGTATTAATGTCTTCCTAGAGGAGTTCTGAATTCTTTATGAATAACTGTATTCATATTCATCAGTTTTCAGGTGAGCCATCATTATGATCTTTCTTCTCAAACAGTGCTACCGTTTAAGTAAGAGATGAAGCAACTTCCTCAAATTTCCCATATATTAGTAAACAATTGTAGTATTTTTCAGTTAAATGTGAAACGATTACTGAAGGTCCCATTTAGTATTAAAATCTGGAATACTAGTTATGAAGTATGCATCTGTACACATGAGGCCGTGGATATGTAGGACCAAATTACATACGTATTTACATACGTACACGCAACTACTATTGCTACTAGCAGGAGCTGTCGTTGCTTATCTTGAATTCTGCTGTGTCTGTCATACTGCATGGATAAATACTGGAGCTACAGTGGTATACCAGACACATTTTAGTAGAGAGTTTAACGTGATTTCCTTAATGTAAGAATTTAATCAATAATATAATAATTTAAAACTCTGATTTCACAGAAGCTGCTACTGGGCAGGAATGTCATTAGATCAAAGCAAGTACTTCCTACAAAATACTGCTTTTTTGAAAAACAAAGTGAAGTGACTGAAAATTCAAATAAAGAAAATATACACTATGATGGAAACCTTTTTCTACGCAAAATCCAAGCATTTTATTTTAGGGAGATTGAAGACTTCACACTCCAATGCAGTTTCATTTGGTCATTTATAGCGTATGTGATACTTCACTGTTTAAACCTGCATCAATCCCTGCTGGAAGGTGCATTGTCAAATGTTCTTGCTTACAAGGATTTATCAACGTAGGTTTAGTTTCTGCTTTGCAAGATGCCCCTAGCTTGAAAAAACAACTGAACTTTGAAGCCAGACATGCTTATGGTTCCTGAGGCGGACTGCTGCTTCCTTACTCTTTCCATCTCCACATCTCGTCCCCACCACCTTTCGCACCAGAACCAACATTTGACTCATGGCTTCTGCAACAAGCTGTCACCGTCTCCTTGGTGCCAAATACCATTAAAGGTACGGCATTTCTTAAAATTAGATGGTGGTTAACTTAATGCTGCAAAGGCTAATTTACGCATATTTTTCTCGTTGTCTTTTCTGTTTTGCAAGTTCTTTTCCTTGTAGACACATAGCTTGAATCTCCTTTGGCATGACACCATTGTAAAAGACAGGTAATTCCAGTGACATCAGTAAAATTGAAGTAAGTGAGACTGAATCAGAGCCCAGTATCTTCAATATACAAAACGCATGTCTACTTTGCTTACTCAAATGAAAAGGTACTTCCAAACCTTTGAGGGTTTTGTGCAACTTGAAAGGTTCCATTAATCTTATCTTTATGTAGTAAAACCTTGTCAATTCACACTAATGATTCTGGGAGTTAACAGGTAAGCACATTTTTCAGCTGGCTTCCCCTTGGGTGAGGGACTGAACCTAAACTCTTGACCCTACACATCTAAATTTAGGGGTATTCAAAATCTGAATTTTGCAACTCGAGTCAATATTTAAATTTCTCTGACTTTGCATTTAGTAGTTTTGGCCAACTGATTTATGTTTGACAATCCAAAGGTGTAAGAGATATCTGCATACGCTATTATCTGTTAGAAGATAGACAGAGCACACATACGAAGGGTGGGGGCTGTGGAATGCTCTAGCTTGGCTGAGGAGTCTGCAGGCACACAAATATTTGTGCTGCTGAATTAATAAAACCTGTCCCTGTCATCTAAGGGACTAAGGAGGCCCTTTAGTGGCCCAGAATTCAAGGGACCTGTGATACTTATAAGAGCGCTTGTCCATCCATTTGTTTCTTTCTTGTGTGACTGGAGTAAGTAGAGGAAGATTTACCTGAAGTCTGTTTTTTGAGAGGAGAGGAAAGATTGCTCTATCGCTTTTTTTTCCACCATAGAAAAAAATGTATAACATGAGGAAAAACAGGCTCTGGTTATTTATTCCTCTTTAAGTTTCCATTTTTCAGTTCCATAGTTTATTTTCCCTTTCTTCTTACCTTCTTTTCCGATCTTTCCTCTTGTATTCTTGAAAGAGCTCATTAACATCAATTAACTAGATTTGACGAGCATGAACAAGCATCTTCAAGGCAAGCAGGAAAAGCGACAGTAATAGCAAAAATAGTAGTGAAAATTTGATAGCAACAGGACATGACTGTGTAAAGTGCACTGCAGTGTCAATATAGTGTAGAATATTACTAGGCTCTTAATTAAGCAGCGGTTTCTGTTAGATGAAATATTAAATGCAGTTCTTGACTGTTTTTATGGATCTCTAACCTGGATATATAGTAAGCTATGCTTCTAAAGTTCCTGTATTCATAAAATCAAAAGTGCAAGTTTAAAATTTAAAAAAGTATATTGCCATGACCTGCTGTGTGGTGGTTTTTATTTTTGGTGGAAGAATGATATTTTCAGTTTAGTTTGTTGTCTAGGAAGGACTACAAGCTAAGCTGAAAAAAATACTCATTTGCATTCAAACCTGTAAGGGTAAATGTATAGCTTAAATTGATAAAACTTCCCCAAGTAAACGATCAAAAAATTCTGTGTCCTGCTACCTATTGCCAACTATCTTTGATAGATATACCTCAAAGTAAGCGCATTTGAATAGCTGCACCTGCTTTCAGTGGTACTGGCGTGATTTGCTTCCAGCGTGAGGAAAGAGGTGGTTTTTTGCTTTCTGTAATAAAGTTGTTTTGGTACCTTTGAACAAAACTTTCTTTATCCAGTGTTGATGGGTGTCCAGTTTAATTATTTCTCTCCTCTTCAGGTGGACTGCTTGTCAGTGGTCATGTGGCTAGATTTTTCTGATTCCATCTAGGTCATGGAAGATGACATTTTTCAGTGCGTTCAGAAAAACACAGGAGATAAGCACATTTACGTGGCATTGGTGGGCTGTCACGAACAAAGTCAACAGAGCTAAGATTAGGACTGTATATTTCTCTGTGTGTGTACACATGTGCATGTGTTTATGTTCCTGTGAGAAGCTAATGTAAACTGATGCCTATTTCAGCTTTTCTGTGGAGGACAGGAAGACAAAGCCTGACATTTACACTATTTTTTAAAACTTGGTATTTTATAGACTCATTGAGGCAGAGACCATGCTTACTTTGTGTTTTCTTTACCAGTAACTATAATGTTAGTGTTATAAAAAAAATAGCTCACCTCACATAATGTGCACTAGTAAAGGTAATATTTCTTTGTGATTTCCTTCAAAATTTTGCTTTAGAATTTCCAAAATGTCAACATTTTCTGACCAGTGACAAAGAAGAAATGGATTTTTACCTTGGATATTGTCTTTTTAGGTGGATTTTATTTTTCAAGTTGTGAAGAAGCCACAAAATACATAATTGTAAGTGACTTTTCTCCCACCCCATTTCTGTCCACCTTTTTCCACAGTCAGAAACTCTGGATTATCCATAGGATGTTTTTCTATAAGAGAAATGCCTGTAAGTACTTCACCTCAAGTCAAAACAATTAGAGCAGACACTTTTACGCTAAGCTAGAATAGTAAGTGCAGCTTTTTCCCTGTGTAGCAAAACCACGTTAAAACAAGTTTAAAGTATAATTATTGCATTTTTCTGCAGTTTCAGAATATGGTCATGAGCAGGTTATCATGAGGTAAACTAAAGAGAAGAATTTGCAACTTGTCAACTCCTTCTAGTTATTCCCTGCATGATTTGTCTTTACCTATTGTAAACTGATGTAGCGTTGTCTTCTTTCATCGATCATAAGTTAGCCTGTGTACTGTGGAATAAGAGCATGTGTACAAGCAGTTACCGATGAATGGCCAGTGTTCTGCAAGGTCATATTGCAACCTGTCTTAAAGAAGATGTTCAGATGTTTTTAATTTGGACAAGGTCCATGGCTGCTTTAGGGGTATTTCCTTTTGAGATTGCTGTATCATACTAACACAAGCTGTTAACCTAGCAAGTCAACCATATGAACCTTTTGGAGTTAATGCTACTCTTCTTTAAAGCACACTATTCAGTTCATTTTTTTCCTGCGAGAGAACCAGTCGATTAGTTTAGTTCTCTTGTATGAATTATTTCCTTTCATTGGTACTTTTTACAGTTGTCACCTCTTTGTTTTTAAAAGTGTACGTTGAACGTTCTGAGAACATTGTGATGTTATTACAACTGTAGGGAGTGTTAATAGGGACAGTTAATTGCCCTGGTTAGAGATCTCCTCCAGTGCTCTTGAGGAGTGTCAGTGGAAAGAAAACTCATGCGAACAAGAAGGTTCATGTGCAACTGTGAAATACAGGAAATATAAACAGTAAAATGTAGGAATTTTACTTTGATCGTGTTCCCAGAACTGTGTAACAGTTTGCAAACTATCTAGTCAGAACCCCTTCCATGCTTTTTTGGACTTAGCTGAAAGAAATTTAATGGTAAATAAAAAAAGTTAATTGCAAGCCTTTTTCTAGACCCAAGTTCCTTCCTGTAGAACTGCCCCTGCCCTGTACCTTCTCTCTTTTTCCCCACTTCCCCTTCCCTGAAGCATAAAAATCTGTGTTACGAGATGAAAATACTTGATGGAAAAATTCTGATTTACTATTTCTCTTCCATATTTTAAGAAGGATATTTATACTGCTAGGTGTCTAACTTAGGTGGGCTAAATTCAAGCTCTGACAACACCTGCCGCACTTCATCAGCTCCATGGGAGACTTAACCCTTAACCACCCAGCTTCAAATACCTTGAAACCAGCTTAGATGCCTGAAGAAGTCTTAACGTAAAAAGCCTAAAGACACTTCTCCCCATCTAGCCAACCATTATGTATCATAACCGTAATTCTAAACTTTGAATTTGCCCTTACATATGCATGGCAAATGCAGATTGTATCAGGCAGACTAGATAATCTTGGCCAAGAGAAAATGAAAGATCTTGAAGCATTTTCAGAATCAGTGTAATGCATTGTGCCATGACATTTCATTGTAATATGATCAGACAATATTATGACGCAGGCAGTTTGACTTTTAAGTTTTGCCTGCAGGGCAAACTCAACATGGTAGAACCTCCCCTCCCACATATCTAACCGTAGTTGCAGGACACAGTCACCCAAACTCCTTAAAGCCAACGGCTACGCTGGCCGTGCTCCAGAAACCAGAGCACTGCAGCTAATGCTCGTATCTCCAGCCTGCACTGTGAGTGCTGGAGTATCCGACTTCTGGGTTGCATTCCTAGGCTTGCTTCTCTCCCAACCCTACCTTTCCTTGAAGTTTGTGACATGAAAGTAATATTTGAGGGACATGTTGAGACTGTTGAGACTGCTTGATAGAAAAAAATAGTTGAGAATCCAAAAATTTTCTTTCTTTTCAGTATGTGTGTGAACATGAACAATACTGTCTTTTATCTTACGTGATAAGTGATTTCAGCTAATTTGTTGACTATTCATAGCATTAAAAGAACCACAAAAGATAAAACAGACCCATCGTTAAATTACCAGAGAGCATAGGAAGTCGGTTGCTTGACTTTCTGTGGATCCTTTCTTTTTTTTTAAGAGAACAGTAGGTACTTTAGGAGGGATTTTTTTGTTTTGGTTTGAGGTTTTTTGTGTTTTTTATAGAGTCACTGGTGACAAAGAAACGGATGAGCCATAGGCTGACTGTATCACATTGAATGATGGCATCATGCTGGCTCGTGGCACTAAAAGAAGTAACCATATTAAATAAAACCTTAACAATCCAGCCTATTTGGCACACTTGTTGGCAAACTCACCAGAAAAGGGGAAGGAGAAAATAAGCTAGGGATACTGTGTTGTGTCCTCTTCTTAGTTGCTCTCCTTCAAAGATGCTCGCTGCCTGAAATTACACTGGTGCTAGGTTGGTTCTTCTGGGTGAATAAAATGGAGAATTTAATTCTTTAACACTTTCAAGAATTCAGCAAAACCAAATTTATTAACTGGGATCTTAATTTAGTGATTGTCTAAGCCTACTGAAGTCAATGGAAGTCAGTGAACTTTGGATCAGAAGCCCAGAATATCTCCTGCTGAAACTGTGTTGTGTTGCATGAAGGGCTCCAATATCATTTAAACTGTTTAAGCTTTTTCCCTTCTTTGGAAGTCTCTTCTCTGTGTCAGGGGTAGAGCCTTCAGGCAGTGCATAGCTCATGGAGTAATTGTTTTATACCTGTGTAAAGCCTGCTGTGGGGAAGCTCTTGTTTGGCGCGGTGGACAGACTTGAGGGATGATGCTAAGACATAATAATAGTAAAAATAATACTGTGCATAGATTTTCAAACCTGACCAGTTCCAGCCAGTAGAGTTCTGAGGCAATTTCTAGACAACTGCACTTTGGAAAAAATACATAAATGCAAATAATGTGCTAGGCAGGACCTTGAGCAAGAAAGCTTTGAATGGAATGGTAGTGTGTTATTCTAGTTGTAAACAACATGGGCTAATTTTGCCTTGACGGGATTCAGCCAAAATGAGTTGTAGTTAAAAGGATTTGGTGTGCCGTTCGGTACAGATAGCTAACAGTTTGGTGGTTTGCAAGGTTTCCTTTAATGTGGTTAGGCTCAGACTATATATCGGACAGCTTCAGACTCTTAAATTATACTCTTCTTGCTAGCGCTCACTTCTCAGCTTCTAGAATATTTTCCTTTCTGTTTGTGTATTAGTTAAGCACTGTCTCAGCAATTCAGATGCCAAAGTGAACCTTTTTCCAGAATGATTTCAGGAGAAGGAAACTTTAATCCAGTGGTATATCACAAGTAGTTCAATGTTTCATTTTGATTTTTCTTGAGAATTTTTGTTCTGTTTGGTCTCTGTCTATTTGTGCAGTGCAGAAAGTCCCAATGGCGAATATGTTGAGGCTCATATATTCTTTGCTCAGTATCTGCCAGTAGGAAAACTTCTAGGTCTGATCCACTTTATCCAGCCCATACTGGAAGCAACGGAGTCCACAGGTGGAATGGCCACCCTCTCCTTTCAAGCAGTGCTGGTTTCCTGTAAGACTGTTCCCTTGTTTGAACACTAAATCATCAAGACAGCTTATAAAGCCCTCCATTCTACCAGCACTGTTGCGCAGATGCATGCATGTTGTGGGACGGTGTTGACACAGTGCTGCTGCATACAGGCCCAGAAAGACTCATCATCAGTCTGCAGCAGAGCAACATTTCCACCTGAAAGCACAAAGAATATAATGCAAATGGCTTGTTTTTACCCTCAGATAGAAGAAAAAAAAGAAAAACCACCCACAAAACCCACCTAGAACCTCACAGATAAGAATAAACCCCTAAGGTGATGTTAATTTTTTTGAAAGGGGTTAGTGATTTAAAAGGCTGTGTCTGGTTTTCGGACGAGGCTGATGGGCATAATGAAGCCATTTCAACTTTCAGTGCAACTCAGAACCAGGAGTATTTACTTTACCTTAATATTGGACTTGGTCTCCCACATGGTTTAAATGTTCGAATGTTACATTTTCATAGTTCTTTAGTATTTATTTCAAGCAAAGTGCAACCCTGCGTGTCTTTCACTTACATTAGAAAAATCAACAAAACTGATATTGTTAAATGTCTATTTAAAAAAACATTTTAAAATCACCAC
Organism: Haliaeetus albicilla; assembly: GCF_947461875.1. Lineage (NCBI taxonomy): Eukaryota > Metazoa > Chordata > Aves > Accipitriformes > Accipitridae > Haliaeetus > Haliaeetus albicilla. The sequence goes on from NC_091501.1 coordinate 18,278,481, forward strand.
TATTCTAGAAAAGTGGTTCTGTCACTTTACTAATTAGCCAGTAATAGCATATATTCTGGACTACTGCAGTGTTTCAGGTCTAGAGTATTCCTTCTCGTGGAAGAGACAACTGTCACCTAAGCCCAGTATTGTCAGTGTTTTTATTTAATGCCAGGTGCAGTAACCCTGTGAGGTGCAAACTCAGACTGGGATCCTGTGTGCTCGGTTTTGTATCGGCAAACTGTAAAAGCATTTCTTGCCTCAGAGACCGTAGGCTAAAAGTAGTCTGACAGTAAATGTGAGCCAGCGGACAGGACAGAGTGGGGACCTGAATTTGGATCACCTCGACCTCACTCCCGTATTCTAGCCGACACAGTGCATTTCCAGATACAGATTTGAACCTCGCAGCTTGGGCCCACACCTAATTAAGTTTGAATGTGGCAGAGTGAATTAGTGTGTGGGTGTATATTGTCACGTGTGTACCAGGGGCATCGCTCCATGCTACGCTAATTAACCAAGTTTTTGTGAGAGGTGACGAAAAACAACTCTGGTATTTCTGTCTTTGGTGCTGTTGGAATCTAAGTGAGAAGAGTAAGACAGTAATGCACATTGATTAATACCTGGCTCACTTTTAATTGTGGATCCCATTTTTCTTATAAGATCCCTTTGCCTGTGCTATTTGGTTAATGAGACAAGAGTTGAACTGTGACATGGCATTATGGGTATAAATAGCACATATGAATTCTGCTCTTGTTTACTCCAGTAGTCCTATTTGGAGTCAACAGAAGGGAGTATTTAACAAAAAATGCAGAATTTACACCGCTTCCTAATAGGATGGATTGGAAAACCTGTTCATGTAATTTCTCTCTTTTTCATTTCATTTTTTTATTTCTGTAAATTAAGATTTAGCTTTTTGAAGAGAGTTTATTTAAATTCCCCAAATCCTTCTTCACAAATAAACAACACTTCCAGAAGAGGTGCTTCTTAAAATACTAGAATGGTGCTTTTCACACCACTTTTGTAATAACCAGATCTGATAAATGTTTTTGTTCAAAAACCTGACTTTTTATGACAGTATTAGCTTAGCATAAAATTCACTGAAACTGGAGGCACTTAGGCCATGCTTTACAAAGGTGGATTTAAGCAAATGTTTTGAATTAAGCATATACTAAATGACTTTCTGAACTAGGGCTACATATACTCAGCAATAAGAAGAGTGGTGGTAGCTATTTTTATGTGGTGTAGGTAATGCTGAAGAATTAAAACCTGAGCTGTTTAACTTTGAAATATGCAATATCCCTATTTCAGCTGCTACATTAGAAGAAGGACTTTGTTGGATTTATTTTAATTTTGAAAACAGTAGATTTGCCATATTCAGATTGGTCATCTTTTACATGTTGTCTTTTGCCTCTGGTAGTACCTAATAACTGGAGATGAGCGGGGAGATCTTCTAAAGAAGAAAAATGGAGGGGAAAAGAAGATAATTAAATAAATGCTTAATGCACCTGTATAGGCATATATGCACTGTTTTGTGTTACTGGGAGGAAATCCAACCTGTTCTTTGAAAGGAATCGCTTGATGTCTAAAACAAACATACGACTTGATCACTTTTAGCTTAATACTCATACCCCCAAATATTGTTCTTGGCCATACAAATTCCTAGATCCTTTGGGTAGCCTCACAGCTGCAATGTTTTACTTTGTAGTATCTTGTCAGTAGAAACAAGGTTGTAGTGCGCAACAACCTGGGCAAGGAAGTGAAAAGCTGTAGTTGAAATCGGTACACAAAATTAAAAGCTGCACCCAAGATGCATGTACTCTACAAATTTTGCCGTTTGTGTTTATAAAACAGATTAAGGCCTATGTGTCAAGTTTAAATTTGCAAACTTCTGTGGTTTGTGTGTAAACACCAAAGTAACACTAGCATTGCTTTAAACATGGTTTTGTTTGCTTTAATATCCTATAAATTTTACTCTGACATTAAATGTGTCGTTGAGTGTGATGAAGCTGGAGGGTAATATCTCACTCAAGTGCAATTTTTGTCATCGTTCAAAACTATGGTAATGCATTTGATGATTCTTATCTGTTGTTCAATGTATGTGGTTATCTTTCTTATTTTCATTCTCATACATATCTATAGCACTGTCTAGATCTGGAAGATTTGATTTACTGTGTATGTTGAAAGAATAGAAAAAGCGATCCTCTGTTTTTATTATATTTTTCTGCAATCTTGTAGACCTTGAAATTGAAGCTGGCACATTCGTAAATACAGTTTTCTGTCTTGGATCTTTTGAAAGTTGATTTTCTTCATAGGTAAATTAACCTGTGATTCTAACAGTGACTTTGGCAAAATCAACACAGCGGGGTATGGATACAAGGATTCTTCAGAGTTCTGTGTTAATAATGCCACTCTGCTCCTGTACACGAACCTATCACTCATCTAATTGTATTTAATGGAACTGACAAAGAGCAAGCTTTGCTTGCTAGGAGAAATTCTGACGAGGATTCAATGTTTGGGTGGGAATTGAATGAACACTCAACCCATTCCTGATATGTGAGTTTAATTGATCACCTGCCTGTCTATCTCTAGGAGTTTTTTACTGCATTACAAAGACAGAATAATTCCACAAAGCCACAAAAGAATATTTTCAAATATTTTTTTTTCTAAAATGCTTCCTTGTTCAAAGCAGTATGCTCTATTTGCCCTGCTTGAATTTTGAAGTCATTGTAAGAGTAGAAAGTTTTTTCCATATACATACACATATACATAGTGATGCCCTTTAAAGTCTCAGTGTATGAAAAAAACTATAAAAGAAAATGTTTCTTTTACCAAAAAAACCCCCAAACCCAAAAGAAAAACATTTTTCCCTCTTGTGCACGTGAGATGATTATTACTGCATTGCAAGGGCTGGGTGTGTCATATTTATTAAACTTTTCACGTTGGAATAGAAGTACAGGTTAGCATTATTTATCATACGTACACTTTTCTTATTCTTGGTAGTAAACATTAATAATCTGCTGGAAGTGTGTATGCAAATATTGGACAGAAGAACAGCACAAACCCTTTTGAAAATGAATAAACTTAGGAGTGAGTGGTAAAAAGCATCTGTGTTAGACTACGCGTTGATTTTGTTGCTGCTTGTATCCTAACAGCATAGCCACATGTTAGAATAAAGCCAGAGGTAGTAACATTTTCTATGTGAAAATTTATTTCTGTCTTTCAGGTGTTTTCACATGCATGTTGTTAGAGTTGAGCCATGCTATGCAATCACAGGATGGTCATCAGGCATTTGGTCTACTTAAATTCAAAATTTGAGGTACATCTATCCTGTCAGGTTAGTTCAAGGCTTAAGATAACACTTGAGCCAAACTATTTAGTTCTCTGTATTAACTGATTGCTGTTTCTCCCTTTCATTCTACTATGGAGCAATCTGACTTCCTCTCCAAACGTGTCAAGGATAGGGCAGGCTCACTCTGAAATACTATTTTGGTTGACAGTTCACATACAACTGGGTTTAAGTCTGTAAGACCTGAGCCCAGATTTGAGCACTAAACAAAAGAAAGAAAAAGCCTCCAATACTGTAATATTTACTGGGCATGTTTATGCTTAGTTGCAGTGGAATTATGTAAAAATGCTGCAGAAATAAGGACTTTTCATAAAAATCCAGTGGCCACCTTTCTTCCATCCTCAGTTCACTGCACCTTAGTTTTGCTTATCCTTTATCCTTGTATGCAGAACATTTTACTAGGTGTCCCACCTCCCCCCAGCAAACTCCTAGTACCTCTCTGTTCCCCCAGTAACGGCTTTGTCCTGACAGTGCTGTATGTTTCTGTTGTAGCTTGTGTACCTTGTGTTTCAGGATTTGGAATCGATCTTCATTTGTTTTGGGAAAGCATCCAACCTTTTCTTTGTGTTAACCACAGTTAAAAATCCTAGGTAAAAACAAACGCTCACTATTGCTGCCCGTACCTTCTTAGACAGCTGTGCACCAGATCCAAAGTTCTCCAAACAGGAGAGGGACTGGAAACTAACCTTTTACTTTGATAACATGAATAATAGTTATTGGTAGTGATTTCTATTTTGGTTTGGTTTTAATTGGAATACGCAGTTCATGAAAGTACATTTTATAGTTTCATAGACAAATGGCAGTGAAGGTTTTTTTCTGAAATATTTTATTTACCTGGCTGAGTCTTCTCTTTATTAATAACTTTCAATTGCTACGTTAGCTTTTTTTCCAAATGTTCCCTGTGTAAGGGATAATAATCTGTCTAGTAAGCTTAGTTTCAGGCAGTGGTGTTTGTCAGCTACAGGAAGTGTGCTCCGAAGCAAACAGAGGACAAATTCTACTTGTGAACTCAACTGTTGGTCATCTAGTAAGCCAAATTCATCATCGGGGTAACTTAGGAGTTAAGAAATGCTATCCCAAATTCTTACTGTTTTCAGGAGACATAGGCAAGCATCAGTTTTTATTGGACATGGCAGTGGCCCTACAACAAGAAAGATTGGCTTTGAATAAAAGTGATCTGGAAATTAGAAGGTTTTTAATCATTAAAACAGCGGGGTTCTAGAGCAGCATGTTGGAGCAAAAAAACCGCCAAACTATTTTTACAGAAGAGCTCTATAAGTTAATGAAAAGCATCACATGACATGCTGACTGTATCAGAGGGACAAACCTGATGACCTAGAAGGCCCATTGCAGTGCTGTAGTGCTATGTAATGTTTGTGTGCACTTATGAAGAGAAAAAAGTCAACAAGCCATTAAGATTTACTCTGTGTGCTTCCAAAGGGCTGTTACAAGTCCCAGCGATTAATAAGAATACAGAATATTAAAATATGTATTACAAATATTAAAGTGTGTCACAGCTGTCTGCATTCTTCTAACTTTCTCTGAAGACAATACTGAAAGAGGTCTGTACTCATTTAATCTTCACTTGACAAAATCTTACATTCTCGTGCAGCATAGCTGTCTTTTACAAAACAGTTGAAGGAAGTTAGACACTAAAATCCAATGCAAATTTTGCTTAGAAATCACGGCTTAAACTGTCAGATAGCAAGAAAGTAATATTGCCCTTGTTACTCCTGTGTTTTCATTTTTTCCCTAGCTCGGAGGCTAAGCATTTTAGTGTGGACAGTTGAAGCTTGCAAAGTTAAAAGCAATTGAAAACAGAAGGACAGAAGGGGAATTTTAGGCAGTCCAATTAGTATGAATTATTTTCAGCATCTTGTGTGGCATAAATTATGTTTTTCTTTTGTTGGCACTTGCGAAAAAATAACAGCTATTGATTAGGCCTGTCAAGCCCTTGTGGCCTGACAAGATATCTTTACTGTAGTCATGTGGGCACAGGCTAGAAATGATACTGAGAGAGTGAGATCCTCTACAATCATCTCTTCTCATTGTTATTTTTAGTGGGCTTTTTTTTAGATGTACTGTATACAGTAGAACCTTATTAAAGCCTCACTTAAGATCCTCAGATAATCATCCTCACCAGGCTGCTTCTGAGAAGTTTTCAGCAAACCATTTTTAAACACAGCAATATATTGATTTCTGAGGGGGGGCAAGTGGGAGGTTGCTAATCTGGGCACTTGGGTCAAAGCTAGTGTTTGTGTCCCCGATTCCTTATTTTAGTGGGAGTGGGCAGCAAGTGTAGGCGCATCTCTGTCACTGATTAGAACTTCGTTGTTAGTTTTTGGTGCTGGCAGTCTGAAAAACTGTGAATGTTGTCTCTTAAATGTAGAACAGATGTAGATTTTTACTCTGATGAAATGAAATGGAGGACCAACATTGATAGTGGTATGAAGAAGAATTTCAAAGGTGGCAGTGAGAGGATACAGTGTTTTGTTTTCATTTTCAGATCTGAGCTGAGGAATAAATATTGTAATGCTTGCAAAGAGCCTGTATTTTGGGGCTGAGTATAAGCATATTAGGGTGAGATGGGCAAGTCTTTAGACTTGATGTTGTCAGGTGAAACAGGTGGGAGGGACAGGGTTTTGAACAATTTGGTTTCTTGAAATTTTCTTGTCCCTCTTATTTTGTTATCAAGATGTGGAATGGGAGGGAATGCTCCTTGCCTTGCTTTTTGAGGAACTTTTTTACCAGCATAGTCCATGTTTCAATCTAGCAGCAGCCTTTGATACTTGGGCAGCAAACATTGTTAAATCATCTGTGATCCCTTCCCAAGGTGGATGGTATTGCTCTTGGGTGCTCCTTTATTTTCTTTTCTAAATAATCCTAGACAGTAGTGGTCACTTATTCATTTGGCAAGAAAGGCCATGAATTTCCTCATTGTTATCTATTCAAAATCCGTGGGAAACGGTTCAGAGATAGGTAGTGCGTGATAAAACCCACAATATGCAGACAGAAGTCATCAACATATTGATGGATGGGAGAATTCATTATATTTTTCCTGCTTTTCTTCACTGGAGTTCAAAATATCGTCAGGAATGATGACTTGAGTCAGAGAGAGTTTGCGTTCCAGTGAAAGGACAGCTAGCTCTGGCTGCTGGGACATCTTTGTCTTTGGTCAAGTAGTGTATGGAGTTAAGAACAAACCCCCCAGAAACAGTTCAGATGAGAGAGTAGTCAGACATCAGGAAAGGATTTAGGTGCGATGAAGGGTTGATTGCAGTCCCCCTCCCTCATTCACGATGGTCTTTTTCTCTCCTTTGCCAAGAAGTTCATGCTTGGAACTGTCTCTGATCTGTCATCTATTCCTGGAGTTTAAGGTGGCTTTAGTGGCTGAAAATTCCCTTTGCTTGGCTGGAAGACTGCAGCCTTGCCTTTTGTACCTGGACCCTACCACTGTAATCCTTGTCACTGTGATTTGTAACTGATATTATTACAACACATTGTGCAGAGGACTGATACTTAGACACTACAAAGAAGATAATCACTCCTGCGGAAAGCCTTTCTGATTTCTTATGGGTGACATTAACCACAGGGGACACACTGGACCTGCTTTTTGACAGCTTCCTTGGCTTCTCATTCATTTCCAGGTGCAGCTCAACCAGGTGCTAGAGAGTAACAGAAAGCTCTGATTATTTTGGCACCTGGCTCAGCTTTAGAATAGAAGACCTTGGCTCTGCTGCTGGGCCTTTTTGGGTGACCTCGGGCAGGCCATTTCTTTTTCTGCCTTATTTTCCCCACTTGGGAATAATGATGTCTTTCCAACTAAAGCTGTAAAATTACACAACTGTTAGGATGTACAAAGTCGTCACCAGATTTGACATGGGCAAGCAGACATTGTCAGTATCAGCTGATCTAATGAAGTTCTCTGCTTTTCCCTGCAAATCTTACTTCAGCCATATACCCATAGACTAGGCAGCTACAACACTACTACTGTAATGATAATGACCTCTTTTGTAAAGCACTGAGATCTAATGATGAAAAGCACTATACTAAACTGCCTGATCAGTTCTAATTGGGACCCTCAGAGAACAGCCCTCAAAGTAATTATCTTGGACCTGCCAGGAGGAAATTTTGACGTGCTGGTTTACATCTCCCAGCTTCCCTAAGTCTGAGTTTGCTGATTATTCAAGGTATGGTGCAAGGCCTAATTCTTAAGTTTTCATATCAGGAGAGTGATTGGAGTGTATCAGTTTGCTTTATACATTTTTAGAGGTATAGTCAGATACTGAGCTGGAATCCTAGGAGTGATATAGTGCAACAGTTGAAATACATTTATCGCTAACACTCTTGGTTTAATTGCTGTTGCTATTCCATAGAAGACTTGTATCCTTTCTGTCCATACAACCACTTCCTTAAAATACTGTATCCATAACTCTCCTACTGAGATTTTTGGTATGCCTCCTTTATTCCTCTCCCCTGTTGATTTTCAGACTCTTTCAAGGACTAGATTTAAATCAAAAGGCTTGTCTTTGACTTTAATAAGCTTTTAATAAAATCTGAAAAAAAAAAAAAAGCCACCAACAACCCTACAAGAGCAGTTTTTATGAGGGTTTGCCTCCCTGCTCTAACCCCACAAGACCCCATATTCTGTGAGTGCCGCTTCCCTACACACCTGGCCATAATTAAGTCGTCTTTGTTTTTCTTTCAGTCTTAGCCTTGTTTTACTAAACATGGTGTAATGTAGTATTGGGGGGAGCTTATAAAAGAATTAACTTCAAGTAAAGCAAAGCCTGACTGCCTGGTAAACATGCCACCCAGTAAGAGACTTATTTATTTCAAGGCAAGTTTTAAAATGTTGACTGTTTTGAAGCCTTGGATATCTCCCTTTACAGAAGGATCAGTAATTTTGTTTTCCTTTTTATTTTCTGTCATGTTCCCCATCCTGATTTTTTTGTTTGTTTAATGGAAAGTTACAAGTAGGTGAGGATTTTCTTAGAGTCCTAGAAACCTGGCCATGTCAAGTTGAACAACAGATAAACTGGTTAATAAGAACAGATCCCCCAAATTAAAGCACTTCAGTGGGGTTTGGATTGAAAAGGAAAACATGAAAGAGAAAATGAAGGGAATGCAATATGGACATCACGTGTAATCTTGCTCTCCTTTCAGGTAGGAGCTAGCACAGCAGTTTTTAACAATCAGCCGTTGTGTGTTTGTGTGTTTTCCTTCGCTCCATGTTGTTTCACAGTTATCTGTTAGTAACAGCAGTATTATTACACACAGATTAAAAGACAGGCAGCTTTTAGGCTCCCTGACAGTTGGCCAGAGCAGAGATTAGAGATAAAAGTTAATCCCGTGAGGTAATAGCAAAAAAAGAGTACAAAGACATGAGATGAGCCGATAATGGTTTGTTTAGGTAAGAAGGCTTCCCTTGCCTTGGTGATTGGCTCTTGCTCAGTGGTGCTCTGAGTGATAGCCTCCCAAATCCCTTCGAAGGTTTATAACAGTTAGCAGTGGGCTGGGGAGAGAGCTAGGGGAAAAATATGGCAGCCAGCAGTGGTAAAACATAATGAAATCATTCTAACCATAAATGGAAGGTGCCGGACCATGGGGGAGATGAGAGATGTTTTCTTCCACAGCTGCAGAGCTATTACTCAGTTAACACTTGGACAGAGGGAGGTTAAAACAGTCTCTAAGTCGGGTTTAAAATATCAAAGAAACTTATGTTTATGTTTCTTGTAAAGGGAAAATAACTTGAAAATGTAACAACATGAATATGACTGAGGGTGGTTAAAATGTTAATAGTCTGATAGATTTTAAGTTACGTTTCTCTTAAGTTTCACTGTTCCTGGCTGTTTCATTATACCTATTGCATGTTCAGAGGGAAAAGTTTTCAAAGGTTTTCTTGTATTTCATATATTTAGGAATGCTCTTAAATCTGCATGACATCACAAATAAAATTCAAATAAATCCATCACTTTATAGTCAAGTTATGAAGGGATATTCAGCAGAAGATTAGGAACATGAAACAAGTGAATCTTTACTTCTGTACAGCCCTATCATTTTGCAGCTAACAGATAAATATGTGTTTGAAATAGAAGCTGTCTACCAACCACTGGCAATTCAGCACTTCACTGCAGTCTCAAAATTGAAGAGGTGGAAATTCATATCTTTGTTTTTTTAAACAAAGATTGATGAAAGCGGTAGCATTCCGATTCTTGAGTACGATAATAATATGATTCTGAAATAACTAATTAGCAAGCTAGAATTACTGGACCTGCCTTAAAACTGGCTATTGCTAACACTAGGCTAAGAAGTGAACTGTAACAGAAATAAAAGCGTGCTGTATTAGGGCATCTAGCCATCAGAATTGATGGAAGAAAAAATTTGCCCTCACATTTGCTTCTTTGTACTTCTCTTTTGATGAGGGCAGAGGAGTAGCATGAATACCAAAAGGCACAATTATAAATAGGAGAGCTCTGGAGTGACCATAAAAATGAGTTCTATAAGACACAATTTGTTCTAATCTCTGAATTTCTTTAGTTCCCCTAAGAATCTCTTTCAAGGAGTCAGTAAATCAAACTCGTGATTTATTCTTCTTTTCTGTCAAGGATTGAATAGCTAGATATTAATTAATATTTCACTTTGAATATTTATGAAAATTATTTGTGTGATCACAATAAGGAGGTCTTGGAAGGAAAAGTGATGAGGAGGTTGGAAACTAACCAGTCAGATTTTCTCCCTAAGCTTAGAAGAAAGTAAAACTATTATTTTTAAGATTTTTTTTTTTTTTAAATATCATAACAAAGTACTTTGATCACTCACTAGAGTGTTCGCCACTCTTTCAGGTTCTGTGGACTGTGGGACAGACTGGGCTAGTAACATCTGTAGATTAGTGTTCAAATTCATGAAATCCGAATCGTTCATATTCATTGTTCGAGAGAGCTCCTTTGAGGTTTGAGACAAAAATATTAGTTAGCAATCAGTAAGTATTGTACTATGTCGTCTTTCTGCAGTTACGCATAACGAAGTGTTAGCAAGAAGTCATCTAACAGTGGAATGGCAACACTGCTCCACAAATCAGTAATATGACAGTTTTACTTGAGAGGCCCACCATCTTTCAGGAAATACCAGTTTCCTCCAAATACAGAAGCACAGATTGCTATAGGTACATTACAGAGCTGTAGACTATCATCTTCTGATGCATGAGATCCTAACATTGCTAAAGTAACACTAAGATGTCAGAGAAGTAGCATATCCTCCTACAGAACAGTGCGTCTGGGAGTGTCTTGTGTGGTGACCAGAGCTGCAGACACGTGCAAGATACTAATTTGTGAATAAAAAGGAGTGATAGGTGGGAATTTTCACTTTCGGAATTTCCTGACAGAAAAAAGAATATTTCTTATAACAGTATTTTCAAGTTAGGCCTTCCTTTGTTGCAAGTGTTTGTCCAAATATGATGCAGTTTTGCATCCTTCTCTGTCTGAAAGCCTGTAAACTTGCCAAGGTGTGTCATGTCCTGTTTTGTTGGTTTGGTTTTGGCCATAAAAATTCCAGCCCCATTTTCTCCTTTTTTGTGCTTGAATGAGCAGGAAAAAGAAGTCAGGTTTTGGAGAATGGCCTTTTCCAAAGGCTCAGCTGAGTTGCTCTTCCTTAAATAATTCTGAAGCTCCTTGCTTCAGGCTTAGTTAGATTAGTACAAAGTCCAGTTATGAAGTTGTAAAAAGTTGGAAGAAACTGTGGTAACAAAATTTAGCCTCAATTTTTTTTCTTTAGAACAATTAGACAAGAGAAGGAAACAGAAGGAAAAATACCGGCCTCTCCACTTGCCAAAAGACTTGTCCCATTCCTCTCTTCTGTTCAGAGATAATTCACATTTTTGGATAACAACTTGCCATAGCTTTCATAAACAGTGCTAATATGATTTGTTTCTAATAGAATTTCATGGTGCACATAGCTTGCAGATAATTGGTTTAGGAGTAAATTGAGGGGAGGGGTTTTCTCCAGTCTCTCTTTTTATCATTTGCTGCTACTGTGTGTCATTCAGAGTCCAACTCAATCAAGAGTCTATTACTGATAGCTGAACAATGTGGTGCCTACAGATCTTTTATGATGCAAAAGTGGGCAGTTGCATTGTGCATGTTTCAAAAGGCAAGACATAAAGAACGAAAGAAAGAACTTTACATACAGGCTTTTGGATAGGAAAGTGATTCACTGCAAGTAGGTGTTGGCTATAGTTTTCTTGTTTAGAATCCTAAATTGAGTAACAGCTTCTTGAAGATTTTCATTTTTTTATCGAGAGTCAAAGAAATTATGTGAAGTTGGGGTTTCTCTCCATTTAGTATGTCAGGGCTGTTGTGCTCCTCTAACAGTGAATCTCAATGCTTCACATATCCCTAACTTTTCCCAAACTAAGGAGTGAGGAAACAAGATCATTTAAGCTCCCTGCAGCAGTTTGGTACCATCACATGCAATGGTCTGTGTAAGTATGAGGGGTTGGTGTTAGAACACTTGGCACTCATCAGAAGAAGGGAAGTACAGATTATCCAAAACCTGTGTGAAGGTTTTTTTAAAAAAGCAAACCAAACCATTTTTTGAAAGTCTTATCCCGATGAATGACTGAACAGGTTTGTTCCCTTCAGGACTCGTGTACAATTTACATGAATAGTATATTGGCAAAATATTATATGGCAAAAATTTTCCATTTTCCATTGTTGCAGTCAGACTTCACATAATGATGATGAGTTAATATAACCCTCAGTCAGATGATATTCAAGTATTTGTGCACTTTTTCTTGACGGATAATCCATAAATAAACAAATAGATTCCACAAAACCAGTCTTTTTAAAAACATTTCATCTGTGTCCATTGACTCACATGGTCAGACATGCCAGAGAAATAGGTGTGTTTTTGTTGTGCTTTAGTACATTGGTCTGGACCAAAATGATGAAGACTCAAGACCCAGGAAAGTGAGGGAGAATAAAATAATATCCTCAAGTTTTTTACTTGTCAGGATCAAAGCCTTTTATCTGAGCTGCCCTATTCGTAACTCTAAAAAGCCACAAAGTTAAATGAAAATCAGCTTTTGTGATCAGGAATCAAATTGTAATTTGTAAAATAAATGTAGCTTCACTGTAGTACCATTGGAGATCCCCTGCCATGCTGCTCAACTCGAAAGTTGTACCTTTCTCCCAGTGATATTGTATAGGCAAACAGCAGTGATTCATGTTGCTATTGTACAGCCCTTCACAAGCGTGTGTGCCTGGAGGTACAGTCTGAGCACTGATAAAATACCTTCACTCTGAACCAAACAACTTTCGTATGCTGTATAGTATGAAATCAAAAGATAAAATTCTGTCTTTGGTTTCTCATACCGTTTTGTGTTAATAGGGCAGTAGGAAACAGAAATGAAAAAAGAACAGGAATCCCTTTATCTTAAAAAGTGAACCTGTAGAAGATTTTGAGTCATTTTCTTTTCTTGCTGTTTTCAGAAACAAACTTCTATACAGAGATGATCAATTTGATCAGAGCAAACAGTCTTTTGAAAAAAAAAACAAAACGACTTTAAGCAAGATCTCCATCAGTCATTCACAGGAAGATGTAGGGGATTTTGGTTCTATTTTTTTCCAGTCTTTTTCAGCCTCCTACGCGTCTGGGTTATAGGTGGGGTCAAGTTGGGAAGCGTTAAAAATCAGAGAACAACAATTCTTGGTATGGTTAACGTTTATCTGAAAGTAAGAAAAGCCATCCAAAAGACTACTTTAGTGGGTGAACTTTCCTGGTAGTTTAAGAGACCCAGGTGATTCGGGGAGTCTCAACAAAGTCTACGATTTTAAGTAATTATCTGAACTTTCAGAGTTTTAAAGGTTATTCCCGTCACAAATGGTATGATATGTTCACCATGACTGGCAACTTTAGGGAGCATGCAGTTTTTACTCAATTGACTCTTGGCTACCGTTTTGTTCATGCGCTGCTCTGTATTCTTGACAGCAAATTGATTTAGCTTGCTGCAGGAAAGAGCGTGTGTGTGTGTGTGTGTGTGAGCGCGCGAGCAAGCGAGCGAGCGTGCGGGAGAGCGCGGGAGAGGGGGAGAGAGAGAAATGTGCCTATGTGAAACGTACCGGGGAGCAAGGCGAGGATACTGAATGGCAACATTTAGGCATTGACTGTGACATTGTATTAACCTTTTTAATGGATGTATGTAATAAAGTGACATGTAAATGGAGCACAAGGGGAGATATGACACTATATCTGGAAAAGGATAAAACAGTCAGTGAATACTGGGCTATTATAGCAGTTTGCAAACCTTGGATAAACTCAGTCAGCGGTTGTATAATTGGTTATTCAATCCCGACCCTTGTTCACAGCTCAAAGCCAGGAACACTGAGACCTGTTGCCAATTTGAGTGAATGCAGTGACTGTACTCGGCCGGGGCCTAACACTGGAGCCAGGCCTTTTCCTGTGGGCTGGTTTCCACCATGTCTGGGACTGGCGCGGTGACAGTAGCCCTTTTGTTGTGAAAGGCTGGCTGGTACTCCCCTCCTTTGCAAAATGTCTAACAGCTACACAAATATAAGAAAATAGGAAAAGGGACTTACTGTAGCTTTTCTCTTACCGAGTTAAACGTAGGGGTTTTGAAAAGGAGGCAGAGCCCAAGCAACAAGGAAAACTGAAGCGTGTTGTGAAACGTTACGGCCAGAGAAGGAAAGCGCCATGTTCTTCCGAGGTATGGTACGAAAACTGGATTCTCTTAAATCACGTGAGACACAAACTGCACATCCGGAGCGATGTTCTCCTGCTCCCTTCCGAAATGCGCGCCCCTGCACGTGCCGTTGTCTCCCAGCCCGTGCCAAGCGGCCTGGGAACGCGCTCGCTGGAGAAAGGATTCCTGCGGGCCCACTGCGGTGGCCGCTTGCATGAGCGCAGGAGCTCCTGCGTGGACCCGCTCCGTAAAAAGTTCAAAAATGTTGACGTTGTCGTCATGGGTTGGTTTGAGAACCGCTGGTATGGAGGTTGTCTCTTGCGTTATGGAGGCAGCATTGTATAAGCCAGCTGGAGATGAACGGAGAGAGTGTTACAAGTACCCTGGTTCCCTCCACCCTCATCCCTGCACACACAACTTTCCAGTAAAAGCAGGGAGATATTTATGGAATGTCCTGACTCAGAGGCCAGCTGTTTCTCTTCTAGTAAAATGGTAGTTAGAAATAAATCAGAAGAAGGTTTGATTTTGGTTGATGAAATAATGAATATTCAGTAATATATATAGAAGATGAGCCTAGATGAGCTAATGGTCCCTTCTGGTTTCCAGCTTTTTGTGAATGAATCTGCAGTGCTATGAATCTAGAGTTTTCCCTCTTTTCCCTCCCTTTTTTCCCCACTTTTCTCCGGTTTTCAGTAGTGGGATCTTGCTCCTTTAACAAGCATTATAGTTTCTAAATGTACCTAGGTTACACAGTAATATTTTTGTCATGTCATCAAACTCTACCACCTCAGAGGGAAGGCAATTATTGACACAGTAGATTATGCACAATCTTTTTAAGTTACAAAATAAAATCGAGGTAATGGTTAAAAATTATATGCCTCTAGATCACAAAGAGATGGGCTTGGGGGCTAATCTCTTTGCCATTCTGATTTACTCTAGTTCAGAGAAAATAATACAGAGTGCCCGATTTAATGAAAGGCTGCAATTCAATCAAGAGGTTCTGCTGAGGTCATATAATATAAATGGTTACAGCACCTCTTGACTGAGTTACAGCCTTGATAATTCAGTACTTTGTTGTTATTTATGAGGGTAACTTTTCAAAGCAATCTGCATATCTCCCGCTAAAACCTGCTTTGAAAATTTTATACCATGATGTCATTGAAAAAGAATTTTTTTTCTTTTGGTAAGAAAAGAAAAAAAAAAAAACACACCAGCAAAATGAGAGGGGAAAGGAATGCATTGTTTTAGAATAGAAAATTAATCACTTGGAAATGGACTGGTTATTGTGAAGCAAATGCAGAAAGAGTATTGAACTTGTGATACATGAGAAAAACTACAGAAACTCCTGCCGAGGCTTTTAATGGAAAATACACCCCACCATCTCGCTATAAACACAGCTTTGGGAGCGAAGGGTTGTAACAGTGGAGAAAAAAATGGCATTGTGGAAATGTGTATTTTTTTGATAATCATAGTTAATGTAGCTCAGCCTTAATTGAAGTATTGTATGGAGTAGCGGGAACACAATGTAGTAGGGACTCTTTGAATTTGGGTGTTTGGGGTGTTTATATGAAGAAGGATGTAGTACTGCATGCTGGCAAAACTAGAATGGTTTAGTCGTCAGGAGAACTCCATTGAATCCATTGAAGCCTCTCCCTCCTGACGTTGAAAAATCCACTCAACATATACCTCATCTTCTTAATTCCCCCAAATATTATCTGTGTTTTACATTACAATGCAATATGGTCTGCAAGGATAATGCATTGATGTCTCCCTTAGGTCAATGTCTCCAATTTAGTGAATTGCAGGTGTCTGACTGGAGAGTCTACACTCTTCTGTAGAAGAGTGAATGCTTGAGATGCCTCATTAATTTAATGTAGCTAAGAGACTAGTGGGCTTAAAGGATTTTGTAGTAGCCCCACAGAGAACTACCCAAACGTAATTTAAATAGGATGGAGGAAACTTTCTATTCCTTTATTTTCTCCGAGTTAGAAATGTTCAAAGTGGTAGTAGCTGCTTTTATATGTTTTAAACTTAAAAAAAGTATGTGAAATATATATGGAAACAAGTGTTTCAATTAAACTCAGATCAAGGCTTTGCAGAAGCCTAGCTTTTGTGCAGAGCGCTCTAGCGATGCACACCTATGGTGCTCCTTTATTTTTTCCTCTAGCAAAAGGTAAACGGGAGAGGGAAGAAGGGTAAAAAGTACAACACACAGCCTACCAAGTAAACCACAAATCACAGCTGAGCTCCACTTCTTCAACTCGTGAGTTCTTGGAAAGCAAAGCAGTTTTCCTCGGATCAATTGTTTTAGAATTAAATATCATTCACAAGATTCACCGAGAATTGAAGAATTTCTGTTGCCAAATTTAGAACCCACTAATAGGTTCCATCCAGATATAGTAGGAATTTGAAAATTTAGAGGCCAAGTTTCACAAAGATCTCAAAAAAGTTTGATTTTGGGATTGCTGCATTACTTTTCTGCATTTCACTACTCTGGCTGAGTTAGAATGAGATGAAGATTTTTTTTTTTTTTTTTCTTAGATAAGAATCTGTTATTCCCCTGAAGAAATTGTAACTGATTGAGAAATGTATATTTCTCCCTTTTCTGTGAAAAACAGTTATTTTATGTTTTCCTTAATCTCCTGGCCATATAATAAATAATATCCTGGCTCTTCTGTTATATATAAAGCAAAAGCTGATGGTGCCATTTTTAGCACTGTTCCGTTTTCCACTGCCTACCCTGCCATCCTCGCCAGGATAGGCATAACATATTCTGTATGATGCCCTAGAGTGTGACCTTTACTTTTTTAATTAGGCTGCCTTTTCTGTATTCCTCATTCAGCTTGTGTTGAAATAACTAGAAAGATGCTCTCTTTGATGTACCAGGAATTAGATGGGACCCTCCGGCTCCATCATCTGCTATAATAGGGCTCAAGAAATACATGAGCAAATGGGAAAGTTTCCCAACAACATATGATGCTCTGTGAGAGACTTGGAAGGTTAGCCTCCATTTTACACCAAGTGTCTATTAAGGCACTTCCATTTCTGTAGCAAGGGAGCAGGAAGCTGTGTAAATTGGTGGTGTAGTCCTTAATGGCTGTGTTCACATAACCTGGAGGCTCCAAGTTCAGTTCAGTGGTTAGAACATAGGAGAGAAAGGAAGCCAGCACAGAGTAATTCTTTCTTTCTCTCTCTTCTGTTCTTCCCTGTGACCATTGTATTTTATGTGGCATTTGACCATGTCTGTCATTCATGTGGCTTATTCCCCCCTCCGCCCCCCGAGTACATTGGAAAATGCCGTTGAAGAGGGAAAGGGGGACATGGGAGGGCATGATTGTGTGGTTTTTGCCAATTGCAACTCTTAAGACTTTGCTGAAAGCTGCAGTCGTCAGTGTGGTTATGTGATACAGAAATTTATTCCATCGGCTTTCAAGGTATAGACTGCTTTCATTTATGCCATAGCATCCCCCCAGGATTAAGTCATTTGTTGCTCTGGCATTCTCTTAAAGCCTGGTCACAAAAGAGAACTTTCTGAACAATGGGCCTGTTATCCTATTCAGCCTTTTCTGATCTATTAAATTCCCTGTTACACCATTCTGCAATTACTCCACACTCCACCTTCCCAGACCCCCTGTTCTCAAGCAATCTGGGAATTTGCCCTTGTCATTTGCCTCACTCCACAGGAGCCCCACATCCCTGTGTTTCCCCACACCACTTTTGATATTGACTCTGGGCCCTTTTCTGTGCTTGGCGTACTCGCACATATTTGGTATGACTCTCTTTTGTACCTGCATACCAGAGAAACGTTAAATATATGTTTATTCAAAGACTTCTCTATCTTATTCAGAGAGAAGTAGGTTTAAAAAAAAAACATTTCAGTCTCAGCCCCAGTTTTATCTCAGGTTTGAAAAAGAAAAGCTGAATTGTGTGCGGTTCTTTTTCCAAACATCTCTTACTAGATAGGAAATAAATCTGTGTATAAACTGCATATTGTTGAGCACTGTGTCCGCAAAGAGAGGTAGGAACCATATATGAGAGGTCAATGTTAGTCACAAAATTAAATCACAAAAGATATGATTCCATATAACAGTTTGATAATATTATTATTCAGAGTTCATAAACATATTTTAGATGTGTCAGTGTTAAAATTGAGGTACAGTTGATAATGGACTTGGTTTGATTTCTTTTTTCACAGCAGCACCAACAGTTCTGTGACTGAAGTGATTTCTGTGCAAACATTAAAATTTAGCTGAGTTTCTTAGGGACTTGAAGGTGGTTTGAATCAACGTTCGGAGTTACCCCACTGTCGTGGTTTAACCCCAGCCAGCAACTAAGCACCACGCAGCCGCTCGCTCACTCCCCCCCCCATCCAGTGAGATGGGGGAGAAAATCGGGAAAAGAAGTAAAACTCCTGGGTTGAGATAAGAACGGTTTAATAGAACAGAAAAGAAGAAACTAATAATGATAATGATAACACTAATAAAATGACAACAGTAGTAATAAAAGGATTGAAATGTACAAATGATGCGCTGGGCAATTGCTCACCACCCGCCGACCGACACCCAGCCAGTCCCCGAGCGGCGATTCCCTGCCCCCCCACTTCCCAGTTCCTAAACTGGATGGGACGTCCCATGGTATGGAATACACTGTTGGCCAGTTTGGGTCAGGTGCCCTGGCTGGGCATGAGAAGCTGAAAAATCCTTGACTATAGTCTAAACACTACTGAGCAACAACTGAAAACATCAGTGTTATCAACATTCTTCACATACTGAACTCAAAACATGGCACTGTACCAGCTGCTAGGAAGACGGTTAACTCTATCCCAGCTGAAACCAGGACACCCACAAAGACAGAAGAAGACAGAGCCAGGAATCCCAGCATTAAAGCTGCACGGATCTGTGCACCGATCTGCTCTTTGGGTTCTTTCACAGATCTGTTATTTGGTCCAATATGCTCTTCATTTACATATTTGGTCTTGATCTGAAGGAGCTATCACTCCCCAAAAGCACCCACTTTTACTGATCATTTTTAGGTCTTGCTGGATTGCATTCCTGAGTATAGGTCCAGCCCCTTATAAGGATTTGTCTTGCTAATTCTCAGATCACGCATTGTGATCCCTGTGTGCTGTTCCTTTAGTCAGTTAGAACCTAGTCAATCCTCAAGATTGTAGTCATAGAGGGAAGTTTGGGTTTGTTTTTTCTTTTGATAGGTAGATGTGGTCCCACTGAGGGTTTTAAGTATGAGGCCAGAGTCTTAGGAGAGACAGGGCAGTGATTAGAACTTCAGATTCATGAAGGCCCATGTTGTTAACCTAGGTGAGATTTGCTGCTTTCTGTACCAGTCAGAGCTTTTCAGAAGATGCCTTGTTCCTTTTGTAACCATGGAAGGTGGAAATAATCAAGACGAGAACGCAGATGTGAAGATCACTGGTACCAGATTTCTGGGTGATAAAACGAAGTGCAGCCTCTGCCCATTTACAGTAGAAGTCAGATGTCTCTTACCACCACAGCTAAGAAGTGAAGAATGGATAGGATCCTGAACTACAGATGTTGCAGAGAAAGTAGTCCCTTCTAAGTGGTTCTTTCTTCATCTGAACTTCTTCATCCTGCTTCTGTTCAGTTTAAGCCTCCTCTTCACTGATCTTACAGGACTACACAGGTGAATGCTTTGGAATTGCAAAAAAGAATTTATTTTGTTTATGAGAAAGACCTCATTTCAGTCATCCCCAAGCACTAGAGGCAAGCCTTCTCAAATAGGTACTTTGAGAGATCTGGGAGGATGAGCACACCTACTCCTCCCTTGTTTTTCGGTGGAACAAATTAGGTCCCAGAGCAACAAGGACAAGTTTGTTGGACAAAGTAGGAGAAGGCTAACTCGGTGGTGAGGGGACTGTTTCTTGTTTTAAAGTAACTTCCCTTCATCAGAGGAAATGTTGACATTCTCTCTGTTTCTGGGGTCTGCGTTCTTTTTACCAGGGAGAATGTAGTGCCTCTTGATTGTCATCATTGTGTAAAGAGCTGGTCAGTGAATGACCTTAATTCTTGGGAAGGTATTCTGTTCCTGTCCTGCACTCACCTTCCTGGACCTTGGTGATTGATGAAGCCATCCTGAATGCAGATGATCTTTCTTGTGGAACTGGACAACTATTTGCAGAGGAAGTTTTATCATCCTGAGGTGAATAGAGGAAATCTAAGTTTTCTAAAATAGTCTGAAAAAGTTCTGCTATAGGGTATGAGTAAGATTCCTCTCTGATAAAAAAGAAATATTTTGTCCCTTTAGAGTGCTTGCAATGATTTTTTGAAGGCATAGTTTATGCTTGAATCTGAATCCTGTTTTTTCTGATAGCAGAAGTTGATGTTACAGCTCTTTACCTCCTCTCTTTCATGTTTGCCCAGGCTGCTGCAGTTATCTATTGGATGGTTGGGGAGTGGGGGAGCTCAGTGTTTGTGATCATTTTCAATAGTCAGGGAGTGGCTGCAGAGTTGCCCTGACTCTCCTACTCCTTCAATGCATTGTGTAATATAACTATGTTTTGGATTTTGACAAATGAGTCCCCTTTCTTAGTCTTGTTCTCAGTATTGTTTTCTTTGTCTCTCTTTTCTTTTCCCCTCTTTGACTCTTCTGCTTTTACTTTCTGACTTTCTTTTCCCCTTGTCTAGAACTATTATGTTAAAGAGCTACGCATAACAGACTCTCTGATTTGTCTTCACTTATTTGGGGATTACCTGTCACAACTGTTACACGGCTGAACCACCCGTGTATCTCGATGTTATTCCCTAACTCGGGAAGAAAAATGCTCGATCAAAAGGAAACCCAATGTATTTCCTCTCCCTATTTATGCCGAAAATAACAGAGTCCAAAAAATCCATGAATGGAGACAAGTGAGAACAAACAGAACAAGTTGTCAAGGCAGATGGAATGCTGTACTTCGGTGGAGAAGCCTGTGTGCAAATCTTGGAAGATTATTTTAAGCAAGTCCAAAGATGACATTAGCTTTAATAATTTCTACTTAATTTGACATAATGATTCCATGCAAATATCGTTTACGTCACAACTAGCAGTCTGATTTACTGTGAAACTACCTGCACTTCAGAAGCTTTGATTTATAGCGTACGTCGTCTTTTTATTATTATTATTGTTCATATCTTTCTGGCATCTGGCAATCGATGATTGAGATTTTGTTTTCACATATGTTGTGCAAGAGGAGTTCAGGATGTGTAGTTGTTTAGCATCAGGCGTATGTGCTTTAATTCTCACTTCCAGTGGTAAAACAGTCTGTCATATTTTTAAAGAGAATAGAAAACTGAGCCTACTGTGTGTTTTCTTAGTTGTTTCAGGGGGATATCCTTTTCAATTTTCTATTTTCAATTTTTTAAATCCTTTTAATGGTTTTATTAACATCCCAAATGAGTGTTTTGTGGTTCTTTCAATGTTACCATTAGGTTCAAATTATAATAGTACACATTTACTCTAGGAAGTACACAGACAACCTGATGACTGTAGCCCTTTCGCTATACAATTATGTCAACTTACAATTTAAATAAATAGGTCCAGATGATCAAAAGATGTACATGCTCTTACCTCAATTTGATTGATAGCATATGACTCTAAACGAACCAGTTCTATGATATGTCAATATTTTGATGGGTTTTAGCATTATATTTTCAACTTTCAAGTGTATTTGTGCTTCCAGGTGACTGACTTGCTGGTTTACTGATTTTGTTTGGACATGGAATTGCCTGATTTGCCTTCATATTTACCTGGTTTGCCAGGACAGTGGCAATACAGGGTTTGCATTTGATGGAGCTTGTCTGTTATATACAGTTTGTTAACTGAGTAACCTCAACTAGTAAATATATGTGTACAAATGCATGTATTCATTATTAGGATCGAAAACATTGTGGCACATTTTTTTCTTCTAGCGGTAACAGGTCTGAGTACATTGTTTAAATGGGTGCAGCCATTTTCATTTAAGGGAAAATTAACTTTTCTTCCATCTGCCATTGTTCTCCGAAGAGGATTATAACACAGTCAGTGAAATGCTAAGGAGGGTAGAGAAAAATTACGTTAACCTCAAAAGAGGGAATGTCTTAAATTTATCGCCTAGCCTTGTAATTGTCCTGCAAAAACAAATCTGGGGGAGGTGGGGCCGGGGGGAACCTCTTCTTTCTGTCCAACTTCCACCTCCCCACAGTATTCTTACTGCCACTCCTGGCAGTGTAACTAACGGCTGGATCTGGATCTGGCCCTCCCCACCTCCGCTCCGCTGACATCATAAATTATCCAGATCTAAATGGACAACATTCATTAGCTGTGCACTTTACAGAAAGAGCAAGCTCAGGAGCTAAGCGCTCGCCCATTTTTATTAAAAGTTAAAAAGCTCCTTGCTGTCACGGAAAGGGGAGGTTGGAGGAGGTACAATGGAGGACAGTGCTGCAGAGCTAATAAATAAAAATAATAACTATTACCATTGGTTGAGTGACCCGGGGAGAAGAGCACTACCAAGCCATTTGTTGTTCCCTTTCACTTGTCAACAGCAGTGGCTTAAAAGCCTTCGCCATTGTTCGGGGCCTAATAGCACCTGTTGGGAAGATAGGAAGACAGCTGTCAAAAAAAGAAAAAAAGAGGCTGGGGGAGGAGGGGGGAAACCGACGATTAGTTCAGTAACATGCGCTTCGGTGCAGCTGCGGCAGGACGCGTCGTGGCTTCCAGTGGGAAGCGGGGCTCTGCCCTCCCGGCCCGGCCAGCTCTGTCCTCCGCGGTCAGGGCTGCCGGGCGCGGGGAACGAACGGAGGGGCGCGGGGACCGAAGGGAACGGAGCCGCGACAGGCAACCCCAAAAACCCCCAGAGCCCCACGGCAGGCCTCAAGAGCGGAAGTTGCGGCTTTGCGACAAGAGTGCTCGTTTCACTTTCTTGTTTCCTTTTTTTTTTCCTTTTTTATTGCTCTCCTGCATTGGCAGATAAGGCTCCTCTTCCCTCTTTGCGGAGGTGAAGGTGGCAGTAAGGAAGGCTGGGAGGTCAGGAGCCCCAGGTATCACGAGCTCCGTTTGCAGCTGATCATCTGGAGGCCAGAGCAGCATACTTCTTGGTGGCGGGAAATAATGGCCGTGGCAAGGGCTGGAAGACTATTTAGAAAATTGTCTCCTCAGCTTCATCACATATAGTCCTTGCTTCTGTCATTTTGAGGAAAATGATGAGCACTTCAGGACTCTTTTCTTTTTTTTTCCCGTTTTTAAAAAAGTTGCTCTGAGATTTTCAGGGAAAAATGCTGTAGTAACTGTATGTGAAGGGTTACGTTGTTGCTGTTGAATTTTGGATTTGAGAAGTGGAGTGGTTGAGCTTCAGAAGGATTTCCTTGAAATTCTAGCCAAACACTGTAGTTCTCAATTTATGTTTTACGGTTATTTAGATTATATACTTTTTGGCTCTCTTGGGGTCTTGTTTTAGGGTTTTTTCGAGAAAGCATGTAATTACTTAAAAAGAGACAGGTCGGCACTAAAGATCTTTTCTGTCAAAGGATAAAGCGTGGAATCTCCCTAGAACATCTTTAATGATGTGTCAGTACCCATAAAAAAGTTAGTGTATGTATAGTCATCTCGCTGAATGCCTTTTTTTAAGTCCTCTTGCTTATTAAGGATGTGCTGAAGATGTAAAAAATTAGCAGACCAAAAACATTGCCCTCTGTTAATATTAACAAGATATTACGGCCCTTTAATTAGAAACTGGCTCTGTTGGTAGCATAATACAAAAATGTATTTCAGGGGAATATGTATTTCAGTGGAGTATCTCTGTCCAACTGAGACAGAAAAATAAAACTGAAGTGAAATTTAATGGTATTTAATTCCAGATGTCTCTGTTTTTATGTTGTTACTCTTGAAATAGTCTCTGGAAATATTAAAACATCTTTGTGGTTTCAGAATTTCAGTGAAGCTCAGGCTTGGTATAGTGCCTCCTTCTGTCAACTGACACAGGGTTTTTTTGCTGGGTGGACCACTCCTGAGAAAATCAATTCCTTCTTTCATTTAGAGATGCCTGGAATTAAAGAGGCATTAGGATGTTGAAGAACACAGATTAAGACAAAATTCTCTTTTTTCATGCGTAGGAGAGGTTTTTTTCATTTTACTGTTTCCCTTCTTTTCATAAGGATTCCTACTAAGTGTAATTGTAGCATCAGTGAAAAGAAAAATAAAAAGGTTGCTGCTAAGGTGTCTGAAAGTGAGTTACTCTGATTCTTTTATTAATTTATTTTTTGTGTATCAGGGAAGTATGGGGAACACTTTTAAAATTTAACTTTTTAAAGTTTGGTAAGGTTAAATAACTTGCTTTGTTCTTGTCTGTTAATTTAATTAGGGGTGAAGAACGCAGTGGTAGCGGGGACTTGGGACCATTCTAAAGATTGTGTATGCTGAAAAAGATGTTCCAGCAACAGTTGTGCCAGTGAAATGCCACATTTGGCAGAACGTGTTCATGATCGGCTCTTTCGGCCAACTCACTGGCCTGGATCTCCAAAGGCAGTCAGAGCCTAATTCCTTTCCAGAATGAGATTTATGCTCCTGAATGCCTTTGGGAATCCAAAGCACTGAGTCCCAACAAATTTCAGTGACAAAAGATATATTGTCCTGTGCATGGCATCTAGTGCCATTCACAGTGCCTCTGTGTCCCCTTCTCTGGGGGACACAGTTGCTCTGCTGCAGAAATGGGAAAGGCAGAGGTTGAATCAATTTTCGAACTGGCCATATCCTACTATGTATTTGCAAGGACAAGGATTTAGATGGAGGGTAACAGCAGTGACTACAAACTACGCTGTTCCAGTGTTTCTTCGGAATAATTAAGCCGTAGTGGTTTTGGAGGTATCCTGCAAGTAACGTACCCCCGTCTCCATACAAATCTGAGGCAACCCGCAGCGGCTCCAGGCTTGGTGTGGAAGGCCAGATTCATGGAGGTGTGAGTGGAGCACGCCACTGTCCAGCTGCCCTGGCACACAAATAAGAATGCTACCCCCACAACAGTGGAACAGGTGGCAATTATCATATAGCAGCTTGCAACCCTAGATTATTATTGTTTGGAGGGTAATCAACGTACACTTAGTAGCCTTGATGGGGTCTGTTGTCACTAAGGTATGTAAGGCAATGAAGTATGTACGCTACAAGTTAGTGTGCTGGAAATAACAGAGATTGAGCTGGAATTCCCTGTTGTTCTGAGGTGAGAGAGGGGATGCAGGCTTGTTCCCTGACTCAACGCTGTGTTTGTGAAAGAGGCGGTTTTGTCGGGTATGCAAGCCTCGGAAGGGCTTCATGGATGTTTTATTGACGTAGACATTGTCAGTCCAGAAGAGTGTATGACAGACAGACTTTTAGAAATACCTGAATTTTTCACGTTCTGAAAGCAGACTCTATCCCGAAGCTGTATACCAGTGAAAGGGATGCAAGCTGAGAAAATCTTGACTGTTGCCTGTGTAACCCCCAAATGAACATAGACTCCGCTGCTGGGAGATTGAAGGACTGGGAGAAGGCATTACATGGCAGGCTTGATGTCTTTGCATTGTATGTGTCGTATCTGTAGTGCGACACTGCTCCTGGAGTAGGTGACCGTTTGTTGAAACAAGACAGCCTGAAAAGTACATAGCTAACGGTGCAACTGCCAGTGCATTCAGGTGATGGAAACTAGAAAAATTTCAGACAATAGCCTGACTGTTCCTGAGGGTGTAGTTGAACGAGATGCTGGTTTTGGCCACAAACCTAGCTTAAGAAGTCCCTGTGCCCGCCCCCCCCCCCCCCCCCCATCCTGCTTAGCCATGTGTTCCTGCCTTGTGCTGTGGTTTGCTGGCTCCTCACTTACATCCTAAGGGATAATTAGTTCAACAACTGGTAGTATAGTGTATCTGAAGACTATTCTAACTTTTTCTTCCTAATAAATGTCCGTGTGGTTTTAGGTAACTTTCTTGTAAGACTGGCAGTATGCATTGGTAAGCAGTTGTAATAATAACTGCTTGTATATTTGTAGATAGAGTAAAATAATGTTTTTAGTGGCATTCATAGATTACTGATTTTGATTTTAAAATCTTGAATAATTTCTTTATTGTGCTCTGGAACCTTTTCTGGCTATGTGAATTATTTTTTTTAGCACAAGAAGCAGCACACTTGTGCCAGAAATCACAATAAAAATGTCTTATCATTCATATAGTATATAGTTCATTAATGCAATATGATGGGTATTGCAAAAGAGAGCCAGCAACTTGAAAACAACTGTTGTATTATTAAGCATACACAAAATTATGCAAGTATGTGCAACAAGAATACTATGGTAACCTGATGTCATTGTGCACCACAGGTAACTACGGTCATCTGTGGATACAGAAGTTGATTTTGTCCTCTGAAATAAAATGCTGTGGGAGCTAACATGTGGCTGGGGTGGGACTGGAGATTGCAAGAGCAGGAAGGCTGGTTATCCCTGCCAGAGAAGGGAGCTTTTTAGTAGGTTTGGAAGCCACCCATGGACATATGTAGCCCAGCTGTTTTCTGCACAGTGGTTGTGATGGAGTGGTGTAGTAAGAGTCATACTATGATGTGCTGGCCAGAGCACCATAGCTTCCTAATATCTCATTGAAACTTGAATATTTTGCTCGGCTCTGTGAGTTTGTGCCCAAAGACCAAAAAGACATATTGTGTATAAAAAACCCCCCAAAAACCAACAAAGAACCCAAGGGCACACTACTTCCTGTCCAGTCAGAGAAGCCCCAGGTAGTATTGTATTTAGCACTACATTTTTGCTTATCACACCTGAGCAATTACGTCCTACATTTGAACAATATTTACATTTATAGAGGTGTTTCCTAGTGTCATCTCCAAAAGTTTAAAATGCTTTTAGACTGGTGAAAAAATGCAGTACTTCCTGGAAGGCAAGAGAAAAATGTATGTCGTGTGGTCTTTGATTTCCAAATTTAAATACATTCTGTGTTGTGCCTGCTCATGATTCATAGTGTCTTGCCTAGCTGCAAGTAGTTCCCTAAAAGCATGGTTCTGTTGATGGAGAACCATATGTGTATGCAGATGCTGTATGTCTATGTAACCTGCTGATACTAACCATTTCTTCATAATAGTTGCTTTATTTTCTTTGCTATGAAAATTGTTTCTCATTTTGTATAGGTAAGGCCTTCATAATAAAAAACGGGTGCATAAAAAGAGAAATATCTTGTGTCTGTATATGTGCTTGTCTGCTCTTTTAGAAGAAGAGTGAAAATCTGCCCTTAATCTTGTTTCCTGATTTAAACCAGAAAAGGTTTGTTGTGGTGCATGAATGCAGAACAGAGTGCCAGTCGGGTGGCACAGCAATAGGTGAGGGTTGTAGAAACGGTGAGTGGGAGTGTGGCCAACAGGTGTAACGTATTTATGACCGTAGCAGAAGAAAAGGGTGAATAATGGATGGAGGGTATTTGCCAGCTCTTTCATAATATAAAGGAAGGTGCTTGCCAGAAGTGGAAGGTATATCAGCCAATGCTGAAGTTTATTCATGATCATTTGTGCCGACCAAATACTCCTTCCTCTAGGAATGACATGTGTTGGCAGGAAATGTCTGGTGGTCTGGCTAGGTATTGAGCAACTGCTGGCTTCTCTCCACTCTGCTACACTTCATGTCATCATCCTTGCCGAGGCCAAACATCTTTCTTTTACTTCGTTCTAAGGAGTCTTTCTCTTTCATCCCAGGACAAGAGCTGTTCGCAGTAGTTGAGGGAGTAGAGGAGGGAGCACTTTGGGCATCTCCTTGAGAGAGCACCCATGCTCGGACACCCAGACGCCATGCAAGTGGGAGGCCCCGGGACTCGTATTGTTCCTCTAACTTGTGGTCGACTTACGTCAGCCTCCTTCCCTTTTATCGTAGTTGTCTCTTCCTTATAATGTCAGAGCTTTGCTCTCCCCTTTCCTCTTCACATATGGCTCTTCTGGAGACCCTCCTGTGGAGAGCCCCCGTCCCGCACCTTGTTACAGCATGATGGAATTACATGCCTTTCTCTGGAAGCGGGCAGCTGCATGAGACCAAAGTTTGCTTTTAGTAAATAATCAGCAGGAGCAGAAAGAGGTAATAGGAAGAGATTTGGCAGTGAAGACCATTCTAAGCTTTTATAAGTGGATTTCCAGGACTGTGACCCTGGAGCATGGATTGAAAAGAGCTACCGGAGAGGTTAGGCCTGAAGGGAACGCTGCGCTGTGGGACTGCGTTTTTGGAAGGCTGCCGAGGCAGGTTCAGGTACACGTGCATCTGCGCTGCCGCTGAAGTGAGAGTAGGATTAGGTCACTCCCAAAGGGGAGTTACAATGCCTGAAAAAATTAACACAACTTCTGGAAGCAGACTAAATTAAATAGAAGTCTAGCAGACAGTGCTAAAAATGGTGCCTCTTACTACAGCTTTGTAGCCTCGGCCACTTCCTGGAAACAAACCGCTCCTTTCTCAGTGTGAAAACTTTTTAAGTCTTTTAAGCAAATAAGTCAATGAAGCTATATTTAAACATCAACTACAGAAGTAGAGAGACAGTGGCATGCTTGTTAGCATACAAAAAGTTAGATTAAAGAGCGATTTTGTGTTAACTTACTTACATGCTTTGCTTTCCAGTACCGTCAGCGCAATTCAGCGTATGCGTACGTGTGCCCCAAACGTACAGATCGATGCACACGTGCACCCGTGCAGGCAAATCGGAGCGGTTAACGCGGGACTATTACACCACCGAGAAAGAGGTTTGATTCCGTGCGCGGAAGGCCTGCGTGAGAATTACTGGCTGCTGGCATCAGTCTCCAGGTCTCATTGTTGTAGATGAGAGAGTCAGCCTCGATGGAGCTTGGCACAGGAGGCAGGGAGGGAGGGAGGGAGGAGGGAGAGCGGCGGGGCCGGGGGGCACCGAGGAGCCAGTGTGCTGCTGCCACAATGGCTGGCACAGTCAGAGGGCGGTTCACCAGTGGGTATTGCCATACGCAGTGATGCGAAGAAGCATATGCAAGCAACAGAGGCAAGGGTGAAAGAAGAAAAACAAAATGCGCCGTAAATATCTCTAGAAAGAGCTAATGACTGATAAACGTGCTGAATAGAAGCAGCAGAAATAATTTTTGTGGATTAATTTGTATCTCTGTTAATTCAGTCAGTCTCCTCTTCACCAACATTTACTTAATGATTCCTCTTACGCTTTCCGTCTCGGTCTTTCTCTTTGGTGCCCTACCCGTAATCCTCTTCTGTAACAACACTTAACACTTTTCATAGTGTTTCTGGAACGAAAATGTTTCCCAAACATTAATGAATTACTGTTCACAAACAACCCGTGGACAAGTCTTTTTTTAGATGTATTCATGCTGTAGATGTATTCATACTGTGCTGTGGCTAGACTTGGAATTGTTTTACTGTGTGCCGTAGCACCTACGCTGCAAATAGGTACTGGGGGGTCTTCTCGGCTCACGTGGGGCTCGGAAGAAGAAGTGGGGCTAATCCCAGGTTCCTCTCAAATATGGAATTAAGAGACGTTCCGAAGAGTCATGATAGTCAGAACAGCAGGGCGCACTGTGTATAGCTTTTGGAAATGCTAAAATAGATTATCATGATACACAGTTGTCGTGATCGGATCCAAAATCTGTCACGATATACTTCAGATTTTGGATGTAGCAACATTGTTCTAGTGAATCCAAGAGGAGAGGAAGTGTTGGAGTAGGGATTAGGAAGAGCAGCTCCTGCGTGCAGGCCACCTTTCCCAATTTCAAGCTGCGCATTATATGTGCAAGCATTAAAAGTTTTACTGACTTTCTAATAAATCCAGAGAACGAGTGCATGGCAAACAAGATGCAGTGTTTATTTCTTTGCTTAATTTGAGAGCATCATCTTCCCAATGAAGTCGAAAAAAAAACCCTGAACAAAAGATGACTGTTTCTGTCTAATTCATGAAAGCTCTGCAGTTGTAACCTTTTAAACAGTTATTTAAGATGTGTAAATTTCAAATCTTTTTTTAATGGGGTCCATAAGTGACATAATAAATGTTTGTTTCCACGATACGGTGCATAATGTATTTCACAAGCAGTTACTGAAATGTGATAGGTTGAATACATGAGTAGCGTGTTTTATGCAAGTACAGTATGTTAACACGGTATATAACAGAATTAAACAAGCTGTAATTTAATATAGCTCTAAAGCTCTATAAAGCTATAGGGGCGGGGAAGCTATTGTCTTTCAGAATTAAAGTTCTGTTTAAGTATTAGCAGGAGGACAATTATTTGCTGATTCTCTATCAAAATTCTGTTGGAGCGCCTCATGTAAAAATCGCAGTTCAAGTCAAGAGAGGTTTGAAACTAACTTAGTACATCGATTAAATCCGATTACATGGGGGTTTTTAAAGGCAAAGGAATCCCTATAATATTATTTTAAATAGTTAACATACAGTGTTTCAACAGGGGAAGCGCTGATTAGATCACCACAAATCTATTTTATGCCATCAGGATTGCTGAGGGGCTTATAATTGTGTTAAATTTTCATATTACTCATATTCGCACATTAATGAACAGATGCATTGTTACTATTGGGATTTTGCCATTTGGCCTTTCACATCTCTAATCATGATTTCCTACTGAGATCTTTACCATTCTCGCAGAAATCCAGTCATTGATACATGGCCGTCCATCGCATCCATTATTCCCCGCTCGTTTGCCGCAGCTCTCCCGGAATCACCGGCGGAGTCAGGTTGCAGGGACACTCGCTGTGGTAACACGAGTCCCGTAACGCGGCCGGGGACTCCGCCGCCGGCTCTGCAAGATTTTTATTGACGAAGCCGCCCCCCCCCCGCAACGTAACACGGGGCCCCGTCCCGGCGCCGCTCCCCGAGCGGCTGCCGCGGTGGCTCGGCGCGGTCCCCGCGGCTCCGCCGGCCCCGGCCGCGGCGGGAGGAGGGCGGGGGGGGGCGCGGCGGGGCCCCGGCCGCCCCGGCGAGCGGCTACTGTAGCTTTAACGCGGCAAGTTAGACAGAAGACTTCTGTTTCTTTACGAGCGCACCACGGCGAATATTTTGTCTAGCTGCAGGGGAAAAGCTTTGTCGTGGACTTTGCTGACAATAGACTTAAAAGTAAGACGGGCTGCTTTTGGTGCCTGGAGGCTCTGGAGCCTATTGTCAGCTCACAATGGATGTCTATTGCCGCATTCCTGCTTTGCAAAGGTTTGTTAGCTTTTAATGACTGACAGCCCTCTACTGCAAATACCGCGTTTGCTCTGGCCTGTTTACACGCTGCTAGAGAATTTTTAGAAAAGCGCAGGGGAAGAGAGGAGGGGGGAAAAAAAAAAAAAAAAGGCAAGCGGCGGCGTTGATTTGACCTATTCAGATATGTTTGGCAAAACGGTTTCCTTCGTGGGTGCTCACGGGGGACGCCCAAACTTCCGAAGTAGCTGTGCAAGTGCCTAGAGCGCGGCGGCACCTCCGCATCGTCAGCCCCGGCACCGAGATGTTCGTCGCCCGGCAGCTTGTGCCCTCTCTTTCGTTAGGGTTTAATTGCAGTTTTAGGGTGTCTGACCGAAAACTTGCGCTCGGGCAGTCCCGGGTGCCCGAGCCGACGGTGAGCGCAAGGGGCGACCCTCGCTGCCAGAGCCGGCCGCTCCCGGTTACAGCGGAGAGAACGGGAGCGTTGCAACGTGTATAAAAATGTTAACCGGGGGGGGGGGAGGGGGGTGTGTGTGTAAAAAAATCTCCTGCGCTGTAAGTGGGATCCGGCCAGTTGCTGGCGAGGGGCCGGCGCGGGGCTGCGCCTCGGCGGGGTGTCTGTCCGTCCGTCCGTCCGTCCGCGCACACCCCTGCGGGCGAGGCACCGGGGGGGTGTGGGGTGTGTGAGTGTGGAAACCGAGAGGGCATCCGTGTGCCCGTGTCCCTGTCGTTATTTCTGCCTTAACGCGGCGCCGCGCGGTTTAACGGGAGTTCGGGCTCGCTCAGTCCGCGGGGGGGGCACAGGCTGGGGGGGGGGGGGGGGGGCGGCGAGGGCCCGCAGCGCTGCTTCCTCCGAGCTCCGAGTTGGGGCTTCGAGAAAGGAGGCAGAATTAGCCAAACAAGATAATGAAGGTTGCTCATAATGGTTTTTACTGTGGGGAAAATTAACCAGTTGCTAATAATTGTATGGTCTCTAGGCCAGACGGTCCCTTTGATAAGTTAACATGTACTCCCTTTATGCTCCTGGTAGGGGGTAAACAAATGCCTGAACAAATACAAATACACATAAACACAAATGTGGAGAATAGCAGTATATGTCTTAGATCCAGATAATAAGTGTGGGTATTGTTATTTAGATGGCGCATACTGGGACACTTATCTTTTAGTACACTCCATTTTCTAACTGAATGCAGTGCTAATCGTGGGATTGAAAGCTATTGTAATTGTGTACCCATCTAAATGCTGACAAGAATATACAATTACATTGTTTGGAATTGAGTTTAATGTTCGCTGAATTTTATTAGCATTTATATTTACTTATGCATTAAAATTCTACACAAAAAGAGGTCAGAATACAAGAGTTATAAATATCAGACCCATCCACACCCTCGCTGCGCTTTTCCTGAAAATACTGAACAAATATATTTTATTTTATTTTATTTTTAAAGGAAGTGATAGAATCTGAAATGAGCAAATAATGGGTTTCCATTCTAAGCAATGCCTTTTCTCCCTCTGGATTTTGCAATCTTTTAAAGCTTTTTTCATACCCAACTTTTTATTATTATTTATAATGTGCATGTTACCGGAAAATCTTTCCACAGTATGCTTACCACCACACGATGTTTAAACACACATTATAAAGTGGATGTAATTGTAAACACTCAGAGGGATATAATTACATGTAGCAGATTTAGGAGCTAATTCTTTGCTTCTCTCTCTCTCTCTCTCTTTTCCCTCTCTCTCTCTCTCTTTACTCTGCATTTTATCAACATAATTATTTTTTTGACTGCAGACTAACACCCAGAAATTGACAGGCATCCATTATAGGCAGCAACTTGTTCACCAAATTGAAAAACAATGAACTGCAGGTTTATATGTGCCCATTGTCATACAGAATTACCGGGGCTTTGTTCCACAAGAGGAAAAAGCTAATGGTTTTGAAACAGCAGGTGACAAAACACATTCTTTTTTTTTCCCCCTTTTTTTTTTCCCCTCCCCTCTTATCAGTTTGTTGATGAAGTCATTACGAACTGGGGGCCAGAATAGGGTTGGCCTTATTTTTAGCAGATAGACTTTTAATGAGTTCTATTGTGGAGACAGTCATGTTGATTTGCTTACATTTTTTTTCCCCCCCCTTCACTCAGAAACTCCCAGTATTGAAAAGCTACTATCAAAGGACTGGAAAGACAAGCTTCTTGCCATGGGATCAGGGAACTTTGGAGAAATAAAAGGTAATGCTGTTTCTGTGCTAAAGCAAATTGAGAATGAATATACAGCTATCACTGGCTTTATGGAACTTTGTTTGTTTGCTTCTCTTCCCCTCCCCTTGAAACACTGTAATTTGGCGCTTAAATTAAATGTATGCTCTCCATCTGTGATAATACAAATAAATGAAATGGTATGTTGCCCTAAGTGAATGAACTTACGTAAAGCTTTTGTTGCATATATCGTTCTGTGTATAAGAGGACACATCCTATTGCTGGATTGGAAAAAAAAGTCAATTCACATATCAAACACAGGCTTGTGTGGGATCAGAGTATAGCAGAGCTCAGCTTCTGAAATCTGAGGGTGATCAGAAGTCCTTGTTAATTTTTGGACAGATTTTGATGATGTAGTTTTTTTGACTTTTCTGCGTGCAGGAGGGAAAAAAAAAAAAAAGAGCAAAGTTTGTGTAATGATACCTCTAGGTACCGAAATTAGCCAGTGCAGATTTTAAAAGACAGTGTACAACATCTGTGCACTAAAGCATGTTCTTTTAAAGCCGTGCTCCAGAAGGAAAATGACAAAATTTGACCACTCTCCAGCAGCAGTAGCTTCTGCTTTGCCAAGATATTTCCCCATTTTATGTATGTGAGGTCATTTTAGGGAACCTGTAGTTGTTTGTTTTCGTGTAATTTAATATTTTTATAGTTCTTCTTCAGTGCTTGTGATGAGGAACCAAGTCAAAATGTATGTGTGTCAAAAATTTTAGTTTCCAGAGCAGCCATTGTCACTCTGAAAAGAAACAGTGACTCTGATTCTTCTCCCATTTATATCAGTGTACATCTGGAGTAGCAAAATCTAAGCCAATGTTGTTTCGGAAATTTGAAAGTAGAATGAGATTAAAATTAAACCCTTCTTTTATGTTTATAAACTAGGTTTC
Organism: Haliaeetus albicilla; assembly: GCF_947461875.1. NCBI lineage: Eukaryota > Metazoa > Chordata > Aves > Accipitriformes > Accipitridae > Haliaeetus > Haliaeetus albicilla. Next base: position 18,312,803 of record NC_091501.1, read on the forward strand.
ATTTCTCTCCATTATTTTTGGTTTGTTTGCTTACTAATGGTGTTCCTGATACCGAGATCCTCGTTCAGGCAGCCTCCCAAACCCCGTGCCTGACAGGTTTAAGGGCCTTCTGCACAAGAGATGGGCAGTATTCAGTAAAGGATACCACAAGACATGCTCTCAGAGGTTAATGTATTGGTATGCGTGCAAAGACAATGTTATTTTAATTATATGTGCCTTCCAGCTTGTCACCGATAAGCCACCAGCATTAGTTTGTGCTAGTCCACTGACTTACGCAAGTAGGAAAGTATGCCACTTGCTTCCCCTAGCTTCTCCCTAAGAGGCTGTAATTCAAAAATATATATTCATTACATATGTAGAATAACTTTATAACAGAAGAGAGTGCTTCGGCCCCAAATAGGCTGAGATATTATTATAACAGAGGGCCAAACCCTGGGTTCTTTATTTCCGCTGAGCACGTTTTCTCCACGTGCGTAAAGCAACAGGTCGTAAAGAGGTAGGGTAGCCACTGGGCTTCTCTGCGAGTGCTGGTTTTTAAAAGCATATAGTTTGAAAGTAACATCACCGCCTGCCATGAACTGCTGCATCTTTAAGATGCCCAAAGTAGACGGGCGGCTTTCATACCCGCTTTTGGGTGTGTATCCCAGCAGTTCTTGCATGTAGTTTGGAGCCTCTTTAACCCTTGGTATGCTGGAGCCCTGAGAAGGACTCGCAGTGATTCACCTCTGCCTTTGGACTCGGTAAAGCTGCTCTGAAAAGTGCAGCGCGCCGAGAAGGCGGTCTGTTCCCAGTCCCTATGATCTTGTTCTGTTGGAGGGCAATCTTTTTTCTCCCTTCCTCTCTTCCCCTTTCACAAGCTAAACTTGAAAGCGGCAGCAGCAGCTATATGCTAGCACGAAAGAAATTCAACAGTCCTTTCAGTCTTGCCTGGGGGGAGGATGGGGAGCAACAGCAGAGCCTCAAAGAAGAGTTTGCTTTGCTTTAATTTTTGTTTTTTAGCTTCATATTTTGAACACAAGTCGAGTTATTGTTCTGTAGCTCTGTTCAAAAGCCTCACATCTGAGGCTTTTTAGTGCAACTGTGGTGTCTATGGTTGGGGGCATGGTTATTAGGTGTTTGGATCAGGTTTGGCAGTAAGCTGTGAAAACAGGCACTGGTTTATTTTTCCTACTGACTGCCGTGACAGTTGCAATTATTGTCCATTGTTCCTAGGTGGCTAGAAAGGAGGGAGGATACAATAGAGCATTGCCCTCTGGGGGTAAATGAATTTGACTTACAGGTTCTTGGGGGGTCAGGCAGGCCGATTATTTAGCGCCCAGGAATGCGGTTTTCATGGCACCGCCGGCCATGAGCGGCCAAGGAACAATGGCTCAGCTGTACTGCAGCTGTATTTAGCCAGGCAACATGAAAGGTGTGCAAGTTGAGCTGCTTTATACTTGCTTACGCGTGTACAAACACACATATATTATGCTGGAAAATGTTTTTGTCCGTCTATAGGAATGTAGGGTTATTAAGTTTTCCAGTTGTGATTTTTTAATTAACTTCCCTCTGTATTTGGCCTGGCAGCTGCATTTTTTTTTTCCTCATTTCTCTATTAGTGATATTTGGAAACCCCGCGCAAGTAGTGTCTTATTATTAATACACCCTGGAATGCGGACAGCACTAGAAGCTGTACTGCCCAACTGTCTTATGCACTGAATAGTTTTTTCCATTTAACTGTTCAAAATTTCATTGTGTTTTTCATTAGATCTGGGGGAGTTTTAGTACGTCATGTGCTAAAGTCTCAGCACTAGGCTACATATTGTTAATGCCCAAGTCTGTGTTATTACCATTGAGTTTTATTCTCTGGGAGAGATTAAAAGAAAGGGAGATGAAGCGGAAGACTTTATTTTCTATTAGTGTTATTTCTTTTAAGTTAGAAAGCAGTAATATTTTATTAAAGATAGGGGAGTTGGTGAATGGCTGGAAGTCACCAGACTCCCACGTTTTGTACTCGGTCATTCCTCTTAGCTGCTTTGTTACTTTCGGCAGCTACTTTAAGCCCCCCTTTCTTCATCTGCATGCCTGTAAAAATGGGAGAACCATCACGGAGTATCTGCAGAGGTCTAGCTGCAAACTTCAAGATCAGAGTTAGAATGATCTATATATGTCCAGTTACTAATGGAAAAGGAAATGTAGTATTTCATTCCAGGGCTTGACTGAAAGGTACTGTAATGGAATACTCTTATACTTAAAATGGGGCAAAATCTTGAACCTTTCATGTCTGTAGAAATTTTAACTCAGATGCCTCGCTTTGTTTAGAGAGGTAGTCTGGGGCTAAATAAAGTTTGGCACTGCAGATTTCTTAAGAAATTTTGTTTTGGAATCCATGGAATTTTTACTCTGTTCAAAACGAGTCAGTCTGCAGTAAAGCCTACAAAACAAAACATGCCGTTAAATTGAAATATTTTAAAATAAAGCTGTAGAACTGTGTATTGAATTGGTTAAAGCCTGTTCAAACTTACTTATATCCATCATATTCAAGAACAGGGCTCAAAAGGCCTCTGGATTATTCATGGATAATGCAGTTTATTGGATTCAGTGGAGCAGAGAGAACTTCAGGTCTCTAACTGATCATCTGCAGGAAGGAAAATTATACCCCCTTTCTGCTTTCAGCATAGCCACCTGATATCTGTGCATTGCAGGGTGAAAGTGGTTGCTTTCCTCCAAAGCAACGTTACCAACTGCGGCCGATGCAGCATGTAGGGCGGGCCGTTGATAGGAAAAGGTGCAAGAAGTGTATTTCCATGCTCTTCAATGTCAGCGGCCATCCCTATACTTAGAAAATGAACATGACATTTCTGTTTCACTGGTGCTGGGCCTCCTCTGAGCAGACTCCGGGAACGGTGCTGGCCCCCCGGGTGGCCAGGTGCCTTAGGAGGTGAGGTGCGCAGTCCTGCTAACGCTGGTGTGAGTGAAGCAGCTTTAACCATGATGAGAGCTCTTTTTAAAACTTCCTTGGTGTACACAAAGCCTTTCTGCTAATCTTGTCCATCTCTCGCTTATCGAGAGTTGTCAAGAAATAATAATACATATTTTATATGTTCTCCACTTAGCTGATTTTGAATAGGTGTGTGGAACAAAAGTCTGAACTGACTTTTGTTCCTAATCTTTCTGCATTGGTCTTCTGTTGAAGTGAAGGCATTGTTAACAATGATTGCGCCTGAATCTCCCAAGAAAGACTGGGCAAGCCTGAACCTGATATTTTTTTTTCGCTGTTTGAAAATCCTTTTCTGTTGTACAGGTTGGTTCCTAACCAACTCAGGTGAAGTGTTTTCTGCATTCGCTGTGAAAGGGATCATCATTAGGGTGAAATCAGCTCTTCGTTGTATCCACTTAAATCTAGGTGACTCCAAAGACTGTACTGGAGTAACCACAGGTTTATATTTGAAAGCAAGATTAGCCCACCAACCCTAGTCTTTAATGCACGATAACACAGCCATTTGTTTTGTGTGAGAAACTGGGTTCCAAGTTACGTGCAGTATCAGTGCAGGTATTACACCAAGCTGTGTTTGATGTGCGCTAGAGCTGTGTTTGCTGAAGACTCTGATTTTGCTTATATGTTCGGAAGGTGGGGCATGGGAGAGTACGCAGTGAACGGTCTTATGACTGCCAATAATGGATAAAGGGAAATAATCCATTCAGCGATACTATAGCTCATCAGAGCCCATGAATTAAAGACATATGTTATGTAGATTCAATGTATGGATTAAAACGGATAATCTGGTAGGTGACACACAGAATCTTGAGATAAGTGGGCTATGCAGATTCGGTATATGGATTGTGACGGATAATTCCATTTAAGTAATGCTGGACAAGTTGAAGACAAGTAAGCTTCGGGTAGCGCTCAGGTTATGTGCAGTAATCCAGTGAGTGACACTTTGGATCGCATAATCTGTAAACTGAAGACAAGGAAACTGGGGATTCTGCATTTAGATGTGGACAGGAGGAAGGAGGGGGAAGGGGGAGAGAGATTATTCGTGGGGAATACACTGGGTTTAAACCTTTGACTAATAGAACACAGATCCCCAGGAGATGTGTGAAAGCTGCACACTTTCTTAGGAGCTGTGTGAAGTTTGCATTTGCAAATTAATGGTTGAAAAACGTTTACAAACTTGTGTCAGATGTGGACGTTTTGCATTATTTTTTGTGGCTAGTATTGTATTTGGAGTGGGGAGAGAAGGAGGGTGAGAGAGTCATAAATGAAGGAGGTAAGAGATGTCTGGTTGTCGGCTTTTAACTGTGATAAATTCAATATTTATTGCAACCTACTTAGTGTCTTCTTCTCTGTGTTTATTTTTTGGGGGTGTTTTAATAGTAGCAAATTGCTGACAGCTTTAGTCCTTTGTTAATACTTCCAAAGTGCTGGCGGGGGGGGATCCTGCGCAGTGGCATGCAGGGGAACCTAAGTTTTGAGAGGAAATTTGGCAGCTGCTGGAATAGTGGAGGTTGATCACAATGCAATATGATACTCTCAGGCTGCAGAGAAGTAGACAGTGCCAATTGAGCCACACCAACGCAGAACTTCTTTCAGGCCAAATGAAAGCCTGAGATGGAGACTGTGACTGGATGGAGCTGCTCCTATTTGACCCTAGAACGGGAGGTTAGTTGAGGGTAGTATCTGTGGAAGGAGGGTTGGAGGAATCTTTTTTAAAGCATGTAAAATGCAAAAAACACGTGAATTTGTGAAAAAGCAGCAAATTTGGGCTGTTGCAGATTTGTATTTTTTTTTACATAAAGGTACTTAATTTGATCAGAAAATAATCAAGTTCTATTTAAATCAAATACAACTTTTATGTTTAGGAAGTGATTATTAATAGAGAAAATAGAATAAAATCAAACTAGTAAGTAGCAAATGCCAATGGCTTTGTTTTGTTTGAACATACGGAGGCCAAACTACTATATTTAAAAATCGTTCGGAGGGTTGGATGACAAAAGGGACCTAAAGCAGTTCTTTGTACTAAAATTACCTGAAAGATGTGCTGATAGAGATGAATGTTGCTGAGCTGCAACTACCAGTTTGTCAAAACAAAGCAAATATACATACACATGCATATTTTTTACTGTTTTTCCTGCTGCTGCATAAAATTCCAGCAGCAAATGCTATTTCTCTAGCCTAGTTCTAGCTTGTTGTCTAGACAGTAAAACAATGAATAACCTCTGAGAAATAGTCTCAATACAAATGTTGTCTATTCCTTTTGTAACCTTGACAATAAGTTGCTAACCTGGTTGAATACCAAGCTTTGTTTGCAGTCTACTGTACCAAAACTTTTTCTGACAGCAAATAAAGAATACTCAGTGACAACTTCTTTCCAGCGTTGCGAAACAGTAATGTGCTGGTCTGTTATAGAGCAGACGGCTAAGTTTTTGTCCCCACAGAATATTAATTCTTGAGGGTAGTAATGGCAAAAGATGGTAATTGTTCATCATTTGTTTTTATTCATTCTGCAAAGTCTTCCACTGAAACCTAAAAGATTAAGACTGTCCGTATGCTGAAATAAATAACTTCCTTCTAGCTTGCTGTTCTAAAAAGGATTTTTGTTTTTCAAACAGAGAAGATTCATTGCATAAATCTGTAGTTACAGGGAAATCAGTCTGAATTCTGGGCTTTTCTTTCCTTATTTCTTTTTCTGGTGGCTGTGTCTTGCTGAGTAAAAAGCAGTCAAAGTTTTCTTTTATTATGCTGACTTCCCATATCAATCAGATGAAGTAATTTAATTTAGCTAGGTGGGTAGTTGTAAGTGATGGCAGTCATTGTGTAGTAAAGTTGGCTTAAATACTTAATGAAAAATGCCAATTTTTAGATGTTTATGTCCTGACAGCTCCAAGATTTACTGGCCTGAAAAGCTACATGCCAGTCCATAATAAAACACTCTCTGAGGTATTGATTTGGGAAGCATCAAGGAAGTTTGCACACGTGCACAAGCCCATACCCACACCCACCCACCAATATAACCAGCAAGTACGTAATTTAAAGTATATACTCATTGCTTGGTCACAAATATTTGACATTTCTGTTCAAAGACAGAGGAAAGAAGAGTTTAAATTCTGAACTTACCTCAGCCAGTTAGATCTGTTTATCAGACTTTGTTTCCTGAAGGCACGTAACATCAGCTCCCCATTGCCTCACATATACAACTTCGGGTGACGTCAGCAGCGCGGCCGTCTGTGCAGCAGGGGGAGAATACTCCTCTTCAAAATTACTGTGTTATAAATAGATTTTTGGGGGGGGGGGTATGACAAAGATTAGTTTGCTTTTAAGTAGAAGACGACTAGGTGGCCTGTCTATTTTACTTTCCTGATTTCCTTACTAAGCACAGTAATGTTGGGTTTGGATTTCTAACGTGGCAGAGCAAAGGTAAAACTGGGGTGGGGAGTGGAGAAATTAAAATAGTTGACAATGGGATGAGAATGAAACTCAAGATACTGGAATAAAACCCTCAAGAAAAGATACTTATTTTATGGACTGCTGATGTTTCTATTTTTCCTTTGGATATAATAATGTTAGTGCCAGTAGGAGTTTAATTCTTCTGAGGACAGCTTAGTTAACAGGCTGTTCAGTTTGAAAAACCTCCTTCTCGGCTCTTTTTCAGTTTTGTATGAAAACTGTTACGTCCCTAGCTTAACAAATCACACTGAAAAAACACACCACTGCAGGAAATACTTGGAGGTGACTCAGTTTTTAGCTGATGTGGGGGCTGTAGTTATGGTCTCATTACACTGTTGTTCTATCAGAGTAAAGTTACACAGAAACTGTGTCGTGGCATGGTTCTGTTGCTTGGTTAGTTGGATGGCGTCAACAATTGTTTCATTCATAGGGTCCCTTTGGCTAGAACCCTACCTGGTATCAAATTGGGTCAAGCAAAGATTTAATTAATCTGTTTTAATGTGTATCCCTGTTAAAGTCAGTGAGGACATTCTTGGCCTTAGTGAAATAATTCTAGTGGTGACTTCAGCGAGGCCAGCAATAAAATGGCTTACGGCACGTAAAGTTAAGAATGACTTAAGGCAAGTTGCTAAAAACTTCATGCCTTAGTTTTCTCTTAAAAAGAGTAACGCATACCACTACCTTTCTACCTGCTCAAAGTCTTTAAGAAGATCAATTAGCTAATGCTTTGAAATTAAAAAATGCTCTATACTGAATGCTCTAATTATTATTATACATCTTAACATTATTTGAATACGGAGTACTTCAAAATATTCTTATTTCCATTTAATGTTTCCCCCCCCCCCAAAGCTTTGCAGATACAGGAGGATTTTTTTTTCTTTTGTAACCATAGTTAATGATATGAATTTAATACAATATTATTGTGTCTTCCAGGCTTTGTACTTGCACATTGTTTTCTTTGATTTTTGTTTGAAAGACGGATACTGACAGTTCAAAAGCTATTTACGTAATTACTTTGATAGTAAACTGACTCGGGGGATAAATTTCACTGTCTGTATGGGTGTGCTTGAGTGTGCACGTGAGCACCCCTGATTGATAACAGTCCTAGCAGTTTAATTGAGATATGTTAGAGGGATTGAGGACAGCCTTGCCACGTCCCTGCCCCTTGCAGAACACGCTGGCTGCCGCATGGCTGCAAGTGGATCTGTAGGCTGGCTGCAAGCAAACATTCTCATTGCTTGAGCATTCGCAGCAAAAGCTTAAAATGACTGTTAAAGAAAATATTGGCTTTCCTAATTTCTCATTTACATTCTCATTCTGTCTAATAAATTATAATAAAGTATTTACTGTTTTGATCGCAAAAGCGGTTTCTCTGCCTTTTTTTTTGCTTTGGTTCTGTTTTGGGTGGATATGCCAAGGTTTCTCCTGCTCGTTTTCTCACTTTAAGTGTGTCATTTGGTCATATTGGTGTCTTCATTCTAATGTTTATTAAAATGTTACTGTCACTGCCAGTCTGAGACTGTGAATCAGAACTAAGAATGTGTAATAGTTTATTTCACATTTGAGTAAATTTCTTTTACTACTTAAACACTATTATGGATAGTGTTGATCTGAGATGAAGTTTAGGTTTGGCGATACAGAATGCCACTAATTTGAGTCTTCTTTTATTGCCATCTGCTGTGGGTGTTGCATCCACAAACATGGGTTTTTTTTCTTTCTGAATCTCTTTTTGTGGTGATAGAGAATAAGCTGACGCATCTGGAAAGCATCTTTTCTTGGGCCATTCACTATATCAACCCATAGTGTATACTTTGATGCTCTCTTGCCTGAGTTGTTTTGATAAGTTGTGAAAAATCCACATTTTGCCATGGCAGTGATCAAGTACAGAGAGAACAGTATGAGCACCTACTGCAATCTCCTGAAAGGCAGGTGGCCTGGTGGTTAAAAGCTGTGTTAAACATAAACTGTGCAATATCTATTTGTTGTGGATCTGACGGTAATTAAGAGTAATTTTTGAGACAGCCATTGATGTAAGCCGCTGTCCTTTTACTCCTCACTCAATACCTGTGTGAATTGGTCTAGCTTGCTGTCAAGTTGTACACTGCAATAATGGGCACTTGTTTTTTCTCCCAGCCATGCTGCATGGCTAGCGTGAAAGCACTGCAACCATACAGATAACTCTGTGCAGAGCACGGGCCAGCTCCAGAACCATTCACAACTCTGTACTACTTGGAGCAGCTCTAAGTGAGTTTAATAACGAAGCGGCTGAAGGTAGCTGCTGGGGCTGGTGGCTTACGCTTACTGAGGTTTGCACTGCCTCCCAAGTTCTAGCAGTGTTAGCAGCCGCGGGGATAGTTCATTAATTCCGAAGTAGTGTGATTTAAGCAACTGTCTACGCGGTTGGTGTTATAGTTACTTAAAATACTAACGTGTTTTGCCCTGTAAGCTGCAGAATTCTTAAATGGAAATCCTTCAGCTGCCAAGACAATTCACACGATGATAAAGGTTTTGATCTCATGCAGGTTAACAGAGAGAAAATAGTGGTGATAGGACAGACGTCCACCATCCTTGCCTACCCACAATCTACAGCATCTAGAAAGGGATACAAAAATGGCAACTGGTGCTCTATCTCTGCAGCGCGTTCTAATATGGCAGAAAAAATTCCCATCATTGAATGTACTTACATAGTACATTCAACAACTGTTGCCCTCAGCTCGCTATAACATAAGTAACGTCAAGTATCCTTTGGCCTTCATTTGTTATGCAAACTAAGTAATTTATGAATGGCAACTGTGAAATGGCAGGTTTGTTGGCCATTGCCACGAAAGAAATTATAGAAAAGGTGCGCTAGGTAATAAGGGTAACATGAAAAATACCAAACTTAAACTAAATGCAAACACTTTACGTTATGGTCAGGACAGTCTGATTCAAGTACTTTTCTTCTCTTTAATTTTCACACTTTTATAAGCCACCAGTTGTCTGCAAGAAACCTCAAAACTACCTGTGATTGATCATCAGTGGGCCTTATATGGATACATGGGTAAGGCAAGAGGAAATCTACCCCAAAACTCACCGTCTCCCAGTAGACCTACACATCTGATCTCTCTTGCCTGTGGTTTTGTGCAGATCACTTGAGAATATGGCTATCCGAGTACTTATTTTGCAAGGAATGGTACCTTAAAGAATTGAAATTATAATTAAGTATTAATGAAGTTATTGGAAGGATGGGCTAATCACATGAAAATATAGTGTCTACTAAGCCATGTTTTCTAGAAAGTATTCTCCAACAAAAGTGTTTTTTTTTAAAGTTGGCAGTGGTAAATTCTCCCTTTCAGTTCATTAGCAAACTAAAATTGCTCAAGAAATAAAATGCAAGAAGGCTGCCTTTTGTCAGACTACTTCCACTCCAGTTTATAAACCAAAGGCATTATGTATTGTACTTACTAAGTTAGTACATAAAGCACCCGCTTTGCCCACCTCAAAGTTTCTTTAAAAACTGAGTAATAGTAAAGAGATTGAGTTTAGTGGATTTGTCCCCAGCTGCACTGCTGCCATGGGCCTGCAACTCTGGTGTCTGCACTGGCTCTTCGTTACCCTTAGTTCATCCAGACTTTCCTCTTGTTCCTGCCATTTAAATAAAGATGTTGTTTTTCCAGGGAAGAAGTTTTTTTCTCCTCTCTAGGTAAATCAGATTAAAGAAGAAACTGCGGTAGGCGGATGGCCCCGCGGTTGTGCAGTTTTTTCGTGTCGCGGTCAGGGCGGTGGCACGTGGAGCATTTTGCTCGCTCTCTTGGGAAGCGCAGCCTGAGCTCCGGAGCACAGGGCTGGATATCAACATTTCTTTTTCTGCCGCTGTTGGTAACTAACTCTGTGACCCCTCTGTCTGTCGGTTTACACATATGGAAACATTTTTCCACCTTTCAAAGGTGTGGTGGGGATTAATTTAACTTTACAAAGTGCTTTTTGATTCCCAACTGAAAGCTACTGTAGGAGCTCAAAATACACTGATGAACCAGTACTGGCTGAAGATCTTTGATGCGTGTCAGCGTATTTGTCAAACAGTTTATTTGACAGTGGTTTCTTTTTGCTTACTCTAACTTCAGGACTAAGCCAATCCTGTGTATGCCTTCTCTCTAGTTTTTCTCCTTCTCTCTCTTGCACACACCGATCAAGTTTAGAATAAAATATCTGCTGAATAAATAATTAAAATATTTAGGTTTCAAATGTTTCAGTGTGCCCTGCATGTTATACTGCCAGTATCAGTATACTGGTAGTCTTCATTAGATGAGCATTACAGTAAACCAACGTGCTGGCTGCAGATAGGACAAGGAAGGGGCTGCTTCTAGAATAATTCTTCTGTGCCACTTGGACACATTGCACCCTTTTTCCTAGGGAAAAACAAATGAAGGATGGGAGAGTGGCAGTAGACATTTCTGATTAATTGCATGGCCAGGTGGCAAATGCATTACTTGTAGCAGCTCTCTGTCTCCCATGTTTGAAATAAAAATCATAAGTTGAAAGTGTTTTCTTCAGCAGTGTTAGTATTTTAGCACTGGCTTCCATTCTTTCTCACAGCTTTTAACAGAACAGGTTTAAAGTCCTATGGTTTCTGTTTCAGTGTGTTTCTCAAGTTTCCAGCTTCTGTACCACAGTTTTTTTGGAGGCTATATCTGAGAATATTCTGCTGTAGCTCTTTGTTATATGATGAGAATATTTTCACATAAATCTCTACCATCTTAATAAAAAGTTAATCAAGTTACATTTTGTTCATATGAAAATGTTGATTCATTATGTTTTCCCACATGTATATGGCTGCGTACAAATGCATTTAAGGGCTTGGACTTGGCTGACGTAGGAAATGGAATGTTGCTTGGGAGTGCAAGGTTGAAATTAAGTGAATGTAAATTAAACTATCAAGCAAAGAGCCCTAACAGTGACACCTCTAAGGCTGTGCTACAGTCTTCCAAAGAAAGCAGTAGATGATTCACCATTTCAGATATTTCAATCCAATCTAGAAGGCTGTAGTAAATATATTGTAGGGAACATTCCTGCACTGGCAGGGGGGTAGACTAAATGATCTATTACCAGTAGCTCTTTTCCATGTCTGACTGATAGTTGGCTAGGAACATGTTTAGTATAGTCGCCAATTTTTCTTCTTTTTTTTTTTTTTCACTTGGAGAGCACTGGTGACATTGGCAGAAGAATGCTTCCTGTGTTTGAGAAAGGTTTGTGTGGCAGGGTTGTCCCAAAAGCAGGCTATTTTCAGAGGAGACATAGACACTGATAGCCTTAATCCTTTCCTAAAGCTTTTTTGAGAAAGGGTTTCACAGGATCTGACTCATGTGAGAGGGTGTGGTGATATTGAAGATATCTGTGGATTAGCTGCTACACATATTTTCTGGTCTTTCAAATTCAAAGTAAAATGATCCTGGGTATACTAATAGTGCCATTTTTTGTTTTAGTGATGAGTCATTGCTTTTAATTTTTCTTGGAATTTTTTCTTCCCTTCCCTTATAACCACTGTCCTTCTGGGTAGAAGAATTTTTACAGAATGATTATGAGAGCGAGGTAGTCAGTTCCTCTGTCTGTGTCTGCTGAACTCTCCTATAAAAAGCATCTAATGACAGTACAAATGGGAGAGATGGTGAGTTGCATTTAACTCAGTTTTTCTGATATGTTTATGCAAGACTTCTTCCTTTAAAAATACTTGTCAGTGGCAGCAACAGCAATAGTAGTTAGTGACAATTTAAACACTATGTAATTTCATCCTAATCAGGGCAGCTGTAGATGATATAACAGGTAGCGTCCTGACAGCTGTTGTGTGCTGAGCTAGTAACAGTGAGAAAGCTGGGTGTGGGGAGCTAGAGAGGTATCCAGCACCCAGGAGACTTCTCTGTTTCCCCTTGATTATAGAGGGATGTTAATACACACCTTACAGTTGTGGTAGGCGTCAAAAGCATTCATGTGTCTTTGTCATAAGTTTCTGACAAAAATGTAATTGTCTTTCAAAACTGGAAGTGTCAATTTTGATCTCTATGAAATGTAAACAATGTTTAAAATTTCAAAACAGGCAGTATTTTCCCCCCTGTTAATCTCATAAAAAGGTGACAGAAAATAGATGAAAGGGCAAGGAAACATTGAAGGGGGACACCAGATCAAAGCCTGTGTACAGAATTATCTTCCATGGCTCATTTTCCTGTAGAGGGGAAGGTCTTAATGCGCAGTATATTGCAATATGCTCCTGCTCTTTGGTTCTACTAAGACTATGCTAATAGTGAAGCTGCAAAATAAAAACCTGGCTAGCTCTAAATTTCCTCTCTTCTCTTTACCTTTTTTTTTTTTTTTCACCATATGATGCCCAGGGACTCCAGAAAGCCTCGCTGAGAAAGAAAGGCAGCTCATGGGTATGATCAATCAGCTGACCAGTTTGCGAGAACAGCTGCTAGCAGCTCATGATGAACAGAAGAAACTGGCTGCATCACAGATCGAGAAACAACGCCAACAAATGGAGCTGGCTAAGCAGCAACAAGAACAGGTGAGTGATTATTATAGTGGCTTTCAGCGTAAATAATTTTCTAGGAGGACTTTCCAGTCGTTTATCTTCTAGGGTTGATACTCTCGAGTTTGCTCTCCACCCAGAATTTTTTTCCATTTGTTTTCTTAGGTGAAGGAAGTTTGAACAAAAACATATTGGAAGAATGCTTTAATTTGCAATATATAAAACAAGGAATACTCTTGTCTTATAAAGATACACCTTCCATTTTGGAGGTATTCTCTTCCAACAGTTTTTTTTTTAAATAAGTGTAAATAAGCATGCAAATTCAGCCCTCCTGAATAATCTTCCAATGCTGCTTGAATTCAGTGATGCTGAATAGGTATAAAAGGAACAAAATGCAGCACTTGGATTGTAATGTGAGAAACTAAAAGGTTGGTTTTGCCAACTGTGGAAGAAAGTGGGGGAGAAGAATATAAAGTCAGTGAAAAAGTGTGACTTTCTTCTTCTACACTTGAGAGGCTTGATTTTCAGCTCTTGCAAATATGCCCTCCACTGAAAATGCAAAGGTTTTCACATGTGAAAAGTTCCAGTGTGCATACACGGACACTTGACATTTTATGCAAGAACGTAACTTCTGTAACAGATTTGCACCATCCAAGTTTTAACAGAAATGAATGTCCATTTTTGTACCCAAACATGAGCAGAGAATACCTAGATGTCTGGTTTAAAATTTTGTCAGGAGTCCATACTGATACTTCTTACCTGAAAGTGTTTTGGTCTGCCTGACCATTATTTCAGCTTGTAATGAAATTTGAGTTTATATCATAGAATTGCAGCTATGTGAATTTTATGAAACTCACAGAATTCTTTGAAATAAGTCATAGTGGTCATATTCAATGTTTGTATTGTACCAAGCAAGTCTTAATTTTCTAAACTTCTGCTGACATCTTCAGACATTTTAGCCTTGGTTTTCCCTATTTTTTATTGTAATACTGTGTATTTTGGCCTCACACCTGAAATGCTACATAGGGAGAACAGGAGAAGTGACTTACCTATTAAACTAGAGAATTTATATCACACTGTTGTTTACATGCAGAAGGTAAATGAAGGTGTGAAAGTGGAATTGGCAAGATTCTTCCACGAGGAGACATCCTGCAGGAGCCATTTCCTTTGCCCTACCTTTTAAAGTCACTACTGCTACAGGATGGCTGAATGATCTGAGAGTAAAAAAGAAAATGGAGAGAATGGAAAGAGGCAGTAAGAAATCCTGCAGGTTTATTATTAGGGTTTCTTTTAATTTAAGAAATTATGTATAATTCTGCATTATATAGAAATGAAAATAACCAAGCTTTCAAAAAAAGGTATTGATAAAAATTATGTTGGTTGCTTAAAGAGAGCCTCTAGAAAGAAAACACTTATTTAATCTTTTAGATGTGGGATTAACTATGAGTGAGTGTTTCTTATGCTAATAGTTTAATAATAGAAGTGAAAGAGAATACCTAAGGGGAAGAATGCACAAAATTCCTCCCAGTAAGTATGTGTAAGTTCCCATCTGACCCTTAGGTGTGTACACGTACCACAGGGGAAGGGCAATACTCCTAATGTTTGTACTGCTGCGCTAGCTATTGGTGAGAACAGAGCTTCTGTTATGACTCAAATGAAAGTTTTTCAAGTTTGCTTTGTAAATTTGAGGTGTGTCATGGTTTATCTCCATCAGTCCTCTGAGAATTCTAATTTGGTTCCTTTACTGTCTGCTTTTTCCTTCACTGTATGTAAAATGTGTCTGCAGTAAGGTTCCCAATCATTTAGTCAATGGAGAGGGAGGATGGAAGTCCTTATGGAAAATGCACATGACTGAGAGGAGACTTAAGATGACTCCATCAACTTCTATAAATCAGTTTCAGTGTTGAGCTGTGTAGCCTTGCACTGCCCCCTTAGTTCCATTCAGCTGACAAACACATTGACGAGTCAGTGATTTTCCCAAACCCGGTTCCACTCTCTTTGTGTCTGTTTCTGCATCACGGAAATAGGCATGCTAATACCTTCCTTCTGGGTGTCAGATTTCCTTTTTTTTTTAATTTTTGAATAGGTGGTGCCAAACATAAAAGGAATATTACTGTCCATCATACCTTTTTGTCTTTCCTGCCTTCTCCTACTATTTTCCAGTTTCTCTGCCAGTATTGTTCTTCCTCCAGCAAGTTGGAGTGCATGAGTGCTCACTTTTGGGGGATTTGGGGATTTTAGCAGTGCCATTTCAGATAGTGAGAGAGGAGAGATTTTTGCATCAGTCCTTCTCTTGATACCCAGCACAACATTTTCCATAATATTCCCTTTCAGACTAGTATTAGCTATGAATTGCTCCTGAACATGAGCCCCTTGCTTCAGCGGCAGTCGAGGCTGCTGCCACACGTACTTGAAGGTTTCTTCGCTTAATAGAGCAGTTTAAAGAACCAAGCAGGGTGGAAGTATCCTGCATACCAGCTCCAGGAATGGTGATACATACCTCACGTTTCTTCTGTGCAATTTCTCCACAGATTGCAAGACAACAGCAGCAGCTCCTGCAGCAGCAACACAAAATTAACCTTCTTCAGCAACAGATCCAGGTCAGAGACTGCATCTCCACCTGTGCCCCTGTTACCTCACTTTTCTCCTTTCCATTTCCCCATGCTTTCCCTCAGCCGTTATTGTCATAGTTTCTTTAAGAATGTCTGCAGATGGCTTACTTCTTATTTATGGAAACATGTGAGTGAGGATGTTACCTGTCATTAAGCAGAAAAGGTCAGTTTCTGGAAGGCCTTGTACGATTAACGCGGCTCCTATAGCATCAGGGAGCAGATGTGAGAGGAGCTGGTCATGTGAGCAAGGGTTTGCCGGACCAAGTCCTCTTTCAGCTGTAGGTCAGGAGTGGCAAAAGTGTGCCCAGAAAGAGTTGGGTTGGAATGGGTCTCCTACACCTCTGTTTTTGAGATTTTGCAGAAGCAGTTCTCTTCAGTGATCGGTAATCAGGTGTACCACCTTCCCTCTGCCCCAGGTATTCAAAGTCCGGAAATTTTCAACACTTAGGGTGAAGTATTGTCTGAATGAGAAACTGGTGAAAATGTTGGTTACACTGTAAGTCCTAGGTGTCTACAGGTTTACTCCTAGTAGTAGAAAAAAGCTGTAAACTCAGGATAACCAGTAAACTTTATTTAACCTCATTTTTCCTTAAAGTATTCAGAAGTTTCTTTTCATGCCATTGACTGTATTTCACTACTTTTCTTCCATGTGTATATATGCATGACCCTGTTTTGGGAATAATGCAAATCAGTTTGCCCATGAAGGTTTTCACAGAATGACAAAGGAGGGGTTTGACATTTTATAGATACCTAGAATCATGGTAAAATCTCTGGCTGTTTAAGTATGCAGTTATGTATAGAGCATTGCAGGTCACTGTGAAAGTGGATGCTATGTTCTGTTTGTTCAGTAACAACAGGATTTTCCTTCCAAAGCTTCTCTTCAATGTTTCAAAATTAGTTGCCTAAAATTATGGGCCATAACTCATCTAAGAAAACTTAATTCCAGCAAAATCAGAGGAATTGTATGGCTTCCCACTAGAATAAAAACTGACTCTACCATTTCAGAGGATATTCTGTCAGTATCAGGACTTGTGTAACTACAATAAACCTCTGGGGAAGGTCCACCCCTCCGTTATAAGGCAACTTCTATACAAGATGTGCTTTGCTGAAAATAATTTTGAGATTGATAGGGCCTGGCTTGGTCTTGACCTGTTTGATTTTTTTTCTTCTTTAAATTTGTGTGTGGGAGGGATTTTTCTTTATTGCTGTATCTTTAATAAGACTTTAAAAGAAAAACAATAGTAGAACTTCTACAATAGCAAGGAAAGTATTTACATTTTTAGCATTTAGCTATGGCAGTGAGAGAGGAAGTTGTTTTATAACCAGTAAACAAAAATAAATTGAAGTAACATGATTTGACCCCAACCCTTTTAAGTTTTAAGGCCTTGTAGATAAGAATGAAGTATGTTGTTTTTAGGGTAGTAGAGAACACTGATTATTGATAATGAGATATAGAGCCTTTCATCTCCTGATCCCTGGTCCAAGTTTGACCTGAGTCAGTAGTAAATGAAAGTCAGCTAGCTACTATCTGATACAAGCTGCAAGCCTAAGAAATAATTTGGAGGTCTGTCTCATGGGATTTCAGATGAAATATTGACCCTGCTGAGGTCAGAATTTCACCTCCAGGGTCCACTTCACACAAAACCCATCAGATTTGGGGCACCCTCCTTTTGGATGGTTGCACGATAAAGGTCAAGAACTGAACAGGCAGAGACACAATACTGTCCTCTTATTCCCACAGAGATGATCTGTATGTCGTGAAATTTTGCTACACTGCCTGCCTCTTGACCATTCTGCGGTCTGTATGGTCCTGAAGTCTCATGAACCCTGGTTGCAGTTCAGTTGCTGTGAAGTCACTGATAGGAAAAAACATATTAAAATAAAAATAATCCTTATTGACAGTGAATACAAAGCAAAGCATTCTTTCTCAATTGCATGCTTAGTTGACTGTTAGAGAGAAGAAACAATTCCTGAAGAAATCTTCCTTTATATATAAATTGAGACAATGAAGTCACCCTAACATGCCCATGTTTAAAATGGTGTGTGAGTTTACAATCAGGTTATGGTAGGTGGAACAAAACTGTGACATGAATGTAGCTGTGAGTTCAGCTTTTCTGACCTTGCCCTAATTAATCTAACAGGCTCCTGTCACATTGGCCCAGAGTTTTTAAATAGCATTAGATTTATTGACAGGGAGATATTCGTAGAAAGTCTGGATAACTATTTGACTTATGTGCAATTGAATGATTAGGCTGCATTTATGAACACAACCTATTTATGACAAAGGATTCGTTTTACTTGAGCCAATTTTTTCTAAGCTTGTAAGAGGAGTTGCCATAATTCCAGATAAATTATTACACAGAAAAAAGCTATTGAAATATTGTATCGAAAACATAATACCCTAAGGTTAAAAAAAAGCACAACCTGCCTGACCCCATGATTTATGACTCCTTTCTCTAAGTGCGCTAACTTGGAAACAGTTCCCTCTCTCCTTACCCCAGCATGCAGTCACCGATACGCAATACATACGCAGGGAGAGACTGCAGCATGTCTCTCCTCCTTACAGGACTGCAAATGCTGAGGATAACTACAGCCCAATTAAACTAGCCACTTCTGTGATGCTGACGAAAGATGTGTTAGCTACTTGAGCTTAGAAAAATGTACCTGGCACATGAGTCTCTAATAGACGTTATGTCTTTTTCAAGTCCATCTCTTCTGAATTAACTGGAAGGAGGTGTCACTAACGCAGAAGACAAACGGCTTGTCTTCGTATAGAGAGTTAAGTAAAGAGATAACGCTAAACTGGAGAAAATTTGCAGTTTAGATTAAATTTAAGAATCTGTATGACCTCAGAATGCTAAAATGTGATCTAGACAGGATTTTGTGTTTTAGTAAATGTTTATAATTTTTTTTTTCTGCTTTTTAGGATGTTCTAGACCTAATTTGTGAAGAGGTTTGACTTTCTTTGAATAATTAACTAAACCTCCCCCCATCTTATTTTATGCCATTTGGAAATGCATCCTCCCGTGCACACTGCTTTCTGTTCTATTTAATCTTCGTGTGTATGTGTATTGAAAAGGTTTTCGCTTTTAACAGTTTCTGCCTGCTGAGTATTTGGGGTCTTCTCCCCTGCACAGCTCAGTCTTGTTCTTTTACCAGAAATGAAACTGGAATGCATGTTCTGTCAACTCTTGTGTATCGACAGCCCCAAAGGTCTCAGGCTGTGTTTCAGAACAGCTCTGTAGCGATCTGCAGCTGTAGAACAGGCTGAGGAGAGAGCATGCAGACACCAAGTACAGCTCAGCAAGTTCTTGGACTAAATCTAGTCTTGTCGTTCAGGGCCTCAGGGGAACTCTCATGGTGACCTCCTCGTCTTCTTTTGTGAGGCCACAATCTACTTCCTGGTGTCCTTGCTCTAGAACATGGCGAAGTCTGGGGCTCTGTAGCTGTCACATCAGGTGGGCAGAGAGTGAAAGAAACTTGAAGGCTAGATGCTCCTTTTTGATGACGCTGAGGTCGTCCCCGCGACAGGCAATGAGCGTGCGTGGTGTTCTGCCTTGAGGGGTGTCTCTGAGATGCAAAGTTTTGTGGGGTGGTGTAGTTTACACCTTCCACTTGCTCAGAGAAAAAGTCTAGCCCAGGTTGATGATTGAATAGTTTTCTCTGAAGCTCAGTGACGAATGTCACTTTAATTGAACTATATTTAAAATGAAATATGGTTGTTAAAATTCATAAAGCAATTCATATTCAGTAGGGCACTGTTGATAAAATAGGTCAACCTTGCAGCCTAAATTGTGATAAAACTGATGCTGCTAATCTCACGATTTTGTGGAAAGCCTGACAGTGTTTTATGTTTTTCCCTGAAGCCCCAGCTCTTGGAGTCATGTGATGACAAAAATGCCAGCTTTCATTTCTTCAAAATGTAAACTTCCAGCTCTCATATTTCCAGGCAAAATCTGAAACCATGAGCACTACAAGTTCCAAAATTAGAAGGCAAACAAAACGGAGGCCAAATGTTGTTTTTTAAACTGTTCTGATTTTTAGTCAAAATTTTTTTTGGAGAGCCCAGCTCAAGATCTTGGAACACTTCAGGTTGCCAATAATGTAAAACGAAGATCGCAAAGCAGCAAGAAGCAGCAGCGCTGCTTTATGATGTCTCCGCTGTTTGGGCCACAGTTTTGTTTGACTTTTTAGTTTGATACTGCGGGTACTTGGTTACTAATTTGTATTTGTTTCTGAGTGACATACTTAGCCCAAGGACTGGGTGCTCTCTGAAACTTGAGAGCAATTCCTGCCAGGCAGCAACCATTGGACGACTCTGTGTGCTCTCACTTCTCTTTGCTTCAGAGCTAGAGGCTTGCCAGGAGATGTTCTAACAGGAGACCTTTCCTGTTAGAGAGGTTGGACCTCTGAAGAACGAGAGGATCCTGACTAAATTCTGAAGCAAAGCTAGACAGGCGTGCCTCTAGCCCACTCCCCCTGCCAGGCGGGACGTGACTTCTGCCTGGCACCTGGCCGGATGGCGCGGGCAGCTCCAGAGCCTGGTGGCAGCGGGCCGGCCTGCCGGGGGGCCTGCTCCCAGGCGAAAAGCTTACCGCGGCCTAAACGGCCTCGGGCTTTGCAGGCCCTTAGCAGCTTGTCTGGCAGGGAGCGTTCCCTCTCTCCCTACCCCAGCACCGTGGGCACCACGGCCCGCCAGATTCCGTGCCCCTTTGGGCTGCAGGCTTCCTGGCTCTCCTCAATCCCTCAGCTGCTCCGAGTGTCCTCCCGGCTCCAAAAAGGCTTTCCTTTTTGAGTCTGGATCCAGATTTCCATCCTCCCCCGCCCCGCTGTCAGCTGGCTGTGTCCCTTTCCCCATGAGTTGTGTGTTGGTAGATGGAGAGGCCTGGCTGCGCTAGTATGTTCCCAAATCAGAATATTCCCATTCTCATTAAGTTCTGAGGTTTAAGGTGTTGTTCCAATTTGGAATGTAATAAAATCTTGAACACTTGGAATTTCCTGCAGGATGGTTAGTCCCTTTTGTAGCCAGATCTATTTTTCAAAATCTAGCTATATTTTTGGGGAGGAAAGAAGGATTTGGTTTCTGAGTTACACAGAAGTTCAGAAAAATATTTCTTAAGCTTAACACGCAAAGTTTTGAAATGACACAGTTGTTATTGTCAAAACTTTCCAAGCACCAAGAGTCTCTGGGTTGATTCCAGTCTTCCAAAACACTGGTAAAGAGACCTGCTTCCAGAGTACTTTGGGTATCATAATTTACCCACACAGTTATCTGTGGTGATAACTTTTTGTTGTTGTTGTTTAGATTTGTTGTTGCTTTTGAACTCCTCAGGTGAGCAATCATCTGTTATCCACAACTGGCTGAATGATGTTCAGGCCTGTTTGTGTTCTCTTTGTTTGAGAAAACATTGAGATTTTGATTGACCTGTTTCAGATGAAGTTTAGTTGTAAAAAGTACCAGTTTCTCTTGTTGTGAGAAGACACAGACCATTTGACTGTACATAAAGAAATGTGAAGATTTGTTCCCTGCCACAACAAGTTTGCACTCTAAATTATGCTTCCAACACAGCTTATCCTTCCGTTTTCTGTCTCCTGCTGGAAAACAAACTCCAGCAGGCCACTCTGTGAGCTAAATACTTGGAGTACTTTGTGCCTATAACAAAGAGGGTAGAGATCCTTACCCTTAGTCCTTGCCCTGCTGGTGTCTCCTCCGTGCAGCCATAAGGACTTGTAACCCAGAGTTCTCTAGGAGGCTTTAAAGGGCTGTAGATGATGAATCCTTCATTCGAGATACAAAAATGAACAACCACTACACAAGCGCTTGGTTACAGATTTAGTCATGTCTGTTGCTTCTGTGTTACCACTTTTCCTGGGAATTCTGATTTTCTAAGAAGTCAGTGACAGCAGAGCAGTGCTTCGTGGTGCTACAACCCCTTTGCAAGCCATTGCACAGCGGAACAGTATTAGTTCTTCCGTAATTAGAGTCCTCTTTGCATATCAGAGAGAGGTGAGGACAAAAGGTTTCCTTGGTAGACAATAAAGCTGTTGAAGTGAGGGCCTGATCCAACTCCCACTGAACATGGTGAAAAGGCTCTTATTCATGTTAGTGGGAGTTTAATGAGACCTTTCTTCAGTAGGAAACTGTGAGAAACTATCTTCCTTCTCACTCTGCAAAATGTTTTCAGAACAGTCTCTGTCCACTGAGACGGTTTGGTTTTTGTTTTGTTTTTTTGCCAGTATGGATATGACAAGCTGTGACTGCACAGTCAAACTGAACAGGCTCGTAGATTGGGGACATTTTGTCCAAATTCATCATGTGTCAGGAGCAGCTGTTTTCCTGCAACTTATAAACATGGGCATACTGGATTCAGTGAGACAGGCCCAAGAAGGAGTCACACTGCAGCCTTTCCCATGACTTTGCAACCTCTTCCCAGACAACTGAGGTTGCCGGCAAAGAGGCTAAACAATTGTTTCTCACAAAAGCTCTGCAGCTGATGTCCTATCAGTTATCAGAATAACTCGCCTGTCCCTTGAGCAGGAAGAAGCCCCTGGGAAATTAATTATTCAAAAAAAAACAACCAAAAAAACCACACACAAAAAAAAAAAGAAAAAAGGCAAGGTTGGGGGAGGAAATAGGGAAAGGGAGGAGTGAAAAGCAAAAACTAGGCTAGCAGTCAGAATGAGTTAATTGCTTGCTGGCCTCTCAAGTTCAGCAAATGACCTGTCTGTTTGGCTGAAGGGTATGATGCGTGTACTTCAGACTAAGCTAGGGCTCTTCACTTTCTTCCATTACTGTATAAGTTAAGTTATGTAAAAAAATTGCAGAGGTGTTTATCTACACTTACTTTGGTACAGAGCAACATTTTGCACCAATGTACCACATCTTTACTTCCAAAGGTTACCTGTAGAGCAAGCACCTACAGATAATTTGGTCTCAGGCCTTTCCTACACTCTCATACAGTCCAAATTTGCTGACTGGTGTAGCTGCACCAGTGCCGACAAGGAGAATTTGCTTGGGATTCGTACAGCTAGAATTTATTGAGATTGCAAGGGCATGTTTTCATCAGATAAGTTGGCTTTTTTGCCTGTGCGGAGCTACATGATTGCAACAGCACTTCCTGATAATGAAGCTTTCTCCAATGTTACCAGTCCAAATGTTCTAAAATTATGAGATTGTTTTGAACTTTATGACTTTTTTCTTGCAATTTTAGCATCTTTTCTTAATTTCCTTTTTGTTACTGAGCTTTCAGTGTTCCCATTTTCCAGTTCTCTCACACAATCAGAAGGGAGGGCCAGAAACTTATTTTTATTAAAAAAACAAAACAGAACACTGAAACACCCAAAATAATCTAGCAGCTAGGACTGTAAGAAAAATGCCAGCAGTCAAATACAGTCATCGCAGCTGGCAACATTGTGCTCCAAGGCCTCATCTTGGTCCCTCTTCCCTTGGCAAGCGTTCTCTCAGAGACTTCTCTTTCCAGGACCCTGTCTGTCTTTTTGTTTTCAGATCCCCTCTCCAATTTCTGTATCTCTTTGAGGCACCCTGCAACTTTGACCACTTCCTTCCACTTCCAGCTCCCTGACCTTGTGCTACTGAGCAATCTTCCTTATGCAGCTGCCCACTCTCCCTCATCATCTCCTCCTTTCTCCCAGCCCTCCCTTTTCTTTTCCCTCCTTGTCATTATTTCCACAGTCTTTTTAATAATTTTGGTTGGCCTTTTATTGGCTATAGAGCACATGTATGTCATCTTGTGAATGTTTTTGTTCAACATGCGTGGGGCGGTGTACCTGTGTGCTGTGTTCACGTTTGTGTACCCGTGCAGGTATTCACAAAGCAGGCAGCAGAGGTACAGAAGGTACCACGGTAGTTTGTGTAAGTGGCTTGAGAAGCTGAACGTGAACTCTTCATGGCTCTGATCTTGTCCGTATGGAGTGTGTGTAGTCATGAGCACTTTTGTTGTGCAGCCAAAAAAGGCTGCTACTGCTGCCTCTGCAGTAAGGTAAAGCAGGAGATAACAATAAATTTTTTACTGCTCACTGGCGGAGGTGTTTAGGATGTGTTTTCTTTATATCTTCATCCGCCCCTAATTGAAGATGCTTTAAAATTGAATGACTAGCAGTCAAAACGTGTTTGCTTCAAGCTGAGAAGAAAAATGCTGGTGTCTCTGCTTCCAAACTGATTGCGCTTTGTACACAACTGACAGCCACAGTCACTTTGAGTGACTGATAAGTGGGAAGCTTTGCCACTTATCAAGGAATGCACGCTGAAAAGAAAGGACTGGAGCCGTTCAGATGCTTTGGCATGTTCAAAATAACATCTCACATCAGTCAGACTCAGAGGCACTAGGAGACATTTCAAAATAAACTTTATATCTATCTATCTATCTATCTAGAGGCAAAGATTCAATTTAACAGACAAATCACTGTGTGGCATCACATTGGCTCTGAAAATGAGAACATCATTATAAGGGTCACCAGTTGCAAAATGACTCAGCTGCATAATTTGAGATCTTTTATTGTAGGGTCTCCCCCCCAGAACAAAACTAAATTTGAAAATTCACAACTGTGTATCATTCTTGTGATTTCTGTAAATTGGGGGTTTTCATCCCTGTTGACCAAGTAACACTTGACTTATATAGCAGGTGACATCCCGAAGGATCCCAAAGAGAATGAAACTCTAAGCCAAATTCAGATCTCATTTATTTCCTTTTCAGTATTATGGAATATGTTTAGGATTGCCTGGCTTTAATTAAACTCACAGAATGTTTTTTAGGGTTATTTAGGAGTTACTGTGCTTTTTAGTGATACATAGCATGAACAGAAGATGGAACGGCTTTTGGTACATGTTTGTAGGTGATACTATTTGCTGATACTTACATTAGGAGATTCTGACCTGCAGGAGCTGAGGTGAGAGGGTACTTTTTCTTGTGCTGGCTCTGTAATGACAGCAGTAACAGCCAGTGTAGGGTTGGGTTGGTCCACTGGAGGTCGTAATGTTTCAACCTGCCTTAGCAAGCATCATAGGAGTTAACCTGATGAGAGCCCTCCCTGCAAACATTGTGTAGAAATACAAGGACACATACTCAGAGCTGAGATGGGATGTGGGTCTTCGCGTAAAATGGAGAACAAGGAGATACAAGCAAGTAGTGTGTAATTTCCCAAATTGGAATTTGGACAGGAGATACATAGTGTTGACCTGTGTCTGCTAGTAGTACTTAAACAAAAAACTGCGGCCAGGTTTGCACCTCTTATCCTAGCAACATGGGGAGTGTCAATGTATAAGGACCATTATCTTTTGTTATGATTTTAAGCACTGCATCAGGGCATCTAACTTTGCCTAGCTCGTTCTATCCAAAATGGTTGCTTTTCTAACCAAAGCGGCTCTGTTTGAGATACAGGTTATATTTGGCATTCCAGAGTTGCTACCAGCACCCATACCTGTATCAAGAGGGAGAAATTTGAGCATCATTGAGTTTTTACTGGAAATTACTTGCTTTTCTGATTCATCTCTTGCCATGTGAAGTGGTCACGACTTCATTTTGATGGCTCATTCAAAACAGAGTACTTCAAACTCTGCTGGAATAATGGCTTAAAATGATTCAGAGGGAAAAGTATGGTTCCACCTACACCACTGTCTTCATGACCTTGGATTTTCCTCAGACATCTGGCATCCAAAAGCTGATGATGCCTTACCCTGCATAGTTTAGGAGACAAGATGAGCTCACCATTGGTGGTAATAGCATGCAAGAGGCCAAGGGGAACAGTTTTGGTTTTGTTGTCCGCTTTTTGTTGCTTATCTCCTACTGAACTGTATTGTATAAATTAAAGTGGAGGGCAATTACTTACGCTTGGTATTTGTAAGAAGGGTAAATGAAATAGTTAAATCATTTGAAGGGTAGTGATTGAAGCGGCAATGTGAGTGAAGCCTGACTTGGAAGTTTGGAGAAAGAGAGGGAAAGGTACAGTTGTCTTGTGGAAGCCTCTGTTGAGCAAAGATGAACTGGAGAGTTACGGATCTCATGCTAGCTGTCTTTATTTTGCATATTGTATATAGTATCCATTTAAGTTCAACTTCCACATACGAAAGTTGAATAAAATGTGTAATGGGTAAATAATTGTAAGGAACCATTTCAGATTTTTGTTCAAATTGGTTTTAAATATGCTTTGAAGAGGCTAAGAAGTAAATGCCAGTTTCTTGTATTTAGAAGTTAAATAAAAGAATTTAGTTCCAAGAGAAACATAATAAAGTTACAAGAACTGAAATGAAGACTTATGTGAAAGGTAATAATAATAATTAAATGGGACAAATTTAATTCACAGTACTTGGAGTTTATAAATACTTGACACAGTGAGGAAACTAATTTTAAAATATGTATATTATAAAATAGTTTTTATCAGGTTTGACTTCTTTGAAAGACTGATAGTGATAGTGTTCAGCAAATTATTCTAAATTTGAAACTTGGATGGTTTTGACAAAATTGTTCATAGATGGCAATTTAAAATGGATTTACACAGAAATGATCAAGAGATTTCTATACTTTGGTATGCTGTGAAAATTGTATACAAGGAAATAGATTAGTTAGGTGATGAAGCAAGGCATTTGAAAGTTACAAGTGCCAGAATTAGGTTAAATAGGTATCTTTATTTTATTCCTACGTGTCTCTGTCATACATATTGAATAAAAAATGGTATCCCAGGGGAGCAGAATTATGTGATAATATAACTGTAGACCGTACTCACAAGAGGGAAAATGAAAATTATGTTGACAACCTTAATTCTGGCATTCCCTAATGTCTGAGTCCTTGTTTTTTCATCCAAAGTAGCATTATTTTAACTGTGTTTCTATGTGGTTTTGATGGCCATGAAAGCCCATAATACTGATATACCAACCACCTATAGCGTATTGCCAGCGCAGCTTGAACCTTGAAATGTCAGCATGGGAGAAGTGCCAAATGTCAGTTGAGTACAGGAGAAATGCTATGGTCTCCTGGGCTAGCAGGAGAAAACAGTTCTCTGGCTGTGGTGGATAGGAGCCTGTACTATGAAGCCCCTCTCTTTCTGGAAATACCCTGTTTCCTTTCTTCCTCCTTTTTTTTTTATTTTGGCCTCCATCAAAATAGAGAAGACATTTTTCTATTGCTGTCCGTCTCGGAAAATGTGATAAATTACTTGAGTGCCTTTGTTGGGTTTGGGCTGGCTATGTTGAAAGTGGAGTTTGACTCTTTCTTTTCAATGCCCTTCGTTTGTCCACCCTTTTCTCCCTCAGTGGGGTTAGGGCCAGATTGGTTGTTACCACAAGTTGCCACTGATCAATTCTTTCCTCCCAATTTACCATGCTCTTTATGCTTTAGCAAGAAAACTGAGGCTGAAATTACAAAATTCAAAGCCACAGATCTTTTAGTTAAGGAGTCTCTTGCTTTGAGTATTTGATGGAAGCCTGTTTAAGTATTTGGCCCTTTAAAGCTCTGTGTGGTAAGAATATGTTTTCTTATCTTGCACACTGTGTGTAGAATCTTGTCTGCGGTTTAAGAATTACTGAGCTGCAGTGTGTCAGTGAGAGGGGCTTTTTTATGTACTGTGTGTAATGAGTTCTTAACAACCTTAAGAATCACATATGTCTAAATTAAGCATCATTTCCAGTTTCTTTAACCCTGGAGTCCGAATCTGTAGTCCAGGAACAAGTAAGCATATATTTAAACAGCTGATTGATTATGTTCTCACCTTATACACAGAAATAAGCTGTCTTATACACACATAGGCACACATTTTCATGCATGCATTTGGAATACCCCAATTCAGATATCTATTACAAACATGATTACTTTTCTGGACATTGATTTTTAATGTCTCTAAAGGATTTTAGGAGGAAGGAATAGGGATGTTTTCCATGTGGGGGCCACAGGTTATTAATACTTACCAAATTATAGCTGAACTTAGATGTGGATTGTTCAAGGCTTTATGAATTCTTGAGCCCTGCTGACAGTTCCTATTCAGCTGACATCACAGCAAATAGAGAGAACCCTTAGAACGCTGATGGTCGCAGTATTTCCCAGTGATGCAGACAGACTGATGCATACACCGGGAGATACAAAGTAAGCAGTAATGGACTCATATTATTTGAAACTGGAAAACTTTAAGGAAATAAAACTTTCGAGCTTCCTTCTTTTCTCCTTCTGTGATTCTTTGGATGGCTCTATAGCTGTAGGCACCCCTATAAAGGTTGCCTTTGTTCTTCCACAGAACCTGGTTCTGGCAGCAGGAGGTTTCCCTGGGTAGGATAGCTCCCCAGATACATGACAGATCCAGGAGTTTCTTTGCCACTGTGTTAGGAAGCAAAGTTTTGGAGAGCTGATATATTGGAGTGACTGGAATTAGAATTATGCTCTATTTCTTGTATTTCTTCTTTACTTCAGACAAAAAGCAGATTTGAAATGTTATTTTTCAAGAATTTTACCTTTCTGTGCCAGGAGTTTCAGGGTGGTTTACGTCTATTTCCCTTGTATTATTTCTTGTTGCACAGTTAAGAATTCCTGCCATTTGGTACAATCAAAATAAAGAAATTCAAATTATAATCAATTTACTGACATAGAATTCTGTATTCTATGTTAATAATATTCACGCTTATTATTTTAAAAGAAGCACATCCATTTAGGTGTTCTTTACATCCCCTCTGTGTATTGAGGTGGATTTGTTGAAATCACAAGTTTGCTTTCTGTGTCTTTTGTGAGGGTTGTTTGAGCTCAGTATCCTCTTAGCAGAAACTCCTGCAAAGGCCCCGTGGGAGGAAAATTGTCCATTGTGTTCTTTTGAAAGGCGGCTATCTTTTTTCCTGGAGCTGGGCTCAAGCAAGTTTATTCTTCCACTCAGGGATATCTTAGGAGGTTCCTGTCCTTTCTGGTGCCTAGGAAGCAGAGCTCAGATACGTATATTGTATTTGTTGCCATCATATAATCTGTGCAACTTCCCTGCAAATATAAAGAATTATGCTTTCCCCAGCTGTTCATTTGATAGGATTCTAGCCCTTCATTTAGAGAAAACTGTGCTTCTCCGATTCACATTGTTTGAACCATGGCCTCCCTTCTATACCTATTGTTTGTTTTGTCTTTTTTTGTTGTGCGTAACAGGTGTTTCTTTCAGACAGCCAAGGCAGCAAGGCAAGGGCTTCCTTTATGGCAGATCTCTTGAGACTTTGATTAAACTCTTCTTTGTGATAAAAATGCCACTGCCTTTAAATGAATTGCACATGTAATCTGTGTTTGCACAAATGCCCTCCATGCCTCTGCCCTCGTTGCTGAAGTCTGTCTTTCTTTTGGTACGGGTGTATTTGCCTTTTCTCCTGTCTTTCGCCACAGAACTGATTCTTTTTTACCTTCCTGATATTGCACTCCCCTCAGAGCCTGGATGCAGCTATGGGAATGGTTTAAAACGAGCCAACTGTTTCTGCAAAAAGAGCTCCCTTTTTTCCAGTGTTTCCTGTTGCTGCCTCCACAAATACCATCATCAGATGGCTGGGGGAACCTTCCTCAGAGTTTCTCAAGGGTGAACCAAGGGTTAGAAACTAGGCACCTTCTCTGCATCTACTGGAGCAGGCCTCAGTCCAGTGGGTTGTAGGTAGGACAGATATTTTCCTACCCGTCTTTTTTCTTTCACACAATCTCACCTGCTGTTGAGGAGGACCCACTGCTATTAAGCCAGGTTTCCTGGCTTAGGTATGGGAATACCTGGGGAGGTCTGGTCAGTTGTGGCAAGATCTTAGGTGTGTTGTAGGCAGAAGATGTGTGTCAATCAGTACCCCGTGCTACCAACTTGTCTAACGTACATTTAAGGTTCTTTCTAGGTTTTGTTTAGAATAGGACTTCCACACTCTCCAGTATGATCCTCTTGACTATCTAGATGTTAAGACAGCCAGAGAAGCAATACAAACCAAAGAGGATCAAGAGGCTGGTACCATGTTTTTTAGTGGCTCAGATGGTGCACACTGTTCAGGTATCCTGATGGAATATTGCTCACCTATAATGCGTTATTTTCATGCCCTTCTCTTTATGCCAGGACGTTTATTGGTTAGACGCCCCAGGGGTGAACAGATACAAATATGCGTTAGTCAGAAGAGATGTAATGGATGTCCTGGGAGCTGTGCCAAACAATTAAGAATATAGGCATAATGATTTACAGGGTTAGCAAAACCTCCAGAGAACGCTACATCTGTACAGGCTGCCCTGTGAATCTGCAAGAGTCGAATAACTTGCATCATTTCAATCTACCAGAGATAATGCATATCTAGGGAACAAATATGGAGGGACTCTTGCTTTCAGTCTGAGACATACCTTCTGCTGATGACTGTCTGTTGCTTTGATCAGTTTAGAGCTTCCCAAATGTCACCTACAGCGCCTCTAAGATCCTCTCTATATAAAGTGTGTTCTTCCTCCTGGTGCAGACCGACCGGCAGTTACAGTGGCAGGGATATCAGCACAGCCTAGATGTGACACTAGCATTGTATCTATTTTAGTGCCTAACTTTGTGGCAGTGGCAGCATCTGTGGAAAATATGAAGATAACTGTCAGAAAGCGTGTTTGAAGGGCGTTTAATTTAGAAACATTAACCCCCCCCCAAGCTGACATTTGCTTTAGCGTGCAGTAGTTAACAGTGGAAGATGGGACTTTAATAATGCTATATGATATGGTTTCCTAAATCTGTTCTTTCTCTTAAAATGTGTTGTCTGGTTTTGTTAGTGTTTAGTTACATAGAGCAATAAACATAGTTCATTACATTACTTGACTCAAAACCCATGAAGTTTTATTTTATTTTTTCTTAACGCATAGCTCGCAGGGCCCTGAAATTCCCTCTTCCTGTACAAGTGTAAAACATCATAAAATCAGAACATGAGCATTTAGAGACACTTTGTGCTGAAATAAATGACCAAGATGCAGAAGAGACTAACATGATGTAATAATTTTATCAAGTTCCACACAGCTCCTTCTCTGTATTGATTTTCTTTACGTTCAAGGAACCTGAGCCACTGTTTTAATACTTAAATACACAAAAATAGACTTTTAAAAAACCAAACTGTTCTGAAAGCAACCATTTCTTATTTGCTCGCAGGCAGCTCTTGCTAGAGTATGGGCACATTTTCTATGAGCCTTGCACCCGTTTTTCTTTCAGACATCATCTCCCCATTCCTTCAGGAGGTGCCCTTTTGTAGGAGGTTAAGCCTTCTTTCCACCAACTGGGGACTTGAGGAGGCTCCCTTGGAAGCCTGTCATTGCTGTTCTTGGATTTTGCAAGACAGTGATGCTTCCTGAGACATGTGTGAAGCTCACCTGCCCAGAAAGATTGCTACTCAACAGTCTGCTTTAAGACGGCTTTGCATGCGAAAGACTGATTTTCTTCGTTTTGGGACTAGCACTCAATGGAAATGTCAGAAATATGGAAGGATAAATACCGAGTTACATTAAAAAGAGAAAAAAAAGCACTCTGAAATTATCTCCTGGCTCCATGTTTTCTGAGGTTTTGCATTAGCGGGGACGAAGTCACGGTGTGTTGACACAGTCTAATGTGCAATGACATAATACCTGGAATATGGAGACAGCGAGAGGCGCAAAATCAAACTTATCTGAGTTTTCACAGGAAAAGAAGGGATTAAACTTTGCTGGTTAAAATATGGATTTTTATTTTTTTTAATAAAAACTATCCTAGTTCGATTGAGATAAACCTACTCAGATCTAATTCTATCCAGTCCCTGGGAAAAGTGGGCCTTAAGATGTTGAGCCTATTTGCCCAATCCCTTTTTTTAGAAATAAAGATTAGGGTAGGAAGTTTGGTCCTTATCTCTAAGGTTCTTACCGCTTCAGAAGGAAACTGAAATACTTACATGAAGGACACTTTCTTGAACTCGTGATTTGTCTTCACTCAGATTATTTCAGTAAGCTTTGGCAATGTAGATTTCCCACAATGCTTGGCTATTTTTGTTTTACGTATCTTGGAGGAACTATGATAAATTGTTGTTACTGCCTGTTAAATAGTAGAAAGAGATGTCAAAATACTCTAGTGACTTAAAATTCAAATGTTACTGCATGTGCATGGAAACTTTGATCTGGAAGCATCATCCCGCATTTCATAACTGCCAGGTGTGATTCTTCTCTGCCTTTTCATCCCTTGTGGTTACTTATAGCTCTACAAAATAACATTCAATCACTAAGTTTTACTTGCGTTTCACAGCCTGTTTGCATGGATATTAGTGTATGATCCAGATCTTACGTAGCACCATCATCACTGGATCTTGGAATAGGTTTTTTTTCTTTCTTTTTCTTTCTTTCTTTTTTTTTTTTCTAAAGCATCCTGTTTTTCAGACCAGGGGAATTGAGGACAGAGGGGAAGCAGCTTGCACATTGTTAGGCTGTAGCTCATTGCCAGAACCAGGAACAGAACCCAGATTGTCAGTCGTCTCCCATTGGGCCACAATACAAAATGTGAACTGAAGTGCAGAGTTATCTGAGATTCGGCCTTCTAGGTTTTTATCTTCTGTCTCCATTTTTACTGTTTTTCTATAGAATTTCCCATTTCGGTGATAGAAATTGAATACAGACTGCAGTGGTTGTGGGGGGAGAATGAGGCAGGGAAGCACACAGAAAACAATCCCTGTTAGTTTCAGAGTCAGATTTGCGTTGGTGCTGTTCCATTGAATCACATCAGTAGAATTTAATGTGGAAAATCTGATCTGATCCATCAGTAAAATGTGAGTGAATAAATGGTAAAAAGTTTGTGAGGGTCAATTTCTGTCCTCTTGAAGGTGAGAAAACAATTTTCCTTGCATTTTTAACGTTTTCTGTTTTTAAATTTTTCTAGATCCATTCATTGTAACAAAGCCAAGCCTTTGTCAGCACATACATTTCTTTTTCAAGCATCCCTTGATTCCATGAAAACTGCCTAAACAAATCAGAGTGTAAGGCACTTACCAGTCATTATGCATGAACCCTCTCCTCACCTTGACCACTGTTAGGTTTTTATTCCATTCTGGCTGTGCTAAGCTGTGCTAAATGTCAGTGGGATGCCTGCCCGTGTTTTTTTGTCCTGGATTGATCTGCTCCAACTCAGAGTGGTTCCTTCACTGTCTTGCTTTCTTTTCAGTTCCTGGATACTTAACCTGCTTTTATGCCAGTCGCAGGGCTCTGGTTACCTAAGGCCAGCTTGTTGTATTTAACAGGCACAAATGGCTGTGCCTCAGGCCTGCTTTTCCCTTCTCCCCCCCCTTCTTCTTCTGTTTTTCATTTAGTGGCTTGCTAATAATGAAACCACAAAGGCAACAGTAGGGGCAGCATAAACACATGGTCACCTACGGGAGAGTTGCTGATGTTTTAAAATTAAAAAACAAAACAGCATTATTACGATAATAAAAGCCAAGACAGGTGCTGGGCACTTTGTTTATTCGCTGATTAAAACAGTCACAGTGTGACATCTTTTCATATAATAAACTAGAGAGGGAGGTAGATTATTGCATTGCCAAGGCTTTGAGTATACCTTAACAGAAAATATTTGAGGACCATCTGATTTTAAGGGTCAGTGTGTATCACTGCATGCCAGGAATATACCTGTATTGCAGGGTGGTGGGCAAGAAGTCAAATATTCAAAATAATTAGTCAGCTGCCAGAGCATTCATTTCCTTCTAATTTGGCATGGTCCCTTGTTAAGTCCCCAAGAAACAAGAGGGGGGACTGTCTAAATCTGTGCCTCTGCCACTGAATACGATGTCAAGTAGTGGAGGCAAGACATATGTTGCCCTTCTTGTTTCTCCCATCTTCATAGTAAGATGCCCAGCTTCTGCTAGGCGATTGTGAGCCCTTATCCTTTTTTAAACCAATGTTAAGGTGTTTTGGATTGAGTTTTAAAAATCTTTAATCCTCTGCATCCTCTTCTGAACATATTGTTCTTGTATTTTTATAAAAATGCTTTCCTGTTTTTTTAATAAATCGGTTACTTCGTATGTGGTAGAATTTTATTTTGTGGAAACAGGTTTTAGCCGTAAGTGTCCTCATTTTCTGTCCTTTAGGCTCTTTACACTTGCATAAAGTTTTGGCATAGCAGAAACTTTGCTATGTTGGGAGTTCCATCTTTATGCTTTTATGCGCATGTGTTATATGAATTCTCTGCATTGTGCAATTAACAGTTTCTTCTCGTGCCTGATGCTCTAAATCTGCAAATGCAGTACATAGATACTTTGTCAGGCTGCTTCAGGCTAAACGTTTAGACTGCCACTCTGAGTTAATTAAACACCTATTTGAAGTTAAGCTGTGGAATGGCAAATAAAACAAAATAGTTGTTCCAGCCCTGTGGAATGGTTATTGAGGCCGACACAATACTTTTTGCTTTGTCCCTTTCTACTTTTCAGTCTCTCTACCTGCTCTGTATGCTGCTTTTCTAGATAGGGACACAATATTTGACAGACAAGAAACTACCTTTAGCAAAGGGTGCTAGGTGGTGTTTTGGGAAGTACACGTGCAGAAACAATGCCAATAGTCCTTGTCAAAGTTATGAATTTTGCAAGTGAAAGAAACACAACCTTCTTCATGAGAACTGTGTAATTTTATCTCTACCAGCTACAGCTAAAAATATTGATCAGAAAAGGCAGCCATAGATCCAGCTGAAACTGTTAACTGTAACTGTTAACCCTCCGGAATGAAAGAGTATAGTGGGCACTGCCTTTTTTCCCAATTTGTTTTCAGTTTCCACAGTTTTTCTAATCTCCTGCTGCCATGGGAAATAGGTGTTCATAGGGTAGGCAGCTCTCTTTTCACAAGGCAGCAATGCCTGTCTTGCTACTTGTAGAAGTATTGGGTTTTCTTAGGTAAAAATATGTTTCACTGAATTTGTGCAGGAAACTTAGGGATTCAATATTTGTTTTAAAATGGGGTGATAAACAGGCTAAGGCATAAAAACTTGTTGTATTGATAAAATTTTTCGTTTAAACTTTTTTTTTTTTTTTTTTTTTTTTTTTTTTAGTGAAAGACTAAGATTTTTAGCCATAAGCATCTTAAGCATGAAGTCTTAGAGAGCAGGGAATTGTTACAGCACCCATTAAAAGCAGTAATAAAATCCTTCATCTTTAGCAGGCACTGTTTTGGGAGAATAAATTTCAGTAAGACAAGTGGTCAAGACAGAAGCCTCTGGGTGTTTGTTAAAGTTTATTAGTTTCTTTAACCTCCTTTGCACGCTCTTTGCCTTCTCCGCAACATACACATACTCACAAACATACTTTTGCCTTTCTGGAGTTCACTTATGTTACTTTACAACATGTGCTGATTTTACTTAGCAGCCTCATATACTATGAGAGGAATAAAAGTGCTCTTGGGCTTCGGGGGAAAAACAGGATGAGAATTAATTTATTGTTTAGTTGATGTCAGAAGCAGCTAGACATATGAAAGAAATTGGGATCTTCTTAGACTGCCTGTTTGATTTTAGAGGAGGCTTAGATGTTTACTGAAATTTCTAGCCTTCCGAGATTCACTTGTGAGTGCTTTATTCATAGCTGCCACTGAAAAAAAGTATGTGTCGCCAACATAATGCAGATTTTTCTCCTGGGCTAACATTTCTATACTGAACATTTTGTGTGTGTGTGCACGTGTAAGTCAATTCAGCAAACCAGTAGGACAGACGTGCTTTTAATTGTAATAAATTTCAGAACGTATCAAGTGCAGTTTGCTTAATTTTTTCTTAGATTGTAGCATAATAAAACTATAGATGGTTTTGTTCGCATCTTTCTTGGGTATGATAGTGCTGCTGAATGCCTTTTTGCAGCATTTATTTCCATCACAGAGGACAGGAAGAGGTGTGAATGATCTGAAGAAGGCAAAATCAGTGGAGGGACCAATGTTTGTAACTTCTTTATCCACTGAATCCTGCAGAGAAAGCGTCTTCTTTTTGTACTACTGCTACTATATGATCTAGTTCAGCTGATTATTTGTACTTCTGCAGACAAGATTTCAGCCAGCTCTCCCAAGCAGTTCTCCTTAGAAATGCAGGGGAGCAGGCTTTAAGTTAACGAGTACAAACTTGGACGTGAGTTTTGGATAAGTGCTTGCAGGTATACCTCCAAAGCCACTAAACCTCAGGAGAACGAATTTCAAAGGGTACTGGGCAAGAGAACCCTGTTGTCTTCAAGTGTGTGTGCACACGTGCATACAACTCTGCAAAGGCAAAACTATTTTAACTTCCCAGGATATCGCTGAGCATAAGCATTAGTCTCGTTATACATATGGGAAGGTGAAGTTTGGAGGAGTTAGTGATCTTGTTTAAGTTAAAATATAGAAACCTGATTCTAACAGCTAAGCAAGACAAGACCATGTCTTTCCTCAGACAAGACCAACTGGAAGATCTAAATGATCTCTGAAGGAGCTATTTTTCTTAAACAAAGGCTGTCATTCTTTTCTGTTAAGCAGTATGATCATATCATGATGAGATGGGGTAGGGGTTAGAAAGCACAAGGCAGCAAAATATAAGAAAAATCCTCTTCTATTAGTTACATCATTGCTTTTTAATGACATTCTAAAGCACTGATATATCATCCCTTTCTTCCTTGAAATACATAGGATGGTTCAGATGTTCTTTAATATTATTGTAATCGTGTCCATGCCCAAGATACTGTTTACAGCACATTATATCCTCTATAGAATCTCAGATCTTCGGAACTCTTAATTACTCAATGAGATTTAGATTTAAACCAATAGGATTGTGTACTAGATAAGATACCGGTTTAGCCCTGTCTTCACTCTATAATCAAAGTTTGTATGGTACAGAGTTTATCTGGATGTTGACCTGTGTCCTTTATCAAATTTAGATGGACTCTATAGGCAGTTAGCTGTCAAGCCTCAATATAGGGCACCAGTCTGGAATACCAGGTGTTTCTCCATGGCCATCAAGTAAGAAGGGTGATAAATGAGTTGTGATTCAAGTGCCTTAATCTCTAGCTAGAGGGAACATCGGTCTTGGACACAGACACTAGCCTCAAATGAACTCATCAGCTGTCTTCTCAAAGCTTCTCTGCTTCCTCTATTCTTTATTATTGGTAGCAACATCCTCTTCCTCCCTATCAAGCAGATTCATATTCCAAGAAATCATTTGGACTCCTTCCACTGTCTCCTGTCCCAAATCTTCTTCATTATTTTGGTATGGCATTTCTAAAGTCCAACTTTTTCTTTTCTTCCCCCTAAAACTTTCTTTGTCAGTCTTACAAATTGATTGCCAAGTCTTCTGTTGTCATTACACCTC
The DNA here is from genome assembly GCF_947461875.1 of Haliaeetus albicilla. NCBI lineage: Eukaryota > Metazoa > Chordata > Aves > Accipitriformes > Accipitridae > Haliaeetus > Haliaeetus albicilla. Next base: position 18,349,599 of record NC_091501.1, read on the forward strand.
CATTGTCTCCCTGCTTCCCTGGCAGGACATTGCCCAAAGGCTTACCATCATCCCTTCGATTTCTGTCGATGTTATTGAACCCAACTCCTTCCTTCAGCCTAGGCATTAGCTCCTTGTTTTCCGTAACATGAAATTAAAGTTCGGTGGTGTTTCTCCAAGGTTCTTCACAGATCTGTCACTCCTATTTTTTCTCTTATAGTTCATTCTGATTCTGATCTGCTCTGCTGATGATGCTCATGCCACTGTTTTGTTTGTTCACTTTTTTTATTCTGTCTTATGCTTTATTACAAAGTGCCCTAAATGTGTAAAGTAACCTTTCCAGAATGGTCCAAGCCTCCGTATTGCCCAAAATATTCCTCAAATTTTAATGCTGCTGTTAACTGCAGGCAATTAGCAAATCCATAAAATCTAGACTGGAGCCAAGCACAGCACCCTAAGTAATTTTGGTAGACATTTACTCTTTTCTACCTTATCATGTTGCACACTTGTGGTATCTTGTCTTAAAAAAAGATACAAGAATGCGCAGGACTCTCTTTGATCATGCGCAGTCATATGTTGGACCTCTGGAATCCTTTGAACTTTCTCACAATATAACTAATAAATGATGACAGTAATAGAAAGATTCACTTAACCTCACTTACTTCCCTCTCTGAATTCACCTGGATTCAGAGAGTTAGTGCTTTTGTGTGACACAGCTTTGTGTTAAAGAGCCTTGGCTGATATGGGCATCAGTGTGATCATGATAGTCACCTCCCACCAATTACTTGCTACTTTATTGCATGAATCTCTAAATTTCTTCCTTCTGGTTAGATAATTACCCAAATGAACTCTGTCTACCTACTCATGGATCAATCTGTCCATGTATGTTCAAGGCTTTTGACATTATTTGGGTTGAGGATTGCTATGAAATACGTACCCAAATTTGGTTGTGCAGCATCATTTTCTCTCTGCTTCCTACTGTTTGCACACTAGACTTTAAGTTGCTACTAATGCCCGGACTCAGGGATGCTGAGGAGTGAAGGAAGCTTCCTTTATCAGAAAAGATGTGAGTAAATTTAAACTCCTCAAAAATGCACTTTGAATTGTAGTCTATATCACACACAGCATTCATTCCCCTTATGCCACAGAAAGCAAATAGTGGCAAAAGGCGCAAGCTGTAATAAAACCAAAAAGTGCCTGATGTTATCTGTTCCCTCTTGGGAACTCCTGCAGCTTTCAGTACGTTTGTGTGCAGCTGAGTAAAAGAAAGGTAGCGGTGGGATTATTAGTGAAGAGAGCAGCTTAGGAGAGACATGAAAAGGGGACCAGTTCTTATTCTGATTCCCTTTTTTCCCATGCAGTTAAAAAGAGAGAGAATCGTTTAAACATGCTTCTGTCAAACTCCTTTCATTGGTCTCTTTTTCTCAGCAAAGTTACCAGTGGTTTCATTCATAAGATGATCTTGAAGGTTGTTTCACTGTCACTGGGATATAGTTAAAGTATTTTGTAAAGGGTACCACTCAAGTGTAAAGATGCCTGGTAGGAAAAATAAGGCCCTTGCAGAAAAAGAGCAGCAGCCCATCAGATCTTGCTTTTTTCAAACCAGGCAGGTTCCCCCATGGAAAGATTAATTACAGTCAGGTTTGGAAGACAGCCTTGCTGTGGTTTTTTTCTCCTAACATTAAAAAAGATAAAGGGGGTGATTAGTGTGCACAAAGCCTCTGATCAAACCAGCACTGAGGTTTGTGACAGGAGGTTCAAACACGTTATGGATCACTGGTGCTGACAGGTAGATCACACAAGCCTTAAACAGATGTTTAGTGAGAAGATGAATGTGTGAGATCTCAAACATGCAGGGCTCCTTTGCTTGGCCATAATAGCCTGTGAAGCATTAAAAACCTTCCGGGTTTTTTTTAAGCTGCCCCACTAAAAAGGGAAAAAGGAAAGTACTAACAAGCTTGCATTAAATTTTGGATTTTTTTTTTTAATTGAAATTAAATATGGCTAGCTTCTTAAAGTTGTTAAACTTTTTCTTTAGGAAATGAAGGCTATTCTTTTGGGATGTATGGCCACAATTTACCCTCTCTATAAAACTGTTGCTGTGAGGCAATGAGTGTGCATGCTCTAATGAGGTGCGTATGAGATGCTCAATTGGAATAGAGAGATGTTCAAATTAGATTACAAAGGTCTTTGTACCAGAGAGCTTCAGAGACAGGATGCTTTTTGTGGAATATGCGTACTCTGTGGGATACACTACATCAGCACGATGACTTGAAAATACAGTAATTATGTAAGGCTTGTTGAGCAAACTGTATTTACTAGACCTCTTTGAAACATTTTGAGTTGTTGATACGAAGGGAGGAAAATATTGCATCGGTGCCATTTATTATGAAAATTCAGAAGTTCTGGGCATGATTTTTAGTACCTTCTCAAGAGAAATTATCTTTAGCCTTGCACTTTGTAGTCACAGAATCCTCTCATTTGGAGGTGAAAATGTCCTGTGTGGGGGACAAAAGGAGACCCTCCCTATCTAGCAATATATTAAGACCTTGGCAGAATGTCTGATGAATGTCAGACACCTGGAGGGATCTATTCAATTTAGAAATGGGCTCAAGCCAAAAAATTCAGAACCCAGTCTCAGATTTGAACACTCCGGAGTTCAAGGATTTTTTGGATAAAGGGTTTAAGCAACTCTATGTAAATAATCAAATTACAGAATTTGGTCTGGGCATGGTTTACAGGCACCCCTAAAATCCAAGAGTATTCTTTAGGGTTTGATTTAGTTGGTCTGGAAAGCCCTGATCCAGGGTTTGAAATCTTTGCCATCAACCTTGAAAGCAGTTGGTTCATAAGTGGTTTTTCTCTTATTTTTCCCCCATTTACTGTTTTTTAGTTCTTTTTAAAGAAATGCAGAAGAAAAGGTGTTTGTAAGCAACTTCCCAAATTATTTTTTGCCATCCACGAGCGTAGGGCTGCCTGTTTGAATGTTTCCAAGAAAGTATTGTTCTTATGTGACAACAGGTCAGAAAGACTCTGCATTAATTACACTAACATATGGTTATTAACAGATTCTAGCTCAGGGAGCAATACTTTACAATGTTATCTTCCACATAGTCAGATGTTAGCCATATTGTCAGTGCTGGCAGCTATTGTTTCACTCATTTACTTCACAGAGCTAATTACTCCCTAATAATAACTTTACCTTGGAGTTTTTCACTTGCTTGTGCCAGCAAACCTGTTCACACTACATATGCTAATTATTGGCACTTATTCATTATGTTAAGATAGCTTTAAGTTCAAGCTGTGCAGCCTGGCTTTCGGTATGGAGCCAGCTGGCTGCAAAGTTCCACCTTTTTTTTTCCCTTTTTTTTTTTTTTTTTTTTTAAACTAAAGTCATTAAAAGTTTTAATATGGGCCTATCTTGTTCTCTTTACAAGATTCAGTCTTTCAGGAATTCAGGCGCATAGTTGGTTACTCATGGACAATTGCAAGTTTATAAGGAGTTCCTGATTTTCTTAAAATATTTCTCAGAGCTTGCAGTGAGGTCTTTTCTGTTAAGTGGATTGTAAATTCATTTGTAATTTGAACTACAAGGCTATTTACCAAAATGGATATTAATTCCGCCCCCCCGCCAGTTCTAGCTCCTTGCCTATTTCATCACTCCTTATACTTTTCCACTGGGAGTCCCAAGGCCTTTTCAGTGCCTGGTGAGGATGCTTGCTGTTGATTTTGTTTCTCTGCGCTTTCAACGTCCAAGGGCCTATGAGCTTTGTATGGATGGATTCACTGATTTGTCCTGGGCTCAACATAAGTACAGCAAATCAGATCATTCAGATTTGCAGCCTAAAACAGACAAATTTGATGGGATTTGGTCTATTACATCTTTCCAGAATTCTCAGTGATCCTTTTTCACACTCTAGAATAGTGCATATTCTCATAAAACCCAGAGAAATGTGGTGTCTTCTAAAGATAAAATACTGTCCTTGATTTGCATGAAGAATTTTATGAATACCAACAGAACATCTACATGGGCATCAAAGACAATTGATGGCTGATCTTGGTTAACGTTGTATATACAGGATGGGATGTTACAGAACTGACTGTTTCAGTTGTGACTCTTAAGTGTCCTGTGTCAGATCATTGTCTAGTGTAAATCAGCATAAGTGCTTTTCCACTATCTGGTGAACTGGTCTGACATTTTGTGAAGTTCTTAAAGAAATGATTTTTATCCAAGATAAGGTGAACCTATGTGAAATCCCATTCATTTTTATCACTAGGAAGAGGAGACTGAAATCTTCCGTATGTAAGAATTCAGTCCATATTGAAAAAAAAGATCTATTTCTGCCTCCCCATGAGCTAAAAGCTTTGAATTCCATAAACTTTTGAGCTACCCTGACATTACAATGAAAAGGTTTATTTTAAGTTGTGGTCTGGCTAACTTTATTAGAAAAAATGCATACAGAAGACTGCCATTTGGCCATCTTACCTTCTTGGTGTGCACATTACATACATTAGGCTTTCTCTGCATGCTAGTTGTAGTATCGAAGAAGACATGGATGAATAAAGTAAGATTATTTAATAATCAGGAAACGCTAAATCTCTCCTATCCTGCATACTTGCGTACTTCTTTCAGTGTCAGTATGAACTGGGTTTGTATACCTCAGTGCTGAATTTGGCCATAAAACGGGAGGAAAAGCAGGACACGTGAAACTGAAAGAAAAGGTTTACTTAAAATAAAAATATTACTTCCTGCAACATCGCATTTTACAGCCTCAGAGCGTTAGACTAGATTGCCTCCTGTGTTACTGTAGTTCTGCTTCAGTACAATTCCAGTGATATCAATAAACAGTTTGAATACAATTCTTATAAAACTGAAGTAAACAGACTTTAGTTGAGCAATAATAGATCACCTTTACAGACTTTTTTACTTCTGGTATTCCTTGGACAAAAAAGTCAGAGTATTGTTTAGTAAAAATACTGTAATTGTGACTGTATATTATGATGTCCAGTCTACTTTTTACAAAGGTCAGGGCTTGGGAGGGCTCCTATCCTGAAGTGATGTGGAGCTATGGTGGGAGAGGAGAAACTCCACATTCTGCTCCTGGCACACAGCTCACACAGCCAGTGGCTGCATTATATTAGTAAAGCATGTAGAGTAAATCTAGCAGTGGTTCACTAGGTCGGAGGTTGGGTTTCAGTTGGAAAGAAACTACAGATGATTTCTAAAATTTTATTCTCAGTAGCAACCCTGGAGCTGACTGTTTGGTGTACTGTCTGGTGAAATTCCAGGTCACCTGAAACGAGGGGAGTATGGGGTGTTGGTATCTACTAAACAGATCATATTGAAATGAAAGAAACTGTCATTATGTTTAGAGAAGGTTTGAACCAAAACCTTCAAACTGTCGTATGACTTTCTTGGGAGCTGATCTTTGCCTGTTTTTATGAAAGGCTTAGCCTAAATGCCAGATCTGAATTCATTGTGGAGATTTGGATTGAGACTTGAACTTTGTGGTTTAGACCTGTATTAAGAGAGTCTGGGATCACTGCTCAGACACCAGTCAGTTTCTACCTTGATGGCCTTCTGCTTTCTTGATAGACTTAAAACATTACCAAAATAGCCGTACCACCTAGCAACACAATATTAATATTTGGCGCAAGGAACTGAAGTGGAGCATGGCTGAAGAACCTGTACTGGGAAGCTCTTGTAGCATTAGAGGGCTGGGGCTGGGAACCCTGGTTTTAAGAACAATGGAAAGGGGAACCCAGAGAGCCTGTGTGGGCAGTTAGATTGATCTTCAAGTTAAGTTTTCCAGGATTAGGCATGGTATTTCAGGCCAGGTAAATGAAGACAGAGGAAAGACAATCATTCTGGATTTCCCTTCCTAACTGCTCCTTCTGTTTGCCTAAATTGAAATTTATATTTCCATACCCTTCCCATAACCAGAAGTTTGGCAACTACTTATTGAATCCATTGGAGGTGAGAGTAAATTGGAATTTCTGGAGGTAATGTCAGTATCTGTGTCCATCTGACCAGTGAGTGTGAGAAAAAAAGAGGAAGAAGGTTGCAGGGTATTTTTCAGGTGCTTTTATGGCTGATGAAATGGGGGCTATCTGCCAGAGGTGATTAGGACAGACAAGAAAAAAACCAACTTAATAGCAATTAAGAGAAGTCATCCAGAAAAAATGCTGTGACAAAACTCTTGTTTATATTTTTAAGGCTGTTTCCTCAAGGAAAATCATGAGAGAAAACTTTTTTTTTAAATAAAAGCTTAGTTCCTCCTCAGATATTTGGCACTCCTTAAAATCTGCTGGAGCCTGACGGATTATTCTGACGTTCTTAATGCACCTGAGAGTTACTTCCCAAACATGCCTTTCCTTATGCTAGATCTTGCCAAGATCTTTTGGATAAACCTCATTTGAAGTTTGTAGGACAGAGCGATGTGGCATGAAGGAGCCCTAGAAGAATTTTCAAAATACGATTAGCACCTATTTCTAAATCCCATATCACAAAAAGATCTTGGCCAAATCACCTGTAATTCAGCTGAAAGTATGTTCTTTGACAGCCAAACACCTGTAAAGACTTTGGAGGATAAATGACCTCTCATGAGATGGGGGAGCTAGTCGAAAAGCATCTAATCTAGGTATTTATCTGTGCTTTGAACCATGTACTTTGAATTCTTGGGTTTACAACAAAAAGACAATCTTGGTCTTAACTATGGACAGCCTATCTGTATTCTCATACATAATGCATATGGGAGAACAGTAAATACGCACTGGACTGATGCAGTAGGGAGGCTTTATTGACATATTTAGGAGAGGTGTGCTACTTGCCGCTCGTGCATTATGCTTGATACCTTCAACTAACAGCAATAAAACCTTTATGCTGCGTTATACTGTAATGTATTGTATGAAAGCAGCATATTTTAAGTATGTTTTGGAGCATTTTAGAAGAACCGTTGGTACACATTTTTGAGTCCCTCTGCCTGTAAAACTGCTTCATACCATAAGTCAGATAAACTTAGAAAATTCACCTCAATTAGTTTTTCCAGAAATAGTGTTGATTGGAGTCTAATGTCTTGAGCTGTTTCAAGGCAGGTGTTGTGTGCCACATTAGGAAACTATGAATCCTTCACTTCTGTTGATAAAAAAACTTTCATTTTAGCCCTCATGGGTTACAAAATAGAGAAGCTCAGAAGTCCCTCTGGCCTAGGACTGAGAATGGGCAATACAGCAGCACAGTAATATTATGTGAAAAGTTGGGAAGGAAAAGGCATGTGTCTGTCAGTTGGCTGCAGAGAAAATACGCTTCTGAGAGATTTGGGGTTATATGATTTTGTCCCTGTTCAGACGGGAGGGTGTATGCTGTGCAAGTGAAACTGTCAGAGGTCTGTGATAAATACTGTTTGCATTCTGGTTTAAATTTTCCTTTGGGTATCACCAGCTCTTGTATGGTGCATGCCTATATGCTTGCATATGCATGTGGACTCCTGTGTGTGGGGCATCTGTTTCGTGGGTACTGTGTGTATATATATATGTGTAAATATCAGTACATGTGCACATACACACACATTTACATTTTAAAATAAATACCAGAAATGAGATTTATAGATAGCTTTCCTCATTTGCTTGTGTGGTGTGTGAGACGTGTGCACACACATCTACTAGAAAAATGTGTGTGTTTATAGTTCTATATGGGCACAGATGATGCATGTGTGTATACAGACTCAGACAAACATACACTCACATTGTAAAACATTAGATGCACTTAGATCTGTAGGACTCACTGTTGACTTCAATTAGAATATCAGCATAGACTTCTTGTGAAAATCATTAACTTAGAGTTATTCTTGCATTTTTCTGAATACATATTTAATGTATTTCCTGTCTGAAGTGAGATGTAGCGGAGACTCATTCCGCTGGTTGAGTCTGAGGAAAGTTAAGTCCCTGGAAAAATCAAGGTACGCAGCTAGACCAGCCTGTGGGCGTGCTCTACTGGTCCTTCCCTAACACTCAGTCGTTTCAAGCCATGACAGACATTGTCACATCATTCCCTTGAATATATGCTGTTCCAGGAGAGAGCCAAACCACTGCAGCTCTTGAAAAAGGCTTCCAAGCAGAACGTTGGCATTGCAGTGCTTCTGACGTTAAAATAAAGGTATCAAAACTGTTTGATTAACTGAAGATGCTTCTTCATGATTACTTAATGACAAGGTGGGAGTTTGAAGCTTGTCATTAATATTTTCATTTGCCTAAAAATACCTTGTAAGTGGTGCTTGGCACTGAGGTGACTAAGCACCACATTATTGCCTGAGCCTGGGTCTGTCTCGAAGTATTGTTAAATTTGTTGCGTCAGGACATTCTGCCGTGCAGCCCTAGGGGACCCTAAGAAAGGCATTTGCAGGCAGGAACTTGAAATAAGCACAGCCTCAGTGTAATTGTAGCCAAACGGTTCCACAGAAGGAGTGTCTGTCTGTGGAGTCTGAGTGTCCAGCTGTTCGGAGGAGGATTACGAGGGCTTTAATGGAGAGCACAGATGGAATCAGTACTATTGTCCGGAGTATTCTGGGGCAGAGGCTAAAGTGTGAAGGATGATCAGTGGAGAGCTGATTGGAAAGGGGAAAAAAAAAAAGCAAGAGAGAAAGAAGGGGAAAAAAATCCCCTTGTTCTCTAAAAAGCAGAGGGATTGATGCTGTCCAATGGTGAGGGTGCAGAGGAAATAGTTCCCAAAGCTTGCTTTCATGGTTAGCAGGCATTGTAAAGATGGCACAGGTCATGTGTTGTGTGCAGCTGTTTAGAGGTTCTTACAGAACTGTTAGAGACTTAGCAAGGCCCATTATTCAAGGCACTAAGGCAGTTTTACTGGATATGGACTACTGCAATTGTATAAGCTCTCCATTGTGTGAGTACTAATTTAGAGTGCTACCATAAGCCAGCCATACAATCCATGCTTCCCATGAATGAATGAGTCATCTTGATGAAAAGGCTCAGAGCACACAGCTCTGACTTTTAGTCTTAAAGGGACCTGATGTGTTCAGAATGGATCACATTTTAATGAACAAACTTGCTGGCAAAACATTTTGGGGTTGAACTGCTAAAATAATCCATTTCTTTTTGGAGAAAGGTACTGTTCCCAAAGACTTTAGATAGGTTTTCATTTGCCTTACCACATGTTAGATGTATTTGTAGTTACTGATTTGTTATGGGATATTAAAGTGTTACTAATGTGCTTGTATAAACATAACAGGTTTCAAGGCCACTCGGTAAGCCAGCAATTTATGTCCTAAATCATTCCTTTAGGTGCCAAGGAGCCCCATGATTGTTTTATTCAAAACCATTTGGCTGCAGGAATGCAGCTGTTTTTCGTTAATGATGTCCATGCACATACACAAGCAATGTGTTGTTGTATAGAACTGCTGTCTTTTTATTTCCTTGCCTGCGAAGAATATGAGAACAGGATTAGGACCTCTAACGTAGTTGCAACATTGTTTGGTAAAGTAATTTTCCGTAGAATTCTTACCTGGATGGCTTAGGGTCACATCAAAAAAAAGGATTTACTCTCTGGTAACAGGACTTAGATAGCCTTTGGGAACATCTGAATTGAGGGACCCAAGAACGCTTCCCGAGTTCATCTGCGCATCCTGTCCAGCCGTCATTCAGACAGACCCTCTAAGAGCCTCCGTTCAGATATGAGATCTGAAGCTTTGGGGGCATCTAAATGTACAACAGCACCTGCTGATGTGATCCGAGAGTTTTCTGTCTTTCTCCTCCTGTGCGTACCCTGAAACTGCTCTGGTCTAAACACCTAAATGCTGAGCTCCTGCCTAAGGGCCATCGCAGTCCAGAAACACGGCAGAGCAGCGTTGGCATCACCTGAAAGGCTCAACCAAGAGGCATGGTGCCTGAAGCACAGTGACAGGATTGTACAGTGTAGCTGTTTCCTTTCCAACATACAGCAGTTAAAGAAGGGATAGTCCTTCCTTTTCTTTTTGTGCAGTAGCCTGGTGAAAGCTTAGCAGTTGCCGAAAAAACGGACAGAACTTCTGTTTCCTTAAAGCAACTCACGTTGTGTATCCCACGTCTCGGGAGAGACAAGGCCTTTCCCCACCCCTGCTGAAACTGGGCTTCAAGCAGAAAGAGACATTCTGTTCATCTCATAAATGGAGCAAAAAAAGAAGTGTCATAGCTCAGTGTCCTGCTGCTGCTGACATTTGAGCCTGGGTTCTGGTCCACTGATGCCTTGTGGGTTTTTTTTAATTAAAGTTATTTTTTTAAATGAAGTTATTTCTGCCAAGTACTATTGGGGTCAATTTGTATTGACTTCAGCAGAGCAAGGACTCAACACAAAGTTCCTACACGTCAAATTTTGTCCTTAAGAGAAAATAATGATTATTACAAAGTCCCTTTTCTGAGCTGAATACTACTTAAAAGCTAAAGGCATTTAAAAAAATCAAATATCACTTTAAGTTTTCATCATGTTTACTGCTAGTTTCCTTTTTGATCTCTCTTACTATCAAACTAAGTTTATTGAGTCAGCTTTGTTTAATTAGTTTAATTTTACTTGTTCAGCAGCATTGCCGGAGTTGTACCTTTCAGATTCACGGCTCTGAATGAAAATATTCCCTGTGACTGGCAAAACAAAACCAAAAAAAGTGGAAAAGGAATTATTAAAATGTTTTTATTTGCTTAGGTAAAATGCTTCCAGAAGTGAAATTTGGAGCACAAAATACATAAGGATCCTGATACTTAGTTATCTAACTTAAATCTGTTCTTACTCAAGTGTCAGAACTTTCATTCGCTTTATTGTGAATCAGGTCTACCACACAAAGCGTGTTAAGTATTAGTGCCTAAATTAAAAAAAAAAAAAAAAAAGGCGCCCACTTCCAATAAACATTTGCAAAATTGTTTACCTGGCAAAAATATGGGGGGTGTCAAATAAATATGCATATCCTCAGTCCTGCCAGTGAGTGAGTGAAGACTACTCAAGGGCTTTTCCCACTCTCCCTTCAACCAAACTCAGTGGCATCAAGTGCTGTCATGTTGTATGACTTGATGAGAGCCATGAGGTTCATCAGTTCCCACCATTACATTGGATCTGCAGCTGTCCCATATTAGCATAAAATAAAATTGCTGATTTGCATTAGTGAACCTTAGTAAGCTCCTGATTTTCAGTTGCACCAAGCATCCAGCCCCAGAGACTGTGTTCTGGATTAAAACTTTGTTCTCCGTCTCAAATGGTGCTTAAAGAGATCTCAGGAGTACTTTAGGGCCAGCAGTGTTTTGGTATAAACAGTACTAGGAATAAATCAATTGATCAGAAAATTCCTTTTATTGCTAAAGAGAAATGGATGGCTGAAGAGCAGAGTTTAAAAATGAAACCTGAATGGCCATGGTTTATACTTAGACTAGAGTAGATGGATAATATCACTGTAGTATTTTCAGAGCATTTTACAGTGCTCCGTTGTATCCCCCTCTCCCAGACACATCACATCTACCTTTCTCTTTAGTATGCAAATGCACAATTAAAAGCATTCAACAGATAGAGATGAATAAGCTAATACAGTGTGCTGCTGGTAATTTATTTTCATTAACTGGGAGTACGTGAAAGTACCCCAAAGAGCAAAGAGATGCTGGAAAGTTGTAGTAGATAAGAATCTACTGACTGCCTTTATGTAAGACAATAGATCTTGTGAATATTCTGCTTCCTCTCCAGGCAGTGAGCTAGTATGGTTAACCAAAATTGTTGAGTAATTGTTCTGTGGTTGAGAACAAAATGCTGAATTAAACTGTTCCCAGCACAATAATTGTGTGATTACAGCATTTATGTTGCTGGCCAAAAGAACAGTCATTAGGTTTGGAAGACTTACCAAAACCACAGGCACAGAAAAAAAATGCAAATCACATGTAAATTGTCCTTTAATACCTATAGTGGCTTAAAAATTGAACTAGGAGTATGGTATGTGTCTATTTAAAGGCAGTCAAGCCAGAAAAAATGATTGTACATTCAAGAACTACTTCAGACTAGGAAGAAAATACCCAAAGATTATTAATTTTCATTATGTTGTACTTTTCCCCCCTCTTGTGAGATCCTGCACTTAATCTATTATGCGTGTATTCTGCTTTGTGAATGCTATTATATTTTTCCCCACTGCATACCAATCAGATATTGTCTGGGAGTTGTAAGGTAGGTAGGGCTCCCACACCTAACGAAATCTTGGGCCAAGCTGATTCAAAGAGCAATATACAGGGGAGGCAGGCAGCAAATGTTTATCTGATTGCTGTAATCCACCAGTAAAATTAAAAACTGATTTATGACGATAGGTGCTCTTGTGAGGTAGACAATTTTCTTCTCCATTGCATGGTCCATACCTAGAAGTGCCAAAGAAACAACTACATTTAGTCTTTCTTTTTTTTTCTCCTGTTGTTTTTCTTCATATTTTTAATAATAAAGGGGGTGGAGGAAGGCAAGGAAGAACTGAAGGAGACAGCAGACTAAAAAAAAGACAAAATGTTTAGGGCAATCAAAGTTTTTGTGCCTGCAATTCAGTGCAGTAACAAGCTATTCAGTGCAGTAACAAGCTGCAGGATTTGGGTAGCTGGCTACCTGGCTGTACACAGAAATCAGATGATGAGATGTCTAAACTTTCTCACTGTATCTACAGTTAAATGTGCTTTAACTGTATTGCTGTCACCAAGTCGTAGGCACAAAATGAGAGACTGTCTTCAGTCCTATTCAAAAAATGTTCCCAAACAAAACTTGTGAAAAACATTTTCGTATGAGGATTTTGGTAACAAGGGAGAAAAAAACCATCAGGACGTGAATGGAAGAGTGGCTATGTATCTATTTAAATAGTCTTTCTTCTGCAGCTTGAATCCATTTCACTTTTAAAATTGAACTTTTGATGGTAAAACTGAAGTCTATTGAGGAACAGTTCCCCTGGCAAAAGGGACAGTCAGAAACAAGTCTGAACAGCTGAAAGATTGAAAAGAGGTCTTTATTGTGCATTTCCCTGGGCAGTAATTAGCGGCTATCCAATACTAGAAATGTGTTTTCCGCAGAGGTTTCTACTAACATTTGGTCTTAGTTTTCCTGGCCATTTGTCCATCATGTTTAAGTTCAGGGGGTTTTAAGATCATGTAGAAAGCAATAAAACTCAATATAAAATAATAATGATAATAATAATATTGTCTTCAGGAAAGAATTACATTGAGTTGTTGTAGCAACTAGTGCTCTGAAATTGATGTCACTGGAGACCAGACATATACTGAAACATGTATCTGATTTAATAATAATAAAATTGGGGAAAAGAGGGGGCATTCCAAGGGTTTAACCAGTGGATTTAAGTCTAAGGTTTTCTGAGCAGACCCAATTCTGCCAAAGTCTACACTGATCACTCCGTGAAGAATGTTTCTTTCCGTGTACTGTATTAGATTGTATACGGTTTTTATTAACTATGTGCCTTAACCTTTCAATTTAAAGAAAGAAAGGCAAGGTACAGACTTCTAGTGCAGAATTTGCTTTACGAGTCCTTTATGTCTATTTTTTCTCTCTCTTTCTACATAGTATGATTTTAAGTGGATGACTTTGATAAGACTTTCATGTTTGTTTATACCATTGCACTATTCAGCAGCTGAATGGGTTTTGAATTTCTGCCCACTACATGATATTAAATAACCCCTGTTTCTTGCCCACCGCCTACACATTAAAATTGTTGTGTTTGTTTTAATTAATGATATCCCACTTGTCAAAGAGATACTGAGTGAAAAACACATCTTGAAATCTTAGGGGTTTGTTTGAAAGAATACCCCTTCCTCTCTATATAGTAATATTACCTTAAATCATATTAAGGAAATTGGCACCAAAAAACCCAAACCAAAACAAGAAGTAGTTATTATAAGGCAGAATTCTGATGATCTCCTTGTCTTCTGTGTCAACTAATTTGAGTAAGCAAGATTTCTGCGTTAAGGGTTATGAAAGTAGAATTGTTTCATATTAGTTGATGAGACTTAAATATTTTACTGTAATTATGTATAGAATCGTTACAAGCAATGTGTCATGGGTGACTCATAATGAGTGGCAGTGGAAGAGTTGAAATAGAAGTCCAGATTGTGGTGATAAAGAGCATTAGAGGGGGAAGTATCACTTCAGGAACAGAGGAAAGCTTTGGGGAGCTATCAGCTCCTGTGACTGGTACCTACCATGCCTACTGGAGTGGGGATGAAGGGAGACCAGGGTGAGAGATGGGCTTGCCTTGCAAACCTTTTACTTTTCACTGAAGTACCACAGCATACCCACTTCCTTCATACTTCATCCTCTCTTACTTTGTGCTCCCCTATTTCATCAAGCAGTGTTTGAGTACTACTCTTGATTCATAGCTTTTCTCCAGGAGCTCCGCAGGGTCGTTAATAAAATAATGAGTCTCTTAAAGAAGGCAGGCCACTATTAGTAGTTCAGGCCTTAGATACTGATCTATTCATGAATTTGGACTTTACCATTGTGTCAAAAATGAGGTCATGCCACTTGCCTTCATCTATACACCATCTTAAATACAGCGGTTTCCATATTAGAACTGTTCTCCCTGTTTCAGAGGTTAAAAAATTCTTTTTTTGGAACAGTAGACAGGAAAAATATTACTACAATTTATACCTCAAAATTATTAGTTACTGGTGTTTGAATATGTTATGGAAAAATCAACAATGGGTAAAGGGGGAGGTGTAGCAAATGGCCTTAACACAGATGCCTTTGAATAACTTCATATGACAAAAAATACCAGTCAGCCTTGCTTAAGTATAATGGCATCAGCCTTGCTCTTGCCACCCACTTCCGGATCCTTTTGGGAAAATGCACTAAAGACATCTTGAGCGAGTAGGTTTATACCCCGAAAGCTGCATCACTTCAGTCTACATAGGGGTAGGAACCACAATTAGAATAAATATGTTTCTTTACCTAAGCTTCATTCTTAACCTGAAAACCATCTTGGGCAGGTTTATAGCCAAGCCTTTTATGGTCCTGTTTGCACCCTTTGCATGAAAACATTCACAACAGTGCTTTGGTGTCAGGATGAGCCCAAAGGCACCTCAAAAGGGCTGAAGAGATAGCAACTTGGGGCGTTTCTCCTAGCTCACAGAATTTATCTGTCAAAAAGGAGCCAGACCTGCTGCCTGTGATGGTGTGTAACACTACAATTTATTTCCTTACCTGAATCTGTTGACTTCCAACATTCACAGAAGTTGCTCTTGAAAAGTCAGTTTTGGATGATTCCTCTTCCTCTTCTCCGTGCTGCCCCCGCCACGTCCCATGCTAGTGCTGAGCCTTGCTTTCCGTTCCTACTTTTTTTTGTAGTCGACCCATTGATTAATAATGTCAAGATTTGCAGAGTCAACCTTGTATATGTTTAAAAACCTGTGTGCTCTTAAAGGAAAAGTCCTCTAGATTCTGCACACCTCTTCTGACTCTTGCACCTATCACTCTTATTTCTAACAGCCTCAGATAGAAACGGCCCCCGTTTAACACAGAGCTGACACAAACTGTCCTATTTGCGCTTCCCTGCTTCCTCTGCAGCAGTAGTTAATTCCACACCTTCTTTCCAGAGCTCTTTGGACAGCAGTCTACAATACTGTTGCACAAAGACTTTTGATCTGGTAAAATGTGAGCATTGGGTGTGCCAAAGAAGTGACTTTGAAAAGAAAGAGCTGGGTTAGCACACACGCACAAAACCCAGCCACTTCAGTCTCTTTGAACAGAATGTGGAAAATCAAAAGGAAAAAGTATACGGGTGACTTCTGGAAGGCTGATACGAACAATGACAAGGGGAGTATACTTATTTTTGTCTCTGATTCTCTGTGGCATGTACAAAACCCTCCATAGTTAATTGTAATTTGAATAACTGAACCAATATGTAATAGATCAGCTAACTGTAGAAAACAGGATGCATGTGCGGCTCAAGAAATTATCCTACATGCTGTCTTTTAAAACACATCAGGAAATCTCACACCTGTTTTCTTTTCACTGACAAATGTTTCACTCTATAGCTTGCTGCTAAAGTGATCAGCACAGGTCCAGACTTCATTGGGAAAAGCATCAAGCATCTGGGAACTGTGTGCTCCATCATACACAGTGAGGTAGCATCGGTCATTGGTGTAAGTTCATAGATTTTCCAATTTGAAGGGAGTGACTTTGCAGATTAACTCTTGTTACATGACAGTTATATTTAAGAGCAAGTTGCTATTAGTCAGCAAAAATGCAAACAGAGGACAACATACCATATAAATGAGCAGTTTGACAGCCACAGGTTTGTGGCAGGTCTCCGCTATAGTCCTGGCTTATTCTTCTAGGGAGGATACTAACATTTAAACAAGGCACCTAGGTGCTTTGAAGCTATGGCGTGAGAAACACAGTATTTGCGTGGATATTAAGTAAGGTGAAATAAGTCCGTTTGGTCCAAACACTGGTCATCATACCTCAAAAGCCAATTTTGTATCCTCTGCTAACTTTAACCTCTTCATGAAACTAATGGCTCAATCAACCAAACAATGGATCTTTTTCTTCTATAAAAAGGAAAGAGCAAACTATTCTGAGTGTTGCTCTTGAGCTTGGATTAGAAAGGGCTCTTCTGAGAGGAGCTGTTACCTGAATTACAGTATCTTGCTCTGAAAGTCCTGGTTTTGCCAGAGAACCCCACGCGCTGGGGTGGTGTATAGTCTGTAGCAGTCATTCCTGCATGAACTGTTAGGCTTTTGACTTAAGACAGCTACGTATTGGAATGAATTCCAGTTTATGTTCTTTTTATTTCAGGTAGCCTCTTCCTTTTCAGTTAGGCTATTTGTTCAAATGCCTTTGTGGCAGAATTGACCTGTAGATAACTTACATGCTAAGTGGCACAAGCATGAATACTTATTACATGTCATCGCAAATGGGAAAAAGTCATCTTAGTGCTTTTCTCTCCTCTGTATGTTTTTTCTATACCAAATCAAATATAAAAGAAGTGTTCTAAAGTTCTTTATTTTAGTTACATAAATGAATAAGTAATACTGCTTTTTCCTTTGGAAGTATCCAAGAGGTGTTCCTTAATGCAAAAGGTCCTTTTGGCTTACGTCCTTCACATTGCTGCTGGAGGTGTTTGTCTCTCACCAGCGCATTTTGTTCTGCAGTATGAGTTGGAGGAGGGAAGCCTTTGGAAGCAAGTTTTTGACATAGAAGCAGCTACTGTCTGTATTATTTGGCAGTTCAAGGCACTTCTCTGCACTTGTGTGTTCATTTAGTAGTACTTACAGACTTCATGATGAGATGAAGTTGAGATGGATTCTGGTAGTGACACCTGAATTCTCTTGCAGGACTGAGCAAAGACAGGTGGTTTTCAGCCTGAAAAGCCTTGCTTTTTTAAAATGAAAAATGTTTATGTCATTCTCTGAGATGTGTTTCAGTTTTCCTGAAAGTTTGTTCCTTGTGTTTTCCATGAGCCAAGCTGCGTATATCAACCTGTTAAGGATTGTTTCCATATTCCATCAAACTAATAATTTTTTCCACACTATCACTCCAAATAGAGCTCTCCTCTGCTAAAGGAGTTGTAATGGAGGGGTGGAAGTGTCTCTTTAAATAGCCTTTTTTATTCTTCTTAAAAGATTGCCACTATAAGAGCATGTTTTTCTATGATCAGTGTCACTGTTTGCAAACAATTATGAACAGTGAGGTGCTACTATTGAGTGAACTGAGGTGTTCAGACAGGATGAATTTTTATAAGTACTGGTATGAATTGTATAAGCCTCTTATGCAGCAAAGGGAAGAATAATATTCAGGGCCCAAATTATCCACTGCAGAAGAATTTTCAGGTAGAGATTAGGAAGAAAAAATCTTCACAAAATCCTTTGTCGGGATCCCCTGTACTAGTATGTCTGGCAGAGGAGTGAGCTGCTCCTCAGTAGTAAAAGCAAAGCGTTAGGTTAGAACATGGGGTGGAATGGGTGTGCTGTCTGTCTCATCAGTGTCCTCCTCTCTGCATCTCTGCTTCTTGGCATCCACCTTTTGTTTTGTGTCTCAAGCACTCACGAAGCACCCCATAAAAAGCCACCTCAAACTCAGCAGGAGAGTGATCATTGCATTACCCGGATAGGCAAGGCTCCCTGCCATGTACATTTAGGACACACTTAGGTAGGAGAAGAGAATGAGGAGAACAACATTTTCTTTTCTTATTTTAAACGTCACTGTAAGGGAAAATAGCAGATTGTAGTTATATGAGGACATATATTTTTATTTCCCTTAAGATAGACGTGGGGGGGTGTGAGGGAGAGAGAAAGAGATGGCCAACAGATACGCTAATTAAAGAATCCGGTCCTTCAGCATAGTGTGCGCCACCATGAGCCAAGTGTTTCTGGAGGAAGGGGGACCGATGCAATTAAATATGTCATTTTTGAAGGACAGATTTATGTTATTGCATGTTAAATGTACATTACATTTTTTCATATACAGTAGAAGAGATGCTTAACTTACAAACAAGTTGCAGGCAAGAAGATATTCATACAACAGTTTGAAGTTAATAGAATCATTCATGTGCATCCACTGTTCTAGGAATGCAAAATCTGAACTTCTTTGAGGCAGCTGAGAATAACTCAAATGAAAGTAAACATTAGCCATGCTTCTACATGAAGAAGCCATGCAAGAGATCATTTCAGTAAAGATGCTCCTACAGCTCTTGAAGGGCATCTTCTAAACAGCTCGAGAGTAAAGTACTGCTCAGAGTTTTGTCAGTTTGTAGAGGAGGGGAGTGTTGCTTTTAGCAGCCGTTCTAATTCACACTGAGCAGTTCGTTACTCCGTCACCAGTCTCACCAAAATGGATAGAATTGCTTCTGAAGAACTAGAGGTGGGTGGAAAAGCAGTATTCACCCCTCCGTGGAAAGTGTTGCATATGGATGCCGGGAAATGCACTGAGGTATTTACCTTGGAGAGAGGAAAACTTACATAAAAGTTTATGCTAATAAGCATGTAATGAGCAACTGCAGAAATGAAATTGGTGGAAGTGTATAAAGATAAAATAAATAAAACTAATAGCAGCTGCTATGTTAGGGGCTTAGATTTGTTAAAAGTATGGGTTTACGCTACTTGAGAAATATTATAAGCCTGTTAGATTAAGCAAGAGTCACGTGAGGGGGAAATTGTGAACTTTTAGTTAAAGACTCTGTCAGAATGCATGGGCATAAAGGACCAAAATAAGGTCATGCATGCTATCCTGATTCTGGCATTCCCTAAGCCTTGAATGCCTAACTTTGCAACCTTAATGCTTCCTTGAACTATTTTGTCTTTGTAGCTATTTATATAGTGACCCAAAGTGCACGTGACATTTTAGAGAAAATAGAGTAGAACTATAGTTGTCAAGTGTTTGCAATCTAAATTTATATAAGTCACAGCAGGAGCTAGTAACAAACAGTAGGGGTAACTGTTAAAAACATACTGCTTAGTGCTTAGGTAGCTGTGGTAACCATAATATGTTCCTAAAAGTAGGTAGGAAACCAGAATTTAGGCAGTAATGCTACAATTATAATGAAGCTGGGAATACTGGGAACCTAGCTGTGGCTACACTGAATGCATGTCTTTGTGCAGTTGGATTTGTTATGGTCCAGTCATAAAGGACATGCACAGATTCGTGAAGATGCTGGCCCAGGCTTTAACAACTTGAACTGGTTCCAAGTTTAATAACAAATTTATTTTGGTAAGGATAAGTCATTTAAGGGCAGATTTTTCACAGACAGTGAAACAAAGATACAGTGAGGCACCTCCCAAAATCTAAAATCTCTACGGGCAACTGTGGATGTCTCAGTTTCCCACTTGGACAGTAGATATACTATTAGTTGCTGTTCTGTGCTCATGCTGGTTTTTTCATTGATAAGTTCTTTAAGGCTAGTCTCCTTTTTGGATTTTCAGTGGCAAGTATGAAGGGTCCCTGATTTTGGTTTCGGCTCTAGGTTAAACTTGGTTGCAATTTCTTCCACTCCTAAAATACTTTGCTGTTACAGAAGATGACTTACTATCCTCATTATGAATTAGAGAACCTTTATTTTCTTGGATTGTTTGAGCTCTTGTGTATCTGCTTCCTTAAGGGGAATTATTTTTCATAAACTAAATGTCAAGTGGTGTGGTTTATGTTTTTCATTGCAGCATGGGCTTCCCTCTTGCCCCAAATTACTTGTCAGAGATATGTGAATGAAAGTATGAATTCCTTGACTAGCAAATTGATTGTATAGAATATTATGGCTCTCATGACGTTTGGTTCATTTCTTTATTATTTTATGTGTGTTGTATGCCTTTTTTGTGTATACCATGCCTCTACGGTTTGTCGTGCAGTACAAGAATACTTCCGATTAATCTGATACGTGGTGACGGCATTCAAATTAAAAGAAAGATCAGGGAACTGTGTGATCAGTTGACATTGTGGCAATAGTATGTGTAGTGAAAAAACAGGTCCTTGGAAGATTGTATCTGTATCATCCAGACTAACATCATAAAGTAGATAAGAAGTTAGAAGGTGAAATTGTAGCCCATTAAATCCATTGGGAATTTTGTGAGGATTTAAACTACAATCTTCACCTTTAGGAAATTACAACTAAGAAGAGGTAATCACATAGAGAGGCTGGCAAGTGGAGAATCTTGACAGCTATGTGCATTTTGAGATTGTTAAAGATGTATTTCTTTTTATGGACATATATATGTCCATTAGCAGAAAAAATTGAATGGCCTGAAAAGTAGCTCTGATTTGCAGTCCATTATGTTCAAATTAGAAATGCAGTATCAAGAAGTTACCATCAAGAAGGTTCATCAAGTATGTAAACTACATAACAAAAAACATTTGTGAGAGATGTAACTGAAGTAGTAATAGCTTAAAAAAAAAAAGAGAGGAAAATACCCTTTGTGTAAAACTCAGAAGGAGGGCCTCTATTCTGTGCCACTTGAAACAGTTGTACCCTGGCAATTCTAGGTAATAATAATAAACATAACAAAAGTTAAGATGTAGTAGTTAAATGAGTCATAAAAATGAAGAGTCCGTAATTTGTATTGTATTGTGTCAGGTAATCGGATTAAAATTAACTGATGTTTGCACTTACTTGTATTTGGGAGAAAATGAAGTGTAGCTGTTTGAGTGGTGCTACATACGTTCCATCCTGGAATGAAAATCACATTGTTTTGACTGCGTTATTTCTGTATCCATGCAAACCATCCTCATCACTCTATAGTTCTTACCTCCACTGGGGTTGTGTCATTTGAAATTAGTGGGTATAAGGCCCCTTGGAGAGATAAAGAGGAGCAGTGATTTGAAAAAATGAAATGCAGCAGTCAGAGTTAAGAAGAAAGGGCATTTTCCTGGTAAATGTTTTCCTAAATGGGAATTTTTCAGTGTGGTGTTTTGCTCGTGTATTTGGCAGTCACTTGGAATCAAGTGCAGACTTGTGCTACATTGTGGGCTTGGCAATGACAATTTGTGTGTGTGTGGTGCTTTAGTTATATTAGCCCTGGAGGCAGAGTTAACACTTGCAGTGGGACAAGAGTATTTGCAGTCATCAGAGAACTTTGCAGTCAGCTTCAATAACATCACTCCATTTTTTTCACTTTTTTTTAACATTTTTTTTGGCAGCAAAGCTCTTAGTAGAACCATCTGTCTTTCTATTAGTGTTTTTGAGTCCTGTTTTGAAGCTTCTTTGCTTGGCAAAGTCACTTTCATCCTTGGAAACCATTTAAAAAAAAGTTCTGTGGCTTTTTGCCGAAGAAGAGTACTATGCAAAAATTCCACACGGCTGTTCATTTTTGTTCTAAAAGAATACAGTTACTTTGTCTTTGTCTTAAAAAAATAAACAAACAAAAAACCCAAACAACAACAAACAAAAAATAAACACATGAAGAAAAGGCAGATATTGGGCACTTCTAGGGTGACTGAGTGGGGATAGAGAAGAAATTACATTTTATACATTTTTTTTTTTTCTTCAGCAATCCAGTTAAAAGTACGTATGTCTTCTAGTTAACAGGATCAGAATAGAAAGGAGAATACTGAAGTAACAAAAAATGGATCGAGTTAGTTCAGTGAGTGGAGCTACATCTGCTCTAGCTTCAGTCCCAACCTTAATCTCCCAGTGCAAGAATCTCTGTCGAAAGCACTCCTGAACTCCATCCTTGCAAATTGTTTCAGGTTATAAAGATGCAGTCAGCACACAGACAGGTGTTGACAGGTCCTGGCATAAATGAAGAGGTTACCTTCCCAAATTTCATACCACTCTTCTGCCTTGTAACAGTGTTGGGTGAACCGAGACATCTCCTGGATCTTCAGGAGAGTAAATTAAAATAAAATTAAGCCAAGATGCTGTAGTCTGAACTGTGGCAACCAAGGAGCTGGCACAGGTTCTTTTGCCAGTTCTGCTATGCAGGCAGTAATGAAGGGAGTAACACCTTCTTACACCTCTGGCCAAAAAAGGTTGTCTGTCAACGCTCTTAATTCTCCTTGTTTCTTAAGGCTACAGACCACAAACTAAATTTTAGTCTTTGATAATGTATCTGTACCTCCAATGCCTTAGCTTTACAGTGCCGTTAAAAATCTAGATGACCTCTCTTAGAAAATGAGTCAGTCTCCTTTTACTGACTGATCTGGTCAGTACAATAGGGTTTTTTAATTAAAAGCAGCCATTTAACATTTTAATCTAGCAAGCTTTTTGTTTCTCATCTGTGTGAAATAGGAAGATGATGTCCATTTCTAGCAATTAACAACTCTGACAGAACTGGGTAAAAGCAATAGTATTAGACATTGTGCCATGGCCAACTTCCAGTTTTGATGACTAATTTCTGCATGTCTTAAGTCCCCTGCAGTATCCACTTACAATATAATATTTTCCATTTCCTGACTTGCATGGTTGTGTACAGTTGCTGTGCAAAGTTGAACAGCTAACACTTCAGACATGGATGTGTTTTATTTGTGAATAAAGTGTCTCAGCCTCTTTTCTTACCATTTCAGAGACTTTCTCTTTTCACATGTACGTATAAGTGCATGTATATGGGCAGAAAAATAGTACTGACTGTGCTGTATGCTACTTACGCACATGTTTGTACTTCTGTGTGTGTGTATCTGTGTTTGGGCTCAGTCAGAGTGAAAGCTACTGTCTGAGACAGAGAGATGGTTACACAGTGCAATAAAAGAGAAGAAAAACCCACCCTGCCATCTGAGAAGTGAGGCATTATGGACTGTGGGGGGGGAATAATTAATTGGGATATAGGTATGCGTTAGTGGAATCTTTCGATTTATTTTGGATTAATGTAATTCATATGAAGTGCTTTGGTAATTAAGATGAGGCTGAATAGTTGATGCTACTGGAACACCCCATTATGGAGGAGCATATTCAAACCTGACCTCTCAGATCAGAATTAAGACAAAGCGTGTAAGCAGACATTTTCCCCAGAAAAAATTCCACGTTTGATTTTCCCTCTCCTGTTCAGCAGGTCCAGGGTCAGCTGCCTCCATTAATGATTCCCGTATTCCCTCCAGACCAACGAACCCTAGCAGCAGCTGCACAGCAAGGATTCCTTCTTCCTCCTGGTTTCAGCTACAAAGCGGGATGCAGTAAGTCCTGTAGACTTTTTTAGCTGGAAGTGGGTGTAGGGCACAATTTCGTGCCAATCTGTATAAAAGTATCACCTCCCTAGCCCGATGGACAAAGCCATTAACTTGCACAGATGAGTGTAAAATACAGGATTAGTCGTTACTGTATGAGAAAAGATTGTCAGAGATGAAGTACGTGTTTCAACGTAACAGCAAAACATTTCACAGAGGAAGTTGATTTGTGCACCTTCTTTCTGACAGATCTTTTTGACAGGTGAACATGCTTATGATCACGCATACTTACATACCCCTGAAGAAAAGCTAATTGAAATTTCCCAATAAATTTCAACACTGTTGTAAGAAAATACATTTTTTTCCTGAAGCAGCCTGCTTACTATTTGTGAACCGGCGGCCTATTCTAGTCTCTTTCTTCACACAGAACTCACATTAATCTCAACAGGGGTTCTGCACAGAGATCAAAGATAGCATATGCCTTTCAGTTTGATGGACTAACACAAGCTATGAGTATATTTATGAGAGCCTAACACTAAAAAAATATAGCATCTACTTTTTTAATCCTTGAAATATTTGTATTGTTCTCTACACTCCCCAGATTTTTTTGGAAGTTTTATTTAAGCCTTCTATAGGATTTCATGTTCCTGTCAACAGGGTGATAATAAATACAAGTTAAGGAATAATCGAGGAACTCCATTTCCATGAATAGGCTTAGCTAGAGCATGAATTTCATAGACTTGTCTTCATGCATTTGTGCTTGTATAACTCTTCTGACATCAGTTTTTTACTGAGTTATCTCAGACTTGCTTGTTCTACCCTTCTCTGTTTCTAGCATGGGTGTTTAGCTTTATTATGTCCATGTCAGTGTATCCATCTGTATCATTGACTAACTCATGAATTCATCAGTTGTTTTGAGTTACTCAGCACTTGCTGCTGCAGCAGTTTCATAAAATTAGAACATAAAAAGATTCCTTTAGTTAAACTGGCTTAGCCCACACTTTCAGATTTCTTTCAGTTTCTGTAACATTGTAGATACAGTACTTGAATGTGAACTTGAGTTTCTTTGGCCACTAATCCCTTTTCCTAATATTTTACAGACTGGGACCACTACTGAAAATTACTGTTCAAAACACTTCACGTCCCTCAGCAGCTGCAGTGCCAAAGCTTAGGCTCATTCAGTTCTTCCAGTGATTTCACACTCAGTCTCTCTCAGATGGGAGAAGTAGTGATTCACATTACAGAATGTTTAACTGAAAGCCACACTGAATATGAATGCTACCATAACTGTAGGCCTGAAAAAGGTCAGGAAAGCACCCCGTTAGATATATCTGGCAGATTAAATTAGTTTCATGCTAATGAAGTCTGGTTTGGCTAGAAAGAGTTGAGGTTGGTTTTTTCCTTTCTTTTTACTGCATGTACATTAACTGTAAGACAGTCCTATAGTTCCTCACATCCATGAAGTATATATGACATTGCATGTTTGTGTAACCTTGAAAATCAAAAAGGAAAAAGAGCAAAGTTGCTGCTGCTCCTGGCAGTAAGGCTTGGAATTAACAGCATGCCAAGGTCTAGGACTGAGCAGAAGCCAGTGGAAAAAGACAGCTCTGTGTTTGGTGATTCCCTGGCATGTTTGACTGAATTTGACTGAGAAGCTGAGGAAAAGTGATAAGTAGTCCAAAGGATTTTTTCTTTTCACTCACAGTTTAGTGTAAACAAAAAAGCATGTAAGGATTTAGCAACACCTAGAAAGCTTGTAGCGATGAAAAACGTAGCTGCCTTAAAACTATAACATGTTCACATCAAGTAATGTTTTTGACAGGCCATTAAAACATATTTCTCCCACTTTTCTGCTTGCCCTT
Organism: Haliaeetus albicilla; assembly: GCF_947461875.1. Taxonomy (NCBI): domain Eukaryota; kingdom Metazoa; phylum Chordata; class Aves; order Accipitriformes; family Accipitridae; genus Haliaeetus; species Haliaeetus albicilla. Next base: position 18,375,018 of record NC_091501.1, read on the forward strand.
CTGTGTATCAGTCCTCTTGACAAAGATGTGGTAGATTGTAAAGCAAAGAGCTTCGGATAAAATTTTCTAAACCACCTGAGTGATTTAGGAGACTAAACCTTCATTTGAAGAGTGACAAAGACACTGGGATCTAAGTCTGAGGGATATTTAGCAAATGTTTGTATTGCAAACTTTAGTACAGTAACCTATGCTAGCTTGAACTGAACTAAGGTGGATACCAGTATAGCACTGCAACAGAGAATGTACAGCAGCTTAGTTTGCTCAGCTTCTCAGCACATTAAATGCCTAACTTTCACTGAGTTTGCTTTTGGATGCAGGGCCTTCCTATGAACTTCTGAAGACCCCACTACCAGCATCTTTTCCTGACTGCTGTTGTATGTTTTAAATTTGGCTTATGTACCTTACGAAAATGGAACCTCACTTCTACATCTTCCCTGTCCTTTTGGAAGACCTGCCCTTTTTTCTGGGCTGATAGATTTTCAGAATTATTTTGTATGGCTGATTGATAGGAATTCTTTAGTGATGATTCTGTTATTTACTAGCATTAACAACCTGCACATAGGAATGATAAAAATCTCCATGGGACAATTCAGTTCCAGTCACAAATAACAAAGAACTATGAAAATTTTCATATCCTGTTTCTCAATAAAAGGGAGGTTTGAAAATTTGGGGGAGAGGAAGAGGGAATTTTGTGATAACCAATATTTTCATAACTAACTAATGATGCTGAGTACCTTGATTATGGATAGCTGGTTGGGGACACCTTCAAAGGGACTTATACAATTATATGCCCTGCCTCTTTGAAAAGCCAGGTCTCCAGAAGAGTGTCTCAAAATCAGCAGCATATCATCTAAGGCACTGCAGGTCTCTCGTTAGTTGTGCTATTGGTCACACCTGATAACTGGGTTACTTGCCACCTTCTGTCTGCAGGCCAAGTAGCTGAAGAGATCACCGTCTCCAGTTGCTCATCACTGTGCCTCTAACTTCTGACGTACTGGCCAGGCTGCTTGGTTAAGCGCTCCCTAACTTGCTTCTGTCCAGACTGTGATAGCAAGGACTTTCTGTTGAAATTGCTTAAACTGAGCTGGCTCATTTTAATGGAAACATGTCAGGAAGTGATTAAACAAGCAGCTTGGTCACAGTGGTAACCTTTGGCAGGGGGCTCTGATTGGAGATGGTGGCCTCTTCAGCCAGCACAGCTGCGGCTGGAAGAGGCATTTTGATCAAGCCTCGAGGCCAGTGAAAGAGAAAAAATGATGAATACCTAGTTGCACTACTATTTTTCTTTCACTCAGCTTAGATAATGAAACCAAACTAACTTATCCAATGCTTTCTGATTCACCTGTCCATTTTAGAGCAACAGAGGGTCAAATGTATGTCTCCCAGTGGCTTCAGAGAGTGTATGTGGTAGGGTTCCTCAGCCAGTGCTTCCCAATTGGACTAATGACTTATCCAGAGAGAGACTGTGGGAAGGAAAGAGTACCGTCTTCTCTACACATACTTCCTTTTCCAAGGAATTGACTGAAGATAACACAAAAATAGTTGTAACAGTTCGTAGCAGGGGTCCATTTAGATTCCTCTCATGGCAGATACCTAAAGAAGAGTAGAAGAACAAGGCAAGAGTATACCATTTTGCCAGGTTCCAGTGGTTGGCAACTTGGGGACCTTCTGACCCTGTGGTGGCATCACTGTGTGAGAGCTATTCTGTCTGTTATTGAAAACAAAGAGGTTTCTCTGCCTGGGTTCCTACCTGATTGGAAACATTCTAGGCAGCTGAAATGCTCAAAAGAATACAACAATATCAGTCTCTAATATGTGCAGAGCAAATTATTCACTTCTCCAAATGTTTTGCAAAATTGGGTAAATACAGGGAGGAGGGGGTAAATATTTTCTCCATGGTTACATGGCAGGTCATGGTCTTTGGCTTCCAATTTGATATAGTAAATTTCCTTTTCTTTCCTTTTCTCCATAGCAGATCATGCTTGGGAGTGGCTTGGGTTTTCATTTTGTTTTGTTTTTTAAACAGATGGTTTGCATTACATAAGGGACAATTTACACAAGTTGACACTTCCCCTTTTTTCTCTATGGCATATTGTGTGGTGGTAAAGTTGGCAGAGAAAAAGGAAGGAACTTCTATTAGGATTACATTTCTGTTTGAGAAAAAAACCCTTTGTCATCTATGGGTCCCATTGATTTTTTAACCTCCATAGCTACATATAACTGCATGGTGTGTAAAGTATTTAATATTATTATTTACAACCAAAGCATTTTTTGCATATGAGAAAAATAAGTTGGCAGTATGTGATGGACTCTATTGTCCACAATTAGCAAGAAAAATGCTGGTTACCTACTTATTTGCTACATACCTGGTTATCTATTCACTGTGTGCTTTTTGGAATTTAAGTATTTTGATTTTTATGCAAGCCTCTTTATATGTATTTTATTATATACATAATATGTGATATTTCTATAGATGTATAATACAAAGCTCTTTTTATAAATAGTTGATGTTTCAAAGTGGGGTGTTAACTAAGTTAGTGACCTGTGGCAGGAGCAGATGTTGGGAGTTAACCCCAGTATCCTGAGTATATGAATTGGTTTTAGCAGCAGGTGAGAGTCTTGCTGAAACCAAACAGAGCCAGATTACTGCATTTCCCAAACTGTGGCAAAGCTTCTCCCACATTTAGGCTATGCAGATTGGCTCAGGTCATTTAACCCTTCTCCCTTTATTCTCAGCCAGCATTCCTTAACTCTTATCATTTGTTACTACTGCTATTACTAGTTCAGCTCCACTTGTGATACTTGCTAGATAACATACATGACTCCCAGCATTTTAGTAATGGCGAGTGAAATGTCAGCTCTGCTGAGGTCTGAGGAGCTGTTGCTGTTGACTTCACTAAAGTCAGATTTCACACCAGATGATACAGATCTGCTAGGGCCACTCTTAGAAATAATTAGAATTTATTTAGAGCTAATTAATATTTGTGAAGTGCTTTGAAAGTATAAAAACAGTGTAAGTGATAGAAGAGAAGAAGTTTTGTATTGTGCCCTTTAAAAACTGCATAGTTCTGCCTCAGAGGCGGCTGCTCTTCAGTCGTAGGTAGTGTGATCTTTTTATTAATGCACATATGTATAGATTTGTATGTGGAATATTAAGGCATGATTGTCTCTCCTGGGCCAGGGAATGAAATAAAGATTTTGGGAAAGCAAAAGGGGCTGCTTCTGGGGAGCTATTTACAGAAAAGGCAGAAGGAGTTGGGCTGAGAACAGTGGTAGATTTGGTATTCTTCAACAAATCTAAGTACCAGAATGCACCAGGACAGAATGCTTCCTCGTGCTTCTTCTGTGGCTTTACATTTGCGGCACTGTTTGCAATTAGCTTTCCACTAAAAGACACAGAATAGCCCAAACTTTGTAAAGAAGATGGGTCCTCCGCAGTTAATGGTGCTAAGTAAGATTCATTTTGGAAACTGCGCTCCATTGCTTCTTTAAGCATTTGATGCTCAAGTTAAAAAGGAATTGAAATGTCGACTAGCTGCTTAGGGAGGTGTGGTATGTTGTATCGGTCCTGAGGTTTTTCAATACAATTGAAACTGTTGAGTTCCAGACAGTTTCTTCTTTGGAGGATGAAGAACAACATACTTTGTTTTCTAAACTGAGGTGTGCAAGAAATTGAATTATATGGAGGTTTTTAGGATTTGTTTTCTTTCTCAGGAAACAATAGTTACTAAGTCTATATTTCTGGAAGTGGGATTTACCCCAAATATATTTTCCAGGTTATTCGCAAATTCTCAGGAAAGCTTCTAGGTAGCCTTTTATTTGCTGATGCCTATGTTATTTTTATAGAAATTGCCAAATTTTAGAAATCAGAATTGTTTTTCTTTGCCCATTCCTCATCTCCCCTGTGGATAACTTGTTGTAACAAATCATATTGTGTTCCCAGTCAGATGTCATCAACACGAGGTTTTCTGAAAGCACTTTAATCACTATTTCAACCATATCCAATTAAGGGGGAAAAATCTGAATATACAATAGGTGCATTGTATGTGTCTTACATATTAGCTCGTTGCTGCTGGAAGTGTTCTAAATAAAGTAACGCACACAAGGTTACTGATGAAATATCTAATTACCTTTTAAAATCAGCAAAATTGTGTGAGATGAACAAGCCAAGCCTAATAAAATCAAAATATGCTGAATTTACTGTTCATCTATATTCTGAACAATAATTCCGATGTCCGATAAAAATGAAACTCTCAGTTAATTGGTTCCTCATACAGTACAATAAAATTAATGTTTAGGAGTTAAATACCATAAACTTCCTCAGGGAAATTTGCTGATGTATCTCTGTTTTTTAGTCAGTCACATGTTTCATTGTTTAATGGAGTATCATGTGGACTGTCTTATAATTTTTCTTGTGTTCAGTGTCCATGTGTCTGGCTTCTAAAGAGACTGAGCGCTAATTTCTGATTTAACTGTGTCAGCTTTATCAGCTGACGTACAGGTCACTGACAATCATCAAATCACAAGAAAAAAATATTGACATTGCTGTGCTCTTATCAGAATGACAAAAATAGGAACCATGTGTTGTGAGGACCACATACTGTAGCTTCTTTATAAAGATGCTAGTCATCTTTCAGGGCTACTGTTTATGCCTTGGAAAAGAATGAGCATATGACTAAACCCTCATGTTCCCCCCAGGATAAGAAAAGAGTAATAGCATTGTGGATAGAAACAGCAAGAAGGAGGAATTTTTGGTAACAACGTTGCCTTTTAGCATACATGAGAATGTGTCAGTTCTGTAATGCTGCAAATGCACGGGAAGGCATCAAGACTGCAAAAAATAACACCACAACTAAGAACTATTTCTAACTGAAAGAATCCTATAGCCCCTGATCTATGTGTGGCTTCTCACAATAATGCTAATAAAAACAAAACAGACAAGTAAAATAATGGGGTCCTGTGAAAACAGGCTGATAGTTTCAGTTCCGTTTCTAGGCCGTAAAAGATGTCTGTTGTTCTGGCAGTATTAGCCATAGTTGGGCAACCAAATAAAAGCCACTATTTAAATTCATGGTAGTGTGTACAAACCTTTGTGGAAATACATAGGAACTGGAAGGCTTCTTATGGGTCCCTCCAAAGCCACCCCTTCTGTAGACTGAATTGTTCCTCTAAAATACAAAATCCCTTGGAGGCAGCACCCGGTCGATGCTCTCCAGAAATATCCTCAAAGAAAGGCAGGGAGCCAGTTTGGATTTCTTTTGGAAGTCACTGGTGGTATCATCTTCATACTCTTTCTCTTATTTATCTAAATCCCTAATGCCTAGAGCCAGAAGTCAGGGAACGCTGCTCATGTCTTTCACAGCCTCCTGTTACTTTTACTACATGTCCACCATCACACCAAAAAACTGAAAGGAAAATGGTGATGAGGATGAGAGTGAGTGAGTGGAGATACAGTGGCTTACCTGTCAGTTAGCCATCAGCTGTGATTATTCATTATAAATATACTTAAGTGATAAATTGAGTGTAAAATTACTGTGGCTTTTTCTAGAGCTTGTCAAAAATGGGGAAAGATAATGTAGAATTCCTTTTCATTCAACAGAATCTACTATAAGGAAATGTTTATTCTGGTATTTTTCAAGGAATTTAGTTTAGCATACTGTTTTGGAAATTATAATTTAAGAATTTGTTTTTGTTTCCTACTCTTTATATTCTTTACACTGTTTTCTTTTTTTCTTCTCCTTCCTTGACCTCCCAACTTTTTTCACTTGCTGTCCCTGAAAGACAGGTAGGAGGAAAACAATAAGTTTAAAAAAATCATGGGAAATAAACCGCCTACTTCTCCACTTCTGGTATAATTTTTTTTTTAAAGAAGAAAATTTCAGGGGAAAAAAAAATCAGTGTTCTATTGTTTCATATAATCAGGTTCAACTTAAAAATCCTGTCAAAACATTATAATTTAACATTAGCATGTAACTTGATTTATATAGCAAGTAAGACAATTGTGCCTGCTCTGAAGAGCTTGCAGCCTGTCAGAAGACAAGACAAGACACTAGGGGGGATTACACCATGAAGGAGAATAAATGAGATGACTGACAGAAAAAGGAATACAAAAAATATCTTAGGAGTTGTGGTGAATTGTGCAACACACATAATGTTAGCTACTATGCTTTATTTTCTCTTTTAAAAAAATTCTAAATGTTTTTTAACTTACTAAACTCCTTTGATAAAATTTTGCAAAACGTACAAATAGTTTAAGAGCCAGTGTTGTATTTCCACAAGTATACAAGCATTTAATATCCATGAGCTTGGTAGCTAGTCAGTTGAAAATCAAATTCCTAAGCACAGGGTTGTTTTTTTGTGTTTTGGGACAGGATGTCCACTTGGCTCTGTACCACAACTTACTTTCGCAGAAAAGTGTTCTCAGTGGAGGATGATAGGGAGAGTTCATAGAAAGAGTGGTTTAAAAGTGAAGGTGCTTCATGAAAAATCCTCTTGTAAGCAGATCTTGGAAGATTATTTTGGGCAAGGATAAAGGTGTGATTTGAAATTGAAAGAAGTTGCAGCGCATAAATTATCAGGAAAGAGGTTCTGGGTATGTTTGTGGAAGACGGACCAAAAGAAGCATAGAGAAATAAAGAATTGGCACGGAATTGAGGGTTCAGCCTTGCCTTCTTTCTTCCCTGAGCCACTGGCGTTCTCCTTTGCTCACAGTGTGTACCAACACCTCTAATACACCCCATGAGCTCCCTCAGGCTGACATATCCCATTCACTCCTTTAGGTGCCGTATCACCAGTACATACGTCCTTCTGTGCTCTTTTCATGTAGTCAGTCTTGAATAATTCTGTTCTTCAAAGTGATGTCACCAAGTAGCTGGGAAATAATAATATATTAGAGAAGAATATGTCAGCTAATGAAATAATTTTTACCTTGTTCTCACAATAAAAATCCCAGCCTGTGACCTGCTCCAGATTTTATCGTACAGTGTACTAAAGAAAAGCAACAACAACAGAACTTCTCTCTGATGCTTTGTTTATAAGAAAAGTCCACACATAATGAGAGACAGTTTGGAACATGAAAGGGCTGCACAAAATGTTTCTTTTGGTAGCTGAAAGATGCAGGGAGGTACACTCCTGGCTGCATGCATTAGTAGATTAATTGTGAACTTTGTAAACTGAAATGTAGTATAATTGTTTGAGAATCTATTGGTGTTTTCAGTGATGCAAACTTGTGAATGGCTTGGGAAATACCTGTTTCTAATAGCTGTATATCTTGCCTCACGTTCCTAAAATGTTCCCAGAGCTTGGGAAAAAAAATGTAGCGACTTTTTACATCTAAACCCAAGATATTTACTGAAGAAGTAATGAAAGAGTTAAGACATGCATTTCCCAGACTTCAGAATTAACTAAAACTGCTCAGGCAAAATGATATGGGAATAAATTTAAGGACAGTAGAAAGATGTATCATATTCTAGAGTAACAGCAAAGAATGAGCAGGTACATATTTACTAGAGGAGACTTGAGGCCTTGGTTAGTATTTTGAGGGGTGGCAGTTGCTCCTGCACCGTGTGATATGAGTACGAAAGTGCTCGACCTCCTCACTGATACAGGGCCTGGATCCTTCCCTGGGAAAGGCACTGTCTGAGGAGTTGTCTCTGGGTTTTAATCTTGGCTCTTCCACTGGCCTCTTGAGTGACCCAGGGCATGGCACGGCATTTGAGCATATTCCTTTGCTCTTTTGTGGTTTGCCTCCTGTGGACGGTAAGCTCCTCCAGACAGAGGCGATCTTTTGCTAGACTTTTGTACCAGGGCAAACACCGTGGACCACTAACCCTGATGGTGTCTCTGCTCGTTACTGTACCTTCCTCCAACTTCTTCGCTGCTACCGTGTCTGTACCGTGGGAGCAGTAATGTCAATATACAGTGTATGAGTAGCACCTGTGAAAGAGTCACAGCACGGGCAGGGTGTGCTTTTCTTCATAAAAAGAATTGCTAAACCCCTACATTAAGCACTAGAAAGCAGAAGGTATTACTAAGGCATAATGATCCAAAGATTCATGCTAGGTTACAGAAGCCTTTCAGTTTTATTTGTTGTTTTTGTTTGTTAAAAATATTTTGGAGCCCTGGAAAAATGTAAAACCCTTTGACGAATGAACTAACAAAAAAACCAACCTGGTAGACAGGAGAGCCCAGCTCTGCACAACTATAATCTGGTTTTAGGATGAATTTGAGCTTTTTCCTTAGAGTTCTGAAAAACAGTGTTAGCATGTACTGGTATAGTAGTTGCTTTCCAGCATCGTCTCCTAAAGAGTCCCAGAGGCATTACCTACACCACCAGAGCCAGTGGTTGTGACCATGCACATGGCCATGGGGTGTGCATGTCCATGTCTTCTCTCTCAAGCATCTCCCTGATATATCTACCAAATGAACTGTAAAGGATAGGAATTACCACAACAGACGAGGGTAATGAGAATCTGCCTGGCTGTTTAGGAAGGTGAGAATAGTGGTATATATTAATTAGCATGAGGTTGTGGGAAGATGGGCTGAGGCTTATACATGTATGTGGAGAAGAGAGGAATGTGGCATAGTGCATGGAAGTTAATCTTTTAATAGGTACATTTTAATACAAATAATTCGTAACTAAAGATTTTAATGGGCTGCAAAATCAACATTCTAGTGAGAAACTTTTCCCTTGTTCTTTTCTTTGCAGTTCAGAAATTAATAATTTTATATTGTTTCATGGCTGGTTCTTGAAAAAAAAGTCCTCTTGTGAGAAGAGTCTTTCAGAATGATACTGGGATTAGCCTTTGAGCTGCTAGTGGTGTGGAAGCAGCTAAACGCCATTGACCCTGAGTCTTTGACCACAGTCTTTCTTCTCCGTGTCCTCACATGTTTAAGGCCCACTGCTTGGGTCACAAGATAACTCTCCAGAAAATTTCAAGTCAGAGAAATTTTTAATTCAGTCTGTGATATGAAATGGAAAGTGGATGCCGCAGTTAAAGTAAAATTGGAAAATGTGAAACAATGGCATCCTCTGGGGAAAGAAACCCAAGCAAGTCAGGAAATCTGTGCCCCTTGACGATAAATAACTAAATGGAGAAGTTGTGGCCTGGTGCTGGTGCAAATCCCCATTTGTGAATGGGGATGCCTGGCTGGACCTTTGGATTCCCATTGCTTGGCTGGCCAGCCATGAAAAACTGTGAGGCTTCAGTCAGCAAAGCATTATTCAAGATGTTCTTAAATATAAGCAGGCGTGCTTATTGAAGTTAAATATCAGTTAAGATGCTTTGCCAGCCCAGTTTTTTTCTGGCCCTCCATTTCTAGAAGTTATGGTATTTACTTCTTAACAGATCAAAATACTTCAATGTAAAGATCTCTGTAAAGAAGGTTGCATTATAAAAGGGAAAAATAAACATTAGCAGTTTTCCTGAATGTGTATACACCAACACAGCTTATTTCTAACATTTCAAAAACGTGAGATAAGTTTCTTTCCCTTTGTTTTCTGTTTCCTGTAACTTAGGCTTAATACCATTATGAACTTCAATAATAACTAATAATGATTGTACAGAACAGCCTGCATTGCCTTCTCAATTTATCTTTTTTCTCCCCAGTTCACTCAAAAAAGCACAATAGAGGAAGAAAACTTTTAATTTACCTCTCTAGTGAAATGTACAGGAACATTTAGGTAGATTTTCCTGATAAAGTGTTCTGCCTTTTCCATAGTCTCATTTCAAGTGGCTGTTTTAATGCTACAGAAATCATGCACGCTACCAGAACGTAGGGACATACAGAAATGCCCTGGTGATCCTTATTTGAGGGGAAAGTGCTTAAACATTTTATCATTTGGAGAAGCAATATAATGCGTGTAACTTTTTTTTTTTTAACCGGTTTTCTTAATAGTTTTGTTGATGGGCTAGTACGAAGTTTATTTTAACAAATCAGATACGTAGGGAGTGACCAAAAGTGAGCGCTCCGTAACATTAAAACATGCCTGTGTCCATCTTGATTTTTGCCATCTCAGGTAATTTTCCTTTATAAATGCCTGCAACTTTTTCTTAAACCTTTACTGGGTCCCTTTATCTCATGCAACACAATGCAGTTCTTACTAAAACTAAAGTAGTTTTCCCTCAGAAGAAAAATTGAATCACAAGTCATGAAGTGGAGTTGGCGCAGGGATTTTGGAGGCTTGTGTCTGATTCACTTAACCTCACATGCTTTTTCCTGCTGTAGGATCAAACTCTCAAACTAAAGCAAGATTTTTTTATTTTTTCCCCTCACCTAAAAGAAAACACAGTAGTCAAAGGAGTGCCATTTCTGATCTGTGTGAGGCTCAGTTTACTAACAGGGAGCAGAATTTGGTTAACTTCATATTCTGGACAAGCTTGTAAATTTGTCCCCTTCTAACACCGTGATCTTATCAAGGTTGTACTGTTTTCCTTTTCTTCTCCTCCACCCCCATCTTCTTTCTTTCCTTTTTTTTTTTTTTTTCTGAAGTGCAGCCTTCTGATCAATGTGCACTTTTTTTTTCCATTTCCCTAAATACATCATGAAAAAGGATGAGGTTTCCGCCTTAATTGCTTGTGCCTTTTATTCACATTCCTCTCTCAGCCAGAATTGTGAAAAGAGTGTTAGTAAAAGGCTGCACAATAGAGCTTTTCATTAGGCCTCAACAAGGCACACAAAAGAAGGCTTTTGGAAAGAGTGAATGCAGGACTTTAATTTGCAGGTGGAGAGTAGATAAAAGGTGCTGACGCCTCTATTATTCTCTTACTTAGGTGACCCTTACCCTGTTCAGCTGATCCCAACTACCATGGCAGCTGCTGCCGCAGCAACACCAGGCTTAGGCCCACTCCAACTGCAGGTAAGTCCAAAAACAATGCAGAAAAGGCAAAGGTTAAGTAAATACGAAAACCAGTTTTCTCTTCCATTTGAACACAATGCAATTAACAGGGGGTTTGGTCTGGTCTCTTGGCATAAAGTTTGCATCTGAAGCAAAATAATAGTCAAATCACATACATTTTTCTTTTACCTTGAGGGAGCTTCTTGTTACGTTTTTGTGTCTTTGTTGTCAAGTTAACTACTTTTAGGTTTGTACTTCAGATTTCTGCAGAGTGGTATGTTTGCTTGTCTTTTCCATTAGACAGTTCTGATGCAGGCTGTAGAGGCTGGCTAGGTGTAAACCAGCAGAAGGAAGCACATTGCCGGGCAGAAAAGCTCTGTCCTGACAAGCACTTTTAAACTGCTTAAAAGTCCCTTAATGTGATTATGTCCTTCTAGGCTGTAAGCTCTTCAGAGCAATGATTGGCCCCTCCTACAGTGTTTTATGGTACCCAGCACTTTTTAGGCACTGCTGTAGTGCAGATAGTTAGTGTTTATACTGATTTAACATAGTAAATTAGAAAACAGGTGGAAAGATACTAAAGAATGGTGGGGGTTTTTTTTGAGCTATGTTAAAGAGTTGGCCTGGTAGCCAGATGTATCTGATTCAAAACTCCCAATATCATTCTAAATTTTGGAGGTATTAGGGTGTCTGTGGGTCTTAATGATAGCAGTGCAGGTGTTCCTCAGGTATTCCTGATCCCCGCAACCCTTGTCCAGTCATTGGAATTAAGCAAATGTGATGTCCATCTCCGCAGTTTGAATTTTGTTACCTGCCACGTATGCTTTACTGGGAGGATGAAGCCAGGTCAAATTTGGAACTAAAATGCAATCAAGATCCAAATTATCTCTAGTTCTGCAAAATCTGGATTGACACTCTTTTGTAGAAACAAAAAAACCTCCCATACTCTCCACTGCTAATTTGTCTCCATGCTCATTATTATTTGCCAAGTCACATGGAACAGCAGAGCTTTATACCTGCTTCGAAAAGCTCAGCATTCATAAACAGTACGTGTAAAATGCATTCTCAAACTCAAGTTTGGCCAGCATCAGTATGAAGTAGACTCTCTGCAACATCAGATATTTCAGTTGTTTGGCCAGCATATGAGAGCATGGGACATAGTTCTGGGGAAGATTTTTTTTTTTTTTTTTTATTTTAACACAGCCAGCGGAAGTTAGCTGAGTTTCACAGAAATAGCTGCCAGTGTGTAAGCTGACACATTCCATGCACCACAGAGGTTAATACATTCATTCCTATTGTGCCTTCGTATGAAAAGCTACACTGTCTGTGTGTTAGTTTCTGATTCTGTGAGTTACAAATACTGTAGGCGGCTTAAGAATCATGGGAGCCATAAAAGTCATCCCTCTGAAATGAATTTTGAGGAGTAACGTCAGTATTGATAAAGTGCTTATAATAGCCCAACACATATGAACACACATATGGAAGAAATAGGGGGGGAAAAAGGAAAAACAAAAATTGAGCTAGTTAGCAATGAGAAAATAGAGGTCTGAGTCTAATTCTACTTGTTTTTGCGGTCCTTCAAGCTAGTGCTAAAATAATGCATCAGTGCTCCAGTAAGTTGGGAGGATCGTTTGCTTTCATTTCAGGACCCGCTTTGGGCTGTATCTCTGCATGTGGTGGGCTGAAGTATTCTGATTAAAATACGATTTATCACAATGACAGTTTCCTTATAAAAAGGTGGGCTTTGTGCAAATGTGACTGACTTCATAAATATCTTAAGATGAGTTTAGGTTGTGGAAAATTTGAAAACCTCAAAGGCCTCTTGTTTCTGTGCAAAGGAGAACATTAAAATGCAAGTATTGACCAAGTTCACCTATGTTGTTTTGTTACACATTATTTAGTCTGGAATTAAAGGGAGAGTTTGGCAGCCAGTCGGTGGGAGAGGTTGAAATTACTAGCTCTGTAGACTCCTTCAAATATTCCAGGCTTGATCTCTAAGGGCGTGTATATGCTGGAAGAAATTTAAAGTTGTCTTTGTTCACATCTTAACGGTGATTTTTAGCTATCAGTGCAACCTGTTGAATAGAAATTGGACATGCCTCTTAATTTCTGGTGCCATTTGAAAGAGTCAGGTAGGCTAGATGTGCTTTGAGAAAGGCTGTATGATACAGTACTCAGAATGGACTCTCACCCATGCTAGAATGAGTGGAGCTGAATCTAGTGTAGCTGCTAGCCTAGAAGGATTGTGCCTTCCAAACTCTGTTCAAATACAGTTTAGCTCAGTGATGACTGTTTCTTCAGTCAGGAAGAAACATTCATGATGTTTGTCATGAAGAACTGGTCCAAAACCACCTTTAAATGGCATGAGTGAATGTGCAGCCATTACAGTCTCTTTCAAGGAGGAACTCTTCTTACTTGAGACATTCCCCTACATTACATGTAACCATAGTGTACCCTGCAAACCCTCTGTCATCTGGTCATCAGATAGCAGAAGGTCAGAAAAGTACAATGTTCCTTCTTGTCTTCTTTTTCTACCCTCCCTATCACTCATCTTTCAGGCTTTGTATACTAAAAGCAGTAGTTTTCAGGGGAGATCAAAGAACCTGACACAATGCTCAGTTTGTTGCTCCCAGCAGAATTTGGTACACAACGTTATCTTGGTGAAGACAAAGCCAAGGAATTTTTCTTGTTTGTTTATATAGCGATAAACATTTATTTGTTATTTCTTTTAAGTCGGGCATGGCTTTAGTAGTGTACTGTGAGATCAACAGGAAGTACTTTTTTATCCCTGGTTGTCAAAATTGAATTTTCATTTTGTAAATTAAGTGCACGCTGTATTTATTACAGCTAACACCTGATTGTTTTCCTGTGGCAAAGATACTCTTTGTCAGTGAAAATGTAATCTCTCATTTTGAAATGCCCTGTTGATTCCCACTGCCGGGTTCGTAATCTGAAGCCCTCCGTTGCTCTCCCTGCCTTTGAGTCCCCACTGGGGTATACAGATTCTGTCATCCGATATCTGCCACAATTAGCCATACGTGATTGCCTTTATTTCCAGTATCCACAGAGAGACTAATGACTCAATAAGAATGGAAACTAAAACTCACATTGTTAGATGTTGCAAAAGGAGTAGATGGATGGGGCCATGTTGGAGAATCTGGAATTAACACCGTGCATGCTTGAACCTGTCCTCTGACAAAGAGCTGTCTATCTGCCCTGCATATTCACTCATACCCACATTTAATGACATAAATGCTATTTGAAAAAAAGTTTTTAGCTCTCCATTGTTAGTGGGAAGATTCAGTCCCAAACATTGTGTGAAGCGTCATTTTAAAATACACCCTCATTGCAGTAAAGTCCCTCTTGGTTAGCACATGAGTTTCTTATGTTGGTTTTTCCCCCTATAATTTTCATATGGTCTTGTTCTTCAAGAGTGATGCAGCATAGTGATCCTGTTTCAGAGGAATGGGAACAAAACTGAACTTAGCCTTGCCACTGTGTTTTACTGAATAAGGCTAATGAACCGAAAGTACTGCTGTAGGCGTTATATGGACATGATGTTTTCCTATATGGTTCAGCCCATGAGGGATTTAAATTCCTCCATCGTGAAGATCAGCATTCAAAGCTGTAAGCATAGATATCGTGTAACAAGTTTTACACAAAGTAAACTGGAGTGATCATTCTAATACTGGTCATCTTGAGCATACCTCGTATGAAATAGATGTTTCTGAGCAAATTCAGTATAAAATTACGTCTGGTGGTTTCTTTTCTGAGGAAAAAATAATTCCTGAGTGCTTTCTGAGCAGTAGGAAACAAAGGACCTGATCACCCAATCTGAAAATTGAGAGGAATCTGCACCATTGGGAGTGCGAATGGTTCAGATTTCCCAGATTGTTTGTTTGATAACCAAATAGTGACAACGACTGATTAATTGGCAGTAATACAAATGCTGTGTATACCCATAACTATACTGAAAGATAATGCTGGATGTATAATGACAGCTGACCATGTACTGTTACTATATGGACATTTTGTGTCCTGTCAAAACAGTATAGTAGTCTGATGTAATACAGACTTCCTGCAAACATCTGCTCTTGGAAAAACACCCCAGAAAGTTTTGAGTGCCCACATTCAAACTTTCTTCCCTCTTCATCTTAGCATGAAACTGGATGTCATGATTATTGGTGGTTGTGTTCAACATTATGACCAAACCTGTCACTATACAAATCAAGAGAACCTCACGTCAGCATATGAGCGTGAAAGCATTTCAGCTGGGTCTCAGTTCTGGAGACCAGCCATTTGAAGAATCCTGTTTGATTCTTTTTGGCTTTTTGTATAAAAACAATGAGCAGATTTAGACCTCAGACGTATCTGGAAAAATAATTTGACCAAGTTTTTTAGTCTGCACTTTCTTTGTTAAGTACCTGGGTCAATTTTTTTTTCTTACTACAAACCTGTTCTTTTCAGTGGTGTGGGAAGATGTGTAACAAGGACTGATTTTCAGTGGAATTTAGCATACGCAGTCTGGACTACATTTTCAGAAGAATTCGGGCCACGTGCAGGCACTGACATAAGTGGCTAGATTTTGAGAAAAGTTAAACCCATTTGGAGTTTAAGTGCTTCTCAAAGTTGTTCATCTTGCTATTATTTAGGTGTCTGACTCATTAGAAATTTTCGTTTGGAAAACCTTGCTTCTAGATACCTTAAGGGTCACATAATCATCTGTGGTCTCCATGTTTGTTTTACTTGAAGGAAACGGAAAGCATAGAGCTATTTAACAAGTATACAGTGACTGATCAGAAGATAGACTGTTCCAATGATCATATGAGTATTACATAAAATATCTGTTGCCTGTGAAACAAAAAGCATGAGGACTGCCTGCTCGGTCAGATACCATTTTTTTTTTTCTTGCATACTAGCTTCCTTTTGGCTTCTGCACCATTGCAGGGATGAGCTACATCTCTCCACTTGCCAGTTCAGGTTATTTCACTGAAGTATCTCCTTAAGTTTCATTTGAAGTGTTGCTGATGATAGAACTTCACCTCTCTTAAAATGCATTTTCATGCATTAATTATCAAGCACTTTTTTTTTTTTTTGGCATATCTCTTTCTGATTTCTTACTGTAATCTGTAGACATAACCAGTTTTGACCAGATTAAGCAGTTGGCCTTCCAGTGTTACAATGCCTCAAATCTGTGAAAGAAGACCCTGAAAAAACTGTATGAACACTGTAGTGGTACATCTGAATACTGAAAGCTTTATTCTTTCCTTGTATTGGGGAGCCAACTTGCCAGAGCTGCAAAGGCATATGAATTATTTCTGATTGAGAAGAAAAGTCTGATGCCCCATTATTGTCTCTACGGAATGTAGCCAAGACATGGCAATACTTTATCCATTATTCATTTACTCTGTAATTTACATTCATGACCTCTTTGGGATATTACTATAACCAGTTCTTTGCCTACAAGAAGGTAAACCATTTCTTAGCAGTGCAAGGTTATTCCTTCTATTTGCTGGGCAGTCTCTACCTTTAAATACCATCTAAGCTGGCTTTTCAACAGTGAGAGTCAGTATCCTTTCACTGTTTGCTTTTCTACTTTACCTGTTCTCATTAATAGGACTCTGACTTAATTTGTAGGGAATGAATCATTAATGCACAGTTTAATTACAATATTATAATACTCATACAATCCACTTAAGCATAAAAAAAGTAGAATTAGTTTTTCACTGTGAGCACACACATCTGGGGAAAAAAACAGCAAAGTACATGAAAAGCGACATTTCTCATTAGCATAACCAAAAGATGGCAGTTGTCCATCTGCCATTAGCTCAGCGTATTCCTATGCTGTTTCTGATGGCCATCACAAATAATGATAATAATAGGAGTAATAAAACAACATAATATGTATACATTTTTTGTTGGATGCCCTTTTAAATAGTTTTAAAAATTGCTACATTCATGTAGTTTCTATATTCCCTACTTCTGTCCACTACTTGTTTCTGGCTTTGTAAGTGAATGTGTTGGCCACTAGATATTCACTACCTGTTCTGCAAATGAGTAGCCAAGATGGCCATTTTTATAAGAGATCACTGAAGACCAAGGTCCAGTTCTTCAACTAGAAAAATGGGGCATAGTACTCTTCACGGAAGTGAAGCTACAGCCTTCTAAACAGGGTGAAGATCTCTCTGCGGGCGTGGGGTACATTGTATTCAAAAATTTGAACTTTCCAAGATTTCTTATTTATTATGAAGTCTTAGTGATGATTTGAAAATATTCATTAAACTGTCTAAGTAGGGTGTTGAGTGAGGGGCTGTTGAGTGCCAGGAGCATTTCTGAGCAATCCCTGTTTTCAAACGGAAAAGGTTCCTCCCAGTTAACTCAAAAGCAAGCCTCACAACACCAGGATGCAACTAGTCCTCACTTTCCGGATGCCTGCTGAGAGCTAGAGATTGTGATAGATTGTGTAAAAGCATGAACCACCAAACATATCAGCTCAAATAAATCTTGTTCATGGTGGGTAAATGTGCTTTGTAGTTGGTGTCTAAATAGCCCATACTTGCCTTTGATATAATCTTATACAATGTTATGGGTAAACTCAATATATTGTATCAAAACAGATTTGAATGAAAAGCTTGACCGCATCATTTTATGGGAATCCAATCAATTTACGAAAGACAATCATTATGACAGACTATATATAAACGCTTTGTATTTTATTGAGCACTGTGAGTGTCTGAACATACAGTGGACATTTACAGGCAGTAAATACACATGGTAAAACAATATCATGGCTACTCTGTGGGTTGTCAAATTATAACTCCCTCCCCAGCCCTCCAGGGGAAAGAATTAGCAGTGGTAGCATATTCATTTTTTCTAGATTAACAGTCCTTTCTGCATAACTTTCAGATTCCATCCATATCTATGAAAAATGAAAAAGACTGAAAAATGACCAGCCTATCTTCCTTCCAGTTGTAACTCAGGCCTGCTGTTTGCTAGCAGACCTCTGTCTGCATGAGTGAGTTTTCTTGTAGGTTAAAGAGACTGAATTCCCTCTTCCCCCTCCCTCCGACCCTGAGCCTGCAGGGCAGACAGACAGAAGCACACATATGATTAATACAGCACAGCTGCAGTAGTGACTCATTTGCATATGTATTAATAGAGGCAAAAACAACAATTCAATTACATACAGAGACATTCTGCATACTAAAGAACATATGCAAATAGCCTGGAAAAAGTGCAGCCAGCGTTTTCTCTGACTTTCCTGAGCCCATATGGGCTAGCATCAGAGCCTAGCAGTTTTCAAGAAATCCCCTATAGGAAGAACCTGTTACAAGATGCTTATACAGCTATTACTCCTCCTCCCCCCACCCCCCCGGGTTCCCAGAAGGCGTTTGACATTTGGACAATGGAAATAGCACAAGCAATGTCTTTTCCATGTTACTTCCTATTTGCCTGCCTTCAGCTTCATATTGTTGTCTCTTTACATATAAGCCCCAGCGTGAAGAAACCCAGTCCTTCGCCTTGTCTTCCATATGCGTGCGTTTATTCTATTTTTCTTTCGCCTCATCTGTTGTGTTGTTTCCATTTTCCTTTGTCTTTCTCTGTCTCAAGCTTTCTCTTACCTTCTTGACTTCTGTGAATTAGCAAAAGATGACCATTTCTGTGCCTTTTTCTTGTAGTGACCTTAAATATCTCATAATAGTATAATTCAGTGATTTTCTGCTAGGGGGCCATTAATACTTTTAATGGGTCTGAAAGGTGTCTCAGAAAAGTTAACCTGTTGTAGATAGGCTTTTATATCATGATACATTAGTCTTTGTCTCTACTAAGAAGGTTGTGGAGTTCTCAAAGCAAAAAGGTTGAAAATCACAGGTACTAAATAGTTCATACTACAGGTGATGTGGATCTTCATAACTGGTACAGAATCTGATTCTAGTAGTAGAAACAGATGTTCTCTAAATCTCATGGGAATTTTGTAGGCAATAGTTCTCAGCATCTTTCAAAAGCAGGTTGAAAGTATTCCAGCCCTGGAACTTAGGCTATAGGAAGGCTTACTTAAGCTGTAAATAATTTCTTTAGCTATAAGTTATTCCTTACGTTAGTATGTGTTGTAACTAAACCACCGAGTATACTAGATGTATGTACTCGGTATACTTCTTCACACGGGCCATTCACACACTGTGATACGCAACAAAATATTAGGCTACGATCCATACCCCGTACACCAGTTTCTGGAAAAGTGTGACATTTGACATTATCCTTTACGGACTAGACAAATAGAGCTCTATTTCAACTTGAAAAGAGATAACAAGTCACTAAAAACTTTTGGAAACCTGACAAAGCCATTAAGATGCCCAACTGTCTTGTTTGGGTGGCAACCCTCTGTGTTTCAAGCAGTCGGAATTACTGGCCATTTGTTTGAAACATCTCTGCGGTGTGAGCAGGGAAAAATAGGTCATGCAAGAAAGAGTGTGTAACTGTCTGGCAAGCATACTTGCGAGGTCAGGTCATCCTTAATTTCTTTCCTCTCGCAAAAATGTTACACTTCTTTCTTTTTGGGGTTAGCCTGACAGACGGAAGCAGATTACTCCTTGATTATTTATAAGGCATTAATTTTAGATGAATATTGCTGAAGTAACTGACATCATAAGTAGTTTTAGCAGCCAGCAGAAGAGCCTGTTTGCAGATTGGAATATGACAGTCTTGACTTACACAGCGTCCTGTCTAAGAGAAAGTCTGAAGCATATAGAAGAAGAGCAAACTCGAGGAGTGGAGGCATATATGTCAGCTAACACTTTGTTTATTCTTCCGTGCGATATAACTGGGACTTGATGGTTGGAATGGTGGTGTCAACGTTACGAGTTCAGCCAGCTGCAGGACAAAACCCGTGTCAAAATAGCAGCAGTGGCAACACCTGTCTGCCAGAGTCTTAAACCGGGGTGGGGGGGAACAAACATCTGAGAATTGTCTTATACTTCCCTGAAGTAGCTTTTGTTCAGAAAGAAGTAAATAGCCGCCTTCATACATACACCTTGAGATAACCAAAATGACGCCTCCCTCCCTCCATTGGCAACACAGCAAACCTGTGAAGTGTTTGTGTTTCACAGAATGCGGTGTTTCATGGCTTGCATTCGTTTGGAATTAATTCTCCCTGGAAAGGTCTGGATGAAAAATCTGGTAACAAAACCAAAAAAACATTTTTTTATTTTATTTTTTTTTCCTACTTTCTGCTCTTTGTGCATTCCAGACACCGGGTTTTGAAATAGTTGGCTTATGCTACTGGTTTTCCTATTATGTTGTTTGCTCTTTTCAGAGGGATGTTGCTGAAAAGAAGATTATATAATCATGCAAATAAGATTGTATAATCCTGAGCGAACGGTCCATGGCGGGGGGGAACAGGAAACCACACTGAGTGGGGCTTGGCTGGCTGCGGGGGGGCTCACTCAGAAACCATAAACTGAGGGCTATGGGCCTCCTGTAAAACATGAAGCTGCAGTCAGACTAGTGAATTTTTCTGGATATTTTTTGAATTCATTGTCTTCGTGCTGAGCTCTGCCAATAGTGTGTATTTACAGTGCCTCAGCAGAACATCGTGACAGACAAACACACAGGAAAACTGCAAATCACTAACACGCACACTCTTCAGAGCTTGCAGAACAATGCTACAAAATACAACAGTGAGAAAAGCTGACTTGCACAAAACTAACTATTTACTGACGCTCACTCACTCCTTTAGGTCCGCAAATCAAATTATTACATTTCATGCATCCCAAAAGTTAACACAAGAAAATCTCCCTTTAAATCTTGCTAGCTTTGATTGTACCTAGGTCATATGACATGGTTTGTTGTTAGATGCAGATTGGTATAATATATGAACGTGTAAGAATTTCAATTTATGTGTTATTTCTTACTACAGTCTTGTTTATGACCATTCTTTTTTCTCCGAAGTTTTAGGTCATTGCCAATTGACAAGGCAGAATGGGATAGAAAGAAACAGACAGCATGCTACATGTGTACATGGGGAGAGTATCACTGGCCAGTGATATAAATTGCATACGGCAAGAGCAGTGCAAGCCATTAAAAGTCCTTGTGCTCTTTTTCTCATCCTGTCTTTCTTATGTCTGATTCCTTGCCACGGTTATCTGTTACCAGCCGGGATATTTGAGCACCCTTTATGAATGGAGGCTAATATTAGGCACAGTTTGAAACTGTGAAATACGTAGTTACTGTAGATGTAAGTATTAGACAACAAACTACTGAGGTCAGGATGCTTGTTCTGTTTGTTTTCTTTCCAAAGTCATCAGTTGAACTTAGCTCTATCGAAGACACCGTAGTATCTGGGGATGTAACTTTCAGAGTGTCAAACTTAATTTTTCTGTTGTGCGTAAATAACATCAGCCTGTTCCTGAGGTTAAGTCAGAGTGCAATTTTTTCCCCAATACCTAGGCTCAGTTTCCTCAAATTCCTTTTCTCCTTTCAGAGGTTCTTACCGTTTTCCACTCCAGTGGATTTTGTAAGATCAATCTGAACAAGAAAATTTGGAGGCAGCTGTACCTGTAGCTCCTAGTGGTCCTCAAGACTAACTTTTAAGTTTGTAACCCACATGAGCTCTGCTGGTCTCTTGAGTTTGAGTCTAGTTCCTAGACTAGCTTCTAAGTATCCCTTTCGCTCTGCATAACTACCTTATTTGTTTGCTGTTTTTACCAATGGTCTGCTTCTGTTCCTGTCCATTCATTAAATAGCTAAGGAGAGAAGTATTGCAGACTACTGGCTTTACATGCCTTAACTCCTTAGCCATAGAGACTGGTCACATCACAGATAACTTGCCCAACCAGAAATATACTGCAAATTTGTTAAGTCATCTGTCTCAGAGACTGACAAACTATAGAATTACAGAGAGCAGGGCTGTCAGCAAGCTACTGTGTGAATTGTCTTTCCCTAATGGACAAACATACAAACCAAACTAAAAAGCAAAATAAAAAGCACATATACAAGAAAGAAAAACGTACTTGAAAGTCAGTGTGTGTTTTTAAGCTGGAAGAAGTTTTGAAATCAGTATCCTATGATTATCAATACAACATGAAAGCAGTAAGAAAGTTTCAAATGCTCTCACGGTGGTAGAAACTGAGATTTTTAAAAGCATTTTCCAGCTATATCTGCACCTCTGCGTCTTGCTGTTTAGAGTGATTGCTCTCCCTACTTAAAATCCGCACTACAGCAGAATCTTCTGCCCATGTTGCGAGCCGTACCTGGGTTTAGTAACCACAGCTGTGCCACATACTGCACCAGCAGCAGCTGGCCGGGGCAATCTGTTTGTGGCATATTGAGGGAGTCGAATTGTCTTGGGGGACTCCTGCAGAGCGGCTTTTTTCAGCTCCTTCCTATAGGTAAGGTATCTGTCTCTCCCAAAGGGGCCTGGGGCTGGCGGTTTGTGTGCAAGGGAACGAGGTTGATCCCCGAGACGTGGGGTGCTACGAGGGGTGGTACCCGGCCCCCGCCTGGTGCGCTCAGGGGCCCGAGGAGCAGCATCCCGGTGTGCCCCCCCACGGGTGCTGTGCTGGGGAGGGCCGGCTGTCCCCCAGCACACCTGGGCAGCAAGGCCAGCCGCTCTCTGCCCTTCTGAAGGCGAAGTGTCCACTCTGCAGGTTATACGCTTCGCTCCACGCTGGAGTGTGAAAATAGCACCTGGCAGCAAAGCCCTTCCGTTTTCTTTTCCGGATTTTTCTTTTCCCTTTCATGGCTCAAAACACTCTTTACAAATTACAACAGTGTATTCACCGTTAATGCACCAAAACGTTACAGCTTGTGATAGTGTTATTAAAGTGTTTGGGGCCATTTACCATAGAATACAGCAGCATACTTACTTCATTAAATGGATCTAGCCGACTTTGGCAAAAGAACATGACTGAAGTCCTATTTTATCACCAATGTTGATTTTACCATCAAACTCTGGACTTCTGAAAATTAGAACTTTCACAATAGAAACACTAATAGGTGTGCTACATTTTGTAGTAGGTTAAACTGTCCTTAAATATCTCTGACTTTCTCCACAGTAGTTCTGCACTGGTATTTGTTCAATATTCCAATGTTTACTTTACAAACTCAGGGCTTATTTACGTTTAGCGTAAGCAGTATGTCACGTATGTATAGCTTACATTTAAATCACTGTCCCGCTCTGTCACCAGTAACTGCTTCTGAATATAGTTCGGTTTAGGCCAATCAATCCTACTCATCCCATTCCCATTATCATGGCAGCCTTGCTTCTTGCTATATGCTGGTCTGATATACTGGTGGCGAAAGTAATTTGGATGGTATGTATCAATGTATGTTTGGATAAGATTTTTAAAGAGGCCTGAAGGGATTTGGGAGCCCAGCAATAATTAATTTCTTACGGTGGCTTTGAAAATAGGATATACAACATTCACACTTAATCCTTCCTCCTTTCCACAGCTGTTTTATTTTTCCTGTGATTAGTTTTGTGGAAAGGAAACGGTCACCAAAATTGTATCAGAATGTTTGATGGTGAGGTGGCGTTCATTCGGTAACTCAGTTTTCACTGGATACACTGAAAGATGTGAGTGCTCAGCATTTCCTACCTCTAGTCCAAGCTGGCCATGCTCACATTTGTGTGGTAGCTTGTGTTTCAGTGTGTGGTGCTTGCTTTCCCTTTAAGTGGGAAAAAGAGAGGATGAGCATAATTTCCCAGCATTTCGTGTTGTGTACTAGGATGTCATATCCCATATACTCATGCATTAGAATTTAATTATTGCACAGGTGTGGGACTAAGCAAATTGAATGCTGCCCCAAAAGCAGTGTTGGGTACCCTGATTTTTATTATACTGTGTGGGCATGGGTGGATGAAGTTGTATACATGACCTGAGCTCAGACAGAAGAAATTAGAGAAGAAGAGATTCTAGAATGAGCCATGGCCTACTCAGTTAAAACTCAAAGTGTTATACTTAAATTTAAGCAGTTTCTTAAGTCTGATTGATTTTTTTTTTTTTTTGGCATTGGTTTATTAAGATAACTTCATTTCACTTCACATTAATTGCTGCTCTGAATCAGGTCCTTAATGGATGTAGGATAGGTAGATGCTTGAATGTCAAATGTTTCTTTCGTATCAGACTGGGTGGCATTACAGGTTTGATTTCACTAAAAGGTATTGTTCACGATCAAGTGTAGAAAGGAATGAATACTAAAAAAAACTGAGGAAATGTTACATTAAAAAAAGCTGATTTGTCACTTTGCTCATTGACTATGAACTGAATAGACTTCTAACCCTTAAAATACTTTCTCCCCCCTTTTCCTTTTTATTGCCTGGAATCTTAAGAGCTTTATCATTTGCAGTCATAAAATGAAAATATACACCAAACCCTCAAAGGGCAAGTATGAAATTAAATTATATTTGGGCAGCTGTAACCTTTTAAAACGATCAGATTCCAGTTAATGTATTTCTTCCTGTTCCGAGTGCTGCCATGGTGTTTGATGGTGGGAAGCAGTCCAAAGGGCATTGGGAGATAATAAATTCACTGGAAATTTCACCCTGAGGCGAGCCTCAATACACCAAGGCTTCCATTTAGCGGGACTGACCTAAAAATCTTGTCACATCCAAAGGTCACTTAGGTTGGGGTTGGTGTGTCCCATCTATCTTTCCCTGGCGCAAAGAATGACAGCTGAGCTCATAAACAGCCATCGGAGTATGGAAGACAAGCAGGGGGGAGAGGGACGGAGGATAATACCGCTGACAACTTCTTAGATTTCCTCTAGGCCAATGAGAATAGATATCATCTTTGGGGTTGCTTGTTTCTGCTACTGCAGAAATGGCAATTCAGTTTAAAGAGGTTACAGTTAACTGTGGAAGTCTAAAACAAGTCATTCCCCCCACGTCTCCAAATGCCATGTGGTCCTGCTAGTACACATTATACTGTCCCTGAACACGTCATATTTGTTACCAGTCTTGTTAGTCAAAGCAATTTACAGTTTATACAATGCTTTACTTTCAAGGAGGGTCAAAAGTCTAAAAAGCTGTTAGTGATGACACTGATAGGTGTCATTTATAAGAACAGTGATTCTAAGGGAAACAATTTGGACAATGACACTAATTATAAACAATACTGGAAGGTAAGATATTTTCAGTCTTATGAGAAAATTTGTGATGTATGTCCTCTAGGACGTTACTTATCCTAAGCTCATTAAAATCAGTATAATCCTCCTGCACAGCAAATTGAAGCAAAAGGCCTTTCAGGATGACTGTTGTCTTCCAGTCATAGTTCTTACTTCTGCAAAGGCAAGCTCCAGTGGATCCTTCCTATGCTTGCAGTATATTAAATACTGGGGATGGGGCTGAGAGTGGCATAATAGAAGTATATTTGAAGGACAAAGATCTAACTTACCATAATTGGTCTTACTTAATTGGGGATGAGCTGTGCAGCATATGTCCGTTGTATCCTAATGGTGTGAATCTCCTCAAAATTCCCTACGAGGAGGATGAGAGAGGCTGTCTGCCAGTCACTGCTGGGATGCAGGCGGCAAAGATTCCCTGTTCTACATCCTATCTTGGTTGGAAAAAGAAATTGTAGTTGGTAGTCGGTGTCCTTCTGAAATGTGGTAACAACCCACTGTTGGAAGAAAAATACCATGTATGGTATAAGCATTGGTCTGATTCTTTTTGGAACATTAAATTGAAGATAAAATTTAAGAAGAAATGATTATATAAAATCAGTGCAACCTTGGACATATGCAAAAAACAATCTGAATGAAATAGCCATGTTCCAAAATTTACAAGGTATTGAATAAGTTAGTTATCTAACTCCTCCTGCGAATTTGCTGATGTTTCTCCATGAATTTTAGTAAATCAGATTCTTCTGCAGGGAACTGTAAATTGTATGTTCCTTTGCTTGTTAAAACTAAATAGAGTATAACTGTTTTTTCAGAAGTACTTCACACATTCTTACAAACATACTATATTTGAGGCAAACACAGTAAAGAAGGGCAAGATTGGCCAGCTGTCAGTGTTTGTCTTCATTTTCCTTGGGTTCACACTCTACTCTATGTTAACATGTATGTTCTCTACACAAATCCAAAGTAATTTGCAGGCAGCTGTGGGGGGAGTTACATGCCCTTTCCCACATGTTCTGTGCTGAAAATGTAGCTGTATGCCTTACCAGTTGTACAGCTTTGAGGAAGACAAAGTCACTTTCCATCTTACTTGTGCAGCAAGAAAAATGGAAATGTGTATTTTTCATGAACTTCAGAGAGGACAGATATATTTCACTTTAAAAAATTAAGCTGCAAACACAAAATTTAACAAATGACATAGACATGCTGAGCACAGACTAGCTAGTTTTTTTCCTGGTTTGTACTCAGGACAGTGGGATGAGAGTCATCTTTAGCCATGGACGCCTAACATGTATAATTCATCTGGCCTAAAGTTGTAGGTTTCATTCTAGTTTTTATAAAGGGAGCCGAGGGTGATTAGCTCAGACCTAGTCAGGTGGATTCCCCACTTACCCCCACTTTGTCTCACGTTTCTGCTGTGGTTCAGTTATCTTTTTCATTTGCCCAGCCAATTCCAGTTAATAAGCAAGTAACAGTGGACAATAAAGTCAAAGTATTTCTGTGATTGCTGGTGGGACATGGAGCGGCAAGGCCAACTTTGTATTTCTGTAGTGGTTGGAATTTGTGAAAGACACTGAGTTGGAGTCAGTGCAGACAACGTTTTAACCACCAAATATGTATAGTTTCCCTGTGTCAGCTGAGTTTTCCATCCTTGGGAAGAGGTGATGCCCGTTGTGCTGGTCAGTGCATTGCTCCCCTACGTTTTTATAGCCATATTCATTCCATTTCATGCCAGATGACTTCAGACAATTGACAGTGATCCTGAAGTATGTTAATGTTGTTAAACACATGATGGAAAGATAGATGGTGAGAATAAGGATAGTATTTAATGCCTGGGATATTGTGAAGTGCTTTTATGTTACCTTAGATGCTCCTTTTATTGTAGTGAACACGATCACTTTGACCAAAAGCCTGTATTATGCCGTGATATTAACTGGAGAAGTTGAGAGATATTTTACAGTTGCTGACTTTGGCAAAAACAAGATGTGTCCCTGCGTAATGGAGGACTGTACTGTTTCTTGCATTATTCATGCTTCCCACGCTGGAGTCACAAACATTGGGTAATGTTAATACTTGTCATGGAAAAATTTAATTGGCAGAAATGTTTAATATATTAGCGATAGATGGGAGGGCCCACAAGAGACCCTCCCTGTTCTGGACTGAAATGTGACATGTAATTAGCGATAAAGAAGGGCACTGTATGGAGTGGATTGTTGCTATACGGAGAGAAGTGAGGAGGATCCCTGCTTGGTGTTCCCAGTCTTTTCCGAAATGGAGATATATTTACCAGTTGCTAACTAAAGAAGCAATGAGTACTGTTCACCCTGCCACTGTAATGAACAGCCAGTCTTGGAGCAGCATAAAAAGGGTCAATCAAATAGGTCGTACATCATATGAGGAGGCAGATGTTAGAACATATTGTAATGGATTGCTGTGCAGTATGTGAAGATGGCTTGTGGAGTACAGGGATGGGAGGAGAGAAGCTATCAGCGATGTTTTCTGTCATGGTCACTGTAAATATCAAGTTTTTGAGGAAAACTTCTGAATGCAGGAAATCAAAGCATTAGCATTCCTGCTATGTTAGACTTGTGGGTAGAATGACGGAGGTAGAAAAGGAATAGAAGCGTGAGTCCCTCTGTAATACTCCATGTAATATGAATATGTCTAGGTATTATCTGTGCTCTGCCAAAGTCAGTGTTAGCCTTGGAACGTGTGAGTATTTTACCTGAAAAAAAATTACAGAGCTTCAGACTATATTAAACACAGAACTGTTAAAATAGCTTCTATTTTAGCAGTGCCCCTAATTCACACCCACTCAAACACCTCCTCGCTCGTTAACCCCATCATCAGACCCAAGTAACTCAAGTGAAATGAGATGGCATTAGGAATGAGGTAATGAACAAAGATTTCTGGATAATGTTATTACTTCATGATAGCAGCTCTTGTTAGTGTGACTACAGTTAAGAGCTTCTCGGTATTTCCATTGCAAACTCTTTGGTACTCCCACCCCTTCTGCTTTACAGACAACTACTCAGCCAGAAGCAATTTACAGTTTGATTTTACATCAATTTTGGCTGTTGTTTTGAATTGAAAAGAGTTTAGTGTTTTGGTACTGCTTTCTAAAACATAAAAATTGCTGGGTTTTTCCCTCCTAATCCAAATTTCCAGATGAGCAATTTAAAATACGGATTAGCTCTTTTTATAACCCAGCCACATTATTAACAATTGAAAAATGTCTCCTAAGCATGCACAGTAATTTCAGTATTTAATGTTTTTGGACAAGCAGATCCACCTTTATGTTATAAAAAATTCCATACTAAAAAATCAGTGTGAAGGTGACAATTTTCGAAAAGCACTGTTTTCACTCAGGAGTCTACAGTTTTTATGTTTTTCTTTAAAAATTTACTCAGTGCCTCAAAAAAAATGTGGAAATCAACTTTAATAAATAGTTATGGGTGGATCAGATATACCAATGGATTATAGAGCTTGTTACTAGTTAAGTAGTGTTAATACAGTGCATGTCACTGGTTGAAGAATATGTGGCTATGTAGAATCCTTTAAGAGATGAGTTAGAGGTTACAGCCCTGTTGCCAATGAATGGCATCCATTTTGCCTGAAAAACAGGATTTCAGAGAAATGTGTTTCTGCATTCACCCTATCTAGACGTAAGAGCAAAATGCTGTAGAGTTAAAGGAGGGAGAGAACACTTCCATAGGGTAACCCAGGTAAGCTGGGAGAGTCTGGGACTTAACAGCTTCCATCAGGATGGAAGGGTGGCAGTGGAGAAACAGGGAGAAGGTTGCATTTCCCTTCATCAGTTTGAATCTAAGAAGTAGAAAGCTCACACTTGCTATGGGAACGTGAGGCTCCAGCAGCTCTTCGTTATCCATGTGGATTGGTAAAACTAGAAGCAGCCATCATATTCCTCTTAGCTGAACGTAAAGTTCCACAGTTCATCGTATAAGCTCTTCTTGTGCTTCGGTGATGCATAGCATGTGAGGAACATAAAAGTTAAAGATGTAATTCCCTTTGACCTTCAATCATGTTATTGTGCCTACAGCTTCTTAAACCTCCAGTACAGCATGTGCCAAAAGAGGCATAGGCATATTGGCGTGAGTTTCAGGCTAGATTTAAGGCTTTTCATGCGTGGGCTGAAGTCTGACCATGCAGTGTCATTGGACCTTGGTGTTTGCGGTTTCATTGCAGTGAGAGTCAGAAACTGAATCCTGAGGGATTTCAGATGTTTTCAGAGACCACTTTTGGGGGAACAAAGTCTCTTAAGATTTAAGAATTAAACTTCTGTACGTGTCCTAATGGAATATGCAAAGTGTCACTCTTCCCATTACATCAGTGTAAGCATGGAAATAATGAGATGAACCAGAAAACAGCTTCTTATGTTATTTCCTGAGAAGTTTGCCAAAGCTTCACAGAGGTTTCAGGCTCTGGAGTTTTATGGGCTCCATTGGAGGGGGAGTTTTACAGACGACACCCATTTTATTGTAAAATCAAAGAATAAAAAGATTGAACAGCTATTGAGTTGTTTCTACTACTTCATTTTGTTAAAGGGGGACTTTTATATAATGAAGGAAACTCCAAAATAATGAAATTGAGTGCTTTTCTACTCTCTCAGCTCTCCTCAGCAAGTTTGTTAACAAATAATGGTGCTCTTCTCCACATACTCTAACATCTCCTCTTTGTAGCCTGTCATCTGCTAACCTTGAGCATCCCAGTTCAACAAACATGCATTTGGATTTCTAAGCATCTAAGTTACCCAACTTACAGGAATGAGGCTAGTTTGAAGTTAGGCACTTCTGTGAGTTTAAAGTGGGTAGGACTCACTGTTGAGAACATTAGGAGGAGTCTGACCAGAGCAAAACTCAGCTGGTTTCTGGTTTGGAACACAAACCAGATTTTCACTGATTCAGTAAGGCTCAAAATGTTCTAGATGAAAGTTGCACCAATTTCTATGTCCTTGGTTGGAATTACAGTTTCCCTACAGGTCTAATAAGTTTGATCGACCTTTTCTGCAAGCTTTGTCTTTAGTAATACCTAGCACACAAACACTGTTTTAGAAGAAGAGGGGATTCCATATGTGTTAAAGCCAAAGGAAGAGTACGTGTGAGCTGGAGCCTTGCACGGTTCTGGTCGTGTATTCTCCTCTCATGGAAGGGGATCACAGTGTGCTGCTGGGAAGGAGAACTGGTGCCCCGTATTGATACCATGACTTCACAATGGGATCCCATAGGACAAGGTAGGAATTGTTAGCTTTCTGGGGGACCTGGGTAATGAACATGTAAGGCAATGAACATGAACAAAAATTACATGAGAGGTAAATGGATTGCTGTTGAATTCTGACAGAACTTATTTGAAAGTTTTCTGCCGTACAGACACCCTTAAACTGGAAAGCTAGCACTGCAGGACTGACATTCTTCTTCCCCAGAATAATAACTTTGCTCTACTTTTCCCGCCTCAAAAAATAAATAAAATAAAATAAAATAAATTAAAATAAAATAAACTGCTGCAGCTGAATAAAGATGCCACGTCACATCCTGTTAGTGCTCCCTGCTAAGGAAAAAGGAAAGGGGAACCAAACCTCTTCAGAACTATTCTAGGAATCAATTTGTTGTAGTTTAGCTCTTGGAATAAGTTTTCTTCTGCAGCTCGGATGGTCTATCCATCACTGGTCCCTCCCTTTCAGTATTCTTCTTCTACCCTTACTTCCTCCTTTATGTGTTCTATTCAGGGAGGCTTGGCACAAGGGAAGCAGCTCAAATGCAGTCCTTATTTCCCCTTTAAGGCACAAGCATCACATTCTTTCCTCTCTACCGAAACTGGAAGAGAGTAGCTGTGGCTGTCTGAGCCTGTGAAAGTGAGCTCTGTTGAAAGTTGCTTACGATGGACTAAGAGTTTGTCACTGTGTCTCCTGCGCCTTTATCCAGACCCTTTGACCACATAATACAACTCAGTTCAAAGAGCAAATTAAGCTTTTGAATGAGCTGAGTAGATGTCACTGAGCTCCTGTACATGTCAGATAACTGAGGAACAATGTTAATTTGTACTTCAAGGACAACAGATACAATGGCATGGTACTACAGGTTCAGAAATATCCTTAATGAGGAATATGTTTCTTGTTTCACTGTTTGATATCATGAAGATATAACCATGGGGGAGCTTTAGGAAATATACTGGGAAAAATATCCAAGTGAAATTTTTTCAACTTATTTTGTTGTTTGATTTATTTCTTGCCCCCTCCCGCACACTATAATTTGATAATATGACCCTGTTGCTTCTGGTAGGTGATTATCATCCTTCTGCTACCTTTAAGGAGGGATTTCAGTATTTTAGGACTCTGTTCTTACTACAGCTTGTCACAAAAGAGTTTCTAGAGCAGGCCGTGTGCTGTGGCCCGCGTGTACTGCAAAATACCTATTTCACTACTTTATTGCTGAAGAAGAGGAGGGACAAGTCACCAGGAAATCTTATAATCATCAAGATACAAGAAGCTGATACTATATCAGCATTCAAGTGAGCAAATCCATGTTCTCAAAATAAGAAATGCAGTTGACCTTAATCTTTCTGCTGTAAGCTCTTGCACTTAACTTAAGGAGAAACAGAGTATTCAGATTTGAAGTAATTAATTCAGTATCAGTCCTAAAGCAGGCACAAGAGTTTTCCTGACTTAATTCCCTGTTGAATACAACAACTTAAAATGCAAACAGAAAATCTATAAATAAAAAGTGGAGAAAGAGTCGCTTAAGGAGATGTGTATAAAATAGTGAAATGCCTTAATTATAGCTCAGCAATCTGAAATATATAGAACCTTATTTACAGTAATTCTGCTGTCAGTGTTTGCTTATTAACTACTCTAGTCACTTAATGGATAACAATGAATGATTATATACAGTACCAGTCAAGTAAAGCAATGTAATACGAAATAAGTATTTTGTCAAATGGCCACTCAGAGAATTTTGTTCTCCCAAATGGGAAATTACACTTACTGGAGTCAGGTGCTCTGAGCTAGTTGCCAAAAATCTGGATATATCAAAAACTAAGCTCTTGGGAAACATACTTGTGGTAAACAAATAGGCAGTAGTGAGATTTTTCCTACAAGAGTATAATGTCTGTGCCATTTTACTGACTTCAAGCTTCTAATTTGGAAAAGCTGTACTGGGGCAGAAGTCTCCATGTGGAACCTTCATATAGACACTTCATCTTCATTATGGAATAGTCAGTGATAAAGGGAATGCAGTTTACAAAACAAATGCCCCTTCCTAAGTTACACATCCCTGTTGTTTGTTGGTCTTCCATCTGCCCATCTTACTGTATACTCCTTAAGGAGTATGCCGTCAAAAGTATGTCCTTACTTTAAAGAAATTATTTTATCTTTTTTTCTAACAAAAGAAGTTCTGTTGGCGTAAAAATAAATAATAGTAGTGGCAGCAAGAATACGTTATATTCTGGTGCTGCACAACAAACTATAGAAATAAATTGTTGCCAGATTATATGTATTTTTTTAAAATATGTACAATATTAATTACTTTCCTCGAAGGGGACACTGTTCATCTGCAACATTTCATCCAGCAAGCTTTTTCCAGAAGACATTATCAAGTTTCCTCTCCAATATGCATTCCATATAGTCACTCTATTTCAATTACTGTCACATGGTGTGAACATGGTATGTATGAATATGTAGGCCACTTGGGCAGTTTTCCAGTTAAAAACTCTTCATTTGCAAAGAGCAGGCAATCTTAAACACACAGTTTACAATGATATTTTATCACAGAAACTAACAGATCTTATTAGCCTCTGATAGGAAGTGTCTATTGATAAGTTCCTACAGTTACATCCTGTAGAAGGATTATCTTCTTGTTAAGGCATGGGACAAAGGAGCCGTGAGGTCTAGGCTCTAATCAGGAGTTTCCTACAGTCTTCCTGTGTCACCAGGAACAGTCAGTTGATGTCATGGGTTCTGATTCTCACCTTGCTAATATTTGAATAGCGTTTATCCATTGACACCATTAAAGATAGCTTTTCCAGGAAAACTGAATTTCTTAACATTTGTGGAGTGTTATGGTTAGTGTCTTTCCCATAGAAGCCACTATAAATACAAATATAGTTGTACTTTAGCTAAAATGATTGTCCTATACATCAAAATTGCATTCGTTTCTGACAAAACTCAGAGCTACCATAAATTGTACCTACATTTTTTACTTTATCCACTGTTTTACAAGCAAAGCAAGCATTGTTTTGAATGTACTGCAGCAATGATAGAAGTCTTTATTACTTCAAATGCAGACTTAAAGCTCATTCAGTTTTTCAGTGACCTGGACTCCAGCCTTGTTTCTGGATGCCAAGGATCCCCAGTTGGTCATAGCATGGAAGTTCCAAATGAGAAAAGAACTAGTGCATTCAGCCTGGCACGGGCAAAGCGGTCCTGTTGACTACAGTGGGATTATTCTCAGGAATAAGGGCTGCGGGCCTGGAACCCTAGAGATCAGCTACCGGAATCATATTTTATGGAGACTTGTGGTTACTGATTCTAAAAGTGATGTTTTTCTAATATGAGAGATGGTGGTTACAAGGCTGTGCTTGTAACTTGCATGCAAGAAGTGTATAAATGAAGCCTTGTTCTGTTTGTGAATGCTTTACAGTTTTTCTAATGAGAACTTGTTTTCCTTAATGTTTCTTTCTAAGGCTACAGAGACTGTTAGATTGTCTAGTCTGACAAAACAAGATGTAAAACATTATTGGGCATAATAAACTCTTTGTTTAAAGTTCATCTTCCAGAAACACATCTGATCTTGACTGAAACATCAAGAGTCAAAATCCACCATTTCTCTAGGCAGTTCCTCCAAGTGTTACCAATACTCTCTGATTAAAAGCAGCATATTACTTATCTATTAATTCGCCCAGTCTTAACTTTCAAATATTTATTATTGTTCCTTGATTGATGATTTACTTACCTGTCTTCCTCCCCGAGGCTAAATACAGAGCAAAGCTAGGATGGGAGTTTTCAAAGGAAGTTAGCTGGTTTCTGTGGCCACAGGAAAGAACAGTGTAGCTTTTCAACATTTAGTGTATCTTCTCTAGTCTCTGTGTGGCCCACAATTTTGGGGTGAATTCATCCAGCTTGCTATTTTTTACTTGGTGAATAAAGGAAACACTAGTTCGGGCAAGGTCCTCTGCCAGAAGGAGTCTCTGTGGGACACACGCGTGCCTCAGCACTGGGAGCCAGGGCAGTTTCTTTTAGGAAATGGGTGTGATAAAGACATGTGGTAGGTAGAACAGTAGTAATTATCCAACTCTGTTCAGAATTCTGAAGAACAAAATAAAAGAAAACCAAAATAAACCAAAATACTCCTAAGTGCATCTCAGGATCTCGAGCTGTATTGTTCTTGTCCAAAATTAGCTCAACATGAAAGCTAGCAAACTGAAGCACCAAAGCTGAGTAAAATTCACCTTGCAGTGGGGTTTTTGGGCAAGGTTTTAAAGGAGCTTATTGAATTTGTGTTCACGTATTATCTTTGTTTTCTGAAAATCGCCCAGTTGGTGCAAACAAATGGCACTTCAAAGCCTTTGCTGAAGTTTTGAATGTACAAATTAGTGTGTCCCTTTGAATAGTTTGACTAAATCTTTGAAAGACACTCAGACACAGAAAAGATGAAAATATGGCATTTGTACCTTTCAGATATGTAATGAAGAGCTAAGTGAAGAACTTTTTTTCATAGAAGATCTAGAAAGCATTGCTACCAATCACTAATGAGCGCAGCTTTAATTCTCATTTGTATAGTTAACTTTTTATCTATGTTGCCACTACCTTTAAAAACCTATCTTACAGTAGGATGTATGTCAAATGTTTGTTTTAAGTCAATTCTTCTTTTTTTTGTAATTCCTTGTGTCCTTTTTTTAAAAATAAAAAACCCACCTGAACAGATCCAAAATTAATTCTTTCTTCTGTAATCAAACACTTTGCATACCTTCTATAAGCATAACATTTGAGGTAAAGAAAATGAAATTCATGTATTCTGAATGAGAGAATCTCAATTTATACCATTTTTTCCCCCAGATTATGCAAAAATCAAAGAACAGGGCCATTCATGTGTATATTTTTAATGATGGGTCTCAGAATGACAAAGAAATTGAAGCGTTGGATCAGTCAACAGTTCAAACATTTAAGCACAGTGGTTTGTAAATTCATCACTGTGGTAATTCCACTGAAAAACTAGTTTATATCAGAAACAAATTTATTGCAATAACTGATTTAGTTTCCAGTACCACCTGTCTCTATCTCGCTGTGGTTTTTTTTAATAACAGCTCTTAATCTCTGCTGTTCACTAATAAAAATATTTTAATAAGAGATAATACTGTAATCCAAATGCCTATAGGTGCTTGAATCAACTATCTCTGCCTATGTAATTGCTAACACTTTGTTCAACCCTTTTTAAAATTGCTATTAAATCTCATTCTCATTTTCTGTATTAATAGAACAAGAATTCATTTTTAGTGTACCCTCAAAGCAGTAATGAGCATTGTTAACATGTAACAACAATGCCCAAGGGGAAAGTTTTCAAAGCTGGTCTAACCTTAAGGCTTTGCTATTGATGTACTACAGAGTCATCAAGCCAAGAGCTGTTAGAGCTAGTCCATTTGGAGAGTTCAGCTGAGTATTTCTGCTTAATATATTGGAAGAATTATAAATGGTTTAGGTGGTGACCTAGGGAGAAGGGGGATTTTTTGTTTAATAGCTTAAGAACAGACAAGCAACAGTAAAAAAATAACTGTACCTCCTGCCCATTTTAAAGTGTATCACATTGTGCTTTTGTTCTGATGATTTTGCTTCCATACAGATTTTCATAAGAGGTTAATGAGAAAACATTAACAAGGCATGCAATATTGCACATGGGGAGGGAAGCTGAAACATAGTTATTTAGTTATAAACAAACAATAGATGTTACTTTTTAATTGCTTTTTCAGAAGCCCAATTCTGCCTTCTTGAAGAAGTATTATCTATCTTATTAAATTCAGAATATTATCCTTATTTTATTCATTATGTATAGCAAAAATAAACTTGTCTAAAGCAGTAGTGCTTCACTGTTTTCAACTGAATGCCTTGGTCACGATAAAACAGCCAAGACCCTATAGATTGAATGTCCTGTAGGAGTTGTGCTGCAGCAAAATGACCTCCTTGAGTGCTAGAATTTGAGATTGAGCCTTTAGGTTAGCTGAAGGTAGTGGAAGGTAGTGGAAGTGGCTTCAGGAGTCTCTGTTTGGGGTACAAATTAAGAGGCTCAAGAACAGTACATTACAGCAGTGATACAGGATAATGTCATTTTCATTGCACTTTTTGAGGTCTTGGTTTCATTACTGTAGAAAGTATAAGGGTGCATTTTAGATGAAGGTTGAATGTCTCGACAGAGACCAATTCCTACACTGTTCCAAAATCTGAAACTCTTATTGGGGAAGCAAGGGTAGAAATGTTCTTTTGTTGGAGTTCAGTTTCTCTGTGAAATGAATGCATAAATTGTTGTCACTTAGCCGTCTTGATTCACGGCACTTGGTCACACCATTGCCCTTTCCTTGGGTATAAGCTAAAGGTCATCATGTCCTAAAAGAAGTAAATATGAACAGACAAGTTCAATAATGTCAAAGCTCAAAAATATTGACAGTCTAAGAAATGTGGTGCGTGTTGTATATTTCTGTCCATTTTTTGAAAGGTGGGGTGGAAATATAAGAGCAATCTTACTGCTGAAATAGGATTCAGACCCTTGCAATTTCATAAGCTACATGTTTTTCACTTTAGAGCTAGGGCTGATGTTGCTTTTCAGTAGAATAGTTGGTTTGTGTTGCAGTAAGGGACTTTTTAAGGGGGTACTCTAACAAGGGATCTCTTATAAGATTTTATTTAATGTTTGTTTGTAATTCTCAAAATTAATTACATAGAGGTGAGATGTTGAATCTGATAACAGGAGGACAGAAGTTTGTATAAAGCATGAATGAAGGCTTTATAGGTTTTCTTCCACCCGTCCTTCCAGATTACTCCACACTATACTCTTGAGGTATATCTGTCCCTGAACTGAGAATAAGGCATACATTTGAAATTCCATATATTCCATTTCTTACCTAAAAATGCGGGTTTCCGCTGGGCTGTTGCATAGGGAAATTCGTTCTCCATGCTTACGTTGTCATCGTCTGCTTTGCATGCATTGTAAAATAGGTGGTTGATGACAGTACTGTAAGGAGGAACCATGGCTTCCAACACATTTCTCAGTGACCACTGAAGAGGTGTAAGATGGTACAGATTCTTGGACACGATGTTGTGGATGTATTTCACGTAGTTTAGTTCTTGTGATTCACTCTTTGGACCTCAGCAGAAGGTTGAGAGCTGTGTTTGAGGTAGAGATTTCCCTCTTTTTTTTTCAGGGTAAGGATTCTATTTGAAAAGTCTTCCCCAGAGGCTCACAGAAATTTCCAGCCTGGAAATCAGCCGACCTGTCAATGATCTCCAGTTGGTTCAGGACTGCTAAGAGTCCAAACTGACTATGTTATTTTTACCTTTACTTGTGGACTAGACATATCCTCTGATATCTAAGCTATAGATTAGCAGCAAGCTCAAACCTTTCCTGCTCGATGGCTGTTTGACTTTCTTTTGTCTTTTTCCCATAGTTGCCTCAATTTGTTTTGTCATTTTTTTCAATAGGGAGCAAAAGAAAAGGAGAAGCTTTCCCTAGATCTGCTCTGTCATCACCAGAGTCCAATTATGTTTGAGCTGTTCCCTAGTCACGTATCCTATTTCTTAAGCAACTGTTACCCTTCTGATACATTAATTCATACATAAAGCTGGCTTGGTTTTCCTTGAACTGCCTGCTACAGTTCTTCTCTAGTTCACACAGACCCTTGTTCCTTTCTCCCTGCTGGATTTAGTCTTCTTTTGAAAGAATGAATGGATATGAAGTTCAACTGATAAATACATGCATTTGAATCTGTGACTGATTTGTGGTTGGATTGTTTTTGATGACTTTTATCTGTAGTTGATTTGCATCTATTTGGCTCAGACTTGCTGGGGGTAACACATAGAATAAATGAATAAATAAATTTGAGGAAGAAGCAAGGACAGGATGGAGGAGTGAATGGGTGATGGGGAAAGAGAGGGAGACTAAACAGAAAGGGATGGGTAAATGGTGATTGAGAAGTACAGAAAAATAAGGAACAAGCAGTGATCAAAGTAGAGAAAAGAAATAAAAAGGATTCAAAACTGAAAAGAATAGAAAGTCTGAAAAGAATAGAAGGAGTGAAAAAGAAGTAAGAACTTGGTGCCTGATTACACCTAAAAGAGCAGAAATGGATTACTTTTAATTATGTGAAAGGGCTAGGATTGTGCACCAGTGAAGGGAAGAGTTTGTACAGGGAACCACAGGACAATGTCCAGGGTTGTCTGAGACTCAGAGCAGTAGATCTTGCCCATTTGATCAAGTTAAGTGTTTGCTACAGGGCTTACGTACTCTGAACTCACATTAGCAGTGTCTGTCTACCTTTTGCACAGCTCCATGTGGAATACTCCTGCAATGAATCCTCATTTTTCTCTTTTCAAACTTGCTGGTTTGGTTTAGCATTTCTTTGTGCCCTCCAATCTGACCTTTGTTCTTTCATCAGCATATACAATT
Organism: Haliaeetus albicilla; assembly: GCF_947461875.1. Lineage (NCBI taxonomy): Eukaryota > Metazoa > Chordata > Aves > Accipitriformes > Accipitridae > Haliaeetus > Haliaeetus albicilla. The sequence continues at coordinate 18,413,634 of NC_091501.1, forward strand.
GACTAAAACACAACAGCAAAACAACTAAGCACCACTAACAAGACTTCTTAGGCTAGCCATATTGAAGCCCCCTTGTTTTTTCACATCCACTTCCATGTTCCTGCATGTTTGCAGCTCAGAAGCTCTGTTAGCACCAGCAGGCAGAGAGCACCGTCGTTCAGTGTTACACATTACACATGTACTGCACAGCCAGATAATACTTTGAAACTGATATTGTTACCACATTACCTGCTCTCTCAGGCATCTGACTTCTATTTGGCTTCACCTGAATTCTTCTCTATTCACAAGGCGGCCACAATTGCCGCTTCTCCTGCCCACCATGTTTATTCTCTCCACTTTCTATTTGGAGGTCAGGGGAGCTTCCAGGTACTGCCACTTGCCTGTTTTCTCTCTGCTTTTGACCTCTGTCCGTTAAACTCTACTGTAATGCTGAACTTTAAACAAATTACTGTGATTATAAGTATTTACATGCTAATAATCAAATATGTGTTTAAAGTGCCTTACTGGTTTAGTTCTGAAGAAAAAAACATTCCCACTGTGTATCCGCTTTGCATGTATCACAGAAAGTGTTCTTAGTCTTAACTGGAGCTTCTAGTTGCTAATGGACAGTACATTACCACCGATCTGTATATATTGACTGTAGTAGTTCTCCAGAACCCAGCTGAGAGTGGACCATCACAGTAAGTGCTACACAAAATTTTGACATTGCCTGTCCCGAACACCTTACAGCCTGTGCAAACAAGGCAAACATAGCAAGTAAGATAAAGAAGTGAAAAATGGTAGTACAGAGACCATCATATCAAACGTGAATTTCACAGGGGTCGATTCATATTATCGGTGGAGATGCTGTTACGCCTAAGTCATCTCAGGAAAGGAAAGATTGCCCAGTGGCTCCGGCAAACCATGAAGATTAGCTTTCGTTCCTTGTTTTGAATCCCTGGACACACGGGGAAGCTGGGACATTTCTCATGGTGACGTCTGTCATTCATCCCCTGAGGAATGAGTCATAAAAGTTGAGATGACAATTCTTGTCTTGAAATACACCAGTGTGCTAAATAAAAAATACCCATCAGAGGAAAAATATATCATCTGCAGTAGGAGAAGTTTGGGGAAAATTACTTATTTACTGATGATGTCTCTTTCTCTCTCCCCCTCCCCCCTCCATTTTTTCTTTGTTTGTTTTTACAGCAGTTGTATGCTGCCCAACTTGCTGCGATGCAAGTGTCTCCGGGAGGCAAGATACCTGGCATACCCCAGGGTAACCTCGGTGCTGCTGTATCCCCTACCAGCATCCACACAGACAAGAGCACAAACAGCCCTCCACCCAAAAGCAAGGTACTGTACCAGGCCCTGCAGCGTTGCGTTTCTGACAGTGTGGGTACTTGCATGTGGGTTTTTTTCTGAAGGGTGTCTGTGCGCCTCTCGGTTGCAGACAGCTTTGTTCTCAGGATGGCTTCCTGAAATAGGAGGATATTCGTAGTGCCATTTTTCCAGTGGGAGGACCCCAGCACAGTAGTGCCAAACAACCATTCGTACACGATGGCAGTAACAGACACCACCTCAGCTGAGATCCTGTGGGTTCCCTTGCAGTGTCGTAGGTGTCCCGCTGCTGTTTCTTCCACCTGCAGTAACAGGTAGCAGGCTGAGGTGACCAGCTCCTATTCCAGCACACAACTGTCATTTCCTTTCAGAATGCTAAAGTGGAGTCAGGTTATCAGTGTGTCAGTGAGAGATGGCACGTGGTGGGGCACCTCATCGGTGGCCAGATCCTGTCCTGGGCTTCAGTGGGAGTTTGTGGAGGAACAAGTCTCCAAAGCAAGGTCTGTTGTGTCATAGAACAGGGCTGGAATCTGTCCATCAAGCGATGGGCTCTAATGAGTAGTAATCTTGGTCATAGCTGGGCAAGAGGTCAAGCTAGCAGCTTGGAGTAACATCTGTATAACACCGCCAGTGTGTGACGAGTTTTACCTAGAAAAAAGACACAGAATATGTCCAATGGAAGAAGATGAGCTAAGTGTATGCCAGAACTGAGCAAAAGTAACAGGTCAAAATTGAATGGCACATCTTAGGTGTTGCAAAACAACTAGGAAGAATTTAGCTAAGGAATGCAGGGAGAAAGCGGTCCCATTTAGGTGACAGCAAGAGCTTGATAAAAATGTGTCCTTTCTTTTTGTTAGTGTCCTCTAGCATGCTGTCCATGTCCTTTATCATGTCAGAAAAGATTCCTTGAATTGACAGTAGTGTCTTGGGTTTACCCTAACAGTAAACCAGCACAGATTAAAAATAACCAGACAAAGAAATAATACCATTGTCAGTTCAGTGAGATACATGTTCAAAGAACAAAATAGATGGTGTGGAACCAGTAGCTGTTGTGTTAATGAATCAAGCTCTGGGTCTACATTTTCTTCTATCCTCAGTGTAGACTTTCTGACTTCCTGAAGTTTATCCTTGGCTTGGCCTCTTCTTTTATATACTATAGAGCAAGGAATCACAAAGCCATGCAGTACTCAATGATAGTTTTGTGGGGTTTTTTTTCCAAAAAGTCCTGTCTATAGTTAATAAGAGATTTTTGTGCATTTTACAAGGGTTTTTTTGTGTGGTTAGCAGCTTGCGAGATCCTCTACACTTAAAATCCCAGTGTTGTTTTTGGATCTCTTGTGCATGAGCAGAATGTCTGGTGAGATCTAAGGGGACACATTATTTATGTTGTAGCAATTGTGGAATTAGAAGGCCTGCCATATCTACCAGTAACATCAAGCATAACCGTCTTACTGGCAGCTGTCAAGATCGGTTCTGTTCTCCCTTGTGTTTTATTGCTTTTTCATATTTGTAGGTGTTCCAGTGCCTTTGGCTTGCAGTTCTGTAGGACACAAACAAAACTTATTTGCAAATTGGGAAAAAAAAAAAAAAAAAGTGGGCCAAAAGGAAAGGAAGGGGGCTCCAAAAGGCTGTAAAATTGTGCAGCGTGAGCCCTGTGATGCATGCTGTTTTCAATCTGCTGTGTGCCAGTTGGAGGCTCAGAGAGAGAGCGAGAGAAAGAGAAGGGATAATGCTGAGAAATGATAGAGTGGCTGTGACCTCCAAGCTCAGCCTGGAAATCCAAGACATTGATTTCACTTAGCATTCCTGCTGAGAAATCCGGCGGAGTTCAGTTGTAATAAAAGAACAAGATTCTGTTCTAATGGTAATGGCGTATGACAGACATATCACTTTGTCTGTCCTCAGCACCAGAGAGAGGAGAATTGGAGAAAGGTCACCTGACCTGCCTGTGGTGTTGTGCGAATGCTATACTGAGCTTTGAACTCCAGCCTGGAAGCACAATTATTTATAATACTAAATGGTAAAGAAACCTTTATAGAGCCTACAGTAATTAGAATAAAGCTTACACAATAGTGCAGTGGCCTGGCTCAGAAAACACACTGGCAAATCCATCACAGTGGCAGAAAATGAAGCTTATGTGTTGAACTAAACACCTTCGTTTGTGTCTGTGTGGACCTTCCTTTGATTTTTCAAAGCTTGTTTGCGTTCAACAGCTCCAAAAGTTTATTGTGTTCGCTGATTTTTTTTTTTTTTAATTTAATTTTTTTAGCTGTTGACAGGGAGTGTTTGTCTGAGCTTCACAGCCATTTTTTAATACTTTTTTTGAATCCCCAGCTGCAACTTGGTTCTTGAAGTTAGTTCGCGGTGGTCTTTCTCACTGTCACTGAACGTCACACCTCCACAGATGAACAGTTAATGCCTTAGACAAGCTTTCAATAGATGCTGTTTGCTGAATCTCTATTTTCAGCCCACAGTTTACACTGGCGCAGCTTTGGTAATACGCTCAAGTGTTTGGAGACAAGGAGACAGCCTTACCTGAGAGTGTGTCAAGCTACTGGCAAACATCTAGGTCACTTCTGAAAAGCTGTGTTTTTTTCCCTCTTGTATAGTGTTAAAGTTAGTGTGCTGCTCTTTGCAAGGATTCTTCAAAGTCGGCCTCAGCAGCAGATGGAACAACTGTTGGCTCTAGAAATGCTGAGAAGCATCAGAGGGAGTTTGCCAAGGATCATCCTTTAAATCTAGTAAGACTTGAACACATCCCTGAAACTCCTCTAAGACCTTGGCAACTCCCATTTTGGCAAACCTTTTATCAGTGGCCCTCACCAGTGTTTGAACATTGTGCTGGGCAGACTACCCTGGCATCTTCTGTTGTCTCCCTCGCCTTTCAACAGATGTGACCTGGAATAGTCAAATTCACTTCCTAGGTTTCTGTACTGTAACTTTTAGGAAGGCATGAAGTAGAGATGCCATTATGCTGTGCTGCACACATTCTGTCAAGTTTTGGTTAGGAAACTGAGCTGGTGTCGTACATTCTTCCAAGAAGAAATCTGTGCCAGAAAAATTGATTTAAGAAACAGAGCTAGTGGAGCCCATCCAAAAGAAAATGCGTGTGTCTTGCGGAAATGGATTTTAACACAGCTTCTTCTTGAGCAGTTTTAAAAACAGCCGGTATGCTAATCATACCATTCAAATTTACCAAGGCCTCCTCCACAACCCATTTGAAAGGCAACTATCTTTGAAGTTTGCCAAATTGTGCTGGATTTCCAAAGTCTGTCTTAAGCACATTTTGCCTTTGATCGTGTAAATGCTTGCATGCTGCTCTGTTGGGTGTTCAAGGTGGTTACACGCTCCCAAGTAAGTATGAGAGAAAAGGCACAGGTGCAGATAAGGACTAGGCAGAATAACCTACCAGTCCTTCTGGTGATTAACTTCAAGCCTCTTGCTTGTACAGGGCCATGCAGGAGGTAAAAAAAAGCAGTGTTACAGAGAATACGTTTATCTGAACAGTGACCTTTACCATGCTACCAGGATTCTCACCTGATAGCCACAGTCTTCACTGACTTCAGATGACGTGCGTTATACTCTTGAATAAGGACAGCAACATCACCCTCACTTGTAAACGGCCAGGGCCCTGTTCATTCCTGCCTTTGTTCCTTGCTTTTTATGTTGCACATATAAATATAGCATCTAGTGCCTGCGTGATGCAATATCCTAGCCCTTTCCATGTAACCTTTCAAGTACAGTAATTCTGGAGTGAATTTTCAATGTAGCTTGTAAATGCAGCTAAATGATTCCCTGTATTTAATGGAGCACAGTGCAATGTCTGTAGCATCTGCTGAAAAACAGGAGCAATTCAGTGTGAAATGTGACAGGAGAGAATTCCTGGGCACTTTTCTTTTAACCTTGTTATGACCTCAGCCCTAACCCTACTCACAGTTGTGTCTCCATCAATGGCAACAGTACACAGATTGTCCAAATCAATTTTTTTGTTCTTTTCAAATACTTCTGGCAATGATGTTACTATTTGCTCAGCAGTAGCACCTGGGAGTTGTGACAAGGCAAGGAAATGTGTTTCAGACAAGCCAGAAACAGCACTAAGCAGTTGGATATACACAATCAGATTCTCCTCAACTGCAATATCCAGACAAATAGCAGTGTGAATCCTTAACCAAAGATGGTACTTTATTTTCACATTATCTGATCCTCTGATTACCAAAGTAAACATTGGATTGAAATTTTTTCATGTCACCTATAGTCAGCTATAGAATCGCCTTTGAAAGACTTAGAGCTTACCTCTCTACCGCAGCACGGATTGACCTTATAATGGCCAGAGACTCTCCAGGGGAACTTCTTCAATTTTTGAGGAATATCTGATGATGATGCTACAGTTGCTGCCCCATGCACCAGCTCTGTCTTGCATGCTCTTTATAGTATACGAAGGACAGAAAGGGACCAACAGTGTGCTTGCTCCGTTCTCACCCAGGCCAAGTAAGCCTGGATACAAAACTACAACTGAGTCACTGTTGACTTTCTTACCAAGTACATCTGATACCAGGGACAAAACAAAGAATAAGAGTCTTTGGAAATGGGCATTTTAATTCAGACGCACCACAGGCTATGTTATTAGGAAAAATAAGTAAACTATTTACTATGGGGAGCTGGCTGGGGATTCTCCTGTCCCAGTCAAAACTGATGATGGGACTTCCCACTTCCAGTAGGAAAGCTTTCTTGACTCAGGATAAAAATACGATTTAAAAAAAAAAAAATCTGAAGGGAAGGAGAAAGGGAAAGGCCCTGAAATGGCCTGGTAATAAGAACACTCGTCTAGATGATATTTCTGATTCTACTTCAGGGAAATAGTTGACATGAACTTCATTTTTGGTGACTACTCTTAGGAGCTCTGTTAACTTGGGTATATTTGTCTCCCTTTCCCTCATTCCTCTCTTTTGTATCATAGTGCAGAACATGAAAATTTATCTTGGGGACATCGTGGGGAAAACATTAAGCTCCATTACGTACATAGCTGCATCAGCTTGCTTGCCACATCAAGCTATGACAGTTGCAGAAGTCTAGTTGATAAGTAGATGTACAGATTCCTTGTACCCTCAGAGCTGCTGGTTTTGAACACATTAAAGAAAAGTGTTTAATTTCAGCTCTACAGATGATAGATGCATTGCTCGTTAAATGCAGAAGGATATTGGTGTTTCCTCTTCATACCACTTCTTTTTATTTAGCGGTATCAAATATTTTTGGAAACGAGCTAATTGTTGTGCACAGCACTGTGAAGTACTTCAGCTGTAAAGGGGACAGCTGTGTGCTAAAGAAGACTGATCATGGCTGCATACAGGTGATCAAAGGGTGTGACTGCTTGTGTTAGAAGGGGCCAAATTCTTTTCCCTGCAGAGTAGAGAAGAGGAACCTGTCTGAAACTAACCCATTGCACATGTTAGGCCTCACATACTAATGGCAATTACTGTCCTTTTTATTGGTTGAAGAGCTCGGCAGCTACTGAATGCCTATCCAAGCAGCAGGAAATTAAAGCATCCTTATTTTCATTAAAGAGACTACTGAGGTATTTTAGAGTGGAGAACAAGAGTTCTCATTAAAGTGATGTAAGACACACGATCCCTGCGAGAACATTGAGGCTATGTTTACAGAAGGTTTATCCGCAAGATTTGCAAGGCTCTTTTATTTTTGAGAATTTCTGGGCTGGACACAATTCTTCATATGCCACTGATTAAAAAAAAAATCCTTGTAAATTAATCTATTAAGCTTTTCGGCACCGGAATAACAGTTAGAAGTAGAATATTATAAATCAGTAAATTCAAAACATTTTTCAGTACTTGCACTTCACGGTCCCCTTGTCAGTGCATCAAACAGGTTAGAGCTGTAAGATAATTAAGGAAAAGTTTATAGTATGGATGCAGTGATGTACAGGGAGCTGTAAACTGAGACCTCATCTGCCTTATTTCTGCTATGCTACTTGGTGCTATGCTGCTTCTTTAGTGTCCCTGTCCATTCTTAATGGAGACCTTGTAGCTAATTACCTCTTTACGTGGAAGCCTTTTCCCTTTGCTGCCCATGCTTTAAATTTCAAATATCAAAATGTGGAGTTGGTGGCAGAATCTCTGAAACTATTTTCCTCTTCCTTGCTCTTCTTCCTATACATGACATCCAAGCACATAAACAATGACTTTTAAAACCATTTGCTGGAGCACAGTGAAGTGGCGTATATTAATAGAACTTCTTAAGATGCTTTTCTAAAATAGAGAAAGTGTTCTGAACAATAAAAACAATGTTAATAGCAGTATCAAAAAAGCAGCAGTAGTAGGGACTTGCACAGCATTCTGCCTGCCTCCCACCCCTCCCTACTTTCCTAAAAATAAATTAGATACATGGGGGGGCTCCCAGGATGTTTTTTCAGATTAACTCTCCACAGCTCCGTTCCCTGATATGTCTCTCTGGCAGGAGCCTGTCTCTCAAGCAGAGTTGCCAGCCAGTCAGCCCTTGTCAGGCTCAGTTGGCACTTTTTATAATGAAAACTCAGAATAAAACATAACAAAAAGAAAAAGGGGGAAAAAACCTCCTCTGAAATCTGTGATCACGAAATAAAAGCTAGATACACAGATTAAGCAAGATTTCTGAAAGAGAGGTCTGTCGAAATCAGACAGAGAACAACAGAAATGTAAAGCAAAGTGGTAATGACAAACATGCAGTGTGTGCTTCTTACTAGTTCTATACTGTTCCTTGCTGCTAGTGCCTTCCTTATCTGGTATGAATAGATAAAATACCCACTTTTTCCTGCGAAGTTGGTGGGGTGGGCAGCAGGTAGTAGTTTGCATTCTTTTTGGTTAAATGATCCACAGCATTGGCTTCATACTGAAGACCAAGGCGTTACACCAGGTGCTACTACTTTCAGGAGGCAGGTACTAAAGCCAGGTTCAGTTACAGAATCCCTCAGTGTTAGAAGTGCTGGGACCTGACATTTTGTTTCTGCTCTGCATCTTACTCTGTTACTTAGAAATACCTAAGCATCGACTTCTGCAGAAACTTTTTGACAGAACTGCCCATCTAGTGTCACTTGGAACAAAGAACTTGAATGAGAAAGCAGCATTTTGCAAGAAGAGACTGGAAGAGTCCCAAACAAGAAGACAGTGTCACTAAGTCAAGGTTTTTTAATGCCACTAAGATAGCTGTGGAGCTGATGTTGCCAGTTGGCCACGCAGTCCTAAGAATAGCAGTAAAAGGGCTTTAGGAGAGCGTGGAATCTGGAGCTGCATAATTAAACAGAGAAAAATTGGATTTTTCTGGTTGCAGTGGTTTTTGTTGATCCTCCTCACATTTGGGTGGGCTTGTTCTGTAGGGAGAGTTGGAAAATATTTAGGAGAGGGTCTTTCTGCTGAGGAAGGGGAACCAACCATGAGGAGAAATACGTGAAGTTCAGCTTGGGACATAGTGTTCTTCACTGGGGGCTGCCAAGTATCACAGGACTGCAAAGGTGAAGGACCAATATTAGCGCCAAGTTAAATATAGATAACAAACCAGCCAGTTATGCTAGTATGAAATTAATTTCTAGGTTCCTTCATAATACAAAATTCCTATAAAGTAAAGGTCATCCCTTATTCCAGAGATTTATTTTTCAGACTCCAAGCTGTTTAGACTCTCTAAATCAAGGAATGTGTTTATTCCAGGAGCACAGGCTTGTGCAAAGTAATAGTACTGTAGCGAGGCACCTATTTCATGGATTAGGAGACAGCTTGAAATGGAGTGGAGGACTCTCATTCTACCAGATCCTTCTAGAAGGGAGCCAGGTACTTCACTTCAGGAATTAAATCTTTGCTTTTGCAGCTTCAGTTTAGGTGTTTGGGTATTTTGTGGCATGTGTTAATAATCAAAAGTAAAGTGCAAAGGCTGCATTGGCAGGGCTGTCTACTGGACAGCAACGTAGTTATGTTTTACCAAATTTAGAACTTCTTTTCAACACAGAAAGTAAATTTCTGAGGTGATTGAATCAAATTCTAATGTGATCAGTCTAGCAGCTTCCAGAAACTGCTTGCTTTGTCTGCAGAAGGGTGGTTTGCTTCCATGTTACGTGCTAGATTTGAAATTAGCTCCTCTTGACACATTCAGGCAGAATGCAATTCAAACTAAGCATCAAAGAAATATATTTTGCAGTAAGTATTCCTGTACCCACAGCTGAACGATTATCATTTAACAAGGGAGCTCTACAAATTTTTTAATCTGAAACACTTTAATCTGTAATCCCTGGTAGCTGTGGATAGCTGAAGAGAAGCAACATTTAGCAGCAGAATGGAGAAGAAATCTATTTTATTTTCAAATTCAGAGAGACAGATTCTTATAGGTTAGTATTAACTCTGGAGTTACATGAAGCACTTGCAAATTTTTCGCTGAAGTTTCTCAGAACGACGCATTTGTTGTACAGAATGCAGTTTGAATTGTTTAGTGTAAAATGAACTGGTGCAAAAAAGGGTTTCAGAGAAATTACGTGGAAGTCATCACTTCAGAGTACACACATTTTTCAAAGCAGTATGGCTACATCTTGTGATTTTATAATGGATAGCTTCCTTAAAGTCCCAGCTTCCTTAAAGTCCCAGCTCCTGGAGTCACATGAATATGTGAGAATCTCATTTAAACAAAAAGCTTCAGGCTGTCATGGCTGAAACTTAAAGATTGGTATAAATGTATCTCAAAGGCTTAGAAAGCAGCTAACAAAATGAATCTACGAGTTACTATTTTAATCAAGTGGGATTAATTTTCAGTCTCAAATCATAGAAGACTTCATGTTGGCAATTCTGCTAAGGCATAAATATTTCTCAGCAGAGTTAGAATTTTTACTATAGTATCTCCCAGTAAAAGCGCTTCAGTAGTATCCAGAGAGAACATTCAAGAGCATCCAAAGAACATCAGAGGCAGGCAAGCTGATGCAACAAACTTCTTTGATGTAATTTGACAGGATTTAATATATGAAAACAGTTTAAAATTTTGATCTTGATCATGTGCCTTTATCCACTAATGCTGCCAGACTATTAATTCAAATGTGTACTTTTAGTACTAATGAATGTGTTTAGTTTCTGTTTGTTTCATTTCAGTTGCTATGTTTTTCCCTGATGCTTTTAAAGGAAAGATAAGCTAATGCCATGACTGGTATCTCTGGGAGAAAAAAGTATTATTAAGAAAAAAGTCTTTGATAAAAGATGGCTCAGTATCTTTGACACGTGGAGTGCACGGAGGGGAAGACCTTGTCTCTCTAATGGGAACGCTGGAGAGAAGGCTTTTCAATTTCCAATCATGATGTTACAGAAAGAATATAACTTTGAGTATTTCATAAGTTATTAGTGTTTCTTAAACTTTTTTGAGTGGCTGTGCCAGCACCTGCTAGTAGTTTTAAAATAAGGGGCCATTTCAAAGAGCTATGTGTGTATGGAGATGTAGCACATGGGTTCGTACAGGGTTTCAGCTGACATGCCAGGCAGTGACATGTCACGTCATGAATCAGCCACATCGTGTTACGTGATTTCAAGCTAACAGAACACAACAGGAGTTACATAGTGACAAACACAACCCAACATGACATATCCATGGGAAAATCGGCAAAAAAGCTTCTTAAAGTTGAGTTTCAGGGGTACATTTATTCATCTCCAAAATGCTCCAGAGAAAACTATGAAGCAGTGTACTGAAAAAGGGAGTAATGTAGTGACAGAATTACTAAAGCAGCTTTAATTCAGTGTACAATTAGGAAGAAAGCGTACGTATATAACAGTTCTGGAGAGTATTTTTGTTGTGTTGGGTTCTTGTGAATTTCTTTCTTTCCAAAGGTAGCTCTCTCAGGGCTGCAATCATTCCAGGCCAATGATTATTTTTATCTTTAGCCATGCTAAGAGCTCTATAGACTTCAGGTTACAGCTGTAAGTTAATATATTTTGAATTTAGCTGTTGGTTGCCTCAGTAAATCTTGAGTCCTTCTAGTCTAAACTCTGTTGTTTTTTCTGCTTTGCTTGCAGATCAGAATGACCCCCTTTTGTGCCTACTTCCAATTTTCTTCATCTTCTCTGAAATTATCTTCTTTCCCTTTCTGGGTACTCCGATCCTAGTTTGTGATGTCCACTGCAAATAGAGTCTGCAATTAAAACTCTGGGGTGAATTCATTCATCTCTGTTTGCTTGTTATTCATCATAAATGTGTGGATAGCCTGTGCTTTCAGTGTTCTCTATACAAGGCACAGACCTCATTTGGGGTCAGGGAAATTCAACACATACATTTGGCTGAGAAATGCATATCAAGTAGCATTTCGTTCATGATATCAGAAGTTAAAATGGTGTCATATGACTGTTTGCCCACTACATTTCATGTCTGGATTTACAGTTCTTAATTTCACAGCCTTTGAAATACCAATTTCTCTACACAAAACAAGTCCTCCCAGTGAACTGCAGCTTGTAGGCAGAATGATGTGGTGGTGTAACACCTGGGAGATTCACTACTGTACCAAACAACTGATGTTTATTGGGGCTAGTGGGCGAGGAAGACAACAGTCACATCATTTTGGCTAGCCTAGGCGAAAAAATAGCACAGATAGGCAGAGGCCAGCAGAGCAGAACACAGTAGATACTTTCTCTTCTGCTTTCATTTTAAAATGAGCAAGATGCTCCAGGAGTGCCAGAAGTGGTGAAGCCTAGTTTCATTTGTGACATCTCACAATATTTGGACTCTCGCTGGAAATGTAGAATACCTCTCTCTGGGGGATCCCCTGGTGTCTGTTAAAGTGTGGGTAGGCACTGGAGGCTTCTCCTTAGGGGAGAGGCTTAGAGCGTTCCCCTCCCCTACCCCACTGTTCCTCTACACAAACAGTGGGGGACCTTTGAGAACTTCATCAAACATGATGGAGATTGGCCAGTGCGCTCAAAATGTCTACAGAGATGAAGATTGACAAACATGCATACATGCACACAGACCTCATGTACACACTCACACACATGCACACACACAAGTTTTGAGGCTAAAAATAATCTCGTATTTGGACAGCTCTCAGGGGTTTTACCGGCATCTTGAATTTCAAATGGATGCAGTATGTCTTGCTGTTGCTTTTCCTGCACTGTTGTTCTTCACCCCCAAATGATGACAGTTCAGTGCTGGGTGGAAGGATTCCCATGATAGTATCATTTGGGATTCACTTCGTAAATTGCTCTGGGCTCAAACAGAGCAAAATAATGCTATATAAATACATGTTATTACTGGTGAAGCGATAAAATTATCTTATGCTTACCAAGTATTCTAGTGTCTTGTCTTGATCATAATTAACTGGTGACATACACGTTGAGTCAGTGCTCTAGGATTTGTGCCCAGAATAAGTCACAAAAACATAGCAGCTTTAGTATGGGAGAAAAGGATGAAGGGGGCTTTTTTCTCCTCCCTTTTTTTCTTATGGATAAGATATAAAAACTGCCCAGAGCTGGCCCTGTTCAGAAATAGCGAATCAGCCTCTTGGACTTTTTTTTAAGATGTCAACTTCCCTCTTGTATACTTCTGTGAAGACAAAGAATGTCTTAACGTCTGTATTGAAGTCATCATTAAAATAAAAGGAGATCTGTAGACATCAGCTATAAATCATCAAGAAATAGCTTGTGGGTAACCTTTGACACAATTGAACCTACTTGAAATGAGCTAGGGCTGGATTCATTGCCTTTAGTGAAGCCAGTAGGTGGACTAAAGGTCTCCTCTCTCTCTCCCTCTCTCTTTCCATCTCTTACAATGTTAGCTTCTGGGAGGTGAATGTGCTCTGGCTGAGTGATGGAAATGCATTTGGATGTGTTCTTAAATAGACATTTGTTTTATGTCTGAAAAGAATAGGCCAATCTTAACAGTGTGATGCTGGGGCTATTTGAAAGGTATTTTTTAAGGCAGTTGTCTTCTTTCAGCTTTACAAAAACTATTTTAACCAATTGTTTAGGCTTGAGGAACAGCATGGAATATCTATTGTGTATGGATGCGTGTATGTTCTACAGAATTAACGGGAAAATGGTAGATAAAAATCTGCCTAATTTTACATAATAGATTTTTGGCATTCTTGTGATCTGACTTCAAATTCATGCTGAGTTTCTACAGTATAACAGAAATACTAGTTTGCAGTTGTTAATTTTAATTTCTAAGATGCTAGGTTTTAAAAGGAGCTGAAAGTGTTCAGCATCTCATGGGCACAAACTATGAGTCTTACTAATGAATCCAGCAATTAGTCGTTCATTGTGCCTGCTAGCAATTTGGCCCCAATACCGGTCCTGATGGTGATTTCATTTTTGCTGGTGTGAATCAGGAATAGGAGCTGAAGCCTATTCACCAAGGGAGGCTGAATACTTCTTCAACACTGTTCTGCCTGTAATCTGCATTCAGTACTGACAGCAGCAAATAAAAAAGAAACTACAATATATTTCAATTTTTATTATTATGGTTGATTAATATGTTCATTAGGATAATTATATAATATCAATAGTACTTATTAAACTTAAAGGGTTGTAAATGGTGGTGTCCCCATGCAGTTAGATAAATGTATACATGATGTATGCCCAGTTTGCATAGAAGAAACCCTTTTCATAGGTGAAAGGATGTATTTTCTCCAATTTTCTAAGTAGAGAATTGAGACAAAAGAGGTGGTCCTTCACTTTCTGTAGCCATTTGCACTTGTGCAAAACACTAAAATTTATATTTGGTAATTTTTATCGTAACTTCGCAAAGAGTCAGTGACCGTGTGCAGAAGATTAGATAATGAGTGACTCATTTAAGTTCACAGAGAAAGTTTGTTGGAAAGTCAGGAACTGAACCTGAGTATCTTCGGCATGACCTAAGGAATCAGCAATAAAAAAAGGCATGACTGTGGCACAGGAAAAGCAATGACCCTTTCCAACAGGTATACTTTTGAGTAGTTAACCCCATGTATGTGATTACAGATGGGGTATAAATATTAAACAAATTCTTCTATGAGTGCAGTACTCAATGATGGAGCATGTGTTTGCTTTGAACATTCCCTGCAGTACGTTAAACTCCCTCCAGTTTCTGGAACTGCTGATTAGATTTCATCTTACTGCTAAAGGGAGGTGAAATGAAAAAATATCCAGCAAGACAGGGTTGTAAAATCATTTTGATTTTAGTGATCTGGAATGTTGTTAATAGCATGCAAGCATTAAAGACGGATGAGTTTTGTGTTGATAGTTTCCCCTTGAAAAGCTTTTAGTTGGAAAAACAAATTGTCAAGCAGGTCATATCTACAGTTACAAAACACATTTTGACAATTTTCTTACAGTTGTATATATCTATAAATAAAAACAGTGCATGTTATCTTTGCACTACTTACTTGTAGTGCTGCATACATTGCTGCCTCTTAGTGAAAAATCTACCTCGACTACATAGAGATATCCAAAGTCAGAGAAAGCACAGGTGGTTTTTGAAAAGGAATTTCTTAGCCCACTGCCAGTTGTCCAAGCTGTTTGAAATCTCTTTTCTTTCAAGCTCTTTTGACTTGTTTCTTCTAAAGTTTTCAACAGCTGGGGTTTTTTGGTTTTGTTTTTTTTTCCCCTGAATCTTAGAATCCGTGCAGCATCTTTGCTTCTCCTGCCTGACCACAGCAGGAGGAGGGGTCTGTTGCTAATTTGTTTTGATACGGTACACTTTGGTCTGTATTCTTTTTGAAATTAATTCCTTTTGCAGGTGTGGGGTTAGAGGTGGTGGTGTGCTCCCAGCGAAGGTGTCATCCACCACAGAGAGGAGGTGGGAGGCTTTGATCAGTGTGGCTTCTGTTTTCCTGTTGTTCATTTAAAATGTACCAGTTTGTAATGCTGTTTGGCTTTGCAGGTCCTTGTTTTATTTCCTTCCAAGTCCTTCTCCGTCCTTTCAGGTTTTGTTGTTTTCATTGCTGTTCATTCTGCTTAACATTTACTGGGGATTATTCATTGGAAGGTGGTGACCCCAAGTTCAATTAAGGCAGCAAACAAAATCCAGTCTAATGTCTATTTCCATTTTTTAAACAGCCTTGTTATGGGTGGGAGTGTGCATTATTAAGGACACAACACCACACGTTTGGACTTCTGGGTTTTATTGGGACAGAATTATATAGCAAGGATTAAAAAAAAAAAAAAAAATCTAACCAAGACCCAAGCTACAAGGCATCATGCTTCAGGGCATGGGCCACTCCAGTTTCTACCCAGCACAAGTTCAGGAATACATGCCACAGATCAAACTGTCTGACAGCTATGTACTTTTTCTTGCAACTTCTTTTGAAGCAGCTGGACATTTTAGGAGCTTCAGTGCAGTATCAAAAAGAAGCCAAAACATTGGTCTGAGTAAGAGTGGCAATTGCTCTGCTCTTCCTTATGACTCAGCTGTTTACTCACTGTGTGAGATTAGGCAAATCATTTAGCCACTTTGTGCCTTATTCTTCCCATTTGTAAAATAAGGCAAAAGCTGTCAGAGTCATCATGATTTTTAATTAATATTCCTATGGTACACTGGAGAAGTGATTTTTTTTCCCTCTTGCACTTTACTACTTGCCATGTATTTCAGTGGGGGCAGTTTGGAAGAAGCATTCTTTCTAGGAAGAATCCTTCCCCTCCTGTCCCCCAAAATTTTGTGATCCTTTCTAATGATTTTTATGTCATGTAAAGTGATTTGCATGGTTAAAAGCATGAAAAATGAGTTGTTGTCTTCTCCTGAAGTTCTGCAGTATCCGCGTCAATCCCTGCTGACCTGTGCCTAAGTCACTCTTCCTGCTTAGCAGCTGGCTTGAGCCTTCTTAGAGAAGCGCTTTGTTAATAGCATTATAGCAAATAAATAGATACAGCAGTGATGTGAGAAATACAGCTGAACAATAATTATTAGAAGCAAAAAGCTAACAACAGGACCCAACTTTGCATGGCATGAAGTATGGACTAGCAGAATCCCAAGTGGCTAGTCTCTCTGCACTGGCTCATGATTTATCTTTACTCAACATGGACCCTTCTCATTTCAGGCCAAACCTGGCAGGATTTGCTCAGAACAAGCTTCGCTGAAGTTTTTCTTGTAAATGAGGCTACTGAGTTAAATTTTCGCTCACTCAGAGATGCAGAATGAGAAGGAGCTTTTGCATTATGAGGTGCAAGCAAATGCTAAAAGCTCTTTGCTCCTGCGATTTTGTTCCATGCTGTACTGCACATCCACACACTGGGTCCTAAGCAGTGTGTTGAGCAACTCTCACTTCTGCTTGTTTCAATCTAACAGCAGAGCAAATGCCCAAACAGCAGAATAATGGCAATAGGAGTGAGTCAGTTACTTTTGTATGGATGAAAATGAATGTTTGAAGTTTGGATCTGCGTTGGGATAAGCATCCATAAGTCGTCAGGTTTCCCTAGAGGCTGTGTGACTGAAAACTCATGATCAAGCAAAAATAGCCTAGAAATCTCATACCAGCCGCTTTCCTCAAACGCGTTGTGCTATTTGTCTGTGGAGATTACCAGGAGACATCACAAGGATGGTGGGCGTTTTGGCAGTCCAAAGCCAGCCAGAAGCTACAAGTATGGTTTGGAGGATGCTCCTCTGAGGATTTGAGAAACTAAATGAATGAATTTGGGGTAAACACATACCAGTCTGCTCATTTTGCTAAGCTGCATGCCCTGGTGTATTCTGTTGGCCAAACAGCCTGCCTTGTGCTCCAGGAGACCCCAAAGGGCTAGGTCCCAGTGCAGCACTTGTCTTTCCTGAAGACTTTTAAAGAGTTGCTCTAAGGGTTCTGTGTGCAGAGGGCTGACCAGTTGCTACACAAAATTAAGGCCTTTGCCCCAGGTCATCGTTGGATGTAGACTTTGAAGAGGAGTTATGTAGCTCTCTCCACAGACGCTGCTTTTAGGCTGCCCTGCAGCTGAAACAGCCCACACTCTTCCATGTCCAAGCTAGCTGGAGGACTGAAATGATCCTAGACTTGTTTGGCATTTGGTCCTGTTACTTCAGCGTCTGTATTCTGTGGCTCATAGAACAGAGCAATACTACAGAGTAAGCGCTGTGCATCGGATAAAAAGGTTGTGGGGAGGAGGGGAAGGCATCCAGCTCCTAGGGCCTTCCATGTTTATAGGCAGGTCATTTTGCGTGCTCCTCTTTTGTTCTGCCTATATCTGTCTGTGAATCCTGTGTGCAACTTCAGGAAACAACAGTAATACAGAGGGAAAACCACCCAGCAGCTCTCTTATTTTACTGTGACAACATGTGGACTAGACAAAATCAAAGCTTGGGGTTTCCAGGGCAGCAAATTAGTCTTTGTAACTGCAGACTTCTTTCCTGGCAGCTAGGCTTCCTGTGAAGAAAAATGAAAGGGGAAGATGTTAGGGATCTTTCTGAGAGGACAAAGTCCCCAGAGAATATCCTCACCGAGAGCCCCTAGTGTTGTAAAAAAGGACCAGGGAAAAATCCTGTCTGTCCCTGGTACTATAGAACAGATTAAGTTGGTGTGTTCCTGCACCACTTTTCCCCATGAACGGGAATGGAAACTGTGCAAGAATACTCTCAGTGTATAAATCAGCATTTGGGAGTAATTTATTCCTTGAGTAATCCCGTAAAGGAAGCCGATGAGAGAACAAAAAGAATATTTGTCACAAATATAAAGCAGCTCAGTTCCCCCCTTTGTTTTGAGTCCCATGAATAGGAGTATTTGGGCAATATCAGTAAAGTCTGGAAGTCCTGACTTTGGTTGGGTAACATGTGCTGATTCCAGAAAGTGTCTACTTTCTGAGAGGAACACATTCAGGGAAAAATACTCAGCATAGCAACACCATAAAAAAAATCTGCTCTGGGTATAGATAGAAATCCAGGCTGAGATGTTTCTGCAGCTATCACAGAAGGAAAAGTCTGTGCACTTTGCAGGATCAGAAGGAAAGAAGGCAGTTCGTCCTACTATTTGCCCCCTGCCTTGTCTTTGGTACCTTTTCTTTTCCTTTCTAGCTAGAGTCTAGTTGTACTTTCTGCTTTTGGTGCTAAAACTCATGGGCAAGAGTCGGATAAACTGACTTCTCTGAACCTGAAGAATAATTCTGTTGTGTTTATTATGATATCATAACCAAGATGCCTGTTTTTATGTCTCCATCTCTTTTTCTATGTAGTTAGAGAAATTTCCACCTTTGCAGGAAGGGACACATTATTCTTAATCAAAACTTGAGAATGTGGCAGGAGGAGGTACAGCTGCAGATGAGCATTATCTAATTCACCCATCCTGTCATGTGAACATCCCTGCTTAATTTAATACAATTATTTCATCAGTGAGGATAATATCAGCAGCATGATTCATTTATACAACATGTTTCACAACTGCCTTTACCTCTCGGCTTCTTATTATCACTACTGATAATTTCACCATGAGTGGCTTCAGAGGAAGGGGAGGGGATGTGAAGGAAGCTGCCAGTGTCTTTGTGCGAGTGCGTGGACAACTGTAGTCTTCAGGGACAGTCATGCCGAAAGATTTTCGTTGCGTATGTGCTGTTGCACCTTGGTTTCTGATACACTTTGGTTAGACATTTCTGGATGAGCACAAGACTGAATGGATAAGCCACTGACTGGCTGCATTGTTCAGTGGGCAACAATAGCCCACTGTCCTCTGCCCCAGACGTGCCAGTAAGTGCTCCATATTTTGCATTTCTGTTGAAATGACAATCTCCACAAAACAGAACCAGGGCGGGGGAATGAGGCTTTGTTTCTAGTGAGGTGGCCGAGGCATTCTTTTAGAAACCCCCTCTCTGGCTTCTTATTTCTAACTGATTTGGCTGTAATTTGTACTGTCAAGGTCATTTAAATAGGCAGCAAGATGTGGCGAATGTGTTCCCAGAGGTCATGAAAAGCCTCTTTAGTAGAGCATGCTAGGCTGTGCTTATGCCAGGTCATTTAAGCACATTTGTATTGCCAGTCAGATGATACCCAGAGTAGTTCATGATTTTGTAATAAACCGTGCAACCTGGACCTTCAGTGTGTGCCACAGTGGGATACAGCACTTGGATTTAAATGACAGTACAATAATTCAGTAACTGTATTTTAATAGTATACTAATCTTTAAAATATGTGAAAAGAAGTGAGATTATGAAATCCAAATGAATTGTCTGGGTTCTTCCCCACAACTGCCCTTTTTGTCTTTCTCTGTGACTGGTTCATTCATCTGAGCTCTCAGTCTTTTATTCAGCTCTTGGTGTTGAAATAGTGCCATTTTTAATAAACGGTTTAGAGAGATTCTCAAAATCAGATTTTATTCCCTTCTTTTTCTGTATTCATTCTCCATAAAGATAAATTAACCTTTTATCATAGGAGGAAGTAAATAGCGACAGCATGATTGAAAGATTAGAAAAGACACCATTTCAGCCAACTATTTGCAACATAGGTGACTGCAAGTCAGAATTCCTGGGTCTGTCTGAAACTCTGCCACTACGTTACTGTATGACTGTGACCAAATCCTTTCCTTTTTCCTCTCTTTTTTCCTCCCATATTAATAAGCACTTTGTGTTTACCTAGCATTTTACCTTTTCAAAGGACCATACAAACCTTATAAAAGCAGTGTGATGTACACTCAACTTAGCAGCACTTATATTTAGAGATTTCCAGTGTCTGATGCTTAAATATAAAAGCTCAAAGTTACACAAATCCAGCTTGAGTAAAGCTAAAAAGTACAGCTCTTGAATATTTTGTTTACCCCCAAATTCTGGTGTAGATGAAGGGTTTTTCTTTCTTCCCTCATATGTCTAGAGATCAGCTGGGAAAAAAATCTAGAGCAAATCAAGGATTTAAAGTTCCCCGAGCTCCAAAGTTTTGGTTAATGACAGTCTTCCAATCCTGGGAAGGAAACCACCAGCTCTTCCTAAAATGGCGACTCTTCTGACACTGCTGTGATACAGGGGATGGGAATCTCTTTACCAGTGCTTTGCTTTTGCTGCGGGTACTTCATTTTATTAGCCCTCCGTCGTGTGTTTTCGCTTATGCTTTATTCTCTACATTTATTCTTTTTGTGTGTGTTTTGTTTTGTGAGACAAATGCACTACTTTAAAGGAAACATTTCATAACCTTTAATCATGATCATATTTTACTTTTCATCACATCTATGTTTATATTATTACAAGCCTTTTGGGTCTTAACGTCCTCTGGTCTAAGCATTAATCATTTTGGCTGATATATAAAGAAATGTTTGACTTTGTTTAACTTTTTAAAAATACTAGCTTGAAAAAAAAACCCTTATCAATGGCATCTTAGAGTAACTGCATGTCAAAAAAAGGCAAGGACCAATCAATACTGAGCTTTCTCTAATAAAAACTAAGTGCAGGGAGTAGCTCTAGATTCTGTGATCCCACTGTACAAAATCGAATCTCCTGGCTCTTGAAAGTTTCCATCTACCTGGAGTGAACATGCTACATCTGGGGTTTTTTCTCTTTATTACTCTTATTTGCCCTAGCTTTCATGCTGCGCTTACACACAGCCTTGATATAGCTGAGAGTGAAGCCTGCTAATCTATAATGTGGCGGAATGTTAGCTGGGAGATTTTATAGTTAAAAGTACAGGTAGGCCAACGCCTAATTCTTGTCATGGTTACGCAGCCACAGATCAATAATGAAGACTGTACCATTCTTGATTTAAACTGGAAGAGCAGAGAATTTTGAATTTATGTCCCCAGATGGGAGAAAGAGTAAAATGGCTCACTGAGTATAGGAGTGAAGATCCTAACAGTCATCTTCACACTTAACACAATTGTATATTATTACCTGTTTCCCAGATATTTAGACTCCCATGGAATAAATCAGTGTAGTTCCACTGTGGTAAGGGAAATTACTTAAATTATTATCAACTCATGATCCTACATAGGATTTCTAAACTCTCTGACTGAATTTTTAATGTATTTGACTTCCAGCGAGGATTTGAGAATGCTCTTTGAAATAACAGAAGTAAAAATGTTATGAAGACCAGACAGTGAAGTAATACGATTTTGTAAATACACATAATAGCTGAAAATTGTTTACTTATCCTCCTTTATGAGAACCAAGCTTCTGTGACCTCCGATTAATTTACCATTAGCCTGAATACACAATGAAAGTGAATGAAGGGGCAATTTGGAATGACATTTATCAGCTCTGGAACTGTCGACTTCTGTTATTTCCACAAGGCCTTATACTTTTTGGCTCCAGAGAAGGCTGTGCTGACTTGAATGAAGAAGATCATTCTTACTACAAAGAATAGTTACAGCACAGACAGCTTCATTGCTGGATGCCTATGATGGAAAAAACCACCTCCCCCATTTCTAACTTGCATTAAATGAGACGAAAACCACTGTCCTATAGTGGACGTGCACAAGACCTTGCCTTCACACCAGGCTAAAAAAAAAGGAACAGAAGAACTGAGGAAAGGGAGAAGGAGTGAGGGAAGGGAAGGAAAGAAACTTTATAGGGACAGGGTAGCCAAGGGATTGAGTCAAAAGGATGAGACTGAAAAGAGTCGTTCAACACGAGGATGCAGGTTGGAATCCAAGCTGACTTTGCAGCGAGGGAGAGCCATTGACATCAAGGACTGGTTGCTGCTCCGTGTAAACCAAAGTGCTGCTCTCGGTCAGATTCCCAGTGGCCAGAGAGCACACTGCAGCTTTTACTGCCATATCTGAAACTAATCGGCCCCTTTTGCTGAGACTTAGAACAGAGGTCAAGAATTCAATCTACATGGAAACTAACCCCCCTTGGATTGAACCGAAACAAGTCTGTGGGCAGGTTGGCTTTGCTTCTGATACTGTCTTCCAAATAAGTGACTTTGCTCTTCAGGGATCCTTGTCTGGCACAGGGTTGCTGTGTTTGGTTGGTTCGTTGGCTAGTTTGTATTTACACTTTTATGCAACTATCTCAGTACTGATTTTACAACATTATAGTTGCACTGTTGTGGGATTACTTTTTATTTTAAATTGAAATCAGTGGAACAGCAGAGCAAGTCTCCTTCCATTTGGCTAGTAGGTTAATCTATTTTATTCTAATACAGATGGATTTGTATTTCTGTAAAGTAATGGATACCTTCTTAAAATGTCAAATGCTGGTTGAACTGGGTGACATTTTTAACCCCGAGGCTTAAGTCTCCTAGAAGATCAACAGAACTCTGCCTTCTAGGTGCCTAAGTCACTTCTGAGAATACAGAATATAGGCTTCTAAGGCAATTTTGTGCATTGATTTTTTTCCCCATTATTTTATGCACAAGTTGCACCTAGGACAGCTTAAATACCACTTTAAGGATGACAGCTTTGTTCGTGATGTCCCTGATATGTTTATCTGCTAAGCTTTAATTTATTTTTAACTATGGCTATTACAAAAGTGTAGGAATAATCAAATATAACAAAAGTGCTTTGCTCAGAGCTTGCTTCTTTAAGGTAATGGAAAAGTTCTACGACAGTGCGTTGTAGAATTGTCCTGTGTTTGGAGACATACATCTACATCATACTTCCACAAGCGACAGGCAACTATAAAATTCCTTCTTTACTGCAGCACACCACCCTCTGTGGAAAAGAATCAGTATTATATGATAGTAGTTAAAGATACCTTAGTGGTAACAGTAAAACACTCAAACATTATGAGTCTAATTCCAGTCAGCTTTGCATTGCTGTAAGTCAGGAATAATTCTATAAAACTGAATGTACTTACAACTTAGGGAGATCAGAACCAGCTTCTTCAGTGCCTAGAGCCAAAACCCAGTTGTGTGATGTAACGCTTCCTGTAGCTAAAGGACGGCTGTCCTAAGTCACAGTGTCAGAGGAGAGCTAAGTTAATATGTGATGGTTGGATCTAATACCATATCCATTAGTTGTGGTTATTTAAAAGTCAGTTAAAATCACTTCTAAAATATCTGGCTTGTTGAAAAGCTTTTTCTCCTGTCCCTGGGGTTTTTTTTTTCCCTTATTGTATTTTATTTTGGTCAAAAAAAAAATACATGACTTAGAATTTTAATGTGTTTTATAGCACTGTCTGTTACTCTGTGTAATCAAGCCAGGTTTAGGAATAATTCCAGTTACCCTGCAAAAAATGTCACCCAATTTTTCTATTTTTGCATAATAATAATTATTGAAATGTTGGAAGTTCAGTTCTGCAGAAGATGAAGAACTCTAGGCGCTTACGCAGAATTACCCAGGTTATTGTTTCAAATTTTGTGGGAAGAAAGGGCTCTCTTGTTGTGGTGGAAGAGAAGTACTTATTTCCTATGATATTTTTGTGCTTGGAATTCTAAGCTTGGGAAGTTCAGAGGAAAGCACACAAGTTAAAGAAAAAAGAAGAAAAACAAAAGATCAACAAAAAAACCCAACTGAAAACCCACTCACTCAAACACGTTTGCCTAATTTGGGTGGTGGGTTGAATTTTAAGTGAAAATGCTCTTCAGTTATTTAATTTATCTATACCAAGTTTAAAATAACAAAAAAACATAACTGTGAAATTGCTCTTCATTTTTATCATAAAAGCATATATCTTGTTGATGTGAGTAATTTCTTCAGAGACAATTCTTACATACAAACTGCAAATGGAGGATGTTCTCTGATCATGTCATGCTAATTTTCCAGTTTATCAGTCATTTCAGTTCCAAACTGGAATGACAAGATGATATCACATTTGATCTTAATATATATCGTACAACTTTTCCGGTTTAGAAGTTCATATGAGCTGAAGACAACTGTCTTTGCTTGGAGGGTGTTGTGCCAACAGCAGTTTTTTAATAACATTCTTTTCTCTTCTGCTCATCGTAGGATGAAGTGGCCCAGCCTCTGAACCTTTCGGCCAAACCCAAGACATCTGATGGCAAGTCTCCCACATCACCCACCTCTCCTCATATGCCAACTCTGAGAATAAATAGTGGGGCCAGTTCACTAAAGTCCTCTGTGCCAGCAACTTTAGCTAGTCCTTCGGCCAGAGCTAACACAATAGGTAAGCTCAGTTTCATTTGTCCCTCCTCATAACAATTAATAGGTGTTAATGGGAAGTGGGCATTTATCAGCCAGTGCCAGACAGCGGTCTATGAGCTGTCGCAGGTTGACCATAATACTACATTTGTTGATGTCAGTGAAGAAACTCCCACAGACTTACTGTTCATGAAGAGCATCTTAACTTTTACAGACTCAGAAAACAAGGACCTGTGTTACTTCAGATACTGCTTTATCAATAAAAGTTAATAAATGCTCTTTATTTAATGGCATACATTGAAGACAGCAACCTGTCTAATGGCAGGCATTAAAGACCCACGATATTGTACTGTCATCTAAAAGTGATGGATAAACTTCAAAAAAATTCCCTTTAAGTTAAAAGTCTACATGTGCAAATACATCTTTGCAAAATTACAGGTTCAGTCCTTAGTCTGCTAAAAAGCTGCATGAAGCATTATTTTGCCATGGTCTAATAAGCAAAACAATCACCAGATTCATTCAAAAAAACAAGTTTGACGTTGTATCTTGCAAAAAGTCCTGACTGGTTGTTTTTAACATTGTTCCAGAAAACCGTTAATTCTTCCTCCTGCCAAAATTACCTCTTTGCCTAAAGACTACCTAAATAATAACAGTCTTAGTGGTGATTTTACAAGTCTGGTGTGTTAAAGGGGCTGCTCTTTGTGTGTATAAGTAAAATGTGTACACACCCCATTCTTCATCCTTGTAGCTGAAACATTTTATTCCATGAAGTGATTGAATATAACCTGAATTAAGATTTCAGCATGTAAACAAACTCGGTTTAGGGAATTAAGTGAGGTGGATAGTTGTACCTTTGCTACTGTGTGTCTAATTGCTCCTGAAGCATCTCCTGCTGGCAGCTTTCAGGGATGGTACAGAAAACAAAAGCCATAGGTCAAACCTATCAGAAGCTGTTTCTGTGATATCTCAGTGCTATGTAGTAAAATCTTTTTGTGTCTCTATGGGTCTCTCCCAAGCTCATTGTAGTCCATATTCCACCTACACAGACACCAGAAAGACCCATAGTTATGTCCAAAGATCAAAACAGATCTAGCTTCCACTGTATTACCCTCCCACTGTGCATACATGATTATTGCTACTGTTGATGAGAGTTACATATATCAGACAGGGAGTACGCTTCTATGCCTTTTAGAAAAGGAAATAACTTTATTTAGTATTATGTTACAATTATACAAATATTTTGTAAATATCACATTGTTAATTGTCAATGTATGTAGTATTATTATTAACCCTGCACTCCTTAACTGTGGTAGGTAATAATGTATTTCATCTTTAATTTGTTTGGCCCTACTGCTCTCCATGTACAGTGAGTGCATTGAGTTTCAATTTTTTCACATTAAATTTTTTGTCCTTAGTAGAGTAAGCACCACATTTAGATGTGGAGTTAAGCATCTGACCTGCATCACAGTGGCAGGATATCTCGTGCTCTCTCCTCTGCAATCTTCTTTCCCTACATACCTGCTTTTTTTCGTAGGTGTGAGACCCCTGCAATTTACTTCTTTTAACAAAATGCAGATTTTGAAATGCTGTACCTGTAATGAGTGATAATGTAATTGGATAAAAGCTGTGAGGATGAATGGAGCTTTAAAGGTCACTCTTGTAAGAAGAATTAATGTGTTATACCATTAATAAACCATGGAAAACTGTGGAGCAAAAGATAACATACTTAAGTTATTGTTAATGACATAGAGTTCACTGCTGTATATCTCTCGGCTACAAATATAGAAAGTGACTTTTTGAGGTTGCTGAGCAGTATCACTGTGCATACTGTATATATAAGATAAGCAGTCTTTAACTGGTGCAGGAGCTGGATGGACATAGCCTACTTCTAACAAAGGTTTATCCTTTAATGGAGGACTAGAAGAACGAAAGGCTTGTGAGCAGCCTGCGGAGTCTTTTCCTGCTAACTGCTAGGTCAAATCCAACCAAAGTTAGAGCAAGTAAAACTCATTACCATGTTGAAACCATTTGGTGATCTTAAAAAAGTGAGCATGAAATTTCAAGTCACCCACCAGTAGGAGCTACGCCACAAAAAATTTTTTTAGCATTTTGAGCAAAGGTACTAAGGTCCCTAAAAACGGCAGAGAAACTGGATCACTTTTTCAGCTCGAGAGATGAATCCCTGTACAGAAAGTCACTGGGAAACATATAGTCAAACAGTTACTTCCACTATCTGAATGATCTGAGCTGTCAACGCAAGGCGCAAGTTGTCTGTCCTAGGTATGCACAGCCCACCTGGCTGGGATGCAGTTGAGCTGTCGCTTTTCACTGCCACTAACTTCAAATTAAAACCGTTCTCTGAAGGCAGTTCTTCAGACTGCTTGGTTCCCCTGGCATGGAGAAATGCTCAGGTATTGTTCAGTTGTCTCTGGAGGATGTAAACTTACAGCGTCCTGTGATTAACGGTATAGCTGTATTCGGGCATACAGATATGTAGTCCTTTTCTAGAGCTATCCTTACAGCGTATAAATTATGCTACAGACTGAGCAGTCACAAATGTCATGGCTTCATGTATGACTTTAAATCCAAGCATCTCTTTTCGGGAACAGGCATATGTCCGTGTACTAAAAACAGAAACAACTTCTCTCTGCCCTTTGCCATTATCTGCGACATCTCTATGCTAGTTTGGCAATCCTTGTAACTAAGTGCATTTTATGTGATGCAGTTCCCCTCTCTGTCAATAATTCACCACCTACCCTAAACAACAATAATTTACATTCAACTCGCTTCTATATTAATCATTTCCCTGCACACCAGCATCTTGGCAGCTACTGAAAAACATAAGGAGTGCTTGCTTTTATTCACTGTCATGTGCCAAACTGTCTCAAAGATAGCAGTATCCAGGAAAAGCCAAATAGTCTGGAGAAGGGCATGAATTCCAGTTCCTAGGCACATTCGGCTGTATTACAGATTGAAAGTATTATACCTAGCCTAATCAAGAGCACAACCAGCAGTAATACCACCGTTTGTTTGTTTGTTTGTTTGCTTCCTTTTTAATTTATTCTGACTACATGCAAGCTTGATCAGTAACAGATGCAAAGTGGGGAAGAAACTAAGCAAGTTGATAAAATGGAGGTAAAAAAAAAAAATCAGCTGGTAGCCCTGTGCTGGTGCAGGTTATATCCTTCCTTCTGCTGGGAAAGCTGGAATTCCTGGAATTCCATTGGCTGGGAATTACTGAACTGGGTCATTTGATAAAAGCAATGTGGATCAAGTTATTTCATACAAAACTCTCAGGGTTCCTGGGTATTTAGCCAAAAGCTAACTGTTAGTACAATTAACAACAGTCAAACCACACAGAAACTTTTCTTTCTAGTTTTTGCGCGCCATGGAACATGGGAATACCAGTCCCATTCTGTCTGCAGTCTAAAAAAACAACAATAAAAACCCAAACCAAACTAAAATCCTGACAGCAGCGCAGCACTGAACTAATCTGACATCAGCTTCTTCCCCTGAAATGTTTTAAGCAGCAAGACAATGTCCTACGTTTTTTGGCAATCAGCAGATCAGATAGAAGAGTCTAGCAATACAACAAGGATGTGTAATCTGACATGATTAGACAAGGCTCTTTAGGAACAGAACATTCATAATTGAGACAAAGAAAGAGTATTAATAACACTTTCCTAACACGGCAGTTAGCCATTTTATATTTCCTTTCTTTAATCTTAGTGTTTTTCAACAAATCATGGGATTTAATAGCGTGTTTTGGCAGATTAGAGGATTTATGGCCCAGATGTTTTTTGTTCTAAAAATGGATTAGGGTGTAAAGTTTGCTGGAATCCATGGAACATGTTGAGGCAAGCCGGTCATTTTGTGTGTGATTAGTGCCTGCCTTCTGTCTCACAGTCCCTCCATCTGTCACAATTCACCAATGGATCTGGTTAGATTTAGCCTCATGTCACAAACAGAAGTCCCTTTTCTGGGCAATTTCATATTACAGATTCATTTTATGCCGGTTTTATGCCCTAGTTAAAAGACAGAAAGAAGAGTGTGCATGCACGCGCGTGCGGGGATGTGGAGGGGGGAGGGAGATTGATAGATATTAGCCTCTCCTTTAATGTTTGAAAAATAGACTGGGGCTTGGAGTCTCCCATCAGTATTCTATCCTACAAATCACATGCAGATCATAATAAGTATAATCTACAGTACGCTAAAGGAAAAAAATGACAGTGTCACATTTAAAATTAAATAGTATTAGCTGTGCCGGTGATGCTTGTAACATTTTAAAAGGAAATAATTCAGTGACTACTAAGGCTAAGCCCTAGGCTGTGAATTTGCAGCAAAACAGTGGACATTTGACCTACTATTAGCAGCATGAATAGGAGTGGGAATGTAGGTCCGTGTAGCTGTGGTTTCTTATACATTTCTGAATGACAGGTGGTGGTGGAGAGCATTCAGTGGATGAGGTTTCTCTTCCCAGCCATTATGCATTTCATATCTATAGCAAACCACCGCCACCTGTGGTTTATTTTAATGTATTCACAAGTTTTAAGAAGGGGAAGAATGAAATGGTCTATTTTTAAGAGTTTGGGATTGCTGGCATGATCAAAGCTTCCCCTAACTCTTATCCGGTTACATCCTGCTGCATACAAACCGCAGGACTAACCTCTGCAGCGTCAGGGAAATGCTGAAACTAATGGGATCAAATATCAGGACGATGATTTTGGCACTGAGGTTTCTCATGCTTTCTATCCAGGTGGCTCTATCGTAACGGTAACAGAATTACAAAGCATGGACGGGTTTCTGGGCATTACCTGTTAACTCTTTCTCATTAATAGTGATAAACTATTGGTGCAGTTCATCGATGAAAGCTAAAGTGTTTTCTTGTAACTTTCTTTTTTTAAGATATCCTTTCTTCTATCACGTCGTCAGGTTATTTAAATGACCACGATGCTGTTACTAAGGCAATCCAGGAGGCCCGACAGATGAAGGAGCAACTTCGGAGGGAACAGCAGGTGCTGGATGGGAAGGTGGCCGTTGTGAATAGCCTGGGTCTCAACAACTGCAGGACAGAAAAGGTGAGTTTCCAAGACTGCCGTTGCAAAGGGTCAGAGATTGCTTTTGGCTCGCCTTGGAGATACGTAGGTTCTTCCCCCCTTTTTTTCCCTCATTTTTCTTGCTCTATTTTCTTCTTCCCAATCAGTTTTTAAAGAGAATAGTTGCTTCTTTCAAAAAAAGGGAAAGGCAAAATGAAAACCACAACCAAAAGCTGACATGAGAGACCTGGGGACCCCTGGGGGAGAGGGGGGAGGAGGAAGAGATAGTTAAAGCCCTCACGAGAACTTTGGAGGCCACTAATTCTCTGTTCCAGCCTGTCAACGTGTATTATGAGAAGGTGATCTTGGAAATCTCTGGGTCTAAGTGGAAATCTTGCTTTATGGAAATGCTTACATGTGTTTGTGAGATGAGCTGGATTTGAAAATATTCAAGCTTCTTTAGGAACATAAGCTTTGCTGATACTCAGGCTCAGCTTCTGGGTATTTAGCCTTGTGAGGTTGTCATATATGATATTTTGTGACCATTGCAATGTAGCACTGTCATGTCACGTTAGATGACTTAACAAAAGTGAAAAAAATGCAGAATTGACAACACAAACTGCACCACATATTCGCAGTGAAACTTAGAGGCAGCAGAATGTATGGGCCTTACCACCTTCTGCTTTTGAACTGGCCTGTGAAGCTGTGCTGTAATAGAATATCAACAAAGTGAATATTCACTAGTAAAATGTGTATGTACTGTAACCGTCGCATAAGTCAGAGAGGTTGTGATTTGCTGCTTTTCTCTGGAAATACCTGATGTCTTTCCGTGCATTGCCCTGGCTTATGGAGGATAAATAGACCTGCCAGTCCTTGCTGCCACATTTATAGTGAGCTGTCCTTATAATACAGCCACCTAAGATACGCATCCAAATCCTTGTGTGTGTCTCAACATCATATGCTTAGCAAGACTTTTTCCTCAATTCCTCTCCTCCCCTGCAATATTTTCTGAGGTGATAGAGCCTTCATCATGCAGTATAACCAAGATGACCGTTGTTGCATTTGGTGTAAACTGAATTTCATTGAAACCACTTCTAGTGGCTTTTCACTGTAAGGCCTTGTGTGAATCACTGAGATAGGCAGATAAATAGAATGAATAAAAAAGATCAGCTATTTAGCAGAAACTTGAAAGTCAGTCATCCTAGGAAGCTTGTGAGTCAAACAATATTGTCCAGAATGAGCAGATTGCTAATTTGGATAGCTTTCCATTTTCCCTGTTTTTAGATGGAGTTTGATCAATAAGCTGTGAGAAGCCAGCAGTCTGGGTAATGAATGTTAAATGTACATGTGAGTCTCTCGCTACTGTACTTTTTTCATCAGCCTATCCCGGGTGTAAGTGATGTCGAAATGACTCCAATTTCATGCACTTTCTTGAGAGGAAGGGGAAGGAAAAAAGAGGTCAGTGTAATAGGTATCTGGCAGTACATACAATCTCTCTTAAAAGAGTAAGAGCACTGGTATGGGGAGAGAGAAAGAAAGAGAGGGATGGAGCATGTTTACGGCATTTCACATAGGAGAGTACCAGAAGGGAAAAGGGAAAAGCAGAGTGTCAGATATAAGAAGAAGTGATCACAAGCACAAAGGAATTTATATTCAAATATTTAAGCATTCTTGAAAGGATGCTCGGAGCAGAAATTTCTTTTCTCTGCTCCCCATGTCGAAATGACTTTAACACTCAGCCAGATGCTAATGCAAAGTGACTCAAGCTATTCCTCGCAAGCATAGCTAAATTGCCGTTATTTGTTAAGCGCATTGAATTCAGCTGTGGATACAGCAGTTGGTTGCATTCAGAAAGCATCTGTACCCTTTTTTTTTTCCTTCTTTTTTTTTTTTTTTTTTTTTTAATCCTCCAAAGCAGAGACAACTCTACCTATCTCCCCCCTCTCCTCCCTTGTGCTGGCTGGGAATTGTCAAGTGACAACCGACCAAATCCTTTTGGACAGGAAGCCTTCATCCTGAGTTCTATATACTTGCAAAGCAGGCCTTGTGGTTGGATCAGGAAGCCCATTAAAAGCACTTTGATGGTATGGAAATTCATCTTCATGAAGCACCCAGGCCCCTAAGCAGCATGCTGTTTAGCTGTGGTTACAGATCAGTCATTCACATCGGAGGGCAGTAATTGTGCTGACGGCTTGTTCGGCAATGGAAGTACATAAAATAATCCCAGGCCCTCCACCATGGCATTGCGAGTTAATCTTCTTTAATACAGATCAGCTGTTGTTCTAACACATGACTTTATGCTGGCTCTAGTGACTCTGCACAGCCTTTTGATTAAGTAACAGGAGTGGAACCATCTGCATTCACTTTATTCTGTTACTTCCCTATTGTTGGGATTCTCCTTACCCCTTCTGTTTTCACTTCTCACCCTCAACCCCAGTTGAAGTTTATTTTCCTCTCTAATTCATGCCTCCTGGTGGGCTCGTGGAGGGCAGAGAGGGGTTCTTTTACAAGGTAGCAGGAAGAAAAAATTGTTTGCTCAGTGGCAAATTTTTCTAAAGCAACTGTAGGGTTTGGGGTTTTTGATACAATAAATGCCAAAACTTTATCAGGGCACACTGATTTATTTTATTTTATATTTTATTTTATTTTATTTTATTTTATTTTATCTTATTTTATTTTATTTTATTTTATGTTAAAGTGGAGACAGGAAAGGACAGAACCAAATCTGAGCTCTCCTAGATTATAATGGCATTTGAGTTGCTGGGGTGACCACTTAAGCCACTAAGCACTAATTAAGAAGTTGCACTTTTTAACTTGTAGGGTCTCCTGAGCTGTCTCTTGCATTTGACCCAACAGGAGAGAGATGTAGGCTGTAAAGCTTCGGTACTTGTTCTCCCTTCTCATACATGCTCTAGGCCGTCCGCTGACTAGCCAGATGTGAAGTTCAGATCCAGACAAGCACCCCAACTTCTCTAAAGTTTGTGTCTGTTTGACCTAGGACTTTAAAGTTTTCTCTCTTATTAAGAGCAAGATTTGAGAGGAAGGCAAGTGTTGGCATTTTGCATTAAATTTTATTCGTTTTTTCCCTGTTTTCAAGGGAAAGGAAAAGAGATAGTTGGGAAGGTGGGTAGAGAGTGCTGCAGTGTTACCAGGGAGGGTTTCCCTTCAGAAGCTCAGGGTCCCACCGGGGGCCTTAGAGCAGCCCCTGAACTTTGGGGACTTTGCGTTTGCTCACTGGTTGCTTCCTGCAAGGGAAATTTTGAGGTGGGGGATGGAATTAAAAGAGAGTTAGGCTAAGGTAGCTATCTGTCCATGGGCATATTCGTCCTTAGAAATGTACATTATATTTATAATTACGTACGGAAGAAAGACTCTCCTTCCCATAGAGTGATCTCAAGCTTTATAGGCAACAAACACTCATCTGGGGCTATCCCCAATTTTCCTCCCTTCTTTGCTGCAGTGGGTAGTGTAGTTATGGAGACCTATGGTTCTCTGAGACGTGGTGAGTTTTTTGTTGCATGAATTGCTGCTGCAGCCTGCCAGCGAAGGTCGGCTCCGTGCAGTTCTGAACACGTATGTTAGGCTCTTGGTAGGGATTTATCTGCCAGCGGTAGCTGGGCAGGCTCAGGGCTGGAATTCACCTTTGTGAGTCTCTGCTAAAGCTCTTGGGGGCTTTTCTCCACACATGTACATGACCTGTTATCTGTCTCCTGTTCCCAGATGGGTTGATCCCTGTGGACAGCCAGCTGTAAGGCAGAAGTCAGACAGGCATTTTGTGGAATTGGAGAGAAACTGTATAAAAGGAGTCACAAATGAGAAAAGATTTTTAAAAATGGCTAGGATGATTTGGGTGAGTCACTTTATGGGCATCCAACTTGGACCATCTTGAGGGATTTGATTTTCAGAAGATTACACTAAAAACTATGAGCATCATGATGAACATGGATTTTACTAAAACCTATTTTAATTGCAAATAAAACATATTTTTACATTACTTTTCTTGGAAACATTTCCGTGTATAAATGAGAAGTGTGTGTATATGTTTTTCTGGTTTCTTGGAAACCCAGGAGCATGGTTTTATTTGTAATTGTCATCTACAGTTAATTATAGCTTGATACGTACTATACATAAACAACGTTACCTTTTATACATGTAGCTTAGAGTGCAGATTGTCATCTAGTGCAAACACCACAACAGGCAACACCAGCAAGTGGACTCTGGTCTGTTTGTTCAGCCCCAAAACCGCCTGCTCCTCCGCAAAGGAGATGTACACAAACACAAAGAGCCAGCGTGTGTGTGCATGCAGACAAGCCTACAGAGCGCTCTTTCAGAGATCCACAGCACAAACATGCACCGAGCTAGCCAGTAATTTTCTGACTGTAGTCAGACTCTCAGGCATTCGTGTAGGTGCCCTGGTGACTGTAAAAAAGGAGGAAGGGGGCACGCGAGCAGGTATGTGAGTATGCGTCTGCGTACGCTGGCCCGAAGGCAGTACTGGTTTCGGAAGGCTGGCGCCTGCTGGTAAAGGTGCGGGTGGCTGGGACAGCTGGGGAGGTACCGGCAGCCACACAAGCGTTTCAGACGTGGACGGACGCAGTCACGCTCGTAGCATGCTCTGAGATGAGTGCATCCGAATACATATACCTCCTGTGCTGAAGTGTTTCTTAACCCGCGATACGAGTTCTCCCTGTTACTGCTTGGAGTGTGTCCTGTTAAAAGGCTCTGACATGTACTTGTCTGCTGGGCTGTAACTAAAGAGGCTATTTGTAACAATATTTATTCCAGCATTGTAAGCAAGAGCCTATTTATTACTCATGCTTACCGAACACCGGGTTCAGGATGTCTTTCCTCCCATTCCCACCCAGCCCTCCTCCCGCCATCCTCCCCACTCCCACCCCCACCTCCCCTCTTCCCCTTAAGAGAGTGCCAAACATGAAATGACAGTGACCAATGTTGACTTAATGTGGATGTTTAATAATGAAAAAAGTGTGTCAGTTCCAGCGTTAGTTACAAATGGCAGTAAGTATATCGGGTGGCAGCCCTGTAATAATTTTACATCCATCATTCCTTCCTGATGCCTCGCTGGCTGCCTGATGGATGGGGATAGCAGAGTTAACTCTTAAGAAACTGCTGTGATCTGCTGAGCTGAAATGAATTCTGTCCCTGCTCTCCCCTCAGGGAGGAGGGGGATATTAAGAATCTCAAACCCGCAGATCCTGCTGTCTTTGAGAAATAAAACACTGGAGCTCACTTTACTAAAGGCATAAGCAGGAGCTGGTTTAACACATGGGATTTAAATTTCTTGCAGTAGAGAATTTTACTTCAATAACATTTTTTTCTTCCCCTAATGGTTAAATTTGAACCAGAAAGTCAAGAAAAAACTGGAGGAGAGAAGGGCAGGGAGAGGAAGAAAAGAGAAGGGTTGGTAAAACAGACTCTGCCCCCCATGCGTGCTGCGGACACGGACAGTCCGTGGGTCAGACTAGAGTGAATATGTTGTAATGATTAAAACTGGGAAGAATGGGACCTGGCGCAAGCTGGGCTTCCCAAACAGGAGAAACCCACTGGAAATAAGTCCAGAGATGCAGTACTAACATCATAAACCAAATCACTTTATGAGAGTTGAAACCTGCCCATTTTCATAATCTCCGTATTATTTTACTGGAAAAATACTTCAGCGTTCTCAGTGACTAGCAGGGTCTGTATTACCCACAGACATTACATACACACACACTTATCCCTGCAAGTTCAGCAGGCCACTAATACCTGTGTCCTGTAATTTGCAGCCCACTCTATTCCTCACTGGCCTGTAAAACACTGGGAAAGATGATCAGTGTAATATTTTTGTTCTCACAGTGTGAGCAGAGATCTGTTTGGAATAATTATTATCCAATGTGGGGACCGGGGAGTATCTTGCAGACGATGGACTGCTACAGTCCCACAACACAGAAGTCAACATACTACCCTAACAACTGTATTTCCCCTTCTTATTACCCTTTTCCCTACCCTCTTCCTAATTTTGTCTTACTGAGGTTCTCTGCCAGCAGAAACGCTTGTATGCGGGTTGCAGTCCTCTTTGTTAGTGCTATCAACACAGTTTTCAAAAAGCATGACAAGAGGGCGAGCAGATATTATGTCATCACCCATCCATCACCCTGGATGTCAGCCTTTCAGTAAGTCCAATCAGCAGGCTCAACAGGATCATTCATGTTCAAGGAGTCCTCTGTTCAAGAGGGCTACTGTATCCATCGTCATTTCTCCTGAAACTTTTCTCAAATTTAATTAAAACCATGTCAAGTTTGCACACTGCAAAGATCAAAATTGGTTTTGCCCAGCACTGGTAACTAAGTATTAAACATTTTGATTTGGTTCAGCTGAAAGTTTATCCCCCCCCCCTTTTTTTTTTTGCCGTTTGCTTTGTGGAGCTTGTGTATATTTATATTTACAGCCTCTGCATTTAATGGCCACATGCCTTGTTTTCACAGATGGCCAGTGGAAGAATTCCCCTCCCCCCTTTTCTTTCAGTAAAGCCTGCCTTTGGTTTTGCTACTTCTGTCACAGTGCCACTACTCTCAGTTAGCAAGTGTCTACGCATGGGAGGGAGAGATTCTGCAATAAGGGTTCTTTTTATTCCCCCAAGGATTTTAGCTCTTTATTTTAGAATGCCTTTTTTTTTTCCTGATTGACCATAATCTATTAAATGCCCAGATACATTTTTCAAAGAAAAATCAAGTGTGTATGTTTGTTTGTGTCTTTAGTGCATCATTATGGCAGGGATGCATGGGCAGGGTTAGCTAATGAAAAATGAAACATGCAGAGGGAGGGACAAATTCTGCCCGCGGATGTGTGCATGGAAGTCCTGTTGAAGTCAAGGAGAACAGCAGGCAAAGAGGCAAGGCAAGAACCCTGGATCCTTGCAGCTGCTGACTGGGAGTGGGAACTTAAGTCTTCGTTCAATCCAAAGGGCAGAGACTGGAAACATTCACAGGCTAGCGTGGATCAGGGAGGACTGCAGCTGTTTATACCTTAGTGGAAATTTTATTAAGCCCAATAAAGGTGGATCAACTTCCTCCTGAAAAAAAAAAACCCATACAATTGATTCAGAGTTCTTGTTATGTCTTTTGAGCTTTTTGAATCTTTGGGTTTAAGCTCTAAGCTGTGCCCTGCAGCCACAAGAGCTAATTACTTCCTGAGATTTTATTGTTATTTTTACATAATCACATGCCTCCAATAGCTAGGGCTTTCAGCACATTCATGGGCACCAGCATCAGTGCAATACCTCTCCTCAGTGTAATAGAGCCTGAGCTTGATTGTCCTGTGACTTGTGCCCACTTAGTCTCCTGGGGGATCAGCCTGTCCTCTTCTGCCCGTCCTAGTAGGCAGGTGTGCACTTAGCTGAGTGACAAACAGCCACTGGTGTCTTTTGGGGGTGCTGAACTTCACCTTTAATTGTATCGATGCTGATGCTGGGGAGTAGACAAGCTAAGCCTTACTTCATGACTAGAAAAACGTTGTGGTTTCTTTCTTAGGAGACAGCCTAGATAGTATGTCAACTTCTTCATTAGGGCTCGACAAAATGTAAGCGAAGGTACAGCAGCCTTCATAATTTGCATACCTTTATATCTGTTTTGCTGCTACGCAGTTGAGTCACCAGTTGTTTAATAAACAATTGCCAGGAAAGCAGAGACTGTGTTCTTGCTTTCTCTTCAGGTGTGTGTAGACCCTCTTTCCCAGGTTATCCTGCGTGGGTTGTAATTTTCATCTTGTTTCATTTTGGTGTACCACCTCTCTTCCTCAAGTAACCCTTCCTTTCCTCACTGATCAGCTGTAGCAGCTCTTTCTGACTCGCTGTGAAATCCGTCATTAAAATTTGCACGGCAGATTTCATCCAGAGATCTCAAAACTCTTCCCAATGGCGGGAAGATGTCACGATCTCCGTCCTGCTGAGTTGGGGAAACTAAGGTGCAGCGACTGAACAATTCATGCAAAGTTACAGAGCATGTCAGCCCAGCCCCGAAAGCAGTCTAGATGAGAAACTGGGTCACGTAACTCTTAACCTATTTGCAGTCAGCGGATTACAGCTGGATCTGGTTGAGGTCAATGCCTATGCCCGCACTGTAGAAACTTTTCGAGGAAGGAAGCAGTGTCTCATCATTCTGCTTTGCTTTTGCTTTCCTT
Source organism: Haliaeetus albicilla (assembly GCF_947461875.1). Classification (NCBI taxonomy): domain Eukaryota; kingdom Metazoa; phylum Chordata; class Aves; order Accipitriformes; family Accipitridae; genus Haliaeetus; species Haliaeetus albicilla. The sequence continues at coordinate 18,451,077 of NC_091501.1, forward strand.
TTTATTTCTTCCTTAAAGTAATGGGCTGGGCCAGCCCTACCTGCGTTTTCATTTAAAAATCCTGACTTGCACTATCTCTCAGAGCTCATAACCAAAGAAAAGGAGGACCTCAGTGTCTCCTCTTTTCCTCTAAAATTGCTACTTTCCATCAGTTTGTTGCCAAGTCAAATAATATATTTTACTGAGGGAATAATTCTTTCTCAAATAAAGAATTTTTAAAAAATATATATTTTAGGGGCCTGACCTCTGCCAAGTTATTGAGGATTTTCCTCTTTTTATTTTAGTGGACTCTGTCTTGCCTTCAGTGTTTTGAAAGGCACTGACTTGAGAGCCCTTAGAAACCAAAGGCCTATGTCAACAACATATAGCAAAGAAAATGACTATACAAATTTCAGCAAATTCCCCTTGTGACTGGGTGTCTGTTCCTGAGAGGAGAGTAGTTAAACGTCTGGGCCTGACCCATCTGATTTTTTTTCCTATAATACCTCATACGGCACCTCTCTACTGAGTCCATATAACACTTTGTATAGATTACAAATCAGATGCAATGTTTTCTAGGCAGTATTGAACCAATCTGGATTTGAATATATACTGTAAACCAGAAGATATGGTTCCTTTACCAAGTGATGTAGCCCCAATTAAAACTGAATGTGATAATTCTGAAAGAAGAAACATAAAATCAGGAGGAGCCACAAATAAAGAATGTTCTTTTATTTTCTTGCTTCTAATGTTGCTTTTAGGTTCTGTGGGTGGATTATTCCATGAAAAAGAGAGATCTCAGATAAGCAAGACTGAAAGAGCTGAGGGGGTGGTGAATGCATTGTTTCTTCATACTCAACTTTGATGCAACAACAACAAAAAAAATCTCCCAAATGATAAATTGCTGTGACATTATAAATAATCTTTCATCTTCTTTGGTGGTCCACAGAGTTTATATAATTGGAAGGCTAAAACCCTTCTTTGTTGTTTCTTCCCTTTTCATTAGTACAGTAGAAGACTATAAAATTGTGCAGCCAGAAGGGGTTTAACAATTACTGAGTCACCATTTGAAAGTCTCACTCTATTTTATCATTTTATGCATGTGCTTTTTGTGAGTTTTACAGCCCTGCAAGCGTTACTTAAGCAAGGTCCATTGTAATGGTGGATCTGTAACTGCTCTTACTTTTATTTTATTTTGCTTTCCCTTGTAACATGTGCCATCAGCAAGAGTCACAATTGCACACTCAGAAAGAACTTATAAGACTGAGGTTATAATTTTTAGATAAGATTCAGAAGTGCTAGTTTCAGTTCCTAAAACTACCAGTCTTACTAAGGAACCTTTGGCAAGTCACATAATACGTGACTCAGTTTCCCATCGGGTAAACAGAGTTAATAATACTGCCTTTCTTTGTGAAATAGTGTGGCTAAATTCACTGGTGAGTGCAAAACACTTGGGCAATGTGATCTGTTACACAGAAAAACCTAAATCTAAATAGAAGATCCCTCTGAAAAGAGCTGGAAATTTTCTTACAGCAGTTATAGGTATAACAGGATCTAGACTATAACATGGTTTGGACTGGGACATACAATGTGCACAGTACCTATTTTGAAATACCATGGCATTCATATACAGGAGTAGAGCCTGGACTGCAAGTAATTCATCACGTGCAAACCTTTGGGCACACCTCTCACTACTGCCAGTGGTTCCTCTGAGTTCTTCCAGCTCTCTGTCATCCGTAATGCCTACCTGCCTCATGTTTTCCACATTTTGAAAGACTGTGGATGAAGATTTTATAACACAAGCTATTCTGATGTTTATTATTGCCAGAGACAGAGGAATTGCACAGAAAGATTACTTTTACAAAGTCTTCACTGATGTCAGATGTAGGATAAGACTCTTCACCTTTTTGGAGAGCTAAGGAAAATATCATAGTGTTGAATGGATAACACCTGGCACCACCAGTGTGTCTGATAATTAAAGATGTTTTTCTATCATAAACAGAAGTGAACTTTCATTGCGGGATCATAGTCTAGCAGCTAATCTGCCTAGTACTTTAAGATTTGGTGCGTAGTGACCAAGGTATGTGTTGGAATGGTTGATATTTACTGGGGCTTGCTGAGAGAAGACTTCTGCCTCAGCACCACAAACCGCATTAGATGCTGTCACAGGCCCTGCTCACCCATCTAAGATAAAAACTAGCTGATCAAAACTCAATCTATTTGAAAATACCACCTTTAGAGTTTAGACGTGGGAATTTTTCCCACAGAATAGGATGATAAATAGCTGGACGAACTGCACTTGGAGGGGGGGGGAGGAAATGGGACACTAAAAAGGACAGTAAGAGGCAGCCATCTGTTTCTTTTTATGCATTGACACTGAAGGGAACAAAGGTAGCAGGCACTCTGTCCATCAGTGTATTTGTAACTCTTCAGTGCAAGAACTCGTGAGCAAGTTTCTCCTTGCAGTCCATAGGTAACGGTGTTTGGCTCTCTCCAGCTCCTCTACAAACACAGTTTTTTCACCTGGCCTTTCAGTTCACTTGGAATAAGAAAAGCAGGAATGTGAAGAGATGTGCCTGAACGCTCCTCCTCTGGTATTCTACACTGGCCGTATCTCTGCAGGCATGAAACTGAGAGGAAAAATATTCCTATCAGGGGAAATGGGGGTAGGGTTAGGGGAGCAGAAAAGTGAAGAGTGGACTGCTTCAGTGAAATTGCTAACCTTGAATTATGCAATCGGAAAAACAGCTCTTGCCAAAATACAATTCTAACAGAGTTCAGAGTACTGTCAGTGTTTGCCAAATACCCCAGCCAAAAGGATGTCTCAAAGAGGGGGAGGAGGGATCGGTTACCATATGCCCAGCATTCACAGAATTCTGGAAGAACTGTGGAGTCCTTCAAGAGTGGATGCGTGTGCATGGTCTCAGGTGCACCCTGAGTGTTGGTACCATGATCCAACACAAGGTAGGAGCAGCGAGGGCAGAGGGGAGTAGGCAAATATATCAGAATGTCTTTATTTCTCAGACCTTCCAAGGTTTTGCTTCACATTTGTATAGTAGTGGGAGGAGTTCTGGCAGACTTTATCAGGCTGTTCTACATATGTTTTGACTCTTCTTGTTTTATGTTTCTTCTATGAAAGAGACTGCAACCAAGTTCTTGTCATTTTTAGATCAATGTTTTGTTAAACTATGACAGCTATCCATGACAGAGAGCCAAGTAACTTTTGCAGCTGACCACAAAACTGAGTCTGACTTGCGGTGCTTAGTCATTTTTTATATATTTTTTTTCTACATGACACATTCCATGTGTGTATGTGTTTTTCATTGTTCTTTTAAATATATAATTAGAACATTTCTAGGAGCTATGGTACAAAACAATCTTCTCTGGCACATTACTTTCTTTGATTAATAAAGTTTTAGAAACTTCTCATCACATCGTGGCTTTTGATGAAACCTCTCTGGTTATTCTTCAAACAGTTGGGCTGTTGTGGGGTTGATTGCTCTCTACAGTATTATCTTCTCTGGTTTGCCCATTACGATTTTAAATGATCCAGACAACAGAGCTCTCACTGCCCATATGAAGAGTCTCTCCTACAGTCCAATAGAAATGACATTAGGATAGTTTTTCCCAACCTCTGCCGAAGTTCTTCATAGAGGTAAAAGATGTTTATGTCTTTTAGCCTTCTGGGGCCCGATCCAAAATTCAGAAATTTAGAAGAAAAAGAATCACTTCATCTTTAGCAAGAGATCCATTTTTTCTTCTCCTGCAAGAGCAGAAGCGTTCCTTCCCATTCGTTTTTGCTAGTTTGTACCATCTGATTTTTAGCAGGTCTGGGAAGCAATTCTTTGCACTGCTTCCCTGGGTTTGGACCAACCTTGCCTCTTCTTCCCAGCAGTATTGGTTCTAGGCTGCAGTTGATGCCACTCGTGCATTGCTCATAGGATGAATAGCATTTTAGACCTTTGGGGTGTGGGCAAATCTGAAATGAAGGGATTATCACTCTGTTTACTTTCTTGTAGCTTTAAAAACCTGAAAGCAAGTACAATTTCACCAGCTGAACTCTCTTCCCTGTTTCTTTCTCTGCCCAGCAAGAGGATTGGATGTAGAGCTTCATAAAATGATAAAATAAGTTTAAGGTATAGTCCAACATAGTGTGCAGGAATGTGCCACTGCCTCCTGAATTCTAGTGCTGTATCACAACTGCTGTAATAAAGTGTGCTGTTGAACCCAACGTGCGTGTACTCCACCTGTGATCGCTGGATGGTATCACAGCTTGCTACTGTTTACACAGCTAATCCAACACAGCGGAGTGGTGGCAGTTTTAAGAATGTGTAATTTGCTATTGAATTAAGATAATGATGATAAATAGATCCTATTTTTGTATAAACTTGAAACCATTGACCTCTTGTCTGAAGTTCTTAAATAGGTTCTGTGAGAGGAGGCTGGGCTAGCAAAGTCAGTAGGTTGCCAGTTTATTTGGCGTCAGGGAAGAAAAGATTTTTTTCCATTGTTTCTTTGGAGCTTCCATAAATACTTTCTCCATAAACTGAAAGACTCTGTAGGAAAGGTAAAGAGAAGCTTCCATCAAACGAAAAGCAGTAAGTCATCAACTGAATGCTTTCAAGCAAAACAACACGGGAATGCTGCTTAGCCCCTTTCAAATATTTTGTAATTGTAAAAGCATTTCTCTACGTCAGGATTGCGGAAAATCAGCTGCCTTGTGTTTAGGGGGAAGAGCGTAGGACAGGCAATCAGAAAGCTACTTACGTATGGTCAGGCTTTTGCATCCTGCCAGGGTGTTGCTGATCTCTTTCTGCTCTCCTAATGCTGTTGCAGAGGCTTAGGAAAGAGCTGGCCTTAGATTTATTCTTGCCTGAGTACTTTTAAACTTAAACATCTCTAAACATTAACACAGAAAAGTACAGCTGGCTGTTTTGACATCCTCTGTTTCAAGAGCAACTTCGCGCAGAAGTTCTTTTTCACTGCCGCCTTGTCGTTGCTGATGGAACTACATTGTCATTCTCTGTGTTTAATTAGCAAGGAGTACATTGTCACCGTGTTGAAAGGGTGCTCTCCCCTCTCACCCATGTTTCGGCTGGCCAGAGCCACCTCCAAGCGCCGGGGCTGAGCGGCGCAGCCTGCGAGCTCAGCACTCACCTGGCATTCCTTCGCAGCCCCTCTTCGATCATGCCTGCGCGCTCTCGCTTCAGCTAATGTGGCTGTACCTCAAAATGCAAAACTTTGCCCAGGATGGATAGCGGCAGAGCATCTGTGGGCTTGTTAAGTCAAACTCTGATAAACGAGCCGTACCCGGTGTGTACCTTGCAGACAGCATGCCGGAGCATTCGCTGACCTTAAGACTCAATCAGATCATGTCGGCAGAGTGTGGTTCTGAATGTAACTGCCTCCGACTTCAACAGCTGCGTTTACTGCATAAAGAAAAAGCTGTTAAGCCTGTGCCCTTTGCGCTCTCAGCTCTGTTTCTCTAAGAGGTTTATACATGATTCAAGAAAAGCCTGCAACAGAATAACTCCCCTCCCCCATAATGTACCCAACAAGAGGAGATGTTCTTGTATATTTTAGGTTGGTGGCAGCATTTTTAAATGATTTCTGACATAAAAATTTTTGAACTCTTATCATTATGAAGTTGACGGTAAATAAATTTTTTTCTGAGGAAACACTGTTGACTTCCATTATATATCTGAGATCCATTTGGAAGAAATACAAAGTCAGCTTATTCCTGACTTTCTGTCTGCTGACAAGCTGCTTTGGAAATGAGAGCTGAGTTAAAACCAGTAGATCAAAGTGTTTGGTAAAGCTAAATGCCTGAACAGTTCAGGTGCTTATTCGAAGCTTCTCCAAGCTTTCTGGGGATCTGCTGTGCCTGGTAGTGTTACAGAAACCTTTTTGTTTGTGATAGGTTGACTCTGCTACATGAGCTTTTCCTGCAAAAACCAAGAGGATAACTCATCTTGCGTGCTTTCGGTGGTGATGGGTCTGGTTATAGACAGAGCACCAGGTGTGCGAAAGGGACCCACAGTGAAAATGAACGTGAGGAACAGGAAAGTTAACCTCATGTTCCCTAAACCGTGCGAGCGTACGAAGTGGAGCAGATTAGCCTCGTTTCTAAGTCCCACAATAAAATTGTTGTGAAATGACTTGCGTGAATTGGAACCGTTCTTTGAATTGCAGATGCAGGGACATCACATTACAGGAAGCGTTTCTGTTTTCGCATTGTTCTCTTTTCTTTTTTCTTCTATAGTACAACCCAGTGACATTATTAGGCTACATAGAATAGTTGTAAAGTCTCCGGTTGCTATGTGAAATCTGAAAGTTTTTTTAGTTTGTTGATCTTTTACAGTCATCGGGAGTGGAATAGAGCAACAAAACAGCAATCTTTCTTTCAGGAAGAAGCTCAAGAATTTTTTCAACTGGAGCCACTTTATTATCATGCCGTATCATGTCATTTTCTTAGCTTTGCAGAAGGCACAGTGCCTAACGTTTTGAAACGTTAGTATTGCTTTCCTGAAAGATTTATTTTTAAACATATGATTGTCAGGAAGATAGAATGTTTATGGGTGAAAGTCACTGGGAAAACAAAAACAGTTGGAAAATGGAACACCTTTGTATTTGTAGAGTCAAACAATTCAGGGGGAAGCGAGGTGTTTTGAAGAGAACATTGGAATTAATGGCCCTGGCATCTTGTTCTGGCAATGTCTTTAGACACCGCTGCAGCCTGACGGATTAATTGGCAGCACGCACTAGCCTGTTGCAATCCAGGGTTCACAGATAGTTCTGACTAGATGAATGACGGACGGGGTGTTAGTAGGATTGGGCAAAACAGTCTGGACAAGAACACAAACTGCTGCCCAAGTATCACGCTTAATTCAGGCTGACCCTTTCCCAAGGCCTGAATAAGTTTTCACTACAGGGTGGTGTTTGTTTTTTTTTTCCCTACGGTCTGCTTCCTAAAATATTGCCTTTTAAAAACGAAGAAGGGCAAAGTCACCCATGTCTCTGCACCTTAATTGCAGGCTGGAAATAGAGTAAAACAATAAATAAGTTGCAAAAAAGCGTGTATCATTTAAACTTCCAGTCCAGCTTTGCAGCCAGGGACGTAGAGAGTTGAAGTATTCTTCAGATGTGCAGCCAGTTTTGTCATGCCTAGCTAAACCAATCTTTTCAACACTATGAAGTTTGCTCATCACTAGCTAATAAGCATGTTTTAAAAAGGACTTGGTAGAGTCTGCAACCATATCCCTTGCAGAAAACATATTTTTATGTATCCTTAAATACCTGGCTCAGTAAACTGTTGTGAATGAATTGTTATCCAGCTTCCTTATCAACCTTCTAAATTACCTATGAACTTTGCAGTTACAATGTTTCATTATTTTCCTGATCCAAATCCCCTCGTCTTGCCCATATAGGACAAAACAACACTGGAGACCCTGACTCAGCAACTGGCAGTAAAACAGAGTGAAGACGGGAAGTTTAGCCACGCAATGATGGATTTCAACATGAGCGGAGATTCTGACGGTCAGTACAAATGGCTTATCCTTATTTCCAGGTTTGTGTGTACATGTCAATGGGATCTGGAGGAGAATCCAAGTGCTTTGGAGGTCTGTGAGGCGTAAGAGCGGTTAGCAATAAGTGGCTATGAAACAAGGCAGGAAAAATGATTCATCGTGTGGTGTTTTAAGTCTGGAGGTGATTTTTAGCCTTCTCTTCTGTACACTGCAGTTCTCAAGACTGGACCAAGAATGTATTTCTGATGGTAAGAGGGAATAAAGGAGGCAAGTCGCTGTGGAATAAATGAGATCACACAGCGAGTCCATGAGTTACAGACCTGATTATCCATAGGTGTTGCACTCTCTGCATCTGTAGGAACTTTCTTGGTTTGATGAAGCAAGCGTAATGTTCATTTCTTTCTCTGCTATTGCTTATGTTGTTATGGAGAGGTAAGCACAAAAGCAGGCAGATGTGTAAATGTGCATTTGCTACTTTGAGGATTGCTTAAGAAGAAACGCCTGATGTTGCCATATATCACCCCCTTCCCATCACAAAAAAGGTAGAAGAAAGGTAACGTAATCTGACCAGCGTTCTGTAAGCAAGAAAGGAAGAAAGTAAAAAGAAAATCTACATTGATAAGTGTTGGGATTATGTTACTAAGTAGTAAAAGATGGTTTAGAAAAGCTGTTTAATGCTTTGTGTTGAAAAAAACAATTGAAACTCTTGATCAAGTCTATACTATGTGCTACTGAATCAACAGAATAACTAAAAACTAGACAATATATGGTACAATATATGGTATTTCCTACTGCTTCAAGTAAAAAGAAGAAACGCCACTAACCTATTGTGAACACTGACTCATTGAATGTGCAGCACCTGACATAGGTTACTGATAGCAGAGGAAGCTGCATAATGAAACACAAGCTGGGAATGTTTTTCTCTTTCTTTTTAGGAAGTGCAGGAGTTTCAGAGTCTAGAATTTATCGGGAATCCAGAGGGCGTGGTAGCAATGAGCCCCATATCAAGCGCCCAATGAATGCATTCATGGTGTGGGCTAAAGATGAACGGAGGAAGATCCTTCAAGCCTTCCCTGACATGCACAACTCCAACATCAGCAAGATACTAGGTAAGAATGATAAAGCACTGTTCTTTCAGTAGCAAAACTCAAACTTTTGACTGAATAGAGCTGAGCACCTGACACAACAGAATTACGGTCTCTAGAATGTCTGTTTTCCTACTAATGACTGCACCAAGGGCATACAAGCTTCCACCGTGCTGCCCAGTGGTATACATTAACCATAACCTGAAATGTTCTTGTCTCTTTGTAATTACTGAGATTGTGGTGGTGGTTTTGGTGCGAAAACATGAACTGAATAGGGAAAAACAGTTCATTTCATTAGGGTTTGAACAAGCACAAAACAACTGCTATCGTTTATTTGGCCACGTATTTCAACTAACTAGATTCTATGGGGTAGCACACCACAGTATTTGATTTGTGCCATAGCACTTTCTGTTCGAATCAATGGCCATAGGAAAAAGATCCTAAAATACATCCTAAAATACATTTTAAACATTGACAGTTTTAAAGGATTTTTATTATGTTCCTGTTATATTAGATTTCCCTTTAGTACATGAGCTCTATCACAAGCTGCTTTTATTCTAAATATTCTGAAAAGAATCCTGGAATCAAAAAACGACACGTCAGAACTGATTGCCATATCCTCCACTCTTCACATCCCAAGCAATATTTGTCATGAACATCATCTACTGAATTTCATGCCATAGTCTTCCAACTTTTCACTACTTGCTCAAATTCCCAGGACTGCATTCTGTCCTAAGTTACTCCTCTGTGACACACTGAACGATACAGAAGGTGAATAATGAGGATCTCTGAGGCCAATGAATTACTGTTCTGCAGAAAAAAAAAAAAAAAATCTGTGACCAAATTGGACATGTTGCATTTTTACTGATAAAGACTGTGTTACAGGACCTAAGCGTCCCTCAGGCCAGTGGGTAAAAGCTTAAGCAGGGACCCTGTTCACCTGGGCTGCAGGTCTCATTGGTTTTGCAGACAACTCGAGAGATGTGGCGCAGTTGTAATGGCAGCATTAATCAGCTGCAGAGCTGGTAAATATGCTGAGTTTAGACTGGTCACAGGTTTGAAGCTTAGCTTGATTAGAGTGGTATTATGAAAAGTTAGCAGGGGGCAAGTGGAAATGAGATAAATTGGTGGGAGAGGCAGAATGTATTGGCTGTGGATGGCAGATGTGACGATATTAACCCGTGATTAAAAGGGTGGTACGAGATGATTAGATTAGTTATGGGAACGGGATTAGAAGGCTAAATTGGTTATGTTGATGGTCAAATAACCTTATACTGGTTAAAAGGGATTATACTGGTCAGAGGTGTATGATGTGATTAGACTGAGGACAGGGCACTAATGGTTTTGGTCTGTTTCTAAATTGAGAGTAGACCTGGTTAAACCTGTTTTTAAATAATCAGCTTCAGAAATCTACAAGATCATTCTGAATGGCCCTTTTCATATAGAAAGTACAAAGAGAGCTTGATGTTTTCCCTCTTAACTGATTGTTTTGGATAACAACCTCCGACAGCACGCTGCTAATTCATTCTGCTTAAAACAGGCGCTTGAGCTGGGCTGACATTTTACGCAGTCTCTGGGGATCCTGGTTGACATTTTAAAGGGCTTCTAAGCATTTTATAATACCCTAAAATCTGGTTTTAATAAGCCATTCTGCTGAAATTGTTAACATAAGGAATCACCTTTTACTATTTGGCGCTAGATCAGGGAGATATGGGGACATCTTTTTCTGATTAGATATACAGTAGTTGGAGTAAAATGTGCAAATTCATTACAGATCCTGTTGAGGTGACAGACAGTATAGCTGACTCCAAACTCTTTCTGTTTCGCTGCCAGATATGGGGAAAAGCAAGGTCTGAGGCAGTAAGAGATGATGTTTCTATTTCTTTCCAGTATCACGTTTAATTTTTTTATTCCACCTATGCAATGGAGAGGGATGTCCCGACGTCTTCTTTCTCGACAGAAACGTTACAAAGGTCTTCCCTCGATTGCAAAAGGCCAGTCTTTTGAAGTCAGCAGGGAGCTCTCTGTTAACTGGCGTAGGGTGAGCAACTAGAAGCTTACAGTTCAGCCAGGTATTAGGGTCTCTTTATTAGAAAGCCACAATTTTTTCTTACCCTTTTTTTAGCAGCACTGCTACACGTTGAGGTCAGAGAGCTTGTTGTCATGGGGAGTAGCTTAGATGGAGTTGTCACCGATCAAGGGTCATTTTTATAGTAAAATGAGAGGAGGTGCCCTTCCCAGCACTAGAATTCTCTAGGGATTATGTTTGACACTGTGGTATTATGTTTTGAGCATAAAAATTAGATACATGGATTTGTCACTAAATTCATCTGTGCATACGTTTGTCATCCATCTGTTCATTGCAACTTAAACTTGTGGATAATGATTTTTTTTTAGTAGATGTTAAAAAAGTGCTAAAATGGGTCTGCTGGACCCTATCAATTTAATAATGCATTGTTTAGATATTTTTGTAGATATTTTAATAAATTTCACTGAGAAATCTACACGAAGAGATTAGGAAAAGACAAAGTTAGATACTACCTTCAGAAATTCCCTCATGGATGTGTGTGAATACAAACCTATACACATACCTGTACAGTATCCAAGTGTTTGTGTATGTGACGGTATGTTTTAAACGTAAAATCAGCCTGGTTCAGATAGTCAGATTCAAAACGTCAGTCTAATGGGCTAAAAGTTAGGCAGTATTACAAACAGCTGAAAATTCTTGTCAGAGAAACTTTGCTTAAGGTGAGCGGTAAGCAGAGCTCCGAACCCCACGTGCGCGGGTGTGCCCGAGCACGAGTGCCGGGGCACACGCGGGGCCGTCGCTTTCCTGCCCTGGACTCACATAGCTGGTCTCCACCGCCGAGTTCACGGGCGTTACGTGGGCACAGCTCTAACTGGTCTGGCTCACTTTGGGGGCAGGAGCCATGCTGGGTGCTGCAAAGTCTTGTCATTTTCTCATTTATTTCCTAAACACTTCAGCCACCAGATCAGGGAGAATTGTGCGAGCATCCTGCTTGTCGTTATGTATGCATTTGGGGAGGGGAACGTGTTCTTGTTTCCATAGTCAAGGAGAAAAGCCTTGCATACTTGACCCACTCAAAGCTTTCTAACACAGATGGTGAGCAGAAAGCTCACCCAAGAGTGTAAATCTTCCCTTAAAAAGAAACATTTTTCAAGATTCTTCAATCACACCTTGTTTGGGCTTGGGCTTGGCACTGTGCATAGGTACCCGTGCCTGCCTGTGTGTGTTTATAGACACGTGAAACAATGGCAGATAAAGCTATTACAAATATATGTTATTTTTAACCAGTTTTGGTATGTTGATTGACGATACTCATTCATAGCTTAGCTTGCCTGTGGGTGCAGATTCAAAGATCAGGGTTATATATTCTTCAAACTTTCAAAATTTCAGATTAAGAACGATCAGAGAGCTGGTTGTATTTTGTATATTACTAAGAAAATAAGTGACAATGATAAAATGTAAAAAACAAGGGTTTATCATCAGAAAACGTGCCCTTTTTCAAAATTCATTTTGACAGCATTGTTTGTTTAATTATTTATGATACTTCAAAACATACTAGTAAATTATATGTAGTGTATTTTGTAAAAACCGTAAAGTCATATTAAGAGGAGGTATCACTCTAGAAAGCAGCTATTAAAAATGTGCTGGTAAGAGAGGTGAGGCTGCCAGGATTTTTGTTGTATTGAGTTTGCAGCTTAGGAAGGAAAAACATAATGAATTACATTTATGTATAAATATTGTATGTGTAACTGTATGTACAAATATTATGCATCAAAATTTCAGGTTTTATGGCCCTGATCCTGCAAAGACTCATGTGTTTGCTTAACTTCACCCACTATTTACAGATCTTTTCACATGAGGGGTAGCAATCTGCCTGCCCAGATCTGACTGTAGGATTGCAGCAAGCGAGCTAGCACAGCGAAAGAGGAATTGTGCTGGGATAGAACATTTTCATGGCAATTTTGCAACAACTGATTTTAATTTCTACCTTTCTGTCTGTCCATCTGTCTCAAAATATATCGGAGTTTCTCCATTGCAGGTCCCCTCAGAGCATGTAAAGCAAATGTCAAGATTTGTTTAAAGACCGAGGTTTTCAACTTTATTATTCATAAATAAAAACTGATTCATCAACAGGAGATGGGGCTGGGGCTGTTTTTCTAAGCCACTGGGACTACAGCAGGTCTGTGATTAGAGGACTAAATTTAGACTAACTTTTATGATTTTCTTCATATGCTAAAACACCAGTGTGCCAGTGTCTACAAGGTAGAATTTGAAAGCAGACCTACATCTGGGCATCTTCCAGTGGAGCTCATATACTTTACCCTGAATTCTTAACATCATTCAACACAGGCCCTATCTATGTTTCCATCTTGCGCAGCACTAGTAGGTGTTAGTGTTTTGGCAGTCTCCACATGTTTATCACTGTGTCATTTAGCCCAAAATCTAAGAGGTACTACATGTGGAAAGTTGGTGTCACTTTTTCTAGCCACCCTCTTTGGCAGAAAAAGCTTGGAATAATTTCTCTGCAGGAAACAAAGCTGCTGACCAGGATTCTGGCTGCAGAGGCTTGCTGCCCTGTGTAACACCAAGCCCTGCCACAGATCCCCGCACACAGACACTGCCCCGTGTGACATACGAAGTGCCGTGCAGGACTTCTAGTCCAAATCCTAGAAACCATCTAGTCACACTAATATGGTGCTGTGCCTAAGCTAATAACAATGTAATTAAGCTGTTTCCCATTCCAGAACTAGCTGGAGGATCTCTGCATGTTACGTGTTGTAAACGTCATGAAAAATGATGGTTTTGACTCCAAAGTAATGTTTGCTAAGAAAGGGATGTCCATTGCTCCTCTTCCGAACAAAGACATCATTATTTACAGATCAGTTATCTCTAGGTCTGAGGTCAGGCTGGACCAGCCTGTTAGCCCTTCACTCCAGAAGCCCAAACTGCAGCTTGGAATAAAGATTCAAAGAGCAATCAGGAAAATGGTGTCAATAATCCAAAGGGGCCTTTCTACAGGGAACCAAACTGTTTTCTTTCCTGGGAAGGGATAACTGGGATAACTGTGCTCTCTATATTGCGAGTCTTAGGGGCACAGTGAGGTAAGACCAGCCTGAGTAATAGTGTGAGCTAAGTACCGTATGAGTAACCATAAAAAATGAAGAACAAGAGGAAGTCAAGTATGACATATGACATTATGAACCCACTAAATTGAGAAACTATTCAAACTTTTTTTCCAATGGGAAAATTTACTATTTTCCAATAAAGTTTTCCTTCTAGGCCACGTGTTTCACAGCTTGGACCATTCCTGTTATTTGAAATGTATCGTACCCTGAAGCACTTCGGTAGTTCGTGAAAAAATAAAATAGGATAACTGATGCAAGAAATTTTACTTTCTGCTCCCATATTATGTCCTTTAAGAAATACTAGTTTATAAATTTCAGGAGATATTTGAAAACAATTGTAAAGTTTCTATTATTTCCCTAGCTCAAGTATCCACACTAACACAGGCCGAGTGTCAGAAACAAGACTGCCAGCAATGAAGCCATAGTGTGGCTCCGTGGAGAGGTGTGCCAGTATCCCCGTGCTCTTCCCTTCATGACAGATACTAAATTCTTTAAGTTGGAGCTGGCAGTGTTCACCAGGACTTGGTCTTGGAGTTAAATCCCCACTGAGACATATGGGATAGTTTATAGCTTGTAGAGGCACTGCTTCAGGGTCTTTGCAGGCTCGTGTACCCAGCAGCATAGCGTTTACAGTCAGTTCATATTCTGCTTCTCACAAACCTGGACGCTAGAAAGAAAGGATATTTGTCATGAAAGACTAAGCTGTAGACACATGCATATCCAGAGTTTATGCCTTGATCCAGCCGTGGTGGAGCACAGCAACTAGATCGCAGCACATGGGAGTGGTGCCTCCTTTAGAACGGGAGGTGAAAACAGGCCCGTGGCCAAAGGAAGGCAGGGGGGATGTAGCAGAGCAGACTCTGTGTATCTAAGGGGTCTTTGGCCATTCCACTAGAATACACTGCCTTGTTTTCTACAACAAAGTCTCAAGGACTGGCTCATTGTCAGGATGGCGGGTTTACTTCCCACCTGAAAGACATTATAATGTAGACAAGTTTCAGTAAAATACTGAGTCAAAACTTCCAGTATCATCCCTCTCTGCCTCTTGGCCATACGCAAGAGGTTTACCAGTCAAATACAAACAAGACCTGACCCCTGTCTAGAAGCTCTGACAGATTCCCAGCCCAAAGCGATATGACCGTAGGTATCTTGTTCTGGGTGACCTACTTGTTTCTCTGCCTTTCAGTGTTTGTGGATGAGTAGAATCTCATTTCTCATTCTTCTTTTTTTTTGCGACAGGATCTCGCTGGAAAGCTATGACAAACCTAGAGAAGCAGCCATACTATGAGGAGCAGGCCCGACTTAGCAAACAGCACCTGGAGAAATACCCAGACTACAAATACAAGCCGAGGCCGAAGCGTACTTGCCTTGTAGATGGCAAAAAATTACGCATTGGCGAGTACAAGGCTATCATGCGCAACAGACGCCAGGAGATGAGGCAGTATTTTAACGTTGGGTATGGGACCTTTAAAAACTACTGCTCATTTCAGCAAAAAAATTTTTCAGGGAGAATTCTTAATTCAGTGTGGTAAATGTTACATTTTATTGGCCAGAACGTTATATATTGCTAACAGAATATGAAGCTTATACTTTAAAACAGTGTGTTCCAGGAGGAAGTTAGGCAGTTAGGGATTTTTTTTGTTGGCTCTGCTATATACTCATCTTACAGCTTCGGCCAGCTGTCACATGTCCACTCTGATCATGCAAAAGAAAAAAAAAAAAAGCTGAAGATTTTCCAATGAGACCTAAGTCTTCTAATAAAAACCTTATAAGTATAACTGTATTATGAGGCCTCGGAGAGTATATCTGAATGAATCTATGGTAGTGCCTCTTGATCCAAAAGCCAAAAATACAAGTTTGCATTCAGTATGATCTGCGGCAAGTGGTCTGCAAAAGGACTGCTGACCATACTGAACTTGAGCTGGAATACGGACTTGGCTCAGTTAATTCATGTCAGGAGTGAAGTTGTCTGCGTTGTCCATCGTGACGGCATTTGTCATGCTAAGGAGTGTCTTCCAGTACAGTAAGCTAAATGCTTTGTGTTGAGCATTAATTTCACGAAGACTGGTTCTGATAAACAGCTAGTAGATCAGCTTGATACGATTAGATTAAAAACTGCCTAGAAAACTAGCATGTATTTTCCTTCTGCAAAGGCTCCTTGGTTTTGGTTACAGCAGATCAAAAGAATCGGAAGTAATCAAATATTCTGCAATATTTTTGTGTTCACTCCAGAAAATTAAAAGCTGCACAGTAGTCTTAAAAACAGCAAAGCCAGCAACAAGAGTGACCCTCAGAAATAGTGAGGGTCATATTCTGTTTCATCTGAATTTGGAATCATTTTAACATTAACTGAGTTGCGCATCTCTCTAGTTAACAGCTAGAAGTAGCAATAAAGGAGAGAATATCTGTCCAACGACTGTTAAGTGTCATCAGACTGTGTTTTAAACAGCTACAGTGTGCATTGTTATAATAAGCTGCTCAGCAGAGAAATTTGAGCTGCTTAACCCTGTGGTGCTGGCAGGTCCAGTGATCCCAATGGTAAGCACTGAAACAAACACAGGGAAGTCAGCCAACATTTGGCATCAAGAGATTAAAAAAAGAGGAGGGGGGCCTTCTGGAAAAAGAATAGGTGGCAACAGAGCCCCCAAAAGACTGCTTATCTGGTTAACATGCATGCTTCATCATGGGAAAAAAAAATTAACCTTGTAACATTCTGCATATTATTTAGCTCTCCAAACAAGGCTGACATTGAAATCAAGACATTTCTGGAGATAATTTGCACTGGGGCATTAGAGCACAGAACCCCAGGGTGAAATCTTTATAGAAGATTTACTGACAAAGTGGCCGATGACTGCAATGGGGTCAGTGTTTGATGCTGGCAATCACAGCACTACAGTTGCATTCCTGGTTTTAGTTCCCCATCTGCTGCATCACCCAGTACAGGTCATTTAGGGCTAAACTTCCAAACACCAGTCCAGCTCCTGCCTGGGCACCAAAATAAGTGATTGGGTTTACAGGAGCTGTGGCTATGTCAGCTGCTGGGACATGCTGAAAGCCAGTCCGAAGGCATCGCAATGGGAAGGATTGGGCATTTTTTGCAACTCTTGGACTTAATGCCTCCCTGTCTCAGTGTCCTCGTCTTTAATGGTAGTGCGGCAAGCTCACCTCACTGGACTGCTGAGAGCCCTTATACATTAGTATCTGAGGACTGCTTTGAGGTCCTCTGGAGTGGACATCCTATAGAAGTGGAAAAATACTATTCTTAAATTATTTAATATTTGAAAAGCACTCTGAAAAGCACCATTTAAGTGCAAAGTGTTCCTATTGTTAAATATTAAAAGCAATTTAAGTGTGCTGAATCTTGTTACAGAAATGCTGACTCCAGAAAACAAAAGCCTTCCTATTGAATTAAGAATAAAATGCAAATTAGATCCGCTCCCTACTTTAAGAGCTATATCTTCAGCTGAGACAACTTCTACTTGTTTCAGAAACACGGAAACAGGACTGTGCGGAGGGCGGCCTCGCTCGAATGGCAGGCAGGAAGTAGCTGAAAATGCAGCGAGCGATTCCAAACAAATGTAAAGCTGTTTGGCAGAGGAGAGTCTTTCAGGATCACTGTACTGTGCAAGGCTTACTGTACAGCCAGGGCACAGGCAGGCAGGGGAACAGGGGAGGGTTTCATTCTTAATTAAGAATGTTCATCTCAAGAGACTCTCCCCTGTCTCCTGTGGCAAGGCTTTTCAGTGCAGATGGACACACCGCTGATGATATTACAATGTGCAGCATGTACTGAAGAGTATTACTGCAATGGAATTACTTCATGCAGCAAGGAAACAAAAGGAGCATGAATTTTAAACCTCTAGGCTTGTTGGGACCCTGAAGCTTCTCAGGGAAACAAACACTGCTCTAACACAGCTAGTGTTCTTGATGCAAAGGGAATTTCTATGGCCTGGAATAATTCTTCTTTCATTACTGCAGACAGGTTTCCAAGGCTTAGGCGCCGTATAAAGGCATCCTGTAGAGGATTTTCTCAAATGCTCATGTTGCTTGCTTGCTTTTTATTTATTTTTAAATAATGCGTGCTTCCATTTTAAGTCTGCCTTTTCCCAAATTTATCCACCTTCTTTCAAAGGTTCTGCTTTTCACAAGTGCTGCTCGCTGTGGAAACTATCACCTTCCAGTGGGAGGCCCTTAGTGATCATCCTATAAAGCCGTCTTGGCCCCAGAAAGCCCACTGTTCCTCTCCCTGGTAATGGCCAGGTCTCTGAGTGAATGTGGAGTAAACATCACCTCTTTGGAGAGACCTGCCTTGCTTTCTCTTCATCCACTGGTACTTTCCTACAGCACCTCCCCATCCCTGTGCAAATTACCTAGCCCTCGCCGCGTCTTGCCTGCTGGCAATGTGTTACTTTTATATCTACTCCTGCCAGCAACTTGGATTATTTAAAGGGAAGAGTTTCAAAATACGTGGTTTTTTAAGTTGGATCACAATTGAAAGGATGTTTATTTTTTGCTGGCAGCTCATGGAACACCCAGTTTACCCAGTAAAGAAGTTTGCATCACAAGCAGGCAAGCTGAAGCTGTGTAGTTCAGGTACAGCTAGAGATGTTTACAGAGATTGGGCTTTCTTATCAGTGAAGTTGGTTTGGGCTTGATGTTCATTTCAAAAGCATCAGTTGGTGAGTCTGGAATATCGATAGAAGGGTTGTCTTGCATGGGCCATCCAGGAGCTTCCTCTTCATGCCCAAGAGCATATGCTGTGGGCTTGAAAAGCGCTGTCGTAGTTGCCCTCCCTTCCAGTATTCAAACATCCTTTTACTTTTTCTCCATGGCAGGCAACAAGCACAGATTCCCATTGCCACCGCCGGCGTAGTTTACCCAGGAGCCATTGCCATGGCAGGAATGCCTTCCCCACATCTGCCCTCCGAGCACTCAAGCGTGTCCAGCAGCCCGGAGCCCGGGATGCCCGTCATCCAGAGCACTTACGGCATCAAAGGTGAGGAGCCTCATATCAAGGAAGAGATGCAGACCGATGACGTCAATGGAGAAATCTACGATGAATACGATGAGGAAGAGGATGACCCCGATGCGGACTATGGCAGTGACAGTGAAAATCACATTGCGGGGCAAGCCAACTGATCAGGGTCCAAATATCTCGTGACCTACAGGACTTCAAGGAGAAAAGAAAAAAATAAATAAAGCCCCATCTGGTTTATCCTTGCCAGTGGCCAAGCACATTAACTTTCTCATACACTGACTGTTACTTTAACTGTTAGTCTTAACTAGTTGGGACATCAGCTGACTAATAGACATCAGCCTGCATCAGAAGAAAAAAGGCTCAGAAGAAAGGAAGCAAAGACAACGACGACAACAACAACAGAATGATATAAGCTATGGGTAAAATAATGCCAGTAATTCAGCTGCTATACCCAAGCACTGAAGTCTTACCCGTCGACCTTTTATTATTATTATTTTTTTTTTCAAATAAACTTTATGGCTGTTTGTTCTACAATGTTCTAGAAATTCTCACTCAGGTACACAGTGCCAACAAGTGGCTTGTGAATGTGTTTTGTTGTTTTGTGCTACAGTTTAAAGAGAAATAATTTTTTTTTTTTTTTGGTAATGCACCTGACAGGAAAGAAAAAAAGATAAAATTCCTTTTACCCCCCTGTCTCCTCCTCCTCCTCCTCCCTGGCAAATCTGGGTCAGAAGTGTGTGTGTGTGTGCGTGCGTGCCTGTGCGCGTGGCTGGCAAGGAAGGAAGTGGGGAGTCTGTTTCTGTTAACCCCAACAAGCAATTATTTCCTTTCAAGAGAGGACTTCTCTTCATCAGTTGCACACCATACTGAGTCTTTGAGCAAGTGCCAAATTTGTACTAATGCGCTGAACTAGTCCAATTTGCTTTTTTTTGGTTGGTCTCTTCTTGTTTTGTTTTTCTTTTCTTTTGCTTCCTGCTCTGTCTTAAGTTAGGACAGTGTTGTATCTTAGACAATCCCTTGAAGAACCTGATATACCAGCAGCTGGTGAGATTAGACATATATTTTTGGTTTTGCTTTTGCTTTTTAAAGGAAACTGTAGGTGCCGTTCTCAGGTGAAAAAAGAGAGAGAGAGAGAGACATAAGAAATTTAGAGAAAAAAATATTTTATGGTCTTGGATTTTCATGTGTGCGTGTTTATGGTACTAATAAGAATAATATTGGACTATTGCGAGCAAAAAGCATGTTCCAGAATGAAGTCCCACACCCTCCAAATGACTTGGTCTGTAAGGAGCCTTTGCTTTTAATTTACACTTCAAGTGGCAGCGTATACAACATAAAAAAGGCTTGTCCAAAATGTGATTTGTTCTGCACAGGACAGGGCAATTGGAAGTGTTACCTCCTCGCTGACCATAATTAGGTTACCATGATGTCCAGTTTTGATGAACTCGTACCTTCAGGGTGGCTGAGTACTGATCTCTGATTCAAAAGGTGATTTTTTTAAACTGACTTTTTTTTTCTCCTTTGCACTTGCAGAAATCCTTTTTTATCAGTGGGATGTTTGTGTAGGAAGGAAGACTAATAGCTATGAAGAGATTTCCATATTCAAAGTGGGCCTGTAAGAACCCAAACCTTTGCAGTGGCGAGTTTCCCTAGCTGCTGCCTCTTACAAGTGACAAATTGTTCTCCTGGGCTAAAATATTTTCGGAGTTGTTCTAGAGCCCTTAGATATGTTGCATGGGCAGTTTTGCCTTCCTTGGGCAACAGCAGCCAGGTGAGGAGGGTGGATTTACACAAGCGTTAGCCTCTTGTATTTCCAATAAGGTAACTGAATGTTACACTTTATTTCAGAAAAAAAGAGTGTAAATATAAGTGGATCAGAGAGTCTCTTTTCATCTCCTCGCTCTGATCTTCCTGTAGAAGATTCGTGTAGCAAGACAGAAGCATCAGTTCTAAACCAGCCAACCAACCAAAAAGGCTACCCGTAATTTCAAACAGTGGCTGCCCAGGAGCTCCTCTCTGGCCAGGGAAGGAAAGTCTTAGGATCGCACTGAGGCAAAAGCCTTCCTCTGAGTCGGTTTTCTAACTGAGGATGCCAGCTTTATATTCGTGTCGCTCCCTGGTAAATTCCTACTCCTAGATAGAGAGACTCATTGCTATCATTATCACTTTTAACTTGGAAAAACAGCCCTGTGCATCTTAATGCCTGTGAGATCCCAGCGCAAGCATTCACCAGCACCATGGTCTTCAGTACTTGGCAACATTGATTTTGCAATGGTCCTTTAATCAGGCAAGTTTAGCCCTTGGTGCAATCAGCCATTTAAGTCCAGGAGCAGGATGAAAGGGGCAGGGAGGAGGAGAGACTGGGAGGAGGACGGCGGGGGGGGGGTCTTTCTTTGCCTCTTGAAATCCCACTTGAAGTGTAACTTGACCTCTGCAGACCTTGTGCAAAGCAAACAAGCAAATGCCATTGAAGACTTAGGACAATACTCCGATGAGTGGTTTGGACGTGCGGTAGTTTTACCCTGCAACATCTGTTTTATTTTTCTCCTGTTTTCCCTTTTTTTATTTCCACCTTTGCCTCAAAAAATTCTTTTCTATTTTCTCTCTCTCAGAAGATTTGCTCTGAAGTTATGCTTGGAGTAGCTGATCATATCCTCCATGTCAGAGAGGGTTCTTTTTGTTTGTATTTTATGACTGTGTTGGGTTTTTTTTTTTCAGTTGAACTGCCTCTTCTTGCTAGTGTTGTAATGGTAATTATAATAATAATAATAATGGTCAGCTGTTCCCAGATTAGTAAATTATGTATAATTTATTTTATCCCCCCCCCCCCCTTTTTTAACTTTATTTTATTCTGTTCTAATTTGGCAGTGCAGCAAATGAAGCTGTTAGGCTATTTAAAATGGATACCCCTCCCCACCTTGCCTTTTTATATATATATAAATATATATATATACATATGAAAACAAATCGCTTCTTCTTCTGCTCACACCATTCCTCTTTCTTTTATTTTAATTTTGGCCCCAGCCATGTCAACTTCTGATGTTTATTATGATGGAGTGAATTAATGGGAGTGTTGTTTTCAATCTTAATTAACTTCTGCTCTCTCATCACTCATTTTAGTTATTTAATTACACTAGTCATCTAGAGCCAATTTTTTTTAAGCACTCTGTTTGGATAAGAAGG
Source organism: Haliaeetus albicilla (assembly GCF_947461875.1). Taxonomy (NCBI): domain Eukaryota; kingdom Metazoa; phylum Chordata; class Aves; order Accipitriformes; family Accipitridae; genus Haliaeetus; species Haliaeetus albicilla. The sequence goes on from NC_091501.1 coordinate 18,472,982, forward strand.
AAAAAAAAATAGACAATTGTTTTTATATCATTATTATGTACAATGTGAAAACAGATATTTGTTCTTTTTTTTTTTTTAACTTTTAAATTTGTTCCCTGTCTTTGTGAACAAATTACTTCTGACTCTTGTGGGTTCACCTCACATTTGCTGGATGCTTGATTTCCACCGCGTTATAGAGACTCTCTGGTTTAATTGTGTCACTTCGGGCTACCAGAATACTTTGTTTTAGCTCCAGGTAGGTGCCACTGCGGCAGGCGTGATTGGAGCAAGTCTTAGACGCGTGGGCTGGAAAGCCGGCCGCGGGGAGGTCAATGGGAAGAAAGGCCCTTTGACTTCAGCGGCTCCGAATTTCAGCCCCGAACTATGGGCTGCGCTGCAGGAGACGCTCCTGGAGGTAGTAGCCCCGTCTCCGCGGGCAGGGTCGGTCCGGCGCCGGAGGAGCGCCTGTGCCGGGGCTGCAGGACCGAGCTCTGCTCTCGGCAGTGGACGGCGAGACAGAGCCCTTCTCCGGGAGCGCTCTGCCTTGCTCGCTGCCTTGGCCTGGGCTAGGGCTCAGATGAACGCTCATTTTGGTACCAAACACATTTCCCTCTGAGAGACTGCGCTAGAGCCTGGGGTTCCGTCAGGCTTTTCCGATGGGTAGCTTCAGCAGACTATCCACGTCCTGCATTTAGATGTTGAAACAGATGCAGCAAAGTTAAAAAAGGCAAAAAAAAGGAAAAAAAAAAAAAAAAAAAAAGGCTCTGGGGTCCCAAACCAGCAAAATACTTAACGCCTGTGCTAACGTTTTGTTGGGTCCAAGGATGAGCACCCATATATCCTTTGGCAGTAGAAGACCAGATTTGAAAATGAGGCCCTGTTTTTCCCTCTCTAATTTCTTAGAAAAAAGCAAAACATATATTTATAAAAAGATCTTCTTGTCTTGTTTCTTTTTTTTCCTGGGTTCTGTGCCCTGGAGCATGTAGAAAAACCAGGTTAGAAGAGATTAGGATCGTATTAACCTAAAAGCGCATCGAGGCCCTAATGCCGAGGCGGGCTTCGTTCCCTCTTCCCTGGGAACCTGGCAAGTGAGGAAGGTCTTGGGGATCTGCCGGGGGGAGCGTACAGGCCGCCTCCTCCTAAACGGGGGGAGCCACTTACGCCATGTGTCTCGCAAGCTTACAAAAGAACACCACCAGCAGTGGGGAAAAGGGGAAAAGAAAGACGAAAAAAAACTGAGGCACTTGCTTCTAAGCTCAATTAAATAACACAGAGTATATCCTTTTTCAATTTATTCATGCCTTATATTAGTAAAATAGGATTTTTAAGTGCATTTAACATCTTTATTTAACCGTTCCGCTATATTAATCAGGCCCCCAGAAAAGAACACTAGCTATTATTATAGCATTTAATTAGTTTTGTAACCAAATCCTCTTATTACGAATGCATATGGAAGAAATTCTTTCTTCGAAGACATTATTTCAAAGATTTGGTTACTGCAGTAGACTCTCTCTTTAATTAAATCATTTTTTAGAAAGTAAATTGTCTTTAACCTTTTTACAGCACATTTTCAGAGCTTTTTCTTTTTAATCCAAAGAGATGAGCTGTTATTGTCCCCGAAGAAGCCTCTGACATCACGTTCGTAACATCAAAAATAATTATACTCCGTGGAAACATAGACCTTACTTAGCAAGAATTCATCTGCTAGAATGAATGGCAACTATATGATATCTCGTACGTTTTAAGGGCATGATGTATCGGATAGGAAGTATTTTTGTCTGCCCACTTCTCTATAGAATCATACTTCAATTTTGCAAAGAACTGTGTGTAATTCACTAGATGTGGATTCAAGTGTATCCTCAATTCACAGGGCATGGGCTGGCTGTTTAGCTTGGTTTATATTTACATTTTTTCAACTTTATCTTAACTTGTCAGTTTCCCAGATTGAAGAACATGTCAAGTTCGTTTTTTCTACTGACTGATTTCTCTACTCCCCAGTGTTTTTGTCACTGGTTTGCTGAAACAGTATTTATATAGCTCCATTGGCTCTAAAGCTCTTACTCCTTCTAACGTTTTGGATTTTACAAGTGAAATGAAAATAGAAAAGAAATAGAGACAATCAAATGCCTGGAGCTTAAAACAAAGTATGTGCAACCTACCATCTCACTTGAAATTTAATAAAAGAAATAATTATGTAAATATAACATAGAGTTATAGATTTATATTTTGTTCATAACACATAGTGTAATATAAGTTGTATATTTTCATGTTTTGGTTTTATGTTATCATTCATGCCACAATAAATAAAAAAAAACAGGAGTTGATGTACTCTTTAAAAAAAAATACAATGTGGGTTGCCACCATCCTGGGTTTTTGGTTTTGGTTTTTGGGTTTTTTTTGTTTCATTTCTTTTGCATTCCCCTTTTTCAGTATTATTGCCCTGCAAGGCACCAATAAAACAGCAAATGTGTTCTTTACCTATCCTGTGGTCTGTTTCCCACTTATTCTAGCAAAGGGTGTGCTAGTTAATTTTCTTGTCAGGAGAACAAAACAGCTGGGCTTAAGGAGCAGAAAATGAGATTTAGGTTCAGCTTACCAGTCTGCTCCAAAATTCAAGGTTTTCATCAAATCACAGGAAAAAAAATCACCCCATCTTTAAAATATCGGTATTGAAACAGAAGAAGAAGTTGGTTCCTGAACAAGGTAGTACAGTGCAATTTCCAGTTCAGAGTCGGGGCACCTCATAAATGGGGATGGCTGAGTCCAGAGGTTTGGGCTGTGCCCACCTTCCCAGGTTACGTTCACCTGCTACAGGCTTATCTGTTCGGAGACCAGAGCAAATTCAGGGAAATACCCAATTATGAATGCCAATGACACAAAGCTATGAAGAAAATAGCTCTGCTCATAGTTAGTCAAAATGTCCCAACATGCTGCCTAAACAGTTCATGAAGTTTTGACAGCAGCATATGGCACGAAGTGGGATGAAATGAATTTGTACCTGGTTTTGACAGTAAGTTATTCTGATGGGTGCTTACTCTCAAGTGCCTATGGCTTGACAGATGCCATTCTATGGTTCCAGATTTCCTAAAGGGAAAAGGCAATATTTGGGAAAGCAGGAGGTAGCTGGTGGAGGTCCTACGAGCCTGCCCGTGCTTCTTTTGCTTGCCAAGTTGTCCTCTGTGCAGGGTGGCACCTGAAACATCCCGCCAGCAAACCGGAGGGGTAACGGGGCAGCTTCTTGCTACAGCCTATAGCACCTATATAGCACCCGTCCGGTGGAAGTGGAAATGAACCTGAGCAGAACCATATAATCTGAGGCTCAGGCTGATAAATGTCAGCATCCTTTAACCCCTTAAAATCCCTTTGTCCGTTACTGTCATCAAGATGTGATGAAGGGAGCACCTGTCTCCCTGAAGGGCAGAGGAGCGAACATGACCATGCCGGGTGGTGTGGCTGTCAAATTACGGTGTGGTTTGTATTCAGTGTGCCCGACACCTTCGTTTTGCTTCTTTGCCCTTTTAACAAATATGACCCTAAAACCAGGAATACCACTGCCAAAGCCCTGCTGGCTTGTGCCTTTGCCGGCGTGGCACACGCTGCCCAGCTGGCCCCTGAAGCATCCCTGCACATGTAGGCTTTCTCACTGCCCTGCGCTGGGATGGAGGGACATAGGATTTCTTCTTTTTTTGTGTGTGTGGTACCTAACAGGAGCAACAATGTTCCCGAGGGCAGTGGGGAAAAACATGTCTAGGAGAACATGAGAAAAGCTAAGCTGAAGATGTATCTAAATTGCAATATGAGTGGACAAGGCTGAGCTTTGCAAAAACAGCGATGAAATCAGTTAAACCCAAAGTGTGCAGCTGAAGTAAAAAAAAAGGTTCTTAGAGTGCTGAAGTGATATTATGGCCTAGACTTGGGAGTGGTAACAATTCTTTCCCTAGACAAGTTGCGGAGGGGTTTTTTTCTTTCTTTTTTTTTTTTTTCAAAAAATGCTAAAGCATTCCAGCAATTGCCTGTAGCAGGAAGGAAGAAAATGAGGATAATTATGACATTAATCTATTTAAAAAAGAAAGACGTGTGACAATTAGCGCATTCCTACCAAGAAAGTAACATACAGAGCTATATGTGTGTAGGAAAGTGAAAAGACCCCCCACAGAAGCCATGAAAGGTTATGGAAAGCGTATGTGCCTCACGAGGAAGCACAGTGCTGTGACTTCAGGATCAGCGAGAAAGAGTGCACGGGAGCTTGTCAATAAGCTTTCAGTTAATAAATATTCAGCAATACTGTAGAAAAGCAATGTGGGAGAAGAACAGGCAGTGTCTGTGGGGCCAACCAGTGGAAAGCGTACACTGAAAAGGTACAGAAAGTCTTCTCAACATACTTATCGAAGTAATCTAGTGCCTGAGACCGGTGGGCTCGAGATCGTCGTAGCAGCTAATTTCAGTCCCTGGGACGCTTGCGCTCACATCTGTTGGTGTTACAGCAGCACTGATGGCCGTGCACTGAAATCAGAGGTTGTTTGCAAGCTAACAATGAGAACAGGAAAAAGAAAATGGTACCGCAGCTTTGTTGGCCTAGTTCAGAAGGGCCGGCAGCCTCGGCAGCTCTGTGAGCATCAGCTACACCCCACCTGCAAAACCTTCCTGCTAACGTGGCTACCAAGGCAGAGGGGCGGCAGCTCCGGGCTGGGTTTGCAAGGCTGGCAGTTAGCAGACACTGGGGGGGTTTGGTGCGGGTTTTTCTCCCGTAAGTAAATTGGATCTGAAAGCTAATGCAAAAGACATCCTACAGGTTCCCCGGTATCGTCCGTAACAGTTGCTCTCCAGCCTCTAGCGGCGTGAACTTTGCAGACATTATTACACTCTCGGTCTGTGCACACCCACCCCCACGTCACCCTTGCTTGCTCTATGCCACATCTGGCATGGCTCCTCAAAAGTCCTGTCACTGGGAGCTGACTATCTGTATCCACCACTTCGAGGGATTAGCCAGTGCTTATTGGTCTGGGGGTTTTAGGGTTTGTTTGCTGGGGTTTTTTGCCTTGTCGGAGCACAGCCGGAGCCTGGGGCTGGGCGAGCGGGGAGAGCACCCAGCGCTCAGCCGGAGTCCTCCTCCGTCTCAGACCAGACGTGGCTCAGAGCACGGTACGTCCAGCTACGCCAGCACTGTACAGCTGACGGCGTGGCAGCAGTACCAAGGAATGGTCGTTCCTGACGCGTAACCTAATCAAAGCAAACTGCTTGGCATGAGAGTACGGATTTATTGGTTATGGGTTTGGTTATTATTTGCAGGCTTATACCAATTTACCTTTTTGGATGCTTCTAAAATTGCTGCCATTTGCTGATTTTGGCCAAATCAGGCTTGCCCCTGCCCCTGTGGAGGCCAAGTCAATTAGGAAGAGGTTAAAGTCACACCAAAATACACCCCTCCACAAAATCCAGAATACTTCAGGCGGGGAGCCTTTCTGTAGAGCTGGGTCTTAATGGCACTAGAATGGGACATATGTAATTGAAAATATAATTAAAAGCACAAATGTAAGGTTTAGTTAAAACTCCGCCAGCCCTGTGTGGCAATTCAAGCTGCAGTTTGAATGGCTTTTTGAGATAAGTTAGACTTGATTTAAGTCCTGACTGCATCTTTAGTCTTAGTTACCAATGTCAGGAAGGAGGGCTGGTCCATCACAGATAATGTAAACTGCTCGCATATATACACGTATGAAGGACCTTTTACAGTGCAAATTATTGCACGTAGAAAATGCCATTGGCGATTTCAGGCAGCTGCGCTGGTGCACCAGCGCCTAGGGTGGGTGTCAGCCGCACTGATGTAGCTGTACAGTACTGAGTGTGTGTGCGTGAAGACAGGGGCTCAAACTAAGCCCTGAAAAGCCCCTCCTATCCCCCGCTAGAGCATCCCCACACAGGGATTTGTGTCGGTTTAACTTCACGTTATCAGCGCAACTTTCACAGACAGTGAATGCCTAACCCACCAGGGATAAATCAATGCCTCCCCTTGTATTTAACAGAGATATGACTTAAATACAGTAAGTAAATCAAAGTAATTATTTAAAATTAAAATGATTTAAGAGACTTAGTCTGGGAGAATGGCATGGTGGTTAGAGAAGTGGCTGAGACGCAGGACTTCGGCAGGCTGCTCCTGACTCTGTCAGAGACTTGCTCTACAACTTCAGGAAAATTACTCAGCCCATCTCTAAGACTGCTATAATAATACCTACTTCAAAGGGGTGTTATGAGGCTTAATTCATTAATGCCTGCAAAGCACGTTGAGATCTTTGGATTAAAGGCACTACAGCACTGCAAAGTATTATTAGCTACAGGGAAAAGCTCTCAGGCAAGCATGGCATTAAATGTCTGAGGTTTAAAAAAACACGGGGCGGGGGGCAAAGATGGGCAAATTGTGGGTGGTTTGGGTTTTTTTCTATAGCCAGGTTTCCACTAGTCAGATCTGTGCTTTGCTAAACCAAGTCCAGGGCGGTACAGCTCAAGGCCTAATTTTGCTCTCACTCCTAGAGCTCCCAGATTGCATACATAACTGTTTGAATTTGGGGCTTCTTTTTATCAAAAATCCTCACTTTGCGGCTCAAAAGCATGTAAAACTTCCCTCTAAGGACGTACTTACCCGCTGAATTAAACAAGAAGAAGAAGAAAATAATTGTACCTTGTATTGACTACCTACATTTTTTAAAATTCAGTTTAAACATTATATACTCTCCCAGTGAAAAGTCTATTCCATTTGATTTAAAAGGGGTAAGAATTTCATCATGGGTAATTGTTTTGAATCCAGAGGTATTCAAAACACTCAAAACATGGCCTTTTTTATTACCCTCCAGTAGAGCTTCTCCACCTACTGTGAGCACAATTCCAAATGGACAAATTGCAATGGACAGTTGCAAATGGACTAAATGGAGGGAATTTTTTAATGACTGCCTTGGTCCCAAGTATTAATTTCTTTCTGATGTTAAGTTTTAAAAGCAAACAACTAAAGATAGCAGGTTTTTCTGTTGGTCCAAATTTAAATCTTGTCTGATCTTATCCTTCATTTGGTGCCTGTGGCAGCACCCGTGCACTAACTTGGGGTGCATCGGAGCCCCACAGGGCAGGGGTGAGTGGGATTTCTCCCATCATAACCAGGCAGAAAAGGTGAGGACACAAGCAAGGTTCCCAAAACCATCAGCTGAAGAGCAATATTAAAGCTGTCATGTTTACCTTCTTAACCAAATCCAAATTTTAAATTTTTTATATTCTTTATATCTTTGAAACTTTTCATGTACAACTACTTAAAAATAAACAAAATCAGCCCCCCCCCCCCCCGAAAAGACTGTAACATATGGAAATGTATTTTTTGTTTTTTTTACAGCATTTCTGACTTTGGTGAGGAAAACCTTTTAACTTCACTTTGTTTCCAGGTCCCATTGAAAAAGAACACAGGGGAAGTGAAGTATAAGTGATTCTGGCTGCTGGAGGTGCTTTGTTTCTCTTCTGATAGAATATGAAACTTCATGTAGGTGGTGGGTAGAGCCATCGTAACCTGCTTTCTTCTGAGTGAATGAGGGAGGTCAATATATTATCGTATCAAGGAAGAAGAAATTACATAGGCAATTCCCCCACAGACAATAAAGACAATTCTGACAGCATGATCAAAACAACTGTATAACTTTTCTTTTCTTTTCTTACAGACACACCAGTGTTTAAATGACAGCTGAAAGAGGATGATGGACTAAACACATTATTCTCTGTTCCATCTACTTTTTTATAATAGAAATATATCTTGAAGACTGTATTCAAGTTGATCAAATAATAAGTCAATTTGTCAATAAAACAGATTAGGCAACCTGTCTACTGAGATGATATCTGTCAAACAACATATTTTGTTAATACAATCTGGAAGCAAATGCCTTCATGAAAGACAATAAAAAAAAAAACCCGCAATGCCACTTTTACGTTTATTGAAACAGAGCGCTGACTTATTTCAGTTATAGATGTTTAGACTTTTTTTTACTTTAAATTCTAGTTGCTAGTTAGCAAACCGCAATTTGGAAAAGACTAGAAATAAGTGTTAATGGCCTGGTGGGCACTGTCTGCTGCTAAGAATTTCCAAGCCTCTTGGCAATGCCCACCCTGTGGGCACAAGTCATCATTATTGGGGTGGTGGAGGGGTATCTCCATTTCTCCGTGCACTGTTTTTTCTTCATCACATTTGTTACTCCTGTTACCTACTGCTGGCAAGGCATCTACAGCATCGACTGATCTGCCTTGTCACATCACGAGCCCTGTCACTGTGCTCACCAGATTAAGGCATGATGCTTTGACACATCGTGTATGCTGATGCAAATCATCCCTTGGAGATGTTGGGCCACAGCCTGATCTCAGCCGCACGGGGGGATCTCTCAATTTATGCTGTGTGACAAAAAATAGAGGAAGCACTAACACGCACGAATGCACAGTGATCAAATACAAGTAATGTGGAACTAAATGGCATAAAGCTGAAGACCCATTGCTGAAATCACAGATTCATAATGCAGATAGAGCTTGAGTTGTCCAATATAAGGTATAATCAGTGGCTGGAAAAGGCCAGCGAGTGGACTAGAAAATTTCCATTCTGAACGCTGGAAACTTAGATTAACCAGTCTCAGATATTAGCTGTTTTGCCAGGTGAAGTTCAAGCCAGCTGGTTTAGTTGTGTGTTTTCTCTCACGCCTTTGCTGTGCTAATGCTATGTAATCCTCAGGAAAGTGGCTGGTTCAGAAACTCAAATTCTTCTTTCTTCTCCATTGGAAAAGAACATGTCATATGCGCTAATAGGCTAGAAATTGTCTTGGTTTTGATTTATGTTCTTCTTAAACAGAACTTGGGAGGCATTTTGTTGCTGAACTATCTGATGCAAAATATACAGGCTGAGGAAAACTGAAGCTACTCAAAAGTGTGAACAGGCACTCTAACAGGAGGATCAACTATGGTGGCTGAAAACCAAGCAAACAAAAAAAAGAGCTTAAATGCTGACAGAGATTTAAGGACTTTCCCACCCAAGCTTGCCTCTGCAGGCTCAGACTGCTGTTAAGAATTAATGAGCTAATTTGCTGTTGCTCTCAATAATGCATCAACACCTTGTGGGGCAGAAGAGCTTTCATTCAGAAAAATCTTTCCAAAACCTACAAATATGGAAACTATATTCTGAAAGCTATAGATTGTTAAAAAATAATAAATCTCTGTGGCAAAGCTGTGAATAGATTTAAAGGCTGCACTGAAAAGAGATGGGTATTAGAAAAAAAGAAGTCCAGAAAGCCCTGTCAAAAAATTATGTCAAAACGTTAATTTTTGTGGTGAAATTTCAATAACAGTCAAAGATATTCCCATAAAGTCTACTGTGGAGTTCATTCAACTTCTTGTAGTGGAAATCCCCGTTTACAGAACTGGACGGTACACCCAGTAGGAACCTGAGCTTCCCCATTATTTTCTCCAACCCTCTGAGTTTATGTGACCACACGGCGATGTCAGGAATGCTTAATTACCCACCCAGCCCTACAAACCCTGAAGCACAAGATAGCCAGCAATCCACTCTCATTCAGAATAGTTTGGCATGTCTCCACATTGTAACTAACCAGTGTTACCCCTAGCAATTGCTCTTTAAAGCAAAAACATGTGCAAAATGTCTTCATTCAGCCTAGTAGTATCATATGTCAATCAGATTCAGGATGCAGAACTGGCCAGCAATATCCTAAAAAAAAATTTAAAAAATGGTCTTTCTTGTTTGAATCACTTTGAATTAACTTGATTCTGTCATGTTACTGGCAAGAATATTCTCTCTTGAGCATCTGATTTCTAATTTTTTTCTTTTTCTCTTTTTTTTTGGTCTTTGGATTTGTCTGCAAGTTCCAAGGATCTGTTTTAAGCTTTACAAGACCAACTTAGCCTGGGGCTTTGGCAAGCAATTTAACATTGTCTACAGCACACTGAAGTTTATTAACACCTTTCAAAACCTCTGCAAGTTTGTAAATCAAGCAGTGGTTCATTCTCCAGAAATAATAAGGGTCTGGTTTTGTTAATGTATACAAACACAAATGACATGTATTTATGATAACATGTGTATATGTATGACGTATACTTATATTTAAGTGACATTAGGTATTTGCTGTATGTCATAATGATGGCATTGAGAGTTATCGAACTAAAGCCACAGAAAGACAGCATCTATCAGACTCTAAAAGTCTATCATCAGATCCTCCGACTTTTTTTTTTTTTTTAAGAAGGCGGACTTTTTTTGGTTTTGACCTTAGCATCCAGATCCTATGCCTCTCTTCTCTGAAAGGGAATGACACTGCTGACACCTGATGCTAACACATGGCAAATCCCAAATATCTACAGTGCAACATGTTAACAGGAATCAGTTATTTTAAACTGACTCCCTCTGCTCCCAAAACCACATCCCCCCCCCCCCTTTTTTTTGTCCTAGGTGACTTTATTAGGATTCGCAGATGCACAAAGGATAACTCACCAATTTTATGGTGTTTCTTCCAGATTTAGAGGAAAAGGTATGGCTTTACAGTAAGGTCCCACTAAGATACCACCCCCCAAACAGAGCAAGGAGAGCCATCTGTAACCCACAGAGGAAAATGAATGCTGCTGTAGTTTACGACAAATCAATAAACGGTTCTTTTATTAGTACGCCTTCAGCCTCCATGATACTTTCATAATCCCCAACATAAAATGGTTGTGTGGGCTGCTCACAAGCCCTGGACCAAGGTACAATCAGGATGGTACATGAGGTGGCTTATATGTCGTTGTAGTAACTTGTGTCAGGAGCCATCTCCTGTGAAACCGTCACGTAAATGGGAGGAAAAGTACAACTGTAGCACATGCAGAGTAGTACTGCATACGCATAGAACAAGCCATTGTAAACTAAAATATCACTGTGCTGTATGCCCATTAGGTGTGCTGTATGCACATGCTACTGTGAGAATAGTCCTACATTGACAGAAGCAAAGTTTCAAAAATTGGACTACCTGTGCAAACTTAAGTAGGCCTCCTCGGGCATGTGCTTTATGCTCTTGTCTCCAACTACACGATCATTCGCCTTTTTTATTCCGGGGGCCTTGGCTTAGTGCAGAGCACAAAATATACTGACTTCAACGTAGACCCAGAGCCAGCATTTCCCTCGAAGCTCCCTGCTCCGACCACGTCTCCCGGCCTCTGCCATGGCCCGCTGTGCGAGCCCTGCCGCAAAGGCAGATGTATTAACTCCCTTTGGCACACACCGCTACATTATTTGCATTCTTCTCAACTGCTTGTTGTCTTCATCAGATCTCTGGAAGGTCAGAAGGTAGGATAAGCATTGTTTTGTTGATGAACAGCAAAGGCATAGTGAATTTAAGGTCAAATAACGTCACTAATTTTAAGCATGCAAGTGGATGAGCCCTGAACGTGTCTGTTGGTTAAAGCAGTTTAGGAGTGCCAGCCTGGTTTCTTTGCCCTTCAGCTGCTACCCCAAGCACCGAGCCTTTCCACCAGGCAGATTAAGCCCCAGATTCAGAAAATGGGGACTATACAACCAGTGGCAAATTGTGACACTTTTGTCAAGAATAGCCCAGGTAGGTAGAGAATTCAGGCATCTATTTCTTTATTTTTCACCCATTGAAAGTCTTTGCTGCTTATAGTCCACCGTGACCACACTCTGCAATACGGGAGGCAGAGATCTCACGGAAAAGCAACTCCTTCACTGCATGGCTCCTGCTCAGCCCTGAGCAAGGCAGGGCTACTGCAGTGAAATGAGATGTCATCCTGCCCACACGCACCAGAGGTTGTGGATGAAACGTTACATTGAACCGTTATCGACAAAACTTGGCATTTCCTAACTGCAGAAGGCTTGGCTTTGCAAGCTTCATCATGCTTCTTAACATCGCTACGTATCCACCATCTCATGCACGCCCACAAATAAATATCTATACACACTCCTCATGCTGTCTGAACATTTTCTACACTGTATTTCATGCTAGTTTTCTTCTTTTCTCTCAAAATGTCTCCCTTACACCTGGAGATGCTAAAAGTGGCAGGCAGTTGCTCCCCCACAGAAAAATCTCCCGGCCCAGCACAGTGCCATCTGATGTCAGTGTCGGCATAAATCCTTCCTTTGACCTCAACTGGCAATACATCAACCCACTGGTTTTTTGTGGCATTTCCGGAGTTGAGGGAAGATTATTTATTTTTAAAAGGCAAGAGTTACTGAATTCGCTGTACCTGGATGCTGCACAACTCTTTGTAATCGTTACCAACAGATGATGTCACTGAAAGTTATTTTTATGTCATTATCCTCACCCAAGGTAAATATGGAGCGCTGTCATGCCGTTACGTGATGTCAATATGTCATCATAATTTGTCTTTACACATCATAAATATTTTATTATATGACATTATTACACCTCCAGATATCTTTTTCCATATGAATAGTAATTACTCAAAGTATTTACTGTAATTATGTCACTTGATGAAATTACAGTAATTACATCGAAAAATGATAGCCCATGACTAATGAATTAAAATAGCATGGAAATTCGCATAAAAATTACATTAAAAATGTTAAGGATCTGAGGCAAACTCACAAAAGCAAGGAAATTCATAATTAAGAATTTAATCTCTAATAACATTGCAGGGTGCCACATTTTTAGATTATATCACAGAAGAAGGAAAAAAAAAAAGTAAAGAGATATTACCTGAACAGGAATAAAGTGCACAAGTGAACTGCTGCAAAGCGTAACCTGGCATTTTGCATACGTGTGTACAGTAATATAGGCAAGCGCTGTATAGCAGCATTCAACAATGTTTCATCAGGAACAAAAGGCAATGGACCAAAGTCAGAGCTGGGGTAAGGAGCTGCCACTTGTGTGGAAGTTTCTACGCAAGAGCCATCTGGGAACATAATTTTGTGACAGGTGAGGACAGGATCACTGAAGGACCGCAGTGCCAAACTCAGGAGCGAGGTGGCTGGCGGATCCCAGGAACATGTGTGGGTCTCACGGCAGACCTGAGATTTGACGCCTAACCTGTGCTCGCAGCTTCTGTAATGCCACTCACCTCTGCAAGCAAACAAGTATTTTCATAAACGTAGCTACCCCGAGCAGCCACACAAGGTCCTGCTCTGGCACGCACACTGTGTTCTTGCCGCCTCTTGCATCCCAGGGAGGCACAAGGCCCTCTGTTGCCGACAAAATTAATGAACAAATCCTTTGGATTTGGGCCTTCATGACGACAAGATGATTTATTATTACATTCATTTTTAATTCCATTCTTATTTTCTGCGTGAAAAGAAATTATTCTGTGGCTAAACACTGGTGGTGCCCGAGAAGCAAAAAGGAACTGCTGATACCAATTTTGTTCGTTCGCTTCCTAGCTCAGGAGCAGGCCAGGAGCCCATACCTGCGAGAAACTCAGTGTTGTTCATCTCCCCCTCTCGCAGCTGGCTCCCTTGTTGGTCCCGGGGGGTACGGCACCTCCATGGACTTCACTGGGTTTTGAAGTGGCCCCCAAGCTGCCTTCAAACTGAGCTGCCCAAATTACACCAGACCAGGAAACCCCACGGAGCTGAAACGGCTCCCTACCACACGTAAGGAGAAAGCTGGGATTTTAGCTGAATGAAGAAAGAGTCAGAGAGACAGACAGACAGAAAGACTGGGGCGGGGAAGGGGGGACAGGGAGTCAGTAGGAGAAAAGGAAAGGAAAGGAAAGAAAGAAATAAGGAAAGAGGGGAAGCGAGAAAGAGAAATTCTGTTTCCAGTTAGACTATCCAGTAATAATTTAATATATGGTGCCATTTTAGAAAATGTGCTATTCATATTTATGAAAGGCTTAATAGATGCAGCTGCATCCTTTAACAAATTATTATAAGGCATGGTATGAAATGCATTAGTAAGAAATGCTTAACAGATGATGCTGTGACAAGCTGTTACAACGCGTGTTATAAGACGTCAATATTATTAAATCTATGGGCTTGGTTAGCACATGAATATAAATAATTTTTATGCATGCTACAAATTGCCATGCTTTATTAATAATGAAGTGTTTATAAATGGAACCTTACTGTAAAGCATTATTAAATGCAGCTACTCAGAAGACCTTAGAGTAATACTGTAGTACCATTATCATGCTGAGAAACAGACTAGAAAGCCTGCTTTATTTTACTGTCTGAGTTGACACAGGTTCAAACACACTGGGCTTTGATTCCTGAAAACCCATGTGGTAGGGGCCACCAGTAGGCACCGGTTGAAAGCTGCTGTTGTCGCATTCTTTGTTACTCTGAAATCACTCTGGCCTCACTTACGTGGGATTTACACCAACATAAGTACTAGCGTCAGTGGAGTAACTCCTGATTAACCCTGCTGTAAGTGATACGTGCTGCAGGCCACATTATTTTCCTTCCCAAGTGAAAGCTGGCTGAAAGGTAACTGTGCATTGTAAGACATTCTTCTGGGGGAAAAAGGAAAAAAAAAAAGGAAAAAAAGTATGTAGATTTGAAATGTACAATTCCCTGCGTCTCAGATTCTGCCCTTCCAACAGATACCTTCCAAAAGGTTATTTCTGCATTAAAAAGAAACATCTTTACAGGGTCATTCATTGCAAAAAAAAAAAATCACGTTGCTCCAGAAGTTACCGTGACTCAGTAACACACAGGAGTGGCTCAGTTTGTCTGGCCTGAACATCATGTGGGAAAGCATCATTTGCTTTTATTCTTTTAACCATTTCAGGCCTTCATGATTGATGTTGTCTGAGTTTCCAATACCACATTGAATTGGACCAATATACTTACAGACAGAGAGCTACAACAGAACATATGTCTTCCCCTGCAGAGATTGAAGCTCATTAATAAAAAGACATAGCAAGTCTAGGACCAGATAGGCAAGAAATGCTTGCCATGTGATGATAAACAAAGCCTTTTAAATTCTTAGTTACATTTTTTTCCAAATTCTTAGTGGTTTAGTTAATGTTTAAATGGGGCTCCCTGTTTTCAACCATCTGCCTATTCTACCTTTCAATGCTAGCTTTTTTAAAAATAATTTTTCACAACTCCTGGGTTATTTGGATGATCACCTCCTCCAAGTTGTAGCTTACTATTCTTACTAAGGACTTCTAAAAAGAGCGGGGTTCCTGTTACTGAACTGGGACAGTTGCATAGGAGGCTCTGCCTTTTCTGTTCCCAGTCAGCACAGCCTCTTCCCCTGAGCCAGCCTGTGACCTTGCGTCAGCAGCCAGCACGTACAGGTTTCAACTCAAGGCTGTGCAGCTCTTTGCAGGGGAAAACTTGCACTCATTAAAAACCACCACCACAGGGAACTGCAGGAGTAGGTGAAAAAATGCTAATCTTTTGGATAAGCTCACAGTGTCACCAGTATCATCATCTGAATGCACTTTGAGAGGGAGACTCCATTCTGGTATAGCAAAGGGCTTTACATGTCTCTGCGTGTGTTTGTGTATCTGTACTCACACGTGAGTTTGTGGGCACGTCCCACCACTGTTCACCTAAAGCACTTTCATGTCCGCTGGTACTGCGTTATCTCAGCACTTCAGAACAGAAGAGCTTTAACTCCGCTTTCCAAGGGAACCTGAAACACACCAAGAGGGACACCAACGGCCAGGTGTGGAGAGGTGTGTAGGTGCCCACAGCTGGTGGTTTCAGTGGAGGCAGAAACACTCAGCTGAGCTGGCATCGCATGCCATCTGGGGAAAAAGAGATGTGACCCTGCATCACTTGAGCCCTGCCACAGCGGCTGGGCAATCCCTCTTCTCTTCCAGCTCTGCTCCATTTAATGCCAGCAGCCAGAGCAACCCTCTTCACAAGTGATGTAGACCACTTCATTTATCACCTCTATTATCACCCAGGAATTCAAAACACAAAACAAAAATATTACCTAACTAACTGCATGAAGCTCATAAATGTTGCAGATGGGTTCATTCTAAGTTCTGGGCAAATGTTCAAATAGATTAATTTTTTTTAAACAGATATATACTTATACTGACCAAAGCCTTAGTCTTGACTGTTCCATTTCTTTTTTTTTGTTTCCCTCCAGTGTTTCATGGCAGACACAGGCTAATGTCAAACAAGCATGCTGAAGGACTCATATTATATTTATCTATTAGCCTTGATGTGATTGCAATCTTCTGTATCTTCATGCATTAGTTTCTGGTCTAGTTTACAGTTCCTCCTGTTATAATTCATCTCATATCACTTCTTTTCTTTGTTTTCCCATTCTTCATCATTAATTTCTGAGCCAACTTTTTACTTATTCCATGACTCCTGCGCCCGAAACGTTATTATTAACCTTGGATGTGGAACTTGGTCAAAAATCCTCTCTGAAGTGTAAACAGCTCTGGCATTTCATTACAAAATTCACCATTGTGTTCCAAAACACTCCTTACTATAAACTTCAAGGTCACTCGCATCCTCCCCCTGTAACCGTTTCGGCTCCAGGTGGAGCCTCATCCGTCACACTGGTGCTGGGAAAGGGAGATGTCGAAACTGCAGGAGTCAGCGCTTCAGAAGTCGCACCCAGCTTTATGGTTTGGCAATGGGCCTTCATGCGAGGAAATCCGGAGTGGGATTTCCACATTGCGCTGCTGAAAAGAAGAAAAAAAGGGCAAACGCTGCTTTTGGGTCAGATGGCCCTCCCTCATCCTTCAAGGCTTTCCAAGAGCCGTATGGGGGGGTCCCGCATGAGTGTGAGGGATCGGCAGAGACAGAAAGGAGGCATGAGTCCCACTAAATGCCTTGGTTGGAGCTGACCTGATCCAAACCTGAGGTCCAAGGCTGAGGGCAGGACACTGCATGGTGGGCTACAGCCCTCCTGCGACTGGCCACGCACCCTGCGAGCTTCGTACACTGCTGGCTGGCGGCGTGACGAGAAGCCGGCTCCTACCTGCTCTCTCTCCCCGTGCATCAGGTTAAGTTGCAGCAAAACCCAAACAGTCTTTGGTACTTTTTGAAGCACCCCTTGAGCTTTTCCATGCGTCGGTTGATTGATAGCCTTATTACTTAGCACGTCTTTATATCTGCAGTAACTGTAGCAATCAGCGAAACAGCAGACAACTGTATTAACTACGACTGAGGAAAAGTGAAAATAACACCTGGCATTTAGCACAGTTCGTCAAAGGATCTCAAAATGCTCAGCAAACTTTAATAAAGACACATGACACCCAGTGAGTCTGGAAATATTGTGACAGCCATATTAAACCCAGCCAAACTGATAAATCAAGGCACGCTGTAGCGGCAGTGGCGCAGCAGTGATGCTCTCGCGTTGGGGTAGCGCGCTGCCAGGGTACCACCTCCGCGCCCCTCTGCCATGGCTCCTGGGGAAGCCTCTCTCTGCCCAGTGCTGTCCTCCAAAATTTCTGGGTGCTGGGCCAGATCCGGCACTCAGCTGCTTGTGGTCCTGCCTGCATCCTGCAGGCATTTACCCGGGAGCATCGGGATACCCACATGCCTCTATCTTGCTCCCCAACCCTCCTTTCTGTGGCATGGCAGATATAGGCGAGCAGGAAAGCAGGACTGCCAATGGTCCTGTTTAGCCTTTATTTACACGCTCGGTTCATTCTGCATTTCTATTTTATACGTTTCTCTATTTAGATGATGTGTGAATTCCATGTACACTTTTTTTTTTCCTCAGAGTCATGCAGCTAGTGTTTGTTTGTGCATCTGTATTGTGCTCTACTTTTCCTCATGTTCACAGATTTTTATTAAAATATTTCCATAAAACAGGTTGTTACCAAAAATAAATGAACACATACAAATTAATACATAAAAACAGATGAGTTATATAGAATATTTACAAACAATGGGATGGAATTCAAAACTTCTCGTAAACACAGCATATAAATAAGCATATACATACCCCATGTTTACTACCATTTATTTTAAGAGTTACTTAGTAGATCTGAGGTAGGCTAAGGCTGACAGACAAGCTTTTTCTTCCCATTGCAGATTACAGGTGCATCAAAAAGATCTCATTTAAGAGCCAAATGAAAAAGATCTTATTTTACACCCAGCTTGTGTTTCCTCAGCCTGCAGAAACAGACACACGCGGTGTAAAAATTGGGTTCAAGAGCAGTACTGACATGACCAAGCCTCAGTCTTCATGTGTGGTAAACGAAGCAGAGAGCTTTAAGTGATCCGGCCGAGGTTAGGCAGCAGGTAAGCGGCAGCACCAAGGGTCCAGTCTGCTGACTGCTGGGCTTTCAGCTCGTCTGTTCGTTACCTAAAACATTTGGAAGACAGAACGATCGTCGTGAATAAGAAATACTCACAGCAGCAGCCGGCTGAGCATTCAGACAGAGAGGGGGTATGCCATCAAACTACGCCAAGGGAGAAAAATCCCAAAAGTTAATGGACCTTTGGTCCAAACTTTTATTAAAGCAGATCCACGGAAGGCAGTGGGACTAACTGGCCGATGGAAGCTCACGTTCTCTTTGCGTGAACCCGCGGTTTGCCCCGCAGCTCGGTGCCGCGGTGCAGCTGAGGGCTGGTGGGCAGCGAGGGGCCGCGGCCTGGCCGGAGGCGGGCGCGCTGGGCCCAGGCAGGGCCTCTGGAGAGCAGCATGGCTCCGGCCACAGCCCAGCCGTCGCCGCGGGGCAGGCCCGAGACCGGCAGGAGCTGGCAGAGGCACCGTGTCCCAGAGCCAAGGGCTGGAGCCCCACGGCCGGGGGCGGCCGGAGCGGTGCCGGCCGGAGCCCTGCAGCATGGGGATGAGGCGCGGAGGGCGGGTAGCCCTGCGCGCCAGCACCTCGCCGGAGGGTGGGAAGGTGGGCTGGGACCCACGCGTTTCGGTGACGGGCAGGGCCCGCGGTACGTGCTCGGCCACCCCATCGGCACTGCCGGGCCTCGCAGGTGTGAGGCGTGGAGCGTTATACTGGCATAGAAGCTAACACAACCTTCTCTACAAATTGCTCCGAGCAAATATTTGCGCTTCATATCCTCAGGCTGCGGAGGCAAAAATGGACAGAGCTTAATGACGGTCTCCTGTCTCTGCAGCGCAAGATCGCTTTCTGCACCCTTTGACAAACTGGAGGCTTATTAAAAGCTGGGAAAGGCAGGGCTGACTTTTTCTCCGTTTCCGAGAGGAGGCTGTTTTGTCAACGTTTTGCCAGAGTCTAGGAGTGTGAAATTGGCTGTTCATGTGCAGCCTGCACAAGTACTGTAGTTTGAAAGTGAAGGCAATTAATTTTAGTTGTTGACTTAAACTGCTGTTGAGAGGTACTTCATTTCCCGATTCTTCCTCCTATAAATAGATTAAGGGTTACATGAAAGTCAAGTTGTGCTCGTTTGTCCTCCCTCTAGATAGATTTCCCATGACTGCTTATCTATCAGCTCCCCCCCCTTAACACAATTTGTTTCTCAAATTAATTTAGCTCACTCGCTCTCGTTGGTCCACAGCCAAAAAAATTGTCTCCTGTTCCTTTTTTTTTTTCCATAAAAAAAAGAAACAAAACAAACCACTTCTTTGGAATTAACATTTTCTGGAAGGGAGATTGAGCAATGTGTGTCTTGAACTTATGATTGAGAGAGCTGAAGAAAATGTATCTTTTGGAGGGATAAACATTTGTGTTAGCAGTCTGGAAGGACTGTGCTGGAGAGTGGCAGCTCTGCACACAACATTGCAATGGCTCCATGCATGCGCTTTTTCATCGATACTCATGGAAGCTGCATGTGCCCAGCAGCTGCAGTATAAATCCCTCTGCTTATTAATCAGCTATTACTTTTGGCAAGTTTTCTTATTATTATTTATTCGTGTATTGGTGGCTATTTTTTCCTTGCTTTCTGGTATGACCTGTGAAGACAACCATGACATCTACAAAAGTAAAGGAAAATTTTGTTTCCTGCCTAAGCTTGTTTGCAAGAAGGGACATTACTGATGCTGAGGATATTTAAAGTGTCGAACTGGAACGCACACACATTCACACTAGAGAAACAAAGTTACCTGATGCACACTGATGTGCCTGGAGACCTTCCGACTCCATCCTATTGTTTAATGCAAATAAATCAGAGTGCTTGCCCATGGGCTACCTCATCTCTCCACTCCACAACAGTTCCAGTCCCAGCACCCAGGCCATAGAACACACATAGTAAACAGCTAGTGCGAGGGTTTGAAGGACAGTCATATTTTTTTGATGCAGATAAGGACATCTGGGTAAGTATGAGTCACTGTTCTGAGGGCAGCATTTGTATTTTTCATGGAGTGCATATTTAAAGAAAAAGAATTCCTTGATCTAAAGATTCTGCGGTTGTCTTACTGCTGCTCATCTGATCTCTGATCTGGAGCTGCAAAATTAATTTACTCTTCACCCTGTAATATAGAGCTGAACAGAATTAGAAAAGGTCTGTGTTTTATCACTGGAGATGCCAAATCCTTATCTGCTAACACTGCACTACAGAGTTCTTGCCAAAAGGGGAGGAGAAACTGAAGTAATTTAAAAATAATAGTGGATATTTGGAGATATTTAGAGATACTTATCTTTCCAAGAATGGTATTCTGGGATGTAGGAATTTCTGCTTATTCAAGGTGCCTAAAACATTTTGATACCCCGAAATATGGACCCATGGATTTTCATATGTGAAAGGACTGTGCCATACAGTTCAGAACTATCATGCAGATGGGCTTCCTGGTCACAGTGCTTGTTTTTGACTTTGACTGTCTGTGATGTTAGAACTGGAGGGTTTCATGCGGCTGTCCATCAGCTTGGCCAGAGCAGTTGTTCCTTCTGCACTGCTGGCTATTCAGAGGTCCCAGGTGTGTGAGGCCACCCTGCTACACCTCTCCAACAAGCTGGGCACTTCCAAGAGTTAACAGACCTAGTGCTGCTACCATGTGGTGCGGTAAGTCTGGCATGCCACAGACTCACTAAAATTAATGTGCTTGGGCAGATAACTTGGTGGTACAAGAGCAGCAAGCCTGATGTCTCCCAGAAATCTTGGGCTCATTGTACATAGGGACATTTGTCCATCCAGGAAACTCAACAAATACACATTTATCCCATTTCCTGTAGGGTTGCCTTCTGCAGGTGTCTGGAGTTGGGAAGCTTGTATATCTTTCAAGCACGATGACGTTCTGGGACCATAGAAAGAGGCAATAAAAAAGAAGTAGTGGAGTTTGCCTGTGAGCTAAAACAAAATACAAATGTTGGTTAAATACTCTTGAAGACAATATATAGAAGGTGTAAAAGGTGGCATGATTTTGTGCTATTCCTTTTCTTGAAATATTTAGATAGAATAATAGAACACGAAGCAGCTGAGGCATTAATCAATGAACTGCACACCCAGATATATGTATCAGTAATCTTGTGTTCCAGTTGTAAGATTAAACATTTGGTGGGAAGCCGCCCAGTAAAACTATCTATGAACTAAATCAGTGTCGTTACAGCAAAGTATTACAATAGGGTAAAACCAATGCCCACCTTAAGTACTTTACTTAAGATATGTCAAACATGTCAGGCAGCCACTATGCAGCTAAAGACCTAGGTCAAAGCATGGATCCAAGTGGATGCTGAGTGTCACAACTGCTCTATGCAGAAAGAAAGTGGAAAGCCTGTTTTTTTCAATAAAGACTCTTCAAGATAATAAACAAACAAAACTACCATTTAGCTGTCATGTTGCTTCATTTTATGTCCATCTCACCCGATGCTTCTGTAATTTTTGCTAGTGATTCCACGCATGAATTGTGTAGTGGGGCACATAAAATTATTAAGGTAATAGGTCAGGTTACATCATTGCCACTGTAGGTTTTCAGGAGCTCTCAAACCCTGTTCAGCAGAAGTATGCATTTAAATTAGGCTCATGCTGAATTTCCAGAAAAGCCTATTTAACTATTGCTTGCTCAAAATCCACAATACAGAAACAGTACTAGTATCTAAATTCAACAGGCGTTATAAAATAGAGTTTGGTCACCTCCATACATTTTAGGGTTTTGGTGTGCAAAGGTTTCCTCTGCCCATTACTACTGTGAATTGGACATTGAACTATTCTGAGGTAATAATCATCATTCTGCTGCACCTGATTTTAGGATTTTTTTTTTTTTTTTTCAATTTTTGCTTCAGAAAGGTGAGAACACACAAGAGGCTTGTTCCTTCTTTCTTTTTAAATTATCCTTGCAGTGAGAAATCAAGATTCCCTGTAGAGGTGATGTTTTGGAGTCAACCTCTGGCCCTTGTGAGCTTCTTTGCTCTGCACTAAAGCATGCAGTGGAACCCAACTTACTTTCACCTCTTCCTCCTGGCCCATTGCTTCTTCTCCAGCACTTGGCTTTAAAACGATGATGACACAAGGTTACTACCTTCCTATGAAGCTTAGTGTGAACTCATGTCTTGCCCTAGGTTCAATCTGTCCAGGTTGAGCTTCAATGCAAAGATAATTGTTGCAGTGCTAAAGTTTAATCTATCATCTGATGTGTTCAAGACTACGCTAATGACTGTTCGAGATATAATTTTACACCTGGCCTAGCTCTTTCTTTATTCCTTCAATTTGCTTCTTTCTGACTGCAGCAGTGTAAGTGCAGCTGCAGATTGCAGTCAAATTTTTGACAGATGTATCATCTGCTGAGAAATTTTCAGATTGAACCTTGTTGTCCTGCTCTCCTTTTCATCAAAGCGAAAATAAATCCTCTTACTGGATGTTAGGGAGTCATTGCATGCTCTCAGTATCCCTCTGGTTTTGCCCCAAATCTGAGGAAAGGCTCAATAGAGCCATGGGACATTTCATGCTCAAAGCACTGCAGCTCACAGAAGTAGATCTCACCTCAGTTTAAACTAGTTCTTTTAGGGAATAATAACACAGGACTTGCAAAAGCATCCCACCCAGAATGGGAAAGACATCTATATGTGTTTTACCAGCCCTTCTAGAAAGTTTTGCAGCCTCTGCTGAGCACATGGCTTCTAGCAGTTATGCTGCCAGCAGTAACCAAGCTGTCAAGATTAAACGATACTTGGGCGTAGACATGCATTGTGTGTATATATATGTATTTATATATATACACTTGTGTGTATAGACATATACACATATATGATATATACATACAGGATATTGCACATCTATATATACATATACATTATATTTTTATTTTTTTTTTTAAATCTATGTGTATGTGTTTATATATAGCTAAAAAGGACAAACGTCACCTTTGCTCCCACCTTTCCACTGTTCTGTCAGGTACAGCACAGGTTGAAGGGTAGATTTTTTCTCCCAGTAGCTACATGAAAGTGTACCTGGGATCTCCCCAATAGGCAGCAAACAATTCTCTTACATGGCATGCTGAATCCAAATTAATGTAATGCAATAACAAGCAAAGAAAATAAACCTCTTCAATACGTCTTTCGTAATTTTGTGTCTCCAACAGTTTTTACTGCTTTGGTAAGTCCACTGTATTAGCAAAGTCAAGAATTGTTCTTCCTCTGCATTGCACAGCAAGTGCTGTAGTGATGTATAGCATCAATTAATATAGCATTCATATAGCATAACGCAATACCCATTAGCACAATACAAAGTAATATTAAGTGATTTTACTAGCTTGTATTAGTAAACACAGATTGCATTAAAAGCTGTTTCAGTTTTATTTTTTAAATGTTTATATATGAAAGAATAGCCCAAACTACAGAAGTTGATGATTTTCTGACACTACAAAAATTAGTTGCCTGCAGATCAGCTTAATTTAAAGGCTTTCTGTCTTCTTTGAAAAGGTTAATAAAACTGTGGCTAAAGAAGACCCTGTGAACCTACTTATTAGGATTTCAAAAGCTTTTGACAAGTTCTTATAAGATGAGAGTATGAAATAAAATAATTACGAATCAGTTGATAGACAAAGCTCATAAAGAAATTAAACCCCACTTTAAAGTCTGACAGTTTCACTTTGTTTTAATCATTTTCTGTCACAGTCACATGTGGCTGCATTAAAAAAAAAAAAAAAGTGACTACTGTACAATGTTTCTTCATCCGGGCTTCATGCTACTGTATGGAAAAGTGCATTTAAAAACTTTCCAGTCCATGTTAGAAAAAGAACTAAAAGGGCACTATCTTACCAATGGTAATGTTCTTAGGAAAAACAAAACAAAACAACACAACAAATTTAATTTTAACTTCAAGTTTAGTAATTTAAAGTTTGTCTCATGCAAGACACAACTACCAGGCACTGTCATTAACCACTGTCAGATGGCTGCGTTCGCAAACTCTGCAGAGCAATGGCACTTGATGCTGGCTCAGGATTTGGGCCGATAGATGGAATAATGCCCCGTACATAGGCTGAGATATCCAAAGACACAGAGAGAACTGGAAAGACAGCCTCTGTAGAAGACGTTACATGTTTGTTGTCAATACCTTGAATGAACATTTGCCCTCTGGACTATATATATTTCAATAGATAATTGTCTTTTCCAAGCATTTCCATTTTGCCATCAGTATTGTACATGACAAGTTTTTATTTTGCTGATGATGATAGTGCCTCAGACTGTGTTGTGTTTTACAGGAGCAAACTGCAGCATAATGAAGACCATTCTGGCTCAGCAAACGATGGACAGGTACAGCTTTCACACAGCACAGTAATTTATTAAAATATGAAGTAGATACTAATGCTGCTCTTAAAGGCAGGCAAAGCACATTTCGTTGTATTCACTATGGGCTTTTTCATTAATTTTATCTGGAAACAATGTAAAGGTATGCAGACATGCACACACACATTTACTCTCCACATAATCACAGTTTCACTGCAGGGACAATGGCCTTGGTATGGAAATCACCTTGACTAAAGCAGATAAATGGTTTCTATACCTTGGAACAGCTTCCTTGCTCAGAGAAAATAAAAAGAAGTAACACCAGCTTTCTGTTTACCAGATAGAATGAATGCATTATAAAACCCTAGAAGTCTTTTCAAAATAAAATTATTTGAGCTTTTCTTTAACCCATGGATGCACACATCTCTGAACCATGATAATACTTCACGTGTATTATAAAATAACAAAAATGGGGCACGCTGACAATAGAACATTGCATCCACTAAACTCACATTCCCCACATTGCTTCATTTACACTTGGTATGTCACAAGGAATTCCAATTATGTCAGAAATACCAGGACACAGTGACAGGCCACAGTATTCATCTTAAACCCCGTTTTACACGAAGTATTTTGCACACCTATTGCAGAGTGAAACTAGGTCTATATTGTGTACATTTGCATGGACAGGTATGCCTAGACAGCTGGGAGAAGAGATGCCATCCCACATTGTACATGCCAGCAGAGACCACAGTTTCACTAGTGTAACTCTCTCTGTGCTGGCAATTTTTTCTTTTGTTTAGGTATACCAATAAAAGTTGAAAATCATTAAATAGGAAAAAGCACAGTTATACGTGTATTAACTCCACCTGAACTAGCAAAATTTTGATGGTCACACCAACTATACTGTTAAAGTGCTCCCAAATTAGCAAAATACTTTCTTTCGAGCCCCTGGAAAACGATCTATTTAAAAGTAGAAATTGAATCGGTATTGGTGTAACTGGATAGAGAGAGGCCCTGTTGATCCGAGCGGTCTGCACCATGCAGCAGTGGCTTTTGCCCAGTCAGGCAGAAAGGAGCAGCGTGCTGGGATCTGCAGCCCCCAGCCTCGCCGGGACCCACCTGCCCCAGCTCGCCTTACTCCCCCAGGGAAGCGTACAGGAACCAGTAAGACTCTCCACCTGCAGACCCCTTTCTAAAACTGTTTTCATTCGGCTAGTAATTTCCTGTTGCCTATCCGGGGACATGAGAGCAGCGTTACAGCAGATGCCCTGGCTGGCACGTGTATTTCGTTTAATTCAGGCAGCAGAGGAATTAACGGCAGCGAGCACCTGAAGCAATACTCAGCAGAGCAGCCTGGCCGATGAGGCCACACTTCATCCAGAGGATGAGGAGTTCCAGTTCCTCATCTGGGACCTAATTCCTTGGCTGACCAAAAATTAAGAAACCTATAAATACCCAAGAAAGCACCATTTTGTGATCCTTCCATAAGAAGCCTTCCACAAGCCAGCTTGTGCTATTAAGGCACTCCGGAGCCTGACTACAACTTTTAATAATTGGTGTAAAAATCCCACAGAATCCTGCTGAGATGCAACATAATGAAATGCCAGACAATGTCACTGTGAGTCTATAGTGGAAAATATAGGCAAAACAATGTCAGTGGATGTCTGCGTAGACAATGTTATGATTCGAGGAAAGGCAAAATGCTGTCAATGGGAGTCTATATGCTGTAGATAGCATTACCACAGTATGCGAATAAAGGCAAAATGATGTCAGGGCAATACACAATATGCTCAAGACAGAATATATTTAGTCTGAATAGAAAATCTGTCATGTAAAATAGCTGCATTGATTCTCATCTTCCACAGTGATGTGTTGTCATTTTTTACACTGACTGTCTTTTTTATTTAGATTTACCCTATAGTCTAATCTGTTTTTTTTTCCACATTAACACTTCCTTTACTTGCCATAAGTGAACCCACTACCATTGACTTTTTTACCTTTGGATTATTTTATTTAAAAGAAAAACAAATTTGAACCAAAATCCCCACTAAAAAAACCACCAGCTATATCCACACTAGAATTAGCAGGTCCAAGATTTGGATGTCTATCCTCTCACTGAATTTCACAGACAGAAATAAAATAAAGTTGCCTATAAAATACATGGATATATGTATGCACACATATGTGCCCAGGCAGAATTCTAATCACCTCTGATCAGGGGAAATAATGTTATTAAGGGGCAAGTAGATTAGAATTTTTTTTTCATAATTGTATGGCATTTCTGCCTAAAAAAGCTCCAGTTGTGACCTCACATGATTTACACTTCTGTAAAATGTGGCCTAATGTCCAAATTAATTTCATTTGTATACATTTCATTATTTTTCTTAAGAACAAGATTATTAGACTCTGGTTCCAAGTAATTTCTAGTTTTCTCTACAGTCCTCCTAATGTCAATCAAACCTTCATGTCCTAAATTGTTGGGTAATTTCTGTTAGGGCAGTGATACTTCAGCTGCCAGGGGAAATGAAATGTTTCCTGTGTATTTTGGGCCCAGCCTGCCCTCTTCACTAAATCACAGCTCACTTCAACTTCCAGCAGCCCCAGTGCTGTAAAGGTTAAATTTCCCCACAAACCCTACTTTGCAAAGCAGAGTATCTGTACTTATTGATAAAAGGCTCTAAAATATAACATGCAATTATCTAAATTATGATCAATCAAGGAGAGCACTGAAGCTCTCTGCCTTCTTCAGCCCAGTTATAGCTGACATTATCGTATTCAGTGTTCTCTTCTCAAGAGTGTTTTGACTCTGGCCACCAGCAAGTCTACCTACATCTACATTAGCAGGTAGTTTGGTGTAATCAGAGCGGATCAGTAGACTGAAGCAGCCGATAGCGAGATCCATGCAACTATGCTATGTGTGGTGGATGTTTTTCCTTTGGATGAGATTTAGTCTGCTCTCCTTGGACAAATGACTCTCCCACCTATGTGGTTCATAGCCTTTCCACTGCCCACCCGTTTGTTCACATCTGTGGGATTTTGACTTCTTAGAAGTCACAATTTTGACACTGACATTTATCACACACACCTGAGAAGGGTCATCTAGATTAACTGCTTCCCCATGGGATCTCACGTGGACATTTGGCAGTCCTGTGAACCAAACCAACGTGCAGCACATAGGGGAAAATGGGGAATTTGCTTTGAGTGCCAGTGTTACTGCTCTGACTTAACACACAGAAGGAGGTGCAGCCTCCATTTCAAAGATTTTATTTTCTAAAATGCCAGTTTCATGCTGATTCCAAATTAAGATTTTGAAATTGTGGAGGAAAACAGTCACAGAGTTCAGACTTACCTGGTGTGCTTCGGTTGGACATCCAGACTTTGAAACTTGGCCTCTCTACTGCAGGGCCCTCATGATAGAGGCACCTCTGAAGCACAAGCTCTCCAAAGCAGCAGAAAG
Organism: Haliaeetus albicilla; assembly: GCF_947461875.1. NCBI lineage: Eukaryota > Metazoa > Chordata > Aves > Accipitriformes > Accipitridae > Haliaeetus > Haliaeetus albicilla. The sequence goes on from NC_091501.1 coordinate 18,500,943, forward strand.
ACAAATTTATGGGGAGCTGCAAACTGGCTCCTTCTCCTCCCACCTGAAGTGCTGAAGAATTAGAGTTTTGAAAGCGTGGCTGGTATGGGAGCTGAGGTCTACTGAGTCATTAAGGTGCAAAACTGACAGCATCTCAGAAATAACTGGCAGGAGGGGTTGATACGATCTTGGGAACTAGGCCATTCAAGTGGGTTGCTTAAGCGGTGGGAAGACAAATTATCAAGGAAGAAGGCCAATTTTAGACAGAGCCTTGACTGTATTCCATCTTTCCTGCAAAACATTTTTATTTTGATAATCAGCATTCTTTGGAAAAGATAAATTCTGTAGGAATACATCTGGTGCTCCACCTATATCTTTGCAAGAGTGCTCCAGCGTGTTAAAAAAAAAACCAACAAACAAATTCAGATCCAGTCACAATAGTCCTTAAGTTGTTGTGTAGAGAGTCTTAACCCAAATTTTTCTTGCTTTTTCTGCTTTGCATTTCAACTTTTACATTACGTTAGCATAGTGTTCCCATGCTTAATTTGCCTCTCATCTGGATAATGATAATAAGCTGTTATTGACTAGCATTTCCAGTTCAGTGCAGTGAACATTGGGTAGCATTCATAAAATGTTCCTCTTATGCCAGCTGAAATTGGTAGTGGTTTTGAGGCAAAAGGCCAGATTCATCAAAAGGATAATGGGCAGATATATTTTTTGTTTGGTTTTTTTTTTGAATTTTAATGACTGAATTGCATTGCTATTCTTTGTTTATCTATTTTTGAATTCTATCAGATAGCTTTAGGGATAACTACCTAATTTCTGTATTTATAGGAAACTGGCACAAATCGAGAAAACAGAACAATTCCATGTTTATGAAGCATGAATTCTCACAGTAAATGTCAATATATTGTGCATTAATACACAACAATTCTACAGTAAAGCACATATATATTAAATATGTGTTTCTTCTGCATGAAGCCTCCAGCTTGGCTGTTTTGTATGGTAGTGGTTCACACCAGAGTCCTTCTGGGGAGTATAAGATCCAGCTGTATCCACTGCTGCTTATCTGGGAGAGGACCTCCCCCTGCCCGTCCCCATCCTGTTGCACTTACCCCCTCCCCAAACCCTGCCGACGGAGGGCCCAGGTCAGGGGCTGGCCCTGCACCCCAGTTGGGCTTTGGGTCCTGCAGGACCCTGCTAGGGCAGGAGAGGGGCAAGGGGGTGCAAGCAGAAGAGGGCCAGTCACAGGTACAACGTCCACCTCCAGTGATGCTCCAGGGGTATCCAGAAAGCAGGATGCTCCATCTATTTGCGGAGGTGGGAAGGAGATTTGTCTGAGCTGGGTTTGCAGGGAAGGCTGATATGGTTTAAAATACATCATGCACATTTGTATTTTTAAGGTAACTGTGGTCCATATGTGGCATGTTTGCCAGACCATTACAGAAAATAAGAGAAGGATGTCGTTTCAGCAGTTTGAAAACTACATTTGTGGTATGTACATCTTCTGCCAGTGCCCACTTCTATCTCATGCTTAAATTTGGCATGGAATCTCCTCTCCTCATGAATGCCTTGGAAATATGAGAAAACGTGGGGTTTTTCCACACTAAAATTGGTTGGGAGCCCGCAGAGCCTCCTGGATTAGGCAGCAAGAGGACTGTGTCTGCTCAGGTGTGGCACCAACAGGGACAGGCATTTGCCTAACCATGGCCACATACAGGACCAGCCTGTCCTTTGGAGGCTGCAGAAGCATAGAGAAAGCTCCTGTTAAAAAAAAAAAAAAAGGCAGACTCCCCCCCCCCCCCCCCATCATCTTTCTACCAGCATACTAGCATGAAAATCCAAGGGACAAACCCCAGACCTTGTATGAACTGCAGCAGGATTGGATGGGGAGGGGAGGCAGACCTGAAGGTGCTGCAGAGCTGTACCCACGGCTTGGTCCAGGCTCACCCCATGAGGCCACCATGGGGCTGGGCAGACAGGGGAGAGCAGGGCTGGACCCATCGCCATACGTTCTGGTACACACCTAGTCAGGCTCTGCTGAAGACAAGATGCTGGTTTGTATTTACGGAGTGTGGCTTGGAGGAGCATGGTGATAGCAAGCAGCAATGTAGGACACGAAATCACAAATATAAGGGGACATCTCACTGGCAAAGGCATGGAAAAGGCAGCGGCTCACAGGTGGATGGGACTCTAGGAGGATATGTGCAAAAATAACAATGTGCAAACAACCCATGGCCGGGACCCTTGTTTTATGGCACAGAGAATGCCATCTTCAGAAGCACAGCACCTCCCACCACTGTTCTGTGATGCCTTTCAACATCACCTTACTGACAATATTCACTCTATTAAGGAAAACAACAATTTTTATACCATTTGCATGTTATCCCTGAAGCATGGCAGTCCAATCAACATTTATATGGGCATGCAAGAGACATATTGACAGATGAGGCAGAGAGCATTCATGTTTAAAGCATTGTCTGGGGTCACTGGATAGGTCCTAAAGAAACTTCACATCCCTTGATCTCCACGTCCTGTGAGAGGGGTCAACATGAATATCTGGAGGTTTGCAGAGGTGGGCTTTAAGCTGGTCATTCGACTCTGTATAATAGTGTACTGGGCTTTGGCAAGCTGAAGCACAAGTATTAGAGGATAGGTCATCCAGTAACTTAGATCTTCAGTTATTCATATTTTGCCTTGATTCATTAAAGTCAAAATCCTTTCTACACAGCTTATGTATGTGAGACAAGCCCTTAATGACCTATTTCTTCTGCTTCATGGAAATGTGGCCTCTCCAGACTCTTCTGCATTCCAGATAAGGAGACAGAAATGATGCCTGGATCACAGAAATCTCCCAGAGAACGTGTACTCAGCCAAAAGCCTGGCACTTTTAGCTCACAGCACAAATGTGGCTTCTACCGTCTTGAAATCTGTTGAAATGAAGACTGTGTCAAGCAGAAAAAATATTCCACCCCTTAGGTAAAGCAATGGCTGTGCATAAGCTACCTCAGCCGAAGAGACACGAGCTGTATCACGTTCTCTTCTCCTCCCTGATACACATGCAATGATCCACAAAACACGGCAGCCTCCACCGCTCTCCTGTAGACGCTAACCTACTGGTGACAACAAACACAATGTGACAGACAGAAGGGTCCAGAGGAAGACTTACATGAACTTTGGCCCATGTGTGATATGGAGCGTTTTCTTTACAACATCATCTGAGATAATCCACTGTGAAACAATCTTTTGGATTAACTGCCATGACCTTGGGTCCTCCTGCACAAACAGACGTTTGCTGCAGCTGGAATTAGGATGCTGTACTTCTATGTTATCTTTGGGGAGGAAAAGCAGAGGAACAAAATCCACGCTTGCCAAAAGTACCGGTTTACCTTGATCAAAGAGCAGACACAAGTTGCAGTATGTAATCATGTGGCAGTCAGTCTGGTCCTGCAAGTCAGAAGTCTTGGAGATGATGGCAAAAATGACTCACTGCATGACTCTGCACTAGTCGTTTAATTTGCTTGTACCTCAGTCTTGTCCCCTGTAAAGCATGGTTAATAAATTTTTTATTTCCTGTCCCCTGGTTATGGGGATAATGAACAAAAATTCCAGGAATTTCAGCACAGTTGATCAAAAAGTCTCAATAACTGCAAAATGCTGTGTGGGTAAACAATTTGGTCGTTGGTGGGGAATTAGCTGAACATAATAGCTGGGAGTCTTTACAAAATGCCTCCTCACAGCTATATCTATCAAAGCTCACTGAAGTTGCAGGCATATGGCAATTCAGAACAAGGGTGGGTGAACATGTTTAACCTAGTTAGAAACTCAGTGGAAGACTGCGGAGTCTAAGGCATTGCTCAGCCTATACTGAGCTCTCAGACTGCTTGGGAGAGCTTCAGGAAAACAAGCAAGCATATGAGACAAGAAAAAATGCTGGTCAAGAAAAGGTCGTCCTAGCAAGTGTCTAGCATTTATAAGTGATATTTGTTCCACAGCAGAGATGTGCAGTGCTGAGTTAATTTGATGATGGAGTTTCAAGGGATTCTTTTAGACTGTAATTAATCCTTGAAAAGAAATACAGGGAAAATATTTATGAAATAAATTCAAAGGTTCATAAAACTTCTGCCTTTGTGAATGAGGCTTACCTTTTCTTAATTCAAAGTGAGCTCTTCTGCCTTCCTGTGCACAGAAATGTGACTGTGAGGGTTATATCAATCCACACGTCTTCCTAAAAGGAGGAGCTGGCTTCAGTGCGATGAGAGTCTGACCCATCTAGAAGCTTTTTGTGCTACTCTTCTATAAAAGAAAAGAAATTACTTCAAGATAAAAGGCTTTGACTGTGTTTTAAGAAACATAAATCCTTTATTAAGGATTTGAATAATAATTGTGGGCAACAGTTTAGTTGTTCAGTTAATTATCCTTCTTGCTCTCAGCTCTTAATGTGATGATGTCGGGTTCACTTCTAGGGAAGTGCTAACTGGATATGACTAATAAATTATGTTATAAAGAGAACAGTTTCAGAAATAAAACGTTCCAAGCTATTTTAACCTCTGCCATGTATACACAGTAGTTTTTGGCAACTAATTGGTATCTGCGGAGATACAGCTATTGCTCTGACCAAACATTACTAGCTGTTGTTTTCTTTTACTGTATATGCAGCACGTCCAGAGCCTCATGGAAAACATTGAGAAACTTTGTAGCTTGATAAGACTCTGCCACAGTACCAAGCATCATCTTTATTTGTTTTCCCAAGCATTTTATTGAAATGAACATTTTTGTGTCCACAGTGCAGTTTCCCATTTATACAAAAAGGCTCCATCCCAATGTCCTTGCAATACCATTTGCACCCCACCTCAGCATCCCCTTCCACTGCCAGAGCTGGATTTGCACGGATGAGAATGAGACACTCATTTCAATCTTTGTGACATCCTGATACCTTCCCCCCCTTAACTCTGTGTGAAAATGCTGAAGTTATCTGTTGTTTGTGATGATCTGCTTTCCGAACGCCAGCTGTGGCAGTTTGTCTTAAACAAGGTCCAGATCCTGAAAATAGTTATTCTTGTGCATATATTGGATGTGTGAGCTGCCCCACTAGTGAAACTGTTATTCAGAAGTGCAACTTTTCACCTGATTTACCTTAACAGGGATTAGAAAGATGGGGTCCCGGTCTAACTTGCTTTGGAGGCTTGACAGCGTAATACACATTTTTTGTAGCAAAAAGCTATAACGCACAACATGCAAAACCTAGATATTAAGTATCTGTAGTTTTAATTCAGACCTCTTTCAAGTGTATGCTTTCATATTGCCCTTATATATATGGTCAGATTCCAGTTTTTCTAAAATCCCTAGCTCATTTACTGAACAGTAGGTACTGAATATTTTCCATGGAGTTACTCAGCTAAATACCTCTTAAAATCTTCCCTCTTTTGGCAGGGACAAAGGCAACATCCAAATCTCCAGGAAGCATTCAGCTATGCAAAGTACAAGCAATTTTTCCTCTTTCTTAATTCCCATGCCTACTCCTCTTGAGTGGTTGCCTTTCAGATTCAGCAAACAAATGAGTCCTTCTTCAGTGTGGGCTGCACAGGCCTGTCCTGTGCCCTGCATGAGGCCAGGTCCAGTGGGGAAAAAAAATCTGTATGCGATCATGTAATTAAATATAGTATGCTAAGGTTTACATACAAGGTGGGGGTCTAATTAAGGCTACCAAAGCAACCTGAATTCTGGAATTTCCTAACTTTTTCCACATCAGCCCCTACTGAGTTAGAGAATTTAGCTGTCAAAGTCTCACAATTCTCCATTAAGCATGAGTTTAAGTGAGTTTTTGGGGGAGGGCCACAGGCTGACAGTTTTCTGGGGGTGCAGACAGAGGCAGACCCCAAGCAAAAAGCAAGGGATTCACTGAATCCTTGAAATCTCTACACCAAAACATGGAGCTGCTAGTGCTTTTGAACAAAGTGCCTGTAAGAATTCTTTCAAATGGCTAAACCATGGCATTTTTCCTTAATTGCATTTTCAGAACTGTCTAAACTAGTCTAGCTGAAACTTTCCAGAAAAATTTTGCTTGAGACACCTGGCATGGAAAAATTCAGTCCAAGTAATTTAAAGCTGCAAAATTATAAGCAACTAAAAACAAAATCTTGTAATGGGAAATGTCAGGCAATTTTAGCTACTGATGATACTACCAGCTCTGTCTGTTACAACGTGAAAAATAAAGAGAGACAAGAAAAAAAAAAAAGACAGACAGAATTATAAATGATAAAAGGAGAAAGTTTGCTTACTGGAAGAGGTGAGTTTTAAGAGATTTTTGGATGTGAATAAAAGGACGTTTGACAGATGAGGTCATGGAGACTGTTTAATGTGTTAGGAAGCAGCATGAGTGAAGGCATAAAGCTAAGAGTGAGTAAGGGGAGGAAAAGAGCAAGGTAAGGCTATTGGAGGGTGTTCTGAGAAGGCAGATATAAGAAGAAATGTACAATAGTACAAAAAAAGATAGCATCAGAGTTCCACTGTTATGATCATTAAGTTAAAATAATACGTAGAACATCTGACTTCACTTGGGATGCTCTGGTACTTTGTTGTCAGGTAGGTGGATGAGAGTATGCCTCCTTAAGAGACATCCTATTTAAATGTAGGCGCTCGTAAAATATCGAGGGGAGAGACAGCCTAAACCCACTTCTTATAAGTCATAGCTGCAGCTCATTTCTAAATAAATTTTTTCCCAAGGTCCTTATTCCTACTAGTACTGCTGACTTCAGTGGAATTCAGCAAGAAGCAAAAAACATCTCAAAGGCACAATTTGACTTCCAGATAATTTTTTAGATCAGAGTGCCCAATCCTGAATTCCTTGACTTCTTTGGGGACTTTTGAAGATCTATGTACTGCAGAGCCAGCTATCATTCTAAATCTTTTTTCACTTGCCAGGGTCCAGTCCTTCAACTCTTGAGAGGTGGTCTTTAATCATTTGAGAAGTCCTTTTGACTGAGGTCGGTCATGTTTAGTTTTGTGACAAAAGGTCTCAAGAACTAGCCTTTATTCTCCTTTGTTTTGCAAATGTATGGGCTTTAGTCTTAATTGAATATTGAATCTCCTACTAGCTTTCATGGTGCGGTATTGGCTCTTAACTCTTCTACCTGCACCCTACCTCAGGGCCCAGGTTCTTCGAACTACACATCACTTATGAAAAGCATTTTTCTCCATTTACATGCTAGGATCATATTTATTTGGGAACTGCTTGGAAATCTGTCATTATGGTGTTTGTGACAGCTTGACAAGGCCTGTTGCCATGGAAAAGCTTTGTGATGTTGTATAAATATATTCATAGGTCAGAAGTTCTATGTATTTTTTGGACATGGATGCTAAAGGGAAAAAAGAATGACTAAACATTAAAAAAGCAGAATAATAAAAAAAATAACAACAATAACTAACATTTGATACTATATTTCTGCCCGGTAACCAAACAAAATATTTCTCAAAGCATTTCATTTATGCTGCAACAATCCTGCTAGCAATGAAAGTTCATTTATTTCCAAGGTTCACCCCTGTCCTTAAAATATTCTTATTACCAGTCATTTTGCAATATTGATGGTTCCTCTATTAACAGACCAGCAGACAAGGGAGCTATTATTCTCACCCTCTATCTGTTATTCCATTAGGTAAGGCTGACAGTCTCTGACTGCTTGTAGTTCTATAACCTACCATGTGCTCAAGCCACTCACTAAAACTCATCCTCACATGTTGTTTTTGGTGAAAATTGTGACTAGACAGGAAAAGAGACAACAAAAACATGTAGAAAAGTACGAGAGAAAGCTCAATATAGGTTTGCATCCAAAATAGCAATATTTTTTTGACTCAGACAGAAATGAGGAAGTGTCGGCACAACGATGTGGAAAGTCATCTGAGACTGTCTCTGCAGTTTGTCCCTGCTGATGACTGATGCCCTATGTTTTAGTTCCAACTGTACCTTCACGCCGACACAGAAACAGTCTTTCCAGCTCTTCTTGCTGTCTGTAATACAACGTCATTTATGCATTTCGTAAGGGGATTCTTAAGGATGGGCAAGTTCAGGCTATCCTGAGCTGATGCGGCCCATGGGCATGAGCTTTCTTTGTTGGGTGCCAGCAGTAGACTCCAGAAAAGCCCATTCTCACTGAGTTTCCTTTCTCCCCCTCTCTCCTATACATTTGAATACAGATGTTTTGCAAGGATGATAAAATGCTTCTCTGAAACAGCGTCTGAACTGAAGGAGTGAGGATAGGTTATAACCCTACCTTTGGAAAAGGCTGAGGCATAAGTACAAGTCAAAACCCTGACTGGGGATCCTGGCTCCTGCTGAGCTCGGGATCCGTGAAGACCTGTGGGCCAGGGCTGCTCTCTCTCGGGAAAGTAAGACAGCACTGAAAAGCAGACTGGCTTGGTTTTACCCTTGAGAAAGACAGTGTCTCCCAAGCCAACCAGCTTGACGGGCTCGCAGGAAACTAGTGCAAGCAGCCGACCATGTGCACCTGGCCTCTGTGCAGAGCAGTGACTCCTGCTGAGTTTCTCCTGTTACCCTAGACACAGCCATTTCCAAAAGAAACAAGGTACGTGCTGGAGTTCAAGATAAAAATGTGGCGGTGTGGCACAACACAGTCTACCACTGTACTTCACGCCTGACTCAGGAACATGTAGCAAACTAGAAAAAGCTTTGACCAGGTTTCCTCACCTGCTGCTCTTGGCTGCTGCCTTCCCCACCGACTGTCCAGCTGTGAAAGCAGCCAGGGGAAGGTGCTGTCCTCTGGAGCGTTAGCCAAAAACAGATGTCCCATGACTCCCTGGGCCTCCTTAGTCATCTCTCAGGACACAAATAGTTTGCAAAAATAGAATTATAATCTGTAAAAAAAAAAATCACAAAGAATGACGAATCCTCCAAATTTGCTCTTATCTGTAGACGTTGTCGATTAGCCAGCTCTTTTTCCACCATAGGGTCTCTCTCTGCTCTATTTCTTCCATAAGGGTTTTGGCTTCTGGTTTTTTATTTTCTTAATTATCTTCCATCAAACTGTGAGGTACTGTTCTGAGATCCTTAAACATCAAAATACCATGTATTTTTTAATTTCCTGCCGTTTGATCCTTATTTTTAAGTGCTAACTTAAAAGAAGGGGGAAATGTCTGGAAGTAGAGAAATGAGAATTGATCTATAGTTTGAATCCAAGCCACAAATATGCCATGAGAATATAGACACATGCACACAGTGCCATCAAGAAAAATATCCCAACCCTCCCACACTTTTTACACATTACAACATATTAAAAAATATTTCTGGTCATAGTGAAATATGTTAAAATAAAAAAACTACAAAGTTGCAAATACCTCCAGAATTTTCTACAGGCAGAGGTGCAGAATTAAAACAATTCTTGCTCAGAAAAACTTCCATGACAGTTCATGAACCCAACCTTTATTTTTGGAAGCTGCGGTCTACCAAAAAGAATGTGAACAAAAGAGGAGGAATTAATTTGCTACTAGTTTAGCTACTACCTGCTCTGGTAGGAATAACAGCACTTCTATAATAAGAATTAAGATACCACTGGGCAAACAAAGTCCACCTCAGGTACCTGTATTCTGTGGAGCACTAAAAGATCATCATTTGACTGCACATTTCACATGCTCAGTGTAGTGCCAGCTGTGCTGGTCACCAATTCAGGAAAGCATCCTTAAGTGCTGTTTTAGACAAGAATGAATGGGACCCTTGGCTGAATAGCATCAATGACCATGAATATGGTATGTTCCATGCACACATATGCACGTGTGTATCAAAAGCTTGAAACAGAAGCATCATTAAATCTGTCTAAATACTCTGGGAAACTGAGGCATGGGATGACGTGCTCCAGCCAATGCAGGATATCACTAGTGGAGCTGCAGCTGTGAGGATGTGACTCATGGTCCTGTGGCCCATGGAGCAAGGCAGGGGGTTTGGTCTTTGGAGAAGTGTTGTTATATACAACACTGCTCAGCAAATATACTAGAAACCTCCCCCAGTAATTTATCTTTCAGCTTGGTATCCGTGAAAGCTTTTAAGGAGAAGATTCTAAATAAGGAACCAAAAAATGTTGTTGTTTCTCACTATAATTGTAAACTGAAAATAAGCACTTATACAACCTAGCCCAAATATTTAGTTAAAGAACAGGTTTATAACTAAGGATATCTTAAAACGTGTTTGAATTATTACACACACTACTTAAACAGTTAAACTGTCAGCTTAGAGTTTTGTATATCTACCTCATTAGCTTGCCTCCAGGGCCTGTGGTAGGTGAATCTGCATTTTAAAATTTTGTATTTTTCCATGCTTTATGCATCCTGTAAAATGCCTTGAGAACTTTATGAGGGATGTTGCATTAAAATGTGTGATTATAAATATGATTTAAATATCTGAAACATTACAGAGTGATTATTGTTCAATAAGGCAGCGTGCATAAAAGGGTTATCTGCATGCTGTGCTTAGGTTTCGACAATATAATGTAATGAATTGTTCAATATAGTTTGTATGCTATTTGTCTCTGCTTCTTCTCATACTCCAGAGATGCCTGATATGCAGTACTCTAACAAGGCTATCATAAATTGTTGAACAATAAACAGCCCTTGAGATTTTTAGATAGTATGTGGTTAGTATGTAATCCATCTTGAGGAACTTGATTTAGTGCCACAAAGGAACATCCTTGACAATGCTCAACATTGTTTTAAACTGCTGCTAAATCAATTACTGCGTTTGGGAAATGGCACGATTCTTCCACTCCCTGCTCCATGCCGGTGGCCTGGCTGCTCAAGGAGAGATTTAGGGAGCCATGCTACGGAGGCAGATGGGTTCCCTGGAAATTGCTGAAGTAACCCAGCTTGAAACAGTGATAAGTAAGGCCTCCTAAAATCTGCACTAAACTGCACAACTCAAATACCGTTTGGCTGGATTGTCTTAGCTGTGTCTAGCAATAAATGAATTACGAAACAAACAAAAACGCTTCCTTTCGGATCGGCACTGTGTCATGGAACAACAACATCCACACGCACTAATAAACTTTGGTGCCTACAGAAAGATTGTTGTGTTCAGTGTATGCTACGTACATTGACTAATTTTCCCTTGCAACGTCCCAGTGAGTTGGAGAAGTGTTACTACCCCCTTTTCACAGATGAGAGACACCAATTAGGCAGTGAGAGGCTGCGGGGGGGGGGCCCTCATGGACCAAAGATGAATGCTCTCTTGAATATAATGATATTACAAAGAGTGACCCCAAAAGTTAAACAAGACCAAGGCCATTTGTATTTCTTTAATGTTTTCTTCTGCTCCTGTTGAGGCAATTGCTGGGGACACTGAAGGCAAGAGGAGAAGGGCACTTCATGTATCTAAGCTGTAACCTTGCCCTTCTGCTTTAGAGACATAAATAAGGATTCCTAGGCAGTATTTTCTATATCCCAGGAGACTGCACAAGGAGGAATATTGAGATGCAGTTATTACAACAATAATGTTCTGACATGTTTCAGGGGCTATGACAGTCTCAGAAATATCACTCTTTTATTGTGAGAAAAGAAGACTAGAGGGAGGGAGAAAGGATCCCGAGATCAAAAAAGGGAAACTAGATGGTCTTTAAGGTCCCTTCCAACCCAAACCATTTTTTTTATGATTATAAATGATTATAAATGATTATGATTATTTTTATGATTTTATGATTCTGTGGTCAAGGTAAAATGAGGCAAATTGTGTGGGATTCATTACTGAGAGCCACATGATCTAGTTTCTGAAAGATTTACTTTCACAACCTCTACACTACAGATATCACATCATCTGCCAGGGGGACCCTGCAAGCCTGCCTTCAAATTCAGCATCCCCTCCAGGTTTTGGAGTTTTGCTCATCTCTGTCTAACTTCTGTCCTTAGAGGGTGGCAGAGTGGTGGTCCCCTCTTTTTTTCATAAACAGCCTTATGTTCCGCTGCTGCCGTACCTCTCACAGAGTGGATCTGATCAGGTATTGATCTTTAATCTATAGCATTGCTGGAAATGGCAGCCAGTTGTAGCTGTGAAGAACAACAACTGGCAGACACTCTGGTTAGTGTTGGCACTGGCCCTCTCTTACAAGATCCAAATTCCTGGGAACCAAATGTTCCTGTGATTCTGGCTTTCTGCTGCCAATAAAGCTTATGATACAAAGCTAATTGGCTTGTAACTTTTCTTGGAAATCTGGAAGGGAAATGGATAGGTTGCCTTTATTTATACACCGATATGCCGAGAATCTGCATTAAGATAAGGGGAAATATATATACAGCAGTAGCCATAAAAAAGCCAATGTTTACCCATCTTCACTATGAAGTGGTTTCAGAGACATATAAGTAGTTCTTATTTCATATAAGCTTAACAAGATTGTAAGAGTTCTTTTGGCCTCTGTTATCCCTGTAAAGAATAATGGCAGGCAGAGTTCACTGCAGAAGGGTATTTGTATAGGCTCCTTCAGGGAGGGACTTCAGTTGGGATTTGGGTCCATTGTGCATCAAAACTGTGGCCAGTCATCACCTAGAAAATGAGAGTTAAAACCTGCTGTGAGAAGGATGCTTGTGGGAGCTTCCCTTTGCTCAGAGACTGATGATTCCTATCTCCCTTGACATGTATGTAAAGGATGAATTTATGACTGAAGAATACCTTATTCATCTTTGCCTGCTTCCTCCTAGCCAGTCAGCTCCTATCAGTTGACAGCTGACAGTAATGGCAGTAAAATTCACATCTTCCAGGGATTAGAGGAGAGGAATTCTCCCAGCCATAGAAAAGTTGCTTTAGATTTGGCTATCATGTTAGGATTGGCTTTTGCTAAAAAAATCATGACGACCATTTAATTTTGAATGCTTTTTAAAGCATTTCAAGAAGTGTAGTCATAGAAATATAGCTCCCAGTCAAGTGGGAAAAAAAATAAAATCCCTGTGGGATAGAAGGAATTAAGATTAAAATTGGCTTGGAACATTTGTGCCAAAATCCAAACAAGCTACTACTGAAAGTTTGTGGGTGAAAAAGCACTTTTTCCTGTGAAATGGTTCCTCCTGTTATGGGCCAGATTCTGTTTTCACCCGTGTAACTGAGAGCAGTACTTGGATCCAGTTCAGCAGACATTTTGTTTTATGGGGCTTCCTGGAACCAGAAGAAAAGTACTTGAATTGTGGAAGAACAGTTTTTTATCTGCCCTCCTGAAACAGTTTCACAAGGCCTGTTGACCAGATTGAGAGGACCAGAGGAGTTATACCTGGAACAGAGCTGGGAGGACATGCCTCAGTATAAATCACAGAGGGGCGCACAAGGAGGTAGGATCCAACTTCAAATGTTTCCAGCTCCTCCTTCTGTTCACAGCATACTACTGTTCTCATGCTATTACTAATTTGCCTCTTTCAAAAGCAACAGGGAGAAATAGAAGGAGCTCTTCTACACAACGTGGGACTGAAGGGGTTAAAGTCACACAATTCTATCATTCTTGATGGGTCTTTTTATTTTCTTCTAGTTCATCTTTCCCTCAAAAGAATACACACATTATTTTTACCTTAGGTGTATCTGCTTCACTTGTTTTACTTTTCAGACAGTTACCTGGCTGTAAGCCAGCACTGCAAAATCAAATCCTGCCATTTATTTTAGGATTTGTTTTTATTATTCTTGCCTGAATTTCATATTTTTTCATTTCTTATTACTTTATGTCATGCCTTATTTTTTTTTTCTTTTCTTTGTTAGCTTTGTTTGCTTCCTGTCACTCACTGTTTGGTAGCTCAACTATCAGAGCAGAATGAAAAAGCTACACGCTAACTCAGGTTATATATATTATTGTCACTTTCCTACCACTGAAAAATGCAAGCAGCAACCAGAAAGCAAGCAGATCTGAGGTAGGTCAGCAACTTAGACTGCAGTTCTTTGAGCTACGCCAAGTCACAAGGAATTTTGAATTGCAGATACAAGAGGCGTTGAGCTTTTTTAAAAAATATTCTGTTTATCGAAGATGAAAGCAATACAATAACAATGAGAATAAGCATGAACATGATGAAAAGCAAACAAGAAGCAGCCCAAGTCTCAGCCCGAGTGTAATATACACACAGATTCTTTTTATTCCTAAAAAGAACAAAAAAGTATTTGTAACAGCTGGTCTCAACCCAAAAGTTTGTTTGGATCACTGAATCATGCCCTCACACTGTTTAGGACTATACATAGTTGTCGCTGAAATGGTCCTGGAAAAATCCGCATCTACTGCTAAGAATCTTTTTTCTTCTTGCTGCTAAACATATTTCGTTGTTAAAGATGTACGGGGAAATGAAAAACTAGTGGAGAAACAAAGGCCAAATTTCTAAAAATGGCCACTTAAAATTAGTTCCTTAGACTTTTAAGAAGCAGCCTGATTTGATTTTTCACAAGAGCTGTGCATCTGCCAGCTTCCAGCACACTCTGGGGGAAAAGCAGGAGATGTAGACCCTCTGAAAACCTGCTGGGTGCCTACGTGCCACCTCAGACAGCCATATTCTTGCTGCCTCTCGCTGACTGCGCTGGTCTGAGGATTAATGATAAATCCAACTTAAAGCTTCCACATTGAAAATTTTTGTCCCAGCTTTTCCTGTGGTCCAGCAGCCTACAGGAGATCCATCCCCCTTTTTAACACTGGCCTGTGCCTGACAGCTGAGACAGACTCTCAGCTAGAGCACCAGCCCAGGATGAGTGTAGGGAGTTGCATACGGTTTCCCTCAGATAATAGGGCACACTTTGTGGGAGTGTTTCAATTGCTGGAATATTTCTGATATCCCCATATTTTCCCTTAATTTCATTTGATTTCCTGTTATTCTTCCTGTCATTCTAAGGTGCCTTCTTCTCTCTAGCTGTTGGAAATCTCTTCGCGATTGTATAGCAGATACAGCATCTGCCTTTCAGACCCCTTGCCTAACCATGTAATATCCCACTTTGCATGGAGGTAGTGAAACCTACGAGTGGTATGAGTTTGTTGTTTGAGCCTTTCAAGTTCTCATCCCTTTCTCTGGAATAATTTGCCCTTCCTCTGAAAGCAAAGAAATCCACTAACCTCAACCACATGCACTGCAGCTTTCTCTACGTCTTGAGAGAAACAAAAAGGTTTTGGGTAGTTGGAACAAAAGGGTGGGAGGTAAAAAGTAAGGGTATTTTAGCCATTGAGTAGCTTTGCATTCAGCCTGTTGGAAGTTAGCTGTGGCCCAGGAAGAGACGAGTGCCCTTCGCCAAGGCAGTGCAGCTGGAGGGACGCTACAGCCACAGGAGATGGCCCGTCCGGCATTCAGTGTGGCATCTGCTAGCCTAAGCACATTCCCATGAGGGAAGCCCCTCACAAACAGGTTCCTTTTTCCCAAACATCCCCCGCAATGACAGCACACCGTGCTCTCACGGCATCACAGCTGGTCTTCTGGTGATGAGTCGCTGCTTCCCATCCACCCTGGCAAAGAGACACTTGTAAAATTTACCAATCAGTATATATATGTGCCATTCCACTCCCTGGCTTGCTTTGGGTTAGTAACTCATAACTGTTAATCGGGGAAATCTGCCTCTGGACAGTTCTGTAAGCAGACAAGGACAGTGCTTTCTGTCCTGCGCTTCCTGACCTTATGTGCCAGCGTAATATGCAGGAGTATGTCAAACGCCATTTAATCTTCATAATCCAAGCAGATTATGTTCATAACTTCACCTCTATCTGCTCACAGCGTTATCTCCTTTCAAAAATGCCACACTGCTTTTTTTAGCCAAGATTTGCCCTTTACAAGATGGATTTATTCTTAGCAGCCCAGTCTCACGTCCTACCTGCACCAGCACAGGCCAGTGAACCATATGGGGCTCCACGCTCCTGGTGTACTCCCCTCAACGTGCAATACGGCACCTCATCATATTTGCAGTTCTGAACTTGCATTTCTGAAATCTGTGGTAGCTGAAAGTAGCAGCGTGAAATAGTAATTAGTCTACGGATTATTGTTTTTACAAAGTAGACCATTTACATTGTTATTTAGAGAGGATACGGCCTAGCTCCAGGCCCCGGCCGCTCATTCCTACCGCGGCAAGACGAGTCCCACAACAATAGACTGCAGCTACAGCAGCCGATGATTTGCGTTTGGCATAACCAAGAGGGTGAAAACCTCGTCAGGGAGGAAGAGGTCAGGGAACAAGCGGCCGATGGGGAGGGAGGGCGCATGGCTGCCTGCTGACGCAGGAGGAGCTCCTCGCTTGGCAGAACGGCCACGCTTGCAGGCCCCCACCTCCAGCCACGTGCCCCTGCGTTTCCTCCAGGGCTTCTGCCGCCTCCGTCGGGCCCGACGTCAAATACGCTGTCTGTGTGGCTCGTTTTAATGGAGGACGCAAATAACTCCAGCAGAGGAAGCTGCAGGAGGAGGAAGGGTAACAAGATGGCAGGGTTTCCCCCTTCCGTGTCTTTCGGTTTTTTCCAAATGCTTGCTAGCCACGCTTCCACAAGAAAATTATCAGTCCTGTTTAAGAATATTTCTGGGGTGAAATCTTGAAAAGTTTTGTCATTGAGTTCAACTGAAATAGGTCTAAGTTCTGGAAGATCTCAAATCCTATTCCGTTTAGTTTTCTCATGTACTTAATCCTTGCTGTGAACTGAATGAGGCAATGATCCTACAGAAAATAATGTATTATCACATACTTACAGATTGCATTATATAGTGCATTCATTATGGGGGCTAAACTGAGGTTACACAGACAGCCTTAATTCTGGCATCTCCTAGCTTTTTAATGTTTGAGTTTACATCCTTTATGACGGCCTTTGAATGAAGTTTGCACTTCTAACTAGAGATTAATTTTGATGTAATTATTACAACTTTACTTTCCATTGGTATCTTACAAAGAATTTCACAGCTGTGACCTTCATAAACAATGAGGCTAGGAATTTGCTTGTCCACGTGTTTAAGTTGCCGAGTTTTCTTCAACATCTTTTAAAAAGAGCTTTGATGACTTCGGACATTCCTGTCACAGCAATTCTTTCACTGTGATTCAGTAACAACCTGCATCAATCAAAACAGGAGCTGCGTAACTGATTTTGGTGGACCAAAGTTGGAATATGCCCTTCATGAACGAGAGAGAGAGAGAGAGAGAGAGAGAGAGAGATTTTTACAGATACTTCTATCTGCCTCCTGCATCCTTTGATCTCTTTTTACTGTCACTGTTGTTTGGTGGTTTCTTGCACCAAATCTAGTATTGAAGTGCTGAGAGCTGAATCAGTTTAAAACTTGTTCTGTTCTTATGAATAATTATAATTTTAACAAAAAGCTCATGTCCCATTTTCAAAGCACAAAAAGTGCCAAGGATTTCAAGTTAGGCATGTTTAGAAGTTCTTGGGGTTTGGATCTATATGTAACTGTGGGCATAAAGGTCATCCTACTGACCTTGAGGTTTCTGAAGGGAAGTTACTCTAGATGTAATATTTGTAGGATTGGAACCTTAATTTGAAATCACATCAAGGGACCCTAATTTGAGATCATACTATATCCCAGCCACTTCTTGACCCTGTAGTAAAAAAGTATAATATACACTGTTAATACTCTACTATGTAGGATAATGAGGTGCATATGTATGATGCATGAAGCGAAGTATGTCAGCTATGTAGCTATTAAATTAAACTTTGTGCTCCTGTGTCTATTGTCCCTTACTCTCACAATTATTAAAAGAAAAAAATCAGAACATCAGGAGAGAGCATTAATGTTCATGTCATATTAGGTTACAACTGTGCTATTTGTAGTTTATGGTAGATAATGTTACAGAAGACAATAATCTCACCACCTGCTGGAGAAAGTAATTAGAGGAGAGTAATATTCAATAGTTGTTTGTCTTTGCACACATTTTTCATTGATGATACGTTAGACTGTAAGACAATTTACATCGAAAGAAATATAAAATAAAATCCAGAAAGTTCAAGTTCCTTTGGTTTCAGGCACAGCAAAATTGGAAGAAATTCCAAGTAGGTGTACTTTACAGTAGTTCAAAGGATTGTCTAGCAGAAACATAAAAAGTCTTGAATTAGACTAAATATGATTTTAAAATCTTAGTTTCTATACTTGACTAGTTCTACTAGTATTAAACTACCCTTAGAATAATTTTGCCTGCAGACCATCCCCAGTGACAAAACTTTGGTTTCGTCAGTGTTTCCGTTATTACTTTTGAGTCAAATTTCCAGTGGTTTTAAAATTTATTCATAGCAGTGTTACTACAGGTTAGAAATGAATGTAGGATGTCCCTTTCCTGTACTCCTTCCTCAGACATTGTTACCGTTGAAATTGGTGGTATTGCCATTGAATTGGCCTGGTCAGACCTCCATCTTACTTGGGACTTGAGTCATAATACAGCAGAAATCTCTTAGTTCCATCTTAGTTTTTATAAGCAATCATAGTCGCTGCTCAAGATAAGTCAAGAATGTACTAGAAGGAGCAAACAATCTTTTTATCACTAGGTTGGCTGTTCAAATCTAGCAAACTTTGCAGTGACTAGAAGTAAATAACAAACCTTTGGAAAATTTAAAAATATGGATTTGGATTCCGCTTTAAAATGTGAAAGCAGTTTTTCACTGTCCTGCTCAATTTCAGCAAATGTTTTCATTTTTTCATCCAGGAGGAATCACCTGGAATATGTTTAGCAGTGTGTGATATGGTCATTGAGGAACTGTGGAGTGCAGGGTAATATTAGTGAAGGTACTGCTGGCCTTTGAACAAGCAATGGACAAAATCATAGTCAGGCCTTTCTCGAGCTGAAAGTGCCCGTGCCAGACTTTCGAAGCATGGCACAGCCACCTGGCTCCAGGTACTGCCCAAGCCTCCGGTGACCCAAAACTGGCAAGAGGGATATGAGTCACAGAAGAGTTTTATTGTGAGGGAATATGTGTTAAAACCAAACCACTTACTTAAGTTTTGAAAAAGAAGTCCAAGGAGAAGTTTTCCTTGGCCCAAGATACAGGAAAAGGAGAAGAGGACAGGCAGATGGAAGGGAAAAAACCCCAAACCCTTCTTGACAGCAGCTGCCGTACTTGCTGTTGGAGTATTATCCAGGGGTGTAGGACTCCAAATTTCAGGCTCTGAATCCAATCCTTGGATGTGTTGCTAGTAGGAGCTATGGAAGCTTCTTGTAAATATAGATGTATTTTAAATTCAAAGTGTCTTAGTTTTATTTTGATGCAGGTTGAACACATATTTTGAAACTACTCCATGTTTCAATAAATTAGATTACTTTTAATTTAAACTCTTCTGAGACTACTGCTTAAGCATTGTACTCCTCTCCCCTTAGTATTGCTCTGTCTTCAAAAAAGCAACATTACTTTTTTCTGAAATAGGCATATCAATGTCTTTTAATTACTCTGTATACACAATTGTCTTTAAAAAATCTCTGCTAAATAAGCCTATGAACAAAGCTGGGCGTCCTGTTGTTGCCATGTTGCTGTTGCCATGTAAAGTGGCAAATTCTAATAATACTTTTTGAAGGCATCTATATCCATTTACTTTTATTTAAATATGATAATCTCCTGTGGCTGGTAGCTTAGTAGTTGGAATTTTGCTCTTAATGACTGTCCAGAAATTATATATGTATTTAGAATTAATTTTGCATGGTGAGACTTCACCTATTTATTATCTGGGAGCACTTTTAATAAAAATGTGGAAAAAATGTCATAAAGAAAGAGAAGAGTCTTTACCCTTGATTAAGAATACTAGCTGTACTGTAAGGAGTACACAGGACAGTAGATGTATACTCCTAAAGGTACTGATCTCCTCCTCATTTAAATCTTCATTAAAACAACTTTGTAGAGCTCTTCAATCTTCTTCAGTATAGCTTTGCTAAGTACACAGCCCAAGCACTTGGGGTCATTCTCACAATTTATGCATGCTTTGGTGTCACATGGACAGGAGGGACTTCCATTCCCTAGACTTCAGGACAGCTTTGGATGGTTCAGATTCCCTTTGGCATCCGTTTTCTGGCCAACGCTGCAGAACTTAACACAAGGGGGTTAACAGAGAGGAGATTAACTTCAAATTCCTGCTTGAGAGTATGCACACAGTGCCTTTTGGAAAAGAGAGTCTATATGTTGGGAATCTGGCTGGAAACTGCTTAACCTCAGCTGGCACTGAAATGTTGGTAACAAGATTCATTGATACTGCTTGTTGCACTTTTAGGGACAGACAGATAGCATGTGAATTTTTTAATTGCAGAAAGAAATCTGTTTCTCCTGTGCTTGTCCAAGCTTAGAGAAGATTTGTTAGTAACTATACTCTCTGCAGCTGACTTAAGGCTCCCAGATTTCCCCTGTTGCTAAAACTACTAAAAACATGGAAAAGGTGCTCAGACTTTGTGCATTTTTTTTTTTTTTTGCATGCTTATTTCAATGTTGTACTGTGTTTTGCTGAGTGGAGTGGGACTCGTTTACACCCGTGGTCCAACCTGCTCATATATCGGACAAGATAAAGCTGTCTGTGGAAGTGGGAGTACAAAGAAATTTGTCTTCAGAAATGATTATGTCTTACTTGCCCTCACCAGTTGACACATGGGGTACATATAGAGTACAGATCTCAAGGGAAATGGAGAACATTTATTGTGCATCTTATCTCTGCAATCCTTTTTCTGCCATAGTAAAGAATTCAATAGGGCTTAACTACTGATGCCTACCCAAATATTTCCTCCTGTTGGATGCTGTGCCCAGCTTTATATCCTTAAAATTAATTCTTGTGCTGGATCCTCTGCTTTTTCTCTCAGACCTTTTGTGGTATCTCCCAGGATATAATGAAAAGTGCATCCGTTCTGTAGCTTTCTGCACTGTGCCAGGGAGGGCTAATAACAGGACACGCTCTGCAAATGTTGTATCAACCATTCATTTTGCAGAAATGCGGACAGATGGCCTGAAGATCATTTCAGCAGGGTCCACATTTTGGTTTTTATTCTGTACCTGAAGTTGCTGTCCTTGTTTTTTCATAGTGTTCCCATATTGCCAGTTCTCGGGGAACAGTATCTACGTGGGTATGACAGTACTTCTCTGATCTCTAATTCTCTGCTTTGAGCAACAGTCAAGTTTCAAGATTAATTCCTGTCTGCTCAGAAGATGCATACCTCTCCTGAGATCTTAGTGATACCTTTCTTATCATTGATGTCTGAAACATTCAAAATTTCTCTTCGGACAACTGGTCATAACATTTCTATGAAGACAAGTCATTATTAATACAGTCTCTTCTTGAAATCAGTGCATGCTTGCTTCTCTATGTGCTTTCAGTAGCTATCTATAGGTTATCTACACTGTTTTGCAAGCTAGCTGACCAGCTGACAAATAGACAAAACCTGTCCAATTAACACTCTCTGTGCATATCCAGCTATCCTCAAGAACAGCAAGTACACATTCAACATCTGCTCAGTCTCAGTGAATCCTAGGTATCTAAAAATATGCTTGAGTTGAACTGCAATTATGAAGTTATATTATGTTTCTCCATTGTTGTACTTACTGACTGCCCTTGATTTGATAGTAAATCCCTTTACATCTTTGAATCTGAGTAAATTTATTTATTGTCTCAATGATCTAATATACTGGTTTTTTTTCCCCAAGGAGTGTTAAAGAACCAGTCTAAACCAAGAATTCTCCACATTTATGATAGAGATGGATAAATCAAGAGCAAATAATCAGAAGACTCATTTGTACATGGCAGATTTGCAAGTGTATGTAAAAGTCCATGTGTGCACACAGCGTTTCAAGGTAGTGTCAAAGTGTTCAAAGGTTGTTTTAATGCCTGAGCAAGAAACCATCCAAACCAGGCTCTTCAAGCACTGCAATCCTTGGTCCTTTGCCTGACACTACTGTCTCCCACAGCAATGGTAATTGTTCTCTGTTGCTCTTCAAAGCATTACCCAGGGGCTTTTCTTGCTGTTACCTAGTGAATAGAGGCTGCGAAGCAGTGATGTATCTTCTCTGTGTACTGTCTCCTCAAGTCTCTCAGCATGATCACAAGCCAGTACACCACACACATGGCAGACAATGTATGGTGACTGTACCAGCTCCTCTTCCGAGGCTGATCCTAGCTTGTAGATAAAAAGGGCTGTATCAGCCTCTTTAGTTTGAAATTTGCCGTATCAGAGTCAAATAAGCTCCACATTGCCTCTTAAAGACTGAACAATAAATAGCAGCAAAATGTGCTTTGCTGGATGATTTCTTTCAGCAGGTGACTGCATAAACTAAATCTTGGCAGTAGAACTTCAAGTGAGTGAAGTATTATGGTTGATGGGCTTAAATCTTTCTTCTGTTAATGCTGTGCAGGAAAGACTGTGACTGAAATAGGTATAATTAGTGAACCGTGATTGAATTCTCAGCATCAAGAAGACAACAACTCTTTCACAGTTTCTACTTTGATGTCATCTCTCATCTGTAAAGCTGTTCTACTCAGAACCACTTGAAGGTATTTTTCTTTTGAATTGGCTGCTTTAGACTGTCTTTAGTGCTAGATTATCTGTGTCAGGTTTATCACAAGCTGTCTGGATACAGGATGATTTTTTCTTTTCATGGTAAAACACAGCACTCTTCTAAACCCTGCTTCCAGTTTATGATGAAGGTGCTTCTTGGTTGAATCTTCTGTTGCTCGTTTCCAAATACCCAGAATCTGGATCAACAATCTTACAATCTTCCGCGTTCGCTATTTTTGTTTTATTTACACTTCACAGTAACAACTTGGGTGATAATGACTTGCTACAGTCACTGTCTCTCTGCTGACAAGAGCAAAGATCTGTCATCATCTTCTATCTAGTAGCATTTTGCACTTTTGAATCTGCATGTAGTGTATTACCAGCACTTCACAAGTCCTTAGTCTCAAGCACTTGTTATATTTTGGGTTTGGGTTTATTTTTCATGAAAAAGATACTGTTCACCTTATATGTTGTTCCTTCACTTGGAGCTTTCTTGGTGACTTCCTAGGAGTGTCTTCTGAATCAGGGAGCTGCTGTTTTGCTCTTTTGATGTAATAATATGCAAAAGATTTTCCTTGTAACTATGCTGCAGAATTGCTGATAACATATGTGGTATTTCACCAGCATGTAAGTTTCTGCCATGCCCGTACCTTGAATATTGAGGAAAACTACCCCATGATTTTACGCCTTAAAATTATATTAGATTGGCATTTGGGTCTTACTAAGGTTTTGAATTACACATTGTGCATGTGCATGCTTGGAAAGGTGCTGACCGGTACCTTCTTATTTTCCAGTTCTCTCTACCTTTGCTTCAGAACTATAATGAAAACTGCATGAATTTGTGCATTACAAACAAAAATTCGGCAGCATTATGGAAGTAGAAGCAGTAGTAGCAGACATATAGAATGATTGATATTGTGGTATCCAATTTTCATTTCAGCAATCGTCCTGGGAAAGCCACTCATGCAGAAAAGTTACCACATATAAAAAAAGGTATAATAAGCCATACAAATACACATCCCTGACTCAGACTTTGACCCCCCCCTTAATGCAACCCAGCCTGTCTCATGGATGAAATGACTAGATTCTGAGTGGATATGTGGATTGGAAGTACCTAGTTAAGAGGATACACTTCCTGTTTGTATCTGAGAAAAAAACATTCACTCATTTTCCACTGAGCATTTTTTAAATAAATCTTTGACATCTTATTAGTCATTTTCTTTTTAGATATCATCTTTTGTCTTTGGAGTATTCCATTGTCCCTGTGAAATGCAAGAAGTCTTGCAGAACTAGGAGCTGTGTGAATGAGGGAAATAATTAAATGAGGTCACCATGTTGATGTTTTGTAGCATGACATGGAACTAACACCCACTTCTTGTTTTTTAAGTACTAAAACATTCTTAATCTAATTAGTTTCTTTAATCTGGCAAGCAAAGATACCTCCTCGTGACTCCATCGCTTTCTTACAAATGCGACACCTTGAAGATCAGAAATGTTCAGTGAGGGATTGTATTAGGCTAGCTAATTGAAATAAGTCAAGAGAACCTGGAATCAGTCTGACTCTCCACTGCAAGCAGTGGTTTTGCACTTAAGCCGTCTGATACTGGTGGAAGAGCAGCACAGGTGAAAATTTCCAAGCACCTCTGTATTGTTTACTTACACGTAAAACAAAATTTACTTGTGCACTAGAATCAGTTGACAGTGAGTTTGAATAAACTAATTCTTTGTCTGTGTCGTTTAGTAAAATACAAGTAGCTAAGCACTGAAGTGGGGAGGAAAGAGCTGCCTGTGCAGGGCCACAGAAAAGCCTGAAGGCAAATTTGCATGGAGTTTACACGTAATTCTCTAAAACCAGCAGTAGACATTGCATAGTCGCATGAAATGAAGTCTCTGTTTTAATTTTAAGTGCACTTCAGGAGGGATTGCCACCAGGCAGGAGATAAAATGTATGTTTTCCTGCCAGGTGCAGCTCCCTTCACCCTCCTCACCGAGTGCAGGCTGCTCCTCTAACCTCTCCCCTTCCCCCACCTTTTTTACTCCAGTTTTTGTCCTTTTCCTTCTACTTCCCCTTTTCACAGGCCAATCTTGAGGTGGAGGACTGGGGAAAGACAAAGTGACGGCTTTCCCTCCCTGCCCGGGATCCAGGTGCCCTCTCCTCAGCAGTGGACTAGCTGCAGGAAAGCAAAGGGATCCATCCAACTGAGGAGGGAAGAGGAGTAGCAGGGTGGAAGGGTTAACCCTGGTGTCCCAGGGAGCTCTGCTGTGATGTTGGGGATTAGGCAAATCTAATGAAAAAAATGGTAAGAGCTTCTTCCCCTGTGCTGTACGTGCTTGTGCAACTGGCATAGTTGGTACCTTGGAATGATTCTGTACCGTTGTGATAAGCATTTACCAACTCTAGATTTTAGCCACGAGTAGAATCTGGATGGCTGAGAATACGCCTTTTTTTTTTTCCTGGCTTGGGGAATTTAACACTTAATTTAAAATTCCGTTGCAAGCATCCAAATTTAATATGAGTTTCCATTATTAGTAAGTATAACTTTTAGCTTTTCCTCTCTTACAGGATGAAGTTCACCTCTCCACCAAAAAGCCACCAAATCCCAAATTTGTTCACACATTTGGTGCCAAGAAAATACAGATTGTGGTTAAGAGGCTAGAATGGAGTTTGCAATGCCATCAAAGCCGAGAGCTGAGTGCAGCAGCATTACAGCTTGAGACGAGGCTCATGACTCAAACACGTTATTAACACAAGTGCTTCAAATACACACATCCGCAAAATTCAAAATCTGCAGCTGACCTTTGCTCACACCAAGCCCATCCTTCGGACTGATCTGTACAGGTGTATCATTGTAAAGGTCATGGGACAGGCACAGGGACAAAGCCAGTCCCTTAGACCTCCAAAGTCAAAAGGTAGGGGAAGTAGCAACACTAAGTAAAAAAAAAAAAAAAAAAAAGTAAATGTTTCCCACCTCCAAGCACCCACCCTCCACCTGCCCCGTGCCTGGACTGCCTCAGTAGCTGGGGCAGAAAACTCTCGGCGGACCCATGGAGCCGTGGAGGAGGCAGCGCGGAGGCACGGCTGCAGACAGACTCAAGCTCCCCGGGAACCGCTGCTATGCAGGCGCCTACCCCACCACGTGCAGGGAGCTGCAAAACTACTGCGACATGGAAGGATGGGTATGAAATAACAGATTCCTCCTGCTGCTCTGGTGGCTGTCACATTTCACACCATACCTCTCTCCTTTTCACAGGCACTCTGGCTGGATTAAACGGATTAAGAACTGGTTGATAAATATGAATGGAGTTGCAAGTTGATGTGGAAAAAGGTTTTCGCTGTTTCTTTCTCTATGAATGAATCATGAACGGAAATTTCTTCAAGTGCATTAGAAATTAATTCCTAGAGACTCCTTTTTTCTCCTCAGGCTGAAAAACTGAAGAGCCAAATTTTTCAAGGGAAAGAAAAAAACATTTTAATTTATCTGAGAATCTCTTGCTTTGAACCCTAACTTCTAAGTGCAATATTCACTGTGTAGATTATTCCCATAAAACAACATAACTTTACAATCCATTTTGACTAAAAGGATCTACTTACAGTAGAAAACTTCAGATTTGATAGCATGTCTTTGCTGTATCAAATGACTACATCTGATCAAGTCTCCCTAGTGTTGTGCTGCACGCTTTAGGTGGTCTAAATCTGAGATGAATTGATGCGGAGGAATTTGGCTGCAGATTTTTTTTTTTTTTTTTTCAATACCAGGCTGCTGTCTCAAAGTTTGGAAATGCTGGTTTACACCATTCATAATTTGACAGTAGGTCTTACCTATATAGATATGTATATACACACACACATATATATAAGTATAGAATTCAAATCTAATTTTAGATTTAAAGCACGTTACAAATTCATATGTGTTTGTGTCTAACTGTATGTTTAGGATGGCCACTCACTGGAAATACATTTTGATGTGGAATTTGTCCATTTTCCTTACATGGATAGTATATGTCAATCCCTGGCTAGAAATAAAAATACCGTGGACATAAGCACAAACTTCTGAAAGTCCCTAGCATGTATGAAGAAACTCACATGGAATGAGCAAAATCTTGGGAACTTTGGGTCTGATTTTCTAAGAAAATGGGGCTTATCACATTGTCCGATATGTGAATCTGTTCAGCTGTTTGGCTGTCACTACCCCCATGTCTTCCCCCAATAAGTTTTGAACATGTTACCTACTGTCAGCCTAATCTGTCAAAAGTCTTAAAGATCGTGAGATAGTGAAAATCAGCAGTGGAGTAAAGGAGCCATCGCTGACAACTAGATACAGCAAACACTTCTCTTTTCCAGGACATTTGGCTGCCAAGAGGCAATGGCTAGCAAGACAACGGGTAACACACATATGGGCAAAGTGAGCTTCAAACTTGATCCAACACCAACAGTCCTTTGAGTAGCAGGGAAAAACAAAGAGGGAGGAGACCTGGAGGTAACTGTGGGCTTTATGTGTGCCCAGGCAGGAGAAAGGAAAATGCATATGGAGTACGGGACAGCAATGAGATCCTTGGGGCAGAGAGCACCAAGTCTCGCAGGAGATTGGGATAGAGATTGGATACTAGGGGGCAGGAGATGAGGGAAGACTGGGTTTTGGGGGGAGGAACACAGGAGAGGGGACAGATCTTTAGAACACTGGGTTTTGCTATTCTTTGGCTCACAATATTTGTTTGAAAGGTGGCGAGGGGAGAGGCTTCCCCCTTTTTGATATCTCTGAACTCTCTGGTCATAGCAGTTTCAGTGGCAATGAAGTCTGCTCCCAGATAGTTTAGTCCTGGCTAGAAACCAGCACTTGTGGAAGTCCCATAAGAAATCCTCCTGTGAGATTTCCAGTTGATACAGCAGACATGAAAAGCTGAAACAATTCAGTAGTAACTGCAAATGATCTGACCTGTGCAGATGAGCTGGATTCACCTGTGGGATGGCCTTCTACCCCTCCTCAGAGGAGTGGTGGAGTAAGGTGGTTTCAGCAGCACAGACCACTCACATGGCCAAACACCAACTGTTGGAGGAAGAGGAGTGCCAGCATATAACCTGACACTGAGCCTGAGCTTCTACAGCTGTGCTTGCAGTGGAGAAAGTCCTGAGCTTGATCGCTACGTGCCTCCTACCAAACCTGATGGCAATTACCACCTCCCTGCATCAACAACTGGAAACTGGGCCAGCTGTGAAGCCTGGAGTAGTGTCAGTCAATATATGGTATTCAGGCTGAATTACCTAACCAGTTCTTTTCTGATGTTTGCTCAAAATGGTTTTGGCATTAACATTGTACCCAGGATCAAACCACAGTAAGGACTAAAGGCACTAGTGGTGAACACAGCCCTCATGCGGTACATGCTGATAAAACAGAAATACTGGGCGGTGAATGCATACAAAATTGCATCTTGATAAGGGATGCTGTATAGATGTCTCTCTTCCATATGTTGCCACACAGGAGGGAATTCAAAGTGCGCAGAGCAAGTAAGCTATTTGAAGATTTGGAGTGTGATGCATCACACAGATCAGCACTTCAGTGAAGAGGCTAGCAAAGGAAGAGCGAGTCAGGATGTGGATTTGTAGCATATCAGACAGTCTGCGATAAGTCCAGCTTGGACACTCAGTGCTCTCTCACATTACTGCAAGAAACGAGAGCTCGTGAAGGCAATTCAAGCATAGCAGCTAATGCCATAGGAGAGTAGTAAACCCTTATCCTCGTTTTCTTCCCAGTAACAAGTCTGTGTAGTTATATCCTTAATGTGCTTTAGATAGAGTAAGCCACAATGCAATTAGGATGTCCATATGGAGAGTCAGTGCAGCATAGCTAGTACACTGTAAATTCATATCCTCGCTTACTGAGAATTAATTATCTTGTAGACAAGCCATGTGTCAGTGAAATCCATTTATTACTTTATAGGATATGTGGTCTTCTAGGAAGACTGGCCCAAAAGAAATGGGGGACTGAAGCTATGATTGGCAAAAGCAAATATATTGGTAGAAAATGCAGTTTTATGCCAATTCAGTTGATTTAAAACAATCTGCCTTGGTTTTCAAACCCACCTCCCCCAATACACTAATTTGGGTCAAACAAAGCCAAACTGAAATGTTTTGTTTTCATTTTCTATAGGAAAAAATAGACTTTCAAAATGTGAATTGAAATTTTCATATGGAATTTTTTCAGTGTATGTTTCTTTTGTAGAAATTGCTTCTTCTGTCAAAATAACATTTCTAAAGAAATTTTCTATTTGGTTTCACTTAAAAAACTTACTTGTCCAAACTTGTACCTGCTATACATTCACAGAAGTCAACAAAGTTGAACCAGAATGAATAATCCTCTTACATGACATGCTTTGCAGGAATGACAGCCTTTTTTTCCTCCCTGTAACCAAAATATCACTGAAAGTAAATCTGCGTTGCCATTGCACCTATATAATAAAGAATGTCTTTAGAATTCTTGTGATTTGAAAACTAGGTCAGTTAATTGTCCAAAAAATAATAAAAAAGGAACGGGGAATAACTGTTGGAAACAAATCCATATTTCAAATTTCAGAGAGACTGCTCTTGATGTAGTCAGGCTTGGTTATAGTTAATAAACCTTTGAGGTGGAGATTGGGTTGTGTGTCTCTTATCTTCATTCTGTGTGATTTTAGAAAAACATATGCATGTGTCAGGGCACCTCGTTGTTCCTCTGATGATTTATCATATCTTTGTGGGATGGTTTTGTTTCCCACTATGAAATGCAAATTTAGCTTGCAGTGCTCCTGCTGTCTGTATAAAGGTTAAAAAGATATATAGATATACATTTAATGCTATTCTTGCTACTTTTAGAACTGGCTTTGAATGATGATTCTAGCACAATAAAGATTTTTCACTGTCTACAATTTCTAATTTTAGTTGGGTTTTTTTTAATTACCTTTTTTGAAACTTTGCAGTTCAGCTTACATAAGCACAGCCCAGCTGCTGACAGACCAACTCCCAGCATACAATTGGTGCCAAGAAACTGCGGTTTACTGTCACGAACATTCAGGCATTGCTCTAAGGTGTCTTGAAGGGGAGACTGCAAATACACTATCTCCAGAGATAGTAATAATAATAACCCCATATGTATTTAGGGTTGCAGGCACTGTTGACATCAAAAGTTTTATAATCCTCGTGTGAGTAATCAGCTGAACTGTTGAAAGTACCTCAAGCGTTTGGTGCCTCAGCAAAACTCATGTACGATGGGACAGGCGGCTTTGTTACTCTTTGAGCCTCTCCCACTACTCACGTTTCACCCATGCAGGTCACTGAAATGAAGCACCATCCCCTGAGTTTCTGTAGAGCTATGATTGTGCATCTACTTAAGGTTGAGCTCAGCTTTTAAGCAGCTGGACATTACACATATGACTTTAACTGAGCTTCTAGGCCTAGCTTTCTTCAATGATGGTTTTTCCCAAACGCCAACCCTTTGCTTCACTGAAATGAAGCCCAGTTTATAATGAAATGTACAGCTGTCCCTGGTGTTTATTTCATTTTCTCATGCAAGAGATGGAACAGGTAATAGCACTGACATTTATATCATCAGTGCTAAGATCTCACTGAGATCAGAGGGACACAGCATAATTTTCTTGGTTGTTACAAAAGTGGAAGTGAAATTCTGAGTATTGAAAACCTAGATAAAAACCAGGTTTCTATATATCATACAACCATCCTGTGGACCAACCTGAGCACAGAATCTTTATGTATCCGCTGGTCATATACGTTCAATTTGTTTCCGTTCTTTTCCTTACAGGCTCCATGCCAATGAATGGGGATTTATTTTTTTTGGTTGGTTTCCATTGCTTCAGAGTGGGTTTCACACCAGTCTTGCTCTTTGCCTTCTCAACAGATAAAGGCAAAAACTGCTTACCACTTTCTTTCTCTTACAAGATGTCTACTAGTAGCTAGCGTTAATTATGAATCTGTTCTTTTAGGTCTTTTTTCCCCCTCTGACTCATTTTAACACTTAACCAGCTTCAAGTTCTGGTTCTCCCCAACATCTTGAGAATGTAGATAAAATTTCCTTTCTCCTAAACCCCAATCCTTTGCTTTGTACCTTATTATTAAGATAGTATACAGTGCAACATAAGCTAGGAGGGAAAGCAAGTTTTCTGAGAGTGGCTTGACTCACTGCTATCTGGGTCTGGCATTAAAAGTGCTGAACTCGAATACAGAATCTTGTCCTACCTTGCTATTACGACAGTTGCTTTAGCTAACATTTTAAAAATCAGATACCTAAAATTATGCATCTACTGGCATAACTAGTATCAAAGGAAATCCAGCCCCAAACCTTATTTTCAGCAGTTCTTAAGACCTTCACCTATCACCTGCATGTTTGGCCCAGCCCTGAGTGAAGGTCTCAGTCCACCTGCACTAGGATGCAACTCGGATGCAATTAAGATTGCATTCAGATGCAATCAAGCAAACTTCTCATCTGAGAAGAAGATAGGACACAAGATGAATTTAAAGCTATCTACCGGTTGATCCCAGCAGCTGGAGTCACACTCCTCTGACGAGAGTTTACACTATGCTGTTTGACTTTGCTCTGGAGCAGAGGGGAGGAGGGGAAATTCTCATGCCATCAGGCATTCATGTCAGCTGGGGAGCAGAAAGAGACAGCCAAGTGCAATACATTGGTTGCAAGAGTTTCCCCGCGATGCTGCTGGTGCTCTCCTGGGAAGGCTGGGCCACGTCCCGCTGGGTTTCCAAGCAGAGAGAATCCCTTGGGAGGCAATCAGAGCAGTTTGGGTGGTCAGAAAATTCAGCTTCTCATTTGGACAGAAGCCTGGTCCTAATTAATGGTGTGACCATACCCTGAGTTAGTTTTCAGCATTGTTCTGATGCTGACTGATGAAGGGCTTCAGTACCTGACTTCTTCCTAAACTTGCCATTTCACTTAAAATCAGGGCTTCCCGAGTGAAAATGTGTGTACCGAGGCTCTTTTTCAGGTCATGTGCCAAGGCATGGCAAAGATGTGCTACAGAAATGAAATCTGGATTCCACATGAACTGCAAAAAACCCACCATCTTTTAAAATGATCATTTAGCCGTTTTTAAAGTTTAAGCTCACATAAGACAAATATATCCATTTAATTTGCATGCTGGCAGAGTTTTGCCTCCAGTGAAACCAGGTCAGCAGGAACAGCTTAAACAGAGGGGAGTTTGCATGTCTGATGCAAAGAACCATGTTTGTTGCTTTTTCTCATGGCACTGTAAATATTTGTTCAGAGAATAAACTTGTGTATTCATTAGCACCATGGCCCCTTCCACATGGGGTGCTCCTTGGAAAAGTACCAAGCAAGCATGACTATTAATTCAGATCAATATGTGACTCTGACGGAGAACGTGAAGCATACCTAACCCAGCTAACTATGCCCCTGATAAATGTCGTGAGAGCAGTGTGTCACCCGTGCCTTGCCTTTCTTTATTTCCATTATCCATCAGGACAGGCCATGAGGGAATGCCTGGGAACTGTGTCGTTCTCTGCAATAAGCCACAATGCTAATGAGGCATAACAAATTGAAGAAGTATCATGTATAATCCTGATCCCTCATTGACACTATTACCAGTATAGATTTCAATTCACCATTTGTTACATGCTTAATACAGACAAAGTGGGAGGGTGTAGAAGAATTACTCCTTCAGTCACTGCATTTTTTAAACAGTTGTCATCCTCCAAGACAAAACTCTCTGGTAATACCCTCTGTTTTTGCTACTGCTGTTTCTCAGCAGGATTTGCTGCTTGTTCTTGTAGGGGGTCAGCCAGACTTTGTCTTTCTCACAGTTTCAGTTTCCTACTGGGATTAAGGGTCTAGCATATTTTTGCAACAAATCAACTGAACCCAAGATAAACAAACCTACTGAACAACATGGCTTTGGTACGTGACTGCATTTTAGGATTCAGCTGCAAAGTTTGTTTTTTGTAAGGTGTTCCAGAGGGAAACCGAGGCAAATGTACGATTTTAGTGCGTTCCCATCAAAATTATGGCATATTTTGTAGTTTGTTGGGGGGGGGGTGTGCGTTAGGATGTGAACTGTTTCTTCATATGTGTTGTTTTTAGTCAAGCACTCTGTGATTCTTCCCAGAAATGGTATTTTGCATTACTTTGAAGAATTCCAGGGTGCCCTGCAGACAATGAGCAATGCTTCACTGCATACTTATGACAGAAAATGGTGAAGATTCATGTACAGATTGAAAAACCCAGATATTGGGCCATGCTATTGGCTTTCACGCCTTCCTCTTTTTACCCTAGCAGCTCAGTGTTGGGTTCTTCTGGTCAATGGAGAGACTCCCCATGGGTTGCTCTTCCCTTATAACCTTGCTTGCAGGTCCTACTGGCAGTGGACCTCAGGAAGGTGCTCCATCCCTGCCCTGTGACCAAAGGGACAGGGACAAGAGCCAGGTTTTCTTACAGGTAGTAAGTGGATGCTCAGCCTGCCCGCTGTAGGGAGCTGCCCTCCTTGGTCAGTGTGTCCCCAGGTGGCCCTGCCTCGTCCCTGACATGGGGCCAATATCCCCCCTGGCTTTCCCAGCCCCTTGCTTTTCCCATGGGCTTCTGTTTCCTCCTTTTTGGAGCTCTTCTGCCTCTTATGACCCAGGAAAAGGGAACCAGGGAGGCGGGCTGACAGCTCACCCGAGCAAACGATACCCCTTGATCAGTGTTACTCAAGTCTGGGGGACACTGGCTGCCAGGAAACCTACTTCTGCCCCCAAAATACTATATAGTAACCAAACCCAAGCGCAATGATGTATACTGCTCTCAGACAAAGTGGTACTTCATTGACAGTAGAATAACCTGCAAACCAATGCCCCCAACCAAAAGATTAACCTCTGGTTTAGACTTTCTTTAAAAGGCATTCACACCACTGCAACACTGATATCATCTGGGTAAGAGTTTGGTACCTATAGACATTTTAAGTGACACACTTGAACTGCTGCTTAATCAATAAATAAAGAACTTTTTGAAGCGGAGTAGAATTTTTTCCATAGTAGTGAATGCATTTTAAATGGGGAATAGGGTGAGACTTTCACAGAGATATGACAAAATAGAAGACTGATAACAGAAGTAAGGTATTTGACAATGAAGTATAAAGTTATTATTACCACTTGATTAGGAAGATTTTTATTAGTCATTTCTGATTGCTCCTTATAAATAGTGAGATCATCTAATACCCCTATAACGATGGCCACTACACATGAATATTGTGATAGTCATAGTAAATGCCCTATGTAAGAGAAAGCGCACTTGAATCTCTTTATAAAACCAGACCTGATTAGGAATTGTACTCCAGACGTGCTTGTGTTAAACTGTGTATAACTTTCAGGCCATATATTCGTTGTGCTGAGTGCTTGCAGCTTTGGGGTGAAGAATTAGTTCCCGTTCCATTCAGTATTTTATTTTCTGGACAAATGCACTGGTTTGAGAGAAAAAGGTATTAACTTTGGCTCAGATATGACTATTTCCATAGAAATGTACTGCATTTGAAAGGTCTTTGATTTAAGTTCTTGACATGCTTTCAAATGATCAAGTGTCACAAAAAGTGGTAACTTTTGATCTCATTAATGAGCTAACTGAACGATAGCTTAAATGTAGCATAGCATTTTCATGATTTAAATTTTTATCAGGCTGTTTTAAATTGAAAGGCTGATTAATTTTAATAGGATTTCTATCATAAATGGGAAAACTGTCCAAATTTTGTAACCAATACATTTTTCACTTGAAACACTCTAAAGTAAAAAGCTACTTAATCAGGTGACTCAAGCCAATATAGGGCAGGTCTACACTGCTAACTGCTGTCTCATTCATAGGTCTCCCTTAAATTCATTTCCAAGTGTTTATGGACAACCAGAGATGTTCCACATAAAATGGCAGCTCTTTGGGTAAATTCACACCACTTTATTAGTCATATTAGCCATAAATTACAGCTAATTTGAAGTCCTGTTTGAGTCAGACTTTATATTTTAAAAAAAAAGAAAAAGAGGGAAAAAGGTGATTGTAGACTGATAATGCTGAATTTAACAAAAAATGCTTACTGCTGCAGAGGTAGAAAGACAACTGCTCATTTGACCCAAATTTATGATTCAGCTGACAGCTTTGGACAGTTGACTGTAGAGATCTGAAGAATCTGCAGAGTTTTTAGACCTGATTTCTCACTTACAAAAAGATGGGTTTCTAGCATCCTGACTGTGGAAGGGTGTCCTCAGGTAAGTATAATTTTGATCCAAGAAGTTTAAAAGATTGAAGTAAAAATGCAAATCTAGCTGCTGGATTTGTAGCAGAAATGATTCTTTGGAAGGCAATGAAATACTAAATATCACATTGTTTTCCACTTGTTTTTATTTACTTACTGGTGATTCTGGCTTTTTTTCTTGCTTATCTCCCCCACCTCCCATTTTCCTTATCTCAGTGTCTTCTTTTATCCTGAAAAATAACTGAAAATTCACTGTTTAGTATGACTCAGTAATCATGTACCTACCTGAAATACAAGGACATCTTCTAAATAGAAAAGAATGGTTTGTGTGTTATGTTGTATCCTGCATTCAGATAACAATAGAAAATTAATAACAAAACATGAAAGGAAGGTAATAGATAGCTAATATGTTTTGGTTTGTAAGACTATCAAGTTTATTAGCTTTTAAAAATTATTTTATTACTGACATCCTGTAGCAATAAATGATCAAATCTATTACACATAATTAACTATCATTTATTATTGTATCCACTATTTGTAATTCAACAGATAATTTTCTATTCATTATATACTATGTTAGACATTCAGCAAGCCCTAAATCTGCATAGTAGTGTCCGTATGTAAATACAGTTACACCATGAAGATAAGCTAAGCAGACTGGAAACCAAAAAACCATGTTTCTTCAATTTGTCGTTGAGTTTACATTACACTCAAGATCAAGCCACATAAATTGTGTGCCTCGGTTTCCTCATCTGTGTTCTGGTAGTAACAAAGCCTGCCTTTCTGAAGTGTTTTGATAGTCTTGGATGAAAGGCTCTAAGTACAAAGTATTATCTGTTATAGCTGTGGCTTCGCTAAATCTTTGCTAGTTAATAATGCAGTGTGAGTTGCTGAAAATTGAGAAAATTTGCTTGCAAATAACAAAGGATGTCTGCTTCAGCAGCCTTACCTCTCCTCATCTCCTTTTTTTTTGTCATTGTAATGGTAGCTATGAATATCCATCTTTGTTGCATTAGAGCAAGAGGCAGTTATTTGCCCCCTCTGCAAAAGCAACAGATTACATTTCAAAGTTAACTCAGATGGCTTTTTTTTTCCCTTTATGTTTTTCTTTTTTAAAATCAGTTTGGGAAAACTGTGAGATTGAACATAAACTCACAAGGTCTGTGGACATGAAATTCAATGGGGGAGCAATACAAATAAAACCAGAGAAGCCAGAAGTTCTCTTCCATAAACTGGAGCTTCACACTGATGTTCCAGCATTTTAGCTATTTTAAACATGGATTTCTACGGCAAAGTCAAAGCAAAAGATAATCAAAATGGTAAATAGTAAAGAGAAGACCAAATCACTAAAGCCTACTTACTCTGTGTACAGAGATACGCTAGTTGAAAGCTAGTACAATGTCAAAAGTAATTTCTCAGCAGTGCTCTGACACATACAGAATCACAGAAGGGGGGTTGGAATGGACCTCTGGAGGTCGTCTTGTTCAACCCCCCTGCTCAGGCAGGGCCACCGAAAGCAGTGGCCCAGGACCATGTCCAGACAGCTTTTGACTATGTCTAAGGGTGGAGACTCCATGAGAGTTGGACAAACTGTTCCTGTGCTCAGTCACCCACACAGTAAAAAAGTTTCTTGATGTTCAGCTGACATGTCCTGTGAATCTCAAAATTCATAGGTTTGTTAAATCCAAGCAGTTTACAACTGAATGTTAACACCCTGTTACTGGATTTTCCCTCTCTTAATTTTATTTAAATGTAAAGATCCTCTGTGAAAACAGGTATCTGATTTCTTTGCAGCTACTAGCAACTTGAGTACTGATTTGATTACATAATGGGGAAATAGATCACCCATTATTTAGCCAGAAATAGTTTCCATATTGCAGCATCTTCATTTAGGTAACGCTTCCAATAGTGCTGCAGCTGTCAGCATTCACTTACTCCTCAGGCTGCCCCCAGCTGCAATCTTTTCCCTGGTTTGCAAGAGAAAGGGAGGGGGCTGCCTACCTGTACCTTTTTTCTTGGCTGGGAGAAGAACAGTGAAATATTCTTTAAAAAGATCTTTGTGGATGGGTATGGAGATAAGCTGGCACACGACCCTCAGCAGCCGCCTGCCATAAATGAGGCAGGTGCTGGGTGACTCAGGACAGCTGGTCATACCCAGGCAAAAGACTGTTTGGGTCATTTCCTCATGCAAGCCAACAAAAACCAGCCTTCAAATATTCAGATGTGGCTTTCCCCTTGATCTGTCAACTCCCCGTTGTGGTTTTCATGGTGCCCAGCACTCCAGTACTTAGCACTTCAGAGAAAGAAACCCATAATGTCACAGCCCAAATGTGCAATACCTGAGGGGAAAAAGTCTCGTCTCCAGGCCATGAGGCAATTTTCTTCTACTCTGAAACATGAAGTGTGATTACCCTTGCTCTGCTTCGGTGCTCTAAATTTGGCAAGAGTCCTATAAAAGCGAGGCATCCTTTATCTTTTTTGGAGTCTTAAAAGCAGATTTACAGGGTGCCATGTGAAGAGTTAGCTGCACAACTGGCATTAACATTAATGAGAGATTTGGGTGTAACTTCAGTGCAGCAGGTAGAAAATGTTTCTCTAAGTGACTTGTTTCAACTTTTTACTTAAAGTATGTTTCTATACTATTTGGCTAAGGAAATCACTATGAGTCAATCACAAGTATTTGAAGGCAGCACAACACGTAATTAAGTTAAGGCTGGCAAATAAGTATTTTTGACCCGTTTTTAATCCATACTGGGACCAATTCACACCAATATATCAGGGGAAAGGAGTTGAAAGTGGGTGCAGAGACCTTTACAGTGTGTGCTTACATTGACAATTCTTCTGCTGTTCTCATATTCTCAAAATAATGTATATCAAAACACTTTGGAATCTTTCTTTTTTTTGTCAGTACCTTCATAACATGGCTTTTTAAATAGCTGACCAGCTTCAGCCCAGGCTTTCCTTTAAATCTTGGGGGAAAAAAGAGGCTGGCACAAGAATGTGAATGATTTAAAAATGAGATGCTTTCATCTTTTGAACATTTCAAACATGCTGAAAAATAGATTGCAATACTAAAAAAATCAAGATTTCAAAATATTTAAAATAAATTCATCTTCTTTGCACTTGAATTACACTGCAAAACTTGTTGAGACCTAAAACTCCTTAAAGTATTTGCATTGTAATTTCTTGCTTATATAATTTCAAGAGAAATCCCATTTTCACTTAAAGTGTGTCGACTAAATATTTATTTATATTTTTTAACAGAAAGAACTAGAGCAGGTAGCAAGTAGAATAAAAACATCTGCAACATTTCAGTCTGCTTTTCTTCTTATTTAAATACTAAATTTTCACCAAGAACGTGTCAAAATGTCCCGTTCAACATCACTGTCCAGCTCCAGCTGTATTTTCAAGAATACGCTCAACGATGCAATATCAAGATTTTGAACCTTCCTTCTCTTCTTTAATCTCCATTTTTCTGAGTTTTCCTGTTCTCAC
This sequence comes from Haliaeetus albicilla, assembly GCF_947461875.1. Classification (NCBI taxonomy): domain Eukaryota; kingdom Metazoa; phylum Chordata; class Aves; order Accipitriformes; family Accipitridae; genus Haliaeetus; species Haliaeetus albicilla. The sequence goes on from NC_091501.1 coordinate 18,539,074, forward strand.
CTAAAGATTACACTATCAGTCGTTCTTTTCCTGGTACTGCTTTTGCCTTGGAAGCTACATCTTTTATTTTTAATTATTTTTTTCCATAGACTATACACACACACACACACTTTGGGATGGTACCTGCCTTTCCTGAGACTTCAAAATTGAAATAAATTAGTGAAGAGGGCTCCTGAGAGGGGATGGTTGATAACCACAGCAGACGGGAATTTGGATAATCAAGATTTTTGGTGGCTTCAGTTCAGCCCTTGATCTTACTATTGGGGTGGGTTTGGCATGTTTTGATTTTGCTTTGTGTCCTTAAATGTGCAGGAGGAAGCGTGGCTCCTGAGGTGCAGTACAGCAAATGGTAGGCGCTTAAGAGATCAAAGACATGATAGCTTGAGCAAAGGACTGATGACATTTTGCCAGTTTGATTTTAATACCTGGCACATCTGTGGCATCACCAAACAGCCTATGATTTAGCTAAAACATCATAAAGATATTCAGTGTCATAAAAGTAACATTTTATTTAACCTTCCTGTAACAACTTTAAGAACAGTAATCTGTTAGAGTAGGCTGCATGTCTGGCACATGATAGTGGATGAGAATGAGTAATCAAATCTTAAATATGTATTTGTAGCAATATTGCCTCAAAGTTTTTGCAAATATTGCTAAAAAGTGTGTGATGGGAAGGAATAAAAAGAGCTAGAGGAAGTAAAATAAAATTTCATTGTCCTTAACTGGGAGTTGAAAGAATAGAGTTTCCCAGTCAGGGAACATCAACAGGGTTTTTATTTGTTGCTTCATCTCACTGTACGCCGATCCCATGACGGCTTTCCCCCCCTCCCCTGCCACAAGCAATGGAGATAAACGATATCTCTCCACAAAGAAAAACATTCTGAGCTGGTTCCTGAACTCTTAATTTTCTTCCTTCATGACTCCAATTATGGACCTCGGTCCAGCATCTGGCATACTTTGTGTCTGAGAACAGCACCCGGCGAAGGCGCGTGGCACATCTTGATGCTTTAAAAGGGCAGGCTGTGGCATCGGGGCTTGGGAGTCTCGCCGCCAGCCGTTCCCACCCGAGCTGCCTCAGAAAGGGAAGAGGCATTTCACAAGCCTTGCCAGGCCTCGCTGGGATATGTGCCATGTCCCGCTCGCTCGGCTTTAGACCAGCTCATCTGGAGAGGTCCATGCTAATGGTATGGGGGCAAATACAAGCAGAACCAAAGCCCCAGCTCCACAAATCTAAGGAAAATCTGATGCCATAATTAACACATAGAAGGTTTAAATAGGCATCTTACTGTATTGTAATTTATTTTTATTTATTTTTCCTGATTGTTTGGGGTTTTCTATGTCTTTCATGTGTATTTGATAACTTTATCTGCAAAGTAAGAGGGAGCAAATGATATCTATGTCTCACTTCTGTAAGTACAGAAGCCCTGAGAAAATGAAGAACCTCAGGAGAGGACTTTTTATCCCGCTGAAATCTACACTGCTCTGTGGGATCTTTATGTTATTAGCAGCTTTCCTAAACTTCCTCCTGTGCTCTGTATGGCCTGGATATTTCTCAGTGCCGTTTACTGCAGTTAACTCAGACATCCCCTCCCCAGCCTCATCCCTACATGTCTCCCAAGCCAGGGTTTCTCCATGAATCCTCAAGAAGAAACCTCCTGGCGCCTCTATGTGTACACACCGATACACACTGACTCGAGTATACCTCTCATGGGCAAAAGTCTCTGTGCTGGGCACGCACTGGTCAGCCAGTGCTCAGATACACTGGTGGCTAGGGTGGCTACTGAAGTTACATTCAGCAATTTGTACTCCCTTTATATGTTAGACAAAGGAAGCACAAGCCAAAGAATAGCAAAATATGTGTATGAAGTAGCGTTGTGCTTTGGTAGAACTCATGATGAGAACTGTGTGACTTCTGAGGTATTTATTTTTGTTGCCTTAACCGCAGTGTTCCTGTTCTTGTTTTTATGTATTTCCAAATAGAAGGAGACAAAGTCCTCAGTTTGTTACTGACAGACATGCTGGTCACACAGACCTTTAATTGTTGCAGGCACTGGGCACACTACGCAGGGAGATGTGCAGTGAATGCCAAGTAGATGCGCACATAGACATGTGTCAGAAATACCTCTATGTGTTTTAAACATCTTTCTGAAAGTGCTGTATCTTTGCTCACGTAGAGCAGAAGTGAGCAGAGGCACTGTGCCTCCATCGGTTGAGTTCCATGCTAATACCACTGTGCACACAACACAGGCTGCTTAGCACAGCCTGCTCCTCCCTGAAGCAGCCATCTATACCCATCTGTGCTTAAAATAATAATCAGTGTGTCATTCAGGCAAGAGCTGACAGTTCAGGAGAGAAGATAACCATCAATTTGTGTACCTCTCAGTTTCTCTCACAAGTAACATTTGTTAACCAGGTCACAGCACAGGCATCAACTGCGCTCCTTCTTCCTTCTCTTGTGCTCACCTTTGCAAGCATATTTTGGTCTGTGTTGTCTGAAAGAAACATAAAATGATCATTTGAAATCCTGCCAGAGTCTGTTACTGTGCTGAACCTTGACAATCACGTAAAAGAGGATGTTGGTGTTTACTGTCCTCCTAACAAAGCGGCTGGTCTCACCCCATAATCCCATCCCAACTTGTAAGAAAATCAGCAGGTTGGGACTGACAACATTTGCAAGGTGATGGACAGTGAACGTAATCACTGGATGTGTCAGGGAATGGGTTTCTAGGAGACACAGTGAATTATCATTGCCATCGTAGAAGGCACTAGTAAGGCTTCATCAGGAATACAGAATATGTCTTTTGGCCATCAAAGTCTGCAAAGATGAACTAAAGTACAAGGAAAGAAAGACTGCCAGGAAGATGAGGGAAATGAAGAGCACATCATATGAACAGAGACTAAGATCTTAATTCTTTTTGCATTGCAAAATAGTTCTGTGAGGGTGATGACTCCTTTCTGCCTACATCTGAGGATAAACACTAGGAGGGAGAAAAGCTCATTAGGTAAATGATAAAACTGATACAGTAAAAACTTGCTATAGTCTGGCCTGAATAATTTGGGGCTGAAAATGAGAAAAGATTATTAACTCTCAGAGCAGTGAGACTCTGGGTGCGTTTTTGAAACAGTTCATGGAAAGTGATTGCCTGCTTTTCCAGAGAACCCAGTTCACTGAGCCTGGGGATCCTTAGCCTTTGTCCCTTTGCTCCTTACATGCTTTATAATAATGGTGAGAGAACTAAGATGAAAAAATTAAGTAAAGGTAAAAGTACTGCATTTTTTAATGTGTAAATATGCCTTATTCTCCATTCTCAGATTCACAAAGCAAAGGCAAAATCACTTCATGATTTTGAAGGGGGAAAGGAGCAATAGGATCACCTGTTTGTACCATGTTTTCATCTAGTTACTCTTGTACGGTGCTTAAAAACATGTGTTTGGCTAAAGCATGTTACCTGCTTGTTACCTGGGGTGAAGACAGGGGACCAACTCTTGCACCATCTCACACTGATTGGCTCACATGAGGTTGTCCTTATCTTGTCCAGTCTTTTTCAGCACTTTGGATTAGGTCTCTAGAGGTCTAAGAATCACTGATTGAACTGCTGTACGAACATAACCCATTCTTCAGGGTGATGACTGGATTTCCCAATGACATAAAAACATACATAACCTGAAACATGATGTTTTGCATGTGCTTGAAATAAGAGACAAATGTTTTATGGCTGTACAAGGCTGGCCTATGTGAATATCTCTGCTGAGGAGCTAATAAAGTCCAGCAATGACAAAAATGTGTTGATGGTTACAGCAAGGGCTGGTATTCTGGTTTCTTTCCTAGGTTCTGCATGGACTCTGTATGGTGCCCTCTAGCATGCAAAGTCACTGTCTCGGTATGTTCATCTTCATGTCTGTAAAATGGATTTGTATTTATCAACCTCACATTCTGTTTCAATACGAAGCCATTAGTATCTGTGAAGGAATTTGCACTACAGCAGTGGAATGTAATACTTGTGATAATGAGGAAGAAACCCTATAATGGGCTAGGTTTTGATTTTAATTAGAAGAAATCCAAAAGAACAATAGTGAATCAAGCGACTTTTTAAATTTACTATTAACTTACTAATTTAACTAAGACTAGAATTTGCCCCAGTGTCAGAATCTAGAATATTAATAAATAATGACATAAATAGCAACCACAGAATTAAGCAATTAATGAGTTCTTTTTACCACATGAAAGGCCCTGATACAGACCCTTTAGCTCTTGCTAATGAGAAAAGCAGACAGTTTCTCCCACAGGCAGTCTGTCAGCTTCCTTCAGGCATTTCATGAATTTTGGTCAGAGCGCCCATGATACACAGTAGGTGTGCAGGATGGCAGATACTCTTCTCTGTGCAGAAGGATGCCTAGAGCCAGACTGAGGTTGGCCAGCAGTCCAAAAGTTTGCTTCGTGGTTTATCAAACTTAGGTAAAAAGGGCAGTCTCGCAGTGTGTTTAGAAACATAATTATTTGGTCCTTTAAGTTGTTTCATAAGATCTTTTCTTTCTTTTCCACGTTAATCCACTTTATGAGAACAGACATGAGCAGAAGAAAGCCAATTATCTGACAATTTAAAAGGTGGGGGGAGTTAAAACAGTCACTAAACAATAATGAAACTAATGCTGAATGGCATTCAATTAATATTTATAACATGCAGCAATATTAACAGCAGAATTAACTTATTTTTGTACGTCTGACAGCTCTCTGGTTGATTAAGAATTGCATGATGATATTTTGCATATTTCCCATGCAAATACAGTATTATTTGCAGAATTATTTTTATCCTTAATTGAAGTTTTGTTTTGAAATCACTGTTTTCTGCTGTACTATAGCTCTGTAAGTGATCTTATTAGGGATTTGGGTTTTTTCTGTCACCTTATCATGCAAATCTACATTTTATGTGCTGTGTATTGGTAGGGTCCTCTGAAGCATAGCGTAGACCTCAAAAATATTGGAACTCTTGCTCAGAGCTTGGTGGGAAGACTTCCCATAGCTGTAGCCACAATGGCAGGAACAGTAGTAACATGACAATCCTTCTGAGCTCCATGAAGGGCGGAAATCTTGTTTGTATTATGACATTTCAGAAATACAAAAGAAAGGTGGTCCTTGACTCATACAATCACAGTACAGCCCCTTCCACTTTTACAATGCTAATTTAGGGAATAGTTTTGGTGAAACCAGCCAGAACCCCTTGACTACGTGCAGGGAATTATTCAGTTAATACTATTTTGTAACAATACTTTGATCTTTACCAGTGTGCCGTCTTGTCTATTTTTATCTGACAGTAGCTAGCCTTTTCAAACGCATCTCTCTGATTCCCATTGCTGTTAAAGCTCCCAAGTTATTTAGATGAAAATTTACATATAATGTATGCCTAAAACTGCAAATAACTGTCTAGTCAGATTTATGGAAAGAAGCAGTCCAGGAGATGCCTAACTTCCACTGAAAATCATGGGAAGTGGTGTTTAGCCTAGTTTCCGTTAGACGTCTATTGCGTCCTTACACAGCTAAGAACTCTTCTAAACCTGGGTTCAAGCAGCTTTGTAAAATGATGAAGGAAAGGAAAATGAAGTAAGGGCTTGGAGCACTTCACCTTAGCTCCTCATATTTTACATACTGTGTTGTGAGCATCCCACAACACAATAGGGTCCCCAGTAAAACACACGCAAAACCAGTAGCTTGCCACACACAGTATGATGAACATTTGGCAATACAGCTTGATGCTGTAAGGATGGGGTGGCCAAGTACAAACAGCCTTTCTGCACCACTGTCTATCATACAATTTTGCACGTTTCACTTCCTACAGGGAGTAATGTTCATCACTTTTTGGTCAGACTTACTTGACCTACTTCCGGTTTCAGTTTCAAAACCATGTAGGGATTTGACTGAGTTATTGGGTTAGGACAATGGCGGCCAAAACCTAAATGAAATGTGGCTGTAATGGCAAGAACAACTAAGTAATATAACTTAGTCCATCCAAAATATAATTTCAGAGGAGGGGTGGAAGCCTACATGACATGAGTAATTTCAAATTTCCCTGGCAAAGGCACTGGGCAATAGACGGGTTCAATCCTGTACTGATTCAGTATGATAATATAATAAACTTTTCTTTCTCCCACACTAGCGATTCTGTGCTAAAGATCTGCAGTGGAACATGTTTCTCTGCACTGCTCTGAGAGAAGAAAGGATAAAAGTGGAGGGAGACACAGTGAACAGAGAAGGAAGGGTTTTGCTGGTGGTTTTAACTCTTTTCCACTCTCATCATGATTTTTTCGTTAACAGCCCTGCCCTGCTTTCAACAAGCAGGAAAGAAAGGCTGAATGTGGCAGCAAGAATTTACCTCCTTCTCCAATTCCTTCCTTTCCTCCTTGGATGACATTCAGATACCAGGCTGTGAAAAAAAGCATCTTCCAGTTGCCAGTTTTTCATGCACTCCAGAGACAGCCAGGATGACAAGTTTTGGATCTACATCTGTATCTTCATGCTCTTTTGCCATTCCTTTTCTTCCGAGTCATTTACATTATTTTAGATACGGTAGAAATTATACCTATGAAGTTATTCAGAACACTCTATTAAAGAATAATAATCAGATTTTTTTTATGATTCACAGAAAAAAAGCTGTAAGAGGGAAAAAAGAAAATGGCTCGGCTTACCCAAGCAGACAAGTATAAACTCAAAAAAGCTGAATTCATGCCTGCTCTGTCAGAAACTTTGTTTATGACATTGGACAGATCATAGCCTCTCTCCATCTCTGGTCCCAGACTGCAGGATAGGAATACTATGGACATTTTCCTTCTTGACTGCAGTAGGCTGGGTTAAGGGAAACCTTATGAGCCTTATGAGGAGTCGTAAACACTTTCTGCAGAACAAAAAGAACAACACAAGTAAAAAAGGTACTCAACATTGTGAGGCAATCAGAGACTACTGTAATGACAATATATAAGTACCAAATTAAATAACCGTTCAAGGCTGTAACAGTCTTAGCTGTAAAGTCTATTAAAACACATCTGAAAATACGATATGCACATTCTTTGCTTGGACTAAGTGTAATGCTACGTTATATTAACAATACAGATGAGGTGGCTTGCTTGTATGTATATCCACATGTAACTGACTGGCTTAAGCGAACAGCTCCCCTGTACCTAACTTAAATTTTCTCAATATATAAATAACTCTTAAAAATTATTTTCTTCTGACAGTTGTGCGTACTTTTCCCTACAGACAAAAAAGTTAAGCCGAAAAATAGTAAAACATTTGGAGGTCCAATTCTGCTTTCAGCGATACCTGGGACACTTTAGACAGTATTTTCAATGACCAGGCTGTCCACAAACACCGCAGGACAACACAGGTGGTCACAACACTCACCTTTCTTCTTTCTTCCCTGTATCAACAGACCGGCTACAGCAGGGGTTGTTTTGGGGCTACTGCGCAGGCCAGGCAGCGGGCAGTAACACACCATCCCTGCTCACAACCTGGAGCCCTGCCCTGGAGGGAGGCAGGCACACTGGCCCCCTCGTCCAAAAAAGGGGCCAGGGGAGACCATCTTAACACACTGAAGGAGGAGGAAGGGTTATCTCTCTTTAGCAGTTAGAATGGGTAAGGGGGAGAAGCCAGGGCAGCTGCCTACGGCCCCTTGCCTCTAGACTTGAGGGACGTGCATCTCTACAGGCAGTGTGAGCTCTGACTACCAGGCTAAAGGATATTTGGGAATGAGGAAAACTCAGCAGCTCCATCTTGCTGGAGTTGTCATACTGTTCCCTGTAATTGAAGATCCATTGGTTCACACAGGAAGAGAGGGAGGGAAGGATTTCAACCCTCTAAACAATCAGACAGGAGCTTCTGGATTGCAGCCCCCTACTCCAAAGAGTATATAAGCATTTTTCCAATAATAAGTTATCTACTATTGAATAAAGAACTATTCCTGGGATCAGGACTTGTTCCTTCCAGTCAAACATCCCAACCTTTAGGCTATATTCTCATATATACTCTTATTCTCTTTGATAGATATATAAAAACATATGTATAGTACAGTGCTTATGGAGAGGCATTCTCTGTTTCCCAGTTATTTTTATTTTTATTATTCCCTCACTAGCTTTAAAATGCCCTCAAATGTGCCCCTGATAATAAGGCAGGACCTATCCTCAGAAGTAGGAGCCGTGGGCTCAAATCCCTTAAGAATAAGAACAGAAATGAAAATAAGTTTCCCACACCACGACTGAGTGCTCTAGCTCCTGACCCGGGGAGTGGAAGGAGGAAGGGGAAGGCTTCTCCTTTACTGGCATTGGATGAGAGAGCAGCGTCCACGGCTGCGCCCTGCACCCAGCTCTCCTCTCTGGCCGCTGCTGGGAGCACCTGCCTGCACACACCTCCGGCAGGCACTCTGGTTTCAATTTGGGAATGAAATAGACACTAAGCAGGTCAGCCCAGTCCAACCTCAGGAGCCTTTGGGCCTGAGCAGAAGCTGCATTTGGAGATACGGAGGTGAATGGTGAGAAGGGAGGTGCCTCCAGGGCTGCGTCTGAGGTTAGTGGCGGCTAAGTGAGGGCTTAGTAAAATCTTACTGAGGGGAGCTAAGTCCCCGGGCAGGTCCTGTGAAGAGATGTGTCAACGAGATGCACCCGTCCCTCATGCTGTAACAAGGCTTGCTGGCTCCTGGAGAGGGAATCAGCTGGTGCTTGCCCCTTTCCCTTGTCCCTCACCCAGGTGGCACCTGGCTGCAGAGTTTTGGTGCCCGCAGGGTAAGGTAAACCCCTCCGCCAGCTCCCTAGCACAACCCCCTCCTCCAGGGCCTCGGGTACTGGTGACGGGCAGGGTTTTACACTGGTGCTGCTGGGGGCTGCACCTCATCCTCGTGGCTGGAGACTTGCAGGTCCCTCCTGCCTGAACGGCCCTTTGCCTTGTGCAGGGGGGCTCAGAGGCAGGCACTTGCTGCCATCAAAAGTCAGCTCACTCCTGAGTAATGTCTGCTAGCTGCATCCCCAAACCCTCTTTTTTGGTTTCCTTCTGCCAGGGAGGAGGCAGGCTGGGCAGATGTCTGTAGAGGTGGCAGGTGATGGGGCCTGTGAGTTCCCTACCTGCCTGCAGGGCAATGCCACCCTGGCACTGCGGTCACATAGCCCTAAACATACACACACATTAAGAGGTTTGCCTACCACTTAAGGAATCCTATTGATTTAGATCCTAAATTTATTCAGGTTGAATGCGGTTGTGGGATCTTTAATAGGTGGGAATGGCTTGCATGTGGCATTAACAGCCATAACACTGAGGTTACAGAAGGTGTCATCGCACCAGAGAAAAAAATCCCACGGGACTGTTAGTTTTCCTTTCTCCTTCAGGCAGAGGCTCGTTGCTGGGTGAAAGAGGTGGCTCTGCAGACAGCCATCCCTCGGGCCTTAACAGAAAGTCCTGGAAATGAGAAGAGGTTCCCAGCACCCTCCCTAGAGAACTGCCACCCAGCCCTGCGGGACTGCATCTCACTAGGGCATCCAGGCTGTGGGTTGTTCCTTTGAACTGGCCCAAACTGAAGCTTTTGAGGTTCCCCCACCCCACTGCAGCCTGATGGCAGCATGGGCTTCTTCCTTCTTCCGAGAGGAGACAGGGGATGGGACGTGGTGGTCAGAGAGCAATAACAAGTACGAGAGAAACATGAGCTTCAAGTAATTGAAGAAAGCAGTTAGATCCCTTTTTGGTCATGTTTTGAAAGCAAAACGAAAGGGACAACCTTCATGATTTAAATTGTTTAAGAAAAAAGAAAAATAATAAGAAAAGCACACTGTGTATACCAAAAAAAAAAAAAAAAAAAAATTCCAAAATTTGCCCAAGTGTAAGTATGCTAACGAGTGCAGAGTTCTCCAAATATGGACTCGATGCGAGTCGGAGGGGCATGAGCCAGGTCTCATGAGTAAACAAAATAAAAATACCAGAGGGAATGTTTTAATAGCTTCTTTTAATTCCCAGTTCAAATAGATTCCTCGCCTAATTTGTTCAAGTGAAGCCGTGTCGATTTGGTAGCTGTTATCGGTTTGTTTTACTGAATGCGCTGGGGCCTGATCCCGGGCTGTGTTATGGTGAGTGTACACCAGCAAAACTCCCCTGGCACCAGGAGGTTTACAGCTAACCCCCCCAACAGCAGCAGCAAGCCAAAGAACCAGAACCATTATTTCCAACAGGCTGTTTTGCAAGTAAACCTTTAACCACTGGAAAATCACTGCACCTCTAACTACCGCAAAAGCACGAGATTTAAAGCTTTGCTGAGACCATGCAAATCTCATACGCTGAACTTTCCCAGAAAAGCATATTAATCTGTCAGCTAAAGGAGTTTCGAAAAGAAATGCTGACAACGTACTGAGCTGAGATTTGGGAAGCCCACGTTCAGCTCCTGGACTGGCTCTATTGCTGGACCACAGCAATTTTAGATCTGACTTTTCTCTGCACAGTGCCTCAGTTTCCGCACTTGGACACTGGAGGTGATGAAACTGTGTAAAGTGATTAGAGATCTACTAATAGCAGCAAATTTTACCAACAGTGGCAAAGCCTAGGAATCGCTGCCTTCTAGAAATCTCTCTGCTGTTGGATCACCAAATGCCTGCATGCAAGTCACTGAACTTTGTTGTTCCTCAGTGTAACTGCATGCCAGTTGGACACAACGTGTTTTACCCACTGTGCGGAGGACTAGTAGTATCAAATTACATTTGCAAAGTCCCTTGGAAGCATTAATTACTAAAGTTGATCATTTGAATCAGCACAAAGCATCAGAAAGTTGGCCACGTGCAGCTAAAATGCAAGGTACAGACTCTCATTCAAATTACTGCCTTTTTTCTGAAGTGAATTTTAGTGACCAAAGCCTGACTGAAAAACTGGCACTTGTGAATGGTAACACCACCTACAGATTTTAAACCTCATACCTTTCTTTTATCCTCACGCTGGTTGAACTAACTCTCATTTTCAGTTAAATGACTCCAGACAGCTATTATTTCTATCTGGCTCTATGCCTACTGTCCAGTTGTGCAGAGAGACATTTAGTTAGTAAACTCAGTGCCATTTCTTTGAGGTTTCTGAAGAAGGATATGTAGAAAAGAAGAAAATTGGCCTACTGCCATGAACTACTGCTCAAAACTCATAAATAATATCTTCTGCTGGACCTATAATTTAAGGAGGGAGATTAGCTATAGCAATATGAATTATATTTTTGTCTCCACCCCACTCTCATATCCTTTGCTCCTCAGACACATTTTTACCAGGTGGACAGGCAGGTTTTTAATGTGAGCAGGACTCTGGCTGAGATCTGGGTTTTACCTCCAGAGCTGGATGAATGTGATCAATTTATCCCTTTCCTGCACTGATTTGTCTGCTGGCAAATCACCAAGCAATTCCCAGCTACGAAAATGTCACTGTAAGATGATATATAGGGTGAAATGGAGAGCAGTTCCGTCCTCAATATAGTTGCAGATGATGTAGTCAATGATAGCCATTTTAGGTGGAGAATAAAATTCACCCATCTAGAAGGCAGGCTTCCATCTTGTTTATACATTCTGAAAAAGCTGTTACACTGGAAACATTTTATTTGCATGGCCAACGAAAGCTATTTCAGTTGTAGAGTAAAGTTCAGTCTTGTGGAAGGCAGGACTTCATTTTTTAATGTCCTGAAAGGTCTCTTACACTGAATACATTTTACTTGCTTATTCATAGTCAAGGGGCTCCTGCGTTATAAAGGCAAGGGAAGAAACAGCGCATGTGAGTAAGCCAGGCATACCTGGGCTCACTTCACAAATGGGATTTAGGCTTGGCATCAGTCCCTCCAACCTTTAAGTGCCCTGACCCCAGGGGCATTCAGCACCTTGATGGCGGTGGTGGGGAGAGCGAGGTGCCTGTTGATGAGGTGTGCTGAGCAAGCAGCAAATCTGAATCAGCCAGTAGAAAATATGGGCCTTAAGCCTCTGCCTCCTATGTGCATGACTCCAGGTGTTGGGGGAGAAGTATTGGTGTATATTCCAGTATTAAATAGGGATTTTGAGGGTCTCATCTGTGGCACTTACATTGTAGCTGGACATCTAGGCTCCCAGTTGGTCTAAATCCCTTGTCTTCAACCTCCTTCTGGCTGAAGTCCTCTGAGAAAACTCCCAAGTTTGTCCTGGGTACAGATGAATAACCAGATCTGACTTTCTGGGAAGTTTGTTCAGCTTAGGACTGCCGAACTCAGCCATGAGGTTATTTTAAGAATGGGCACGAGGTGGGCAAACTCAGGCAGATAACACTTTCTATCTTTCTTTGGGGGAGCTCAGAAGCCAATCCTTTCCTTGGTAGGGACTGCTGTTTCATTTTCAAGTGGTTGTGGCTTTGCACATTTCTTTATTACAGAACAAATCTAATCCAGCAAGAACCGCTAGATCTGGAGAGGAGGCTGAAAGAAAGGTGAGGGAATGATTTGACCTTGAACCAGGAAAAGAAAGAGTACTCAGGATTTTTCTGGCAGAAATGGCAAGGAAAAGAAGATCCCAACAGTCTAAAACTGCGTTTTGCAGGGGTCACAGTTCATGTTTTCTCTCTGCGTTTTCTTCCCCCAATGTCTGGAGAAGTGGGCTTCCCCCCACACTCTGCCTGAAGATATGATCACAGTAAACCCAGTGGAAATAGCATGCCTTTCCCAGATGTCAGAAGCTGCTGAACAAGCATAAAAGAAAGCTAGGATGGAAGAGTCATGAGGACATGAGTCATGAATTTCTTTCAATCCTCATTTCAATTACTTCCTGCCCCTTAACAGGAAAATAGCTACCACAGAGTAAGTGCAAGAACATCCATAGACACAGAGAAATCTTGGAACATAACAGGTATTATTTAAGAAGTAGCTGCTGATTTAAAGAAATTACATAGTATTTCTTGTATATTTGCTTATAAAACATCATAAAGGAAAACTCTTACGTAAGCTTGCCAATTCAACTCACCGCGATCGGTTCAATTACCTAGATTTGCACAGTGTCCCAGTAAATCCTGTACCACGTTCCTTTTTCCAGCCCCACCCCACTGGTGCCAACAGGGGAAGAACTGGTTCTTTGCTGTCTATACCATGAGGAATTCCTCACAGAGCTGAGGATTAAATGTGGCTGTTTTAAACAGATTGCCTTTTCTTTAAAGTGATGTTAGTTAAACAAAGCTATCGTTTCCTATCACAATATTTATGCTTGCTACTAGCTCTTCTGTCTCCAAGTTACTTGCTAGTGCAAGGTGGCTATCGGAAAGGAGGAAAGTCTATGTTTTGGGCCTTTTTTATTTATGAAACACTGGAAGAAAGATTAAGTTGCATTAATTCATCTTACAATGTTTTCACAGCAGAAAAAAAAGTTGGCAAAAAGTATATTATACAAGCTCAGTCAGCCAGCTCCCAGGGTTGTACTGCTATTTGCCCTGGGCCAATTATATTTTACATGATCAACACACCCAATAATTAAATAATGAATTGGTTTCTTTTGGAAACTCTATAAAACGTCATGGACCAGAGAATATTTATCTTGCCTCTGTGATTCCTGCTGAAGAAACATCTGGTTCTTTTTTCTTCAATCAACATGAAGCCTGAAGGGGCCCAAATTCAAAAGCAATTATATTTTATGTCATTTATGTACATTACAGGCTGACAAATTTAACTTGTTGGAATATGTGATCCCACCCTCCCTATCCAATTTATGTTGATCGCATTTTCAGACAGCCATGGAAAGAGCTGTTGCAGCTTGATAAAAGTTGTTGATCTATCAATTCCTATAACTTCATTGCCAGAGTTTACAATAACGAGGCACTCGTTCTAACAAAAAAGGTGCTGCCAGACCGTGCTTCCCTTCTGCAGGGATTATTGTCAGGGAAAATCCCAGGAAATGTCTCTTTGTATAGACCTTGTAGCAGGTCCTTTAAGCACTTTCAGCCTTCATTTGATTTTGAAAGAGAAGCACACTTGTTTCCTTTAAAAACAACTTTTACTTTGAAAATGATAGAAGACTTCAATGAAAAAAGACCACAGATGCAAATTCTGGATGGTATAACTTTCTACTTCTCATGGGAGGCCTATTTTGTTACTGAAACTTTGCTCTTTCAGACACTGTGTTACAGAGCAGTGGTACCTATAATGTTTGCTCAAAAGCAATAAGGCAGGTGTGTTTGAGCACATATCCTGCCATATGCTGCTGTCCTAGCAGAGCTCACAAGCTAAGCTGGTGAGGAGACCCTGTGGTACCTCTGGTGTCACAGCGAGGGGTGCTGGCGATTTAGTAAATGGTAACATTTCTTGCGAGCTTTATCAGATTCCCTTGGACTGTGCCTGGAAGCTTAAATAGCACCATGACAATACTCTCGGTAACGTCTGATGTGGGTGGATTAAATGTCAGGCTGCTAGAAGTACTGCCTTTGAGAAGAACAGAAAAACAAATGCACTTACGTCTTCTAGAAGTATTGTCACGTACTCAAAAAAGACAAGCTTAGCCTCCTCCAGTTTAGACAGTTGATCTCAAAACTCGTAAGATTTAACAAACAAACATACAAACAAACAAAAGAATAATACATGTTGGGTGAGCTATTGGGATTACCCAATCATCACTTTGAGCTTTTCTCCCAACTCATCAGAAACTAACTTTAAAATTTTAACTGCCTTCAACAAACAATGTGCCGGGATGTGAAACAATGCAGCCGGAGCTTGCCACCTTGTAAACGAGATGTCACGGCTGCTCTGGTGAGAATTGGAAAAACCACCTTATGAGTCACTTTATGAGACTTATGAGTCAGTTCCAGCATGGGTAATTACATTTGCCAATGTAATACCCATTTTCAGTTTCTGCTGGGCCTTTTTTTCCCGTCTAGTATCTTCTACTGTTTTACTATAGAGGGGATGAAGTGTTGGGGAAGATACAGAGGTGGATACTTGCATTCAGATAAACGCATAGGTCAGTTTCTTAGCTTTGGAAAGTATTTTAGGATTCCTTGTCTACCTTTCCTCTCCATGTATATATTCAGATCACTTACGTTTACTGAGAAATCCCCTTGATTTTGCTACAGCTAACCTTCCGCAATGCAAATTATATGCAGACGAGCGATCTGTAGCTAGGCCTCACTTGGCAAAAACCGCATGGCTTGCTTGCTCCAGCCCTCTGCCCTTCCTCCTATGCTCTGAAGATGCCACTGTTGCTGCCTCTTCCCCCCTCCCTGGGGTGCTCGTCACCTCCTTTCCACTCCTGCCAGATCTGCGGTCTGCTCCGACGGCTCCGGAGCTGAGCCAGACCGAAGGCACACACCCGGACCTCGGTGACACCCTCCGGAGCTGCTGGGGCGAGTCGGCACCCCGGTCCCCCTCGGGGAGCTGTGGGCGAGCCCCAGGCTCGTCCCAGCAGCGAGGTCCTGCCCTGCGCCCCCGCTGCAGCGTGCTCACGCTTCCCTGGTGAGCTGCCTCACCGCTCGGAAACTGCTTTGCTAGTGAATAACTGGAGATGAGACGTGCCCAAGGATCTTGGCCATCTCCGCCTACTTGCAGCTGCATGGCTATACATCAGCACACAGCATCATATAGCTAGACCACAGTGCTCCTTGTTTCCAGCCTCTATACTGTATTAAAAGGCAGCTAAAAATACCTTAAATACTTTCCTAATGTTCCTATTCCATGTAAACAACTGCTGTGGGAGGAAGTGGCTTGTTCATTTTTGTCTGGTAGGGGTGGTTCACACTAAGAAAATGTTTAAGAACGCCTATACGAGACCATACTATCTGATGAACAAACCAACTGCCAAATCTGTGTTAAAAATACAAAAAAATAAATAGGCCTTGTATAGCTGCTGAAGTTCAGAAAGCTTCTTGAACTGCCTCAGTAACTTTTAGGCCATCCTATAACAGGAAAACTGTTGTTTTCAGAAATATTCCCTCACAGGCATACAGAAACAGGCTGTGTTGACAAGTGGGAACTTCTGCTTGAGCCAAAACTTTGGCAAAAGTTTTCTTCTGGAAGCCAGGGCAGCAACATTTCTCCAGCCCTGACAGAAGCAGCAAAACATTCACTGGTCCAGTCTACCACTCCTGACATATTTCTAATGTCACAAAAGCGTCATAGGTGCAGTGTCAGGCGGTCACCAAGGGAGGTAAATGTCCCACAGCCACCATTCCCAGCTACAGCATCTGCCCTGGCACCTCTGCCCAACAAAGCTGGAACTCCACATCTTGTGGTTAAGCTGCGTTCCAAATGGGTGTTGCGCTACTTGTGATTTTCTGCAAAAACTTTTCAAGCGCAGTAACGCATATTTCTTGCTGACAGTTTGAAGCAGGAGAGAACTGTCTGCCAGGCTGGCATAGAGACCCTCAAGCGCTGCCTGATGTCGTAATGCCTGAGTCAGTATTGAGCCTCTGCCCTGGATATGCCTTGATTTGGAACAGGCACAAGATTATGAGTACTTCATCCCATCACCCTCCTCCCAACAATGGTAATTATAAGTCCTGCGGTATTTTTTCACAAGAAAAGGGCTGTTAGCTTAAGCTGTCCTAGCCAAAATTCCACTTCAGGTCATTTCCTTTGTCTTCCCACACTCATTGCCTCTGTAATTTAAATCTTATATTAATTCTCCTAAGCTATGTAGTGTTACTTTTCTCTGATCTAATTAAATGGTGACTCCATTGCAATGGATAATTGAGAAATCTGTTTTCAGAACTAGGACCAAAGCAGTTTCACCTTCCTTGTGTGTTCAGAACACTTTGGAGAGTAAAGCAATATAAAAATCATGCCTGATTTTATTAAGCAATTCTTTAATTTGTCAGTTTGTTGCAAAATTCTCAGAAGTTACAATGGATTTGCAATATTGTAATTTCAGGAGAGGTATGTGCAGAGGTAAGAGCTCAAGCAACAATTATCTCTTGAGGGTGTCAGCACCCACTGCTCATAGGTGTTAGTGGGGACTGATGGGGTCTCAGCACCTTTTAAAATCAGGTCCAAAATAGCTCAAGTTGGTCCTCCAAAAGCAGAAATAATTTCTGAAATTTTTTACTTAAAGAAACACAAGTTTCCCGAGTAAGCTATTGTAAGCAGCACATGAATGAGGCAGTCCTTTGTATAGAGAAGTTGCAGCAATAGTAAAAAAGGCAACTTGTCTAGGCAGCTCGTTAAGCTAGCATTCATAACACCTTTGGAATATTTCTTATCTCACCCTTGTGCCATATGTTTCAGCCAGTCCCATTCAAGATTGAAAGACTATAAAATAATCACAGCAAATGCTTAAAATACTGCAGGACTCTGGTTTACAGTCAGTAACATTTCCTGTAACCATTCTGTATCAGCCAGAATTTTTGCTGATACTAATTCATAGTATAGGCAAAACACCAGATCCTTCATTGAAATCAATGGCCACATGCTTCTTGATTTTAATGAGACGATGTGTCTATTCAAAGTAAATTCAGAGGAGAGATTTTTTTTTTTTTCATTTAGGACCTTCACTTTACAGGGTTGTTGAGACTACTCATCTATTCTGCTATATTTAGCTCTTCAGGTAGAGTCATTATGCTGGAAGAAAGTCAGGTCTATTTCAGCATAACATGTTTGCAGGGGAAGCTCTTCCAGAACAGCTCTGCCAGGGAACTTCTCCACATTTGCTGGTAGTAGTTCACAGTGACTGAAAATCTCAGCCATTTGGTGGTTCTTGGGAGTCCATTGGAAACAAGCAGCTCCCTTGTTCCTGGTCTCACGAGATACTTGTCTGCAGCTCAGCTGGCAGTAAGCAGGCACTGTGGCAGAAGCAGCAATATACTGAACTATTTTTAGCATCTCAGGAGGGATTCCTAAATTAAACCTTTGAACTATAGTGGCAATTTAGGTGAGGAAAGCTTGTCCTACCGATGCTTGTGTTGTACCTGTTCTACATGGAGGACACAAGCCTCCACAAAATACAAAGCTGTTCCCAATAAAAAAAAGTCTCCTGCCACACCAGTTCGAACTATATTACCCATTTTTGTCCCCCAGATTGGTCTCCATTACTGCTATAAGAGCCTCAGTGTTTTTATTCTAACACCTACCAAAAGTAAAAGAAATCAGAAAGATCTATTATCCTGTTCTGCAATCAAAGAACTTAGAGACATAGTAAGGCTCTAGACAGACAGTGTCTTCCTGATTCAGATGTGTTTTAATACTGTGCCTCAGGTGCTCTCATACCCACCAAACCCATATGTTACTACTGGCTGACTGGTTGTTCACACATCCTATGGCATTTAAGCTCAGTCACACTATTTGCAACCACTTCTTAAAGCTCTATAAGCTGAATTTTGCCTGTTCCAGGTTAAGTGCTCACAGAAACTAATGAGGGTAGTAATACTGGCAAAGGGAAAAAGCAAACAGGTGAATGATGGCAATTTGTTAAAGCACACAGTTGTTTGCTAAATTAATGTCTGTCCATGGCATAATGGCAGACTTTCAAGCGGATTTAGCTGCTGAAATCTTGCCTCATTGCCTCTGTGAATGATGAAGTCTCTATCCACAAAATCTCCTGTTGGCTACTAGTCCTTATGCAGTTTAAAGGTACACAGAGCGCCTACATTTTTCCCAGCAACTTTCTTAAGTATTTGAAAGGTTGCTTTAGACTTGCCCAGGACTTCAATTTTTCATAGCAGCAAGTAGCAAGGCCTGCTATGGGATCGAGGGCTGAAGGACACCTCCTTGCCCTGCCCATCAAGATTTGAATTTGATTGGCATTATGGAGCAATCCTCTTGGACTGAGTCTTCCCACACAACCCTCGAGGAAGGTCCAGAAGAAAACCCTGTCTGCCCTTTCCCCAAATACCTCATAACTCAGGGGTAACTTTGGGGTATCCACGAAGGCTTTAATAGGTTCAGGTTTAATTCTACGCTCTGTTTGGGAAGATTTGAACCCACAGCTCCCACTGTGAATTCTCTAATCATGGGACCACATTGTATACACAAGGAGGGCTGTTGCAAACCTCTTTTGAAGCAGTTCCAGTGTGCATGGACTAATGAAGTATTCATTGGGCCAGAGAGAGTACAAGTGAGAGAATAAGCATGACTCCATTGCCTTGTGATTAGAGCATTGCCCAAGGGGGGAGATCTAAGTTTTGTTCCTGCTCTAATGGCTATTTAATGTTATATCATTAGCTTATACCATATTATATCAATACACTTTATATTACATATACACACATGTACGAAAAGAAAATGTAAAACAGTCATTAAAGTGGGGACTGGGACCCAGATTTCTTCCTCTGACCTTCTCTTCAGGGGGTGCCATAATTACTGGACTATGAAGTCATACTTATTCTCTCACTCTTGCTTTCTCTGGCCAATTAACATTTAATTATTCCAGCTCAAGTGAAACATTTTTGATAGGAGGATTTCCGTCCCTGGAGTCTGTTGTAACCTGGTGGTTAGAGCTTCATGGGTTGAGTGCCTCCTGGTCAAGGAGGAAAGGTGTTCTCACCCCCATGCCTCCTCCTCAGCAGTTCCTGCTAGACAGCCTTGCTCCATGACCTGACATTAGTGGTTCCCATCCTCAAACACCTAACTCTCCCTCCATGCTGCATGGGCAGTAGTGCACCAGCCATCTAGGAACCTAATGCAGAACTGTAGATGCCATTACATTGAGTAAGTGTTGGATGCTATATTGCCTGAGCTCTTTTCTGCATCCAACTCAAAGCTACCTGCTAAAGGCCAGTCTATTAAGCCAAGCAGAGTCCTAAATTCTGAACCATACTTCCTTCTTTTTCTTTGATTTCTCAAGTTAGGCAGATCTGTGCCTAGCTAATAAGCAGATGGGTGAGTTCAGAGGAAAATTGAAGTGATAACGTTGCTAGGAGTTTCAAAATTATTTCATAGTGGTTGCAATGTTTTAGGGGGGGGTATCTGTAATCATGCAGCTTATGAATCATGGTTGATATTAGAAGGTTGTCAGTCTGAAAACTATTAAGACTTTGACCTAGCATGGACGTACATATGTGGGTAAGCGAGGAACAACTGAATGTCATTAGGGAGAGCCCTTCGGACAGCGGACTAGTTATGCATTTGTGATAGTTACTAAGAGCAGAACAAAGATACCGAGTAGTGAGCATGGCTTTAAAATAAATGCCTTGCAGGACAAAAGCCATGCAAGATGGGCATAAAAGTTAACAGAATAAAAACAGACCTTCAAGTCAAGTATGCAAAACAAAGGCAAGGTCCCTCTATCAGCAAATAATGCACTGCCATAGAAAATGAAAGCACCCCAGCAGTGCTGGCTTCAGCTTAAAGAATACCCTGTCCTGTTCCAGGACCAGAGGTGGTGAAGCGTAAGCATGGATATATTTCTTGCATTACCAAAACCAGAGTGAGGCACATGACTTATGTAAACCCTGGGGTTTTGTTTCCTTGTACCTACTTTGTTTTGGTTGAGGGAGCCTATATGAGAGGGTTGACACCTTTTGGAGGTTCTGGGACACCTAGCGTGTCAGTGATTGGGATGGTGGTGTAGGGCACCACAGCTGGCACCCAGGCCAGATGGTGTGGTAGCCAGATTGTAGATGCCCATTCTCAGAAGAAAAGCAGTAGAGGATGCTCCTGCCAGAGTACCTAGACTAGAGAATGAAAGCCGGAAGCAGGGACTGAATATTGGTCACTCTGAAAATTTAAAACTTCTGGGGATCTGGCTACCAGGTCTCTTCAAACAGGCAGCGTAACTTCCTTTAAGAAACTGTAAAAATGAGATCTTGAACAAACTACAGCTAGGGCAATGGCTACCTATATTTCCCTTAGGTTTGATAGCACACACTTTTCTATTTCATTTCTAAGCTGTGTGAGAGCTATGAATCAGCCCTGCTATGAATACAAAGAGGTGTCTGTGTTTTCTTAGGGGGGGAAACATATGTCTTCCTACAGCCTTCATGGTTAATGTTAACAACACTGCCTAATGCCAATAAAGATCTATAGATAGACAGGTAGATGTAGAGACATCTTTTGTAATTAAACATGATTACATAAAACTTCAACTTTAACAACTCCATTGCAAAAAGATCTCCATCCATTGCTTAACATGGACTACTGCACCTTGCTTATTTTTCAAAATGTAAAAAAGATCTTAAAAGATCAAACTGTCTCTGTGCTTAGAGGATAATACTTTTTTTTTTACTTCAGCAAACGTTGATCTCTAGAACATTTTTCATTACACATTGGCTCAGTTAGACTTGGTGATGCTGCCCCCAACACCTGTAAATCAAACAAAAGATGTGCAGGGCCATGCTGCTCTGACACCTCATCTCTTCCCTGACCGTCACATTTTCACCTGCTCATTGTGTGAACATCAGTGGTGTGCTGGCAACGCAGCTGGTCGCAAGTTCAGTGCTAATCTGAGTCAGGCACAGATTCTGTGTCCTTTCAGCACTGGTTTGTCTCCTGGCCCCAGGTCACTTCTCTGGTCCTGATCCTGCACTCAGGCCACGCTGCAAGGATTTCAGTTCTGGACTAAGCCTGGCTTGTCCTTGGATCTACATCCCTTTATACATCTTATTTGTAAAAGTATGTGAAACATACATTTCAGTAAACATATTAAACCCCAAAATTTAATAAAAATTCTCCTCACCTTTGGAAACTACTTTAAAATATCATATACTAAGAACTTACTCACTTTCATCTAATAAAACTATTCATAAACTAAAAATTCTGGAATGTAGCACCCGTATAAAATAGCTCTTTTTAACTGGGAAAAACCAGCTGTCTGACCTAACCTGAACTCATTATAGTCAGGAGCCTGCCTTTCTTTTGAATGAGCCCTGAGTGAATCTTGAGAAAACAAACACCTTCCCTCCTCACCTCTCAGGCACATGTGCATGCACACACATACATACCCCCCACTTCATTTTTTTTTAAATGCAAATTTCATGCTGATTCAGGCTACTGGACTCATAACCCTAAAACCATTTGAAATAGGAGTTTGACATTCTGCCCCCTGTCCAGTCAATGCATTATTTTTTATTACAGCATAAATTTACCAGACCCTTGGCCAAAGTAATTTTATGTACATTTTGTTTAAAGATTTGCTGTGTTTCTCTCATGAGGATATGCTACAGGCTGATAAACCCTGCTCTCAAGAGCGTTCCTGTAGTCTTCTTTTACCTCGCTCATCTTTAAGTCAGGCAGATATAGCACAACATCTCACAATCCCCTCTCCTACACTATAGCCATGCATTGTGAGATCTGCTTGTAGGGGCAAACAGCTTGTATATACCTGTATATATGAACAATCTTTAATTTCTTCACACAGAAAGGAAAAAAACTTGTCTCAAGTACAGTGGGACTCTTTAATGCAGAAACATCTGTCTACCAGAATTTAAATCAAGAACAAAGCTCATTTATCATAAGTTCTACCAACACCAGCAGCAGGCATATACCATGCTTCCTGTCAGGATGACCTTTATCTTCAAGTAAGAGAGCAGCAAAACAAGAAAAGAACAAATACAAAGTTCCTAGAGGAGAGCACAGCATGTCCTGCTTCTGCAACACATTACAGGAAAAGCCAGAATAAAAAGCCTTAAAGAAAGACATCACGAAGGCAGACGCCGGGGCAAGAGCAGGCAAAGCTAAGGAAGAAAATAGAAACATTTAACCTACCACACCCTCTGAAACACCAATTTTACTCTTTCAGGAGCAGTTGTGGGACTTCAGGAAGTTTTATGCCATTGTTTGTGGTAAACATCAACTTGGTCACGGCTCAGTATCAGTACAAGATTTGTTGTTCTAGTGATTGTCTCTATTTTTTAGGAAAACAAACAGGGAACTGATGAAACCAGGTCCTGGGTCTGTGCTGTCACTGAAACAGAAGACCAGTGTTGAAGAGAGGCAAGTAAAGGAAAACAGAGAAACACAAAAGTGTTACAAAAATCCCAAACACACAGGCAAGGAAAGGGGAAGCAGATAGGAGAAAAAAGACCCACACATAGTTAATCTCCAATTCAGAATTTTCCTTTTTTACCAATTTTTTGGTGGTGGTGGGTTTTTTTACTAGTAGCTTGCTTTCTAGCAGAAAGTGCTCCATGTTCAGCCTGACACTCAGGGTATTGTTTTAATATTGTTCTTTAAAACAGGGAGAGGTACTTCAGTAACAAAAAGCTATGTAATTAGCTCAATTAGGAGACAACGTATTATGCCCCTTTTGACAAAAGGCAAGAAGCTTGAAACAACAATAAAAGAGAGCCTAGCAAGGCATGCCCTACTGTGGTTAAAGCTTCTTTATCTGCCAATATACACAAGCCTTTGCGTACAATGATGTACCTGATGTACAGAAGCTCTGCTTAGCAAGGCCACCTAATCCTACATCTGGTTCCTCAATTTCAATGTTAGAGTTCAAAATCCAATATTCCCTTACAGAAGCTCTCTCCATCCTGATTTTGGAAGAAGTCATGCTGACTTCTTCATGCTGTCAGCAAACACTCCTCTCATGCCTGTGTAAACTCATTGGGATTTACCCTGTTTACAACAGAATCTGATTTCATATACCCCCAAAGCAATTAACACAAACCCTCTACAGCTGGGGGGGGGGGGGGCAGAGTGTGGTGCAAAACAAGGTTCCCAAGTAACCTGATTTCCAGAAGCAGCAGCAGCTCAAAATTGCTCTTTGCCACAATCTCTTCAGCAATTCTGGAAAAAGAAGCTACATTTTTAAGTATCTAATTATGAATTTAGGACACTAACTCAGGATGCTCTTCTTCTGGGGCTTGAGCCAGTGAAAGGCTAAATTCTACCTTCAATTATCACACTGCAGCCCCTTGGTCTTGGGAGGCACGTAACTGAACTGCACGTGCAGAGCATCTTCTTAAATGTGCACAGTTGGGGCATTTCAAATGTCCCTCCATTTTGCAGATACAGCACCAGACACAGCCAGTCTCAAAGTTTAGTCAGAACAGGTTCCTGTAGAAAACTTGAAAGCAATAGCTTTACATTCAGCTGTAGAAAAAAAAAGAAAAAAAAGCCCATATACTGTGATAGACTTCACTTTTCACACCTACTCAGTGTCAACACCTGTTTAGCTGTAGATTTTTGAAAAAGCAATGACTTACTTTAATATTGCTGCAAAAGTACTTTATTTCTACATAAATGATTTATTTTAATTTTATTTCATATTATTCAACATAAGCTAGTTCTAATATATATCTATAATGTATTGTGGGTAGAAAGAGGATCTCTGATGAACACATACTAGTGAGTTCTAGAAAGGCAGATAATTTCCTTCACTTAATAATAGTTTTCTTTCCTCTTGGCTGCAGACTTTCATAACTAGCACCATGCCAAACATTCGAAGATTGGATTATGGCCTGTCGTACTTGATTATTTTTGTCAGCATGCTGACCCAGGGTGCCCTTTTCTTGTGTTGTTCCTTCTGTTTCCATTTTTCATGTCATCCAGCTTTTCATCTTGTCAATCAGCTTTTGACTTCCTGATTAAAGTGTCTGTCACAGGAGCAGCCTGGTCTCCAGTCAGTTGTTTAATTTGTTCCTCATGGCATCCAATTGAGTTATTCATCTGGCCCAGCTGTTCCCAAGTGCTTCCAGCATCACTTTTTCATGTGTTTGGGTTTAACCTCTATATCTATGTACAACAGTGTGAATTGTTCCATTCATTCTGTTGACTGTGGATTGCTTTGCCTCCGTCTAATGCCTTGACATTGCTAGGACGGCTGCTACTGTATTCTGCGGCTTAACCAGCTGAGAGAAAAGCAGTATTTCACCCTGGTGTTATGGTAACAAGTACAACTAAACAGACTAGTTCTCAAGTATTATAGCAGGCCCAATTTTTAACAATTAGGAACGTGTAATGGAAAACTCTGCTCTCAGAGATTTGAATCCACCCAAAAAAATAATGTTGATGACGCTTGGCAGGAGGAGAGAAACGT